>NC_137174.1:17237700-19736866 GCF_951804945.1 Podarcis cretensis
AGTACTACTATTTAGTTATTTATAACCCACAAACATTATTCGCTTGCCTGCCTCCAGCCCTAATCCAAATCCATTTCACACTGTAGACAAGCCCCATGTTTGCCACTTTCTGGTCTGGATTTCCAGATACCCAAGCCTGGATGAGTTGAATCTGGCCAAGGAAGTGTTTTGGTTTGGGTAATTAAGGTGTCCAAAGCTGTTGTCCTGAAGCAAAGGAAGAAGCAGTTATTCTGGAATCTGACTTGATTGATTGAAGTGCTGTATTAATAGGCTAACAAAGTACAGTGGTACCTCGGTTTAAGAACAGTCCAGTTTAAGACCGATTTGATTTACAAACTCCACAAAACCGGAAAATAGTGTCTTGGTTTGAGAACTTTACCTCCGTCTAAGAACAGAATCTGAATGGTGGAAGGGCACCAGCGGCAGGAGGCCTCATTAGGGAAAACACTCCTCAGTTTAAGAACAGTTTTGGTTTAAGAATGGACTTCTGGAACGGATTAAGTTCATAAACCGAGGTACCACTGTACTCTAGAAACTTTCCTTAGTGTCAGACAAGAAGATACTTTTGCAATTAGCTGTAGTAAAGACCTGTTCCTCATAATTCTGTTTTATCCGGCAAAAAGAAGGTGAATCTGGCATGGGTTGTTTCCTGAGGAGCTAGGACTATAGATGAGTAAAGAATGTGTAATATTATGTGTATGTGTGTTTTTTGTTTTTGTTTATGAGCTACTTGGGTTTTGTTTGTTTTGTTTAAATCATACTAGACATTCAAAAGAATGATTATGAGTGATTATCATAAGAATTGACTTGCTGGATCAGACCAATATTTTTCTAGTCCTGCTGCTTCTGAATATGGAGGATCCATTTAACTAAGATGCTTAATAGCTCTTGGTAGACCTATTTATCTAATCCTTAAAAAAATTAAGCTAACAGCCATCATCTTCTCATGTGGCAGTGATTTCCACAAGTTAATCACACATGGCATAGAGAAGCAACCCCTCTTGTCTATCTTGATTGAGCATTCTGTCAATCAGTTTTATTTAGTAGTTCTAGAAAGCTATCAAAATGAAAACAGCAAAATAGTATGTCAGGGTCATAGCTAGCTAACTCCTTGTCACCATAGTTTTCTTTGTGGTGGCTTTTTTCTGGAGATGGGAATGTGTGGAGGAACATTAATTCACGCTGGCCCTGACCTGCAGTCTGAGGTAGCAATAGCCCTCTCACATGTTTGCACATCAGTGAGAACGAGGCATGAGACTGTGTGTATCTGGCTTCCAAATAAGTTTTGCTTTCATCTGTTCCTAAAAGAAATAATATGCTCTTGGAGCTTGGCATTTTCAAATTTTGAACATATTTGTACTTTGCTATTTATTTAGGTGTGCCAAAACTAACTTTGGCCTTTCTTTTGTGCAAATTAACATTGGTGATTAGTTTTTGTTAAAATTTTAATGTTTCCCCACAGGACTAATATTAGAGTAATTAAGTGGTAAGTGAAAGAAGGAAGCTCGAATGGCAAGGAATGCAAAACAATAAAGCTTATATTAGTTACATTTTTAAAATAATCATTAAGAAATGGAAAAAACTTAATTCTTAATTCCTTCTACCAAAGACTCATAACTATATTTTGAATACCTGAATTTTAACAACTGAGTTTATTCCCAATAATTGTATGGGTTTAGTTGTCCATTTTAATCCATATTGGGCTGTTACTTTGCTTTTTGAGGTATTGATTACTACAGGCATAGGCAAACTTGGCCCTCCAGATGTTTTGGAACTACAACTCCCATCATCCCTAGCTAACAGGACCAGTGGTCAGGGATGATGGGAGTTGTAGTCCCAAAACATCTGGAGAAGCGAGTTTGCCTATGCCTGGATTACTATGATACTAACTTGTCATTCAGCTAGAAATTGACTGAACTAGCCTATCATTTGCAGAATTTGTGCAACTGGATTGATTGGTCTTGTAATTATAACTTTATGTCATCAGCATATTGAATCCCTGTTGTAGGTGTTTTTTTCTAATTGCCATGCCCTAATGGCATGGTATCCAAATCATGAATAGTTTGGCATGATATCCAAAATGAGCCGTAGTTGAAATAAAGGATTCCTGTGCCTTGCACACCTTGTAGGTCTAAATCGTTCCATATGGGGGAAATAAGTTGCTAGACTGGCTTTTGTGTTAGCAAAAATCAGTTTAGTTCAATTTTAAAAGCCCATTCCTAAAGAACTGTTTATCATTTAAATAACTATAGCCATCCTACACAATCAAAGGCCTTAGCAAATTTAAAGTGAACCAAAAGTAGAGTTTGATTTGCATTTTCCTGAGTGTACATGTTTGGCACATAAAAGAGTTTTGATGAGCCTGAAATATAATTATTGTTGCTGATGTTTTTATTTATTTATTTATTCATACATACATACATACACACACACATTTTTCTTGATGAGACTCAAGGCAGCTTACAGATAAAAATAAGAAAAATTAAAAACATAGAAAATAATAATTAAAAAGAATTAAATATTGATAGCATTAAAGCTATCATATCACATCATATCATATACATACCAATAATTACAATAAAAACAGCACAACACCAGCCCTTTCATTAAAAGTAGACCTGTTGGAAAAACCTGTTGAAACAAGAAAGTCTTCACCTGCCAGCGAAAGGACAAGAAGGAAGGAGCCAGTCTAGCTTCTCTAGGAGGAAGTGCCAAAGTCTGGGAGCAGCCACTGAGAAGAACTCCAAAAACAGAAAAAAGCAGGAAGGCACCAATTGCAGGGGAAAGGAAGCTACTGAATGCACTAGAGAAAATATTCCTTTGCAAGAAAAAGGAAGGAAACTTCTATTTTTTTTATAGATATTTATTAGAGTTTCCAAATTAATACAAAAAAACAAAAAAACAAAAAGTAACAAAAAGTAACAAAAATACAAAAATACAAAATTAAAAAACAGTTAAAACAAATATCATTTCCATTACTTATTTCCATTAACTTGTTTCCCAGACCTCCTCTCACCTCCCCCTTTTGTATTCAAATTCAAATTCTTAATTCAACAAATCCTTATTGTAACTTATTTATAACTTATTATAACTTATTGCTCAACCTTTACATTACAGCTGGTAACCACTTAATTTCTGTCCAACATCATTCTAACATTCATTAATTTTGTAGTATTTCCGCAGATAGTCTTTAAATTTCTTCCAGTCTTCTTCCGCCGACTCTTTTCCCTGGTCTCGGATTCTGCTAGTCATTTCTGCTAGTCCCATATAGTCTATCACCTTCATCTGCCATTCTTCCAGAGTCGGTAAATCTTGTGTCTTCCAAGGAAGGAAACTTCTAAGCACACAAAAGAAAACATTTTCTCTTCTGAGCATAGAAGTTTTCTTCCAAAAGAGTTCCAATCAGACATTTTTGCAACACTTCATTCCGTCTCCTGGTATCAGCTTTGGTGCCATTTATTTTAAAAGAAGATTCCGCTTGCTGACCACACAATCCTGCCAGGAATCATATAGCTACCATTATATCATATCACCAAATAGAACCAAATAATTAATCGGATTTGGCTGTGTGATAATGTAACCAAATCAAATTGAAGACAATGCTTCCTGCCTATATTCTGAGTGGGTAAACATTGTCACTTCGTTTCACAAGGAGTCACAAATTAATTGCCAGAGTGAGGATAATTTTTTCAGGGGGCAATGCACTTTCACCTCAACCGTTCTATTTAGCAGAGAGTCTTTATGAATTGGGTTTGGGAGATTTTTTCCTTCATTGTATATTGCCATTTTCTTGGCCTCTTCCCATGACTGAGGAAATACTTTTTGGCATAGATTCTGCCGAACTATCTTAGCTATAATGGAACTAAAATATAAATGTTTATTATTATTAGTATTATTATACTTAGCTATGGAGCCATCTTGGCAAAAACGTATGTGTTGGTTTTTGTTGAAGATTTGTGTTAGATCCAGTGCTTTCTGAACATTAATGAGCATGTGATGTAGCTTTATCCTGCTGAGCCACTCTTAAAGAAGAAGAAAATGTGATATTCAGATTCTTTGTCTGATACAATTCATTATATACTTCTAGAAGGCAACTTCTGTGGCTTCTGGTATCTTGGCCAGCCCTCCACACCTCAGCTGTTTATCTCTTTTATAACTCTTATAAATATCATCTTCTTTTGTCACTTAACTAGTTGTGCTCACATTTCTTGTTATGTTTTTTCACCTTCCTCAAAATATTTTTGTTTCAAAGTGGTCAGAGATTTTCCTGCTTATAGGAATCTTTCAGCTTCATTTTCTTTCTTGCTCTTAGTAATACCTATTTATTCTCATTACCCTTTTTACGTCAGGCTTCTAAGTTTCACTTGTAGTTGCTTTTCTATTAATCTAATAACTCTTTCGAAACCCAAATGGCTGCTTTTGGGCCTTCCATATTAAAATATAGCCTCCCATATTAAAACTAAATTACAAGTGTATAAATGAGAGTGAAATATTCCTGACATTAATGGCTTCCACCATAAATATGTTGCGAAGGAGTATATTATTCAATTCCCAATGCTTAGTTGTTCCACTGTTACCTCTTCTAAACCACTCCATATTAATTAGTAATAAGTACTTTTTCTTTGTCTAATTCTGGATTATTGAACAAATGCCCAAACTCATGGGAAGGTAATGAGTAGGTTTTTTTACAAGATAAAAAACTGTGGCAGTTGGAATAAAATATAAAACTATTGTCACCAAGTTCTGAGTTTCAGTGGCACTTAATACCTACATAATCCCATAGTTTGTAAACCTATCTGCAAGAACGTGCTTTACATTTTTAGGTGTACACTTTCATATTGTGCATTTAATAATAGAATATTTGAAATTGGAAGACAAGGGTAAAAGGGGTGGAAGCCCCATTGTGCCAGCAGGAGTCGTTGTGCTGGTTTCTTTTAGTGCTCTGGATTGGTTGAATGCAGCCCTCTGTTTGGATGTAACAGTTTAGTGCTACGTGTGTGAGGCTGGGAAATCCTCAGGCATGCTCACACACTCCTCCTATGGCACAGCTACAAGAGAGGGGTTTAAAGCTTTCCCTTATGTTTTCAACTAACCATACTTAGTTGTTTTATCCAAACCAAGAACTGGTTAACGTTAACATTCTGTTATGGTTTAGGGATACGAGCCAATATTGTAAATCACAGGTTGAAGTAGTTTCCCTCATCATAGTTAACACTAACCACAGTTTGTCTAAATTTGGATATAACAACTTCAGTTAACTGAAAATGGAAACAAAAACTCTGTGTGTGTGTGTGTGTGTGTGTGTGTGTGTCCCCGTGTCCATGCTGGAGGAAGAAAGCGAAAGGGGAATGCACAAACCACAAGGCTTGTGCACATAACGTTAGCCATACTTTAGCATTACAGTGGTACCTCGGGTTACATACGCTTCTGCTTACAGACGCTTCAGGTTACAGACTCCGCTAACCCAGAAATAGTACCTTGGGTTAAGAACTTTTCTTCAGGATGAGAACAGGAATTGCGCGGTGGCGGCATGGCAGCAGCGGGAGGCCCCATTAGCTAAAGTGGTGCTTCAGGTTAAGAACAGTTTCGGGTTAAGAACGGACCTCCGGAACGAATTAAGTACATAACCAGAGGTACCACTGTACATTCATCAGGCCACTTTGTAGACAAGCTCTACGTTTAAAAACAAATTCCAGTTTTCAAGTCAAAGTTGTACTAGGGCCTATCCGGTTGAATATCAGGTCCATAATCTTGTGAAATGACAGAACCCCCCCCCCCCGAAACAATCCTCTCTCTCTTTATTGTCTTGTTTGTTTGAAGTGACGGTATCTTTGTTTTGTGCCTACTAAACTGGCTGTTGAAGAAATAAAATTGCATGGTTTTATTGTGGGCAGTTGTTTTGGGAGGGAAATTCCCCCCTCCCCATAAACTTTCTCCAATCTTCAACAGCTCTTTTTGTCAGTAACTCCAGCAGGATGGCGGGATGATTATGTTGCAGTTTCTAAGAAGAGGTGTTAAGGGTTTATTTAGTGCCTGCAGATTGATGGCTAATGGACTCCATTGGGCTGTTTAAATGAAAGTTTCCCACAATCTGATACTAAAGTGGAGTCCTTGAGTGAAGCTTTTATCGCTCTTTCAACAGTCTCATCAAGGAGTTCCTTTTTTCCACTCTGGGAACTTTATTTCATGTTGTGTATTTCTAATCCAAGGGTTACATCAATCAGCAATCCTGTAGAAATTTGTGGGTTGTAACAAAAAAGGAGAATTTTTGCATGCTGTGATGGGGTTTCCTGGTCTGGCAAACGCATCTATCATAGGTTTCTATGGAAAATACTTGAGCTGGGACTTAAACTGTAATTTGTTATGCTTAACATTCCCATTTGATTTCTATGACTGGGTTTCAGTTGCTTTATTTTTACTAACAGGGTTCCACTGGGGGAGATGCTTTGCCCTATGGGCGAAGCCAAAAGACTGCTTCTTTTATGCTGTCTTGGGAGATGAAAGAAAATTCATCCCTAACAGAGAGCATCTGCATGTTGTTGTTTTTTTTTAAAGGGAGAAATTATTAAACCAATATTGACAATTCTGGTTTGTTTTGTTGCTTCTTGCAATGTTGAGGGAGAGACCTACGCTATGGAAAGTAGCGTAGGGTTTACCATCACTTCCGACTGGATGGAAACACATATTTTAAAGCTGGAATCACAGGGGCATTATGGCCTGGGGCCTGTGCACACATTTTCTACGTCCCGCCGTTGTTGGTCAAATGCATTTTGCAGAGTTTTGAAGCATTAAAGAACAGAAGCTAGGAATAGGCAGTAGAGTATAAAGGACCAGCAATCTCTGAATAGTTTCCAGCCAAGCTTTGCAGATGCTATCCTATGTACTCCATTGTGACCAGAAACAGAGTGGCCCACTCATTCCATTTTGCACTTCAGCACCCTTACTACAGAGGGCAATAGGGTCATATTACAGCCCCCAGCTCAGCAGAGGCCAAGTGACTGAACAACTGGACACTAATTTCCCATCTGGTTATGTAAAACTGCTGGCTCTGTCCAGGATCCTCAGCCTTTCTTCCTGACTCACTCCATGTTGCCGCCAAACCCACCTACTTGTACTTATATAGCCCTACAGTAGTATAGTCATACCTGTTGGAATTCTGCCCCGGTCAGAGGGATGTGCCAGTCTCCAGGCACCGGCTGAATTCCTTTGACCTCCCTCCCGTGACTCCCGGCAGGAAAAACAGATGAGGTCCGTATCAGCGATTTTTCCCAGGCTGTGAGAAAAACACACCACTGCTTCTCCTCCTCCCTGCATATTCCCAGGGAGGGGAATCAGACTCAGACAGAAATGTATCTACATGCTTTTATTCCTGTCTTTAGCAGCCATACAGTTAAAGATGTCTGCTCTCTTTGAACAACAGAGAGAAACTATCAAACTCCACCCATGTACATCCTGTACAGGTCATATGACACACACTGAGCTCACATCCTGTGCTCAATAAGGAGAATGGACTGCCCCTTTGTTTCCATGGCAACAGTCACAAACATCCTGTCTGGCTTTGCAGCCACAAGCAGCTGACTTGGCTGCTTCTTGCTGCCGCATTGCTTCTTTATAGTAACAATACCTCGGGTTGAAGTAGCTTCAGGTTAAACACTTCTGGGTTTCGCTGCTCGTGCATGCGCAGATGCTCAAAATGATGTCATGCGCATGCGCGGAAACGGTGAAACGCGACCCGCAGGTGCACAGTCGCATGTTACGTTCTACTCAGTATGTGAACGGGGCTCTGGAACGGATCCCGTTCGCATCCAGAGGTACCACTGTAAAACTGTAGTAGTAGTAGTAGTAAAGACAATAGTAATAACATCACTAATAATCTGTGAGTTGTAAGTCACAAAATCTCACATTTAGAAGAGTTCAAAAGAGTTTGACTTGCATTGTTTATTCATGTATTTCAGGTTTTAAAATCTGGTTTCCTTTAACCATGTCAGCCAGATAGGCCAAACCACTCAGAATAGGGCAGATGGTACTTTGAACACTTCTGCTAACAGGACTTCAGTGCTGTCTGTCTTTGACTTCCCGCTCCCGCCCTTCTAAAGTGTTATCTATTCTTTCTCATTTTTGAGGCAGCCATGACAGCTCTGTCATTTCACTAACGCCTCAAAATTTTTCTTTCTGTTGTCAGTCAGCACACATCAGTCACAGAACTCTGATGGTTGTGATTGATGGCAAAAAAAGAGAAATAGGAAAAGGGTCTGAACGTTGTGTCTAAAATAATAATTTTCTATTTTTACTATTACGTGCAAACTTTTGTTGGAAAATGGCTTGGGTTGCATCTCAGACATGTTATGTGCAGTACTATATTGATTAAAGAAAAACAGTGCTACAGATAAGAGGCCTCTTATGTGCTTATTGACACGCGACATTTGAAAAACATGGCACAATCCCATTACAGAAGCACTTTTAAGACCCATTGAGTGGAGAAATTTTTAAGCATACACCTGTTGGCTATAACGCAGATGATGGCAGCAGACTAATGCTTGCCACTGAGTGTGAATTCAACAAGGAGCTATAGACGCTTCTGTCTCTCTGAGTAGATCTCAAAGAGCTTTTTGCATTATATAGTTATATGTACACTTAAAAATGTGATGTGTGCAGCAGCTCTTAGGCTCCCATTGAAATAATTGATAACTATTAAGACTTACCTTTGACTGAATCATGTTCTGCCTTACTTGTATATGTAGGATTCAGTGAATCGGAATTCAGAGATTATAATTTGCTACTAAGGAAGTCAAAATGTTTTATGGGTTATAGGCATCCTACCTCTTCCTTTGCATCTGGGCGATAACCTCTCTCCCTCTCCTCCAGTAGATTTTAAGTTACAGAGGGAGATAAAAGACAATTTTAACGTAGAAATTTGAGTTAATGTTTTCATGAAGGAAGTTTTTAAATATTCTTTTAAATATCTACCTGTTACAGATATCTAAAATGAGCGAGTGGAGCTGACAACAAAATGTTGTAAAGTACTCCTATTCAGGTTTCCAAACCCCCCATTTCACTCCCACTATGATCTGCTCCAACAACATTCAGCATTCTGTACACACTAAGCATGAAACTATAATAAATACTTATATCTGGCTTCCAGAAATTTCCATATTGGCAACAATAGCCGTGTGTGACCAAAACCCCCAAACCAAACCAAACCAAAAATCCTTTTTTCATAGATATAATTTGCTTTTATTAAGTTAAATTCCTATTAAAAAATAATACATTCCCCACAAACTTGTGTTTGGGCTACTATTTTCTATTTCACACTATGGGCCTAAGCAAAAGCAAAAGCAAAGCAAACCCACACAGTTTTTGCCCAAGCCTGGCTCTCTTCTTATGTGGCCACTGGTTTTCCCTTTATCCAGCTCTGGAGACTAGGTGGATGTGGCTCGCACCCACCATTTTTATTTCTTCACAGTATCTCAGGTCTTTAATGTATTGCACCTCAAGAACAACGTTATGTTGCAGCTTACCAGGCATCATGAGGGAATTAAAATGCCAGGTGTCACACACCGTATTTGCCGAGTATATCAGTTTTTTTCTAATTGCAGCACCTACTTGCTGCTTTCACTATAACAGCCCTCTCTGTCCTTGCCACTACCACCCATCAACCTAGGGTAGGGTGACCCACCTGAGTGGAGAACTGAAGGCCTGCCAAACTTGGTGGTGGCCCTGAAGCCAGCCATGTTTCGCTGCCTTAAATCTGGCTACAAACCCAGATGTAACTGTGAAGCCATGGTTTAGTTTGCTGAGATAAACCCTGGCCTCAAAAGTTGTGTTTAAGCTGCACCACCTTGTCACATAGCAAGAAGAGAGATTGGAGAGGCATATGAAATATGGTTTGGTAACCTTGGGTTTGTTCATGACACTGAGCATAGTTAATGAAAATTATGCTGTACAATTACCTAGGTTCACATCCTAGTTTATAGCCAATCCTGAATCATGCTTTAGGCTTTAAGGTATAACATTTAGCCATGGTTAAAAAAGAAAAGAAAAAAAAGATCACAGATAAGCATTAAGTCTGCCCAGGACCACATAAGAATTATTCTAACATATCTTACTTTACACACACACACACACACACACAAACACACACACACACAAGTTAAATCTAGTTCAAGTATATATTCTGTAATAATATGCAATTGCAGGAACAATTCCTTTCAATGAAACTAGTTTAATAATAAATTCAATACTGTAGCAGTCTGGCTGCAGGATTTTTTTTTTCCAGTGGTGGGGAGAAAAGAGAATCATGGGAAATATTTTGTTCTCCCTGGGAGCCAAGGCAATGTATTTACTTCAGGTTTTATTAAATGAGTTATAAATTTTCCCAGCAATTTACTCATAGCTCAAGAGGTTTAATTTGCATGTGTTGCCTTTTACAATATGCTTTTGGTAATGTTGCAGATGCTTCTTCCTTAGCTTCAGTAAACAACAGGCAGTTGGCCAGGTTTTGACTGAACATTTGCCAACTCATGGAAAATTAGTTAACTCTTTGGTGCCCAGAGTTTGACACTTTACTTGCATCATCCAAAATAATAGGAAGAATGAACAGGAAACACGAGGCCCAAAAGAGCACAATAGAAAAACTTTTCTGATGAAAACTCTTCCAGAATTTTTTTTTTTACACCACTTCATTTTATATTTAATTGAAACCAAACATTAAAATATAATGGTCCGTCTATGCAGCTTGTTATTCCTTGCAAGCACAGGATTTGGTACTGGGAATAGCATTATAGTTACAAAATATGTAGGAAATGTCTGGTGGAATCATAGAAGCCATGGTCAAGAGCAACTAAATAAAATTTCCTGTGGACAGGGGCAGAATGGCTCTTTGCTGTTCCCCCAGAATAGCAGTTGCGTGCCCAGATGTCGTGAGACCACTGCCCTGCAGGGCACCGCCGTCCAAAAGACCACTCATGACAACATTATATGGTTTGAATTAGGCCACAGCTTTATTGACTACAGATGTAAGGGGCTTGGCATAGGCATTGGGTCAACCAATATCAACCAACCCATTTGCTGGATGATCAATCAAGGGGTTGAACCAGTGTCAAGGACCAGTATGACATACATCAAATAGAAGCCACCTCTCGAGGAGTGCGGAGGAGCACTATGGCTCTAGCTCCACCTGCGCGTTCAGACAGAAACACCTCTTCCTGGATCCCTTTAACAGGATATACCAATCCCTGGAGCAGGCAGAGGCTTACAACCTCCGCTCTGAACATGACTAGGTTTTACCCAATGCCTTCTTCAACAAAGTTGTGACAATTACTACAAGGTAGGTGAAATCCCCCAGGTCTGCCTATAGACCTGCCAGTAAACTTCCTCCATGGCACCGAATATGGCAACTGTCCATAGCAAGGTCAGATCCAACCTACCTACTGAAGTGGGTGATAAAAAACCAGCAATAGGGCGTGGGGTGGGAGATCCAAAATAGATCTGTGGTTCCCTGTCCATAGGACACCCACTTTTATCCCTGGGGAGCAGACCTGAATGAAGTCCTCCTGGGGACTCAGTCAGTCCCCCCCCCCCCAGTGAGCCCACCCACCAGCCCACCTACCTTTGGTCAGTCTGGCAGGCAGGGTCATTCTGAGTCTTTCCAGCTGGAGGAAGAGGTGTGTTATGGGAAGACCCAGCCCAGGGACTGCTTTGGTGGTGGGCCAGCCCTGTTCCACAATGCTGCACTATTGTGTGTGTAGGTGGAAGAAGCAGAGTATATTCTCATGCAAAAGGAGTAAGCTATATGCAAAATTGCTTAATATTCATGAATCATACAAATCACAGAACTCAACTGCTATGGCACAGAGTATACATAGGCTTAATAGTGGATATTTATTTATTTGACATTTTTAGCCTGCTTTCACCTGATGATTTTTTGTGAGAAGGATTATTTTGTATTAAATTAAGAACTGAACAAAAACGTACCATTTGGGATTAGCTTTCACTTAGGTAAAACCACCTCCAACTGATACTGTTCTCTTACACAACATTGCTATTTGCTGATTTTTTAATTTCTTAACTGTACACATTCATATCCCACCCTTCTTCAAAGGAGAGTTGGTTTCAAGCTGGCTAGTTTCAAAGAAACCATAGTGGTCAATAGCCACAGTTTGTCTGCATCATAGGAGAGGGGAGTTGAAATTAAGCCCAAGACTCGCCTAGTCTTGATCATGTCGTATTAGATATTTCTTTACAATGCTTTTAAAAATCGATATACTAAAACTATGGTTTAGACTGATGTCAAAACACAGTGAGAAAGCACAAAATTATTAGTAGTAAAAAGCTTTAAGTAAAAACTAAACACTGCTGCTAAAAATGAAGCTCATGTTTGAGTTTGCCCCACACATCAGAAGGCATCATCGTTGAAACAAGTGGACTTGTGTACCTGAGTGTGACAAGAGCAGGCAGAAAGGATGGGTATGAGCCTGCCAAAGTATGTACTTGTGTGTTTAGTCTGGCCTATTAACCAGTTTAAACTAGGCAGCGTGCCCACAAAGCAAGGAGTGTTACTTCTTCCTGCCTCGTTCAATACATTATCCAGTCCTAGGCATGCACCTCCACTTCTGCAGTGTGTGGTTGTGTTTTCCTTTTGTATTTGGTTACTGCTTCCCCTAATGTTTTAAAATGTGCACTAGCCCAGCACTGAAATTAAATAAAATGAAGATGGTAGGCCAGCCAGTGATTTTTCATAACCAGTCTTGCTCTCAGTTTCCGTCTGTTCATTTCATCATACTGTCACTTCCACAAGGCCCTACATTTGTGAGAATGCTCTGTGTTGCATACCTTGAAGGTCTAAGTAAGAAATATAGGAGGCTGTGTGTAAGGGAAACGTTTCAGCATAATTTTTAATTTTTTTGCCCAGGCAGAAATTGATGTGCTACTCCAAAAGAGTTAGCTCACCCTTCCATTTGAGAGGTTTGCCTTATATGTGGAGGAAGGACGTGGATGTGCATGGGGGGAGATGAGGAGCTCTGACTAACTAGAGTAGGTACTATTTTATCCCTTTGTGGTGCTTACTGTTTATCCTAATTCAATGATAATTTGCTATAGATGAATTGCTAATGTGTGTACACTGTTGGCCACAGGCTGCCACTTGGCATTCATCCCACCCAGAAGGCCAGCTAGCAATCGAATTGTGAAGACATGCAGCAGTGCCCACTGTCAAAGTAGGTCTCCTTAGGGGAACAGCTGTTGCATTTTTATGATGAGCATTGCTTGTTACAGAGAGGTAAATTTGGCACAAATCTTGTACGTGTCCCAGGGACCTAAATGACAAGGGTGCTGCTTACATGAACCTTCAGCCTAATGCTGGTAGGATTTTGTAGACAAACAGTAAATTGCTAAGCTATAGGAATGTACAGTCTGCCATGGTTTATTTTAAGATTCCCCCCTTCCCCAATACTACACAAGCAGCCAACAGACTGCCCCTTCTCTGAACTTTTTTGTAACTGAATGAGAACAGGAGAAAGGGAAGGGGAAATGAGAATTGAAAGAGTGAGGCAGGCAGGACAGGAAGGAAGAGGAGAAGGGGAAATAACAGAGAAAGAAGGAAGGTAGAGACAAGAAAAGTTGAGGAAAAGATATAGAGGGAACAAGAAAAAATCAAGGTGCCTTGAAATGAATGAAGTAAGAAGATGCAGCTGGTCCTCAAATACTGTAATTTGGGGAACATATTCTCTCCCTTCCCTATAGTTGGGTACTATAGTGACTCCCTCCTTCCCAAAAAGCTTAATTGAGGGACTATGCTCCCATTCCCGGCCAAAACACTGGTGACTAGGTTATCATAAAAACCCAAGAAGAGCCTGCTGGATCAGGCCAATGAATCCTGGGATCTGTCATTTGTTAAAAGTGTTGAGAATGGTTTGGAAATTCCCTATTCCCCTCACAGCTACAATTCCCAGAGTTCCCTGGGAGAATAGATTGATTGTTGAAACCATTCTATTGTAGCATTCTAGTGTGACATTCCTCATTTAGCCTATAAGAAAAGCAACAACAACACATGAATAGAGACTAATGCCACAAAAGTTACTCTCTGTCCCATCCTGTCCCCCCTTCTTCATGTTTTTGAAGGATAAGCTCCTCCCCTCTCCTGCATTTTTGACCCTACAGGGCAAGAAGGAAGTAGCTCGGACCTTCACTAGCATATACCATCTAAATATGAAGGTAGTATATAACCATCGACTAGTCAGTGGGGTAGTCAGGCTTCCATGTCCCCATAGGTCCTACTCACAGGTGAACAGTCACATAAACATAGACAACTATACTAGGAAAGCACAGCTATCTAGAAGCCAAGTAAAAAAGAACAATCCAGAGCACTCACCTTGTGATACTAAACCATACCAGACAAGTTACAGAGCGGAACATTAACTGTTCCATTACTGGTCCTGAAATGACACGAAGGCATTAGTAGGCTTTTCCTCCATAAGTTTGTCTAATCCATTTTTAGAGTCATCTAAGCTAGTGGCCTTCACCACATCTTGTGCTGTACAAACAAGCGTTTCCCCAAAATGTTCTGCTTCTTTCTCCTCCCACAGATACCAAGGAAGAAAACAGAGAACTCTTTCTTGGCAACTGAGTCCTTTGGTTCTAAATATTAAGCTTTCGCTATAATTAAGAATGCAAAATGGAAACGTTTTGTTTTGAAATGTTTGGGGAAACTGCTATTTATGAAGTGATTTGCAGATTACCAGTACGTTCAGTCTAGAGGCAAAACGAACAATCCCAAGAGCTTAAAAGACATAACAGTATATTTAGTTTACAACAAAACCCAAACACACCTGCTTATGTATGAGGTTGGAGTTTCAGACAAGTGTTGAGCTGACAACTCATTTTTGACATAGCTGCATGGAAAAAGTTGCAGGGAATTGAGATGCATTTTTGAGATGAACCATTTTGGAAAGTTTAGTGCCTCTGACTTAATGAGGCATGGACTGGGGAGGGTGTGTGATGTGAGGAGAGCCCCAGGGGCCAGACAGGAGAGACCTGGAGGTCTGTATATGACCTCTGGATCTGAGGTTCCCTACCATTGGTATAGACTCTTGGGCATCCTTGGTTAGTAGATGCAGAATTCAGAATTCTGAGTGACACAAATTCCATTCAGCTGTTACCCAACAAAGGAGCTGCAGGGCTGCACCTTTAGCCTTACCTCCTTGCTAAACACTCACCCTACAGCCCTTTTGTACTCACATTGCCTCTTCATGCAAGCAAACAGCTACAGTGCCACTCAGTGTCCACACGTTAACAACAGTGAAACTGAAACATGGAATGTAATACGGAGCATCCTCTTGGGTAGGCAGTCTTGTTCCATTTCTAAAGGCAAGCTTTCAAATCTTGTAGCAATATTTGGCGCAAAAGAGTTAGAGCACAGGCAAAGGGTCATGCTAGGTTTTGACAGTGTAAGCTCAATCACCGGGTTAGAGAAATAGTGAGAAGAAGATGCTATCAAGACGATGAGCACAAGGGTCTCTCTGACATGGAGGAATGGGCAGAATAGGATGACCCTGCTGGTAGACCACGTACTGCTATTTGTCACTGCCCTGACTGACAGGCTTCTGCAAAAGAGAACATAGAAAGGCCATTTGTGTCTTGGAGTGTTGTTTATTTTCTAAGTTATTTTGGGACTGTGTGCAGTCTAGTCTCAGAGCCTTCTCTAGGAATGGAATATACATAACATCAGCTCAGGTTTAATATCTGCCCCTGTGACTAGCAATGTCCAGGGGTCATGAATGATGGGCATTCTGACCTTGCATGTTCAACAGAGCAGTATCATTAACCTACTGCACTTCCTAGCTACAGAAAAAAAACAGACTGCAAGGATCCTGTCTTGAAAATAGCCATCCTACTCAGGATTAACCAGGCAGATTAACCAGTTCCCCTTGCCACCTCTGTAAAGGTCATTATTGTCCTCATTTTATAGAGAGGAAACTGAACCTGAGTGTTGGCTTCTTGGGTAATATCATTCCAGGTGTCCCATTCACTTCAGATCCAGGGTACTGCTAGTGGACCTGATGATGCCACATGGTTAATGGTTTTTGGAAGACTCAGAGCCTGGAGCAAACAAGCGTCTTCTCTCAGTTTACAGTGAGAACTGCTATGGCTCTCTCAGCAGCTGGGCCAATATGAGTCCCTACCACTGAGCCTCAAAGGCATCCTTGGACTTCTGGTTAACAACAGCAGGTGAAGAAGAAAAGTTGTAACTGCATGGACATCAAATGTTCAAATGATTTAAGATTCAGGGTATATTTTTAATGCAGGAGATAAATGAAGATATAATTTAGCTGGCCACCCTGATGGGTCAAAATGCCAGAACTCACCTTTCTCTCCATTTAAGTATTACAGAGTAATAAGAATTGTAAATTTGGAACTCTGGCTAGAGAAGACATTTCAACTGTAATATAGCGTCAGGTTGATAATTCCTACTAGAGTAACTTTTAAAAGGACAAAAAAGTTCTGTGAAATTGTATACAATTTTTAATGCATTTGGAAAATTTGAGCAGCAAGGCATCATTTAAAATGATAAATGGGGAAAAGAATAAGCAAATGGTGTTGTGTGATATATGACTGAGTATGTACAAAAGGTGAGAAGAGGAACCTAGGATCTAAAATTCAATGCCAAAGAGACAGCAAATGGAGAAAAGGAAATGGAGGGGAAGGGTAAACCAGAGAATATATGTTTAGTAGAAGTGACAAAAAGAAAAAGAAAAAAGGAGCTACTTGGTTTCTAGCGAAAGTGTTCTTTCTAATTTACTTTTGCAATGTTTTAAAAAATTGATTTTAACTTTGAAACAAATCCACAAAATTGGGGTACCAAAGGAACTGAAAGCAGCTTAAAAATGCTAAGCACATTTTCCCTTTCACCTCCCCATCCCTTCTGCCTTGCTTCTAATGTTATTGTGCTCCTCTCATTTTGACTTATAATGCATGCTCTGGTGAATGACCAAGGTTTAAGCATTCATTCAAGATTAGCATGTATAAGAAATGTAGGATACTTTCATTAATTGGATTAGGGTTATATGTGTTTCATTTAAAAGCTGCCATGATCACTAATGGAATGACCTTGAAGTCATTATCTGTTAAGGAGCCCGAGACAAGATTGTTCTTCATGTTCCAGTTGTATTTGTCATTACTTGAAAGTGTAGTGTTCATATAAAATATTGCTCCTACGCTATAAATGCATTTATTGAGATTTTTAACCCGCTACACAGTAAGAGTCTTTCTTAGGGAGCAATATTAAACCTGCAGAATACAATTTCTTTTTCTCTTGTCCACTTAAACAAACACACACACACACACACACACACACACAGAGAGAGAGAGAGAGAGAGAGAGAGAGAGAGAGAGAAATCTGCCCAAACATGAGCATTTTAAAGTTCCATTTATATAATGAAAATGTTAAGTATGTGCTGAAATCTATTTCACTGAAACCAATGGGATGTTAAATTTTTACCTTGACAGGATTGTGTCCAGTGTATAGAATAGCTGTGTACTTAAAAAAGGGTTCCAATAACAGTTTTTTAATTCTTAATATTAACTTTTCCCCCTTCTCACTGATACCTTTTTTGCATACATATTTGAGCAGACACAAAGGATGTAAAATGCTAAATTTGGCCAGCTGATAACTAACACAACAACTTCAAATTCATAAAATGAAACCTTATGATGTATGCATTTGAAAGGATCTTCAAATTCAAGTTTTGTGAGTAATCTTACAATGTTTCTCATACACACACACACACACACACACACACACACACTTAAATGTAGAGTTTTTAGTTAATGTGATTTTCGGTTTAAGCTCTTGCTCATACTTTGGGATGGCCAAGTGCACTGATAAACACCACAATGTTTTCACCATTAGGGAAATGTGCAGTGCACAAAAACCAACTACCCCTGTCATGATCCAGACTCCGGCTAAGAACTGAATTCAGTTTAGACACAAGAACATAAGAATAGCTGGCTGGATTAGGCCAATAGGCATCTAGTGAAGCATCCTCTTCTCACAGTGGCCAACCAGGTGTCTATTGGAAACCAGCAAGCAGAATATGAGCACAAGAGCACTCTCCCTTCCCATGGCTTCCAGCAACTGGTACTTGGAAACACGGCTGCCTCCAACTGTGGAAGTAGAGCATAGTCATCATGGCTAGTATCCTTTGATAGTCCTCTCCTCCAGGAATTTGTCTCATCCTCTTTTAAAGCCATCCACATTGGTGGCCATCACTGCCTCCTGGGGGAGCTTTCTTGGATGTGGCTCAGGAAACAGGCACCTGTGCAGTAAGCTGCTGTCCATCCATTGCACTGAATTCTTGGTCATCTCGCTCTTGTTCTGAGATTGAATCCAAAGAACTCTGAGCAGGATAGTGAGACTGATAACAGTATAGTATAAATAATTGTGGAAGAGTTCATGCAATGTTGGAATAGGAAGAATTCATAGTTCTAGTGCTTCTACCGGACCAGATAGTTGCACAAGCTCTTACACAGGCAAAAGAGCATATTTGACTTTTCTTTCCCTAGGGAAAAGCTCTAATACAGGTTCTAAAATGCCCCCTCTTCACTTAACCTGCTCTCCCAACCCACATGGACCTCAATACTCGATGTCACAACCATGCAGACACAACTTGAATGGGTGGCTTTGTTGAACATCCAGAGTAAAGAACGGGTGGAGGTGGCCCATCATGTTCTATTGTTGACCATGAATGTAGAGGTGACCCTGCCAACAGCAAGTCTTATTCAGTTGCTCTTGACCATGGCTTCTGCCTCCATTGTTAGAGGTAGTATTCTTCAGAATACCAGTTGCTGGGAAATGCAGGAGGAGAGACTTCTCTTGTGCTTGGGTCTTCCTGCTTCATGGTTTCCTACAGGCATCAGGCTGGCCAATGTGAAAACAGGCTAACTGAGTGGATGGCCCATTGGCTTGATACAGCAGGCTGTTCTTATGCCCTTATATATGTTTTGATTATGTATTTTGTCTTTTTATGCTGTTAACTGCTCTGAGATCTTTAGATGAAGGGTGGTATACAAATTAATTAATTGAATGAATGAATGAATGAATGAATGAATGTTGTTATGCTTTATCTCACTGTGTTCCAACTAAGCACTTGTTTTGCTGTGCCTGGCATCAGTGCTGGAAGTGAACCAAGCTGGGAGAAAAGTGACAGAAGGCATGGAGGTATGGTTGGAGAGCCAACACAGCACTCGGCACTTTCCTGCTTGTGCACAATTTTCAAGTTAAAATAAGACTCTTCACCCATTTACACCACAAAGCACTCATAACCCACCTACTTTCAGCAGCCAGAAACACCATAACCAGACACTGGAGAGACCTGTCAGGAGTAAGCATGGACCAATGGTACCAAATAGTATGGGAAACAGCCCTATTAGAAAAATTAACCAATAAACTGACACGGGGACAAACAGAAGAATACGCCTTTACCTCGGTATGGCTCCCCTTTATCACATACACAGCCCAACAAGACAATGACAAAAACCCACCAACAGCATACAAATCAGTATGGCTAACCTGATCCAAAACACCCACCCACCCCACTCACACATGAAAACAAAGACCACCACAGCCAATTACAAACAAACAACCACACCCTAGGCCAACCCCAACCTCTCTCACCACCAAAAGAACACAAGTGAACAGCAGAGAACCTGCACGAGCTGACACCAAACCCTACATACATTAAGCAAAATAGAAACATCGCCACCCGACCCCACCCCCACCCATCTTCCCCCCCCTCCCCCCTTTCCCTCCCCCCCTAATGTCTCAACAAATGAAACTGATTTGTAAAAATGTTACACGGAAAAAATACAAGAGACGTTACACAAACCTCTGTAAAACAAGAAAATCTTTAATAATTATAACCCCCCCAAAAAAACACAAAACAGGTCCATAGTTTCCACCACCAAGCAGAGATGCTCCAGGAAGGAGCTGACAGACACACGCAGAATCTGGGCTTCATTTGCTCTCCACCGACTGCAAAAAAATAATATATATATATTTTGTATAGACTGAAACATAAAACGTCAACCCTTGCACTACACTTAACATGCCACTCCTTCTACCAATATCCTCATTCTGTTCTAGTCCTTGAGCTTCCCTTTCACTCTTGGCAGACACTGGGCACCTGGTCCAATACATTTTGAGGCCAGAAAGAAAGAAAAAAGACTCTTCACCCTGTTTAACAGAATGGGGCAGGCTGATGAACAAACGTCTGTGGCTGCCCTGGGTGGCATGTATGACTTCAGGGGTTTACTCCAGAAATTGTCCATACTTTTGGTGAGACCTGACCTCCTCATGCAGGTAACGGAGATAAGAATGAGTGCACAGGTAGGAGGCTCCAGTTTTGAACATTCTTCCATATAAAAAGCTCCCCACAAACAGAACGTGAGCACATCAAGGAGAAAGATTCTGTCCCAGCCCACTGTCAGCTCTTCTTCACTTTCTGTTTTCAGGGAGCATTTTGAAATACAGAAGCTTTCAAAACTTATTGCCACCTGCAGTCTGAATTGAGAGAGTGCATTCCAGAGAGCACTTGGCCACCTCATACTGGAGTACCCTAGGCAAAAACCCTGTGTTTTTTTTAAAATTTAAAAAAAAAATATCAGTATTCTGTCCCCTTAGATTGAAGCTTCTTATATGACAGCTATGCCAGATACTGTCATCTCCTTTGGAATATTTCGTAAAATATTTCCCCCCTATTGGAATTAATTGTGAACATTCATTAAGGCGTGGAGACAGATGAAATATTTCAGGTGAATCATCGGGTCTAAGATGAAAAAAGGGCTTCTGTGGCGATGGATTAGGCTCTTGATTTACAGGGAGAGTTGTCTGTTATGAAGATATACACGCTGGGATTTATTATCAAGAATCTGTTTTTAATTTTGGAGATTGTTTACCCTTAACTACTGCATGTCAGAACTCGGGGACAAATTTCTGCTTAGCATTTAATTTCAGATACTTGCCACAGTGGGCAGTAAAAAATGGGCCCCTGGAATTTGTGGCATCATTATGAATCTCTCATTCTGGCAGGCCCTGGAAGTAGTTTGTCTTTGAAATCTCCTTGGTACTTGTTAACCCTGCTCTGACATGTAAGAGCTATCGTTTATTTATTGGACTTTGCCCATTTATGAAAAAAAGTACAAGAATTATTAATGGTTTAGTATCTATTAATGCATTACTTGGGTGGAATTCAAACTCCAGTATTTATGGTAAACCCCTTTTATAATAAAGCATGCATAGAAATAGAGGAATGCTGATTCGTAATGTTGGAAAGGGTCTGGTGCCGTTGGAACAACTGTCGGTAAAATATGATCTTACCAGCTTTTTTATTTATAGCTATAAATAAGAAATAAGCAGTCTGGGTATGAGGGGAAATGATTAAGAATATTTGTGTAGATAATAAAGACTAAATAACCTGATGCAATGAACCGTGTGTTCAGTATATTGCTGTTGAGAAACTGGTGTTCTCTGGGAAGGCAGGGAGAGTCTACATTTTCTGTGTTGAAATAGCTAAGGGTCCTTGGATCACAGAAGTGATTGTCCACATAAGAGACAATCCACAATGTATATTATTGGTAGCAAAGTTTGGGGGGGTGGTAGGAAAGATGTGAAAAAAGAGGAATGTATAGGTTGGTTAAAATGGGGCAAAATACTGGAGAAGGGAGAAGGATGGTGTGGCAATCACACAGGGCCCCCGGACGTTTCACGGTCTATTGACCCTGTGCCACCACTGCGACTGGTTTCTTTGCTGCCACCACCCCACTTCTCACGGGGACACACGGAGTCCGGACAGTTGTTAACATAAACAAATAATCAAGTTTATATTCAAATGCAGGAACAAGCGTATGGTTTCGGTTTATTTTTCTCTTGTCAGTCTCCTAATCTTTGTTCCTAACAACTTCAAACTGAACTATTCCCAACTGTCTATCTGACTCAACCTAACAATTCCTCTCACTCTCTCACAATACAACTCGACCAACCCACTGCCTATTCCACCCTCTGCCTTCTCCAACACCCAAGCCTCAACTCCCAAGTGACAAACCTCAACTCCCAAATCCCAAACCTCAACTCCCAACTCCCAAACCTCAACTGACTTTCAAAACCTCCCACTCTATCTTTTACTCCCCCCTTGCATTCTCACTGGCCAATCACATCACACCCATTTTAACCCTTTCCTTGACCCATCCTAGGAGGCAAATGCCACAGATTGGATTAGGCCAAATGGGATGTCCCAGGGTTTCTTTTTTTCCTTTTCCTTTTTTTTTTGAGCTCGGTTGGCTATCTTTGACTTAGAAAGCAACACTGTACTTATTGGAACAAAAAAAGCATTTATTAAGTCAAATATTAATCTTTAGAATATTCATCACCTGGGTTCAATATGAACAATGGTAATCAAATTGTATGGCTTCTTGTGCAAAGGTAGAGCCCATCCATCACAAAGCTTGGCCTATAGCTGTATATCAATTTTCAGCATTAAAGTTACACAGTATTATCTTAGCATTAGGTTAACTGTCAAATAAAAATAAAAATTAATAAGCTGGAAAAAGGAAAAGACAAGGCATCCCTCATTTAAACCCCTTAACCAGAGCCAACCATAATTGAAATGTCTTTTTCTGAAATGTTAGCTTTAATTCAACTGAGGTTCACACCTCAACATATTTTCATGATTGTTAAATACTTCTGGAGGTGCAGAAATCATCAGGTTTTAATGTTCACATGTTATTAATTCTGTCTTTGCCCGATTGTTGCATTGTAGTGTAACTTGAGGATGAAATGGACTTCAGGAAACCAGTTTAACCTTGAAACTTGTTTTTCAAAATGGAGATAATGGAGCAATTGAGACGTTTACTCTGGACTTTGTGCTTGCAATCACCCTTTGTAGGTTTGTGTAAAACTGTAGAACTGCCAAAAAATGTCGTGGGGGGGGTGAGGACCTGCCCTAGGAAGGCTTACAAAGATTATGAATTTTCAGAATCCTGAACATGGTGGCTCCAAGTGTGGGATTTTGTTTGGGGGGGGGTATACATATTCAGAAGCTCATGAATCAGAAATTTCAAACGGCTTTCTGTGCACACCCACAATGGACCTATGGGGATGTGCTGATTCAAAATTGTCTTGTGGTTGCTGAGTGTGGGTAGAGAGGCTTGCCAAATAGCATCATGTATGACAGGGATAGCCAACACAGTTCTTGCCAGATGTTACTGGACCACCCCTTCCATCATCCCTGACCGCTGGCCAAGCTAGCTGGGGCTGATGAGATATATAGTCTGGAACCCCACATCATATGTCATGGATAATCACAGAGGTGACTCATGCTTTCACGCACATACACAAACACACAATCTTTATTTTATTTTTTAAGGTGATCATAGGTGAATCAGGTATCCATGAATTCAGTACTCAAAATGGATTGCCTTCATCAAAAATGAAATTAACTTTTTAGTGGAAGCAATTCACATCCTTTTTAATAAGGATATCAGACATGGCTGTCAAGTAGGAGGGGCAGAAAGGGCACATGTATTAATGTTTTGGATACCGATTTCCCTGGGAAATGTGAACTTCCCTATTAGATACAGGGCTGCTGGTGGCACCATATGCTCATTGGAAATATGCATAGGATGCTTTTGGTACCAGTGAGAAATTCCCCTCCAAGCAAATACCAGCTTTGGAAGAAGAATTCTCCAGTATGTAAACCTCTCAACTGAATGATCACCGATGAGGCATTGTGGTTAAAATGTCTGACTAGGACCTCCTGGGAGAGTAAGTTCAAATCTCCATGCAGCCATGAAGCACACTGGGTGACCTTGGGGCAGTCAATGCCTCTCACCCTAGACTAACTCACAGGGTTGTTGTGGCAATTCATTGAGGGGCTGGAGAACCATGTATGCCATCATTAGCTCGAAGAAGAAGAAGAAGAAGAAGAAGAAGAAGAAGAAGAAGAAGAAGAAGAAGAGTAAATGCAATAAATTATATAGATTATATCTGGAACTGAATTTTTCTGGAACTGTGGACGAATGTCGAGGATTGGGGAAATATTTTATTTTTAACCGAGCACAGGCAATCCTGTGTAGTAGTATCATAGTACTTACCACATATTTGAGTTTCTGAGTGCTTCACCTACATTACATCAGGAATCTTCCAAATTGTTTGCCAGAGGCTACTCGGGGAGTGTGTGTTAGAGGGAAGTTTTGAACTGGGAGCTTCCTGGTTTACATCCTAGTCCAATGGTGCTGGGTAGGCAGGAGGCAGAGATGGACATCAACGTGGATGGCTTTAAAAGAGGAATAGGCAGATACATGGCAGAGATGGCTACTAGTTCTTGTCTCATGTTCTCATAGAATCATAGAATCATAGAGTTGGAAGAGACCACAAGGGCCATCGAGTCCAACCCCCTGCCAAGCAGGAAACACCATCAGAGCACTCCTGACATATGGTTGTCAAGCCTCTGCTTAAAGACCTCCAAAGAAGGAGACTCCACCACACTCCTTGGCAGCAAATTCCACTGTCGAACAGCTCTTACTGTCAGGAAGTTCTTCCTAATGTTTAGGTGGAATCTTTTTTCTTGTAGTTTGGAACCATTGCTCCGTGTCCGCTTCTCTGGAGCAGCAGAAAACAACCTTTCTCCCTCCTCTATGTGACACCCTTTTATATATTTGAACATGGCTATCATATCACCCCTTAACCTTCTCTTCTCCAGGCTAAACATGCCCAGCTCCCTTAGCCGTTCCTCATAAGGCATCATTTCCAGGCCTTTGACCATTTTGGTTGCCCTCCTCTGGACACGTTCCAGTTTGTCAGTGTCCTTCTTGAACTGTGGTGCCCAGAACTGGACACAGTACTCCAGGTGAGGTCTGACCAGAGCAGAATACAGTGGCACTATTACTTCCCTTGATCTAGATGCAATACTCCTATTGTTGCAGCCCAGAATTGCATTGGCTTTTTTAGCTGCCGCGTCACACTGTTGGCTCATGTCAAGTTTGTGGTCAACCAAGACTCCTAGATCCTTTTCACATGTACTGCTCTCAAGCCAGGTGTCACCCATCTTGTATTTGTGCCTCTCATTTTTTTTGCCCAAGTGCAATACTTTACATTTCTCCCTATTAAAATTCATCTTGTTTGTTTTGGCCCAGTTCTCTAATCTGTCAAGGTCGTTTTGAAGTGTGATCCTGTCCTCTGGGGTGTTAGCCACCCCTCCCAGTTTGGTGTCATCTGCAAATTTGATCAGGATGCCCTTGAGTCCATCGTCCATCATCCATGTTCTGCTCACTGATTTCCCACAGGCGTCTGGTTGGCCATGTGAGAACAGGTTGCTGGACTAGATGGGCAACAGGCCTGATCCAGCAGGTTATTCTCATGTTCTTATTTGGGGTCAGAAGTCCAGGTCTCCACTAAGCAGCACAGTCAGGAGTTGCTCCAACGTAACAGAACTAGCTCAATGCATATCATGAAGTGATATGGATTGCCATCTACAAAGGGAGAGAGCATAAGACTGTTAAGTCCAGAGTCTAAAATTATCCAGCTGCACCACTGACTCAGTTTCCCCACCACTATGTTAAACTAGTTTCCAGGTCTTTTACCCTCAGACCAACAAGCAAGTGGGTTTCGTGTTCTGCAGGTGTTCATCTCTGACCCACAAATTAAAGCTTTTAGATCCTCTACCATAATTTTATGAGCTTACTCATATGATCTTAAGGCTTTTATGACCTCATAGGAAAGTCCTGATCTGCTATCTGGGGACCATTTGAAATAATGACATAACACACATCAGTTTTGCTGGCAGACCTATTCTACCTATAAGCCTGCTTCAAAAAGGCACTGGGTGTTTTCCCCCTGTTCCCTCCCCCCTTTTACCTCACATTTTGTCCCTTTAGAAATTATCATGACGCATGTCAGGCGCTTTCACACAGAAGGAAAAAAGTCACATTAGCTTCCAAGTTTCTGATTGTCTAAATAACACAGTAACTCAACATACAGCTGTCTGGCATTTTGACAGTACAATAACCCATAATTCCTTCTGCCACTCAACACTTCAAGGTTAGCATTTTGTAGTTTGCTCTCAAGGAGCATTCATTTAAATTTTCAAGAGGCAAAGTACTGAAATGCTGCATTATACCTCTTTAGATATATTTTTATTTACTTTTCTGGTGTCCAATTTTTTCCTCCTCTCCTGGTATTTTCTCTCTCTTTAAGTTGCCAGTGAAGGAGTTAAGTATTCTCCAAACTCTCTCTATTAATTTTGTGTTTAATATAATAAACATTAACACTATGCCTTGCTATAGCAAGGGCATATAATAGTAAGATATTATTTAGATTTGTAAACTGTAGGGAAAGTCAGAAAAATGAATATAGACATGCTGATTTGCCAAATTGTTTGTTTAACGTGAGCTTTGGTGTGAGCTTGGCTTGGGAAAGACCGATTACTAGGGTGGTTGTGGATGGGAGAACAGCATGGGATTCTTTCTTGAATGAATTACTTTGAGAAACAGTAATATTTGGTCATCTTAAACTTCTGTATCACATCACATAGTTTCACCACACTAGAATCTCAACAATTTTATTGGAAGTTGGGAGGCAGTCTCTCACAAGGCAAAGTTTGGTATGTTTTACCCAAGATCAGTTCCTTAGACAAATATCATTTCCATGAAGGAAACTACAAGTACCCCATAGGGGCATGACTATGGAAGTGATGAGTTGTTCTAGATCAGGCATCCCCAAACTCGGCCCTCCAGCTGTTTTGGGACTACAACTCCCATCATCCCTGACCACTGGTCCTGCTAGCTAGGGATGATGGGAGTTGTGGTCCCAAAACAGCTGGAGGGCCGAGTTTGGGGATGCCTGTTCTAGATGTTAGGCTAGATGTTCTAGCCTAGCATTTCCTCTGACATGTAGTTTTCTGTGTGAAGCAGGGTGGGGCAGAGGGGCATTGTAGGGTGTGCAGTTACCTCAATCGTCAACTGCATTCTAAAGTGAAATAGCTGAGACCTAGGTCTGCCACATCAGTGAGGTCACAATATTATGTCAGACCACCCGCATGGGCTAAGGATCTGTCAGGTAACAGTGCCTTTCCTGGGTTTTAGATTGGCTAGTGCTTTATGCGTATGTAGCATCATGGGACCTTTGTTAAGTTTTAAGCAACATACAAGATGCACAGTTGTGGTTTTAAGCACAATGGCTGCACAGCAAACAACAACAACAACAACAACAACCATGTGTTAAAACTATATGTTGCAGAGGTTATTATTTTTGATGGCTCTGTGTGTCACTACGCTCATGTGAGAGTACATATGTTATGTAGGCGGAATAAGCAAGAGAAATCAGATGAGTAAATAATATCTTTATCTACATCTCACTAGTAACAATGAACATCTTTTGGTGTATTGATTAGGAGAACATTTGGGATATGATTGACTGCCAAATATGTTGGCAATGCAGCAGTTCAAACTCAACAAACCCAGGACCTGCTTTCATCCTAACTTACAACATGCAGCCCTGTTTAAATTGTTTAATACATTATGCCCATTTTTCTCCTTTTCTCTCTAAGATGAACAAACACAGCAAGGGCACCTGCAATTTAAATAGTTGTATAGACCATTTCGTGGGATGTGGGTGGCACTGTGGGTTAAACCACAGAGCCTAGGACTTGCTCAGAAGGTTGGTGGTTCGAATCCCCGTGACGGAGTTAGCTCCTGTTGTTCAGTCCCAGCTCCTGCCCACCTAGCAGTTTGAAAGCACATCAAAGTGCAAGTAGATAAATAGGTACCGCTCTGGTGGGAAGGTAAACGGCATTTCCGTGCACTGCTCTGGTTCGCCAGAAGCGGCTTAGTCATGCTGGCCACATGACCCAGAAGCTGTACGCCAGCTCCCTCGGCCAATAAAGTGAGATGAGCGCTGCAACCCCAGAGTCGGCCACGACTGGACCTAATGGTCAGGGATCCCTTTACCTTTACCTTATAGACCATTTCAGCAAGCAAGGGATGAGAAAATCTCCCCCTGTTGAAATTCTCCCATCTGCACAATGATAAAGCCCTGCGCTCCTTTGCATCTAGTAATTTCCCTCTTCATCTTCTGCGTAGCAAGGGTGCTAAACAACAGGGAAATGATGGTGACACACACCTCTGATACAATCCACTTATTGTTAAGGGCTATGTTCTCACCCCACTTGTGGATCTTCACTCTAGACTCTAGAGCAGGGGTCAGCAAACTTTTTCAGCAGTGGGCCGGTCCACTGTCTTTCAGACCTTGGTGGGGGGCTGGACTGTATTTTGAAAAAGAAGAGCAAATTCCTATGCCCCACAAATGACCCAGAGATGCATTTTAAATGAATGCACACATTCTACTCATGTAAAAACACCAGGCAGGCCCCACAAATTACCCAGAGATGCATTTTAAATAAAAGGACACATTCTACTCATGTAAAAACAAGCTGATCCCTGGACTGTCCGCAGGCGATTGGGCCGGATTCGGCCCCTGGGCCTTAGTTTGCCTACCCATGCTCTAGAGCAAGGGTTGTCAACCTGGTTCCTACCACCCACTAGTGGGCATTTCAGGATTCTAGGTGGGCGGTAGGGGGTTCTACGGTGCAAGCTGAATCCTCCTTCCATCGAGCACTGGTGGGCGGTAAAGAAATTTTACCATCAAGAAAGATTCATTAGTGGGCGGTAGCTTTGAAAAGGTTGGCGACCCCTGCTCTAGCGTATTAGATGTGGACTTGAGAGACTGAGATTCCAATTCCTGCTCAGCTGTTAATTTTCCTCCCCAACAATCCATTTGCAACCCCATTAACTCAGAAAATCGCATCGATGAAATTTGGGGTGGTCTACCAGCATAAAGTTCTTTCTCACCATTTGAAATTTAGTATAACACGGCGGTATATTGATCAAAAAGCCACAGTTCCATAAAACAATATGTTACTGCACTGTGACATGAACACTGGTAACCGGGGCAGATTGTAAGATTATAACAAGTAAGAACCTTCACAAAAAAACCCCAGTCTGAATGCAGCCTGGGTGACCTAGGGTTAGTCATTTTTTAGGTTAACCTCTCACTGGATTGTTGTGGTGACAACATGGGTAACAGTGGTGGAGAAGAACCATGTACAAAGTCCTCCATGTAGAAAGGATGGAAAAGAGGTGTAATAAATAAGGAGTAAAAGTGCTTCCTCCAACTGGATCTAAACATTTAACTGAGAATTGGGAGAAATCATAATAAAAAATACAAATGATTCTTTAAAATGTTGCTGCTTTTGTTTTCTATGCATCTTGGAGTAGCACTGAATATTGTTTGGAGCAATTTTTGCTTGAACAGGACAGCTGTATAACCAAGTAGCCCTTTAATTCCATCTGTGCCTTCCTTCTTCCTAGTATAAAAGAATGCAGGATTTCACTCTCTGTCTCTGTTCCAGCAGGAATATGTGCTGCTTAGGTATTCATTTCAGTGGCATTGACAATGCTGACAATATAATTGACCTAAAAAGTTCTGGATTTCCTGTTAATGCACTTTTAGAAATGTACATCAACTACAGAAAATCATTTCTATCTACATTTCGCTTGATTTCCATTTTCAAGAAAAAAGGGTTTCATCATTATTATTCTATTTGAATAGCACTGATATCTTGAGAGATGGAAGGAGACTTCTATTGTATGCAGGAGTACTTTATTTCGATATTTTCTTTGTCTGATTATACATGATAAACACACATTAGTGACATTCCGTGCATGTTTTGAAGATAAATGGAATATCTCTTTAAGCCATTCCTGACACTTCCTAACCTGTGGGTTTAATGGCATATTCTTTCTTTGATTCAATAATTTGTCTGTCAAAAAAGCTGTGCTGACATTCTCCTTGTTGTGGGACTGAAATGGAAAGAAATCTCTTATCTTTGAGATAATTTTTTTTTAAATCGAGGTGAACATTTTAGGATAAAAAATGTTTTTAAAATCATTTTGGTGAGGGGGGAAAAGATGTAAGTGTTGACATTATACCAAGTGCTGGATGGCAAGTGATAAAAGGAATAATATTATCTAAAACTCGAAGTCGTTCTTGAATTAATTAGGGAATGTGTGAAGTCTTTTTTTTAAGGCAGTAACCTCTATTGCTTCTTGCATAAGTAGTAGCTCTGTCAACTTACAGATATAAATGTCTAAAATAATGGACTTTGTCTGGACTAATCTGTGACTTTTCGGTTTTAGAAGTATCAGTGATAATCTTAGTGTTTATTTCAGTTGTTCCTATGCCTCCTTTTTTCAGGTTTACAGCCAGAATGTCATGGTTTGTTTCATCCTAATATATAGAGAGGAATTTGTTGACATTTCTTGGAACAATATTGCACAGGTATCTTTAATCCTATAAGGATTTTAAATCCTCATTTCTCTCTGGCATCCTAGTTGTAAAGTCCATTCCTGTCCGGTGTTGAGTATGGCTGTTGTTACTATGGGCTACTTCATATGCCCCTGTGTTGCATGTACCCTTTAAAAATGTGAGAGTGAGACCTGAAGGTGCATATGCTCCTTGTTGTGTGTTTATGTTGTCTTGACTAATTTTCTTTCTTTCTTTACAATCTTCTTACCCTGCTCTTCAGCTGAAAAGGCACCCAGACAAATGCACAGATCACCATAGAACAGGATGGTGTAAAGTAAAACAAACCCTAATCTGCCCTCAAACTTACAGTCTAAAAGACATGACACAAGAGCAAAAGGGGATGGGGCTGGAAGAGGAAAACAAGAATATTGTGGCACTAACTCTGGTCCCCATTGATAAAGTTCATATGATGACCAGCTTGGATGGAAATAGTTCAGGGAAAGGAGAAGCTAGTGAACTGGGTCCATTTCTTACTTTGTGTCTCCAGCATAGCACATGTATACAGTATGCAAATAGTTAAACTAGTAATATATAATGTTCATGCCACCTTTCAGACATTCAAATGTCAATGTATTTAGGATATTTGCCACTGTGCCCATGAAAATGGAGCAGGAATCAAGTAGCCATTTTGTGCTAAGCTTCAAATGGAGTGTTATGTTGTGGTGGTTGTTGTTTTTTGTTGTTGTTAATAATAATTTCATTCAAGAATTGCTTCCCATGAGGCACCCTGAAGCAATTTACAAAATAATAAAGACATATGTAAAACAGTTACATATATTAAAACAGTACATATAAAAACTATATATCTATATCTATATATATCTGTGTCTATATCTATCTATCTATCTATCTATCTATCTATCTATCTATCTATCTATCTAATCTGTTCAGATGCAATACAGATACCAACTAAACGCACAAGTAAAGTGCCATGTACTTGGTATTTAAGGAGTGCAATGCATTGTGTTTCTTTCCTGGCCCCTTTGAAACTGGATGTAGGGGCTGTGTAGACGTGTCCTTAATTATGCACAATCACCTTTCGGTCCAGATATCTTACAGTGTTCTCAGAGTCTTTTCTTCCCCTCACTTCCAATGGGTTCGACGGTCAAGCTATAGTATTTGAATTTAAAACATAGTGTTATGTCCTCGATTGGAATGTAAAATTTCATTATGAGATCTTGCTTTTCAAAGAAGATAACATATTACAAACAAACAAACAAACAAACAAGCCGAATGTTGAACAGGCAAAACACACACAAAAAGGCCAAAATCATTTATTTTCTCAGTTGAAAAAGAAAGACAGGAATGTTTCTCCCCATGATGGAGAACACCATGGGTAAGTAGTGTGGCATGGTTCTGCCCCACCCATATCCTGTCCTTTAAGATTACCCAATTTCTCTAATTCTCAATCATATATAAACAGCAATCACATCTTACCTACGGCAGGCTTGAAAACACAGGTTACAGATTACTACACTGGCAGCAATTAACACTTCAATAGCTCCCATCTCCTTACCATTGTTAGCTCATGCCTGGCCATTTTCTGGGTTACATGGCAGTCATCTCATTGTTGCATCAAAGCCACCTGCCAATCAGAATCCACGTAGGTCAAGAACACTTTAAACACTGGCCTTTGTTATCCATCTGACAATCCATGGTTGCCTTGAGACCAGGAGCCTATCTGTAAGTCGATACATTAGGATAGAAATGATTAGAAAAATTTGCTTTCTTTTCTTTCATGCCCCATTCTGCCTTTTCCCATTGGATCTCTTAAACAAGATTATTAATAAACTGTCTTGAAATTGGGAGCTGGAGTCTGATGTGTGTTTGTGACACCTTATAGGAGAGTATATTCCCCCCTACCCTGTGGCTCAGTCTCTTTGATCCCATGCTACGCATTCATGTCTAGGGAGAATTGGAGGGGAACCAGCTAGCCTGCTCCCTATGAGGGATAAGCATGGGCTGGATATTCCCCCATCTCGCTATCTAATATTAATCACTTGTAGCACTGAGAATCACTCCCAGCTCAAGTTTAAAGGAGTACAGGGTCTGGTGATAGCATACCTCAGTTTGGGTGCTTTTGAGTGCTTTGCTACAAGTACTAATTTCCATAACATAGACATTAGCCTTGAGATTTTAGCCTTTAATTTGCAAGACTTCTTTTTCCTCCTGAAAGGTAATATAATTTAAAATAGGAGTGACTGGAAATCGTGCTAGCTCCTAACATTCACATGAGGGAACATTTTGCAGGTGGGTTTATTTTATTTTTAAAAGACATATTAATCACATCTGAACCCTGCCCTTCTTTCAAGAAGCACAGGGTGGCTTAAAATTTTATACTCTCAGATCTGTTAGGGACATCTCAAGAGCACCTGATGATCTTTAAGATTGTTTAACAGAAATATCTTTGAATAAAAGGTAAAGGTAAAGGTACCCCTGACAGTTAAGTCCAGTCGTGAATGACTCTGGGGTTGCGGTGCTCATCTTGCTTTGCACGCCGAGGGAGCCAGCGTTTGTCCACTTCTGCAGACGGTTTTTCCAGGTCATATGGCCAGCATGACTAAGCCACTTCTGGTGAAGCCAGAGCAGCACATGGAAACACTGTTTACCTTCCCGCTGGAACGGTACCTATTAATCTACTTGCACTTTGACGTGCTTTCAAACAACTAGGTTGGCAGGAGCTGGGACCGAGCAATGGGAGCTCACCCCGTCACGGGACCTCGAACCGATCGGCAAGTCCAAGCGGCACAGTGGTTTAAACCACAGCCACCCGCATCCCCATCTTTGAGTAGTTTAACCCAAATATCTTTGATCCAAGGCCATCAATCAGTTTGTCATAGAACACTGGTTAATTCAATAATCTGGAACCTATAGCCCTCCAGATGTTGTTCGTCTGCAGCTCCCATGAGCCGCAGCCAGTTTGGCCAATGGTCAGGGATGTTGAAATTGTGGAACTGCATCTGGAAGTGCCACAAGGTCCCAGTCTCTGGATTAAAGTCATCTACCAAAGAGCACTTTTCAGGCCTAAAACATGGGGAAGCTGGAAGCAAGTGTCAAATCTCTTTTTGTTAACTAGCATGGATTTATTTATCTTCAGGGTTGCTTCTTCTCCTTTCATCTTGATGGCCCTCTCCTTGTTCTTCCTGAAACACTGACTTAGCAATTGGATATCATAAGTAATGGTCAAAACTCTAGAGTGTATGGGGGTCACCAGAACCGGAGGTACTGAATATTTGCAGATACATTTCAAACAACTAAGCTTCTCAGGACGGGATGTTTGCATGCCATGAGTTCTTTAGACCTCCAATAAAAAAATGAACTCAGTTGATTGGGAAGACAAGGATGTCCTGTCTGGAAGGAAGTTGAAAATGGGAGAAAACAATTATTTGAGAAAAGAAATTTCATGACCAAAGGCGCCTGGAAAGCAAAACAGCAGTTGGGAAGTGTCCGCAAGTGATTGATTTAGAACAGGGGGAAACTTAGCTTCATTGTAAATAGTGCAGTCATCAGAGTCCTTTCCATAGTGCTGGCTAAAATTATTTATTAAAATATTTATATTCCACCCTTTCTATCACAACAGCAGAATCTACAAAACAGCTATTGCTGCTTGTTGGTGCTACCATTTAGGTGGTACTGCTAACGTAATGCTAAACATCTTAAAACATAGAAACAGTACATTCTAGTTCGGAAGAATTTGTGTATTCGTTTGTAATATATTTAATCTGCCCTTCACCAGGTGGTTGCAGGGCAGAAATAATTACAACAAAATACAGAAACCAGTCCAATCCTCCCACTGGCAGACCTACTTCAGATTGTACAGAGGAATATAGTTGGGCATAGAATTAATACATCTATAGCACTAGCAGAATGGAGAACATTTTTCACCACAAAGACTGCATACTTTTAGGGTTGCCATGCATCTGGAATTTCCCAGAGATGTCCCCATTTTCAGGCTTAAAAATTCTGTCCATTTTTTAGAATTTGCAAAAATGTCTCGGTTTGTTTGTTTGGTCTGCCCTGCCCCAATCCTTGTGCTCTGCTTGCCAAGGTCAGCCGGTCTTGCATCTCTCTCTGTCTCTTCTCCTGCCCAGCTCTTTTCCCCACCCTGCCCCTCTCTGCTAGAGCCACCTGCCAGGCAGCGAGGGGCTGGCAGTAGCTGTGGTGGCTGGGGCTAGACTTGGCTGGGTACAGACCCAGCAGAGGGGAGGGGAGGGAAGCGAGGTGAGGCCTGGGACTGATCCCCCCCCCCCCCCGCTCCTGATCCCTCCTTCCTTCTTTTCTTCCCTTCTCACTCTTGCATTATTTTGCAAACTTTGGAGTGGGTGGGTAATAGAGTTTTTTAATGGGCTGGGTGTATGCTGGGGAAAATCTCACTTGAGTAGCCAGAGAGCTCTTCACTTGGCTTCCCCACCCTTTCCTTGCACTGGGAAAAGGTTTTTTAAAAAATCTATACAGTGGTACCTCGGGTTACATACACTTCAGGTTACAGACTCCGCTAACCCAGAAATAGTACCTCGGGTTAAGAACTTTACCTCAGGATGAGAAGAGAAATCGCACGCCGGCGGCACAGCGGCAGCAAGAGGCCCCATTAGCTAAAGTGGTACCTCAGGTTAAGAACAGTATCAGGTTAAGAATGGACCTCCAGAACGAATTAAGTTCTTAACCTGAGGTACCACTGTATAGTTTTTTGTGGGGGGGGGTTTGCAGGCAGGGGTGTATTGAATCTGAATAATCAGATATATAAACCTATTTTCCACCCCTATCGCCCAATTTACATGATCTGGAACCCATATTATTCCCTGCCTTCATTCTGCATATACCATGCCAATAAGATACCTCTCCTCTGCATCTGCCCCCCCCCCCAGCAATTTTTAAAGTTTCATTGTATCTTTTTCTCTTGGGTGTCCTCTGTTTTGCTCTTCAAAATATGGCAACCCTACTTTGCAACCTTCTGAGGGCCAAATGTTGGTTTTGGTTATGGGGAGAAGACAAAGTGGGTAGAACAAATAATACTATTTTTTACTTTTGTGCAATAGATTTGTCTCCACACATATTCTTTTTCTTTATTCAGGAAAGCAAAATGCATTATCATAGTTCAAAAACACATTCTAGTCTAGCAAAAAAAAAAAAAAAAAACCCACTCAAGTAATATGCAAAGCAAGACTGGTGAGTGATGTAGCCTGAGGAGACTCCTGAGGGCCAGGTAGAGATACCTGAGTTCATATTTGGCCTCTGGGCCTGAAGTTTCCGTCTCAGTATTCAAACTCTTTTGTTAATATTGTCAAGCTAATCTTTGCAGCAATCTTGTAAGTTGGGCTCATTATTTTTATCCTTATATTATACATTGAGAGAGGTGGGGGTTATCTAAGGCCTCCTGATGTACTAGAACACACAAAGTAGTAAGATCACTATGAGAGACAGAGATACCTTGTTGTCATTTGGGAGAAAATCTGCCTTGATAACGTTACCTTGTAATAGGAGGCCTCTGAGTACTAAGTCATTTTTTTTAAATATATACGTTCTTTGTTGGTCCAGTGAATGTAATTCTGTACGGTTGTACGTAGGGCAAATAACCAATCTACTTCTGTTGAGGATCACCGTTTGATTGTTCTGAATTATCTTATTGCGAATGGGCGTGATAGTTTCAACAGTAGCAGAGGAGGTTTGCCGGTCTTTATCTATTTGTTCGTTCCGGTTTTTCGTTGACTCAGGGATAGGGTGTTGTGAAGCGCTTGTCACTTTAGGTTGCTGGATAATGCTTTGTTTTGGGAACGCGAGTTTAGTATTCTTTATATTTGGTTCCTTTATTGTTAGATTCTCCAGGAGCTTGAATAACTTAGAAAAATTCAATTTCTTAGTTTGTGTATGACTCTTAGTCCGCCTTCCCACTTTTATGTTTTTAGACTTCTTCTTGTGAAGTAGGTGTATTCTCTGGTGCCGATGCTGGTCTGTGACTGTATTAATAAATTCATTCATTCAGACAGAGATACCATACCCTACAAGTGCCCCAAATTTCCCAGGACACTCCCAGAATTACAGAAGCCATCCTGACTTCTGATTTGATCCCGGAATGTCTTGTCACCCCCCCCCTCCAATTCCACCACTGCTGAGCCACATTGTTGTGCAAGCCAGTTGCCTCCTGCAAGAGCAGCCTCCAACATTCCTCTAGTGAAAATTGGGGTTCGTGTCTTTCGGTGCTGTGCTGCCGCGTGAGCCAGCTGACTCATACAATAGCATGGCACTAAAACACAGGTGTCCCAATTTTTATCAAAGGGATGTTGGAGGGTGCGGAAGTACCATTGTGCTAGCAGCAATGTTAGCTTAAGACCTGTTGTTCCAAGTGACACTCTTGAATGAGATTCTTTCTGTTGCCCCTCCTCTTGGCAAGTGTTTTAATTGATTTTTGGAAGAACATGTGGAAATACCTTTACTATATATGAAATGAAATCTTAGCAGACCCTATAATGCCCTTAATGAAGGCAGTGGACATGATCCAGTGGGAAGTTCTTAAGCAAGTGTATTGAAATCAAGGGGGGTTGCACCAGAGCAGTGGGGCATGCACAAGAGCAGTTTCCTCTGGATTGTTCCCAGTGTGCCAGTATATATTAAACTTTTACTGATGTTCTACCAAGAAGGTACAGTTGTTAGCGGAGCTGTTTAGTGAATAACCAGGTGATGAAGCAACTACATAAATGCCGGGGGGGGGGATATCCCTGGATAAACAAAGCAAATGTGTTCACATTGCCTTTTGCAGACATATAAATATTTAATAACCATCTGTCTACGGGTGTGTGTGTGTGTGTGTGTAAATCTTTAAATAGACTGTTCCAAAGGCCAGAACCTGAATTTTAATTGATACACATTACTCAATGTGGCTTTTTCTTTGGTTGAATGGTTTTATCTCTTCTAGGCAATTCTTTTCAAGACTTATATCTCTGATAAAACCTGCATTTTAAATGAAAGAAGGTTCTTTCTTTCTTTTTTGTAGCCAAAGAAAGAGCCAAACATTTGCAGCTCAGATTAGATTGCCTTGATCCACTTGTTATCTCTGCAAAAAATACAGAGTAGTGTCCATACAAAAAAGTCTCTGTGCATACGTGCGTGTATGTGCAGAACAAAGTCTATGTGTACATACACTTGTGATTATGAGCAACCCCTTATTATTATTATTATTATTATTATTATTATTATTATTTCAAAACGCTTTTAATGTGTAGTCCTTATGTTCTTCAATGCTTTCTTATTAATACTGCATCCACCAGCCACATGTATGTCCAAAACTGTGTTTAATTTTTCTCCCTTTTTCTGGCCACGTAGCTCAAGGCACCTTGATTCAACTGTCCCTTTAGATGTACCTTCTGTATCTCACATGAGCCAATTTCGACCGTCTAAGTGCTCAAATTGAGCTATTTTGCTCTCTGTAAAAATAAACCCAGGACCATTATGTGTGATTTTTCATACACACACACACACGCACACACTCCCCATTATTTTCTCCCTCCTCTCCTTTTCTCAGCAGCCCCGGTGAATGCAGAGTGGCAACATTGTGGAGACCGTTGCGTTCACTCCAGGCATGTCAACTTCAATCTGCTGCGATTTGGTGTGAAATCTGTGCCATGGTGCGGGGCAAGAAAGGTCAACCCCCCATAATTGATGTTGCTTATTCATCTGCTTCCCGTGTATTTTTCCCCCTCTCCTCTCTACACGCTGGCCTTTGTTTGGATAAATTGTTTGAAGATTTACTGTAGTCCTTAAAGCCTGAGACGCAGCTCCTGCCGCTGCCCAGCTTCAGTGTCCTTTGCTAGGCAGGAGGCTCTGTTTGGATGACACACAATGGCATGCACACACTCACAGAAGGAGGGAGAGAAGGAAGGAGGGAGGGAGGGAGGGAGGGAGGGAGGGAGAGAGAGAGAGAGAGAGAGAGAGAGAGAGAGAGGAGTTCCCCCCAAAGACAAAACCCAGAGGACATATTTGAGTGTAACAGTTGCGACAATTTTTCAGACCAATTTACTATAAAATCTAAGTCGTGTTATACAATGTCTTAATAGCTATTAAAACCCCAAATATTATTTTTAGGAACTTAGGCTGAACCAAGGGTGAAAGGGCAGGGGCTGCAAGAGATTGAGAGAAAGGGAGAAGTGATATTTTGAATTCCCTTATTGACAGTTTTCAAATTATTTCAAGAGGTGGAAAACCCTAATGATGATGACTGATGTGGCAATTTATCCTATTTTGGGTCATTACCTTTATTCTGCTTATGGCAGCAAATGACTTCATTTACAATATATATATAAATATTATATTACTGAGCTGATCTCTTTGGCAACTTGAGGGGTCTTAGCCATGGATCTGAAAGAAATCAATGGTTACTAAATAGCAGAATTTCAATGAATGTAAATGAAAGAGATTTTGAGTACTGTAAAATGAGTATAAAAGATATTTTTTAAAATGTAATATGTATCCTTGTGATTGCAGCCATGAAAAAAAGTATGCATATTGAACTCCTTATAAAAGGAAGCTTTTTAAAAACAAAACAAAAACAAAAAAACAAAAACAAAACCCAGAAAGGGCTACCTTCTGTAGATCAGAAGAAAAGGTGGGGGAGAAGGCTCCCATCACCCAGTAATCCTGCCTGTAGATTGAATAAAATAGTTTGAAATCATTGTTTTGATTCCCATTGACTGAAGGCTGGAGTAGCTTTATTGGTTAAGCTGTTAAGTCTGCCGCAGTTTAAACACTTCTTTCCTGGTGCGCCCCTGCCTCAATTGACCTTGAGATGCGTTATCTTAAGTCGTGTTTTGTTTTTGAAAGAAACATGTATTGCTTTAGATGCCCAAGGCTGCTTCATGGTTTAGGTGCATATACTGTTATTGTTATTATTATTATTATTATTATTTAGACAACATGCATAGGAACAAATAAGCATATGTCACACACGACAGAACTTTTTCTTCCTTGTAAAGCACAAAGAGAGTGGTGTACAACCCACTATTTTTAGCATATTTGAGGACAAATGTATTCAGAGGATATACTGGGAATTGAGAGTTTTGGGTTTCAAATCCCTTCTCAGCCAGTGGATTACCCTGGACAAAGTGAACTTTCCCTTTCTTTCCAGGGTTTCTTCTCACTTCTTTTTCCAGGGATACTGTAAGGACAAACACGATAAGGAATACAAAGCCTTTGGTTTAAGAAAAATATACTTACTCTTTTTTTTATATGAAACCCTACAACAAACTGAAATAACATTTATTTAATCGAATTATATTAACAATAAACAAACACTACACTGCAAATATAAAAGCAATATATTCAACTGCACATCTAAATAAGTGCATTTTAAAATCTTACCTGCATATTAAATGCTATTTAAAAATAATTGCTATCGCCGTTGGTTGATATTACTATTGTTATGGCTCCAATTTGTTTTCAGAATGATTTCTTCAATAAACACCCTTGGAAGCGGGGGACAGGACCATGCACCAATTTCTCTGCCTAAAGATGTAATGATAGTAAGAAGCTAAAATCCTGTGTTTGCTAAAGAATCATTACATTAGCAAGAATAACAGGGTAAAAGAAATTCTTTTGAAGCTGAAAGTAAATGACAATAAAATTCAGACAACCAAAATTATTTAGAATATGCTGAAATAAAGGCCAAATTTATAAGCCGTGTTTGCAGGTTTACTCAAATACAAATTGTTCTTTTTATAGAGATATTGGTAACACACTAACTGCATTAATGTAGTGACTAATACACACAGTGATCTTTCAGATTTAGTGCTATCACCACCACAGCACAATATTTTTCAATAATATCCCCCTTTCTGTTATTTTTCATGCTTTCAGTGATTATGTTACAACTGTGTTTTGTATAGTAATTTATTTGGGGGGCGGGGGATCCTAGGAGCTGGCATTTTCCTTCTCAGTCTCCAGTGAAAAAGTCCCTACCTAATTTCTCTTTAAAAAGAGTTTTCTATTGCTTTTTGATGCAGGATTAAATATAGATACAATATAGTCTACACAAAGAGCAGGTAACACAGTAAAAAATAATGTCCATGCGTTGTAAGACTTAAGATTGTGCCTGGGGAATAACTTGTTTGAATGCTGGAGGCAGGGAAGTGTGTGTGTGTGTGTGTGTGTGTGTGTGCGTTGGCTTTGGCTGGTGGTGATGGAGAATCCTGAAGAGAAGCCAAAACTCTCCATCTTCTGCTCTTTTTTTCCATGTGCATGTTTTTGTCTAAGTGTTACATGGGGTTTATGAATACTGTATGCAGATCCCTTGTGTGCAAACTGAAATTGTACACTCCAGGAGCTGTTCTACTGTGTAATCTGCTGTAGAGATAGCCTTGCTCTTGCAAATTCATCTTAAGAGAAAGGTGGACCGATAAGCCCTACCTGCGCTATAAATTTAAAGCAATATCATACCACGTGAAACAGTCATAGGTTCCCCAAAGTATTCTGGGAGCTGTAGTTTGTTACGGGTGTTGACTGAGATACTTTGCTTCCCATGGAAGAGCTCATTGAAAGTGCGGAGGGGAGAAGCTTTCTTGTCCATGAAATGTTTTTTTAAAAAAAAAATTTAAAAGGGGGGGAGAAAAGAATGTAAGGGGGGGTAAAGAGTGGAAGAGAAAAAAGTAGCCTCGTGGGGCAAAACAGCAAACAGCTGTTATGGTGGTGCTTACGGACTGTGGCCATGTGTGGAGTAGTGTGGGAAGAAGCAGAGGGTCCACCTATTTGCTGCTGTTTTTGTTTTGCTGCCCGCCAGCCATCTGGAGCAGTAGGCAGGAAGTTACTTTTTTGTGTTGTGGAGGGAGGCAATCACGGAAATCACCTTTCTTTCATTTTGCTGCTTGATGGTCATGTGGCAGGCAGCTGCTTGAAGGGCTTTTTGAAAAGCGAGGTGAAGGAAGAAATTCAGTAATAATGTCCTGCTGCTGCTGTGTTTGCTTTGCTGCCTGAATATAAGGGTGAGGGGAGGATATGGCAACATTTTCTTGGTTCTGTTGCATGTCATGCAGCAGGAATTGCTTGAAAGCTGTTCGAGGGGGGACGCAGTACAGAGCTATCATCATTATTATCTTCATTAGTGCCTTTTTCTGGCTTGTTCCAAAGTTGTTGGGAGAAGGAGGGGCCCAATGAAGTATTACTACTACTACTACTACTACTACTACTACTACTACTACCACGGCCTTGTTCCCAAAAAGAGCCCAGGGTGGTAAACAAACCAATAATAACACCCTGAAGCAATTCCAGCATGGATCAATGTGGGTGGTGGTAGGGGTAATGTTTAAAGTGTTAATCTGGTCTACCATCTTGATTCAAAATAGTACAGTACCTGGTGTTCAAATATAGACAGAGGCTGTCACCTCCAACTCAGGAACCTTTGTGCCGATTTTAGTAGAAATTTATTGAGAGGCACTCAAATTGGTGCAAATTGAAGCAGTCAAGACTGAATGACAATATTTCCAGAGGTGTTCAAATCAGTGTACTTTGGACCTATAATACCAAGTAAAAGGTGAAGTAACACAATAGCCACTTTTTGGTCCTCCATCTTTATTCAAAATGGTACTTCCAATCATCAAAGCAATCCACCACCCACACCTTGGAAACCCTCGTGTCAAGTTTGATGGTAGTATCTGAAGAAGTGCCGAAACTATGCCCAAAATGGGCTAAAACATGCCAAAGTAACATTTTGGTCAGCCATCTTGATTCAAAATGTCACCTGGCATCCAAACATAGATGAAAACTGCTACCCCTTCTTGGGAACCCTCACAACAAGTTTGTTAACAATATATTGGGAGGAGTCCAAAGAGAACAGAGAGCAATGCATTTTCCATAATATATTGTATATATTTATATCCTGCTCTTCCTTTATAAAGCTCAGTGTGGATTAGATGGGAGTCCCAGTGTCTCCCCATCTAGGAAATGATCACCTCCACATATCAGCAGTAGGACTGTGTGCTCCTAGACATGACCAGTCATTTCTGCCCTGGCATAATTTCCCAAACATTTTGTATATTGCTGACACTTGAGCCTTGTTTGCATGTATAATTTTAAAGCAACTATCTTTAAATGACTCCCTGGCAAATTATGTGCAATCATAGTATAGACTCCCTAATACCTTTATTTGACCTACCAAAAATGACATAAAGTCATTAGTAAGCTTTTGAGTTCCCCGGAAGTCTTTATCTAGGAGGATATTAAACAAAGCAGGAGAAATGTAAGCTAGGCATATTCTTTCCCAAAGTATGCAGTTTATAAACAGCCTACGTTTCAAAACAGTCGTGCAGCAGTGTGTGGATGGCTGTTTTTGTCTTCTGTAAAAACTCTTAACTCTGAATGGTTTTTGTAAATATTCAATCGACTTCAGCTTGCAGTGTGATGTCACAAAGTGACAGACTGCTCCTTCTCCCTCTCTGCTTTTCATCTTTTCACTGTCAAAATGCACCCTTTGGCAGGATATTTTTCAATGGCTAAATGTGAGGCTGAGACACATTGCTCAGGGTTTCCTCCTTCATAATTCCAGCTTTGTTCCATCTTCATTGTGTGTGTGTGTGTGTGTGTGTGTGTGTGTGTGTGTATGCTGAGACACACACACACACGGAGATCTCCCACCGAAATGATTATTTTTACTGCTTTCTTTTTTCTCAAGTTAGTTTTACTATATGGATCAAATTTTTGGGATTTTATGATGACAGCTCATGACTGTGGCTATGCAAATAAGAACTCTATTTATGTGAGATAAAATATACGTGTATTAATACTGAAAATCCTATGATAGACACCAACAACTGGAGGCCCTTGGGACAGATGTTGCCCCCTGGGCTGGCAACCACCACTCCATGTAACCAGCCTAGAAGCAATATGAAGGAGCAGCATTTGTGATAATAGGAACTGGTAGCAGGTCTTTTTGGCAGACTTGGTCACCTTCTGGAAGTTTTCCAACTGGTAATAATAGCTTTTAATTTGGGTCATGTGATTGTAATTTTGTCGCCATCCTTCTATCTTTGGAGACGATGGAGGACGATGGAAGAGTAAAAGCAACCCATTGGATATTACAGTGCCTGCTGTGGCTGTAGAGACTGATGCAGGAGAGACATGTTTTTAGCAAGTGGCGCAGATGAAGGCCTCCAATTTTGCTGCTACAGGTACACTGTGACACAATATGTATCACCACAGTCTTTCTCCGCTGTCTCTTCTTGGAAAGGGGGTGGAAGATTTAATGTGAGGTTAAGCAAATTCCAAGGACGTGGATGGCGCTGTGGTCTAAACCACTGAGCCTCTTGGGCTTGCCGATCAGAAGGTTGGTGGTTTGAACTCCCACGACGGGGTGAGCTCCCGTTGCTCATTCCCAGCTCCTGCCAACCTGGCAGTTTGAAAGCATGCCAAAAAGTGCAAGTAGATAAATAGGTACCACTCCTGCGGGAAGGTAAACGGCGTTTCTGTGCCCTGCTCTGGTTTCACCAGAAGCGGCTTAGTGATGCTGGCCACATGACCCGGAAAAACTCTCTGCGGACAAACACAAGCTCCCTCAGCCTGTAAAACGAGATGAGCACTGCAACCCCAGAGACATCTGCAACTGGACTTAACTGTCAGGGGTCCTTTACCTTTACCTTTTAAGTAAACTCCAGAACTGGGATGGGGAGCCTGTGGCCCTTGAGATGCTGTTGGACTACAATTCCCATCAGCCGTCACCCATGGCCCATGGTTAGGGATGATGGAAGCTGCAGCCATGCAATAATTGGTTCCCTGTTCCTGTTCTATAACCAGAGGGCAATTATTGTGAATCTCAGATGGTTCAAGATGTGGTCTTCCTGCAGGCCAACATCTGGCTACGGTAGTAGCTGAAATCTGACTTTGGAAATCTTTAGTTTAAAGATGTTATTCTTGGTTTGGCTTTAGAAGCATTTCCATCCCTTCAGTTTAGAACATTGTATTCTCTATGCCCTTCGGTTATGCACACAACACCCATTAGTGCTGGCAGGCGCTCTGTGCTTGTGTTGTGAAAGCAGAATAGACCCCTGTGTCGTAATGATATGTTAGATCGCCTCTCATAGCTGTGTGTGAGATTCCTGATCTATTGTGCCAAAGAAACTACATGAGTGAGAGTTGCTGTCAAATTCAGAAGAAAGTGAGAACTTTAAGTCCTCTTATTTGAAAAACACTTTTGCTGCAAGAGGTGTAATTTATTATTATCACTGTAGGCAGAAGGTTCATAAGAAACATGAGGCACACAGCGCCCATATTGACTGAGTGTTCAGTTAAAAACCTTAAGATCAAAACATAAGCTTCTGTCAGTGTAAACTGCTGTTTGATTTTTGGTGTGTGTGTGTGTGTGTGTGTGTGTGTGTGTGTAATCACCTATAAAACCTAGTGTTTTGTTCCCAGTAATATTTAGTCATAATCAATATACTTTTCCCATAGTGTGTGCTGCTGATTTTATAAACCTTTGCAAAGAAGCCTTTCATCATCAGTAAACTTACCTCAAGGATACATTTTTAACTTGATTTAAAAAAGGAAAAGAAGCATTAACAGCCATTTTTTATTTCTAAAAAAAATTGTTTGTACTCTGCCTAACAGACACCTGGAGAGAGAAATGAAAACAAACCAGTTCCATTATTTATTCTGCAACTTGTCAGTTTGATTAGTCGCCTCTCTCCCTTCTAAGAGAACAGTGGATCATTAAATGATGTCCATGCTTAAATGCAGGAACCCTGCCTTGTGTCTGTTAATGCATAATTGGACTGTCTTTTAATACATGCGGAGGCACTTGTTTCTGAATATAAACCCTGCACCTCAACAGGTCAAGGAGATAGTGAAAACCTGTTTGTTGTCTGGCTTTGTCTTGGCAAATAATGGAGTCACTAATCTACTTGATCTCTCTGAGTCAGATAAAGAAGAAAGTGAGCGATGCATACATTTCAAAGATGGAAGGCACTTGTAAAAGCAATTTCTTTGGAGGGGGAAAAAAACCTAGAGCTAAGGCTGTTGGAAACCTTTTAATTAGTACTAATTACCTCAGCAGAAAAACGTTGGAGGCTTGAAAGGATTTGTGTCAGCAAGTGAAAGATCAAAGATTGTGGTGCTTGCATTTTAATCTGTTGGCTATAAAAACGAATAAGGGGGTGGTAATGGGGCCCAAGAGAATGACAACCCAGGTGGTTGAAGGCCTTAATCCCTTCTTTACTGCTAAAGCCTGAGGCCTAGTTCCAATTACATAAGAAGATGATTTAATTTTTGCTTTAATTTTTACCAAATAATAAAAATATCCTGCTTCTTTACCTTTTGGTAAGGACAAGACATTGTTTCACTAGACGCACTAGTTTGTCTTCTGATATTTTCAGTTGATACCCATGTGGTTGATAATTTTTCTGTTGACATTTACTCCTTGTAAGATATGAACCTTTGAACAGGTATGTGAAAGGAACATGGGACACCAGAGAACCTGTAGATTCCTATCAGTAAGTTGCCATCACATAGGGGCTAGTGCACAGATAATAATGCTTCCATTCCAATTGCATAACCACATCGGAACACATTACTTCCCCAAGCCACCTTGGGAACTTGAATTCCAGAGCCTAAACATTTGCTAATTGTTGCACTACTAGTAACAGCATATCTCATCAGGTTCCCACTTAAAACAAGATGCAAACCTTGGTCTCAGATTCTGGGTTAAGCAGGAACCAAGGTTAGCTTGAATCCTGGCTAATGCTGATGTAACAATTACACACATCCACCCGCATGGAAACACCGTTTACCTTCCCACCGGTGTGGTACCTATTTATCTACTTGCACTTTGACGTACTTTTGAACTGCTAGGTTGGCAGGAGCTGGGACAGAGCAATGGGAGCTCACCCTGTTGCAGGGATTCGAACCACCAACCTTCTGATTGGCAAGTCCTAGGCTCTGTGGTTTACACCACAGCGCCACCTGCTACAATCCCCTAATAGTGTCCCACAGGGCAGGAACAAATTTGCCAAACAACTGTTTTCATGTTAGCATACACAAAAATGTATTGTATCCAATATGACTGCTGATGTTCTCGTGGGTATAACCTGCATCCTTTCTGATGCATACCCTCTCAGCCCCCCCTTTGGTTCAGTGACCCCATCTTGTCTGCAATTGCAGTTTCCCCAAGAAATTCTGGAATCTTTTGTCCTAATGTACAGTTGCTTAAGAATGTTGGCTTGGCTGCTCTGTTTATTCCCAGGCTCGGGCATGAGGCCCTTAGCCCAACCCTGCTCCCAAAGTCTCCCACATGTGCCAGCTCATCCTTCCATTGCTGAGCAGGAGGGCCTGTTGTTGTTTAGTTGTTTAGTCATGTCTGACTCTTCATGACCCATGGACCAGAGCATGCCAGGCACTCCTGTCTTCCACTGCCTCCCGCAGTTTGGTTAAACTCATGTTGGTAGCTTCGAGAACACTATCCAACCATCTTGTCCTCTGTCGTCCCCTTCTCCTTGTGCCATCCATCTTTCCCAACATCAGGGTCTTTTCCAGGGAGTCTTCTCTTCTCATGAGGTGGCCAAAGTATTGGAGCCTCAGCTTCACGATCTGTCCTTCCAGTGAGCACTCAGGGCTGATTTTTCCTTAAGAATGGAGAGGTTTGATCTTCTTGCAGTCCATGGGACTCTCAGGAGTCTCCTCCAGCACCATAATTCAAAAGCATCAATTCTTCGGCGATCAGCCTTTTTTATGGTCCAGCTCTCACTTCCATACATCACTACTGGGAAAACCATAGCTTTAACTATATGGACCTTTGTTGGCAAAGTGATGTCTCTGCTTTTTAAGATGTTGTCTAGGTTTGTCACTGCTTTTCTCCCAAGAAGCAGGCGTCTCTTAATTTCGTGGCTGCTGTCACCATCTGCAGTGATCAGGGAGCCCAAGAAAGTAAAATCTCTCATTACCTCCATTTCTTCCCCTTCTATTTGCCAGGAGGCGATGGGACCAGTGGCCATGATCTTCGTAGGGGGCTTCTAAGTGTTCTGATGGGGTTGGCATGTGTTGCCATTCCCTGTTCAGATCTTATAATCTATCCATTCTTAGCTCCCTGTGACACATCTGGCCTTTCTGATGTGTGGCCTTTCTGAGTTCACAGTGGCTCCTGCTGCTGCACCTGTGCTAGAAAGCCCTTCAGCAAATCCCTCACTTCCAAGCACTCTGCCTTCTTGAACCTACGTGCAATTGAATGAGCACCATACCCAGGAAAGGTACTCTTTGACTGATAAAGCTGCAGTGGGATTGCCACTGAATGTCAACGCTTGCAGCCCTGCGTAATATATGCTAACAAAATTTAAGCTCTATAAATTCTGCAGGTGTCATATTTATCACCATCTTCCTCCTCCTCTTCAGTCCTATTATCAGTCTGTATATCTGTAACCTACAGAGCTGTTCAGTCTTTTAACCACCTTTCCCAGCAAAAGGTCATCCACTTAAGAGTAAAGGCATCTATAAAAAAAAAATGGGGATAGCAATAGTCTTTGAAAGTCAAAGCAAGGTGTTGTAAGATGTGAGGGGGTGGGGGCAGGAGAGGGTGGAGAGATGAAAGGGGAGCTGCTTTTTAAGAAATGTCAAGAGACATGCAACAAATGGGAGAGCGAAATGTTGGCATGCTTGATTTGGAATGCCACAACTTTTTTTTAAATTTATTTTTTTAATACCTTTGGCAAGTGGCTATGATGAGGAGCCATATGCAAATTCTTAAAGAGCCAGATCCTAGCTTATGCACACAGTAGAACAAATGATTTTTATTGATCTGAGCCAATGATGCATATAGGCCCTTTGAGTTGAAATCTTCAGAGGGGCCAATTCACAGACCACTTACATTCCCTGGTAAGCAGCCATTAAATTAGCTCTGCAACTTTAAAATGAAATTGGGAAAAGTCAGTGGAGAATGGAAAACTGTGGCAGAATTATATGCATAGTTATGTTTTCCACTCTCTTTCATATTGTTTGCATTCCCCCCTCCCCCAATGTAACACTTTGTTTCAGTTAGAAACAGGCTTACATGCTGGCATAGAGGGGTTATGTTATACAAGGAATGTGGCTTAGTTGTGGTGATTTTGAGCCACCTTCTGGTTTATTAATCCTCAAAGAGGAAATGGGGGGAGCTGATGTGGTCTTTTACTCTTCTCCTTCAGAGTCCAGAGCTACAGACTGCAGACATTTTTTGCTGGGACATCCCCTCTTCACTAACCAGCTCCGCAGACTGCCTTCATAGCCATAACACCACCCTTTTTAACAAATCTGGAGGTGACTTAAGCTCTTCTTGGTCCTAGATCAGGCATGTCCATAGTCTGTTTCAGGGGCCTAATCCGGCCCGCTGGTCTGTTCAATCCGGCTCCTGTGCCAGTTTATTTCCTGGGATAAAATCCTAAAAAAAAAAATCTCAACAACTTCAATCCTAAAAGGGTCGGCCCTTTACTTCATCAGATCTGGCCCTCTTTGAAAAAAGTTTGGACACCGCTATCCTAGACTGATTCTCCTCCTCTGTTGGGAACTCTGGGGTGAACATTGGTCTCTTCATTTGTTACCGTAATATTTTGCTCAGTAACACCTTTCCCCCGCCAACCAAATGTTTTTTGTAACTAATACAGAATGTAGCTATTAATGTATTGCTGTAGCTCACAACCAATCAGGAAATGGAAAGATTCAGAAATGATTAATTTGAAAAGGAGTTGGAAATAATTTTGGAAGCCATCTTATTCCTATTGGATGGTAGTGCTTCTGTTTAGCTACAGGCATGGTCAATCAGTAGACTATAACTTGGTCAGCTAGTATTTGGGAATAAGCATTTCACTGACCCTTATGTTTTAGTAAACATAAACTGCAGAGGAGTGCAGCCACTCTTGTGTTGATATAATTATTCATACTTGCTTTAGAAAGTGTGAAGTCTGAGTAGATCATATGTGTTAAAAACACATTGCTATGATAAAGCTCATTTCAGTGCTTTATTAGATCAAGTTAAATACGTATTAAAAAATTGCAAGGGCATATCAAACGGAGTATATTGTTTTCTAGACAGATGAATACAGTGGCCATTAAGTTTTAATTATCTCTTATCTGCTGCTACCATGGCAATAAACATTACAAAAACTGTATAGCAAGATTTGATATCATTCATTATTTGCCAAGGATAGTGTTGATTAGCAAGTCCACAAGGACTGAAGCACATATATTTCTGAATCCCCCCCATCATCTTAATATAATTTCTGTATTGTTTTAATACTGTTATGTTTTATTTTATGAACTTAGCAAGTTAAAAAAAGTCTTCCTATGCAGAAGTATAAGAGTTTCAGTGTTCTCTTTATATTGTTTTTTAAAGAAAGAGATAACTTAAAGCTATTGTTTATTTCCATGAATTTGAAAATGTTCACATATATATATATGGTGACTTGCACTTGAATTCATTTGACCGGCCTATATTTATGAAGAATTTGGTTGAGACCCTTGCGCGACAGTGTGGCCTTCAGAGAGGCACATATGCACTGCAGCTAGGTAGCTTCTGTGTCTGGTAACAAAGAATGAGGAGGTCAAAACCATCTCAGCGGGCCTAAGTCAGGTCAGTCTGAGGCAATGGTTGGAAGTAAAACTTGGTGCTGCTGACGAAGGGGGAAGTTGTGGCGGCAAGGGGGAGTCCTGTTCAAAAAGTCAGCTTTGTCAAAAGCTTCAGTCACTTTCTTACCTACAGGCAACCTCTGCTGATCCCAAGTCATTAATCGAACTGGAGAGCCGTCTTGACCCTGGCTCCTTTCCTTTGAAGTGTGATGTCCTCTGCTGCATGAGGAAATAATTTGCTGCCTGATTCAATGAGCCATCAGTAGAGCCAGCAGACCCAATGACATGTGAGAATATTAACCTCCTACCTTGAAGAGCTGTGAATCTTGAGAGGCAGTCTATAATTCACCCAGCACTCCTGAGCCTTACCTCTCCGTCTTTGTCTCTCTCTCCTCTCCTTGCTTTCTCACTCTCAAACACGCACAAACGCACACACATAAGGAGAAGCAGGGCTTTGCAATCAATGTTCTTTTAAATTTTCTTCAACAGAGGGAGCCTTCCCTGGTTTTCCAAGCAGTGAGTTAATTTCCTTTGGTGGTTATGCACAAAATTTATGCTGAAAAGCAGAATAGGAATGGACTACACATCTTATTTGATTTGTTAAAGGATGTGTGTGTGTGTGTGTGTGTGTGTAAGCTTTTAAACAACACAGACATTATTCACCTAACATTGTGCTTGGAAGAAATATCCAAGGAATTTGGAGGGAAGCATAAAGAGATATAGATATAGATATAGATATAGATATGAGAAACTTGTGGAATCTTTCCAAGTGGGGGATTCGAGGCTCCAAAGAGAACATTGTAGGTTTGTTGTTTTAGAGTACTTCCAAGCTGCTTCTACAGTGCTCATAACATTGTTGAAAAACCAAACAAAACCTTATGATTTAAATTAAGAGTTGTAAAATGTCACAATGAGACTATAGCATTCAGTAGGATGAGGTTGTAGAATGGACTGCACCATCTCAAGCTGCAAATGCAAATACAAATGGATAAAACTTGGTTACATTTGGGAAAAAATAGATTATAATCACATATAAAAGATGGGCTTTAAGGAGGTAATTGGAGGAAGTATGAGTGGTAAAGGTAAGGAGTTATGGAAAGGAGGGGCAAATGATTTGGAGACCAAGGATGTTGTCAAGAAGGAAGTGGACAGCCAAGAAAGGCGGTTTGAAGATGGTCAAAGGAGTGCCAGGTTACAGGTAGCATGGGGCTGAATTACTCATTTAAACCAAATGGCTGAATCTTCAGTTGCAGGTTTCTAATCATCTCTGCTGCAGTATTGATCAAATGCACACAATGTCAACAGATATATCAAGAAATAGCAGTAGAAATTAAACATCCAATCCTTCCCTGCCCTGTTCATCTGGGATGGGTGCTGAAGTAACACTGTGGGCAGCAACAAGTGGGGAGGGGAGGCAGAATAGGACCAATGGCTGGCTTTACCAGCCTTGTGTATCCTGTGTCAGTGAGAGGTAGATTCCAGTGGGCTATAGAAGTCCAGGAGCCCACCTCCTCAGTTGAAGGCAGCTCAGCACTCACTCTCCCTTAGGAACAATGCAGGGGGAGTGAAATGTTTTCCCTTTAACCCACTGTAGAGTAGATGTGTTTTGTTTTGTTTTGTTTTGTTTTTGTTGGCCTGTTCTGCAGTTTTCCTAGAGTGTTCCTAGTACCAGACAGATGTGATGGATGCATTAGTCATTAGGGAGGATTTTCTTTTAGGCTGGAGGGTAAAGAGGGCTTCCCTCAACCAGCCTTTTGGAACTGTTTGGGTTGGAGGGTATGGGAACAGGGGGAAGAAGCCATAATAATAATAATAATAATAATAATAATAATAATAATTTACATTGGGAGTTAGTGCTGGCCCATTGCACACTGTTTTTTAAATAGCATATAGCTTGATCAGCTCAGTTCTGTCTCCTTGTGCCCTCATTTCCTACTCTGGGTACAAGAGAACACACACAAATTCCTGTTTTAAAGCTGCCCGGCCACTTTTTTAAGCCAAATACCTTCTGTGCAGCCATACGTAGTGTATATCAGCACAGTGAGACAATAATATGGAGTGTAATGCCATAAACATAGCTCCCGACCTCCTCCTCTCTCATAAACACAACATGAGTCATGTCCTGTTGCCCCAGAAATCAACATCCCCACATGTTCTTACTAGGGACAACCTCTGTATTAATGAACTTGTATCTTCAATTCTTTCAAATAATAGTGAAGATATTGTACGCTTTTCAACAAAAACTTGTCGCAGAACACATTAAAAAGAAAATTAAAAGTATAAATTAGCCAATAAATATAGCAGTAGAAATTATATATTTAATCCAGGGTCTTTTAAGATAACTGAGGATCAAACGCTTGCCTGAACAGAGTTTTTATCTTCCCTTCTTCACATGCCAAGAAGACAGTCCTCCAGGTAATCTGGCCACCAGAACATCTCCTTTCCACTGGCTATCCAAAAATGGCTCTCTGGTGGCAGTTCTTACATTGCCATGATACTGCAAGAAGCCTTGGGCACAATGTAGGAGAGCTCCCCCTAGAACTCCTTCCATTGTTAGCATCAGTCCTCAGGAAAATGTGTCAATGCTGGTGAGTGTTGGAAGATCTATGGCATGGGTAGGCAAACTAAGGCCAGGGGGCCAGATCCGGCCCAATCGCCTTCTAAATCCGGCCCACGGACAATCCGGAAATCAGCTTGTTTTTACATAAGTAGAATATGTCCTTTTATTTACAATGCATCTCTGGGTTATTTGTGGGGCCTCCCTGGTGTTTTTACATGAGTAGAACATGTGCTTTTATTTAAAATGCATCTCTGGGTTATTTGTGGGGCAGAGGAATTTGTTCACTCCCCCCCCCCAAAAAAAAATACAGTCTGACAAGGTCTGAGGGACAGTGGACCAGCCCCTGCTGAAAAAGTTTGCTGACCCCTGATCTATGGCATGGACTCCTGCATTATGGCCCAGGCTTCTCTATGTTACCCTGCTAGCGATGCAAGTAGTAGTGCTTTAAAGGTTCCCTCATTACTCAGAGCCAGACTGAAGATGCTTGGTGTGCCACACACTAGGAGCCAGATGAACTCTGTAGGATTCTAGCCAGAGACTTGAGAAGAAAATGTAACTTTAAATGGGAGGATTGTTCCTGCTACTTTGAAGTGACTGATTCCCCCACCCCATGGAAGTCATCCAGCTTAGGAGAATTTATGTGAAACTTTGAAATAATTCAGCTTGAAATCCAAGGGCAGCAAAATGAAATATCCTTTCCTTGAAACATTTCCATATCATTCCAGAATATTGACTGCTCTCTAAGGCATATGTGGGTCAAGGGATAGCATGAGTCTTAATTGCAATGTATTTTACTCTAATAAGGTTGCCTTCAAGTTGTGAAATCATCAGCTGTGAACAATGAGAAAGCGATTCAAATGCAACTACTTTTACTCCTTTCCCACCATGCGTGAGTCCATCTGTTATCCGTTTGCACCTCTGGTAGCCGGTCACAAAGGCTGGTTTTCTGCTGGCCTCTCTCCACTTCATCTTTTTTATTAAGTTTATTAAAACTAGTCAGATTATACTTTTCTTATGGTGGAGGCTCCACTTGGTCCATTCATTATAGTTTCTTATCTTGGCAGGCAATCTCAATTGAAAGGCAGCTAGTCCATTATGCACATATGAAGCCCATCACTCCTCCAGCGATGGCCAATTCATCAAACATTTATCTTTTGCCCTCTGAGCAGTGCGTCAATTTGCTTGTCACTCCCCAGCCTTGGTTGTTGTGGAAGATGGGAGAAAAATTACTTTCTCTCCCCCCCCCCCGCCACCATCCGTTTCTCACTACGCTAGAAGAGTGTGCTATATACTGCCTAGCTCGTTCCATTCTCCTAGTTTTCTTTTAAAAGGGGTGGGGACTATTTACACTCTAATGCTCAAATTATAATTCAGAATGTTGCTGTTAAAGGTATAAGCACTACTATGCTGTTAACACCGCTCTTGGTTTGAATGTAATTGAACCATCATGCAGGTTCGCTGCATCCCCAAATGTAACTGCTAACACAGGGGTAGGCAACCTAAGGCCCATGGGCCACAAGCTGCCCACGGGCGTCGTTTAACCGGCCCATGAGCTGCCCGCTCAGCGAGTCCCCGCGCGCTGTGCTAAACCAGCGTGGCACGGGGACTCGCTTCTGCGGTGCCAGAAATCGCATCTGCACATACGCATGCACTGGAAATCATGTCTGCACAGACGCAGACACCGGAAATTGTGGGTGCACTTGCGCATGTGTGTGTGATCCGGCCCACGGAGTGATCTGTGCTGGAGTGAGCCGGCCCAGGTGAGGTAAACCTTGCCGACCCCTGTGCTAACATCTGAACATACAAAGGAGGTATAGTTTGACCCCACTTTTGAACTCGGAGTCCTCACATTGTTCTTCTTTTGGCTTATTATGGACCAGTGAAACCAGACGCCTTCATCTGCACCAGCTGTAATGAAACATGCCTCTCTCCTATTGGTCTCTACAGCCACACCAGGCACTATAACTTTCCAATGGTTTGACTTCAACCCCCCCCCCCCATGGTGCACTCTTCCATTGTCTCTCGAGACAGACAGATGCCAGCAAATGATAATATTATTTGTATCTTGCCCTTCCTCTGATAAGATCTAGGTGGTGCACCTAAATCCCTATCCATGTGACATGTGACAAGGGTCCACATAGTGGGGCTGTCTCCAGCGTAATGTGGCTTCCCTGCCCCCCTGACATCTATGCATTTATTCTCTTGGTTTGAACCATCGTGCAGATTTAGCTCATCCCTAAGTTTTACTGCTAACACCTGAAAATCCAAAAGAGAGAGCTGCTTAAGCCTTTGGGAGGAAGGATGGGATAAATTTGATTAATGGTGGTGATGGTGACAACAATACAGTGGTACCTCGCAAGACGAATGCCTCGTAAGACGAAAAACTCGCAAGACGAAAGAGTTTTTTGTTTTTTGGGTTGCTTCGCAAGACGGATTTCCCTATGGGCTTGCTTCGCAAGACAGAAATGTCTTGCAAGTTTGTTTCCTTTGTCTTGCAAGTTTGTTTCCTTTTTCTTGAAACCGTGCATTCAGGGGGTGCAGTTGCGACTTGACTTCGAGGAGCAACTCATAGCACGCGGTGTGGTAGCCTTTTTTGAGGTTTTTGAAGACTTTGGTGATTTTTGAAGCTTTTCCAAAATCCGTGCTTCGCAAGACGAAAAAACTTGCAGAAAGAATTAATTTCGTCTTGCGAGGTACCATTGTAATAGTAATACCTGTGCAAGTAGACTTTGTTCCAGCTTCTATGGATGGAGGCCTACATGCATAGAGTGTGCATATGCTGCTCCTGTCCAGATGTGGAACTACATGATATTGAGGGCAGGACCAGCTGCTATGACAACAGATATCACCAGGAGGAAAAACTGGGTCTTGAATCACAACTAGATATATGACCTTTTTTGTAAGGGAAGCGTAAATCCTCATCCAGAATTAAGAGTTTGAAGATCTTATAAGTTTATATTCCTTTATGTACCATATTTTTCCATCCATAAGACGCCCCCATGTATAAGACCCTTCCAAATTAAGAAAACATCCCTCAGCACTACCCATGTATAAGACGAGCCCCAATTTTAAACCTAATTTTTTGGTAAAAAAAACAAAAAACCTTAGTCTTATACATGGACAAATACGGTAGTCTAGAAATTAAAATACTCATATTGCCATGCATTACAGCTGAATGCTAGAATAAATCTTCCTAGTCTGTTTGGAAATTATAATCTAGGCATTTTCTGATGAGCTTGTTGGCAAAGAGAAAATGGCTGATGCTGACCAGTAAAGCCCAAACAAGTAAGGAAGTAGTCACACTTTGGCTGTTTGGATATCTGAATCTGTGGTGTGTATAGCAGGGATTGGGCATAATTCAGGCATATACAAACAATTCCTAAACTCTGAGTTAAGTACTTTTGGAGTCCCTAAAGCAATTTAGAACTTTGATAGAGGAAGCTGACTTAAATTTGGTTTTAAATAAACATGGCTGGATACCAGAATAAGATGGTAGCTTATTCCCACTTCTGGTGGGAGTGTCAGAGGATATAGGAGTACTGGGCACAAGAAATTTGCCTTGTTACAAAGCAAATAATTATGTCCCTCCATGACCTCTGCTGAATTTGTTTATTGATCAGAATGTAGAATTGGTAAGGCTTTTACATTTAGTAAGGAATTGCTCACCCGTTTACATTTATCAGCTGAAACAATCACAGCCAGGGTACTGGAAAGATTCTGATGTGAATCTAGAATCCTGGTGCCAAAAATTATGGTGGACAACACTGCTAGAAAAATGTGCCCCAAAAATAAAAATATTGAGAGACCAACATACATGATGCTCTTTGGGTGGTGTGTGGTGGGACTTGTGATTTCATTAATGTGGGGTAGTGTGGCAGCTTTGTTGCTTATGTGTGGCTATGGATCCAATGATACAGGACTAGATTGTGATTCTGCTTTGGTCCTCACCTTGCTGAAAGTTCAGCAAAGAGAACATTGGAAAGAGTGAAAGTGTTATAAGTGAAATAATGTCCCCTGCTGATGAATTGGTTTGATTGCACTCACCTTATGAAATTTTGGGCACCATGTCCATTAAAGGTAAAGGTACCCCTGCCCGTACGGGCCAGTCTTGACAGACTCTGGGGTTGTGCGCCCATCTCACTCAAGAGGCCAGGGGCCAGCGCTGTCCGGAGACACTTCCAGGTCACGTGGCCAGCGTGACATCGCTGCTCTGGCGAGCCAGAGCCGCACACGGAAACGCCGTTTACCTTCCCGCTGGTAAGCGGTCCCTATTTATCTACTTGCACCCGGAGGTGCTTTCGAACTGCTAGGTTGGCAGGCGCTGGGACCGAGCAGCGGGAGCGCACCCCGCCGCAGGGATTCGAACCGCCGACCTTTCGATCGGCAAGCCCTAGGCGCTGAGGCTTTAACCCACAGCGCCACCTGCGTCCACCATGTCCATTAGATGATGATAAATGTTGTGCTATTTATGTGAAAATTATTTCATGCAATCATTCTGATGAGTGTGTGTGTTTATTTTCCTATCATGAAATCTAGTCATGTGAACTTGCTCAGACTGGTAAGATGGCAGAGCTTAGTTTTGGAAACTGTTTTGGTAACCCAGTTGATAAGTGGTATAGACATCCAATCTTGTAGTCATGCATTTGTCTGAATGCTTTTTTAAAGAACACTTTAAAAATTAGAAGTGTGGACAATATCTCATTGTGTAACAGCACCATCTTTAATTTCTGGTAAGAGCTATTTGTTGTCAATAAAGAGCAAGTCGATTTCAAGGCATGTCCCATCTCTAGTTTATCTATAGTTAGCAGGAAGAAATGTGTGTGTGTAGGGGGGGGGGAGATGTCATTTGAAATGAGTGAGATATATTAAGGGGAGCATAATGTGTTCTGTTTCCAGTCAACACGCAAGTGTATATTAGTTGCATAATGAGGAAGTCTATACAAATCTATTGGTTTCTGTTCCTTCATTGTTGAAACAATACTGCTGCTGTTTCCTTTTTCTTTCTTTCTTATTTAATGCATAGTTCAAGATTACCAGTAGGCAAAAACTGCTTTTTAAAAATTTCATTGTAACCAAATCCTTTCCAAATGTTCTTCATCAGACCAGATGACTGGCATAAACAAAAGCTAGTAGACAGCAGTTAGTTACCCTGCATATTCAAAGCAAAAATTGCCACTGAAAATACCCCTTTGTGCTGAAAAATGAAACCCTTTTCCTCCAAATTATGCACGAATTATAGGATGCAGATAAACTGGGGAAAGCACTACAGATTTAATCGAAGGGCTTAAATGGGGGGGAAATGTTCCCAGAGAACTTTGTGTTCTTATTTTACTGTCTTGCATACATAGCTTCTAAGTCATCAGGAGGGAGGGAGTTCGTTTGCCTGCTCAGCACACTGTTTTTGTAAGCTAATGAGGGCAAAGCGTGAGCCATAGGCAATGATGCTGTGATATTAGCTGTGACAGGGAGCTTGATCATAATTATCTTAACGAGGATAGGGTTAATTACAGTGGAAACTTAAAGTTCTTTCTGTTGGAATCAGGCAGAGCTGAATGCGTTGTGATGTTTTGTCATTTTGATGTGACTTTGGAAATTGCATTGGAAATCTCTTGGCAACGATTGCTCTCCTCCAGGAGTGGGAGTGTGAGGCCTGCAATGAGGTAACCGAGGTGGTACCTGTAGGTGAGATAATGGGCAGCTTTCATGTCATTAGAGCAGGGACAGATCAACCTGCAATGCACTTGAGTGATGCTTATTAGCCTTCTAAACCAACTAGGGAGGACGGCTACCTGCCACTACCCCTTAAGCCCTTGGTGGTGTTCATGGTACTGAGCCTGTGCCTTGTTGCTTTTAATTCACAAAGACAGATAGAAGGTTCTTTGCTACAAACTAAGAGAGCTTACAGGCTTTCCTTGCTGCTCTTTGAGTTTTGCAGAGTTTTAATAAAAGGGATATTCCAAGAGCAGAAGCAGCCTATTCCTAATATCTAGTAAAAATATTGATGCTAATCCCTTCTGCTTGAATAGCACTTCTCTGTTGACGCTCCTAAAGTACTCTACAGACACAACTTTACAATCTGCTGGGTGCAGTGCTGTAGGCAGCTTGATCTCTGTTCAGTAACTGGGAAACTGAGGTCCATGGAAACTTTATGCATTGCCAAGGATCTCTCAGGACAATCCTGAAAACTGGATGCTTCTAACCTAGCAATGATAACGAGCCATTATTCACTTCTTCCTCGCACTCCACACCCACATATTGGAGGTCAGAACTGAGGATGGCAAAGACTGTTGTCCGATCAGAAGGTCGGTGGTTCGAATCCCTGCAACGGGGTGAGCTCCCGTTGCTCGGTCCCAGCTCCTGCCAACCTAGCAGTTCGAAAGCACGTCAAAGTGCAAGTAGATAAATAGGTACCACTCCGGCGGGAAGGTAAATGGCATTTCCGTGCGCTGCTCTGGTTCGCCAGAACCGGTTTAGGCATGCTGGCCACGTTACCCGGAAGTGTCTGCGAACAAACACAGGCTCCCATGGCCAGTAAAGCGAGATGAGCGCTGCAACCCCAGAGTCGTCTGCGACTGGACTTAATGGTCAGGGGTCCCTTTACCTTTTACATATTACATGTGAGACGCGGATGGCACTGTGGTCTAAACCACTGAGCCTTGGGCTTGCCGATCAGAAGGTCGGCGGTTCGAATCGCTGTAATGGGGTGAGCTCCCATTGCTCGGTCCCAGCTCCTGCCAACCTAGCAGTTCAAAAACATGCCAAAAAGTGCAAGTAGATTAATAGGTTCTGCTGTTGGTGTTCCGCTGCACCAGAAGCGGCTTAGTCATGCTGGCCACATGACCCGGAAAAACTGTCTGTGGAGCGGACAAACACTGGCTCCCACAGCCAGTAAAGCGAGATGAGCACCTCAACCCCAGAGTCATTCGCAACTGGACTTAACTGTCAGGGGTTCCTTTACCTTTACTTTACATATTACATGTAACATGGGGCAAGGGCTGTAGCTCAGCAGCAGAGCATGTCTCACATGCAGAAGGTCCCAGGTTCAATACAGTGGTACCTCGAGTTAAGTACTTAATTTGTTCCGGAGGTCCGTACTTAACCTGAAACTGTTCTTAACCTGAGGCACCACTTTAGCTAATGGGGCCTCCTGCTGCTGCTGCGCCGCCGGAGCACGATTTCTGTTCTCATCCTGAAGCAGAGTTCTTAACCTGAAGCACTATTTCTGGGTTAGCAGAGTCTGTAACCTGATGCGTATGTAACCTGAAGTGTATGTAACCCGAGGTACCACTGTACTTGGCTTTCCAGACAGGATTGGGAATGTCCCATGCCTGAAACTCTGGAGAACCACAACCAATGAGGGTAGACAATACTGAGCTATATGGACCACTGGTCTGGCTCAGTATAAGGTGGCTTCCTAAGCAGCTCAGATCTCTAAATATTTATGCTTGAACTGACAATTTGGGGCAGGGTGATTGGGATCAGAGAGGCATGAAGGTAGGTGAGAATGGAGCAGGGTTATTATTACACTCCTTATTCTCACTTGTAGCCTCTCCACCCCTGCCATGTGCTCTGAAAAATGGAGCTGATTAAATGGTGAAGGTGGGCAGTGCACAAAGGCTTCCTTGAAAACTGCAGGAATGAATGAACAATATGGATATGGACTGGACACCATGTACACAATGCCCCTGCTGATGACGTGGAAAGGAAAATAAACAAACAAGACCTTGTGTAACTAGAGACAGATCCAAGTAACTGCTGGTATGCATATTGTTGAAGGGGAGGGTAGCCATTGCTCTTTCACTCTAGCATGCCTTTCTGCAGCCTGAGATCACTTTGTAACCTCGTTAAGTCTGCATAGTGCCTTCTCTGTTCCATCTTGAGCCTGTTAGGAAACTGCAGGCTGTGGCTTTTTATCCTCTCCTACAACACCCTCTTGCAAACTCCAAAGTTTGCTTGCTACTCTCTGGCTTTGCGTTGGCCCTAATAAAAGGTATGGCACTTCTGTGTAGTGTGATTCCTTAAAACAAAAGGAAAGAAAAATTCCCTGTGAGAGTGACTAATGATATTACACGGCAAAAATGATCAAGCCCTAGCCAGGTGTGGAGGAGGGCTTTGCACACAATCTTCTCTGTTCCTGCCTAAAGCTTAGGCGGGCATTGTGCCCTAGCCTCTGTTTTGGAAATAAAGGGCTACCTCAATAGGCAACTCTCTATCTCTCTCACTCCTTTGTCCCACTTCATGGCATGTCATTTTGTTTTATGCCTCCCCTCCAGCAGTTTTGGATGTGTGCTTTATTCTTCTTGCCAGTTGCCAACCATTTGCAGATTCTCATGATAAGGGTATTATATTTGCATAACACAACTCATGAACAATGTGCATTTCGAGGCTGACACAGACCAGAGCCCCAGCAATGCATACTCACAAAGGGCCTATTAGCGTCCCATAAGGCTCTGTGGTGTTGACAGGGTGGTGGCCTTTTTTGAACTCCCTTTGGCAAGCGGAAAGACTTTTTTTCTTTTTAAAGCAATAAACTGAAGATTGGACATAATCCACTACTAACTATTTATATGGAGAGAGCATTTAAATGGGCACTGCCAGTTAGGCTTTATTATGAACCTAAAGTTAACAATCATAACCACACAATCTGTTTATTGCTTCTTCTCCTGTGCAGCTTACAGAGGAGTGTGAGGTCAGGATCATTTAGAGCAGCAGTTTCTCCTGCCCCATGGACCATTTGAGGGACTTAACATTTGGGGAAGGTTTTTTTTTTTGGGGGGGGGGATGCCGTGACACTGGAGCACAAACAGATTCATTTCCCCCACAATCTGATACGGCAGCATTCAGTTACATGCTTTCCATTGCTTTTTACTTCCTTTCAGAATGGATTGGCGGGGGCGCCAGAAATTGCAGCTTAATGTATGTTCCAGCAAAACCAGTAGAAAGTACAATGGTACCTCAGGTTACATACGCTTCAGGTTACATACGCTTCAGGTTACAGACTCTGCTAACCCAGAAATATTACCTCGGGTTTAGAACTTTGCTTCAGGATAAGAACAGAAATCGTGCAGTGGTGGCGCAGCGGCAGCAGGAGGCCCCATTAGCTAAAGTGGTGCTTCAGGTTAAGAACAGTTTCAGGTTAAGAACAGACCTCCAGAACGAATTAAGTTCTTAACCCGAGGTACTACTGTATAGCACCCAACTCCCTTTTTGTCCAAGTACGTTGCGCCCACTTGCAACCTTTTTCAGTTTTTCGAGCAGGCTAGTATGGGCTCTATGAGGGCCACTCAAGCTCCTTTCTCACTCAGCAGATGAGCTCAGTATTAATAAATAAATAAAAGGCTGATAAATGTATTTAGAATGTGCCTACTGCATGCAGCAATCAGTGGAAACAGGTGCACTTGCATTATTTGGGCCGCCTGAAACAATGGCCAGGCTGTGCTCAGGTGAGGAGCAAATGGAGATGGGGGTCTGTGGCAAAAGGGAACAGCCCATGAAATGCTACCACACATGTGGCAAAACCCCCACCCCCCCAAATGCAGTAGGGAGCTTTCGTACCAGAAGTTACTGCAGATGTATAACAGGTTGTTCTTTATTATTAGATTTTTCTACGCTAAAGGGAAATCTCAGTTAAATGGGGCAGAAGTATGGTGACGATGTAATGTGGGTGGTGCAAAAAATAAAATAAAAAACGTGTGCATGAATAGCTCCGATTCCACAATAAACTCCCATCTGAAAGCACCCTTTGTAATTCACATCAGATTCGAACCTCCAGAGTAGAGTAAGGTTACCAGATGTCCCCGTTTCCTGGTGACAGTCCCCAAATTTACAAATCAGTCCCCATACAAATCAGTCCCCATACAAAATCCATTGAAGTTGAAAACTGTCCCCGGATTCATTGAAAAAAAATCTGGTAACCTTAGAGTAGAGGACTGCTGAGAAGCATGGAGTTTCTCTGGTTATTTATAGTTAACACTGTGGTGTCCTTGAACCGTAGCATGAAGGTCACATGTTTTCTTTCCTACAAAGGACTTTTCATTCCATTCTTTTATTACAGGGCTATAAGTTTCAGATAAGACAATTTCATCTAACCTACCCCTGCCAGGTTTAAATTTTTGAATTGGGTGGATAAATATTTGTTATTTCCCCCCACAGCATGCCTGTTATATGCCTGCAGTAGAGCATATCTCATGCAGACCTTGAAGAAGGGTGTTAAAGAGGGAGGGAATAATTCCCTTTAGTATAAATGTCATTGGACAGTGAATAAATAGTGTAGACTTGCATCTCCCTTATTCATCACATTTTATAAAATAGTGAGGAGATAAAGTGATGATCCTCACCACTGGTAGGCATACTAGCTCAGCTGTCAAGTCATGCAACCTCAGCATATCTCTAGGTGTCTGGTAGGTGAATGAGCTGTGAATGTGTGTGTCTTTGTGTATGCTCCATATACCATGCCCATCTTAGGTGATTAATGTGAAGATTCCCCCACCCATTTCTGTAAGAACTTGCAAAGCTACGAAATTAAGAGTTAAAACTGAAACAGTGGCCCAGCAAAGTGACAAAGCCAGACTTTTTAATTCCTTCCTCCTAGCTTTCCTAATTGGCTGCCAAATTTCTACAAATGTCTATGTGTTTACAACCCGAGGAGCTGTGCTTCCATGCTGAAAAGATTTTGCTTGTTACTTTTAAATCTCAGTGTTTTGTGTGTGTCTGTGTGTTTTGTGGGCAGGCACGGGCCATCATTGTAAAAAATAATAATTTTTGCTGTATCTGGGTGATACAGGGCACTTTAGCATTTTATCTTTTGTGCTTGAAAAAACAACCACCACAACGAAAAACTCTAGACAGAGAAAATTCTGTGGTTAATAAAATAAAAATCACAAAAGGAAAAGGAAAAACTTCCCATAATATCCCCCCCTCCTGCAGTTTTATATATAGGGTAGCTGCTGAGAACAATTCTTGAAGTTGTATTTATTATTGTTAGTGGGGTATGATATTTCATGGCAGAAATGATGGATGACAACTTAAATTTGTGTCCAGGGAATGAAGGTGAACTGTGACAGAGTTATTTATCTTGGGAATGGAGGTTAGGGTCAGGCGAGGCTGGGTGCCTGAAGGCACAAGACATTGACAAATTCATCCTGCAGGCCTCATATCTGAAGCCTTTTGTTTTGGATCCTGGCTACTCACTAAGTGACCCCCATCCTTCATTCTGCCAGCCTGCGAAGAAGGATGTGTTGCTGTACCGACACTCCCCTTGCCACTAATTCTTGTCATTCAGTCTCCTGACAGGACTAAAGCAAAACTCTTCCCGCTCCTTGAAAGGGAAGGTTAAAATATTTATTTCAGCTCATAATGGCCTCCCTGATTTACTGGAGTATCATTTTTCCTGTTGCCTTTGTCGTTGCAGGTCACTGGAAGGACTGGAGACATTTAGCGGCTTGGAAGAGCTGATCTTGGACAACAATCTCCTCCGGAATGACCTCCGGTTACCCAGGTTACCACACCTCCATACCCTGATGCTGAACAAGAACCAAATATCCTTCCAAAAGAGAGGGTGGGGAGGGAAGAGGAGAAAGGCCCTGCCAAATGTCGAATAATCCTTATGTGTCAGCCAAATTAAAGTATGTAAAATGTCGCTCGTTTGCAGACAAAGCATCCTCTCCCTTTCTCTTGTCACTCAGAATACTTCAAAGTAATTTATTACAGGTCATTCATAAGCGAAATGCCTCGCTATATCTTCCTGTTGCTCCATTTTTTAGTGCGAGCCCTAAGTTTATGGCTCTGAAGGAATCTTTGTCAATAGACTGAGAGGTGGAAATAGCAGCCAGTTTTGCGCTTCTTAACAGAACCCAGCCTGCTTGGGTTCTGTGGCAGGCTGACCTCTAGTGGAATACTGTGTGCAGTGAAACAAGATTAAAACATTAGGTTGGCTTTTTTTCACATGCACATAGAATGCTTCTTAAAGAAAATATACATCTTCTTTAATTTGGCAGCAGCAATCACTTGACGGGAGCCGATAGGGCCGTGTTAGCTATTAGGCTAGAAAGGGTCAAGAATAGTTTCCCACCCTTTTCTGTTTTGTGAGTAACACTGATTGCCAGAGTGTAGCAGTGTGGTTGTTACTTCTTGTGCTGGGCTCTTTTAAAACATTGAGACACCCTAAGAGTGGCAGCTGTTCCCTTATAGCACAAACACCATTGTTGCTCGGTATTACTGGAAATGCTGGTGGTCTGCACTGCAGGACAGGCAGCAGCGAAGCCATGCAATGTTGCATGCTGAGACTGAGCTGAAAATATCAGTTCAGTTTTATCTTAATTTTCATTGTTTTCAAAAGATATTTCTCTGTGTTTTGTCCAACTCCTGGATGCAAAGAGGGTGGGGGCAAAGATGTGTGTTAGCAGCTCTCTTCTCAGCCAAGTCTAATACTTTGCCCAAGTAATCAGCCACCATACCCAGGAAGCCTGGCTTTAAAAGAATGGGCTTGGAAGCCTTTGAGTGGCCTGTCGCTAGTAAGGATTGATTGGCAAATTTTTAAGCAGAGAATGACTATCCTTAGGCAAGTCAAAGGTCTTAATGACAGTTAAGTTCCTGTAAATTAATCAAGTATTTTACACATACACTCTCATGTAGCCTTCACAAACCTGTTACTTGCCAGATGTTTTGGACTACAACTCCCATCAGCCTCTGTGTTGGCTGGGACTGATGGGAGTTGCTGGGCAAAGCATGTGGAGAGTGGCAGGTTGGTGAAGCTGCTCTGGTGGTGCTGATTTGTTAACATACTCATAAAAGTAATTATTTAGAGCTGCGGACAAACACCGGCTCCCTCAGCCAGTAAAGCGTGATGTGTGCCACAACCCCAGAGTCATTTGCGACTGGACTTAACTGTCAGGGGTCCTTTACCTTTACCTTTTTTAATTTGAATGGTGGCATTGTGGCCTCTCTTATTTTGGCAGGACCTATGTTTTATCTGTATAGCTGTGCTTTTAGGTTTTTGTTGTTATTTGGTTTTAATGTCTTCAACATCACCACCACTCTTGCAAATGGCTCCCTCTTTCTCCCCATAGTCTGTGTTCACACCCTCTAAGCACCAATTTGCTCTTGTATTGTTGGGAATGTTGGAAATGAAGTTGGAAATGTGACATGTGAATGAGCCCGATATATGTGTCTTCCATGTAGAATCAAGTAATTTGTTGTTGTTTAGTCATTTAGTCGTGTCCGACTCTTCGTGACCCCATGGACCAGAGCACACCAGGCACTTCTGTCTTCTGCTGCCTCCCGCAGTTTGGTCAAACTCATGCTGGTAGTTTCGAGAACACTATCCAACCATCTCGTCCTCTGTCGTCCCCTTCTCCTTGTGGCCTCCATCTTTCCCAACATCAGGGTCTTTTCCAGGGAGTCTTCTCTTCTCATGAGGTGGCCAAAGTATTGGAGCCTCAGCTTCATGATCTGTCCTGAGCATGCTCTTGTATTAGTGGGTATGAATCGAGAAGCAGCAGAGGGAAGTGATTTAACCCTTTTCCCATGAGCCATTTGCCCACGAAAGATCATCCACCCCACTCTGCTTTTCTCCCTGTGGTTGAAAAGATGTGGGCCAGCATCTTTTCCCCTCTTAGTGGACTGAACAACTATCCTGGGAAGGGCAATAGTTGACAGAACAATGGGCCTTGGGGGGGGGGAAGGATTAAGTCTAATGCTGTTCTGACTAAATCTGGAGCACTGTGGCTGAATTAAAATGGAAAAACTGAGCTGTTCCTATGCTTCATTCATCCTGCTTCATGTGTTGTTTTGCCCAGTATCTGAAAAATGAGGGTGGGGGTGGAATCCTACCACAAGCATTATGCTGTATATGATAAGTCTCCCATTTGCTTGTTGGCTGCTGCAAATAAGATGCAAATTGGAGTGCATGTAGCGAAGGGAAGGTCTTAAAGGGCAAAAGTTCTGTTTCTATCCTGTGGTGATACCCTTGCCCTTCAGTTATTGAGGTGAAGAAATGGGGTACATTCCATCTGCAAGAGATAACAAAGATAACAGGAAAACATAAATCAATGCTGGAGACAAGCAACATAAAAGAACTGAGCATTTAAGATAGCCACATAATAATTGTTGCACACAACTCCAGGCATGGGAGAGTAAAAGAGTGAATTGTTCGTTTAAACCAGTAATTTGTTCCATTGTTTATTTATTGATACATGCAATTTATAGGCTGCCCTTTAGCTGAAGTTCTTTGGGCTGCTTACAGGCATTAAAACAAGCAAAATTATAATAAAGTAGTAAAATACAGCTAATGCAGGATCGCCATAAACTAACAAGAATCAGTTTAAAAGAGAAAACAGAGAAAATGAGAATTTGCAGCACTAAATCAATTAGAACAAAGGGCAGAGAAACAAAGAGTAAGAAGCAGAGCGGCTTGAATGTGCCCTTCACCTTTTGCCAATTGGCATGAGGTATGAGCACACCTTGCCTCCTCATGATGCTGATCCCCATTTGTGAGCCTTCATTATGGGATTTCTCAGGCTAGTTTTATGCCAGTTTTTTTTTTTTTTTAACCTGACATGTTACTAGTGCTATTCATGTCACGTGCACCAGCAGTGTGGCAATGTTTGGGTGGGAATGGCTTTCAGCCTGCACAACCAATTTGGCATCCTTTCCCCATACCTTTCTTCCATGCCCCATCTTCAATTTTTATGGTGGATCTGTGGGAACCAAAATTTCCCGGTTTTCACTTGCCTTCCAAATTCTAGATGCAAAGCAGGACTCTTAAGGAACTGAACAAGGAGTTCCAAAGAACCTGGGTTTATGTTTCTTCTTAAAGGGTCTGGGGGGCGGCGGCTTTGAAGTCTTTAAGTTAGCACCCATAACACAGTGCCAGATTTAGGAAGGTTCTCTTTTTTTTTTTTATAATAATTTTTATTAATTTCCACACATATAATAAAGAACAATATAAAACAGTATCACATCATACTCATCGGTTCTTACCCTTCTTTCTTTGACTTCCCCATACCTCCCCATCCCTGCATCCTTGTTTAATAATTCTTTAGCAACCCTTAAGTCCATTGTCTTAGTTCCCTTTCGTAAAAGTTTCTTAAGTTTTTTTGTTTACTGCTGCAATTCTTTACTTCTTACCCCCTGACATCCTAACATTCCTCAATTTTGCAATTATTTTTAAGATATATTTTGAAGTTCTTCCAGTCCTCTTCCATTGTCTCTTTCCCCCGGTCCCGGATTCTGCCCGTCATCTCGGCCAGTCCCATAAAGTCGATCACCTTTGTTTGCCATTCTTCCAGAGTAGGTAGTTCTTGCGTCTTCCAATACTTTGCCAGTAGAATTCTTGCTGCTGTAGTGGCATACATAAAGAAAGTCCTATCCTTCCTTAACACCGCTTGGCCCACCATGCCCAAGAGAAAAGCCTCTGGTTTCTTAGGAAAAGTCCACTTAAGGACCTTCTTAATTTCATTATAGATCATTTCCCAGAAAGCTTTAACCTTTGGGCAGGTCCACCAAAGGTGGTAGAAAGTGCCTTCAGTCTCATTACATTTCCAACACTTATTATTAGGCAAATGATAAATTTTTGCAAGCTTGACTGGGGTCATGTACCACCGGTAGATCATTTTCATAATATTTTCTCTTAATGCATTACATGCAGTAAATTTAATACCGGTGGTCCATAACTGTTCCCAGTCAGCAAACATAATATCATGACCGATATCTTGTGCCCATTTAATCATAGCTGATTTCACCGTTTCATCCTGTGTATTCCATTTTAGCAGCAAGTTATACATTTTTGATAAGTTCTTAGTATTGGGTTCCAACAATTCTGTTTCTAATTTTGACTTCTCTTTCTGAAATCCTATTTTCCTGTCCTGTTTAAACGTCTCATTTATTTGATGGTAGTGCAACCAATCTCGGACCTTAGGCTTTAGTTTCTCATAACTCTGAAGTTTCACCCTTTCACCATCGTATTCTAAAATCTCATGATATTTTGGCCATTTAGAATCCATATTAAGCTTTTTTACTTCCCTAGCTTCCATTGGTGACACCCACCTAGGGGTTTTACTTTCCAACAAATCTTTGTATCTAATCCAAACGTTATACAATGCTTTCCTTACAATATGGTTTTTAAAGCTTTTATACACCTTTACCTTGTCGTACCATAAGTATGCATGCCAACCAAAACTATTATCGTACCCTTCCAGATCCAAAATGTCAGTATTCTCAAGAAGTAGCCAGTGTTTCAACCAGCAGAAAGCTGCTGATTCATAATAAAGTCTTAAGTCCGGCAGGGCAAACCCCCCTCTATCCTTTGCGTCAGTTAAAATCTTAAATTTAATTCTGGGCTTTTTGCCCTGCCAGACAAATTTTGATATATCTTTCTGCCACTTCTTGAAGCATTCCATCTTGTCCACAATCTGCAACGTCTGGAATAAAAACAACATTCTAGGCAATACATTCATCTTAATAGTAGCGATTCGGCCTAGCAAGGAAAGTTTCAGCCTTGACCATATTTCCAGATCTTTTTTAACTTCTGACCAACATTTTTCATAATTGTCCTTAAATAAGTTCACATTCTTGGATGTTAAGTTTACCCCCAGGTATTTTACCCTTTTTGTTATCTCCAAGCCTGTTTCATTCTGAAAACTCTCTCTTTCTTCCATTGTTAAATTTTTTTCCAACACTTTCGTTTTTTGTCTATTCAATTTAAAACCTGCTACTCGACCAAATATATCAATTAATTCTAATACTCTTTTAGTACTAGTATCTGGCTGTTGTAAAGTCAATACTAGATCATCTGCAAATGCTCTTAATTTATAATGTCTAACTCCGACCTGAACTCCTTTAACCAACTGGTCCTTTCTAATCATGTTTAACAATACCTCCAGGACTGATATAAAAAGCAAAGGGGATATTGGGCAACCCTGTCGTGTACCTTTTTCTATAGGTATTTCTTCTGTTACCACATTATTTACAATTAATTTGGCCTTTTGTTGAGAATATATTGCACCTATACCGTTTTCAAAACCTTGGCCTACCCCCATCCCTTGGAGATTCTTTTTCATAAAAGTCCAACAAATGTTGTCAAAGGCTTTCTCCGCATCCACAAAAATCAAAACTGCTTTCCTATTAATGTCAACATCCAGCAGCTCCAAAATATCTATAATGTTTCTCACATTGTCTGACATATGTCTACCTGGGAGAAAGCCTGTTTGGTCCTTATGAATCTCTTCTGCTAAAACTCTTTTCAATCTTTTTGCCAAAATGTCTGCAAAAATTTTGTAATCCACATTGAGTAAAGATATAGGGCGGTAGTTTTTAACCTGGTTCTTCTCAGTCTCTGTTTTCGGTATAAGTGAGATGAAAGCCTCTTTCCACGATTCAGGTGCCTTTTTCCCCTTCAAAATTTCATTGCAAACTTCCTTCAATGGTTGTGTCAGCCATTCTTTCAACATTTTGTAGTATTTGGCCGTCAGGCCATCTGGTCCTGGTGATTTTCCCAATTTCATATTTTGAATGGCACCCTCTATTTCTTGTTCTGTTATTTCCTCATTTAAGATCCTTTTACTTTGTTCTGAGATTTTTGGTAAACCGTATTTTCTGATGAATTCTTCTATTTCTTGCTCGTTGATTGGCCCTTGTGCATACAATTTCTTAAAAAAGCTTTGAAAACAATTGTTGATCTCATTGGGTTTATGGATAATTTTTCCATCCATTTCTAAACTTGTTACAGTGTTCATTTTCTGCCTTTTTTTCAATTGCCATGACAGAAGTTTCCCACATTTATCCGCTGATTCAAAAGTTCTTTGTCTCATTTGCCTTATCTTCCATTCTATTTGTTGGTTCATAAGCTCCATGTACTGCATCTGATAGAACTTTATTTCTCTCAAAATCTCATGGGATTTAGGTTTAGACCTCAACTTCTTCTCTCCTTCTTTTATTTTTTCTAAAATTTTTTCCTTCTTCTCATTTTGTTGCTTCCTCTTAATAGAATTTTGTTGAATTAGGAAACCTCGCATCACGGCTTTACTTGCGTCCCAAATTATTCTTTTTTCCACATCTGTTTTCCTGTTGATCTCAAAGTAATCTTTTAATGTTTTAAGGGCCTTCTTGTGGATCTCTTCATCCTTAAATAGGGTGTCATTCATTCTCCATCTAAAGGATCCAGTTGTTGTTAGTTTCATCTCCATCTTCACCGCATTATGGTCGGAGCACGTTTTTGGACATATTTCTACTTTTTTTGTTCTTGGCGCCAGACTACTAGAAATCCAGATTTGGTCTATTCTTGTCCATGTCATTTTTGCTTCAGAAAAGAAGGTTCCCTCTCTCTCTAGAGGATTCTTTATTCTCCAAATATCAATCAAGTCCATTGTTTCAGTCATTTCGAAAAAGATCTTTGGTAGTCTCCCTTCTTTTGAAATCACTTGTCTCTGTGCTTTATCCATGTTTGTTGAGACAACTCCATTCATGTCTCCCATCATTAGGATTTTATAGTCTAAAAAGTCAACTAATGTCTCATGCAACTTCCTAAAGAATTCGGCCTTCCCTTCATTTGGGGCATAAACTCCCACAATTAATATCTTTTCTCCTTGAATTTGTATTTCAATTGCCAGGTATCTTCCTTGTTCATCTTTAAATATCAATTTTGGAGCCAACTTTTCCTTTGCATAGATCACCACACCTCTTTTCTTTACTTTGTCTGATGAGATAAATTCTTGACCAAGTCTCTTATTTATCAGTAATTTCCTATGTATCCTGGCAATATGGGTTTCTTGCAAACATATTATATCTAATTGTTCTTTCTTCAAAATGTGAAAAACCTGTCGTCTTTTCCGAGGAAGGTTCAGACGGTTACAGTTCCAACTAAGGAGTTGCAGAGACATTTTGTATTTAGGTAGCTGTTCCTCCAACTGCTCCAAGCTTCTGCTCTTCCTCCGATGGTGGTAGTGAAAGTCCAAATGACAAATTTGCTATATCAGGTGGTTCCCTCTCCTCCACGGTTCCTTTCTGCAGATCCTCCAGGTACTTCTCCAGAAATTGTTCTTTGTCCTGAATTGTTTTTATTCTAATCTTCCTTCCTTTGAAGTTAAAGGACAATCCTTGTGGAAACTCCCATCTGAATGGTATAGTGTTTTTCTTCAGCAGGTCTACTAAGCTTTTGTAATATGTTCTCACCTCTAAAATGTATTTAGGAATGTCCTTGAAAATCTGTATCTGACAATTTTGGATCACCAATGCCTTTTGATAATGCAAATTCAATATTCTATCTCTTTCTTCTTTTGATCTCAGTGTAATTAGACAGTCCCTTGGTTTTTTATCCTGCCTTCTACCCAGTCGAAAGGCTGATATTATCTCAAGTTCCTCATCTTCCTCCCATTCCTCCTGCCAAAAAGTTATGATGTTCTCTGTAAGAAATTTCACAAGGTTGTCCCCTTCCCCTTCAGGCACCAATCTAAATTTTAAATTCTTCTCTTTACGTTGAAGTTCCAGTAAGGAGAGGGCTGCATCATGCTCATTCACTTTTTTAATAATAGGCCCAAATTTTTCCCTTGTCTCTTCAGCCGTTATTTTTGCACTTTCTGCAATCTTTCGTGTTTCTGAACTTTCCTGAATTAATCTATTTATAGAATCTGTGTTCGATGTAACACTAGCTGTATTCACATCCAACCTTGTTGTCAACTCTGTTAATTTTTTAGAATTCTCTGTCGATAGCTTTGTCAATGCTTCCAGGGATTGATTTATTTTAAGTAGTGCCTGAGTCATAGGATCCATAGAAGCTGGTGTTTTTTCCTGCACAGCTGCAGTTCCTGATATAGAGGCCCTTTTCTTGTGAGATTGTTTTGCTTTCTGCCTTGTTACTATCTCTTCTGTAGGGGCACTCATATCCTCAAGGTCGTTTTCACAGAGTTGATTCCCAAGTGGAAAATCCCACTGTTACTTTTCCAAGTGCAACAGTTTCACATAGAACCCTCTAGAGGGAGCATTCAATTGTATCCAAATGGCAAAGATAGAAGAAAACAAAGAGGCAAGGAAGTATAACAGTAGCCAGAAGTTTCCAATATCCAAATTGTAATGTCTCTATTTTCTATGTGGCCAAAATGCAACAAAGTACGTCTAAGGTCCGGTAACTTTGTTACAAACAAGTCCCCACTTCTCAAAGTTTGACAGTCCACGTCCCGGTGTCTTGTTTGGGCAGCCCGACCCCGGGGGATTTGGCAATGGAAGGTCTTAATTTTCCATTAATTTTCCAGCAGGTTAACAACGTTCCAATCCCTTCCCCCCTTCTCCTGCCAATCTGGGGGGAGGTTTTAAGTCCGATGTCAGTTTGACAGCTTAAAAAAATTAGAAAGATTCCCTTTAAGTGCAGCTTGATTTTCGTTGCTTTATCTCTTCTGCAGTTCCGGGGAGGCAGACTTCCTTAATTTTTGCCTTTCCCGTTTTCAGCCAAATTTTTTTTTCTTTTTAATGTCCCGTTACTTTTTCAATCTTACTCACGGGTGTTGTAGTCAAATTCCAATTGCAGGAAGGAATCGGCGCTCTCCGCTCATGGCGACGCGGCTTCACTCCGCTAGCTGGGTGACGACTCTCAGCACCGCGCTTACCCCGATGCCGCTCAGAAGCCTTTAAAAAGGCTCCCTCACAGTACCGGGGGGCGCAAAGGGTGCCCACCGAATCTCCTTTTAGGGGTCTCCCGCTTGCCGTAGCGGTGAGACCCAAACTAACGGAGCAGTCCTGCCTCGGAGCTCGAGGCTCGGACCACCATTAAGCGCTGGCGCCGACCGGAAGTCTCGATTTAGGAAGGTTCTCAAGCCTTTGGAAACTGTGCACTAGACACTCTTGTATGTACATTTTGACACAAAAGCCCAAACTTTTAAAAGTCCAGCTCTGGTTGCAGAAAGCGTGTTCTCCTTCATGGAGAGCACGTGTTGTGGTGGGGGCCGCCAGGACACTCCAAAGTTGGGGGGCGGGCTAATTGATCGTTGGCCACTGATGCGATTGGGGCTTCCCTTGTTGTTGGGAAGAAGTTAATGTTGCCATTTATTGATTGACAGCCAGAAATAGTAAAACTCCTTGCACGAGGCTAGGGCTTCCTCTTTTCGCCCGTGCATTGGATTTGGTTGGTTGAGGGGCATGGATTGGCTGTGCCTGCCCCTCTAATGCTGCTGCTGCAAGGGATTCCGTTAAAGGAATTGGGAGCTAACTATTGCTTGTCCACTCTGACAAGGGGGCTCGGGCCATAGCAATGAGCTCCTGGTTGCATTTGGGGTGAGGGCAGGTTCCCTGCTCCGCGTGACCCCCAAGTGTATTCCCCCATTCTGACTTTCGCATCGTGCGGAATGTCTATCTGTCCCCCATGGTGGGGGCAGATAGTCGCAACCAATGCCTACGCAACCACTCACAAATTTGTATTTTAATAAACTTGTGGCCAAAATTATGCCAAAAATCTTAAACAAAAATTTCTGTGTGATGTGTGAGTTATTGGGGTGGACCTGGGGACCTCGACACGCAAATACTTGTGGTACTTCTTTCTTTCTTTCTTTCTTTCTTTCTTTCTTTCTTTCTTTCTTGAGCAACCTAGAACTGGACTACAAATCCTTTATAGCCTGTTTTGGGAGTTGTGTGTATGTTTGTAGTGGATGCATTAAATCAACTTCAATGTAAGATTTCATGTGGTCGCTCTACCACTTTAATGGCAGGTTTTACTGTTTCCTTCCACTCTGAAGTTGTGTGTGTTATAAACTGTGGAGCAGGAATACCAGCGGGTTCCTGGTAACATTTGATCAAGCATTTGTGCCTATGTACCAATTAATGCCGCAGTGCCACCAAAAGCACTTTTATTCTTTCTGGTGCATTTGGGCTGCTGTCATTTAACTCCATTTTAAATCTCATTTTTCCTAGGAACTGTAATACATTTAGTGATGAATGTACTGTGAAAGTAACTGCTGCTTGTTGCCATGTTGGAAAAGTTTCATGGCTTTAGCAATCACTAACCATTTCCCCATCCGACATCCATCATTTTGTCAAAGTTTTTAATGTGTTGCAGAGAGTCATCTAGAAAAGAAGAAAAGAGGAGGAAGAAATAATGAAGGAGGGGGACCCAAGACCTTTCATTTTATGCCAAAAAATGACTTGGATGTAGTCCCCTTTCTGCTAGCACCAATTAATGTTACATTTTCCCACATATAGTATGGGTCATGTGTGTGTGTGTGTGTGTGTGTGTGTGTGTAAATGGAGTTATTTAACAGTCTTCTTTTTGTTACTGAATCCTTAACTCATAATCTTGAGTACATAACAGAACTGGAAAGCCTGCTGGATCATCTGGTTGAAGCAGTGCCTTCCTTGGAGTACCTGAGTTTGCTTGGAAATACAGCATGCCCAAATGAACTAGTCTGCAAAGACAAGGATGAAGGAGACTATCAGAGGTACAGGTTAGTATCTTGGATTATACATGCATTACTTTCAATTGTAAAATATTTAGTATTGTATTCAGCTAACCTCTGCTCCGAGTAGTAGACCCACTGAAATTAATGGATCAAGGTTGTCACAGTCATTTACAGTAAGCCTACAACTTGTGCACATTCAGCTTTACAGTACATGCGTGGCAAAATAAAAAATAAAAAGAGGGTGGAGTTTCAGGGAAAATGACAGCGGTAATCCCACCCATCATTGAACCCAGTGGGTTTTGTTTATACACAATGGAATGTAACCCCCATGTAAGTTATGGGCCTGCTGTCCTTTGTTTGGTCTACTCTGAGTAAAAGATAGTTGATTACAACCTTCAACCAACTTTAAATGGCTGCTGAAGTAAAAACTAAGAGCTGTGTATAGGATCTAATGTAATCTAATGGCAATGTGTAAAAAGGTTACGGAATCATCCTCTCCCTGCCTCTATTCCATGGGTAGGCAAACTAAGGCCCGGAGGCCGGATCCGGCCCAATCGCCTTCTAAATCCGGCCTGTGGACGGTTCAGGAATCAGCGTGTTTTTACATGAGTAGAATGTGCCCTTTTATTTAAAATGCATCTCTGTGTTATTTGTGGGGCATAGGAATTTGTTCATTCCCCCCCCCCAAAAAAAGTAGTCTGGCCCCGCACAAGGTCTGAGGTCCAGTGGACTGGCCCACTGCTTAAAAAGTTTGCTGACCCCTGAACTATTCACAACAGAGGCCCTTTTATGAGGCAAGGTGAGGTGGCCAGTTTGTGGGAGTGATTTTGGATCACCAGGCCTCCTGAAGCCCAGAGCATGGGAGCCATGGAGTAAAACCTGGTGGGATATGGACAGAGCATTGTGCCTAGTGGGAGCAGAAGATGCCACCTGGTGTGTCACGATAGAGGGACTCCAGGAATAGAGTATGAAGGACCTAGGTGGGGGGACTGGCAAAACCTCTGAAACCAAGCATAAAAAACCCTGCATACCCCTTATTTCTCACACCTCACCCTCATAATTTAGTCCTTTCCATGGAGGCGTTGGTAAGGAAGCTTAAACCTCTGAAATCTCAGGTCACCACACTGAGACCCAGGAAAACACGAGCTATTAATGATGGCAGAATGAGACCTAGACAGATCTGAACCAGCTGAACAATCCACTGGAAAATTCTCTGGCACAGATGTTATTGAAAAAGATTCAGTGATATGAATATTTGGCCTCATACAGGACCTATGCACATATACCCAGCAAATTGCAGCAGCAATTCCTGATATGGAATTGCGTGTTCCCATAATTGGTGAGTTCTTGTAATTCGTATTGTGTTACAAGCCCACCAGCAAGCCCATACATTTCTATATACCCTATTTTTCATCCTATAGGGCACACCGGCCCATAGGACGCAACCCTTTTTTTGGGGGGGGGGGGGAATGAATAAAAAAAAAATATTTCCCCCCCCCCAGCTGTGGCTGCCGCTCCAAGCCTTGCGCACACCTGCCCAAAGCACGGGGCGCCCTCCGGAAGGCTCCGTGTGCTTCGGGCTGCAGGCTGCCGCCCCAAGCCTCGGGCGCCAGGCGGGACCTCCCGCCGGGCGCGCAAGGCTTGCGGACACTCGCCCGAAGCACGGGGAGCCCCCCGGAGGGCACCCCGTGCTCCAGGCGACAGGCTGCCGCCCCAAGCCTTGCACGCTCGGCGGGACCTCCCGCCAGGCACGCAAGGCTTGCGGAGACTCGCTGGGGCTGCAGGCTGCTGCCCGCAAGCCTTGTGAGCCCGCGGGAACTCCCGCTGGGCTCGCAAGGCTTGCGGATAGCTTCCTGAAGCCTGGAGAGTGAGAGGGGTCGGTGCGCACCGATGCCTCTCACTCTCCAGGCTTCAGTGAAAGCCTGCATTCGCCCCATAGGACACACACACATTTCCCCTTCATTTTTGGAGGGGGAAAAGTGTGTCCTATTGGGCGAAAAATACGGTAGGTGATCACATGGGGGCCACCCAAGCACCAGCAAGCAGCTGTTTAATTTTGATCTGGTAACATCTACGGCAGCTTAACCAGATCATTGAATTATGTGTTTCCCCACTCCACATAATTGGCTGTCGTTGTCAAGGAAATACACAACACTATAACTGCAGGACCCCATAAAGTGGCCCCAGACGTCGGGGGCTCTCAGAACTTCATTTCAAAGACAGACATGCATTCAGTGTTAACATGTATTTCTTGCAACAGGTGATGTAAGATTCAAGGTAGCGCTTCATGATGCAGTCACTGAGTCATGAACTTTGTATTTTAGATAGGATTTCAAAATTCAAGCAAACTGCATGGCATTTTCTACATAAGCATTCCACATAACCATGTTGCTCTCAATTTAAACCTACCTACCTATTTCCAGCCTATCAGACAAGCATTCTGAAATGATGTGTGAGCAAACATTGACTGTACAGTTCATAAACTTAGAACTGTATGTTCATACTTTCAGCATAAAAAAGTGTTAGAAACCTGAAAGGAGGCTTATCCAAAAGAGACATGACATGGAGTCCATGAGATGGTTTGCTGTGGTTTTGAGCAGTGCTGCAGTAATCTGGACAGGCCTCCCAACCTGATCTGTAGTGGCTATTTCAAGTTGAGTGCTTCAGTCTCTTTCGAAAATAGATTCCGAACTGTCTTTAGTCTAGATACGTCTAACGTGCCAACTTCTGAATTGTACATAAATGTGCCATCTTGGCTTTTGCTAAGTGGCCTAGTTTGAATAAAATATTTTCCCATCGCCTTAACCCCAAACTGGAAGGCACGTTTGCTGTCCTGCGTACAAAGAGCCTAATAGTGGTGTTGCCATGTAAATTTATGAGACATTTTCACCACAGAATTGCTTTAAAATGAATGATATTGCTACAGTTTACTGTTTTTCACTTTAAGTACATTTTTCTGACAATATGCCTCCTATTAATCATTTAAGCAAAAGTAGTTCCTTAAAGGAGCTATTCAGAGGCAAGAATCCATGGTTCATTTAATGCTGTCTGGGGGGGGAAAGTCTTGTTGAGTGACATTCTCTGTGGTTATGTGATGTAATATTTATAATATGTCACACAGCTATACATCAAAACAATCATGGCTGTTGTTGCATTTCCATGCAAAATGTTGATTTCTTTTTTTTAAAGGGTCAAGATAGTTTTAGCTCATATTAAGGCAAACCATCATGCCAAAACCAGGAGGAGAATCTTACTTTGAAAAGGTTAATTAAAATAGGTTTTAAAGTGAATATTATTCCGATCTGCATCATATTACTGCAGTGGAACTGAAGTGAATCTCTCTTATCACTTTCTTTTCTCCTGTACAACTAGCATTGAATGTTCTTCATTATTGCAGATGCAGTATTAGTTTCCCCACAAGATATATATTGCACCTGCCATAAAAATAACAAGATTTAAAGACCAAAGATGAAACTAATGAAAACAGGTTCTATAATATGTGACTAAGGGGCAATTCATTGAACCTACCTTTTCAGACGCTTATCTCAAAAGCTCTTATCCGTCCTTTCCAAGCGCCCCTGGAGAAATAGGGAGAGAGAGGCAAGCCCCCTCCTTCCCACCCAAACCTGTGAAACCTGTAGGAGCTGGTGTCAACTATTGGCATTAAGGTATTATTTCTACAATCATTGCTTCTATAAGCACAGCTGCCAGATTGCGAAGCTCCCATATTTCACTGCTTTGAACTGGACTACATTTTGGCCCATACTAAAGTGTACACAGGCTAATGTTTAATCCAGTCGCCTTCATATATTTCTAAGCAAGCTGCATAAACACAATAATATATTTATTTCACAGTAAAAAAAGATAGGGAGTGAATTATTAAGGTGGAACTAAGAGGCTATTCATCTGTAATAGTGTTGCTTGCTGAATAGGAAGCAGAACTTATTTCCTTTGAGTAAAGGTTTTGGAAAGACCTTGGTTGTGGAGATGGGCATTGCTAGATAGATAGATAGATAGATAGATAGATAGATAGACAGACAGACAGACAGACAGACAGACAGACGCAGTCCGGAACCACAGTTTTAATTCCACATTCAGCCACTTGCAAAAAAAAAAAAAAAAAAAAAAAGCAGTGCCACAGCAGTGCTGAAGTCCCTCAGCATGGAAGCAACCTGAGTGTTAAGCCAGTTGTGAGCCAGTGTGGTGTAGTGGTTAAGAGCGGTAGTCTCGTAATCTGGAGAACCGGGTTCGCGTCTCCGCTCCTCCACATGCAGCTGCTGGGTGACCTTGGGCCAGTCACACTTCTTTGAAGTCTCTCAGCCCCACTCTCCTCACAGAGTGTTTGTTGTGGGGGAGAAAGGGAAAGGAGAATGTTAGCCGCTTTGAGACTCCTTAAAGGGAGTGAAAGGCGGGATATCAAATCCAAACTCTGCTTCTTCTTCTTCTTTTTCTTCTTCTTCTTCTAACTGAGCATCAATAACTTTTCTCTTCACATGTGAATCCCTGTTTCTAGCAGCCGTCTGAACCACATGGCATTGGCAAGTAAACTTTACAACACTTTACACAAACTTAAAGGGCTTTTTAGTGTCTTGCCCCAAGGTGGCAGAAAGAGAAATCCAAAATCTTTTCATGCTAAATACACCAATACCCCAGTAAAATTATATCCGAGCCATTCCTGTACTTTTTTAGTTCTCTCCTGTCCCTGCAAAATAGGCATTATATATAGTGAAAAAGTAGAGAATAAATGGTTGTCTAAATCTCGTTGCGCACATTAAAAAAAAACATATCTCAGACTTAAATAATTTTGAATGAAATCTAGGAACAAAACAAAAATGTCAAACAAGAATGGATCATACTGTATTGTGTGTTTGTGTGTGTATATAAATATAAATAACATTATTTTTCAAACTTTCTCCCATTGTACTCAAGGCAATTTGCAATATAAATTAACGGCTTACAGTCTAAGAGGCACATTACAAATGGAAAGTGGTTCACGGAGTAAAATATGATGCCTCTGTTAGAAATTAAATATGCATTTGGAAAGACAGCAACATAACAGCTCTGGATTTTTGTGAAATTAATAAATATATCAATTAATTTGTTTTTTGCATGATTAATAATGCACATGAGTTATTACTATTAATTATGAATAATCAGTTATCGTTTCCTACCAAGTATCATTGTGTAGAAACAACTGCCTGCTTTTTTCGGTTTTAAAACTGTATTCATAATCAAAACATAGTGTGAGGTGATATGCCAGTAGAGAAACATTCCAGTATTGAGAAAAAGTAATGTGACTAGCAAAGCAGCATAAATGGGAAATAACCTCAGCTTCAGTCTCTGCTTTGAAGATCTCCAGAAAGCACAGGCCATGACCTAGAGATCAAAGTCACAGGGAGTCAACACAATAATTGCTGGTTACTTGTCTTGTACCAGCAGCACTTGTTCTGTCTTGGGGGTTTATTGTTTGCAGTAAAAACATGAACCATGCTATTATTGGATTGTGAAAAATTGTCCTGGTCAGAATATACTGAAGTTTAAATATAGGTGGCCTTATTTGTCTTTTAATCAGTAAGATACAAAGTGCCCAAAGCCCAAACACAGTTTTAGAGTTTGTTGTCCCCTTGAAAACTTAGATATGCATGGAGTCCACCCAATGCTTTATTCAGTTCTCTTCTGTCCTGCTTTTTTTGGGCTGCTTTGACTTCTTCCTGTTACATTAATAGTCATTGCTTCTTTCCTTATGTAATTCCACACACACACACACACACACACACACACACAATTGCAGTGCAGCCTAAATTCAAACATTTAGTCCATATACCTGATGGCAATCATATAGAGAGGGGGTGGGGTGGGGGCTCATTTAACACTTAATTTTAATATAAACATTTTATATTAAATGAACAACATGAGCCAAATTTAGACAACATGAGAAGTGAGATACTTCGGCTGGTTTTGTCTGCAACATGGCAGCAGGAGGAGCTGGGAAGGAGCACTGCAGGAACTCTGAGGAGGACACACATTAAACCACAGCTTGATTTAAACTGTGGTTTAATATGACATGCAAAGCAGATCACCAGGGCAGCGGGGATTCAAGTAACCCAGGTCCAGGCACCTGGGTACACCGTGAGGGCTGGGGCCCCAGACTCCTAGCTTTTATATTTTTTATTTATTCTTTTTTTAAAAAAAAAAAAAGTGAGTCAGTTGGACATTTCTGCAGGAAAAGAACAAAATGTGGAGGCAGTTCTAATGCTTCAGCCCTTGTCAGGCAGCACTGTTGCTAAGGGTAAGGTAAAGGGACCCCGACCGTTAGATCCCGTCGCGGACAACTCTGTGGTTGTGGCGCTCATCTCGCTTTACTGGCCGAGGGAGCTGGCAGACCATGGAGGCAGAGCAGAGCGTTCCCATTGTGACTAGTAGCCTTGTTTGGAAAGCTTTCTTGAAAGCATTCGGAGGCAATAGCCCTTAACTGCTGAAAAGCAGTTTATTCATGTTTATTTTGCGGTGTCCCTTAGTTAATATAACTTAGTTAATATAATATATCAATATACCAAAGGATTAGCTTTTCTCCTATGTATAGACGAGAAGCTTATTCATTAACTGGCATGTTTTGGGTTGCTTACAGGCATGTTGGCGTTAATTGCTTTTATCAGATCACTTTCTTGACTTGTTAATTCTCATAAATCCCTGAACATGGTTGGTTCTGCAATAGAAATAGGGGGGGGGGGGACTAAAAAAAGGAGTTTCTACTGAATTTTGCCTAGAGCAAAACTTGAAGGAAATGTATCTAATAGAATTTTATTCTGCTTTATCTTTGAAAGAAATCAAAGCTGTTAATAATCATAAAGTTAATAGCATAAAACCCATAAAATATTCAAAAACAATTGAACGAGAAAAGAAAATAGTGCTGGATAATAAAACAATTCAAATAGGAAGCCAGAGTATAAGAGAAAAGTGAGAAGAAACAAACCTCCATTTTCAGCAGCACAATTCCAGCAACACAGTGGGCCAGTCAACACTTTATGCTAAACCCAACTATGGTTAAGCATGAACATGCAGGCAGTGGTGGCTTGTGGCCATTGAGACTGGTCACTTGTTGCCATTTGCTTCCTGCAAGATTCATCTGAGGCCCTTCTTCGTGTGTCTTCTCCACAAGTGTTCCAGAGGGTGGCTACACGAGAACAAGCCTTTTCGGTGGTGGCTCCCCTCTTGTGGAATGCTCTCCCCAGAGAGGCTCGCTTGGTGCCTGCTAAAAATGTTTCTCTATAACCAGGTCTTCAGCTTGTTAACATTCTGTGGCCTTTTAAATGTGTTTGCGGAAGTGGGTTATTGGTATACTTTTGTTTTTGTTTTAATAATTATGCATTGTGTGTTGTTACTTTGATTTTATATGTTGTAAACCGCTATGTGGTCTTTGGATCAAGGGTGACATACAAATTTAAGAAATAATATTATAATATGCTGTTCATTTAACTAATAATCATCAATAATCATCAGATTCTCCACCAATCTGGTTTTTTTGAGATCTATTATTAGATTTCTAAAACTTTGCAAATCTAATCCTATCTACAGACAATAAATGCAGAATTAGATTTTGAATATTTTGAAGCTTACTATATTTAACAAAATTCAATAAAGCATAATCAACTGAAATTCTGCCAATCCTGTGCATCTGTTTGAAAATATACACACCTTAAATGCCTTGTCAGATTAGCACTGAAACTACAAAAACAGTTTCATCTGTACTAAATACTTAACAAATTGGTGAATGAATTGTTAATCTCTATTGTCATCTCCAGTTATTTAGTGTTGAAATAACATTAAACCTTGATGTGTTTCTTCCTCGTTTTCTGCTGCAGATGTTTTGTACTTCTTTCCAATGGCTTTGTGCACCACCTAATGTTACCACTCCATACCGTATTAAACTGTTTAAAATCCATGCCCTGGGGGGGCCACTAGGTGGCGCATCGGAAGATGGCTGACAATAACATCTCTCCGACCCACACGAGGTAATTTGGAGGCTATGATGGGGGTAATTAGCCTCCTTAACCCCCCCAGGATTATGGGGGGGACGGCCCTTGCCTGCTGTGCCCTATACCACCCCCGAATTTGTGGGGGTGGGGGCACTAGGCACAAAGCCCTCCTGTGGGATTTTCGGCACTCCTCGACGCCGTCCCCGATTCGCGCCGCTGGTTGCAATGATCTTTAAAAGAAATAATTTGGACATGATTAATTGCACATACATCAAGGAAAAAGGGGAGTAAATACTGCTGACAGAAGAGATCTTTGATAACAAGACAACAATAAAATACGAGAAGAACGTCAAGATACGGTAATGACTGAGGGGGGAGGGGGGGAAAAACCTGCCTCTACCTTTTTATGTGATTTAACAAGAATCCCCCTCCCCTAATGAGTCAGAAATTAAGGACTTAAGCTGTGGATTTAAGGCTGTGTGGAGATAAACTTTCGATCCAAAGCAATGTTTCAAGATGAAGCTGGAAAGCTAAGAGTTTTGGAGTGACGCAGTCAGGAAAAAATGCCGTTTGCCATTTTGTGAGGCATTGTGGGAGCTCTTGGGTCTGGGAGGAGAAAGAGAGAAATAGAGTTGTTTACATATCGTGAATCAACTCCTCGGTGGGACTTAAGAGCGACAAATGCCAAAATTTACGATGGATAAAGTGATGTTATCTACGAAGGAGATATATGGAAACCATCTGGACTTAGTGAAGGAACGGGAAATCCACACAGGATTATTACACTTGCTATCGGCTTAAGGAGACTAACAGAAGAGATCGTAAAGGAAAAAGAGAAATTATACGAACAAGATATGATGTGGCAACACCAAGATAAGACTGGATAGAATTATGAACTTTGTTTGGACTGATTGGGACTGATTTGGACATTAACGCAGTAATAAGAAGATGATCTGAATTCCCCTTTGGATCTTGAAGTATGGGTTCCCCCAACAAAATTTAAAAATTTGGCTTTGTAATTCGGAATTTATATGATGTGATTTAATTTGATGTGATTGGCCAGTTAATAAAAATTATTTTTAAAAAATAAAATAAAATCCATGCCCTGGACAATGAAGAAATAATATAGAAGATTCTAGCTAAAAGAAAGAACATGTGTAAAACAACATGCATTTTTCAAACTGTAAAATTTCATCATGACAACCCAGAAATTAACTATCTTGTTCAGATTCAAGATCCACCATTAAAACAACAACAACACGTGTACGTTAAAAGAGAGGGAGAACACAATTCACTCTAAATCGCTGCAATAGCAGCATATCACTCCCAGTTAAACTCCTGCTGTGCTCTAAAAGTCTTCTGAAAACAGTTGGTCTTTAGCTGTCACCTGAAAAGTGGGACAGTCAGATCTGAACCAAGAGAGAGCTCCATAGATGTGGTGCTGTCTTGCTATTTGTAGTGCACACACACCCCCGGCTCATATTCAGTGAGGGTACCACAAGCAGAACTTCCCTCACAGATCTCAAAACTCAGGTTGGCTGGTAATGGAAAAGATGCTGCTTCAAGTAAAGGTAAAGGGACCCCTGACCATTAGGTCCAGTCATGACCGACTCTGGGGTTGCGGCGCTCATCTCGCTTTACTGGCCGAGGGAGCCGGTGTACAGTTTCTGGGTCATGTGGCCAGCATGACTAAGCCGGTTCTGGCGAACCAGAGCAGCGCATGGAAACGCCGTTTACCTTCCCGCCAGAGTGGTACCTGTTTATCTACTTGCACTTTGACATGCTTTCGAACTGCTAGGTTGGCGGGAGCAGGGGCCGAGCAATGGGAGCTCACCCCATCACGGGGATTCGAACCGCTGACCTTCTGATTGGCAAGTCCTAGGCTCTGTGGTTTAACCCACAGCGCCACCCACATCCCGCTTCAAGTATACTTGGTTCCTAAACCATTCAGGACTCTGTGTGCTAGTGTAACACATCATGAAGTGCAGTCTTCAAGAGTAGCTCCACACAGAACACAATCCATGCAGGACATTATTTGAGCATGGACTACTGTAGCCAGGTTATCCAGGTAGAGGAATGGGCAAAGCTGGGCACTTCTTGCCACTCAGGCTGCATGGGCCTTCAGTGACAGAGCAAAATCTAGAAATACCCCCAGCTGTGCACCTATCCCTTAAGGGAAGTGCTACCCTGTGTAGAATAGGCTGCCTGCCTACTTCTCGGACCTAAGAACTACCTATTGCCAGAACCTCTATCTTGCCAGGATTCAGCTTGAGTTTATTCACTTTCATCCTGCTGACCACTGCTCCCAGGCACTGGTCCTGTACTTGCACAGCCTGTCCTGATTCAGATGGTTTAATGTGAAAGCGCTTGGTGGCATAAGACAGGCCCTTGTCTCAACTCAGCCCCTCCAAATTTCCTGTGAAATTTTGCTGCAGATAAAAGTTACTGCACGGCAAATTTGGTGACAGCTAAAGGAAGTATGGAACTTCCTGTAAAAGAAAGAAAGGAAGGAAGGAAGGAAGGAAGGAAGGAAGGAAGGAAGGAAGGAAGAAAGGTGCTTTTCTTACCAAAATTTAATTTTGCTCAAATTTTCTCAGATGTGGAATGTGCTCTCCAATGTGCCAACCCCTTTAAGGTATGAAGTTTCAGCACCCGGCTTATAAACGTTATATTTTGTGCAAGCAAAATCCTCTGAGATTGGCTCAAAGGTGAAAGAGAACCCTAACATTTGAACCTGGACCCAGCAACTCCGACACTTAAGTCATTTTAAAATGTATATCTGTTAAGGTATTACTTCACAATGATCCATCTGTGTGTACATACACACACACACATGCACACCCCAAGTACCCTAGAGCCAATGGCTCAGAAGTAGCTGAATGTTTCACACGCCACTGCAGCCATTTTGTAGAGCTGGCAATAAAGGGGAGCCTGTCACTGAGAAATCCAAATCTGGATAGATAGATAGATGATAGATATAGATAGATAGATGATAGATAGATAGATAGATGATAGATAGATAGATAGATAGATAGATAGATAGATAGATAGATGATAGATAGATGATAGATAGATAGATAGATGATGCCAATGTTATGTCTCTATTACTGACATCTAACCTTCCCCTGACCTGCTGCAAAACAAAACTTCTTGAATTGTCTGGACTCTGTACATAGCCAATTTTCTAAGGGCATTGTAGACTAGAAGAGAGGTTCACAGGCAGAGATAAATGAGTCTTTAAAGACCTTCCTGGGATATCTGTTTTTCCTCTCGCCAGAGCTCATTGCTTTCCTTCAACCACGATGGCAGATAATGACCTTTCCCACATCTACAAAGAATGGGTCAGTTTAATAACACCAGTCTCAGGAATTCTGAAGGGGGTTCAAAGTTATGTCTAAAAATGCAGATCCATCCACCTCCTCAGCCAAAATAAAACATTCTTCTTTTACATTGAATGCAAAATTTAGAAGCATTCTTTCTGATTAAGCAGTGGTCCCTTAACTAGCAATTTTATAAGCTGAAAGCAGTTGCAATATGTCATGCAATTTATAGATCCCTGTGCCTGCCATAAAGTGTTTTATGATGGCTGCATTCTGTGTTATTAGTAGCTGTCTCTTTCTGCAGCGTTTGATAATAGTCTTAAAACACCCAAAATTACTTACCTGCAAGCAACATTCTAGATAGTGTCTGTTGACAGTTTGAATAAGTTTAGTGCCCTTTTGTTGTACTTTACCTTCAAAACAAACTGATTGAACCATCAATAGCTCCTTGGAAGCTGACAGAGGCCTATCATCTGGTTTAACCCTCTGATAGCAGGTTATCTTTGGGAGTTAACCTCCTTGCATTGTTAACTTGAATGTTTTATGTACTATGCAACTTTAGGATACTGCTGTGATAACCTTAGTAACTAAGTCATACATCACAGTAAAGAGTTCTGGAGCGACAAATAACCCTGGATTAAATTTACAAGGCTTGAATTTATATTATAAGGGCACGTGTTCATTCTGGGGCTTTAGGTACCTTTTTCTATATTTTCTAGTAAAGCAGGGTTGTGTTTAGACTGATACTCCATCTTCAAATATTGCTTATTTAAATTCTTTTTTAGTGTTGAAATATAATGTCATTCTTACATAGGTATAGTTATCCACAGATATTGTCTATGGCTAAATTGGCCATGAGGTTAAATGTACTATAGAGGAAGACTGCTGCTACTCCATTTGTATCCTACTTATGTATTCTATTACTTGATTCTTAAAAGCATCTTAAAAACAGCATCTTAAAAAGTAGAGACATCACCTTACCAACAAAAGTCCATATAGTAAAAGCTATGGTTTTCCCAGTAGTGATGTATGGAAGTGAGAGCTGGACCATAAAGAAGGCTGATCGCTGAAGCATTGATGCTTTTGAATTATGGTCTGGAGGAGACTCTTGAGAGTCCCATGGACTGCAAGAAGATCAAACCTATCCATTATTAAGGAAATCAGCCCTGAGTGCTCACTGGAAGGAAGCTGAGGCTCCAATACTTTGGCCACCTCAAGAGAAGACTCCCTGGAAAAGACCCTGATGTTGGGAAAGATGGAGGGCACAAGGAGAAGGGGACGACAGAGGACGAGATGGTTGGATAGTGTTCTCGAAGCTAGCAGCATGAGTTTGACCAAACTGCGGGAGGTAGTGGAAGACAGAAGTGCCTGGCGTGCTCCGGTCCATGGGGTCATGAAGAGTCGGACACGACTAAACGACTAAACAACAACAAATTACTTGATTCTACATGGAAGACACATATATCGGGCTCATTCACATGTCACATTCCCAACTTCATTAAACCATGGTTTACGAACATACGGAGCTACCTTACACTAAAGCTCACCAATGATCCATCTAGCTCAGTATTGCCCCTGCCCTGACTGGCAGTGGCTCTCCAGGGTTTCAATGAGGGGACATTCTCAGCCATACCTGGAGGTGCAGGGAATTAAACATGAGACCTCATGCATGAAAAGCAGGTGCTGTATCACTGAGACAACTCTTCTTCAGAGGCTGGAACAAGGCCTGTTTGCTCCTCCTCTCCCTTCTCCTTGCAAGGCAGCTTCAGCGTGGAGATTGCACTTTGTTTTAGTGCTGTGCTTGCTCCCCAGTTTTTCAAATGGTTTATTCCCCTGCGAAAGAGGCTTCAATTTTTATGCCTCCATTGCAGGGCACTTTAAAATTTCATTGTAAATTTTGTGGGTATGGGTGTTGAGCTTACCTTATCATCATGAGGTGGCTGTGGGTGGTCCTTCCATTTTTATTTCTAGTGCTCATCGGCGGTGGTGGGGAGTCTCTGGCAATTTGGAGGCCCTAATTTGGCATTTAAGATATTTTCTCTTAAGCTACACCCAGCTCCCCACATCTGACATCCTATGTGAGGTGTGGAGCCTTTAAATACATGGCTACAGGAAGCATCAGGGGCCTCAACATTCACTCCTGATGGTTTAATGGCAAGTAGGGTTTGCTGTCACTACTGATTAACTTGAAATCACAAAAAAGTGAAAACACCAGCACCAATAAAACTAAAACAAGCGTAAGAGACATACATAGCAAGCAGGCCACTACTTCCAAACTCTTACAAACAAACAAGCAATCTGCCATCTTACTGTTCTAATAGAAAGTTACTGACTCACACTTGTGTGCATGAAAGGGTTAACCTGAGCCCTGAGCTCAAGTAAGTGGGCATGAGTTCTGGAGGGCACCATGTTGGCTATCCTTGGTCTACAGCAGTCTTTCTCAACCTTGGGTTCCCAGATATTATTGAACTACCAGCTCCCATCATCCCTGACCTCTGGCCATGCCGGCTAGGAATGATGGGAGTTGTAGTCCGACAGCATCTGGGGACGGAAGGTTGAGAAACTCTGTTCTACAGCATATATGGTTCATCACAGGGTGCTTAATGGGGTGTGTGTGTGTCCGTCCATCTGTCCCTATTTCTCTCTGATGAAAGGAATCTGAGTGGCAAGGATTTAATCTGACTGTTCTTCAAAATGGCATCATTATTGTGATGTTTCAGCACTGATGACAGGGTAGCTTTTAATGCCTGCTGCAGATTGCCTTTTATAGTTCATCATCCTCTGCTATACAACATCTGCACTGCGAAGATGATGGGGGAAGGAAGATTTCTGTCATATGATCCATATGGCTCTCATCTCGCGCCCCCCCCCTTCCCCAAGAGGGGGGAGCTGCATGTTCCCTTCCTTTGAGGAACTAATTCTAGAAACGTTAAACAGAAAGGGGTGTGCGGAAACCCCTTTCTGCCGAGACCATTTGGCTACAAATTTAGGCTTTCTTAGATGGAGGCTATACAAGACTGACGTTTAGGGCTTCAGTCCAAAGTTGGCAGGGAGATGAGACAGCACTGCTCGAGTCTGTTGTCATTTTTGTGGCCGCCTGCTTCTTGATGGCATCTTTCACTTGATCATGAAACATTTGCTGATTTTCTAATAGTGATGTTTTCTGCACCTGAATATTAATCTTTTTTCACCCTGCACTTAGATGGGTGTTTTTACTCCTCTTGAGCTTTGCTCTTGACATATTGTTTCCTTCTGTTCATGTCTTTCTTTGAAAGAGCCCCTTGTCCTCTGAGCTTTTCTGCCAGTAATACAAGATGGAAGTATTCTCTTCCAGTGAAAGATAAGGGCCGTCAGAGGCTCACAGGGGGTTGAAAGGGCAGCCAGGGAAGTTGGAGATGTGTTTGAGAATATTTCATTATCCCCAGACATCCAGCTACTCTTAACAAATTGTCTAGCTTTGGACATGTTATGCTTCCTAAAGAGGGCTCTCATTTTTAGTACCATTACTCTTTCATAGAAGTGACTTGGTTGCAGGTTGTTGATGGATTTTAACACATAGCACTAAGCATATTCCATTTCATTAAGATTTTACAAGCCTCAGACAAAGTAAGGTGTGGCCTTTGTCTCTCTTTTTTGTTTTGTCTTGTTGTTGAAAGAATAATTCATAAAAGCATGGCTAACCATCGCTTCTGCAACTGGTGGCAAACTAGTCTCAACTAGTCTGCGCCTTTAAAAAGAAAAAAGAAAAAGGAAAGGGATTTTATTACCTTTCCAGACAACTTACTCCATTGAGTTCAGTCATATAAATGGCAGTCCTTTATATTTTGAACCTGAACATTTTCCGTATAATTTGGACATGTGAGGTTGCCCCTTCAACAAGTCACAGGGCCTCAGTCTGATTACTAAAATGATGGTCTATATAAACTTGGCATTTGTGGGAAATATTATTAATCACCTTTCTGTTTCCTGCCAGGAAAGGATCTGGCGCTTCCTCTCTCCGTCTCCACTAAGTCTGTTTCATATCTGGGTGACTGGCTGTAAATAGCAAGTACTTGAGATGAGTTGATATTATCACCTTCCTGGGATTTTTTTTTTCAAACTTTGATTCATGCCATGCTGTGCCATGCTCTGTCAGCTTTTTGTGAATAAAGCTGTGTGGGTGGGTGGCTGGCTAGCCAAGCTCCAGTTTTTTTGCCAAAATGTTAGAGGAAGCTGGAGGGGGGGAAAGCAATTTTGAATCTACTGTGTTCCCTATGACGAGGCAGTTATTTTCTCTCATCTTATGAACCTTAACTTTGATTCGGTTGTGCCTCGCATAAAAACCTAGGATGTTTGAACCTCCGCTGAAAACTGTTGCTACTCTTTTCGCCTTTCCTGAGATATTCTTCAAATGTTTTGCCCAAACTTTGGCTTCTGTCATCCTGCAAACTGCTTTACATCATGAGCACCCTTCTCTGGTGCAGGGAATTTTGCTGTGCTATAACTCCTTTGTTTTCCTGAGAATGAGCCTCTAGATTCTTTGCTCAAAAATGAATGGGAACCCTACCCTGCCAGGAGAATATTTCCATTAGTCACGGTTCAAAATATGAGAAGCTGTCTGTGACCGACAGCAGAGCCAGACTAGAAATTCTACCAGAGTGCTGGCACCTGTCTCTGATTGGCTACCTAGACAGCCAGCCAGAAAGGGGGGTGGAGACAGAACTTTGGGAGGGAATATAAAAAGAGCAGTTTCTGAGGGAGAGAGTTAGATAGGGTTTGAGTTGAGATGTTAGACAGGATTCAGTTTGAGAGATGAAATGAGAGATGGGGATTAGATTAGGATTTGGCTGAGGGGTGAACTGGTTCTGATTTGAGTTGAACTACTGATGGTCTCCTTCTAGGCAGGAGGGGAGAGTTCTAGGTAAAGATGACTCCCAAACAGTAAAAAGGGTTGAGGTGATCCTCTGGGTCTGTTATGCTATTTGGAAATACCTCAGGAGTGGGATTGCTAAGAGAGAGGGTAACTGACGAAAAGTGCCCCTCGCTCTTGAACCAAAGTATTAAGCTGTGAAGGAAGCTGTGCCGTGTCAAAAGTATTTAACTGTAACGCCTGTCACAACTAAGTAAAGGACTGAGAGTGAAGTAACAGAAAACCAAGTTAAGCATTTTAACACCTATTCTATAAACCTGAACATCTCCCTGAAGTGTACCAACTGATTTTTAGCAACTGAAGTTTTAAGAAAAGCTGTGCATATATTACTGTGTTTAAGCCCGTGGCATCTTTATATTTAGTTTAAGTAATAAGCTTCTACCTGAAAGAATGCATTTCCTGACCCAACTTTGTTTCACAAGCTTCTTCTTTTTGTAAATAAAGCTTTTTGTTGTTTGATCAACTCCTGCCTGAGACTTTAAATCACTAACTTTTCTCTCACACAAGATAACTTGTGGTAAATTGTAGAAATTTGTTTAATGGGCATGCCGTGAGGTGGGTCCACTATATTTAATTGGGGAGAGTGTCTAGTGGGGTGAAACACCACTAGGGTTGCTTTCTATCTTGTACCAAATCTCAGTGAAAAAAATTATCTAGGAGCGAAGAAGAAGAAGAAGAAGAAGAAGAAGAAGAAGAAGAAGAAGAAGAAGAAGAGATATTGTACCCATTTAAATTTATTTCATATCCTCCTTTGGAGTAATTAATGTCATGCATCAATAAAAATTATAGGATATTCTAGTATATTAAGTCAGACAAACAGAGCAACAGGAAGCAAACATTTTTTAAAAAATAGAATTGTATATTTTAAAGGAACAAGCATCATCCAGCCACCTACAGATCAGCGCGTGTTCACACACACATGCAGGTGTACACACACACCACCCAGGCTTATGCACTGTAGAAAAAGCAGATTCACCATGGACCCAATGATGCATTTTAGCTCCCAGTCACACTTGTCAATAGGTAGGATCTGTTTCGCCCTTCTTTTTTTGAGGAGCTTCACATGATGACATGATTGGTTACAGCAATGGTAGAAAAAGACTTGGGTCATAGTTGAACAAATATGGGTGGGCATCCATGTTAGGGTTTATTCTGTGGCTGTGATGGTATTTTTTTTAAAAACCACAGTACCACCATTGCATCAGTGCAGTGTTGACCAGCAGATACGTTCTGAGAACTGAGCTGAATATTTCAGGCTTTGCCCCAAATTAGTGAGGAGGAGGCCTTGACAGCACACTGTGCCCAGTTGCAAAGTTCTTCGCCAATTAAGTAACTTGCATTTGTTCCACAATGGGAGCAGGATTTTGTCTGTTTTCACTTTTTCATTTTCCTAAACTAAAGAACTTGCTTATCTTGCTTGTTCAAAAGTGGCTGTACTTTGAAATAATTCCCCTTGAATATGATTGACCAAAACTGGGTACAGCATTTTCATTGTGGCTCCACTGCTGCCTTATATAAGCCTATCAGTATTAACCGATACCAGCTAAGCATTCCTCAGGTAACGCAGCATGTTGGTAGCTCATAGTTATTGGCACTGCTCCAACATTACTCTGAACATACATAGAGAGGGAATGCCCATTGTCCCTGCCCTGTATATACATTTAACATGTCTGAAAGAGCCTTGGTACATGAAAAATGAAAATAGGTTCCATACATGCAAGATTCAGAGTCCTGAAATAAGATACAGGCTGCAGACTCAAACCTTTTCTATTGTTTTGCTAGAGTTCGAATACTGATATGAATCACAAAAGGCAGAGTGAAGGGCATAATTGTAGAAAATAGCTGATATGTTGGAGAAATAGTTCTTGCAGCTGTAAGGTTATTTTATGTCCTTTGAATTGAGACTATTGTGTCATAGGAGGAGAAGCTCAGTTCAATACACAGTCAAACCTGAATCTATCAAAGTCACACTTTCTGAACCAATATGCAAACTGAAACACAGCGATCCTCCAAAATTTGCACTTGTCTGAATTATGTGATGCGGTTCTCCAGCCAAAAACACTGTTTACAAAAATGCATCTGGTAGAGGAAAGTGTGCATAAACATGCAGATACTAGTGAAAATAACATTTGAATTAATTATATTAGGGGAAATTGCTTGCAAAAATGGGTACGTTATTCAAAACATTACAGAAAATTGTGTTTATTAGGAGAAATTCATACTAAAATGCTGATGAATTTCCATAAGGATTTGGTTATTATTGGTATTGTTATTTTGCAAATTGCTGCAAAATATGGAGAGCTGAATTTAAGAATGGGAAAATGAGAAACAGTGAGAAATGAAATGGGCAAATCCTTCCATTCCTAGTCATAGGTCAATGGAAATTCTTAACCTAAAGGGTTGTTTGTTTGTTTTTAAAACAGGTATTTTGTTCTGCACAAATTAACCAACTTGAAGTTTCTGGATTCTCGGAAAGTTGGCAGAAGTGAACGTGAGGAAGCCATTTTGAGGGGTGCTTTTATGAAAGTGGTGAAGCCTGTGGATACAAAGGTAAGTGACTGAATGAAGGCTATAGGAATTGTCAGAGCTGCCTCTAGGTCCCAGCTCACAGAGGACCAACGCTAGGCTGTCGTAATGTACAAAAGTCTTTATTGAAGTTCAATTTCCATTTCAAAGCTGCAGCGCGCAGCCCTACGTCTTAAACCCTAGATCGGCGAAGTCCCGTCTGAATCTCCTCCCCTCTGACACCAGTTTAAGATCCTAGCCCTGCTCCACCTTTTCCGCTGCTCTCTTCTCCTCTGGGTCCTCTTGCCCGCTGGGGCATTCCCCTTTCTGGACTCCTCTGACGCTGAGTCGCTTAGCTCCTCCCCCTGCCTCCGGCGGGCTTTAGGACCCGGTTCCCAATCCTCATTCTCTGCTGTCCCACGCTCCTGTACATTTGAACTTGCCTCTCGCGCCAACCCAGTGACCTTCCTCCTGACCGTTACACTACTTCTGTCACTGCTTCCCTCTTCCGGGATACTGGCCGGATCTGACCTCCCCTCCGTTGTCTGACTCTCCGATGGAGGCGTGGTCAGCCCTGACTCCTCTCCTCTCCCTGCTGGGGGAGACGCTACTCCCGATACCTGTGACTCTTCCCCCCCACTATGCTCTGGTGGGGAAGCTGGTCCTGATTTCCAACTGCTGCTCTGGGAGTCCCTGCTGGCCCCTTGCTTCTGGGGTGTCCCCCTTGGGACCCCCCTTGCCCTGGCCACCGGCGCCCCCTTCTGTGAATCTTCCGATTCGCTGGAGAGGCTCATGGAATCTCTCGGGCCACTGTCATCTTCTCCTACGCTGCCCTCAGATTCTTCCCCTTCGCTCTCCATCTCCCCTCTTCCCTGTGCTTCTGCTCCTGAACCCCTGACAGGAATGTTTATGGATCTTAACATTTCGGATCTAGAATCTTACTGCTGAAGCCAGTTTTAGTAATAGTCAGCTCTACGCTTTTTGCGGAACATACTCCTGGATCAGGTAACTGATATTAGGTGGCAGTCAAAACATGAACATTTCTTAACTTTGCTTTTTAAGCCTTGTCACTGCACTTGTGAGAGAGTGTCCTGCTTAGTAACTTAAAGAATTGAAGCATGTCAGCAAGCATTTGGTGTGTTACATGGAGAGACAATTTTTGTGACATATGTACTGTGGCATTTGTTCTGTACAGCAATGAAGGCCTTAGTTTTCTTCTCTTTTGTTTGTGTTTATCTTATTGTGCTTGGTGACCTTTAATTTATTAACCTTTAATCTATGAAGTAATTTGACAGAGTTGGTCTTATTCACTGGGAAAGTCTCCTGTATAAACAAATGTGATACTTAAGGATGGATGCAGAGAGGTGTGGGTTGAATTTTGCTCATACAGTGGAGCTTTCCCTCCTCGTCCTTCCATATCCCTCATTTCCATTATTGGGAGCTGAGAATGCAACAGGAGATAGCAATTTGGGAGGAGGCACCATGGACCAGTGGAATTGCCTTTCTCATCAAATAGGGCACTTTTGGATCCATCTCTGTGTGTTATAGGCTGTGTACACATCACCAGCTTAAGGTGCAATGTGGCTCTTATTTTTCCAAATTTGGATTGGTTTGGGGAAAACCACCTCAAAATGAAGTATTTCATAAGAAACAACAGGATAGTTATGGATTGCAGCTAAGTTCATCTGTACCTTGCTTCCCAAACCAGTGGTGGGAATCCTAGATTTCTGCTTGTGCAGAAGATAACCTTGGGGAGAAGACCTCAAGTTGAATTATATTGTGAGGAGCTGATGGTGGAGAAAGAATCACTCAGTTGGGGATTTTAGAGTCAAGCTTTCTGCATCAGTGTTGTTTACCCTGAAAAAACAACAACACACATTTTCCATGTACATCAGTGCATTACCACACAATCTGCATAGATCGGTATTTTTGCTCTTGGAATTATTAGCTATCTAAAACTCACTCATGGGTTTCATCTAGCAACTTCTTACATACTAGTTTATTTTATAATATATGTGGCAAAAAAATATTGCAGATATCCAATTATCCTAAAGAGCAATATAGCAGCTATAGAAGTAAACTGCATTTGGGGGCATAGAAGTGTAGCTAGATACATTTGTTATCGGCTGTATGTTTGCACTAGAAAACAAATTAATTCAGAGCTGTTCGTTTTATAACTATTAAAGTTTTAACAGTTCTTATTTGGAGATTGGTTTGACACATTGTTTACTAGAGCCTTTAGCTATTTCAACTCTTACAATGCAATCTGTAATATATGAAAGAATTTACTTTGAAGCTCTTATGAAAGGCTTCCTCCTTTGCTAAATCCTGTAAAATGCAACAGTTGAACACATAAAAAACCTTATGTTTATTCTGTCATCTGTTTGTAATCATTCTCATACTATATTACTCTCTATAAATATCTCTGTATTTTACTTTAATGCTGCTGATAGTTATATTATTTGAAATAGACATGTGTCTTGGCCCAATCAAAAAAATTCAGAAATGTGCTATAATTCTGGCTATAATTCTGCATTGTTCAGTTATCTATCCATTATCTTAACCAAGGTGTTTCAATTCACGAAGATAGTATCACGTCTTGATGCTTTGTTCTAGTAATTCAGTTCCATGTCCCAAGCTGTATAATTTTTGAATTAGTTATCCGCTAAATCTTATTCTAAAACATATACTTATTTCCCCAATCCCTTTAGTGCAAGGTACAAATTTAACATTGAGATAGGCCTTTCTAAAATTGCTTGCTACAGAATTACTAGGTCTTACCTAGCATAATATATTCCCTTCTGTAAACATTTAGGATGTCATGAGCAAATGCTTCTTGGTGTGCAGTAGAATTATTATTATTATACTTTATTATATGTTACCCATATATTGGTTTATCCTAAGGAACAGTAGAGGGGATTGGAATCCATGAAAATGAATTTGGTGTACAACATCTGTATGTACAAATGCTCAGGCATACATTTTAAACTCTTTACACCGTGAAGTTTTAATTGTGCAAACACTCACTGAAAAGGTGGCTTTGGGGAAGCATGAGCAATATTAAGACTTATAATCTGCTATAGGTCATGTGCCCTGCAAGTATTTGATGCTATACCAAAGTTTCCATATCAAAGTCTTCTTTAACCAAGGTATCTTCTGTCCCTGGTGTATGAGCCCCATGTGATCCAAATATCACCATCTGGGCAGCTGAACACAGCATCACTTGACTTGGTCTGCTTCCCTCCCAGCCCATGCTTGTAGTCTGCTCAGCACCATAGCTAAAGACAGTGCTTTTTTTCTAGAAAACAGGCCCCGGAACTGTGTTCCGGCGCATTCCACCAGAAAAAAGCTCTGCTAGGAGAGGAAGAGAGGGGTCAGTGGATGGGATTCTGGCGCACAGTTCACGCTCTCAACCTCCATAGCACCCGCCCTCCCTCAGCCTCTGTTCTTGGCCACTGCCCGTTCCTAAGCTTACAAGAGCTTCTGTCACTGGCTGAGTGCCTTGAACAGAAAGCGCTGGTGGGACTTTGGCACAAGCATAAAGCGCCACCATCGCACCGTCCTCATTGACAGGCGCAGCCCTAACCCAGCCCAACATAATGCTCCTGCCTGCCTATGGAACCATTGGTCAATGGCGGCCCCACTCACTACCTCAGAGGTGGGGCCTTTGGTCCCACTTTGAGGCACATGGATTCTCCAGAGATGTCACTCAGAGGTTTAGGGTGGGGTGGTTTGATTGGTTGCTGGAAGAAGCACAGGAAGGCAAGGGTGGGATGGAGCTGTGTCACCGGGTCTGTCTTCGTCCAGGAAGCAGCACCAGAGAACCAACTCAGGTAACCCTTAATGATAGGGATTGCCAGAAGAAATAATGGAGTAACATGCAGTGGGGGTTTTTTCTAGAAAAAGATGCTTTATAAATGAACAACTGCTGCCGCACAATGCATGGAATCTCCTGTTCATAATACCATGGTGTGTGTACCTGCTCTGTGCCTTCATGTGATGGTAAAATGACTGGAGTTTATGCACATAGCTAATTGAATTCACATTAACCACAGCATATATAAATCTCTCTGTATGTATGCATGTATGTACATACATACATATTTTAAACACACCAATGAGGGGTGATGCACACTACAGTCACCAAAGGGAAAGGAATGTTGTTGAAAATATTAGCTGATATGACATGGAATTACTTTCCTTTGAATTGTGCTACTCCCATCAGACCTTTTTTTCTTCTAGAGAGAAATCTAAATGTGAGGTTAACTTTCTTCCATAATGATAAACTGGAAATAAACAGCTTATTCAGCAGAAGGAAACAATGGACGATAGGGTGGGGGTGGGTGGGGGGAAAGTTCCATGGGAATTGCTTTCATCTCATGCTTGACATAAAAATCTTTAGAGAGCTAGTTACCCTTCTGAAAACAACACATGAAATGAGACTCAAGGCAGGATATTTTCATCCAGCTAGCTTATGTTTACTCAAATGCACAAGGAGCTAGCAATCACCAATCTTCGTGAAATCATAAATATTTAATTTTGTCTAACTCCCTGCCTTCCTCTAGTGTTTTTTTTTATATTTTTCTTAACAGAATGCTGCTTTCTTCTGCTTTGCTTCATTTCATCTTTTGTTGCTTAAAGTCTGTTTGTGATGGGACTGTCGTTACAGGGAAGATACAGTCATTCATTAGAAAACAGCTTAACATTGCGACGCTCTGTTCTGTCTCGCCATGTAAAGCGATCTGAACTTCATTACCCAGTGATGTTTATATTTAGAGATGTCAAAATATTGAATGTAGTCTCATGCTTGATTTTTTTTGAAATAAAAATCTTGTAAGCCTGGCTGGGCAAGGGGCATCGTGCCAGACAAGGAAGCTTCATTTAATGACCAAACCATGACCTCATTTTGCTGGCGTAAGTGTAGATCAAAGTGGAAGATGCCTGTCCAGTGCAAAGCATGTTGCTGGGCCTGACAGCTCTTCACATCAAAATGACAGCTCAAGAATACGACAGCCAAAATTGCTTAATTATGTCCCAGCCTTGTAATTATTCATCCCTACTCCTGCAAAGAGCACAGTTGTCATTTCTTTGACATAATTATTTAGAGCTGTGCCCTTATTCTGTTCAAAGCTTGTACAGTAATACCGGAAGGACTTGGATGTTCAGCTGCAGGGTGGGCGTGGAGACAGAGAACAGAGAGAGCATCTATTTTGTGTATTTTACTGCGGAGTTCTCAAAAGAGGTAAAGCATGGGCTTAGCACCCGTGTACAAAAAGCTTCAAGAAAATATTGGATTTTCCTCTTGTATACTGAAGGCAAAGGGGCTTTACATGTTCCGGAGAATTATGAATTTATCAAATCACTATTAACGTGATTATATTTCTCCCATGAGAGAAGTACTGCAGCTTAGTACTAGATCACATGGGAAATTCTCCAGCTTTGGTACAGTCCCTGGCAACTCCAGCTGAGAGAGATTCTTGTTCAAAACTCCAGAGAGCTGCCAGTCAGTGCAGACTTTAGTGAGCTAGATAGACCACTGTCCTGACTCAGTATTAAGCAGGTTTCCATGAGTAATAGTACTCTGTTCCTTCCACTCAAAGGGTTAAAGCATGCATTCATATAAAATAGGGCCCCAGGCATACGTAATGTCCTCTGGATTGCATTCTGCATTTATAGTAGTATAACTACTAGCCAGACTAGTGACTGGGAGCGGCCGCCGATACCATATAACACTGGTCTTGAAAGACCTACATTGGCTCCCAGTACGTTTCTGAGCACAATTCAAAGTGTTGGTGTTGACCTTTAAAGCCCTAAACGACCTTGGTCCAGTATATCTGAAGGAGCGTCTCCACCCCTATTGTTCTACCCGGACACTGAGGTCCAGCACTGAGGGCCTTCTGGCAGTTCCCTCACTGCAAGAAGCCAAGTTACAAGGAACCAGGCAGAGGGCCTTCTCGGTAGTGGCGCCCTCCCTGTGAAACGCCCTCCCATCAGATGTCAAAGAGAACAACTACCAGACTTTTAGAAGACATCTGAAGGCAGCCCTGTTTAGGGAAGCTTTTAATGTTTGATGTATCACAGTATTTTAATATTTTTTTGGAAGCCGCCCAGAGTGGCTAGGGAAGCCCAGCCAGATAGGCGGGGTATAAATAATAAATAATTATTGTTGTTGTTGTTGTTGTAGTAACACTGCTACTATAGAGAAGCTCTTCTAATGTGGAAACTAATACAACTGTGGCATGTTCTCATACCCTCATGTCAGGGGCAAAGCACTTCAGAACTGCTGGTGGTAGCTCCCATGATGGAATGCTCCATCCTCTCACAGACAATAAGGTTCCTATGTACATATATACATGTGCTATATACATGTGCTAGCATATCTGAGAGATGGCTGACCTTGTATGCTTCTTCCCTCCCACTGCCATCTAGTTTTCTGTGCGCATGAAGTTTGGAAGCAGGAAAGAGTATTCCATCATGTGATGAAATCACACTACTGCACCACCAACAGTTTTATTCGGAGGTGAAATTTGCTTCCATACAGGAAGCAAATGAATACAAATGAACAGGGGGGGGAAATGAGGGTTTGAGAGAAGAGGAATAAATACATAAATAATTGTGGGTTATGTTCAACTCTCTTTCTCCTCAGTGTACCCCTGCTGATAGCATAGATGATTCTGAGCATCAGAATTGCCTCCATCATTGTCATATGGCAAGCACTGACTGTACCATGAGGGAAAGCAAGGATGAATTGTGTATGGGCTTTGACATGTAGGGCTGGGAAGTAGACTTTTGAGACCCCCAGCAATTGTAAAGTTTTCAAGTCTGCTGTGTAAGATAGGGGGAATTCTAGAACTACTCCTCTAGAAGTTAAGTCTCTGCCTTAGTACACATGCACATTTGCATTTATGCTTGCTCTTGGGCACCATTTCGTATGTTTCACCTGCTGAGGTATATTTTGAACTCTTGATAACCTATTGGGTTATTATTATTAACAATAATTGTCCTCTTGGCTTTTAAATGAATGAAGGGTGGTCTCTTGTAGAGTAAACCAATAGATTTTCCTATTCTCACTTTGCTAATCACAAATTTATCTGCTGAAAGAGCACTCCCCACCCCAACATTTCACAGGTGAAAATACACACATGATTGCATGGTGTGCTTCTCTTCCCTATATTATATGCCATAGAGTGTCAATCTGGGATAGTCTGCAGGCAAACTGAAACAGAAAAAGGACTTGCAATGTCAGGAGTTAAGATTTCTCAAATGTTTCCTTATGTTACAGACACTATTACTTTATTATGTCATGCAGGTAACTCACAACTTATGCACATTTAGCTTGTGTGCATTCAGCAATGCGCTTGGCAATTTTAAATAAATATGTATATAAATAAATGGGAGCGGGCGTTTGGGGGCGGGCAGAACTTTGCCAATCCCACCAGCCATTGAACCCAATATATTTTGAATGTACTCGATTTTGGCTCAAAGCACTATCCCTGAAACGTAAGCCGCCATAAGTTGAGAGCCGCTTATATTCTTAATATTTTGAGCTGCATTTAAAATTCATGCACAGGGCAATGTTCCAATGGATACACTGGAGGCAAAATGATAGACTTCTGTTCTGTGATTGCATCCTTGTTGATTCAGCGAGTGTATTAAAATTTCCACTTGTGCAATTGGGCTTCCTTGTGTTTTTACATAATGTAAAAGTGAGGGTATTCCAAAGCGGGTGGGCCTCACTTGTGGTTTAGGGAAACCCACAAGAACGTCCAAACTAGTGTAGAAAAACAAAACACTATTCCTGTCTCTGCTGCAGATTCTGGTATTGCTCATAATAGTTTTCCAATAATCTTTTATATTTTATAAGTATTCCACCACAAAAATTCTGTAAGGTAATGATAAAGGCAGGAGAAGTCGCTTGAAATGATCCCTGTGAAATCAGGAACTTGGTTTGGAAAACAATTACCACATTTTCACCCTTTGCTTTTATTTCACAAGAATGGACCACAAAAAGGGATGGGGGAAAGGTATGTTGCACTTTATTGCTTTTAAATCTGGCTGATTCATTCGGGGCACTGCAGCAAAAATGTGCTAAACAGAAGGACTCTTTCTTCTAAGCAGCAATCAGTTTATGGGCCTAAGAACATTAAAAGAAAACTTAATATACAGTTCTGAACCCTAAGATAAATATATACATTTTTCCAACTCTTTATGTCCTTTGTTACTGATATACATCTTGGAAGTTTGACTTCTGAGTATGAGCCTTCTGGCTTTTATCAGTGCCACTTAAATTAGGTATCAGGACACTTAAAGCAAAACTGGTATACAAAAGAAAAAGAGAACAGCTGGTATCCTTCCTGGGTTTTACGTCTTTCCAGCTATTTTCACCAGCAGTGCCAGGGCTGGGGGCATATATGGATGGGGGAGAATAGTGTATGATAGGTGGGAATGGTGGTAAGGATTTGTTGTTGTTTAGTCATTTAGTCGTGTCCGACTCTTCGTGACCCCATGGACCAGAGCACGCCAGGCTTCCACTGCCTCCCATGGTTGTAAGGATAGGTCAGCACAATTGCAGAAGTTGCAGCCAGCCAATAACTACGATTGTCATGGTCTTACCTGGAAGTGTACCCAAAAATGACTCTGGCAAAGCTCTGTTTGGTTAAGGTAGAGGGGAGAGCATAAAAGAGAATGATCCTCAGTTCACAAGAGCAGGTCTCTTAGATTTTCAGCACGGTGGCAAAGACTGAGTTGGAAACTTTTATAGATGCTGGGGAGCATTCTCCTGCTTTTTCTTGCCTATTGGTTTAAAAAGGCATCTTTGACAGGGGTGGTTTTTCTCCTTACTCGTTCCTCCTTTGACTACACTGCTGTTAGAAATAAATAAATAATACAACGACATGGACCATTAGGCTGAAATCATGATTTAATTTGTGCTGGAGCTCAGCACAGCTTCACTATGGTCAAAAATCTCTCTGTATTTAGAAGCTGTTTTAAAATGCTTTAAAGTCGCCTTTTTAGATGCTGCTGCTTTCGGACATTTAGATCAGGGGTTCTATAGACCACTAGTGGTCCACAGCATGTCTGTAAAAATATAATTGAAAAACATACAGCATCTAGTGCAGTACATTGGAATTGCTATGATAGAAAAACTATGAAGTAGTCCTAGGGTTGCCATATGTCTGGACATGTAGGTTTGGGAGTGCAAAAAGCTGTGCCCTGTCTCTCATGGCATCACCTCTCCAGGTCCCGGCTCCCCTGTGCCAGGAAGCCTGGCGTCTCTGGCAACGCAGTACAGTGGTACCTCTGGTTTCTGGAGGTCCGTCCTTAAGCTGAAACTGTTCTTATCCTGAGGCACGCTTTCACTAATGGGGCCTCCCACTGCACCTGTGCGCGATTTCCATTCGCATCCTGGGGCAAAGTTTGCAACCAAGAGCAGCTACTTCTGGGTTAGCGGAGCTCATAACCTGAAGCGTTTGTAACCAGAAGCATTTGTAACCAGAGGTACCATTGTACCAGGGTTGCGCCAGCATCTGCAAAAAATACATAAGTATTTCTCTCCTTACCTGGGCATCCTAACTCATGAAGAGAGAGAGAGAGAGAGAGAGAGAGAGAGAGAGAGAGAGAGAGCGCAATTTTCCAGTGGTCCTTGGTGGGAGGAGGGGGATGTTTGGGAAACACTGATGCTGACAGTGACTCTTCCTTTTTTTTCAATAACCATAACCAACCCTCTAGATTTGTTTAAAGCTGCCATCCTTCATTTAATCCGGCCAAGTTGCTTCCTCCTAATAGTCTAAGGTATCTGCTGTGAGTTTAAGTGGTGCACTACAAAACTACAAGCTACTCTTCCTTTTGCTGGTGTAAAGGATCATGTTCCTGCTTCTACAAAAGTCAAGAGCTAGACTTCCTATTTTATTTCTGTGAGTCATGGAATCAGGGTCCCCACCATTTGTAGCCATTAACACCATTTGTAGCCATTAACAGCCCCATTCTGCTTTTATGTCAGAGTCATAGGTGTTTAATCCTAAAACCTTGGCAATAATCCAACTTCTTTCTAATGATCTTCTGCCTTCCTACAGATCTTGGCAGTTTAAAATTACTGGAGGTTGCTTTCTCCAAAAGCTGTTTGGAATGTGTTTGTTAAGTGGTCACTGGAAGAGACTAAAATATGTCTGCCTTTCTGGAATTAGTTGGTAAATTTATCCCAGTGGATCTTTTCCTCCCAGTACCAACTCTTCCCTCCCATGCACTCCTGAGAATAAACTCTGTCGATTTTAGTATTTACTTTGATACCTTTAAAAAAGCAACAATTAGAAATCATAATACAGTGGTGCCCCGCAAGACGAATGCCTCGCAAGATGAAAAACCCGCTAGACGAAAGGGTTTTCCGTTTTTCGAGGCTCTTCGCAAGATGAATTTCCCTATGGGCTTGCTTCGCAAGATGAAAACGTCTTGCAAGTCTTGCGAGTTTTTTTCCTTTCCCCCCTTTTTCTAAGCCGCTAAGCCGCTAATAGCCGCTTAGCCGCTAAGCCGCTAAGCCACTAATAGCCGCTAAGCCGCTAAGCCACTAATAGCCGCTAAGCCGCTAATAGCGCTAAGCCGCTAAGCCGCTAATAGCGCTAATCCGCTAATCCGTCAATGGGCTTGCTTCGCAAGACGAAAAAAACGCTAGACAAAGAGACTCGCGGAACGGATTATTTTCGTCTTGCGAGGCACCATTGTATTTTCTAACATTTCAGCCTCCCACCAATTGTGTTGCAGTGAAATAACTGCCCCCAGTTTACCATCCCATTTGCTTTTGGAGAGGTTGGGGAGCTCACTATTGACAGCAGTGACAGTCTCTACATTTTTTTAATAGATTGCTGCTGGCTCTGGTGGCAGCAGTATTTATGGCAAATCACCTATCTAGCAGACTGGCTCCTGTCTGGTTCCCTCGCAATCCCACAAATGTAGGATTTGTTACAGGGCCCTGTGGAGAGAAATGGCTTTTGAAGCAAAGATGGTGGCACTCACTGTTGGTGCTGCTGCAGACAGCAGCAAGAACAATAACAGAACCTCAGAAGGCAGAGAAAAGCCACCAGGAGTGATGGAGAGGGTGGCATCAGCCTCCTAACAACAGCACTGCATGCAGGACAGGGTGGAGTAGAGTAGGGTGGCAGCAAGGTGGGGAGACACGAGCACATCTGTGGAGCCAATCAAATACTCCTGCTGCTGCCAGGTCACTTTGCCTTGACCTTGCTCTCATCTCATCCTAGTGCTCCATGCCCTGCTGGCCAACAATGCCTGCCATTGTTGTTAATGGTAAGCCATCCAACACAAATTACACAAATTGAGAAATGGCCACTTGTTTGGAGGCAATATTTATACCCATAATTTTTTCCCCTAATAACTTTTGACTAAGTGCTAGGAAAAAACCCAAACAGTTCCTTTTGGCTCCAAGATATGCACATTAAAAAACAACAACAACTCATTCTCAAGGCATTAATTTGATGGAGCTAAAATTTTGGGATTTCTTTTTTTTAATGTTTAATTGTTTTCCAAGGTTGAGTGGTATTCTGATATGCACACAATAATCTTGAAATTAATCACTTTGGTGGGTGAAAGTGTGACAAGGACACAAAGAGCCAGTGACTTGCTTTTCTGGATCTCAGGAAACGGTTAGCATAATTGGATCTTGTTGGTAGCTGTCAACAACCAATAGATATGGGACAATTTTATTTGGTGAAAGTTCAGTAAGACAAATTGCATTGCAGACTTCCAGCCTAATCTTGAAAATCACTACAATGGCAAAATACATGCTGAGGTTGGGACATTACTGACTGCTGTGCCATTGCAATTTTTTTTTTTTAATTGCATGTAAGTGTTGCAAAGGCATTTTGCTTCAAATAGCAACTAACTCAAATGAAGATCAGAATGTACATTTGTGGATATAAAGTACAGGATCTATATATTGGTGCTCACTCTAGAATTTGTTTTTTGGTGTTATATTTCACAAAATGTTGACCCTGAAAGGCTAAAACGGAATGATGTAGAGTAAGATTTTTTTACTTGGTTTACAGAGACGTAAGTTAAACACCATTGTATTCTGATGCTTTTGAAAGATGGAATCACTTTCCTTTTGATAAATTTATTTTAAAAATCACGGAACACTGCATTTTAAAGAAAAGTAGATGTGAATATAAAGTTCCCTCATGTTTTGTGAGAATTACTATAGAAGGAACGCTGCTGTTGACTTAAATCTTAGCACAAGAAGCTCCGAGCAGAATCTTTTTAGATTTTACTATAAAATGTTATGGAGCATGGGTGTTTGCTTTCTTGTTATCAGTGCCAAAACAACAATCTGAAATGACCTTTATATTGGTCTGTATGTTGATGTACTTGGCTCATCAGCTGGCCAAAGTGGTATGAATGCATTTATTATATCTCATTTGCTGTGGTGCTGAGATGTGACCCACTACTCTGGTCTTACAAAATAATATCATTGGTCTATTTAGATGGCACTAGGGGTGGGCAGTGAGGTGTAAATTATTTAGGATGGTGAAAACCAAAAGGGTCTATGAAGGGCACTGAAATATTTCTCCAAACTGGGAAATGGACTAGAAAATGACAAAGGCTGCTCAGTGTGAGATAATAATAAAACAATGAATATTGTGGCAAAATGATCCTAATGCGATCTGAACAAGTGCTGACCAACCAGGAAAAGGAACATGGGGTGTGTGAGTCAACCTAGTCTGTGGCAGCTGTGATGTGAAAAGTGATTAAATAAGAACAGCTTTAGTTCAGTTCTGTCCTCACTGCCTTGGCAGTGGCTTTCCAAGTTTTCAGCTAGAGGTCTTTTGAAGTCCTGCTGACAGATCATTTTCCATTGGAGATGGTGTGGAATGAGCCCAGGCCAGAAGTCTGTGTGAGGCATGGTCAGGGAAATGCCATGGCTCTGGAGCACAGCAGGACCTCCTATTGCCAGTGTCTGGCTGCTTAGAAACACCATTTGAAACTCCCCACAATGGCCAGTGCCCTTGATTGGGGCCAATTGTGTGGAAAGTTCCAGTAGCTGCTCACTGATGTTACTGCTTGCCCCCTTGCTGTTCAAGTTGATACCTGGTACCCTCACTAGGGTCCAGTAATGTCAGGGGGCAGGCTGTACTTTGCCTGGGGCCTAATTCAGCCCTACTGGAACCTTTTACGTGGAAACAGGAAAGGACAAATCAGTCTTTCGGGTCTGTATGAATTTCATCAGGACATTCTGTCCCTTTTCCACATTAAACTCTGGGTTGTTGTTGTTGTTGCTGCTGCTGCTGCTGTTGTTTTTTTAAAAAGCTGTATGAAAATTCATATTTAAACGCATTCATATATGTGTATTTTATCACAGAATGTATGTTTAAATGAAAGCATTTCAAAACCTTTTTATCCTAAAAACTCATTTTAATGGAATTCAGGTAGGGAAATATTTGAGAAGTGAATAGTTATATTGTAATCCATGTGCGTGTCCAAGAGGTATGAATTAGATCATCTCGCTTTTGAAAAATTTCCCAAATGAAAAGCTCCTCCAGCCCTTCTGTGCCTCCTCTTTATGAAATGGCCTCCATTTCATGGACCACTGAAGGACTTTAGTTGCTGATGACTGCTGGTCAACTAGTCACTGGTACACTGGTAAACTAGTTGCACTGGTATTGATGGCAGTTCAACCCCTCCCCCCACTCTTCCATTTTCATTGTGGTGGATTTTACAGAATTAGGCACTGTGATATTAATACAGAGATTATTAGATTATTATTAGATTATTATAAGTAGTAGTGTTTGAATTTATATCCTGCCTTTCCTCCAGGGTTTAGGTAACGAGGGATTTTAAATAAATGTATAAATGAATGAAGCATTTTGTCAGGAGAAGCTTTTTTTAAAAAAAATGGATTTTTGCCCTGCCCTGGCTATTTATTAGCTGTACCTGTAACCAGATTGTGCATTTATTGGATGCGCAACCGACATATGTTCATGCCCATGTATTATTATTACCCACGTCATGAAGATATCATAACCCAAGAATAAGATTGGTTACTTCTTCAGTTTGCTGAAATGTAATTTTTTGTGGAGCTTGACAAGACTTGCAACCTATAGTTCTTCCTCCTTCTGAAGAGTTTACTATAGGGTATCTAAAGTATTAAATTGCTACTGCTTTTGTGTTTCTAATATATAGTCTGAAAATTAATGGATACGAGTCATCCTTTTCTGTTCTGTATGCCAGAATTTCTGTTTCAGCCAGGAATTATTTTACATAGGTTGAAGGGAAAAGAAGAAAGGAAGTAAATACTGTGCTTTAAAAATTAAAATAAAACCTGGAGACTCTTTCTTCTCCTCCAGCATTGCATGGATAAATGTACAAGTTAGATCACATAACTGCTACAAACAGTTCACTGTGTAGGCCAAATGCTTTCTAATGCACTAAAATTAAGAAATAATGTGCTTTGAAAATGATTTATGAGTGTGGTTAAACTGCCAGATTTACAAAGAAATAGTTCAGATCTTGGGAAGCCTCATGAGTCATGTCAAAAATGAATTTGACCATGATTTAAACTGCTACTTTTCTTACATGACATTTAATATGTGTACTTTGGAGGCCCATATGTCTTTAATAAAATAGCATTAAGTTTTAAATATGATATGAATGCAGTCAGTTTCTAAATTCATAACCTTTTCCACAACTCCAAAATGCTAACCAATAAAGGGAGTCATACATGCAATAAAACATAAACCTTAGAAAATAGCTTTTTATTAAAACAGTTAGACAGTTGGCAGCTGTGTTGTAATGTAATAAATTCTTGAAGCCAATGTGGATTTATCAGTCATTGTTTACACTGCGAGCAATTTGGACCAGACAACTAATTAGAACTGAAGAGCAAAGGTCATAAAAAAGAATTCCTACTATGTCCAGTCAATTGAGAACTTGTTTGGCAAACTTATAAAAATTTTACTAGATAGCTAATTTTGATGTAGTCATTCTGCAGTATGTCTCTTGAACACATCTATACCACATGGCTTCTAATTTGATTCTGACAGGTACTAAACAAATTTAACACAAGCGATTGTGCAATATAGAAAGAGTTACCAAGTCCAAAACAGATACCTTAACATGACTAACGCCAGCCTCCCCCAACCTGTTGCCCTCCAGAGGTTTAGGAATACACCTATCAAGGATGATTAGAACTGTAGTCCAGAACATCTGGAGGATGCCAAATTGAGGAAGACTGTCCTATGCAGATGTTTATTCATAATAAAGGAATGTCGGCATATGGAGATGTAATAGCCCTGGAATTACAGAAAAATGCCCTTCTCTAGTTGTTTTCAGATGGTGTTCTAGAGAGCCTTTGAGTTCTTCCATGAGTAGATCAGTGATGATGTACGGTAGGGGTACCCAACATGGTCCCCTCCAGATGTTGTTGCACTAAAATCCCCATCATCCCGGACCTTGTTATTCTTCTTACTTTGATTTATTACCTGCCCTTATGGTGCATATTAGCTATCCCTGATGTCCAAGCTTCCTGGAAAGGCAGCTTGCTAGCTGTTACTGACCTTCTCCTTCGGTGTGCAGCCACATTCTCTGCCTGCCTTCTCATAGTCAGTCTCTTGAAGCACAGTTTCACTATCATTCTGGCACTGAAGCCAAGCTGGAAGAAGAGTGTCTTTGGGTAAGGGAATATGTGAAGGGGAGAGGGTTCAGGCCCTCTCACCTGCATGTTCCTTTATAGTATGATCAGATGGTATGCAATGTTTGTTAAATATATTTCCCCCATGATAATTTGAGAGAATTCCATCTTGTTATGCACATATGTGCTAGATATGTGGTGTTTTAATCTTTCAGACCAAAACACCTTCATCCTCTGAACAAGACATATATGAGAAAGCAAAAACATCTGCGTTCTGATAATGGTTTGTCATGCTTCCTATTCTTTACTCCTGCAAATACACTGAGCAAAGTATACACACACGAGAGTGACAGTTTATATAGCTTTAAAACTTCAACACCCATGATCCAGTGCAGCTGTGAATGAAACACACATGCATTAAAAAAAAAAAACCAAAAAAACACCCCAACAAAGGCCCTTATTTAAAGTGAGGAATGGAGGATAATGAACGAATTGGCACGCAAGCAGAAACTGCCAACATTCAAATTAGCAGCTGGAGTCTCCATGGAAATCTGCAGTTCAAGGTCAGGAAATGGTTCCTTAAAACAGAATTCCACCAGCAGGTTTTGAACTTGCCCTTAAATAGGTTGTTTTCAAAAGGTTTTCTACAAAAACGATACTTTAACATTGCATCTTTGTGGTTCTAGAAGTTTGAATAAAAGTCTACCGTGATATTGCCGAGTGTATTTCAAAAGCTAAGCTTTGTTTTCCAGAATTATGGGTCCCCTAGAGCATCCAGAAAATTATTAACAGCATGTAATCCAGCTCAGTGTGAATATGTCTTTAGTCTGTTAGCCAAATCTTTACATAATACAAATCATTCTACCTATAAAAGCACAAATATGTTATTGTTCTCAACAGGCAATTTAATGCAACTATAGGGAGGAGAATAAGAGAAAAGAAGATTACAAGCTAGCTGATCGTGTTTTTATTTCTCTCTTAAATCTCTCTACATTTCTCTGTGGTTATACTTGTTTAAAGATTGTATGCAACTGTGCTGTCTACATGATTTGGAAAGCAAATCAGACTAAATATGAAGTTTCAATGGGTGCACTTTTTAAGGGATTTGATACGTTTATTGCAAATATACATTTTCCCTAGAGCAAAGCTGAACCTATAATTTTTGTTTCTTGTGAGTTTTTGGTAGGTTTAAAATTTTGCTCATTTATACTTGCTATCCTGTTGTGCCATTCTATTCACAGAAGCGCTATTAAAGTTAATTATTCTCTGGGCCCTTTTCTGTCAAAGGATAATATTGGAGTTAACAAAAAAGATGTATTTATTGGTTAGGGGGGAAAACCCCACACCATTTTGTTGAAATAATGCATGGCTGCCTTTTGTAAATGAAGCTTCTTGACATGTTGACAGGTCAGAAATCAGGTGTGATGAGTGCTAAACGGAATAAAACTTCAAATTTAACAAATAATTCTGATGAGTATGAAGTGAGCTTTTAGAAACTCATTTTCTGAACTTTCAAGCCCCAAATGTAGTTTTACTGTTTTCCTTTTAGAATAAATTTATACCATTTTGTTTCCTTTCTCATGCCCTGGTCTCTGGAATGCACTCATAAAGCTATCCTTATTGAAATGGGAGAAATTATTTAAGGAGGTTGTAAAGGTAGAGACCCCTGACCATTAGGTCCAGTCACATACGACTCTGGGGTTGCGACGCTCATCTCGCTTTACTGGCCGAGGGAGCCAGTGTACAGCTTCCGGGTCATGTGGCCAGCATAACTAAGCCACTTCTGGCGAACCAGAGCAGCACACAGAAACGCCGTTTACCTTCCCGCCTATTTATCTACTTGCACTGCATGCTTTTGAACTGCTAGCTTGGCAGGAGCAGGGACCGAGCAATGGGAGCTCACCCCATCGTGAGGATTCGAACCACCAACCTTCTGATCGGCAAGCCCTAGGTTCTGTGGTTTAACCCACAGAGGTTGTAGTCATCAGCTAATATGTGGAAAATTATGATGATAATGGAACAATCAAAAATTATGCACAGTGCCAGCCCAAGACATTTTGCCAGCTTGTGGAATCCACCACTGCCACCCCAGTGCCACTGCATCATTCAAACACCAGTGTTTTGTCCCACACTAAGCTAATATTAAGGGACGCAGGTGGCGCTGTGGGTTAAAGCCTCGGCGCCTAGGACTTGCCGATCAAAAGGTCGGCGGTTCGAATCCCTGCGGCGGGGTGCGCTCCCGCTGCTCGGTCCCAGCGCCTGCCAACCTAGCAGTTCGAAAGCACCTCCAGGTGCAAGTAGATAAATAGGGACCGCTTACCAGCGGGAAGGTAAACGGCGTTTCCGTGTGCGGCTCTGGCTCGCCAGAGCAGCAATGTCATGCTGGCCACGTGACCCGGAAGTGTCTCCGGACAGCGCTGGCCCCTGGCCTCTTAAGTGAGATGGGCGCACAACCCCAGAGTCTGTCAAGACTGGCCCGTACGGGCAGGGGTACCTTTACCTTTACCTTTAAGCTAATATTTGGTGTACTTTCGTCACTGCAAGCTTCAATCTAAACATATTGGAAAAGGCTATCATGGGCCGATCCAACATGTGGTAGATAAATTAAGGCAACCATACCAAATTCAGTAATCTCAGGGGTCATTACTTTGAGCCAATTCTTGGCATCAGTTAATGTTACTGTTCCTAACTTTACAAGCTTTATCAGTAGGCCAATACGTCTAACTCCACTGACAAATGCATGCATTCATGTAGTAACAAAATTCTGTAAATCATTGCTGATGGTCATTTCACACAGAAAAGCAATAAAATCTGCTTTATACTTGATTTTGTCCATAGGTCTTTACAAAATTGAGTAGAATATTATAATTAAAATGTAAAATCATATTGTTGGAAGAGGCATTATAGGACACCTTGCCATCTCCCCGATTGATGCAGCTAAAGTATCCCTAACAGGTCTACCTGAAGGCCTCCAGCAAGGATGATGTTGGCTATCCCTCCCAGTTTTGTGTCATCTACAAATTTGATATAGATTCCTTCCACCCCTTCATCTAAGTCAGTGATAAACATTGTGAAGAATACTGGCTTGATGACAGAGCTCTATGGCACTCCACTCAAAAACACACTCTAGTTTGATGAGGCACCATTGAACAGCACTCTTTGAGCATGATGGTTTGCCAACCAGCTGTAATCCATAATCAAATTGTTGGCATCTGTCTGTCCCAAGAGACAATGGAGTGTGCCTCTAGGGGTAAAGTCAAACCACTGTGTTAGCAGTTCCGAAATGATCTCCCTGGGGCGCTAGCCTGGGCAGTGCATATTGAGATCCTGGGCTGCCCAGATGGCAAGATTTCCTTCTCAGCCTTGCTGATGTGGTCCAAAGGAAAGCAGAGCATAATGTTTGGCATCAGCTTGGCCGCAGGAGTTGCCGGAAGGATGTGTACCATCCTACCATCCTGCCATCTTAGGCACTCCACTCCAGATTTGTTTTGGGGTTATTCCTTAGCCTTTTCCTTCCCCTTCCCCTAGGGTCACTGCTTTCAACTGTGACAGCGGACAGTTCGGTCTTTGACTCAATAGTAAACAAAAATACAATTTTTTCCACCTTGCACTGCATCTTTCATGTCTGGTACCAGACATATTGAAGGAGCGCATCCTTCTAGAAAACCCTTGAAATACCAGGGGGTCCAGTAGGAAATAAGCGTCTGTGCTCCCTGAAGTAAGGCACTTACATTTACCTCATGATTTGAGATATCAGCATCTGGAAGATGGGCAGATAGTGACAAATGGTGAAGTACCATACAGTCCCATTTGGGTTACTGGTACCCCTGAGCAAGATAAGAGAGGGTCCAGACACCAAATCTGTGGCCTTACCTTAGTCTGTGGCCTAACTTGTCTTTTAGTTCCAGCTTACACAACACATTATGGGACTAGGAGATAGTGGGGAGGGTTCTCTTTATTCTTATTTTAAAATTAGGAAATGTGTTCTTTAAGTCATGTTGTACTGTGGTTTCAGGGGCACAGATGATAACTTGTGTGATATTTTTATAGTAGCTTTTTGTGCTGTCACTATAAGCTAGATTATTTTTATATCTATCCAATCATGACCCTGGAGAAAACCTCTGCAATATTTGCTATAGGTTTCTTATATAAAATGCCTTTTTATTTTGTTCTGTGAATGGGCAAGAACTGCAGAGTAATCTCGCTGCTGCATGGTTTACTTGGTCTGCTCCCTTGAGGTAAAACTTTGTGTTAGCACAACCTCATTTCTTTTAAATAATAAACTCATAGCTGAATGTGGTTTGTGGTCTCCAAGCTATCCAATAAAGAACCAATGGTTCTCTTGTCTCCCCCCTGAATTTGTTTATAACCAAAGATCAGTGGCTGAAAAGGCATCCTAAAGAGGGAATGTTCAAGGTGTAGGGCTGGTTCTGAAAATACAGTTGGTTGAAGCTATTCAGTGCAGCATGGCATGTGCTTATTTTCATTCCTTTAATACTGCGACATTAATAATACCACTAAACCAGTCTCCAAGAGGCTTCACATTAGATATTGCATCACACTGTGATGTATTGTATGGGTAAGGAGGGAGAGGTGCACACCAAGAACTGGGATTAAACAGGATAGAATTAGGGAATGCGGCATATTGGGTTACTTACTACATCCAGTGCAGAGGGCCAGGTACTGTTTCCACAGACCAAGATACCGAAGGAGTCTTGCACAATTCAGCTCACTTGAAAATAGAACCTGATAAATTGCTTCTTCCTAGTCCTCAGAGAGATGTGGGAGATATAAAGCAAGTTATACACCAAATCTGCCACCAACCCTATTTAGTTTGGGCATTCCTTCAGTACCATAGACAGTAGACCCACTTGTGAGTAACTCCAGCCTTGCAGTTGTCATGTCATCCTCAAGCTCGGTCAATATGGTTCTCCTGGGAAACTATCTCCAGGTTGGGTGCCATATGGGGACCTTGGCATTATCAACATCCCACTCTTAACAAACTGAACCAAGGATTTTATTTTCATTACTATAACTGAACTGAGCTCAATGTCCTTCCACCCAAAAATTCCAGTCCTAACTAGCTGTCTTCATTTTTGGAGCCTAATTTAGGTAGAAATATACATTTTGTTGCTACTGTTTTTAAACGATTGGGAGTCAGAACCCCTTGCCAATCTACTGAAAATCACCCAGGTATCAACTAGTGGATCCCAGTGGATCTTCTGTCCATCCCCCTGTACTTCCCTAAATAGGGCGGTGCAGAAGACACACTGGTTCTGAACTTCTAACAAAAGTACCTGCTAGCCTCATGCTTATTTCACCTGAAACTGGTTATGAGTTTTGTTGGTGGGGGTTTGATTCTTTAACAGCACATGTCTCTGTCATATGCATATTGTTACATTTGTGTGGCTTCTATTGTCATGATGTGTCTTTCAGGGAGAAATGAGTGGCATGTTATCTTGTAGTGTTGCTTTGCTTTCTAGATATGTGAGGCATCTGTTAAGGTTCCTTTTGTCTATTTCTCTACTCTCTCTTTTTATAAATATGTATATAATGCCAATAAGAAGGGCAAACCCATTGAAAGGCGTAAGGTGAAGATTAATGCTCGTAAAGCATATTGAACCAGATTAAAATTTACTTAGTTTAATGACTACTTGAAGAGGCCATATCATCAGATATTGCAAAAACACATAAAGGAGGTCTATTAATGTCTCTCAATTTGAATTTGCCTCAGAATCTATGGAGTAATTGCTCATCCTGTTTCTGCCAGATTAGCATATTTGCATTATAATATTGAAGCTTCTTCCCAGGTGTACATTATCTAATTGAGCTTATCATAAAGATTTTTATTCTCCCCTCTCCAGAATCACCAATACAAGTATTTAAAAAAAAACCTGAACAAGCCTTTCTTTCGTCCCTTTTTTAAAAAAACCAACAATACAAAAGAGCGACAAAGTGCATTTCTTTTTGTATATTACTACGCAAGAGTTCCCAAAAGGGAATTTGAACATACAAACCCTGCACAGGTGATTAAATGTGGGAATAGTTGATGCACAGATGGTGAAATGGAATTGGGTTCACTGGTTATAATTTTTTTAAAAAAATATAAGTTTATGTATAATTTTCATTTATAACAAATAAACCTTTCAACAAAAGAATTTTTAAACAATTCTCTCATCTCAAACCTCGACTCCCTCTTTCACCGGATCCATGAATTTACCCTCTCTTTTTCCTCTTCTGCATATCCCAATTAACTCTATTTATTCTTTTCCTCATCTATTTCATAGATATTTTGGATTAGAAACTGCAAGTATTTACAATAATCCTGCTGATGTCTTACACTGGTTTCATTCTTGGCCCCTGTGTGTTGATTAGCTTTTCTAAACAGAGCCCTATGTATGTTTAAGTTGCATACACTGTAGGCTTCCTCTGCCTGCTCTCTAAATGTGCAAAGTCTAAGCATGCACTGATCTATATGCATAAAGGTCACAAGTGTGGCCAGTATTATCCCCTATAACAAGTCATTGGCACAGGACTCAAGAGTGCATTTTTTTCCTGATGTTGAAGTCAAATGCCAGATATGAATAGAGATAACATTGGGAGGGGAACTACAGCTGCAAACCTTTATTAATTTAGTATTACTAAACTGTACAGTTAGACACATGTATCTTACAAACAACTGGCTAACCAATTTCCAGTATACAAACAAAAAGCCTATATTCCAGTTACTTTCAGTAGCAAAACCCACATTTTTCAAGTTTCTTTCCCTTTCTTTTTTGTCATAAAAAAAATAACACATCTGAAAAAGCGAAAGACAATCAATCAGTTGGTAAGGTTTTATGTTTTAGTTTTCATTGTGATCACGTTTCCTTTTTGTGTTAAAGAACTGTGGCAAACAGCTCTATAAGTAGGGAAATGTTGTTCAACGGGAAGGATTGCGCAGGGCGTAAGGAACGTGGACATTTTCCATCTTACTTCTTTATTGCATGGAGTTGTGAGACTTGCACCAATAAAATAGGTCATTTGAGGGTATAGACTGAACAAAATGCTGACTCCAGATTTTGGGGTCTCCTTTGACAAGATGCCCTGAGTGAGCCCCCCCTCTGCCCCAGTGAGTTGCCCCATCTTTTCTTTGCTGCTGTCCTTGCTTCCTATTCAGTTATCTTCCCTCTTTGGGCTCAATCTGTTCCACTTCCCAGAATACTGCTCTCTCCCCGCAACCTTGTCAAAGCAAGACTGTTGCTCTAGCTCCTCACTTGTGCCGATTACTCAGAGAGGGCAGGTGGACAAGCGGTGACTATAAGTGGGGTGAGCCGAGCCAGGAGGCTCAGGGAGTTGATAACAAGCCCCCCTGCCTCTGACATTGGTGGCTGCAGCAGCCATTTTTCTCCACTAATAAATGAAATAGGTGGAAATAGAGGAATGCAATTTGTCATTTTTAAAAAAGGGGTACACAACTAATGACCTGAACTTTTCCCCACGCTGCCTTCCTGCAGTCTGTCACCCCAGGTACTTTCCTCCCAACCCACCAGCTTGCTTTTGTAGCCAGACTGGGGGAGAGGGGGAGGAAAGGAGTTTGGGCAAACGACAGTGGAGCACTCAAGTGTGGGAGTACCAGATGTCCTCTTTGATGTTAAAATCACATCCCTTTACTTGACACATGATCTGGGCAGACACCGCTGCATTTTGAAATGCTATACAGTATCTCCGTTCTCTTTAGTGTTCCATGTACTATTCCTTAATGCTATCTCAAACATGTTAGAAACAGTTTGTAGAATCCTGCCATTTCACCAGAGTGGGAGTTGGGTTTGTTGTGCTAGTTGATCCTTTCCAACTGTGTGGTTTTTATGACTACCACAGTTTACTGCATTAAGCCAGACTATTTTCAGGATAAGAAAACACATTAAGATAATTTTGGACTTTAACTGGGATTGCGAAAGGAATATGGAGAAAATAATATGCCATTTGCAGCATCATAATGCACTTAGCTTATCCAAATAAGTGCAGAATTTATCTCTCTCTCTCTCTCTCTCTCTCTCTCTCTCTCTCTCTCTCTCTCTATCTATCTCTCTCTCTCTCTCTCTCTCTCTCTGTGTGTGTGTGTGTGTGAGAGAGAGAGAGAGAGAGAGAGAGAGAGAGAGAGAGAAACAATTGCTGAAACTAGAAAGTATTACAGTATTTGGCACATCAAATGAGCTGGATCACCATAAATAAGTATTCTTGACAGTAGGTTTAAGCAAGTAATAGCCTAATCAAAAGAGAGAGAAAATATTAGGGGTGTGGAGTTGGTCTGTGTTGGTGCTCAGTAATGTTAATGAGGTGAATCAGGGTGATTTGGGGTGATTTTGCCCCTCCCTGAGTTAAACCATGATGGCAAGAAAGCATCCTAAGTGAATACAATGAAATATTATTATGTTAGTAGTAGTAGTAACAACAACAACAACAACAACAACAACAACAACAACAACAACAGACCATACCCCCCCAATATTGTGTGTTTTTCTGTTCTCTCCTCTGTATGCTATATGTTATGTACTGAGTCAAATAGGATCCAAACTGCAGCAGTCTGATTGGTCCTAGAACAATAGGATCCAGAATGCAGCAGTCTGATTGGTCCTAGAACAATGCAACAGTATGATTGGTTGGCAGGAACCACCCAGTCATGCTCCAGATTGAAGTGAATCCACAACCTGATTGGCTTACAGTAGAATTCTGGAATTAGCCAATCATGTGCAGCCCATTGTGTAAATAATGTATATAAAGCAGATACTTTGAGGGGACATTCATTCCTCCTCACCACTATGAGCTGAATAAAGAGCATGAAATCACTTTGCGACTCTGAGTATATTTCACTATAGGTCTCTGTATTTCTATGTCTCTGTGTTTCCATGGGTTTCACAAGATGTGAGGCTGTCTAAATGCTGCTTGCAGAGGACTGAAGATGGTTTCATTTGCTTGTTTGATAATGCAGAGCAGCAGAGAATTTTATTTAAGTTATAAGCTGCTGCTTCTTTTTTAATCATCATCCACTGTGCTTGTAAAAAACACCCAAACTTCTGGGGCTGTTCAGCACTCCATAGGCAGTGTTAAGGACAGTCTTACCTTGTCATGGCTATCAGAGTAATTTACCTCCCAACACAACCAGCAGAAATCTAAGCCAGCCAGTGAAAAGCTTCTCATGTTGCTGTTGTTTCAATTACAATTAAGTGTACATACCACAAAGATACTTTAATTTTTTTGGAAAGAGCAAGAGACAGCCTCACCCTCCTTGCCCCTCAGAAATATGTAACAGATATGGAAGAGTGGGATATTAGTGAAACAAATACATATACAAGACCACATGAGAGACAAGACCACATGAGAGCAGGTATCAGTCAGTGATCTGCACATGCAACAAGATGACCGCTCAGAGAATATAATTTAATTCCTGAAGTTTTGTGGGGGTTTTTAAAGATACTGGTTTCATAGAGGCACTGGCGGAGGAAGGTGGGTGTGGGATGTGTGGTGTGCACAGGGTGTCAGCTGTGAGGGCAGGTGACATTGCCATGCCACCCCAACCCCACCTCACACTTGTTGCACAGGTGGCACCCCCAGATGCTTGCTGCGCGGGTGGCAGGTGGCTAGGGACGCTCGCCACATGGGCAGCTAGTGGCGCCCCCCCATACTTGCCCTGCCCCCGCACGTAGCTTTGCCCCTGCATAGAGGCTGGTGTTTGGCTTGTGTTAACTTATTCCTATAGATGCTTTCCTGTTCTCATCCTATGGCTTACCTTATTTTATGGACTGTACCTCTCATGTTCATCTTCCCGTGGGATGTGTTTCATTGATTAGATCCTGTTCAAAGCTTTGCTTTTTGGGGTGTTGGTACTGGTAAGACCCTTAAACTGGAAACCGTAACTATCAAATAACATAGTCAGGAGACTCTGCCTGCTTATATTTTATTATGGTGTTTGTCCTCCTATTAATAGAAAAAGGTTACAGAAACCCTTTTAAGTTTTATGAGTCACCTCTGTGTTAACAAGAGGTCACACGGCAAGGCTGCTGTTTGCAGATCACCTGTATTTGAAGAGGTGACGTGTTTTTCCTATAAATCATACAGAATAGCGTATTATGAACACCTCATAAAAATCAAAGAGCTTTGTGATTGCTCATTGCTACTGCCATACTGAGTTACTAGCTAATTCGGGACAAAATATGTCCCTCTATCTACATAAATAGCAACATAATGCCAGAATGTGGACCAGAAAGGAAGTAGGGCTGATAGTTCAACATCTCCTCATGCTGTCAATTATCCCAGACAGAAGCTGGTGTAACAATGCTGTCAGGAATTCTGAGCTGGGAAGTCCTGGTTCAAATTGTACCTCTGCCATGAACTCACCAGGTGGCATAGGTAGGCTGCCGTTCTCCCACCCCACCCCACCCCATCTTTAAAATGGAAAGTATAATGTAAATTTGGATTACATTTTGTGCAGATTATATATAATCTGTTACATCTATGATGTGTGGATTAATTTTGGCGTTACAAAACTGCTATCCTTCTTTTCAAAGCCATTTATTTTTATTTAATTAAGTGCAGTCCTTTTAACAACTGCATAAAAACTAGAGCTACACAGAATTGGGGGGGGGAATGATGAATTCATATTCCTTTGGGGAGAAGAGAATCAGAGCAGTTGCCATTTGTTTTCCCAAGAAAGTCCTGTTCAGATGTGCTTTTTGAATTTTGGGGAATTCAAAATGGCTGCTTCCTTCACCGTTGTCTGGGACCTGACATTAGGGAGGACATCTTTTGAATATACAGTGGTACCTCAGGTTACAAACACCTCAGGTTACAAACACTTCGGGTTACAGACTCCACTAACCCGGAAGTAGTACCTCGGGTTAAGAACTTTACCTCAGGATGAGAACAGAAATTGCACGCCGGCGGCAGCAGGAAGCCCCATTAGCTAAAGTGGTACCTCAGGTTAATTCATAACCAGAGGTACCACTGTATGTGGGACAAGGACACTTTTACAGAATGGGTGGCAGCTGGTATTATTTAAGAGGTACAATGTTAAATAACTAATCTCCAAAAAAGTAGTCTGAAGCAGGCTTGTTAAAATTATAAATTTACAGTGTTGCATTCTGTGCAACCATGTTTCTAAACCTCAAATACCAGGGAAAATGTATTTTACATTCTGTGTGTGTGTGTTTGTGTGTGTGTGTGTGTGTGTGTGTGTGAATACATTATAACCACAAGCAGCCTGCCCAAAGATGTTTTATTTGAAAGCAGGCTCAAAGGTTCAAAAAGGCATCCTATGCTGTGTTTTTTGAGGTGGGTGGGGAGGGGTTGTAATCGGAGACTAGCAGAGCACTCCTCTGCACTCCAATTAGAAGGAAGTCCCTATTAGTTCAGTGGGACTTAAGGTAAAGGTAAGGGGACCCCTGACCATTAGGTCCAGTCGTGGCCGACTCTGGGGTTGCGGCATTCATCTCGCATTATTGGCCAAGGGAGCCGGCGTACAGCTTCCGGGTCATGTGACCAGCATGACTAAGCCGCTTCTGGCGAACCAGAGCAGCACACGGAAACGCCGTTTACCTTCCCGCCGGAGCGGTACCTAATTATCTACTTGCACTTTAACGTGCTTTCAAACTGCTAGGTTGGCAGTAGCAGGGACCGAGCAACGGGAGCTCACCCCGTCATGGGGATTCAAACCACTGACCTTCTGATTGGCAAGTCCTAGGCTCTGTGGTTTAACCCACAGCACCACCCGTGTCCCTCCAGTGGCACTTAAAGGTAAAAGTAAAGGTACCCCTGCCCGTATGGGCCAGTCTTGACAGACTCTGGGGTTGTGCGCCCATCTCACTTAAGGGGCCAGCGCTGTCCGGAGACACTTCCGGGTCACGTGGCCAGCATGACATCGCTGCTCTGGCGAGCCAGAGTCGCACACGGAAACGCCGTTTACCTTCCCGCTGGTAAGCGGTCCCTATTTATCTACTTGCACCCGGAGGTGCTTTCGAACTGCTAGGTTGGCAGGCACTGAGACCGAGCAGCGGGAGCGCACCCCGCCGCAGGGATTCGAACCGCCGACCTTTCGCTCGGCAAGTCCTAGGCGCTGAGGCTTTAACCCACAGTGCCACCTGCGTCCAGTGGCACTTACTTCAGAGTAAATGTGCTGATGGGTTTGCAAAACAAATTTCACAAAACACTATATTTAGTTGAAATCATAGAATCATAGAATCATAGAATCATAGAGTTGGAAGAGACCACAAGGGCCATCGAGTCCAACCCCCTGCCAAGCAGGAAACACCATCAGAGCACTCCTGACATGTGGTTGTCAAGCCTCTGCTTAAAGACCTCCAAAGAAGGAGACTCCACCACACTCCTTGGCAACAAATTCCACTGTTGAACAGCTCTTACTGTCAGGAAGTTCTTCCTAATGTTTAGGTGGAATTTTCTTTCTTGTAGTTTGGAACCATTGCTCCGTGTCCGCTTCTCTGGAGCAGCAGAAAACAACCTTTCTCCCTCCTCTATGTGATATCCTTTTATATATTTGAACATGGTTATCATATCATATCTTCTCCAGGCTAAACATGCCCAGCTCCCTTAGCCGTTCCTCATAAGGCATCGTTTCCAGGCCTTTGACCATTTTGGTTGCCCTCCTCTGGACACGTTCCAGTTTGTCAGTGTCCTTCTTGAACTGTGGTGCCCAGAACTGGACACAGTACTCCAGGTGAGGTCTGACCAGAGCAGAATACAGTGGCACTATTACTTCTCTTGATCTAGATGCTATACTCCTATTGATGCAGCTCAGAATTGCATTGGCTTTTTTAGCTGCCGCGTCACACTGTTGGCAGGGACGCAGGTGGCGCTGTGGGTTAAAGCCTCAGCGCCTAGGGCTTGCCAATCGAAAGGTCGGCGGTTCGAATCCCTGCGGCGGGGTGCGCTCCCGCTGCTCGGTCCCAGCGCCTGCCAACCTAGCAGTTCGAAAGCACCTCCGGGTGCAAGTAGATAAATAGGGACCGCTTACCAGCAGGAAGGTAAACGGCGTTTCCGTGTGCGGCTCTGGCTCTGGCTCTGACTCTGGCCAGAGCAGCGATGTCACCCTGGCCACGTGACCCGGAAGTGTCTCCGGACAGCGCTGGCCCCTGGCCTCTTAAGTGAGATGGGCGCACAACCCCAGAGTCTGTCAAGACTGGCCCGTACGGGCAGGGGTACCTTTACCTTTACCTTTACCTTTACACACTGTTGGCTCATGTCAAGTTTGTGGTCAACCAAGACTCCTAGATCCTTTTCACATGTACTGCTCTCAAGCCAGGTGTCACCCATCTTGTATTTGTGCCTCTCATTTTTTTTGCCCAAGTGCAATACTTTACATTTCTCCCTGTTAAAATTCATCTTGTTTGTTTTGGCCCAGTTCTCTAATCTGTCAAGGTCGTTTTGAAGTGTGATCCTGTCCTCTGGGGTGTTAGCCACCCCTCCCAGTTTGGTGTCATCTGCAAATTTGATCAGGATGCCCTTGAGTCCATCATCCAAGTCGTTGAAATACTGTTCTTGTAAGTGGCAACAAGAAATTTTGGGGTGCAATTGACTTTCTTGAGCAGGGGTATAGTTATATTTATTTATATTTATTGAATTTATATACCGCCCTAATCCCAGAGGTCTCAGGGCGGTTGACAGAAAAGATCAACAACTCTCTCTCTATATATATACACACACACACAAAATAAAAAAAAATAAAAACAACAACCCAATAACCCCCCCCCCAAAAAAAAAAGAGCCACAACTTTACCTAATTACTATATAAGGATTGTTCCTCATTTCCTTTTCTGTTTCTGTCATAGCAGCAGATATGTAGCAGTGCTTCATGAAACATTTTTACAGGGAAGACTATCAAATTTATCCCTGAATCTGGCATTCTTGGTTTGGAGAACGACTTTCCCCTTTGGAGCAATCTCTCCCCCCCCCCCAACTTCAGCTTTGTAAATGGATTTGTCAAACTTCACATACTTGTGAGAGAAATTTGAGATACAGCAGGAGGAAAATGAAATTGACTGTAGCCTTGGAAAGTAATTTCACCATTTAGTTTCCATAAATCAAACATTTAATGTTGCAGTTAACATCTATCTTATTAGTAGATGGATTCACTGCTGATGGATCACTAGAAATAAATGCAGATCCTTCCAGAGACCCTTTGAAGAGTTAAATTTTGATTCTATATTTCAAGATAATCGAGGAGGCCAGATTCTGTCCCAGGAGGGAAACCATAAAGTTACTTTCCCAATTAAAATCCAACTGCATTTGTAGCAGTTGGCTGCCGAATAAGCCGAATGCCATCCAAGCTAAGAGATTATTCTCAGTGGCCATGACTTGGCAGATATCTGGCCATCTCATTTCTTTCCAGAATTACATAGGACTCAAATAGGCCAGAGTGGGAATTTTCATACCTGATTTAGTAAACCGATAGTTAACAGTTTGACATGATTTCAATTATCAAGTCTCTAGATTCCAGATTTTAATACTTGGCCATAAAGGTAATTTGGAGCTGAAATAAATTTGTTAACCTCTCTGCCCCAAGACATTAGTGGAATATAAACACAGACGATTAACAGAATGTGTTATTTATGCTCCTGCAACTCTCTGGAAAGACTCTTTGCAAATTCAAGTTCACTCTGAAGAATTAAATATAGAGGTGCATTCTCCCAGTGAAGAATTTCCAGCTTGAGAGCATGGTGCAAATAAAGTTCCTATTCAGGAAAGTATAATAATGTATTTTGCAACTAGAGAGATGGGTGTCGAAATATGAATTAATCTTTTCAATGTGTCCTCCAGACATGTGAATTGATCCACAAATTTAATTTGTAGCAAATATATATGCATGGCTTCCATTTTAAAAATGGATTTTTATTAGCATCCATATAAACGTTCCACTTCACGACAGCAAAAATAATCATTCCATAGGTATGAAATAACCATTGCATACCTCCCAGCCTTTCACTGGCTAAATAGGGACAGCTAATGCATAAGGGTAGAGGAAAGGGACTATAATTAAGGATAAAATATATGTCCTGTAGCAGGGACAGCCAAACTGTACAACCAGGTATTTTAAATACAAGAAACAGCCTTTTAATGTATCATCCTCAGTGTTGGCCTCAGAGAGGTGCTTCCAGTTCACTGCCACTGAACCATTGGCCCACCCATCTCCCCTAAAGAAAACTGTCATAGTCGCTTTTACATGTGCTTATTCCTGTCTAGATTGCTCAACACTTGATTCTGTGTTGGAGAATGTGTGAACTTGTTCTAGCAAAAAGCACTATAAGTGAGGTAAGTCAAAGTAAAGTTCTGCCTGTGGCATTTGACCTGTAATTGTCAAGGCATTCCTCTGCCCAGTCATGATCTTGCTCTGCCTTCAGTGTTTGGAAGGAATAAGAGTAGGAGTTCTCCCTGCTTTAAATACCCAAAAGATTCCTGCACAGGGAGTGTGTCAGTGGATCAACAACTTAGCTTACCCAGAGCTGTGTATCGTAGAGCTCTGCCATGAACTTGTAACCAGCAGCCCTTTTGGGGACACAGTCCTGAATAAGTGAACAAAACCTTTAAACCAGGGGTCAGTAAACTTTTTCAGCAGGGGGCCGGTCCACTGTCCCTCAGACCTTGTGGGGGGGTCAGACTATATTTTGGAGGGGGGGAAATGAACAAATTCCTATGCCCCACAAATAACCCAGAGATGCATTTTAAATAAAAGGACACATTCTACTCATGTAAAAACTCACTGTTTCCTGGACCGTCTGCAGGCCGGATTTAGAAGGTGATTGGGCTGGATCTGGCCCCCAGGTCTTGGTTTGCCTACCCATGCTTTAAACCTTCCAACCATTGTGATACTTTGAGTTCTGAGTCTGACTGGGCTGCTGTCATTGGGTTGAGTGTGCCATTCACTGGTGCTTCACACACCATATTTGTAGATGTACACCTAAAAATGCAAGTACAAGCATGTGACAAAATTTGTACTCTTCATGTACTGTTGTCAGGGAACCATGATTTGCTGTAGATCCCTGCTTGAATGTACAGTCATGGGTAAAGTTATTTTAAATAACTATTAGAGTGGCCCCAACAAGAGGCCCAATTTTTGATGTTTACTTTTATTCTATGTGAAAAAATTGTCTTTTTGTATGAAAAAAGGTGGTTTAATTTAGGATTGTGATTAGAATGTTATAGAGACACAAATGATGTGCAATGTCTGGTTTACAAAGCAAGACAGTGTACACTATTCTAGTCAGGATTTTTGAGAAAGCAGTGGAAAGAGGCAGAACTTTCAATCATTTGGACCATAAGGATTGCATCCTGCTACCTTGTCTTGTTCTGGGTCAAAGCAAAATGCCAACGTATGAGAAAACAGTTTAATTGCAAACTTTAATAAATATATCTTCACCTCTCTGTAAGCAAGCGTTCTGCTACATTACCAGCACCTTCCATTTATTTTCAGTAAGATGTGTGTTATATAATCTACTTTCACTTTGCGTGGTTCCTCTGTTGGGTTCTAGCCATCTAAAATAAATGTCATATTAATGAATCTTGTTCGAATGTAGCATTTCAAGGATATTCCCTCTTGGTATTCCTTGTAAAGGCTCCTTTCCAAGATTTCACTACAAAGGTGTTTTTGAACTGCAGGCTCAGAGCATCTCTACTTTCACTATACTGGAGTATTTTCATTGCTTGAGATAACTAGGATCATGCATTACAAGTAGTGGTTTCTGCGCTTCCTGCCTCTGGAAAAGACTTTCCACACAGACTCCACATCTGCAAGGGAACCCTTGAGAGCTGGATCAAAAATGAGCACCTGTTTGGCCTGATCCTATACATGTGACACTGGGAGAGTCAACGTGGTGCACTCCAGATGTTGTTTCATTACAACTCCCCTCATCCCTCACTATTGACCATTCTGTATGGGACTGATGGGAGTTGTAGTCCAACAACATCCGGGCTACCCCTACCGTAGTAGAATGAATTGAAAGGCTCCTGAGGGCATAGAATGGACTATACTACTCCAGACTCCACGTGGGGAATGCTATTTGAGTATTCAAAGCACTTAATATACCTTGTCTTCTAAGCGTTACATCAACTCTATAAAGGTGAGTCACATTTATACTGATTATTATACCCATATTGCAGATGGGGTTTGAAGGCTGACATAAGATGGTTTGCCTAATGCCACCTAGTGACTTCACAGTTGTGCAAGATTCCCACTGGGGACTAATGGATTTTGTAGCTTAGTCTTTTAACCACTTTGCTACATCAGCTATTGCTGTCATGATTATGAGTCAATCTTATGGGAGAGAAATGCAATCAATAGCTATCCCTCCATAGGTTTCTGCCCAGAATTTCAGTGAGCATAATTCTCACCCAAGTTATACAAACTTTCTAAATGCATGGGGATATAACAGCTTTTCCAGAAAGCTATGTTATTGTTTTGGTCCCAAATTGTTGACATTAACAGAAGGCCAATTTACCAGAGTTTGACATGTTTGCACAACTGCATATAATTTATACCAAAAACTTGACTTTCAAATGAACTTTGCTGTTCTCTCAACTCTTTTCGGTCTGCAGTTCTAGATTCATATGATCACACCCCAAAAAAGCTCATTACTGCTTTAAAACGCTTGCTTGAAGTGGCTTCCAATCAACTAGATAATGAGTGTAATTTCAAAGCTTTAGTTAAGACTTCCTAACAGGTTATATCCATCAAAAACTGATTTGACTTTCATGCCAGATGTAACACTTTGTCTGGGAAATAGCAATCTTCAAATTAACGCCAGGGAAAAGCAATTCTACGATGCCACTATTCCCCAGTTAAGTTTATTTTAGAAGGCTTAATAAATGGAATTTAAATCAGGATGGCATCATTCCTATGCAGCATTGATTGATTGTAAAAATAACTCTAATAAATCCTTACCATACCTTGTAAGTTGAAACAGTCATTATGACAGACTGCAATCATATTTCGAGTCCCAAATACAGTGGATTATTAATTATTTTAAAGGGAGGGGAAGACAGAGCTGTCTAATAAACGTTAAACTAATTTACATTGGGGAAAAGGTAAAAGTCCCCTGCTCTTCTTGCAAAATTACCCCAAAGGATATCCACATTGGCAGAGAATTCTTGGTCTGATGCACACATTCATCCGAGTCCAAAGCTGTGCAGAAGCTCCTGTGCACACACAAGGTAGCAAAAAGTAATAGTTTCGACCCAAACAGTTGGTGTGGCATAATTTGTTGGTTTTAAGAGCCTTGAAAGCAGACCGTGTCATTACTTTCCATGGTAGACATATTTCTCTTTACCCGATATCACCTCTGGTCCAACAGGGTTTCAACAACAACAACAACTTTCACAAAACCTGCTTAATGGGTCTAATCCTCACTGAGGTATCTGGGTTATAGTATTTCAGACAACAGGCTAGGGTTCAAATGGTTGAATGTTCTTCAGTACAAAAACATTTATGCGTATCGAAAACTAGGTGTCAAGGAAAAGGATTGTAACATAATATTGTCCATGACATGGTAGTAGGAATGTCTTCTACTGCATATCATTCCACTATGTGACACACACACACACCCTTAGAGTCTGAAGTGGTACAGCCCAGATGTTGGCATCAGTGGCAATTAGGCCATAGAGGTAAATGCTTCTCCTTCCTGGTGCCAGTGTCTGCTCACCTGGCTTCTCCAAGTGCTTGAGCAGTGATGAGCAAGGAGTTTGAGCAGTAGCCGCTGCTTGGCTTGCCCCTCCACCCCCAGTGTAGTGGTGCAGTTCGGGTCCAGAAGAACATGGCAAGCAAATGGATAGCATTTGCAAGCACCTACAATTTCAGGCTGCAGTTGGTGGAAGTGAAGTATGAGTTCCCTGTATGCATGGAAGCAAGCTCAAAAGTTTTGCCTGCCTCAGATATGAGGCCACTCTACTAATTCAAGGTGGCGGGAGGGGGAGAAGGTTAGATTTCAAGCTCCTCTGCTTTGAACCAACACAGCTCATCTAGTGGGCATCATGCCTGAAGAAGAGATCTAAAACTGAGCATCATTGTTCCAAACACCACACTCTGCTCACTATACCATACAGTCTCTTCCTTCATCTTTCACTGACATATGGGAAAGCCCTCTCTCTTGCATATAAGTCTCAGGTGCAGAACATTGCTTTTGAAATATTAAATTGTGCAATGTTTTGTTTTGTTTTGCTTTGCTTTGCTTTTTATCATGGTGGGTGCAGCTGAAAGAAGACATCTACTGTATTTTCTTCTCTAGTTTGCTCTTTCCTGTGTGTGTGTGTGTGTGTGTGTGTACACGTGCACATTTGTAGACATATCTGTGTTTGAAAAAGAGATTATGTTAGTCAAAACCTTTCACAAATGATTTGTCCCTCTTACCTTACTTAATTACATGAACCCAAGGAACACATTTAATCTTTTGCTGTGCACAAGAAATGCTTTGGAAAAGATTTAGAACACCCAAAACGAAAAGCAGAACATTGGGAGACAGGAGCAAGAAAGGGATTGCATAGGCTTTTTTTAAAAAAGAGCAGACAATCTTTTGCCACTGTTCTGAATGGAAAAATCATCTGTTTTTGGCGGATCTGAAGAAAGGGTCTGGTGAACTAAACCTTAGGGCCAAACCAAACAAGATTATGCTTGAGGAATTCAGTTTCTGTGATTCACACCTCCTAGACTAAAGTGCAGATCAGAAACTGATTCATCACTGTAACCAAAATGTAGTAAAAATGCATATTTTAGAATAAGCCTTATTCAGAAATGTGAATGTAGTGGTAAAACATAAATATTTAAATTTGATTTTTGTGTGTGCAGATTTTTAATATGAAAATGTATGCATATTAATGTAGAAATGGAATGGAAGGGTCTTATGAATGAACACAGGCAAAACTGGTGTGAAATAGTGCCCTACATGATGGAGGTTGCCACATTTCACACATCTGCCCCAATCAGTAGCCATGGATATATATCTTAAACTCAAAGCAGGGTAGTACATAGCTGAAGGGAGCACTGCTTCACCAGACACCATTGCTGAAAGTGCTTTTCTTTGCAGACCATTTCAGTTCTGTGCTGGGAGAAAAGTGCCATGTGGTATGCTAGGGGAAGATGTGTGTGTGTTTATTCAGGAATGAGTTGCTGTTTGCCTTCAACCAGATGTTTTTTGGTGATGCTCTTTCCATATTGAATTCAATGGAGACAGGTGTGAAATGGTGCAGTTGTGCTACTAGTTTGTTTTAAAGGTAAAGGTAAAGGTACCCCTGCCCGTACGGGCCAGTCTTGACAGACTCTGGGGTTGTGCGCCCATCTCACTTAAGAGGCCAGGGGCCAGCGCTGTCCGGAGACACTTCCGGGTCACGTGGCCAGCGTGACATCGCTGCTCTGGCCAGAGCCAGAGCCAGAGCCAGAGCCGCACACGGAAACGCCGTTTACCTTCCCGCTGGTAAGCGGTCCCTATTTATCTACTTGCACCCGGAGGTGCTTTCGAACTGCTAGGTTGGCAGGCACTGGGACCGAGCAGCGGGAGCGCACCCCGCCGCAGGGATTCGAACCGCCGACCTTTCGATCGGCAAGCCCTAGGCGCTGACGCTTTAACCCACAGCGCCACCTGCGTCCCTTTGTTTTAATGCCTTATAAAAACTGGAATACTACATGCACTTGTATTGATTCCTGGAATTCTGAATTTCTGACTGAAATTTAATTGATGCATGTCTCTGGATGCTGGAATTCCATAACAATTATGGAGTGAAATTGTTTGTTCCTAATTTATACTTTACTTGTGAGCCCATTGAATAACTGCTGGGTGAGTACAACCGCAGAAATATACCTATATCACTTAAGAATAATTGCATGCGGTCAAAACATGGTGTGGGTGGGTGTGGGTGTGTGGAGGGGCGAATACATGTAAGAAGAGGAGGCCACCAGTGGGAACCAGAAAAAGAAACCTGTCTGGCAGCTTTCAGAAGAAAAGCCCTTTTAAACAAAATTGCAAGTGTTACGTATTCCTAGATTTTGTAAGCCTGTCTTTACCTGCTCTCTTATGCCCATCCCCAAAGACTCTTTACTTGGAGGGTTTCCCCCCAGGAATAACAGCTCTCCTGGGTGTGTTGATCATCTGTAGCAAAATGCAGAGCAGCTAGGACTCTGCGTCCTACGCACCTCACTCAGAAGGCTTTTTTTATCAGTCACAAGTTCACATGTAGAGTTAAAAGTTACTTGCTGCTGCTCTTTCAAAGAGAGCTGCCTGTTTGCTTGCCACGAAAACCTATTTTGGAGATTTCCTAGTTGTCAAGGATGGCGGGGAGGTTGGGTTCAAAGTTCACAGAGCTTTTAATTTGTGACTCCTTTGAGGGATAGACGACCGACTTGCGGCAGTATTTAAAGCAAAGATACCAAATGAAAGTTCCTCTCTCTCTCTTTAAGTTTGTGCTTACACAAAGCTTCTTTGTGGTTTTTTAGGCCTGTCAGGCTTGTCAGGCGTGGTAAGAAAAAGTATATTGTTTCCAGCACTTGGATTCCTTTCCTTCTGACATCTGCCACTCTCTAAAGATGATAAATTCCTGCCTCATTAGCCAGGGGTGTGGGATTACAGCCTGACAACACATTAATCACCAGCTTCTGTGGCAGGCTGACTAGCAATAGGCATTGTTAACAAAACTTTTCTAATATGTCACTCTTCTCTATGACAGCCTGTAATCAATCATCTTGATTGACAGCGCTGATAGATTACACTATTTATACTTTTTGTAATGAAAGATAGCGTTTCCACCTACTGTCATTTCTAGGCTAGCAATGGAGGGATCGCTGAATAGAAACAAACACAACAGCTCAGTCCTCAGCTCAGCATTGTGAAGTTAAAGTAAGGCAGCATTGAAGGTCCTTTTGTGGCAGGCTTCATAGGAGAGCTATTGTTAGGTAACCTGGTTAAAGCGCCACTCTTTCTGAACAGCAGCTCTCAAGCAGAGTGTTGCTTTGATGGTGACTTTGTCTCACTAGCTGTCAGGTCAAGTTCAGGCAGGTAAGAGGCTGTTGGAAACTTCCTTCCCTAACCTCTTCCCCTTCTCCTGACAAGATCAGATGATGGTTTAGATTAAGAAATCCTCATTCTTTCATAGCTTAAAGGGCAAATGTATGGCAGTTTCTTATCATTGCACAATGCAACAAAAGTAAGCTACAGTTAACAAGTACATTGCCGTGGGGAGGTAACAAAAGAGGCAGGTGCCAATGGGTGGGTTAAACAGTCCGCATGTGTATTAAAGCAACACAGTAGTGCTTATTAGTTATTAAGGCTAGTGTGCAAGGGGTCGTGTTAACTCTGTTGCATTGTCAAGAGAGACTGGCATAGACGGCTGGCTGAGTGCACCCAATAAATACCCTTATGGAGAGATGTAGGTGTGTGAAAGGGTCACTGCTGGGCCCCTGCATTCAAAAGCATAGTTTGCAATCCCTTTTCTGGGGCATTCAGCCTTGTGAGTGTCTTGCCATCTCCCATCTTATTTGACATGGTACTTTGGGACCTTCCTGTGCTCCCCATACTGCTGATGCTTTTCCGTATCATGGTCCTTCTAGAAAATGTTGTGATGAAATGACAGAAGCCAGCCAAAGGGGGGGAAGCACTGAATATAGAGAAGGCAAGAAGACATGCCAGCTCAATGACAAATTGCCCCCCCCCAAAAAACCCCCTGTCTTTTTGAAACACCACCCCCCTCCCACAAAGCAGGTGCTCCAATTGCTAAATGGGTTTGTGGATAGGTTGTGCTACTTTGCTTACCCAACTTAACAAGAAGGCAAGGGGGAGACAATGCAGCCCAATTCCCACTTCACATTGCCATACTGGCGAAACCCAAGGGTAAAACTTCTGTTCCTGCAAGTCTTCAAGCAGAGCAAATACAAACCCTTGTAATGTCAGGCACAAAAACAGCTGCCTCAACCCCTCCTGCCCCCCCAACCTCTGCTGCAACCATATAAAAAAGGTAAAGGTACCCCTGCCCGTATGGGCCAGTCTTGCCAGACTCTAGGGTTGTGCGCCCATCTCACTTAAGAGGCCGGGGGCCAGCGCTGTCCGGAGACACTTCCGGGTCATGTGGCCAGCGTGACAAGCTGCATCTGGCGAGCCGGCACCAGCGCAGCACACGGAAACGCCGTTTACCTTCCCACCAGTAAGCGGTCCCTATTTATCTACTTGCACCCGGGGGTGCTTTCGAACTGCTAGGTTGGCAGGCGCTGGGACCGAGCAACGGGAGTGCACCCCACCGCGGGGATTCGAACCACCGACCTTTTGATCGGCAAGTCCTAGGCACTGAGGTTTTACCCACAGCGCCACCCGCGTCCCTGCAACCATATAGGCTTTGCCAAAGAAGACAGCAGGCCCCAACTCTCAATCTGTGAATCTTTTCTTTATAAGCATCATTGACCTGGTCTACACATTGGCAGCTGAATGAGCTGGTAAAAACCAGAGGTAGTAGGATCCTCCAACATTTATCTGATGAAAATAGGGATATCCTATTTAATAATAATAATAATAATAATAATAATAATAATAATAATAATACCCCACCCATCTGACTGGGTTGCCCCAGCCACTCTGGATGGCTTCCAACATATATAAAAACATCATAAAACATTAAACATTAAAAAAATAATCTTCCCTATACAGGACTGCCTTCAGGTGTCATCTAAAGGTTATATAGTTACTTATCTCCTTGGCTTGGGGGTCGCATAACTCCATACCCTCCAAAATTTATCTGAAAATAGGGACATCCTAACATACCTTCTAACATTTCTCTGATGAAAATAGTGGCACTTGGAGGGTTTGAACAGTACCACTAAAGTCTACAGATGAGAGATGCTATTTTTGAATTTCCTCCCGTGCAGAGAACAAACAAAACATTTCAGTAAATAAAAAACAAAAAAAAAGAAAAGAAAATGAAAATAGGAACAGTTGTAGCTCTCAGTATGTTGTGCTGTTTTTCTTTCTGCTGGGATTCTTTTATCTCTGTTTTTTTAAAAAATAAAAAAATGTGGCCAGCATTCAACAACGTGATTCTATCACCCTGTAGAGTAGACTGACATGGTACATACCGTTTTATCACCTGAGGAATCTTCCTCTTCATTCCCGGCACATTAGGCTGTGTGGACTTGGCTCCAACCTTTGAAGAGGTGAAAATTAGAAACAACTTTAGGGTTTGACTAACTAGGACAATTAAAGTAAAACAAAAAACACTGAAGCATTTATGTTCCTCCCTCCTAGAATAATTTGAAAGTTGCTTTTTATTCCCCTTTATCACTTGGGAGTTCTCAAAGGAAGGTTTGAGATCATGGACAAAAACTGAGCATTCCTTCAACATCCATGGTTGAAGAGCAGGAAGCTTCCCAATTTTTGATGTATGCCTGTGCAAGGGTAGGAAGAGATCCTTGTAAACAAAACTTGGCGTATTGAAGATGATGTTGTAGTGACATCACGGGCCCATACACTATATTCACTCCCCTATTGCACACAGGTTTTGTAGTGTTTCAAAAGCCTGAACAACTTGCTTGACCTGAGATGGTAGTGGCATAAAAGAAATGGGCATGTACACTCAGGGCAGAGGTGCCCACATCACAACACTTACAACGCCACTCAAAACGACCATTTGTCTTTCAGCCTAAGTTGCTGCACATTATCTGTCAACAGTAGCTGACTTTCAAACCCTCTCTTATTTCCTGCTACAGATGGCAGCACATGGGTGGGCCTGAATTGTGTGTTATCAATCCTTTTCCTCCTGCCTCATCTATAGCAATGGAATGGATCATTTATCAGATCAGCCTCCAAACATGAAGGCAATGCAACACCAGTTTTTTAAAAAAGGGAGCTGGAAGATCATAGAAATTACAGGGTGATTGACTTAGTGAATGTCCTGGGAGAACTGGGGAAAACTATTGTTAAAGAAAACATAAACAAGCATGTAGAAGAACAAGCTTTATTAAAGCAGAGCCAGCATGGCTTCTGCAAGGACAAGTCCTGTCCATGAACGTATTGCAGTTCTTTCAGAGTGTCATTAAGCATATAGATAGAAGTGATCCAGCTGACATAACGTTCTTGGACTTTCAATGAGTTTTTGACAAGTACCTCACCAAATACTTTTGTGTAAGCTTAGCAGACAGTGAATAAGAGGAGAGGACCTATTATGGATCAAAAATTTGTTAAATTCCAGGAAGCAAAGGTTAGGACTAAATGGACCATTCTTCAAATAGAGAGATTTAGAAAGTGTATCTCCCAGGGCATTGGGAACTGTGCTTTTTAATTTGTTCATAAACAAACTAGAGCTAGTGGTAAGCAGTGAGGTGGCCAAGTTTGCTGATGATACATAATTATTCAGAGTTGGTGAAACAAAGAGATTGTGAAGAGCTCCAAAAGAATCTCTCCAGAGTGAATGGGTTGTAAAATGGCAAATGGAATTCAATGTAAACAAGTCTAAAGTGGGGGCAAAAAAACTGGGGCAAGAAATCTGAATTTTACATGTACAGGTATTTTGAGTATAAGGGACCAGTGGTCTGTTAGCTTAAGGCTGCTTCTGAGTTCATATGTCCTTAATCTTGAACCAAAGCTAAATTTGAATCTAGAGCAAGGGAACAGCTGGTTTCTCTCCCTGTTTTAAAATAAAGCCAGCATGTTCCTGCTAGTAGGATTGCTGTTAGTGGCAGAACTTTTGGAAGAATGTGCTGTTTCTCTCATATGGATCTGGCATGGATAGAACTTCAGTTGAAACAATAATGCTATGCAACAACATTGTGGTTTTTGCTGATGAGTAGCAAAATCTAGCAAGTTCTTGTTTGTGCTGATTCACACATAACGGTGTGAATAAGATTTACCCATAAGAGGTTTTAAAGTACAGTGGTACCTCGGGTTACATACGCTTCAGGTTACATACGCTTCAAGTTACAGACTCCGCTAACCCAGAAATAGTACCTCGGGTTAAGAACTTTGCTTCAGGATGAGAACAGAAATCGTGCAGTGGCGGCGCAGCGGCAGCAGGAGGCCCCATTAGCTAAAGTGGTGCTTCAGGTTAAGAACAGTTTCAGGTTAAGAACGGACCTCCGGAACGAATTACCGTAAATACTTAACCCAAGGTACCACTGTATGTTTTTAAACCTGACTTTCATGAGAATGCCCAAATTACTGCTTATAAATGAGCAATTCATTCTGTTTCTGATGCTTCTCAAGTCACACTAAGGGAAACTATGGCTTTGTGGTACCATGCGAGCATGTAGGCTCCCAGAGATGAGCTAGCAGCTCCTTTGCTTCTTTTTGCTACTGTGCCTTACTGAGCCAAGCTGAACTGGGGGTCGTGGCTAAGCTCTTTCCCCACTAAACATGAGCTGCAGCCAAGATTTGTTCGCACGGGTTGTCTTAGTGTGATGTGCGAACCAGGCCACCATATTTAAATTTCACTGACACAAACATTATAATTGTGAGAGAGAGGTTCTAAAAAATTTTTTTAGTAATTAAATGCCAATCGCAAGCTTAGATCATAACTCTTGGAAGTTTTTAGTTATAACATAGGCAGCAAGCAGTATGGAGGCAGGGAGCCCCAAGTAGCCAAAACTTTAATCTTCCAGTGAAGAGTTTCATTGTTGCAAGCATGATGAGTAATGAGAAATCTGACCATCTGATTAAGCCTCTCTGTGTCACAGAACATGATTAGTAGGTGACAGAGACTGTAACAGTATCCAGCCAAGCCTTGTTTCTTTCACAGCTCTGACTGTTATATGATTAATGTCCCCAAGGGCTATCTCTGGGTCAGGCAGGGGGACCTGTCAGAACAGGTGGAAGTGACAAATTCAGCAGAAACTCCTCTCTTTTTCTTTTTTGCTTCTTCTTTTTGCCAGGGAGATGAAGAGCGAGAATGGATGAACGGGGGGGGATTCCAGATGGGCTGCTTGACCTTTCTTTGGCTCAGAACAGACACAGAGAGCATCATGGGAATGGAACGTGGAAGGGAGGAGATGCTCCTGCAGATGTTTCATAGTTACAGAAGAATTATAGCATTTGCCAAGTGGGGTTGGGGAAAATGAACAACACATTTTACTAGCACCCGCAGTTTATACTTTCTGATATGCTACAGGAGGCTGTAGAATGCATGTGTGTGTGTGAACAGACTTGATAAAGAACCACACACTGCGCTTTATAGCTGTATGGTCAAATTATTTGCTTCAGAACAGATAAGGTTGTTAGCTGATGCCTTAGTGTTTAGAAAACTAACTTCTGGTGCTAGTCTAATCTGTGTCAGTCTCTTTGATGCTGCTGTATTAGTGGAAAGCATCTTTGGAATTTGGAATAGCTTTGTTGTTGTTGTTTTTAAGACTTTTTTATTAGGTTTTGGAGATCAGCAAGACATCTTATCTCATTCTAGAGTGCTTTCACCTTTTGGGTCAATTAGCAACTGGGTTGTCATGTACCTCTCCCCCCTCTCCTTAAAACATTCATAATTGGCCCTTTTGAGAAGAAAATTGCTCTCATTCTTGTAACATTGCAATAGTATTAATAAAGTTTGAATTTCTGGCATGGATATAGGGTGGACATGCTCAGTTCTATCAGGTCTATACTAAAAATGATAATCCCCCATGGTGGCCATGCCATAGAAGTCTAGGTTTGATAGAGGTTTTACACACACACACACCCCCAACATAGAGAAGATAATCTAAAAGAAAAGTCTATGTACCATCACATGGGAATTGTGGAATTTGTGTATGTTTTTCAACCTTGAGTACATGAATCTTGTGATGGCCCTGAGAAACCATCTGATATTAGTTTTCTTAGATATTTAACTTGAGTTCTTTTAAAAAGCAACAATCCTGTAACTATTGTGTTGTATAGGTGCTGGGATCTTGATAAACATTGGTAATTGGTTCTCTAGTCTTCTCTGAGTTCCTTCAGTGTTCAAAAGCCTTTCACATTATTGATCGTGCTCTTCTTCACTCTGAGGAAAGACCATTCTATTTCCATACAGGAATATTACAAATGTGTAGATGTTACAGAATATTTACAAATGGGCAGGTCACGTGAAGAGTTTCTTGCTTCTCCAAAGTCCTCACATCTTCAACAGTTCACAGAATCATAAGTCATGTGAGTGAATGTGCAATCACAACCCCACATTTATTTGGGTTTTCCTGTATGTATACACTTCGGGTTTGAATGTGTTACGCTCATTCTTAGGCATAGAATAACTTCACGTGCATTGTAGTCAGTACCAGACTCAAGACTTTGAATCTATGGCTGAGTAGAGATTGGAAACATAGCTGGAATCTAATACTTTTGTTCTTTGTACCACCCTTCTTGGTTATCTTTGTAAGCTTCTGTTTATTTTTATTCCTACTGACAACAGTTTAAAGTGTAATGTTATTACAGCCATCATTAAAAACTGGTATCATGTATTGTGAGTTGTAAGCTCACATGTCCTTGCTTTGAAACTTGCCTCGGCCATGAACTTAGTAAGGGGCCCTTGACAACCCACAGTATCTTAAACAAGACGCTTTATCGTACCCTTCTATTCTTTTTTATATGGATATAATAACGCTGGCCTGTCTTATAGGACTATCATAAAGAACGCTGAAAGACACTTGAATGCACTTTATATGTGCTGTTTATGTATTACCTTTTTTATTCTGCCTTTCCTTCCATGAGTGTATGGTTCGTTCTGCACAACTTAGGAATCAGGTCTCTACTCTTGTGGCACTCACCTTTTGGAATTCATACATGTAGGAAATCAGTTCCTTCCAGGAATGGAATGTCAACAACAGGACTGTAGTAGCTGTTGTAGGGTAACAGCAGACAGATAATCTGAGGGCTAAACTACATATTACACTTGATGTGTAGCATGCGACTACACCTTTGTTTTCTGTAATTGTGTATGTAATTAAGGGACGCAGGTGGCGCTGTGGGTAAAAGCCTCAGCGCCTAGGGCTTACCGATCGAAAGGTCGGCAGTTCGAATCCCTGCGGCGGGGTGCGCTCCCGTCGTTCGGTCCCAGCGCCTGCCAACCTAGCAGTTCGAAAGCACCCTCGGGTGCAAGTAGATAAATAGGGACCGCTTACTAGCGGGAAGGTAAACGGCGTTTCCGTGTGCGGCTCTGGCTCTGGCTCTGGCCAGAGCAGCGATGTCACGCTTGCCACGTGACCCGGAAGTGTCTCCGGACAGCGCTGGCCCCTGGCCTCTTAAGTGAGATGGGCGCACAACCCCAGAGTCTGTCAAGACTGGCCCGTACGGGCAGGGGTACCTTTACCTTTACTTTACCTTTTACCCCCTGGTGTGTTATTGGGATCAAAGGGTACAGGGAAGGGAGACTTATATTCCTTCCCAGCCACCGTACACCCCCCCCCAAAAAAAATCTCTCTCATAGCCCTTTGCCACCAGTGGAAAGTTTTATTCTATGACTCATAGCTATGGGAGATGGGGTGGGGTTTCCCTGATTCTCTGAATATACTTTTATTCTCTGGATCTGCTTTTGCTACTCGAAAGCGTGTTTTTAGGGCCATTTTTACCTCCACAGAGGAAGAATGATATGGGAGAATAGGTGCACTTTTCTGGATTGAGATGGCAAAGCTTCCCCTCAAATTCAGCAACAGAGTAATGTTCCAACAAAGAACAAATGAGGTGGACAAAACAAAATCCAGAAACTTTGAGAGATAAATGTGTATTTTGGGAGTCAAGTTTTGAATTCTTGTAGCTGCTGCTCTTCTCTATCTAAAAGAAAGAGGGAAAATAAGAAAGCCATGGGATGTGTTGGAAATCTGCTTCATAAAGATTTTAATAAATATCTCAAATGTTACCTGGTACTCTGCCTCCAGCAAAACAGACTTTGATAAATGGTGACAGTTACTTGTAAAGTCGTTTGCCTTGCTAGTGTTTTGTTTCCAAGTTTTACCTCTGGTTTTTCAAGCTGTCATTATTGTATAATCCTTACTTGTAAGGTTGAGCAGTAAATCAGAAGAGGGAGCCTGTGTATGAGTTGTTTGTCAGACACAAGAGGAGACATGCTAGAAAGCCCCAGGGACAAGATACATAACACCAGCCACAGAACTCCAGAAATTCATTTACTGTCCATAGGAAGCAAAAGAGATGAGCCTGTCAGATCTGAGGAAGCTTCTGTGGCACTCGAGAAAAGCCCTTGCTATAGTGCCCTGAGGTGTGATACAGATGAGGATATGAATTTTGCCCGCTCTTGTTGCAAGGGACTTAGAAAGCCGTTCTGGATCAGACTACCTGGTTCAACCTCTTGATTTCAAGAGCTGCCATTGCCAAATACTTCTAAGAAGCCCACAAATAGGACATGAATGCAACATGAACACAAAATTAAATTAAAAACAGTATATAAAGAGCATAAGATTGTGATCTTAAAACTCATCACTCTAATACTTGTTCCAGTAAAACTGTTTGTATACTCATTGCAAGCTCTTAGTTAATTTAGATGCAAGCTCTTAGTTTATTTAGATGTATATAAATATAATTGTCTGTATTATTTTAAGCCACTCAAAAACTGATGGAGCAGTTGCTATTTTCCAAAGTGGAAGCAGCATACTCTTAATGAACTCATTAGTAGTTGAATATCCCCTTTTTCACGTCTTCCCTTCAGAAAAACCAATAATTAGTCCTATTCAGAAGACAAATCTGCATTCAATGAGTGCATGTGGGGGGGGGGAGCAGGATCATGCCCACTGACTCCACTCTCAGCTCCTGTACTGAACAGTATGGGCTGAACAGCTGCCCATACGATCTGTGCATGCATATGTTTGTGTACACATGATCTGTATCAATCTAAGAAGCCAACTTTATATCTATCTAAAAAACTCTGGTGTTTGGCTAAGAACAGCCAGGAATATGCTATCCAAACCTCCCCCCACCCAGAGTGATAAGGCCATGACGAAATGGGTAAAACAAGCCCTCCACACACACACTAGGCAAATGATGCCTTGTTTGGCTTCCATAGATTCCATACCAAACACACCATCCAAAATCAGTCTCCAGCTTTGCTAATATGAGGGCTACCATGCTTTTTCTTTACTACTGCTCTTAGGATGAGTTCTTCTACAGATCTTTTTTCTTTTTTCTCCTTCTTCAGGGTAGACCCATTAATTGAACATGTTCACAGGAGGCGGGGATATACTGATGTACAGTTGAATCTATGGTTGGATTTAACTGAATGACAGAAAAGTACAATTTGTGCATACAGCTTGTTTACATTTATTTAAAATACTTTAACCCACTCTTTGTCGAAAGAGATCCCTGGGCAGGATACAGTAAAAACTTGAACAACAGCAGGCAAGAGAAAATAAAACTTACAACTAATAACAATTACAAATAAAGCAAGAGCAATACCAAGCCAAACTTGCCATTTATAGTGGAACAGTTGCTGGTTTGGTTTGGTTTGGTTTGGTTTGGTTTGGTTTGGTTTGGTTTGGTTTGGTTTGGTTTTGCTGCCACTTGACATTGGTATCATTCAGCTAGTATTCCAGAACAAGTTACAAACACATTTTTTCTTATATTGCAAAATAATAATAATTTTTTAAAAATCAGATTTTGTGAAAGATCCAGAGTGGATTCTCAATATTTTCATGTGTGCAGCATGTGTACAAACATCATTCTGATTTTTTTACGGGGACAGGGGGTTGGTGGGGGTGGTTTGAGAGACGTCTGTTTTATGCCACTTCCCTCTGACCAATGCAAGCTGCCAGTTTGCCAGCCCAGTTCAGAGGAGAGATATGGCAGGCAGAGATGGTGGCACTGAGTCAAAATTCTGCCCATGACAGCCATCATTAGCTGTCTCATTGCAATAACCAGGTTCACCAGAGCTCATAGTTCCCCTTCAGATCTCCTATACTCCCACAAGATCAGTATTCCAGAATATGAGTCGTTCAATAAAATGAAATAAAAAGCTGTGAAAAGGCTATCCCTAGGCATGTGCTCATCACTGACAGTCACTGGGGAAGGAATATGAGGGTACATTAAGAGATGTGACTACAGCTATGGAATTTTTCTCAGTTTTGTCACAACCTGGCATTAGCGTGCAAAGGAAAGCCCTGCAAAAACTCTCTAATAATAACAGCGTGTTAGCAAAGCTGTGCACAGTCAGCTACAAATTCACTCGTAAAAAGTCAGATCAAACAGCAGCAATTCCAAATGCCAAGTGTGAAAATGCCCTTATATGTGATTGGGAATTCTGCATTCATGCACTCGGTTTCTGGGGGTCTAGCCAAAGAGGTGCCCCAACTTCAAGGGCGTTGCCTAGATCACGCAGCCTGCTCATGTGCTCAGTGAATGCATGAGCACATTTTTAGAAGGTTGCAGTTTCACCTAGTTAGGTCTTCAGAGCACCTCATTCTATTTTAATTTTGTTGTTTATGAGTACAGGCGGAAGCTTCCACCATCCCCAGCAGTCACCTCTTAATATCCCTCCATTTTTGTTATCTGCTGAACTTCCAGCCAGAAGAAGATTTCTGGTGAACTCAGAAGCTTGCAGACTGCACTGTGATTTTTGTTGTTGTTTGATTGTAATGAATGTATTGATTGTGTGTTTGAATCTGGCTATGGGAAGGTTAGCATTAGGCTTCTTGACCATGTTTTTCAACAGCTTTGAGGGATGCTGCTAAGCTCCAAATGTCTGCTTTAATTGATGGTACTGATCAATATATGTACTGGTATACAAGGTAAAATTCTTCGGGGCAAGCTGGAAATGTAAGAACTCATCTTTGCTTCTTATTGACACATTGCATAACTTCCTTAGAGATAGGAATTTCAAAATTCAGGATTAGAATGTGAACTAACTTTTTTCTTTTCTTTCTGTGGCTATGTCAGCTCTTGCACCTCTTTTTAACCTTTCTTCAAAGGCCGCAGGGCAATAAGCCAATAATGAGCTTGGACAGTATGTATGAAGTTCCTGATAATACAGCATGATTTTTCTTTCTTTGGCTCTTTATTTTGTCTTAATTAGTCCCAGTAGGAATGATTGATTTTCCCCCCAAAACCTTGTAGCTAACATCTGTTGGTATTCCTGGGGTCAATTCTACTCTGTCCTATGTTTGACATTTCTTGTAAAAGACGAGGCATTTGTTCATATTGACATTAGCTGCCTCTGTATCTCTCAGTGGTACAGATGGCCTCTGAATAAAGACATCAAGCTAATAGGCAAGATGACAAGCTTCAGTTGAACTGGTTTGCCTTGAACTTAAATGGCTAGGCAAAATAATGTCTCTATTGCTGGAAGGGTTCGGTATTTGCTTGTTCTATAGCAAATAGGGTCCAGTTTTTAGAAAATACCGATTTCACCTCATTTCTTCTCCAGATAATTCATTTGTTGGGGGTCTGTTTATCTAAGAATGCTTTGGTCTTCTTGCTCAATCTCTTCTGGTGTGACATAGCAGACTACATTACTCAGAAGTGGAATTCAATGGGGCTTACTCTCTGGTAAATGTGTATAGGATTACAGCCTGAGCTAGGAATTAGGATATATCCAGTTCAACTTTCAACCCTACCATGATCATAGCAGATGGCCTTAATCTAACCATCATCTCCTAAACTCAACCCCCTTTGGGATAATAATACTGACATACTTTGCAGAGTTGTTGTAAGAACCACATCACAGGAATGTATATGATAGGGGCTTTGAATACCCTAAATCACTATAAATGATAGGTTTTGACCTTCCACCCACACCAACAGAAGTTTCATACTCACTTCTTTCCAACCTATATTTCCTCTGTGCAAATATCAGCAATTTGATTTGAGTCTTGGAGTATCAGGACACTGTTAACTGCTGGCAATCTTTGGCCCTTCCTGTCATTACTCATCAATCTAAGATGTCACCCCTCGTCCTCTCTTAGGATTGCTAGCCTAGCAGAGGCTGTGTGCTAGTTATGGTATTGAGTTGGTGGAGCAGCTCACAGTTAATAGCTTCTGGTACTTATAGTAATGAAGTATAATTATGGCTTTTTCTTAAGAGGTTGTGTAGCCCCAGCTGCTTTAGGAGGCAGTCATGAAGCCCACTTCTCAAGAAACCCAACTTTGCAGATTTTTCAGACTATCAGCTGGTCATGAATCTTTCTGTATCTTTACTTCCTCCCTCTCAGGAAAAGAGGGGGTGTGACTTCATTGAGCCTACTCTAGAAATTAGAACTCTGGTCTTTAACTCCTTCATATACGAACTAGCAAATATACATTGTTGGGTATGACTGCTAAAATCTCCCCCCTTTGGACTACAGGGAGCTGCAAGGTTGTGTCTTTCTCCCATGATGTCCACCATCTATATGTAACTCTTGAGGAGGTTGTCTAGGCATTTGTAGTGAGGTCTCCTCAGCAGTATGCTTCCTCTTCTGCCCCAAAGCCTTGCTGCTGCTTCAAGTGGTAGCTTGGCTGCACCCCTGCATTTCTGGGTCAGAATGCCTTTGTGAGAACAACAATTCCCACAAACACCTCTTTGGGTAAAAGAAAGAAAATGGAGAAAATGCCCAGCTACATCATAAGACCATTCACGTCAGAAAAATCTTAAATCATATCTTCCTCCAGATTAATGCAATCTTTAGGGGGTGTTTTTGTGCCACCACCTGAAACCAGTGACTTTTGACTGGACTAAATATTCTGATAAAGGGGGGTGGAATGTGCACAAGTGAATAACAAGCATCAATGCCTACAGGGAATGGCATAATGATGTGTTTGGAGACAGATTGTAGTGAGCAAAGGGTGTGGACCTAGCAAGAAGAACCAGGAAGAAAGTGTTGGGGAATTGACTGAAGCTGACCCTGACCCACCACCGCCTCCCCCCACTACACACACATACACACACACCAGACTTACTAGTCTTCTGCTGGTAAACATTTGTGTAGCACATGAGAATTTTCAAAGTGTTTCACATGCATTATCTCAGTAAGGACAGGTTAAGCAACACAGTGCCTTCCAATTGTTGGGGGCTTGGGTTGCCATATGTCTGGAATTTCCTGGACATAGCTGGAACTCAGTTCTTGTAAACAGTGTCTGGGCGGAAATCACTGAAATGTCTGGGAAAATCCGGGCATATGGCAACCCATATCGGAAGTGTAGATTTTGGCAGGGGAAATACCATCTTGGTTTGAGCTGTCAATGCAGTTATAGATTTCACCCGTATGTGAGGTATACAAACAGCTGCGTGTGCATGTGTAAGATAATCATGCTCTTGTTTCATTTGAAGGAAGTTAGATTAAAATAACTATGATTAGGACTGATTGCAAATTACAGTTTTGCTTGTAACAGTAAGCTCCATGTAATGACTGACTAGATGTTAGAGCATCTTTTTCATTATAAGACAGTCACCTTTATCTGATGGGCAACCTGAATATATATAGTATTTCATATTCAGGGAAAGGTCTTGTGTGCTGTAGATTCTCTGTCCTACATGGTTTACCACTGGCCAAATGACTCTACTGACTGCTGAGATGCCATTTTTGGCATTTCACAATTTACACAGCAGTGAATACAGGTTGTCACAGAGGGATATGCTCAACAAAATGTTCCCGCTAATCATTGCTTTCTGGATGAGTACCTTACAGTATGTACATTTGTATTAGGGCTGCAACCTGCCTGGCAAATCAGACTTTTAGTGTATTCATTTACCAATTAAATTTTGCATTTAAATATAATCAGTTATTCAACAGAGGTATTATTTCAGGTTTGATATTAATTTTTGGCTTATTTTCCAGCAAAGAAAACAAGTGTAAGTTTGTGTGTGTGCAGGTTTTTACTTCCCCTAAAAAAAGTCCTTAGAATAATCTAGGTGTGTTCCATTGATGAGGAAGGATCATTCATGGCTTGAAACATGTTGGGCTTTTTGAGCTGGATTGCTGCCGTTTCTGAATTTGTAATAAATCTGTTTTTGTGCCTTTTCCTCCTCTTCCTACAATTAGCATTGGACATAGTGCTTACAAATATTCAAGGCACTTCACATGCATTACTTTGTTAAAAGGCTTATAACAGTTGTGGTTCGAGGACCCGACCCCCGCAATGTGGCATGAAATACACAAGGACACGTGATATAAGGTTAATGGGCAAGAAAAGGCCACAACTTTATTGATTACAGCAGTGATAAGATATTGGCTTAGGCATTGGATGTCTAAAACAAGGGGGTTTATTCACCAGTAGGTGGAGCCTGTTGATGCTAATCCAACTATAGGCTCTCCCCTGATGTCACCAAGGGTCGTGCCATGGCCTCCCGCCAAGCAGGCATCGGACAGAGTACACGACCGCCGGATTCCTTTAATGGAATACCCAAAAATTGAAGGCATAGGTGATGGCCACACCTAGCTCTTCGACACACCACAACACCTGACTCGAAGAAAATGTTTGTGACTTGCGACGAGACAACGGAGAGGAGAATGAGGCTGAGGAGGGGCTGGCACCGCAGCACATAGGCTGCTGAACATGCCCCCTCGGAGGCACCTGGTTGGCTGTCTGCCGATGGGCGTGGGCGCCAGCCTGGTGAGTGGGGGAGGCAGGGGGCTACTGCCCCCTGCTAGGGGCGGAGCTTGGGCTCCCGCCCACAACCACTCCCCTCTCTTCCAGGGAGGAGACTGTTTGTACAAGATAGGCCATATTATTATCCCTGTATTGCAAGGGTTGAGGAGGAGCTGATACTTAAGGTTAGTTTATGAATCACTACATTAGAAACCATACCACAAACTATAGCAGGAAAAGAAAGGGGGAAAATGAGGCAATGTGGGCAATAATAGCTGTGTCCACATAGAACCCTGAATGGTTGTCTATATCTCCTTTTAAATAAAATAAAATAAAATATATTTGTGTGTAGTTTGTCTCTCCTCCTCCCCCCTTTCACAGATACATTGGCATACATTTAGATGCCTAAGAGTGATTTCCAGTTTTGCAATTTCTATTTTGCAGTCCAAATTTTATTGTTTTGTCATAGCCTCTTCATTAGCGACTTTATTCTCTGGTTCATTGTTATACCCTTGCAAATTAAGAACCTGTAACAAGGCCGTGGCATGCAACTGGGAAGCAGGATGACAAGTGCTTGCATGTTGTGTGGTTTCCCCCCTCCTCATTTGGGCACCTTATTCACAATATCCTAGCAGAGAGATCGTTAATTCAACTTGTGCTTTTACACTTTCTGCTATAATAGGGGTGGGGAGGAGAAGGTTGCCTGATTTGTGCAGCAGTAAGTGTAGCATGATGACTTTAATTGATGTTACAACTGCACATGAAACCAGCATCTTTTCTAAAACTGTAGCTCTCTGCACTGCACGTATTGCTTTTTAAATGACACAGCTGTTGAACTAACAAGGAAATTATGTGTTGAGATGATGCCTGTACTGTATCTGTATTTACCCAACTAGCACAGCTCTGGGTTCTGACTTTTATGACATGCAATATTTGGGCGTCAGCTGACATGTTTCGTCTATTAATAGTAACTGACTTGGACTTCGCAAAATATACAAGCAAACCCCCTGCCCCGCATAATAACTTACAATTATTCAGTGCATGTTTAGTCCTTGTCTTTGCATTCAGCTGATCATATATATCAACTAAGGTTACAAGCCTTAATCCGCTTCATCTATATATTAGTCAGCCAGCCCTCCAGCTGATTAATCAAACTGGGCACGTTTAGTTGGCCAATGCAAATAGTAGTCTGCCAAACCTTAACACTGTTCAGTTGACCAAATTCCATGGATAAAGAATGTATGGAGGAAAGGGCTGGATTGTGCTCAGTGGCCCAACCTTGAGACATCCATGAATTCTTCTGAACCTCTGCATAGGCTTAGTGCAAAAATTTGGATGAATGCATCAGGTTTGGGGTTGGAATATGTTATTCCCACCTGAAGTGTGATCATTATCCATGAAATCTGAACATAGCTGGTGAGATTGGGTTTGTCGTTGGCTATTAGCCATGAAAGTTAAATGGAGCCTCTATGTTCAGAGGTAAAATATGACCAGTGAGGTCATTAGGCAGTGAGGTGGCTACCACACACATGGATGCTGAGCGACAGGGGGCAGTGGTGAGGTGTTAGAAGGCATTGCTATGTGTGCAACATGCCCTGACTTGTGCCCCCTAAGCAAGCCTCCTGCCCTCTAAGCTAGCCCTCTGCCCACAGGTCAGTGGTGAATGCAGCCTTGTCACCAGCAGACATGGTGGAGAAATTGGGTTTTTTCACATTTTAAAGTAAAGCTACCTTTATTTCTTTATTTATTTGTCTTCCTGAAAAAACATGTGATCTGAAACTTATCTATCCTTTGAAATTCACATTTCTTTGGCATCTGGGATGCTGTAGAAGGCAGGAAGCAGGTCTCTCCTACTATGTGGCTCCAAGGTTTTGTAAAAAAATAATAATTAACATACACTCCTGGTTTAGATAGACATTCAGAAGAGTTTCCACTGAAAAACAACAAGAAACGGGAAGTCAAGGTTGTTGTGAGAAGTGTTGACATCAAGCTATTTGAATGGCCCATGTGACATTATGTTTCTAGATCCACATTCTCTGCTTTCCCCCCTCAGGAGTCACTTCCTTTGTTATTTGATCTTTGTGTGTTACTCTGGCATTGCTGAAAACCATTTCCCTTGGCATCCGATGCTAAGGCATTCACTGTCAACTCTGCTGATTGCAGGGTGCAGAGGAGAAACAAGAAATGTCTTTCAGTAACAATGATACGTGAAAATTATCACTATTGACTTGAGACATTGCCTGTAATATGCAAAGTAAGACTATTGTTGCGCTGGTATCGGGCTTTCTGATTATATTTTAGTTTGTTTAGGTTTGCATTGTTTCCAGCATGTCTGTCTTTCATAATATATTCCTTCCCACACCACAGTATTTTCTTTCTTTCTTTCTTTCTTTCTTTCTTTCTTTCTTTCTTTCTTTCTTTCTTTCCATAAGAAAAGCATGCTGGATTAGGTCAATGGCCCATCTAGTCTAGCATTCTGTTCCCAAAGTGCCCAAACCTGAGTGCAAGATGTCATGGACTGGTTGGACGCAGAGGAATGGTGAAAGGAACCAGCTGGGGAACCACCAAGAACCTGGGAGTGGTGGTAGGACAGCAATGAGTGGTCAGAGGGAGAAGACTGGGAAGAGGAGGTGTCAAAATCTAAAGAGGTAACAGGGCTTAGTGAGATGGCAGAGTCTGTGGCAGGAAGCAGTCAAAATCAGAGGCATAAGGTGAAGCAAGGGAAGCCAAGAGGCAGAGATGAGTCAGGCTGGTGAAGAGTCGAGGGTGTCTCCTGCTGCTGCTGCAACAAGCTGCCCTCCCTGCTTGTCTCTGAGAATCAGAAGAGTCATGAAAAGGGTGTAGGAGAGGTTGACTTCATGCAGGTGCAGTCTCTAATTGCTTGGAAAAAAACCCCTGGAAAAGGAGGGGACTAATACAGCTTTGGAGAGGTGGGGACTTTCAGTCTCTAATCCATGGGGCAGGTCCTACCAGGGATGAGCTGCTATGCTCATTAGGGCTGACAGTCCACTAAGTCTGTGTAGATTATGTCCTTGCTAATAAAGAGTTAACTCCTACTTGCATGGTGTGATTTACTGCTGGCTCGCTCCTGGCAAATAGCAGCACTCTTCCCACTTGTGATTCCCAGCACCTGATATTCAGCGGCATGCTGCCTCTGACAGTGGTGGTAGAACATAACCATTGTGACTAGTAGCCACTGATAGTTTTATCTCAACAAAGTTGTTCTAATCCTCTTGAAAATGCATCCAGGTCTGTGGCCATCACTGCCTCCTGTGGGAGTGAGCTCCATAATTTAAGTGTCCACTGTGTGATGAAATACTTTATTTTATCTGCCCTGAATCTTCCAACATTCAGCTTCCACTCGATGCCCACAAGTCCTAGTGTTATGACAGAGGGAGAAAAAAACTTTCCTCTATCTGCTTTCTCCATGCCATGCATAATATTATAAGCTTCTGTCATGCCAAGCTCTTACCTGCATTTTCTCTAGCTTGTTGTTGTTTAGTCGTTTAGTCGTGTCCGACTCTTCGTGACCCCATGGACCAGAGCACGCCAGGCACTCCTGTCTTCCACTGCCTCCCGCAAGCTCATGCTGGTAGCTTCGAGAACACCATCCAGCCATCTCGTCCTCTGTCGTCCCCTTCTCCTTGTGCCCTCCATCTTTCCCAACATCAGGGTCTTCTCATGAGGTGGCCAAAGTATTGGAGCCTCAGCTTCACAATCTGTCCTTCCAGTGAGCACTCAGGGCTGATTTCCTTCAGAATGGATAGGTTTGATCTTCTTGCAGTCCATGGGACTCTCAAGAGTCTCGTCCAGCACCATAATTCAAAAGCATCAATTCTTTGGCGATCAGCCTTCTTGATGGTCCAGCTCTCACTTCCATACATCACTACTGGGAAAACCATAGCTTTAACTATACAGACCTTTGTTGGCAAGTTTCTCTAGCTAAAGAGTCCCAAATGCTGCCACCTTTCCTCATAGAGGAGCTGTTCCATCTTAGTGGATGGCATGTGAACCCAGCGACTTGTCAGCTTTTGCTTTGTCTGTTAGGCCTAGAACTTCATCTCATCATCACTATCTGCCTCAGTTCCCCAGACTCTCTTCCAAAACAGATGCAGATAGTTCATTTGGCTTCTCTGCAATTTTCCTATTCTCCTTCAGGACACCTTTGACTCTCTAGATGGTCTCCTGCTACTAACATATTTAAAGAACTTCTTGTGGTTGGTCTTAATGTCTTCCTTCCTTTCACAAACTCTGTGCAGATGTTAAGTTTTATGCTATGATTGTATATGACACCTGTCAGGATGAAGAGAATGTATAGAGAAACACGTTATAAATGTTGGAAGTGCTCAACATCAAATGCTCACGTAACACACATGTGGTAGAATTGTCAGTGCACCTATGATTTTTGGAGGTTAACATCTGGTAGAGGGGACTAAGATTATAGCATATAGGACATTCAAGTGTGGATTCTATTGGCCTAATCACTATAAAAGGAAGAGAGGAATAGAGATGTATTTGAGTGTTATTGCTCCAGTTACATCTTTTGTTTTAATGACTAGCAGGCAGTTTACTAAAGCATACCTCTCTCTCTCTCTCTCTCTCTCTCTCTCTCTCTCTCTCTGGGAGGGGGTACCCAAGACAATAATGCTGACTTAACATGAAGTGATTGACTGTTGATTCTAATTCCTACAATAGGCAGTTGAAGCTTGTGTGCAAGAATACAGTCATGTTCCTTGAAACTGTTTATTTTAATCCTTCTTGTCTGACTGTACTGTACATGTTGCATACTTGCCGCCTGATGGAATCTAGCCAGATAAGCAGCAAATACCTCATTAGGCCTTCAGTGTAGGTGTGTGGGTGTGTGGTCTATTAGGTTTATGTTATAAAACATGTAAACCTGGCCCTAAATGGGTTCCTGGCTCTGTGCTTTACTTCTACATCAGGAGTGGGGAACTTGGAGTGATGCTGGACCAAACTTCCCAGCATCCCTGCCCATGGGCTATGATGACTGGGAATGATTGGAGCTGGAGTTCAACAAGCCCTTGAGGTGGTCTTCCCATGGTACCTGAAACAAAGCCCAAGCATGTGTAGCTGCATTTATTTCTCACCTTTGCCTTTATCACACTGTCAAAACTAAATTGTGAGCCCCTTGGAGCAGTGACCAGACTTCAGATACATTGCACGTTCTTCCTACCTCTGCATACTGTCGAAGCTGATGCTCTCTTCCCCTGCATCACATAGTTAAATGATATCTGCTAAGGACAGAGATCTCATGTTAGTTCCAGTTTTTGTTTTTAACTATATCTGCCAGGAAGCTTCTGCTACTCTGGATGTTGTTTCAGATTGACTCTACTTTTTTGAGGCAGACAGATTGCACCTCTCCTAATGCCCTCCTGCCATGCCTTAGAATGAAAATTGACTCTAAACAGACTTTTGGACAGGGGAAATGTAAGTGAAAGACAGTGAAGTGACTGGGCACCTCAACATTTATTTATTTTTAAAATAATGACAGTCCTACAGAGATGAAGATTGGTGGTAGGCAAATGGTACCCCTTCAACCTGAAATGTCATTCAGAGTATACTGCTTAGTGGCCTGCTTTGTGGTTAGGACAATGTAATGGAATCATAAAACTGTAGGGACTCTTGGGAAGGATCCTGAGGGTCATCTTGTCCAACCCTCTGCAATGCAGGAATCACAACTGAAGCATCCATGACTGATCTAACCTCTGCTTAAAATCTTCCAAGGAAGTAGAGTCCACCTTCTGATGGATGGAGTCTGTTCCACTGTCAAACAGCTGACTGGGCTTGAAACTGACTGGGCATCTCTGTTGGGAATGCCAAGTTTCTACCTGCCTGGCTGAACTTACCATTTGTCCAATAAGTGGGTTGGATCTGGAAATACGTTGACTTATTGGGCTCCCAAGATTTGCTGCTTAGTTTTTTGTTGCACACAGTGTAGATTGTATGTTTGTGGGTCCCCCAATCAGATGGCAATTCCCCTTCTATTGTAATTACTGTATGTCCATATTAAGAGTATGACCACTCTGCTCCCTCTGCTGGACTCGTTGAAAATTCTCCACAGTCTCCATCACAGTAAGTACTTTTGTATCACATGGTGGCGTATTCCTGATTATAGTTAGCGTTAGCCAGTCTGGGAGTCAGTGGCTAAGTGTTTGATGTTTGAAGTGAATAATCACTCTGGTTATTGACCTCTGACATGAATGAAACAGCCTGAGCATAAAACATTCCGACTTGTCATGTTGGAATGATTATGTGCATATAGAAGTAATGAATGGAAAGGTAAAATGTTCAGATAGCAATCTCTGAATGGGTGTACTGTAGAAGGGCAAAATGTCAACCAGTTGCAGTCTGGGATTTGCCGTGTTTGTTTGTTTATATTATTTCATTTTTGATCCCACTTTTCTTCATAGTATCCAAGGCCACTAATAATAAAAGTAGTCACATTAAGCAGAGGAGTCAAAACCAATCAATAAAAACAGAAGCTGGTTAAAATTTGTTAGAAACAAGCAGTAGATCATCAGAGCCCAGAGGTGGCCACTGAGAAGGCCCTTTCTAGTTCCCACAAATGAGATGTTGAACAACAGAGAGAAGAGCTTCTCCCAAAGATATTAACTTGGCAGGATTATATGGGAGCAGACAAGCCTTCATGTAGTGTGGTCTCAAGCCATTTAGGGCTTTACAAATTGAAACAAGCACTTTGAATTGGGAACAGAAACAAACCAGTAACCAATGAAGTTGTTGTAACATCCAGGTCACATTCTTGGTCAACAGCCTGACTGTAGCATTCTGGATTAGCCGGAGTTAATAAGCACTCTTCAAAAGCAGCCCTGTGTGTGGTGCACATCACAGTAAACTAAAGAAGATGTAAGTCACGTATGTAATTAAGGCATGTATCAGTCTGGCGAATCTGACATGTTCAAGAAAATGCCTTCCACATGAAAAATAATTGTGAGATCCAGTGATCCACAATATATTTCCAATGTGTGACAAAGTTGCAAACTCTTCTACAGCCTCCATATGGCAGGATAGAAGATTATTACAAATTCTGTGAGATTCAGTAAACTATTATGCTGTTTCTCAGATGAAAAGCAGTAATACACACATGCACACATGCCTAATTATTGAATTAGGTAATAAAAAGTGACGCCTGAAGAAGGGTCAACTTGGGACCAGAATACCTAGGGTACCACCTCTCCTGGTTCTCAGATTAAGCCAATCTTTAAGATCTTATGAAGGGAAACTACTTGTCATAGCTCGGTTAGTAGATATTTACTCTGAATCTCAGGTTTGTGGGTTCAAGCCCCACATTGGGCAAAGGATTCCTGCATTGACCCTCGTGGTCCCTTCCACCTCTACAAGTCTATGATTCTATGATTTCACAGCCAACAGAGTGGCAATGCTGAAGCATGACCACTGAGGCATTCTGAGGGAATGCCCTCCTTGGATAATTTGTGAGGCAGAGATGGTAATGACTTGGGAAGGCTTTTTTTACAAAAGGTTTTTTATTGATAATTGTTTGAAAAAGTCTATAAGTCTGCTGAGATGCTCAGTTTTCCTGAGCTAGGAGAGCCACCATTGACTTTAAGCCAAGGCTCTGCTGATATACAGATACAACCTATTTTATTCTCTGTATAAGACAGTTTGTATTATTAATCTGAAATCTTGGTCTGCAAATAAAAATCTAGATGGGCAAAGCAATCCTAAACCAGCCAGTTGAAATGACGGCGCCATCACTGCGTTCACAGCCTTGCTGATTCCTGCTGGTCAGGGTGGAAGGTGGGGCAGTTTCTTGGGACCCTCTCTGGGAACAAGTCTGCCATAGGATTCTGTGGGTTGATTGCCAGCTCTGCACCCAGGATGTGTGCAAAAGACTTCACAGAAAAGTAGAATTCTGACTCACAGTTGTCCTCTAAAACAAATTTTTAAAAACCACAAGAAGTTGGCACTCTGCAAGGGGTCACAGTGGATATATTCATCAGGTTCTGTAGACTTGGAAAAGGATGCTACATATTTTCCCCATGGAGTTATTTTCAGACGTGTAGTATGGTTCCCTCATTACTGAACAGATGAAACAGAAAAATCTGGACCCAAGCTGTAAATAGGGGCTGGACGTTAAGAAACCCAATATACAGTAACTCAAAAGAGGCAATATGCTCAGCGACAGAAGTGTTGTGACCTTGATGTCAATCATATGTATATCTAAAACTCAGTTGGGTGCTTTGGCAAAAGCTAAGACTGATAGTGGTAGCCCTAGTTCTCCATCCATGCAGGTAGTTAAGTCACCATGCTGCAATCTTTAACCCACCTCTACCTTACTAATCACTTTCACTTAAACACTAAAGGCCACAGACTGCATCTCAAGTAGCACATGAATGAATGCTGTGAGGTGCCCTGGGCCTTTTTATTCTTAGGATCATTGACTTGCAGAGCTAAACATGACTGAATGAAACTGCTGTGCAACTGCCAGCTGCACAGTGGGATTAGTCGTGCAAACTCAGATTAATATCATTGAATGACACGAGTGCTGGGTCATTTATACTTCCTAAGTTTCATTCTAAACATATGGTTCATGTTACAGCCGTAGTATTTGCACTGAAAGTAGATGGAACCTGAAGCAAGCTTTCCAGGGATGATCACCTTAGGGGGGTCAAAGGAACACTAGTGTACATCAGCTTCTGTCTCCTCCCTTCCCACACAAATGTAAGAAAGTAATTAGTCCTGTTTTAGAACAGCGTGTCTCTCCTTTATGATGCATACTTAGATATAGGCTGCTAGTTGTTTATGCCAGATAAAAATGGGTTAGGGAAGATAAAGTATGTGGTAGAAGCTATGATTTGGATGTGTGACGTCTCATGCTTAGTTTCTTCCAGAGTGACTTGTTTCATTCTAAACTGGGGTTTGTTTGTTTTTGCAGAGTTGCTGTGCTTTGTTTGATTGTGATTTGTACAGTGGTACCTCGGGTTAAGTACTTAATTCGTTCTGGAGGTCCATACTTAACCTGAAACTGTTCTTAACCTGAAGCACCACTTTAGCTAATGGGGCCTCCTGCTGCTGCTGCGCCGCCGGAGCACAATTTCTGTTCTCATCCTGAAGCAAAGTTCTTAACCTGAAGCACTATTTCTGGGTTAGCGGAGTCTGTAACCTGAAGTGTGTGTAACCTGAAATGTATGTAATCCGAGGTACCACTGTATTACTTTACACCTTTTCTAAGTGAAATGTGAATTGCAGAACAAAACAAAGCAGAACTGTGGAACAAAAATAAATAAAATCAAACCATGTGAGTCCTAACATATGCAGTTAAAGGGGCTTTAGTTATTGGGGGTGGGAATGAGCTCTGCCTCAGAGAGTTGCTGCTGATCAAATGTGATAGTAATGGGCTAGATGGACCAAAGTCCTAGAACTGTATGAGGCTGTATATGTTTACCTGCTCATTGAAACAACTCATTATAGACAAGGCTCTATAGTGGGTGGGGAACCTGTGGCCCTACAGATGCTGCTAGACTACAATTTCTATTATCCCTGACTACTTGCTGTGGGAGGTGGAGTCCGACATTTTGAGGACCACAGTTTCCCCATCCCTGTTCTACAGTGGTGCTAATGGGAGTATGGGGACCTGGTGTGTGCAAGGTGTGATGCTCTTGCACCTTGAAGCAAGAGAGAAGAAAGGGCTAGATCAGTTGGCTGGGAATGTGGAAGACAGAGGCTGAAGATACATGTTTGTGAGGCTTCTGGTGCCTCTGAACTAATGGATGGGACCTGAATGACATGATGAGCAGCCACAATTTAGTAAGCAGAGGATACACAGAAGGTTTCAGGTTCAATTCCTGACACCGTGGGTTTGAGCCCTATGTTGGGCAAAAGATTCCTGCATTGCAGGGGTTTGGACTAGATGACCCCTGTGGTCCCTTCCAAAATGTCTCCCATGTATCTGTCTCTACAGCCACAGCAGGCGCTATAACTCTCCAACGGTTTTACTTCACCTTTGAAGGCACACTTTTCCATTGTCTCTCGAGACAGACAGATACCAACAACAAGCCAGGCAGAGTAGACAATACCAGGGCATAATAATGAATGGCCTGATTCATTATAAAACCGCTTTGTATGTCCAAGCAGCAGTGTCAATGACAAAGGACTGCCTTTTGAACCATTGGTATATTCAGCACAACTAGAAGGCAGCAATTAAATTGGGGCTTAAAAGCCAGGGCTGCCCATGGCCAAACCACAAAACAACATAAAGTATTTGCTTAAAGCAGCGTATTGTCATTTTCTTGCCTCAAACCTGCTTATTTATTTATAACTAAGTCATTTATTCCAAAGTGAAGATATCATAATATCTGCCAATATCAAAGGTTGGTGGTCCCTGGTGGGAACAAGTATTAAAAGCAATCTTGCAGGATCAGATTAAGGATCCGTCTAGTTGAACAGCCTCTTTTCAACAGTACCTTATAAGCAGGACACAAAAAGTCTCTGCATGTAGGTTCCACTCAAGGTAAAAAGCCACTCCTGTCTTGTGTTCTTGAGCCAGATGTGATGCAAATAATGCTTTTCCTCTAACCATACTGACTCTTGGGAATGGTTAATGAACATTTCCAAGTTCTTGTATTATACCGTTACTGACAAAGAGGGATGATGTAAGCATTGGCACCCCTGGGTTTAAACATTTACTCTGGCATATTATCCTTTCCCTGTGACACCAACTTAAGCCCATGCTTTATTGCATCATGGCTGGTGCATCAGCTTCTATATGCTGAGTTGCTGGCACAGCAGGTTCTCAGAATTGGGTTGTAAGTTATGCAACGCAGTATGTAGATGTGGGCTCCCATCGATAGAAAGGGGAACCTGTCTGTCCAAATGAACTTTAAATCTAGAAGGTGCAGGCCAAATTCAGAACAGTGAGCACGTACTACTATTTCAGCAGATGGATGTGCACTCAACTTGCTAACCATCTGCAAAATAATTTAAAACAGCATTTTCTCATAGCAGCTGCATTTACTGATGGTGCTGGAAATCTTTCCTTGTAACCTTAAAGCTTTAGTAGACTCCAGAGGGGCACAAACAACAGTAAATGCAATCGTTTTATAAAAATTTCTTTTGTTCACACTATAAAATAAAATTGTGCTTGCTGTAGTTTTCCCCTTGTGATGATTACATGAACATTTACATTCTTTCTGCCCTTTAAGAGATTTTGTAAGGCAATCACATTGCACGTTTTTCTGGACAACACATCTGTGCAAAAATAGTAGAGGTGCTGGGCTGGCAAGTGAGATAATACTGGTTATGAATTACTTTGTAGTTTGAGCCAACTACTGTAACAACCTTGGATCTCGTTCACTCTAAAATCAGTTTCCAAGATCTGACCATCTTGGCAAAAAAAAAGAAAAAAAACCACCTCATGATCTTCTTTGTCTTTAGAAAAATAGGTCTTTCTCCTATGAACATTCTGAATTGCCTTCCCTTGTGAAGGCTTAAGCTGGTTTCTGGTATGCTTTCCTGGAAAATATATTTTCCATCTGGAGGGACAGCAGTTACTGTCTTTCTGTTACATGCTCTGTTTTTATTATCTAGGCTACTGCATCCTAAACTTTGCTGTACTGGTGGCCACTATTCTGATCTCCTTTTTAAAAACATTTTGAACGTTTTAAATACGTTCTTATTTAAAAATGTGTGTGTGTGTGTGTGTGTGTAGCGCAAACTTGCAAAAGCTAAAGAGCAAGTAAATAAACAAGGAATAGCCAAAGGAGTGCAAATAAAATGAAATAACAATTGAAGGTCAGCAAAAGAGAGGAGTAGTAGTAGTAGTAGTAGTAATAATAATAATAATAATAATAATAATAATAATAATAATAATAAAAAATAATTTATTATGTATACCCCAGCCACTCTGGGCGGCTTCCAACAAAATATTAAAATGCAATAGTTTATTAAATATTAAAAGCTTCCCTAAACAGGGCTGCCTTCAGATGTCTTCTAAAAGTCTGGTAGTTGTTTTTCTCTTTGACATCTGGTGGGAGGGCGTTCCACAGGGCGGGTGCCATTACCGAGAAGGCCCTCTGCCTGGTTCCCTGTAGCTTGGCTTCTCACAGCGAGGGAACCGCCAGAAGACCCTCAGCACTGGACCTCAATGTCCGGGCTGAACGATGGGGGTGGAGTAAAAAAAAAAAAAATCAAATGTCTGACAATATGATCCAGAAAAGCATTGATTGTAGGGAAACTCATGCATGCATGTTATGACTTGATGCCTACACTATCTGGTAAATATTTGCATGTGTCAATAGGCTATCAGAAACAACACCACAGGCAGTACTTTCATATGTTATCGCAACACTTCAGTCACAGTGCTTTCAACTGAACTCAGTCCACACATTCAGGTGTGCCGGTCAAGTGATATACATGCTTGTGTGAACCAGACCTTAGATCACAGAGGAGCTTCCTTTTGATTTATGGTTTTCTGTTCACATATCTTCAGAGAGTGAAGCTACAGGTGAAGTATCTCCTTGGGTCCCTGGACTTCATAACATTAGCTCCAACTTGGGTCTTGTTGTCAGAAGAAAAAAATATGCCAACTGAAATACATATATATATGGACTGATAAAACGCGTTAGAAGTGGCAGCTAGATTAAAACTTTCACATCAAAATGAATGTGAAAAAAGCTCTTCTCAGGGCCGAAGAGGAGATTCGAGTTGTCAGCAGCCAGCCTGGATCTGGCAAACAGCATAATGCACTCAAGGCTAGGGAACTTTAATTAGACTTTTCTTCAGGCTAAACAAAAGTTCTCATGTAGACCTTGTCCAAGATAACTGCATTAGCATTGGTTTCTGTTGTACCAGCAAATACTGATATTAGCAGTGACAGGAGTTAGTGGTTGTGCCCAGCTACAGGATAAATACCCTATATTGTTATATGAGTGAAATCCTTGGTCTTTTATCCATCTATTCATGCTTTTATACATTTATGCTCTGTCCCACATTCACACCCTGCTTCTGACTTGTGTTCAAGGTAGTAGCTCAATGATAATATGAAATCATAAAACAATCCAAACATTAAAACTTACAGATAAAAATAAAAAATATTAAAAGAAACCCAGAAAGCAGTGTTATAACAGGGTAAAATTTACATGCTGCATAATCACCACCAGTGCCCTATGATTTTCTTTCTCAGTGTACTTGTATGCTGCACCAGGACATTTATGCATGCCAGAAAGTTATCCTTCCTGCCGTGATATAATAAGTCTAACCTGCGGCCCTCCAGATGTTTATGGACTTCAACTCCAGTCATCCCTGACGATTGGCCATGCCGGCTGGGGCTGATGGAATCCAATAACATCTGAAAGGGTGACAGGTTAGCCACCCACAGAATAAAGAAAGATGGCTCAGGTGTTTCGGGTGATATGGATAGCTTCCTGGCTCTCCCAGGAGTTTTTATGCTGGTACAAAGAGCAGGAAGAGGTGGTAGTGGTGATTTATTACCAGCCGTTCACTCTAAGATCTCAGGACAGGTGACAGCAATTTAAAATGCAACATTTTTTTAAAAAAGTTTTTTTAAAAAAATTCAAATAATGCAATCACAAAAATAGGGTGGGTCATGAAAATACACATCTCATGTGTAAAATGTCAGGGGAAAGAGGTGTGTCTTCATCATTCGCAAGAAACTTCCCAACCTCTGTTGGGAAGAGAGTTCCACGGTTAAGGGGTTGCCCTCTCCCAGGCCATCGCCACCCCAAGCTTCTGTGGGTGGCAGAACTACCAAGAGAGCCCCTAACACCCAAGAGGATCTTGGGAGTCCTGTATTAATTCCAACCCACTCTCTTATGCAAATATAAAGCATGTTGAGAAATAGAAAGTCATGGGCATTTGGTTGGCCACTGTGAAAACAGGATGCTGGACTAAATAGGCTTTTGGCCTGGCCCCGCAGGACTCTTATGTCCTAATGAAGTGGGAATTGAAAACACATGGTATGTTGAGGAAGTCCCCCTCCCTGTACCCCTCCATTTTTCAGATTTCTAACATTTACGTTAATTATGCTCATAAACACATTAAATGATGCCTTGCATAACTCTCCATAATGTTCCCTGTATCGTAACTTTGCAAGTCAGCCATTGTTAGACCTCACAGGATTACAGTGTAGACATATGCATAACTTCTCAAGAGCGGCAAGGCCTCTCTCTTGCTTAAGGCTTAGGTATTTTCCCCTAAAGCCTGTTTTCAAAGCTTTGGAGATTAAACTTTATGCAGCAGAGATGTTTAAATAGAATCAAATAAGATAATATGTGCAGGAAAGTTCTTTTATAGTTGTTATTCTCATGTCGATTGGCTGGAACCTGATTCACTTGACAGATAATTGCTTGACAGCCAACGCCTTTGATGTTAAGCTTCAGTAAAGCAGAAAGTCAGTTCCTCACCTCCTCCCAGCAGTCACTGGGTGGTCTTCAGCTGCCCTGTGATGGAAGCCTTCTTAAGAGAGGTGTTTTGTTTTGCTTTTTAAATAAGGGGAGGACCTTGGGTGGATTTCAGCAGTGCAGCCAGTTCCTCACAAGCCAGCACATCCTGTGGAAACCGAGTGTGGTTTAAAATAAACAATTTCTAAATTAAAAAGAATGTTAAGTACAGATCAGCTGCTCGGCTCATGACAGCAAATTGAATTCCTCCCTCCCTCCCTCCCTCCCTCTTTTACCTGACGGGGATGTGCCTTGTGCCTACAGGGTTCGCATCAATTACCTGTTGACATGTGGAAGATGATTGATGAGCTGCCTCAGGCACTGGAGTCTACTTTGTCAACTACTCATAATTTATACATCTTATCTCTAGCAGAACAAAAGGAAGGACAGTGCATGCACTGAAGGAAAAGAAGAAAGAATAACAGAGAGGGAGGGAGGGAGGGAGTATGGGGGGGGGGCGGGAAGAGGGGGGGGACTGCTTGGGTGCCAGCATGCAGTGTGAGGTGATAACACTGATGGCTATCTATTAGCTCCCCTAGTCAGATGTATTTCCTTGCTGCTTCTGCTGTGGCGGCTTGAGTTCATGAAGCTATTTGCCCCATTCCCTGCTGAAAAAGACGCTGACACGGAAAACACGCTGCAGCTAGAGTTACATTTTAATTACACTCCTATCTGCAAGAGTCTCTGGAGCACTGATGTTTGCTGTGACCTTTTGTTTTAATCAGCATTCTCAAGGCAGGCTGTTAACCACTCCTGACAGAGATTGATAATTTTATACAGTGGGGCCCTGTTTTAAAAGCTTTCATTAGCAAGCATTACTGAAATCAGATATATATATATATATATATATATATATATATATATATATATATGCGCGCACCGTGGAAACTACCCATCAATTTGAAATATTTAAATAACATGGAGTGAGTGAGCCTGTTGTAACAACACAGAGATCAAACCCCAAACTCCTCAATGTTAAATCAACCCCAGAGTGATGTGTTCAGACTTACGCAATGTTGCTTGTATTAGTCAGAAACCACAAAACATGTATTTACTGGGTTTGGGGTTTTTTTGCAGAGAGAGACTTGTTCTCTCCCTTTGGATTTCACAGTTGTGAATAATTAAAACATTTTGGTAAAATTCTTAATTTTGGAACTTGGTAGCAATACTGCCACAAGTATTCTTTTATTTTTGTGTGCATTGTGTTGGGGTGTATTGACTTGCCAAGGCATGCTTAGAGATAGAGTTGGGATAGAGATACACACACACATACTGTCTTTAGAACATTGCACTTGGAAGGAAGAGCTTGACAGCATGTTTTGTTTTTAATGCAGGTTGGGCATGGCCACCAGATGATAATGTTCAAGAGCATCATGTTCCTTATGTGCACTTGTGTTCCTCCATGCTTGTTCTCTTGCCCAGTTGCCTGCAGACACCTTGCTCTTGCCTCCTTCTTTGCCCTCTGCTGTTACAACCTTTGAGTAAAGGATTCCAAAGAGGGAAATGTATCTCTTTGCTCTTTACACATATCTCCAGGTATTTCTGGATGGCACTAATTATCTAGGCCTGGATTCAACTAACCTGGTACACTAGCAGAAACAGAGTGAGGGCTCCTGCTAATTCAATGAGACTTCGCCCCTCTCCTGCCCCAGCTCTCCCCATGTGCCTTCTCCAAATCCATGCTGGAGGGTCAGAAGAACCCCCAGAACAGCTTACAGAGGGAGGAGAGGGGGAATCATTCCATCTAGCAAGCAAAAATGGTTGCACAACAGAATGATCAGAAGGGCAGAATGTTGAATTCCTCCCCTAGAACTGTTTTAGTCTGGTTTCTGGTTTGGTTTGAGGATACAGCTAAGGGTCTCAAATTTCTGCAGTGCCCCATGAGACACCAAAATGCACACCCCGGCCTCTTGCACTCTATTCTAAAGAATAGTTGTTGTATGATGCTCCCGAGGCTCTGTGCCCAAAGCAGTCGCGCTCCCCTAAATCCACCTCTGATACAGCTTTGAGCATCCTAATCAATGACTTACACTGAGAACTGGACCTCTCAGTGGCTTTTGATATAGTATCATTTTGGATTGCCTGGCTGGAATGGTTCTTTAGCTACAGTTTTACAATGGTTCTTGTCCTTTCTGGAAGTTAGCTTGCAGATGGTGGTGAATGGGGACTCCTGCTTGAGCCATTAGCATTTGGTTTATGGAGTCCCTCAAGGTCCCAAATCCCCCCTGCCCCCATACTGTTTTACATCTTCATGAAACTGCTAGAATTGATTGTCTGGAGATTTAAAGTTTGGTCCTATAAGCATGTGGCTGACACTCAGCTTTACTTTGCTTTTTCATTTCATTCTGGGGAGGTTAGAGAGGTTTTGAATCAGTGCCTGAGTGGTATTCCTGGATTACGGATATAGATTAATTGAAATTTAATCCAGGCAAAACAGAATGATCAAGAGGACTCTAGTTTGATTTGGATACCATTGCACTACCCTTGAAAAAAACAGGTTCTCAGTTTCAGCATGTTCCTGGACTTATGAAAAGTGTCAGGCCTGATCTACAGGGTAACACAATCCTGGAATAATTATTTGTTTCAATTTTCAGTACATTTGCTCTGAGTGTAAATATACCCCCTTGTCACCCTGGCTTGAAGGATATATTATTTATTTACAACTTTTATATTCTGCTGTCTTATATGATTTGTGATGGCCGCTCACAAAAGAATACTATAAATCTACCTAATGGAGCAAATGGGCACATAGGCCTAGTTCAGATGTAATGATCTTAGTCTGACAAACCATTGTTTATCAGACTGACTGTCATGCCCACACACACACTTCGCCTGCAATATCCTTGAGTCTTTTAAACCACGGTATCTCATTATGTTAGAAACATGTCTTTTAAACCACCTTTTTGTAAGGAATTTTTTTTACACTGATTTGCCTAGATATTGTACCTACTGTTTCTGTCTGTCATTCCACAAAATGTTGAACCTAGTGGCTAGGGTCCAAATCCAAGGAATTCTCTGAGGTCTTCATTTATAGCCATTACCTTATAGAGGCTGCATTTTCTCTCTTGATGTTGGCTCATGTGGGTTCCCATGCAGAGATGTAGCAAGAGTTTTCTTTCTGACCCGATTCAGACATAATGATCTTGGCCTGCCAGCATGCTCCCTCTTCCATTCTCTATCATCCCTTAATGCATCACTTCCAGGGTTTCTTGAGCCACAGTTTTCTGTTACATAAAAACTGGGAAACAATGGTTTCAGCTCTCATTGCAATGCTGGCTTGCAAAACAGGGTCAATCCATGGTTTACAGTAAAAACTTACCGTAGATCACAGTTTTCCAGATCTATCACAGCATCAGATGTGTCTAATGAATATGAATAAAACATACGCATGGGCGTAGCCAAGGGGGGGAGCAAGGGGGCAGCTACCCTCCCATCAAGTAAATAATTTTATTGACTTAACTAACTGAGGTTCTGCCCCCCCTAACATTAAGCCTGCCCCCCAACATACCGTATTTTTCGCTCTATAAGACGCACCAGACCACAAGACGCACCTAGTTTTTGGAGGAGGAAAGCAAGAAGAAAAATATTCTGAATCTCAGAAGCCAGAACAGCAAGAGGGATCGCTGTGCAGTGAAAGCAGCAATCCCTCTTGCTGTTCTGGCTTCTGGGATAGCTGCACACCCTGCATTCGCTCCATAAGACGCACACACATTTCCCCTTACTTTTTAGGAGGGAAAAAATGAGTCTTATAGAGCAAAGAATACGGTAAATCCTGGCTACGCCTGTGACCACATGTCAGATCCTTGTGGGGTTGACTGGTCCCAGGGTCACCCAGGAGCTTCATAGCTCGGCATAGATTTGAACCCAGTGCTCCCAGGTCAAAAGCCCAATACTCAGTCAATTAAACTGCTTGAAATGTGCATGTCTTCCCCATTAGTTACTGGTCCAGTTAGGAGTATTGTCAGTGTGCGGTTCTATGAATCTCTTGGTAAAGTCACAGTGAAGAATTGGCACATTCTGTCCACTTATGGTCTAAGCTAGCTCACAATTAAAGTGGCTCGATTCTTTTTGTTTGAAATGAAGAGCAGCGGCCTATGAACATGGCCCAATATCATCAGCAGAAAGGAATGGGTGTAATATATTTGCTGGTGCTTGTGCAACTAGCCCTAAGGTAATTATTTTTCCCCAGGAAGGAGGGAAAAACTATTTTATGTTCTTTTGCCTCAGATACACACATCGGGAACCCTACCCATTTGAAGCAGCTAGCTACTTGATCTTTGTACTGCAACATTAAAAAATGGGAACAATTCTGCTATTCAAACATAACAAAAAAAAAAAAAGCTTTTTCCTGATATGGAGGTAAATCTCCATATTGGGAGGGTGGGAGAAACAATTTAGGTTTCCACTTGGTAGATAGTGAAATTCTTTACCTTGATGGGATACCATCCTCTCGACAGTGCTTATTTGTGTATATCAGCTTCCCGCTAATGGTGGAATCAGTGCTGTTTTAGATCACATATGTACACTGAAATATAAATTCTAATCTTAAAAAATGCTAATGTTAGTGCTTTAGAATTGGTTGTCATTGTGGCAACCTCTTTTTACTCATCGCTTCACATTCTGAGATTACTCAAACCTTGATTATCAAGAGTTCAAACTGTCTTCAAAAAAAAATCTGTGTCCTTACTTTATATTTTAAAGTGCTGCTTTTCTTCAGAGTACTAACCTATTTTTGTTGTTCTGTTTGACAGGCTGCTTGTAGATAGAACAGTTTTCCATAAGGAATTGAAATCATACATCAAATGTATTGTTTTATATGTAAGCCACTTGAGAACAATGAAAGCAGTTGCTGGAACCCAAATACCATTACAAATAGATTTATTGTAGTATGTTTTCTCCCACCCTTTTCTAGAAGTTATTACTTTAATCTTAAGAATTTATGTAAGTAGGTTTGTAGCTTTTATATGCGTTATGCATTCACTTTTGAGACTTTTTAGCTATTTAGTGGCACGGTGTTTAAAACAAGTGTTATCAAGGAAATAATTTCGGCTTTACATCATTTTTTTATATTTGCCTCTGAATGCTACATATAAAATAGCCAGATGGTAATATAAAAGAGTTATGGCAAGTGTCATGGAAACTTATCTTCACAATGCCCTTTAGCTTGCTCAGTGCTCATCTCAAGCTGCAAACATCAAGAACGGAATTGAGATGCAATATCCCTTTGCAAGAAAATTATAGAAAATTTCAATGTCTTCAAACTTTAAATGTTTCTAAGAGAGAGTGCATGTTGGAAATGTGAGCAATTAAAGTCATTCTAGCACTACATTTAAAAAGAGAGGAGGGGGGACAGCAATAAAAGACTGCTCCTCCTTTGGTGAGCAGAAAGCTTCTTTTGAAGTACCAATAATTCCCTGATGTAAGAAATCAGGTGTTCCAAAGAGAATATTTTCTGTTATTTTAATCTTACAGTTAAATCTCTTCCCCCCAGAAAAAATTATTTACATAGGGCTTAATCCAGTTAAACAAAGAGGAATGTCACAGGGCTCTATATACTCCCCGCCAATTGTTGGCACGTGAGCAGGCAGTGCAAGGGGGCACTGCAGAAAATGGGAGATCCATGTGCACTGCCCATAGCCCCCCTCTAGCTACACTCAATGTGACAAGCGTGTTCACATGGCACATGGAGGAATGACTTGACTGGAAATATGCTGTCCATCCTTCCTTGTGATCCTGGGACTTGCCTTGGTGGTGGTGGTGGTGGTGGGAATACAGCAGGCTCTGTTGAGTCCTCTGGGACTTCACCACATGTGGGTGGTACACAGGGTGGTACACCACATGTAGGTGGTACCACATGTGGGTGGTACACAGGGTTTAACAGGGTTGGTTCAACATCTAGTAGGGCATCCAAGTCGAATAATGTTCAACAACTTCCTAAACATGTATATAATCAAATACTGGTACACTTTCCCAAGTCTTGTTTTTGTCAATCAATTTATTACAAAAGACTGCCAGTCGTTTGAAAATATTCCCTTGGGGCAGGGTGGAACGAAGCTTCCATCTTATTTAACTACCTTATCTGTGGTGATGCACAGGTATGCCTTTATAAAGGCTAGATTCAATGTTTTCCCATCAAATGTGTTGGGTAACAGACTCTCCAACAGACAGATCTCACTCCTCTGTGACTGTAAAAGTGGATCTATAGAATCGTTATATCATATAATCTTCTGTTGTCCTATACATTCGGCTTCACGGTCCAAGTTTCTGGCCCCATATTTATCGAGAATAGCTGACAGACCTCAGGAAGCCCAAATAATATACTTATTAAACGACGAAGACTCAAGTAGATCCCTTGCAGTCGCTAGATACCTGATTAATGTCTTATTTCATAAGAGGAGAAATGGATCACTGTGTGACTCTGACAGCTTAGCCAAACTTAAGAACCATCAATAAGTGCCAGAACTAAGACGCATATCCCCCAAAATCTGAGGGATTTGAATTGCGATTGACATAGAGGGAGCTTATTGTGTATAGTTTACTTAATTGAAGTAAAATTGGTTTTATAGGGGTGTTTTAACTTGGAACTGTTTAAATTGTATTGTTTATGGATAAATTTTGATGTATTGTTTTTAGATATGGGCCAATGGCCGTAATAAACCAATCAATCAATTCCCTTGGGGCAGGGTGGGGAAGTGACAAATGACTCGATGGCAAGGCTCCTAGTTACCACATTTCCCCCTACTTGCTTGGCATACATTTCAGGGCCAGGCTAGGTGTGACTTGGAGGCTGTGATTTATCACCCAGCATATTTTTTCAAAGCTTAAAAAAAGCTGTGGGTGCCCTGAATTGAGACCATGGTGTGGAAGGGGGAGTATAACTTGATTAATTCCCACCTCCCCCTGGGAGCTGCTGTTTGTCCTCTCTGTGCTGCCCCTGCCTTTTTTCATCAGGGAGACTATAAGCAGCTTGCTGGGGTAATTTTGATAAGGACTCTAGAATGAAGGGATGGGTTAAACCTGCTACTCACAGCTGCTCTGAACTGAAAAAGAGGTAAGGAGATAGTGGGAGAACTTCTGACATTGTTTTGTCCTAGTCATATTTTTTAAACCTATTTTCATTGAGTGGCTGGAAAATGACTAATGATGTGTATCTTTGTAATGACAGAAGAGTTCAGTCTCAGTGCTCCTCAGATCCTTTTTGGAATTCATGCTTTACATATTCAAGTCTGACTTTCCTGGCATTACTAAAGCATCTTTTACTACAGTATTTACTTTATATACCACTTATATGCCAAAATGGCTTCCTGGTGGTTTGCAACTATATAATCAATTAAAAGTCCATATGTGATTACAATATACAATAAAAATTCCACTGGGCATCAAAACATCCTTAGTTAAAATACACAGTAAAACACATCAGTGAAAAAGCATGAGAATTAAATCAATTAAAAACAGTTGAAACAATAAGTTCAGAAGTTCAGAGGAATGGTTGCCTAAACTGTTCCAAGGAATGCTTGCCTAAAAAGGTGTGTCTTCAGGAGCCGGCAGAATGCCAATACTGATGGTGCCTCTCATATTTTAGCAGGGAGGGCATTCTATAACATTAGTGCCACCATTGAAAGCCCACTTCCATGCTACCAGAAGCCAATGATCATCAGACCATGTTAAAACTAACCGGGTTCCATTAGCTGATTGTAGTGCCTTTATCGGCCAGCGAAGGGGAAGTCAGTTTTTCAGGTAACCTGGATTGAAGTAGCAAAACCTTAAAACTAGCTTGGTGGCTAACAGGCAGTCCTTCAGCACCAGTGTGATGTATATCTGATAAGGAGCACCACTCACCAGTCAGGCAGTGGCATTCTGCAGCAGCATTAGGCTCTGGACCAGCTTCAAGGGAAGCCCCACACAGAACACATTACAGTAGTCCAGGCATAAGGTTAAAAACACATGTGTTACAGTGGCCAAGTTATCACTGTCTAGGAAAGGGCACACTTGACCCACCAGCTGAAGCTGATGATAGACATTGTTTGCCACATAAGCCAACTGGGACTCCAAGGACAAAGACGGTTCCAAGAGTTTTCCAGGAACTGCATACCTGTCCTTTCAGAAGGAATGCAACTCTGTTTAGAAGAAGAAGGCTCCCCAATTCTTAGACCTGGGAACCCCTTTCTGTCCTAGCAGGATTCATTTTCAGTCTATTGACCCTCATTTAGTCCACCACCGCCTGGTTCAGATTTAATAGAGAAATAGAGCCCCAAGTCTCTGGATAATAGCTCCTAAGAGTTTCATACAGATGTAAAATAATGTTTGGGAGAGAATTGTGCCTTGCAGCACCCTGCAATTAAGCTGCCAATATGCAGACATATAGTCTCCCCCAAGCCATTCTGTGGTACAGGTCACACACGTAGGAGCTGAAACGCCATAAAATAGTGTCCCCAGCTCCCAATATTCAGAGATATTCCCAGAGGGTACCCTGGTCAAACGGTATCAAAAGCCACTGAGAGATGCAACAGTAGAATGAGGGTTCCATGTGTCTCCCTTGAAGGAGGTCATCTGTCAGGGCGTTCAGGGCCAAAGTGGGAATCTTTTCCAAACACAAGATTCTTTTGCCATTTACATACTTTAAAACATAAGCCATGTAACCAGTATTAGCACCAGGTTTTAGAGGGCCCGTTGGCAATTTACCCGCTATGGGTTCCCTTCCCTTATTGAGCACCAGGTCCAGAGAACTCTTGACAACATGGCCCCTCCCCTGTTAGGGTGCATGCACTTGGCATGTGCTCAACCATGCCAAGACCTGCTGCCAGGAAGAGGTCCAAGTATGCTTACACAAGTATCTTTTTTATCAAGTACAGCTGATCCAGCTTGCAGCTCTCAATGGAGTGTTGTAAATGCCATATAAACATGTTGTTGTCTACTACATCTTATTGCATTGAAGTTAACAGACTCCAGATAACCCAAATTATTTATCAAAGCAATGTTGTATCCAGCTAACTAGAGTTAATTTACCTGATTGGGATAGATATGAGAGCTTTTGTGATTATTTGCGTCCCTTTGCCAGCTTCCAATTGTTATGCTTGTGTACTGTGACTTGAGTTGGCGGGACTGCATATTAGGGAGATTGTGTATGATCCTAGTCTCCCTTTTCTGATCATTAGCTTTGCTGATTAATCATCTGTATACAGGTCAATTAATTAAACTGAATTCTTCAATTTAACAAAACTTTGACATAGTTGCCTTTTTTGAAGATTTTGAGAGAAAGTACTATCCGATAAAGGGACGCAGGTGGCGCTGTGGGTTAAAGCCTCAGCGCCTAGGGCTTGCCGATCGAAAGGTCGGCGGTTCGAATCCCTGCGGCGGGGTGCGCTCCCGCTGCTCAGTCCCAGCGCCTGCCAACCTAGCAGTTCGAAAGCACCTCCGGGTGCAAGTAGATAAATAGGGACCGCTTACCAGCGGGAAGGTAAACGGCGTTTCCGTGTGCGGCTCTGGCTCTGGCCAGAGCAGCGATGTCACGCTGGCCACGTGACCCGGAAGTGTCTCCGGACAGCGCTGGCCCCTGGCCTCTTAAGTGAGATGGGCGCACAACCCCAGAGTCTGTCAAGACTGGCCCGTACGGGCAGGGGTACCTTTACCTTTACCTTACTATCCGATAAACAAAAGCTTCTGCATTACAGGGAAGAGCCAGTCAATACTTTCTGTTTACTATCTCTTTTGCAGTAAAGCATTAGAATCAAAACAGTATTTTAAAAAGTAACAAATGTGCTGTTAATTTTCAGTATCATCAGCTAAAATTTGCCGTCACTATTTAAAATTGTTCTCCTCATATTAATCAACTAATGTTTTTGTAGAATGATCCAAGCTTGTACCCATTTTAAATAATATATTGACTGTAGCTGCTAATGGTGTTGAACTGCTATAAGTAGTATTTGGTGTTTAAATCAGCTGAGAATTCAGTAACTATAGAAATGACAGTACGATGGAAAAGCATTCATTGATCACATTTCCTTTCTTTCTTCCCTACCTAATGAGGGAAAATAGGTGGCAGGGTGCCCTTAAAAAATATTTCAAAAAATATTTGTGATTGTCATGCAAGAATCCTGAACACTGGCGTGCATCTGATTTATCAGTCATATAACAGAGCATGACTGCATAGCTACCCCCTCCTTCCAGGAAGAAGTTTTATCTGAACAATTAAGGCACACCAGTTGATCAAATCAATTTAAGTTACATGTCATGATCATTGCTTACAATCTTTGCAGTGTAATAGATTTTAGAGAGTGACATTTGGAATTAGAGAAGTAAATAAATAGGAGGGGGAAATAACAGTAATGATGAATTGAAGACAAAAACATGAAAACAAATTAGGGAGGCTGGAAGTACTGCCATTTTAACTGTATTGAGCTACACTGATAATCTAACATTGTGACTGAACAGTGAGCAATTTGCTGCTGTCTAGGACATTCTTTACCTTCCTCGTGAGACTAGTACAGAATTAATTGTATTTCAGAAATGCATTTCTTGAGGAAAGCAAGAGAGGAAGGCAAGCAGTTTCACTTTATGATAATAGTTGTTGTTTACATTAAAGTAAGTGATGTCAGTAAAGTCTTCATTTTGTAAACATCAGACCTTGGATCCTTAAACTTCTCCATTTAGCAATGGTAAAATGCTGAGTGAAGTACTATACAGTGCTGTTAGGGAGGCTGATGACAAATTAGAAAAGATTCAGAGGAAAGAGGTGCAGATGATAAAGGACCTTGATGTAGGTCATATTATGAGGCTGAAGAAGCTGGGAGCCTATTTATACTGTTGCATGCCACCCAAATTTCCGAGTGGTCCAAGATTCCAGGGGTTCCAGATGCTTACCCAAGATTTGTGTTGCCTTTGGAATGAGGTATAGTGGAGGCTGCAGTGTCTTTATGATAATAAATAATAATAAGTAATATGAAATTGGATTTGTGGAACCCAACTTGAGTAACTATGTTTGTGTGCCCAGTTTTGTAAAGGTATAAAGAAGGGTAATGATTTCCTCAGGTTTTCAGGTGTGTTGGAGTCCCCCCCCTCCCATTTTTGTTACACAAAATTATAATAATTCATTATTTTTAGTGCTCCTAGCACATACTAGGTGTTGTACATCAGCTACCAATTACAAAGACCTGCCTGCAGCCTTAACAACCTAATCAAAGTATTGGATTTTTTGAAAATTCTCTTCCTTTTCCAACCTCCATTCCAATTCTTTTTATACCTTCCTTCCATCAACTTGCTTCTTATTTCCTTAGTCCTAATCATTTTACAGGCTTCTTTTCCTGTTTTGATTCTCACCTGTCACTGTTATTGTGAAGCAGAGAATCCTCCACCTAGCATATTATTTGTTTCCCTGGGAACAGAAGCCTGACGGTTCTTTACACATTTATTGGGTGAGGCAGTGGGCAGTGGAGCAGCAGTGGGGTGATTATATCCTGTTTGCTTATGAATGAGGAACTTGATTTTATTGGACTAGAGATGCATGATTTTGAAGTTTTTCTCATCAGTTCCAAATCAAGGAGAACAGTGGAGTTTAAGTTGGTTTGGCTGAAGGCTGATTTGCAGAAAGATGCATTTGCTAGGTCAGTTCTGTGTAGGACACCATGTGGATCCTGAATGTAATTATTAAACCCAGACCTATGGCCTCCCCTATTTGCAAACTAAAATATCTTGTGAGGGTGGGCTATCAACCCCTTATGCTGCCTTGAGTCCCACTCCAGGGAATCCCCCAACCTTCATGAGAGGCTTTTCAGGTGTTATGAAGGTGGGTTGGGTGGGTTAAGCTCTTGGAGGGATGTACTGTGTTTAGAGTTGCCACCTTTGGTCAGGTCAAAATAAAGGATAGTCAAGCAAAATATGAGACAAGTTGGATGGGTAACTCCCCCTCACTTTCTGACTCTGAGTCTCTGTCTCCGACCCACCTGCCTCTGCCTGCACACAAACTCTCTTTCCCCCTGCTCTCCACCAGGGCCATGCAAAAACCCCTCTGCTGCGCTCTGAGTCTGACCCACTCCCAGCCCCTCTGCCCATGCAAAATCTATCTCTCCCACACTAGACCGGCCCCTGCAAACCCCCCCTTCTCACTCTCCACAACTGACCCTCTGCCCGTGCAAAAACTCTCGCAAATGTCTCCTCCTGTTTCCACTCCACCCTCTGCACAAATCCCCATTCAGGCTCCTGCTCTCCTCCTCCCACTGGACCTACTCTCTGCTCATGCCGTTTGGAGGAAGAGGAAGAGGAGTTCAAATATGTGAAAAAGGGCATCCCATTTGAAGTCCAAACAGGACGGGGGACACTTTTATCCCCCAAAAAAGGGACAACCACGTTTTTCTAGGGATGGGTGGCAATCCTAACAGTGTTCCATGTTTGGTGATTTGGAACTCAGCCCTTGGCTGCGAGTTGCCACATCATGTTTCTGGATTGTGCCCATTCTGCTCCACTATTGTGACTCATCTTTCCCGCTTTAGTATATCATGCACATGCTCACACTTTGTAATTAGAATTATACTTTAGGCAAGATCATTATTTTCTTTTGAAGAATGCATAACGATATTATGAATATCCTCATAAAATAATGCACTGGAAAACTAGGAAAGTGTGCAGCCTCGATAAGTGTGTTAAGTACATTTTGAAATGGCTGCTCAGCTATTGTTTAACAAAACTTTTTTTCTCTCTCTTAAGAAGTGTTTACATTCCTTGTGATAATTCCAGGAAGAGAGAAGTAGTTGTTGCCACTCAGTTCTCATTCTTATTTTATGCATCTCTTTATTAAATGATTGCACTTCCTTGCCCTTCTTTATTTTTTAATTTCTTCCTTTGCGAACAAATCAAACAAATTAAAGAGTACTCACTCACTGTGAGATTAACAAATTCAGAAAACAAACTGTGAAATGAAAATGAGAATCCAGAGATCAAATGAGAATGTCCATCAACTAATCTCTTTGAGTTGGAAGATGAAGATTGTACAAAAGGTTGAACATTGTGAGTGCTATATAAATATCTCATTTCTTAATTAATTAAAGGCTTGTCATTTTCTGTACTTGTGGTTGAGCTCTGATTTCAGCAATATACAGTCATTATTTTTGCTATTATATGCTGATGACACACAGCACTATTTCTCCACAACATCCGAATCAGGAATGGTTTTGAAAGTTATAGACTGGTGTTTAAATGCAGTGGTGGATTGGATGAGGGCCAATAAACTGTGTGTGAATCATGGGAAGATCAAGGCTCTTTGGGTGGGTGGTTCCTGTGTCTGGGAGACTGACAAGTGACCTGTTCTGGGTGGGGTCACACTACTTTCCCTTGAGAGTGCTCCTGGATACAACTCTGTCACTATAGCCCTTGTCCTTGCTGGCTAGGAGTGTCTTCTACCAGATCTTTCTGGTTCACCAGCGACAGCTGATGCTGGACAGGGATTTCCTGACCGCAATAGTCCATGCATTGACAACCTCAGGCCCGGATTACTGCATTGTGCTTTATGTGGGGCTGCCCTTGGGCGTGGTTTGGAAGCTTCAGCTGGTGCAGAATGTGATGGCCAGACTACTGATGGGGGCTCATGGAAGACAACGTGTGACACAATTGTTGAAACATCTGCACTGGCTGCCTAACTACTCCCAAGCCAGGTTTAAGGTCCCTATATTAATTTACAAAGCCCTGAACAACTTAGGTCCAGGGTACTTTAGGGGTCCCTTATATCCTAGCTTAATCACTGAGATCAACTGCAGGAATATTGTTTGTCTTCCCACAAGTTGGTGATGCTCATTCGACAGCAACAAGAACCTGACTCTTAAAGCTTATCAGCCCAGTCAGGCAGAATGCTCTATCAGTAGAGATTCAGCAGGTGTCTACTTTTTTTAACCTTCAAGCACCTGTTGAAAACCTTTCTATGCCACCAAGCTTATGCTGACAATTAACAAAATATCCTTCTGTAATGTTCAGTGGATCTCATATTTTAATTTTTATATGTTTTTTTATCACATGAATTTATGTATGACTGTTGTAAACTGCTGTGATTTTTTTTTTAAAAAATGAATAATGATATATGCATGGTTTTAAATAAATAAATAAGCAAGCTACTCTGCCAGTGATTGATAGCTCTGGGGTGAAAGGGCTTTACAGAAAACCTGAACCAAATTTAACAGCTGTTGGAGAGCCCTGGTACTTACAGCCATTCTGAGCATCAAGAAAGAGGGGGGTGTGTGTGTGTGTGTGTGTATATATATATATATATATATATATATATAAACTTGCATCCATGATTTCCAAAACTACTTGAAAGAGCAGCTTTTTCCAGGTGCCTAGTCCCTGGAAATTCCCCACAAATCAAAGCATCCACATTACAGTTCTTCATATTTAGTTCCAGATCATCAGGCATTCTTGGTTTGAGGCAGAGGAAAACTCAGACTCAAAGTAGCCAAGCAGGAGCCATGTGACGTCTCCAAGTGCCCAGAAATAAGCTGTACCCCACTGGATGGCCTTTTGGCACAGGGTGAGAAAAACTAACATAGTCAGTTGGTTTTATGCCTTGTGTGGTCTGGCAGCAAGTATAGAGAAGGGAGAAAGGTGTGTAGTTTATGAGGTTTAGGAAGTTCTTCCAGGCAACTCCTGGAAATACACTGAGCAAACCGTTGCTTAAGCTCAGAATTCTGTTGTGTCATCCATGCCAATACTTTAGCTGTTTTTATTATCACATGTTTAGAATTGGTCTCTGTGACCACAAGGACTAGAAACTTGTGGGGGAGTGTGTGGTTTTTTTGGGGGGGGGGGGAATATCCCCAGAAAGCTTGAATTCCCAGGACTGGGCAAAACAGAAAAAAGAAAAACAAAAGAAATGTCATGTGGGATTCATGTTGTCCACCCTCCTATAACCTCACTCAATTATTTCCTCGCTCCCCCCCCCTTTAGAAAGGAGCCCTTTTCTATAATGTAGCCATTTAAGTCAAGGACAAGGCTTGTCAAGCTGCTTCTGCCAGGCCATTTGTGTTGCTGCCTCCTCTGCTTTGTCTGACGTCTCCAAACAACTCTTTAAAAACGTCGGTTTTGGCATGCTCCACAATGAAGCACTGAAGAGTGCTGTTTAAGTTATTTAGGACTTCTCTGTTTTTCTTTCTGTCACACTCAGAAAAGGGGGATCCCCCCTTTTTGAGGGGGTGACTCCCCAATAAATGCATGTTTTAGCCTCAAACGACCCCAGCATCTTAACGTGTCCGAGTGTTAATAAAGTGCTTCAGGCTGTCATAATGTGGAGGGTTAAAGTAAGTCTCCATGAGCTGTCTATTAAGCTGTGTTTTTTTTGTTTGTCACTTTCTGTAGTTTCTTTTACGGCTGCGGCTTGTCTTGGTTTGTGGGCAGCCAAGCAAATGGGCTTTGTCTTTGTTCCCTGCTCTGTTTAATTCTCTCCCTCATTCATTAATCATCCCTTTGACTATTTATACCAGTGGCAAGTATAGCTAACACACTTAACGTTTTCTTTTGTCTCGGTGGCACTCTTTGTGGAGACCAAGGGAAGGCTAATTATTAACTGTAAAATGACATTAAAAACTCTTAGATAAGCATACAAATGCAGCATCTCGGTGAAAAGCATTTTTTTTGTAAGCTTCAAGTGCTGGCGGCCAAGTGAAATTTTTCCTTCTTTATATAATGTCGGGTTCATGGTAAGCAATGCCAGCACTCGGATAATTAATGAAGGAGCTCCATTAAAACCCATTAGGCCTGCCAATGTCAGCCTCCCGCCTCTCAGTTTCACCTCTGGACAGCTTAGCTGAAGAATTCCACACCTTATCAGGCAGAAGCAGGAATGCCATTTTGTACAATTTTAATGCATCGCCTCCAAAAATCATTGTAAATCCCATGCTTTTTAGTGCTCTTAACTGTATAGGATTTTGATGCCATCTTCCTAGTTTAACCTTCCTGGGTTTAGAAAAGGCAGTTTATTAATCTGATACCAAACTCAAATAGACCCAAAATTAAGCCAGTTAAATGGGAAACAAAAATATAAAATTGTATTCAGGAGTGTTGCTTACAATAAATACAAATAGACAGGGAAATAATGTGGGGTCTGTAGCGACCAGAATTGAGACAAGCTACTTATCAATTTGGGTCAAAACTGGGGCTGGCCGAGGTGAGTAGTTGGAAGTTTCCCTGGCTCACCTTTCTTATTGCTTTTTCACTGTTTCTGAGCCCAGACTTAAGAGCATGTCTTTGACTCATTGTTGCTAACTATTGCTCAGAGGGAAGGAATACATGCTACTGCCCAGTGGGAGATACACAAAATCCTGGGATTATTTACTGTGCCCGTCTCTCACTTCTGCTCCAGAGGAAGTAGAAAACAAAAATACCTTTCAAAAAGAACCAGGAAGTTCAGTCTTCAGACAATGTAATAAAATGGAAAGGTAATATTGCACCTGAGCAGATGCTGTCAGACCTATTGCCTACAAGCAGTGGTAACCAATATGTGCACATGTATACTATTCTTCCTGTACAGATAGAAGTAGAGGGTGAAGCCAGCTGATATCAGTGCTTTAATTTTCCTTGCTTTAATTTCTATACAAAATAAAACATCTGCATAAGACTGAAGACAAGTTCTATACATCACCCAGCTCTTTTTGAAGCCATTGTGAAGTCCATTGGAAAATATTAAACAGGTCAAGAAACATAACTTTGTTCAGTAAGTAAACAAAGAAAGGCATTTGTGAAACAACTATTAACAAAACTTTGCTTCAAGACACAATTTGAGAGAAAATGTTTGTGATCAAAAAAGCACAGGAGAAGTAATCCAGCTCCGACTTTTCTCAGGCTCTACCTCTGGTTAACGTCTGCGGTGATTCATTCCTGCCGTTGTTGTGGGGATGTTCCTGAACTTAATTTAATGTCTTAAATGTTGGAAAGATTAAATCCCAGCCAGCACCACAGAGTTGTCCTTGAGTTTCATCCTCTGTATTCAATCTTGTAAATGCTTCTTGCTGTTGAATAGTAATCTCACTTTCCAAGGCTCAAGCTTTGCAGTGTCTAGAAATATAGATTTTGAAAAGGATAGTACCTGTATCCAGGATGGGGGGGGGGATACCTGGCATTGTAATATCACACTTCATTTTGTTCTCTGCCTGTGGTTCTTTCATCAAAACTATGTGTTCATGGATAATAAAAACACACCAAGAGCTCATGAACTAGGAAACCTCTAGAAAAAGAATATATGTACCATGGGTATGAGTTGCAAGAATTCTGATATTTTCACCTAAAGGGGCAGGAAGGTATATCAACATTTCATTGTCATCCTACTTGCAGACAGGACATTGTAGTTCTCATCTCCACATGGCTTGTTTGGGTGTTTGGTTGCTTATTCAGGGACATCATCATTTTTAATGTAAGTTGAGTGATATTTTCTCTCACACACAGAAGTGTAGGACTCATTCATCATCAGGGACTTCTGGCAAATGGAGAGATTCTGGGCAGGCACAACTCTTTCCAGCTGTGCAATTTTGGAAATATTGCCTTCGTTTGCATTAACATTATTCATGCACTTGAATTTTATTGAATTTGGTTGCATTTTATTGCAAACATGTAAGAATAACACTGCGCAGGAACTTGTAATAACAAAAATGGTGCAAACATTTCTTTATGCCCAGCTGAATGACCTTCTCTCTCCCCCCATCAGTGGACTGTTCCAGGGGTTTTCTCTACCCCCCAGAGTGGATTTGGGGAGGTGCCTGGGTGAGCAGGCAGAGGGAGGAGCCCCACTGAAACAGAGGAAGTCCTAGCACTGGCTTCCACTAATGGGGTTAATTGAATATGGCCCTCTGTGTACAGTGTTAGAAATGGTGTGCTAGTCTGCATTGACATTAGTTATATCAGTGGTTTTCAACCAGGGTGCTGCAGCACCCTGGGGTACCTTGAATGGCGGTGTAGAGCCTAACGTGATCCCACAGCTGCAGAGCACATGGCGTCAGGCTGCCATAACTAAAATTCTCTTTTTACCTGCCAGGCTGGAAGCAGAAGCTCTGTTGCCCCTTGTGGTGAATCACTCAAAGATGCAGAGAGAAAGATTTATAGGGCAGCATGATACCCTTTCAGGCCCCAAAGCGACTCCTTTCACTCACTCACTGCTCTCTTTATAAGCTGTAAGGTTGTAAAAAAAAGTCAGGCTTGGGTTGTTCCTGGGCAACAACCAGGGCCTTGAGTCCCTGCCTTGATCCGTTGGCTCTTGTTTCTTCTAAGGACTCAGTATCAGGGATGTCTATATTCTGCTCCTCACCCTGCTGCCTTTCTAGGCTACTTATGGCCCAGCCCAGCATTGCAACACTTCCACAGAGGTTGTACAGAGCAGGTCTCACCTATGTAGGTCACAGACTACCCTTCTGTTTAACAAAGTGCAAAGGGGTGGGTGAGGGGGGGGGAGGGGAATGAATGAATGAATGAATGAATGAATGAATGAATGAATGAATCATTGGAGGTTTTTAAGCAGAGGTTGGATGACCATCTGTCATGGATGCATTAGTTGAGATTCCTGCATTGCAGGAGATTGGACTAGATGACCCTTGGGGTCCTTTCCAACTCTACAATTCTATGAATGTGTGAGTGAACATTATTTATTGCTGGGGGGGAGGGGGAGGAAGCAATGCTTGTCCCTAAGGAAACAAGAGCTATGATCACTTTATCTAGTAAGCAGTTGTGAATATAATCTTATACTGCACAGTTTAGTTTCTCACATGGTGGAGCACTCACTGGCTTGAACTGGCTCTTGTATCATCATACCGTAAGGATGCGCTCTTGATAGAAGAGCCGTACTCTCCTGGGCCTCACGTGGTTTCAGTTTTCTGAGCACAGTGGGTGACTTAGCAGTTGCATTAGCCTTTGCAGTGCAGTTATTGGTGTATTTTGTAAAGGCATCATGGGAGTCCCAACTGTCTTCTGGATAATGTATGTCATGCAGATGTCCCTGGAGTTAATTTGATACAGCATTTTTATTATGAGATTCAGAAAGCTAAGTGGGGGAAGGCCAGGGGGGGTGGGGAATCAACCTTGGGTAGGATTCACCTAATGTGTCTGGTTGGGCAAAACCCTGCTCAAGGACAGCTGCTTGTGCAATGGGGGTTTCCCCCCTCCCTCTGTGTGCCCCATATGCCCCTCCTAATCGGTTTGGAGGGGGGAGTTGGGAGAACCCCCCAGAATAGTTCAGTGTGGGGGAGAGAGGGGATGGTTGCATCTGGCAAGCTGCAATGCTTGTGCAGATGGAGCATTTGGAAGAACATGTTGTTGAATTCCATCCCTTATGTTTTCCATGACTTTCAGGCCCAAATGTACATACTTGTCCTGGTTTGATTAAATCTTTAAGAACAGACTCAGTAAAAATAATAATAAAATAATAATAAAAAAGAACAGAATCAATTGCTGAGTAATAAGCTGTGGAGGAGCAAGAATAAAAATAAAACCTGCTCTAAGAAGCATCAAAGCTGCATCTCTTTCACATCTCCTGCAATGATTCTATACCCTTCTCTGGCTCATTCACATTGGCTTACATGGTTTAGATTGTGTGATGGTGAAACATCTCTAGAGAAAGGGAATTATGAAACAATAGCATTTTTAAACTTGAGACAAAGCGATCAGCTCCTACTGAAAGTCTATAGCTGTTTTTTTTTTGTTTGTTTTTTTAATCAGCCTATTTGAAAGGGTGGGGAACTTGGTATCTTCCAAATATTGTTGAACTCCAACTCCCACCAGTCCTGGCCAGCATGGCCAATTGTTAGGGACGGAATTGTAATCCAAAAGCATTGTTGGGGAGGCATGGATTTCCCCATCCCTGTTCTTAGGCTTTGGAGGTTTAGCCACTTCTTTATCATTGCTGCCTCTCAAGAATCCAGCCTCATGAACCATCTGGGACTTTGCATGCTTAGGCCACAGAGTTAGACATTTTCTGTGATAGTACCAAGCCTATGGAATACCCTTTCCAAGGAAGCAGGCCTGTTCCTTTCATCAGATTTTTCCCCATGCCCAGTGCAATTTTGGGAAAACCTAGGGGTGGGGGCACAGAGTCAGATGGATTCTGAGCTGCTTGTGATGCTGAGTTTTCCTGCTGGTGTCAGAGGCAGATTTAGGGCAGCACAACTGGTTCCGCCACACTGGGGGTTGAGTCTAAGGGCTACTGCCAAATCTAGGGGATGCCTTAGGTTTGGGTGTTAATTCCCAGGTTTGTCCTGTGATAGGTGTACTGCAATATTGCACTAGTAATGATTTAAAACACTAAAAAACAAAAACAGAAACCATTCATCCTGAAATATAGAATACTACATAAGAGCTGCTCCTCTTTTTTCCCTTTCTTTCAAATATCCAGTTTTTAGACTGGACTAACTGGGGCACATGGAATCCCCCAAAAGAAAAATCATTGTTTATTTCCTGACCCCTCTACCCCAGCTTTCCCCAGGCCTTTAGATCTCTAGGTCAATCCCTTGATCCCTAGGCTGCATCCCTGATCCCTGCTTAAGTTTCAGACTTTTGCCATTTAAGAGTCAGAAGCCCTATGGCATCATGAGGTCTTTCTTTTTCTTTAAATTGGACTTGGGCTGGACAGTTCTTCAAACAGAGGATGAGCCTCGATAAAATAAAACACACAGCCACCCTAACAATCACTTAGGATTGTCTTGCAGTGATCCAAGCCCTGAATATGTTGCAGTTGTTGTTGTTTAGTCGTTTAGTCATTTCCGACTCTTCGTGACCCCATGGACCAGAGCACGCCAGGCACTCCTGTCTTCCACTGCTTCCCGCAGTTTGGTTAAACTCATGCTGGTAGCTTCAAGAACACTGTCCAACCATCTCGTCCTCCTTGTGCCCTCAATCTTTCCCAACATCAGGGTCTTTTCCAGGGAGTCTTTCCTTGCAGTAGGTTGTCAATTATTCATCACTGGGGGGAAAATACTCTTTGTTGGGTTTTGCTGTCTAATCAGTTGTTTTCATGCCTGGGCAGAGATGGAAGAAATCCTTTATGTTTCTGTTATACATTATAGGAATGGACACAGTAAAAAAAAATTGGAGGGGGTTTATATGGCCCTTGCTAACATTCCCAGATACTCGGATGAGTCCTATGTGCAATGTCCCATAGGCTTTGCCTGGCGCCTGTCTTCACGAAACCCCCAAAGATGCATATTTTGAGAGCAAACGCTATTAGCCAGAGCAGGCTGAACATCTTCATCAGCCATGTGAGTGGAGGCCTGGGCTGTAATTGAGACACATGCGGTGCTGTCAGCAGGTGATGGCAGACAGACGTACCTGAATGACAGTGTGACAAGGAGCAGAGACGGGGGGCCCCATCTAGCCACTCTTACTGCCAGAGTGATGAGCACACGGGAACACAGTCTGCGAATTATCAGCAGGCCAGGATGGAGCTCAGGCTTCGGGAGGGCTGCCAGACAGTTTGCAATGTGCTACAAATTTCTTTCAGCAGTTAGTCTTTTTGCTATGCACAGCCCCTTGCTATTAAGCAGACAGAGCAGCTCATATCCTGTGGACGGATGATAGATGTGTCACATCTTTGAAAAAAGCTGTTTGTCTTCCACAGGTGTATGGGTTTCCATCTCCAGCAAGAGGCAGAGGAGAGCAACACATGACACTTTTCAACACTCTCTTTCGATAATGATTTGGCATTCGAGGTGTATCAAAAGGGAGAATCTTTCACGTGCAATTATGATAGAAAATAAAGGTGATGACGTCTTGTGTACAAAGAATAGAGGGGAGATCAAAGGGTCCTAATGAAAATGGATGACAGTAAAAGAGATGCTTCAGACTTAAGAGTCACGCATTGCTCTTTGGGGCACAGCAATGCAGCGTGCACAACAAAGGTTACTGACAGAATTGTCAATACTGCTTTGCTTGGAGGGACAGACTGGGGGTGCTCTTTGTAGCCCTGTGGCTTAGTTTCATACATTGCATGGAAGAAGACCCACATAATAGAAACATTCTAAAACTGTTGTGTTGAAAGAGCATTTGCTTGTTATTTTTAATATCCTTTATCATGCTTTTGGGACGCAGGTGGCGCTGTGGGTTAAAGCCTCAGCGCCTAGGGCTTGCCGATCGAAAGGTCGGCGGTTCGAATCCCTGCGGCGGGGTGCGCTCCCGCTGCTCGGTCCCAGCGCCTGCCAACCTAGCAGTTCAAAAGCACCTCCGGGTGCAAGTAGATAAATAGGGACCGCTTACCAGCGGGAAGGTAAACGGCGTTTCCGTGTGCGGCTCTGGCTCTGGCTCTGGCCAGAGCAGCGATGTCACGCTGGCCACGTGACCCGGAAGTGTCTCCGGACAGCGCTGGCCCCTGGCCTCTTAAGTGAGATGGGCGCACAACCCCAGAGTCTGTCAAGACTGGCCCGTACGGGCAGGGGTACCTTTACCTTTACCTTTATCATGCTTTTATGACTTTTCAAATGTAGCAGAAGGATGTCTATTTCATATATCTGTAGTGGACCTTAGATTATTGGCAGGTAGAGGGGGTCAAGCACCACTGGACTCAAATGGGGGTTTAAGCATGCTTGGTCGAAACATGAAGCAAAATAAGATGAACGATTCCAGAGAAGGTAAAGTGGACTGTTCTACTTCAGGGTGTAGGCGGGAAATGCCATTTTTGAAAACCCTCTTACTTTGCAGGGTGGGGAGAGGAAATCCCTGCATGTAAACAACAAACTCCTTTTTAGCCTATTATTCTCATCATGGTGCCACATTCCTTCTTGTGCAAGTATTGTGATTTTTTTCCCTTAAAACCTAAAGGAGCTTTCAAAACTGTGATTCCTCATTTGCAGTCTGAGATGGTACCGTCCATTCTGTCAACTCCAGGACTCTACTGTCCCGTTCTCTACAAGAGTTGAACAGACGTCTCACTGCACCACCAGGTGCAGCTGATCAGACGCAAAAATGCATCCCTTCAAGCCAATGGGCAGAAACTTATGGCATTGCCTTAAGCCAGAAAGTCAAGTGATTAAGGAAAACCACTTTCCACTGGGTGCAATCATTTGGAGTTTGGGATTAAAGTGTCATCAGTACCCTAATGGCATGCAGCTCTACTTCTCCATAACATTTGATTTAGGAAGGGCTGTGTATGATCTGGGCCATTGTCTGGGCACAATGGTGGACTGGATGAGGGCCAATAAACTGAGCTTGAACCCTGGGAAATTGGCCAGTTGCCTGTTCTGAATGCGGTTTCACTCCCTCTGAAAGAAGAGGTTCAGAGTTTGGGCGTTGATCTTGGATCCATCTTTACCACGGGAAACTCAGGTAACCTCAGTGCCTTTTACCAGCTACTGCTGGTATAACAACTACAGCCATTTTTGGACAGGGATAGCTTGTCCACAGTGATTCATGCATTGGTAACCTCAATACTTGACTACTGCAACATGTTTTATAGGGGGCTACCCTTGAGCCTTAACGGAAGGCTCCAGCTGGTGCAAAATACTGCAGCTAGACTGCTTGTGGGTACAGACTATCGCCAGCACATAACTCCAGTGTTCAAAAGCTTGTACTGGCAGCCAGGCCAAGTTCAAGGTTATTGTATTAATTTACAAGGCCTTAACAACTCATGTCCAGGATACCTCAAGGACCTCCTAATCCCTTATATCCCTGCCTGATCACTGAGGTCTTTAGAGGAGTCACTGTGACCCAGATGCCCAGCTCATATCCACCAGGAAACATGTGCTTGGTATTATGGGCCCAAATTTACTGAACTCCCTTCCAGTTGTGGTCAGAGAGCCACCCACCTCTCTGTTGAACTTCCATCATCTACCAAAGACTTTCCTTTTATTTCAGCAAGCATTTTAATTGAAGTCTGGTTTATAGTTTTGACCGATTTTTACCTTTTCTTTATTTTATGTATTGTACACCACTTAGAGACATAAAGTGTTTAAATAAAATAAACAATAAGAGCACACCTGACCATTGGCTGTGCAGCCTACAGTAGGTGGGAGTTGGAGCCCAACAACTTTTGGAGGGCATCAAACTGGCTTCCCGAAATCCATTGGAAATCAACAGGTAGCATTGCCTCCTAGAACTTATCGCTGCTTGAAGCCACTGGTAGTCATGCCCAGAGTAGACCTGTTGAAATTAATGGACACGACTAACTTAATTAATTTTAATAGGTCTATTCCATGTGCAGCTTAGTTGGATGCACCCCACACTTTTCAGTTTCACACACACACACACACACACACACATTCTGCATCTGCACACGCTTGCCCAGATGTTTTGTGAAATCTGTTGGTTACACTCAGTTGTGCTTCTAATTACTGTTTCCAGGCACATAGTTTACTGAGCATACACTTCAGAATTCTCCAATAAAGTGAGGCTTATTGCTGCTAGACTGCCAAAAATATGAAAATGTGTGCAATCCAATAATGCCAAGGGCTCTCGTGTAATATGACTTATTATTAAAAACGGGTTTTATTGTCAGCTTAGCAAAACACACTCTTTAATCTCGGACTCTGTGTAGTTTTTATTAATACAATATGCAGCTATTAAAAATAACTACAGATAATGCAACATTTATTAAATGGATCTCTTTAATGTTACTGCAAGACATTTTGTATTGTTTCTTTTCTACATATCCAGGCAGTTCCTTATAAAGTAGCAGTTACGTTTAGCCTGAGGTGTGGAATATTAATTGGGTGGTGTTACGGGGATACTTTGTTTTAAAGAGAGCAGTTCAGGGGCAATGCTGAATTTACATTCCTAGTAAGTGATATCATCGTCACCAAATAGAGATTTAAAATGCCAGATACCCATCCCTATTTGAGTTTTTTAAAACACACACACAACTTACTAGAGTTCTGGAGTTCAATTCAACACACATTATTATTATCTTCTTTATACTGTTCTGGACCTTTGTCATACTGTACTCTAATTTACTATTGGATTAATTCTGATGAAACCAAACCGCAATTCAGAAAGCTTAACTATATTTTGGCATGCTCTCTTAATTCAGAAACCAAAATAGCTCTTCCTCCAGATGCTCTGTGCACCATAGATTTAGGAGTACTGAAGGAGCAAGGAAAATGAAACCTACTAAGCAGCTCTGAAATATGGCTTGCCTTTAGGTTTGAAAATGTAAACCGTGGTTTGAGTTCTAAACTGTGGTTGGTGCAAACTACTGTCTGCCATGATGCCTAGATTGAGCCTATGTGCTAAATCTGAGGCATTCAAGTGTTTTTGAAGTAAAAATGCACCTTCGAATTGTACAGCTTTTGTGGTGTAGCAGGTAGTTTGGACTTCAATGAGATTCAAAGCTATACTCACCCATGAAACTCTCTTGGTGATCCTGGGACTGTGAACCTACTAAGATATCTATCAGTGCTGTCTATTCTGACTGGCAACAACTTTTTTAGGTAGGTGCAGTGTTGTGGGTTTTTTTAAGGGGGTACTCAAGGGTACGCAGTACTGGCACCTCTTGGGGGGTGCGTTATAAAGTGTGACACTTACTGTAACAACTTCATGATGAGCACCAACCCCTATTTTTTTAGAAAAAAAGCACCAGGCAGGCATCTTTTTTAGCTCTGCTACTTGAAATCCTTTTAACTGGAGATACAAAAGATTATTCTTGCATAGTATGTCTTCCACCACTGACATACAGCCAATCATGACTTAGCCTACCTCATACGTTGGTTATAAAGAAAAATGGCAGGAATTCCTCTGTACCTAAGCTTAAATTGATGAAATTGCAGGATCCAAATGTAATTAGGAATGATAAAATTGCTTTCCTCATCCACTTATTTTTGTAAACTGTTTGGAGGTGAAAAAATAAGAGTGGCACAATGATAAAAGCAGCAACTATTTGGAATTGTTGGCAAATATCAACAGATTGAGTTTTAGAAAAACAGCAGTGCCCCATAAGTCCATACTGTAAGGACTGGCTGCCTAGAGCCTGGCCTGGGTGTTCGCAAGCATGGTGCAGCTATTACAGGATGTCAGAAAATGTGGTTAATTGGTAGTGATTAGGGCTGTCTGAAAGCTGATTCCCTGAGTTTTTAGAACATATAATTGTTCAGTGCAATCCAGGGCGGCAGTGCTCTTTCATCTATATGAAGAGATCAGAAAAGGGAGATTTGCAGCTTAGTTTGCCCCGAGCCACACATAGCTGGCTTAATTTTTCTTTCCAAGAGGATCTAAAGATTGTTGTTGTGACTAGTTCTGTGTTGATTATATGTTATTTTGAGGTCACCTGAGAGTTGTTTTGGTTAAATGACTGACTGACTAAAATTAATGATTCTGTCAGGGTTATAATGGAGGTAAGATTGAGGACATGTTAAGTACAAAAGCTAAAGCAATTCTTGTAAGACCGCTTGCATAGCCCCTTTTCATTTTCTTTCTTTTTTTAAAAAAAAAAAAGTTTAAAGGAATCAGGGAGGATATATATATATCTAGACTGATGGTATTAGGGTGGCAACTGCTCAGAAATTAATGGCCTGAACTGATTTTCATCCTCTTGGCTGGCTAATAATCAAAGCAGAACGATCCAAAACCAAAAAGAAAATAGCATGTTTGTTGTTGGTTGGTGCATTTATAGATGGCCTTCTAGAAAATGTGTTGTGTACAAACACATGAACACACACACAGAGAGGGAGAGAGAGAGAAATGATTGGATTTTGGTGGCAACGTGCTTAGAAACACCACATCACAACAGGGATTTATTTTGAGCAGTACAGAGAACTCTTATTTGTAATTGTGACAGACACCCACACTTAAGATGGGTCAAAGGTGGGTTTACAGGGGTGCACACTGGGCGTTGAGCCTTGGGGGTGCTGCAGGGGGACCCACAACTATGATGCCAAATGGAAAGCAAGAGGCGAGGAGTGGGCACCAAATTTTGGGGTCACACAGGGTGCTGCTCTGATTCCCTTCTAATATTTGAAAGGTTTAATTGGTAGGCCACTTAGTACATCAAACAAGCCTATTTCAACAATTACCAAAAGTTCTGTACAGACTAAAAGCTTAAAATAGGAAATATTTTCCAGTCTATATCCATTTTTTGTTACAAATCATTCTAAAGAAGCAGTATGAACTATATAATCATTCCAGCTAGAGCTTTACCAGGCACTACCAAGTTACTTGGCAGACATAAAGTTATCTCTCTTAATAAAGTCATTTTGCAGCTGGGAAAATAAAACTTTAAAGGGTAGTAAAATGTTTTCTTCTGCAAGTCAGAAAGTTTTTTTACGATTAGCGTGCAAAGCTCTTTCTCCTGTGGGAGTTTCAGTGTATGTGTGGGCAAAGGTTCACTGAATATAGTAGCAATCTTTCTCATGCTCGTGGTTTGATGATCTTTATTTATTTATTTGGCTTAACTTCCGGTTGAAGTTACAAGAGACTCATTGAACAAAGTCTTTGCTTTTGCAAACATAATCATTTATACATATAGATAGTAGTATTCCACACTTTGATCATTTATTTGAATGATTTGGGTAGCATTTATTGACTGTGAAGCTGCACTGTTGAGATGTTATGTAACGGAAATCCTTATTATGAAACTTGTAACAGACGTTTTTATATAAAAATATGACATTACGGTTCTAGGTAATTTCAGAGGCATCTAGAATTATACCAATTTTAGGAAACCATATATGGTAGATTCCTCACTCCAAACTTAAACTCCTCTACTTTAAATAATAATGATGATAAATGATAACAACTATATGTTTTGGAAAGTTGTTTGTTTGGTAGCATTTGGTCTACTCTTTCGATATCGTAAGCAAAGTTTGCATGATGGCTCCTGAGATCAAGGAGCAGGTTTTCATCTATGTTTGGATACAATTGGACACCATTTTGAATCAAGATGCTAGACTGAACCTTTCAAAACTATACCAATTTAAACTCCTGCTTTCAAAACTGAACAGATTTTTTTACTTCTCAGAGTTCCTGAGCCACAGGAAGTATGAAGCTGCTCAGAATAAATAAGGGGAACAATTTTGCCAGTCACCTGTGTATGGAAATGCACGTTTATAGCTCCATAGTGAAAGACTGAAGTGCGTCCTATTTTTAAATCTTTTTCGGTGGGGGGGGGGGACTGTTCTCATGGAAATGAACTGAGGTGGTGCGTGGGTTTAAAAGGGCATAGAATGTTAATCAACCCAAAGAGGAATGCTTTCACTTGGCACCTAAAAATTTATAATGAAGGCGCCAGGTGAACCACCTTAGGGAGAGGATTCCACAAATGGGGAACCACCGCAGAAAAGGCCCATTCTTGTGAAGCCACCCTTTGGACCTCTTGTGGCATTGGGAGTATCGGGAAGATTTAGACTTTCCAATGCTTATTTGAGAATGCATTGCATAGTTATTAGGAAAGCTGGCTAAAGTATATTGAGCCAGGTTCATGGGCTCCTAAAATACCACCTCAAATGAATGGTGAACTTGTAAAACTTAAATTCTACTCCAACAGGAGTTAAAACCTGAGCCAGAAAGCAATTTCTAACTTACTCCCATTCTGCATCTCTGCCATCCTTCCCTGTAGCCAAAAGCCGTCCCTGTCAAACCCACAAATTCATAATGCTCCCCTTTCCTTTCTTCAGGGGAGAGAAGAGGTTTTCTTTCTTTCTTTCCTTCCTCCTTGCCTCTTGCACCAGTGCCTTTCCGGTCAGAGGAGGCTGTATTGTCATCCACGGACTCTGAGGACTTCAGTTTGGAAGTCCTAGTAGCACCACATTCTCCCCCCTCCACTGTTCTGCCAGAGTCAATTACTGCAAAACAAGCTGAATCTCTTTAAAGGTTCTCAAGGAAGGCAGAGGTTCATAGAGCTGTCCAGGGTGCCATGGAAGCCTTGTCTGTATACTGCTGAGAGGCAGTTGCTTGGAGCAGAATACATACCGGGTCAGATCATCTAGTGCAGGCAACCTGGCTCCAAAAGTGGCCAACTCACAACTGGGCATGAAAGCATCAGCCCTCCCCTGTTGTGCTGTTGGTATTTGCTGGCGACAGGCATACTGCCTCTGACTGTGGAAGTATCCTATTTACCGTATTTTTCGCTCTATAAGACGTACCAGACCATAAGACGCACCTAGTTTTTGGAGGAGGAAAACAAGAAAAAAAATATTCTGAATCCCAGAAGGTGAAGGCTCCCTGCTGCCCTGAAAAGGCTGCACGCGGCTAAGCCAGAAGCTAGAACAGCGAGAGGGAGCGCTGCGCAGCGATCCCTCTTGCTGTTCTGGCTTCTGGGATAGCTGTGCAGCCTGCATTCACCCCATAAGACGCACACACATTTCCCCTTACTTTTTAGGAGGGAAAAAGTGCATCTTATAGAGCGAAAAATACGTTAGGTATCATGGCCAACAGCTGCTGATAGATCTATCCCTTAATTTGTCAAATTTTAAAGCAGTCAAAACCATTGACCACTGCCATGTTGCAATTAATACTACAACCTAGGCATTTGTGTTGTGCTCTGTGGAACAAGCAAAGGGCACCGCCCCCCCCCCCCCCAGCCAAAGGAGCTGGATATGGATAAGATACACGTGGAGTCTCTGAACATGATTTAGAATATGCACATCACTCCCACTGCAGCCTGTTTTAACCATTAGGATATCTTCTCTTGTGTTGATCCAATGAGTATATTTTCCCATTTAAATGATTCCAAGGATGGACACTTTTTATAGCTGCATTATGATGGACACTGCACATCTGAGATTAGAAACTGGCCCTCTGTCTGTAACTATGATAGGACTTTCCACTTATACCTGCCTTCTCCTGCCCATTTCCTCAATCCTGTTTTCTTTCATTCCTGCCACAAAGAATGTCATAAATTCTCCATCTGTGGCTGTAAATTTGTCAGCCTTTTCTTGAAATAAGACTGTGGTCCCTGTTATAAAAAACAGAAGGTTGGATGCAGGGAGCAGCCAGCATAATTTTGACTGATTGATCTGAGGCATTTAGCTTTTCAAAATGGAAATACAGAATCAACAGTTCCTAAAGGGCAAACGCAGTAAATAACTCTGAGAATCAAGTGACTGTTTTAATATGTGCTTGGTGGATTTGCTTGAACCATTTATATAAGAATAAAATAAATTTAACTTTCTCAGAAGTGTCAGGGAGTACACACCAAAGGGAAATTTGCTTTAATTACCCTGTCAGGGTTATAGAGCTAACAGGGTTTTTATCCTTCCTAGGAATCCCGATTCAGTCTCTAAACTTTTTATGCAATTGCAAACCTGGGTCTGGGGAACTGTAACCTTTTCCTCATCCATATTTAGAAAAGGTCTTCCACCCCATCTTTTATTCCCCACCTCCCTGGGTTCATTTTCAGTAACTTAGGGCATTGTAGCAACCAAGGAAATGCATGTGGGTGGAGAGGGGGGAATCTGAATCTTGAAAATGAAATTTGCACATGGAATTTCCTCATCCCTAGCAAAATGGTGTTAAGATTGGTGTTCAAGAGTGTCTGCTTGCAATTTCCTTCTCTGCGCTTAGAAGCCCTGTTTCTTCACTTCCAGATGAGTTGAATGTGGCTGTAGGTAATTGTTCTTTAAGGAAATGAACTCTTTGTATGCTCAGATGTGTTCTGCTATTGCTTCCCTTGGGGCTGAGCTCCATTTCAAACGAATCCCTGAAAACTCCACAATCCAACCATGTCCGTTTGTGGTGAGGTGGGGGAGCTCACAGATTTATCCGTTTATTGCAGTTATTTATAGCCCACCTTTCAGGATGCAAATCCAAGGCAGATTACAAGAACTATGAAAATGCATTAATAAAATCACAATAAATAATCTCAAAATATAGCAAGTAAAGCTGTTTCCCACCGGTCTGGTGACTGTAGACCTGCATTACCTTGCTTAGAGAGATCTTTGTGCTTTTGAATGGGGAACTGGATGTTGAATTAAGCCAGCTGCAGATTGCAGGATGCCACCACATGATTCAGTCCTTCAACACAAAAAGAAAAAGAGAAATGTCTGAGTGTCATTGATACGCCATGTCATCTTGCAAAAAACAAAAAACAGGGCTTTTTCCAGCTGGAACTCACTGGAACTCAGTTCCAGCACCTCTCAGCTGAGTGCCACTGCCATTCTAAGAGACAAGGGAGGCATTCATAATGAATTCCAGCACCTCTTTTTCTTAAAAAATAGGACGGCAAAAAAGCAGTAAAAGATAATAAAAATCCATGGAAAATAAGGGGTTCTTTTCTGCACATCTCATATTATGAATTTTGATCATGCTTTATTTTATTATTATTGGGTTTGTTTGTTTTTATAGGGAATGGGATAACAGTGTAACTCTCTGAGAATTACTGAATAGGCATTCAATCCTTTACTAGTATGTGGAAAGGGTGAGGCCTCGTTCTCATTGAGATGGTAAGCCTGTATCTGGACTGTGATTGAACAGTAGTAAAACATTCCCTGCATACACAAAATCTAGCATATCAGAGATAAAGATTCTAGCCTAACCTTCTCCCTGGCCTGCTAATTTTCTCTCTTTGGGAATTTTTTCTTGTTTGTTGTGTTCTCTGATTGAGAGCATGCCAAGTGAGGCCTACCAACCATCTGAAAGGGGCACTGTCGGGCTGCCATTTAACACATTTAGCAACAGCCAAGCTTCACTATATTGTAATATATGTCTTCTCTGATTACAGTGCTAAACTGCAGACATTTATGCTTTGATAGCTCCCTGGTTTAAAAAACATCCAGACTCAAGGTGTGTGTTATTTTACAAATGTCACACATAATAAAGTCTGTTTATCCAACAGCAAAATTTTATTAGCCTAATATGAAGGATTGAATATGCAAACTTCAGAGTTTGTAGATGTACAGTATAAGGTATGTTTTCATTTCATCAGTTGTTGCATAATTTATCTTATACACATACATTTAGTAGTCACATGGGTTTTTGATTTTTTTTAAAAAAAATTCAGTTTCTTTTTTTAAAAAAAAACAGTAGGTTTTTTGCAGAGTTGAACCTAAGCAAAATATTATTATTATTGAAACACTAACTAGGCTTACTGTTTTCAGGTTTGCTCAGAAGTTAATCCATCTCAACCACAGAAATAAAATTAGCCGAACAATTAAAATTGAAAAAGCCACTTCATCAGTTGGTTAACTGAACTGTGGAGTTTTTTTTTAAGAGTGCAATTTTATGCGTCTCTAGTGAAGTCTAAAAACTGCCAATTAAAAAGTCATTAAAACATAGTTAGGTTTGAAAGGATGTTTGTCAGCTGAAATAATTGTTAAACCCTGCCGAAAATGGCTCTAATTCATGTAACTGTACCTACTCAGGAAGGCTGCTTTGGCATAGAGGCTCTTAATCTTTTGTTGCTTATGAGGCCATTTGCACAATACGAAGAACTATCATGCTCTCTAGTAGTGTTCACAGTGAATTCTGTAATTGGGGGACTGAGAAACAAACTTCTGTTTTGGAATTCCTCAGCCCATTATGACATGAGCCCAAACCCCCTCCAGAGTTTGTATCTGGTTCATTCTGAGGTTGGCTCATGCCCCAAACTGTTGCTTCCCATTGATGGGTGGAGCTCACGTATTTATTTTGCCTCAGTGTGTTGGTGGGGGTGACTGTACACTGGAATGGACCAACAGACTCCTTGCCCTAGACCTGAAGTCAGAGCCAGCCCAAGACATTTTGGTGCATGAGGCGAACCACAAAATGGTGCTCTACTCCCTTCTGGAGAAGAAAGGGTGAATGAAGATCTACATCAGGAACAAGGGTGGGGAAATGAAGATCTCCATCAGGGATCTGTTGCTCCTGTGAATCCTGCCTCCTGAAACTGTTGCTTCACCTTGCCTCATGTGTGGGCCGGCCCTGCCTGAAGATAACCCTGTTGTATCTGCCATACCTGCTAATCTGGGTGGATTTACGTGTGTTAACAGTGAGAAATCAATGGTCTACTTTGTTGGCTCCTAAGAGGATCAGTTAAATTTAAATGATTTGGGGGGCTTTACAAAACAAAGTTTTGACGTCTTGCATTTCTGAAAAGCACTGAGCAGCATACACTTTACCAGCCCCATCAGTAGAAGGCCTGCCCAAGGACCCTCACTTGCGCAATGGGGCTTCCCCACCTTCTCTTCCTCCTGCATGTCCCCATGCCCCTCAAAATTGGCTATGGGGATTGGAAGAACACATAGAACAGCATGCAGTGTGTATGTGTATAGTTCTGTTTGGAATACCTGTGTGAACAGAATGACAGGAAGAGTGTGGTGTTGAATTCCACCCTGTATGTTTAACTTGCTCCTGAATTGTCTTATTTTTGTGTCTGTGAGCTACATTGTAATGGTCATTGGATACAAACAAGGAAAAGCTGACTAACACTATGTGAGTGGAGCAGCAGAAGTGGTGATGGCAAGGATGACCACTGGTCCATCACTGCAGCTTCCCTCCATTGCTGCTGGCCTAGCTGAACCCAGTGCTGTCACTGTCTTCACCTCATGACCTCTGATGTTGACATTGGCAGAAGGCCCCCAAGGCAATAAGAAATAATAAACTGAATGGCTGTGGAAGAATCTGTAATTGCCTTTCCCAGCTCATCTCCACAGTGTTGGGTGATTTGGCATTCTTTTTTCAAAGGGGCCTTAGCGTTTACCTGACCATACCTCATGCTGATGCCAGCTCTTCTCAAAATTGCCATCTCTAAGATGTTTTGTCACCCACAACATGAGAGATAAGGGAATCCTGTATCTTTCTTCCTGTGAATGAAATAGCAGTTTGGGATAGATGATTTCCAGAGCAATCCTATCTGCACCAGGAGTTTGCCTAGTGGGCCTTTGATGTAAGTGCTGCTACACTGGCAAAGAGGAGCTCCACTGGTGCCTCGGAGGAGCTCCCAGTATCCCAAGGGAAGGCTCTTTCTACATGGAGGTACATCAGTGGGGCCTGAAATGGGTTTGGAACAGTCATGGATGCACATGATACAAAGCACCCTTGTTTTCCTAGCTTGCTCCTCCCAGATGACTGAGACCAGCCTTGGTGCTAACATAGTTTACTTCCCAATTATGTCAATGGAAGGGATTTTTTTAAAAAAAATGGAAGAAGAAGAAAAATGGGGCAATGCTACCCTACTCCACCTTTTGCCGTGGCAGACTATAAGAAGTGATATCTCTGCTATGGATTCCTCTGTTCCATAGGATTGCTACTCTCAAGCTTAAAAATGACTGCTGAGGAAAGGGTTAAGCAGTGCATCCTTTTCTGTTTTGACTCACAACATGGCTCATATACTGATTCTGACTTTAAAACAAAACTACAGAGGTAAAAAAACAAGAGAAGCTACATAATGTGGAGTTTGACTCTCTTGAGTGCTGGAGAGCAACAGATTCAGATTCCTGGTGAAAATCAGAACTGCATTCTGAAGTAGTTGTATATTTGAACACAGATACTTATTTTAAAAAAACAGATCCTTTACCTTGAGATTGATTTTTTTTTTGGGGGGGCACCTGAATTCTGTTTAGTTTAAGTGGCAGGGAGACAATGAAGGGCAGACCTTTTCAATGTTTATGAAATTATGCATTGTATGGCTAAAAAATTTAAAAAATATTTTTTCTCCACAACATAAATTACTAGAACTTATATTCACCTCCCAAAATTGATGGGCAGTAAATTCACGGGAGACAAATTAATAATTAGAGATGAGCACTTTAAAGTTCCCCTTGGAATACTGAGAAATTACCTCAAATCCCCATCTGTAATAACAGAATCTTGTATTTTACCCAAACTAATCTGACGACTCAGAAAAATTACCTACCAGTCTGCACCTTATTTCATGAAATGGCATAAAGTCACTCTATTAGATTATATGGGTGGGTGTAAAATACTGAATGGGCAAAATTCAAGGGAATGGAGCCCACAAACACAAACAATCTGCAGAAGGTGGGTTTCCAAAACCCCTGGATTTTATTCCTGCAGCATTTTCACTCTATTGTGTATAATGAAGCCACATCACTTAATTAACATGAAATAGCAGAAATTAAGATGCAAACCTGAAGATTGTGGGGGATCCCGCCCCTGCAGATTTTTCCATGCAGAGGTTTTGCCGCTGTGGAATCTCTTTCCCCCTTTTGATTGGAGTGGAGCAGTGTTTCCATTCAGTAGGTAAAACTGAGAGGCCAGGAAAGCCTGCGTCTTCTTCTCTAGTTCAGATTTTAACCTGAGCCATAGAAGAATTTGGTGCCCAGTAAAGCACACATCTCCTTTGAGTCAGAATATAACAAGCTCCTGAAGTTGTTTCTTGAACCTCTACTCATAATTAACTATTGGAAATGGCAGCTGCCTCTGGCTTAGAAGGCTTTAAAAGGGGATAAGGCAAATTCATTGGAGATAGGTAATAGCTTATAATGGCTTGATGGAACCCACAAACTATACGGGGTTCTTATGACTTGCTTGCTTTTACAGTATCTTTAGGCTTTCCAGAGGTAACCTGGCTGCCACTTGTGGGAAAAGGCTTGTGGACTAGATGGACCTTTGGCCAGATTCATCAGGATTCTTATTATGTTCTTATGTCACTGAAGTGGTTAATGTTACATAGTATTGTGAGTATTATTGGATTTTAAAAATCCTATACAAACTACTTCATACAAAAGAAGTTATTTCCACATGATTTGAAACTTCCTCCTATAATTTTGTTTTGTGTCTCCGTTTTGTCACTTGTCACACACATCAAAAACGGCTTCATTTTAACTCTAAGAAACAACCGATGAAAGACAATCCAGGAACAAAACAAAAAAGCCATACAATTACTTACATTTTTAAAGGGTTCTCTCTTTTTTGACATCTGAATTTTAGAAACAAGTTTCAGAACTTCCTTTTTTCCTGGAAGGGAAGAAGTTTGCTTTTTGGAAGCCATTATGGGGCAGTATTGAATGTCTGAGTTTTAAAAAACAACAAAGAGCAGCAGCAGCAACAATAACTAAGCACCACCACCCAAAAAACCCTGCCAACCTCCAAACTTTTAGAATTGCAAAGGCAGCATTTCTCATCTCTATGTATGATCATTTCTTGAGTTTCTGCTCTATGAGCTGAAATTGCATGCACAACCCAATTAATAAAGGTTCATGGGAGGCAGTGAGCCATTTCTGTGGCATGAGATACAATGCATTTGTAATTTGTAGGCTGGATTATTGCGGAGATTATGGTGACTGTTGTTCTATTCTATAACAACAATTATATACATGGCACACAGTATCTTAGCAATAAAATCCCTACCCTGAAGAGCTTACAATCTAGATTTAAGGAACAGGGGAGACAACAAACTGACTGAAGTGCTTCAGCCAATGTCTCACTCTCAGTATGACATTGCCTCTGCTGTTTTGTTTTGTTTTTTGCTATCTTTGCATAGAAGCACGACTTGGAGTTCCAGGTATGGAGAGGAGGCAAAAAAGAAAGAATGGGGTCAGTTTAAAAGGAGCAGGAGACAAGAGGGTGGTGGAGTTGGAGTGATGACTGACAGACATGGACACGGGAGATAGGGCATTGTGGCTAGATAGATAAGAAAGAAAGAAAGAAAGAAAGAAAGAAAGAAAGAAAGAAAGAAGAACATTTGGTTCTGTTTTATACAGCTACACATTTAGAACAGAATTAGATAAAGATTGCTGAAACCTGGGTGAGTGACAGAATTGCCTTCAAACCATGCAGTACTAGCTTGGAAAGTCATTTGTGCATTAAGGAAAGCAAAGGAGCACCACCCATGATGGATCTGAGCAATTGTGCCCAGCACACAGTGTCACACGCTTTCATGATAACTGCCAGCAATTTTAGTTGATTACAGAACTGTACATCCTAATAAAATACAAATACAAATGTCTTCTTTGTGCGTGAGGACCTGTATATGGAAGAGAACAGCATTTCCATAATTGGCAACTGAAAGGGAAAATGTTTAAACACAAGCTGCAGTACAGTAATAGACACCTGTATAATATGTCTACATACTTTTGGATATGTGTTAATTTTAAGATCTTATCTTCCTGGTTTTTTTAAAAAATGAATTCCATGACTGGCTGGGCTGAGTGAGAGTGGTTGTCCAAAGGTTTCCCAGGTGACAGAATGGAGATCTGGACCTAGATTTTCCAAGTTCTAGTCGAACAATATTAATCAAGACACCACACAGATTCTGATTATACTCACTGCCAGCCCAGCAACTCAGGATGAAAAGGAAGCAGTAGAGAGACCAGTGTCCCATCCATGCACACAAAGATGTCACCCAACCAAGCTCAGGAGCAATTATTTAATGTTATGGCTGACATGGTTCTCTTCTCCCATATGGTAGTGGGTCTTTTCAAGATTGCATAAGTATGTGGGATTAAGCCCTGTAAAATAGCTGTAGAATTGAAATGATTCCACAACTGACCTCTTCTCCATATCTGACGTAAGTAGCTAGTAGACATTCTAATGAGATCTGGAATTACTTGGATTTAAATCAGATTTCGCAGGTGTGTTTCCCACTGACATGTTTTAGATCAGAGTCCAGGCTGTCTGGAATCTGTATCTGGTAAGATGACCTGTGTCTAGATCCAGATCACGCATTCAGGGGTCACCGACCATGTATTTGTCACCACAGGCCTACAACCATCACACAGCATTTATGCAGCGTTTCATAGCACTGTTCTAGTGAGTGGCTAACCCACCTGGCCACACAAATGTGTGACTGAGGGGTTTTCTCCAAGAACTAGAATTACTGCTTTTAAGAAACAAGAAAAGCTACTTGCTTCATAATCATAAAAGCAGTGTAACAATGCCCAACACAAAAAGCATCAAAACAAGTTTTAAAAATTGAAAATGGAATTAGTAAATCCTGTTATGATTGTAGAGATTAGCACAAATGGCTATACACTGAACAAATAGTTAACTTCTTCCAAGCTAAATTGGCTGCTGCTGAGCCATTAAAATTCATCATATTAATCTTTTGGTACAAACAGAACTATGCTAAGATCTTTATATGAAACACAAGCACATGGTACGGAAATCACATTCCAACACCAAGTAAATCAATCTTCTTTTTCATTGTTTATTTTTCATAATCCTCCAAGGCACTGGCTCACACAAAGAGGCAACTGCCTTGCAGATTTTTACATTTTTTAAAATAAAATAAAGTAATGTGTATTTATATGTTAGGTGTAAACGGGGAGGGGGGAGTTTACTGAGAAATAAACAGCTTTTATTGGCTTTCATCACTTGCAATTATGAGAGCCTTGTCACCATTTCAAAACTCTCATAATACCATTTTTTAGTGAAGTTTTTAAAGCACAAAAAGCAAGAAATGGTCAGTCTCCAGAGATAGGTAGAGCTGACACAGTAACTCCCATGTAATTCACTTTTTTATGTGATTTCAGTCAATGCAATTGTGTAGCGACAAGAGCTTCACCTACCTCACAGGGTTGTTACGAGGATAAAACAGATTAATAAGCTATGGCCCTTTCAGGAAGGATGGGATATAGAAACAATAAATAAATGAATAAAGTATTATGTTTATTGGGCATTTCTTACTGAGGCAGTAGCTAACCCTGTTAGAATTTGGAGTCAACATATTATGTTTTTGTCCTAACCCATGCCACATTGTTCTTCATGTTGTCTAAAGGGCTCAGGTATTTGGTATTGCTTTTATCCTGCCTGCTCATAGGTGTGTGTGTATTTTCATTTGGGTGTTTCCCAAAAGGGCACTGTGTTCAAATGCCCAGTTACAAGTGAATTGGGGGGTGGTGTAAGGCGGGGGGGGGGGGGGAGAGAAGACACTGCACACCCAAGGTTTAAAGGTTTGAATGACCCCACCATGTGTGTGGGGGGTCATAGCTGTCAACTTACAGATTTGAAAATAAGGGACCAGCAGCCTTGAAAATAAGGGACCAGCAGCCAAAATAAGGGACCTGCAGCCTCACCTGTTCCAGGCACTCCAGTCTTCCTGTCCTCCTGCAGTCTGGTCAAACTCATGCTGGTAGCTTCAAGAACACTGTCCAACCAACTTTGTAACCAGAGGTTCAACTGAATCACATGCACCACAAGGCCTATGCAGCCTCAACTTAAGATGGCTCCCCGGCCTGGCTTTGCACTGCAAAGTTTGCAGCAGCACGTGCAACAAAATGGTGTCCAGCATTCAGAAACCTCCTCAGCTTGCATTAACTAGCCACACACATGGCATGCAAGCTCCACCCCCCAGTCGTTCTTAGACTTCTTATTGGGTGAGCAACACAGCCAAGCAACACAGTTGGAGCCTCCCTCCTCCCTGGCCAGCAGGCAGGAAGGGAGAGGAGCTGCTTCCTTTGAAATTTAAGGGACATTTAAGGGACATCCATCAATAAGGGACAGCAGCGGGACATGGCGCTGGAATAAGGGACTGTCCCTTCAAATAAGGGACACTTGACAGCTATGGTGGGGGTCAAATTTAATACCACAACAGATGCATTTGTTGGGGTAGTCATTAAGAAAGTGTTAACCGTTCAGTACAGTGGTACCTCGGGTTAAGAACTTAATTCGTTCCGGAGGTCTGTTCTTAACCTGAAACTGTTCTTAACCTGAAGCACCACTTTAGCTAATGGGGCCTCCCGCTACTGCTGTGCCGTAGGAGCACAATATCTGTTCTTATCCTGAAGCAAAGTTCTTAACCCGAGGTACTATTTCTGGGTTAGCGGAGTCTGTAACCTGAAGCGTCTGTAACCTGAAGCATCTGTAACCTGAGGTACCACTGTATTGCTTTTTAACATATACATAGAAGGACTTTTAAGGTTCAGCAAGGGCATGCAGCTGCAGAGTCCTTTGCCTGGCACCCACAAGATCCCCTCCCAGCACGGAAATGAGGTTTACAAGAAGCGCTCTATTGTAACCAAGCGAAGAGTGTGTGGCTGGCCGCAGCCAGGGTGTGTGGTGCCCATGACAACTTTTACCCTTCTCAGTTTGCAAATGTGCCCACAGGTCCCAAAAGTTTGGCACCTCCTGTTTAAAGGAACAAATGTATGACTGTCAAGAGTAGACTCCAAAAAAACCCAAAAACTTATCTTGGTTTCTCTTGGCACAATACCATCCCTATGCTGTTTTGTTCCAGTATTAATATATAGCATTAGCATACTGTCCCGCAACACTCCAGATTTAAAATACTGCACTTAGTCAGCAGTTTTCTTCCTTCTTTTAAAGTATTTTCTTTTCTTTCCCTCCATCAGTTTTCCTGCTTAGGAATTTGCATAGCCATATAAAGGGGGGGGGGGGTTGAGCAGAGGGAAGTTTTTGGTGTTTTTTTTAAACAAAGAGTTGAGTTGAAAGTGTTGGGTTTGTTAATGGAAGGTCTATGCTTTCTTTGCACCCAAGAAAGTCAGCCGGCAGCTGAAACTCACTTAAAACAACCGCTAAATGAAAGAAATATAAACACACATTTAATGACTTGGTTTTTTCCCTTTTTCTTCTTTCATGAAAGTGTGTGTCAAAAGATTTTCACTTGTATAAGGTAACTCTTAATGATGTGGGAGCCAGAGGAGCCAGAGATGAGTCTTTCGTTGATAATTTCTGAACAGATGAAAAAGAATATTTTAAATTCTTGAGATGTTTGTGACTTTTTGGATGCCTCTTAGTAGATAAAGTTGACAGCTCTATCAGCTTTACACTTTGTGGAGGGAAATACTTTACTTCCAAGAGCAAAATGTCAAGGCATTATTGATATGGTTTTCTATATGTTAATTGAAATACGTGATGGCCTTTCCCCCAACTTAGTGTGAAGTTATCTCTGGCATTATCAAAGGAACAATACACCCTCCAGTACTGTGTTGTAGCAGGTTAGGGTCATGATCTTCAGCTGTTTCCTGAAATGAAACTCCAACATCTCTTGCACAAGAGTTGGCACTGGAAATTTCTCATTCACTGAAACTTGAAGTGATTTTGTGGTTTCCCCACACATAGCTAGGTTGCCCCAAATTTTCCCTAGAGCAAAAGCTGAAGCAAATTTGGAGGCTTCTCAGGCAAAACATCTGAAGAGTGTTAGGGAAACAAAGGATTTCAGTAGCATGAACAAAATATTTATTTTTCTTGTGGGGGCAGAATGTATACATATCCCAGAGCACTATAATTTCTCCATTTCCTGTTGGAAACAGAGGAATCTGCCTTATTCTGAGTTGGACCATTGGTCCTTCTAACATACTGCCCACATTGTCTAGCAACAGGGCTTCAGTCAAGATTCTTTTCTCATTCCTGTTTTGGGACAACAGGAGTGAAACTGGAAGCTCATTTGGAAATCTTTGCATGGATCTAAAACTTCTGGTTTGAAAGCATGCAAGTGCTATGCTCAGTGTTTTAAATGGTGAAACTGAAACAAACATTTGTTCCCGTCCTGTTGGAAAAATTACTCTCAGATTCCAGAAGCACCTTTTCTAAAGCCAAATATGTAGGGGATTGTCTATGATGGCTGAATAATATAACAAAATATCCTTATTGCAGTGAAACTTGTATTCCATATTCTAGTAGGTGGCTTTCATGAGGCTATATGAGTGTTGTTATCATTGTGCAGAAGCCTTATTCTTTTTCATAGTTAATGGCTCGTGTTAGGGACTTTTGTTTCTTTCGTGATACCAGTTTTGTTATCTTGAATGTGTTTATACTTTCTAAAAAGTAGACAGAAAGAAAGATACAGTGGGAAAGAAAAGTGCACAAGAGAAAATAGCCACCAAGAGTAATAATTCCAGTTAATGGCTATTTCATCAGGCTATCATTCAAATAATTCTATCACAAGCTAGCTTTTCACAGCAGAGAGTCAATATTTTCCTTGCGAAAGAGATCTCACTCAAAGTCATGGGGATTCTTGCTCTGGGATTGGGGCCAACATTGTCACTGCGTTATGGCATGCAACAGATTGCTAAACAGAAAATACTCAGTGAAAAGATCCTTTCCACCTTAGAAAAGTTGTGGAGGGACATTGCGCTGTTAGTGTTGAGATGGCTGTGTAGGTGATGAGTTTACTTTTTATTGCACCACAGTAAAGACTTCCGCCCAAGAAATCAATAATAAATGCAGTTTGTTACTCATTTAGCTGAAATGAACAATAAATCCAGCAGTAGTGTACCACACTGCTCACTTGACCGCCAGCTGGTTGAGTCTCTGCAGCCTACTGAGAAAGGAAGGGGTGCAGCAATAAGGTCAGCAAAGTGCAAATGCACCGTCAGGAGCTCCAGATAGGCTCTGCTGGCAGATTTCCATGGCACCAATTTTGCCACCCACCGCCACATCCCTCCCTTCTCTGTGCTGGTATTCTGCAGCGACTCAGGTGGCTAGAGGTCAGGTGAGTGGGGCAGCCCCATCATGCCATCCACTTACAGTGAATGTTTACCATTTGCTCTCAGTGATCATATGTGTGTGCTGACAATCCCAGATGAATTTTGTGAATGCTCAAAGACATGATGTATGTTTCTCTGGTTTTTTAGATAGCCATACCAGCAAATGTTGATGCTCACATTTAGATGACTGTCTTATCACTTACTTCCGTTTCTTTTTGGGATCTAATTGAAAGTGCTGAGCTTGACCTAAAAAGCCCTGGGTGATTAGGAGCTTAGTATCTAGAGGCACTCCTTCCCCCATATTTACCAACCCATACCTTAAGATAATCAATGGAAGCCCTTCTTCAAGTGCTCCCTCAATAAGAGGTGTGGAGAGTTGAGGACACAGCCTTGTCAGTGGTGGCCCCCCTGGCAATGGATGCTTTTCCTAGAAAAGCTGAGCTGCTGCATACTTTACATGTCAACTGGTAAAGACTTATCTCTTCTCTCAGGCTCTTTAAACATCCTCCCATTTTAAATTAACATCAATGTCAATTAACAAACGTCAGTTGGATTTTCTGATCGTTCAGTGGTAAACAGTGGGTTTTCCCGGGGACCTGTGCCTAGGAAACATGGGGCAAGTGAAAATGTTGATGAGCCCTTAGTAAATATATCTAACTAATAATTCAAAAATCTGTTTGGAGTTGTTGACATTCTCATTTGCATGTTTACTTTCATCAACTATCATACACCACTGTAACATACCATGTTCTCTTCTTACATTATCAGCCCACAGATGGAATGGGATTCCCTTTTTTGCTTCTACTCTTCCATGTGTGCTAGTGGTGTGGGTGATTCCTCCATCTCCTGTGCAAGGTCAATCCATCAGCTAAAGAATCATTATAAAGGAATAATGTGGATATAATTGCTAGAAAGCTGTCCTCATTTGAACAGGGCAGGTATGCCATTTGGTTCTTTAGGTGTATAGATATAAAAGAATATTTAGAGTAGAGGTCACTGGAAAAAAAATAATTTATTTGAACTTATTTTGCTAATTGTAATATTGTTCTATTGTAAACAATATTCTAATGTTCTATTGTAAACAAGATTAATCACTGGTCTCATTTAAACCAAACCTGCAAAGATATCCAGTCCATCTTCAGTTTCTTTGATTGCCCAGAATACCTCATTCACATTTAAGGGCAGATACAGAAACAGCTAGGAGGACTTTTAAGACCTGCCAATCTTTTGATTTTGATTTTAATGTAAGTGTTGTCCACACCTCTGGCCATTAGAAAAGACTGACACTACCATTTTGAGTCCATTTTGTTGTTTGTTTATATAAAGCTTTTTAGTAGGCAAGCAAAGAGTGCATGTTAAGGATTTATTTTATTCACTCCCTCTGTGAAACAAAAAAGGTTATCCTGAAGTTTGCAGAAGATTTCATATTTCAACCAAGCTCTGCACATATCTCAAGCAATGTCTTTTCAATGCAAAATATCTGTGCTTGATCCATTGTGCAGTCGTAGTATATCTATTTTCTCTCTCTTTAATGGCTTAGAAAAAAGGGAAAACATGAACTGCCAGCAAGTTAGGAAACAAATAGTTGATGGCTAAGATCTTATCTTGGAATTTCTCATCTCTCTTGCCATATTAAGTTCAGGCAAGAAACACACACTCTGAATCACTAAAGGACAAGAGTTTGGGAAGCTATTTCAGCACTCTTGGGAACAGTGCTGTTGTGGTCAATACAATTGCTAAACATATGCAATAATATAGCTTGTCGCTTCACCCTTTGTGTTCATTTTTATCCTTTCTCTGGGAAATCTTTAGCAAACTGATGACCTGGGTCGGGCAGTGGGTGGGTTCCTTTCCTCCTACTAAGCCTGACTTCCCTTCCTGAATATCAGATGTCATCTCCTTGGACTAGAATTCTCATAGTCCTTAGGAACTGGATGTGGTAGTTTTCGACTGCTTTCCACATCACAGTATTGAGACCATATTGCGTAACAACACTCTTAGTAATCCTTAAACACCATTCTGATCTCATTGATCTCTGTCTTCTGTTGACTAGGGTAGGGACAATACAGCAAAGGAAAAGCAAGATAATGTAATATGATATGAGGTATTTATATGATAAAACCAACCCTTCCATTCGCTACCATTAGTCTAACCATCACTTACAGCCCCAGAAGATAGAAAGGAATGTACCACCAGCAACTGCTGCGAAACAAACAAAAGACAATCTTATGCCTGGGAGAACAGAAGTGTCTTTGCCTAGTGCCAAAGAGATATCTGTGTCGGTTGCAGTCAAGCTTCCCTGGGCAGAGTATGTCATCTTACAGAGGCTGCTACTGATCCTACCCACTGCCTTGCAGGACATGTTCAGGAGAAGAAAGGGATGAGTGGAGTCCCTAAGATGGTTGAATGGTACCTCTTTCTGGCAACTTCTTCAGCCAAGCTGGCACCAAACATATTGCTCAGCTTTCCTTTGGACCACATCAGTGAAGCTGAGAAGGGGGGTCTTGTCATCTGGGCATCCCAGGACCTCGATTTACACTGCCCAGGCTTGCCCCTTGGGGAGGTCAATGAGGAGGCAGCAGTTACGAGTTATGTGTCTCTACAGTCACAGAGTGGGCAGTAATGGGTACCTGCAGTGGGTAGCAGCATCAGGACAGGTGGAACAAAAGGTCCTGCAGCTGCCACCAGGCATTGGGGATACAGTGGTATCTCAGGTTACAGATGCTTCAGGTTACAGACTCCGCAAACCCAGAAATAGTACCTCGGTTTAAGAACGTGGTGGCGCGGCGGCAGCAGCAGGAGGTACCTCAGGTTAAGAACGGTTTCAGGTTAAGAACGGACCTCCAGAACGAATTAAGTTCTTAACCCGAGGTACCACTGTACTGAAAATTGTGGTGGCTACAGTTGCCTAGCCTAGTACATCTCTCTCTCTCTCTCTCTCTCTCTCTCTCTCTCTCTCTCTCTCTTTCTCACCCTCTCAGCTTCACACATTAAGCTTTTTTTAAAAAAAATAAAATAAAACAGGTCCCATGCCATGTTCTTCTTCCAGGCCTGCTCCTGTGTTTCCCCACATTGAAAACCCATGCAAATGTTGCTTTTCAGTGTTAATAACAGCAATGTAATACTTAGCACTATAGGCAATTGAAAGTGTTCCATATACATTGTTTTCTCATTCTTACATCTCTTTGAGATGTTGTTTAGTCGTTTAGTCGTGCCTGACTCTTTGTTACCCCATGGACCAGAACACGCCAGGCACTCCTGTCTTCCACTGCCTCCCGCAGTTTGGTCAGACTCATGCTGGTAGCTTCGAGAACACTGTCCAACCATCTCGTCCTCTGTCGTCCCCTTCTCCTTGTGCCCTCCATCTTTCCCAACATCAGGGTCTTTTCCAGGGAGTCTTCTCTTCTCATGAGGTGGCCAAAGTATTGGAGCCTCAGCTTCACGATCTGTCCTTCCAGTGAGCACTCAGGGCTGATTTCCTTCAGAATGGATAGGTTTGATCTTCTTGCAGTCCATGGGACTCTCAAGAGTCTCCTCCAGCACCATAATTCAAAAGCATCAATTCTTTGGCGATCAGCCTTCTTTATGGTCCAGCTCTCACTTCCATACATCACTACTGGGAAAGCCATAGCTTTAACTATACAGACCTTTGTTATACTATACTATAGTATATACTATGCTATACAGACTCTTTGAGATAGGTTAGCATTATTAGCCTATATTGTGGAAATGCAGCCAGAGACAGAGAGAGAGAGAAAGAGTCTTTTCCAAAGTCCAACTAATGAGTTCATGGCAGATTTGAACTGAGGACTTCCTGATTTACAGCTCAATGTCTTAGCTACTGTGCTGCAGCAGCTTTAAGGCCAGAAGTTCACTGCCATCTCCACCACCTAGCCTGCTATAGGAGGTCGAAAATTCATATGTTTTCTTTTCCCAGTGTAATCATTTGTTCTCCATTGCATACAAATAGAAGTATCCAAAATATACTGGAACGTGCAATGCATGAATAAAGAACAATGTGGAATTATAGCAGCTACAAAAGAGTGGGCAGAGTTACCACCCACTACCCAAACAGCCATGAATTTGTCTGCCATCCTCTCTCATTAAAGAAAAAGAGAGGCACATCTTTCCTTTGGCTTAATTACACATAATCTTGGTGACAGCCAAAACACAAACCTAAACAGTCAATCAGAGAAAAATATACACAAAATTAAGCACTTCACACAGTGTCCAACCCTTTCAATCTTTATTAATACTTTAATTATATTAATTACACTGTAGTTTAGTGCATTTGCTATTTACAGGGAGGTGGGAGAGAGTAGTGATGGAATGGATTCTAGTAAGTAATGAGTCTGAATAGAATGGGCTTGTGCTAAAATGAAGATTATTAGCAAAACCTAAAGTAGCAGTGATTTGTATAAATAAATAATTCAAGTTTATGCTTCCTTCTGTTCCACTCATTCACGTATTTTTTTTCTGCAGCAAAGTGTTCTAACATGGGCTGTTGGGCTTTGAGCAACAGAGTAATTATCAAAAATCAGGCTGCACATTCAAGTTTCAAAAGGGTTGATTTGCTTGTACTTAATTCGCCTAACTGCTTTGAATCTATGTTGGTCAATGAGCCTGCTGCTCCCCACCCAACCCCACAAAAAAAAGTTTGGGGGAGGGATAAGGGGCTTGCAGGCCATTGCCAAGGTAGGGCAGCTTAACCGAGGACAGGCCTCTATTTTAAGGTGTCCTCTTTTTTTCATAGCAGACGAATCTCATCATATATATATATATATATATATATATATATATATATATATACACACAGAGAGAGAGAGAGGGGGGGGGGAGAGAGAGAGAGTGTGTGTGTTACAAGTGTGGTGGATTAGGGGAATGCTGTTGATGTAGTGTATCTTGATTTCAGTAAGGCTTTTGACAAAATCTGCAATGATATTCTTGTGGAGAAGCTGGTAAAATGGGGACTGGAAGGTAGCTGTTAGGTGGATTTGTAGCTGGTTGAAAGACCAAACCCAAAGAGTGCTCACTAACAGTTCCTTGTCATGGGGGGGGCGGGGGAAGAGAGACAAGTTGTGTGCTGCAGGTTCTGTCCTGGGCCGGTTATTGTTCAACATCTTAGATTAAGGAATTGAGGGGATGCTAATAAAATTTGCGGGACACGGGTGGCGCTGTGGGTTAAACCACAGAGCCTAGGACTTGCCAATCAGAAGGTCGGCGGTTCGAATCCCTAGGACAGGGTGAGCTCCCGTTGCTCAGTCCCTGCTCCTGCCCACCTAGCAGTTCAAAAGCACGTCAAGTGCAAGTAGATAAATAGGTACCACTCCGGCGGGAAGATAAACGGCATTTCCGTGCACTGCTCTGGTTCGCCAGAAGCGGCTTAGTCATGCGGGCCACATGACCTGGAAGCTGTACGCCGGTTCCCTCGGCCAATAAAGCGAGATGAGTGCCACAACCCCAGAGTCGGTCACAACTGGACCTAATGGTCAGGGGTCCCTTTACCTTGACCTAATAAAATTTGCAGATGATACCAAACTGGGACAGGTAGCCAATGCCACTGAAGGCAGAATCGGGATTCAATAATAAATAATTAATAAATAAATGTGACCTTAACAGATTGAAGAACAGGGCCCAAACTAACAAAATGAATTTCAATAGGGACAAATGTTAGGGTCTACACTTAGGCAGTAAGAAACAGCTGCACAAATATAAGATGGGGGAAAATTTAGTCTTCTTTGAGGATATTTCCTTTTTTTGTCAAATGTGTAGTAACTTTGTGTAAGTGTGCAAGTGTTGTATAAGTGTGGAAGGAAGGAGGAAGGAAGGGAGGGAGGAACTTTGGTTCTCACACCACACTAAGTCCTTGGAAACAGGAAAGTAGTTTCAGAATACTTTAGCTGGAAAAATTATGGAAGAAGAAGAAGAAGAAGAAGAAGAAGAAGAAGAAGAAGAAGAAGAAGAAGAAGAAGAAGAAGAAATAATGCTTGAATTCCAGACAGGACAAGAGAGATATCCAAAGATGGCCAATGGGATTTCTCCAGGACTCGTTCCATAAATATATTCAAGCATTTATGCAGAGGAAGTCTTGATAGACCCCACATACATATACTGTTCTCTGAACTCTGAGAGGATGACTAGAACAAAAGTGTAAGCAACCCATTAAAGGGATGCTGGAAGAAAGGAACTATCACATATGTGTTCTCAGGTGGCATCTCATTCATGCAGCTTTCCTGGCTGGACTTCCTTTCCTTTAGCAGGAGAACTGCATCATTCAGCATCAGAATCCTTCACAATCATGGGGATCACAGATTCAGAGGTAAACTGAAACAACAGAAGATTAATCCTCCGAATGAATAGGGATTAATTGTCTTTACTCTTCATTTGAGCATACACTTCAGTTATTGGGAGGGGTGGAAAACTTTGTGCAAAACTTAGAAGCTGGGGTGGGGGGAATACTTGGAGCCAGATAGAAAAGCAAACAAGCAAGCAAACAAACAAATGTTTTTGACCAAGGTTTTAATTAACCTTTTGAGATTTCAAATGTTGTGTCCAGTCAACTAGCATCAGAGGGTTTTTTCCCATTGAGTATCTCATGACTTGAGTCTTATTTATGCTTTATCATAAAACACACAGGAGGGCACACACTCCAATGCACTTGTTCTGTTAGTGCAAGGATTTATGCTTGTGCAATAGAAGTCCACCCCCACCCCCCGATACATGCACCCTTCACCCTCTCCAAATCTATTATGGAGGGTTGGGACAACCTGCAGAACAAATTTAAGGAACATGTTGTTCACTGTGCAAGCATGAATCCTTGCACAGATGGAACAAGTTAGGTAAAAGGTAAAGGGACCCCTGACCATTAGGTCCAGTTGTGACCGACTCTGGGGTTGCGGCGCTCATCTCACTTTATTGGCCGAGGGAGCCGGTGTACAGCTTCCGGGTCATGTGGCCAGCATGACTAAGCCGCTTCTGGTGAACCAGAGCAGCACACGGAAACACCGTTTACCTTTCTGCCAGAGTGGTACCTATTTATCTACTTGCACTTTGATGTGCTTTCGAACTGTTAGGTTGGCAGGAGCAGGGACCGAGCAATGGGAGCTCACCCAGTCATGGGGATTCGAACCGCCGACCTTCTGATTGGCAAGTCCTAGGCTCTGTGGTTTAACCCACAGCGCCACCCGCATCCCTCATGGAACAAGTTACTTAGTGCTATATTGAATGTAACCCCAAGGAGTCCATACTGGTAGCAAAGTTACCCAACACTGGCAAATGATAAGAACTTGTATCAAATGTGATACAAATGTGAGGGAAAATCTGTTAAAATTGTTGTATACAAACTTTGATGCAACAGGAGGTTAAACTTAGAACACACACATTTTTCTTAACATTGTAAGAGTTGCCCAATGATTGGTTTCAAAGTGGCTCTTTCCCTAGGTTTCAATTCTCTGGTGATGTTCCACAGAATTGATTCTTTCCATAGAACCTGGTCATAGAAAATTCTGGTTCCTGCTATCGTTGCAGACAGTGGCATATGTACACATAACATAAATAAAACACAGCAACTGTTGTGCTCTTTGCCCTTTGTTTTGTTTCGCCTCTGTAGTGCTTCTGATAACTGGAATTATTGTCACACGGAGAGTTCTATATTCCACTAAAAGTGTGATATCTCTGAGAACAGATGATGGCTTTATTGCATAAACTTTTGTCGTTGGTGAAGTGCAGCCATAAAAGCCTAAGTCCTGGTCCTTTTATGACTCCTTTTGTTCAGGAGAATCTAATGGAGGAAAAACAGCACAGAGATGTGAAAAGGCTGCTTGTTTACGATTCTATCCAGATTCCTAGCTTGCCTTTCCCCCCCTTCAATAAAAGGAAAGGAAACCAGCAGGAAAATTACAATACAGAGCACCTCCCGGATTTCTTTCACCATTCCCTCTCATCTGTGTATCAAGCCACAAGGCAGCTGTTGAACAAGTAATATCAACAAAGCCATCTTTTAGCCCTTTGATTTTAGGCTATTCATATCTTCTGCCCTGGAATGAAATGACTTTCACAATTAAAACAGCGAAATCAATGCCGTATCTATTGTCATGTCTTCAGGAGAAAAGCTTTAATTACAACCGTCGTTAGATAACACAATCATTACACCTCCTTAATCTCAAATATAAAACCAGTCTTCTTTGAGTGCTACACTACCCTTTTTCTTTCATTTTTTTAAAGAAAATGTGAATGGCTTTTTATCTGAGTACTTCAATTTGCATGGCTTTGCTTCAAGGCAGCTCCCCGTGATATGTTAATTGCAGAGTGCTTTAAGTACTAAAAGATTAACATAAAACCCTTTGCAAACAAGCTAATAGTTTATGATAATTTTTGCACGGCCTTTGTGTGTCTATCACTGCATTGCCTCTAGCTGTAATTTTATAAAGAAGCTGTAAAATATCATTTAAACAAGTTCATTTACACATAATTATTATACCAGAATCACATTATTCAATTTAGATACTCCAGCCTATTAACAATCCATGAACTAAAATGTAATTAAACTATTTTCCTTTTATGAACCTATTCATTACAATGTGTGGGAGATGGATCTTTCGGTTTCACTAAGACTTTCAGCACTTTGTTGTCGAAATTGACAAGTCTGGCACTCATTTTGTGCCTTTAATTATATTAAAAGTACTTCAAGACAGCTCAGATAAAGAATATATTTAGAAAAAGAATGCTTAGAAATGCCAATGATGGTGCCATCGAGAAATTTATATTTATTTCTCACCCACACAATTTTTGCGCACTTAACAGTGGAAAATATGATCAGGAGTATTATTGAAATTATTTTTTTTCCTGTTGGGTTTCTAAGCAAGTTCCCCCCCCCAACCTCCCACCGCTCCAATATAATTTAAATCATTTTACCACACTGCTCTTTTCTATAATATCTATTCTATTTTTAAACAATAAATTGAACTCTCTAAGGCAGATAATTATATACCATAGATATTGTGTACATTTAGATCGAATGCATAAAAATGGAGTGGAATGCATATTTCGTTTAGCGTAAATGGTGAATATCACACTGGTTTATAGTTCAGGGTTGCATGGAATTGCTCCTTTTATTGGATTAAGGGAGGGGCAGTGGCTCAGCTAAGTGAGCATCATAACCAGTTTCTGTTTCTCTTCCCACTCAAGCCTTTGGGATGGGTGGTCTATAACTTGATATGGAAACAACAAAATCTAGTTTGTTTTAAAATGTCCTCAATGCTTTTTGTCTTTTGATACATCTGACTAAATGAGCTGTGGTCCACAGAAGTTTGTGCTGTGATATATTTCTTAGCCTTTAGCATGCCACGGGATTCTTTTCTGTTTAAGTTTCACAAGGTTATTCATCAGGAATGCTTGCCTGAAGCAAAAAATATATGTAACAAAATGGAATCCTCCTCTTCAGTGCCAACATCTGCTAGGTTGTCCTGAGACCAAAGGAAATAGCTGAACATCCAGTGTTAATTGGGTTATGGATAATTTTGACCCACAGTAGCTTGGTCAGTGTGCATTTGGCTGCCATTGCAGTGTTGGGGTTAGATGAGGAAGGGTTTGTTTATTTATCTAGAAGATTTATAAACTGCTTGATCACTCTCCAAGCAAATACAAATACAATAGAAGCTGAAACTCAATTCAAATGCACAAACCAATTACAAATCAAACATGCATAAAACCATAATAATGAAAAACATAGATAGTAATCAATAAACCTTTATAAAGGTAACTAAATTGTATCACTGGATACAATTTCCTATCTGATTCAGACCAGGAGTCTTGGGAATTAGCTCTATGTCCTTTGTTACTGTGCCATCGGAACAGCTAGTCAGAAGAAGGAAATTCAACAAGCAAAAACCTTCCCAACTAGAGTCAGAGCAAGGAGAGAGAGAAAGTATTGCAGGTGGTGAACAAAAGAAAAGAAAGCCTTATGACTTATTCACATATGAGCACTATTTAGCTGTTAATCCACTTTTCACCCATTCAAATTAGGCCAGAGTATTTGAATTAGTATATGTGGAATAACTTTGGTCTTCCCTGTTCATACTAGTAGGTGTTCCTGTTTGTTTTTGTCCCCACTTCTAATTTGTTGATTCAATATGCCGATTAAATACTGACAGATAGCTTTTTTATAACCTTGGTTATAAAAAATATCCCTGTCCAGGAAGTGTGCAAAAGCATACAGACAATTGTAAATTCTTAGTGCGCACTTTTGCAGCTTTCTGATTTTGTGCAAATCTGAGGGATCATGGTGCTGCAACACTTATTGCATCCTCACATATGCTGGTAGAAGACAACAGATAGTGCGTTGACTCACCATAAAGCAGGGAGGCTCATGCACAGATGGCACACACAGTGACTTCTGGAATGACAGAGCTGATGTATCTGTAGAAAATGTAATGGTGTTCAAAGGAGTGAAGATGTGCCCAGAGATGCTGAGTGGGAGTCACCAAGGACATATTGGAATGGTAGGCTGCGAATGATGGACAAGGGATACAATGTGCTAGCCCAATTTAAAGGCTTAAATTGAAGATATGGTCCAAAACTGTGACCATTGTGCAAACTGAAGACAGAATTGCAGAAAGTCCATGGCAATCAGGAGTCCACCCAGCAGGAGCTGCTTGCCATATATTAGCAACAGATCTATTCAAGTAAAGTGGCAAGCCATATCTGCAGTTATTACTTCAAAGTGATGCAATTACAAAAAGCAAAAAAAAAAAAAAGCAAAAAAATGCTTGCATGTGCTGTAATAAATCACAAGAAGACTAAATTTTCCAGGTGCTGTATTCATGATAGTGAGCCTTGGTACACATCAGAGGAACTTTATAACGTTTGCACATCCAACTAGGGCAATAGTCTAGTTGAAAGATATGTGATGGATGGGTCTTGTGGTATTGCAGATTATGGGGTGCTTGTTTTGAAGTTTGAGTTAGGGTGGTCATGTTTATCCTTTACAGTGAAGAGTCCTCTGTTTGAAGGATCTAGCAGAGGACGGTCTCTGGAAAAAGTCCTCTCTTTGAAAAATTGCCTGGTTGAAGTCTGGATTAAAGATAAAGAATTGGAGGAAGGGAGAGCAGGGGCTTTGAAGTTGCCCTTCAAAAGATGCCACCACAAGAGCAGGCACACAAGTGATCTGATCTCAGCCTTCCTCTCTATGGTGAGATCAGGGCTTTTTTCCAGCTGGAACTTGCCAGAACTCAGTTCCGGCACCTCTTGGGTATGTGCCATTGCCATTGTAAGAGAACGAGGGAGATGTTCATGATGAGTTCCAGCACCTCTTTTTCTAGAAAAATAGCACTGGTTGAGATGTATGAGATTTCTATTTAAATTATTTTACCTTGTTCATTTGTGCACATTTCAGGTGTACAGTATTTGAAATTTGCATAAGCTCAATGCATTCTAAGAAAACCATGACCTGCTGCAAATTTAAGGTCCTGCAAAAATAAAATAAAATAAAAAATACAGAACTGATGGTGCGGACGCTTGTTAACAATGAACACAGGGTTGGTCACTATTAGATAGGTTTTTGGTCTGATTCAGCAGGGCTTTTCTTATATTTTGTGACTTGTGACTTGCTTTTATAGAGATCCCCTTTACACAAAATGCCTGCACTGCATTTGGGGTGTGTGGGAGAAATTTGCATGTCCATTTTAAAAAGTTCATGTCAGTGTCAGCAAAGAAGAAACAGTTGCCAAACACCGGTACAGGAGCTACCTTTTTAAGCATCTATTCTGAGGAACTCAGCTTGTACATGAACATAAGAGGGGCGCAGAAGCTCATGACACTCTCAGTATGAATTATGGGCAGAAGACTAGTTTCAAAGGCAAAGGTCATGATTTTGCAATACTTTTAACATGTTGCGAGATGGATAAACTTAAGGAGCATCACTAGTGGCAGCCATTAACATAGGATGTGAGCTACCATCAGCTCCTGTCAGGAATGTCTGTCAATGTGCCATGGAGACTTTCCACTTGTTCACAGCAATCCATGAGGGAAGCCATTGTTCTCATTATGGATTTGCATTGTGGATAAATGGCCCAGTACAGCCTGTTTCAAGCGGTCTCCGCTTGGCTTTCATAATGCATAAACCGGCCCTAAGCCATCAAACTTTATGAAATCTCCCTTGTAGCAGAGTTATAGCAGCAGACTAAAACAATGGAGCATCTCTACCATAAACTGAGTGGTTAGGACAGTTACTTAAGGAGAATATTATAACATTTTCTATTCTACAAGGGTATATTTCCTTCTCAGAAATGACAAGCATGCTTGTTTAAATTTGTGTTTTACCTCACTGTTCCAAATCCAATTGCTTCTGATGTATCAGGGAAGAACGTTTATGAAGCAACCACAATGTATAAAGAAAAACATTTTTTCATTTCAGTATCTTCCAGGTCTTTCCAAGCCTCCATTACTTGGGCTGTCACCCCGTCACTGCCTGAGGTGCATTCCAGCTCTCTGCTAAAGAATATGCTTTCCCACTAATGGGGATGTTCTTGCAATGGGAAATGTAATTTTCCACTCCATTACAAGTAGTGTGTAAAAGGACCTTTTTCCTCACTGCACACAGATCAGTTCCCAATGAAATCCTATTCACTAAATATTACAATAGCAGACTCCACTTCAAACACAGGTGCTTGTCATGGTGCTGGGCAAACAGCCTGGATCAACCATGAACAAAACCTGCACATTCGATGTTTGGATGTCTATCACAATTTAACAAAAATAGGGGGGGGGGGGATCAGCATGCTTAGTGAAGGGAGGCAAGAGGAGGATGATAAGGAAAGGACTTAATGGTGTGTTCCTCTGACTATTTCCCTGCTGTTTTGCTCTTAAATCTAACGATCATGCGCATACTAGGAGTAAGTCATGTTGTACCTGCAAAACTCTAATGATGAAAAATAGCCAAGCAGTTTCCTTTAGAGAAAGCAAAATGCAAAACATTGGAACAAAACCATAGCGCTAATAACAATAACCTTGGGCATTAAATAATATATTTACGTGGTGACACATTTCTCTGCCACATTTTCAGTAGCATGCATTTTGATCATTACACAAAATGCTGTCCTGTGCCCGCAGCATGAAGAAAGAGAGAGGAGTGAAATTGCTGCAGGGATTAAGCTAAAATGGCCACAATTACAGCTTGGTGTCCTGATCTGGAACCAGCTTCTCTGCTTACAGCGGAACCCACAGCCTGTCTGCTCAGAGAGGAGTCTGTAAAAAAAAAGGCCAGGTTAGGATATCCAGTTATATAAACTACTTCTTCTGAGATGGGCTGGCCTATGCATAAGTGCCCTCTGAGGTCCCATAAGGGATCTCCATGGGGTCACGGGGAGGGGCGGGATGTAATGGAAGCTGCAACCAATCCAGCATATTGAGTTGGATCGTTGGATTCAGCCTAGCCCGATTGGCCCTGCCTCTCCAAGATCCTAGGCAGATGTCTCCCCAAAAATCAAATAGGCTTTTAAATGGAAGAACTCTGGGTTGAGCCTGGGGTCTTCTGCATGCTTAGAATGTGTTCAACCACTGAGTTAGGCTATTATTGCATACTTTGGATGCAGTCAAAGCAAAAGGCTGTTGTTCAGTTTATCCACTGTGCTCTACCATAGAAGCTTTTGCAAAAGTAAATTTATATTATCACAGTAAACCAGCCAATCAAACCTCATCCATTCATTAATGGGCCTATGTGCACTTGAGTAGCCATATTGCTTACATGCACATAATATTCATGTCGGAGGTACCAGCAAGACAAATTGCCTCTGGGGCATGCTCATAGTAGGATTCAAGATGGAACATTGTGGAAATGTTTTGGCTACACACAAACACACTTGTAAAGTGTAACTTGCGCACATTTAACCTGCATGGATTCAACTTTATACATTTGGCAAAAAGGGGGGGGGCAGGTGTCCGGGAAATTTTTTTGGCTTTATGTGAGATTTCCAGAACGTACGTTGAGAGTCGCCTTTATACGCATAGACACAGGCACTTATATACACGCTATATGTGTGTATATGTTTTCTGGAGAAATGGCTAGAAATTCTAAAAGGACGGGGCTTTTAATAAATTTTGTAAATGTGGTTGGAATTCCATGGCAATGATGACTACCATCAATCTTGGAATTCAGCTTCCCAAACTCATCCAGCTCCGAACCTTCATTTTCAGCCTGTGAAAGTGCTTATATTGGCAAAATGGCTTGCAGAGTAGTCTCTGCTAAACAAAACCAAACCTCAAAGGGGCTCCCTACAATCAGGGTCACAGACCTTCATTCCTTATGGCTGCATGGCTTCTCCTCACCTTCCCTTGGCTGTTGGCCTATCTGGGCAAGCGCCACTGAATACCTGATCTGGAAAGAGTGAACAGCGTATTGCAGCAAGTACGCTGAGTTGAGCCCGCCCCATTTGCATAAAATGAGTCCCAAACTTGATTTTCAGTCTGCTTGTTGTGCCTTTCATTTCAGCTTCCTGAGCAGCAGGAGCAGCAGTTGTTATTATCAATGCTTTTTTGTGATAGTACACCTTGAAACAGATTACTGACTTGTCTTTTTTTACTGGCATCCACAGCACTTTATCTCAAGATATGAATACCGCCTCTGAATACCGGGACCGCCTCTCCTGGTATGCCCCACGGAGGAACTTACGGTCTTCAAATAAAAACATCTTGAAGGTCCCAGGCCACAGAGAAGTTAGGCTGGCCTCAACTAGAGCCAGGGCTTTTTCAGCCGTGGCTCCGATCTGGTGGAACACTCTGTCACAAGAGACCAGGGCCCTGCGGGACTTGACATCTTTCTGCAGGGCCTGCAAGACAGAGCTGTTCCACCAGGCCTTTGGCCAGGGCACAGCCTGACTCCCTCCCTCGGCAACCTTCGTGGAGCTCTGGCCCAATGGTTGCCAGTGGCTTGAATTAATTAATTTTATAATGAATGATTTTAGAGTGTTGTTTGTGCTGTACTTTTGTACTGTTTTGTTGTTGTTAGCCGCCCTGAGCCCAGCTTCGGCTGGGGAGGGTGGGATATAAATAAAATTTATTATTATTATTATTATTATTATTATTATTATTATACCAGCATCACATTTTTAAAAAGCATCTTATTATTGCAATTCAAAAACAATTACAAATAATTAATTAAAGATTCACCTTTTACATGTGTGTATCAAGGCAAACAGCTAAAAATAGCTTTTAAAGCAGTACAAAAAAACCCATTAAGATGAATCTTAAACTAATACAAAACCTAAGGCAAACTGCAAAAGCCTATTGTTTCTGGAAACTACAAATAGTGGGTACAGAGTTCTGGGACCTGGGTTTTGCATTGTTTTTGAACCATAAAGTCATTCAGACAAGTTGATGAAGTAACAAGGCAACCTGCGGTTGAACTACTTGTCAGGTAGGCAGATTTAGTAAAATATGAGGGACGCGGGTGGTGCTGTGGGTTAAACGACAGAGCCTAGGACTTGCCAATCAGAAGGTCGGTGGTTGACGCAACGGGGTGAGCTCCCGTTGCTCGGTCCCTGCTCCTGCCAACCTAGCAGTTCGAAAGCACGTCAAAGTGCAAGAAGATAAATAGGTACCACTCTCTGGCGGGAAGGTAAAACGGGGTTTCCGTGCGCTGCTCTAGTTTGCCAGAAGCGGCTTAGTCATGCTGGCCACATGACCCAGAAGCTGTACGCCAGCTCCCTCGGCCAGTAAAGCGAGATGAGCGCTGCAACCCCAGAGTCAGTCACGACTGGACCTAATGATCAGGGGTCCCTTTACCTTTACCTTTATCCATCAACTTTCAAAGTGTATACCGAAGCAAATGCTTGAAATACTAGTCTTTTGTTGTGTATTTATATTTTAGTGTTGCAGTTTGTTCATTAACGTTAAACAGTCCCTGCCAGTTATAAACAGCAGAAGGTTGCATGATAACCTGCCATTTTACACCTTTTCATTTGCAGCTTCCTCGTGAAGAAATGCTTTTGCATAATAGCTTGTTTTTAATTTTAAAAGGACAAAACATATTGTTTGTGACTTCCTGCTGGCATCCGAGCTAATTCCAAAGCTTTCAAACTTAGCTTGCAATAGCCAGTGAAGCAGTATGTGTTTGTGTGTGCTATTTTAGCTTTATATCTGTATTTGTAGTCAGTGCATAATAGCTCATTCTAAGAGGATCACTTCAAGGGGATATTATCTTTCTCTTCAAAGGTAATGGCTGAAAGAAACAATGGTTTAAAGCCACTTTGAGGTTAGAAACCTCTACTTAGGAAATGAAAGTTAATTTGATTAGAAAAGATGCTTAATTAAGTCTTTCGACTATAAGTTTGCCATTAAGGAGAACTCTCCATGTCGTACGTTTCAAAGGAAGGCAGATTACAGTTTAGAGATAATTACTTCTCTTTCTGAAATGATACTTGTCCTAATTTTATTAAAATGAATATGATCAAGGTCCTCAATCAAATGACAAAGAAAGCAGTCAACCAATTACACTTAGCATGGTCAAATACATGTGCTCTACTTCCATGTTATGCAGTAGATCTTAATTAAAGCTGCTGTCATAAGTTACAGCTCAATATGGGAGAAGGTGGTTCATACTCAGGAATGTGTCTAACTGTCGCTGAAAAGAAACCGATTGAACTGATGGATACTTCACTCCAAGTTGGGGAAATGTGTTTTGGGCAAGTTTTCTGAGTTCTTTGGGGTTTTACGTATGTTCTTCTCGAGAAGAACAGTTCTGCCAGTAATTTAAGAGAGAAGAAATGTCCAATCATTTTGGAGTATTCAACCGGAGGCCTACAAACTGAAAGTAGCCCCTGAAAATATTGTTACAGGTTAGTGGGAGAACAGATCCCTGGCTGCAAGATTTCCCCCTCTAGATTCTTGGGTGCTGGGGTTTAATCAGAGCTGACAGGTTGAGCTTTTATTTTTATCTAACTACTTTGGATCCATCCTTGATGGAAATACGGAGATGATAAGTGAAATTGCTACCATCCTATCCACAGTGATACATCCTATCTAAGGTGAGCCCTTCTCTATGTTCTGATATGGCCTAATACTAGGTTTATTATTATTATTATTATTATTATTGATTTTCCATTTTATAATATTTAATCACATCATCATTATTCACTTTACTTCTTTAGCTCTTAAGAGCATATTGACTCCCCTCCCTCCCACCTCGTGGTTTTCAAAGTTAACCTCTGTATCATAGCATTTATACATTTTCCAATTTACAATTCACTCATCTGAAGTGTCTTAATTCTAAATAAATATAAAAAAGGTAAATACAGTTAATGTTGCAAGTCTTCTTACAACCCTGCCTGTGTTGTTAGTTGCTTACAATGGTCCTTCAAATATTCTATAGATTTACTACGGTCTTTTTAGAATGCTTGATCACGCTTGTTTCAGATTTTCCCGGTCAGCTTTGCCAGTCCCGCAAAGTCCATCACCTTCATCTGCCACTCTTCTTTCGTTAGTACTTCTTGTTCCTTCCATTGGCCTGATACTAGGTTGATACTAGTTGGCCTTATCTATGGCTGCACCCCAGGAGTGGAATTCTCTCCCATGGGCTTGTTTCTATGAATACTTTTTTTAAAAGGCAGGCATTATTATTATTATTATTATTATTATTATTATTATTATTATTAACGTGGGTTTTTATGCTGACTCTGATGGTTTTGATTGATTTACCTGCCATGTTATCTCTTATTGTTATTTCAGAATTGTTTTAATTTTTGATTACTATGATTGTTTGCTTGTAATTCTTGAATGCTGTTAGCTATCTTGCATGCTCTTTCATAGTCAAAACGAGGATATACATGGTGTGGTAATGCAGAGGCAAGTTTTTTCACTGGTGGCACCACTGTTGTGCTGAAACATGAGAGTCCCCATCCGTGTTGGCATTCCAGCAGCTCCTAAAGACACACCTTTTACGCAGAGCATTAAATTGTTATGCAGTTATTTTATTTTTTACTGTATATATTAATTAAGGATGCTCACCACAGAGCCTAGGACTTGCCGATCAGAAGTTCGGCGGTTCGAATCCCTGTGACGGGGTGAGCTCCTGTTGCTCGGTCCCTGCTCCTGCCAACCTAGCAGTTCGGAAGCACGTCAAAGTGCAAGTAGATAAATAGGTACCACTCTGGCGGGAAGGTAAATGGCGTTTCCGTGCGCTGCTCTGGTTCGCCAGAAGTGGCTTAGTCATGCTGGCCACATGATCCGGAAGCTGTACACCGGCTTCCTCGGCCAATAAAGCGAGATGAGCACCGTAACCCCAGAGTCGGTCACAACTGGACCTAATGGTCAGGGGTCCCTTTACCTTTACCTTAATGTTACATTCCCTTCTATCATCAACTATGCTGGTGGACCCAGTATGTAGGAAACTGAGGCCTGATTGCTTCAAGTCTTCTGATACCAGACTGTCAAACAGAGAAACCCAGTCATGTATGAATGGCCTAAAGCAGGCAGCAAGTGACTAGCAGAAGCACCCTGGAAGTCCTTGCTTGGGCAGAAGTTATCACCTTGGGACACTATCCCTGAAGTAACAACCTTTCAGGTCTTGACTATGTGGACAAGAAAAGCTGCCCATTATGTATCAACATGGCCATGATTTCCAAGTCTGCAGGACAGTGACGCGATCACAACTGGAACCTGTAGGAACTTTGATGGAATAGTTTACTGGTATTTAGCATGTTAGGTTGCAGCTAGGGTAGGTTTAGCCTTTGGCTAAACAATGGAAGCATCCTCGATCAATATGGAGTTACTATTCAGAATTCATGTTGCTTTTATGTGCTTTTACACAGTTCTGCCTTATAAAAATATTTCCTATGGGTGAGCTCCTAAGTATTATGGTATATGTGGGCTATCAATACAGTTTATAAGGTGTTAGAATGTCAGAAATATAAAATTGCTCAGGGTTGCAAGTGGATTATTTCTATAGTACTGACACCAGGATTTGTTATCTAACACCAGGAGTGTGTGCCAACTTCATTAAAGTTTAAAAATTCACAGTTGAAATATTGCCTTGAACCTCATTTTCTAATTCTGGCATGTCTCCTGTTAACCTTCCTCCTCCCATCCTCAATTTTTATTTTGCTGTGTGCAAGCTGATGCAATGTTATTAAATGCTCTAAAAGAACAGTTGCTCCCTTTTTCTTGATTAACAGGATTCTCTATCTCCTGTGTTTGAAGCTATAAATTAATTGCTATCCGTGGAAAAATTGCAATCAAGGCTGCTCATGGATTATAAGATTTTTATGTAGCCTTGCATTTTTCGCACCTCCTTTTCTGCTACCAAATATTTCAGGAGCGCACCCCCCCCCCCCATCTTTTGGTTGCGCCCTTTCATCTAGAATGCTTTGTGTTTTCTGGAAACACTGGACTTTCTGAAAAAGGGGTTTGGATAGTGAAATAAACTTGTGAGTGAAGCTCTGCAAGCTCTGCAGACAAATATTCACATTCACAGCTGTTGCTTCACCAGGAATCCAAGGTTCCAATCCCCACTCACTGAGCTCACTGAGTGATATTGGGCAAGCCACTAACCCTCAACTTAACCTACCCCACAAGGTTGTTGTGATGGTAATATGGTTGGGAGTAGGTGGAAACCCTGTATCTCACATAGAACTCTTGGAGAAAAGCTGGGATATAAATGTAAACAAACAAATAAATAAAATGTTATGTGAAAGTGAGCTGTCAGTTAGCTATTGCCTGGGTATAATAACAGCATCCTTTAGGATTGTTGAGCTGAACTTACCTATCCCCACTCCCCACCCCCCATTTCAATATCAAAATTAGAATTTACTGTAACTGATAATCTTCCTTGGCAACATTATTGTGGAACTTAGATGGCAATTGAAACATACTGATTAACTATTGAAAGTATTTGTGTGTGCTTCGTTCAAGTCCTGGGTACCAAGTATGGCTCAAATAAGTGTTTGGGCTGTACAGTGGTACCTCAGGTTAAGTACTTAATTCGTTCTGGAGGTCCGTACTTAACCTGAAACTGTTCTTAACCCGAAGCACCACTTTAGCTAACGGGGCCTCCTGCTGCCAGAGCACGATTTCTGTTCTCATCCTGAAGCAAAGTTCTTAACCTGAAGCACTATTTCTGCATTAGCGGAGTCTGTAACCTGAAGCGTATGTAACCTGAAGCGTATGTGTCAGAGCTGCCTCTAGGTCCCAGCTCACAGAGGACCAACGCTAGGCTGTCGTAATGTACAAAAGTCTTTATTGAAGTTCAATTTCCATTTCAAAGCCGCAGCGTGCAGCCCTACGTCTTAAACCCTAGATCGGCGAAGTCCCGTCTGAGTCTCCTCCCCTCTGACACCAGTTTAAGATCCTAGCCCTGCTCCACCTTTTCCGCTGCTCTTTCCTCCTCTGGGTCCTCCTGCCCGCTGGGGCATTGCCCTTTCTGGACTCTTCCGACGCTGAGTCGCTTAGCTCCTCCCCCTGCCTCCGGCGGGCTTTAGGACCCGGTTCCCAATCCTCATTCTCTGCTGTCCCGCGCTCCTGTACATTTGAACTTGCCTCTCGCGCCAACCCAGTGACCTTTCTCCTAACCGTTACACTACTTCGGTCACTGCTTCCCTCTTCCGTGATACTGGCCGGATCTGACCTCTCCTCCGTTGTCCGACTTTCTGATGGAGGCGTGGTCAGCCCTGCCTTATCTTCTCTCCCTGGTGGGGAATGCACTGGCCCCGATCCTTGGGACTCTTCCCCCCCACTCTGCTCTGGTGGGGAAGCTGGTCCTGATTTCCAGCTACTGCTCTGAGAGTCCCTGCTGCCCCCTTGCTCCTGGGGCGTTCCCCTTGGGAACCCCCTACCCCTGGCCACTGGTGCCCCCTTCTGTGAATCTTCCGATTCTCTGGAGAGGCTCATGGAATCCCTCGGTCCACTGTCCTCTTCTCCTACGCTCCCCTCCGATTCTTGCCCTTCGCTCTCCATCTCCTCTCTTCCCTGTGCCTCTGCTCCTGAGTCCCTGACAGTATGTAACCTGAAGCGTTTGTAACCTGAGGTACCACTGTATATCGCACTGTCCAAGCTTGGAGAAGGTCCCTGATGGCAAAGGAAGGTCCAAAGTGTTTCTTCCATTCAGTTTCCAGGGGGATTTACAGAACAAAAAACAGTCATAGCAATTTGCAACAAAGGGTGATGGATCAACAGGTAGAAAAGTACTGCTTTAACCTTTCTCCTCAGGAAGGTTTTTCCTTTCAAAACCATCACCCCTAAACTGCTCTTCTCCTTCAAAGAGAAAAGATCAGACCTGTATTCTCACCCAGTAGAGGATAGTTCATTTGTTTTGTTTAAGGATCTCCTGCCCTTCCAAAACTGATTTTTGTTTGTTTGCTTTAAAAGGGAAAGTTACGTATGACTGTGTGTAGCGTGGATGTGAGCAAAAGCTCAAGCAGTGTGTGTGTGTGTGTGTGTGTGTTTCTTTCTATCATCTATCTATCTATATCTATCTATCCCTCTGCTTAAACTCTCCCCCAGTCCATGTGACCAAGAGTTAGATAAATAGTTCTGGCCTAGCTCTGAAACACACACTGAAATTAAATGGCGGAACTGTGCTGCTGTGTGGGAGATGAGCAGTGCCTGCATTCCTAATAGCAGTAGCCTCAGGAGTCTGCTGTTTATTTATCAATTGTTAATTGACTCGATGTTTACTCATGATTGCAAACAGATGATTAATTTATCCCAGACTTTTATGACTATGATAGTGAAGAGATCATTAGAAAGACGGATTATAATAGAGTTCTCTGCACTTATGAGCCTTCTAATAAAGATTGACTAATATAATTAGATATAGCTTTATAACAAATACTATTAAACTGACTCTGGATTTTTATTTAAATGCACTGGCCTGCTATCTTAAACTTATTAGCCATGTGTGGGTTAAGGAGAACCCCCTGCCTGCGCTGTTTACTCTGCTCTCGCCATCAGAGATTAAAGCTGCAGCATGCTTGGAGGGCAAGTTGTGGTATTATGTTATTTGTTCGAACACATTTCTCTGTCAACCTTCCCCACCATCAAAAAGACTGCCACAAATTAGTGGGGGGGGGAGGGAAATACCATTTTAGTTGTAGGCTTTTAAATGGGGATCATTTTCAGACTTTGGTGCTGAGGATCAGTTGATTGAGATAATGCAGGGAACTAGCATTGGGCTCATTCATTTGAAGCGGCTGGCATGTTATTTGCATAAATCCATTTAATAGAAGGGTGGATTAGAATTACCTGGGATTATATTTAAAAAAAAACAACCCTATGAAACATTTCCCCCCCTCCCAGAAAATCCTCTTTCTCCCTTTAATTCTGGAGCAGGAGTTTGTGGATGGGGTAGAAAACAGAATATAGCATATACACATATAGAGCCAGTGTGGAGTAGTGGGATATTGGACTGTTGCAATATATGGGTCCAAATCCCTATTGAACCATGAAATTTATGGGATGACTTGGGTCAGTCCCTGTGATCTACTCTACACATGCCTCAGGATGAAGTGATAGACTATGTACCAGACTGTCAGTGGAAAATACCAATTTAAAATGGGACTTTCATCTTACAATGAAACTCAACTCTATGCTAGTTTTTATTTCTTCTTCTAGAGAGATATTACGTATAGGAGAACGCAACTATGTGATTTTCCACCAACAGCATGGAATGATTTTAGCCCAGCTCTTGACCTAGCATACCACACAGAATAAAATGGATAAAACAATTGTCTTCTTCAGTGGCATCAGGGAGCAGGAATGTGGGGGGAGGACGACATCATCTGCTGCAGCAGAATTTGCCAGTGTTGTAGGCTTGTGGTGGTGATAGTGACAGGTTTGGTTTGGCACATGATCCCATTGTTAGGTATGTTAGGCTCAGGCAGTGACTGTCTCAAGATGAACTTCATAGCTGATAGGAAAATGAACCTAGGTCTCCAGCCAAAGCCCAATGTCATAACCACTAAACCATTTTTTACTACCTTCTTATTTTGTCACTGTGAGCTGATCCTAATAAAAAGGGCACCATGCTATCTGACGTACCGTATATACATATACATATACATATACATATTTAACAGCTGCTTGCAGTTGCGGGCTCTGGCTATGGACTTACTCTGCTAGTGTGGTTTCAGGGACAAACTCCTGCCTTCAAAATTTTATCACTCTACTGCTGATATTCTGCCTTGACTTCACTGGAGGAAAAACAGGTTTAAACTGATAATATGTTGAACATCACATAACAAAACTTATCACTTGCTTTCCCATTAAAACCTCATAAATTAGCTAAGAATACCCTCTTAATTTAAAGTTCATGCCCTGGTTTATATAGGATTTGCACAAAGTAAATGAACTCTTGGTCAGATAATTCCCACTTTCCACAGTATAGAATTGTATAGTTCTTAATACCAGGGACTAGAGACAAACAAAAGGAAGTCCATGTTTTCCTTGGTAATTCCCTCAGTTATCTCAGAAGCAGGCTTGTAAGTGCTCCCTGTTGGAAAACAGAATACGTGTCTGGACTGGTTGGAACCAGAAAGGCAGTTCTGAAATGCAAACATTCCATACTCCTCTCACTCCTTTTTTGATGTTACATACCACTTAGATCAGGAGTGGGGAAACCTTTGACCCTCCAGGTGTTGCTGAACTACAACTTCCATCAGCCAAGGGCCAGGGGTGACAGGTGTTGTAGTTCAACAACATCTGGAGGACCAAAGGTTCTCCACACTTGACATAGGACTCAGCTACACTGGAAAAGAAAAAACACACTTTATATTCATTGTTTATGTATTCTAACACTGTGACACCAGAGGGCGCTGTGGAGTTCTGGTTTTTCTAACCCGATTTCTCATTCAAAGTTTGCAACGTGTTTAACTGAAACGCTTCTTTGATATGTAGACCTGATTCAAATAATCCTCTGTGTAAAAGAGATCCTAACCACATGATTGGGCTCCAGTTCATGCATTTATTATGTTTTAATGCTCTCCTGGCATGGGTTTACTGGACTGAGTGGGAATCAACTTGCCAGTGTCCCCATGCAAACTAGTGGACCTGTGTGAGAAGAGCATTCAGAACATTACTGCTGGTAGATGGAATTCTATTAACATGGCTGCAATTTTCATCAATTCTGGAAAAAGACAGTTTGAAACAAGGCTCTGTTGAGTCCAGCAGTGACAGCCCAACCCTGCCTTTCGACCCATTTCTACATTTTGAAAACACTTATTTAACTCAGGCGCCCAGTCTGAAGGCATTAGCAACAACTTTAAAGGAGTGTATACTGTATTTCCCCCTGGGCCCTTATCTTCTATTTTATACAAGTGAAACATTGTGCATTATGTAATGGTAACTAGGATACATCTGGTCTCTGACAAGGTTTTGAAGAAATTTATTTTTTGAAAGCTGTTGTAACAAAAGTTTGTTCTCTGTCTTCAGATGTGAATTAGTTAAAACTAATTGTCTTTCAAGGTGTTTTTGTGTTTATTTTACTTCCAGATCTGTCTCCCACTTAACACATGAATAATGGACAGTGGTTTGGAAAAGTAAAGCAGCTTTTTTTTTAAGGGAAAAAAGTGTTGCTAGGGAATTTCATTTTTTATGTAGATGATGTATGGTTCCTTGAAGATTGTAAATCTGTGAAGATAGTTAAACAGAGTAGAAATGAATGTGTGGAGGAGAATGCTTACAGGCTTCATCCATTGTGTGTTGATCAAAATGAGTGTATAAAGATCCACATGCCTAGACTCAAAATGTACAGTTGGTACGCTGCTTGTTTATAGAAAATGTGAGGGGAAAACAGCTGCCCCGCCAAGTGTAAGAATATTTTTTGCCCCTTAAAGTTTAACCCAACCTTTAGAAGACAATTAATTCACACCTTACTGAAATGTCTGAAAATTGCTAGACCGAATACTTCAGTTCAGCAATACTTAGTGTAATACATTATCTTCTAATGCATTCTGTACGTTCTTTGAGCAGTCCACAAGAGTATGTTGACCAGCCTATGGGCACACTAACTGATTGATACTGCCCTGTGCATTTTTCCAAAATCCCTTGGATATTATGCATGTCTACTGGGCAATGGGATATGCAAGATGTCATACTCACCCTGCCAGTATTTATGTCAATTCCTCTTTCAACTCACCCTAACCACAACAACATAGTCTGCATTGTCATCCAAAGAAATAAAACAATAGGTTCATCTCACCATGCGAGTCCAGATCTCCTTTAGTGGATGAACCCATAACCCCTGGAAAGGACAGTGATTTCCAGTATGAGGAGCAACGTGTAAACAGAGGGCCTTGAAATATGAAATATACAGAACACCACAAAAGACTTAGGTTCTCTTTTTCCTGAAAAGCATTTCAGTTCTGAGACATAGCAGAGTGTATGTAAGCTCCGTGTTTAACATGTACCTTTCTGCTGGAATGCCCACTGATTAATCCATTTCTGTCAACCAGGCAGGGCCTTTTAACCAGGCAGGACCTTTTAACCAATCTAAATAATCTTTATGTTGTTTCTGTTCGCATCCTATAACCAGAAGCTCAGTATAGGCAATAGGCTTGTTAGTCTAGCTCTATTTGGGTGTGAGGTTCATGTAGTTCTACATCTCAGAGATTCCTATGTGCACCCAGCAGGCTCCCCTCTGCATACATGCCCCTGATGAAGGGGGCACAGCAATGGAGGTGGATTCAGTGGGTGCGGCTGCACTTATCCATGCCACACAATTGTAGTTTTCACCGTCAAGCACAAATGTCAGACTTTGTTTTGTCTGGACACAATTTGACATATCTGGTTATGATTACAGGGCAGCAACCAATAGCTATATCTTGGATGCTATGATGTGTAAACTTTTGATATTTATAGAATTCAAACATATGATATCCTCAGTAATCTTTACAGCATCTCTGGAAATTTAGCCAGTGTTGTGCTCACATGGCAGACAGGAGGAGCAGACCGAGAGAGCATGCCTTGGCTCAGAGTTAGTGATTTCTTGGCTGGGCCAAAATTTGAATCTGAGATTTTCTGGTTCATAGCTCAGTCTCTTAACCACTGCACAAACTTTATTTGCTAGCAAAGCTAACCTTTCCACTAAAACAAAGCTGCAATACTTTATGAAGTGGCCGGGTAGTGGAAAATGAAAACTTACATGAGAAATGAAATGGAAAACCTCTCAGGACTTGTGTGTAGCCTCCATTCTGTGAGGCTTATTTAAACAATATGGGCTGGGTATTGTGTGTCTGACTTGGCGCAAATTCGCAGGTCTTATACATTTCATTATTTACAGGAAAGAAATTAGCAGGAATGAGTAGAGTGGAAGTTACTCTAATCCCAAAGCTCTCTATGGAATTGTGGCTGAGCTTGCTGTGTCAATGCAGTTTAGCCCTCACAACATCTACAAATAGGCAAGAACTAGCTGAAGATCATGAAGTCAGCAGAAGACTTATGAAGCAAAGGATTAACTCAACTGCTGTTTGTTCTTTCTAATTCTCTCTGTTTATATTAGACAGAAAGGAGAAGTTGACAGTTGTATTACAGTGTCAGAGTGTGTATGGGATTGAAACAATATGCTTTTGAGGAAGCCAAGTATAGTCTCTGTTGTGGAAATAGTTAGATTTACTTCTTTCCTTTCAAACTGCGCTGGGTTGCCCAAACTTCTTATTAACTGGGATTCCTACAAACCATGCCTTCCCTTCTTGCCTCTGAGAACTACATGAAGATGTTGGCTCCGTGAAGGAGAGAGGCTGGCCATTGTGACCTCATGATGAAGTTGCCTCCCTTAAGGAGAGAGGGTGGCCACTGTGACCTCATGAAGATACTGCCTCCCTGAAGGAGAGAAAAAAGCCACTGTGACTTCATGATGATGTTGCCTCCTTGAAGGAAAGAGGCGGCCACTGTGACCTCATGATGATGTTGCCTCCCTGAAGGAGAGAAAAAAGCCACTGTGACTTCATGATGATGTTGCCTCCTTGAAGGAAAGAGGCGACCACTGTGACCTCATGATGATGTTGCCTCCCTGAAGGATAGAAAAAAGCGACTGTGACCGCATGATGATGGTGCCTCCCTGAAGAAGAGAAAAAAGCTACTGTGACCACATGATGATGTTGCCTCCTTGAAGGAGAGCGGCTGGCCATTGTGACCTCATGTTGATATTGCCTCCCTAAAGGATAGAGGCGGCCACTGTGACATCATGAGAATGTTGCCTCCCTGAAGGAGAGAAAAAAGCCACTGTGACATGGAGAAAGAGGTGTAAAGCAGGATGTTCAAAATGCTACTCCTGCTGCTTGTTGGCCTACTGGAAAAGCACCATTGTGAACATTTGAAAACTGTGGTCATTCAACTTGATCTTGAAGAAATTCAGTATAAATCTCAGTTTGCAGTTCTAAGTGACTTTGCTTGCTTTTCTATGGACACAATCAAGAATTTGACCCCAAGCTCTTTTTGTGATAAACAAAACTCCTCTAAATGTTGATTTAAATGTTCACGTAGAATGTAGGTTTTGCTGGCACATTCATCATTGCAGTGGAAATCAGGCACAGAGGGTTGCAGCACTCAGTTGCAAGATGAATGTTCACAGTAGGTTTGACAAAAATTGCACATTTTGATGATAAATGCCAGAATATTCTGAGTAATATTTGGCTTTGTTGGGATCTCTATATTCAATAAAATTCTGCCTTTTGTGAATTCTAGGGAAAGAACTTAAAACTCTGAAATCTGACATTGCAAATGACTTTAAATGTATCTATAAGCCTTAGCGGGGCCATAGTTGTTCTTGTGAGTCAAATGTCTCACCTTTCAAAGCTGCAGTTATTCTTCATTCTTGTTTTAGAAGCTGGAAATCTAGGCACAGGGAGGCCAAATCACTTGTACAAAGTAATTCAAAGCTTGGCATTTAATAGAAGTCTCAGGTCCAGTACATTAACCTCCAGATAGTTATTTCTGACCTTACGAAACAAGATGTTGGCTAACCATTAAGCCGATACTTTTGGGTTTTGTTTTGGGGTTTTTTTATTGCAAGTTTTAAAACATGAATGGTTCAAAGTCTTCCCTTGGGCTGAATTTAAATTTGCAATAGCTTCAGTTAACATTGCTGTTTTGTCAGAGTGTTTACCTTTAGAGGTGGGGGCCACACAGTTTGGTCATTGTTATGTGGTTTTAAAAACTGAATCTTCTTGGCACATGCCACATTAAATGATGCTGGCTGGGATCCACAGAGGAACTGTCTGTGCACGCAGAGCACTTCTGTGCATGCACAGGCAGGAGACTGTTTGCCATTTTTCATCTGTTGTCAGCTAGCAATATGCATTTCTGGAGCTCCTTCAGTTGGACCTGCAGAGGCTGCTGTAAGCAGGGCAAGGCTGCACAGGCACAGTGTACCTCCCAGTTTCCCTATCCAGCCACCCCAATATTTCTTCCTTCCACAGCATTACACATAACGTTTTTCAAGATTTGCATATATGCATTTTCACTATTGATTATTGACCCCCAAAGCACTCATTGGCTATTTATCCTGGGCTATTGCTCATTGTCTTTTGCTTGTTGAAAACACTAACCAAAATTTGCTCACATTCTCCATTCAGAAGTACAGTCTGGGCAGCTGGCTTAACTATATCAAAACATGCACAGCAAGCTGCTTCTTTCTTACTTACTTTAACAGCCCCAGCAAGACTTTTGCTGACTTGTTCCTTGTTCAAGACATTTGTTTGTACATCTGATTTTCTCTTTAGCTGCATAGGACACACTAGCTTGAATTGAGACATCACATAATCTGTCAATTTAGATTACTAGGGCTTGCCGATCAGAAGGTTGGCGGTTCGAATCCCTGCGACGGAGTGAGCTCCCATTTCTCAGTCCCTGCTACTGCCAACCTAGCAGTTCGAAAGCACGTCAAAGTGCAAGTAGATAAATAGGTACTGCTCTGGCGGGAAGGTAAATGGTGTTTCAGTGCACTGCTTTAGTTCACCACATGACCTGGAAGCTGTACGCCGGCTCCCTTGGCCAGTAAAGCGAGATGAGCGCCCCAACCCCAGAGTTGTCCACAACTGGACCTAATGGTCAGGGGTCCCTTTACCTTTACTACTACTACTACTAATACTACTACCACCACATTCCTATCTTCTCAGTCTTCAGTGATCATGTTAAATAACTCACTAAAAATAATAGAAGTAGTAGAAAGCAAATTTCAACTCTTGTGAAGCTTTGTATTTTTCTTATTTCAGGGTCATGTGAACAATGGGTATTAAAAACAAAAACAAAAACTGCCAGTTCTATATATGTTGTGTGCATGTTTTCTGCTGTTGTCCTCAGTCATTTCCCACATTTGTCAAGGCAAAGGTTGAAAAGGGGGAGAGGGGGACGGACAAGAGGTACCCATTCATTCCTGTATGTCAGAAGTTCAGTTTGTCATGATAACATTCAAGTGGTATATTTATGTAGCCTGCTACTGGAGGTTACAGAAAGAGTGGAGATGATTTTTCTTTTAAATTGGGGGGTGGGGGTGGAGGAAGAGAAAGAAAGATGAAGACCAAGAAAGAAAAGAAGGAATTTGTGTTTTCAGGCTTTACAGAGTCTACTGGAAAGACTCTGAGCAGAGGGAAGAGTTTGCTGTGGAATGTCTACAATATGGCAACCATTGATATGGGACAGGACTTGTAGCTGCAACAACAAATCCATTCATATAAACAGAGAATCCCTTGCTGCGGAATGGGTCTGTTTTGGCTTAAGGTCTGAGGAACATGTTGCTTTCAAAGTGAATTCTTAGGTGTCACTTCCCATAACTTATTGCTGAAGATTACAAAGCTACTGATATAACATATTAGTTTGATGGACAGAATTATACCCCCAGTGCTTCCTGCTTTCCCCGATGACGCACACTAACTTAGTGTGCTGTGACAGCTGCCTTGATTTACCACCAGGCTGGGAGGCCAAGTGGGAGACGGAACATTCACATGAACGCCGGGGCCGATTCTGGCCCACAGCCTAGTTTATAAAGCTGCCCCATAATTCACCACAAATGTGTCACCATTAAAAGGGGGAAAAAGGATTGCAGATAATAAATAGTCTTTAATTTATTAGCTAACAACAAAGAGATCAGAGCCAGTTGTGATGTGATTGTTTGACATAATATTGTCAAGGAAAAAAGCTAAGTTGACCAAAGATGTATATTACACATTCAAGCAGATGCATCAACTCTTGGCTTGTCACAAGGGGAGCTAAACAAAACGCCAAACAGAAGAGAGAACTGGCAAACCGCACAGCCATTTATCTCCAAAAGAGACATACTCAAGAGCAAGTGAAATAAGACATAGTTCTTTCAGCTTGGTCAAGAGCCAGATTCTAACTATTATAAATTAAATGTTTTGTGTATAGTGTATGGCAACTGCACACTGGCCTCTTCATGGCCTTGGGAGGGGAATGCTAGAGCCCCCCCCCCCCCAGATCTCCCATTTGGAGAAGGGCTGATTGTGTTTCAGGAGGTGTCTGTGTATGTATGTGTGCGTGCCGATGGTCACAATGGTCTGATCTTTACATGCTCAATTTTAGTAAACAGAAAATTAAGCAGCATATTCACAGTGCACACTGGGATTTGTCCAGCAAATTCTTTCGTTGTTCTGTCTTCTTTCTTGCTTGCTCCCCAGAGAGTGGAATGTTGGAATATATACTGAATAGTCATCAATAAAATGATTTCAGGTTCATATGTTTTTAATCTGATTTTCAAACTGCATGTCGTTTATTTTGAGGAAACATTATTGGCTTATTTCAGCCTGGTATTGTTCATGCTGTTAGAATGATTTGTATCCAGTGTTTTCAGTGTATGGTTTTGTTTTTCATACGTGCTGAAGAATTTCTGCCTTGGGATGCAAAGAGAAAATGGGAAGAGCTGCATGTGTTTGCTTTCTTTCTGCTACGTGGATAGTCCCCTCCCACTGTTTCACTATGAAACAGCATGAGCAGGTTGTCTGCATCCACCATCACACTTTGGGATTCAGTATTTTACACACCACTGCAATAAAGCTATCTATGCCAAAACCTGAATACATGGCCATGGATGCATGGGGCCAGCTTACAATGGGCTAGCAGCCAGAATGGGAGGGCTTTTCGTGCACTTTTCCTGAGTTCCCTGCATGCCTGGTGGTGGGGGAAGATGAGCCTCTTGAGTTCCAGGATGAGGCAACATATGATGGGTCATGAGGTCTAGTCCTGTTACTGTAACTATAAAGATCAAACCATGCAAGACCAATTCTCTTTGGTATGCCTATGTGCCTGGATATGAGGTAGGCTCCAAAGTTCCAATAGATCTGGAAGTACAGCTGTTGATGCACATCTCTTAAACTATAATGTATATAATGTGAAGGATATATGCATATTTGTAGACAGTGAAGTTGTGACCAATCAGGGTACCCAAGCACAGATTGCTAGTGTTTAGGGCACACCTACTTTTTCTCTTTTGGAGGGTTTACTAGAGGAAACCCTGGTGTAAGAATGGAATAGCTACTGCAAACACAACTACGCTGTAAAGATAAAGCCTCCCTAAAGCTAGTATTAGACTTTGCCTGCCCTGAGAAGGCTAGGGGTAAAAGGGCAAAGGAAACATAGAACATTGTAGAGTCGGAAGGGACACCAAGGGACATCTAATTCAATCCGCCCCCAACCTCTGCTTAAAAACATCCAATGACTGTCAGTCTGTTTTTAGTTCTTGTCACCTTCCATAATAATAATCATAATTACCATATTATTATTTGCAGTAGAACTTCTCACATGGTTTACCAGTCAGTTTCCCTTCATTGTGGGTGAGAAGGGAGGATAATAATTGCAATTAAAATTTTTAGAGCATAAAATATTTGTCTCAGTCGTGTTTCCAAAAGTTCTATAAGGTAGGCCAGTATTCGTGTTGTGATTTTCCTATGGACATCAACTGAGTCCATGGCTGAAATTAAGCATTTGAGTGAGGGATCTCTTCATTCAGAGCTCATTTGCTTAGCCATGATGCAACGTCAGCTGTCTGGTGTAGTGGGGGTAATGGGGAACAGCTGAAGAAAATAGAACAGAACAAAAGAAAAAACGCCCAATGCCTGCCTTGTGTTTGCAGCTCTGTCAGACTAATATATATATTCCATGCATTTAAATGAGCGTTAGTCAACCATATACTGAAATATCCTCAACGTTTCCATCAAATAATCAGGCACTTAGTCTGATTCACAGCAGGAATCAGACACCCTTCAAAAAGTGAAGGAATCTTTTGGCAATTCCGAAACATTCAAATCCTATTAATTCCAATGACAGTTATCCTCTATGTCACTTGAGGCAGCTGCACTTTTTTTTTTTTTCAGTGTTCACAGCTTTCAAGCAATGTGTGTATGTACATGTATGTGTGTTCGCGCCCAGGTCTGCAACCATGGACTATTTTTTTTATATAAGTTAAAAATATGCTTGATACCCTCAGAGGCCAAGTGCTGAGTGGTACGTGCTGGTTCATTATAAGGAACTTTGTGCTTGTTGAGAACTTCAAACTAGTCTGCCTTTTTATACTTATTTCTAATGGGCTCTCCTAGAATTATGCTGGACTAACATTCCAGACTAGGAACCCAGGAACAAGGGGCTGGGAACAGGCTGTTGGAGCCAGGTACTTCACTCACACAGATTTCCCAGCCCTCCCCGTGCTTTGTCCCCATGGTTAGGGGGTTGCATCAGGAACAACTTGCATCATGTATGATCTTAGCCAGCAGGGGAGTTGTGTGCAAGAAGGGAGGAGCTGGGGGGAAGTGCAAGTCATCTCATGGCCCATGTTACATGTGCATTGGCTTGCATAGCCATGGTTTGTGGCATAAGGCCGCCACATACCACCCATGCAAAGCACTTAGGCCTTTCTCAGACCGAGGAGGCACAATCTGGCAGCTCCAAGATGGTGCCTGCCAGATCAGGGGGTAGAGACAGTATGGTAGAAGCATACCCTAGTGGTAGGAGCAGAGGGCAGGTCTTGTAGGGTCAGCAGAAGGGTCTAGCTGTGTTGAGTTCTTCAGGAGTGAAGCTAGAAGGACATGGGAAGTGAAGAGAAATGGAAAATAGACTGCCTCCTGGGTTCTGGCCTGCCCCTTTGCTTCTTCCCTTGAAGTCCCTGAGAAACTCTTGAAATTTCTGTCAAATGTTGAGACCCGAAGAACATTCCAGTTGACATGAATGAAATTAACCCAGAGTAAACAAATTGTCCCAAACTGTGGGAGACAGTGGAAGACAGGAGTGCCTGGCGTGCTCTGGTCCATGGGGTCACGAAGAGTCGGACACGACTAAACGGCTAAACAACAACAAAACAAATTGTCAACTGCAGTCCACACTGGTTTATTGTGACCGGTTTTTGTTTGTGTTCTTAGATCCAAAGGAAGCAACCACTTGACTTGTCACTTCAGGTTTGCAGTTACCATTGGACTATGATAATCTATACTTTTCGGTGTAATCTACACTTTTCTGGGAGGCAGACAGTAGACCCATGATAGGGAGAAGAGCTAACAATGTATGTAAAGGTGCTTGCATAGTAAAACAGCCTTTTTAAGGGAAGGAACCTCCTTTATGTGGTTGTTAAGTATAACAAATAGATAACCATGCGCAAATTGAAAAATGACAGGTGGCTGTCATTAAGGTTGAAACCAGAGGGAAAATGCAGAATAATTCCTGATAAAACTGAGGCATAACCCAAAGTTACACATCTGCAATTTTGGGGAGTGTGCGTGTCAGAATAACACTTACTACATATGTCTATTCGTGGGGTGATAAGGAGCAGATTCTCCTGGATCCACCCCCCTCCCATCCTGTTTATGTAATTCCTGAGTAGGGGGGGGGTACACTCACTTGAATGTACAATACCTGTAATTCTCCTTGAAAGCAAGATTCATATTACAGGGTCAGAGAGATGCCCTGAATTCAAATAAACATGGTACCTCCCATTTCAGGCTGTATGTTTTATGCTGTATGTTTTATGCACAGAATAGTCAGAGTGGGAGGTGCATATGAACCTGAGGTCCATGATCAGAGCTTGATCTCCATTCACATAGGTTCCTGAAATAGTATTACTCATGGCAATGGGACCTTTCCCTCGCTGCAGTTTTCTGTTTCAATTTTACATCATGGCTGGGGAGTGAAGATGTAAACCTCTCCTTCCTGCATACAGCAGACCTGGTGGAAATTGACCGCCCCCATAGGAATAATTTTTGAAAATCCCCTGATATAGCTGCAAGGCATGCAATAAACATAATATATAACTGGGTCCTAAGTCTGTGACCTAGTGTGTCAGGAGTGTAAATGAAATGGGAAGCTCTATAAGCAGTTGATTTTTTAAAAAAATCAACAACAAATATTAAATATTCACGTATATTTAATGGAACTATTTACGTGTAATCTAGTTGATCTACCCAAATGCTTTAGCACGGTGAGTCTCCCCACGCCTATGTTTGTATTTATGGTTGACATTAAGTAAAACCAATGCCTTTTAAATAATTATCCCTATCTGTGTGATAAAGCTAGATTATACAGCTGGATTCTGTATCAAGGACATCACTTAACTTCATTTAGAACTATGGCCAACTCTGCCGTGCCCATTTCTCGATGCTATAAAATAACCATAAATCAGGAGAAATGACCGTACAACTTAAAGCTTCTGAAATGAGCTTTTGAGTATCATGCTTACAGGAATGTCAACCCATCTCAGTGTAAATCATCAACATGTCCTTAAACTTCCCTTGCATCAGTGAGATCCTCCTGCTTTATTGGTTGTAGTTTATTCATTATTGTTCTCAGCCCTGTATTTAATGCTTATTTTAAGTTTTGGTACTGCATCATGCCTATGTGCAGTGTATTTTTTAAAAAAAAATATTTGAGAAACCACTGAATTCACTGGCAACCACAGATAAAACACTGGTTCAGCTACAGCACACCTCATCCATGTGTTTTATGCTGCTTCTTCAACAGCAGTACAACATCTCACAGAGCTGGCCAAGAGAATGTCCGCCAGCCACATGTGGTATGTCCAAAGGGACAGTGGGCCGGGCTGGTGGGGAATACAGCTGTCCAAAGGGTACACTCAATTCCTTGGGCTCACCTGAAGGAGTTCTTTAGATCATAGGATCATAGGGACATAGAGTTGGAAGGGACCCTGAGGATCATCTAGTCCAACCCCCTGCAATGCAGGAATATACAGCTGTCCCATATGGGGATCAAACCTGCAACCTTGGTGTTATCAGCACCATGCTCTAACCAACTGAGCTATCGTCAACTTGTTTTTTATATACAGTGGTACCTTGGGTTAAGAACTTAATTTGTTCCAGAGGTCCGTTCTTAACCTGAAACTGTTCTTAACCTGAAGTACTATTTTAGCTAATGAGGCCTCCCGCTGCCACTGCCGAGCAATTTCTGTTCTCATCCTGAAGAAAAGTTCTTAACCCAAGGTACTATTTCTGGGTTAGCGGAGTCTGTAACCTGAAGCGTCTGTAACCCAGGGTACTACTGTATACGGTAATTCTAAGGCTATGGGTAGCTTAATCGTGACAGGTTGAGACATATATTTATTGTGACAGGCTGAAGCAGTTGGCACAGGGGTTGGGAGCTTTAACACTTCGCCCCAAAATGGCACCTATTGGAATTAACCCCTTTTGTGCCTGTTGCTCAAAATGGAAGAAAAGCTGTCATTGCCACCAATAGACGCTTACCTCCTATGACAAATAGCCAGTTCAGGGGTGATTCCAATCAGGAATGTGGTGGACCAAAGAGTTTAGGCCACCATTTCACATGCCAGTCTCAGCCTGACTCCTCCCTTCCCCATACCAGATTCCCCCCCCCCCCCCAGTAAAAAGACGGCCATAAAAAGCCAAATGACATGAACGATGTTATGTCTAGTTTGGCCTTTCTTGTGGTAAGAACGTGAAGTAGAAGAAATGTGGGCTGAGTTCCTATTGAGATGCAGCACAGAGCACAGCTTCAAGCAAACTCTGTTTATCCCTCAGTCTGGTAGCTTGGCCATGATTTCCATTGGTGGGCAAATGTGCAGCTCCCCGGGGGAATATTCATGTATCTGTGTCCCCTAGAGAGGAATGCCCCAGAGTTTGGGGCATAAAACAGACAGGTAAAACCATTTTCACCCTACGGGCTCATTTCATGCCAAATGCTTCCACCATGTGGCCTCTTGTCATTGCTACTTGTTTCTTTTCCACTTGAATGTTGGATTATCTGAATGCCCTTTGGGTGATGCGTATGAAACTGCAGGCTAGTACAGTAATTCAATATCCAAGAGATAGTACACGTTGATATTATATATTGTATAGTTAATAAACTACCGAGATGTTCCTAGAATTTGTGTTTAGCTACTGTTGCAAATAAAATAAGAGAGAAAGAGAGAGAAAACCTTCAGATGGTAATTGTTTTCTGTCAGTAGCTACCCAGGATAAATTTGAACCATTGACCTGGAGGTGAGAGTCTCCTTATCCCATTAGCTTTCTCCTGCTTTTTGTTATCACATGGCGTGTGTGACGGAGATATGTGTGGGCTTTCACTCTGGGAAAAGATTAAAATAAAAATTATGAAGTGTTCTCAAATGAGGCCTGTTATCATGCAGGCCAGTTTTATGTCTATAATAACCCAAAGTCAGTAGCTGTACTCATAGCTCTTATCAATTTGCCTACTTGGGCTCAAATGGAGGCCACAGTTCTAAATTTCAGTCCCATTTTGCACTCTTGGAAATGTTCAAATGACTGTGATTATAGAATGCAAACGCACATTTTCTGTTAATCTTGACGAAACAAAAGCATTCCTAGTTATCTCCCCGCCTATTAACAGTAACAGCTATCTAATGATATTTGCATGTGATAACTTTCAGTAAAAAGTGTCCTATTAGATGTCAGGAAGTTAAGTAAATTTGAGCATAATCGTGAGCATTTTACACATTATAGTTCTCAGTCTCAATAATGAACCATTCAGCTTAAGAGTTTAATGCAATTATAGCTATTTTTTTCTCTCTATAGAAACAACCCAGTGTTCTTTCCTGAGTATGTTACATACTTGAAATGCAATGGTTTTTGAGGGGAAACTTGGGTGATTATTCTGGTAGTGTGCATTCCTCTGAAGATGTTGCTATAATTTGTATAAAGTTTTATTCCTGTCCCCAGATGTCGACAATCGGGATCTGCATAAATATATTATGTGTAAATCTCTCAGCAGCTGCTTTCCATTCAGGTTCCTCCAGATATTAGCCTGTCTTTGAGTTTATGACAAAGTTAAAAATTATTCATTAAACTGACCTGCAGTATATTCAGTAACTGGAAAATTGCCTTGCAGTTCTATTTGGTTTGTAGATGTGATCACGAGTAAATTTTTAACTTAATTAATTGGCCGTTTCTGTTGACAAGAAATTTATGTGGTAATAATTTGCTCGAAATAGATGCCGACTGTAGGAAATGAGATATCCATCATAGGCTTGTGTTCCACCAGCTGCACAGTGGCTATTATGAAAGTATTTCAGCTTGCAACGACCCCACTGTTTGTGCAGTCAGGATTATATATACCCACGATCCATTGCCTGCCTGAGAGGCGCTCATGGAGGTCTATGATAACAAAGACTTTGTGATTTATGGCTTGCTGTGAAAGCAGAGCTTGATGAGATTAAACAATTTCATAGCACAAGTGTTTCTTAAGACCTGATTTGTAGTTGCAAGCTGATGGTAAATCACATTTATATATCCGAAAGCATGCTCAGCAGAGAAGTGCAATTACAGTTTAAGACAGCTACTTTTTATTTAATTTTTATCCTGGTTTTGTCTCTTTTATAACCTCTTCGTCTGCTAACCATTCACCTTCACAAGTCCTTTCCCCTGGTTGGGAGGCCAAAAGACTGAATTTGCGGATGTTCCTCGAGCCTTATGTGCTCACTTATGGAAAGCACTGAGGCATTTCGAAGCAGCTTTTTACTGGATGCTACTGTCTTTGAACTGGCTTCAGCTGCATTTCTTGGCTCAGTTCTGTATCAAATGTCAGTGGGGGGAGTCTTTCTCACTTTAAGCAATTGTGAATCAGGCAGCAACACTTCAGAATGCAAGCGATTAACATACAGAGCATGGGCAACTGGCATTCGTAGCACATCACACCACGCATTAGGAAGCCAAATGTTTTTAGATGGCATTTTCGTGTGGGTTAGAGAAATATTTTTAAATAGTCATCTAGAACTGCTTTGGGATGGCAAAGAAATTGATATTAGTGATGATAAACTTGCTCACAATTCAGAGGAACTCCTGCCGAGCCACTGAATTGTATGGAATATCACACACACACACACACACACACACACACACACACACACAGTTGCCCAGGCAAAATTACCGGTACATACAATCCTGTAAGGTCTGCCTTGGAGTTCCTTCTCAGAACCTTTGTGCCATACACACAGACACACACACCCCTTTCATATGCTCAGCAGCAGAAAAAAATATTGGAGGGGGCAAAGTGCTTATCTGGGATGGGGAACAACTGTCCCATGTGGGATTTCTGAGGGAAATAGTAACACTCTCACCTCAAATTTATTTTCTCTAAAGCAAAGCTTACTGTTTTTTGCTTTTGTTTTTTAAGGGTACGTCTTTCAAGTAAACATGCTTTGGACTAAAGTCTTATTTTCATTTCCAGTTTTTGACTCAAGGTTATTATTACTATATATTAATGTTCATGTGCATTTGCATGCACCACTGAAGAAGAACCTTGATGCATTTATATCACATCAGAATGGTGGGGGTGGGGTGGGGATCATGACAGGGAACACAATATTTAATCAATGATGTTGACAATGCAGAGATGGTGGTGGGAGACACACACAAAAATCTGAAGGAACTGAACAATGTAGCAAAGAATGGAAGCAGAACATGCTCCAGTTCCATAATTAATTTGAGAAATTCAGCTTGTTGTGCCAGAATTTAGGAAGAGCAGAACATAGGGAAGAGAAAGATTAAGAAAAAGTATACAAAAATAAAACAGGAGATATCTACTCACCCATCCTTTTAGATATTTCCTTGAAACTTACTGGATTAAATTTAATTGTGAAAACTAAAACCCTTTTCCTTAACTTCTGTATCCTTACGGGGGGGGGGACCAAACTTCCCCTTGTTTATAACTGCACATTTATGTTTTATGAACTGCACTTAAATCTGTGTTGATTGTTGTATGATAATTTCTTGCCTTCTGCTAATATATTATTTGCTGGTTGCACTTATATAGTTTGTGATTGTTAAGGGAACTGGGGGGAATAATGGGAGACAGGGAGAGCAAATGCTGTAAGGACCACACAAACTCACCTCCTCCCTTGTTAGTAATATTTCAAAGAAGGAATGCTGCCAAACAAATATTTGAAGTAGGGAGTGACCGAGAGATAAATTACAGGTAGGTAGCCGTGTTGGTTTGCTGTAGTAGAAACAAAATAAAAAAATTCCTTCCAGTAGCACCTTAGAGACCAACTAAGATTGTTATTGGTATGAGCTTTCGTGTGCATGCACTGAAGAAGTGTGCATGCACATGAAAGCTCATACCAATAACAAACTTAGTTGGTCTCTAAGGTGCTACTGGAAGGAATTTTTTAATTTTGTTACAAGAGATAAATTATTTGAGTTGTTCTACTTTTCTTTTGGGGTTAAACAACAGAGCCTAGGACTTGCCGATCAGAAGGTGGGCGGTTCGAATCCCCGCAACGGGGTGAGCTCCCATTGCTCAGTCCCTGCTCCTGCCAACCTAGCAGTTCGAAAGCACATCAAAGTGCAAGTAGATAAATAGGTACCGCTCTGGCGGGAAGGTAAACGGCATTTCCATGCACTGCTCTGGTTCGCCAGAAGCGGCTTAGTCATGCTGACCACATGACCTGGAAGCTGTACGCCGGCTCCCTCGGCCAATAAAGCGAGATGAGCACTGCAACCCCAGTCGGCCACGACTGGACCTAATGGTCAGGGGTCCCTTTACCTTTACTTACTTTTCCTTTAGTGATGCTAATAGTATTAATAAATTGAGGCATATTGGGTTATGTACTATTCACATTTCCCTCCCAGCATTTGGATGAGGGGGCACTTTTGTGAATATTTTTGTTGTTGTTTAGTTGTTTAGTCGTGTCCGACTCTTCGTGACCCCATGGGCCAGAGCATGCCAGGCACTCCTGTCTTCCACTGCCTCCCGCAGTTTGGTCAGACTCATGTGAATATTTTAGATGGCTTCAAATATTACCTCCCCCTTTGGTAATTGTTAGGCAACATGCTTCAAAGGGGAGTGAAATCATACTGCCTATTCAGTAATCATTGTTCTCCCTCTGAGTTGGTTTCATTTGCCTCACTCTGAATTGGCCATTTGCCTCATCACATAGACCAGAGCATTCCAAACTGTGTGTCGCGACACATTAGTGTGTCAGCTGCAGTGTGTAGGTGAGTCACACAAACACTCTCCACACTCCTCCCGGGGCTGGAAAGGGGTTAGTTTAACCTGTGGTTTGCTAGTAAAGCTGAATTACTGTGTCGCAAAATGATGCAGGTCTAAAAAGTATGTAATCAACATGAAATGTTGGGAAAGCTCTGATATAGATAAATCAGATTGGAAATGCAGCAGTCCCACCAATACCACAGAACAGGGGCTCTTCCTGTTGAATGGGAATGGTTGGGGCATATATAGCTGGAGAGCACTGTACCAAATGCAGGCATGAGGTAATTATAAAGTTAAAACACACAAGGAGATTAAAATTTCATGACCACAAGGAGCTTGGACATGACCACAAGGAGCCTGGTTCCACGTATTCATTATCACTCAGGTCTCATGTTAGCCAAGTGGCATGGGAACTGCAGCAGCAGCAGCAGCAGCAGCAGCTGACCAGGTGAGAGCCAAAACCGTGAGGGGGAAGAACTCCCACAGCTGTTTCTCTTCACACCTGCATTAATCCCCTGGAAACTGAGCTGCATTCTTTGGAGAACTGGCCACAGTTACAGCTCTTCTAGCCCCAAACTGAGGTGAAGGACATTCTGGCAGAGGGGCTAGAAATGGCAGGGGAAACTGAATGGGGAGCTTAGGCCAGCACCCTCCCGTTTCCTCTGCTGCTTGCGAAATTGTGAACAATGGGAAGTTGCAGTGTATGCAAACAAGTGTTTTCCCTCAGGTTTCATCCCCTTCACTTTGGTCTAAGATTGAGGCTGGCTTGCAGCAGCTAGGCCTAGGAAGTTGTGAGGTAGGAGGCTTCTGTGTGAATATAAATGATAGCAACCAATGACTGTGTATATGTATCTGCAAAGTATATCTATATAATTGGGGAATTAAAGGCAGTTATGTTTAATTTGCTTTTAATTACATTCTTTACCCTACTTTAAGCAAATACGCCTTTGGAAATTAAAGGCTGCTTCTCTTGGGTGACCTTGTAGGAATTTCTTAAGATAGATGCAAATGTAACAAGAGTGTTAAAATGCACCCAGCTACTTCTGAGAAAAAACCATTAATGATACGACTCCAGAAGCAACTTTGGAGTTCACAAATCTTTTCTCCCTGAATTCTATCTAATGTGAAATATGTGATTACACGTCTCTTTGGACATGGATACTCCTCACCAGCTCAGGCCATTTAACCTATTACTCCTTTTTCTGTCTGTTTACACCTGCATTGTGTTCAAAAAATATAAACAAGACTTCAGCAAACAGTTACACCATAGAGATGCACTCATCAGCGAAAAATGATTGGCTTCAGCTCCCAGGTGTGGATATTTCAAATAAAGATTAGATTTATGTGAATATAGCCTTTAGGCTATATACCTTAAGTGGTATAGAAATTAAATTATCACAATCATACCTGAGTGAGTTGGCCCATGTTAGGTTAAACAGTGGTAGTGTGCCCTCTTAGCTCTCACCTATGTGCTAAGGTGGGATAGGAAAGCTGGGGGGGGGGTTCACATCTGGCAACCAGTGTGCCCAGGAGGCTTAATTTGGTCAAAATTGAGTGTACACTTTCCAGAGTTAATGCTAAATACATTACTTCTGGTAAATTAGCTACCATAGCCACTAGAGGGCCATGAAAAATGGTACCCCAGGATTTTTAGACTCATCTATCCATGTACTAGGGATGCGGGTGGCGCTGTGGGTTAAACCACAGAGCCTAGGACTTGCTGATCAGAAGGTCGGCAGTTCAAATCCCCACGACGGGGTGAGATCCCATTGCTCGGTTTCCGTGTGCTGCTCTGGTTCGCCAGAAGCGGCTCATGCTGGCCACATGACCCGGAAGCTGTACGCCGGCTCCCTCGGCCAATAAAGCGACATGAGCACTGCAACCCCAGAGTCAGTCACGACTGGACCTAATGGTCAGGGGTCCCTTTACCTTTTATCCATGTACTGTCTGAAAACAAAGGGGTGTATTGGTTGGCAGATGTGAAATATATTGGCATTATTTTCAGTTCTACCCCACCACTTAGTTAATCAGCTACCTTTCCCCACAAATCCTGGTTGTATGTCCTACTGCCATCCTCTGCACACATATCTAGAAGTAAGCATCATCACACACACTGGAACTTACTGAGTGTCCAAAGACATTTTATTTGGCTCTCTTTTCAAATCAAACTGTTGCATCTAATATTTGTTAGCGGCTTAATGTGTTAATAACCTTACAGCTGTTGTTTTTCTTGCCTCTCTTGTTACTGGGTTGAAGTTTCATTTAGAAGGATCAGTTTGAATTGTTTAAAAAACAAAAAACAACCCTAATTTTGCATACAGATCAATGTAAATTTATTAGCATTTATTTTTTAAAAAAATTATGTTAGAATAAGAATCTGTTTCCAAGCAACTGAAACATTTCTAAATATTTTAACATTTTATTATTTAAAATTGTGAATGGCATAATTATATTGCATTATGCTAGTGACGGGGAAGCCTCTAACACTGATTGGTTGAGTTGGTGTGATGACATAGCATGTTCATGAACATTCTATCATCTCAGGGAACAAAGCTGTCAGCAACAAAAGAATCGAAGTCCAAATTCTGTAAGGAAAGACATCTGGGAATCGGGAATTGAGAAGGCTTGTTGATAACTAAGTTCTGATCAACATCTTATTCCAGTCAGTTACTATGAGGCTCACATTCCTCAAGTGTCCCTACTAGTCAGTGCCCCTCATGAACTGAATATGCCCATTACATGATGCCCAAGAATTCTCCACCATTTGCATAATTTTATTGCAGAGAACTTGATATGGAAATTGGTCTCTGGAGGCAGAAAACTGACTTAAGTGATTGATGTAAGTGACACCACATAATAATAATAATAAATTTTTATTTATACCCCGCCCTCCCCAGCCAAGACCGGGCTCAGGGCGGCTAACAACCAATAACAAAAACAAGTTGATTACAATACAATTTAAAAGATTAAGGTACAACATTAAAACATTAGGGTGCAAGCTCTTCATAGGAGGAAAAAGGAAAAAGAAAGAGGGGGAGGGAATCAAACTGATTCTAAGTGAAAGGCCAGATGGAACAACTCTGTCTTACAGGCCCTGCAGAAAGAAATCAGATCCTGCAGGGCCCTGGTCTCATGAGACAGATTATTCCACCAGGCCGGAGCCAGTGTTAAGGAGGCCCTGGCTCTGATTGAGGCTAATCTAACTTCCTTAGGGCCCGGGACCTCTAGGGTGTTGCTATATATGGACCTTAAGGTCCTCCGTGGGGCATACCAGGAGAGGTGGTCCCGTAGGTATGAGGGTCCTAGGCCGTGAAGGACTTTAAAGGTCAAAACCAGCATCTTAAATCTGACCCTGTACTCCATCGGGAGCCAATACAGCTGGAAAAGTACTGGGTTAATATGCTCCCATGGCAGAGAGCCTGTGAGGAGCCTCGCTGCAGCATTCTGCACCCGCTGGAATTTCTGGCACATCTTCAAGGGCAGCCCTGTGTAGAGCGAATTACAGTAGTCAAGCCTGTATATATCTTAATTGCGCTGTTTTGCGGAAAAGCGGCAGGTTGTGCAGTTTAAAAGTTAACATTAAATGCACATCCTTTTTATAGTTTCACCTTTGAACTACTGAAGGTAGATAAGTGTTTTCTTTGGACTTCTTTTGTTGATAGAGAATACTAATTTTTGCCTTTGGTTAAAATGGAGTGTTTAGTGATGATTAATACACACACCCCAAACTTCCAACCTGCAGAGTTATCTACATCTTTAATATTCAACCTCATGTGCCACCTTTCAGCTGGAGGCTTGCTGGCGTGAGCCATTAACCGCCTGTTGGATGTAACCTTGCCATGTCTTACACACAGTTGCACACGAGCCTCTGGTTTTGTACAAGAGGCTTTCAGCTCATACCATGCAAATAAAAAAGGCCATTTAACTTGTGATCAGTGATCATATGATCCATTTACAGGGTGCAGGCTCAGTCAAGTAGAACTGGTAAATCATTAAAAAATGCACTCCACACTCTTCCTGCTGAGTAGAACATCATGCTAACATAATTTCCCCCAATCTCCCTAAGTAGCTCGCGATATGTTATTAGTAGATCTAGATGGTGCAGCAGCATATTTTCAAATACGTTTACAGATTGTGCAGGTTCATTTCAAAATACAAGGAATTCATTGGGTGTTTACTATTTAAGTTAGGGGGAATGTTTTATCATTCAGTGCAACTGGATTCCATTGGCTTCAAGAGCTTGGATGCTTTGCACAAAAGCACAGTTGAAAATATAGATTAACGTTATTTTAGAATAAGAAGGTATTGTAATTAATGTTAGGAAATTCTGAGGCTAATTTGTAGGCACTTGCAGAGTAGAAGCAACTGAGGAATTTTGAGGACAGCAATAAAAGTTTGAAAAAGATTCATGAAATTTATCCAGGGGCTTCTGCACATCCTTTAGATGCTTCCTCCTCTGATCACTTCTTCACTGCCATTCATTTAACCCTAGCCCAAAACACATAAAGTGGTACTACTTTTGAAAGATCTTCATATTAAGAACTTTTAGATTTTCAGGGTAGTTCCATATGGGCAGTTCCCAATGCTGTCCATTCATTGTTTTCCTGCTATAATTTATATGTTGAATAAAACAGGCTTTCTAACACTGCCAAAGGTATTGTGCTTTTTGTGTGTGAACATCATGCAATGTTTCATCCATACTTGTGGGTGTGACATATCCTTATAGGGGGTGAAGGGTACAGTTTTCTTGAGCAGTACCTTTCCTCTCCTCCTTGATTTTATATATATATATTTTTAAAAAACAGGAGTCTGCCTCCAGACTCCACTAGTCTCTCCCTTACTGGTGACCCCAGAATGAACCACCTACTACAAATTTATTTCCAAAGTTGGTACCCCAGTCCCAAGCCAATGTCTGAATGGGTACAACGGCATGCATTAAATTGCAGCTAATGTTTGAATTGGGCACAATGTAAAGGACCCAACTCCCAATATGCTCAGGCCTGAAAAATGCAGTTGGTCCTCTTATGCAGTACAGTGGTACCTCGGATACGAACAGTCCTGTTAACAGTCCGGTTAATGAACACTTCGGACAATGAACTCTGAAAAATTGGAAGTAGGTGTTCCGGTTAGCGAACTTTGCCCCAGAAGACGAACGGAAGCCGAATGGTGGAAGGGCACTGGCGGCGGGAGGCCTCAGTAGGGAAAGCGCGCCTCGGTTTAAGAACGGACTTCCGAAACGAACTAAGTTTGTAAACCAAGGTACCACTATATAGGAATTGATCTTGGGCGCCCTGGTTGTTTTGTACCTGTGCCCTAAAGGTAAAGGTAAAGGTACCCCTGCCCATACGGGCCAGTCTTGACAGACTCTGGGGTTGTGCGCCCATCTCACTTAAGAGGCCAGGGGCCAACGCTGTCCGGAGACACTTCCGGGTCACGTGGCCAGCGTGACATCGCTGCTCTGGCGAGCCAGAGCCGCACACGGAAACGCCGTTTACCTTCCCGCTGGTAAGCGGTCCCTATTTATCTACTTGCACCTGGAGGTGCTTTCGAACTGCTAGGTTGGCAGGCGCTGGGACCGAGCAGCGGGAGCGCACCCCGCCGCAGGGATTCGAACCGCCGACCTTTCGATCGGCAAGCCCTAGGCGCTGAGGCTTTAACCCACAGCGCCACCTGCGCCACCTGTGCCCTACTCAACCACAACCTCACACTTGGATATCTGATGAGGTGGAAAAGTGGATGTGGGAAGAATTGAATGTAGGAATAAAGTTGGAGAGAGAATTTTGTTTGATCTCAGCCACACAGATTTTTAGACTTTGCAGAATCTTATCAAGTTGTTTTTGTTGTTAACATATAGATTAAATCAATGAAATTAAATACCAGCAACCAAAGTAAAGAGGAATTTCATTGAATTTAATGTTTTGCTTATGTGTAATTAGGGTAATGCAAAAAATATTGTTGTTTCATTTTGTTATTCCATTCAATTTAATTCTGCATCTGGGCCTAAATTGTGTGTGTACATGGGTTATTCATTTGGATAATTTTCTTTTAAACAGTTATTTCAAGGAGCAGATGCTGTGCAAGAACAGTGAGAAATTTTTGTTAGGGGGATAAATGATAATCTAGCATTTGGAACCAGATTTCTTACAAGCGGGGGAAACTCCACTGTGTGAATTCAAGTTTAGAGGCATGGGCATAGCCAGGATTTTTGTTAGGGGGGCAGGACTTTGTTAGGGAGGGGCGGGACTTTTGTTGGAGTGGACAGAACTGATGTGATTGGTCAGTTAGTAAGTATTTCTATTGTTTTACATGATCTGGGGGGGTAGTGCTGCCCCCCCGGCTACACCCATGTTTAGGGCAATGTTCTAAAAACAAAGTGTATGTAAAGAATAATCTCATGAAAATTAGAAGAGGGAGGAGGGAGGGTACCATTTGGATTTTCTGCCTCAGTACCAGGATGCTTAGGACTCTCTTGGTCTGTGCTGTGTCAGTTTCTGTATATTTGAATTGGCACTTGGATGATGGTAGCACTTTACATGGGTAAATGCAAAAAAAGTGCATATGCAGAAAGTGAATCTTAGCTCATTTTTCTTTCACCTTTTTTTTTTAAAAAAAAGATAAGAATACAGATGTAGCAAACATTCTGAAATTCCTATGTTTACATAGAGTTTACGCTTCATTGTGGCATGAACAGTTATACTGTTCGGCATGAATCAGGAGTTATACTGTTGCACTGACTGTATCCTGCTCTTTGTACTTAACATTTTTGCCAACAAATTAAGAGTCCACAGTGAAATAAGATCCATATCAGCCCTTTCCATTAATCAAAATATTGCATGTTCAGCAGACATGGGCCATTTATACATAAGGGGATAGAATCCTTATTTATTTATTTGCAATCACGGGGTAAATTAAGTGCAAACAAAAATGTGTAGAAATTCGTAAATGTGATTGTGCCAATATGTGCATTTATACCATTCAGATTGTAGCTGCCTCTATCTTAATGACTCAAGAAATGTTACAGCCAAGAAGGCAATGAATTCCAAACTAGACTCAGGATATATGAGGAAATAGGAAGTGGAGCACTAGGGTAGTCAACTTTTAGAATGCCTCTCCTGCCAACACAAGCGCACCAACTCTAGGGAGAAGAGGTGTTGTCAGCCCCCTCAATATTCCTTATCAGGGGGCTCAGCCTCACCCCCCAAAATATTCAGGGGGTAGAGGACACCAAACTGTTGAGTGAGGTTGCACGCAGCATCTCCTGACACTTTGCAGGCCAGTGCAGCCTTCTGCTAGGCTGTTCCTGAATGGCCTGCACAGCATTGGAAGATATGTGTGATGTCACATGAGCATGGCAGCCACCCCCCCTCCCCAAATCTTGGGGGCAACCTGTTGCCTGTGTGTCTATGTACAGGCCTCTAAGTGCCACATTACACACTATGTACCAGCATTTTCAGGTTTGCAGCAAGTGTAGACTTTATGAGGATCTGCACTCAATCCTGATGGTCTATAAGGACTGATTCAGTGTAGGTGACCATCACCTTCTTTGGCAGACCATCTCCACATCTGCAGTATGAGGATAATACTGCTGACATACATTATACAGTTGTTATAAGAATTAAAGTCAGCACTATGATTTATGTGAAGGGCTCTGAATGTACAAGTGCACACCTAAAAATGTAACATGAATAAGACAAACAATTTTTGGGGGAGAAATGTGATCAGAAGATGAGTCTAGGCCAGCATCGTTTCCCCACAGTGGCCAGCAGCTGATAAGCAGAACATGAGTTGCTCAAGATCCTCAGCAATAGGTATTCAGATTCATACTGTCTTTGATACCTGAAATATCAACAGTAGCCACTGATGGCCTTATCACTCATGAATTTCTCTAACTCCCCCTTTACAGCCAATCATAGATACACACATTAGAGAGCCAGGCTACAGTTCAGTCAAGTGAACACACAATTACAAACCCAGGTTTGCTGACGTGTAATGTACAGAGTGGTTTCATATGTACTGTAGTACAGACTAGACTAGCACTATTACTTTGGACATGTATTTTTACCAAAGAATTTGGCTGTCCCTTAAGCAATGTTCTCATGAACGTTGATGAGATCTCTAATAAGTCATCTTGCTGTCTTGGCAGCAACCGCAAGGACTCATGGGGAGTAAAATGGGTCATAAATTATTGGAATGAGCACTTCTAGCACAGATACATTTTGTATCAGATTTTTCTTTTTTTAAAAAAGAAGAAGATAGATAGGAGCCTATATTCAAGGTAGCAAATTGTGTGAATGTGTGTTTGTATTTAAGATGTCTATCTCTGTGGAATGTTTCAGGGCAGGAACACCTTGGTAAGATACAAAGTTTAATACATTTCTAGACCACATTATCCTTGTCAGCTAGATTAAAGCATTCTTGCAGTTTCTGCACAGTATTAACATAACAAGTAAGGAAATAATGTAGTGTTTTTACACAGAGCAGCTTATCAATTTTGACATTAAGTGTGTGAGAAATCACATGAAAATGTGAAGCAACCAAGAGGAATAATTAGGAGCCAACAGAACAATCCTGGTAATATGACAACAGAGTCTTAAAGCACCCTACAGGATTGAAATCATCAGGTTTACTTGACCTATATCTTTAATAATACAGCTCATTGCCCTTTTATTAAAGCTTGAGGGGAAGGGGAAGTGTCTGCTTTATCTTGTTTTAGGGGCAATTGCAAACAAAAAAAGTTTATTTAGTGACCCTTTGCAAATGACCCATTCTCTTATTGCCAGTGACAAAGCAAGTCACCATACTGAAGACTAGTTTTGTGTGTATGTGTGTGTGTGTGTGTGTGTGTGTGTTCATTCATTTGTTCTTAGATAGATGGGATATAAACATATCACACATACACATACATACACACACAAGCTTGGGTTGACAAAGGGAGAATAAATATATAATACTCAAATAAGATAAATGGCTATGTTAGCAGTGGAAATAACCTCCTGTTTAATTAGAGCATAAGAGCTATATGGGACAATAAAAATGGTTACTGCTGCCCTCAGTCTCTGTTTAGGAAATATGATTGTACTGGAGATAATTCTAAGCATTATTTATTTGTGCTATATCATAGGCTTTGTAATTGTTTGCAATGTTGATAGTTTTCAGACATGCAGAATAAAGCTGCTTTTAACAAAATACTCACTGAATTATAAATTATATCCCACGAATTTGTCTAATCCTCCTTTAAACTCTTTCAGATTGGGGGGTATCACTACATCCTTTGGTAGGGTATTCCATAGTTTAACTACGCACTGCGTGAAAAATTGCTTTCTTTTGTCCCTTCTAAGTATCCTACCATTCTTATTTAGCAGCTGATCGATGAGGCTGAAGCAATCCAGATAAGCATGCACATGACTCAACAGCAGGAATATGCAAGCTTGCAAATGTTGAGCTGAGCTTTTTGATTGCCTGGACCATGGTCAATTTAGAATGCATATTCCTGGGCAAAAAGTGTAATCAGGACATGCGCCTGCAGTGAGTCCTGAACTTGAAGTCTGGTAGATATTTAGGGATGTGTACACACAACATTGTATCCAAGAATCAATGAAGACAGAGCTTATAATAATTATAACATTTATTAACTATTTACTAGTTTTTTTCTATATAGTCCACACAACAACCTAGATCTATTGCACATATTTTGCTCTTGAAATTTTTTGATTGAGAAACTGTTTCATTCTGAAAATAAAAGCTCATTGCAGATTGCTTTTGCATTACCCTGAAGTGTATCCATTTGCAAACATAGTATGTAGGCAGTCCCAGCAATGGTGTGTGTGTGTATCCACACCGGCCCAATGGCATTGTGGGTGGGTGCATCCCTAAATTGCAATCAGAACTTCCTTCTTCATTCACCTGGCATACATGCGCGGGGGGGGGGGAGGAGGTAGGTGAATAACCTAATCTAGGGGAGGGTGTTCAAATGTAACCGCACCTATACTTGTGGACGCCGGTATCTAGAATCAATTTAGATTGAAAGCAGCAGGTTGAGGATTAGCTCAAACGATTCTGCATTAAGAAAAACTGCATTTTTCTGCTACGAATGGGTTAGTGTGTATGCACTTTTTGTGCTATCGCCAAGCTCAACCCAAAGCAGGGAACAGCAAGCTAAACCAGCAAGTATGCCTGTTACACAGCGGTAGCTGATAAGGCTTCAACCCTAAAAATGTGTCTTAAGGGTGCGAAGTAGGGATTATTGTGCTAACATTCCTGGCTGCAACACTAGTGCTTCTGTCCTGGTTTCTAATGTTCCGTTACCTGTTGTGTTATAGGACTGTGTTCTAATGTGCTGCATTACCTGTTGTGGGAAACCCAGCCAGATGGGCATGGTATAAATAAATGAATAAATGAATAAATTATTATTATTATTATTATTATTATTATTATTATTATTATTATTACTATTATTATTAAATTGGGGGCGTGGGGGTGTATGTATATATATATATATATCAATCACTATGTTGTGCTAATCTTATTTTATACTAGTGGGTGTGGTGTGAAACAACAACATCATTGGGCATGTCACCACTCTTTATGCTCATGTTCTCCCATGTTCCCCTATGAAAATAGCAGGAAAGAACTGTATGCTGAATACAGCTGCTAATTTTAAGCTGCAAGGGTCCTTGTACTGAAAACCAAAAGGTACATGAAAACAGCCATTCCCCCCCCCCATACAATTGCCCAGGAAGTCGTGACACAATGTACAGCTGCTTCTAGGGGCATTTTACTGACAACTTTTCAACAAGGATGGTAGGACCCTCGCCTTGCTCCAACTGTTTTTTAGAAGCAAGAGGCCATGAGGAAAGGGTAACCCTGATGTAACCCAGCCCTCTGTAATTAGAGTACTGCTTTCATCTCACTGCGACTCCAGTCAAATTCTGAGCCACCTGAAACTTCATTAACAAAAAAATAGTAATTTTAGGAGACACTTCACACTTCTCCCACATCTAATTTGATCCTTTAAAGATGCACATGCTTTCTCTTCTTCCAGACTGTTCCATGAACAGATTAAACACTAGTGATGGTTCCTCAGTGACATATTTATCATGTGGAAGGGTTACATGGTAGATCTGAATGAATGGGTCAGCACTAGACATGACAGTATCCTATTTGATATGTAGATAAATAAATGATGGAATGTCTGGATCTTTTTATCAGCAAACCAGGAGTCTATCTCCACAGGAAGCCTACAGATGGTAATATTTATTTACGAAGTGACAGTTTCCCCCCTGATATCAAATCCAACTTGTCAAATGGGCAATTCCATAGCATTAAACCCAATTGCTCTGGAATTCAGCATAGAGGGATTTGAAGGAGAGGACCTGTTTCTGTTGATATACTTGGAACTGCTTTAACAGGAATGAAACATTGTAAAAGGGGAGATTTATTGAGAACTAAGGAAAAATCTGGAAGTGACAGAATTATATGCAGTCTAAGATATCACCATGTTGCTGTTATCTTTAAGGAAGTCCATCTTTCAGTAGTGGTATTTATTGCAAGATGTGCCAGGTTGCCAAGCCAGATCTATTATTGCTTTTAAATGTACCAGAAATATAGGAAACTGGCTGGTGCAGAGCAACATGGCTTCAACACAAAATGTTCTGACAGGAGCCGCATCCCCACAAGGGCATTTTGCCTGTGGAAACAATAAATATTGCAGCAATACAAAGTTAAACTCTTCATCAATCCCAGTGATGGGAAAACTTGCTATTTTAAAAAAACTTCATAGCCTATAACTCTGCTGGTGTGTTTTATGCCATTAGGTGTCCTTGTAACAAGTTGTACATAAGCAAAGCCACAACAAAATTAACACCCAGGTCATTTAGGGTATTGTCCATCTGCTGACAGAAGGAATCTGTCAAGAGTACAGGCAAGGGAGCAAATACGTGTTATTTGCAGCTCCCTGTGCAGCCCCCCATCTCCCCCCTACCATCTCCTCTTAGGTTTGGTCGGGGTTCTTCCGTGAGCTGTCTGTTCCAAGGTCGCCTGGAAGGTGCCTAAAGAAGCCAGGGTGGCTATCTAAAGAACTTTTAACTGAGTTAAGATTAAAAAAGGATGTGTACAAAAAATGGAAAAGGGGGGAACCACCAAAGAGGAATTCAAACAAATAGCCAGCACGTGTAGACACAAAGTCAGAAAAGCTAAAGCACAGAATGAACTCAGGCTTGCTAGAGAGGTTAAAAGCAACAAAAAAGGCTTTTATGGGTATGTTCGTAGCAAAAGGAAGAACAAAGAAACAGGGGGGTCACTCAGAGGAGAAGATGGTGAAATGCAAACAGGGGACACAGAAAGGGCTGAACTCCTCAATGCCTTCTTTGCCTCAGTCTTCTCCAATAAAGAAAACAATGCCCGACCTGAAGAATTTGGAGCAAATGATTCAGCAGAGGAAACACGGCCCAGAATAACTAAGGAGATAGTACAAGAATACTTGGCTAGTTTAGATGTATTCAAGTCTCCAGGGCCAGATGAACTGCATCCAAGAGTATTAAAAGAACTGGCAGATGTGATCTCAGAACCACTGGCAGTCATCTTTGAGAATTCCTGGAGAACAGGCGAAGTCCCGGCAGACTGGAGGAGGGCAAATGTTGTCCCTATTTTCAACTTCCTGACAGTAAGAGCTGCTCGACAGTGGAATTTGCTGCCAAGGAGTGTGGTGGAGTCTCCTTCTTTGGAGGTCTTTCAGCAGAGGCTTGACAACCATATGTCAGGAGTGCTCTGATGGTGTTTCCTGCTTGGCAGGGGGTTGGACTCGATGGCCCTTGTGGTCTCTTCCAACTCTATGATTCTATGATTCTATGATCTCCCCCCTATATCTACTTCAGAGGGTAGGAGGACCCTCTGGAGCTGATTTAGGGGGCATGGGGGGCTGCAGTGGGGAGGGCCCCCCATCATACAGATGGAAGTCTTCCATCAGCAAAGCACAATTGTTGGATTTAACCCTGTTTATTTATTGCCTTTATAGCCTACCTTTCAGGATGATTGGATTCAAATAACTTACAACAATAATGTACATAATAAAATACAATTAAACTACAGTACCAGAACATGGAGCTAAAGGAAGTAGCTCAACAGATAGACAGCAACCAAGAATTGCCAATACCGATTAAAATGACCTCAAAAGCCATTAAAAGAACAGGAAAACAGCACCAACTGAACCTTTCTAGAGGGAGCAGTCTATAATTTGGACACCACTGCAGAAAAGACCTCTCTCTTGATAGAGAAGAGCCTCTGAAGATGTTTTTGATTGCCAGGCAGGTTCACATGCAGTCTCCTCATGAGCTGCAACTGTATGTCATCAGGAAAAGTACCCCTATCAAGAGATGCATGTCTTAATGCACCAAGTCTGAGGAAAAGCGGTTGCAGTTTCCCAGTGTTCCTGGGCACTGGCGGAGGAAGAGGAGTGCGGGGGGAGCGCACCGCCCCTGGCAGTGCGATCCCGGCAGGGTGCCATTGCAGCTGCCCCCCTGCCCATGCTGGGTGCACCCCACCCCCAGGATGCACGCCCCACCCCTAAGACGCGCGCCAGCCCCACTCCCACCTGCTCTCCACCCCCCAGTGCCGGAGCATGAAGCTCCGTCACTGCTCCTGGGTCTTTACTTAGAAGACAAAAGGGTCAAACAAACAATGGTCTGTGCCTCAACTTCAGAGAGGCATGGTCTTAGCACATAATTAGTGATCAAGTTCTGAACTGAGTAAATATACAGTCCGGCCTCCCCAGTCCTGCAGCATTACTTCTGCGGTTTTGAATTGCAGCTGCATTCCGGCATTGGGCAGCTCTCACAGACTTTGACTTGAAGCTGCATTTTTACTGTCAGACCATTGGTCCACGCCAGAGTCTCTACTCCTTCTGGTACTGGTTGCTTGAACCAGTGTTAGTAGCTCTCAAAGATCTAGGCCTGTCCTGTTTTGTGAGGTTGTTTTCATCAGGGATCCCAGAGGCTGAATTTAGAATGGTCTTCATGCAAAACAGCTGCTCTGCCAACTGAGCTGCATTGTTCTAAGAACTTTTTAGGAGACTGAAATATGCAAGACCACCCCCCATATCCTGGAAGCAGTATTTAGTAGCAAATTGAACAGCTGACCATGTTTGTTTGTATCCTACTTATTTCTCCACTAAATAGCATGGGATGATGTTTGTTTTGATTGTATGTTGTTGATAGTATTACAGCATTTTATTTTGTTGTAAACTACCTTGTGACGCAAGTGGCGCTGTGGGTTAAACCACAGAGCCTAGGACTTGCTGATCAGAAGGTCGGTGGTTCAAATCCCCGCAATGGGGTGAGCTCCCGTTGCTCGGTCCCTGCTCCTGCCAACCTAGCAGTTCGAAAGCACGTCAAAGTGCAAGTAGATAAATAGGTACTGCTCCGGCAGGAAGGTAAACGGCGTTTCCGTGCGCTGCTCTGGTTCGCCAGAAGCAGTTTAGTCATGCTGGCCACATGACCCGGAAGCTGTACGCCAGCTCCCTCAGCCAATAAAGCAAGATGAGCGCCACAACCCCAGAGTCGGTCACGACTGGACCTAATGGTCTGGGGTCCCTTTACCTTTTACCTTGTGATCAATGATTAAGGGTGGTATAGAAACTCTTTAAATAAATATGAGAGAGAGAGAGAGAGAGAGAGAGAGAGAGAGAGAAATATATTTATAAAATAGAATGAAATCTATCAGTACACACTGTGCCATTGGAAACTGACACTCACATTCCCCATGCCTTAGCCCTGTTTCTCTTGTTCTTCCATGGTGTTAAATCATCACTTTGGATTGCAATATTTTATTGCTTTTGCAGCCATAGGTTAGCTAGAATCCAGTGAAATAATGTTATCTGATGCGTTAGCTTTGAATAAGCTGGAGTTTGCACCTTGTTCAAAGTATCATCATGGCTGCAGAGTCAATATTTTATTCCAGGTTTCATTTAAACCACCTAGTTTCTACCACTGCAAAGCCATGAGGATTTGTGGAGAAAGCTGGCAGCCTGAAGCGCTTTCGTTTTTAACGTGTAACATTGAAGAAAGTACATATGTTTAGTACCTTTATTTTCATGCAGGAGAGTTACAAACAAAAAATAAATTGTATCCATGTTTTTCTCACATCTCATTGTAAAACTGTATTTTAAAGACCCACTGTTTTTCTTCATTCATTTTCACTGCTGGCTTCAAAATCCCCACCAAATCCCCAATCTCCCTTTCTGCTGACTGGTTCCCACTCTCTCCTTTCCCCGTCTCCTCCTGAAAGAAAAGGGGGGGAGGCTCTTCTTTTTAAGGGCTTGTAGGTTGGAGAAGGATGCTTAGCAACAGCATTCCTTAAGTAGCTGCAAGCCCCTTGCTGAACCCTTTGAAGTGACTGTCAGGCCAGATTTATTTTGTTTTAGCACATTGTCTACTTGTCCAGATGTATCAGGAGATAAAAAGGAGTCATGTTTACCCTCCATTTTTTTCCCTTAAGATGTAATTAAATAGCAGTTTTGATGAGTCTCTAGGAGATTGGAGATGAAACAGAAAGCAGGAATTGGCTGGAGTAAACGGGAGGAAACTCAGTTGCTAGCCTAACACCTGACACATTAGGGGGAGAGAAAAATTAAGCCATGAGGCTGTGGGTTGATTTGGTTCTGCCAGAGACTTAGACTGTTGCTCCCCAAACGTTGGCTAGTTGGAGGGACACTTCACTCTTAGGCTTACAAGGAGTTGTATTTAGTCAGTGAAGAATATATTTCCTGATGTCAAAGCAGTCCATGCCTATGTCTCTGCCATGCCATGATCTTGCCATATGACTATAAATAAGGAAGCCCTGAGCAATAGCTCAGGCAGAGACAGAGTGGGCAACTTTCACTGTGGGCAAGGAAATTCTGTGAATGTTCTAATTTAGCAGAATTACTAATCCCCGGTGGGAGCTGACTGGAAGAAGGCAAGACCAGAAGAAAGTAATGAATCATGAAGAAGCAGGGGCAATGCATTTCTGTGGGTGGTTGTTTTGGCTCACAGGACCCTTGAATTCTTCAAAGAATGTGTCTCTCCCCACACCCTAGCAACTCTCTCTTGACACATTAGTGTGCCATGGTGCGCTATTTGGGAAGTGTTTTTGGCTTTGGCTTTCCTGGCCCAAATGGTAGAGAGGACAAAGTGCTTATATAAAACAAAGCAAAATAGAAACAACTGTAATGCATAAAGTATTTCTTTACTGAGTCTGAAAATGTCAATATAATGGCAAATTCTCTGTACATTATCTATCCTGGTATTGGTGGTAGTCTTGTGGTTGCCAATCACATTGTGAACTGCAAAACTTTGGAGTGGACTTAAGTAAAAAGTTCTGAGCAGGGCAGGCCTAGTTCTATTTTCATAAGAAACAACATTATAAATAAATCCTGTGTGTAGGTGCATAAACCTGCATGCTTATCAGCATTGTTCTAACCGCTATTAAAACTTTGCAGAGTGCAGTAATAACCTGGTTCTTGTACTGAATACATGTCCAATCATTTTGAATATGCCTGGTGCCCAAATTTCTATCTTAAATGTAGAAGACGTTTATCCATTTGCATCTTTTAAAAGGTTACGCTGTAGCACCCCCTTCTGCTAACTAAGCTGTGTGGCAAGAAGCTTCAGGTTCAGCTCAGTTTCTCCCCCTTAACATAGTGTAAAGACATCCTAGATTTACTTAATGTCAGAAAACAAAACTCCACTGCTAGTATAGTTGCTAGATTGTGGTCTCTATGTGTAGCGTAGGTAGAATTTGAACTAGACCTTTCCCATAAATACTCAATATGGGTTTATTATATTTTTATATTTATATGTCACCTTTACACAGTAAAAGACAAGAAAATTTAACACAAGTGGTTAAAACGCCATTATTAAGATCCCCAACAGTTGCAAAACAGCCTACAATTATTAGCAACAAAGGTAAAATATGATGAGTAGAACAGCAAAGAAGCTATGCCATAAGAATCAAGAAAATGCTATTTGGAATCTCCTAAAGTCCTGTTTTGCACAATGGTATTGACTGCCCATCTTAAAAAAAAGGATTATGAGGCAAGGATTCATTTGGTGACTTGAAAAAGCTGGGAGGTTCTAGGCATGAGCTGAAATGTGGGATCTTCCTTTCACTAAACCTTACTCTCTCCAAAAAGGACTTCTGATAAACTGAAATCAGGGGTGGGAAATGTCATATTGTGCCAGTTGGCCATTTTAAGGAAGGTGAGCCACTCCTCACGGAAGAGCACTTGCAAGTGAGAGGCGAGGGATCATACTATGCTTTGCATCACCCTTCCTTTAAAAATAGGGGGGGGGTGGTTCATATGAAAGAAAGTACTTTAACATATTTGAAATGCACACAAGGTCGATTCAGTCAGATATACACTCTCTCTTTCTTGAGACAGCTGTTTTTCCACACACCCCATTGTGAGAATCCCTATGACAGTGGGCTACAAAAACTTTGATAATCCAGGCCTACAACGAGCTGGCCAGCCTCAAATTTCAGTATAGTATGTGTTAATTAAGCTTGAGTGTGTGCTAACCCAAGAGTCCAACATGTGTTGGACAAGACCTGTGCTGTAAAGTGACGACACAAAGACAACTTGCTACAGAGACAAATGGCTGTGTGAAGCAACGATAGAAATCAAAATCAGTTAATGTAATATTCTGTTGTATTTAGAGATCTCATTTCTATCATAATTCTTAGAATTATTGTCATGAGTGATGATATTTCAGCCCGTGTTATTATCATGATGAGCCACCCTATGAGGCTTGAGTTGAAGGGTGGGGCAGAAATGCAATCAGCCAACAATTGCAAAACCTTGAAAATCAAAGGAAGCAAATGGACCGGCTTTATAAATGTGCAGTACATTACAGTAAAACAAATCAATTTTGATCTCCTTAGGAACCAGCATTGCCTTATGATTTTGTGAAGTCATGTGGCCTTTGATCATAGAAAGGCATTTAAGACTAGTCCTTAATCCCAGCTTTTAGAGGTGTTTAAGCAGTGGGAGTGGAAAGAGGAGAGAGAGAGAGAGAGAAAGTTTGATAACAGCTGGGATTTAAATTTTACTTTTGCCTTTCTTTTGTTTTGAAAGGGTTTCTATTATTTGTTGCTTCCCTTTTTCATACAGGAAAGATGGGTCATTGAGTAAACTGAAAGGAGTAAGAGGAAATGGGTGGGGACTTTGAATTAATCTTCTGAGAGGGGGGGAAATGTTTGATCAGTGAGCAGAAGAGGATGAAAACCTCTGATGTTGACAGCAGGCAACTTTCTGACTAGCATGTGATTGACATCTTTGATGCTTCAGTGGGGAACGGGGGTCCAGCTACGCTAAGGCATCCTCTGACTGTGGGTGGTAGTGTTAATAGTGTGGCAACTGGAAAGATTAATTGTGGATGAGAGGCAGGGTTATGAGGGGGGCTTCATGTGTCTAAAAGGAACAGTGGTAATAAGGCCTCTGATCTGTCATTCCAAAAGGAAATTAGTCAGGGCAGACTGAATCAGGCCTATTTTATTATAGGAAGGGAGGTAGGGGGCTGGGTAAGGAAGAAATTAGAAGGGAGGCATTTAGGATATTAAAGCAAAGCACTGGAGAGGATATTAAAGTAGGTCATAGGAGAGGAGGAAGCGCTAGCCTTCCTGAAAGGTGAAGCCTGCCCTTTTCCAAAACTAGCTTGAGAAACCTCAGTACACTGGTGCCCTTTTACAGCACCGTCAATCTCTTCAATCTGTTTGCGGCCAGCTCATGACCTGTTGACTTTTGCAGTGGTTTTGCCTAAGAAAATTCATTATTCATTTTGAAACGAGCTTGACAATAAATTGTTTGTCCATTGCCAGCACATAAAACCATGGTTAGATGAATAAACTTAACGCCCCCCCTGCCCTGCCCTACCCTTCTCTCTCTCTCTCTCTCTCTCTCTCTCTCTCTCTCTCACACACACACACACACACACACACACACCCCAAATCAAAATATATTTGCAGAAAGTTTACTCAAGAAGTATCTGCAATGAATTGTTTCTTTGTATATTTTACTTCCTACCCTTTTGGATAAAAGTAGATTTTTTTGCCGATAAATTCTGTGTTACCATTAAAGGGGCTATTCATCATGCTTACTAATGTTATTAATCAAGATAACCACAGTACCCTTAAAATGAGATCATTTTGATAAATCATGTATGACATGAAAAGACTTTATTCCTTTTAAGTGCAATTTAGACTGTAATTTCCCCCCCCCCTCATTTATGATTCATGGGAGAAGCATGGATAAAATTCCCTTGCACATTTACACCTTATCTCCAGTCATAATTCAAAGCTACTTTTAGATGGAAATTCAATGTCTGATTCACCAAAGCAGATTGCTGGCTCATAATTTTTTGGCATTCAGGAGCCCCCCAAAATAATGTCCATACATTAGGCGCTTATCGATTTCACTCAATTAAGCTTAAATGAATAAGAAATCTTTTGCCTTGATTAACATTTCTGATCCAGCTACACCCAGCTCTCAACCACACATTTTTCTGTAAGGTGGAAGAAAGAGATGGGGTGGGGTGGCCTTCAGCAGACAGAGATTCCTTTGCATATGACAATCAAGTAGAATTTTTGGTGCCTTCTTAGTTCTGAAACAGTGCTGCATTACTTACAGAAATTACCTGGTTTATGGCAGTAAGTGCTTTTGTTGGCAATAGCCTACTTCATCAGATTCATGAGCATTGAAATATATGTCCACAATTGGAAAGATGTGCACAGTCACAAGGGAATGCTGTGATTCCCTCATGATCTGGTGAATGTCTGAAAATAGATCTAGACCCATGAATGTCTATCTCCCGGTGCCCAGTTTCAACATTATTCATTGTCACTGCATGCACTGCTTGTAGATATGCTAATATTGCAAACAGGTCATTTAGAGGTTGCAAATAGGTTTATTGGCAATTCATAAGATTTTACATGGAATGCCAGGAGCACCTTGCTGGATTGGCCAGAGTCAGTTTGTTAGCTTCCAGCAGGTGGGTTGCTCTTACTTACCAGGGGTGAGAGAGGCAAGGCAACAAGGAATATAGCACCATGCAAATGCCTTGGCAGGAGTGCCAGATTGGCACCGCAAATACCTTTGCACCATGCTAAATTCCCACCCACCTCACTCCTCCTGGTAAGCAGCAGTGACCTGTCTGCCAAGACATAGGGATTTCAAGTTAGGACCTCTCGAGTCTGCAGCTTGAGCTGAAGAAGCCTGAGCTCAGAGACTGGCAAGAAAGTACATGGGTTGAGTAGGGCAAAGGCCCCAGGGCAAGATTCCCAGTATTTCTACTATTACCAGACAATCCAGAGACTTTATGTCACTTCTCCTTCTGCACCTGAAGCCGGTTATAAAGCCTGATCATGCATAGGATGTGGTTCCTCACTAAGCGAGGCTGTACCCTCAGGCCATTTTAAACTTTGCTTATCCCTGACATGCCCGTACTGTATAAACCAAGTGAGAAGTAAAGATAGAAGAATACTTTTCATATCAAACTTTGCATTTTTCCTTGCTATGTTTGTATGTATAAACTTTCCTTTCAATTCTTAAAGGTAAAGGTAAAGGTACCCCTGCCCGTACGGGCCAGTCTTGACAGACTCTGGGGTTGTGCGCCCATCTCACTTAAGAGGCCAGGGGCCAGCGCTGTCCGGAGACACTTCCGGGTCACGTGGCCAGCGTGACATCGCTGCTCTGGCGAGCCAGAGCCGCACACGGAAACGCCGTTTACCTTCCCGCTGGTAAGCGGTCCCTATTTATCTACTTGCACCCGGAGGTGCTTTCAAACTGCTAGGTTGGCAGGCGCTGGGACCGAGCAGCGGGAGCGCACCCCGCCGCAGGGATTTGAACCGCCGACCTTTCGATCGGCAAGCCCTAGGCGCTGAGGCTTTAACCCACAGCGCCACCTGCGTTCAATTCTTACTATACACATAATAAAATTTGAAAAATAGCCCTATGCCTTCTTTCCCCCATCAGCCAATGCCAACAAAGCTTTGTTTTTGTTTGTGTGTGTGCTTTATTTTAAAGTAGCATCTTATATGAAAATATGTTAAAAACAACACTGATGTGCTTGTTGTAAAATGTGAAGTTCGCACTGTTGATTGCAAGTAAGACAATGGCACTATTCATTAAGCTGAAGAATGTCTGAAATGTTGAACTGTTATTTTCTTTAAATCCTGAAATAAATTACCTAGAAATGTTTAGTTTACACTGGCATTTAGGTTTCATAAGAGCAAAAAAAGGAAAAAGAGTAATGCTATTTCATTTGGAATAGAGCATCATTTAAGACTTGGTATTTTTTGAAAAAACAGCTGTGGTTGAGAGCGGATTGGCTGAGATGGACCACAGGCCTCTCTCTGCACCCAGCATTTGGAGGAGTGTGGTCGGTCTCCAAGCATAACAGGCCTATTTTGTGTTGTCTTTAACCACTGGCCCCTACCAATCAGGATGGATGTGGTAGTTATAGAAGATATAAATTTGCATTTAGCTCAGAAAAGAAACCTACAGATATGTACAGTTCTCCACATTTTGTAGCAATTTGTGATTACTATTTTTTTAATCATCATGAAAATTCACCAGCATTTATTGTGACTTTCTCCTAACAAACACATTTTTACATGCAGTTTTGGCTAATGTACACATCCTTGCAAGCGGTTTCCCCATATATATAATGCATTTTTGTATGTTGTTTTCATGAATATATTCCTATTTATGCACAGCTTCACCTAATATATGCATTTTTGTAATCACTGTTTGGTTGGAGAACCGCATTGCAAAGTCAGTTCAGTGCGAATTTTGAAGGATAAACTGTGTTTTGGTTTGCATCTTACTTTGGAAAGTGTGAATCTGATAGCTTTAAATGAATACTGAATCAAATATCTTCCCCATCCCCACCTAGATAGAACACTTTATGAATCTGGTAGAAATGGACTAGATGCTCTTGTTAGTTTTTAAGGTGTTGTAATACTCCCCTTTTTTTTCTGCAGCACACTCAAATGGCTACCCCTGGGGGAAATGTGGAAGGATAGAAACAAACAAAACATTCCAAGTTTGGAAGACAACTTTTAAGACACATTTGTGGCATTCTGAAGTATTTATTTTCAGTTCAGCAAATGTGTCATTGAGAAACCACCATACTTAACATTTTATGTCTGCCTTCACCCTAAGTCCAAGTGCCCTGTCTTAAAAGTGCCTGAAGAAGAAGAGAATAAAGTCAAAGTGGTCCCTGCTGGTGCCCACTATTTATCCATATTCAGAGGAACTAACAAGTCTTCATTCATTTATGGAAAGGTTTCCTCCACTCTCCTGCTTTCACTCTCACATTCCTGTTCTCCCTCCAACTCAGCTGTCTCCATTACTTCCACTTTTCCTTTGGGGTCAGGTTTTAATAATGAACTCTTTATAGAATATTTACCCACCTCTACAATTCACAGCTGTGAGATAAATCAAAACTAGAAGAGTCCAGTTGGATCTTTCAGATTTACAGAAATGATTTTTTCCCCCAACAGAGCATGAGATTTCATAGGTGTTCACCCATTTCATCAGGTTCTAGAGTGAAACTGTGGACTGTAAGTCAGAGAAATCAGTTAATGGTCTATTTCAATATTTCTCTGATCTCCGTGGGGACCTATAGTATGAGCTGTACACATTTCTGTGACTTTCAGCCTCCAGCTCTACTTTAGCATCTGATGAACTAGGAAACATCCCATGAAAGTAATTTCTTAAGCTAGACTCTTTTAGTAAACTTTTCTTTAATAAAGACTAACCCAGCAACCCTCATTTTAACTTTTATGTGATTTTAATCTGCTTTTAATAATGGTGTGTTTTTAATATGCTCCTTTCCTTATTTTATTATCACATTTTTTATGGCTAGTATGTTGCTTTGAGTCCAATTTTTTAACAAAAAGGCAACCTAAGAAATTTTATAAATAAAGAGGATGTGAATGTTTGGATCAAATGTAATTCAGTTTCGGTATTATAAAGTGTTATATAAAGCCTGTAGCAACTGAGCAGGAGGAAAAGTCTCTGTAGTGTATTGGGTGATATCCAACATTAGTCATATTCAGTGCAGGCCCACTTAAATCCATGCACTTAAAAAGTAATTTAAATCCATTGATTTCAACAGGTCTTCTCTGAACGTGATTTAGCTATATACCAAACATTCTGTAAGGTAGCAACTGACCCAAGGTAACACAATGAACTTAATGAACTTTGCATATTTGAAACCTGGTCTCTGTATCCAAGTCTCTATCCACTATGATGTACTTGCTCTTCAAAGACTTAACATTTCCTTCCATAGCTATGGTTGTATGGATCAGGTTTTATTCACTGATCCTCTCTCTGAATTATTGCACAGAATAACCTTAACACATCCTGATGTTTGCTTCTGATTTTAGTTTTCTTCAAGCTTTTCTCAGGCTGTGGAATAAAATGATGGAAGAGAAAGCTAAAAGTTTTATCGTGAATATAGGTTTTTAACATACTTGTTTTCTCCTGGGTTGGAAATAAAGTTATAGTGGTAACAAATACATTCCTTCACAATATAATTGCTAATGATTTGCCAGAATAAACCATTAGTTTCTGAGATTAATCAGGGCCCTATTTATTGCCTTTAAAAATATTGTTTCCATTCATTTTAATACATTTGTTATAATAATTCCTGCAATCGTCAGCAGATTGCAACAATAAGGTCTGTTTAGGGGGCATCTTGAGTCTACTTGTGGCGGATAAAGTGAAAAGTAAAGGTTTTTTCACCCATAATGAAGTGCTTGTCTGTTGTTCAGGGCCATGGTCAAATGTCTGAAAAACCACTTTTTGAAACAAGTTGCTGCTTTTATGTGGGGTTACTTAGCAGGTCATCTCATTAAGCTGGTAAAGATTAGTCCACTTGCGATAATGCCATACAGATGGTATTTCGTCCTAATTAAAATAACTCTTTATGACTAATTTATTCTGCAAGTTTACCAACATGGATGCCCCCCAAAGTATACTGTGCCATTGCAATGTTTAAAATGAAAAATAAGCTCCTGGGGCCATTAGCAAGGAAAGTCTCCAAGCTACTGAACTGGGCAGGGATGGCATGCCACCTGTTGGATCATCTGAAACATAACAGTCACTAGTTATAAATCAATCACACAGGAGCCCAGACCTTCCTCTCACTTGAAACCCACTTTGCAGTAGGAGGCAAGCTGTATGCACCTTCCTTAAGAGGAAGTCTTTCTTCTTTCAAGCTGATAAGTAATATTGTCATGCGTATAATGTTTACATCATACCTTTCCAGCATGGCCACTTTATTTTCCTCTTGCAGCAAAAACAGCCAACATTCCTATGGTTCCTTAAAGACCAACAAATTTATTGTGGCATTGCTTTTGTGCATTAAAGCCTAGCTTTTCAGTTGAAGGAAGTGTGATCCTCAAGCGGAGAGGTAAGAATGATCAGTAAAGTTTGTAAACAGTGTGGTCAGAATACTATGAGTTGCAATGGGAAGCATAAGTGGTGTGGTGGTAAATTTTGATGTGCAGGATCTCATTGTGATAGACCCAAAAGGCACACCCCTCAAAACGCCATAGCTGAAAGGGAATGTCTGTATGTCGTTCAGCGGTCAGACATCTGCTTTGCAGAGGATCCCAGGTGCAACCCCTTTCATCTCCAGGTAGAGTTGAAAAAGGACTCTGAAACCCTGGAGAGCCACTGCCGATCAATGTAAGAAAATTCTGAGCTGGATGAACAAAAGGCATAAGGCAGCTTCTTAACAGCAGAACATAGCACAAAAAAACAATTTTCAGTGGTACCTCGGTTTTCGAATGTCTTCGCTTACGAACACTTCAGTTTTTGAATGCCATAAACCCAGAAGTAGATGCTCTGGTTTTCGAACACGCCTCAGAATTCAAACATGTCACACAGCTTCATATTGAGTTTTTGGTTTTCGAACATTTCAGAATTCGGTCTTCCAGAACGGATACGACTGTATTAGGCTCATCATGACTGCTATGCATAATTTTCTGGGAGTATGTTGCACTGAATTTCTGATTTCATAGGTTCAACTTATAAAACATTGTGAGCTTCAACCAGTTGAAATGCAACCATTAATTTATAATGAGATATGGAAACAATTTTGCAAATAGGTGTTAGTCTATCTTCAAAAATGAAAGAAGTATGAAGCCTCTGCTTGATTATTTTCCTACATTCTGATTTCCTCTGAGCTAAGCTGCTGCAAAGCTGAAAGCTTCATTATGACCTCACTTGCCAGTGCACAGAGCAGTGGTTCTCACGCTTTTTTCTCTGGGCCACACTTTCAGAATTAAAAATGGCTTGTGCCACTCCAAATGTTTTATTGATAAGAAATAATTTGAAAAACAAAAAGAAACAACTCCTAGCAGTGCTTGATTGATAACAAAGAACACAACTATTTTCTAATATGATCATGGGACATGCAAAAAGTATAAAACAATGCAGATACATAAGAAAATGACTCATTCTCAAAATAGTATTGTAAATGAGCCACTTACATATGTACCTTAAGTGTGTATACAATCTCAATGAGAGATGTGAGTTTGCAGTATCACTTGATGCTCTGGGTCTAATTTTGAAAAGATATCTATGCATATTCTGCAATTATTATTATTATTATTTAAATGATACTATACCATACCACAGTGAGGTATGTTTAAACGTTTCTTTGATTGTCCTTGAATCTTCCTGCCACACTTGCCATCCTCTCCTGCCACACAAGTGTGGCATGCCACATCCTTTGAGAACTACTGGCATAGAGAATCCAGGTCCATCAGTTACCCTGTCACCCATGTATTGTCCTGAATTTGCCCTCTACTACATTTCTGGGTAGCAATAGGATTGCTGCATTTCTTTGCAGAACCAAATCTATACAGAATAAGAATAGTATGACCCTTTCCCGTTCACTACAGCAATGACTGATAATATTGTATTTTTTACTATATTAATTTTACACTGAAAGAGAGACAGTTACTTTCTGGGCTGCAAAAAATATAATTTCAATCTCAATTAAGTTCAAGTTGAAAAGCTTCAAATATCTGATATAGTTTGGCAGTTTCATACTGAAGCCTTCCTTTGAAATCTTTTTGTTGAAGTCTTTTTGCTGACCTGTGGTTTTCTGGTCAACAATAGAGTATCATAGGAACTCAAATATCCTCCCACAAGCACCTTGGTTTAAGAACAGCTTAGTTTATGAACAACTTGGATTAAGAAAGCTGCAAACCCGGAAGTAGGTGTTTTGGTTTGTGAACTTTGCTTTAGAAGCAGAACATGTTCCGCTTCCTGCCGAGTGTAAATTGAGTCCCCTGCTGCTATGGGAAAGCACGCCTTGGTTTAAGAACGCTTTGGTTTAAGAACAGACTTCCAGAACTGATTATGTTTGTAAACCAAGGTACCATTGTATATTAAAGTTGCCATTGTTGATGTTGGATTTGTGTCCATTTATTCTTTTGCATAGACAGTAACCTGTTTGTGCTATGTAAACAGCAGAAGAGCATTGTTAGTATATATGATGTTGGAGGATGTTCAGATGAATGAACCCCTGATGGTGGTATGAATGCCTGATATAAGAATGAATGAATGAATGAATGAATGAATGAATGAACACCATTGAAAAATAGCGTGTTTCAGGTGATGTACAAGTTTTATTTGTAGCTACGTCATTGATAGTTCATTCTCACTTGGAACTTTTCTTTTGATGCTGAAGTTATTGTGTGACAACCACCAAAGTGTGTTTATGGCCCAGTATAAAAGTCAGTATAAAAGTCAAGTACTGAGGAGATTAGCCCGCTGGAATGCGGAGTTAACCAGGGCTATTGACTGTTTGGCTCCGAAGCGCCCTCTCCGATTGCATGGAGCCCGGAGAGCCCCGTGGTTTTCCACGGATCTGAGGGCAATGAAACAATCTTTGGGACGGCTAGAGCGCCGGTGGCGGATAACTCATTCCGAATCTGATCGGACACAGGTTAGAGCTCAACGTCGAGCCTACCAAGTGGCGATAGCGACGGCGAAGAAGAATTTCTTCACTGCCTCTATTGCATCTGCAGAAAACAGCAGCAGGAGACTTTTTCAGGTGGTTCACAATTTAGCGGAACCACCTGTAACATCGGGGCCCAGTACGGGCCACATGTTCTCCTGCAATGATTTTGCAAAGTTTTTTGCAGATAAAATCGCTCAGATTCGGGAAGAAGTAGACTCCACCGTGGGAGCAGGGCCAGGGCGGGAGAGTGCTAGAGTTCTGTCTAGTCAAGTTGAGTGGGATCAATTCCAATCTGTTACCTCCGAGGATGTGGACAGGCTGCTTGGACGAGTGAAACCAACCACCTGTCTCCTGGATCCTTGCCCATCCTGGCTTATAAAAGCTAGCCGGGAAGGACTGGGTGATGGGCTTCGTGGGGTGGTGAATGCTTCCCTCCGTGAGGGAGCCTTCCCAGACCCGCTCAAAGAGGCAGTTATTAAACCGCTTCTTAAAAAACCATCTTTAGATGCGGCCACAATGGCCAACTATCGCCCAGTCTCAAATCTTCCATTCTTGGGCAAGGTGATAGAGCAAGCGGTTGCCGAACAACTCCAGGCACGCCTGGAAGAAGCGGACCATTTGGATCCCTTCCAGTCGGGATTCAGGCCTCATCATGGGACTGAAACTGCCTTGGTCGCACTGGTTGATGATCTCCGGCGGGCTAGGGACAAAGGTGAGAGCTGTTTCCTAGTTCTGCTGGATCTCTCAGCGGCGTTTGATACCATCGACCATAACATCCTTCTGGACCGTCTTGAGGGGCTGGGAGCTGGGGGCACTGTCCTACAGTGGTTCCGCTCCTTCCTCCTGGGCCGTGTTCAGAAAGTGGTGGTGGGGGATGAGTGTTCAGACCCCTGGGCTCTCATTTGTGGGGTGCCTCAGGGTTCTGTCCTCTCCCCCATGCTTTTCAACATCTACATGCAGCCGCTGGGAGAGATCATCAGGAGGTTTGGGCTGGGTGTTCATCAGTATGCAGATGATACCCAGCTCTACCTCTCTTTTAAATCAGAACCAGTGAGGGCAGTGAAGGTCCTGTGTGAGTGTCTGGAGGCGGTTGGAGGATGGATGGCGGCTAACAGATTGAGGTTGAATCCTGACAAGACAGAAGTACTGTTTCTGGGGGACAGGAGGCGGGCAGGTGTGGAGGATTCCCTGGTCCTGAATGGGGTAACTGTGCCCCTGAAGGACCAGGTGCGCAGCCTGGGAGTCATTTTGGACTCACAGCTGTCCATGGAGGCACAGGTCAAATCTGTGTCCAGGGCAGCTGTTTACCAGCTCCATCTGGTACGTAGGCTGAGACCCTATCTGCCTGCGGACTGTCTCGCCAGAGTGGTGCATGCTCTGGTTATCTCCCGCTTGGACTACTGCAATGCACTCTACGTGGGGCTACCTTTGAAGGTGACTCGGAAACTACAACTAATCCAGAATGCGGCAGCTAGACTGGTGACTGGGAGCGGCCGCCGAGACCATATAACACTGGTCTTGAAAGACCTACATTGGCTCCCAGTATGTTTCCGAGCACAATTCAAAGTGTCGGTGCTGACCTTTAAAGCCCTAAACGGCCTCGGTCCAGTATACCTGAAGGAGCGTCTTCACCCCCATCATTCTGCCCGGACGCTGAGGTCCAGCGCCGAGGGCCTTCTGGCGGTTCCCTCATTGCGAGAAGCAAAGCTACAGGGAACCAGGCAGAGGGCCTTCTCGGTAGTGGCGCCCACCCTGTGGAACGCCCTTCCAGCAGATGTCAAAGCGATAAACAACTACCTGACATTCAGAAGACATCTTAAGGCAGCCCTGTTCAGGGAAGTTTTTAACGTGTGATTTTACTGTATTTTTGGTTTTTATGGAAGCCGCCCAGAGTGGCTGGGAAGGCCCAGCCAGATGGGCAGGATATAAATAATAAATTATTATTATATTATTATTATTATTTTTCTTGAGGGAGAAACCTAGCCTGCCGCTTGCCATCCTCTTTGTGCCCCTCCTGTGTAAATAGTTTCCCAACCCTGGGCAATAGGGCCTCCCTTTTGGGAAATGATGAGAATGCATACTGTATTTATCAAATATCATAAAAAACTCCAGTTAATAGCAACTGAAAAATCCAACAGTCATACACATTCATAGTTTGCAAATGTGACCTATGAAAATGTGAATGGCTATTTTGTGACTATTGCATTAGTTGTGGATGGCATGGGTCTTGTGCCCACCATTATTATCTGGTTTGCAAATTAATCAATGAGCCCGAAAAGATTGGGTATCCTTGCACTGGTAAACATCTATCCACCTTCACTTTATAGATGGGAGGGAGAAAGGACATGGAATGGATGTGCAGTCCTGGATGATGTAAAGTGTGCGTTTATATCATAAGCAAAAGATCAAGCCATTATTTTTATTATTTTTCAAGAGGTGACGGCTAGAGTCTTTCTATTTTTCATTAAAAATAGTGTGTGGGGGGGGGGTGGACTACATGATGCTGAAACCAGAAAGTAGAATTTCCAATTGGGGGCCCTCACATAAGCTATCCACATTAAGAATGAGTAAATACGACATAAGCACACAGCCTGCAACATGCACCTTTGAATGTATTGTGAAACTATTGTCTTGTAGGGTACTTGTTTACCTGAATTGCAAGACTTTGGCTTCTAGACAAATGTTTATCCTAGAATCCGTCTGTAACTACTACATCTCTTTTCTAAATAGGCCAGCTATCTTGACTGTCTTACGCTCTTGGGTTTAAGCTGCTATCAGCAATGTTTATTTTATTCATCACATTTGTATTCTTGCAGCCACCCAGAAAGAGAGAGAGAGAGAGAGAGAGAGAGAGAGAGAGAGAGAGAGAGAGAGAGAGATATCAGAGCCGGTGTATAGATTAATTGTCTTCTAACAACTATATGAGCCAAACTAAGCTGATCAATAGTGAAAGGGCACCAGGTGTCAAGGTCAAGCTGAGGGTGGGTGTCCAAAACTCAGAATTCCTGGAGGTCAGGTGTTAGAGCTAGAAGCTAGAGTACAGCAAACAGGAAGTACTGCCTATTGCCTGGCGAAGACAGAAGACCTATACTGTGCTGGCCAAGACAGATGCTTCATATTGCTTGGCAATCATGGGGTCTGAACTTATACATTTTTGTGCTTGAAAGGGATTCTGAAGCCTAAGTGAATACACAGCCTGTGGCATCTGTCTCGGCATCCCTGTATTCCTGGTTCAAGAAGCAGAGCCACTAGGTAGGTAGCAGTATGAATCAAAGTGTTCCCAGTCGGACACTGTCCATTGCACCGCACTGGCTCCTTTTAATTAACTGTATGTCATGGTTAATATATTCAGTGTTGGAAATGAGGGTTGTGTGTGTGTGTGTGCGTGTGCATGCAATTAACGATTTTCAGTGTCCTTTTTGTAAGTGCTCATTGCACGCTCTGAATCCTTTTCGGAGAGGATGTTGACTTACTGCTGTTCTTCCTGTGTTGTAAAATTTTGTCAGGTGCAATATATTAGTGACTATTATGGTTATTGATGTGTGTGCATGTGTGAAGAATTTATAGCATGCGATAGAAATGAGCACAATTTCTCACATATCCTGGATAAATATTTAAAGAGTCAGAGGTAGGGGAACACCGCCTTCAACAGGCATAACCGCTAGCTGCGGCACATGGAAGGATACCAACTGTTAACAAGTCTCCTTGGAATACAGCAACGTTGCATCCTATAAAGCAAGACAAACGGTTTGACAGAATCCTACTTTTCATAAGCAATTGCCATTGCTGAAGTGAAAATAAAACGATCACAACGTTTTTAAAGGACTTTTCCGTTTCAGGTATTGCAGCGTTGTTGAAAAAGCAGCAGTTTGAGAGTCTTATTTATTCAAGGCTAGCATTTAATTTGCTCATTACATCAAGGCTAGGACTACCCACTAGGACTGCCACTGAAACCAATGGCTCCAGGCCGCCTCTTCCTATTTCCTCCTCCATTGAGGTTGGGTAAAGCAAGAATCTTGGGTGCCCTGCTCGGCATAGTTCATTGGAATGCTAAAGTAGGGAGTCAAGAGATAAAAGGAACAACTGGCAAGTTTGGCCTTGGAGATCAAAACGAAGCAGGGCAAAGGCTAATAGAGTTCTGTCAAGAGAACAAGCTGGTCATCACAAACACGCTTTTCCAACAACACAAGAGACGACTCTACACATGGACATCACCAGATGGGCAGCAGTGAAATCAGATTGATTATATTCTCTGCAGCCAAAGATGGAGAAGCTCTATACAGTCAGCAAAAACAAGACCTGGAGCTGACTGTGGCTCAGATCATCAGCTTCTTATAGCAAAATTCAAGCTTAAACTGAAGAAAGTAGGAAAAACCACTGGGCCGGTAAGATACAATCTAAGTCAAATCCCTTATGAATACACAGTGGGAGTGAGGAACAGGTTTAAGGATTTAGATTTGGTGGACAGAGTGCCTGAAGAACTATGGATGGAGGCTCGTAACATTATACAGGAGGCAGCAACGAAAACCATCCCAATGAAAAGGAAATGCAAGAAAGCAAAGTGGCTGTCCAATGAGGCCTTACAAATAGCGGGGGAGAGAAGGCAAGCAAAATGCAAGGGAGATCGTGAAACATACAGGAAATTGAATGCAGATTTCCAAAGAATAGCAAGGAGAGACAAGAAGACCTTCTTAAACAAGCAATGCAAAGAAATAGAGGAAAGCAATAGAATGGGAAGAACCAGAGATCTGTTCAAGAAAATTGGAGATATGAAAGGAACATTTCGTACAAAGATTTCCATAATAAAGGACGAAAGTGGAAAGGACCTAACAGAAGCAGAAGACATCAAGAAGAGGTGGCAAGAATACACAGAGGAATTATACCAGAAAGAAACGGATGTCTCATATACCCCAGGTAGTGTGGTTGCTGACCTTGAGCCAGACATCCTGGAGAGTGAAGTCAAATGGGCCTTAGAAAGCACTGCAAATAACAAGGCCAGTGGAAGTGATGGTATTCCAGTTGAACTATTTAAAATTTTAAAAGATGATGCTGTTAAGGTGCTACACTCAATATGCCAGCAAGTTTGGAAAACTCAGCAGTGGCCAGAAGATTGGAGAAGATCAGTCTACATCCCAATCCCAAAGAAGGGCAGTGCCAAAGAATGCTCCAACTATCGCACAATTGCACTAATTTCTCACGCTAGCAAGGTTATGCTTAAAATTCTACAAGGAAGGCTCAAGCAGTATGTGGACCGAGAACTCCCAGAAGTGCAAGCTGGATTTAGAAGAGGCAGAGGAACCAGAGACCAAATTGCAAACATGCGCTGGATTATGGAGAAAGCTAGAGAGTTCCAGAAAGACATTTACTTCTGCTTCATTGACTATGCAAAAGCCTTTGACTGTGTCGACCATGGCAAACTATGGCAAGTTCTTAAAGAAATGGGAGTGCCTGATCACCTCATCTGTCTCCTGAGAAATCTCTATGTGGGACAAGAAGCTACAGTTAGAACTGGATATGGAACAACTGACTGGTTCAAAATTGGGAAAGGAGTACGACAAGGCTGCATTTTGTCTCCCTGCTTATTTAACTTATATGCAGAATTCATCATGCGAAAGGCTGGGCTGGATGAATCCCTAGCCGGAATTAAGATTGCCGGAAGAAATATCAACAACCTCAGATATGCAGATGACACAACCTTGATGGCAGAAAGTGAGGAGGAATTAAAGAACCTTTTATTGAGGGTGAAAGAGGAGAGTGCAAAATATGGTCTGAAGCTCAACATCTAAAAAACGAAGATCATGGCTACTGGTCCCATCACCTCCTGGCAAATAGAAGGGGAAGAAATGGAGGCAGTGAGAGATTTTACTTTCTTGGGCTCCATGATCACTGCAGATGGTGACAGCAGCCACGAAATTAAAAGACGCCTGCTTCTTGGGAGAAGGGCAATGACAGGCCTAGACAGCATCTTGAGAAGTAGAGACATCACCTTGCCAACAAAGGTCCGTATAGTTAAAGCTATGGTTTTCCCAGTAGTGATGTATGGAAGTGAGAGCTGGACCATAAAGAAGGCTGATCGCCGAAGAATTGATGCTTTTGAATTATGGTGCTGGAGGAGACTCTTGAGAGTCCCATGGACTGCAAGAAGATCAAACTTCTCCATTCTGAAGGAAATCAGCCCTGAGTGCTCACTGGAAGGACAGATTATGAAGCTGAGGCTCCAGTACTTTGGCCACCTCATGAGAAGAGAAGACTCCCTGGAGAAGACCCTGATGTTGGGAAAGATGGAGGGCACAAGGAGAAGGGGGCGACAGAGGACGAGATGGTTGGATAGTGTTTTCGAGGTTACCAGTATGAGTCTGACCAAGCTGCGGGGGGCAGTGGAGGACAGGAGTGCCTGGCGTTCTCTGGTCCATGGGGTCATGAAGAGTCGGACACGACTAAACGACTAAACGACTAAACAACAACAACAAAGCAAGAATGTTGAGCTTCAGTGGGATGGCACAAGTTGTAAAACTTTGCCTTATTAAACATTGTGGGTAGAGAAGGTAAGGTAGCAGCTGCTTGTAGCAGTGTTTGCATATCTGTCTTAACAGTTAATTCCAGCCCTGCTTTGCATATTGCTCCTGCAGAAATCTAAAGGCTGCTTAAGTGTGTATGCACTTAGGCACGCTGGATGTCTAAAGGCCTCAACATTACATGCGCTACATTAATGCTGTTACTACTTCTCATGGCATTTACAGCAGATTCTATCCATCCCTCCCCCCCCAAAAAAAAAGTGAAATGAGAAATAATTTCAGTAGTGGAAAGTTTTTTAGGGGTGTTCCACACAACACCACTCCACGGTGGTGTTTCGCAGTTCAGGATGGCTGTAGCTTGGAGCTATAGATTCACCAAGAAGCAGCTCAGACTGGGAGCTTTTTTTGATTCTGTGAACCACCCTGATATCTTATGATGAAGGGTGTTAGATTTATATATCTAACAAATAATAAAAATGGATAAGCTGGATAATTCACCCTCTCCTGGTTGCCAGTCAGAGTGGGGTAGAAGAGCTGAAAAATAATCACCTTTAGTTTTTACTTTATCTGCCACAAGTAGACTCAGGCTCCCTAAAACTCCTGTCTGGCTTCTTGCCTCTCCTCCTCCAGCTGTTGGAGAGATGGGTGGGGGTCTGAGAGCCAACCAGAAATCCAGGCTGCTTGTATCCAGAAATCCAGGCTGCCTGGGGCAGGATGCATAGGTTCAGTGGCTCTTCATGGTCACTGATAGCATGGATATCTACTGGTGGACCTCAAATTCTGGGTCTGGGCAGGGCCAAACCCTGGCCCCTTGTTTTGTTCCTAAGGCTGTATGCATGTACATTGAATGTTGCAGACAGTGATTATGTGACAAGTGGCACAAGGTGGCTCGCGAGGTGGCATAAGAGTTAGTTGCATCTGGGTGAAGCTAGGAGTTTCTTATTCCTATTCAGTATTCTTTAAAAAGAGACAATACAACTTCTTGTCTAACTTTCTGACTGAGGTTTCTTCTAAGGCTTCCATGGCAGGTTTTTTTTCCTCCTTGCCTAGACATAGTGAACTTCAGTTTCTTTTAGGGGTGGTCAAAGTGGTCAATTTCAGATCACTTGGTTCTTCCAAGCTTTTCGTCATGCCAGAGCATGACAAGCCAGTTCTATCATCACCCTGTACTACAGCTTGGAAGTTGTGATCTTGGTGTGATCTTCAAGCTGAGAAAGGGGCCCTCTCCATTGCCCATTGTATGGACAAAAAGCTGCACCAAGATCTTGGATCATGAACACTCATACATCTATGCGCTGCGTTTAGGATGGGTCCCTTGATGCCCAGTTTCCTGGTGCAGTCCTGGTTCCTCCTTTGCAAGTTGACCAACCTCCAAGGCTTGGTAGGACGAATCAGACCTAGGAGACAGAGCTTCCCCACTGCTGCACTAGCTCAGAGGTGGGGAACCTAAGGATGAGAGGGCAAGTGCTGTCCTCCAGACTTCTCTGTTTTGCCCCTGAGACTTTCTATGTCACGCCCATTCCCAGAGACCTCACTTAAGTGCTTTCATCTGGCTGTAATGTGTATTTGTGGTAGTGCTCTTGCTTGCCTGAAAGAAGGATGGAGAGGTGTTTTTCCATCCATGTTTGTATCTGGCCCTCCCACCACAGTATGTGGCTCCTAGAAGGTTACTCATGAGTTAATGTGGCTCTCAGGCTGGAAAATGTTCCCCACCCCTGCTTCAGGGCATGGATCGGACTGTTCAATTGATCCCTCCTTTCCATTACTTACTGGAGGTGGCACGAGAATAGCAGCAAAGGATGTGAAGCTAATCAATAGTATGTTTTCTGGGTGTGTTAAGTACATTTGGTAAATTAATTCAGTTTGTCTGGAATAAATATGGAATGGTGGTTGGCAGGGACAGTAGCTAACACGTTCAGACTGGAAACAATTTGCCAGTTTTCTCTTAGGCAGGAGAAATATCTTCATTTTTGTTTCTCTTTCCTTTTTATATCTGTCAGCAAGATCCATTCAAGGTCATTTTTTGCAATGTAACTGAAACTTCAGATATGACTGTCAGAACTATCTGTAGACATGAGCTGTCGCACATCAATCCTTTCAGTATCAAAATATTGTGGCAAATATTAAAGAATCATAATTCTTTACAATTCACTTTTGGAAAATTGATAAGGGCATGGTGTCATTCAGTAGTTAAAAATGAGAAACAATTGACGTTCTTTTTTCCTTTTTTTTCTTTTACACAGACATTATTCGCATTATATGAATTTTTCAGCCAGTCACCACTTGTGCAAAATAGTCCTGATGTAGAATTAACTAGCATTTGTAACAGAACACTTAGTGCAGAGGTAATGAGACTCTTGTACCCTTGACAGGGAATTATGCACAGAAGAGCACGAAAAGACCTATCTGAAACCCTTCTGTTCTTCCTTTTCTAAACATGGAAAATAAAGCTAAATTGTCCCTTCACACCAGTATCCTTTTTGGAAGTTCTTGAATTTTGATCTGTCAGTGGTATTTGCTGAAAAGGCAGAGTTTCCTTCCAGTAATTTTAAGAAAAGCTATCATCAAACTGTCAACAGCCTAAATTGAGATTAAAAGTACCGAAGAGAAATCTTTGCTATTATCAGGGTTTCAACTAAGAGCCCTTGTGCAGACAGAAAATATCTGAAAGGTCTAAAATGGAGCCACATCATCTTTTTTTATCCATTGGAGAAACTAGGGGTGGGGTGGGGGTTTGTAGGTCATTCTTTAAATAAGTGACAAAAGCTTAAACATACTACCTAGATTTGCAGACAAAGTCAAAATATAGTGTAGTGTATGCACCTGTGCTTTGCATACCATTTCAGAGTCACTGAAAACATCAGACTCGTCTGCTGGAGCTGTCCAAAGCCGGAATGGGCTGAATGTCTTATATTCACCTTGGTGGCTAAAGGTGAAGATAAGCACATGTTTCAACTGTCTCTCCCTTTTGGCTAGGGCCAGTCCATACTACTAAATGCTTCTTATACTTAATACTTTGGGAAGATATTGCAGATTCCTTTAGAAAATATTCCAGTGTGCACACGTGTGTGCACCCTGTTAGTATTTCATGCCTCCGATGCTGCAAATGTGATTGGTGTAATTCACATGCCTGTCTGGGAAGAGTGTGGGAATGGAAGACTGTCTTGTCTCTTCCACTATGTGTACTGTTACACTGTATGTAGGGAACAGGGAAAGAGCCATGTTGGTTGTGACAGTTAGCATGTGCAGTTCTTCCTGTGTAGGTTTAGTCTTTCGCCTACAGAACAAAAACAAAAAAGTGTGTCTTCTTTAGATCAAAATGCATGCTTTCACACTTTAAGTTGAGATGGGTTTAATGATCAGTAGGTGTAATTATCCTTCTGTGAGTAGTTACCTGGATTTAGTTGCTCTGAACTCAGCTTGTAACTCCTGTCGGAATGTACTGCTACAGCAGTTGGTCTAATATGCTACAAACGTTGGCCTAATATTAAAACATGTTTTAAAGTAATATATGTTAGAATAATACAGATTTACAAATAAGACCTGTCTCTTGCTTTTGAAAAAGTAACATTTAGTAATAGCAAAGCTATTGCTTCCTAGAATGCCTAGTCGTAAATATAGTAAGGCCTAAAATTCCTCACTCTCCAGTAGGAAATAATTAAATGTGTGCTTGTTGTTTCAAAATTAATTTAGACCTGTTATTACAAGGTTTATAGGTTTATTTGATATTCCAGTTGTTATGGGACAGTTAAGTATGTTCCATAACAGAGTTTGAGATTTATTGTTTAAAAACTAATACTCACCTCTTATAGTTTATTTTACTTAATATATTCCATGTAGTTTGGATTTTGAAAGTAGTTAATCTTGCTTACAAGGCAGGATGGCCACATCCAGTGGTCAAAGCTGCAGCTGGTAGAGGTGGAGCTCTCTCCATAGGTAGCTTGTGAAGGTATGTGGAAGCTGGTTGTGCTGATACCCTCTAGGCAGCATACCGTAATGCTCTTCAAATCAAGCCTGCTTCAGACCCCATTTTCTGGAGTTGACTTGTAGATTTCCAGAGTGCCATTTTAGTGTTCAGGCGGGGTGGAGGGGTGATATAAAACTTCAGTACTCCTGGGGCAAGTTTCAAAGCATGGTTTAACAGCTTGCTACTGCTTGGGGGTGGGGAGCATACCATCACATCAACCCCTGCCTGCAGCCTGAAGTGGTACAGTCAAGACATGAAAACAATTAAAACCTAAAAAGTGAACAAGAGTTTGCTCACCATGTCAGTCACTTGAAAGTTTTGTTTTCCCAAATCCAATCAAAGTTCTGGGTACGTAGCAAAATTAATTTTATCTCTAATATTGTACTTTGCATTGTGTGTACATGTGTGAGTGTATCCTCTTAATGAAATACACATACTAGCATCAATCATATTTATCTTTCTTCCCCCAGGCAACAACTGATGCTGCCTCCATTTCTCCTCAGATGAGCTATACACCTCTGCCAACTGGATCAAGGGACCTCACCAACCACAGAGGTAAGAAATAAAAGAACCACAATACGCACATGGACACACACACACACAAAGGAACTATTGTCATTCACGACTGTGAGGTGAAAAACTTCACTGTAAGGCCATTAGACTTTACTACCTCTCTGTAGGCACCCTGGAGACAATGCACCAAACTTTTGAGATATTGAGAAGAACAATGTATTTGGCAAAATTAGTTTTTAACAGATTTCAACAAGCCTTGCAGGTACTCTACTGGGAGATAATATATTAAATAACATTTGCTTCAGTTTCAACAACAATTATGTTACATATTGCTAAATTGACAACTGAATTCTCCCCTTATTTTTTTTAAAAAATCTGTAAATGATAAAAATACTAAAACGTGTTTATTTTCCAATTAACAGTTCAAGTTGTGATTTACTATTACTTTTGGACACATTTACTTGGTATTTGCTGCTTCTTACCATTCTCTGTTTACCATCAAAGGGTAGAAATCTTATCTACCTATCTCGCAGGTCATCGAAAACTAAAAATGCTGTATTCATAGAAAAAGGAAAGAAATGAACAGTTGCAGTAAAGGAAGTATTTTGAATGGCCAGGGCAGAAGGGTGGGGGCAGGCAAAACTTTGTTCCATGCTATTCCAGCCTAGGTCAGGCCTGATATCAAGTGTTGACAGTGAGGTCAGCTGGAAATCCAATGAATCCAGTACTGACTTAGTCACTCTGTAAAATGTCTTGCTGATTTCCATGGGATGCTCTTTCGGCAGGTAGAAAGGGAAGATTTCCACCTCAGGAGTGAGGCCACTAGCGTGGCGTAGGGCTGCATGAAGGAAGACTTTTGCCCTATTTACCCCCACCCTTCACTCCAGCATGGTGGGTTGTGGTTTTGGATTGCAGCCTTAGTTGTTCATTATGCAGGTTTCCAATCTTGTCTCCTTTCTCGGTGGTAGTCCTGTAAAGTAAGTGACTAAATATACCAGACAAAGAACTGTAGTCATGCTTTGTGATAGCAATACGGAACCTGTGGCCCTCCATATGTTGTTTGACTGCTATAAATTGTTGCAACCTGAGTAGGGTGCTGATGCATCTGTAAGGGCTACAGGAGAGAACATGGAGCCAGTGATGTGAAGTTGCTCCTGGCAACTGATTCAAAAAACTCCATAGCAACAGAGTCAGTGAATAGGGGTAGAACTACAGCAACTGTGGAATCCTACAGAGCCAGCCATGGCTGTCTATTTCATTGCACTTTAGCTACTACGATATGGGCAAACATATCGGCATTTACCACTTGGTAAGTTGGTCATCGGGACGCAGGTGGCGCTGTGGGTTAAAGCCTCAGCGCCTAGGGCTTGCCGATCGAAAGGTCGGTGGTTCGAATCCCTGCGGCGGGGTGCGCTCCCGCTGCTCGGTCCCAGCGCCTGCCAACCTAGCAGTTCGAAAGCACCTCCGGGTGCAAGTAGATAAATAGGGACCGCTTACCAGCGGGAAGGTAAACGGCGTTTCCGGACAGCACTGGCCCCTGGCCTCTTAAGTGAGATGGGCGCACAACCCCAGAGTCTGTCAAGACTGGCCCGTACGGGCAGGGGTACCTTTACCTTTACCTTAAGTTGGTCATCTGTATTCATCCATGGTTTATTTTTCAAAGTGTTATTTATTCATGGTGTTGCAATCAAAACTGCCAGGTGGGCAACTATTATTCACCAAGTATCAGAGGGCAAACTAAGTCAGTGGCTTGCCTTAGGCCTCTCGGTGAGTTAATGGCAGGTTGAAATTGTGAGCTTCATTGTCTTAGACGCTATGCTACGTGTAGCTCTTTATTTTGATAAGAGAAACATCCTTAACTTGATTAGATGAATTTCAGGCTGCTGTTTTATCAATTACTGAAAACTGAGCACACATTAGTAAGGAAAGCTGAGACTCTGAGGAGAGTTTACACCAGCTGAGGAAGCGCGTAAAGATTTTGAAGGCCTTTTGAGGGAGATACTATTAATAAATAAGAAACTACTTAGTTGTGCATTAGTTTAGCTTCGGGAAAGATGGATGATAGATACAAGTAGTTTTAAAAAATAAATCTACTTGTAAATCTACCCCGAGAGCTGGTAGTTTTTAAATGGTTTATAGCTTGTGATGATTCATTTTGCTAGATTTTTAAAAAATATATACAAACAAGACAAACAATAAAGAAACAAAGAACAACAGGGTGGAGAGCATTGTTGCCGTTGGGATAAAATAAACAGAAGAGTAGCACACTTCTGCAGAAAGCATAATACAATAGATTCCTCGAAGGAAGAATTTGACAAGGTAGCCTTACCAAATAGAGACTTGTGTTGTGGGACGGGGCTATGCAGTGCACTATTTTTATTTGTACAGCATATAAATGGAGCCAATACAAAATCAGAATGTTCTCATTTTGTAACCACTGTTAGAACCCTACTATGAAGGGTTAAAGATATTTTTTTATATATAAATGTTCAAACCAGAGAGTATTCTTCTCTGTATTTCAAGCTGAATTGCATAGCCATGTGGGCAGGGAGAAGGAGGCAATTGAGTCAAAGTTTCAAGTCCCTGAGATTTCAGTGGGAAGTTGCTAAGCAGGTCTGAGATGAAGTTAAAAATATTTAAGTTTGGCCAGATTTCACCCTGTGTGAATAAGGAGAGGGAAAATTATCCAAGGGTCAGGTAAAACTGGCTCTTAGCAAGATATCATTGGCTCATTTTGACAGTTAACGTGTATATATCCTCAAGGAAATAGTAATTAAGGGATGTTTTCCAGAAATCCAGGTGTTGTGAATTGAGTTTGGAACATCCTGCTGGAAGACTGTATGTGAGCCATCAATTTTTTCTTTAGAATGCAAAGAAGTTCTCTGAGCTCACAAAACCTAATTGGAGTCAAGAGTGTACCAAGAAAAGAATGAAACACATAAACATGCCATTTTGGAATCTCACTCCTAAGGTTTTTCTATTCCTTGAATGGTCTCAGTCTCACATAAAAGATTGAATCAGCTATTGCATATGTAAATATTGGCAGCTTTTCGGGAATTCTTTGCAGCCTGAAGCTAAGGGAGAGAATGACCACTGCCTTTGTTCATCTCCAGAGGGGCTTGTTTACAAGACTGAATCTCTTGTGAGCAACTTAAGGCAGCTGTAAATTAACTCTGCTTGGGGCTCAAAAAGAGGAAAAACAGAACCAACTCATCTGTGTTTGGCTACATTTTCACAATTTCCACTTCATTTTTTCCTTCGTTTAGAACAAAGGAAAAAATATGACAGAAGCTATGCTTTTCCTACTCAGCTTAGTTTGCAATCTTTGTCGTAGATCCAAAGAACCAGCAACTAGTTGGATGTCCCCAAGCAGTTTAAATGTTTGGTTCCTGAACACAGGCCCTCTCCCTAAGCCAAATGAAATCCCATTTTAAAAAAAAACTAAGGGGAGCTTTGGAAGTAATTTGGTGAACAGTCCCCAACCCATTTCTGAATGGAACTGATTAAAACTAATTATTTTCACCTAATTATTATAATTCAGGTCCTCATTCCAAATTTGTTTCTATTAAACTCCCTACTGCAAATGGATTTCAGTGATATCACTAGGAGCATGATAATACCAAGAGGCTTTCTTGCTGCTTCGCCTCCCTCCTTTCCCTAAGTTAATTTACCAGAGTGAAGGTGGTGACAGGGAGAACTCTCAAGAACTGCATGCCTTAGGACTAAATTTCAGGTGCTGCTGGAGGCAGGTAGGCAGGCAGTCATAGCCATGCTATGTGCAGTGCTTGTAAGGTATTCCTTTCCACTGGGAACCTCAATTGTTCATGTACCAAAGTGGAAACATTTGGAAACCTTTTCAAAGCATGCAGGTGTTGAGGACATGCCAGAAGGGCTTGCTGACACTGGGAATTGACTAGCCATGTATCCCTGCTTCCCTTCAGCATATTCTATGTATAAATGCTGAAAAGAACTAATGTTTCTGACCATTTAAAGATGCCTATTGCTTTCTTTTTGACAATAAACTCAGACTAGTGCATAGTGATCTTGAGGACACAGGTGGCGCTGTGGTCTAAACCACTGAGCCTCTTGGGCTTGCTGATCAGAAGGTTGGCGGTTCAAATCCATGCAATGGGGTGAGCTCCTGTTGCTCTGTCCCAGCTCCTGCCAACCTAGCAGTTCGAAAGCACACCAGTGCAAGTAAATAAATAGGTACCACTGCGGCAAGGAAGGTAAATGGCATTTCCATGCATTCTGGCACTTGTCACGGTGTTCTGTTGCGCCAGAAGCGATTTAGTCATGCTGGCCACATGACCTAGAACAGCTGGACAAACGCCGGCTCACTTAGCCTGGAGAGAGATGAGCACCGTACCCCCAGAGTCACCTTTGACTGGACTTAACCGTCCAGGCGTCCTTTACCTTTGGCTTTTACCTATAGTCATCTCGGCCTGGTAGGTATGTCCTCTACCATGATGCTCCCTTCCCCTATTATCTCATGGCATTAGAAACAGTGAGCTAAATCCAAACTGGTGAATCTTTTGAAATGTCCATTTTTTCCCCTACCAAGTTTCAGCTTTTTGCAGGGGTTTAAGTGCATATGTTGTGCACAAAAGAATGGGAAGAATTTGTTGCATTTGAACATGGAGAAATTTCATTGTGCAAGCTCTGATATTTATCAGCAATTCTGTTACAGTAATTCTGCTGTAAGAAGAAATAGTGAAATGCCATTTTTCTTTAAATGTACAGGCAGAAGGTTAATTGCTGAAGTAACCAGCGACCTTGTTAAAACTTGTAAAGGTTCCATGTACATTAGCCTCCTATACCTCATCTTCAACTATGGTACCTATTGCTTTATCGCAGGGATACCCTGCAGGAGAAAGAAAATAAAGTGCTTCTTGATCAAGAATGATTAGTGTTTCTTGATCAAGCAAAGTAAACTGTATGGAATCTTAGTTAAAATAGACATTGACTTAAAAGGATGAATTGTTTCTCCTTTGTTTGCTTGTTCCTGTTTCTTACTGCTGCAAACAATTGAAAGTCTTCAGCAATATTTAGTCTTCATGAATTTTGTCGTGCGTCACTAGTCCTAGAGTTGTTCCCTAGTCTGTCAAAAACATGTAGGTGGGCTCTTCCACTAGATACTATGTACTTGGACGGACTTTCAAAAAGCTTTTGATAAAGCCCCTCACTTAGCTGTTATGAGATAAAGAGTGTGTGTCCTGATAAACTGGTTAAAGAACAGGCAGTGGTTAGAAGGACAGTTACTATTCACAACGCAGGGCAGTAAAAAGCGGATGGCAAAAAATGAATGCCATCTAACCCGTTCCCAGTTGGATCCGTTCCTAATTGAGGAGTAAGAAATGAGTCCACATTTGCAGGTGATAAAAGCACACAACAACACAAAAGGATCTCTCTAAACTGGGGAAATGAGCAATAAAAAGGCAAATGAGATTTAGCGTAAATAAATGACACAACTGTAACTTCCCCTATACATGAACAGGGTCAAGAGATGCTGGGAGGATGTGTTTGCTCTGTGATATGCAGCAAACTGAGTTGATCCACGCCTCCTGGTTCATTGCGTGGAACACAACAACATGGTTTTGTAGGATTTTTCTGTCAAAGGTGTAAATTCAAGTTTTAGAAACCTTTGAAGTTTAAAAGCAGTCCCCCATCCTCAGCAAGTAGCAGAAGTTCCAAGCTTTCAAATGCAGCCACAAGTGGAATGATGATGTGCCATCTTTGCTGGGACTTGTATGGGAGAAGGTGACTAATGGGATACCTGTCTTGTTTCAAAGAAACTTTTGTTAGCACAGGGGGGCGGGGTGGCAGAAGTCCCCATAACTGCTAAAATGGGGGGGGGGTATGGAGGGACTAGGCTCAAAGGATGTGCATTGGGTACAATATACCTCTTCCACACTGCAAAACTGAATTCCTTTTTTAAAAAAAATGTTGGCATAAAAAAGAGATAAGTTTTTGCTTCCCAAAAGGTAATTATTTGGCTCATGCTATCACTGCAAATCTTTACTGTGGTGATGGTGGTTGATACAGTTGTTAGGTTCCTATCCTAGTTTACAGCCGGAGTCTTCATCTATTTAAACTTGAAATTGATTGCTGGGAATGTCACAGAGTAATTTACATAGCAACTTATCATAATTAGTCAGAGTTTGTAGTTTCCTTAATGTGAGCTGCACTTTATGCTTAGCAATTGATTTTTCTGTATATCTGTGTGAAGCTTCTTAATGTGAACCATCTAAAAAAGAAAAAAACCCTGTGAGTAGTTTTTTTATCATTTAGTTAACCTGAGGAATCATAAAATATGTTTAATCATGGACTATAAATAGGAAGTGCTTGCTTTAACGCATTTAATATGGTGCAATGAGATGAATAAGGGGGGAAATGTAAGTGGTTAAAATATATTGGAGTTCAATTTCAGGCAGAAGTGGTTATGAATATCAAGGTTTTTCGTTTTGTTGGTTTCCATAGTCTATTTGCAACACTTCAGAGAGCTTACCCCCATCCCCACAAGCAAGCAAACCATTTTTGTTGGGAGTAAAGCAATAGTGATTTGCAATAAGCTGAACATGTGAGGGCTGATTGACAGGAAGAGTAGCCTACTTCTTCTCCAAGTTCAGAAGCTATCAGTATGGGTCAGAATGTGTTTGGGGGGGGGGCACCTTGGCCAATGTAAAACATATACAGTGGTACCTCAGTTTACAAACTTAATCCGTTCCGGAAGTCAGTTCTTAAACCAAAACTGTTCTTAAACCGAGGCATGCTTTCCCTTATGAGGCCTCCCACCGCCGGTGCCCTTCCACCGTTCGGATTCTGTTCTTAGCCCAAGGTAAAGTTCGCAAACTGGGACACTACTTCTGGTTTTGCTGAGTTCGTAAACCAAATCATTCGTAAACAGGACTGTTCTTAAACTGAGGTACCACTGTACTTAGAATGGCTTGCTTGCCATAGTTTATAAACTTTGCATTTTCTTTATCCATTCAACCAGAAGTTTTACCAGACTATTTCTTCCTGTACATTACTGTTGTATACAATGGTACCTCGGGTTAAGAACTTAATTCGTTCTGGAGGTCCATTCTTAACCTGAAACTGTTCTTAACCTGAGGTACCACTTTAGCTAATAGGGCTTCCCACTGCTGCTGCTGCTGCTGCTGCTGCTGCGCTGCCACGCAATTTCTGTTCTCATCCTGAAGCAAAATTATTAACCCGAGGTACTATTTCTGGGTTAGTGGAGTCTGTAACCTGAAGCGTCTGTAACCTCAGGTACCACTGTATTTACCAAACTTCAACATTTTTGTGTGCACTAAAATAATACAATGGCATACAAACTGACATGAAGTCATCAAGGAAGTTTCCCATTGGGTATTCACTATGGAATAGAAAGTGAGTTCTTTGTTCACTCACTTTTTATGGGGCATCTACATAATGTCATGATCAAAACATGCCCATCTCCTCCTGTGTTTTCCCTTATCATCTCCTACTTTTTAAAAAGAGTTTAGATAATCTTGACTTTAAAAAACTCTGTGGAAAACTGCACAATGTCTCCAGGTGTAGATGTCACGTTGTGCTGCTACTCTGGCCAGTAGAACTTGTTCTAACTATTTCCTTTTCTATGGTCTGTTTCTCCTGTCTTGCAATCAGATCTTACCACTTTAACCCTTCTTTTGCCAAACAGGTTGTTCTTCAACAACAAACTGAGACTGAGTCCTATGTAGTGTCTGAAGGTGCAACCCAATAATTAGCCCCACCTGCCCCTGCATGCCTTCCCGCTTCTGAGTCCTCAACCTCATTTTCTGAAGGGTTTCCAACATCAGAATCTCCACCCCCTCAATAAAATTTGCTAAGCGTTTTAATTTTGCACAATTATTCTACAGTTCCTCACATTCATAGTGGGGTAGGAGTGAAGTAGAAGTCTCATCCCCAACCCTTTGTATATGTTAAGGAGTGTCATAGAAGTGATTTGAACTGCTATCTGCGTCATTTGTTACCAGGGCATTGAATGCGAATTCTAACCATTTTAGCCGCATGTAAAAATGTGCATTCTAATCCAGTGTATGGCCTAATCCAGTCTTGAGATTTTGACAGGCCTTGACTACTGTATTTCATCTTTTGAAGTGTAAGACAATCTTTGTGTGTTGTTCTTTTTCAATGAAAGCCGAGATCCTTTGGAAACTGAAAGCTGCACCCAGTGTCATGTTCTTTGCTCTCACAGAGCATCAGTGCATGCATGCAACCCCTCCTGTCATTTCTCTCAGCTTGTATTTCAGAACTCCCCTGCTAAAATAATATTTTTCTTCCATTGCTACAACTATTTTATCCCTTTGTTTAGAAGTCTCTATGTTGGCTGTGGACCACTTTTTGTTCTGAAGCTTTATAATGCCCAGAGTGGTGGGAATAAAAAGAGGTTCCTTCGTGTCTGCTTCCATGCTTCACAGCTTAATTTATGGCAAAAACACTACCAACCCACCACCTTATATACAATATCAGTCTGAAGCAGTGAGTGGATGCTTGTCTGCTTGCACCATGGCCTAGTTCTCATAGAGGTTGTTAAACCTGTGCCTGGGCTGTAGCACTTCAGGCTGCTCACATGACTGAGTGTTCTTCCATTTATAGAATACTCTCTGCAAAAAAAATGGTAGGTTTCAGGGAGACGTGTTCTAGCTTAGCCTTCTCTCTGAGGTGGTAGTTTTCTATGGGCATGGATTTGCACACACCCCCACCATAATGTGAGCCCCCACCTGTAGTCTGAAATGGCAAAAGTTTGCCCCTTCAGCAATCGTACGCATAAGAAACCAAACATAATTTATTGATTAAACAACAAGGGTTTAACCATTTGCAACAACCACTGAAAACAGCATGACAAAATACAGTATAAGCCAGTGATAAATCTAGTGCAGACTTTCAGCTTCACAGTCACATGAGCCTCCATGAATTACTTCCTTAGCAAAATTAGGCCACTCCAAACATAACAAAGCATATAAGTATCTGAAAACAAGAATTTTACCTAGAGGCAAAAAAGGGGTAGTTAAAAACTAGGTGACATGAAATCCAGCCAATTCACACCTCCCTCTCTCCTCTTTTCCTGCTGAGTCACCTGGCCATATATTGCATATCATGTAGTAAGTATGCTTTGCTCAGGATGAATTGTTAGCTTGAACCCAGCTTTAACTGAGCTTCCTTTACTTGTACAACAATGGTGTGAGTCGTTTTCTGTGCCTGCATTTTTCTAGGAACCACACAGATGTTACTGAATGTTTAATACATTGCTGTTAGTTTTGATTCTGACCCTTGACTTAATATGGTTCAAAACATACATTTATCTGGGTCACTGAATTCATGTTGCTGTCACTTTCTAAGCTCAACAATTTCTCGTCAGTGCTTCAAAGGAATGTTGGATTTCTATCAGGATACTGTAGGCTGTTAAAACTTTGGCATAGAAATGTACCACTGTCTTGTGTATAATAATGATGGGAGCAGGAAGTCATGTGGAATGAGGGATGGGTGAATGAGCTCAGAATTGTACATAAACTCTCTCAGAGGCTTTGCTGAGAGCTTGGATGAAATGTTTCTTTAGGCACTCGGGAAAGAAAACCAGTTAATAGATTTGAAGTGGGAAAATGCTTTCAATTGGTGAAGTCATCTACCTTCCTGAATTTCAGCCATGAGTCTTGACATTTTGAGAAAAGGAAGAGATGATCCGCATTCACTTGCCAAGCAAGTTAATGGACCTTTCCTGAGACTTACAATTAAGTGTGCAAGATTATGCATACTGCCACAAAATGAACGCAATGCTAACAAAAGATTAGGATTAAGGTGCAAGAGCAATTTGATAAAGTAGTGGGAGATGGCAAGATTTACAGTTATATTTAGTGGTATACAGACATGTTGCAGGACTAGGTACACCAGCAGGAAAAAGCAGGAGCTGCAAATTATTGTTGTTATTATTAATTAACTCTGTATACCACCTTCATCTGAAGATCACAGCGTGATTTACAATATAAAAATACAAAATGAGAACACAAAATACAAGAGCAAACCAATACCCCACCTCCCACAACACATTTAAAAGGCCATAGATTGTTTAATCAGCCAAAGGCCTGGTTATAGAGAAACGTTTTTGTCTGGCACCTAAAGATATGTAATGACGGTGCCAGGCGAGCCTCCCTGGGGTGGGAATTCGAGAAATGGGGAGCTACTGCAGAAGAGGCCCATTCTCGTATTGCCACTCTCCATTATTGCAGTGGATTGTTATAGGATTGTTATAAGTTTGTGGGGAAGTGCACGAACTTGACATGTTGTGCTTCTTATCTCACTCAACACAGAAGTGAGACTGGGAAAGTATCATTTGAATAGCCCCTGAGTTTTTACAGCACAGGAATTTCCCCTCTGCTCATGACTCCAGTGTCTTATCTATTATACGGGAAAGAGGTGGATACATGTTACTATCTATGAAAGACACAGGAATGCCAAGGTTCTTGAAGCGGTTTGCTAGAGTTAGTACCTTCTTCTAGGTCTTAATTCATACGACATGTTTAGATTAGTGACAGACTTGCAGGATTTCTTCCATGCTGCAGAAGTGTAGTGGGTAAAGTTTCAGGTTGAGGTGACAAGAGTGAGTGCAGTTAGCAAACAAACAAACAAACAAACAAACAAACACCACCCTCTCCTCTTCTGGTGAAATATGTACCTTTTTGGTGACAGTTCCAGGCAGACTATGAAAGGATTTTCACATTCAGAATGAAAGCAAGAAGCATTTCCCTCATTCCTATGTGCTCCTAAAATTGGTGCCACCATGTAGTCACATCTGAAAGGCTGCATGGTGTCATGATGCCATATTGATCATGTGCTCTCTACTTTTCCTGGATCATAATAGCCGGCAAGAACAACACTGTGTTTGTTGTTTTTAAATGGCACCAAGTGAAACAATGCAAAACATAATGGTTTCAGGTGTATTTTGGAAAACATTTTAGGCCTCTTGAAACCCTTTCTGAAATATTTCTCGTGGACATTCAGGACAGCCATAGAAGCTCAGGACGCTGTCACTGTTGTGTAGCCCTGCTGATGAAGAAGAGTGGGGGAAGTAACTAGACCATGAGGAAGGCATATTAAAGCAGAAAGCTGCCTCTAGCATGAGTTCATCACATGAGTTGCAAAGCTAAATAAACAGCATTGGCAAGGAAGGGAAAGGTTGGAAATCAAGCTTTTGGTCAAGTCAACAGATGCATTGGAACAAAAAGAGATGCCATGCCTTCCCCAGCAATGTCCCACCTTAATCTTTTTGGTGTTTTCACTTTTGTTGGTTGAAAGTGGATTTTTGGAAGCCTCACACTGGATACAGGGCAAAACATGCTGTAAGGAATGTCACTTCAGATGGTAATTTTGCTATTAGTCCACACATGTATAAGAGCCCTTCTGGATCAAGCCAAAGGCCCATTTAGTCCATCATTCTGCTTCTCATGGTGGCATACCATTCAAAGCCCCAAAGCAGGAGATGAATTCAACAGCATTCACCCACTCTGATTCCCCCATGACTGGTCTGTCCTGAAGTGAGATGAGTCTCTCCAAGTTTGGGTGATTGCCAGGAAGGACCATAGTTTATGTAGTGAACCATTGCTAAAGTAAAGTAAAGGACCCCTGACAGTTAAGTCCAGTCGTGAACAACTTTGGGGTTTCAGCGCTCATCTTGCTTTACTGGCCAAGGGAGCCAATGTTTGTCCGCAGACAGTTTTTCTGGGTCATATAGCCAGCATGACTAAGCAGCTTCTGGCAAAACCAGAGCAGTGCATGGAAACACCATTTACCTTCCCACCAGATCGGTACCTATTTATCTACTTGCACTTTGACGTGCTTTCGAACTGCTAGGTTGGCAGGAGCTGGGACCAAGCAACGGGAGCTCACCCTGTCGCGGGGATTCGAACCGCCGATCTTCTGATCAACAAGCCCTAGGCTCAGTGATTTAGACCACAGCGTTGCTGTGGGATAAATGTTATCTTCTCAGTGTGTGTAGAGTGGTGTGTGGATTGTTCCTTGCCCTTTCAGAATTTTTTGCTGCTGCTCTTGGTTCATATTGTTAATTCTTGGGGAGGCTCTGAAACAGGGGTGAACAACTCTTAGTGAATAAACATATTTTAGAACCTTTGACCAGTTGTTCCAGGACTACAACTCCCATCATCCCTGGCTGTTACCCATGCTGGCTGGGGCTGATGGGAACTGGGGTACAACAACATCTGCAGGGCTGCTAAAATAAGGTTACCAGATTTTTTTCAATGAATCCAGTGACACTTTTCAACTTCAATGGATTCTGTATGGTGTCTGCTTTGTAAATCTGGGGACTGTCCCCCGGAAACGGGGACGCCTGGTAACCTTATGCTAAAAATGTCTCTTGACTAATAGTGGGATTGTTCAATAACACTCAGTTTGAGAATATTTAAGCTAAACTAGTCTTTCTTTCTAAGAACAGCCGTAATATAGGGGAGTCTTAAGTAACCACAGCATGCCTCTATACATGGAATTAAACTCTGGTGAGCAATCTGTACCTTTTACTGAAACAATAGCTGCAGTTAGTACACAAAAAAATTAATCATTAAGGCTGATGGGTGTTATATGAGTGTGTAGGGAGACTGTAGCAGGTGTGCACCTCAATAAATTTCAATTGACTGTAAATGTCTGTAGCCAAACAGCTTCATCATCTGGTTTTTCAAAGCTTGTAGACAGGCAATTTTTCATGATTTTACCATTCAGCCAAATGAACCCTTTAAAATTAAATATACCCCATGATTCCAGATGTTTGTGTATTTGTTCCAATGATGCTATAAAATAACTGCATGATCAGATTGGTGATTTTTGAAAAAGAAAAAAGAGGAGGAGAAGTTGGGACTGAAATATTTTTAAAAGCATGGACATTCCCAGGAGTCTGTCTCTGGATGTTGGTTCTAAAGTTGACTCTCTCAGTGGACAGTGGTTCTATGCTTAGGTGAAGGAGCATGGACGCACATAAATTTAATCTTTAATGGAAGATTGGGATTATTAATCCACGGGACCAGTTTACTAGCCTTTTTATTTTTTATTTCTGATTGTCATTTGTGGGCAACTTTTATTCCTAGAATCCAGCTAACATGAAAAGCTGATTTCCACCTAGATTCAGGTTCCATTTCCACACCCACCCAATGGCTCTGTGTGCGCGTGTACATGTGTGTGGATTAACAAGATAGTATAGCCAATCACACAAAAAAATCACACCTGACTGGCATAATTACTAGAATCTGAATATCCATCCTCAAAGTTCAAAGACAGCTGTTACAATAAATATTGCTCGTGATTTCTTGACAGCAACTTCTAATGGTGTGGTGTGTTTTTTTGTTTGTGTGTGGGCATGCATGCATGTGTGTGTGTGTGCACAGGAATTACATTTGTACCCAGGAATGAAGGGGAATAGCTCGTTTTTAGAACATAAAGCTTATACTGCAGAAAATTCTAACTTAGGTCAAGTTCAATACCAATCTTCTCCCAGTGGGGTCTACACAACTGATTAAGGAACCTTAACTATTGTTTGGTGTGATGTTTAAATTAACACACAGCTTGAAATTATGGTTTTAAGTAAAACTATTGTTTTATGTGGTTTTGCAAACCATGATTTGCACTGACTATGCTTTGGTGTCCCGTGTGTATGGTCAAGCCATGATTACAGCTAAGATTCTGCCTCAAAAGATTCTGTAAGATTCTGTACCATAGAGATAGGAATGAATGTATCAAATGGTGTATTGAGATAAAATGAAGAGAGACTATTGTATGCTTGGAAGCGTCAATCATCTTTGCATTATAAATTGTGATTAGCACAAACCATGGTTGGGTGTGATGTCTGAATTGAGCACAATGAACTTGGCAGAGATACAGGTGTGACATTAACATATGAGAGTGCTAGAGGTGAAATAGTTAAACAGGTTACCCAATCAGAACCCAGGGGGGGTGGAGTCAGAGGGACTATAAAACCAGCTCTGGGAGGGGCAAAGGGAGAGTTCGTTGGGAGTTGGGTGGTTGGTTGGAGTGGGAGTGAATTGGGATAGAGTCTGTGGGTAGGTTGAGTTAGTGTAGCGAAATAAGCTGAGTCAGGAACAGTTAGGAGCTAGGAAGACAAGAAAATATCTGAGTGGTGGTTTAGTGAGTGAGAGCAGGTAGCGGAAGTTGTAGGTCTAGATAGGCACCCCATGATTGTAATTGATTGATACTGTTTATGAAACCACACGCTTGTTAACATGCAATAAATAAACAGAAGAGTACGTTCCAATTTAACCCTGGCTGGACTCAGTATTTTACCAGGTAGGGCCTGGGTGGTGGCAGTGAGAAATAAAGTGGTGGCACAGGGATCAATAGACGGTGAAACGTCCAGGGACCCTGTGTGATCGCCACAACAGGTGTCACTAAAGAATAATGTCCTGTGTTATGAAACCCATGGAGTGACTACCCTACCAGCCCTCCCTAAATGGTGCCCTATGTATGGTTGCCAACAATTGAGGACAAACTACTAGCTTCTTGGGCAAGGCCAGGTGGCAGAGGCAGGAACTTGGTAGGTCAGGGATAAAGTCTGCATACAGATCAACATTTCACAAATGAAAATAAAGGCACTATGCTTAGCTGTGAACTGCCCTGAGATCTATGGGTATAGGGCGGTATACAAATTTAATAAATAATAATAGTAAATAGCAAGTGCCACCGTGATTCTCACAAGGATAACTTCCTGATCTGAGCCTTCTCCCTCCCCACAACCATTACTGATTGACAAATACTCTTTTCTGCCTTCTGAATGCTATATCTGTTTACTCTGCAATCTTCTCTCCTTCACTGTCTTCCAAAGTGTTTGGAAGACATTTACGATACAATACGATATCTTTATTGTCATTGTCCCTTGCGGAACAATGAAATGTACATAGTACATTCTTAGGCTGGATCTAGACGCATCAAAGAAGTGTTTCAGTTAAATGTGTTGTATATTTAAACAGGGAAATCCAGTAGGCAAAAACAGGACTCTACAGTGCCATCTGGTGGCACAATGTTATATCGCATCTACAACGCATATAAACTACTTTTTCTTTACCAATCTACCTGAGTCCTTAGAATGCCTGTCCTTATGTAGTCAAGATGGCACCGTCCACTAACAAGAGATACAGGCAACCTGCCCATTTAGGTGGGTTCAATATGTATGTGACCGGATATACACATCATGCTGAACCAGGAAGTGACCCAAAAACATCACAAAAAAGGGCAGGGTGGCATGGAATGGCTAAGCCCTAGGGACTGAGCATGCTCACTGAGCATGGAATGGCGACAGGCTGTTTGGGAATGGACTGGAATGGAGTGGCTGGAGATCTGAATAGGGGTATTCCATGCTGCAAATTTTGTTACAGGTAGAGGTAGAAGAAATTTTTATTTAGCCTACATTTTAAAACAAACCTACCTAATTGGTTGGTCCTAGACTTGTATATGGGTCGACATGCAGCAGAAGTGCAGACTACGCACGTCTCCAAATTTTACGGTGCAGTTTCTGGTAAAAAAAAGAAAATGGCACCAAATGTGTACATTGTAGAAAAATGCACATTTTATAGGGGATAGCATTTTTAAAATGAGTATTTTGAATGAGGAATGTATGTGAAATATGTACAAATTAAATACATCTTCTGTGCATTTTTTTAATCCACAAAAAATGGGCTAGAATGAATATATTACTGAGCACATGTAAAACTGATGTGGACTAGAAAAAGGCTAATCCATTCACCTCTAGTTTAAATGTAGATTAAATACACTACATTACAATACTAGTCTGGGCAGCTTGGCAACCCTATTCCTGAGTCTGTGGCCATTTCTTCCAAAAAGGCAAAAGAGGTTATTCATTTCATGGTGTGTGTGTGTGTGTGTTTCTGTTTCTGTCTTTGGAGAGGGAGAGGTATCTCTGATTCTCCTCTAACACTAGAAAGTGAGTGGTTGTGGCATCTTGCTTACATGTTATGCGATATAAATTGTTGTATTCATGATCTAATGATACGTTTGCTTATCAAAGTTTCCTCCAAAGCATCTTTCATCTTTTTCTTTTCCCCCATCCTGTGCATTTTGCTGTGTTAGACAGCAGGATTGATTGTGGCCAGTGGCCCTGACAATTCTCCTTTGGTTTCATGCTTCCTGTGGTAGGTAGGAGTGCTCAAATTGTCTGTTCTGAAAGAAACACACACACAAAAAAAGCCAAGAAATGGACCCTTATTTTCTGCTGGAGAATGATAGTTTACTTCCACAAACTGCAGAAGTAGCGGGTGGGGTGGGGGGACTTGATCCCTTCTTGTTACTCTCAAGAAATGTCATCTTATGAAGTTTGAGAGCTGCAGATAGTATTGATTTTGTGTGAAAATAAGCCTCTATTGACGTTGTAATGAAGCACACTTTTCTTGCACAACTGGTGATATTGGTATCTTTTAGAGTGTTTTTAAACTCAGGGGTGGTTTTTAAGTATCTGCCAGGTTTGAGGAATCGCTTGAAACCCTCATTCTCTGCACCCCCACCCCCAGCCCATGGCAGGAGAAACCTGAAAGAAAGGATGGAAAATAACTCATTGACTCTGCACTTTGCTGCCTGCTGAGAGCAAAATGCAATGCAGTGCAATTTTAGTACTTACGTGCCACTAGGGAAAACAGACACTTTCCGTCACATTAGTGAGCAATAGGGGGAAGAATGCGTATATTAGCTGTTTAAGCTCTCTGTTTTGAAACTCAAGAATGCTAGAGTTACTTCTCGAGTTAAAGAGATTTTTTAGTTTTTATCCACCTTGTATAATTATCAGGATAAACCAAGAAAACCGAACAAGATCCAACTACTATGAAAACTGTTCCCTTCTGAGGTTCATTCAATGATGGGGATGAACAAGAAGAGATTTATTTCATTGCTTTGTACTTGATGCAGAAGCAGAGCACTTTGAGGTGGAAGGGAAGCTGAGACAGAAGTATGCATACATTTTGCACTCTCTCAATAATTTTGACATTTAATGCTATCAATGTTGAAAGTCCAAAATCCAATACGATTTTTGAGAGGTAGTCGGTGTTTGATGAAGAGTAATGCAGATGTTTTAGTGTTAACCTTTCAAATCTTGTACATAAAGCTTAACTTGAACTTTCAAACAGAAAACTCAAAAAAATTAAAATAAATATCTCAAATTCCTCAACTTGCATTTTTTTTGCATGCAAATTTGGAAGTTAAATTAAATATTTAGCTTTACCTGAATTAAGGATGGGACATGAGTGGCACTGTGGTTTAAACCACTGTGCCGCTTGGACTTGCTGATCGTAAGGTCAGTGGTTTGAGGCCCCGCAACGGGGTGAGCTCCCATTGTTCGGTCTTAGCTCCTGCCAACCTAGCAGTTCGAAAGCATGCAGTGCAAGCAGATAAATAGGTACCGCTCCGGCAGGAAGGTAAATGGTGTTTCTGAGTGCTGCTCTGGCTTTGCCAGAAGTGGCTTAGTCATGCTGGCCACATGACCCAGAAAAACTGTCTGCAGACAAATGTCGGCTCCCTTGGCCAGTAAAGCAAGATGAGCGCCGCAACCCCATAGTCGTTCGTGACTGGACTTAACTGTCAGGGGTCCCTTTACCTTTAAATAGAAATATTTATAAGTGCTAGAGGATTGGATGGAGCAACAATAGGAATTTGCATTAAGAGTTTTAAAAAAGAAGAGAGAAAAATATGACACCCATCTGATCATCAGGTTCAGTCAAGGGCAATTTAGTGCAGTCTAATGACTGACGTAAGAAATAGGATCTGCCAAAGATAAGAAATATAATGTGGGAAACTTCAATGAAGCCAAATGGAGATCTTTATACATTCTCTCCAAAACCTGCATAATGCTCAGTTCCAGAGCCGAGAATTTCATTTAGGAAAAAACAATATCTGGATTTTTGTTTAGTGTCCACTTCACAATGCCTTTTGTTTTTAAACCACTGTGTTAATGAAAGAAACACCATTTTCTCTGATACACTTATTACATAAAAGAAACAGGCGAATAGATGTATTGTCAACCTAGCCCAAAGGTACAGAAAAGCTTCCATCTGTTTTGTTCAAGGAGCGGCGAGATTATGGAAGGGGACACACCTTTGTTTGTTTGTTTAAAACATTTACACCCCACTTTGGATATTTGCAGTGGAGGGTGATACATCAAAAAGTCAGTTCCATGATGGTACTTGCTCAGTCTTAAAAGAAAACTTAAGTCATTCTAAACATTCAGAATGCACATACATCTTTATATACAAGTGTTGTTCCACACCCTTGTCCTAAAGGTTCTTTTCCAGATGGAATGCAAGTAAGTCCATGACAGCTGTTAGTTCACTAGTAAGAGACGAAGTCCTTTATAGCTATTTCAAGGTTCCCCTTTTCTAGAGGCTTCATGCAACAACATTTCCTTGGTAGTTTGTGTGTGTCCTGGTAACCCGGGAGCCAGGCAAATACGGTAGATGTGGAGCAACCCCTTAAGCAGCTTGGTAGTAGCCTATAATCCCACCCCCATGAAAATTGTGAATCCACACAGCGAATGTGAAGGTGAATGAAACAGTTCTGAATTGTTCTTTGAGTTTTAGGCTAACTCAAGTATGTGAAAAAGGGAAACAAATAGCTTGTTTTTAACAGTTCCAGATGAAAAATGAGAGAGGGAAATGATTTTATTTCAAAGAAAAGTAATTCTGTACTACTGCACATATTTAACCTGTAGAATTCATAGCTGTGATATCATACAAATCCACAGAGAATTGTTCCACCAGGAGCTAATGTATCTAATATCTACCCCAAAATCCTGTAATACAAAAACAAGTAACAATAACTTAACAATTCATGAGTCTGTCATAGGCTTATTTCATACATTATCCTAGCAGTGTAATTCCTACTTGGGATTGACAGCAGCCCACTGGTTGGTTACATGAAGCAGCACTTTTATATTTAAAAGAAAATGCCAAAAATAACCCTGTGAGCAGCAGCCTCTATCCCCCCCCCCCCCCCCCGTATTCAGCTCAGTCAGTTCTTGGGCCCTAGTTCACACTGTATGGAGACATGTTTGTGCCAATTTCCAAGTTACCCCATTTTGTAATGAGTTACAGGACGGTTTGTGAACAGCATTAAAATCTCAGTTTTTTTAAAGAGGACTCTTACAAAGAAAGTTAATCTGCAGTTAATTCAGAGTTGGAAAAGGTTCAGAAAAGACAACCAAAATGGTCATGGAATTGGATCAACTCCCCTGTGAAGCAAGGTTGTTTAGAGAAAAGGCGAGGAAGGGTAGCGGGTGCATGATAATGTTGTATAAAATTATGCATGATGCAGACTTTGTCACACTGTAACATGGGGTCATCCAATGAAACTGAATGTTGGAAGATTCAGGACAGGAAGTACTATGGAGTTTGCTTCCAGAAGACGTAGTGATGGCCACAAGCTTGGAGGCTTTAAAGGGGGATTGGACAAATTCACAGAGGACAAGGCTATCAATGGCTATTAGCCACCATGTATATGCTTTGCCTCTACTTTTGGAGCAGTCTGCCTCTGAATACCAGTTGTTATGCATCACAAGCGGGGAGAGTACTTTTGTACTCAAAAGCTGTTTGTGGGCTTCCTGTGGGCTTGTTCGGCCACTCGGATAACAGATCCAACAGGGCTCTAATGTTCCATGTGCACCTTGGGTGTCTGAAAATCCAGGTGTTCAAGCTTAGTGCCTTATTTGAGTCCTGCTTCTTCCTTGTACACCCATGCAGCTCATCACAGTAAATTGGACATTAGAGCTAGTTGCTCTCTAAGTTGTTATCCCCACCAAATGACAAGATGCATTTAAAAAGAAACAACAACAACACCTACAGCTAGATGCTGTTTGCACAGTGGACCAGGAATGGGAAATGCTGTGGACCCATCCCCAAGGCTGCCTCCATGTGGCCATCCCCATCGGAGTGATTGCAGAAATCATTCGTAATGCAGGAACACGGGCAATTGTGTGAATTTGCTGTCCGGAAATAAATGGGATATTTGTGGGAACAAAGTGGAGATAGGTGTTGAGGAATCACAGAGAGGTAAAAGGGAGGGACTTTAGTGAATGGCAGCAGGAGTTGGATGAGGTTCTTGGAAGTGTAGAATGTTGTTATGCTGATGGTTTGGGAAAGGTTATCTATAGAGGATCAGTGAAATAAAATATTCATTCATTCATTCATTCATTCACAAATGTAACTCGATGGCCCTTGTGGTCTCTTCCAACTCTATGTTTTGCTTCCCATTCCTCAGTCTCAAAGTGGCTTACAACAAATGCATAAAAGGACAAGAAGTATCATGAAACATCATCACAACAATATGGCACAAACTTTAAAACTCAAGCAAAAGTGACTTAGCATCCCAAGGCTTGAGCTAGGCTAATGAAACTCCCTTGTTGAGGAGTAAATATTAGATATTGTAAGACTCTTTTCTCCAGTTTTGCAACACTGGCTTTCTATCAGACTCATTCCAAAATACAGTGTCTGTATGAGAGATAATGTGGAATCAGTGCAAGTTTCACTCTTCCTTTCCCTCCATTTTTGCTGAAGCTCAGATTGTCCATATTAAACTTTTGTAGAGTTCTTTAAAAAAACAATTAAGCTTTGCACGATTGTTTATGATGTTCTGTCATTTCTTTTTTTCAAGCTTGTTATAGCTCAAAAGTGCTGCAACATAATGGCTGTTTATCAGAATATTCATAGATATTTCCTGTGACAGGAGATATAGGCATGTGTGTCAAACTGTTTCCATGGAGGAGAAAAAGATGCATGTGCTTAGATTTTGCTCAAAATTATGACATTCAGTTGTAAACTTGACAGAACTAGTTCAGCACATAATCCATTATAAAATATGAATTGTGGTATTTAAACATGCCAGTTTGTAGGCAAAGATGCTTTTTAAAAGATATTACAAAGTAGTTAAAAGACCTGTGAAACTTCACAGGTGGGTGAGCTGTATCTCCTTCCCCATCCCTTTGCATGAAGGGGCAATGTTCTGTGGAAAAGTGTACAGATGTATCGCGTTATTGTTGTTTTCAGTTTTGCGGGAAGGGTGCCTCCAAACAAGCTGCCTTTTAGAATGATAGCAGGAAGCAGTGACCTCGCTCTGATTTAGCATTGTGATTTCAGTGTTAAGTTGTGGGTGAACATATCAGACAACACAGCGATTCTTCAAACAGGTCTTGTTTATTCACAGGCCAGAACAGAACTGAACTGAAGGGTTCAGCCAGCCTGCTTATATAGAGCTCCACTACAACACAACAGTAACCACTTTCTGTAACTATCCAATCACTGAACGTCACTTTCAATCCCTTATTTGCATATGTGGACCTGAGTGAAAACTATCTACAGTATCCCCCTGCTGGCCCAGGGTGAGAACCTCAGTACATAACAATCACCACATAGCCACTTTTGATGGCTTAATCTTAATCTTGGCTCTTCATGCAGCGGATAGTTAAACTATGGAATTCCACAGGAAGTAGTGATGACCATCAACTTGGACAGGTTTAAAATGGGATTAGACAAATTCATGAAGAGTAAGGCTATCGATGGTCATGTACTACCTCAATTATTTCAGTGTTCTGCCACTAAATACCAGCTGCTGAGGGGCAATCTGCAAGAGAAAGCTATTTTGCTCATGTTCTGCTTGTAGGTTTCCCATAGGCATCTGGGTGGTCAGTGTGAGAACAGAATACTAAACTGGGTAGGCCTTTGGTCTGATCCAGCAGGGTGCGAAAGTATGTTCTTTATGTAATGACAGCCCACTACTTACTTTAGGGCTGCGATACATCTGGATTTTCCCAGACATTACAGTGGTACCTCAGGTTAAGAACTTAATTCGTTCCGGAGGTCCGTTCTTCACCTGAAACTGTTGTTAACCTGAAGCACCACTTTAGCTAATGGGGCCTCCAGCTGCCACCGCGCCGCTGCTGCGCGATTTCTGTTCTCATCCTGAAGCAAAGTTCTTAACCCGAGGTACTATTTCTGGGTTAGCTGAGTCTATAACCTGAAGCACCTGTAACCTGAAGTGTCTGTAACCCGAGGTACCATTGTACTGGACTTTCAAATGTGGAATTGACATCCGGGGGGAATTTCTGAAAGGTGGCACTTTGTCCTGGATCTTAGGCAAGTCAATCGAAAAATCGTGGTGTTTTGGTGTTTTTGTACAAAAAGCTCAACAACTTTCGGGGTGTCCTGGTTTTTACTTTTTGAAATATGGCAACCCTAACTTACTTAGAAGAAAGCGAATAATGCACAGGAAACTATTAGGGTGATGTCTAAACCTGTTTATTGCCTCAGCTTATGCCAACAAATAAGAGTCAAGATAGCTCACGAGTTTGCATAGCCCCATCTTGATTTCTGTTTTTTTAGTCAATCAGGAGTTTGACAAAATAGATTGAGGCTATTTTGCAGTTTGCATTTACTCTAGAGCTGAATTAGGACCTTAGTGAGCCCCATTTTATGGTAGGGGGGTAGGAAATCCAGTATGGTCTCTTCATTTGGATATGTGGCACTGCATTTTTGACTAATTAGGTATTAAGGATGATTTTGAAATTAAATAAGAAAGCACTGTGGAGTTTGCAGAGCAGAGAAACTGCAGCTAGGAATGTACCTATAATTTAGGGTAAAGAGCAATAATGAGAGCCCATAAAAATAAATAGCCATGATGTTAAATAGACTGCATAGCATTTGCACCTCAAGACTTTGCTTGGATTTTGTGCCAGTTAAGAAATGTGGTAATAAGCATATGCAGGTTTTGCCAAGAGAATTTCTTAAACATAAAATTTCATTTGTTTTGAAGGGGTTTAGGGTTCCAGAAAATATTCACAAAGGGAATAAGGGGCAGGCATCATTAAAGAGTCTGCTTCCCAGTTTGAGGCAATTCTCCACACACTGATCAGTTATGGGTTGGAGATACTTTAGAGCTGAGGTAGCTGTGGTCATCTTGTAATCTCTGCTGAGTGTAATATACAAGCATATTTTTTAAAAAATCACATGTAGGCAAAACAATGTAACTGCTGCTTTTCTGAGTACTTTTTTGCCACATGGGTAAGAGCCATTTGTTCCATGTCTCCACATGTGTGCTTCTCATCCCCAGAGGCTGTGGCTTAAAGCATCTACTGCATCCCATGATGCACATGGGCTCCCTCTGTGCAGCCCCTGATGATCCTGTACCTTTATGCTTCCATGCACCACTACTGCAAGGAGAAAGAGAAGAGCTGGCAGGCAGGTGCACATGCTACCCAAACTACAGTGTGTGATGGATTGAGCAGCCCTTGGGACAACATGCTCTTTGTTGGGCTGTGCATGCATCTAATGCCTCTGTTCTTTATGCTCCTGGCTCTTCTGTTTCTCCAAAACAAATCCATTGGACATTAGTAGTATAGAGGGCACCATTTGATCCATATATTAGTAGTCGTAACACAGAGGAAGGTGACCTCCAAGTCACATGCAGGTTTTAGAGGAGGATTCTTTTCGCACAACTAGGTAAGCACTTCTGAATGCCCAGCAAACATCTTTAACGAAAGCATTTTGGCCTTTGGAGGATTTAAGAAAACATATATTGTTTGGGTTTGTTTGTTTTTTGTATGGAATTCATTTACTGAACTGGATATTAGAGCCATATCAGGGCTGTGGGGAATTATTCATGAGTCTAGATACACCTAAGCTATGTACACACTCCTGTTTACTCTGTATCCAGTGCACTTTACCACCGGTTTGGGAAGTAGTATACACACGTTTGCTACAGTCCATATCTATCCTGTTGTTTCTTATGAAATACCATGTTTTTCCCCAAGCCAACTTAGATCTGAACTGAGAAAAAGCACAATGTTTTAAGCTGATGTTCACAGTCCTGTTCTCCAGCCCCAGGGTCCATGAGATCAGTTGCTGAAACTTGAGCTATGGATGGAAGTAGCAGGCAGATGATACTGCTTGGTTGACCAGGCAAGGACTGAAATAAAAGGTCTTCGTTTTCATCTTGCATACCAATCACAGTTGTACACCCCTCTTACGGTCTTCTGTGTTATTTGTTGCCTTCTGAAGTCCCGAGACATCCTGAAGAGAGCAGGGCCCCTGAATTCACTTCTTAAATCTTAACCTTAGGTTCTGGGGATTCCCAGTTTAAAATATTGAAGTTTCTCACACAGGCAAGGAAAGCATAAGTTTTGTTTTGTTTGTAATTTACTGCTCCAAGCCCAAGAGAGTGGACAAGTCATGATACATTTTGTTTATCTAAAGCTGTTCAAATATCCTCAAATTGCATTTAGAATGCTACAAATTCTAATAATGTGTTTTAAGTTTGGTGAAAAGAGGAATAGCCAACAACATTCCCCTTCTCAAACAAAAGGGAAATTTATCCCCCTCCACTGAGGCATAAAAGTAGTCTACTCATAGTCATTTATCTGCAAAGTCAGTGCTCGTGGTGGTAATTCATCAAACATTTTTTGTGGAGTGAATCTGGCGGCGTTCCTTGGCATTGGTCTTTGAAATTCTAAGCGTTCTTACATCCTTAGGGAATACTGTGACTTTCACTTCTTATTGCACATCTGGAAGGAATGTTGTTCCTGCTTTGTTTTATGGTAGAGGGATTCCCTCCTCCCCAAGACAGTTATTTCACCTCTTTGAACCATCCATTAAAGTTGAACTATGGGTTCTTTGTGCCTACAATCAATGCACAGGATAGAGTTCTATGATACTTACCTCTGAGCAAATTCACTGTTGGGGACAGCTGGGGAAGCAGCACCGTGGAGTGTGGGTTCCAACACTTGGCCCCTGATAATGGCTTGAGCTAGTAAAACTGGAGTGTAGCAATTAGAAGATAGTACTCTGTTGAGCAGAAGGCCAGGCTTCTATTCTTCACCCCATGACTGACCAATCTGGAGGCTACATGTTGCTGAAAAGCTTACATAGGGACAGATTTTGTCCTCCAAAGGCTTGTCTCCATCTTTCATGTTATGTTCCATCTCTGTTCACTTCTTCCTATTGCTGACAGAGTGGAGTTTTCCTTCCCTGAAGTACCTGTGTGACATCATGGCTTGGCTCATAAGAGAAGTGTATCATCCATGATTCTGATTGTTAAAGATTCTAGAACCTCTAATAAAAGGCTTCATTGGGCGATCTGTGAGGGACTGTGCGTATACTGCAGAGCTAGGCACAGACGAGAAGAAGGATGTTCAACAACTTCCCTTTTGCATGTGCCCAAAGAAGGCTTGGGGAGAGAAAGAGAGAGAGATAGTAAGAGTAAGAGTAAGAGTATGTGCCCAACAAACAATTATGATGCACTACACTTATAAGGCAAGGCAGGATGTCACACAGTGGCTACAGGGAAAGACTCTCCATTCTGCCAGCAGTTAGTCCAGGGCTAAATGAGGCACAGAACTGAGCAGAACTGAAGCATGACACAAAAGATGGAAGCAAGATTTAGAAGACTCACACATGTACCATTCTGGAATATATTTCAGCCAGCAAAGTAGGATCCAACGATTGGTTTTTGTTGTGGTAAAGTCATCATGAGGTATCATGATGGTAACAGTTAGAATTTAATGGTAAGTTTTGGACTTGGATCAGGGAGAGCTAGATTCAAACCCAATTAAGCCATGCAGCTAACTGTATGATCTTGGTGGGTGAGAGATGTCATCTACCTCAAAGGGTTGATGAGAAAGCACATGTAAGTCGTCCTAGAGGGAAAACAATGGGATTTTGTAGAAAAAAATGAAAGTTAGTGCTTAGAAGATTCTGAGGGTGAAGACAGTAATGGTAAAGTGGGCCCAGGATTTAGGGGGAAATATTATGATGAGCCAATGGGGACAGCTGTGGAAAAGAGATATCAGATTTACAGCATGCTATAATTTAAGAGAGAATGTAATAAAAATGCAATACAGATGGTACCTGTCCCCGGTCAGACTGAGAAAAATGTATAAAAACTGTAGTGATGTCTGTTGGAGATGCAACAATGGGGCAGGAACCTTTCTACATATGTGGTGGGAGTGCAAAGAGATAGTGGGTGTAATGGGATGTGGGGTTGCTTGTGCGTAAGCCGCAAACTGCTCCACGCTGAGTAGTTTGGTCAAACTTTTCCCCGGCTGGACAGCCCTTACTCCGTGGCTGTCTCAATCACTGGCAGAATCCGTCAGTGGGCGTTTCCTGAACTTTTTCCAACATAAAAGCTCTTTGACACCAAGTCTCCGCCTAACCTCCCTGCGCGGAAGCTTTTTGCGCAGAGTGGGTGTCCCAAGCGGAGGCTCTGTGCTCTCCCCGCTGGTTTCGCTGGAAAAGTCTCGGAGCCCTCCCTCCGAAGCTCCCTCAACCTCCCCTTTCTTCCTAGCGTAACGCCTATCTCCTTCCCCAGCGGAAGCTCCCCCTCTCTCTTTGCTGGTTCCCTCTCCAGCGTCATTGGGGAGCCTTCCCTCCACCCTTGGCTCTGATGGCAGCTCCCTGACAGTGGGATTCTGGGAAAATATCTATAACAAACTGAAAAATATGTTTAGATTTTCATTTGGAAAGAAAACCAGAATCCTAGGTATCATGTCAGAGGAAATAAAAAGAATGGTCAGACCAATATTTATGTATGCAACTATGGCGGCAAGGTTATTGATTGCCAAAAATTGGAAAAGCAGCAGTGTCTCAACTAAAACAGACTGGTTATCTAAAATGATGGAATACTTCCATATTGCCGAACTAACAGGGAGGGTAAGAGGAGCAAAAAGTGAATAAGGAGTGGGCTATCTTTAAGGAATACATCAAAATTTATGTGGAAAAAGTAAAATTTCTGACAGATATTGAGTGAATCCAGAAAATGATTAGAGTGAAAGGAGAGTAAAGTCAAGATAGAAGAAGAGATTAAAGAAATAATGAAATGTGTTTAAGCTAGTTGGAAAAATAAAGCAGCGTAACAAGAACAGACACTTTGTGTCTGTGTGGGGTAGATGTGTAGGTATGTTGATATGTACAGTATAGGCAGGTATTATATAGAGTAATGTAGGTATGTTTTATGTTATGAAAATAAGGTAGTGTGTTATGTATGTGTACTGTGTAAATGTATATGTATGTGTTTTATATGTTAATTAAAAAATTTTAAAAAGAAGATTCTGAGAGTTTTTATTAAAGAAAAAAAGGAAAAAGTATGACTAATGAATTTCCATTGGCAATGGTAGCTTAGCAATTTAAATTTATACAATTGGATATTGAAATTCACTCCAAATGTGGATTCAGACACAAAACAATTTGGCAGTGTAGTTCTGCATCATTTATGAGTAACTGAAAGACTTTCCCATAACATCCCAACAGTATGTAACTTATGCAAACTGGCCACTACCACCATATGACTAAATAATTTAAGATGTGCTTACATCCAGCAGGATTTAAAATTAAGCATGTCGTTTGATGAATAGGGGTGCATTTTTCAAAGCCCTTTGTATGCCGAAACAGGAACCTATAAGAAGAATAAGAGTTAATGCTCTTTGGAAGTTTTATGTAACTAAAATCCAGCAAAAATTGAATTTGGAGCAAGATCTCAAAGACAAATGGTGTAGGGCAAAATGCCAAGAACAGATGCATTAATAATCCCCATAAAGCAATGGTAGCCAACTAATTTGAGATATTAAAGGAAATCATGAGTTTAAACTTTCCTATATTTCGAAGATGCAAGGTTCCATCGATAAGTGCAGGAAATATTAAACTACACCATTAATGCACAAAGAGAACAATAAAATATCCAGAGATCTTATTTCAGTTCTTTATTTTTACTTTCGAAATGGAATCCATTATCTTACGTGAATGATTGTAAAGACTTACTGTACCTTTTAGGGATTCTTTTATGCTGTTTTTATAAATTGCCAATTGTAATCAAGTAGTATGGACTTGGGTGCATGACATCTTTATTGGACCAATTTATACAGATGAAAATGTGTGCAGACTTTCTAGTTTCACAGAAACTTTGTTAAGCAAAATGGAAAAGTACCTGTCTTTTATAATATATGGGAGGAGACACAAACCTTTCAAATCTACAATCTATTTTAAAATAATACTCTTCAACAAGAATATATTATAGATGTGAAACACATACCCCCACCAGCTCAACTAGTAATTGTCCGTGTTTCTGAACTTGCTTGATGAGTTCTTAGAGAAAACTTCCATCGTCCCTACCATCCCAGAATTCTCTTGATTCCTAGTGTTGGTGCATGCATGCTGCTGGTGCCTTGCTTGTACTTCAGCTGGTGCAAATGCTGTTGACAGGGTTTGAGCTACAGCCCATTCAGTCTGCACTGGCTTCCAGTTTGTTTGTTTCCTGAGCTTAATTCAAAGCTCTTAAAGCGGGACTTTACCTCTTTCCGCAGGGCCTGCAAGACAGAGCTGTTCCACCAGGCCTTTGGCCAGGGCACAGCCTGACTCCCTCCTTTGGCAATCTTCACAGAACTCTAGCCCAATGGTTGCCATTAATTTGAATTGAATTAATTTTATAATGAAATGATTTTAGAATGTTGTATTTTTTATTTATTTATAGAATGTTTTATTTATTTTATTGTTGTTAGCCGCCCTGAGCCCGGCTTCGGCTGGGGTGGGCAGGATATAAATAAAAAAATATTATTATTATTATTATTATTATTATTATTATTATTAATGGTTGGGATCAGAATATTTAATGGACTACCTTTCCCCACATTGAATTTGCCCATTCACAGAGGAGTCCCGGGACAAGGCTTTTACATTTGTGGCTTGTGGTGATCCCTGCCTCAAGAGACCCAGTGGATCTTCTCCTTACTGGCATCGCAGCACACAATAAAGGCCATTTTGTTTCCCTGTGGCCCTTTCAGGCAGGAAGGCAGGGTATAAACATTTAAATAAACAAGTGCTTGAACTTATAGCACCCATGGATACTGCTGTTTTGCAACTGCTTGCCTAGCTTAAGAACCAGTGTGGAAGCACACACATCTGTCTATTTCAAACAGTTCACTTTCACAGCAATTAGTGAGGGTTTCATTTAAATCTGAGATTGGGGTGAGAGTGGAGGTATTCCATGCATGGAGCTGCCAAGCAGCTGGTGGTGTTTTTTTTTTTTATAAATGTTTATTAAGATTTTTTAAATACAAATGCAAAAATAATCAACAATATAGCATATATCATAACATATTTTCAAAACCTCTTTGGACTCCCTCACATCTCCCGCTCCCACTTACATCGTCTTAAATTTTAACCAGCAAATTGTCATCTTGTTTATATTCTTAGGTCCCATTCTTTTAAATATAGTCTAATAGTTCTCCAAATGGTTTATATTTCCCTCAATCTACTTATCGTCCTAATTCCATCTAGTTTAGTGGTGGTCAATTATTTATGATCTAGCATCCTTCTTAACATTCAACCAAATTACAATATTTTTGTAAATAAGTCCTAAATTTCTTCCAGTCTTCTTCAACCCTCTCCTCTCTCAGGTCTCGGATTCTGCCGGTCATCTCAGCCAGTTCCATATAGTCTATCAGTTGCATCTGCCATTCTTCCAGTGTGGGTAAATCTTGAGTTTTCCAGTGCTTGGCGATGAGTATCCTTGCTGCTGTTGTTGCATACAGGAAAAAAGTTCTATCCTTTTTTATCACCATCTGGCCGACCATACCCAAGAGAAAGGCTTCCGGTTTCTTGGGAAAAGTATACTTAAATACCTTTTTCAACTCATTATATATCATTTCCCAGAAGGCTTTCACTCTAGGGCATGTCCACCACAGGTGAAAAAATGTTCCTTCATTTCCTTTACATTTCCAGCATTTGTTATCAGACAAATGGTATATTTTGGCAAGTTTAACTGGGGTCATGTACCATCTATATATCATTTTCATTATATTTTCCTTCAAAGCATTACATGCAGTGAAGTTCAGCCCAGTGGTCCACAACCTTACCCAGTCCTCAAACATAATATTGTGCCCAATGTCCTGTGCCCACTTTATCATAGCCGATTTAACCATTTCATCTTGTGTGTTCCATTTTAACAGCAAGTTATACATTCTTGAAAGTACCTTAGTCTTAGGTTCTAACAATTCTGTTTCCAATTTCGATTTCTCCACCTGGAACCCTAACTTTTTATCATTTTTAAAAACTTCCTTAATCTGAGCGTAGTGTAACCAGTCTCGCACTTTATCCTTCATTTTCTCCAAACTCTGCAATTTCCAATTGTCTCAGTCTTTTTCTAGAATTTCCCAATATTTCGGCCATTTGGCCTCCATATTGAGTCTTTTTCGGGCCTTAGCTTCCAGAGGCGATAGCCACCTCGGAGTTTTATTTTCCAATAAGTCTTTATATTTTGTCCAGACATTAAACACTGCTTTCCTGACAATATGGTTTTTGAAGGCCTTATTGATTTTAACCTTATCATACCATAAGTATGCATGCCAACCAAAAGCATTATTAAAACCTTCCAGATCCAATACGTCAGTGTCCTCGAGAAGTAGCCAATCTTTTAGCCAGCAGAAAGCTGCGGCCTCATAGTACAACTTTAAGTCCGGCAGGGCAAAGCCCCCTCTCTCTTTCGCATCGGTTAATATCTTAAACTTAATTCTGGGCTTTTTGCCCCAAGCAGCTGGTGTTTAAGTGCCATACCTAAAGCAGACCATACATGAACAGAAGCTTGTTTAGCATTCCAAACTGTAGATAAATGGCCCTCAATTCAGATGTCAGTCAAGTATTGCAAGGTGGCAAAATTTACGATCTGAACCAGGTAATTGTGAACTTTGGGTTCCTTACTAAGATGTACATTTTAGTAGTGTGTCAGGCACTGCCAGCATGATATATATAATAGTGCAATCTAATACTGATGTGAATGTTCCTTGTATAGAACATTAGGGATGAGATTTAGGAGTGGTTGAAATTCACCGTTGTCACCCCAGAGCCACTTTGTCTTCCAGAGCCCACTAGCAGGGCCAGATTTAGGTTTGATGAGGCCCTAAGCTACTGAAGATAATGGGGCCCTTTATATGTCCAGCTGTCCTTTGTCAACAACAAATTGTCGCTGTTTTTGTGTTGAATATATGCTATATGGTAATTTATGAACCTAATAGGTATCTAAAGGCATTTGCACATAACAAAATATGTATTTTATAAAAGTAATTGCTGAACTTATCTTATATTTTGGAAATGTACATCCAGTTTTTTCCTCTTTAAATTTTTTTGTGGGGCCCCAAGAGAGTGGGGCCCTAAGCTATAGCTTGTTAAGCTTATATGTAAATTCGGCACTGCCCACTAGCATAATGCTGCGTGATGATGTAATCTTTGGGGGAGGGGGGATGTCCTGTTACTCCAGAAGCTCCTTTCAGAGGAGCACTATGTCATCATGTAGCATTTGTGTCAGAGGGCTTTTGGAGGAAATGGTAGTCACCTGGAAGAACTCCAGGGGGCAGTTTGAGAGCAACAATGAATTTTGTGTCCATCCCAAAATGTGCCCATCCAACCAATGATTTTGCTACCTACAAATAGGGTGGCAGAATGGCAATGCCACTGTAGCTTGCCTCTAACAATCTGCCCCAGCCCTTTGGATATGCACTTTGGCTTGCACAACTACCACCTCCTCCGCAGTTGCTTACATAGTGACTGTTTCTACCCATATGGTTTACAGAAGTACCTCAGGTTAAGAATTTAATTCATTCCAGAAGTCCGTTCTTAACCTGAAACTGTTCTTAACCTGAAACACCACTTTAGCTAACGGGGCCTCCCACTGCCACCGTGCCGCCAGAACACGATTTCTGTTCTCATCCTGAAGCAAAGTTCTTAACCCGAGGTACTATTTCTGGGTTAGCAGAGTCTGTAACCTGAGGCATCTGTAACCTGAAGCTTATGTAACCCGAGGTACAGCTGCATTTTCCAGCATAGTGTAGTGGTTAAGATGGGGTGGATGTGTAATCTGGTGAACCGGGTTCGCGTCTCCGCTCCTCCACATGCAGCTGCTGGGTGACCTTGGCCTAGTCACACTTCTCTGAAGTCTCTCAGCCTCACTCAACTCACAGAGTGTTTGTTGTGGGGGAGGAAGGGAAAGGAGATTGTTAGCCGCTTTGAGACTACTTAAGGGGAGTGACAGGCAGGATATCAAGTCCAAACTCCTCCTCCTCCTCCTCCTCCTCCTCCTCCTCTTCTTCTTCTTCCATGTGTACTTACAAAATACACATGGTACACAGCCCCTTGAGACATGCATGGCTTCTATATTCTGAAAACATGTATGGAAGAGAAATTGCATAGGTAGAATCCTTTACACATAAATGGACGGATGTGGGAACAAACTATGGAGGCAGCAGCAGTAGCCACAACAGGAAAGAAAAGTGTAGAGTCCCAAAAGCAAAGGAGAGAGGGTGGCCACTGTGACCTCATGATGGTGCGGCTTCCCTGAAGCAGAGAAAAAAGCCAGTGTGACCTCATGATGATGCTGCCTCCCGGAAGGAGAGAGAAAAGCCACTGTGACCTCATGATGATGCTGCCTCCTTAAAGGAGAGAGAAAAGCAACTGTGACTTCATGATGATGATGCCTCCCTAAAGGAGAGAGAGAATGGCCACTGTGACATTGTGATTATGCTGCCTCCCTGAGAGAGGCTTTGTTGATGGGATTGTGCATCGTATATAGTTTTCAAGAGGGGTGAAGCATATATAAATAGGTCTAAGAGTTATTAAAAAAGAACTTAAGACTGGGGGTTTGTGGCTTCTGGCTTCTTAAAAATGTCACTTTATGGAGATCTTAGTAGTTTTCTGAGACTCCCTTGTCTTACAACATCTGATCTAGAGGGTACACTACCATGGGCAAAAGGAGGTGTCTCTCTCCAGCTGTTAGATGCATTTGCCAAAACTGAGGTTATTCTAGAACATGTTAGACATATATGATGCTGCTCTAAATTCTACTAAGATTTCAGTCAGCCAATATTCATCCCAGACTTGGAGTAACGGACTATTGTTGACCTATCTTACCTAAGTATAATGGTGGAGAGCATTACAGCAGGTAAATGTAAAACACATTATTTTGCAGGTGGCATTGGTTGATTTTTCTATTGACAAAAGGTTACACCAGTATCTACCATTGGGGTTATACTTCCTCCCATCCCCAATTTCCTCATCCACCTGGTTTTGGCATGCCTCCAGGGTTTTAGAGATGAAAGTTTTGTTCATCTGTGACAGCCACATGTTTTTCTTCATCAGCCTATGTAAGTTAACCTGAAGGGTTGAGCTCTTGGGCAGCCAACCACTGAAGTGTGTTCCTGTATCACTTTCTGCTGTGTCTGAATATATCTAATTTCATGAGACATCCTGGCTTCAACAAATTATAAACCACTCTTGGAAGAAACCTTCAGGGCAATAAATTCAGGGCAGTCAAAATGTTGTTTCTGTAATGATAGCATGAAGGCAACCATTAGCTGGCCAAAGCAGAGAGAGCTAATGGGCTTGCTCCTTTACCATAGCCAACAGTTTGCAATAGGAAGTGATGGCATCCCATCCTTTATAGCTATGCATTTATGCCTGAAATTCTGGAAGCAGGCCTTCCTTCCACGACTGTGTATTGTTGCCAGGAGAAAGGCTTGCTTATCCAGCCCTTGCAGAATGTATCATGAGTAGAACTAAAGGGTAGAGTACTGACCTAAAGCCACTCCCACCCCCAGTCAATATAATATAGAATATATGTGCTCCATCATCTTGTACTGTTTGCCAATGCTGGCAATTCATAACACAACTCGTTCTTTCTCTTGGCAAATGTAATGCATCCTTAGTGTCTTTCTTGGGTAATTTTAAAGCAATGCAGTAGTCCATCTACATTCTTTCCTGGTTTTGTTTGCATCTGTTCATTGCAATGCAGAAAGCAAAAAAAAAAAAAAATGGTTTTGTCCTCCCAGTACTTGGACGGCTCAGTTTGTTGTTTGATTACCTGAAGGAGATTCTCAATCACTTTATATAAGTGCCAATGGACTTGGGATCCAGCTATAAGTACCCAGGTTGCCTTCTGAGAAATTTTTGAAGTGTTATCGGTGCTGCTTTTGCTTACATGGAAGTTTGGGGGATTTTTCTCAAAAGCAAGCTCATTCAAATTTCAGTTGAAATTTTGTCTTAGGTTTAAATTCAGTAGCAACTATAACCCTTTTTCTTAATGATGTTGCCACATGAAAAGTTGGCCTGGTTCAAATGTAACAATAAGCTGGGGTCACCAATATGGTGCTCATTTCTCTTTCACTTAGAAGGTCCTCTTCCCCCGCTAAAAGAAGCATTACATTGTCACCTTCAGATGAGGTTATGGTGTGAACTTGGTTGTAGTGTGTGTGGTGCCCGCAGTGGTTTCTCCAGTTTGCAATTGCATCTACAGGGCCAAAAAGGATGGCAAGCCCTACGCAAATCAACCTGTGGCTTAGTGTAAACAAGCAAGCATGCTGTTGCATGGAGCAAAAATCATGGCTGCTCCGCTCCTCCTCTGATTCTACTGCTGCCACATTATAAGGAGCTACGCCATGGTTTGGCCTAGGACTGCATGTGAACCAGGACTCATGGTTTTTCTCACTCCAAATATCCCAAGCACTGTAGCCAAGGTTTGTTCTTTAAAGGAGAAGAAACCACATACTTGGGTTCTCCAGTAGCACTAAACTAAACCATGGCATAGTTCTTTATAGCAGGCCTAGGGAAAGAAATGAACCCATTGCACTCTTTGCTCTGCCATCAGTATACTTGCTCGTTCATGCTTAGTATTATATGCAACCAAGACCATTATATTACTGAATAATTTCATTCGTTTTCAAATCCTATGGACTTGAGCTGTGTGCATGTTTTAGTGTTTTCGTTTTTGTTTTAAAGTATGGCTGTGATTCCCCCCCCCTCAATTTTATTGTTTTATCTTTTTGTAAACTGCTTTGAGGTTTTGTACAATCAAGCAGAGTACGAATTTTATTAAATAAATATGCATTCAAACAAACAATGGAGACACAAGCAGCTTTAGAGCCACATCACACTCCAGTATGGGTGGGCCATTGATGAACTGAACAATCTGTGAGACTAAGGCATCCTCCCTCCTTCCTAAGTCTTGTATTTTGTTCAGTTTATTGAGAACTTTAAAACAATTCTACAATCTGTTTAAATGCCTTTATTCCGAAGCAAAACATGTTAGCGGTACTTGGTGCTTGATTGGGCTCTGACAGATACTGGCACTTTACAGTGTGATGAAAATGGAGATAAGATTTGATTAAACAGAGCATCAATAGAAACACTAGGCTTCCATCTCCCTACAATGAATGTTAACAGGGAAGTGTTTTCCAATTTGCATTGCCGTTTAAGCAGCCGTGCCGTAATCACTGAAACAGTGTAATGACTTAATCTCCCTATGGAGTCACCCTGTTGTGGTTTTCTGAGGGATGCTAGCCATTTTCCCACACGGTATACACCATGAAATTCAAATAACACGAAGAGAGATGTAATTCATTTCTCTGTTGCCTTCTGCTGGGCTTCATTCCCAGAGCCTAGAGCAAAGATATGTGCGCACACACATACACACACGTACGTACGTATGTGTGATAATACTGCAGTCTCTGCACACCTGTTCTGAATTATCCATGGAAGTACCATGGAGAGGGAGAAACGCATCATTGTTTATCAGTGGGATGGTAGGGGTGGAAATATCATAAATCTGTTAGGATAAGAAAGAGGGGCGGGGAATCAGTTTTCATAATCAAGTTGGTATTCACTGATAACATGTCCAAACCATTTGCATACTTCTGAGGCAAATGTTGAAGCATGGTTCATATGTTACTGGAAAGGCTGTGCTTGCCACTTTCCCATGACCACAATATTCCAATAACATTTGGAGGCTAAACCATGTGTGCTTTCTGAACACATAGCTGCTCCTCAGGCCAGTGTCAGCAGCCAGGATGCTGGGTGGGGAACCAGCATGGGTACTTATTTACTTGTAGCCATGGAGAGTCCTTGGTGGTCATCGAAGACAATACAGGGCTAGACGAATCAAGGGGTCTAACTAAGACAGCTTCATGTGTATCTATTTTTAAGGCTTTAATCCTATAGTTGCTTACCTGGGAGTGATCCCCCTTTAACTCAGCAGGACGTTGTTCTGAGCAGACATGTATAGGATTGACCTGTGGGCCATGTTACTAAGTGTCCACAACTTTGAGGAACATGCAAGAAACAAGTGAAAGTAATTAAAAATGGGCCACAGTTAGTGGAAAGCTGTACAAGCTGCATTAAAATAAGCTCTGTGTGGTAGAACCTTTGTGCAGCTCCTGTTCATTTTAAAGGGGCTTGAGCACGAGAAGTTCCCTCTGGATTGTGCCCATAATATTTAAATATTTCCAGCTGAATTTTTAATGTAGTTTATTGATCTTTCTCTAAGTGGATGATGAATAATTGTTTCTCACACTCCCCCCCTTTTCGTATTTTTATTGATTTTAATAGAAACAAACAGCATTACACACAAAAAAGAGGAAAAATCAACAAGGAATCATATGGACAAAGGACAGCACAAATCGCATATTGTATTCTGTGGCAAAATAAAATTTAACCCAAGAGTTTAAAATATATTTGTTGTTAAAACAAATTACTTTTGGTCTTTAATTTTGTTTGACATAGCACTGGGTGTTTTACACAAAAAAGTAATACATTTATGAACAAAATTTTGGAAAGAATAATAGAAGGGAATGTGTATACACTTTAAAAAGTGAAGCTCATGTTGCAGAAATAGCTGGGATTGATTTAAATCAATTGAAGACTATTTCATCACTTTAAGTGCCTTCTCAGACAAATGTCCATTATTACTCTGTTCCTGCAATATCGAGTGATGACTCTGAATGAATGGGTCATCACAGATCATTGTTTTACACTTTTAAAACATTTTTATCTTTCCCTTTGCTCAAAGACCTCAGGCCAACACACATGATATCCTGCCCCCCTCCCCATTTGACTCTTCCAGACTGAGAGGCCTGTGTTTTTGTTGTTGTTTTTTTAAAACTAGGATCAATTCACAGATGTCATTATAGACCTGCTCACATTTTGTGTTTCACTACTGAATTTTCTCCATGCTACAGTCATACCTCGGGATAAATACTCTTCAGGTTGAGCGCTTTCAGGCTGCGCTCTGCGGCGACACGGAAGTAACGGAGCCTGTTACTTCTGGTTTTCTCCACTCGCACATGCACAGATGGTCAAAATGACATCATGCGCATGCATGGAAGTGGAAAAACACAACCCGTGCACATGCAGACGCGCCAACGCGTCTTGCATTCCGTTCGGAATGCGAACGGGGCTCCAGAACGGAACCCATTCGCATCCCGAGGTACCACTGTATGTGCAAGCCCTCAATCAAGTAAAAACAATGCCACATGAAGCTTCAGTATGACTGGTACAGTTGGGTGGAATTTTCACAATCAGAGCAGAACACTTGGGGGACACATTTGATCACAGAAATATCTTCTAAGTAGGCATGGGTGAATCTGAATTTTGATTTCACTCAATTTCTAATTTGACTAATGTTAAATTCAGCTCTCCACATTTCTGCATCAGTCTGTGATGTGTGAATTTCTCCTAATAAGCACATTTTGTATGCCATTTTACCGAATATGCACAATTTTGCAAAGCATTCTTACCTAATACAGTCGTACCTTGGAAGTTGAATGGAATCTGTTCCGGAAGTCCCTTTGACTTCCAAAGTGTTTGACTTCCAAATTGCAGCTTCTGAATCAGAAGCTGTAGAAGCCGTGCCGGATGTTCGGCTTCCAAAAAAAGTTAGAAAACCGGAAGAGTCACTTTCGGGTTTCAGTTGTTCAGGAGCCAAAACGTCTGAGTTCCAGGGCAATTAACAACCAAGGTACAGCTGTATAATGGATTTCTGTACATTATTTTCACTAACAGCTGCATTTCTATGCACAACCCCCTGGTATAAGCATTTTTGTACAAGTTATTTGACTGGATAGCTGCATTACAATATTCAGAGAAGTGCCATTTTTGAAGAATGACACTCCTTCAGTTAGTGTATTGTTTCAGAAAGTGTGAATTAATTAAGTTCATTTAAATGTGAACTGAATCAAATTTATCCCCATCCCCTATTTCCAAGTGTGTCTGAGTATATACATTATGTTTCTACATGCCATCACTACCTCATTGAGAGCATCATGTAAAAAAAAAAGTCACCATCTAAACCAGTCCACTACTTCCAGATGTGTTGATTAACTGATCTGAGTTACACATGCATGTTCCTTACTTGACAATTGGAATACAAAATGCTAACTTTATGTCAACGAACCGACCATCACAGATCTAAAGATAGAGCCAGAACTTTCATATCTGTCTGTGTTGCATATGTTATTCCATGGGGTTGGTTCACATATTCGACTGCCCAGCTATCAAAACTACATTAATCAAATACAGAGGAATTAACTGATGTGCCTCTACATGAACCAGTCTTTGCTGAGGGGGAGCCAAGAGTGTGAACTATTGAATTGCACTGTATGTGAAGTAATAAGAATTTGTGGTAAGTAGAATCTTGCATGACAAGTACTTCAAACAAAACCTGGGATTTATTATGGATTAACACATACCAGGCTTGTCCCTGGTTGCCTTCCAGCTTCTTAGGGCACAGAGTTGTACCAGAAGCCTCCTTGCTTGTTGCACTTGTTGCCGCTAAGCATTATTTTCTTTTCTCTGGGATCCCAGTAAGAACAATATAGCAGTATCTTGTTACCACACCCTTTGCCTCCATCCATGGGCCCAGTTGGCCATGGTCTCAGCACTCCAGTCCAAGGTGCATTCCACTCTCTTTCCTGCTTTTTGGGCTTCCCATCTCATTTCTCTCTGGGCTTCCTCCTCCCCACAGTTCGTTTTGTCTATTCCATTTTGTACCCACTGAGTGGTTTTTGCTTTTAACCCTTGCTTATCTGCATTTCCTTTGTGCTGGGCCCCTCTTAGATGCCTTCTGTTGCATTCTGGACCATCTTCAGATCCCTTTTCTGACTGGCTTCTATACCTCATGGTGCAGACAGGTCTTCCTGCAGTATTTAATCTGTGATTATTCATCCTCCTATTCAAATTATTTGATGTGTGTACATGAGCAAAGTGAACCAGTACACTAAAATATTTCCATGCACAAGTGAATTCAGAGAAAAGAAACAGGTTTTAGCATTGCAGAATTTTGAGAGAAAGGTATGTTGATAAACAAAAATTATCCACTTATTGAGTGGAGAATATTTTGCTTTTATTTGTGGGCTAAAGAAGGGGATATAATCAAATTGTTTTCTTAGCAGTCATTTTCTAAGAAGTTCACATTATAATTCATCAAGAGTTGATTCAATATGTGTAATTGAAAGTTGTACGGTAATTTAAAACACTTTCCTTGCTCTTTTGTGAAGAGTCCAGGCTATATAGATCATTTTAGCATGTAATCTATACATATTTGGTATTTTATGATTTTATCGGTAGATTTATGTGTCGGTAAAATGATGGCTATTATGAGTCTACAACTGTATTTAATTCCTGACTTTCTAATATGCATTCACAAATCAATGAACCTAGCTGTCTCTGCACCTGATTCCCAAGCTATTTAGATTCCTGTACTTTGCCCTACATGGTTTTAGTTGTACTTAAAAACAGACATTCATGTGCCAGAATGAGACTGGAGAACTGCATTGCAATTCACACCCCATTAAAAGCAATGCAAGGTGGGTGCACAACATTGACACTTGGATGTGCATTTGGGTGCTCATCAGATTTACTGCTGTAACCCAGTGGTGGCAGCTGGTCACCATTTTTATTTCCCATTAGTCTCCTGGAAACAATGCTAGATCGACATAGAAATATACAGAAGAATTGTGGGAAATAAAAACAGCAGTCCTCCAACCTTCAAATAAGGTGATGAAAGTGGTCATTTAGGGTCGACCCTTTCAGATATATCTTGTTTCTAGTACAAATGGGAGTAATTAATAACAAAGCCCATATAATTTGCCATTTGCCATTTCACAAAACACAATTTTGTTTTTCTTGTGTTGTTTTGGCTAAAATAACACACTCTGGGCAATCAGTACACCAGGTGGAAAAGAGCCTTCAGCAATGTGTTTCTAGTGCAAATGGTCGTGACTAAGACTTGTGGGAGTAGAAGAGCACAAGAATATCCCTATTTTCATCTGTGAAATGGTGTAGGGTATGCCATAGCGCAAACTGTTTTTTTGCAATCTTGGTGAGATGTAATCAAATCAGTTTACTGAAGCAGCCAACAGTTCCCACAAGGATTGTCCCACATTTACAGCAGGAGTCCCATGAGTTTGGCCCATATCCCATTAGGAAGAAGCACATTAGGGGAACAAGGGGCAGTAGCACCCTTGGCATCTGTTGCATTTGTGGAATCCTGCCCACCTGCTCTGTAGTAGTATGAGATTAACCAGTCACACTTTATGAGGGCTGAAAAGGAATTTGGATGTCCCTTGACTGGCCCATTGGGGCACATTTTTCCCCTCCTCTATTCTGATGAGGGGTATTGTCAGTTTGTCTAGTTGGATTTTGTTTGTGGGGCTTTTTGTATTTTTTTGAACAGTAAGGTAAAGATAAAGGGACCCCTGACCATTAGGTCCAGTCGTGGCCGACTTTGGGGTTGCGGCGCTCATCTCGCTTTATTGGCCAAGGGAGCTGGCGTACAGTCATGTGGCCAGCATGACTAAGCCACTTCTGGTTAACCAGAGCAGCGTTCAGGAGTTTGCAGCGTTCAGGAGTTGATTTGTTCGGCAACTTAGCCATTCGGGAACCAAGGTGCCACTGTATAGCAAGTGGTGGAGAGGCGGGAATAGTTACATGGTTCTTGAGATCCTGGTTGTGGTTCTTTGGATTCCGGACTAGGATGCATTGCAAGGTTGCTGATGCAAGCAGCGCTGCTCTCTTCAGTCTTGCAAACCACTACTATTTGTCTGCAATATCTTACCTTTGGGGAAGGGGAAAGTAACAGTGGCAGAGGGGGGTGTTCCCAGGCATCCAAAGGAACTCCCCTGGAACTGACCACTTTATACATTACATTTGCAGCTGTGCTACACTTAAAAATGTAAAGTATGATTGCAAAATGTATAGATGCAGGTACACTCATTAAGGCTATTTACAAACTCCTGTTGAATGCACACTCAATTTCAAACACAAGCTTGTCTTTGGGTAATGTGTGAAATGGCCCTGAATATAAATTCAGTCACTAATAGAATACTAGATGTGCGTTCAGCATATTGGGGGTTGGGAATGCAATCAATTTGTGTTTTCCCCCCCACCAAATATCCTGCAGTTATGCTGAAATATACTGATATGAATCTATGTGTCGGAATAATGCAGTGAATGAACTTTAAAAATACACCTTCCCTCCAGAGATGAATTATAATGGCTAACCCTTTTTTCCCTTTAATTACAATCAGCTTTTTTCTAAATCTATTACACCACCACAGGTCAAAATGATTTATTTCTCTATTTTTGGACATGTGAGTTCTATTCTACTGTTGCCAGTGAGTGTTCAGCTGTGCCAAAAACTGAGCAGGTTTGTGGTTCCTTTGTAACATCAAAACGAAGACATTTATCATAGAGATTTATCATGGGACAGCCAGCCAGATGGTTTGGGTATTTTAAAAGTGGGTTCTTTGGGTCTTGATCAGATCATGCAATCTTTTAGTTTACAACAACTCCATCAGCTGCACAGTAAAATTTCCAGGGTTTTTTTGTTTTTGTTTTTTTTAGTAAAATAGAAAATATTAATATAACGGCTGCTGTAGCTTAGACTGTCATTTTCAGAAAGAAAACCTAGTCATAACCAATTCTACTGATTGTGTTCTCATAATAACATGACCTCCTGTTGCTTTGCAAAGAGGCAATGTTAATTTCAGACGTACTGCTGAAAAGTATGCACAATAAATGACCCTCAAAGGGCCCATTGCAAAATCCTAAATATATTTTCTCCCCTCAAATCAAAGGCTTTTATTCTGCCAGGCCTGCTCAAATTCAGCTGGAAGGAATACTTTCCAAACGCACACAGCACGCTTTGGATTTCTTTGGAAGAGCTTGCTCAGACTTTCAGTATGTTGAACTCATGCCACAGTGTGCTGATCAGTGTAAGTTACTACTTTAAGTTCAAGTGCATTGTTAAACAAGAATTTCCTTTAAGTTCTGCTGCACACAGTTCCAAGGTGTGAAGAATTCAGGAGATATAAATCCCTTTAAAGTAGGACCAGAAACTGGCAGCCATTGGGAAGAATCCAGCTAGAGGAAGTTCTCCAGCTTGCCCAAACAGGGGGAGGTAATGAGAAGTGTGGCGTCCTTGGCACTTCCACAACCACCACTGCGTTATGTTATGGAGTGACAGCAGCCACATAAACATTCTGGGCTAAAACCTGCCAAGCAAGGCAAGCAGGGTAGGAGAAAGTAGGGGAAGATCAAGTGTATGGTGCATTGGCAAAACCACCTATGTACTCTGTTGCTTCTCGCTTAGCAGATAATATTAGCAATCTCTTTTTGTGGTTACAGAGCAGCTCTGTGATCAGATACTGTAAACATCATGGTTAGATGCCCATGTTCTTTCTGCAGTCTGCGTGCCTCCAGAAAACCTTAATAAAGTTCTGGCAGATGTGACGTTTTTCAGGTAGCCCCTTTCCCACTATTGCTTGATCCTTATGAAGATCCATGTTGACCTCTTCCCTGTCCCATATGTTACACCATTATTGTATGCTTTTAATGCAGTGACACATGGAGACTAGTCCTCTACAAAGGACAGGTTGATTCCAGACTGGCCTGCAAAGGGACCTTCATCCGTCAATAATACGCAGGACTTTTTTTTTCAGCCGGAACTCACTGGAACTCTGTCCTGGCACTTTTGCCATTATAAGATAACAAGGGTTGGTGTACATGGTGAGTTCCAGTACCTCTTTTTCTAGAAAAATAGCACTGAATGTGGGGCAGAAAAGCCTGTGGAGTGGAAAATTGAGGCCTTTCGGCTGACAACTACTTGCAATGCTGCATTTTTTCTTGAGTGAGCAATAGCAAAATTACTTAGTACTTAGCATGAAGAAGTACTTCAGAATAAATGTTCTAATTGTTTCTTATGGATTATCTCAGAAATTGCAGAAAAAGCAGGATTTTTTATGATAGCACTGTAGGGTTGATCAGTATTATCATTCCTCTATTGATGAAGATAAAGTTTCCCTGGAGGGTTAGTTTGGGAGCAACTTTCACTTTATTCAAAACTAGCCTGCATGCTTTAAAAATGTATATTAGTATTAGCTTGACCAGGTGAAGGACGTAGTACAAGTTAAAACACAGGTTTTTAAAAATGTAGATAATTTTCCCAGATATGCCACTACATAGATAGACCTGCATAAATTCACAGATACAGAATGTTCCACAGAGTTAATCACTTGGCAGCTTAATCAGATAATTATATGTAAATTTGTTTATGTATTAATGGGGAGGATAAGTACACTACTCCCTTTGTTCCCTAAGGTGCCTTTCTTCTTGCATCTCCTTTGCTGCTGGATTGTGCAAAATAAAAGGGGAAATGAAGAAATAAGGTGGATGAGATGGGAAACCAATGATTCAAGAAATCACACAGCATCGGATAATTCTATTTTGAAATCACAGCAGTGACTCCCAGAGGCGTAAGCTTCCCAAATTACTAGTGAAAACCTCCTTTGACGAATCTAGTACTAGCAAAAGCCCAGAGGCAACCTCCCCGCTCCCCAGTAGTGCCTAATGTTTCCTGAAAAGACAATACTTAGAAAATATTATCTACCTATGCAGTGTTATTTTCCAATTTCTCAAGTCTTTATGGAAGGAAACATCCTTTGTTCATCCTTTGCAAAGAATGATGTTCCTTAAGTACTCAGAGTAGTCCTGGTGTTTGCTAGTCAGAGGGGTTTGCAAATCTAAGAATGTCCTCATTGCTGCCAGACTTTTGGGACAATCTTCACTGTTTGAATATGAGTCTGTGTTTCACACCAGCCAGTCACTGTACAATAAGGGCCGGCCTGCAGCCAGCATGACCTGAGATCAACATAATTTTCAGCTGACTCAGTTCACTAAAAGCCAGTGTTATGAATTCATATTCTAAAATCACTGTGTCTGAGAATTGTTGCAAGTTTGCCCCAGGTAAACAGATACACATTTTATTATTTCTGGATCCAAAGGCTATGTAAGTTGGGAAAGTGATTTGTGTAATTTCTTTCCTAATATTTACCCTTTTTCATTCTTGGAGATGAGCGTTACTATACATTAGACAGGCTTTTGTCTGTAAGACTTGATGTCTCAGTGCCTGTTAGTGTGTTCTGTGACCAGGGAGAAATCGGGGGCGGGGGAGGGGATAAATTGGCCAGCCCAAGAAGTACAAACCCTAGATAAAACAAACTATCCCCTAACATTCAGACATTGACTCATACTATGAACTGGCACAGCCACCCCCATTTCCCCCAGAAGATTTTAAGGTATCCCGCAAATAGAATAATTCCTCATAATTTAGAAATGATAATCTACCAGTTCCAAAGATTAAAGTTCTTATTCCAAGATTTAAATCAAGATGTATCCCTCACACGTCTGATTCCACTGGCAGTTTTACTATGCACATGCTTCAATTCATTTCCACAGATCCAACCGTGGACTTGAAAGTTACCTTACATTTAGCAACAACAACAACAACAAAAATGGTCAAAGCAAGAATCTATTGTGAATCCAAGAAAACTTTGATAATTTCAAACTGATATCTGAAAAGAGTGTTGAAAATTCCTCTTTGCCCTGAGGTTTTTTCCACAATAGTGATTTCAACATATTGTCACTTTTGGAACTTGCAAGATAAAGATTGGATTGGTTACAGTAAAGAATATAGAACCAATTAGTGTAACAAAACCTGATGAATTTGAAGTGTTTTGCTTATGGATTTTTTTTTTAAAAAAAGGTTAATAATTTGTTTTAAGGGGTAAAAACTCAGAATATCTTTATAACCCTCACACCTAATAATTAATCACCAACTTAAAGAGGTGACAGAAAGCGGGTTGCATATTTATGAGAAGACTTAGTGAACTAGAAATTGCACACTCAGAGGTGAAGGTAAACCAAGACTCTGAGGGGTGGCACAAAAACTCTGAAGAGGTAAGTGGCAGGACAGGCTCAGTGGAGTGATACACCATAGAAAAGTAGTCAGTGGCCGAGTGAAGTGTGCCTGTTCATTTTGCCACAGTCCCACAGAATAAGATTAAAAAACAGATTAAGGTTATACATTTTACTGGACCAGAACTTTCCTTAACTCCCCAACATACACTCATCATGAGTTTCCAAAATGTCATCAAATACTTAAGTTTAGTTTCTTCTGTATGTTTAAACTGGCTTCAAAACAATCATTGGATGCGTTAGAAACATTCTCACCTTTTTATAGCCAATGCCAAACCCTTTAGCAACTTGAAGCAGAGTTTGATTTATATTGTGAGTGGAAATGGTTTGCAAAAATAGTAGAATCTGTTACTCTTTCCAGGGCAAAGTATGAATCTGGTATATGAAAGGCAAAGTGTACAACCATATATTTAAATAGGGTGGAGGGGGGAAATATCATGGCAATTTAAGAAGATAACTCACTTTAAGAATGTGATCAGTTGATGAGTTGTGACAGGCAATGTCACTTCAAGAACATTCAAATGAGTGAGCTGTAGAGGTCAGACCCAGCAGCTGATTCCAAGATCCTGTTACTTAGCCTAGTAATGGACTGATGTTAACCAGAAGAAAAAAAAGATCTGCAATTATGTGGCTAACCTTAGTATTTAAGTGAAGGGGGGAGGCTTTGAAAAACTTGTAATATAAGAAGGTGATCAAAACAGCCAAAAAGCTTTAGGTTTTTCTTTTATCTCCTGTATATACCCCCCCCCAAATCTGTTTAATGATGGAACTCAATAAATTACAAGGCAAAAATAATAAAATGAAGCTGGGTAGAGTTAGTTTATATTCACATATGTTATTTATTTAAAATTTGGATGGTTTTGGAGAACTGCTGACTCTGTGGGTTAAGAAATATTGGTGTCGTTTTAGGAGGGTGGGGAGTCCTTAATGCTTTGCATTCACTTGCATTAATTTGACATGCTGAAAGGGAGCCTGCTTTGACTTAACGGTTTGAAATAGACTAACCATCAGTTCTATCAGAAGAGAAAGTATTTTAGATTTGAGTTATACTTTCTTATTTTAATTGTGTACAGAGCCATGTACATTGATGGCACTGTTTAAATAAATGTTAATAATAACAGAAAAGGTCTGGGAATGCTACTCCATAGCATACTTCATAATGCGCTATAAGTTACCAACTGTGTGTACCTTTTATGTGTATTCTGTTCAGTGCTTAAATTAATGGAGGGGTGGTTTGCAAACCCTTTTCCTTTGGGGAGCCCTTTCTACATTGATTCATGTGCTGAGGACCCACACACGTCAACCATAGAACCCATGTCATAAAGGCTTCTTTCTCTGGCATATACTAGGACACACTCATGGAGTGCATTTGGGCTTGTTGGCCTTCACTGTCTTCTTGCTTAAATGGACACTGTGGCATAAGATCTGCTTTCCATCCTCTTGCAGGATGCCCCTTGCAAGGGAGAAATCAGTACTGGTGAGCACAGAGTCTTTCAGAGATATTTGTCCCCCTTTCTCATTTTATTAAGGAATTCCTGATTTCATATAATGAACCCCAAAGTAGTCCAGATAAGAACACAGTTTTGAAAAAGACTATCATTGGGCCATCTGTAATGGAGGTACTTAATTATATCTCTTGAACATTGTTAATATTTGAGGTCTTCTGGTTTTAATTATTCGTTAGGCGCCTTCCCCAACCTGATGCCCTCCATATGTTGAGCTATAACCCAATCATCTGTATTATTATATTTATTACTATTGATTAAATTTTTATACCACCCTTCCTCTGAGGATGGGTTTACAATATAAAAACACAAAAAATATATATAAATTTTCAGCTGCCTCATCCATATTTGTACCCCATTATGGACCATTTAAGCATTTTCATCCTGCTCTACAACTAAATAATGCCACCTTATGAATGCTATTAAGTGACTGTCTCTGTGCCTCAGGCTTATGATCAGACTTTTTGTTGCTTTTTTGAGTTATGAACTTAATCCAGTTATATGTTTGTTTCTTTTCTGAATCATTTCCCAGGAAACAAACACTGCTGCTTTTCTGTTGTAAGCTACATGTGGAATTCCAGTTGAATTCTCACACAACCAGAGACATAGCCATCTTAAGTACAAACATATCCACATTTGTTGATGTGACATACCCGAGTGGGTAGGGGAGGGACAATTCTGAGCATGTTGTTTTAAAATATTTTTTCCCTGAACAGTTTTGTTTCATTTCAGTCCTCTTACTACGTTAATAGCCTTTTAAAAATCAGCTGTAAGCTGCAGAAACAACAACACAATGAGGCTTTAGGAGGGCTCGGGTCTGATTTGTTAAAGGGGGTGTTATTAAGATGGCACTTTCACTCTCCAGAATCATCCCAGTTCAACATTATTGAGCCCCCCAAGCTGATGCTCTCTCCTACTCTTGGGGGGGGGGGTGCAAAATACAACTGAATGTGAACATCTATGTTGAATAATGAGGCACCAATGCAAATCCTGGACAACCTTCTGAATTTCAAGGATGAAAGCCAATTTGACACCCAATTTAAGGAGGCCAGGAAAAATATAAAACACAATTCCATGTGCCCTCTTCCTTGAAGATGAAGACATTGAAATGAGATTTTTGCTCATTCACACAGTCAGGATACCATTCTGTGTTCATGTTTGAACTCCCCACAGACCCATACAGTCTATTTTCAAGGGTGCTGGGACAAATGTAAAATGCCCCTCAGTGCAATGTATGACTTGAAGAATAAGAGACTACAGCCATATTTGATATACTTGACTATGTCGTTTTAAGACATAATTTTCATTGGCAGTTGGGATACTTGCTTGGCCACCCACCCCACCTGTACACACACATCTGTTTTACTGGGGGCAAAGATGAAAGATGCAAACAAGATTATAAAGTGAAACAAGACCTTTCAGACCCTGCATTTTACTAGTGCTCATTTGATTTATTGACAGTAGTCATCTGTTCCACTGGGAAGCTGAATGCTTTCATTATTAAACTATATTTAGAGCAGGATACTTTGGATACTGAAGTGGTCAGTGATGCTTGGCCTTAGCATGATGACAGATGATTTACCAGTGGATGAAAAAAATGTTTCATCAGCTGGGTTCATCATTGCTTTTATAACGTACTGCTAGCCTAGCAGATTTTTCCAGGGAACATAAAGCAAAATAAAGCTCTAGAGCAGAAATTAGGTGCCTGTGGCCCTCCAGATGGGTTGGGCTACAACCCCTGTCATCAATCTTGATAGGCCATGCTGCCTGGGGCTGATGGGAGCCTAACATTTGAAGAGCCACAGATTCCCCTTCCTTCTCTTGGGACATCTTTGAGATGTCCAGAGGTCAGCAATGTGAGAACAGACCTTTCCAGCAGTAGCTCCCCTCTTGTGGAATGCTCACCCCAGGGAGGCTCACCTGGCACCTTCATTACATATATTTAGGCACCAAGAAAAACCTTCCTCTTCTCCCAGGCCATTGGCTAATCAATCCCTGGCCTTTTGAATTGTGTATGGTGGGGATGGGGATATTGCTTTTGTTTGTTATTACGGTATGTATTTTGTGTTTCTATATTGTAAACCATCCTGTGGTTTTCGGATGAAGGGCTCTATAGAAATTTAATAAATAAATAAATAAATAAAATTTCACATCAGAGAATGTTGGTTGAGGCAATGGCAAGACAGTCCCTGAAGCCTATCCTGTCCGGAAAGGTGACAGTAGGGAGGTCCCTCCTCGCCTCAGAATTCCAGGCACATGAGGAATCCTCTCCAGGTTTTTCCTCAGTGTGTGACCTGCATGCTAGAGATTCGCAAACAATTACTATTCTTATCAAAAGGGTTAGTTTTAGTGCTTGCTTCCTACATTCCTCATGAAGTAATATATTCAGCATTTGAAACCAGTGGGATACATTTTCTTGACATATTTTTCTTGCCCCAGTCAGTGACATGTGTTCTGCCCTTCACAAAGAACATGACAAAATGCCTTCGTTACACATAATACTCATTATAGCCAAACATACTGAATATGATTGTGGGGTGGGGGAGAACCTTTTAAAATGTTATATACCTTTTCTGCTTAGCCTGCACCTTAATATGGACAAAAAAGTCCCGCTTTGGCCTCCCAAGTATTCTGTGTCATCCCCTTTTGGTTGTGGCCTTTTTGGCACAGGTTTCTTCTTTTCCCAAAGGCTGTTGCTGCTCATTTTCATTTTATTTTTGCCCAGCACCCATTCTCTGGAGATCGTCCCAGCTGTGTCTGCACTATGGGTGATATCAGCATTGTCATGTTGTCCACATGCATTATAGCTAGGTGGGTGACACCTAGTCACGTACACTTCACAATTCAGCCAAATGTATTGAATGCCTTGCATTCCATAGTTCATCTAAAACACAGGGACCTGAAATTGCATGCCTGGCCTTGTTAGCTTCAAAGTTACTTTGACTCATATATATATATATATATATATATATATATATATATATATATGGTTTCATGGTTTGGGGCATGCCATTAGCATTTGTTTCCTTTTTAGTCCTCATATTTCCTTAATAAAATGGCTTTGAGGCCCGAGGGGGTGACCTTTTCCTTTGTGTTCCCATCAACAAAATTTCATGTAGTCACTTTAAAAACTACATATGTAGCTTTTTCCTGTTCACATTCCACATCTTGTTCTCTCTACTGTTGCTGTCGTTCATTGGCTTTGTTCTGCCTGTTTGCTTGCCAAGGTCTGTGCTGTGAAGGCTCTTTCCTTCGTTCCAAGAGGCCATCACTGCACAGCAAAGTTTAAATAAACAGCTCATTTTATTAGACAGAGATTTATGGCTTTCAAGGGTTTTGTTGTTGCAATAACTGACTGGCTGGTTTTGCTGCTTGTCTAATCAGCCAGTACGGGGACACAATTTGCAAAACCTTTCTCCCCAAAATTGTTACGTTTGGTCGGGTTGTTTGCCTCTTCTTCCTCAGCTCAGCATCAGAAGGAGATACACACACACAAAAATTTCCGCTTTTGTAAGAGACAGGCATATATGATGCATTTATGATGAAGACATCCCTTCAAATTACATAATTTAAAAATGTAACAAATTAAACCAGGGACTATGATTAATTACAACAGTTGCAACTAAGCTGAAATGACATGCATTATTTAGTGTTTTAAAAGATATCTAGATTTCAAAAACAGGTCATTATTTAAGATAAACAAATGTAGGTAACACACCCCACTCATGAGTTCAAAGCACAACACTTTGTCTCTAGAAGGAAGAGTCGGAAATTTCAAAAACCCTTTGAACGCCACATGTACCCCTCAGTTTCCTTTGCCTCACTCCCAAAGCTGACAGCAGGAATAAAATTTCATTATATTCACATTGGAATGCGATTTTTTAAATGGCAAAGCCCCAACACCTAGTGACAGTGGTAGGCTTGCTGTTTGGGTGACATCATAACTGGGAAACCACACTGCAGAGCACAACAAGTCTGACCAAACTTTGTCAGCTTGCAGGCTTTCCTGGGAGGATGAATGATTTCCTCCTACCAATGTTGCGATCACTCACACCTTTCCCACACATTCAGCAGCATTTCAAAGATGTCGTCTGGTGTCACTGGCAACTTCTGATAGTAAGCACCAGTGCTTCCCACGTTGCAGTATCTAAGATATGAATTATAGGGCTAGCTGTGTAGTCTTTGTCAGGCTTTGGTGTCCAACTTGGGAAGCGGAACTCAGACTTCATACAGTACTGATTTTCTGTGGGGGAGCGTCCGTGTTTACTGTGGGTTAAAGGTTGGGCACTTGGGCAGGGAGAAGACTTTCAGTAAATGGTCATAGGGCTTATTGTTGCTGACTGGCACATCCACCACTCCTTGATGAGCCAGACCTTCAAGCATCTCTTCACTCTGAGCATCAGTTCCTCCAGATATTAGGAAGACACTCTTCTGACCATGGGTTCTCTCACACACCCTTTCCTCCTCCAGATTCCTCAGGAGTCATTTTCCCCTCCTCTCCCACTCTGGCAAGGATCTGTTCCCCTTTCTTCTTGCCACCCCTGACTGGACACTCTACCTTACCTCTACTCCAGCATCTGGATCTCTCTCTGACTTCCCTGGTGTGGTGTTATCTACTACGTACTCCACTTTGCCTTCAGGCCGCTTTTTTCACTGAAGAAGAAGAAGAAGAAGAAGAGTTTGGATTTGATATCCCGCCTTTCACTCCCCTTCAGGAGTCTCAAAGCGGCCAACAATCTCCTTTCCCTTCCTCCCCCACAACAAACACTCTGTGAGGTGAGTGGGGCTGAGAGACTTCAAAGAAGTGTGACTGGCCCAAGGTCACCCAGCAGCTGCATGTGGAGGAGCGGGGACGCGAACCCGGTTCCCCAGATTACGAGACTACCACTCTTAACCACTACACCACACTGGCAAAACACATGTTAAAAGCAGGGTGAGGAGGCCATGAGCGGCAGATGAATGTAACCACATTTGTATTAAATCTGTTTATAAAACAAGGTGCAATTACAGTTTTAAGGAATGACAACAATTAGCAGAACAAAATCTGAATTACGGTATTGTCTCTTGATTTGAAATATGCTTAACCTTAATTTATCCAGCACCAAATCACTCTGCAACCAATTTAAGAGCTGCCCTATGTCCCCTGCCTCAGGTTCCCAGCACTGGCCCTAGCAGGACTCTGGTTCAGAGGATGCACCAACTACCTCCTCCTACACCGAGGATGATTTCCCTGCAGCCTTTCCAGCTCCACAGCCACACAGGAGCATCTAGCTGCAGAATAGGCCACAGGTCCTTTAAATATTGCAAGCAGCTCTTGGGGGGAGGGGACAGAGCCACAGGAAGATCAAGTCCTGCCAGGTTCCTAAAGGCTTCAGATGACTTTATACCTTTGCTGACACAACTTCCCCAACTCAGCTAGCTGGCCTACAGGTGGTTAACCAGAACTGCCTGGTCTCACCTCAGACTGGTTCTCAATGGTTTTTAGCCATGATGGCTATATTCTATGTCCTGTATTGGAGGCACTATGACTTTGAATATCAGTTGCTAGGAACTGCAGGTAGGGAGAATGCTGTAGCAGCCAGGTCCTGCTCTTGGACTTCCCTTAGACACCTGGTTGGCATCAGCGAGAACAAGATGCTAGGCTGGATTGGCTTAATCTAGCAAGACTCTTCTCATGTTGTTATAACTGCATCTGAAGAGGAGCCCTGAACTCACCTAGCCAGATCACACAGACAGGAATTGGGTTGATGTATAAATGGACTGGTAATCAGATACAATAGCTTACAGAAATGCTTATTTCACTGGCAAAAACACATAAGAAATTGATGCTGGTATTTGCATGTGGATCTATTCTGCCATGGAGACACTGTAAGGTAGACAATATAATTTTGTTGTAGTTCAAGGGAAATTTGAGAGCATCTATAGCTGTCCTAGCCGGAATTAAGATTGCCAGAAGAAATATCAACAACCTCAGATATGCAGATGACACAACCTTGATGGCAGAAAGTGAGGAGGAATTAAAGAACCTTTTAATGAGGGTGAAAGAGGAGAGCGCAAAATATGGTCTGAAGCTCAACATCAAAAAAACGAAGATCATGGCCACTGGTCCCATCACCTCCTGGCAAATAGAAGGGGAAGAAATGGAGGCAGTGAGAGATTTTACTTTCTTGGGCTCCATGATCACTGCAGATGGTGACAGCAGCCACAAAATTAAAAGATGCCTGCTTCTTGAGAAAAAGCAATGACAAACCTAGACAGCATCTTAAAAAGCAGAGGCATCACCTTGCCAACAAAGGTCCATATAGTAAAAGCTATGGTTTTCCCAGTAGTGATGTATGGAAGTGAGAGCTAGACCATAAAGAAGGCTGATCACCAAAGAATTATGGTGCTGGCAGAGACTCTTGAGAGTCCCATGGACTGCAAGGAGATCAAACCTATCCATTCTTAAGGAAATCAGCCCTGAGTGCTCACTGGAAGGACAGATCGCGAAGCTGAGGCTCCAATACTTTGGCCACCTCATAAGAAGAGAAGACTCCCTGGAGAAGACCCTGATGTTGGGAAAGATGGAGGGCACAAGGAGAAGGGGACGACAGAGGACGAGATGGTTGGATAGTGTTCGCGAAGCTACCAGCATGAGTCTGACCAAACTGCGGGAGGCAGTGGAAGATAGAAGTGCCTGGCGTGCTCTGGTCCATGGGGTCACGAAGAGTCGGACACGACTAAACGACTAAACAACAACAACAAATAGCTGTCCTTGGTAAACATTGAGCACTGGAGTATATATTGTCTGCGAGTTTTTAAGGTTACTATAAAAATGTATATGCAGGACTAATAATTATGTTCTTTAAGATGACTTAGACTTTCAAATGGAACAAGGGGAGGAGATTTATTCAATAACAACAAGAAAAAAAGAAAAACTTGAATGTAAGGAAATAGGTTAACACGTATTGGACTGTTAATTCACACTTTCTGAGCATTCCACAGTGAAACTGAGACAATATCATTGCCAGTTAACTGCCTATTTTTTTACAGTATCCCTTCCATTATCTTTGTTTCCTATGGCTGCTGCTCCTTGCTGAGGGGAAAATGAAAAGAAGAACATCAAAGAATAATCTGTTCTGTGTTATGCCAGTAGTTCAAAAAGACACAGTTTGACTGTCAGTTTAAGCAGTAGCATCAGTACAATGGAAAAACTAAAATGTGGGTACTGAAGAAAACTGAAAGAAGGAAAACTGTGCTTTGGAAACTTGAATTGGAAGAAATCAGTGAGTTACAGATTTTAGGTTAAACATTGTAGGGGGCAATTGGGGATTACAGTCACCTTCTTCCAAACTAGGGAGAAGAAATGCATCCATTAATGTTTTCATACCATTTTGCTGTTCTTAGACTTTGAGCTTTCAGGACATGATGTCTACATTGTCAGCCACGTAACCCCTACCCATGGGATCCTGCAGTATGTTCTACAGTGAGACATAGATATGGTCCCTTGAGCCTTATTCTAGTTTGGACTGAGTGCATGCTGCAGAACATGCATTCAACTCCCTTATAGCGGCAAATTGCAGGAGAGAGAATCAGTTGTGGTATGGAAGCCTTTTGTGATCTTCACTGATAAACTTCCAATGAAACCTGGGATTCCTTGGAATACAGTTGAAAAACTACTACTACTACTACTACTGTTGTGAATGCAGTGTTGCATCTGGAAGTGAGGTTCAGATCCATATTCAGTCAAGGAGCTTGGTGGAAGGCTGACCAGGTAACTGTAATTTGTGCAATGCTCTCTCCAGGGAGGCTCACCTGGTGCGCCTTCATTACAGGTTTTTAGGTGCCAGGCAAAAACAGTTTTCTATAACCAGGCCTTTGGCTGATTAACACTATGACCTTTTAAATGTGTTTGTGGGAAGGAGGTTAATGGTTTTTTTAAAATGTATTTTGTTTTCTCATTTTGTATTTTTATGCTGTGAACCACCCTATGATCTTCGGATGAAGGGTGATATAATGATGATAATAACAATAACAATAACAGTAATAATAACAATGTAATTCTGCCTAATCTTAATCTACACAAAAGGTACATAAATTGCTGAGCATAGAGTTATAAACTTTGTACATTGCAGGAGCTTAGGAATTTATAAATAATGAAAGTCTCTATTCAGGACCCGTCTTTTGGTAGGCCCACCCACAAAAACATTGTCCTCTCACCAAAGCCATGATACAATACACCTCATAGGACTCAGTGCTTAATCCTGAACCAGGTACCTGAAGGAATTTAGCCAAAAGGGATTCAGCATGTGTGCCACAATTTGACTCTGATGAAAGGAGGATACAGCAGGGAAGTTAGCTGTGGTAAAACATAAGCCTCATCAAGGATAGGCCAGGGCATTCTGTGTTACCCCCGTAAGGGCTTTCAGGTAGAGCTTGCTCACTTACCTGTCTGAGCACCTAGGAAGCAGTTATTGCTGTTCCTTGTATGGGCTACAACATTCACATTTTCCCCTCATCCATTTCCTTGTGAATGATACAGGGACATTCACTATGCAGTGGGTATGCTCAGATTATAGTACATGTGGGGTTCTAGTGCATATTATACTTTGGCAAACTGCTTATGCAAAACGCTAGGAGTAGTTTATTTTGTGCCTCCTGTATCGTGCACGTTACACAAAGAAACAAAATGCCAGGATATACTGCGTGCAAAATGTTAAGCTCTGAAAAGTTACGGCCTTTGAGGCAGAAGCGCGTTACTCTCATGTGAGCCAGTGTGATGTTGGGTCTTAGCTCACCTTTAGCTGCAGCCAAGCAAATAATATGTACTGAGCACTCTATCATGTACTATTATAATTAGCTCTGTCAGGTCTTAGCCCTGCAACCCTCATGCAGATAATATGATAATATGTCTTCATAACCAAGTGACCTTACATGCACAATATTTCTCCCCTTATGAAGATTGCATGTCAATAAAGTAATTGAGTCTCAGAGGCTGGAGCGAGTGAAGATTTAGATGATTGGACTTTCAGGGCAGTGATGTATGACCGTTATTATTCTACTTGTCAGGGAGCTGCATACGAGCGAGGATGGTCAGAAGATGGCAAGGATGAAGGGTTGTGTTTCATTAAAAAAAAAATATTGCTGTTAATCACCACTCCATTCTTTTCAAAGTCACTGAGAAAAGAAACTCCTTTTCATTTTAGCCCTGGGAGAGAATTCAGACACAGGGGTTTTTCAAAGCCAGTGGCACTGCAAGTCATCTAGTTTGGTGAACCTGGATCAGGACCGCTATTTATTTTTTAAAATGAGATGCGGGGAGTTGTTTAACGCCAAGAATCCGTATCCGTGTCAAGTACCGTCTTAAAGAATTATGGATTTGTGTTTGTGGGTGAAGGTTTGAATTGGGAAGGGTACCTGTCAGGCATAGATCTCCTGCCGTGTTGGGACAGGTTGTTGGGGACAGGTTGTTGGGACTAAGAAAGGTTGGGGAGTGGGGCAAAGTCAACGTGAGGAGGAGCAGAAATCAAGCGGAGCAAGGCAAAGCGTAATACTGCAGCATGGAATAAACCTTGCGAAACTGATGAGCCGTAGGTTCAGGGCAGATGAAAGAAAGTACTTTACATAATGCAAAATTAACTGATGTAAATCACTGTCACAAGATGGTGTGGTGCAGACTAGCTTAGATGGACTGAAAGGGATCCAAGAACTTCATGTTTGCCAATTGATATCAACATGGTGCACAAAATCTACACATGCACATGCATGTAAATAAACACACATGGACACATCAATGATCTTTAACCAAAAGGACATGCCCTCTTTCTGCATGTCAAGGCCCCGATTCCCCCCCCCCCATGTGTTGAATAATATAACACATGGACACCAGTATTTTTGGTTAATGGGATAATTAAGGCCACAACTTTATTGGTTACAGAATGTGAGTGGTACTGGCTTAGGCACTGGTATTGAACTGACTATATCTGACTCCTGCCCACCATGCAAGTAGTCCAGTAAGGGTTAACCACCAGTAGGGGGAACCCTGTTGATGTACATCAACTGAGAGCTCCCCCAGGGTCCCCGATGGGGTCGTGGCATGGCCCTAGCCCAAATCCACAACCCCGGATCCCTTTAATGGAATACCCTTAAAGAAGAGGGGCAGGTGATGGCCACAACCTCCCCTCCCATAAACCAGGTCTTAACAATGCCTAACCGCCAAACCTTACAAAGTTGTGACGATTGCTATGAGGAAGGCGAAAATCACATGGCTGGTGCCAATTTGCCAAGTGGAAAAATTCCAACCAGGCCCCCTCAACAGGTGACCAACAGTATTCCATAGAAAGGCCAATATAGCAAACCCATGAAAAAAAGGGCTGGAGGGCGTGAGATCCAGAGAAGCCAGGAAGCCAGAGGAAGAACCTCTGGCTATGCGGCTGTTTAAATATGACTATGTTTTGACTATGGCAGACCAACACGGCTACCTATCTGTAACTGTTTAAATACTGCAAGCCATGCGCCCCCCCCCCCCCGGCCGACCTGGCTGCAGCTTTCTGTTTGTGCCGTGGTGTTGTGATGTGTGAACTAGTGTGATCCCAAAATGGATCAAGGTGAGAAAAAATTGGGGTGGATCCTGGCTTTTATTAATAGATTGTCTAAGCCTAGAGGTGTATTTTTAATGATTCAATTTAAATATGTAATGATGTTCTAGCCTACTAGCTTCAAAGCTATGTTTTGCCTAAATGTTTAAACAGTTTCAATAAACAAGAATGGAGCAGCAATTGGTATTGGTGGGCTAAGCTATTTCTGCTTGCACTGATTTGACTAGACACTTGTAGTACTTGATACATTTATAGAATCGTAGCTCACAGAATTGTAGAGTTGGAAGGTATCTTGAGGATCATCTAGTCCAGTAATGGCCAAACTTGGCCCTCCAGCTGTTTTGGAACTACAACTCCCATCATCCCTAGCTAACAGGACCAGTGGTCGGGATGATGGGAATTGTAGTCCCAAAACAGCTGGCGGGACAAGTTTGGCCATCACTGATCTAGTCCAACCCCCTGAAATGCAGGAATCTCAGCAAAAGCAGCTAGGCCTGTGCAGAGCTTGTCTCAGGCCCAGGGCAGGAGTCTTGTTAAAATAAAGTCATAAACTCAAACAGAGTAAGTCTGGCAGGCCGTTGGTGCCCCCCCCCCCAGTTTAATCCTCCGAGGCCCAGGGTAAGTGTACCCAGCTGCTCCCCCATGGGCGTGAAAGCATCTGTGACCCATGGCCATCCAACATCTGCTTAAAGGCCTCCAATGAAGAAGAGTCCACCACCACCTTTTGAGGTAGTCTGCTCCACTGTTGAGCAGTTCTTACAGGACAAGCCCGTTCTGATATTTCCACTTACTCCCACCTCACAAAATTGTATTTTCTTCTTGTAAATTTGCCATAGGATGTCATAACAGCTGGAAGCATGTACATTGACAAAGCATAGTTTCATGTTTAAACAGCTTTAAATATGTACAAATGCGGTATATTTCTTTATGTCAGCGTAAGCTGTTCTTATTTTGTTGCATGCCACACCAACAATGCTTTGCAATTTTTGCAATATAAATTAAGGAAAATAATTTATAGCATCATTTAGTTTAAAAATTGTGGCATGTTTTATCTGTTCACTGGACTTTAAAAAAATGCTTATTCTATTTGCAGTTCTGTATGGTGAAAATATTTAATATACAAGGGGAGCTTGGGTTATTATATAAAGGAGCTTATTGTTCATTTAGGGAGTAGAACATTTTAATTGGAAGTACATCTCTCATAAGGAACTGGCCTTAGAAGTCTTTAAATCTTCATGGTTAAGTAACTGACTGAGATATAACAGCCTTGAAGCAGAAAAAGCCTATCATATCACTTTTGAGCGTACACATTAAGGTGGCAATTTATTATATGAAATTAGCAGCAGCATCTTTTCAAGACTGGCTGGTGATACGAATGGCTCCTTTGGCACAAACAATGGGAAGAGTACAGCTTCAAGCCAGTTCATTCTAGAATAGTGATAGGCGACATATTGTTCTCTGACTATTGCATCATAATTAGAACATGATATGCAGGGTCACTGCCTATTTGTGTGCCATACAGTCTACTCAGAAGGAATGGGATGTTCCCCATCAGACCTTTTGACAGACAGGCAGTAGGAGGCCTCTGGAATGGTCAGTCTGCTTTAAAAACTAAGTGCCTAGTCTCCTCCCATTGCCCATTCAACAAAGCAGTGCCTACTGATGTAGAGATGTCAGCTTCCAGTTGAAACCTCTTGTTTGGGTACGTGCAACTGCCCTCTGTTCCAGCCTGGTCCTGGCAGTGACACACCTAAGATGTGTGTTGAAAATACTGAACCATAGTGTTCCTCAAAAAAATGCTAGAGTGATGTGATTTATTTCATTGATATAATTTCTCCCCCAAATCTCCTTTAGGTAGGTGATGATGAAATTAAGTTAGCTTCCCATAGGAATTCATCTAAGAGATAGCATATCTTGCTCACTTATTTGGATTTAGCAGACAGCTGTGGGAGGCTTTGGAGCTGCGGAAAGAAAGAGAAAAATACAGTTATCACAATGTGGCTTAGGGAAAAAAATATAGCAATGAATCTTTCCAAGGTACGAATACTTGAATGGTTATGCAAAAGCCAAAGTTAAAAAGGTAAAGGTAAAGGTACCCCTGCCCGTACGGGCCAGTCTTGACAGACTCTGGGGTTGTGCGCCCATCTCACTTAAGAGGCCAGGGGCCAGCGCTGTCCGGAGACAAAGTTACTAGCCCATTAAATATTTGATATGTCCTTTTACATCAAGAAAGAAGATTGATCCCTTCCAGTCAAATGGGGCCTTGACATGAGTGATCCGTCTCCTCCATTAGTGTGACACCTTGCTCTTTGTTAACAGTTATTGGTGTTGATAGGCGCACTCTGCACAGAGAGCCAAATGAGGCTGTTTTGATCCCTTGTTCTTTTATTTCTATCCCTTTCCCCTGTTTTCTGTCACTGTGTCATGTCAAATCACTGTGTGGTGGCAGATGTGGGACCCCTAAAGTACTTGGAGGGAGGTATCAGGCGTCACAGAGCTGCAATGAAATGAATATAATAATGGGAACCAGAAAAGTAGCACAAACCACTTATCATGGAAGGAAGCCGCTAATAAGTGTTGTTAGTGGTTTCTGTGAGGGTAAAGTTAGAAGTACATCCTGTGGACAGGCAGGTGCAGTTTGCCTTGTCTCAGGGTCCGGTTACAGGCAGGCTGGGAAGATTAGTATTGATGTCTGTCATGTTGAGCCTGTCAAGCTGTTTATTTGAGGTAATGGTAAAGGCAGTGGTTATCCTATCCAGTAATCAACCCTCCTCAGAAAGGGGAAGGAAGGTATGGAAATACTATTTCCTGGGGGTTTCTAGGTGTTTCCCTTAGCCCATTCTGCTGTGTATTCCTCCTCAGTACATTCTGAATTTTTGTTTTCTCCCTTTGAAATGCCTATAAAAAACGTTAACTAGAATTATTTTCGTGATCCTTTTATCTGTATATTTTATACCTTCTTTATCTATTCAGTTCATCATTATAAGAGACTTATTTGTTCTTAAATGTTATCCCAGCAGGAGTTACATTTTGCAAAAGAGCAAAAGCCCAGGTCATATCCACACCATGTATTGAAAGTACAAGTAACACACAGCTGTAGCCCTCTGAGGGGAAACGACAGTTCCCATGGTTCTTTGGGAGAAGCTATGTGCTTTAAATTTGTTTTAAATGTAAGGTGTGGATGTGATCTACACCTATACTTAATTGCATTTATAGTGTACCACTTCTTCCAAGAAGTATAGTATTGTTATTATTGCTGTTGAACCCTATAAGACAGTTTGGGTTAAAGTGTCTCAGACATTTTGAAGTGGAGTCCATCTGTAAACTTTATCAGCCCTCTGTAACACACTTGTGTAATAACTCTTATCTTTCAAGCTCTATTTCCCCCACTCCACGACAGCAAATACTACTACTACTACTACTACTATTCACCTAAAATTCTCTAAGCTGTTTACAGAGGTTAAAAGATAACTCAAACACTGCTGTTACAAAAGGGGGAAAAGGCTAGGATAGTAAGAAGAAAGCAAGCATATTAAGGTACCAGTTCTTGAAGGATGCTTATATTTGAATAAAATATGCCATGCAATGTGTTTAAATAGAACTTAAACATAATATATAAGGAAGGAAAAGTGATCCTGTATCTTAAAGGAGCTTCGCCATAGCAATGTTGTGTGCCGTTGGCCTAGTGGAAGAAAGCAAAACCCTGAAAATTGGGCAGGGGGTTCCCCCTCCATTGTGTGATCCACCCAGAAACAAGTTGGGACTTTTTGTGGGTTGAGATCCTCTGTTTGAGAAACATTAGGCTAAGATAAAGTTTCACCAGGTTAACTTTGCAGTCCATGGAACCCAGGTCTCCCCACTCTAAGCACAACACTTGATCCCTGGCTCTTAAATTTTTATATATTATTTTACAAAATTTGTATAGTACGTGACTGTAAATAAAACTGTAAATAAAAGGAATACAGCACTTCCTGGGTGTCATGCTTCAGTAGTTTTTGGTGTATGTTAGAGGCTAGATGAATAGTTTTATATATAGTACAGAATATATATAACTAATCAAAACATTCACAAATTGAACAGTTACCCACAAATGAGTCCATAATAGGATTTTGTCATCCTATTCCTGTATTGGTTGACACATTTGATTAATTTTTTGTGGCTTACATGAAGATTTTCAGTTCCATTATTTCCTTTCAATGATTCCTGCTTGAAATGTTCTGTATGTGACTTTAAATGTTTAAAATATGAATATCTAGCAACAGCTAACAAAAAAAAAACAACCCCAACTAAATTGTGATAGTCTTCAGATATTGCATACTGTAGAATCCAGTACTGTATAAATTGAATTTGCTACAAAACTTTTAAGCTCTTATACATTTCCCCAATATATGCACATAATTGCCTTTTATCTCATGACTGTATTAACAGTTTCCCCTGCTGATGTTATAAAGCTTATGGATTTTCCAAGGAAATAGACACTTCTGGATCTTAGAACAGTTTTTTCTCAGTGTTAAACACAACAAAAATTCTGACCTTTTCTAAAAAGAAAATTCCACGTGCATGAAGATTATTTTTTGGGCAACATGCTTATCCCTTGTAGATCAGGATTGCTATCCTAGTACTGCCGATAATCTGTAAAATTTGACTGCACATAATATGGAGAATGTTTGGTGATGTCTCTCTCTCTCTCTACAGCTTTATATAAAACATACACTTTTGCCATATAACCTTTTCAACTACAGTTGCCATACACTGAACCCAGGACCTTCAACATGTAAAATGTATTATTTGCTTCTTCCCCTCTTCAAAGGTGTAGCCTCACTTACTGCTCTAGGAGAGAGAGCACACAAGAGACTCAAACCTGCTGACTGCAGAAGCAAAATGCATAATTCTCAGCCTCTAGTTCCAAGGCAACCTGGCAAGGAAAGTAGAAGAGCCATCTCTGCTTCCTCCAAGAGAGGATGGTACTAGTGACTTGCATACTGCTGTCTTAGGGTTGTATACAGTGCTGCACCAGCAGGGTTCTGCTGGTACAGTGAGACTTCCCTCTCCTCACTTCCATGCACTCCCCAGATCTGCTCTGGAAGGTTCCCCCCAATGCTCCAGAAGGGTTTTTGAGAGTGTACAGGGGGGCGCACTTACATTTTTCTTACCACTTCATGGCTTTTGACAGCAGGGCAGATTAGAGATGGACCAAGCAGCCTAAATCCATCTCATTTCTGTTTTGCTGGTGCTGAATCAGAGCTTTGTTCTGTCTTGTTGTGTGTTGGCTTTTTGAAAGGATGCATGAAAAACTGCATTTAAATTTTAAGCAGTTTGCCTGCACTTTTAACATAATATATGCATTTCTCAATAATTTCCCCATAAAATAGGCATTTTCTATGTAAAATACATACTTTTGTGTGAACATTTTGCACATCAAAAGTTCCTCACAAAATCTAGAGAAGTGGAAATAATCCAGCTAGGCGTTGCATTCTGGTTGGTCAGTGACCAGAATATGGACTGATTGAATTTCTCCATCATCCATAGGCTGTGGATATGCCTAAAAATTTAGACATTGGCTTTCATTCCTGAACAATACATGAAAATATCAGCCACCGCTACCAGGTATGCCTCTGTTCGTCTGTGTGTGAGAAAGAGCACATGCAGTATGGAATGCTATACTGTCCTTGTATTAATTTAATAGGATGCAAACCTGTTTGTCTCTTCTTCATTAGCTTAACTGCTGTTCTCCAGTTCCCTTCTGTCTATTTTTCTTCCCATCAACTGACAGACTGCCTTGAATTTTGGTCTTTAATTTAACATAATTAGTTTGTAACTGAAAATAAAAGTGATTGGTGGCTTACCAATGTGTTTCTCAGAACCATCTGTTTCTCTCCAGCGCCTTTTTAGTGCTTGGAAGGGTAATCTATTTTTTTATCTAGACCAACAAAGGTCAGATTTAATTTGGACTTACTTTTGAGCCTGTCAGTGTTAACACAACTCAGGCTATTTCTGAAACAAAATGTCTGGTGTATATTAATTGCATCTGTTATAGCATTCAAACCCAAGTATGCTTTTTCTTATGTGAAATTTCAGTAGTAATGCTATGTTACAAGAGCATCTCCCACTACCAGTAGTGGAGCAGAGGTGAAAATACTGTGGGCATAGATCTCAAGAGGAAGTTTAATGCTTAAAGCACTTGGAATAATTAAATTGCAATTAAAGAGAGAAACTCCTTGTTGTAATGTCTCATTGAAAATGAAGTAGCAGAATGAGGTGTAGAATGTTGACTTGCACCATCTTAGACTTCAGGTGGGGTTCATATTATCCTGTGTAATGGAGAAAGTCATCTTCTTGCATGTAAGAAATTAACTCACCAGACAAAGACTTAGCAAAGCCCTCTGTGAAGTACTCGCAGCACTGATCTATACATTCTTCCTCTACTTATGTTTCTTCTGCTGACCATATTCAGTGTAGGTGTCTTAAATGCATTACGTGCCCAGGCGGAGACCCCCAAGAGACCACCAGAAGGAAAGAATAACTCATGACAACATGTTATGGGATTAAATTGGCCACAACTTCATTAACTCCTTCAGATGTAGGAAAGACCTTGGTACATTCAATGTACAGTGTAGTACTTGGTACTACACTCAGCGTAGGTGTCTTAAATGCATTGCTGGCCAGTCGGGCATGAAAGCAGACAATGCCTGGCCAACCAGTGAGGTGCTGGCCAGGAATAAGGGCGTCTGATTGGCCCACTTGAACTTAAGGTTTTTGGCAGGCAATCAGACCAGGCAGCCAGGGGTTGTATGGGAGGAGGCATCCCTTTGTTATGCAGGAATGGAAGAGATAAATTTTGCTATTATACACTAGGGTGGAATTTTAAAGGTCAGGCCAACACCTGCACAAGAACGTAAAATGTTGAATACTAACAGGGAACAGCAATTACACAATATTTTGGAGTATTCCAAGTATCTTGTTGTAACCTTTATAATTGCCAAAAACAAAGCAGGAACAACATCAAAGGTTTTAATATATATGTATTGGGTTACCTTCCTTAAAAGGATCAACATTTTCCCAAATATATATACTGATCCCCTTTCCCGGTTCCTTCATTCCACCAGCTCTCATCGACATTCGTTATTTTGTACAGGGAAGTATTCAATTGACGAATGTCATACTCCGAGAGAAGGGCAGTCAGTCTATTAGCCATTGCAACAACTCTTGGATGTAATCTATATAATGAGGCAGAACTCATGAGCCTATAACAAGTTGCAATATGAAAGCACTGGATTGCTTATTAGTTTAGTGCATATAAGAGGAAAATCAGTTGCTGCTGTTCATGACCAAATAATTACAAAGCATTTTATACTTAAAGCAGTGTGTTGAGTAAAGTGTAGACCACATATGCAGGGCTGTCTCCATTCCACATGTCTTTGAGTCCAGCGTGCAAGTGAGGATAGAACTAAATATTACTCAGAACATTGGGTTGCCAACCAAAACAGTGTTTCCGGGTCTAATTCCACCTCCTTTCCCGTAATGAATTGGAATGAATCACATTATGTGATGTTGTCAAGTTGTGTGTTCCCTTGCCCCCTGGCAAAGCAGACAATGAATTGGAATAGGGGAGGGATCACCTGCTCCACTCATGGAGGGAGAGATCCACACTATGCATAGGAGTGTAGCCCCTGGGTGGTTCCCCCCTCCCCCATACATACTCTCTCTCTTTACTTCCACTGATGGAGCAAAACTGGTCTCCATTTGTTATCTGTTTTCAACATGTAGTTAGCTGTGTTTGGGCATTCAATGTACTCTGTTTGAAATAAACATGAAAGGAGGAAGAAGGGGCGTGTTGCCAAGCTCCACCCCCCTCCCACCCAGTGTGTCACTTTGACTTCTACAAGGGTGCGGGTGGTCTGGAGCAAGGAGCCACCTCTGTCTGCGGAGGCTCCCCATAAGATTTAGACTTTTTCTGCCCTCTGCAAAACTTTGTAGTAAAATACAATGGTAAAATGGTGGCAAAGGGTGTGCTCTTTTTCAATGTTGTAAGCCATGTAGGATATAATGAACTAAAAATTAAATCTTATTTTTACTCCATAAAAGTGTGTCATTACTTCCTCCTCTGTTCCTTCCTATGTTTATTTTTTGCACATCATTTCACAGTAAATCTTATATTCGGATATCGTTATTGTAATGTTATTTTTTATTTAGCTCCATTAGACTGTTTCTTTTGAGGCTTTGCTTATCCTCTTGCATATTAAAATGACAAAACACCCTCTAAGGGCCCAGCTTATTCAAGTTTGACAGATTATGATACTGCAGTTATATTTACTGAGTTAAGTACCTGTCGCTAAAAGACATAGAAACGCTCTGTTTCCCAGTCATCCTTATCTGCAGGATGGTAGCTACTGCACTGTAACTTTCTTTGCTGAGAATGTAACCTGTGACAGCCCTTGTCACAGAGACATGCTCCACAGGTGAGGGGATTTGGGCAGATCAGGCTTTGAATCTGAAGCATCTCATTTTTCATACCCCCTACCCTGTAAAGTTCTAACCTGAAGTTAGTTCCCTGGCTTTTAATTCCCCTTTTAAAATTGTTTGCAGGCTGAGGAAAGAGTTATGGGTAACTCTAAAGCACACGTAGGGCATTGTAAACATTTTTTTCCCATTGATAAAGGTATTATTTTGCTGGTTCTGTACCCCTTTTCTGTTCTTCAGATATAATACCAGCACCAACCTGCAGGGCAGCAGCTGAAGAAGGAGCAAAAAGGGTTTTCTTGTGTGTGTGTTTCTTGTGGCTGATTAGCTGCTCTCCCTGTGCAAAGGTCAGAGGGGGCAGGGTTTCTGTTGAGGTAGGTGATAAGCTGTGGGAGGAGCTTATCAGAGCTTGCAGGGCAGCGGCGCGCGCAGTTTGATCCATCTCTTAGATTTAGGGGAGCTAGTCTCAAACATTTGTTGGGGGAGACCTACGGTTTTTTGGGGTGGAGTTATTTGTCCTGTCTGCACGCTTCTTATGATGGAGGACCACTGTAGCCAGCCCCAACGACACGTTCTCAAGATGGAGAGTGAGGGAACAGCTGCAGTCGCCTGCGGTTCCTGCACAATGTTTGCCATCTTGCCAAAGGTTGCAGGCAGCTTTACCTGCAGCAATTGCATGTTGATTGCCCTCTTAAAAGACAAAGTCCAGCAACTGGTGGAACGTGTGGCTACGCTCCAAAGAATTAGAGAGCTGGAGCTCTTCTTGGAAGCAACAGAACACACCGTCTCCACCAAGGAGGAGACAGGGGACTCCGCTGAGAAGGAGGCTAGTTCACCAACACAGGAGCCAGATATATGGAGAAACGTGACTCAAAGAAGTAGGAGGCCCAGGGTTCGCTCTGATTGTTTAGAAATACACAATCGCTTTGAGGTCCTCTCCCCTAGCATGGAAGACGAAGAGCAGACTCCATTTGAGGATCTCTCCCTCGTTACAGTCGATCAGGTATATGAAGACGAGCAGCAAAGTCAGGCCTCAGGGAATGTGCAGGCGACCTTGGAACGGACAGATCACGGAAGAACCCCGACCAAACCTAAGAGGAGGCATGTAGTGGTGATAGGGGATTCCCTACTGAGGGGAACAGAAGCAGTGATCTGTGGGCCTGACAAGATGTCTCGGGAAGTGTGCTGTCTCCCCGGGGCTAAGATCCAAGATGTAACTGAACGACTGCAAGGAATCATAAAACCCACTGACAAATACCCCTTCCTCTTGGTTCATGTGGGAACCAACGACACTGCAAGCAATAGCCTCCAGAAGATCAAAAGAGACTATGAGGCTCTGGGCAGGAAATTGAAGCAATTAAATGCACAAATTGTCATCTCATCTGTCCTCCCAGTTGAACGACGTGGCCCGGGGAGAGAGAGAAAAATAGTGGAAGTGAACAGCTGGCTTCGCAAATGGTGTAAACAGGAACGGTTTGGATTCTTAGATCACGGACTGCAGTTTCTTGAAGATGGACTTCTGGCAAGAGATGGGCTGCACCTCACAACGGTTGGGAGGAATGTTTTTGCCAAAAATCTCAGAAGCCTCATCAGGAGGGCTTTAAACTGACTAATGTGGGGGAGGAAGACAGTGCTCCTGAAGGTAGGAGTCTATCAATTGATGAAGATGATCATCCAAATGTCATAGACCAAATGGAGCAAACAGCATGCAGACCTAGTGGTGGGAGGAAAAAATCCTTAAATAAGAGACATGGGGGAATGATTAATGGACTTCAATGTCTGTACACTAATGCGCAAAGCATGGGTAATAAACAAGATGAGCTTGAGCTCTTGGTACAGCAAATTAAATATGACATAATAGGCATCACTGAAACCTGGTGGGATAAGTCCCATGACTGGAATGTAATAATGGAGGGTTACAATCTATTTCAGAGAAACAGACCAGACAAGAAAGGAGGAGGAGTGGCGTTATATGTTAGGGATGTGTATACCTGTGAAGAGATCCAAGATTTAGAACCTCAAAGCCAAAGTGAGAGCATTTGGGTCAAAATTAAGGGAGAGATGAATAATAGGGACCTCATTGTGGGAGTTTACTATAGATCCCCAAGCCAAACGGAGGACATAGATGATGCCTTCCTGGAACAGATGGCCAAGCATGCAAAAGGAAGGGAGATAGTAGTAATGGGGGACTTCAATTACCCGGATATTTGCTGGATGTCAAACTCAGCCAAGAGCATAAGGTCAAACAGATTCCTCACTGGCCTTGCAGACAACTTTGTTGTCCAGAAAGTGGGAGAAGCAACAAGAGGAACAGCCATTTTAGATCTGGTCCTAACCAATGTTGATGACCTGGTTAGTGGGGTAGAAGTGGAAGGATCATTAGGCGCGAGTGATCATGCTCTTCTGAAGTTTACTATACAGCGGAAAGGAGCAGCCAAGCATACTAGGACTCAATTTCTTGACTTTAAGAAAGCCGACTTCATAAAACTTAGGGAAGTGCTGGGTGAGATCCCATGGACAGTAATATTAAAAGGAAAGGGAGTTCAGGATGGCTGGGAGTTTGTTAAGAGGGAGATGGTAAAAGCACAACTTCAGGCAATACCAATGAGACGGAAACATGGAAGGTGCCTAAAGAAGCCAGGGTGGCTATCTAAAGAACTTTTAACTGAGTTAAGATTAAAAAAGGATGTGTACAAAAAATGGAAAAGGGGGGAAACCACCAAAGAGGAATTCAAACAAATAGCCAGCACGTGTAGACACAAAGTCAGAAAAGCTAAAGCACAGAATGAACTCAGGCTTGCTAGAGAGGTTAAAAGCAACAAAAAAGGCTTTTATGGGTATGTTCGTAGCAAAAGGAAGAACAAAGAAACAGTGGGGTCACTCAGAGGAGAAGATGGTGAAATGCAAACAGGGGACACAGAAAGGGCTGAACTCCTCAATGCCTTCTTTGCCTCAGTCTTTTCCGATAAAGAAAACAATGCCCGACCTGAAGAACTTGGAGCAAATGATTCAGCAGAGGAAACACGGCCCAGAATAACTAAGGAGATAGTACAAGAATACTTGGCTAGTTTAGATGTATTCAAGTCTCCAGGGCCAGATGAACTGCATCCAAGAGTATTAAAAGAACTGGCAGATGTGATCTCAGAACCACTGGCAGTCATCTTTGAGAATTCCTGGAGAACAGGCGAAGTCCCGGCAGACTGGAGGAGGGCAAATGTTGTCCCTATTTTCAAAAAGGGGAAAAGAGAGGACCCAAATAATTACCGTCCAGTCAGTCTGACATCAATACCAGGGAAGATTCTGGAGCAGATCATTAAACAAACAGTCTGTGAGCACCTAGAAAGGAATGCTGTGATCACCAATAGTCAGCATGGATTTCTGAAAAATAAGTCATGTCAGACTAACCTGATCTCGTTTATTGACAGAATTACAAGCCTGGTAGATGAAGGGAACGCAGTGGATGTAGCCTACCTTGATTTCAGCAAGGCATTTGACAAGGTGCCCCATGATATTCTTGTAAAGAAGCTGGTAAAATGCGGTCTTGACTATGCTACCACTCAGTGGATTTGTAACTGGCTGACTGACCGAACCCAAAGGGTGCTCATCAATGGTTCCTCTTCATCCTGGAGAAGAGTGACTAGTGGGGTGCCACAGGGTTCTGTCTTGGGCCCAGTCTTATTCAACATCTTTATCAACGACTTGGATGATGGACTCAAGGGCATTCTGATCAAATTTGCAGATGACACCAAACTGGGAGGGGTGGCTAACACCCCAGAGGACAGGATCACACTTCAAAACGACCTTGACAGATTAGAGAACTGGGCCAAAACAAACAAGATGAATTTTAATAGGGAGAAATGCAAAGTATTGCACTTGGGCAAAAAAAATGAGAGGCACAAATACAAGATGGGTGACACCTGGCTTGAGAGCAGTACATGTGAAAAGGATCTAGGAGTCTTGGTTGACCACAAACTTGACATGAGCCAACAGTGTGATGTGGCAGCTAAAAAAGCCAATGCAATTCTGGGCTGCATCAATAGGAGTATTGCATCTAGATCAAGGGAAGTAATAGTGCCACTGTATTCTGCTCTGGTCAGACCTCACCTGGAGTACTGTGTCCAGTTCTGGGCACCACAGTTCAAGAAGGACACTGACAAACTGGAACGTGTCCAGAGGAGGGCAACCAAAATGGTCAAAGGCCTGGAAACGATGCCTTATGAAGAACGGCTAAGGGAGCTGGGCATGTTTAGCCTGGAGAAGAGGAGGTTAAGGGGTGATATGATAGCCATGTTCAAATATATAAAAGGATGCCACATAGAGGAGGGAGAAAGGTTGTTTTCTGCTGCTCCAGAGAAGCAGACACGGAGCAATGGTTCCAAACTACAAGAAAAAAGATTCCACCTAAACATTAGGAAGAACTTCCTGACAGTAAGAGCTGTTCGACAGTGGAATTTGCTGCCAAGGAGTGTGGTGGAGTCTCCTTCTTTGGAGGTCTTTAAGCAGAGGCTTGACAACCATATGTCAGGAGTGCTCTGATGGTGTTTCCTGCTTGGCAGGGGGTTGGACTCGATGGCCCTTGTGGTCTCTTCCAACTCTATGATTCTATGATTCTATGATTCTATGATTCTAACCTAGGCATGATGCTAGGTATTTGGATAAAATGGAGACTCCCCTCCCAATGCAAACAGCAGCTACAAGGGGTCTGTTTTAACTGGAACCACAGTGATGGAGATAGGTTTACATTCACCATCCCTGGCAATCCTCCCTCCTGAGCTGCTTTTTGCATAACAAAAAAAGTTCACATTGATTGCTTTAACACCTAATTTGAGGTAGTCATATTCCGTGTGTCAGCTATAGGTATTGTCTCTTAACCATCTTCTCAACTTATAGCTGAGGCAGTTAAATAATGAGAGAGAGTGAATTATTCTCACTATTCAGAGCAGCTGTATTTTAGTACACATGATGGTTTAGTACACATGATGCCTGAATGGGCATGGTGGGCACCTTGGTTTTGCAGTAATGGGGGAAATGTGCTCTGTATATGTTCCAAGGCACTTTCCTGAATAAAAAGTCATAGTTAAAGGTAATGCATCTAGTGATTTTCTTTTCCTGAGAAACACCTTCAGGTGGCCCAAGTTAAATTTAGCAGTCCCATCCCTGTTCGCCCTCTATTTCCATGCTGAAATTATGTTAAGGATTTTGTTTGTTTGTTTGCTTTTTATAGGCATTAATATAGGTAAAGGTAAAGGTACCCCTGACCATTAGGTCCAGTCATGGACGACTCTAGGGTTGCTGTGCTCATCTCGCTTTACTGACCAAGGGAGCCGACATTTGTCCACAGGCAGTTTTTCTGGGTCATGTGGCCAGTATGACTAAGCCGCTTCTGGCAAAACCAGAGCAGCCCACGGAAACGCCATTTACCTTCCCACCGGAGCGGTACCTAATTATCTGCTTGCACTTGACATGCTTTCAAACTGCTAGGTGGGCAGGAGCAGGAAACGAGCAACGGGAGCTCACCCTGTCACTGGGATTTGAACCGCTGATCTTCTGATCGGCAGGCCCTAGGTTTTGTGGTTTAGACCACAGCGCCACCCGCATCCCAGGAATTACCTAATATACTGCCTTTCAAATAAATTCCCAGGGCAGTTGTTTCTGATGATCGATTTAAAACGTGAGAAGTTCCATAATACTACAGTAAATTACTTTTAAGCAGTCGAATTGAAATGCAGAAAAGCCAGTTTTGTGTACATGAGTTTTGGAAGATGCCAACACGCTTTCTTCTCTTACTTGCCTCTGAGTTTGAGGTAGATGAGTGCTTGTTAAACTGTTGAAAACTGGAAGATTACCTGGCCTGCTGAAGATCAGTTTTAGACTACAGCATGAAGAGATTAGCTCAAATTTATAACAGTTCACACTTTCCCTATTTCTCTTCTGGTTTCAGTTGGCGAGGAAATTATATTTGTGATGTTCATATTGGTGTCACGTTTAAGATTTTGCCCGATACATCCGAAGGTAGACATAAAATGTAATAGAAATTGAGAAAAATATCTGCTTCTTGATTTTTCATTACAGCAGAGTTAAGGAAGCAATTTCTCAGGCTATTATGTGAAATCTTGACTCGAAAGTATCCATTTTAACATGAAATCAGATTGCTTTGGTTTCCTATGCAATTTTTAATGAAAAGAATCACTTTTATTAGTCAGTTGATACCTGTGCATACATTGTGTTTGTTTTGGAAATGTTAAATGTAAAAGGAGGGTTTTGGAAAGCTGCAGTAAAGATGATCTTGAGATTGTGCAGGATGTTTCCAAAGGCTTCAGCAAAATTAATCTAGGTGTCTCTTCGGTAGGATTGCCAACCAACCAGGAAAAACAACAACCATTTTGGTTTTGCTTTAAAGTCAGTGTACAGAAAAGCAAGGGCATGTTCCCCTGTCTCTTGACCTTTTCCTACCCCCATTGCTTTTTTGTGTTTTTTCTTCACAACTTAGGTAAACACATAACTTCTGCACTGGACTCTGCCCCTTGACCCACTCTAAACTGCTGGGCCACTCTAAACCCCTCATGTTTCTGCTTGAGGCGTTGCTCTGGGCATCCTTCCTGAGTGGAAGGAGATGAGTCAGAGAAACAACTCATGCAGAGCTGCCATTGTCAACCTCCTTTACTAGTTCTGCTGCATCTCTATAATCAAAGTAATTTAACCAGTCATTTGCATACAATGTGGAGTTGTGACAGGGTTGCGTTTCCCCAGCAGAAGGGAGCAAGAAATTCTTTGTCTAGAAGAATGCAAAGCCAGGGCAGTGAATCATTCAGAGATGCAGCAGGAAGCCTACTCTGCAAATGTATACTTCAGGTTCACAGGGATATAATGCATTTCTCATGGCATTTTAATGGGTCTCTCGTGGCACACAGTTTTGAAATTACTGGCTTTGAGACATAGTAGTGGGGATGCTGTGGGGGGTTGCAATGATGGTTACTCTGCGATGTCTGTAATCCAGGCAGACTGTTCCTAATGTAAATGCCCCCACCACTATCAAATTATATTCACAGGATATGCTACTGTGATCACCTCTTCAAAAGTTCCTCTCCATTTAATTCACCCTGTAGTTCTGTGCAAAACCAAGGCAAGTGTGAGCACTAGCTGTATAATTATGCCGGCTCATTAAGGAAGAAACCTTGAATTGTTTCAAAAGGAATCAGTGGTTGTGTAGGAGTGTGATTTGCTTTGAATCCACCTTTCACTAATAAAACTCCTCATGACAAATAATTGTCAAGTTACATGATACAGAAACTGGAATTTATTACACAAGGAAAAAAAAATAACCTCTCTCCCTGCTGTGTAAATTAACAGGTATGCAACTTGAAACAAAACGTGCATGCAGTGTTTTTGGCAATTGCTGATGGGGTACATCTCCTGGGGAGTTTGAAAAGTACCAGCAGTGTTTTTCAAGCAAGGTTAGACTGACAAAAACAAAACCCACCACAGATGTGCTCAGAAACAAAGAATGACCCTATACTTTTGCTTTGAATAATCCAAGGCTGATGCGTTTGGTGGGGTTAGCAAATTAACTTTGGGATGAAGCACAAAAGACCTGGAATAAGCAGCCATGATAGTAATGTAATATAAATATTCATACATTTCTATTTGCCCTCTCTCCTTTTTGTTAACCCCCCTATTCCTTTTTCTTTTTCTTTTTAAAAGTTGAGGATTGGGAGTTTTATATTCTTACAGATGTACTGATTACTTTAGCTTTCTAGCTGCTATTAAGGCCAATGCAAATGTGTGAGGGGGGGCAACAGAACTTCCACTTAAACCCAACATATTTCTCCCATATATTATTTTCTTGCCCTCTATTAGGATACTGGCCTCTGTTATGCAATGCGTTTTCACTGTTATATTAAAAAACAAAAAACAAACTAAACACCTACTCTGTCAAAGTAATTAGGATGTCAGGTTATGTGTGTATACCAAATTTTAGCTTTACAGTGGTACCTTGGGTTACATACGCTTCAGGTTACATACGCTTCAGATTACAGACTCCGCTAACCCAGAAATATTACCTTGGGTTAAGAACTTTGCTTCTGGATGAGAACAGAAATCGTGCAGTGGCGGCGCAGCGGCAGCAGGAGGCCCCATTAGCTAAAGTGGTGCTTCAGGTTAAGAACAGTTTCAGGTTAAGAATGGACCTCCAGAACAAATTAAAGAATGGACCTCCAGAACAAATTAAGTACTTAACCCGAGGTACCACTGTATATTGTTTATTAATTTGTGAATCACCCTGCAAAGGAGTCTCAAGGTGATTTACATAAAAGCAACTAAAATAACTTTAGAACAATCCAAAATCAACAACTAAAGACAGGTTTAAAAAACAATACAGAATAAACACCTGAGGCAGAGAACTCTGCAACCAGCTGGAAAAGCTTGTTGAAACAAAAATGTATTCAGTTGTTTCTGGAAATAAGAAATAGTGGCTACCTGTCACATCTCAACAGTGATGCTATAGGAGAGGCCACATAGAAAACCCTGCTCTGAGTTTCTGTGGAACAGCCATCTGATATTTTAGGGCCTTGTATGTTAGTACCAAAATCTTGAGTGTGGCCCAGCAGAAGATTGGCAGCCAGTGGAGATGCCACAGATAAGATCTTATATGCTGGTGGTAGTTGTCCACACAAGCAACTGAGCCCCTGCAATGTCAGGGACCGGCAGGACGCTGATGAGTGTGCACTGGGGGGCAGGGGGGCTAGAGTCTGACTCTGGAAAGGGGGCCAGTGATTTGTGAGGAACTGTACCAGCTAGGAGGCAAGAGTCAGAGTCAGGGGAAGGTTCAGAGCTGGAGGGTGGGACACAGGGTGGATTGGAAGAAGAGGAAAAAGCCAAGTGAAGCAAGTGAAGGGCCAGGTGCTTCTCCATGCTCTCCTGCACCACTGTCTCCCAGAACCAGGAGGGGATTGAAAAGGGATGAGCAGAGGAAGTTTCTGTGCAGGCACAGCCTCTGGCTGTGTGTGTGCAGCCTGTCAGGGGAAGGTACATAAACTGGCGGAGGGAGAGTGATCATATTTTGTGGCAACTGCTCCATAGAGTACAAACCTGTCAATATCTGCCTAGATGCTAGATCAGTGCATGTAGAAGCAACTGTAAGTGTTATCTTTGACAATAATGAGTAAACGATCCGCCGTGTGCATTCCTTTGGCTGTGAAGTGCCCTTGATGCGTGGACTGTACTAGCTGCTGCTTTCAGACCAACCTCAAGGGTAGTCCAACCTTTCAGTGGTCCAACCTTGATGACACCCTGGACTCACCCAGTAATTGGCTGTCTTTAATCAACCACAATTGTCAAGGTTTGAGAAGGCACATCATTGGGTGCATACTCACAACCACCTTGCCAGCATCATCAGGATGCAAAAACTGAAACTGATGCAGCAAACCAAGGAATTAGACCAGTGAGAGCAGCCTCAGCATGGATATTGAAGGCCCCAAGACAGTAGTCTAGGGTTCTCCAAAACCCCACTATAGCTGATGAAATGAAACATAGCTTTAACTGAGCTCAGGAGTGGATGGCTCAAAATAAAAGTGTGAGGGCCGTGTAAGGATGGAACCCTGGGGAAGCAGGATGGTTACATAAATGATGTTCCTCTGTGCCTGCAGTCAGTGTAATGGCTCTTCCACTGTCCTGAGCATTCCACTGTTTGTGAATGCTCTGAGATGAGTTCAGTCATACCCAAACTAGCCCATCTTGTGTGCTGTTGTGTTGCAGTGATTTGCAATGTGGCTCATGACATTTGCTCATTTCTTTTGTATTTCTTTGGGTCTTCTCCTCCCTCCCCTCCCTCCAACCTGAGCCTCTGGTGAGAGGGTGTTGAAACCTTTATTGCCAGCCTCAAGTCAAGCGATTCTCTCCGCGATGTTGGTTCCTGACACAACTTTAAATATGCCTTATTGCCTTTGAATGTATTTCAGTAAACTTCCTTGTAAGAAGGTAATAAAAGGAGACACTTCATAGCCTTTCAAGTTCTGCTAAATATGCTGTACAGCACTGCAATTCAAATGCATTAAGATTTGCTGACTTTATTGTTCTTAGGAATATGCCCTTCAGTGCCTGCCTTTCATCACACATGTCTAAAGGAATCTGCCAAATGTTAAATCTACAGTTCCAGACAGGTGTGTATTATTTACAAGAATGTTCAATTGTGGGACCTGTAATTGACTAGTCGTCTTGATCAAGCCTTCAATCCTTTTGCACTTCACATTTTCAGACTTGTTTTGAAACATCTCTTGCAGTGCCAAAGTCACACTTAAGGCCACTTTCCACAAGATATTTCTTTTCTTGCATGTTTTCCAGGGTTAAAGCTAGAGGTGTGCTGAATGTTTTGCAGGTAGAAACAAAGCATTTTTGTGGGGTACAAATCTGTTCTTACCCTCAACACAAATTGTGTGAATATTCATCTTTTCCCCCTATCCTTTTTGACACCATTGTTTATGCTATATACTACAGCTTCCAGGAAAGGCTTCACAACGTTATGTTGGCAGGTTTGGCTATAAGATGACGTCACTGAAAGCAATGCAAATGAATAAGCGTTATTTATTGCCTTCTTACAAGGAAGCATTTATTGTGCTTTTAAAGCTTGTACATCACCTTGCATTTCTTCAGGAAGAGTGTGATTTATAAACAAACAAACATTTTTGCAGGAGTTGCCAGAATTCCAGAAAAGGGGATGCATTTTTCAGCCCTGCTAAGCATTTGTAAAAGAAATATAAAAAAGCACAACTGCTCAGCTGTTGTTAAGACAGGTATGAAAGAGGGGCCACAAATCAGCAGTAGGGCACTTGCATAGCATACAGAAGATCCCAAGTTTTCAGACCCTCCTAGTGTCCCTATTTTCCAGAGACCATAGTGGATTTACAGAAGCCAGCCCTGGTTTCTGATTTGATCCCACAATGTCCCACTTTTCCTTGTTTAGTCGTTTAGTCGTGTCCGACTCTTCATGACCCCATGGACCAGAGCACGCCAGGCACTCCTGTCTTCCACTGCCTCCCGCAGTTTGGTTAAACTCATGCTGGTTGCTTCGAGAACACTGTCCAACCATCTCGTCCTCTGTCGCCCCCTTCTCCTTGTGCCATCAATCTTTCCCAACATCAGGGTCTTTTCCAGGGACCTTTTCTTCTTCTCATGAGGTGGCCAAAGTATTGGAGCCTCAGCTTCACAATCTGTCCTTCTAGTGAGCACTCAGGGCTAATTTCCTTAAGAATGGATGCGTTTTATCTTCTTGCAGTCCATGGGACTCTCAAGAGTCTCCTCCAGCACCATAATTCAAAAGCATCAATTCTTCAGTGATCAGCCTTCTTTATGGTCCAGCTCTCACTTCCATACATCACTACTGGGAAAACCATAGCTTTTACTATACGGACCTTTGTTGGTAAAGTGATGTCTCTGCTTTTTAAGATGCTGTCTAGGTTTGCCATCGCCTTTCTCCCAAGGAGCAGGCGTCTTTTAATTTCGTGACTGCTGTCACCATCTGCAGTGATCATGGAGCCCAATAAAGTAAAATCTCTCACTGTCTCCATTTCTTCCCCTTCTATTTGCCAGGAGGTGATGGGAACAGTGGCCATGATCTTCGTTTTTTTGATGTTGAGCTTCAGACCATATTTTGCACTCTCCTCTTTCACCTTCATTAAAAGGTTCTTCAATTCCTCCTCACTTTCTGCCATCAAGATTGTGCCATCTGCATATCTGATGTTGCTATTTCTTCCGGCAATCTTAATTCCGGCTTGGGATTCATCTAGCCCAGCCTTTCGCATGATGAATTCTGCATATAAGTTAAATAAGCAGGGAGACAATATACAGCCTTGTCGTACTCCTTTCCCAATTTTGAACCAATCAGTTGTTCCATATCCAGTTCTAACTGTAGCTTCTTGTCCCACATAGAGATTTCTCACTTTTCCTTAGGATGTCCCTATTTTCATTGGAGAAATGTTGGAGGATATGAGTTTCAGGTATCTCCAGTTAACACTGTGTAGCAAACGCCTCTCCCCAAGACTCTGGAAAGCCGGTATCAGAGTAGGCATGAATGGGTTACCTGGTAGATTGGCCTTAGAGAGTGGCAGGGAGGATATCCAACCTTGTGCCATGGGTTGATGGAGGGTACTCAGGGAAAGGAGAAAAGCAGCTCCATGTGGGCAGTACTGTTTCAACAGACAGCCACAGCGGAACATCCCCCTCTCCAACTGCACTCATCAACCATAGTCATGGACTATCTTGGGGCTCATCCAGACTTGCAGTTCCCCCCAGGGTAACACAATCCTTACCGCTGAATTGGAGCAAATGTCAATTGGGGTTTCAGGGGTTTCAATTTGCATCGATTCAGTGCTAAAGAACGAGGGAAAGCATTGTGGGAGAAGGCAGTGGGGCAAAGGCAAAACTGCACAGACCCATTTGTAGAAAGCATGGGACAAGCAGGAAATCACTCAGACCTCTGCTTTCTATGCACTGGACAAGTGGAAGTGTGGACAAGCCCTTGAACAGTGGCCTGACTCAGTATGGAAAACTCATATGTTCATAGTCTCATTTTAATACTTTGCATTTGTGTGTTTGTGTGTGGGTGTGTTTAAATAATTTTTATTTAATTGGGAGACATAATGCATGCAGAAGGTCTGAGTTTCCATCCCTGGCATCTCTGGTTAAGGTTAAAATATGTCAGGTAGCAGATTATGGTCAGATTTTCTGCCTGAGACCTTGGAGGATCACTGTCAATTAGTGTAGAATACTGGGCTTGGCGGACAAAGAATCAGATTTGGTATAAAGCAGCTCATTATATTATTGCGTGGACAGGCAGAGTCCCCAGATCCCGAGTGGTCCCCCCCGTCATGTGGAATAACGACTCTAGACAACGTGCTATGGGATTAAATTGGCCACAACTTTATTAAATTTCAAATCTGGGTAGACCTTGGCTCAGGCATTGGGTGTTCTCCCTCCCTAGTCCCCAGCCGGGGACCTAGGGAGCATCAGGGTTATCCAGTGTGTGGGGGGGATGGGCCGGCTCTGGAGAACATATGTTCAAGCAGAGATAGCCGCCCCCGTTACGCCGCCGCAGGGGAGAGCAATGACGACCTTTCGGCGTACGGCCAAAGCCTCCCTTCAAAAACCCCTTTAACGGGGAACCCTGGTATCGCCGCCGCAAAGAGAAAGATGGACTAAAGGATTCCGCCCAAGGCCTGATACCGCCAAAGTTGTGACGTTTTGCTACGGGAAAGGCGAAACCTGCCAATGCAGGGAAATTCCTTTCCGGCCCTTCAACAGCGACCTTATCGTAGCAGCGCCCGCATACCTGTGGAGACAGGTTAACCTGCAAAACCTATGAAGAAAAGTTAACCTGCAAAAGAAGACATTAACTGAGGGTGGGTAGGGTGGGAGAAGCTCTGGAGCCAAGTGAGGATTAACAATTAAGATCCACCCTCTATTGTGTGGGCAGGTAATGCCTCCCCTTACCTGGCCTGGTTTCCCTGGCAACGCTTCCCCCAGGTGGGATTGGGCAACTCACTGGGGTAGGCGGGGACCTCCAGGTATCCCACCTGAGGGAAGGCAAAGCCTATGCTGATGGGGCCACTCCAGATCCAGGGCTGCACGCGTCCACGCAAAAGACGCCCCCCGTTTTAAGTGTGGAGCGGTCATTGCGTGGACAGGCGGAGTCCCCAGATCCTGAGTGGTCCCCCCCCCGTCATGTGGAATAACGACTCTAGACAACGTGCTATGGGATTAAATTGGCCACAACTTTATTAAATTTCAAATGTGGGTAGACCTTGGCTCAGGCATTGGGCGTTCTCCCTCCCTAGTCCCCAGCCCGCCTAGGGAAAAGGGGATCCTGGAATCCATTACCCCCCCCCCCGCTAGCCTTTGGAACCCAATCGCGGGGGGGGGGGGGAGGCCAAAGGCCCCAGGCTTACCTTTTGGAGCAAGGAAGTCCAGCGACCTCCTTCCCGGAGAAGCTCTGGAGCCAAGTGAGGATTAACAATTAAGATCCACCCTCTATTGTGTGGGCAGGTAATCCCTCCCCTTACCTGGCCTGGTTTCCCTGGCAACGCTTCCCCCAGGTGGGATTGGGCAACTCACTGGGGTAGGCGGGGACCTCCAGGTATCCCACCTGAGGGAAGGCAAAGCCTATGCTGATGGGGCCACTCCAGATCCAGGGCTGCACGCGTCCACGCAAAAGGCACCCCCCGTTTTAAGTGGGGAGCGGTCATTATACATCTTGAGCTTGCATAGATGTGGACACAGTTTTTTTAAAATCCCAGTTCCATTTGTATATGTGACAAGACTTGGATGAAAGATATATGTGTATCTGTAGTTTGCTAGTAAGTTAACTAGTAAGTTAACTGCTTCAGCAGTGCTCAGCACACAAAATTCAGATGAAATGAACGCGCCCCCCCCCCCCCGGAAGTTAAACATACAGCAGATGTTGAGGATCTCTACCGCTTCTCTGAAAGGTTTCTGCTTTGAATTGTGACAAAATTACCGTGGACTGTTAAATAATAAATACTTGTACTTTACTTGCTTGCTTCTTTTAGTGTGATGGTCTGAAATGAATGCAGCACTTTTTATATCATTTACATAAGTTTTTTTTTAAGACTTTGCCTTATCTTTTTGTAGAGCTTACAATAAATATTTGGTTATATTTGTGCTCTTTTTTTCTTACATTTGAGCTAGGCCTAGTAAGTTACCAAACAAGTAAAAATGTGAACATTACATCAACTTTTATTTTAATTCTTTAAATGTTAAATTGTGAGTGCATAGTGTTGTTACCTGCTTATTTCAATAGAGTTTTTCAATAGGACCACCTCACCACAAAAAGGTTATTGTAGAGCTGGAAAAGATTCAGAAAAGGGCAACCAAATGATCAAGGGTTTGGATCGATGCCACTATGGTGGGGGAGATTTGTTTTGTTTTGTTTATAGATGTTTATTAGAGTTTTTCATAATAAAACAAATATCACACTCAGAAAAAAGAAAAGAAAAAACAGAGAAAAAGACAATCAAAAATAGCACAAAAACAACAAAAAACAAAGAAAAAATTATTCCTTGCTTACTATCTTTGTAACCCTCTTTCCTGACTTCCTCACATCTCCCTTTTCTGCGTTCCCCTTTACACAATCAAATTCAGCAATTTTCTACCATCTTTCCAATCTTGTACCCTATTTATACATTTCTATGGTGGGGGAGATTTGAAAATGACTTCCAAATTCAATGGTAGGTTTCATGATTCAGTTACTATAACCAGGGACACACAGTCATTTACTGTAGAGGGGAAGAGGATTTTGGAACCATATTTGCAGCCAAGGCAGAAGTGTTGCCTGGGCATTTACAGAGAAATCAATTGAACTACCCACTTTTTTCTGCAAGAACAAGTGGTTCACCTTACTGGTGAGTCAACAACTCTAGTTCAGTTTGGAATTAGACTCAACGAATCCCAATCCCCAAATTCCCACTGTGATCCCAGCGTGGTTGGTAGCATGCCAGGGTCCAAACAGCCTTCATACCTTCCACCCTGCCTTTCTGCCCTTCTCACTTACTTGACAGCAACAAGGGAACAACCTTCCTTCCTTCCTTCCTTCCTTCCTTCCTTCCTTCCTTCCTTTCTCCCTCCCTGCCTGCCTGCCTGCCTGCCTGCTTTGAACAACACTGTTCTAGGTGCCTTTGGAAATGTGGTTTTCCAGGGCCCATGAATCAGGTGTCTTAGAAACAGCATGTTCCAGAGCACCTTGCACCTGTAATGTTGTGAATATGCTTATAACAGCATCCTTGGTACATGGAGCCCTGCAATGCTGCCTTTGCAGTGTTTGTGAAGCCATCAATGAAAGGAGTTGTGCGGAGAAGGATGTCTGGGACAAATGTTGTTCTGCTCATTATGCAGCCGAGCATTATGTAGCTGAACCAATTTTTATCCAGACAGAGCCAGGTTTAAGAAGTTTTGCAACATCACTAGTTTCTACCAATGGTAAAAACCCCTTTATAATACTTCTGCTCTTGACCATCCACACACAAATTGATGTAGTTCAGAAACAGCAGTATAGGGTATAGATTTTCAACTAATTGGGTTTTATCTTTTTGGGTCTGTAATTTTCTAATCGCTTTTCCTTAAGTCCCTTTAACTTTTTCTTTTCTTTTTTTTATAAAAAAGAAGGCTAGGAGTATTTCTCAACCCACAGTTGTCATGCCTGTGAACAAAAATAATGGATGATCTTTACATGGGGGAAAAAACAAAACTAATTCCAGCTTGATTATCACTGATGCTTTTAAGTACCTTCAGTCTTTCCCCCCATTATGTCACATGCTGCAAGATGGATTTTCAAAATAATCTTTATGCCCAGGATTTTAACTGTGGAACATCTGTTTCATTTTGACGAAACTATGATGAGCATCTGTTTCCATGGAAGGTATGAATTAAACCAGACCACATTCATTTGTGGAGTTATGGATTATCTAGACTTGTGCTGTTTCACGAATAAATCATAAAGGTTGGATCAGCACTATCAACCATATTAGCATGTTTCAAACTTAGTTAACATCAAAAATGTTGGTGTTACCCTAAATTTAAGACTACATTTAAAAAAGAACCAGTGTGTTTCAACACACTTCCGGTTTACAGATTCCAGAACTAGCTATACTGTATATTAAACAAGTGGCCACAGTCAAGGTAGTGCATATGTAATGTGCATTTACTGTGGAGGAAAATCTCTTTAAGTATACAAATGCCCCAGTTCAAAAGGTGCACAATCAGGTTCTATAGATACATTTCTTTTAACTGAAAGGCCCACACCACTGTACATGTGTGTCCCAGTCACATTCTCCAGTAATGCTGATAGTTCATTTTGGAGAAAGACTGGATCAAATCCTCAATACAGTGGTACTTTGGGTTAAGAACTTAATTCGTTCTGGAGGTCTGTTCTTAACCCGAAACTGTTCTTAACCTGAAGCACCACTTTAGCTAATGGGGCCTCCCACTGCCGCCGTGCCGCCAGAGCACAATTTCTGTTCTCATCCTGAAGCAAAGTTCTTAACCTGAGGTACTATTTCTGGGTTAGCGGAGTCTGTAAACTGTCTGTAACCTGAAGCTTCTGTAACCCAAGGTACCACTGAACTCCTCTCTGTAGCTCAACTCATGAACATGTTAATGAATAATGCTATTTTAGGACAATTTGCTTGTGGCTGTGCTTGTTCCCCAGTAAATGAGAATACAGCCCAGAAAATGTTGAAGGGTGCTTAGTTCCATAAATAACTAAATAAATAAAAAATTACACACACACTTCCGATTGGCACATCCGTTTCCTTCTGTTGGATCAGAGTGAAAAATATGTGAGTCAAGGTACAGCATTTAACTATATAATGAGATGTGATGAATCTACTATGAACTTTTCTATGGGTGAACAGCCTTGCCTTTGACCATCCACTTTTGATGCAGACTGTCGCTTGACAGTTTCATGTATCATATTTGGCTTTCAGAATACTTTCTTCTTCTTTTTTTAAATGATATTTATTAAAGTTTCAAGAATTACAAAAAGAAAAAATGAACATACCACGTTAAACAAAAACCAAGCAACACACCACAATATAAAAAAGGGGGGGGGACAGAAAAATAAAACCCACTAAACTAAAACAAAATTAGAAAAAAGAAAAAGCATCAAATCTCCTTTCTATTCTTTCATTAGCTTGTTTCCTTGACCTCCTCACACCTCCCTTTTTTGTATTCTAGGTCGATTATCTATTTCAGCAAATCCTTTCCCTCTTTTAAAATTTTTGACTTGTAAATTGTCTTAATATAATGTAATTTTACTTTACCTCCTTTCACCAATTAACAGTCAGTTATTCCCAAATCCTTTATATCATTCCTGCTAAAATCATATATTATTATTCCAACATCCTTCTAACAAATATTAATTTTACAATGTTTCTGTAGATAGTCTTTAAATTTCCTCCAGTCTTCCTCCACCGACTCTTCTCCCTGGTCTCGGATTCTGCCAGTCATTTCCGCCAATTCCATATAGTTCATCACCTCAGAATACTTTCTCTACTCCTGGTCCAGGATGTATTTAGATGTTCCTGAAGCTAAACTCCACTTGCTTGGAGTATGGCTGCCCTGCAATACACACAGATTTGGCTATTTTTCAGGCTTTAGTTCTGATCTGAAGATGCTAGCAATGCAAGGCAGATGCCACAGGTGGCAGCTGCATCCTCACAAATCTCACTTTTCCTGAATCATGAAGCTAAGTTTCCTACCATTCCTCCTCTCGCGAGCCGCTTTGACGGCTGCCCACCTTCTAATTGTCTGACATCACAATGATGTCTGGACCAAAGTTTCCTTACCACTGCAATAGGCAGAAGCCCTCAGAACATGTCACACTTTGTAAGTTAGAAGTTAGAGAAAGAAATGTGCCAGAGACCAAGAGGCATTGCTCCAGTCTCATGTTAAAAGCTTTCCTAGTTCTCCCTTTTGAATCCATACTGCTTGTCTGCTCTTTTTTTTATCATTTACATTTATAAATATTGGTCCCCCCTTTCTTTTTTTCTCCTCCTGTGATGAGGCTGCATTTTAATGTTTTACTGTTGTATTTTAATCTTGTTTTTTAAATTGTATTTCAATCAACTTGTTTTTATTATCAGTTGTTAGCTGCCCTGAGCCCAGACTTGGCTGAGGAGGGCGGGGTATAAATTAATTATTATTATTGTTGTTGATGATGATGATGATGATGATGATGATGATTACGGAAGCCTTGAAATAGGAATCATCTACCAGTGACCCAAACCAGTGGAGTTTTCATGTAGTGCTGATAACAAGCACTTGCTCTATTCCATTGCAAACAAGCACTCCATATTTAATTAAAAACAATCAGATTAAACATAGTTGGCCCAGATTCAACTAAAGTCACTGGGTTTACTTGGGCCAGTCACCATCTCCCAAACAAATAAATGACTGGCAGTGGAATCCTATGCACGCCCAGGTAAGTGTGTATAGGATAGCTGCCTGTATCATACTGAAACCAACAGAACAAGTTATTTGTGACTACTTTAGGTGTTATTACTTCTGGTGGAACATTATAGCTGAATTAGGGATACTTGTTGTTTGCAGTAAATTAAAATATTGGTTGAAGCATATGGACCTAATGGTCCCACCATTAAAAAGCAATAATACTACAGAGGTCACAGATTCCATTTTTAGAGCAGATTCAATGACAGATGTTTCCAATGATCTCTCCCCCTGCTCTTCTCGGTCAGTTAATGACTTTTCAAGAAAAAATGTTTCTTAAGCCAAAGATACAAGTCATGTAATGGACACCCTCCCAACATACAGTTTTCCTGGAAACTGACCAGGATACGAACCACTAGGAAGTTCTCCTGTGCAACCCTCAACAAAACAAACAGGAGCTACAGAAAAGCACTATCATCACACTCTACGGAAGTAGCATAGCTGAGGCTGCTAAAATGATTAGGGAGGAGTTTTTTTCTTAATGGAAATAAAATAATATCTTCTCTCGTACATAAATGCTGAGGGAAATTTATTGGGAAAGTCAAGCTACAGGAATATTAATAATAACCCTTATTAAATTAGTGATCAATGTTCATGGCACAGCCACCTTTATTTTTTAACATTATTTATCTTCGTTTTGCAAAAAGAAAAAAAAGGAAGGAGGAAAGCTAAAACAGTGATAAAATAAGACTTTCTCCATAGAATCAATCATTTGTGAAATTTCATTTTTTTTAAATATTGCAGGTGATTTTGGTGCCGAGGTCAGGGAAGTATTTGAGATACATAAAGTACATAAGAACATAAATTGTGACATTCCTCTGTTATTTTCTCATATATATATATTTCCTTTACAAGTGTATTCAGGCATACTGAGTTTGCCTTTAAAGATGAAAAGAAAAGAAATGATTTTGGTTTCTTTTATTCCCTTTCTGCTTTATGAGGTTTATGAGCACAATAAGCACATTTTACCTACAACTGAATAGCTCCTATTTAGAGATAACATTTGGTATTCTTTATGGCACATCAGTGCTATGTTTGTCAGTTACTCCAAGACAATGGAGAGATACAGAAGAGGCAGAGAGAGCACACTGCATTGGAACAAGTCCATTTCAGAGCTGGAAAGGAACCTTCTCATCAGACACAGAATTTTAAGAGCCATAATTAGACAACTGGGTTACTTTTCAAAATACAGTATTTTTGCAATCGTATTTTTCCCCCACAACATTATGTGAATCTTTTCTCATGTCCCCCACCCCCATAAACAACTTTTCTAATCACCCTTGTTCTAAACACTCAGTTGGCATGGGAGCAACTCATTCCAGATGCCTCACTGTTCTTGCATCTTCTCATACCCAAAAGCCTGCACTGTTCTCACTCCTGGTGGCAGTCAGCCATACTTAGTCACCCACCACCATTCCCTCCTTGAGGCTAAGGGGAACTGATTAAGCACCTCTGCATTTTCTCCAAAGTTATTTCACTATAAGATGCAGAAGGGTGAGCACATCCATATTTAAACAAGAGGTAATTTTTGTAAATGAGAGAGAGAGAGAGAGAGAGAGAGAGAGAGAGAGAGAGGGAGGGAGGGAGGGAGGGAGAGCGCAATTCCCACCCCACCCTTCCAGTGTTTCATATTGCGTGTGGTTGTTCTTTGAATCTCTTATCCCTCTGGGAGGAGAGCTGCTGTTTGGGGAATGGGGTAATTAGAGAGGGCAAACTGGGAAAGTTAAAACTGAGTTAAAAGCATTCTAATCACAACCTGGCAGGTGGAGGAGTGCTGAAGAAGGGCCCATTAGAGAGAGATGAGAGGGGTTACAGCAGGCACTCCAAAACTTGGCCCTCCAGCTGTTTGGGGACTACAATTCCCATCACCCCTGACCACTGGTCCTGTTAGCTAGGGATGATGGGAGTTGTAGTCCCAAAACAGCTGGAGGGCCAAGTTTGGCCATGCCTGGGTTACAGCATATCAGAACAGGTAAGGGAGTTCAGGAGGTTGGGGGAGCAGACATGCCTTCCAAAGATGGCGAGGAGGTTGTCAGCAGGACAGCAGGGGTGGGTGGCGGCTGGCTGGCTAGCAAACGCTTCTTCATTGACCAAAGTTGCTAAACCAGTGTCGTGTGGTGTGTTTCCTTACAGCTTGTGAAGCTGGATATGTTTGTTTTAGACTGTGGGTTACTGCAACATGTGGGTGGGGCCTATGAATGTGTTTCCAACTGTGCTGCCAATGGGTCACCCAGTTTCACTGGAGCTGGAGGATCAGCAACCCCTTCCATTGTATCTTTCTTTCTTTTTTGTTTTTTTATGATTATTTTATATTTTGCCCTTGTCATTTTATTGTCCACTGCTCTGGGTATTTTATACAGAAAATGCACTAAACTCACTTCTGTGATCCTCCAAAGAATCATCTTTCTCCAACACAGGAGATGCTCATGGGGCCATCACAACATAAGGACATAATCTGTTATTTTTCTCTTGAGTATAAATACTACCGAGGAGGTAATGCTGTTCTTCTAGCATATTTCTTCTTTATCGTCACAACAACAAACCCTGTTGTTTGTCACTAGAGAGAGTGTGTGATTGGTCCAATGTTATGTTGGCCTTCATGACTAAGCTAAGATTTCAAATCCAGCATTCCCAGTTCAGCTTTTTGTTTACAACAGTGCTGACGTGTGTGTGTGTGTGTGTGTGTGTGGATCTTGCACTTTCTTGACAGTTTCTCATCAAAGAATAAATATATTTTGTATGTTTCCACAATTTGTATCATGATCATGGCCTATCTGAAATATGAATGCTGTGAAATGTATTGGTTGTTGTGTTGGTCGGCTGTATCTTTGAGAGAAGTTGGAATGGATTTTATTGAGTTCCAGGTTAAAGTTCTGACAGATGAAATAAATCTCGGCTTCTTTGCCCCAATATCAGATATTTAATATTGTCAACATTACCAATACAGATCAGTGTTAAAGAATCCTCTCTCTTTTTTAGTTACATGTAAACATTTAGTTGAATATAAACTAACTTATTGATAGTCTATACACAGAATGGTTTATTGATACTTTTGTCAGATTTCATAATATTCGTCCTTCTTAATAGCTCCATTGATTTGTTTAGAGTGGGAAAATAATAACGGTAGATAATAAGGCAAAGGGTGGCTATTTTCTGTTGTAAAAACAAATGCTTGAATAATGGTAGATTCAAAGATGCTGAATTCCTGCTACATGCTCCCCCCCAAAAAACAACAATCGGTAAGTTTTTTTTATAAATAATTGCTTGAAGGGTTTGGTGGGTGGCAAGAAAGAGTAGCATGGTAGCAAGAAATGGTCTATGATGAGGAGAAGTGAATGATACAAGTGGCACAGTCTGCGGATCAAAGGAAATATGAGATGGAAAATCTGTGATAGTATCTCATCACTCTTCCATCCTTCCTAGCAGCTGCTGTGGACATTTCAGTCAAAGCATTTTTAAGTGTGTGGGGGAGGAGCGGATTAAAACCTACCTCATTTCCTCATTTGGCCCCCAATAGCTGTTATTAGCCCTGCTGAGGGCAGGATGATAGAGGGACCTATTTATTTTTCTTAGTGGGGCTAAAAGGAGCTTCAGGAGGTTGATTTAAATCAGAAATAGCATGGTGGGGAAAGGTTGAGCACTAATAATTTTTGTTTAGGAGCCAGGCATCCATAATGGCCTGTAGAAATATTCTGGTTATGTTTCAGATGGAGTTTAGAGTGGCATATCTACCCTAAGGTTCTAGAGTGGGTTATCAACCCTGAGGCTGCTGGCAGCTCATTAAAAGCATTTGTTCCCTGGCTATGGGCAGCAGTATTGTGGAGTATTGCCATCACCCATGGTTCATTTTGGGTGTCCTACCATGTGCTCAGTGGAATCAGTTTGCTCTGTGTGATAGTGTACATGTCAAGTAACACGTTTGAGCACTGAGATCTTCTAATGGGGCCTTGCTCCAGGTGCCTTCTCTGGTTATGATGTAATGAAAAGCAGGTAGTATATCAGAGCATCCTTAATGTCCCAGACACTGTGTGAATGTTTTGCTGATAAATGTTTTGCTTATAAAATCAAAGTGACACTAATTGCATTTGCTAAGGGAAGAACATTTGTAAATGTTGACTTAAATTTCCTCCTTTTAACTTTAAGACTGCTTGGCACTCTGAGATTCTGCCTTACTTTAAGTATGTGACCCACCCACCCCTACAGCTTTTCTGCTGCTGTCATCTGCTTCTTCTTTTTTTGGCAACAGTGTTCTGATTACTATCATCGCCAAGAATGCTGATGTTGCCAGGGCTTCAGTTATAGTTGAGTTGTTGTAGGAATATCTAGCATATCATTTGTTTAATTTATTTAACAGACTTCTAAGACAACTTTCAAAGTATAATTATCTTTCCAAAGCAGTGTACAAAATGTAATAAACACATTTTAAAACAAACCTGGGAGTTCATAATTAACACACACAGAGAGAGAGCACATTTCAAGCTACCCAGTCTAAAACTATAACTCGGTCATTGACGAGGCATACAGCAAAGAAAGAAAGTTAAGTCTACCCTCTTAATTAAAAAGCAGATTGAAAGAAAAAGAAAAAGAAAAAGAAATCTCCAGGGCTCACTTAAAAGAAAATAGAGGGTGCTAATTGTACCTCTTGGGGGGGGGGGGTGTTCTACTGATGTGGGGTCGCCACATTTCTAAATATGCTTAGAAATGTGTGTTTGGATAAATAATACATTTAAAATATGTGTTTAAATATATAATGAAACAAACATTTCCATGCAGTTCAAACAAGTAATTATCACATGCAAAAGCAGGATGAAATGGATTTCTGGGTGAACACATGCAAAAAGTAATTTGGATCAGAAACAGACTCACGTGTCCCTAGACTGATCCTGGGTCCTTTGGCATAAAAATCAGGTCCTCTACCACTGGGTATGGTCGCCCCCAAAGGGTCCTAGCCACCCCCACTCCCCAGGCATCTTGAACCTGTGTTCCATGGAAGCCTGTATATTTTCTCTGCAGGCCTCCACACGCAGGATAATTTTGAAAATTAAATAACATCTGAACCTTAAGGGGGTAATGTGAATTTTAAAAACCCTAGTTTTTAAAACAAACAAATGCACATACAGAATGTTTATTTGCTTAGAATGTTTGTATCTTCTAAGTTTACAACACAGATTAAAAGATAAATAGGTAAAGGTAAAGGGACCCCTGACTGTTAAGTTCAGTTGCGGACGACTCTGGGGTTGGGGTGCTCATCTCGCTTTACTGGCCGAGGGAGTTGGCGTTTGTCCACAGACAGCTTCTGGGTCATGTGGCGAGCAAGACTAAGCCACTTCTGGCGAACCAGAGCAGTGCACGGAAACACCATTTACCTTCCCGCTGGAGCGGTACCTATTTATCTACTTTTACTTTGACGTGCTTTCAAACTGCTAGGTTGGCAGGAGCAGGGACCGAACAACGGGAGCTCACCCTGTCGTGGGGATTTGAACCGCCGACCTTCTGATCAGCAAGCCCTAGGCTCTGTGGTTTAGACCACAGCGCCACCCACGTCCCATAAATACAAGTATGTAAAATAAAATAACAATAATACCACAGTAAAAGAGCTGCAGTTTGTTAAGTGTACTGGAAATGGTAGTTCTGTGAGGGGAAAACCACAGTTCCCAGCATTCTTTGGCAGAAATAATGTGCTTTAAATGTGCATTGAATATGTTTTATGTATAGCGTGGATATCACAGAAATAAAGTACTTTCACATTCCCAAACCTGGTGCCCTCCTGATGTTGCTGAACAACAACTCAACCATCACCCTCACCACTGGACATGCTGGCTGAGACTGATGAGAGTTTGCATCCAACAACCTCTGGAGGGCACAAGGTTGGAAAAGGCTGTGTATTTGTGAGCTAAGCTCCTTGACCTCTAAATAGGTATATTGATATATATGTCACCGTAAGCATTATTATAATGTAAATATTTTGACTTTCATCATATTCAGAAGCCAATTTTCATTGATCAGTGACTGTAAGGGTTAACTTGCAAGTTAAAATTTCCAGACCCACATGCAGCAATTCCCATGTTGGATATACAGGAAACCTGCTGAGTGACTGGAACCTTACATGTGACTGGAAATGGGCAGATTTCCTATTCCATTCCTTTCTTGTTCCATGCATTTGCTCTGCCCTGCACCCCCACTCCTCCCCCTGCCACATGATACCTGTGGGTAATTGGTAGTGTGTCAGCCATGGACGCACTTTTCCACTGCCCTGTCGTTGTGTAACAAGAACAAAAGAACAATGATTTCCAAAAGCAAAAATGTTAAAGAGATTAACTAGGATTTGTGCAGTGACTTCATGCAGCTGACATGCACTCAGAATTGTGCAGTGGTTGGACTTGGAATCTTCAGTCTTGACAATTTTTACACACGGGAGGCATTCTTTCAACGGTGCACTTGCTACCTGGAGGACAGATATGATTTATGGCACCCCAGCAACTTGGTCCATTTTAATTTCCGTATATGAAGAAAAGATGCTAGCTAGTAATGTAAGAAGAGGAGACAGGCACAAAACAGAAACGAGAACATATAGCGGAAGGAGCTTCAGAGTGGGGAGTCTGTGGTGATAAAAGGAACAAAAGGAATTGATGAGATTATGTGAATCTTTGTGCACATGTCTATGAGTATCCATGCATCAAATCAAGGTTGCTTCAACACTGTGCACCTGGTATCATAGCAGACTAATTTGTAGACTAGGTGCCCTAGAAAATAAAAGCACAATATGGGGTTATTCTGACTGCTGTGCCAGCATAACCTCTTCAACTATAATTTATACTTCTGGCACTTAGGACTCTTGGCAGACATGCCAATGCAAACATTTTATGAGCATGATTCTGGTCCTGGTTAATGATGCAACAGCACTGAAACTGATATATCTGTATATCACTGTCTTGGATGGGAGACCACTGGGAGTTGCATGTGGAAACGTTGTCATAATGTGTGCGTGTCTACTGATAAATTCTATTAAGTCTAGAAGATGCATATGAAAGGGCAGAGAGAGAGATGGAAACGTCAATGCTACCAGGCTGGAAATGGATGGGTAAGGCAGGTCATGGCAAGATACAAATGGGAAGGGATCCACTGCATATTGTGGCTTTTCATTGGTGGCCCCTCAGTTGTGGAAGAGTCTCCACAGGAAAGTTCACCTAGTGCCAATGTGGCACTAGGCATTCTCTCTGTTAAGTTGTGGGTGAACATATCAGACGACGCAGCAATTCTTCAAACAGCTCTTGTTTAGTCACAGGCTAGGACAGAACTGAACTGAAGGGTTCAGTCAGCCTGCTTATATACAGCTCCAGTACAATGTAACTGTAACAATTTTCTAAAACTATCCAATCACTGAACGTCACTTTCAATCCCTTATTTGCATAACTATCTACAGTATCCCCCTGCTGGCCCAGGGTGAGAACTTCAGTACATAACACTCTCAGGCACTTGATGTGGTTGGAATCTTTTTCTAACTATTTGTGGCGTTAATCTTTTGGTTGGGTGGGATAATATAATATATACTGTATATCTTTCCCAACAACACTGCAGCCTGCCTTCTTTTACCTCGTTGTTGTTGTTGTTGTTTTACTTTGGCAAATATATTTTATTTGCAAGGTAAATTGGCAAAATTAGTAAGTATTCTGTACTTCAGACTGGTACCCCATTGGTTTTTCTATGACCATAATAAATGCTCTAACAAAGATGCCTCTAAAAATAGTAATAAACATAAAATGGGAAATGACCATGTGATTGTTGCAGTCGCAAAAAGCTTAGGATAGGAAATACCAACAGCTGTGTTAACTCTGGATGACATTGCATTAACTTGATGTGAGTGTTCTTCTTCTGAGGCAAATGTGCCAGTTAAGGATAATGTTCCACTTAGCCCTTCAAATACATATTTTTTGTCTTTGTTTTGTTAGCGATTCTCTGGTGAACCTTGTAACTTCCACCCTTTTCGTTGCACACATCAGTGATAATGCTTGAGTTTTTTTCAGTTCTAATATATTGATAACTACCGCTGATTCAGAACGTTTACATAATCTTTCCAATGTCAGCAGTCATTTAAATTATCCTAACTTTGTACTGAATCTCTAAAATCCAATTACCAGCTAATAATAATTGTCAGTTTTACTCTAAACCTTTAATGATAGGTCACAAGGGATGTTGTATCAGAAGGATTAAATCGTTGGAGACGGTAGCTGTGCCCAGCCTTAAATTACTAGCCTCTTATCTGCTGGTAACAGAGCCACTATATGTTTTGTCACCATTTTTGCTAAATAGAATAAATGTCACCCAAATTAATTTCATCTCTCTTAAATTAGCTTCTTAGTGTGATTTCTCACTTCAGTCAAAAATTTATTTCCCACCAGAATTAAATTTCCTTCGTAATCTCTTTTATTTGCAAGAGGGAGTTGAGGGGAGGGGTGAGGAGAACGTTAAGGAACAAATGCTGTTTAATTCGTTCTTTGAGTAGCTTTGAACTTTTATTCTTCTTAAAGAATAGACGGTGCAAGAACAGGAACGTTCAATAGATACAAATCCAGCCACTATAAGCTATGAATTGAGATGTGCACCCAGAATGGCATGGTCACTCTGAATTATCTGGGGAAAGGCATGTGTATGTGAGCGGGTATATACTGTATTCCCACGAAGTGGTTAGTCCATTTCTTACAATCAGGAGACCGCTCCAGACCAATATTCCTGGATACGGAACTGTCCACAATAGTGACATGAATAGGAAGACACTTGCTTTCCAGGAGGTCTGTATGTGTATCAGAGTTGCTAGGGAGCTTTGTCTCAACCTGCGACTTTTGGCACCCTGGTTCCTCACCTGGGTATGCATCAGCTCTTGCCCCCATCTCTATTCATCCTCCTGGCCCTGTTTGCCAAGTTTTGGCAAGATCTCCTTTGGATACATTTATCCTCACATCTGGAGTGTACACTTCATTCTCCTTCCCTCAGTGACTCTTGGAGCTTTCAAATTAAATTTGAGACATTGGTTCCCTTGCCCATAATAGCTGCTCAGGTGGGCTTATGGTATGAAAAAGTGAACCCACTGCAATTCTTCTTTCTGCTCAACTGCTAATAGAAAAGCAGCTAATTAACTGAACTACAAATCAGGAAATCTCCTTTTCAAATCTCACCTCTGCCATAAATTCACTAGGTTGCCTTAGGCGAAGTACTCTCACTGCATCAGTCCTTCATTGGCAATATGGAGATAATACACTGCTGTTGAAAAGATTACAAGGAGACATATGTGAAGTGCTCTAAGCATTCTAAAAGTGCTATGCAAATGCTAATTGTTATTCATTGTTGTAAGTGAATGAGCCTTGTATGAAGTCTGGCAGCTTTACTATTCTAGTTTAGTCTTGCCAAGGATACTCTGATTGGTAACTATTGCTTACTTTAACTTCTTCATTCCTCCTCCAAAGCACAGGGTTACCAAGTTTAATACCTAGCCTTTCCCACTATTGCTGAAATGCCTTGAATACAGGGCCAGCCCACCCATGAGGCAAGGTGAGGCAACTGCATTGGGCGGCAGAATCCACAGGGGCAACAGATCTGCCTTCCAAGGAATGCATCACCCAGTGCTGCTGTTGCTGCCACAGTTGGAGCAACAGATCCTTGCAGGCCAGGTCTGCTACCTCTTCAGCAGCCTCCCTCCTCCACGCCACCTCTACGGTGTCCTCTTGGCAAATAGGAGGCATTGCTGGTCTCCTCCCACCCTTGTTCCTGATGTAGGCGTCTTCTCCCGTTGTTCCATTTTTTGGTTTGCCTCAGGTGCCAACATGTTTTGGTCCAGCCCTGCTTCCATATTACTTTCTACACTGCCTTGGAGCAACAGGCCTCTCACTTGTGACTTCATCCCTTGCTGCCTTTTTGGCATCAGAATCACATAAACCAAGTGAAGATGAGGTGCTGGGGAGTGTTGGAGATGAACTTGTAGGGAATAAGAGTTTTAGTCTGTGTTGATGAGAGAAGGGGGGAACGGTTTGGGGGAATATATGATTAGAAAGAGGAATTGACTGTTTTTGATAGCTGGCTAATAGTCATCTTTATTATTACTGTCATTTACCAATATATTTTTGTTATAATAATAAAACTGCAACACTCAAAGGACCCCAAACCTTCTGTTTTTTGTTTCTGTCTTAGTAATGCCCCATTAAGGGCTACCATTGCTGAACTTTATAGCTTTGGAGAAATATGAGTCCTCCTTGTTTCACGGGAGAGCCTCTCAAATTCCAGCATAAAAATTTCTTATAGAAGATCAAACCTCTGACAGTGTGTTCACTCCCTGCCTTTTAAAACCTGACCACTTTCTTTTTTTGTCCATTATGCCTGGAACTGCCTCTCAGAACACCTATGTGATGCTGTCTCTCATTTCCTTCAAATTCCTCCTCAAAAGTCCACCCCCAATAAGTGTGTGCAGTTGAAATATAAACATATTTTCCCTATAGACCTCAGCCACCATCTTGCTCTCATTCGTTTGCCACTGCTGTGTTGAATTTCAGATTGTGGGCTGTACCGTATGATATAGAATATGTATGATGATGCAGAATGTGTCAGTATTTTCATTCTCTTGAATGATCCACAGGACACTTCTCCCACATAAAAAATATTTTATTAATCCAGTGTGACATATGTGTTACATTCTTCTTGGGACCATGTAAGACTTCATGCTCCCCTGTCCCTACTTATGGAGGACCTGTTGAGGTAAAACTACAAGCTGAGCCAGGGATCAGTCCACAGCCCCAAACAGACCCTTGTCAAGGCCCTTTAATGGCACAACATTCACATGGTTTGAACAGCAGTTCTGCTCATGTTTTCACCTCATGTGCAAGCCATCTTTCGATGCCTTTTGCCTCTCTTTGTGCTTGTCATTGTTGAACACCATGGATTTCCTCCTTCCACAACCTTGCGGTCAGTTCCTTGCACATGTGTTTCCTTGGAAGCATGATGTGCCATAAATGAGAGTTGTGAGAAATGTTGCGCACAAGGAATGCTGAAGGTTAGCCCTAAAAATGCCAGGTTCCCCATCTCAGGGATGAGCAAGGGTATACTGCTTTAGACAATGTGGCTGCCTTTACAAGTTTTTAATCAGATACAGAAAAATATACCTTTAAAGTCATAGCATAACTGGGAACTGTGTTAGGGGAGCGGAAATATACTTCATTACCAATGAAAAGAGCTTATTACTCCAGAAATATTGCTGAAGAGAACTGTAAAGAAACCACAGGCTCTGTAGGCAAATTTCTCCTTCAGGGTATGAAACACATTTTCCAGATACCTATTAGAGAATTCCAACCAGAATAAACCATCCTGTTTGCAATTTCCTTTTCTTTTTAGTTCTGTACTTTTTGAGATAGGAAGCTATCATCACAATGGGGCATAGAATCCTCCCACAGAAATGGCTGAGTATAAAATGGAACTGCTTCTTTGTATGATCTGCTGCTAAAAAGCTATGTCATTCCAATGAATGTGGAAAATTCTTATTGTAGATGAATAAAATCGCAACATCAGGTGAAATTGTGAGGAATTGGTTTAGTCCTCATTTTTCCTTAATGTCTTCCAGTTTCTGAACAGTCCTCCCATCTCTGGTTATGTGTAAGAAATTAATAAATGATGCACACAATGCATTAACTACCGTATTTTTCGCCCTATAACACGCACCCGACCATAACACGCACGTAGTTTTTAGAGGAGGAAAATCCGTAGGCATGCTACCCATAGGCATTCCCCCCATAACACGCACAGACATTTCCCCTTACTTTCTAGGAGGAAAAAAGTGAGTGTTACTTTCCATTTCTATCCTGACATACTGAGTAAGTGCTCTGTAGTCTTGATCTAATCTCTCTCCCCCCAGTTCTCAACATTCTGTTGCATACATTCTGTCACACTTTAGCATGACCAAGACTTAATGGATCTCACCAAGTGCTATGGAACAAAGTAAATGAACTACAACCAGGGATACTTGGTTTGCTTTATTTACACTTTGCCTGGAAATGTGACATGTAAATGTTTTAAAATGAAAGGACATACTCTGGCATGGCAAAACTGTGCCACAGGGAATCATGTGTATTTTGACTCATACAGAAACTCTGGAACATGTAGTTTTCAGGCCTCCTGACTTCTTCACTAAGTAGTCAAGAGCCTTGAAAAGTTACGCTGCTCAGGGTCCCTGACCTCTGGAATACTGGCATTTCAGCCTTCAAGATGCCAGGACGGTAAGGCCTTCCCATTATCACTAGGAGAAGCACGTAAACTTTAGGCAGCGGTTCTCAACCTGTGGGTCCCCAGATGTTGTTGGACTACAACTCCCATCATCCCTGAGCTCTGGCCTTGCTAGCTAGGGGTGATGGGAGTTGTAGTTCAACAACATCTGGGGACCCACAGGTTGAGAAAGGCTGCTTTAGGGGAAGGAGGCAGAGGTGATGGTGAGGATTCCATTCAATTTATTCCATCACATTCATTTGTTTGATTGCATCAGCTAACTCATTGCACTGTGTTGAAAGCATAATGCTGAAAAGCAGGTTACATTTTTTAAAAAAAATAAATTAATAATTGAATTTATTGATCTCAGTCTTCTTTGGAGTTTAAGCTTAGCTTCTAAATACGGCCTTTTTGACAGGTGGAGAAAGACCCTTTGGTTTGTTGTTATGCATCTCTCAGTTCCTGTGTGGCCAAATTTATTCAGCTTATTAGCCATTAATATTTACAAATAGATAGTAAAGTCTGGATTATATCCACCAAGATATAAGCAAGCTCAAATGTTGGGGTGTCCAGTTCATGAAAACTCCTTTAAAAGATTGCCAACAATCCAGGAAATAAAACAACTTGATTAGTTATGATGCTTCTCTATCAGTTGCCAGAAAATCAAGACAACTGATATTTTTAGCTGCATGACTTTGGCTAGCAGAAACTTTATAACCTAAGCTCCATCCCCTGATTTGCTGAGCACACCTAGGTTCTGCCCCTAGACTGGCTCAAAATTGCTCCATTCTACCTCCCAAACCCACCGAAAACCACTGGGATTGACACCTCCTGCTGCCTCTGAACTCTGTGTCCTTTAACCTAGGTAGCTCCTCCGACACAACCTCCCCAGGTACCAAAATTTATAGTTGGAAACCCAAATATCAAGGATGAAAACCCATCAGTCATGATACTGAAAAGTAATGAGAAGCCCTAAAATCTGCTGCAAAAATTGTGACTGGGTGTGATGATCTGCATATTATCACATTAGTATGTACAGAGAAAATAATTCTGTGTAACTCTGATCTGTAAATTGCATGAGTAGCCCCATCCTATGTATCTTTACTTAAAAGTAGGTCACACTACATTCAGTGGAACTTACTTCCCAATAAGTGTGCATAGAATTCAACTGTACACAGATTTTGTCCTCTAGTTGCACATATATATAATTTGTACACTCCGTTAACAGTATAAAATGGATTATAACAATATATTTCATATTGATCCCCTTAACTTCCACTCGTTGGCAGTATCTTCATAGTGTGTATAAATTGTTCATGCAAGAAGTATAATATTGTAAATTGCTCTTTGAATGAGAATTTATTTAAAAAAAATCTACAGGAAGTGCTGAAAATGCAAACAATGATCAGGATTCCAAAAACTGAGGTTTAGTAGTTTGTTGGGTTACATTTTTTGAAATCCTAAAATATTTGTAACTAAGCTGAAAGTTGCCTGGATTTGAAGCTAGAAAATAGTTCTACTAAAATTGTCAGCTAAACTTTAATGAGGACTTTTTCCTCCCTGTCTTTCTTTTTATATATATAAAAAAAAGCTCCATTATTCAAATTTTAAACATGATTATGATTATCCATTTGTGGCAGTCTACCTTAGGTGTCAGAGACTTGCTTGTATGCGTCATAGCAGCTTCTCCCCATTTTATTTCATATTCATTTTTTCAGACCCTCACATTAATCTCTTAATCTAACTAGCCACCCTCACAACCACTTATATTTGTAGTTCCCAGAAGCAGTGAGCAATATCGCTACATTAATTAGAAAAATATTGGGGGCGTGGGATGATGGCAACATCAGTGCTGACACTCTTAAATTCAAAATTGGCCGTCCTCTACTTCCAATAGACTGACAACCTTAGCAGCAATCAGCTCATCACATCTCTCTGTTATCTCTCTCAGGTTTTTGTGACATCCTTCTTGTCATAATTTTTACCAGACACATACTCTTCTTTATTCTTAGCCAGTATGTCTGGGGACTGTTGCCCTTTGCTCCCCGCCACAAAACTTAGTAAAAATGAAAACAAATTACATGAAAATGCAAGCCCACACAACCAGCAGCTCTGCATCCTACCACCCCGTTCTTTAAAAGTACTAAGGCGATTTAGTTTCTTGTTTCTATAATACGGAGAATAACATTTTGTTTCGTTTTGTAAAGTTTATTATTATATATTTTTATTTCTGATGGTGAAAAAACTTGCATTATGAGTACTTCTAGAACGATCTACACGTATTTCAAAGTAGCAAAGCAGTATGTCTTTCAGTTTTATGTGAAACACTCCTGAGAAATGTTGCTAATGCTATTGAAACTGTTAGCTTCTCCTGAAATTTTCCAGATGTTTGCCTAAGGAAGAACCTCTAAATCCAGTTGAGGTAAAATCCAGTGGCAACGCAGACGTGTGTGGAACTGGTATTAGATTACAAAATTTGCTAGTCATCAAGACTCCTTTGATTTCCCTGAGAACCTAAGGATTCACCTGCCTGAACCTAGGATTCATCTACTTGAGTAAATTCTGTAGTGGGGCCTTTCAACAAAACGTTGCAGTTTATCCCCATTCTGGGCCTCTCTAGGCTATTATTTTATTATACTCAATTGTATTTTGTATTTGGTTGTTTTATTGCATTCAATATATTCTTAAGAAAATAATAGTGAATGTGGTGAATTTATTCTTCTTTGGTTTGTTTTGTAATGCTTCCCCAATGCTAGCACATTGCTGCTGTCTGGAAGAGTTACAGTGCAACACAAGCAGGATGAAAATAAAGTAAAACATTGGTGGTACAAAAAGTTATGGGATTTCAGCACGTAATACGACATACCCTGATTGAAAATGAAGCAGTGTGACTGCTCCAAAATTTTTGCAGGCACAAACAGTATTGAAAACAGAATTGTTTGAGACAACCCTGATTGCATCATTAGTGCAATAATCAACAGAAATATGTGCACATACAAATGATGTCTAGAGGGGCCTTCTCTAAAAGTAGTATTCCTGTTGTGCTCCAACCAGTGTGGAACCACAGCTTTTAGTGCTCCTTGGGTTTCAAGAGACCTCTTTTCCATACCCTTCCCTAGTTGTGCTATATAGTACTAAAAGATTAGCTAATGAGGACCAGCTTTCAACTCTTAACTTGGGTGCTATACTGCTATACAGCAAAGGGGAGAAGAGAATACTCTTTTTAACCTCACAGCGTGCATTCCCCTGCCCTGGGCTCTAATACTCAGCTCCATGATAACGATAAGCAGGCCCCTTTTGACTCACAGTTTCAACATTGCATGGCTCAACTGCACTGAAAGGAACTAGAACTTGAACTCAGGCAGAGTGCGTAAATCTAGATACAGTGGTACCTCGGGTTAAGAACTTAATTCGTTCTGGAGGTCCGTTCTTAACCTGAAACTGTTCTTAACCTGAGGTACCACTTTAGCTAATGGGGCCTCCTGCTACCGTTGCACTGCCACCGCCGCATGATTTCTGTTCTTATCCTGAAGTAAAGTTCGTAACCCGAGGTACTATTTCTGGGTTAGCGGAGTCTGTAACCTGAAGCATCTGTAACCCGAATCTGACATATAAGCCTGTCCTCAGCACTGGCGGAGGAAGAGGAGTGCAGGGGAAGCACACCGCCCCCAGCAGCACGATCCCGGTGGGGTGCCATTGCGGCTACCTCCCCTGCCCACGCTGGGCGCCACACCCACACAGGTGCCACACCACGCCCCAGGATGTGTGCCACGCCCCTGCGGGCAGTGTGCCATGCCCCCAGGACACGCACCAGCCCCGCCCCGCCTGCTCTCCGCGCCCCCCCCCCCCCCGGTGCCAGAGCATGAAGCTCCGCCACTGGTCCTCAGACCAAGAAATGTGCAGAAAATTCCTCATTGAGGCATCTTTTAGGACCCCCTCCCTGCAGCCCATGTGGATCTAATGCAATTGTATTATTCACATGCTGCTTTTTGAACACATGTCTAGAGAATCTCAAATTCCCCTATCAAAAATATATTCTATTTTCTAAATTATTTGTTTGCAAACTGTGGCATGTTTTTAACAAGCTGTGATATTTGCCTTGCACCTTTCCTTCCACATCTTACAAACTCTCCAACTTGCCCTTTTCACCCCCACAGACTGTTGGTGGTCATCTTTCTGGCCCTCTTCCATCATCTTCCATTGGCGGCAAACAGGATATGGAGGAAACTGCTTCCCCTGCTCTCTGTTTCCTGTCAGTCACAACACTTGCTTCTGTGAAGCTAATGAAAGTGTGGGGTCTCTGGCCACACCAGGTCACTTGTCTCTCTGCATTTTACAGGGTGACAGTTTCTATGTACTCAAAAACATGCTCTTTGGTAGCATAGCTTGAGAGTTGCACTTTAATGCCTCTGGGCGATGGTGATGCGGTTTTGTTGTAGTGAAGGTAAAATGCACTGTATGCTACTCTTAAGTAATCTTCCTATGTAGTTAATGCATCAGTTATCCTATTTAAAAAGATTGCTAAGAGCTTAAAGCTTTGAATTCAAGGTGTAAATTCGTCCTGTCAAATCCTAGCTAAAATGATGTTCATGGTGTTCAGCCTATAGTGAGGGGCGAGAGAGGAGAGAAATCAACAGGGCAACCCCCTCTTGCTGAATTCTACTGTAAGTTAATTCTCCAAACTTCAAGCTAGAAATGTATTCTGTTGGTTCTAATACTTATCACTAAGATAAGAAAACTTTATATATGATAGGGATGCACGGTAAACAGTATATGTTTTTGAACTGTTATTGATATGTTGTAAGCCACTTTAAGCACAATTTTGTGAAAAAGTGGTATACAAATAAATGTATGATCATGATATGCACTTGGTGGCTGCAATCCATCCAGTTTGAACTTCCCAGATGGCAGGGATGGGAACCTATGGTCCTCTATATGTTTTGGACTACAATTCCCATAATCCATGACCTTTGGACATACTGGCTGGGGCTGATAGGAGATGGAGTTCAGCAACATCTAGAGGGCCACAGATTCCAGCCATGTGGTCTTCAACACAGCTCCAAGTACTCCACACATATGTATCTCAGCCTCTTTTCCACTAGGACTGCCACCCTGTTGGGCCCTGATAACTTTGACCATTGGCTACTGAGTTAAGATGGTTTTTCTGCTCCCTCTCACTCATTTTTCCCTTTGTTGGATTATCTTGAATTTTGAAAAATCTTCATGCAACACATTTAGGTGAGAGTCAGTGTGGTGTAGTGGTTAAGAGCAGTAGACTTGTAATCTGGTGAACCGGGTTCGCGTCTCCGCTTCTCCACATGAAGCTGCTGGGTGACCTTGGGCTAGTCACACTTCTCTGGAGTCTCTCAGTCCCACTCACCTCACAGAGTGTTTGTTGTGGGGGAGGAAGAGAAAGGAGAATGTTAGCCGCTTTGAGAGTCCTTCAGGTAGTGATAAAGCGGGATATCAAATCCAAACTCTTCTTCTTTATAAATGGTACACAAAAAAGGCAAAACAGGCCCAGTATACCTGAAGGAGCTTCTCCACCCCCACCGTTCAACCTGGACACTGAGGTCCAGCACTGAGGGCCTTCTGGCAGTTCCCTCACTGCAAGAAGCGAAGTTACAGGGGACCAGGCAGAGGGCCTTCTCGGTAGTGGCACCCGCCCTGTGGAATGCCCTCCCATCAGATGTCAAAGAAATAAACAACTATCTGACGTTTAGAAGACATCTGAAGGCAGCCCTGTTTAGGGAAGTTTTTAATCACTGATGTTTTAATGTATTTTTAATCTTTTGCTGGAAGCCGCCCAGAGTGGCTGGGGAAACCCAGCCAGATGGGCGGGGTATGAATAATAAGTTGTTGTTGTTGTTGTTGTTGTTGTTGTTGTTGTTGTTGTTGTTGTTGTTGTTAGCATTCCCTCTGTAGTACTTTGGTGTGGGGGACATTGTGGGGAGGGGTTCTGCCTCAGGTGGGAGTTTGCAGTCTATTATCTCAGTGTAAGTTCTTTTAACAAGTACCGTATCTCTTCTACCCACACTGGTAAAGCAGTTTAGGGGAAGGAAGGAGACAGACGGAAGGAGACAGACAGACTTGCCAGGGGTGTAGGAAATTATTATAAAACATACATATTTACAAGGGGAAAAGATTCTGAGGGAAATAACACAGTGTATTTTAAAATTTATCATTGATCCTATGATTCTGAGGCACAGACATAATATTCCTTAAACAAAATAGAAAACTAGGCAAGGAAGGGAAGGTTGCAATTTCATGTGTTTATTGGGGAGGAGAAGAGTATTAAGAAGTGGAACACTGATTTATTAAAAGATTTTGGGGGGGATAGCGAACTAAGGCTCTTAAAGCCTTAGTTCAAAGGGGATGTTTAGTACTAGGAAATAAGACCATGCGTGCCCTTTATACACTATAATTTAAGGCTGATTTGTAGAACCATTGTGCAGGGAAAATATTATAACAATAATTTTGTTGGAAGAAGGTTAAGCACATCTTTATGAAAAGCCGGCATTGTACAAACAGTCCTCTTTCTGGTATTGTTCCCTTATTGCTTTGTAGCGTGTGCAACATCCAGGTCACAGCTAGTGCAAACCAGACAAGCTTAAGCCGTGATGAGTGATATTTGGGGGCGGGAGAGATTGGGTGGATCTGGATTGTCTCAAATAGAGACCCCAAGCAGAGATCTAGGGCTGTCAAATACATTGCGGGCCTGTGGGGGGGAAATTCTGCAATGAACGTCTGCAGAGATTGTGAGTGAGTAGTTCCAGACGAGGCCACCTTGACAAAGGTATTAGGTGTAACAGGACATGCTGGTGTTGTGAACACACCGGCAGTTATGAGCTTTCTAAGCAAATGTTTCTCATTTCTTCCCCCCCCCCCCCCGCCGCCTTTCCCCCCTTTGTTTGTTAAGTTGGATTGGGTGACTGGTGCTGAAACAATTTAATCCATGTCTGCGGAGCAAAGCAGAGAGAACCCATTATTGTGTTCCTTCGTCACTGATTGCTTTATTGTTCTTGGCGGGGTCTGCCTTTTTTCCTCATAGAAGTTTCATTTTGCAATTGTAGCGGTAATATTTTACATGTGTTACTGTGTCTTTCATCACAAAAGCGCTTTGCAGACAAGATAGTGAGAAAGATGCAGCTGTGTGTGCCCAGCGGTGAAGTGGTCTTAAACTTTAGGTCATAAACATGGCCTCTGCTGGAACAGGCTGTAGCCGTACCTCTTGAGTATTCTTATTCTTCAGTTTGCCATTAAATACAGTAAAAATAAAAATCAGAACTTGCAACATGAACCTGCTCTTTTGTGCAGCTTCCCGTGTTACTTACAGTGTTTTCATGTGATCAGTGCGCATTAAATAAGTGTCCAGAGGAGGGCAACCAAAATGGAACGTGTCCAGAGGAGGGCAACCAAAATGGTCAAAGGCCTGGAAACGATGCCTTATGAGGAACGGCTAAGGGAGCTGGGCATGTTTAGCCTGGAGAAGAGGAGGTTAAGGGGTGATATGATAGCCATGTTCAAATATATAAAAGGATGTCACATAGAGGAGGGAGATAGGTTGTTTTCTGCTGCTCCAGAGAAGCGGACACGGAGCAATGGTTCCAAACTACAAGAAAAAAGATTCCACCTAAACATTAGGAAGAACTTCCTGACAGTAAGAGCTGTTTGACAGTGGAATTTGCTGCCAAGGAGTGTGGTGGAGTCTCCTTCTTTGGAGGTCTTTAAGCAGAGGCTTGACAACCATATGTCAGGAGTGCTCTGATGGTGTTTCCTGCTTGGCAGGGGGTTGGACTCGATGGCCCTTGTGGTCTCTTTCAACTCTATGATTCTATGATTCTAAGTCGTGTGAGTGGAATTCACCGGCAGTGTCACACTGTTACAAACATGCTGTCTGCACAAGCATATCGGCTTGCCCGAATGAATGAGCCTTCCTCTTCCTCCATATGCTGTTCTGGGGTTTCCCCCAACCTGCCAAGCCAATTTCGGGGGGCAGGAAAGGCCACACAGGGGGAGGAGAGACCAATCATTAAAAAGCAATTAAACATTAACAGAATTTAATCTATCTATCATCTGTCTATCTATCCAGGCAATGACCATTTTGCATGCGTTCAAAGACTGCATGACTGTGTGCAGGAAAATGGAGTGGGGCAGGCTTGCCCTGCCTTATACATGCTCCACTGTCATGCATGATGACCCAGAACACTTTATCTCTCTGTGTGTGTATAAAGCAGACAGTATTAGTTCATTGTTACCTATTTTGTTTTGTGCTTTTATAAAACCCAGAACTGCATGTGTGTGCGCACACGTGTGTGCATGTGTGTATAAATAACAAAAAGTATTAACACTGTCTCTCTTCTTAGTTCATTGTTACCTATTTTGTTTTGTGCTTTTATAAAACCAAAATGTGTTTTAAAACACCTTGCATCTTGTTTTGAAAACTGGTGTTCTGTTAATGCAGCCTTCTGTTGTTTTCTGTGTTGAAATATGAATAGAAGATGTAACTTTAAAACAAATTATGCATTCAAAGCATAATTTCCCCCAATTTTAATCCAAAGTAAAGGTTGTTGTTTTTTTAATTGTGTTTTTAATTGTATTAGTTCCTGGACTAGAATTTGAAGGTTTTGCTATGCTGCTAATTTGCAAATTTAACATTGGTAGGATAATAGGGACACTAGCTTTTCATGCCGTGTGAGCATGTTCAGAAGAATCTTAAGGTTTCCAGAAGTACGGGGAGAGGACCCCAAACCACTCAATAAACAATCTACAGTGGCCATGTTGCTGGGGTGGGGAGTGGGGATTGAATGAACTATATTGGAATAAGCATGGCTGGATGGAGCGTTCAACGCTGCAACATTTTGTTGCAGCGCTCACTTGTTAAATATATTCTCAATTTTGTTGTTTAGTCATTTAGTCATGTCCGACTCTTCGTGAGTCCCTGGACCAGAGCACACCAGGCACTCCTGTCTTCCACTGCCTCCCGCAGTTTGGTCAAACTCATGTTTGTCGCTTCAAGAACACTGTCCAACCATCTCGTCCTCTGTCGTCCCCTTCTCCTTGTGCCCTCCATCTTTCCCAACATCAGGGTCTTTTCCAGGGAGTCTTCTCTTCTCATGAGGTGGCCAAAGTAAAGACAACAGGCATATTCTCAATATGGTACATCAAAAGCCAGATAACTGCTTCCCTAGAAACTAAGTGAGGGTGGCAGGCCTGGCAGGACACTGTGCTGCAAAATAAAAACAACAAAACCACAAAACTTTGAATTACTATTGACATAAATGGGCTCATGTTACCCCTTTGTTGTGAGAGGTTACAACAACGTATGCCCCCTTGAGGCTTCAATAGTGAAATGCATCCATAAACGGGTGAGTTAAGTGCAGGAAGATCAGTGACAGTAATTGATTAATGGGCATTTAGGAAGCAGGGGGGAAATGCAGGTTGCATGCCATTTATCTTTCCATGCTCTGTGCAGGAGCTATATGCATGGAATGTTTGCTTTGCAGCTGCATTTGTTCCCTTTCCTGCGTTAATATTCACTTCCTATCATGTCAGAGGGTCAGCAGGGCGAATCCAGGAGCCAGATGTCTTACCTCTCCCCTAAGGAAACATACTGATACTTAGCTGGGTATTGAACCAAATAAAGCCCAGACCAGAATCCAGAGTAAATGCAAGAGCTGGTTTAAAAATGTGTATCCTCGCATTTGCAGCTATGACTTTCTTAAGGCACTAGCATGGTGTTGTGGTTTTTTTTTTTTTTTTTAAAAAGTCTTCTCTGCCACTCTCGGCTGCTTTCCCCCAGTAACTACGTCTAGGAAAAAATTACTGGGGGCAGTGGATGTGTGTGACTCATTTTATTTACGGCCCCTGCTCTGAAACAAGTTTCAGTTATTTTAATCTGACTGAAATAAGAAACCATAATCCATGGATGAAAAGACAGTGGACAAACTCAGTTAAATCTCGAGTACCCCGAGGACATATATTTTGTCCATTTTTCTGGTTCTTTATGTCCCTTTCCCTCCCCTCCCCTCCTGCCGCCGCTATTCCCAACTTTAAACTTTTGAAAAGCCAAGCAGTTTAAGAGGCCGGGCCTGGGGAGCTGATTGGTATGCAGCAGCAATTTCAGGATCTGTTCCCAAGCCTGTGCAGAGTGAAAAATGGCCTGCATTTTCTTGATAGCCCATGTGGTTGTAAAGAATAAATGGCTAATGAATTACAGATGAACATTGACGCAAATTAATCTTCCTGATGTCCCTGGGTTATATGGCAGCCATTTAAAAGTTTAATCAATACACTAAAGTTGAAAACATGCAGGCACTGCAGTTGTTTGGATGTAATAAACATCAGAGGGAAACGGGAGGCTTGTACCCAGTCCATGTATCATAATGACAGGTATTTATGTTTAATGGACTAAATATTTTTTATTGGAAGAGAGCAAATGTCAGCCTAACTTTGTAAGCCCTGCATTCAACTTTCCTTTGTGGTTGGTGAGAGACGGCTGACATGTCATTGAAAATGAAAGGGGGAGGGATGCCAATAGAGACAAAGCCAAGGATAAGCAGCCACATTTGCAAGCGCACCGTGCTGTTTTTAATGCTCCACAACCATTCATTAAATAAAAATGTTGACTCCATTTCTAGCATTGCTGTAAACCAGTTTACTGGGGGAGGCTTTTAATGGGTATTAGGGGAAAAACAAGAACCAACCGCTGCCAGATATTCTTTTTCCTGTGAGCATATTATTTCCAGTGTCCTTTTGCAAGTTTCAGTTTGGGAAGATTTATAATTAGCCCCTTCTACCCTGAAACCCCCACCCAGCCACTTGGTGAGACAAGTAGAAACAAGGAAATGACTTTTGGAACCTGCGTTTCCACAGGCTTTTTCCTTTGGAGTAGAGTAATAGCTGTGTATATGCTTTCCAAACACTCTGATATTAATTGCACTTCGAGTCCATAAATTTGAGAGCCATCATGCTATTCATCTTTGCTATAAACAGAAATGCCTCTCTCTCTGTGTGTGTGTGTGTGTGTGGGTTGCAGGAGGGGGATCATCCTTGCTTATCAGTTTACAGTGGTACCTCCGGTTACATACGCTTCAGGTTACATGCGCTTCAGGTTACAGACTCCGCTAACCCAGAAATAGTACCTCGGGTTAAGAACTTTGCTTCAGGATGAGAACAGAAATCGCGCAGTGACAGCAGCTGGAGGCCCCATTAGCTAAAGTGGTGCTTCAGGTTAAGAACAGTTTCAGGTTAAGAATGGACCTCCGGAACGAATTAAGTACTTAACCCGAGGTACCACTGTATAACACAGCTGACGGGGGGGGGGGAGGAAATACTTTTAAAGGTGAAATAAAGCTAAAAATTGTGGTAGCCATCCACTTCTATGCAGCTGTGCTCCACTTTGGCAGGACATGAAATCAACTATAAAAGGTCAGACCTGGCCAAAGTCACAACGGCAAAGGGCAGGGAGGCCAGTTTGCAGTAAGAACAAGTATCCGTAATGTCCTCTCTGGTGAGCTGACGAGAAGACAGCCTTAACCAAGAACCTGGAAATCTTATCACATGACTTGCTCTGGCCCGCTGCTGTTTCGAAGGGCTTACTTGCTAAAACTGACCACTTACAATTCCCTTCTTTTCTCTAGGTTAAGGGTTGCCGCTGCTACTGGTTCTTAACTTTTAGAAGGTCTTCATATTTGAGGAAGCTTTGTCTGTAATAAGTAGGAAAATGTATTGTGGATGGAGAGCATCCATATTTTTAGTTAAGGCCGAATTGTGCGTCATAACCATTTCAAAGTTGTGCTTTTAATTTAATCAGAAACAAGTGTTGGTTCATTGTTGTTTTTTGAGAAAAGTCAGCAAAGAGCAACACCATTTAAAGCAAGAATTGTTTTCCATAAGTTGCTTTGCTTGATCACCTTATTATGTGATTGCTGCAATAGCTAATAAGGGACACTGTAATGATAGCAGATGTAATGCAAGTGGGTGCATTGGGGGGGGGGGAGAGTAGTTGTGGGATGACCTGTGGAGTTTTGAAACCCAGGGTGGCGGCCACTGTGAGCCATTAATAAAGAGTTGCACTGTGTTGAGAAAAGTTTGTTTGCTCTACACTTTGGTCTCCTGTAGCATCATTTGATAAACTTTCAAGTGCCAAATATTATAGGCTTTAAATTAAAGGCAATTAAAGTAAAATGGTGCAACAAGTTATCTCCAGTTACACTGGCCCCCCTGTACTTTACACTCATTTTGCACAGGGCTGCTGCTGAGAATGGCTGGAGTGTTCATGATTTGTCAGGTCGAAAGGTGGTAACTTGAGGCCAGCATCCAGTGTGAATTTGACCCCTGCATCCAAAAGTACTAACAAAAGAAGGCAGCATATCCTTTCGCTGCAGCACTAACTAATCAGTTACCAGTAATTCCATTTATGAATTGTTTCCTATGAAACATCTCAAAGCAATTTTACAATATAAACCCGTTGAAGTCTGGCCCATCCCAGTTTTCGAGGGGGCAGGACTGAGGGTTCATTCACACTTGCACTTACCCCATGCTTTCTAGACATGGGTCCAGAAGGTTTATCTTTTGTGCCTCCGCAAAGAATTGTTTGTTAAGAAATCAGCGGTAAACGGCGGGCTTTCCTGGAGGAAAGCGGAGGCACAAAAGGAAAACCTCTTGGAGTCGTGCCTAGAAAGTACTGGACAAGTGGGATGAGCCCTAAGTCTGCCTGGGAAAGCATATTAAAAGTATTTATGAAATTGCTGCTACCTCCTCCCCCCCGCCCCGCCCCCCCGGTAAGGCTTTGGAAACAGTGTATTCAGCCAGCCACCTGCCTGAGCAGTTAACGTGTGGGGCTGCCCCTAGGAGCAATGGGACTTGAGGTCACATCACTTGCGTGGGGAAATTTATGGGGTGGGGACATGGGAGAGCCAACATATGCTATGCACAACCCTCAGACAACCTCGTAGTAGCATGCACCAGACTGTGGATTAAGAAATTAATCACTGATCTAGTCTGGGCCATAGTGATCCACTTGGATCTGATCAGGCAAGTCCGCTTTGGCATCCAAGCAGGGACTGTGTCACTGTGGTACAAACTTATCCTGCAGGGGCCATAGTTCATGGTCCAGAAATATGTTTTGTGGGCCTATTGGTGCAAGACTGGTGATGTTACCACATGGCAGTACTTCTGTTTCTTTGTTCATTCTTACAGAGCAACACTGAAGATTCTGTGACTTTGGTTAAGAGTCTCTGCCTTTAGTTCAGATCTGGACAGAGCAGCCAATGGACAAGTTGTTTAATTTGAAAATTGTCGGAATACACACTGACGTAGAGAATGGCAAAGTGATGTACTGTGATCTGGCAGGGCATTGTCCTGCTGCCACGTCCATCTCGAATTCCTGGAATAAAAATGTTAATGACAGTATGGAGAGAAATCAAGTTGAGAAGCATGCCAGTCTTAGGCCTCTGGTGTTTGAACCCCTATCTTTGACAGCTAAGTCAGAAATCAAGTAACTTTTGGTTCTGATACTGTATAACAAGCATGTTTTAAAAATGGGGTCTTCTTCAGTATCACCCTGCAGACATAACTCTGTTGTCTGCCAAATCATACTGCATTTTATTTTGACAAAGAGAGAGCATTGGGGGGGGGGGAGTCACTTTTCATCACAAAGGCTTAGTAAGGCAATAAAAAAGCCCCCCTCTCAAGACATTGTCATGTACTGCTGGTTATTTGTGATAGTTAAAAGAATTATTTGGAAACAAAGACATATCCCACAAAAGGCCTAAGTCGCATAAAGCTTTAATAACATTTACATCTGTGTTTCGTCCATGCTTCGAAATGTAACCCATGAATAACACATAAACCACAGCATATAAAGAGCAGACACACCAGCACATCATTTAAAATCCTACATGCCCCCCGCCATCGTCTGTGGAATCAAGTACACAGCAGGAATGGTTCCAGTTGATAGGCGCACAATGAAGTCATTGCAGACAAAAACATATTAATTATGTTCATTTAAGACTAATATAGGAATTCCCTAATTGTCCTGTAATGCTGGTGATTCAAAAATCCAAGTTGTTGTGGGAGGCGGGCATGTATGGTGCTTCAGAAATGGTGGGAAATGGCAAGGATTGTCTTGGACTAATCCTGCAATTGTAACATGCTTCCTGGCAGAGTCAACAACTCGTGGTAGTAACAGAGGACAAAACCAGGAAGAATTGCAAACCAAGGAAGGGGGGGGGTGAGGAAGGGGTTGTTGGTTCAAATAAGTATCTTTGCCCTCCATGTGCTAATTGTAAAAACAGACCATTTTGAAAATGCAGCTGCTATGTACTTAAGGAACCGCAGCTGGGAGAATTGCTTTGTAGTGCTCTTCTGTTATGGAAGACATCAAGAGATGCTTAATAAAGAGAATCAAGAGGGCAATGTCAGAGGGCATATGTGGTGGTTTTATTGTTTGGGCTTGTTTGTCAGTATTTGGTACCCCAGATGATTATCGGAAAGATGGATTTATTCATCTTCAGATAGTTTTCTAGGCTGCTTTGTTAATTTTTATTCCTAATCAAGAAGTGTCACTGTAGCTATGAGCATCTGTAGAGTACAGGGAAACAAGAGCCACTTTCAGACAAAGCCGCCTAATTCTGTTTGTATTACACCCTTTCATTTTTAACGTCTCCTTTGAGTTTTGAAGGAGCGTTCACATGCCAGTTTGCAATTAGGTGTGTTTGAATGCTGGCTCCCTTTCCCCCTGCTATATCCAACATGCATCAAGAAATTTTCAGTCTTTAATTCTATGAGATCTCGAATTATCTTCCCCTCTGCAATGGGTTAATAGTTCTTATTTTGATGCACTTTTAAAATCCCGCCTCTGGGGAACGGTATTTCAGCGAGAGCTGAGTGTAATTGCTAAATAATACAGCCGCTCTGTCTTATTTTAAATGAGTAATACTTGAATTGTAACTGATGCTGCCGTATTATGTCTAAACTGGGGCTATTCCTTCATGGTGTTTGATGGCACCACAGATGTAGGTGTTTGCGAATTTAAGCCTCTAGGTTTTAAAACGCTGTACCACATCGTTTTTAGCTCCTTTATATATGCTCCAGATTATGTATAATTGATGGCCTGCATTTACTGACATGGGTGGTATACAGATGTAAATGTTATTATAGCTTTTATATTTTATGTTCTCTCTGAAATATCATTTTGTCTTTGAATAATATTCTTGTTCAGGCTTCTGGGGGTTGGGTAGGCTGTGTGTGTGTGTGTGTGTGTGTGTGCGCGCGCGCGCGCGCGTGCACGCACTGCTGCTGTAGATGTGTGTGTTATCTTTAAAAGGGAATATGAATTGGGTATTGCACATCATATATTTCTTAAAAGTAATTTGGAATTTTAGGATATAGGATTTGCAGTGACTGATAGGCTGCCTGGATGAGCTATACCCCATTGAAAATAACCGCGCCGGTACATGCCTACATCTGTCTAACCTCATAATTCACTTTCACATTGGGTTATGGATGTCTGCATTCAGTGAGTCTATCTCCCCTTCAGGTATTATTTCAGCCCTTTGAGATAATAAGGAAAGTTTAATTGCGTTGTTAATTGATTTTTTGCACAACATTATTACCTTGATTGATTGCCGAGTTGATGAAAATGTTAGACACAGGCAGCGTAAAGTATCAGCCCCGGTAAGGAGTGGGAGCCTTGCGGAGAATAGATAACCTTGATGTTAAGAGCTATATCCTTCAGATATGTCTTCCCTTGACATATTGATGGCCCTTGAAAAGGGAAAAGCTGATTGTATGCAGAATGCAATCATTAAACCCACTTCAGCTAGCTCTTGATTAATTTGTTTTTTTTCCCTGAAGGATCTAGTTAAAGAGAAGACCTCACTGGTATCAACAGCAGCCGTTTCCCAGCTATCAGAGTACTCTTTAACCCTCTCGTGGTGGAAAGGATATATATGTGTGTGTGTGTGATGTGTTAGGGGCTATTTCTCATGTCATGAACTGGCCGAAATATTGTGGTGTGAACAATCCAAATGTCATCTCCCACCTCCACTTAATAGCAGGGGCACAATCCACCAGTGCAAATTTAGTTGGAACTAAAGAGTGAACCCATTCAAGCATACAGTAGTATTCTCTGTCTGACTCCCACTTGGTAACCCTTAATGGTGCCAAAAATCTGCTACCTTGAGGCTTCTGCCCCAGCATGCCTCATGGTAGGGTTTTCCTTATATCAGGTTAACTTTTGTGCTGGGGAAAAAAAGGGTACATGGAGGTGCACCAAAAATATACTGTGAGATTCACCAAAACACACAAGTATCTTACATGAGAAGACCTACAAAACTATGCTGCTTCCAGAATCTTACTTTTCTTGTGGCCTCTCTCATACACATTTCTGTGTGGCACATGTATTAAGGTTCTTACATTATTATCCCCAACCATTTCTTTACCAGTAATGTTAAGTGAGAAGCCCCCTTTAATTTAGATTAGGAAAATCTGACAAAAATGTTTTATTCTGACTACAGTTAGAATTCTGCCTACAATAACATCCTACTGAAGTTCTATCTTGGAGTGCTTGAGTATTTGGTTGCTTCAGTATGGTTTGGTTAGCTACTGGTAGCTTTTTCAAAAGGGGCTAATGCAGAGAGTTGGTGCTCCTGTTTAATCTGTTACACTTTTTGCACCCAAAGTCTGCTTTCAAGTTTGTACTGTGGTCAGTCACACACATACGCTTTTTTACTCCTGACTGAGCATGGTGAGGTCAGCCTATTTTGGTGATACCATGTTAGCACATGCACTTGAGAAAGTGACCAGTCCAGTCCAGGCAGGCTTCAAGTTGGTGGACTTATGGCAGCAGTGTCCCATAAGCTTACTTCTGTAAATATAAACTTCTTAAAGCAGTTGCTGTTGGACAAACTGAGTATTTTGTTTGTTTGCCGTTGGAGATGCATGTCTATGTGCACTGTCTATGTGCACTGTCTATGCATGTCTATGTGCACTGTCTATGCATGTCTATGTGCACTGTCTATGTGCACTGTCTATGCAGGCATTTGTTTTAATTAAGTTTTTTTTTTAGGAACACAATCAAGGTAGCAATTACTCTTACCAATTAGCACATGAATCCATGAGCAGCTGCCACTGTGCCAAATTTGTATTGGTGGCAACTCCAAGTCATGAGTCTCTCTCACACACAGCATATGCCTGGCTAGAACACCATGCACATTGAGTATTTCGCAGACATAGCCATGTGCCAATGGGGCCTTGGAAGAACATGCCATAGGGTGTGCGCTTTCTCGTGGTACATTTCATAGCTCAGTTCCAGCATCTTGTTTGAAACACACTTTGATTGTTAGAAGGGAAAAGTGTCAATAGAACAAGCACACACACACACACACACCCCACACACTTTTTTAACCTGGCAAAATATGGATATCCTATTCATCTGTTGCACCAGGAAGGCCAAACCATTAAGATGTCAAGAGGTTTAGTGTGAATATAGTATGTTGTTCAGCGTCTATTTACATCATTTTAAATATTAAAAATAAGATTGAAATATAGGTCTAGGATCCAAAAGTTACTAAGTCTCATGCAATTGTGCTAATCTAATGGGCTGCTTTGTGGTTGTTTTAGCACACACAGCAGGTGCATACAAACAGACCCATGCCGTATCACAAACTCCTTTTTTGAAATGCCTTTCAGTTTCAGAATAAATTTATCATGCAGGATGGCAGGCTTGTGTTTGAAAAGAACATGCCTGGAGCCTGTTTGGCTCATGAAACTAGTCTTATGGGTCTTGAGATCCTGCCCCAGGTCACTAATGTGGTCCTATTATTGATGGAGGACACATTGATTAATACAAAATGGCAAAGGCACCACTATCTGTGGTCTGTGTGAAATATTTTATTTTGCATTGGGATTTAATTTCTTAGGAGTAAAAAACAACCCTCTGACAATTAAATAAAATGGGCAAGCTTTCTAACTTTTCTAATTATAGAGGACAGAGACCCTAACATATGAACAGTTAGCAAGTGGATTGCTTTGGCTTAAGGTAACCTGCATGTAATAATTATATTGGTGTCTTGGTGTTCATGGTCTTCTCTTGTAAGGAAGGAAGGGGTAGCTGCTGCTGGTGGTCATAGAATCAGAGAATTGTAAAGTTGTAAGGGATACCAAGTTTCATCTAGCCCAACCCCTTGGAATACAGGAATCCTGCCCACAGCTGTCCCTGGGTAGGTTTGAACCACCAGCTGTCAGGTTAACAGCAAAGACTGTGGTCACAGGCCCATGAAACAAATCTTGGTGTTCTGATTTATATCTACGGACTTTCAAAGTCACATAAAACTTGTGCCTCTTGCTGTCAGGGCTTATGGGATACCACAGAATATTCTGGACCCAGTATAGTATACATAGATTGAGTTCTTCACGTCGGGGGGGGGGCTCTCACTGGCATCATGCCCACTGGCTATGTAAGCAAGTTTTAAAGGAAATTTTAAAGAGGGGAGTTTGGACAAGAGATCAGGGCCTAGTACAAAAGACCTGAGCCATGGGGCCCCATCAACCACCCCCCTGACAAAGTCCCTGGCTACCCACACCCACTAAATACAGGACATCAGCCTTTCCTCTCCCTGCCCCACCAGAAGGTGGTGGGTCAGACTGGGCTTATTGTCCTGGTTTTTTACTTTTTGAAATATGGCAACCCTAGGTAGGTGCCACAAACAAGGAAAGTCTGAAGTAGCTGTGATGGTTTGTAAGAAAACTACACAAGTGCCGCTATCTCAGCTAGGGAAGAACAAATATGTCTATTTCCAGATTGTGTTAATTTCACACATGTTGATAAATCTGTTTCATGACATTTTTACATTTATCTGATTGATTGATTGAATAAATAAACAAGCATTTAACTGTATTTTATCTCTGTGTACATTTTAAGACGTCTTTTACCCTAAAGTACGTATTTTTTTTACATATTTCTTTAGTTCAGAACTGTATTGTAGAATACAGAGAAGTGTGAAATCCAAAGAATAATTACACACTGTGTAATAAAGTGTGTTAGTAGTCACTTCACTTAGAAATGGGGGCCAAATAAAATTCTCTTTCACCCCTAATTTCACGTTAGACTTATGCAAATCTAATTCCACATAACTTTTCAATAAGCAGAACAGGACAACAGCATTTGTCATACGTATAAAGATACAGCAGCATTAAAATTCAGGTTCAATGAAATTCAGAACACTGGACATGTTATGTTCATCCCCAACCCAATGATCCTTAATGTAACCCCACCTTCACATGCTAATTGTGTGCAGAGGGTCCACTGAAAGCTCTTGCTCATTGGGCAACATCACACAGCTTTGCCAGGTCTACTGCCTCTGTGCCAGCTTTCTACATGAATAACTTCCCCTCCTCAGACATCCACACCTATTATGTGGGATTTCAACTGCATCCCCACTCAGAATTCATCAGTGGCGAGAAAGCCCTGTGGCATTTGGGGATGGACCAGCATGTGCCCCCCACCCCACTTTCTCCTTTCAATGTGTAGGTCCCCTTCATGTGATTAATGCATGGAAGGGGCTATAGATGTTGCTTTCCCCACTTCAGGTACACAGTGAATTAATTTTTCAGTGAGCTGCTCACCACATTCCAAAAAACGCTTTCCTGAGAGTTCACAACCAATTCAGAACCCAGTACAGTGGTACCTCGGGTTACATACGCTTCAGGTTACAGACGCTTCAGGTTACAGACTCCGCTAACCCAGAAATAGTACCTCAGGTTAAGAACTTTGCTTCAGGATGAGAACAGAAATCGTGCAGCAGCGACGCAGTGGCAGCAGGAGGCCCCATTAGTTAAAGTGGTGCTTCAGGTTAAGAACAGTTTCAGGTTAAGAACGGACCTCCGGAAGGAATTAAGTCCTTAACCCGAGGTACCACTGTATTTAGAGGTAAAATTGTGTTGCAACACTCTGACTAGGCAGTGGGCTTACTTTCTAATAAACATAAGATTTTGCAGTCATTTATCGGATGACCTAAATTGGAGTAGCTATTGCTTATTGTTGCTGTTTTTTAAGTTTTAAAGGGCAATCAGTATAAAGAATGCAGTGTAAATAGATATCTTTTCGGATAAGTCTTTTGTGCATATATTTTTCTAAATGCAGAAATAGAACAGGTTTCATAATGTTCACATGCAAAAATGACACAAACAAGGAGAAGCACACAAATTGGTTTAAATTTTATTCAAGTGTCTTGCGGCATCTTACCTTAAAGACTAACTGATTAATCTTGGCATGAGCTTTCAAAGACAAGACGTCCCCCCTCCAATTTTTTTTTTTGTTAAAGATGTTGCTTGATAAAGTGTGCTTTTGCCTCTGAAACTTGGTTAGCTTTTAATGTGCCACAAGACACTTCATTGTTTTTGTTACAACAGACTAACAGGGTTGATCTTCTGGAATTCCTCCACAATAAAATACTATGTCCTATCACACATGGCGGAAATAACATGAACATCAAAGCAGTTGCTTGCATTTCTATGGCAGCTATCTCCCTTTTAAACAAATGTCAGGTGGGCATGGGCAGAACCTACCTGAGAAATGGTGTTAAGTCTTATCAAAATACTTAGTTTGCTTCCCTCAAAATTCCCAGGTGTTTCTTTTAATCGGGAGCTTCAAATTTTGCTTCAAAATCCGGCTTTCGGTGAAATTCAGTAGTAATTGCTGACCCAAATGTTGCCCTCTGCATTTTATTCGGCTACAATTTGGTGGCCACTGTTAAAACACACACACACACGCCTTTGATCTTTCTCCTTGGACTACATAAGATACGGTCGTATTTTAGTTACTGTCAGCTTTGCCTGCATATTGATGGTAAGTGGGATTTTTTTCAGCCTCACAGAAGTCAAGTTTCAATGCAGAAGGCTGAAAGCATTGCACTTATAAATTCAAACCACTGATCCTTACAAAACATAAAGTGGACTGCGAAGGAAGTAAACAGGATTGCTTTAATTGTCCTCAAAGAGTACTTAGCTCGCTGGCTTTGGCCTCTTCGTTTGACAAATTAATGCTGCCCTCTAGTGGTGAAGACCTTCACTTCAGAGGCATAGCAGCTAACGTGGGAAGAGATTTCTTAGCTTTGGAAACTCGCTCTCCATTCCACTGGAAACAACAAGGCTTCTTTTCCCCATGTCTTGTGCTATAATTATTAATGCTAACCATAAACTTACATAGTAACATCAGTCAAATGCGTGTTTCATCCTTGGTGTATGTTTCAGAACCAGGCCTGCTTCTGCCCACTATCTATTTGCATTGCCAATGAGATATGATGTGTTTCATGTACCATTTCTTTCAGTTGCACATTATGCCATCTGTCAGTTGTATGCTCTAGTGACCCCTACCTGTATTGCAGAAACTCAGCCCTTATTTGGGATCCAAGTGGCCACATGCAGAGGTGTTTCTGAGGATTCTTTCCCTAAAACAGCCCAGGCCACATAAAATTCAAAAAGGCTGAAGGCAATTGAGGAGAGGTATCCAATGGGGGGGGGGGGAGCTGTGCTTGGGGAAGGACATATGGGAACATAAGGATGTGCTTGCATGTAACTATGGGCCTCTTTTGGGTGTCATCCTGAGTATTTTTTGGTATTTCTGAACTCCCATTACACTCCAGTTGGGCTAAAAGGTAAAGGTAAAAGACCCCTGACAGTTAAGTCCAGTTGCGAACGACTCTGGGGTTGTGGCGCTCATCTCGCTTTACTGGCTGAAGGAGCAGACGTTTGTCCGCAGACAGTTTTTCCGGGTCCTGTGGCCAGCATGACTAAGCCGCTTCTGGCGAAACCAGAGCAGCGCACGGAAATGCCATTTACCTGCTTTCAAACTGCTAGGTTGGCAGGAGCAGGGACCGAGCAATGGGAGCTCACCCCGTCATGGGGATTCAAACCGCCGACCTTCCGATCGACAAGTCCTAGGCTCTGTGGTTTAGACCACAGTGCCACCCGCGTCCCCTTCCAGTTGGGCTACTCTTTCATTTATTCACAATGCATATTTTTGAGATTGTTTTGGGCTGGAGATGCCACATCTTTTGCATGCAGTGCATGTGCTCCCCAGCCCTAAATGGTGCAATGCCACCTCTCTCCACCCCTGTTTGTATATTGTTATTATGGAAAAACAACAGCATAGCACTGGTGGAGAATTTAAAAAAGAGGTTCCTAGACTGGAGGTATACCTCCCAGAAACCCAAAAGAAAATGATGCATTCTCCAAATGGGCATAGGGACATCCTCAAAAATGAGGAGGCTGTAAAGAACCATATCCAAAGCAATGTTTTTAATACACTTCCATATTACACACATGGTTTTTATTCACCAGTCAAAAGATCACAGCAATCTTAATAGATGCAACCCAGTATCATAATCTTGAACCAATCAAAATCATTTGGCTCTTCAAATCAGCCCTCCTCATAATATCATGTAATTACATATAACCAGTATTTCAGTGTCTTTATTAAGATGTTGACTAATTTCCCTATTCATTAAATGTATCCTAATTTTCTTTTTCACTCATCTACAAAACAATTCAATATTAATCACAATTGCTATGCCTAGCCAATTTTCTTTTCATGCTTACAATGGCCACCATATCAGGATTGGGCATGGCTGGCAATTTTAAAATACTGTAGCGAAGGTCAAGAACAAAACAGGTCTGGGAGCTCACTTTTAAATTTATTTATTTGTTACTAAATTAGGCTGGAATCCTAAGCTGGACCACGTGGGATAGGGGTGGCTATGGCAGTTTAACTGCTTCATCTGACACAGTGCATAGCTCTGCTAGCAAGGTTGACTTGAAATGCTCTGCATTTTGCCATCTATTTCCAGTCTACCAACAAAATGTTTAAGCTCCTCGCCAATATTTTTTACCCACCAGAAACAATGGAAAGGAAAGGAGAGTGGGGAATTAAACATGCTAAGAAGTGTGCATAAACAGAGAACTGGAAGGGCTCAGGGTCCATTAGATCCCATCTGCTTCCTGGAATGCCCCTTTTTTGGAGCTTAGTCAGGTCTCCCTCTTTGACAGCAGAGCTCCTTCTCTCTCTCTCTCTCTCTCTCTCTCTCTCTCTCTCTCTCCCCAGTGTCAAAGGGGTACATTGGATCTATCTTATGGTCCCTAGGACAGCCTCTAGGTGCATAAGAAATTATATCCTAAGTGGCTCTTTGTCCATTTTCTAATGTCTTCCTACCCTTCTTCCTCGGTTCTGTGTTTCTCTTTCCTTTTCTTCTCTCTCTTATACCAAAGAAAAGAGTGGTGGCACCTTTGATGTGACCTAACTAATGTTGGGGTGCAATCCGGTTATGGAATCAGAATCCACCCATTGAAAAACAATGGCTTTAATGTATCTACTCAAGGCAACCTCGAGGTAATGGAGCTGGAAGCTGAACTGAGGGTGAACATTAGGGAAAGAAAACACTCTCCTAATTGCATCAAGATAGCTAGACATGGTCATGGAATTTCCCCTCTTGGTGGTTTCCTAGAACATTTTGGAGTTGGCACTACTTAAGCAGTACTTTAATACATTGTACTCTGTGCCTAAAGCACCCTTCAAACACACCCTTCAAACAATGCCTGCTCAAAATTTTCCTGAAAGCTACCAGGAAGGAAAATTCCATGATCATGTTTAGTCATCTTGATGTAATTAGGAGAGTGTTTTTTCCCCCTAACATTCACTCAAAGTCCTCCTTCCACCGCCGTTGCTTCTAATTTGCTTTCAGTAGATACAGCAAGCTGTTGTTCTTCAGTGAGTGGGTGCTGGATTTGCTGACCTATTGGGTGAATATAGATGACCACTGTCCCAACTGACATTTACCACAGTGTAATTTGCATCCCTTGGTAAGGTGCCCATTTTAATACTCTTAAGACACATCCACATCCAGTTAGAAATTGGGGAGCGGGGAGGGAAGTACAAAAAAATGATCCTTGTTGCTTGGCAGAATTGGTAACAACAACTAGCTAACTCAGTGATTCCATGCACATTACATGTGACTCTGAGTAAATGCAGAAGTGCATTCACCAAACAGCAACTGTCCACTTGGCAAATGGTAATCCTTATTCAGCTGTTGTGTCTCTTCCAGCTCTGTTAGCCTATAAAACCAAACATCCCAAGCTCTCTTCTTAATAAGAAAATAAGTAAGTAAGTAAGTAAGTAAGTAAGGCCTTCCACATTGCAGCTTGTCATCATTTACAATACAGATGTCTTTCTGCAAAGTCACCAACCTACTCGCACCCAAGGGTCACAGCTACTTTGAATGATTTAAGGTAATATGCTGTAAATGGGCTCATTTTCACCAGAGGGAGTGGATCTGTAGATAGCATATGCCTAGATCAAAGGTCATCATGTCACTGTCATTCAAGGAGGAAGAGATTCTCCTTCTCCCCCCCCTTTTTTTTTTACACAAACGAAGTATGACATCTAAGGAACAGTGTGTTGTTTGTTCCACTGCCAGGATATGCATAATGGAAACATTAGCTCTGAAATCTTTTTTTAAAAAAAATAAAATCTGTCAACCTAATGGCTCAGCTCCTTAACGTGTTAGAGAGCTTTAAACTATATATCAGCCTGGGTCGTATAAAGCAACCTCTAGATTGTGGCCTGACTAGATCATAGTGACATAATACAACCTTGGAACAATACAGCTTATTATTACATATCAGCTTGTCTGCTTATTCCCAAGGATTTGGGCAAATCCACTCCCCTACCCCCACCCCCAACCCGGGAAAAGATTCTGTGAGAATTTTAGTTATTTAAAAATAGGCTTGCAGTGCATCTCTGCCCCCTCCTGCTCCTTTATTTCCTCTCTTTTGAAAAAGAACACACATTTCATCCACAGTTGCAGTGGGAACTCTGAAGTACATTTACACCAGACTGAATTTAATCACACATCAGCTTGACTGATAGTTTAAACTGAGCATTATTGCAGCTTCTCCTGGCCTGGTTTGGAAACTTCACATGTTTCTCCTCCTATAATCTTCATTGCAGATTTTCCCAACATGCGTTCCCTGCTGACTCCAATCTCACCTCTTTCTTCCCGCCACCCACCCCACCTCCAGGCCTTTCTTGCAGCCATGGTGGTGAGGTGTGATTTGCTGCTGTTCTTGTCTGTACCAGCTGCTTGCACTGAGGCGCTTGCTCTTGTTTGTACAGGAGGTGATGTTGCCATCCTCTAAAATGTTCTATTTCACTAGATTATCTTTGGCAGAAGGGAAGAACTTGGCTGAAATTTCCCTCCTAGTTCCTCGGAAATAAGCAGCAACTTGGATATTTTACTCTGCTCTGTTGCGAAATGCAGGTGTCTTTCCGCAAAATCACCAACTTACTCACACCCAAGGTGGGTGGAGAAAGAAATATATTTGATTTTGGTGGGAAGGGGCTGCCACTTACCTTAGCAGATCTCACCAGGAAGTGTGGCTGGTGGGAAGCTGTGGAAATAGCCTTGTAATGCATTGCAGAGCCCGTGGTAAGCTGAGGAGAGAGCCTTGCATCACTGTGACATTGTTAAAAGTTAACAATTTGCTGGTGAGGAGGAATGAAAAACCCTTAACTGCTTTATAAGTTTAAGTAAGGTAAGGTGGAATCCCCTCCTAAACATTACACACACACACACACACACACACACACACACACACACACACACACGAGTATCTATATACCATGACCTTTTCACTCCCAACTAGTCAAGAAAATAAATTTACAAAATTGAGTCTCACATCTTGAAAAATGTGTATATTGTAACCTAGCTATCCAAGAGTTCTGAGCAATGCACACCCAATGCTTAAAAAAAAAACCAACAACTTGCTTTAGTATGCATGTGTGTCTTTATTTATGGTGATAATTGGTCCTCCCTCCCCCCAACCCCAGCTCTGGAAGGTCTATCGTGCTGACATTACAATGTAGTGTTCAAGTGAGACCGATCTCTCAGTGCATGCGAGCGATTGCAAGATTGTTACTTAGCCGTTATAATTAGAACATCCATTCCGCAGAGGGAAAACATTTAAAAGATAAAGGGTGTATTTAAAAATGAATCTTCCCAATGCAATTTTTTCATAATTATAGTTTTAACATCTTATGGTGATGGTGGAAGCGGCTACTTAAGAAAAATTAGGAGCCTCATTTGTGGGAAGATGATCCCTCAAGAGACCTCATGTTGTCATTTTTCAAGAGCCTGATCAGGGAGACCGTTCTGAATGGAGCTCACAGCTCCTGATGCATTGGAAATATCCTTGGCTTATTATGACCAGCACTGGATATTTTAATTAAAAATGCCACTAAATAGGGTGGGGGGGGTCTCATTCCCTCTCTTTTTTAAACACGTGTTTTTGGAATTATTTTCTGAAGCTGCAAACAAATGAACAAATTGTGAGCGCACAAACACATACACAGCATGCTGGGTTAGGGGAGCTATATCCCCTACAGAGACAGAAGCGGTTGGTTTCCCTAATCCACATATGCTGTATCTGATCATGAAATGCTCCGACTATAGCCCACAGCCCCATATAATTTTCACAGTTCTCTGCAGTTGCTGTGTGTGTGTGTGTGTGTGTGTGTGTGTGTTTAAGGGAGGGGGGAGAGAGAAAGGCTTTTTTATGTGTATGTGGGAAGAAGGGGTGAATCACTGTCACCTCATTTAAATTATAAGGACGCCTATTGTTTTACAAATAACCTTCATGATAAAAATAAAGTCTCGTGGCACCATTTTCAACTGTGCTTTTATCAGGACCCTCTGAGCAGAAGTGTGTACACAATACGCCCAGCAATTGAATCGCAGCTGTGCGTCTTGGTAGGGACTCTCGGTGGAGACAACACTTCGTTAATTTAAACAATTGTAGGCTGCAGGAGTTCAAAAAAATAAAACAAAATAAAACAAAATCAGCTGACTTTAACTGTCACTAGCCCAAGCACCTTTATCCCCAGGCGAGCAGCAGCAGCTGGATTTCATTTCTTGCTGCCAGACTGTCCGACATCTTTGCTGAACATCCCAGGAACTGAGCGCCTTTACTTTAAGGATTTTATTCAAGGTGACAGCTCCTCACACTTTAGCGTTCAGATCACCTCAAGTAGCTGAGATCTCAGTGAAAATGAGAGCACTTCTGCGGCAAACTCCAAATTTAGATTGACTGAGGTTATCCTTAGGCCTCTAGGACCCAACCTCCATGACAGAACAGGCCTGCCAGGAACTTTAAAACTACAGTGGAGTTTGTAATGATGTCTGGGGAGAAATCTTCTGCAGGAACCACAGAGAATACTATAAGTGATAGGAAAGGATGTCAGGTTTCGTTAGGGCTGGAGACAGTGTTAGAATATACGTGGCATAATATGGCACCGGTATCTCTGTCAGCATCTCTGTTTTCTGTCACCGCACACAATTCCAGGCCTGTCTGTAGCCATGACAGTGTCTTTTCAGATCAGGTTATTGCCAGCCCAAAGACTCGCTCAGCACACCGCCAGATAGCCCCCTTTGTTTGAAGCCTGCCCTTTTGTCATTAACGCACTTGATGTCTATTTAAAATCTGATGGTGAATGCAGTATCTGTTTTCCTGTCAAGAGATCATTGACAATATTAATACCTCATGTCCTTGCCTCATTTTCTAAGCGCTGACACCTAGCTGCAGTCTCCGGCATTCATCAAAGAGCACTCTCTCACCAGGATTTCCATAAACAGCCTTAGTCCCAATTTCTGAGAAACATGGCAGCCCTCGCAGAGGGCTTTTATCAGTGCCATCTGCCAAAGGAGTCTGAGGAATGTTGCTAATTAAACAAAACAAAACTATTGCTAATAAAAAACACACTTCGTGGTCTTTAAATTTTGATACTTAGAATCTGAAAGCACATTCAGCCTTATGAAAAGGGGTAATGATATCCACAGTGTTCATGGGAAAATGACATTCTAGAAGATAAAAGCCTGGTTTTCCGTAGATGCTGACTCCTAGGAAATGGCTGAGGAATGGGTAAATCAGTCTTTTTCGTGGTCCTGACACTTTTACTCCATTCACCCATACATCTTTTCCAATTTCATGCATCAATCTGATTATTATTTTTTAAAATGCATGAAGATTTGCAGTTAAATAAGTAGATAAGTGTAATTGTAAAATAAAAATTTGCATTTCAAAACATACTCTTCCAAAAATACTTATTTTAAAATGTATTTCTAGTGCGCACCTACACATGTTGACTCAATAGTAAGTTTCCCATTGAATTCAATGGTGTAAGTTCAAGCCAAGTGTGCTAAGTGTATTTGAAGGGAGCCTTGGGGGGGGGGCTGCTGATCCTAAGCTTTGGAACTCCCTGCAGGACAGATACCCACAGTGGGCAGGGCAGAAAGACCCAGTTTTGCTCCCCAACCCACACAGTCCAATCTAGGCCAATAGCTTATTCCTCCACTTTGAGAGCTGTTAAGCATATAGCAGTTTACTGAAAGATTCTCCATAGGTAACAAAAGTACATTCAGTATCTCTGTTTTTAAGTCTTGGCATCTTTAATATCGATCAATTACAGTCAGTTTGAGACATTTTTGGTTGTAGTTAATGAGGGGTGAGGGGAGAGGGGGAAGTAGAGGAAGAGAAAGTGAGGAGGGGAGAGATGAGGGAGGCATTAAACTTTCTTTGCATAATATATGAGTGGAGATTTTTGTTCTCATCGTCACATGGATGGGTGTCTTATTTTTATACAGTACATTTTACGGAACGGAATTCCTAGCTTTACCTTTTCCTGCTCCCATCTCCTTGCACATGCAACCATTACACCAATGCACTAAGCGCTAACCTTTTCGTTTCTCTTCTGCTGCAGGTGTCCTAGGGAAATGCCGCTATGTCTACTATGGGAAGCAATCTGAAGGCAACCGGTTCATCCGTGACGACCAGCTCTGAGGCGAACTCCGCATCAGCAAAACCATCCACGTTAGCCACACACATCACACACACACACACACACACACACACACACACACACACACAAAAGCACAAACTTCATCCACATCTTTAAAAGGGGTTAAAAAAAAAGCTTGTGTAAACCAAAGTCCTCCAGTACCTTCTGCTGACTTTGCCAGACCTGTCAAAATCATCCTTCTGCTTTAGCTTGAGTAGTCACATAGAGATTGACATGATTGCCTCTAAGCAGGTCCCATCCACCAGTGTGACAGACAGCTGCAGCAAAGCACCAGGCCTGACAGGAAGAACACCATGATGGATTGCCTGGCCCAATTGCTGCTTGCAGAAGAGCAAAGGTCACACCTGGGGCCTCACTGAGCATGCTCAGCTGCTTTTAGCAAAACCAGCCCTGTTTTATCTACAGCTTGCTTGTTGAGTAAGAAAGCTCTGTGTGTGACTGTGCGTGTGTGTGTGTGTGTGGGAGAGAGAGAGAGCACGCGCACACACACACACACAAACAACAACAGTTAACCTGGCTGCTGCTTGAAATTTCAAAGAGCACCCCCTCCTTACCTGCCTTTATTTTTTCTGAGGAATTAAGTGTTTATGGTAGATGCACAAACAATGCAGCCATGCCGTATGTGGCTTTGTGTTTCTTTATTGGGGGAAATAACAGAAGCTGTCAGAAATGTGATTTAATTTCAAATGCTGGAGGGGTGGTGGAAATTACTTGATAACATGTGGAAGTGTTAATATTAATTCCAAGCTCCTTGGGCAGGAGTTGGTTTCATAGTTGTCGTGTTTTTTGCAAAGAGGAGGTTTGGAGGTAAAAGTGCAGGAATGGAAAGAGCAGGGAAGCAGCAACAAAAACTGCTGATCCGGATTTATTTTGGGAAAGGAGAAGGGACAAAAGAGCCAAAGTCCTCTCCCCTAACCTTAACTTGTGGAAATCAGAAGCACAAAAGATGTATCTGTATGTCCTTAAGCAGTATTGACAGTCCTTTTATTAACTACTCATCAGCATAGATCCAAATGGAGCTAACCACACCTCTTGCCTTTTTGTGAACTAAAACTATCATCTTTTTAAAGTGTTTTCTGAAAGGATTGTTTCGTATTCTATTTTTTTTGGATAGATATAAAATCCCCTAAATATAAAACCAACTCATGTTTGGGTAATGAAAGCTATTACCATCTGAGGGACCACAAAGTCTTCTGTTAAATGGGTTAGCGGTCTCAGGCTGAAAGTAGCCATTACAGTAGACATGTGTTTGCAGCTGAAAACAGCCAGGTCAGATCTCCTGCTTCTGTGACGCCTAGCAGTACAAACCGTGATCATGCTTTGGGTTTCCCTTCTCCACCTCTGCTCCTGGCAGGGAAGTATGAGGGAGGTTCACATTGTATGCTTCGTATGTCTTGACATTACTAGTGGAGAGGAGAGACAGATAAGGTGTTGGGCTGCTGTTTTCAGTGGCAGCCTTGTAACATCTGGTTCCGACCCCCATTCACATTCTAGGTTGAGGCATGCTCACAGTGTGGAAAGACGGATCACATGGCCTTATGTGAAGGGTGGTCTTATCCACCCATATATTAACTTTTGTATGTGGAGGGGGAAGCAGTGTTTGCAAATACTAAACCAGGTCACTAGCTGATTACCATATTTTCAATAGCAGTCATTTATACCACACAAAGTCATAGAGCATCTCACCCAGGGTAGTCAGCAGATCTTGACTTATTCCAGCTGTTTGTTGGACTCCAGTTCTCATAATCCCTGACAAATAGTGAGGAGTTCAAATCCAACCATTTCCACAGGGCAGCATTATGGCTACACCTTAACTAACCAGACCTATCTATCTATATCTGCATACATATAGAAAGTGCCATTGAGTTCTGTTTCCACGTACACATAGCAACAGGTCAAGAGAAAGTCTGAATCCAGGTTTGACATTGGGAGCCAATTTAAGTTTTTAAAAAGTCCTATATTTTGGATGCAAGTGTGTGAGTCCTGCAGTTACATTCCTGTGTGTATATCAGGATTGTGACCATTCCGGTATCATGTTATGTCTGCATTTTAATATATACAGATATGTATATATGAAAATGTAGAAGAATATCTACGTGAAAATTCTACACCACGAGTTGACTGCAAAGGAACTGCTTTATAGTGGGTCAAAAACAGGAATCCATTTTCAGGAACTATTAATTGGTTATTAAACTGAATCGTGATCCAAAAGGCTTAAAATTAGAGGCCTGAGGGTAATTGGTATGACATTAACACATGCAAAAAAAAAGTTTTGGGGGGAACTTGAACCCATTTTCCCAAAACAACCGCGAGCTGTACAGATTTACATTTGACTGGCTGTTTTGAATCGTAAGTACATGTTTTGACCATGGCAGTGGAGTTCAAAGCAGGGGCGTTTGAAATCACCTTGTGTCACATTCAGTCTGGTTGGATATCTCTTCTTGTCTACATCAAGGACTTTTTAACCCTGCCTCAAACAATAAAATGCACTTGCAAACTGACCACATGACTTTGGTGTTTTTCCCCTTCTCCCACTGCAATGGTATGTTGTTATGTCAAAACCATATGTATCATTCTCAGAAATGCCTTTTCACCCTTTGGAGGCAGAAGTATTTTGAGAATGCATTGTGACCAGAGCGTGGTATTATTCTCAGCCTAATTTGTTTTGAGGTTTGTTTGTTTGCTTTTTCAATGTTGCATATAGCAACTTAAATTAAAATCAGCATAATTATATAACGCTTCAGCTACACAAAGTCTGGCATACCTTTTTATTTTATTTTGTTTGGCTGCAGCAGGCTAGAAATCAGTACATATATACAGTTTCCTTGCTAAGAAACAATAAAATAGCATGCAAAGGTTCTGTTGCTATTCAAGCCTGTTCTCAGCCCCCAGCATGGTGGGCAAATGGCAGGGGCCACTGAGGCTGATGCCTGCAGGATCCTGCCTCTCTGCCTGTTGTAGCCAGCAGCGTAGCTAGCCGTTCGGGTGCCAGGGGCGGCCCGTGCGTCCAGCAGCCGGGGCGGGACACACTGCATAGAGCCTTTCCGCTGCTCCCCCCTCAGCTGTAGGGCGGCTGAGGGAGAGGCGGAGGGCAGACGCAAGTCCCACGCTGCCGTTTCAGGCAGTGCTGAGCCTGCAGGCACCCAAGCCACCATGTCATTCCCAGGAGAGACGTGTGGCTTGGGCACACTGCAGGCCCCGCAGTAACTGGCAGCCTCCGCAGTGTGGCGCCCAGTGCCAGTCATGTTTCGTTACGTTTTTTGACTGAACTAAAAAGTTTCGTGAGCCCTTTTTTTAAAAAAAAACCCCTCATATTTTTGTCATTTTGTCACCCCCCTCAGTGATGACACCTGGGGCGGCCCGCACTCCCTTCCTCTGCCACTGGTTGTAGCCCCCCACCTCTACCTTCACTTGCTGGAAGAGACCAAGTGGCTGCCTGTCTTGATCAGAGCTGGGCAGCCTTCCTTCTTACGCCCCATGATTCTTTGAGTCAACACCCACCTAGCTTACGACAGCATTGTTCCAACTGTCTTTTGCGAGCATAGCTGGGTAAAGCTGCGTCCAGCCCAGCTGGCGGTGTTGGCAGGAAAAGGAAGAATTTTGCTGTGGGCATGCCACTGGAAGGTGGCAGTAGCAACCCCTCCCAATCTGAGCAGGACCCCCTGCTCTCCCACCCCCACCCCCCCACTCTGCATTACTTACTTGGAGGAGTAAGTATTTCCAGGCTTGGAGGAGGCCTCAGATATTTCACACATGTCCTCTACGACCCTTGGATGCCTGTGTTGTATGTAGAAGCATAAGAAGCCTCCCTATGACTTGCATCCTTTCCAACCCAGACAAGACTCTCTTGTGCTGCCCTGGAATGTGGCAGAGCAGGGAGCGTGCCCATCTGGGTCAGGAGGAGCCCCAGTTGCTGTGGGGCCCTCTCAGGCCCCCATTCTTCTCCTGTAGAAATGAGAAGCACACTGGAACCTCCAGGCCTTCCTTGCCAAATCATAATCGACCAGTTTAATAACAATTAACCTTGGACACTCACTTAATCAATTCTTAACGGACCAATTAGGAATCATACTTCCCTTGTGTCACGCATCTGATGTTTCTGTTGTGACCTCTGCTAGTGCCATTGGAAACTCCAATTGCAGGGTTTTTCAGTGTATGCATGGGGCTGTTTCTGTTTAATTGTGAATTGCTTTGGTGAATAATATTATCCCAATGGTAGATGAGAAATTGGAGAGGAGTGGTGAAACCATGTGAATGCCAACAGCTTGCACAACACTCTGTGTGTTTAATTCTATTTCTTTAAATGGCAAAACACTGACTGTCTGGACTGGGGTTCCAGTGGTTAGGTGGTGGTGCTTTTCACTGCCAAAACAAATTGTGCAGGTAAAGTACACCAGAGAAGGTGATTCATCCCATCATGGTCAGTTCGGATGATACATTTCAATCCCAGAATAAGGCTTTTTTTCCTAAACGCTGAACGTGCCCCCCTTCCTTCTTACCCACAATTTTCCATTGGAAAAATGCCCTCCTGCCCCCACTTCCCCTCCCTATTTCCCTTTGGTTCCCTTTTGTGTACTTAGCACATTCCTGTGCTGAAGGGTGAGGGGAATATTTCTGACACTTATCTGGTTTGTGAAAGAGTGGCAGTGTTTATAGCCTTTGCTTCCCTGTGAAACTGTCACTTCCTCAATTCTTTCAGATTCAGCTGGCCCATGGAGAATTATTCTTAGATTGTGTTCCCAGGACCTCTGCATAACCAATTATGCCTGGTCTCTCAGGGAAGGCTAGTAGTATCGCTATAGCAGGCCATTTGTCCCATTCAAAGCTTTGCCTTGGCGGCCACTGAGTCATTAACAAAATGAAACTGGTTAAATAATCTGCTCTAAGGACTTAAAACAAAACAAAAAAACCTTCTGATATATATTCCACCCTATGCTAAGGCATTAGACTCTGAGCAGTCTGTGTATGTTTCTTTATCTTTTTTTGCTTTTCTTTTTAAATCACAAAGCACCAGGGCCAAGTACCATGCCTGAGGCTGAATTCAGAGGTTCCTCTTCAGGTGAAACATCAAAAAAGAAAATGGAAATTCAAGGTAAGGCAAAATGGTTTCAAGAAAGCTAGCAAAGTATCTCGAAACAGTTCCACACAGCTATTGTTACAGGACAGCAAGATCACAAAAGAGAAAGGGAACCTGAAACTCTGGAGCAAAGTGGACTAGAATTGGGCATATTATTTTTAATATTGTCCTTCTTCATAGAGGTGCTTCAGACTCTTGATCATTTTTAGTTGCCCCACGCTGCAACATTCCCAATGCTGTGCACACAGCCCAGGGTACTTGGCGCATGAGTGCAATAACAACAACACCCCCCAAGCCACATTTTTGCATACAAAGTTGGTCATTTTCTGCAGCCCTTTTAGGTGGCTGGCTCTGACTTTGATTTGTAGCCTAATCTTTCTCCTGAAAGAGCTGGATGTCTCAGCTACACCAAGTGTCAGCTCCTTGGCAGAACACAGACTTATTTAGCTTAGGGAAATTGCCAAGGAATAAGAGCCTGAGTGCGGCTGCTGCAAACTATAAAGCAGCACGATTCAGATCGCCATGAAGGCACCTATTGTACTGCTGTGAAGTCATTCTGACTGCTGCGGCATTTATGGCGTTTTTACAAAAGGATGGCCAGTTATACTTTGTGACTTTTAAGGCTATTAACTCTTGGCACACTTTTAAGGGTTGAAATTAAACTCCAAGACGCTGAGGCAAGCAGCTTCACCCACCACACTTCTAAGTAGGAAAAAAATGTGCTTTTGGCCAACCCCACCCCCACCCCAACAGACTATGCAAACCTTCAAGCTGATACCTCTCAACCTTGCTTGGAGACACTGTCGTCTTAATGGGAGCTCTTCCAATGTCACATACGAGTCCAAGTGAATCAGAAGAATTACATCATATGGAATGCCTTTCTGATTCCCAAATCCTGGCTTGAGTGGACATTTCCAACACCCCACTCTAAAAACAAAACAAAAAAAAAGCATCACTGGCTATTAGCCCCCACAGTGTTAGCTGAGACTAACAGCTGTTCTACAAGGCTTGAAATCATCAGGCTTTTGGGAGAGGGGAACTTAACCATGGGTAGTTCCCACATGTTCAGTGCTTCATTTTAGCATGCCCAGGATCCATAAACTGGGAAGATGCTGTGGTCAGCAGCAGTGGGTCCCAGCATCTGCCCAAGGATGCAGTATGCGTGTCCTTGCGTTCACCACCATGCAAGCTCTCCATGATCCTTTTGCCATAATCCTCACCCTTATAAAAGTGATACCAAAGACTTTTAGACACCAGCTTGGGCTGGTGAAGCAGCTACACTTGTTTTTGGACTGGGATAGCCTGAACACTGTTGTGCATGAGCTGGTAACCTCTGGGATGGATTACTGCAACATGCTCTGTGTGCGGCTGCCCTTGAGGTTGGCTCAGAAGCTGCCACCCAAATGCTCCCTGGGTAGGATACTGCTGGCAAATTACCCAACTGTTTGAAATAATTACACTGGCTACCAGTTAGCTACCAGGCTAAGTTCAAGGTGCCAATTTTGGTGTATACAACCCTGTACTGCCAGGATACCTGAAAAGATAATCTCACCCTTTAAATACCCAGTTGATCATTGCACTCTGAAAGTGAGGGCCTTTTGAAGACACCATCTTATCCACACAATGTAGGAAAGGACACCTACCCGTTGGAATTCCCTCCCCTTGAATATCTGACAGGTGCCATCTCTGTTGTCTTTTTGGAACCTACTGAAGACCTTCTAAGTTGAGATTTCCCCCAGTCTGCATCTGTATTGGAATTTTTGAAGATGTTCTTAATGTGTTTTATCAGTGGTTGTTTGCTGAACCTGGGTTCCTTTGGGAAGAAAGGCAGGATACAAATCTAATAATAAATGAACAATATACCTCCCCCTGGCCCCTCCCCTCCCTCCATGGGCTTTGTCAAAATGTGACCAAGGCAAAATTGTTTGAGGAAAATGTGTTTTTGTTCATTCTTCTGTAAGGCAGGCTTATCTGCAAGGCAGATGCATTCAGCTCACCCATCTTGAGTTTGATAGGAGGAGAGAGAGAGAGAGAGAGAGAGAGAGAGAGAGAGAGATCACCTTCCACCTCACTTGTTATTTTTTAAATCTCTACCTAATATTCTACACTCCTGCCCCAGTGAAGCAGGGCCTGGATGTTTCTCATTCTTTAACTGACTTGAGATGATCATGGCTGGTGAGGAGGGCAACAAAAAAAATTTAAAAAGCATAGACACCTTTGGAAAGACCTGCTTTCATTAGCTTGGAGTGTCCCCCTCCCCCACCCCTTCCTCTGTGCTCTAACACAATTATTTTTACAACACCTCAGGGAAATAGCCGAGATGTTAGGGCCTAGCTTGGAACAACACCTCCCTTTACAATGAAGACATATATAGTCGGCTGGTCTCCATGGTGCACCAAAAGGAGGCAAGCTGTTTATTCACACAAAATAAATCCCTTTACCATAGTGATGACTTCGAGGCGCAACTGGAAACTCTAAACCTGAGTCAGCCATTTGTGGACTTAGCGCTTCTTCCTGTTACATCCACAAAGTAGCTCACAGTTAAAGCTGAAAGATCAGCCTTTTCCCTGTGGAAGGAGAGTTTAACACACGAACTCTTAGACTCCTGATTGCAAGGAGCCAACCACCGTATCCTAAAATAGCATCATTATATGCACATTGTGCCAAAGGATGCATTTCTGTACACATTTTAACATTAAAAATACACATTTTATATGCATTTTGGTATATATATAAAATTTCCATTTGAAAACAATGCTCCAAAATTTGGAAAATGTACTGAAGGAGAGCAGTGGTGTGATCTGTGTGTTAGTCCAGGAAATGCAAATCCAACCAGCCCTATAAAAAAGAAAAAGAAAAAAAGATGCAGATTGAACAAACTTGTCTTGAGAGTCCTCATGCAGATTTAGAGGTGCATTCACTTCTGCAACTGCATCCGTATCAGCAGATTTTGCCCCCAAACTACTTCTTTTTTATGCCACTGTGAGAACTAATTATTGGGTGGGAAAGGGCCCTTGGGAAGAGGTGAAATTGTAGAATGAAGGCTTTCAGCCTCCAGCTTCTGGTTTTGTCCCCAAAGCCCCCCCCCCCACACTACACACCCACAATATTTTGCCCACAAAACTCCCAATATTGGGACGGGGCGGGTGCTGGCACTGGCCCTTCCCTGTCCACACTCTCTGGTTATCCTGACTGGCCAACGTAAACAGAATTGGCCCCCTTTGAGTGGTAGATTGCAGATGGACTCCATCTCCCCAGAGGGTCTTTACTGAGTCCCCCTCCCCCAAATTTGTTTTCAAGTCAAGTAGCTCCCTGCTTGGCCATCCCTCTTCCCTCTATCATTTCTGATGCTTGGACTTTATACACCTTAGCAGCTTATAATGCAGTAAGGTCACTCCCCATGTTTCAAGTTGCATTTGCATGCTGTTGTATGCACCAGGAAGAGGCTGGGATGTCTTTACCCAATGCACATTACCTGTCTGGTTTCCCAACAGGAAAACACACCCTTCAAGTCCTGTTCATGAGGCTGACATCCACACATGCACAATGGCTTCTTCAAATGCACACACCCCTGCTTAACTGTGAAGTAAATGTGGTTTAGTTTTCCTTTTGGATTGATGCTAGTTTGAACTGATGCTGGCACACTGAACATCACTATTTCTCTAGCATCTCTAGTTCCAATGCTAGCACACTGAACATCACTATTTATCTAGAAACTTTAGGATAGCTTTGCATTGTGCATAATGTTGTGGGTACACAGCTTCAGATCGGGTTTTTTTAAAAAATTTGTAAGTCACTTTGAGTATTTTTGTTTGCTGAATTCTGTTTATGAATCACTTCCCATAATATATACTGAAGCGATTTCACAATAGAAAACATAATCACCATTTATTTATTTTTTACAAAATTTCATATATAAAACCAATGAGGAGAGAGAAACACTTTCATATGCAAAAACAATACAAAAATACAATTTCACTAATCAGAACAATTAAAGCAATTTCATATGTAAAACAATTTCAGATCTAATACAGATTACAGATGGATGGGACTTAAGCAAAACAAATAACGAAATATACATTTGGGATTGTATGAGCTTTTGGATTTTTCCACATTTATGGCATCATTTCCCTTTCTACCCACTATTTTTTAAAAATGTTTGTGTTTTCATGAGTGTGGTTTTTTTTGGGGGGGGAGGATGGGTGCCTAGAGGTCAAAGCAGTGTGTGTGTGTGTGTGTGTGTGTGTGATGTACACACATGTGTAGACATACAGGTCGTCTTTGTGTTTATATTCATGTATTCCTTTTGTAAACAGTCTGCGCAGTGGCTCCTTTCTTCCTGTCATCAAGGCACTAGGCAGGCGTATGAGAGATCACGAAATGACCCCATGCCCATAAGAAATAAGCAGTTTGCTGGTGTGATGTAATGCGCATCAAGAATGACAAACTCAAGGATTTTCTTCCATTCCCTGAGATTATTGCTCTTGCCATTTCTCATCTCCTGCCTCCAGGCTGCTCACTCTGATTCATGAGATGAGGGAGGTAGAACCCTTGAAGCTTTGGTGATCCGGTTGTCCTTATCCTATTGCCCAGAGCTGCACATGCTAGTGAGGGATCATAAATTCACCCTAGCCTTCTTTAATAACCTAGCTGCTTTATTTAGCCCTCTGACCCCCTGCTGCAGTGAATTCTGGGTCTGCCTTGTGCTGAGCCGTATTTCTTTCAGTTGTGGCGCTCTTCTTTTTTTGCCAGCCAGTGCTTTTCTTCCATTTATACGATGGCAAGGGAGGATAAAAAACGAGGGCACCTGAGTTCTAAAGTAATATGTGATGCCTGATGAGTTTGTGGCCTCTGTGTCCTGAAACAGACCCTTCTTTTGAGCGCGGGAACGCTGTCGCCGGCCTTTTGGGAACAGTGCTGAGGACAATTCTGAGGCCAGATTATGACATCAAGGATCTGGCAGCATCACTGTCAGCCACTGTCCTAGTCATACCTTCCAGAACATTCCATCCTGCGAGTGAAGCTAACACTGGAAGCTATGTAGCAGTTGCTAGGCAGCCACTCACACTTGGTTTGCACACTTTCACTCCTCCTCCCTTGGGTTTTATTTTGTCCACCAAGCAGGCAGGGATTGACCCTAAGTTTGCTCAGGTATTGGCACCAGCCTAGACACAAGGGGTGTCATGGCCTCAATTCCTTGGGCTTAGGTAAATGATTATGAAGAGAACAGAAAGCACAATGGGACACTAGGGACTATGATTGGAGGCCTGGTGGGACCCGGCCCCTCATGATTGGGGTGGGAAGGAGCTCAGCCCCATCCCCACATACTTTGGGGGAACTGAGCTACCTTCAGCCCTATAGAGTTGGCGTCAGCAAGGATTTTGCGCTAGGGACTTAGCCTTACATTGCCAAATAGGCATGCTTGTCAGTTGCCCATGTCTCCATCCATTGGCATATAGAACTGACACCTTACATTTTCTGTTTGCATTACACAGAGAATCTCTTAGCTTCGTTGTCTGCAGTGCAAACCCTTGTCCCATTTGGAAATACAAAGTAGATGCACAACCATCATAACCATTCTAATCCAGAGCACAAAAAGCATATGCATAATTGGTGGGGGTATGTGTGTGTGGTCATCGTCATCACCACCAGAATCATGGATTGTGTTCTCCTCCTCTGGCTGCTACCCCCCAGCAGGTTTCAGTGGTAGCTAATGAAGAAATGCTATAAAACTGATCAGCTATTTTTGTGTGTGTGGTGGGGTGGTCATTTGTTGAAACAAGTTATGTGAGTCTCCCCGCCCCCTGACGCCACCCAGTGTTGCAGGGTAGGTCCATGTTGAGTTGTAGCAACCTGCCATGATAGTAGTCAAGCCTCCACTAGTTCACAGAAGAGATAGAGGACCCCCTCCCCAGTTTCACTTCAGATTATTTTGCTCCAGCATATTGGACTGGATCTTAAAAGCAGAATTGATTCCGCAAGCCATTGGGCAGGCACAAAGAAGCCTACCCACAGGGACACTGGACGTTTCTGAGCTATTTCTGAGGGAAATCAGCAAAAACGACACTGCCGACATGGGCTGCCATACGTCCAGGTTATCCTGGAGATTTCACCAATTTCCGCCTGGACACTGCTTGCAGCTGCAGTATTCAGGATATGTCCAGGAAATTCCAGACATATGGCAACCCTACCTGAGAAACAATGATGTGATCAGTACTGGGGGCATCTGTGCGTGCAGCAGCTGAGGGATACTCCTAGGCCACAGGAGACTCTCTAGGCATACCACTCAAAGGGACTGGGTTGGTAATGACATTGCTAATCTGGCACCACAATGAATGCTAAGGTCCATGGCTGATGAGGCCTGGCATGACGTGGAGACATCTCTAAGCTGCTCCATGACTCACCTTGCTTATTATTTCTAGACAGGCCACATAACTCACCAGCAACCAGTAGATTCATCCAGCCTTTGATATGGAAGTCAACCCCACAAATCTGAGGAATCCATCCCAGATTACATTTTATTTGAGATGGAATTTAGCACTGTTTCCTAGTCCACTGTTTAGGAGCAGCTGGATGCTTGGCTTGCAGGAAGCTGACTTCATTAGGTTGGGGTCAGATCCCAAAATAAGTCTACTTGTGACACAGAATTGGGGACAGGATACTGGGTGCAAATGAAACAAACCCTGCGCTTGGTTTGGGAAGGGGGAAATACTTGCTTAAATAATAATCCCCAAAGCTTTTATCATGAACAATTCCCATTCTCTTGGATCTGAAAATAATTTTCCTTCAGGGTCGCCTCTGCTAAATGGCAACACATTAAAGGCTGGGAGGGGGGCTGTGTCTTTAACTGTGCTAGCCAAAATGTTCAACAGCAAATAAGGAAAGAAAAGGAACAAACTAAAACATTTATCTGCGTTTGAGGGGGAGATTTCTATTTTCTGTACACTCTCTCCCCATTCACACCATCCCACTGTCATGTCCCTGTGCCCCTCTCTCAAAGCTTGGCTTAGCACATATGAGGCAAATCTGTAAGCCCCTGCCTTGTGCTTGATTTATCACTCTGTCTAGGTAGCCAAATGATTTAAGTGGAAACCAGCCTCATAGCCTGTAGGTGCTACTGACTTTTTAATAAGAGGGATTTTTGTAAAAATGCCACTTGCCAGAGGAGTCACATTATCACAGTCTGATTGTATTTGGAAAATGCTAAAATTAAATCCACAGAATTTCACCTCCAAGGCCATTAGATTAAAAAAAAAATATGTGCTGCTCATATTAAACTGGAAGGTAGACAGAGAGCACACCCTCAGTCGCAGAAATCAATGACAAGTGAATAACTATTAACTATAATTCTTTGGATACCCCATCACCTCTTCTGAATTGGGGCTTTTCAGTAATATGTGCAATGAAAGCAATTTATTGGGGAGGGAGCTATTTAGATATGTTTATGGCATACAAAATTATTTTCTATAAAGTACTGTCATGATGTTAGCACAGCAAAAAGAACACAGAACGTTTGCTTCACATGAACCTTCTCCTGCCAAACTTTTTTTTTTCAGGCTCCCCTTCCCTAGCTACAGTTCTCTCAGCACATGGCCTAACCTGTTGGAAACTAGAAATGTTTCATCAGAGCCAGAAGCTGCAGTACATGCACACCTTTGCATTACTTGTAGATTGTTGCATTTCTATGCATTTCTATCCTGCACCAGGTATTTTACCACTATTCCTCATTTCAGATTGATACCTCTCTGCTTCTTCCAAGTCTCCTCAAGCAACTGGGCAACTGGATAGCTCAGTCGGTTAAGCATGAGACTCTTAATCTCATGGTCAAAGGTTTGAGCCCCACATTGGGCAAAAAGATTCCTGCATTGCGGGGGAGGGAGGGTTGGACTAGATGACCCTTGTGATCGCGTCCAACTGTGACCGTGATACTTTTGGTCCCATGTTCCCCTCTTTCCCTTTCCTTTAGCTCTGCAGATTGTTAGAGTATGATGCAGATCTATATTACCCTCACTCTTCACCCCATTTTCATAGGAATGGCAGCCTTTTAGGGTCTCTGACAGGCACCCGCACTTCCATTTGTGCTTTTCTGGGATCCCCAATTGGTGTGTTGTTGTTTGCAAATCACACCCTGCTCTTCGGTCCTAAGCGGGGTGCCAACTTTAATAAAATATTGGGGGGGAATAAGCCCTGCCCTGCATAACACACACACCCCATTTGAATGGCAACGCCCAGCACCCTTGTGGGGGTCCTGAGCCCCTCAAATATTTTATGGAGGGGCAAAGGGACCTCAACCGCTAAGAGTTGGCTTCCACTGGTCTCTCACAGCTACTGTTTATAAATCTGGGCACAAAGTCAGCTCTGGGAAAGGACAGGTCCCTCCCACCAATTGCAACAAAAGTTCCCAAGTATTAAGGCTGCATCCTGATCACAACGAAGCACTCTGATCCTGTGGAGGAAGAGAAGATACTCAGACAAAACAATCCAAATCCTTTGTATGACTGACATCCAGTCAAGGTCACTAGGGGTCAGGTGACCATCTGGAGTGAACACATGTGGTTTCCTTAGAGACACCTCGGGAGCAGCTGGGGCAATGGCTCAATGACTAACATCAAGGACCATCTCTTCCTTGAAAATATCCTTTCTGGAATGCAGAGGAGATGTGCTTGGGTCAAGAACTTGACAAATTACTGTCTGTGTCTTGCAGGAATTAATCCGAAAAGAAAAATCCACCCTGACCTTCTATGAACTCAGATGTTGGGTGGCTGGTCCAATGTTATGGCTGCTTCATAATATCAATTAGACGAGTGGGGAGCGTGTTGTTTTAAGTTTCTGAACTATTGCTGTTGCCTGCGTCCATTTGTCTTCTCTCTCTCCCCCCGCCCCCTTATCTTTCCAGTGTGACATGACAAGGATTTGATGTGACACACACCAAACTTTGAATGTCCTGCAGCCAGCTTCAGTGGCTCGGATGCTGTCATCTTGAGCCACATCAGGAGGACTGGCTCAATGGCTGCGTTCGTGACACATGTCAGAAACTTTTAAACGTCTGCTCTTTTTTTCATCAGGATGCTTCTGCATCCTTGCGAGGGAAGAGCTGACATTTTCTGTTGGGGTGGAAGTTGCTGCGGTCCCCTCTTCCTGCCTCCTCTAACTGTCAGCCCAAGTTTCCCCTAAACATATCAAAAGGCAGCCAAATAAACCTTGTCATTTAGAAATATATTCAGCAGTAACCAGGCTTTTACAGCAATGTTTTTGTTTTGTTTTGTTTTGTTTAAAAAAAAGAAACTTGGGCACATTTTCTCATAGAACAGATGCACCACACAAAACACAGCGCCAGGCTATCTCTGACCTTTGTTATGTGCTGCATTCAAAACTGATGTGCAGAACTCGGCTACACATGAATTCCTTAACATTTCTGGACACTCTCCCTCCTACCCATACACTAACGTGGAACAATTTGGTATACAAAACACAGACAACATGGTAGGAGTGTCCCCCACACTTGGCAGAATTAACATTTTGAGCAAAACGTTTAGTTTAAGGGCAAAAGAATAGGCAGCTCTGCAGATACGCAGCAATGGGTTCTCAGGGATGGCTGCTACTGAAAGTCTCAGTACTTGGCAAGGAGAAGCAATTGCTGGATATGTTATTACACAAAATCACTGTAGACTTCTTTTGATCCACCCCACCCAGCACAAATGGACAAAGGAAGACCCTGGCTGGATCAGATCAAAGGGTGTAAAGTCAAGCATCCTGCTCTACCAAGGAACTTCCAAGAAGTCTGCAGCGAAGTAGGACAGCATCATCCCTCTCTCGCAATTACTATATTACCTTTGAATACTGTGCTTCTGTGAAGCTGGTATTAAAGGCTGTTGCATTAGCAGTCCTTTGTTAAGGAAACTGTTCGTAAATATTCCAGAGTGGTCGGTTGTAGGGATGGAAAGAGCAGCTTTATTCGATCCAGTTTCAGTCTCACTGGTGCTCAAGCCCAGGTCTGTCCCATTTTGTGTAGACTTTTTGAAACGACGCCCAAAGAGTCCACAATGAAATGGTATGCATTTTGTACACAGTTTTAGCCAAAATACTCATTTTCTCCATGAAAGCACGCGTATTTCAAAGTGTTTCAATGCCTTTCCCATAAGATATACAATTTGCAAGCACTTTTCGTTCACCGAAGTCACATTCTAAAATTCAGAGAAGTTGTGATTTGATCCCCATAAGCAAGTCCAGAAGCGTTGGACTGGAACAAATTCTTCCTCCGTTCCTAGATGGTAGATATTTGTTTCCTTAATGGAGCGACTCATTAGGAGACAGTATTATGACACCTTTCACCAATCTGGTTTGAATTGGGAATGGGGAAATTAGCCTATTTCTGTTCTGTGTATGTTTCCCATATGTGCAATCATAGGTCTATTCTGCCCCATGCTTTGTGGACTATATTGTTTAAAGCACATTAGAATTTTGCACTTAAATTGTACACATTTTGCATGCATTTTATGTGTATTTCCACCCTAAAATACAGAATTCTGAATGTCCCCCCCACCCCAGATATATGTTAACTTAGAGATGGAAGCCCAGTTTGGTTGACACCATCCCAAGTTGGGGGGGGGGAGTTTCACAGTATGGACACCATAAGAAGGCCCTTTTGTGCACCCCCTCTCAGTGGATTAATCCCACTGGAAGAGCTCCATCCCTTGCCAGCTGCAGCATTGGCTGGTGTACGTTTTGACAAAAAAGAGGGGGGGGGTTTATCCATGTAACTTTTTGTTTCTTTATTTCTTTATTTTTCTGGCAGACTTTGATAAATGTGCAGGCATGGTATTCCCTTCTGCCAAAGTTCAGAAGGATCAGCTGCAGTAGGTGTACTGCAAGGGCAGGCTTTGCAATTTGTGAGTGATTAAACGAAGGATTACTTCATCTCCCCTATTTTTTTTTTCTTCTGGGCAATTTGTGTGAAAATAGTACATATGATAGAGGTGCCCTTTGGCAGGAAACCTGCCAAAAATCAGAAGGATAGATGTAGGGTGAATTTTGATGTTGTTGTTGCTAGGCAGTTTTAAAATAGATTTTGTGAGGGAGAACTAAAAGTGATTGACTTCCCTCCCTGTAGTTTTTGTGTGTAATGATTTTAATATGAATGTGGCATACATTGCAGAGATGCCCCTAGGAAAGTAAGCTGTAAAATTTCAGAAGGGTAGGTGCAGGGGCTAGAGAGTTAAGATAAATGAAAAGAACAGCTTCAGGCTTGTGTTCTGCGGAATTGACACCAAGGCATAGAAACTAAGTGCAAAGCTGATTTGACAGGAATGGAAGTGTGGGCATGTGGCAGAGAGGCAGCAGGACTTGAATGTCCAGCAATTCCCAAGCATGCACCACTTAGCAGAACAGGGAACAAATACAGAGCAGGCAAGCATAATGTGATAAGTCAACATCCCTTCTCCAAAGCACTGTGGCTGGAGATCCCTGGCAACCTGTCGGCCACAAAACTGTACTCCATGCCTGTTCACATTCTGACATTTCCCTTACATCAGGGGTGGTTAACCTGTGGCCTCCAGATATTGTTGGACTACAGATTCCATCATCCTTACCATTGGCTTGGGCTGATGGGAATTGGAGTCCAACAACATATTGGAGTCCAACAACATTTAGCCATCCCTGCCTTATATGCTAATTGTGTCGGGAAAGATTTTACATCCTCCCTAGGACCATAGCATTATGGGGTTAAATAATATTGTCAGGGTGAGTTTTACTGACAGCTGAAATAAAGTCACCAAGCTAGCTCCTACCGTGTTGAAGTTAATTTCCTATTTCAGTTTAGGCATCTGCAGGTCTACCACACAATACCAGTAGTACAGAAAAAGCGGGGGGAGAGAGAAAATGTGAGAAGATTTAACAGAACTAAGATGCATTTGTTTTTGGCTTCTAATTAATCAAGATAACATCTCTTTCAGCCATTAGACAGTAAAATCAATAGGCTGGGCAGCCTGACTGCCATTTAGACTTATATACGAACACCTATTATTGGCAAAATAGTGATGTATTTAACCATTTCATCCTTTATTATATTTCAAATAAGGATCACTCTCGACAAGAAGGAGATGAACCAAGTGCCATGATAATGTTTGCCTTGCTGTAAATGTTCACCTTCCTCACCTTATTTCCCCAGGTAGGGTTTCTTTCTTACGCTTGTGAACAAAAACCACACCTCAGAATACCAGACTCTGCCTGATAACTGAATTACAGCTGAATTTTGAGACAAATTTGGAGGTGAAGTACATGCAGACATTTCTAAAGTAGTTCAACATTTTTTGACAGGGCAGAGCTGAAGCCACTCACATATTTTTATGAACAATTTCAAATGTCAAAACCAGTTCAGTACCTATTCAACTTCATCCCTTCATAATCCTGTCCCTCCAAATGTCTGCAAAAGTAGGGAAATTGCTATGTAGGAGCAAAGAAATGTCCTGTCCCCATTACGAGAGCAGCTCTCCTCTCAATAACAGTTTATGGGATACACAAGTGAAGAGAGCGCTGCTGTGCTCAGCTCCTTCTTATGGGAAGTCATTGACATCTGGTTGGCTATTGTGGGGAAAGATTCTGGGCAATAAGGGCCTTTTGTTCTGATCAATCTTCCTATGTTCTTAAATCCAGGATACAGTCATCTTGTTGATAAACATCGAACCTCTTGCCAGCATCTCTCTTGCTTAGCTTTCGCTAATAGGATAAATCAGGGCTTTTTTTCCCCAGCCAGAACTCTCCAGAACTCAGTTCCGTCGCCTCTCAGGTGGGTGTCATTGCCATTATAAGAGAACAAGTGAGGCATTCGTGGTGAGTTCCGGCACCTCTTTTTCTAGAAAAAGAGCACTGGTATCAATACTATCCATATCAGTACCTCATTTTTTTTTCTCCTCCAGGAATACTACGGTGCTCAGGATTGCCTAATCACATTCAGCATATTGTTGCCATATCATCATATATCTTTCGAAGACTATCAAAGGAGCAAAAACTAAATATGGACCCTTAGGTCATATCCACACCAAACATTTAAAACACTCTTATACCACTTTAACTGTTATTGAGAAACTCAGTAGCTATAGTTTGTTAAAAGTGCTGGGAATTGCAGCATTTACTCTGAGTGTGACTCACATTGGATACAACCCATTATTATATTTGGGTACGGGGTCATTTTTGTCCTGGCGGCTGCTGCTGCTTTCCTGGATGAGACTCACAGATGGTCCCACTCAATCAGGGATCACCCAGTGAATGGAATACAATAAGCCCACAATTTACGTGGGGTTTATGTTCCAGGGATTGCACCTAAAACTAAAATCACGTATAGCCAAAACACACTGGATTCAATGGTGAGTGCAATTGCCAGAGTCATCTTTCCCAGAACCCCGTTCCTTTTCTGCCCTTTTATTAGTTGTTGTTGTTTTTTAAGCCACATACATAAAGCTGAATACATAAAGCATAAGATAACTGCACATAGGTTGTGGAGCTTTCTGTACCAAAAAAAGGACCTAGCCAATCAGATTCAGATTCATGGCGAGGTTACTATGGGGGAATGAGGGCATCAGAAATAATTTAGCATTTTCTCAATGAGCACCTAAATCACTGAAATGGGTTGTTCGGCACTGGCAAAAAATGTTTGCAAACAACTGTGAGCAGTTTTAACTCAGCTCTGACGTGCAAATCGCTTTCCCAAGAACATTCCTGCTGGTAAATACTGTATATATTTGCTGACTCACACTTGCAAAGGGTTAATCTGAGCTAATCTAATCTAATCTAATCTGTGGGTGGGATTTAGCAATTTCCCAGCAGCCTTTGCTCCCTCTTTCCCTCTGCTTCCTCAAACAAGCTGCAGCCAATTAAAGGCTCACACCTGTGAGGAAAAGCAGGTGAGTGGGAAATCTCTCCCAAAGGAGATTTTTATGAGCCCCTTCCTTAGACTGCATGGTTCTTTAGTAAGGAAGCAAAACTCTTTCTTTTCAAGTCGTTTGGAACCTCTTTCTTTATTTTACTGCCAACAGATGGATAGTTGTTTGCTGAAACGTCTGAAACTCTGTGAGTAAGATCTACATTTTGGTATCTGTGATTTACTCTAGCCTAAGTATCTTTTTTGTGGGGGTTTAAGGTGGCCATGGGGGTCACATGTACTGTAAAATCTAACCAAATTTTAATGTGCTTGGCTCATTGTGCTAACTACGAGAGAGTCAAGAATCTCTCTTGCAAACCTCTCTCCAACGCATTCTAGAGCACTAGGGATACCAACCCCTTTCCCTACTCTCTTCAGCTGCTAATGTAAATTAATGAGAACAATATTTTCCTTCTGAATAGGTTAGACAAATGCTAAATTATACGCGGGCTGTATCGGTAACTAACAGCCAAATGTGCATTATTCTCAGGGCGCTGCAACATCGGATGATGGAACAGGCTCATTTTAACAAATCTCTGAGGCTTCAGACCAATAAAATATTGAGGTATACATAATTTGTCTACCAAAGTTAGAAAACAGCAAAGTAATTTGGGGAAAGTTTGTAGTTTTATGTAGGCTGCCGCTGTTCGACGTCCAAGACGCCTTGGGCTGCTTTTGGCCACATGAATCTGCACAGCTGCACAAGGCCCCAAATCAGCCTGTTTTGAGTTTCCCCAGCAGCACTTAATTTTAGGCCTTCCACCCACCTGATCCTTGATTGGTGGAGAGGCAGGGGATGAAAACAGCAGCTTTAAATGGCTCCCCCATTTAGTCTATGTACAATCTCTTACTGATCAACTTAGGGGTTTTTAGCCTGTAATGGGGCGGTCTAAAGGCCTACATGACCAGGTAAGCAATATGTCTAGCTTTGCTATTTAGATGTGATCAAAGCCCTGACTTCTCTTTATGCCTCTTTCCTGATCCTCAGTGTTTGTCCTAACTTGGCTGATTTTAATAGACTATGATAGGTCTATAGATATGCTGTGTGTTTTTATTGCCTGTTTTGAAGAGTTTCTGAAAATGCACCATATCCATGGGTTTAGCTTGTATGCAAATCAAAATCATCCTTGTATCTTGCAATCTCCTCTGTTTTTACTGTGGGGTTTTTTTGTTTTTTTTGTCCTGATCCTCTGTCTCCTCGCAATATTTTAATATTCAGTTTAATACATTTTCCAATATAATGGGGGTTTAGTTCTCTCCTGCCAAGTTTTGTTGTCTTGCTTCATGAAGAACAATAGCCATAGAAAGATGGCCTCCAGCACTGTACAATTTATAGGTGTGGAGTGGTTTAAATAGCCAATTTGTAAAAGCTTCAGACTCAATTTATGTGCTAGGTTTCCCCTCCCCCCGGCATTTACGTTGATAAAAGTGTAAAATGTGCCAAGCTTCAATTCTGTCTTGCACCTTACCAACTAACCAAAGAGAGAGTGGCCTGTTCAACACAGTTCCAAGTCCATTTGTCATTGAAAATAACAAATGCAAAAATATTCTTAAAATGCATAAACCATAAATTGAAGCTACCTAAAAAATAAATAAACAGATGGAGATAGATTCCTCTCCTTCCTGGAAAATACTTTTAGGGTCTCTCTCTCTCTCTCTCTCTCTCTCTCTCACACACACACACACACACACACACACACACACACACACCCTGTTTGGCGTCACATTTTCCCACAATTTCTCCAATGGCTGCTACTTTTCTTATTCACATGGACGATTCCAGCCATTCACGGATCTTGTAGTGACCAATCACAGTATGTAGCCAATCGCTTTCAGTTAACAATTCAGGTAACAATTCCGGGATTACAAGAGGGAGATGAAGCACCCAGCTGATGAAGCACCTCAGTGCCAGTGGAGAAGTGTCAAAATAAACTGAAGTTAAGCAGACAGGCAGGGTGAATTCAGCAGTGGAGTGGAGGCCAGGGTGGTCAACTCTTTCTCCTTTTGATCCCACAAGCCCTGGATTCATAAGAAAATAAGTTTGATAAACAATAACAGCTACAAAGACAGAAAGGCAACTGGGGTTTGGGAGTGTCACATGTATAACTCTCCCTGCCAAAGAGGAACCCTAGATGTGTACTTGGTGTAGTCGGCTTCTGGTACACAAGGGGCCTTTGTTACCCTGGGAGATTGAGGGTAGTTTTTGTGTGTACGCACCCTTGCCTTCTCCCCATTTTTAGTGCAAATACATTCTGGCAAGCTCCTGAATAGGGTTAGGGCAGGGGTAGGCAACCTAAGGCCTGTGGGCTGGATGCGGCTCAATTGCCTTCTCAATCCGGCCTTCGGACGTTTTTACATGAGTAGAATGTGTGCTTTTATTTAAAATGCATCTCTGGGTTATTTGTGGGGCATAAAAGTTCATTCATTCCCCCAGAAATATAGTCTAGCCCCCCACATGGTCTGAGGGATGGTGGACTGACCCATGACTGAAAAAGGTTGCTGACCCCTGGGTTAGGGTGAACATCAAAACCTCCTACTGAGAACAGTTGGGGAACTGGGCAAGGAGCAAGAGAATGTGGGGGTACAGTCTGTGTGTTTCTGTGTGTGTGTGTGTGTGTGTGTGTGTGTGTGTGTGTGTGTGTGTGTACACACTGCAAGGGTCTGACAGAAGACTGACAAACCACATGGACTGATGGGTCACTGAAGAGGTGCCTCTCTACTGAGGGACTACAGGCAGGCAGAAGACATGTTAGGATTCTACTGAAAATGGCAACACCCGTAGGGCTGTTTCAGGGCATTCTGCTTCAAGACGCCTAGCTTTTAATACAGCCCTTCACCTGTCAGGTATCCCAGCTGCCTCATGCCATCTAGACATCGTGTATCTACCCAGCATTGCCCCCTTCCCCCACACCAGGCCTCCACCTCCATGTATTTGCTCAGCAGGAGCCACAACACAAAACCACAAGACTATTGATTCTGGATGCTTAACTGCATCAGATGCAAAAGCCTGGGTGCCAAGTCCCGGAATTGCTGTCAGCATCCTGGCTGTGTTGCTATAGATGGGGCCGGCTAATTCAGTCAGGTCTGCTCTTTCTGCCACCGCTTTGAGTGACGTGCATGGCCCAGTGCACATTCACTGAAAACTAGTATCAGGGAATGACATACAGTTTGATAACATAAGATGCTTAGGGTTTTTTTGGCTCAAGTGAGATGTTCAGAGCTAATAGCCCTGGTGAGCGGAGTTTTAGCTGTGATCTGTACCTTGAGATATCGGCTGTGTCTGGCTCAGGGAAAAAGGGGGAAAGAATGAAAGCTTATTTCTAGAAAAGGCTTCCGATGAGCAGCATTTGTCATTGAAGGGGAGATGGGTATAATTAGCTTGTCAGTCTCGTTTGGGCTGAGCTGGCTTTCTGCGCTAAGAAAGATGGACTAACTGCCAGAGCCGCTGACAGGTAGTCGATAATGCAGCAATTAATGTCATAAATAATTCTGGAACCAATTATATCAAAATGGACTCTGAGCTTAAAAAAAGATCAGAATTCCCTTCTCCTCCTCCTCCTCCTCCGCTAACAGCAAGCCCCAGCTTTCATTTTTCTCAGTAATTACTTTTCATTGTATATAGCCATAAAGTAGGGTCTTTTTCTTCTGTCCATATTTTTAAACTCCCTTCCACCCCAGTTTCTCTCCCCAGCCCCCACTGTGTCCCTTTCCACCCTCCTGCTCCCCCAGGACTCGGTTGTTACAGGATATCTTTGGGTGCGCACATAATCTTTGAGCCTGGCTGTTTACATGATAACTCCCTCTGCACCGAAATGATTAAGAGCCCAGTTTTCTCAAATGTCATGAGCAATGACAGCGGAGAACACCAAAACAATGGCATTTGGAAATGAAGACATTTGTGAAATAAATTGATTTGTCTTATTATTTTAAAGGTTGTTCTGACTTTGCTTACACTGAACTTATTGATTTTTGTTGGCCTCCTCCTTCTCCACTACAGTTGCAACCGGAGAATGTGAGCCAAGTTATTCCCTCTGTGCCGCAAACACAATTTACTACAAGCTTAACAATGGTCTTGTAACCCTTTCTAGTATCTCCTGCCTATGACGGAGAAAACAATATGAATGATGGCGTATTTTTGTTGGGCTGACTGCACTTTTAAAAGAGAGAACTTTAAAATGAGGTGTGGGAGAACAGCCAGGCCCGTTTGTAGTTTTGTCCTGATGTGCATTTTGAGAAGTTGTGGCTGGGATCAGCTTTGTACTTTAAGGTGACAACAGCCACAGCAGTTCAGAATGTTTGAACTGAAGTGCTTAATATATAATGATCTGAGAATCCTGACAATTAGGGAGAGTCTGATCAGGATCGGTTCTGCCAGGGGTTGACGGACGTGGTGGTGGTGGGGCGGTCTCCTGTTTCACAGGTCATTTTGCTTAGTCGGCAACATATAGTTTAGTTCCTCAGTCCTCTACAAGCACCCCACCCCTGAAAGAAACCTAGCTATTTACAACTAAACGATATTTTTGGCCAAAATTCAATGTTGTTAATTAATTGATATAGAGCAATTCAAAATGAGGAAGTCTTCCAGGGGGAAGATACACTGGTAATCCACTTGTGTTGAGTTTGCTGCACTCTAGCCTCCTTCGGCAATGAGGGGTTGGATGAGTTGGGAAAAGGAAAGCAATTGCAGCAGAGAGAGTGTAGGCATACCCTATGGTATCCATAGGAAATCTGGATGCAGCATGCATGGCTATATCACACACCACCCAAATTGTCTTGAGATGGTGGCTTAGAAAGTGTTGATAAATCAGTATTAATCATCAGCATGCACCCTCATTACCACCCAGGCCCTTAGGGTCTTCACCCCATCTCTGTACACACACACACACACACACACACCAAGACACAGAACCAGAGAGAGCAATGGCCATTTATTGTCATGATGGAAAAGAGTACACAGTCCAAACAGGCAGGGAAAGCTTTCACAGCAGCAAAAACACCCCAAACTGAGCACCCCATGATCACAGATAGACATAGCAAGGAGCCGGCAAGTGATTGGAAGATGGAGCCACACTAGGAATGACAGAGGAAATTTCCTTCTGTCCACCTGTTCAACTCCCATCATGTAACAGTCTCTTGCTAAGAATGATTTTCATCTTGGTTCTCTACAACTGTTTTTTTTTTTAATAAAAAAAATTCATGTACACGTTATACATAATAGATACGTAAATTGCATAGCAATTTATGTTATTTGCATATTCATTGATGTACAATTGTCACTGTCCTGACATGGGTCTTGCAGCTTTTCTTTTTTTCTGAAATACTGCATGCTGACTTTGTGTACATACACAGCCTATAGTCACCAAGGCTGCAATCCTAACCATGTCTACTCAGAAGTAAGTCTCACTGAATTACTTCCACGTAAGTGGGGTTTTGATTGTAGCCTTTACCTGCTTCCCCCCACTGTGAATTTTAAAAAACAATGAAATGCATCATTTATTCTTGTTCTTTGTCACGGAAAGAAGTACAGTAGTTTCTTTTGTCATCTCTTGACTTTATTTGTGCTCCTCAGTTAAAAGTCTGAAGATTTGAAGCAGTCAGACACAAATCGTGTTTACTACAAACATTGAAAACAAATTAGCTTGAACATTATGTTTCAGGAGATGCACACACACGGTCATTTTCTGAAGAAAATACACATTTATGGAATAAAATCATGCACTACAGAAAGGCCTTGTATAAGTGCACAATGTTTAATATGCCCGCAGGAATTCTTACAGTCCAGGACACACACAGCAAAATACCAGCAGGGTGCGAACCTATCCTTCCTTGATGCCTGAATGAGGAAAAAGAGGCAGGGTTAAGTTTATACCACACTGTAAAATCCAGATAGTGAGACTTCAATCCTAGTCCCACTTACCTGGGAGTAACCCCAGTTGAATTCAGTAGAATTTACTTCTCAGAGACATGGTTAGAATAGATAGCTTTTTGATGACCTATTAGCCACTTCATTAACTTTGTCTTTAAGGTGCTGCCAGGCTCTTTACTTTTGCTGCAAAAGACTAAGAGGGGTACTCCTCTGGAAATTCATCAACTTTGAAGGGGAACATACAAGGAGGCAACTGATTTGTAAATATCTATCAGTGGATGAGAAATGCATCCCTCTATTATGTGTTACAACAGATGTGTGAAATTGCATATATTTCTGCATCAGTGGACAATGGAATGAAAGAAAGGCTTCTGCAAAATAAACGAATTGCAGCAAAATGGAAAGTACCAGATGAAAATGCAAATGAATGTTGGAGCAGGCTGGGGTATGTCTGTTCATCCCTTGGCCACATGAGTTGAGCCACCAACAAAGAAGAGCACAGGGGGCAGTGAGAGAGAGTGAGTTAGACCAGGCCCACTGGTGCAAAGATCAGGCACAACAAATGCCAAGGGAGGACCCTTCAGGTTTGCCACTGGTGCTCTACACCAGTACCACAGGCAGAGGGACTCACAGTTGCAGCAGTATGCACACTGGTATGAGCAGACTGGCCCTTGCGTTGAGTCCTGTGTCCAACTGCGTCGCCGGCTGCCTGCACCAGCTCGTGTCCCTTCAGCATCTTTGGGAGGGTCATCCTACAGAACAGTGGCCATGGCATCTAGCAAGGCAGCCGGTGGGAGGATAGCAGTAACATCACTACAGTCCCCTAGTCATTCCTGCAATATATCAAACAATTGGATGGTGGAGGCTGCCTCTGACACAGGCCTCATCCTCCACCTGTTTTGTATGGATATAGCTGGTGTTGGCTTTTTTTTTAAAAAAAATCAATCAATAAAGCATTGTGGAAGCATCAAATTACTGCAGCGTTCTTTCACAACCTTTTGCTTCCTAGAGCCTGACAAATGTTTCCAGTTTCACAGCCATGGTGGCATTTACTCCTGGGAGGTTGGGGGAAACAGTTCATGAAGTTCCCACTGTTTTCAAACTGGAAACATCTGCTGGCATTGCACTCTGTTTTGGCTGTTGGGTTCTGAAGCAGAGAAAGACCCTGTAACCTGATCAGCCCCTCTCTGTAGCAGGAGTGTCACTGCCATGACTGATAATTACAGTAGATGGTTGCAGAGGAGGCAGGATCATTTGGCCAAACTGGCGAATGCTTTAAACGCTTAAAATGACCATATTTTCAAATGCAAAACCATGTCTGCTGTGTCTGCGCCTTGTCTCTGGCTGCAGCAAGAGGCACAACTGCTTTAATCAAGCCTGCAAAGGAGCAAAGTGTTTCCATATTTTTATTTTATTTTATAATACAGACCATTGCTCTGTCAGGCGGTTTGAGGAGTGGGAATTCTTTTGCAAATAAAGCACAGGCTCTGAAGAGTGGAGGCTTTGAGGCCCACTTATATGGATATGCTGAAAACACCATATACCTAGTTCATTTTTTTAAAAAAAGAAAAAGCATGCTTACTTTCCACAGATACTGCATGATACCATCACATTTAAGCATTCTCTTTCCTGGATAGTCATTGTAGGTCAGTTTAGCCCCCTGCCTCTGGGTACAGTACTTCTGGGCAATGTGAACATATGAAGGCATAATGCCAGGAGTCAAAGGGATTTATTGTAGCATCTATGAACATCAGAAGGCAGGTGCTCCTTGGTGTTGATTAGGCTGGACTAGAATTTCTGGAGAGGATTCCAATTTTGGTAATCCATGGAAGAATGTTCTCTAGTTATTTTCTAGAATGGCTGGAATGTATGGTCCTCATAAGTCTCGGTCTTGTGATTTTCCTTGACACCCCCCCCCAATAGGAACATAGAAAGATGCCTTATAGTGAGTCAGACAGTTGGTCCAAGTAGCTCAGCATTGTTTGCACTGAATGGCAGCTGCTTTCCAGGATTTCGGACAAAGTTCTCTCCCAGTCCAGATGCTCTATCACTGAGCTATGAGCCTTCCTTTTCTTCCTGCTGCAGGAGAGCTTTTTGAGTTTGTTTGATCCAGGGCTGTATAATAACCAGCTTCATACAACCAATGTGCTTAAGTTTGATTAATGTATGAAAGGGTTAATGCAGGGGTTGGCAAGGTTTACCTTGCTTGGACCGGTTCACTCCAGTGGAGATCGTGCGCCCGCAATTTCCGACGTCTGCGCAGACGCGATTTCCAGTGCCGCGGAAGTGAGTCCTTGCCCCGCACTGCGCCGGTTTAGCACAGCGTGTAGGGACTCGCCGAGTGGGTAGCTAGGTTCAGGGGTGGCTCGTGGGCCAGTTAAATGACCCCCGTAGGCTGTTTGTGGCCCATGGGCCTTAGGTTGCCGACCCCTGCGTTAATGCTATAGAGTAAGCCAGGGGTCCTCAAACTTCGGCCCCCAGGCCAGATCTGGCCCGCTAGGCTTGTAAATCTGGCCCACCGGCCGAAACACCATGCCAGGTTTACCTCAGTGTGCGGAGACTGACTGAGTGGGCAGCGAGGCTTCCGCGGCTGATGTAAATCTGGCACAGCAAGGAGTTTCCATTGAAAAGAGCGCGCGTGAGCATTCTTTTCAACAGAAACGCCGCGCTGGGTTTACCTCAGCAAGTGGGGACTGACTGAGGCTCTGAATGGGAACAAGCTCCTCAAGCGGCGGTGGCTCTGCCAATGAAACTCTGCGCTGGGTTGCATAGGAATTGGTTCGGGTTTTTTTCAAAATATAGTCCGGCCCCCAACAGTGTCTGAGGGACAGTGAACCAGCCTCCAGTTTTAAAAGTTTGAGGACCCCTGGAGTAAGCTCTCCTGCCAGGCTTAGCTTGGTCACTTCCCTTTACCTTGGGAGGAAATGGGTAAATGAGACCAATTCTCAGATGGAAGTGGAATTACCAAGAAGAACCCCTCTGCTTAACACCTGAGAGGGTCTGAAGGGAAGGAGGTAGTCTTTCATTTATCTAGGTCCTCAGTCATTTAGGGCGTGAAACACTAATGCCTTACCAAGGACACCTGGAATGAGTCCCACAAACTGGCAACCAGCACTGCTGTTTAAAAACATAAATTATATCAGTTCTAAATTGAACCTCACCCTGTAATATGACCACTGCATTTTGTACCAGATGAAATACTGTTTAAAAGGCAGCCCTGGTACTGGATATGCTTTGGGGGAGTCCTGGGTTGTTGTTTCTTTAAAAGCTCTCTATATAGTGGATCGTGGGACGCAGGTGGCGCTGTGGGTTAAAGCCTCAGCGCCTAGGGCTTGCCGATCGAAAGCTCGGCGGTTCGAATCCCTGCGGCGGGGTGCGCTCCCGCTGCTCGGTCCCAGCGCCTGCCAACCTAGCCGTTCGAAAGCACCTCCGGGTGCAAGTAGATAAATAGGGACCGCTTACCAGCGGGAAGGTAAATGGTGTTTCCGTGTGCGGCTCTGGCTCTGGCTCTGGCCAGAGCAGCGATGTCACGCTGGCCACGTGACCCGGAAGTGTCTCCGGACAGCGCTGGCCCTTGGCCTCTTAAGTGAGATGGGCGCACAACCCCAGAGTCTGTCAAGACTGGCCCATACGGGCAGGGGTACCTTTACCTTTACTATATAGTGGATCAAATTTGGCATGTCCTGGGAGTTTCTCATTTGAAAATTTATTCCAGAGGGTAAGCTGTGTTGGATCTGTTGCAGAAAAGTTTTAGGGCACCTTTCATAGGCCAGAACCAACTGCTTTTGAGTATTTGTGCACAACTTAGCGTAGCGGCTTTTAAATTTCACTTCCAGGGATATAGTAAGTTAACAACAGCATAGAGGAGGTTGGTGTGTGTGTGTCGGGGGATTGCAGCAGCAACAGGCCTAGACCAATCTAGGCTGCTTCTCTCACTGCCTTTATTAGAGATGGGAATATTGTTTTATCTGCCAAGGAGTGTCTCCTACAATCAGTCTGACATGCATTTAGCTTCACAGCAGCTGTCACATATTATGGATTTAGTAAATAGGAGAGCTTAAAAATTCTGTTTTGCTGTCTATATATTCCCCCAATTTACTTGCTTTTTCTTCTTGCAAACTCTGCACATTTTAATGTTACTTTAGTGGCTGAAATTGCTGTGAATACCTGGCAAGCCAGCCAGCCTAAGTGGAACTGGAACGCGGCATACAAATTCAATGTCAGTTCGGAACAATTAACCAAATTTTGCATATCTCCCCGTGTAGTAATAAAAGCTATTTGTTTCTATAAGGAATGGAAGTTTGTCTAGTCACTGAAGGGATATGTGATGATGAGTGCTGGTGAAGAATAAATGGAAAGGCATTTTTTGCTGGGTGTGTTGACCTAGAAGCCACGTTATTGTCGATGAGAATAATTAATATTCTTAGCAAATTGGGTACCTCTGAGACATGAACCGACAGCACCATCCCTGCTCGTGATTCCTACCAGCGCTTCACTATGAGGCCTGGAAGACCTACTCCTGGCCTTACAGGCCTTTATTCACCTGGCCTGGGAGTGTGGGAGCTAAGGCTGCTGAACAGACTATTGGGCTGCAGTGTTGTTTGCTGGGGGGGGGGGGCGTTGCTGTTGGTTTTTGTTTTTGTTTTTTTGTTTTTTTTGCATCTTCATTTTAGATCTTGTGACTTTTGTGGAATTTGTTCAGTTTGGTTGTGTATTTCTTAATGTTTTATTTATTTACGGCTACTTTTGTTATGTTGAACCTACATACATTTTTTCCCCATGTTGTAAGCCGCCTTGCACACGGCTTGGAACTATGGAAAGGCGGCATACAAGTAAAATATGTGTGCATGCATAGCAAAATCATGTAAAAATCCTTCTGGCGCTGTTATTTATTTCACAAAATTTATACACCCTCAAAGCACTGTACCACTCTTGGATTATAAGCAGGGGAATCACAGGGATCACCAACCCAGCACTCATGGGTAACAGGTTGGTTGCCCTTCTGTATTGGGAAATACTTTTACCTGGGAGGGAGTCCCATTAAACTCAGCAGATCTCACCTCTGAATAGACATATGTAGGATTGCACTCCTGGGCTCTTCATTGGTTTTAGATTTAGTGAGCTTCAGGGCACCAACACCTACATTGCTTCTGAGAGAAGGGTGAGCCCTGAGGGGACCCAGAGACTTCTCCTGAGCCTGTTGATTGATTTTTGCGTGTTTCTTCAGTGCTGTGGATGGTTGGCACCATTTTTCAGGGCTTACCTAGGCAACTGAGGCCTGTGGGGCTTAAGATTATTTATACTTGATCACGCTGTGATTCAGGGTTTGTGGTACAGTATATGTATCATTTAAAAGGCTTGGGTGCCCTGTTCTCCCTTTGGGTGCCTTCTCCAGATCCATCCTAATTTTGGAAAAAGCACCTTAAGCTTACTTTTTAAAAAATAAATAAATCCCAAATTCACATTTGCTATTTTATTTCAAATTATTTTCAGTAGAATATTGTAATTCTACACACTCCCCAACCTACCTCTCAGCAATTTTTCGTAGATATCTGAAGACAACACCTCTTCCTTGACAGATTCCAAATGACCGCATTTGTTCCTCCTGCATAGAAAAACACGAGTTTCCTTCTTCATTTCATCATCCAACAATTACCATCTAGTATTCTTCCTTTCTCTCTCCCTCTCCATTTAACAAAACCCCAAAGTCAGTTGTGATCAAATACATAAAAAACAATAAGAACATAGTGAGTAATCACCAATGAAAAGTCATAACTTCTGTGGTTGTAAATCATGCCTGAACAATGCACTTTCTAACCGACATACCTTTACCACATCTGATCCGCGAACATACTTACTAGGCAGATAATGAATAACTTATTCTTGGACAGAGTGGCCTAGGTTTGATTTATCTCTTAGTATAAATAAATAAGAAAAGGCTGTCAAATCCAGGTGAATAAATCTCATCTCTCCAGGAAGGCTTGTGTATAAGGATGAAGGGGAGGAGAATAAGTGAGCAGGTGCTTTTACCTTAATTGGAGACAGAATTTTTTTTAACCCTTTGGAAGGAGTAAATCGTATTGTTTCTGAAAAATTAAAGGGCTCTGCAAATCACATTTTCAAGTAGATTCTGATCTCCTTTGCTTTCATGGAAGCCTTGAGATGCTGGAGTGATTTGGGTGAGGAGTTTCCCAGTTGAAGTTACCATAGTCTTGGGACAAGCACTATTAAGTTGTTGTAGCTCAGTCAGTAGAGCACGAGACTCTTAACCTCAGGGTCATGGGTTTGAGCCCCACGTTGGGCAAAATATTTCTGCATTGCAGGAGGCTGGACTAGATGACCCTCATGGTTGCTTCTAACTATGATTCTATTATTGTTGCGGTTGTCACTAGGATGTTACTGGTCTGTTAACTCTATACACACACACACACACACACACACACACACACACACGGGTTATTTGACTCATTGGGAACTTCCTAGTTCACCAGTGCCTCATTGCAGGCCCTGTTCAGTTAAACTGGTTATTTCCTAGCTATCCCAGCTATTCATGTGATTCAGGACTAGTTTGAGCTTTTTTTAGCATTAGTGTTAAAGCCCAAGGCAAGGGCTGCAGATACTTTCAAGTTTGGTTGATTTCACTGATTTATGACATTTGAATTTGAATAACCAAATGAATATTTTAATCTTGCAAGCAATGTGTGCATTCATTCTGCTGTGTTTTATTGCATTAATCCAATAAGAGTGTGTTGTTGTTGTTGTTTTTTGGGGGATTCCATGCATAGAAGTTGGCTTCCACTCCTGCAGTGGATACAGATAGGGGCTGCACATCGCTGTGTCGATCCATATCATGCAGTCTCAACTGGACATGCTGAATGTGTCCTTTGAGGCAGCTGGGAGTGCACAACATCATCTAAGAGCACTAGTTGTTGTTGCTGTTGTTGTTTTTGTAGGGTGCTAGGGACGCAGGTGGCGCTGTGAGTTAAACCTTGCTGATCAGAAGGTTGGTGGTTCAAATTCCTGCGATGGGGTGAGCTCCCGTTGCTCGGTCCGTGCTCCTGCCAACCTAGCAGTTCGAAAGCACGTCAAAGTGCAAGTAGATAAATAGGTACCATTCCGGCAGGAAAGTAAATGGCATTTCCGTGCGCTGCTCTGGTTCGCCAGAAGCGGCTTAGTCATGCTGGCCACATGACCCGGAAGCTGTATGCTGGCTCCCTCGGCCAATAAAGCGAGATGAGCGCCGCATCCCCAGAGTCGGCCACGACTGGACCTGATGGTCAGGGGTCCCTTTACCTTTACCTTTAGCTGCATCTGGCCTGTTTAATATCACAACACATGAGTACACAACACTCACGTAGATAGCTTTCTTATATTTATTGGTGCTGGGTTCCTGAGAAGCTCAGAATGGCAAAGAAACATGGCCACAGTCATACAGGTATGCAGGCAATACATTCATATTGCCAGGCCACAGACTGAGTGGGACACTCTGCGTTAAAAGCTTTGAAAGGAGAGAGGTGGGAGAAGATTGGCGAGCGAGGCTTCTCACCTCGCCACAGCAATGTGACGGGGAAAATCAGAACAGTCTTTGAGAAAGACTTCTCTTTCAGAGTTCTTAAGCACAGGGTGGGGAACTTTGTCTGGGATCACATTGTTATGATTCTAAATCGGCCAGGGCCTTCATTTTTAGGAGTATACAGGCAGATCTTCTCATCCAGACTGGAACATGCACTATATCACAGCAATCTATATATGTACATGTTCCCAAATGTTCCCTCTCTGCCTACCCCCATGTATGTCAAGTTGACCGCCTCATTGTCTACCACAGAACTCTATGACTTGCACAGGATTCTGGGGTCATGTTCTAGGATATACTCTCTGTTCAAACAAGGTGCTGGCCTGCTCTGCTGACATGGTGACTTGAGAGAGGTTCTCGACAAAGACAGTCTTCTGGGGTTGCCCATTTTGAAATGGTGGTAGGAGCCACAAAGTTTCTTCCTTTTTTATGCAGAGCTATCTCCAGAGAGTAGCACTGGTTGATTTCTCCGCAGCCCAGTGCCGATTGGGTTGCAGGGTTCCATCTTGCCCCTACTGAAGCTGCTGGGTGCAGTCATCATCAGTATGCTGATGTCATCCAATTCTGTATGTCCATTACATCAGAACCAGATATAGCTTTGTTGCTGCTGAGTCAGAACCTGGAGGTGGGCAAGGTGGGGGCCTGTAAGCTGAAGCCGAATCCCAGTAAGATGGAAACACTGTTGATGGGTGGTTCTTGCATCAAGAAACACACTATTCAACCTGTTGTGGATGGAGTCATGCGCCTCCTAAAGTACCATGTGCATAGCCTGATTATTCTCCTTGATCTGTGTTCGTCATTAGGGAGCCAGGTGGCCTCTGTGCCTAGGAGCACCTTTTTCTAGCTAAGTCTGCTTTGTCAGCTTTGGCCTTTTCTGGGATAGCCTGGCCACAGTTTTGATTCTCCACTAACCTCTCATCCTGACTACTGTAATACACTCTGTATGGGGCTGCCCTTGAAAATAGCCAGTAAACTGCGGCTAGAGCTGAATACTGACACCTCAGTGAATAGTCACATAACACTAGTTTTGTGGAATCTGCATTACCTGCCCATATATTACCAGTCCCAAGTTAAGGTTCTTATGGCGATGTATAAAGCCTGAATCACTTGGGACCTGAATATCTGAGAGAACACATCTGCAAATACCAACCTGTCTGGGCTATTATATTAGCACTCCCAGCAAATATTTCTCACTGTATGAGAACCCAAGATGGGGCCTTCTCGGTGGTGGCACTCCATTTAATGGAACTTCCCCTAGTGGCATGGATGAGCCTTTGTCACTACCTAAAGAAGTTTTTATCCACATAGACCTATGGTAGATCTAGTTGGCTGTTATTTATGGATTTTAAAGCTTTGATGCTGCCCTATTCTGTAGGTTTTATGGTATTCTTATATTATTTGGTGTTTTATTCCATTTCATAATTTCTATTGCACCTGTTCAAAATGTATCATTTATATTGACATTGTTTATTATTGTTGGGTTTTTGGAAACCCTTTGGTGATCATTTCCCTTTATGAAAAGTGGTATACAATTGCTTGTATAAATAAATAAAAATAATAATTTGGGCAACTTCTTTTGGTGAGGTGCATCACTTAGTGGGCTGCCTGCATATTTGCCTCCAAGAGATTGGCGGCAGTTCTTAAGAGTTACAGTGATAAATAGGTAGTGGAAATTTTAGCTTTGAACACCCAGCTGAGGTGAGAAGCTTTCTTCAAAGATCAACTTACATCCTCAGTTGTCCTCTTACTTTCCCCATTGACATTAGATATGATTTACAGCTGTGCAAAGTGAGTTTTTGAGTAAGACTCCTCCTCTCCCAATCTGCTACATAGATCATTCTTGCTTGATAAATGAGTCTCAATTAGTCTAAAGCATTTGCTGAAGTTCAGTGCATGTGGGGGTTCTAGAATTCTAAGACGGTTTGTAGACCCAGAAGAAAAGATAGCCGTATTTTTTTATTTTTTATTTTAAATCACCCTGCTCAGATTCATTAGGTGGGAAAGCCAGTATTGGCTTTCATGGCATAAGTTAAGCTGCTTATGTATACAATGCTGGCAGCAATATGGATGGAAAAAGCATGTGTTGAATACATCTCGAGTGTCTTGGGTCTCTGAAGGTCACTCTGCTAAAGTAATATATAGTGCCAGTATTGGTGGCTCAAGGTCAAGTCAGCTTGCTTTTCATAATGCATAAACCTGAAGCTCTCTCAGACACCAATCATCTGACCTAAAACCTTGGAACAAATATTTTACTAAGTAAATCAGTGAGCATGCTGGCATTTCTATTAACCTTCAATGCACTGGTGACAGGAAATGAATAATGATAAATAATAACTCAGGCCTGTAAATCATACTTAACATCACAGGCAGGAAAGGGGGAAAATTCTGGTAGGCTACCATCTGTTAAGAGTAGAGCTGGAAGAGCTTGCTTGGAGAAAACAAAGGGGAACGCACTTGCCCCTTTTCCCAAAGGCTTCCCAAGGTGCCCTTAATAATACAGTGAAAGGAAACATTGATTTGAAAATATAGGTTTCCTAAACCAGACCGAGGTAGGTTATGTAGGGGACCTTCATGTGAGGCGGTGAGATTGTTTTCAGTCCCTAGTCAGCAACTTATTTTACTGGGTGTCATATCTGTGACAGGGCAGGAGCCAAAGGGCCAGCAAAATAAGGCTGTACCTATGGACACACTCCCATATGAAGTATGGCAGAGGCAAAAGGCTCCTGAATCCCTCTTTGTCACTATGAACACAGCAAAGGATTTAGCAGAGCCCTCCTCTTATGATGAAGTTTAACTGTTCACTTCCATTCCGCTTGTCCGTGGGTATGAACAGCTGAGATACATTGCCATTGTCTCCTACTGTTTACATTTAGGGAGAAAGGACTGAGAGCGCTTTGCCTTGCTTGTAGGAAAGTGGCTGGAGTACAGTTGTCCTTGAGACTGGGGGCGATGCTTATATTCTTCCTGGTGGATATTGTGTCATTAATTGTTGATGGTTGCATTTTTAATTTCTTGCTTTTCTGTGTGTTACCTGTTGCCTGAGACAAAAAATAAATCCAACAGATTTATTTTATCTTAACATATGCCTTGTATTTTATTTCTTGTCCCAAATGAGGAGTATGCAAGCATCGTTCCCTGGGGCCCAATTCATATTCCTTGCAGCACAGTTACTTCCAGGGCCCTGAATGGCAAATGCATGATTACTTCTATGTGGGAAACAAAGTATGTTTAGATCCAGTTTAACCACATGAACCCTGCACCTCACTTTTGCTGTTCTCTGAAACTATCCCAGAAGTTGGAAAGGAAGCACTTAGTCCTTTTTTATAGAAGTTTTATTTATCTGTTTATATGATCATGGATAGCCTGCATCATCAGCCCTAGAAAGGGCTCTCAGAGTAACCAACAGAGCATATGAAAACACCAAATCACGTTAAGAGTAAAATGAACAGTATCAAATGAAGCACAAAACTAATTCCACTGCAGCACACATGGCAGCAGCCACAGATGACGACAACCTTCAAAAACGAGAAAGTGCATTAGAGAGAAAATGTGTGCCTAAACAAAGCTGTTTTCACTTGTCACCTATATCCACACAGCGAGGAAGGCCTGCCAAAGTTCTTGGAGCAATGAATTCCATTTCCTATGTACTGCTGTAGAGAAGGCCAGGTCCTGTTTCCCTATCCTGCACATCTTCACAAGCAGCAGGGCCACTTCTGATTATCACAGTGTACAGGAAGAGAAAGGTCTGTAGCTCAGTAGTACAAGACCTGCTTTCCATGCTGAAGGTACTAGGTTCAGTCTTCAGCATTTCCAGGTAGAGACTCCTGCCTGAAATCCTTTTGAGCCACTGCCAGTCAGTGTAGAAAATACTCTGCTAGATGGACCATTGCTCTGATAAGGCAGCTTTCTGTGTTCCTATGTGCAGAAGGAAAGGGTCCTTCTGATCACTTAGTCCCAAACTGTTAGGGCTTCAAATGTGATAACCAGCATTTTGAACTGGAACCAGGAGCCAGTGCAATTGAGATAAAACTTGTTACATGGTCAGGTTCCTGTCAGTAGCTTTGTCACTGCATCCTGCACCTGCTGAAACTCCTGGGCATGATTTCAAGGACAGCCCCACATAGAGCCATTGCAGTAATCTTATTTTGAAGTGGCCAGGGTATGTATAAGTCTGGCAAGATCAGCTCTGTCTGTAAAAGATTGTGGTTGGGACATCAGATGCTCTTGGCCACCACCACAACAACCTGCTTATCCAGGAGCAAAGCTATATCCATAAAAAAAAACTCCCAAACTACAAGTCTATTACTTCTGGTGGAGTACAGTGCTGTCCAAAGCTGTAGTGGATGGGATGAGCCTCTGGCTCTTCTTGTGGATATAATTCCAAATTTCTCTTGCAGTCCTGTTGCTTTTAAAACAAAGGCTGAAGATGACTCACTCATTCTATAGCTACCTTCAGATGTATGCTTCTTGGGGTTTGAAGCTGTGTGATACATTGCTTAGCGTTACTCTAGTCTAGAGAACTGTATCCAAAACCTAGAATGAAAACTACTAAAAAAATTCTGCAGATTACCAAGTGCTCCCTAGAAAGCTGAAAGAACTCATTGAGTCTTAAAAGGATGCAGATTTCAGTTGCTTCATGTTAGATGATTACCTGCATAAGTAATCTTATTTGAGAACTGTTCTTTGCTGGAATTGTTCTGTATGGTTCAATTCATAGATTGCCCCCTCAGTACTAATACTGCAAGAGGATATTTGTGCCATGTGGCAAACTCCAGTAGTAGCAGACCAGTAAACCTTATATCTATCAGTGGAAATGCCAAACTACCTGGATCTAATCTGGATAATCAGTGAACCATTGCATCCTTTGGCTTGGGAATAATGTGTGCCCCCCTTTTTTTTTACTGTCTAGACCTCTCTTCAGCTGTGATTACTTTTGACTACACGATCTGAATAGACTGTAAGAATCTGACTCCATCGCATTGCCCTGATAATATCTCTCTTGTTCTTTAATTATCTCCTATAGTATCTTGAGTTACTTGCAAGATTGACACATCCAACTAGCCACACTGGTGAGTTTCTCTATCTATTGATCGATCAATTGATCTAATTTTACCCTTGGTTCAAGAAGCTCAGAGTGGTGTACATATACATATTGTTATTTTTTGTATCCTGCTGCTAAACACAGAGATGGTTCTTACAAAAAAAAAAAGACAAAGAGCAAACATATAAATATTGCTTTGACTCTTCTTTGTATTTTACAGACTCTACATATTTACATGGAAATAACTTCCATTTATTTCAATGGGACTTTCTTGCAAGTTAGTGTGCCACCGCTTATGATTCCACCCTTTGGGACTGGAGGTGGCTTCTCTAGAACCTATAATTAGAAAGGAAAAAATAAAACAGTGAAAGCAAAATGAAGACACTGGTTTCCAATTAGCAAGAAGAAATATATTGCAAAAATAGATGTATTCTCTTTTGTCAGGTGCCATAGTCTGGTCTGAGCCTAGCCTAAAGGCTACATTAGCGCTTCAGCTCCTTGACTGTAGAAGTGGTACCAGGAGCAAGAGGAGGAGCAGGCCAGGAAAGGGTGTGGAGAATGGCCTCCCTCGGTGATCAGACTCATTATTCCCCAACAGCGGGGTTCCATAGGAGGCAGTGGCTTGGGATTTGTTCTCTGGGGAAATCACCTAGTATGAGGAGTATTCTCGCCTTCATTTTTAGCAGCTTGGTTTCAGCTGCCTGAAACTATCTTCTCTGACTGGTGACTCCACCAATGTGAGAAGTAGGGAACTGGTGCCCAACCAGCCAAGTTCTTGGTTCAAATCCCATTGCACCTGATGAAAATGTGCCTAACAGTTATGTCAAGGACAGGGATCCTGTGGCCCTGCAGATGTTGCTGGAGCCCAGTGGCGTAGCGTGGGGGGTGCAGGGGGGGCCAGCCGCACCGGGCGCAGAGTCTGGGGGTTAGGGTTAAGGGTAGGGTTAGGGGGCGCAAATCCACGGGTTAGGGGGCGCAAATTACTTGCCTTGCCCCGGGTGCTGACAACCCACGCTACGCCACTGCTGGAGCCCAACTTCCATAATGCCTGACTGTTGGCCATGCTAGATGGGGCTGATGGGAGTTGGATTCAATCAACATCTGGACTACTATAGATGTAAAGAACAACGTAGCATTAAGCAATGGATGTGCACAACTGAAATCTGAAAATATTTGCCTTGTTTTGCTTCATGCTTATGTGCTAACATAAGCTTCCCCATCCCATAATATACTACCAACATAACATAATATGTCCATTATTATGTTGGATCAGACAGTGAATGGGCCAACATATTATAAGAATCCCGGCTTCTGTCTTAGGGCAGGCAGTGGGGCCTAACAGTTATCTGCATGCACATGTATACGTGTGTGTGTGTGTGTGTGTGTGTGTGTTGTATCTTATTAATATGCATGTGTAATATACTAATCTCAATATTTTGATGTTATGTGGTTAGGTGCTGCATTAATTTCTCTACATTTTGTTATTGTTCCTCTGTTGAAAAAGAAAAAAAGAAAGATGAATCTTAACCTGAATGAACTGGCAGATTAGCTGATTTATTTATCCATTGCCTAGATCTGGTCCTCCCCAGAGAAAGCCTTTCCAATTAAGCAAAAATAAGCCAAACTGTGTAATGTGGATTCTGATGGAGGCTAACCCTTACATGAGACAGACAAATTAATTTTCAAGACTTTAACATGTAGTCTGTAGCCAGTTCCTAAACAGAAAGCTCAGCGTTTTATCCCTTTAATCTCTACCCTCCACTTTTTCAAATACAAATTAAATCATTTAACAATGATTTAATAAGCACTAAAAAGTGTAATGAACCGGGTAATGAATAGGGGCTCGTATTTTATTTTCCCACTTTGTGCACAAACTACTGTGCAGTCCTCCTTGTACATTTCATTGGAGCTTCCAGAGGAGAACATCCCATCGGGTTAGGCCCTTTTTCCTTTATTTTGCACCTTCCTGATTCATCTAAGCCACAAAATAATAATCACGAGAACAGGTGAAAACCCCCACACTCATATGGACTGGAATTTTGTCTTGGGAGAACAATGGTGTGGCCATCAAAAATAAAGGCAAAGCACAATGCTGGAGGGGATTCCGCACTTGAGATGTTCCATACAAACTACTTGTACCTTCTCCCAACCTTAAAAATAGTTGTGGGGTTGAAGCTGGCCTTCAAGTGTAGAGTAGTGTTCTGAACATACACATCAAATTTCACTCTATTATGTCATTATTCCTGACTCCCTTGAAACCAGATCTGGTTTGCAGAGGCGTGAAGTGTAACTAGGGTCCCTTGCACCCTTGGCAGGAGCGGTGACAATTTCACCCCGGCCCTTTGCCGGGGCTGGGGTCGCTGCAGCTTGTAAACGGCCTTGGTCCTGTATACCTGAAGGAGCGTCTGCACCCCACCCCCATCATTCAGCCTGGACACTGAGATCCAATGCTGAGGGCCTTCTAGTGGTTGCCTCATTGTGAGAAGTGAGGTTACAGGGAACCAGAGAGAGGGCCTTCTCGGTAGTGGCACCCGCCCTGTGGAACACCCATCAGATGTCAAGGAAATAAGCAGCTATCCTATTTTTAAAAGACATCTGAAGGCAGCCCTGTTTAGGGAAATTTTTAATATTTAATGCTGGACTGTTTTTAACACTCAATTGGGAGCCGTCCAGAGTGGCTGGGGAAACTCAGCCAGATGGGCGGGGTATAAATAATAAATTGTTGTTGTTGTTGTTCCCACCTCTGCGCGGAGTGATGGCGTGATCACTCAGGAGTGGTGGCGATTTCACCCACTATACTGCCAGGTGAAGGCGCCATTGCACTCTGGCCCTCAATACATCACCCAGGCCTACAGTGAATGATGAGGAATATGATCTTGGGGGTCACAGTGGATAACGTTGGAACCATTGTGCAGCAGCTGTGAAAAAAGGCAAATTCCATGTTACAACTAATAATAATCTGTGGTGCAACCACCTTTAGAATATTATGTATCATTCTGATCACCTCACCTTAAAAATGGGTGTTGTGGAGTTGGTGCAGAAAGGAGCAACTGAAATAATCAGAATAATGGAATAACTATATTCTGAGGAAAGGTTGCAGTATCTTAGCCTTTTTAGTTTTGGAGGCAAAGGTGAATAAGTGGGGACATAACAGAGGCGAGTAAAATTATGCGTAGTGTAAAGAAAGTAGTGGAAAGTTCCAACTGATCAGGATCACATTCTGAACATGATGACACCACAATGTCATATAGCCAATCAGATTTAGCAATGTCCAGATGTCACTGAGGACAAATGAAGCGCATACAGAGAGGGCAACATTTCCTATACCGGTCACATGACTAGCCCTAGCTTAAATAGGACTGATTCTCAGAACTGAGTTACTTCTCAACCCTTTCATAATGATCCCTGAAAACTTATCCACCATCTTGGCTTAGCACCTCATACCAGATGGTCCATATCAGAGAAGTAAATGATAATGTTGTTCTTACTGGCTATCTAAGTAGTAGCAACAGCAACAACAAAACTTAACCAGAGTTTGTTTTTGTGTGTATAAGTGTGCTGGTTTACACATTTACTTCCCAAGTATCATACATATCTGCATAATATAATGTGTGATCCCAAGCATTAAACACAAAGGTACTGTGCACACTATCCTTTTGGCTGTTTTTTAAAAAGACTTTAGTGTTAACTAAGATGAATCTACAGATTAATTAAAATTAAACAGTGGGTATTCATTTTGTGGTATAGTTAATGATGAATAGCTCTGAAACCCACGTCACAAATGAATAAATGGTTCTTCATCTATTCCATGTGACTTTATAGACAACTTGATATATTGTAGCCATAGATGTCTCAATGAATGTAATCACTTGATCATAATAGATCATATTGCATTAGGATATGACCAGAGATGTAATTTACTATCCAAAGTGTGAGGTATTAGCACTGCTGAAATAATCTCTACATGGAACAAAGCACTTTGAATTCATTACGCGCAGGCTTTGGACTTTAAAACGTTAATAATATTGTAAACTAAAGGTACACTTTGTGTACCATAAATCTAAGTGTCTGTTCATCCTTTGCGCTCAATAAATATACTTCTCATCAACTTTTAATTATGCTGTTTACATTATTCTGTCCTGAAGAGGATAACACTCAGTAAATCACTTACTTCTAGTGTATACTGCAGCATAAGTTTAGTTAATTAAACCATATATTTTATTAGTTCTTGCACTTCCATCTTGCAAAAGTATACACTGCTCTTCTGGGGGGGGGGGGTGGAAATAGGGAGGTCTTTATTTATGTTAGAGTCAGTGCCAGAGAAACTGCATGCAGCATGATTTTTTCCTTAATATTTTCCAGTAACGATGGGCTACTCTCAGCCAACAGATGGCACCAGAGAGCAAGAAAGCAAATCATAGGGGAACCAACAACCTTAGAGGTTTCTGCATAGGACAGGGTCCCATTACTGTTGGGAGCACGGCTGGATTTGGAAGCCATTTCCATTTCCAGCTACTTAGTGTCACAATTTTCACTGGCGGGCGTGGGGGTGGGTATGATTGAAAGCGGCTTCATGACACCCTAATATTCAAATGTTACTTTTAAGCCCATAATCTGACCATTCTGATTAGCTACATATATGAGTAGAGATGTGGCCAGCCATATCATGAAGGGGAGTGAGATGGCCACCTCAGGCAGAAGACCCCGAGGTGCTGGAGGACAGAGCTATGCCCTGCATTCCCTAAGCCAGTGTTTCTCAACCTTTTCCCGAACGTGGCCCCCTTCCAACCTTGTTTTCTTCCTGTGCTGCCCTCCCACCCCCCATCCTACTGGTACAAGGGGCATCTTTCTAGTTCAACCCCCCTGCAATGTAGGAAACTCAGCTAAAGCATCTGTGACACTTGACCATCCAACCTCTGCTTAGAAACCTCCAAGGAAGGAGAGTCCACAACCTCCCAAGGGAGATCCATCTTCCATGTATTATAAAAAGTAAACAACACTTATTTGACCCCAGTTATTTGACACAGACGGGGAAGCCTACAGATAGTCCAAAAGGTGCACAGGGAGTTCTGTATATATGGGCGAATTTTTAAAAAGCAAAAAGATCTTGTCATCCAGAGAAGCCCTGGCTGCCTAAGATAAAACACTACGGTCGCACATACCCTTGCATGGGAGTAAGGCCCACTGAACTCAGTGTGGCTTTCTTCTGAGTAGACACTTAGTTATTTACTAGGTGCAAGACAGCAGCAGCAGAAGGCCCCGCTCCGCTAGGCTCTGGGATGGATTGCACCCTGCGCCTTGAGGAGCTGGCCGATGCTGCCGATGAGCCCTGTTCAGACTTTTTATAGAGTTGGAAGGCACCCTGAGGGTCATCTAGGCCAGCCCCCTGCAGTGCAGGAATTGGGGGTGTTCTAAATACTGGTGCATAACTGAATTCTGATCTGCACATCAGTTTGACAGGTGCAGATCAGGTGAGTATACATCTTTCTCAAATACTGAATTCCTCACAATATATAAGCAGAACAATTCTGGCCCAGCCTTCATGATTTTGCATATTAATAAGGAAATCAGGCATTTTCCAGAATGTGGTATCCCTTCAGAGATTAGTCTTTTCCCTCCACTTATGACTGAATTAGCATTGACCCCACCTTGCACACAGGAAAAAGTGCTCATCCGCTTATAAGATCTATGTAGACCATTGTGAAGCGATCCTGTAATCAGAATAAAAGTTGTGTGGCTTCTCAAGAAGACAATCGATTTATCAGATGTTTCCCATGTCAAAGCATCCCCTTGGGGCTGCTTTTGCCCAACCCCCACCACTTAGTGAGGGAATTCCAAATACATTAACTCCACCCCTCCATTGTCCTCCATGAAATGTATTAGGCCAGGTATATTGCCAGTGATGCGGTGTTTTTAATTTTTTTTTCCTGATTCTCAGCAGATACAATGTGGAAATTATTTCCCTGCCATAATATATTCCAGTTTCTGGCTCCTAGCACTTAACCAGTGTCTTATTCCCAGGCTATACTAACACCAGATGGACTGGTAGGCCTGGTATTTAATAGGCTATCATATATGTTTGAAACTAGGCCGTTCCAGGAACTCTGGGCAGTTGGCCCCAGTCCCTCAAACTGAGCCCCAGTCCTGTTATTTAACAACAGGATCTTTTTAAAAGCGAGTAACCTGATGTAACAGTAGCCCAAAGATTTGAGGATTCTGCAAAGTTGCTTTAATGTAATCCTGTGTCACTGGTAGCCCACGGTTATAGAAATCTCTTGTTCCTGCAGGTGGACAGTTGTTGGGCTCTATCTCTGTTGTTAAAGAGTGGGTGACATCAGGGGAAGAAGATGGGTGAGTGGAAGAGACAGTGGGATTTGCCATCTAGACCAGATTTGCATGGTGCAATTTAAATGAGGATTCTTCACTAAGTCAAATTGTTTTCCTGTCAAAGAGAGAAGCAGAAATGTATCCAATGTTCTGTTGTCCTGTTCTATGGTCACCCATTGTTCATCTTCCCCATTAAGAAAGTAGATGCATTGACATCAGTTTGACCCAATGAGTTCCCACAAAGATAAATTATTTCAGGAAACCACTTTTAATATCTAATTTGGCTTCCTGGACTGCAAGGTTAAAGTTACTTTCCTGAAATCAGTGTAGGTTATTTGGGATCCAAACACCTACCGTAGTTATTTAATAATCTTATGACAAGGGGCTGCCCGATGGGCCCCTTGATCCTCGATGACTTCTGGGACCAATGTGAACGTAGACTATTTCTGATTTATGATAGCTCAGAGATAGACCTGCCACTATACCATAGGCCTCAAATTAATTTGCACTTTGGATTTGCACATTGAACATGATGGATTAAATAAAACAGTTGAATATAGTTGTGATTTTCCTCTGGTATGCTTAACTTTTTATTTATATTTGTAATGTTAAGTATATTGCTAGCTTGTGCATTTACAGTGGTACCTCGGGTTACAGACGCTTCAGGTTACAGACTCTGCTAACCCAGAAATAGTACCTCGAGTTAAGAACTTTGCTTCAGGATGAGAACAGAAATCGTGCGGTGGTGGCTGCGGGAGGCCCCATCAGCTAAAGTGGTACCTCAGGTTAAGAACAGTTTCAGGTTAAGAACAGACCTCTGGAACGAATTAAGTTCTTAACCTGAGGTACCACTGTAATTTGAACAGAGGTGGCAACACTTTCAGAGTAGATGGCTACATTCCCTTGGAGTAAAATGGAATAAAGTGGCCAGGGTGGTGGATGGGGCCAAAGCAAAAAGTGGGTGTGATGCCCCTTCTTTCCTCCTCCCCATCCACCCATGGGAAAATAAAACTGCTAGCACTTTTGCAAAGCTAAGCAGGGTCCAGTAAGGTTTCAAATTGGATGGGGGACCCCGTCTTGAGATTTCCTACATTGCAAAGGGTTGAACCTCGATGGCTCTTGGGGTCCCTTCTAACTCTACAGTTATATGATCTGATTCTATGAAACATTCTTTCGGCCTCCTTCCCAGATGTATGAGGAAGTGGGGTGTTGTATATAGTCCCTGGGCTGGAGGTTGCTGTCCTGTGAATTACTGAATGAATTTGGGCAGGATAAGTCTCCAGGTTGAGGTTACATGAATGATGGTGTTTGCCTGCTGTTTCTCCCGGTCAACTAGTTCTTTGGTTCACCGAGGAAGTTGTGTATTTTTGGCATACCCATGTTTGTCTGAAACTGTTTATTCACTCTGCATGTGCATTTGTTGTTGAGATGAAGGAAGACATCTCTGGATTTTTATTTATTTTTTGGTAGTATGACTTAAAAGGAAAAGCACCGCATAAGCAAATTGGCAGTTTGTTAAACATAATGAACGAGTATATACCCCATTTCTAAAATAACTGCTACAGAACTCTGGTTGCTTTTTCCAGTTCCCTTTTAAAATTAATGCACCAGTTCTGTTTTAATATTCTTCTTAAGCCACAAAAGGACACAGGAAGGCATGGGTGCTTCTCTCTTTGAGATGGTTAAGAGCCCTACACATTTTTCCTCTCCCCTCCCTCCCTCCCTCCCTCTCCCCCATTGTGTGTTATTGATGGAGTGTACAATTCTCTAACCCCACTGCTCAGTACTTAATACAAAAGTGGCCCGGAGCTCTGAACCTATATGCTTTGACTTTAAACACAAGCAGCAAAACTAAAGCTCACTGAAAACAATGACATTTATTCATATTATTATCACCAGACAGAGGGGTCACAAAGAAAGAAAGTGCTTTCTCTTTTAACTGCAGAAGGAGCGGGGGGAGGCCCCCTGGAGGTAGATGTAGCTTCTGTAATGGAACCCACCTGACGGAAACTGTTCTATGATATTTGCCAGTAGAAGAGCACCTATAGCTTTTACTTGGGGAGGGAAGGAGCATGTGGCCGTATGATCATGAATTGACGGCCGTGAGCTGAATTAAGCAGCAAGTAGCAATGTTCCATTTAAAAGACACTGTATGCACCCCTTCCCCAGATAGCCTCGTTTTTTGCTTCTTTCTTTTACAAGCCTCCAAACAGGCTTTAAAGGTGCTTCCGAGTCAGTACTGCTTGAAGTTAATTAAAAGGCATTCAGCAGTGTGATGCGTTTACACAGGGTGGCTGGGATTACTCAGATGTTGCAGGACGCCTCTCTGTTAATGGCTGATGTAGCGATAGTGGTAATGCTTCTGATAGCAATGGCTAGACCAAGGATGGCTGGCCAACATCTGTAGGGGCAACATTTCTCAGGAAATAGCGGGAGGGAGGAGGTTGTATCTGTTGTAATTCTTCCAAGCCTGGTCAGAGGAATGTGCCATTCTCCAGGCACCCGGCTAAGATTACTTGTTGACCTCCCCTGTCCGCGACTCCCGGCAGGAGACAGGCGGGGTCTCTATCGGCGATTCTCCTCAAACGTGAAAAGAACACACCACTCTCCCTCCTCCCTGCCTTCCCCAGGAGGGGGAGAGAGACAGACAGAAATGTATTTACATGCCTTTATTTCTGTCTTTGCACCAGTACAGAGAAACACGTCCGTACTCTTCAAACAACAACAGCAGAGAGAGAAACTCCACCCCTTATACTTCCAGTACATGTCAGGTGACACACTGAGCTAACATCCGGTGCTCAGTACAGTGAATAGGCTGTGCCTTTGGTCCCACGGTACAGCCACAACATCAACATCCTGTTTGGCTTTACAGCCAGCTGCAGCTCGCCGGAGCATTGCTCGTTTTTTGTAACAGTATCATCTTATGTTCTCGAACAGCCTTGGATTTGGAGCGAGTGGGGTTTGCTTCACTCAGAGTCCTCCTCTGTTCTTTACCCAGCAGCAGTGGGGAACAGCCACCCAATTATTTCATTTGCAGAAAATTTGTAGGGGCCCCTGACAAGACATTTTGGACTGCCATGATTATAAAGGGCAGCTGCAGGCTGCCCCAATTCAGCCAGTAGTTTCTTTGGGGTTTGGTGCAGGATCTCTGATGCACCCCTTGTTCTTCCCATTTGAGAGCTGTGGCATACACACACACACACTTCATTTGTGTTCCATAGGTAAAGGTAAAGGGACCCCTGACCATTAGGTCCAGTCGTGACCGACTCTGGGGTTGTGGCACTCATCTCGCTTTATTGGCTGAGGGAGACGGCGTATAGCTTCCGGGTCATGTGGCCACTTCTGGTGAACCAGAGAAGCACACGGAAACACTGTTTACCTTCCCGCCAGAGTGGTACTTATTTATCTACTTGCACTTTGACATGCTTTCGAACTGCTAGGTTGGCAGGAGCAGGGACTGAATAACAGGAGCTCACCCCGTCGCGGGGATTCGAACGGCCGTCCTTCTGATCGGCAAGTCCTAGGCTCTGTGGTTTACAAAGACTTTAACAAGATAGATAACATTTAAAGGAGACATGGCTAAACTGTGGCTGCCCAGATGTTGCTGAACTACAATTTTTGTCATATCTAGCCTTGCTGGATGGGAATTAACCACCCCTGATTTAAAGTGGGCAATATCTCCAATTCCTACAAGTTGTGAACATATCCTTATTCTTTTTAGTGAAACAGGTTTTTTTTCTTGACTGGAAACTTGTACGACTGCTAGATCAAAAGGATATCAAAATGGATTCCAGTTTGTGGGCGCATTGACCACCCCTGATCCATACCATTGAAAAGAAGCAACTCATTTGCAGAGAGCAGAAACAAGCTGGGTCAAAGGGTATAGGCAGACTGAGCTACGAGGAGGACTTTGAGCCTAAGGAAGACCCTACATGCAATTGCGATGAGTACTTCCCATATAATCTCTTCAACTGAGACTCCTCACATAATACAGGAGAGATGGGGTGATTTATATCTTGAAAATTATCATTTGTCTGGTGAGCGAAGTTTGAAACACCAGTCCCCTGATAGGATTTTTGAAAATGTGTTTCTTAAGTATCTTTGGTAGTAGAGCACAAACATTGTTTTCAAATTCAATATGCTTTTAATAATAATAATAATAATAATAATAATAATAAATATAATATCTAGATTATTGAAAGAGCACTCTCTGGAACATTATAAGAAACACATTCTAAGTGTCCTTTATGATTATAACCAAATTATAAGGGTTTTCAACAAAAAAGTAGTTAAAAAAGAAGTTTGTCTTGGGTAACTGAAGATGCTTGTAAAAACGGATAGTCTGAATATGGAGGCAATTCTCTACAGTGATAATCACTCCTCACCCGAAACTGTCAAGGAATTCAGCCCACAAAAATGGAACAATGTCTCAATTGCCACTTGTAAATGACTTAAGACACCAAACTGAAAGACTTTGAAATCCTTCATGCTGTGTAATGGCCTACATGCTGTAATTCCAAATGATTCAGGATACCACAGTTCATGTTACAGAAGATTCACAGCTCTTCAAGTTTTACAAATATAGGCCAATGTCAACAAAAAGACCATCTGTTTCAAAGTGATGTCCAACATCATCCGACATCTTTATCTGAAACGCTTACAGACTTCTGCATATTCTGCAACCAAAAGCAGGCAAACGAAGGTGGGAATGAATTGAAATATTATGTTAAACACAACCCACCAGACACATGTTTTTTTGGGGGGATGACAAATAAATTTCTCTGGCTTTTAAGACTACTGGCAAAGGAAATAATTCCTCCAATAATTTATGATCATCAGGAATATGGAAAACCTCTCTTTATTTCAAAGGAGTTTCACATTTTTCTGCCTTACAGTCTTAGATATCTGCAGAAACCGTGGACACTGGAAACAGCATCTAAATTTGTTGCTTTCATGTAATATACATATGGAAGCACATTAGTTCTTAAACCTCCAGCTTGGCTGTGTAACGGTTTGCACATCCAGCTGTTGTTTATTTTCCCCAATGGCAACTGCATAGGATAGGTGAGTTAAATATCTCTGTTCATACAGCAATTTTAAAATATCTGCATCAGACAATGGGTTTGTGGGTTACAGAAACTCTTTGTTTTGTATTACTTGGTGTTCACATATATTCCTATCGGAAAGAGATGATATAATCAAGATAGATTATACTAGCTATTCTAGTTGATTACAGATCTCTAAAGTTAATTGGTAATGTCATTTTGAGCATACCACCCACGCTAGAACAAGAAGGCCATCTTCTGGAGGCAACATAAGACCTTTTTATGTGGGCAAGAGTACTTTTTTAAAAAAAACAAAAAACCAAAACTGGTTTCTTTCCCACTTTTATCAAAATGTATTAGATTCAAATACAGTCAAACAGAAGATCAAACAGATACAATAACAAAGAATTGAATGATAACTAACAGAGGTGGCTTAATAAATAAAATGATCTCTCTCAATCAGCAACATCTCTTTTTTGTTTCTTTTAAAATCCATAATAGGCACAGTCTAGCAATAAATTAAGCATGATATATAGCACAGCTCTGTGTGTGTTTCCCCAGAAGCAAGTCCTATTAAGTTGCCACTGAGTTAAATAAGACTTTAATGGGTAAGTATGCTTAGGTGGCAGCCATTAAACCCTACCCGAAATATATTCTGCTTCATAATGGTTGTGATCTGCCCTGAGACATCAAGGAAATGGCAGGTTCTAAATGTAAAGAAACAAACAACCTATCACACTGTATGGCAAGTGGGGGGTTATGGACTCTGCCCTGGACACTAAAGAACAAAAAATGAAAGATAATTGCTATGAACTTGGTCTGACAGTGGTGTTTGTTTGACTTGATTGCTGTTGTTAAGGTTGTTTCCTTAAAAAATAATCCACTCCATGCTTAGTACATTTTCAAATAATTCCTTAAATAAAACCATAGCAATCCCAAATCTTAATCCATAGGAATCTCAGGCTTTTCCAACCCACTGAATCCCCTTAAAGGGTGTCTTTGATCTTGGATCCTAATGTTTTTCTGATAAATTAAATGTGCACATTACCCTAGATAGTACCATCTTTTGAGTTATACATCAACAGAGTGACTCATTCTGATGATGTATTCTATTAATACATCATCAAAGCACCTTGTAGTGCTGTTGCACTAATGACATGTTACTGTAATACATCAATGAAGTGAACTGCACTGAAGATGTATTACTTAAATGGAGATAGCCTTATATGAGCGAAGGTTGAGGGATTGAGTGCAGTTTTATGCACAAGCAAAAAGCTAGCTATCATTACAGAGTGGAAGAAATTTCCTAATAGTAATGCTGGCCCTAAATGACTACCACAGTCCATGAAGCCAAAAGTGATGAACTACTTATATTCTGCAGGACTTACTGTGATAGCAACATTTTATGTTTGACCTCTGTCTCTATTGATATGCACTATGGTTCTCAATCAAGGAAGTCCGTCAGCTCCAGCATCTGATTCCCTGCACAGCTAAGAGGGTGACACTCAGTATCTTTGATAACACTGATGCAGCTAGCCAGGATGTATTATAGTCCTGTTGTGGTCTGGTCCAAGAATCTTCAGAGACAGAGTTCTCTGGTTCAGAGGAGGAGCCAGACCATCTCCCTAGTTCTTTCCAAGGAGGGCCTTCAAAGGAGTCCCTGGAAAACAATGCTCTGGCATTCACTTTCTAAAATGATCCCAAGACTGCAAAGCAAGATATGGACTCTTGAAAACAGTCAGATGCAGCATCTGTGTGGGGCTAGGTGAGTGGGAGTAGGGGATGGAACCATGTAGACACATACCCTTGGCCAGTCTCTAAACCCTGATAGTTGTTTCTGGCTGGTACTTGGGTAACTCGCCTCCTACTCTAGCAGCAGAATTGCAAGATGTGGTACTGATCTCATGCCAACAATCCCTTGGTCAGGAGCTGTTGCCCTGCCAAACTTCCTGAGTCTTTTCTGTTCTAGATCAGCACCCATTGCTTCAGTTCCTACCTCTTACCACAGCCACCACTGCCCTGTGTTGCATTAGGATAACCCTGATGATGATGATGCAGATTATCAAGTGGTGGAAGGAAGCTATAGTGCTTCACATTCTCTGATGAATTCAGTTTGACAATCCTGCCTCTAGTGTGATTATTTACCCTCCTTAACATTCTCTTGTTTTCAACCTAAATGAACATGGCTGTTCATCTGGTTGATGTGTGGCAACAGTCATTGGACTGTTAGACCTTGGGCAGAGGCTGGGCCAACCAATGGACAGAAGGGATGGTGGTGGTGCCTAGTGGCTGTCTCAGAGTGGAATGAGCCATACAGCACAGCCCTGTGCGACCCCCCCCCTTCCCATTATCCACCATTGATCTCCTTCTCCTCTGTTGCCTAGCTAATGCTGCCCTGATAGTGACCAGAGCAAATAAGGCAACATGGCAGCAAACTCAAGGTTCTTACCATTTGTTGCAGACAATTTAAGTTCCAACTGGAATGAAGGATGTAGGCCAGTTCTGTATTACTACCAGCTCAGAGGAGGTTAGTGAGCTATTACTAAGCTGAGTGGTTTGTGGCTGCCACTTTGACCTATTTGCTTCAGTGATGGACTGTCTTACCATTGCCCCCCAAAAACATGGGGAAGCCATTTGGACTATTTTGGAGGTGTGTGTGAAATTTACTAGTACTTGTAGGATCCAAAACTTACAAGTACACAAAACTATTGCTCAGTTGAGACCTGAGTGCCTTTTCCATAGAGACTGAAACATCATTGACTGAGTACTTGGTATATATGTCTTTAGGTTTTGTATCGCACACAATGAAAACTGCTTCAGTTGTCTCCGGCTTTACTATTTTCACCTGAATATTGCTATTATGTGTATATATGAAGATATTACCTTCAGTGCTGTTTGACAATACATTTTCAAACTGCTCCCTGCACCCCACCCTAAAAAAACCCTTCACTGTGACTGTTGTGTGCAACAAAATTGATTATCAGATCACACAGGCACGCTGAGTATCTTGCATGCAGTAGCTAAGTGTTCTCAATTTGGTGCATGCAACTCTTGCCCTTTAGCATTGCTCTTAATGGCTTTCACTCAGCAAAGCACTCATAGTCAATATGGATCTAATTAGCATTTCTTTTCCAGATAGATCTATATTGGCCCATTAGTACTGATTTAACCTTTATGTTTCAGTCAAACAGAATCACAGAAAAATTAGAGTTTGTGATCTGCAAGAAAGGGGTGGGAACTAGTGCTTCCTCCTCCGCTTCTTAAATTTATTCACCACTTAATGCAAAATGCAACTTACAATTAAAATGGAATTATACAATATCTATCTATCTAATATATAAAGCAGTCTTATAAAGCAAAGGCTAAATAAATACAGAATCTCCTTTCAGTAAATAATAACCCCAGTGGAAACTATTAAACCATCAGCAGAGGAAAGATGGCAAACTCCACAATCCTGAAAACTGTTGCAATGTAACAGAGCTGCTAGAGTCTTGGAGTACAGCTAGGGCGCAACTTTATTTATTTATGGGCAGAATTTTACCAACATGTCGGTAGTGGTCTGGGTGTCCATACCAGTTTTGGATCCAAGCGTATTCTGAGCTTTCTGCCCCAGTGACGTCCTATGTTAAGTTTTAGAACTTGGCTAAGTATTCCCATTTCCAGGAATTCCACAAACTGCTGGGTGGTTCCTACATGCTTCCTATGCCAGTGATTGCAAGCATGTCTGGCTTCATCTTCTATGTGCTTCATTCCCGGTCCCCCCCAAAACTTTCTACCAGCCACAGAAAAATTGTGATAGTAATTCAATGTATAACTTTACAGTGGTACCTCGGGTTACATACGCTTCAGGTTACAGACTCTGCTAACCCAGAAATAGTACCTCGGGTTAAGAACTTTGCTTCAGGATGAGAACAGAAATCATGCTCCGGCGGCGTGGTGGCAGCTGGAGGCCCCATTAGCTAAAGTGGTGCTTCAGGTTAAGAACGGACCTCCGGAACAAATTAAGTACTTAAGTACTGTATAAACATTTCTTTAGGTGTTGCCCAACTGACGGGGGGAGGGAGAGGGGTAACGCCCAGCCTTGATCTATCTAGACAACATGAAAACCTTTCTTCTGGGCCCCAGTTGAAGGGCCTGATTGCGGCCAAGCCAAACAAAGTTAGCCAAAGTTAACTTTGTTTCCACAAAACCTAGCTCAGTTGGTTCAAGTGTGGTGCTGATACAGTGGTGCCTCGCAAGACAAAAAGAATCCGTTCCGCGAGTCTCTTCGTCTTGCAGTTTTTTCGTCTTGCGAAGCAAGCCCTTTGACAGCTTAGCGGATTAGCGCTATTAGCGGCTTAGCGGATCAGCTGATTAGCGGCTTAGCGGATCTGCTGATAAGCGGCTTAGCGGATCAGCTGATAAGCGGCTTAGCGGATCAGCTGATAAGCGGCTTAGCGGCTTAGAAAAAGGGGGGGAAGGGGAAAAAACCTGCAGGAACTCGCAAGACATTTTCATCTTGCGAAGCAAGCCCATAGGAAATTCATTTTGCGAAGCACCTCCAAAACGGAAAACCCTTTCGTCTAGCGGGTTTTCCGTCTTGCGAGGCATTCGTCTTGCGGGGCACCACTGTAATGCCAAGGTTTGCAGGTTCGATCCCCTTATGGTACAGCTGCATATTCCTGCATTGCAGATGGCTGGACTGGATCAGGGGTAGGCAACCTAAGGCCCAGGGACCAGATGTGGCCCAATCGCCTTCTCAATCCGGCCCAAGGATGATCCGGGAATCAGCGTGTTTTTACATGAGTAGAATGTGTCCTTTTATTTAAAATGCATCTCTGAGTTACTTGTGGGGCATAGGAATTCGTTCATCCCCCCCCAAAAAAAAATATATATAGTCCGGCCTACCAAATGGTCTGAGGGACGGTGGACCGGCCCACGGCTGAAAAAGGTTGCTGACCCCTAGACTAGATGATCCTCAGGGTCCCTTCCAACTCTACAATTATTTGAAAACTCTTTAAATCACTTTCCTATCCCCAGCCTTTCTCCCATTTACTGTCTTGCTCAGTGGCGGAGAGAGCTACTCAAAGCATTTAGAATAATTAAGACTGCAGTATAGTAATTACAAAGGGGGGGGGGGAATCCTCAAACAAATATATTGAAAAGACCAGAAGCCTCTCAGGGGGATCCAAAATCAAATCTTAAACAGGTGATTTGAAGTTGCTGGAAGAGGCCAAAGGGAGAAAGGTGTTAAAAAGCTGTTTTGTCCAGGGTTTGTCCCCCCCCCCCACATGATGTGTATACAGTGGTACCTCGGGTTACAGATGCTTCAGGTTAGAGACTCCGCTAACCCAGAAATAGTAACTCAGGTTAAGAACTTTGCTTCAGGATGAGAACAGAAATCGTGCTCCGGTGGCACGGCAGCAGCGGGAGGCCCCATTAGCTAAAGTGGTACCTCAGGTTAAGAACAGTTTCAGGTTAAGAACGTACTTCCGGAACGAATTAAGTTCTTAACTCGAGGTACCACTGTATTCCCTTTTTAACTGTGGCTGCTTACTGAGGCAATTAGAAGCAAACATGTAAGATAGTGAGTGGAGTTTAAGCACACCCATAACCACACACCTGATGTCTGGATAAAATAACCCCTTGCTAAAAAAGAGGACCCACAAACACAAAAGGGAGCAAGCCCCTCTGATTTATACAATGGAAGAAATAGAAGTAATGTAACTATAAAAAAAGGAAGGAAGGGACAAATGGAAATGGGGGGGGGGAGAGAGAGAAAGTGATCAGATGGAGGGAAATGAGCTTAAGGGAAGAAGAAGGGAAGCTGAGGATAGAGAAAAAAGAAGGGGACAAGGAAGGTAACCAGACAATGGATAGAAGGAAGAGAGGCAAAGAATAGAGGAAAGGCAGTAGCAGTATGCTGTGCGCTTGACAAACCCAGGAATAGTTTCCTTCCATTCTAAGGCTCATATCTCTCTTGCATTCTCTCTCTCTCTCTCTCTCTCTCTCTCTCTCTCTCTCTCTCACACACACACACACACACACACACACACACACCCCCCTACCTTACCTATAGTGAGGAGCCCCATGACTTCCTGAGTCCTTGGCCACCTGCTTCCACCAGCCCTGGATCCAGTGCTCTGATGGATTTGCCAGTCAGTGTGACTAGCAGGAACTATGATTTCATGAATTCATCTGGTAGCAAATGTGGCTGAACTGGGGAGGGAGTGAATTGAGCCTTCACTGTTTAAACCAGGGGTCAGCAATTTTTTTCAGCAGGGGGCCGGTCCACTATCCCTCAGAACTTGTGGGGGGGGGGCTGGACTATATTTTTTGGGGAAAACAATAATTTCCTATGCCCCACAAATGACCCAGAGATGCATTTTAAATAAAAGCACACATTCTACTCATGTAAAAGCATGCTGATTCCTGGACCATCCGCTGGCTGGATTCAGAAGGCGATTGGGCTGGATCCGGCTCCCGGGCCTTAGTTTGCCCACCCATTGTTTAAGCAGAAATCGGACATGTAAATAAATAAAATTGTGCCCCATGACATGTGTGGGCTTTCCAGTGGGTCAAAACTAGTTGTCTGCTCTTGGAAACAGTGCTGGACTTGAAGGAGTTTGGTTTGCTTCAACAATACCATTCTTATGCTTCCTCAGTCTTATATGGGTGAATATCATTTCTTTCTTAGAATGTGCTTCTAGGAGGCCCATATTCTTAAGGGGGGGGGTATAATGGATTGCTTTAGATACCTTAGGATTCTTCATGCTACGTGACTTACTGCGAGCTAGCAAAACACGTTATCCTAATTGTATATTTAGTACAAAGTACTTTTCTCTTGCCAAGAAGAAAGTGTGAATAGCAGAAACACATTAGTTGCTCATAAACAATAAACACTCCTTTTGATGGAGTGCCATAAAACCTTCTCTAAGCTCAGGGTCTAAACTGTTACTGAGAAATGATGTGGCTGTTACAAATGGTATGGTAATTGGACATGTGCAAATGTTTGAAGGCCTGGAAAGGAGAATTTAGCCTAGGACCCTGGTTTTGTTTTCATATCCAGAACTGTAGCCTTGGACTGTGTACTGGAAATCACTTCCAATTTTGTTGTTAGCTTAACTGTGAATGCTGTACTGTATTTTAGACTGAGTAAACATTTAATTACTGGACTTGTGTTACACAAGAGATAAAATTCCACAATATCAAATGAGCATATTAAAAGCACTACAGAAAGCACTGATTATATTTTCAATGTGCAAGACTGGCCCACCCAGTGTCAGCCCTACAATCAGGTAAAGTGAGGTGACTACTCAGGATGCAGATGGGTTGTCACTAATGTCTTGCATACACCTCTCTCCAAACCCACAGTGGGAGTGCTCTGGATAAGGAGTAAACAGTTGCTTTAGTATTAATGTGGAGGCAGATTTCCATGTGACCCTGTCATGTTGTGCTAATTGATCACGAGAATTGGTTCCACTTTGACCTCCACACATTTAGTATACATGGAGAAGCACATGTCTGGATCACCCTGTCGTGTTGTGAAAAGTGAGCAGTAGGCTTCTAAGCTTTGGTGTACCTTGTCTGATCTACATCCATAAGTTTATTGACCCCTAGTGACTGAATCTCATTAATTTAATTGGATTGATGAATGTATGAAATCTGTGGATATGTTTACTCACAGCTTGCAGACCAGTATTTGTGCATTCATCATCTTCACTGGCCCTCAATGGCCTGATGACTCTACCCACAAAAGCTCAGCCACAATAAGCTTGTTTCTAGTTTCTCTCAAGTACCTGAACCCAACTGCAAGTCATCTTCTTTCATGCTAAATATTCCCAATTCCTGTATGTTGTTACACCCATCAAATGAGAGGACAACCTTTTATCCCAAGACTTTTCTTAAGTTAATAGCTGGTGATAACTCATTAATGGTCAATGAAGGATGGAATAAAATTTGCATAAATGAGCATTTATGGCTCTTACCTTTTTAGGTACCAAACACCCCACCTCCATGTTTAGGTGGGGCTGGAGAAAAAGAGTTCTTTTTAGGAATGTAACCAGTGCAGCAGGCAAAAGTTTGAGTTTTGTAGGTATCTAGCAAGGAGTCTCAAGGAGCTATTAGGAAATTAGGCTATTTTTGAAATGAGCACTGTTTTCCTGGTTTTGAATATATCCCTACTCCATCCCCATCCCCATCTCCTGCTCAGCATAAAGGTAAAGATAAAGGGACCCCTGACCATTAGGTCCAGTCGCGGATGACTCTGGGTTTGCAGCGCTCATCTTGCTTTATTGGCCGAGGGAGCTGGCGTACAGCTTCCGGGTCATGTGGCCTGCATGACTAAGCCGCTTCTGGCGATCCAGAGCAGTGCACGGAAACGCCGTTTATCTTCCCGCCAGAGTGGTACCTATTTATCTACATGCACTTTGACATGCTTTTGAACGACTATAGCTGTAAATAAACAGATACTACAAAGGCACCAGAAGACTCTAGTATTCCCACCTTCCAAGGGAAAGTCTCCTCTTAGATTAATTTCTTGTCCCTTGGGGAAATGTAGAGCATAGTGCAAAATAGTTCATTTCAAACCATTTACTATATCAGTGGGAAATTTTGGAGCCTTCTCTTTGCTATTGTACATTAAATTAACATAAACCAGAAAGAGCTGATAGCATTTGTATGTTTTAAAAATTATTTGCTGACTCATGGATCGTGCCTTAAGCAGGTCAGTAACGTTCTGCACTACTAGAATGAATCACGAAATGTAGCAATGGCCAGCAACCTGGATGGCCTTACAGAGGGGGATAGATCAATTCATGGAGGACAAAGCTATCGGTGGCTATTAGCCAGGATGATTGTGTGATATCTCCAGAATTAGAGGCAGTGTGCCTCTGTATATTGGTGGCTGCTTCAGGTCCTATTTGTGAGTTCCCAACAGACATCTGGTTGGCCACTGTGAGAACAGGATGCTAGACTAGAGTATTCTCAGACTACAAATACAACCTTTTCAGAAACAAGGGGAATCCCGCTACTTTACAATCTGCCTCAACTTTTCAGAGACTTTTTTTTTTAATCCCTCCCAAGAATTTGTCCCTGCTGTTTTGAGGACAGAATGATAAATCTATCAATTATCTCATTAAAAACAAAATAATGTTTAATGCTGACAGATGTCAGATCTATGAATGTGTAAATATTAATAAGCTAGTTGACACATTCCACATAAGCAAAGAAGAATCTGTATATTTCAACATTCCCTTGTGTTTTCTGAACATAAGGATGCCAAGTTCCTAAATTGATTGAGGTAGAACAACAAAACAAAATCTTAAATGAGCTTACTTTTTTTGTTTTTAAATATTACAGTATCATGAGAACACAGACTTAATGTCTTAACAAATCAAATGTTCATATATGTAAATGTTGCAAAACTTCATATATATTTCTTTTGATTCTTTGAAAAACATTCAAAATGTGAGCCTTTTCCCTTGAAGAATTATGTCATAACAGCTACAACAAAACATACAACAAAACGTAATACCCCCAAGCTAATAATTCATTCCTGCTTTCATTTAACCCCTTGAGTCAGATGCATTCTGATACAATGGCACTGTGGAATAAAATTATAAAGTTTTGTTTATGTATATAGTTATCTGCCCAAAGTTTGCTCTGCATTGCTGGCCTCTGTGACTTCCTGCCCAGCAGACCCTTTTCTGAATGTGTCCAACATCCAAACAACACTCCCAATGACGCCATTTTCTTCTGTTGGACAGCTTTCATGTTTATTAGGGAACTTGCTTCATAGCTAACCTTTGGGCTAATGTGCTGCTGTCTGAAGCTAATGCATATGCAGTGATTAATATGACTATAATCATGTAAGGATGCATATGGAACTAAATAACCAGGCTAATGATTGTGGAAGAATTAAATTTTCTTGGATTTCAGTATTGCTTGGATTTCTTTGGGTTCAGCCCTTTTCTGAAGGCAAAACAAACCTTGAAATAAGATGAAAGTTTCAATCCTCGTAATATTTCAACCCTCGCAGGCAAAACTCCACATGAATCACAGTTTAAAACAGAACAGTGCGTAGAGTGCCAATATAAACCACAAAATATTTGTGGAAAACAATGCACTTGGGGGATTAAGACATTCATCTGAAAGGGAAACTGCTAAACAAGTGAAAAGTTATAGAAATTACATTAGAAGCACAGCCGTCAGCTAGAAATATAATCTATAAACAGCCATATAGACAGCACGGGGCTGCTTTAAAACTTTGCAAAGGAAGATGAAAACAAATAAAAATGAACTGAGCAAGATGGAAGGATCAAGGAGCAGGGGTGGAGTGTGTTTATGTGTGTAGGGGGGAGGGAATCATCCCAGGAGTTTCCCAGAACTGCTAAAAGGGCAAAGCTAAACATAATTTGCTGAAAACATGAGTTTTGATAAAGTGCGATAACCAAGAACTTAATGAAACAATATTGCAACACATTGTTGTAAGCAACATCTACAGAAGCAATTATTTTTATTTATGACTTACAAAATGTTTGCCATGATGATGATCAGTGTGTGTACGGGGGGGGGGGGTGCATTTATGAGGGACCCTCCAACAGGTCTCCTTTGTTGCAATTGTCAGGTATCTTGAGGCTTAGGCTATCAGATTTAGGGGGCAGAGCTTGGATGGCACTTGGTAGAAAAGCTTAATGGTGCCTGATAAAGACAGAAGCTCGCTCTTGGCATGTCTGAGGAAGATGCTTGCTGTGTGTGGTGCCTTAGTGTAGCATCTGATGAGTGTGCTGGTGGAGCACATAGCAAAAGTTCTTGAACCAAGCAGAAAATATTATTGTTTGCTCTTCACTTTCACCCTAAGATTTTACTCTCCCCCCCCCCCCCAGACCCTGAGAAGAGGATTAAACCCTGAAACTTTAGGTCAAACTCTTTGAGACCTGGCAACCATGGATGAAGGCCAGCCACTTGGCATTGGGGCGTGTGGGTGTTCTTCCACTTCAGTTTTGCCCCCAAATGTTGCCCTTCACTTTTTCTGGTAGTAATGGACAACAATTCACTTATATGGAAGAAATAAAAAAGCTGCATTTGGCTAAGACATCCCTTGGGTACCAGTATCTAAAGTGGCAATCCAGTTTTGCTTTCTTTCAGCCGAACCCCAGATTGCTGCCCATGTACTTTGTCCCATAAAACTCAAAGGGCCCCATTGGGAACCAAGCCGTGGTCTTTCTGCATAAACCTGGCCTGTTTCTCTTTCCTTCCTTCCTTCCTTCCTTCCTTCCTTCCTTCCGGTCTTAGTATGGGGTGGAATGTTAAGTATTCATTCATTGTACACTAGCAGCCTTATGGCCAGCTGTGCTTAGAAATCTTAAGAAACCCAAAATATCAGGCTGGTTTGTAATCAGTGGTTAAAATCAGTGCAGCTTTCAGTCTACCATCTTGATTTAAAATGGCATCCAGCTGTATCCAAACATGGACAAAAGCTCTTTGATTGCAGGAACAATCATGCAAAATTTGGTTATGATATTTTAGGAGGTGTTCAAATGTGCAATGAAAAAATAACTTTCCAGAATAGGTATTAGACAGACTTAGATTTCTAAAACACCAAAAATGACTAGGTGTCATAAAGTGAAGTTAATATTTTCCCATAGCATAGTGACATGCTGTTTTACTAGTCTGAGTGCTGGTTTCCTTTGTGCATTACAAGAATTTTATATGTTCATAATGGATGTTGAGAACAACCTTTGTGTGTTGTTGTGGCCAAGCATGAACTGTGAATAGTTTTTGACTCCTCCGATTTTCCTCCACAAAATGTAGACATGTAACCTTAACACTTAGCCCCACTAATTAAAGTCATTGTCATAGAATAATAAACAAATATATGGCAATTTGGGTTACACTTTCAGGATAATAGCTGTCAATGGGAAAATGTCTGCTAATATTACACACAAGGAGTCCAAAACAGTGCTGGAGAAAGTTATTGCACATGTAATAAATCACTTCCCAATCACTGATTGCACTTTAGTTCTGCCTGTGGATTGTTGTTGACTACATAACATTGCATATGGGAACCATTTTGATACATTTAAAAACATTTATTCATCTACTATGAAACAGAGTGGTCCTAAGGAAATGCAGAAGCCCTCTGAGAAAGTTTGCTAGACATAACTAAACCCTTTGTGCGTCCTCAAAATAACTCCGATGTTTAGCATCAGCAGAAATAAAGTTCTCTCTTAAATTTCACTATAGGTCAAATTGTGTGGCAAGTTAAAGAAATGTAGAATGCCTCCTGAGAAATTTATCTAGTTTTATTACTATGTGCTTCTTTCAGAATGTATTGGATGTTCTGCACAATAAGGAATCTCCTAATTCACCTGAAATTTGGCTTCAGCCAAGATTTGAGGGCAGAAATTGCCCAGCACAGGCTTGTAAACAGCTAGTCACCTAGGGTGAGTAATGGGTTAGCCGGCTGCAGTACCAGCTGCACCAGCTGGTCTAGAACAGATTACAATTTGAGGCTACGTAGCATCCATTTGGTTAGCTGAAGGCAAGGGTAAATTTGTTTTATAGGCATTTGGTTCTGCATACATTTAATTAATGCTATACTATCTGTTCGGCAGGGTTAGGGCAGACTATATTGTAGCCATGGCATGAAGTTAATGAATTTATATTGACTAACCCATAAAATGTGTAGGATTTTTCTATCAGGATTAACATCTTTCTCTTAATAAGAAAGAAAGAAAGAAAGAAAGAAAGAAAGAAAGAAAGAAAGAAGCCTGAGCATGTTCTGATACATTAACATTCCCACTAAATCACAGGACTGTACTGACAGGATTAATGAGCTACCAGATTTGGTCATTTGTGGATATATAGCCATTTTGGTTACACCACCAGCATCATTGTCACTAGAAGAAGGGTTGATAATTTTACATAGAACATATCCAGGACAGCATTGCAGATGAAAGTTATTTCACATGTAATAAATCACTTCCTAAGAATAGATTGCACTTTTGTTCTGCTTATAGATTGATGTTGACTTTGTAGCATTGCATATGGTAACCATTCAAATACACCAAATGAACGTTGTGGCCGTGTGTAGCACTTTGATTTCTTCAACATTTAAAAACCCCCTCAGACGTGTCTGCTGATGGATTACAGTCTTTCAGTTTCCCATCCAGTGCTTTCAGTTGTGCCTGCTTGATAGATGCTCTTTTGCCATATGTGAAAGGAGGAAATCAATGGGGAAATGCCTGTTTTGAGCTGGTACATATGCAAGGTTTTGATCCCCTGTAATGAGCGGTTGCTTAGTTGATCATCTCCTTTTATGCATGCGAAGTGCGATGGTGGAGTAACAACAATGACTTTGACCTCTGGAGCCAACTATCCTGTTGTGTGTCCAGTTTGTTCATTTATTTCAAACTTTATATACCACTTTCCCACTGAACAAAGCAACTTGCCACAAGTGGAAGTACCAAAAAGTGACCCACTCTCAGCACTACTAAACACAATTTAGTTAGCGCTGATATAAATCTCAGCGGGATGGATCCAGTCTTTGGTTTCTGTGGATTGGAAAGCTCCTTCATCTGTAGAAGGCTTTTAAGCCAATGGAAAGATACCACTGGCAGATATAGGGAGCATTTTTATTTTTTTTTGCCAATTCCACCTCCCCCTGCTGTCCCACACTATTTTGGGGGCCCTTGAACCCTCCAAATCAGGGGGAATCAACAATGGTTGCCTTTCCCTTGTGGACAGGAGCGTCCTTTGAGTGAAGCACAAGTCTTGCTTCAACTTGGTGTTTCTTATTTCTTCTGAATTATATAACTATATATAAACAAAAGTGGTTGCCATATTTTAAAAGCATTTTAACATGTGTTAGGAAGCAGACTGAGTGCTTTTCCCCACCACCTCCACACTGCACGCAGGAGGACATTTCACCACCTACGTTTAGAAAAAAACACAAGAGAAGCTTCCATTTTGTTTAGAGAAACTTCAGCTATGTATCAAGGTGTCTTTCTTTCTGACATCCAGTTTATGTAACCTTGAGATTCCCTTAATCCAGACTGAACAGTGGATAAGGAGAGCAAGCAACTACTTCTGGCCTTTTCACACCTCTTAACCTTAGGTTCCGCAAAGCCCAAAGAAACAGGGAACAGTTGCCACTGCCCCAAATAGGGTTCATGCTATGACCTTTTCTTCCATTCACATCAGCTGCCAGTGTCAGTGTTCACCTTGCCCTCTCTCTGCCTCATTCACTTTCTTTAGGGGCTCTGGGGATTAGTGCAAGCTTTTATACAGCTGCCAGCATGGCATGGAAAAGGAAAGAGTGAAGTGGAAGAAAAAGATATTAAAGCATCTTACTGGGACATTGGGACCATCCTTCATAATCAGAGCTGTCCTTGAGAAACTACAGCTCTTCCAGCGACCCTTAGAAAGCCATACTGTGCCACTAAGCGGAAAAACAACAATTATCTTCTGATGGATGGGCAAGATTACAGTATTTCTTATTTTCACTTTTTATAGCTTCAAATAAAAATTTCCACTTGTTTCTTGTTGACTTGCTGCTCCTGGAGGCGACATCCACTTCAGCCAGGAACCCTTTTATGAACCATCACAGACCTTTTCTTGAAGTTTTGCTGGGATTGCTGGGATTTGTCCTTTGTCTAAACAGGTGTAGTTGAATTAAGGCTGCACTGAATGTTTTCTTTTTTAATTTTTTATTATTTGTGAATGTCCCTTTAGTAGTCAAGTCCTTTCCTTATGTTTCTTCATTTCATCCGTCCTTTTTGCCCTTCACTATACTTGTTTATGCTCAGGGTTTCTTTTTCTTCCTTGTACTGGTCCCAGTCAACCAGTGATCACATAGTTCTAAGACATCATCATATTCACTATGTAGCCCAGAAATAGCATTGGATAGCATTGAGGACAAACAAAGCTGACTGAGTCTGAAGGCAATACTTCCTGGATCAGCATTGCCCACTGAATGAGCACAAATTGTCAACCTTTTCATAGAATCGTAGACTTTTTAATTAAAATTGTCCCCTTTTGGCTCAGTCCTACTTGGAACTGATACAAGGCATTGTTGAAGCAGGAGAACACACTAGCTTTGCCATGTGGATGCCACTCATATGGAATTCCCCATGGTGAGTTCTCCATACACAACCCAATAATGTTTAAGAAATCGTACCATGTGAAGCTCACCTAATGTCATCATCTAATTTTAAAAGCATAACTTCCCAAAGCAATGTGCTAACAGTTCTAAACTAACAATGGTGGGGAAACTGACCCTTCAGATGTTGTCAGATTCCATCTCCCATCAGCCCCATCCAACATGGCCAGTGGTCAGTGATGATGGGAGATGTGGTCTAGAAACACCTGGAGAGGAATAAACGAATCAATTTACCAGTGTAAGAGTGATGTATAGGCATACTGTGCAAGGTGTTGGAAGATTCCAAATGCAGACCTATGGTATTTGAGATCTGGATCTCAGAACTTTGGGACTTAATGGGCAAACTGACAGTCCATGTCCAAGAGAGCTGAACAGAAAATATAACCACTACTTTTCAATCAACCTTGCATAGTTTTATTACATATGCAGAGTCACTAGGACATGTAACAAATTGTGAACTGATTCATTTCTTTAAAAACGGAAATGGCTTTAAAGTTTAATGTACTTAAACAGACGTTTGCTGCTTTTGCTGGGGGTGGGTTGGATTGTTGAATGTTGACTGTTGCTCTTTGTATAAATAAGTGGAAACAATAAAATGTTTGGGAGGAAAAAATATATTTCCAGCACATCTTGCTATAATTCCTATTGTTTTTGTAAATTTCAGTGAGTGATTTTGTGTGTGTGTGTGTGTGTGTGTGTGTGTGTCACTGAGGTAAAACTTTTTAATACACTTTTTGAGTAGTGGCCTTTTAACCATAAATATTCCCAGGTTGTAAAAAATATGACAGCATTCAAATCCTGTGTGCATTAATAGTTTCTTTTACTTTTTTGACTGATATTTTAATTTAAACAAGATAATATGTACTTTTGATCACTTGTGTTCGGTAGTACTAGAGATCAATTTTTTCAAAATCCATTTCTCTCTCCTTTTGCTATCCAGCTTTACAAACATGTTCTTTCTTGAAGATTTTTAAACCAAAGGGGAATCTCAAAAATACTTTAGTTTTAATGACATAAAATAATAGAATTCAGAATTTCTGATGAGATCTTCATATCTTTATGTTCCGTGTTTTTTCCCATTTATCAAAGTTATCTAGCCTCCTCATAGAATTAAATTCCATGTTATCAACTACAGATGCTGTTGGAGCTTTAGCTGGAATTGATAGATCCCTATTTGTCCCATAGACTATTTGAAAGAGTAAATTTATTTATTTATTTCAACTTAATGATCCGTTTTCTTTGCCCAAAGGATAGAGCTTAGATCAATATCTATATATATTCTTCCTCAAAAGCTTTATTACCATCTTTATGTCTTTGATTGTATAATCACCTGCAGATATATAATACACACTTATTTCACTTTTCTCCTGCATCTCCTTCATATACTGGCGTATAGTTGCCAGTATGTTTTGGGAGACATCGGAGCTTAGTCTCTACAATAGTTGTACAAAAGTAAAATTTGTGTTCATTGCTCTGCCCATTTTTGCCCGACCAAAGCCACTTCTGCCTTTGGCCTCGCCAGACATTGTCCTGTGGCCCCCAGAAGGTTGCCCAGAATGCAGGTCTCTGGCCGGAAAAAGTTCCACATTTCTACTTGATAAGATTGTGTGGTAAGCCCCTGTTATGGAAATTAGGCCTGAAAAGTCTTTTAACTTTGGATAGATCTTGCTTCTTGTGTTAAATGTTACAGGTTCTCAGGCCTTTGGAGATTGTACAAGCTCAGGTTACATTTTTGTCCCAACAAGTAGTGTGTGTGTGTATGTGTGTGTAATCAGGATGTTTGGTGAAGTAAAAAAAAAAAAAAGGAATTTGTACCCTTACTTTTTTGAGGGGCACCTGTATTCAGCACATTCGTAAATTAACCAAGATACATTTTGCAAAGCTAAAAGAAACCTACTTTTCACCTCTTGTCTATTACTATTTTTGTCTGTTTCTTTCAAACAGTGTGAATTATTATTTTCTTGCACCTCTGGCAGTCTGCCATAACCCTTGGTATTGAATTCCCATAAGGGTGTAGTGCAGAATGTACATCCATTGTTGCTTTTATGTGCAGAGTAATGCATATAATAGATGGAAGGATAAAAGCCTGAGGAATCATCACCTTTGATAGAAACCAAGAAGAAGAAAAATAAGGAACCCAAAGGAAAAATGTATTATCTGCACCTAAACCGAAAAGCATCAAATGAACAATACAAGCATCATACTGATCACAGAGATGGCAAAACTATGAACATTAATCTGATAGATCGCAAAAGTTTTGTCTAAATCCTATGATACTGATATGATGGGTGGGGGGACAGACTTGGAACAAACAAATAAAATGCATTTTTATCATTGAAATAAAACAAGGAAATATATATATGCATTCTTGTAAGCTGTATGCCATCTTAATTTAGTGCCTTGGCTAATGACAGTGGATGCTGATTGATAGATGGGCAGCTGCAGTCACTTAGAAATGCAAACTTAACTTACATGTCAGGATGGGTACTGAGGCCTGTGAGCTGCCCCCTATCTGTACCAAATGGATAAAGAAGCAATATTGAACATGGGCAGAGGAAAATAAATAATGCAGATTTTCACAGCTGCCTGACCAAAAAATAGCATAGGGGACTGCTGTCGCCTTTCGGTGATTGATGCTTTTTCGGTCTATCGCTACTTGTGTTCATAGTCTGTTTCCCATCTGCTAAACTGGTACATTTGTAAATAAACAGCTGATTACCAAAGGCAAACCTTTCTCCTCATTAAGAAACCTGCTTTCTATGAACTCTTCTGCCACTTGGAGAAGTGGGTACTCCAAAGACAGTGCTCTGTATGGGCTCGGAGGTTACACTATAACTGCAGGTTACATAAGTGGTAATGGTAAGCATTTCTGGTAAAACAGAAGCAAGTAAAGCAGCATTCACTTTATGAACCATAAAGGCCTACTATTGTCATGGCCTGCAGACTGCCAAAGAGAAGATGACAGTGTAGTACAGGGAGGGGCAGGTGAAGGCTGTCAACCTGGGAAAGTAGCTCATCTAGGAGAAGGAAAACTGATCCTAAACCTTCACTGCTGTGTGGGATATCTTCAGGAGAAGAAATGGCTAAGGAGTAAACTAGAGTGGAGTCCCTAAGACAGTTGGATGGTTCTGGAAACTTCTGCAGCCAAGCTGGTGCCTAACCTGTTGGTCTGCTTTCCTTTGGATCACATCAGTGGGGCTGAGAGAAGGGTCTTGTCATCTGGGCAGCCCAGGAGCTCCATACAAGCTTGCACCCTGGGGAGGTCACTTTGGTGCTGCTAACGCAGCGTTTTGACTTCACCCTTGGAGTCGCATCCCATTGTCTCTTGAAAGAGACAGATGCCAACAACCCTGTCATACTGGCAGATAATTTCTACATAGAGCAGGGAAGGGAAAACAGTGACCCTCCAGTTATTGTTGAACTTCAGCTCCCAACAGCCCCAGCCAGATGACCAATGACCCGTCAACATTTCCGGAGCCACTAGTTCCCCATCCCTGAAGCAGAACAAGCACCTCTACCCACTCATACGTCTTTTTCTTCTGTACTTCCCCATAATACCAGGACCCCTCCATTAGCTTTGATACTGGCAGTGAACTATGAGGTGGAAATCTGAATCTGGGCAGGCCCATCACATGTGTGATTTGGGGAGCACAATCATAGAGCACAATCTTATTTCTTGGGCAACAGAAGTGACTTGGGCTTTTTGAAGGCTTGCAAGCATTTGTGAGACTGAAAAATAAGAAGAGTTCCAGATAGCTGCTTAGCTTTCCTATGGTGTTGCAAATGGCAACCATTTTTAATTTATTTGCAGGCTGACTTTGTGTTGGCTTGTTGCTATTGACTTCATGTCTTTATGAGAAACAGCTCCACTTTTAATGTAAGCAGCAAATTGTCACAAGGGAGTGGATGGCAAGTTTTCTCAAATTGTAAATAAATTATATTTGTATACTGTCATTACGAAAATTTCTCCAGAGGTTTCAATGGCTCAAAGCTACAGCTACTGTAGACCACTCTTTCAGGCAAGATATTCACCCCACTTTTAAAATTAAAATATTACTCTGAATATTTTCTTAATTGTCCCTCATTACTCTGTTTACTTCATTTGGTAAAGTACTGTTGTTAACATACATCAGAACTAGCTAACTTGCCTTTAGCTGTTGTTGTTTTCTATCTGCAATGCGCCTGTTTACTTTGGGAATGGTTGCATCTAGATTTCAGGGTTTGGCATAATCCCCCCCCCCCAATCCAGCACTTTACTGTATTCTTTAATTTGTTTTCATATCAATGAGCATAGACTCCCGATGTATTTACCCTGGGATGTGCACAACACACTTTACTCTTGGTGAAACTTTGCAACTGCTCTAGAGTTCCTCACATTTTGCTGAGGCAGGTGTCTCCAAACTGGCCTCTGTTTTAAGTAGCATTATCAGACCTAGGTCTCAGGTCTGGACCCTGAAATCTCAGGCTCTGGGATGCTCCTGACCTGGCATCCCTACTTTTAAGTGGGTTTCGATGGCATCCAATATATATATGAAACTCACTTAAGCAAATATCTCAAGGCTTATTGAAACCCTAACCCAAATCCAGACTCCACAACTGTATGGGGTTGTTGTTATTGCTGGATAGATAGCTGGACCCTGGCAAAAAAATGTGGAGTCTGGTGAAGAAATGATTGGACAAGATAGGGTTGAGCATCCATGGGGTAGTAGCTCATCACTGTTGATAAGCAGCATCCTTCAAGCATCAAGGTGGGAGCATCTTGGTTAGCCACATTGAATGGGCTATCATACATCCTCAGCCAATAACCAATATCATGCTATCAAGGTGGAGGTAACAACACCATTGCAATAGGCATTCTTTACTAGTGGGTCTAGATTTGTGTTTGAATTAAATGTTGTTTGCCTCCAAGAGCCATCTTTCTGAGCCTGAAAATGTGAGCCTCAAAAAACAACCTATAATAAAGTAGTGAATAGATAATGAAACATAGCAAGCAACCCTATGATTTGCTCACCTCCAGAATTATACTGCCTCAACTTTGAAATACAAGCCAGCTCATTTCCCTCCTTTTTCTTTTGTACTTTAGGTTTATACTGTTGTTCTCCGTATACATCTCTAAAGATTAATATGAATATGTGTGCATAAGTATGCATTATTCCTACCCAGCTCTCCATGTCAGAATGGAAAGTAAATCAAGATTGGTGGAAGCTGGTCAGGTTGATTAACAGCCCCCAATTAAGTTAATCCCCAAATGAAGGAACTTAACACTTTTTAATTCTTTCTATTGGACAGCACAGATCTCAATACCTATTACACAGTTGGCCAATGGGGACCCAGAATGTGCGACTTGTACTTTGTCAACCTCCCAGCAGGCACTGTGGGACACAGCTAACAATATATCTGGTGTTTCTTTTTTTAAAAGTGTGGATCTGTCTGCACAACCTTTTAAGTAATTTATGAGGGAACATTTAAACTGCATATATCAAAAATAACAACATGTGATTACTTATATTAATGGGAATTTCATGCTACAACGATAATCTCACAGAGGAAATGTAAATTTTAAGCTTGGCTTGTAAGCAAAGCACACACATTTACTCATGTGTGTCTGTTCTGCCCAATTATGTAAAAATCACAGACATGGGGAGGTGGACCTCCTGTACAATGTAAACTAGCCAAGGTAACAGCACAGTTGTCACATGCTGTTGAAAAATAGATACTGCAGAACCTCGCTAATGTTAAAAGAATTATGCTAAAGCAAGCGCCGTGTGCGGTTGTACCACCAAGGTGTTGATATGAAACTGCGCGAGCAGGACCTGTGAATAAACAGTGCAGCGCATCCCCAGTGACGTACAGGTTAAATTCAGGGCCTGTTGCCAGTTATTCCATCCTTCATCTGTCCCAGTCTTCCCTTTCCCCACTATGGCAACTTGAGAGCACAGACCTGAACAGCCTCAACTCACTAAATTTATGATCAGAGGGATCATAAATTTGCCCATTATTTTGAAAGCAATAAGCCGAATTCACCAAGTGGGAAGGATGCTCTTCATACTTAAGGATGCTCATCACCATATTTTGCAAGTGAAATAGGGTAGGGTATCCTTCTACTTCCAAGGGATCGCAGTTCTTCTAAAGTGCCTCTTACTCTTTGGAATGGATTAATAAGAACCAACTCCAGAGAGGCAAAGCTCCAGAGTGGATTCTTTGCCTTCTTCTGAGTGAAAATGTCACTGAGGCTGCTTGAGCTAAGGATATCTGTGAAACTCATTCCCATGTATCAGGGCTAGGTGGAAAAACCTGAAATCCCTCTTCTTTGGCAAGGGAATTGTGCCTCCTGCTTCCAAAACTCGTGCTTTGAGGAGCCGTGGCAGTGGCGCCAATGTCCCATGTAGTCCCTCCCACCTAGGGGAAAATACTCTCCAGCAATCCACCTGTGCAAGGTCAAAGCAGGGGAATTGCAGCAGACTGTGACTGTATGACCACATACATAGACTTCTGTGTGTGTGTGTGTGTGTGTGTGTGTGTGTGTTTGTATGTATGTATGTATGTATATATATATACTTTTGTACACTAAATATTTATCATTAAGCACAAATGCAATTCCAAAAAGCAGCACCTTTTTCTTTTGAAAGAACTCTGAAATGTTAATGAACCTATGAGTACAAAAGTCCCAAGGCTGCTGAGAAAAATGGTGGCTCTGTGTTGAGTTGTGTGTCTCGTCCCTGCTTCCCCATTTTGCTGTCTTGATGCTGTGAATTTCCTGGGGCATAGCACATACTTTGCAGGCAAAAATCTGAGGGTCAGTCTCTGGTATCTCCTGCTAGGGACACCTCTTTCTGAAACCCTGGAAAGCCATTGGCAGTCACTGTTCATAATACTGAGCTAGATGAACCAATGGCAGCCGCCTATGTTCCCATCCTTATCAGCTGTAAAGCAGGGCTGAGGAACCACACATTATTTTGATAGCAGGGAAAGGACTAAAATGAGAGGGAAACCTGAGACTGAGGTGCCATTTATTTTCAGATCATCATTATGGTGATGTACTTTGTAATAGCTAGTGTTGCTGTCAAAAAGGAAATAAGGAGCACAACTGGGTCATCCACGGATTCATCTAGATGAGCAACCTGCTCCCAGCAGTGGCCATATAGATGTTTCTGCAATGCCCACAGGAAGGAATGATGTGTTTAAAATACGCCAGCTTTTGTTCATATATGGCACTCAGGGCGTGCAACAAACTGAATAGTGCAACGTTAAATACAGGCCATCCTTACCATGCATTGTAGACAAATGTGCTCTCTGCCACCTCTATAGATAGAACTGTCCTGTATTAAATTGGGGTTTTGGTACCCAAATGTAATCAAACCAGTTCTGAATAACCTTCCCCAATTACTAATAAGGAAAGGGGGAGTTGTCCACTTCATGAGATAAACGTAGGGTGTCACATATTTTCTTGTCCCTGAAAATTTTCCTTAATCTTTCATCTTTTTTTTGCAACTGAGCAATTCAGAGTAATGTGTTACTTTGGGCTTTAAATGTAGGGATGCCAGAATGACCTCCTGACAATTTCAGAGATGAAGGCACATCTTAAAGCAATATATTCATGATTGGAATGGTGAGGGGCGGGGCAGGATATTTACTCTTTTCTACCATCTCAGCCATTTCTTATTAGCTGCTGTAAAGATGAAAAACATTCCACTTCTGATTCCTTTCTCTTTCTCTGCCCCCCTTTTGCTTTTTTTGATTGAGTAGGTCAGTAATTTAAACTGATAAACAGTAGGGAAACATGATCTGGACATGAAGACTTTAATCAAGCACATCGTTTTAGAATAGCCCTCAAGTTAAAAAGGGAAAAAGGCAGGGGAAGTTAAGAGAGATATTCATAGATGTCTGAACTTGAATGCTTTCTTTAGTTTAAAAAGTTGCATTTTGTGCTGAAAAAGTGCACAACATCAGTAAACCTCTTGGAGAAAAAAATCCCCATATCATTTTCAGATATGCTAAAATTCTTACATAAGTTTTTCCAGAACTGAAACATCTGCATGCACTATATGTGGATATAAGTGAAACTCAGTTTGCACACATAGAAAATTCAATATGGAGGAGAAAGATTCAAGCACAGTCTTCCCCCTGCCATGATAGTTTTCTATACAGTAGAACCTCGGTTCTCTATTGTAATCTGGTCCGGAAGACAGTTTGACTTCTGAAACGTTCAACAACTGAGGCACAATTACCGGTTGGCAAAATCCATTGAAAAATGGAGAAACATGCCTCGGAAGCAGTTTGACTTCCAAGGCGCATTCAAAAATGGAAGCATTCACTTCCGGGTTGTCAGCCTTCGGGTTCTGAATTGTTTGGTTTCCGAAGCATTGACAATCAAGGTTCCACTGTATATGAACATCCCATCTTATGAGCTAGTGGCTCTAACCACTAGCAACACAATCCTATATGTGTCTAGTTGGAAGTAAGCCTCACTGAGTACAATGGGATTAATTCTCCGTGTATAACATTGCAGTCTAAAATGATGCAGCTCAGACCTGGGTTTACCACCTGAGTTGGCCCCAGAGTGAAATCCAATGGGGAGACCCTGACTATCTATATTGATTTGAAACCTATTGCTATAACTTTGATGTTGCCATAGCACCACTGGGTCTTGATATACCCAGGGTAGAATTTTATATTAATAGGGTTGAATGCAGCATATTCCCGAGTAATTACTAAAGAAAGCACTGCAGTTTTCACCAAACTATTAAAATAAATAAATAAATAAATAAATAAATAAATAAATAAATAAATAAGGGTTTATTTCTAACCCCACCCCCACCCCACAGATTTGGAGTATTTCTGGAAGAACTTCAGTCTCTCCTATTATTGCTCCCCAAACCTAAATTTACCATTCATTTTGGTTTTTATAGCTTCCAAAATCATTCATATTTGCATAGATCCATTGGCTGAATATACATTTTACCTTGCACCTGATTAGAAAGAAATACACTCTTCCTAGGTTGGGAAGCGTACATCAAACCCAGAAGATAAAACAATGCCTTGTGTGTCTTTGTTGTTGCGCTTTAATTCTGTTAATCGCCCTAGGTAAAGATTAGCTGCTGTTGTCAATTTAATTCAGCTTCAAACAAAGCAACAAGGTCACTACCCCCCCTCTTTTTTTTAGCAAACAGGATTGAGTTGTCATGTAGTCCTAATAGGCAGCACAGGGAATCATTAGTCCACCTCGGCTCCCTGACTGATGGGCATTTCATTTCAATCATCTGACTGAGCTCTAGCGGTCCAGTACTATTGACACCATGTCAGGGCTGAGAGTAGATGCCTTAATCGCCTCAGACACTCTCTGCATTGATTTGACAAGTTGCTGTAATGACCTTCTTGCTCCCCCCCCCCTTCTTTCTGAAGGATTACTGTTTACCCAGGGAGGTGCCTGGGACTAAATGCACCGCATTGTCATGGAAACTATTATTGTTGCATCTCAATCCCATTAACGCCGTGGTGTGTGACATTGATATGAGACACTGAATATTTCAATGGAGTTCAGGCCACTTCAATAACACTAATCTCTCCCCATTAATCAGGCTTTACACAATCCACAAGGAGTTTTCCCCGTGGTTGAACCAGGAGGAGGTATATAAGTGCTATTTGGTGGTTTATTTTCACGAATGATCCTTAACGTTCATTTTTGATATTCATCTCCAAATTGAATTATATAAGTAGTCATTGATTAGAACATGCATTCAGTTTAAGCATGGATTTCTTTTTTGCAACTAATAAGTGAATATAGATAATACAGCAAAGAGTCTTATAGGCTACCAAATTTATTATGGAAGAAGCTTTAGTGGACCATAGCTTACTTCATCAGATGCATGAAGTGTAATCCTGAGTTGTAGGTGCGTATATACACGACTTGGGATGGGGTGGGGATTGTAAACATTGATGTCGGAAGGAAATAAAACACAGAAAACTACAAATGGTCATAATTACCTTAATAACAGTCACCATTCACTCACACACACAAACCCAGCCGCTGATAACAAAGACATCTTGACATTAGCTAGCCAATTAGCACAAGTAAAGTGAGAAAAATCCGCTGTGCTGATTCAGCATACCTGTGATAGCATTTAATATTTTTGTGCATTGCAACTGTTTCACATCATAGACAGTGTACACACTTACATTTGCTCTGCATCCAGTGTGTACCCACCACTGTTTTGGGAAGCAGTTGTATACATGGTAGTACAGTAACAACACACATCTACCCTGTATCTATCCTGTCATTTCTTAGAAATACTGCATTTTGATACATTTCCCATCAAGCCACAATTGAACACCTAGCAGTGTTTTAAGTCAACAATCTGTACATAGCTGTAGTCTTCACTCTATCCATTATGTAGTGTCCTGGGAGGCTGAAATGTCCCCCCACTGGATTTTCTATAATGCCATTTCTGATGCCAGATTTCTATCCATTTATTATTTTGCATAAAAACTGGTCTTCTTGTGCTATGTAGAATGCAAAATGCCACTGCTGGCAGATCGTATCATATGTCCCATTGGAAGGTGAGCGGGTGAATGAACCCCTGAAATTGTGGGTGACATTATCAGGTCTTGTTATAGCACACTGTTGGGTAGGAGGATCCAAGGCCACAACCTGATATGGCATCATCACTTTATTGGGCTGGAACACTTTTATAATTCTGTGTGTTGTGGAAGATCCTCATTTCCATGAGTGGCTGGCTTGCCAAACTCTGTGGGGCACAGATCTCAGGTCCCAAGAGCCAATCAGCCAATGTACTGGTTTCAGGATAGACCCACATGATCACATTACACTGTACATACAGACTGGGATCATATGGACTGGGGCGGTGATATTGACCAGCACTTAGGCTGTCCAGTGAGAGGATTGTTGATTTACACCATGCTAAACTCAGTGGGCTTTAATCAATAAAGTTATGGCCATCATTAATTTCATCCTAGTTATTGCTGCTGGGCGCCAGCACTATATGCTGCTGGTTCAAGCTTTGAGTTGGTGAAAAACCTGTAACCTCTTCTGCCCCAATCCACGCTGCTGTTCCTTGCTTCTCTTGTCATTATGCACTTAACAGCTCATTAAAAATACAGCCCTTGGGTTGCCAAAGGGGAAAATAATATGCATAAATAAATATTATTAATACTGTGTGGCATTCATCTGATTCTTCTGGGGTTAACCTCATGCATTTAAAAATATGTTTTGTGTGCATATTTCATATACAGCACAAGATGTGTGCTGATACGCATGGTGCTAGAAAGGAAATGACAGGAATATGTGCTATGTTCAAATAGATCATATAGGGACTTGGCTAAATTTATATTAAGATGACAAGACTCCAACCACGATGCACTCTAAAACTGCTAATAGACAGTATGTTGTCTGTTGTCTCCATAGTACATTACCAGTGATTCAAATTAAGGAGGGAGCAATGCTGGATTATGGTGCGTCACTTTAAATCGAAATGCATTTTGGCAATGTACATGGGCATAATGGAAGATTACCTATCTAGCATCAGCATGTTATTGTTATAATACATTTAGCCACGAGAAATGCAGCACACAGAGAAAAATAGTAATAAATGGCATCCAAATTAGGAGGGGACTAGCTCCTGACTAGCTCCTAGAATGAAGGCCCTCAGGGCTAGCATGGAATATGCACGCTACAGCCTTTACTTGCCTTGTTCTGTCCTTTTCTGTTTGCTACTTGCCTTCTATTTAAATTGAACTTTGCCTGGTTCTTCTAAAATGGAATCTACTCAAGGCATGCTTATGCAACCATATGTCCAATGGTATTTCTAAAGTTTCACATTGTGACTTTCAGGATATAGTCAGTGGTATCAGAAGCTAGGTTAATGGGTAGATATCAGGTATCATTTTTTTTTGCCATCTGCATTTTTGGGGGGTTGTCATGATCTGAGCACTGGGCAGGAAACCCTGGTCAAATAGCTGAATAACAGGTTCTCCCTAGAGAAGAAACATGAGCGAACACCCTAGAAAACTGGAGCCCGGTATGCTTTCTCTCTTCCCTTGAGTGGTCTCACTCTTTGGAGAATAATATATTCCTCATACCAACATGTCAGAGAGATGGGGGAAGCAGGGAGAGAGAGGTCACACTCACTTTTGTGTCCTCAACCTGTTATCCTCACAGGAATACAGCGTTCAGTGTTGAGGACACTGTTGAAAGGAGCCTGAAACTTTTTCACATGCGAAGCTCCTTGAGGAAATAGGGCCAGTTTTCCTAGCTTTCAGTAAAAGTGCTAGTTTTTGCCTGAAGACAGTCCAACATTCAAAAGTGTGCTGGAAGTGATTTGAACATACACCTACTGCATTTAATGTATTGTAAACCACTTTGTGATTCCCCCCCCCCCTTAAAAATATAAAGTGGTATAGAAATAAATATCATCATCATTATTACATCAGAGGCATTTGTTTTTAAGTCAGCAAATGAGTGCTGAAGTGGCTCAGGGTCGCAGGACCACAAGGACTGCCTCTCCCTATATGAACTGGTCAGGACCCTACAATCATCATCTGATGCCCTGCTTTGTGTGCCTCCTCCACAAGAGGTCTGGAGATCGGCAACACAACAATGGGCCTTTTCTAAGTTGGCTCCCTGTTTGTGGAATGTTCTCCCCAGGGAAGCTCACCTGGTGCCTTCATTATACAGTGGTACCTCAGTTACAGATGCTTCAGGTTACAGACTCCGCTAACCCAGAAATAGTACCTCGGGTTAAGAACTTTGCTTCAGGATGAGAACAGAAATCGTGCAGCGGCAGCAGCGGGAGGCCCCATTAGCTAAAGTGGTACCTCAGGTTAAGAACAGTTTCAGGTTAAGAACAGACCTCCAGAACGAATTAAGTTCTTAACCCGAGGTACCACTGTATATCTTTAGATGCCAGGTGAAAATGTTTCTCTATAAGCAGGCCTTTGGCTGATTAACATTCTATGCGCTTTTAAATGTGTTTGTAGGAGGGGGGTTATTGGTTTGTTCTTGTTCTTATTACGTATTTTGTGTTCTCACTATTCATGTGTTGCTTGTGTGAAGGGGGCCCATGCATAGAAAAGGGGGCAGTGGGGCAGTTTCCCTCTCCACAGGTGCCCATGCATTAGACATGTATGGCTAAGTTGTCGGAGCCTTCACGCACTGGCTTCCCCAGCTCAGACATCCCATCCCTAATACTGGTGTCAGTCAGATTAAGCTGTGCAACCTTAAGGGCAACCTTAACAGCAATGATGTTCTTCTGCTCTTTTCTCTATGGACTCTGTTCATGTGGGTAATACATGAAGGGAAGCCAGACATTCTAAGTATTGTAGAAGTGGTTGGAATCTACATTTTCTGCTCTGAGAACAAATGTCTCAGAATGCAGCAGGGGCATGTTCAAACTGGGTCCGCCCCACTTTGAAAGACGGCCCCATGTGACTTTCATCAGTTCCCATCCCCAGCCTTCAGCCCAGACCTGGATGTGGGTAGAAACCAACACGCCTAAGGAAAGAGGCAGACATCTGAGCCAACAATGGGGATTGTTGCCAAAGCTGCTGGCATCACAAAGGTACGGATGTCATCTCCTAGTAACACAGAAACAGGGATGGACTACAGTTGAAGAGGAAGAGGGGAAGGAAACGGGAGTTGTGGGCACAAGAGTCCCACAGGATGGAGAGAGGGAGGAAGCAGGAAACAAGGAAAGACAAAGGTGCAGTTCAACATCTACACAAACCCACTGGGAGAGTGGGAATGCAGTGTCATCAGTGTGCAGAATGATGTCCACCATTATCTCTTCTATGAGATGCTATGGAAGACCTGAGCCATCATACACTTTTTCTCACTTGTCCTTTGTTAGAACATCTTCTGCCTTCGTTGAGATCATGGTAAAAACTTATTGGGTATCCTTTTTTTGCTAGGTTTCCCCCTAAATGTAATACTGAACTCATCAATGCCTATAAATGTCTGTGTATGAGATTTTTAATTTTATTTGCAAGGTAAAATTGTATAGCAGTTATTGACTTAGACTTGAACTTTCTAACTACAGTCATAATTCATTTTTTTTTTAATTATCTAAAAAACATAATTGTTCATAGGCTGGCACTGTCAGTTTTAACTTTTAAAGAAAGTGTTGTTAAGCTGATGAATATTATCTAGGAATTCAGCAAAACATAATTCTCTGCTCACCAGTTACTAGAATTTGGCTATTCTACTAAAACATCCATTTCCACCCTGGTATCCTCCAGATTTTTGGGACCACAGCACCCATCAGCCTCAGCCAGCATGACCAGTGGGCAGGGATTTGGGGAGTTGTAGTACAGCATTGTTTTGAGAGCCCCAGGTTGGGAAAGGATGTACTAAAGGAAGTGACCTTTCTATTATAATAAGTAATGATCGGGCAATACAGTATTGACAGTTACAACCCAGCTGCCATTCTGTTCTAGAAATATTCTCCCCCCACCTGTGTTTTTTCCATACTTCTTTATCTTGCTGGGTTTTTTAAAAAGGTTACTAGTGTCTGGCACATAAAATTGACCCCCCTCTTTGTACTTCCACTTTTTAATATAAGTTACCCCTTTTATGCAAGCACCTTTTTTATACAATTCTCTCCCTGCACCCACTTCCTTGAGTATATTCTATTAGCTTTCTAAATTGGTGGTGCCTTTTTTAATTAGAGGCACTACTGTCAACATTTTATCCTCATAAATTTCTATTTTTGTGCCCATTCATCTTTCATTTGTCCTTTCTTGTGTTCCTACAGTTCACTTTCTGTCTTTAAAAAATGCTCCTTTCCTAACTCGGACATCTGTCTATGGCATTCTAACTTCCTTATTATATCCCTTTCTTTCTGTGGATGTACAATGTTTTCATCTTTACTCCGTTTAATAATTATGCCCTGTATTCCCTTTTTCTGTTCATATGGTTTATAATTCTTCCCCATAGACTATCAGCAGTCATGTATCACTCTTCTATATTTTCCCCATCGGTCCCAGAAATTTGTGTGTGATTCAATCTGTGACTCTCCGTTCCCTCACAAAATGCTTAATTGTTCAGTTACCTGCATTCTTAATGTCCATTTGTCACCAACAGACTCAGATTCCCACTCACTGCATTCCCTGCCTTCCAGTAGTGATTCTGAGAGGAATGCTCATTTTGCTTAATCAATTAAAAACATGGCCCACTTAATTGGTCAGCAGACCTTTTTTATAATATGCATTTGTGATCAGAAACACAGACATCAACATAGATAAAGCATACCACCCAAGGCCAGGTCAAAATCCTCCAACCCCAGTTCCCTAGCTCTATTCACTATAAAATTGGGGAGGCAGGCCTTTCAGCAGTTTTCAGGGTGCTAATGTAATTTAACAGAGGTCTCGGGAACTATGTCAACCAGGCAACTAACATTTTTTATTTCCTAGAAGGCCTCATTCCAGTAGATATTGGAAGGGGCCAATAATAGCCACTAGAAAATAATGGAACCGTTTATTGTGAGTGTTGCCATTTGTTTACCCAAACGCACCATGGTACAGAACATTCTGGGAAATTAGAAATGGCAACTGTCAGTTGGACAGTGCTTCAAAGAGCTCTGGTAAGTTGTGTCCACCCCTTGTGAAAATTATGCCCCTCCAAATCATGAAAAAGGAGAAGAAATCTCTCCTTTTTTGCTATCAAGCCCCCCCCCCCAAAAAAAATTATTAGTGTGAACTAATTTGCCTTTCAAAAGTTTGGTCCAGGTCTGATTCCAAACTCTCTCTCACCCAGGAGGTAGTACCTTTTCAATTTAGATACCTTCTCTGGTACCCTGTTTTTAGAAGTACATGTAATAATGATGTGAATAATAATGCCTTTTCCTTCAAAACTATTTTATTCATCAGATTTCATCAAATAACTAATTGATTAAAACTCATATATTTTATTTACTAATGTGCCTTTCTACTCAAAAGCAAGCATATTTTTGTATTATTGCAGGCTTAATTAGGTTATAGTCACAACTCTGGGCCAAATTACAAATTTCTTGTAAGGAAAAAAATGTATTTCCACCTCAAGATTTCTTTGCATTAAGCGAAGATATATATATATATATATATATATATATATATATATATACACACACACACACACGCAGACGCAGTATATATATATATATATATATATATATATATATATATATATACACAGTATACAGTATATATATATATAACCAAGTCAATCCCTGTCTGCAGCTCATGGTTTAATAAACATATAGACAATGTTTGTTGTTGTTGGGTTTTTTTAAAAAAGACGGGATGAAACAGGAATGTAAGCCAATCCCCACACTGACTTCATGAAGATATAAAAGTATTTAATGAGCAGGTGGAATGGTCACAGAGGTTGACTGAGATGGCTGACGAGCTGTTGGGCACTTGACACTTTTAAATCTTACTAATTTTTACTTTTATTAGCATTTTGCATACTTTAAACGTACAGTGGTACCTCGGGTTAAGTACTTAATTCGTTCCATTCTTAACCTGAAACTGTTCTTAACCTGAGGTATCACTTTTAATGGGGCCTCCCGCCGCCACTGCACGATTTCTGTTCTCATTCTGAAGTAAAGTTCTTAAGCTGAGGTACTATTTCTGGGTTAGCGGAGTCTGTAACCTGAAGCATATGTAACCTGAAGCGTATGTAACTCGAGGTACCACTGTATTGGCAATTTGCTTTGACTTACAGCTTCACCCACCCTGAAATCCCTTTTGCTCTTCATGATGAAGCTTGTGAAGAGAGCAATTCTAAGAGTGGATGGGACACACTTGGATACTGTAGAGTTTACTCTTCCACATTCACAGTTGGAAGGAGAGTTTCCAAGGTTGTAGGCCTCCTTCACGTCTCCTTAGCAGAGAGCTTCACCATCATTGTCAGTGTTCTGAGGGCAGCACAGCAAAAAGAAGGTAGACTGGGGAAGGCTTTGGATCAGCCGGATTCAAAGAAGCCTCATTCTCCAGACACACCTTCAAATCGGAGGGGAGGACTAAATCAACCCTGGCATTGTTAGATTTTCATTTTTTAAGAAAGAGGAACTGGTAAGGAAAAATGGGTTAAACATGGGTAAAGAGCCACTTGCCCCAACTCACACAACTCCTGTCAGGGGTGCTGTGTGTCCAGCAGGGCTTTTGAAGTGGTGGCTCCTTTATCACAGACTCTCCCCACCATCAACCCCTGTAAGGTTACTCAGCCAGGGTGCAGTTCTATACACACTTACCTGGGAGTAAGTCATTGGAACTTATGTGGTGGTAGTAATAGAGTGGACAAGTATTGGCTTTTGTTGGAAATGGTGTCCTTCGCACCCCACCAGGAGCTATAATTTGTACTGAAAATTGCCAAATATTACCATTTCCAATCTCTAAATTTAGATTAGGAGTTTTAGAATTGGAAATCTGATTTTCAGAACCAGATTAAATTTAGCTCTATTGAATATGTTGTTTAGCAGTTCTGCCGAAATCAGCTGCAGCAGAGAGAGCCCCGGGCTATATTTGTTTCACCTCTAATTTCTCTCTTACTTACACACACTTTCAGTAGTTTCTTTTTATAAGAGCAAGAATGAATAATGACAGCCCGAGGAAATACGAAAAGTAATTTTTTATTTAATTGGTTTTGGACACAAATGTCATCTTTGGTTGTTTAGTGGAAGAAAAAAGACAACTGCTAATGGCAATGCAACCTTTTGCAAAGAAAAAATGCTATTTAAACAATAAATTGCACTATTATGGAAATGTCAGCAGTCTTTATTCTGCATATATGTTTTGAGGTGAACCAGAGACCATTTAGTCCTCAGTGTTTCCCATGCAGATAATGTTTATCCCAGATAATGGTTCAAAGGCACACAATGCATTTTTTTTTTCTGCTAAAGCTGTTCAGAAGGTCTCACTATGTAAGCTGCCGGAGTGGGAAACTACCTGCAACCATATGTAAATTGATGGGGGAGAAAGAATGGAGTGGAAGTATAAAACATAAAAAAATGTAAGTGAAAAAGTGGGAATGAAATATTGTAGTAACATTGAACATGTGGAAGAAGTGGCTGGAGGAGAATTACCTTCCCTCCGGAGCGGTACCTATTTATATACTTGCACTGGCATGCTTTCAAACTGCTAGGTTGGCAGGAGCAGGGACCGAACGAGAGCTTACACCATCTCAGGGATTCGAACTGCCAACCTTCCGATCAGCAAGCCCAAGAGGCTCAGTGGTTTAGACCACAGCGCCACCCGTGTCATCCCGTTTAAATGGTATAAGATTAGCAAGATGTACTAACTAAATTGACCAGGGTATTGAAAAAAAAGTTTTGTACAGATACCCTTGTCAAGGAGTCACAGTTGCCTACATTTCTGTACTGCGTGTACATGCAGTAGGAAGCCTGGGCTGGCCAGTGTGCAGTCCCTGAAAAAGCCCTGTGGTTCATGTGTAGGTCTAAGAATGTAGGTAGCAGCCCTTAGAATTAACTTGTTGGTTTGTTTGTTTTTAAATTTATATACTGTCTTTCTTCCAAACAAATCCCAGGGTAGTGTTTGATAATATCTATAATGAAAACCTTGTATTTATCCAAGCCACGCGCAGACAATAGGGTTAATTTTGAACAGATACTGCTGTCCTTTTCCAACATGTTTATTTCTTTAGGTGGCCAAGAATAATTTATTTCCCTTCCTTCTAATTCCTCTGCTTTTATCAGTACAGCTCTTAATTGCTCACTTTTAGAAGGTGGTTGTGTCTTAAGTTTTAAAACTCAGTTTCCTTCGACCAAGAAAGTTTACTGCCCTTCTTCTCCCTTAATGAGTGCCAAAATCATCACGAAAACATACTTTATGAATAATGCATTGTGGCCCAATTAAATGTGACTGCTGCTTATTTATTGCAAGGGGTATTTGCTACCTAGTAGTCAAGTGGCACTATCTTTTGACAGACAAACCAACAACCTGGAAACACTTTAACATAGTGGGAATTGTATAAATTAAAATGGCTCCTGTTTTAAAACCTTCACCTGAAATATCATCCCCTCTCAAACACATTAATCATAATGTTTAAGTTAAAAACGTGAAACTATCTGCATCTATTTCCTTACACCAGCAGCGGCTGCAATACAGAAGGATCTCACAGCGTCAAAACACAAGGAATTGTGGTGCGGATTCAGATGGTGGGGAATTCTTCTAAAATCCTGTTATGAGTTGGAATTAGAATTGCAATTTGGACAGAGTTGGAGACAGAGAAGCAAATACCTGTGGGCTCAAAATGGGGGTATATATTAGGTTCAAATGCTCACTTCGGAGGCCCGATGCTGGGTTGGTGGATCTGCTGCCTGCAGTAAGACGGTTGATTTCCTTCCAAAAGATTCTTCCTCTATATTTGTAATTAAAGCAAACATTGCAAAAATGCCACAAGTGTCCAGTGCTATTTCATGCAGTAGAAACTAAACAATGTAGTACAGCCCCTGGAGCTTCTCATCGCGTGGGGAAGTGGGGTAAATATACCTTACCATTTGTTGGATGGATAATACATTCATGTTTAGGACACGTGTGAGAAATGGGGGTTTCTACATTGCCACTTCTATGCCTATTATGTGTCGGGTACCATACTCGGAGGGCAGGAACTCTGAATGGTGAACCACAAGATAGGCAGCAAGATGACAAGGTATTGCTGTTTAAGGGTAGCAACAGTTGCAGTGAGGCTGCAATAATTCGGCCAAATCAAAGTGCTGCTGTAGGAGTGTTGAGAATTGTCACTGCTGTAACCACTATGCCAGTGTTTCTCAAACTTGGGTCTCCAGCTGTTGTTGCACTACAACGCTCACCATGTTGTCGGTCCTCCTAGCTAGGGATGATGGAAGTTGTAGTCCAATAACAACTGGAGACCCAAGTTTGAGAAACACGGCACTATGCTGAAGGTGTGTGAGATTTAAAGAGTGCTCTGACTTTGAAGAAGAGGAGGAGGAGGAGTAGTTTGGACTTGATATCTGGCCTTTCACTCCCCTTAAGGAGTCTCAATGCGGCTAACAATCTCCTTTCCCTTCCTCCCCCACAACAAACACTCTGTGAGGTGAGTGAGGCTGAGAGACTTCAGAGAAGTGTGACTAGCCCAAGGTCACCCAGCAGCTGCATGTGGAGGAGCGGGGAAGCGAACCCAGTTCATCAGATTATGAGTCTACCGTTCTTAGCCACTAAACCACACTGGCTCTCTTTGAAACCATGCACTATGGCAGCATTAGATGCTGGCCACAATGTGCATATTAAAAGTTCTTCAGAAATGCTCCCAAATATTCTCTAATCTAACCTCCACCCTGATACGTTACTTTTCTATATCCAGAGGTTTTTTGGTTTGGTTTGGTTTGGTTTGGTTTGGTTTGGTTTGGTTTGGTTTGGTTTGGTTTGGTTTGGTTTGGTTTGGTTTTGTGTGGGAAACCATTAAGAATAAAGAATAGCTGACTTTCATTCTGAAGCTATACACTCAAAAAGGACATTGTCATATGCTTTGGTTGAGCTTTTAGACAGTCCTGATAGACTACAATGTACTTTAAAAGTAGTTTGCATTTCTGTAAATAAAATGTGTATTTTTAATGTGGAAATAATATTGTTTCATTGGGTGGCTGGAGAAACCCAGCCAGATGGTGGGGTATAAATAATAATAATAATAATAATAATAATAATAATAATAATAATATGGGTCTGTCATTGCTGTATGACTGTATAAAAATGCATAGATAATAAGGCTAAAGTTCGGCTGATTAGAGGGGGGAAGTGTGGAGCTGTTTTTAGGAAATATATTTTCCCTCAAGTTCAGTTTAAAAAATTATTATAGCATGTTTCCCCCCCCCCCCACACACACACTCACAAGTATGTGCCCCCACCCCACTATAGTGGGTAATAATATTGATAAGTAGTTTAACTGATGAATTAATCACCACATTCTGGCAACTCTATGATTCATGTCAATTATTTAGACTATATTGCTGGAAATGATTTGAAATAATTGCTAATGAAACAATAAGATTCAAAATCTTTTGGAGTGACAAGGCTCTTAGTTAAACTAAAAAAAAACTGCTGTGCTTCATTACAACAAGATGGGGGAAAGTATTATATTATGTGGTTTCAAGATCGTGTGAAAATTACAGCAAGAACCTAATGAAATAATTCATGATTCAAATCCATAATAATACATAGTCTTTGAAAGAATGGGGCTGGTCATATAGTCATAAGTGGCATGGAAGAAGACCCACATAATAGAAACATTCTAAAACTGTTGTGTTGAAAGAGCATTTGCTTGTTATTTTTAATACCCTTTATCATGCTTTTGGGACGCAGGTGGCGCTGTGGGTTAAAGCCTCAGCGCCTAGGGCTTGCCGATCGAAAGGTCGGCGGTTCGAATCCCTGCGGCGGGGTGCGCTCCCGCTGCTCGGTCCCAGCGCCTGCCAACCTAGCAGTTCGAAAGCACCTCCGGGTGCAAGTAGATAAATAGGGACCGCTTACCAGCGGGAAGGTAAACGGCGTTTCCGTGTGCGGCTCTGGCTCTGGCTCTGGCCAGAGCAGCGATGTCACGCTAGCCACGTGACCCGGAAGTGTCTCCGGACAGCGCTGGCCCCTGGCCTCTTAAGTGAGATGGGCGCACAACCCCAGAGTCTGTCAAGACTGGCCCGTACGGGCAGGGGTACCTTTACCTTTACCTTTAATTAAATATCAATGGAAAGAGCACTGATTTTCAGTTACTTTAATTAAGGTGTACATCTTCATTACCTGAAAATGGCCATAAGTGGCACAGGCATATTTACAAGCTCCCTGAATATATTTGACAGCGATTTTTAGAGAACATCGGCTCATTGTCTGTTGGCTTAGGCCTTAGTGGTAGAGAATCTGCTCTACATGCAGAAAATCCCAAATTCAACCTCCGGCATCTCCAGTTAGAGCCAGTAGATTTCCACTTGTGCAGTGGGACTTTTTGCCTCTTTCCCCCTCCCCTGCCTCCCCCCAAAATGGCTCTGGAGAGGTCATGAGAACCATCTGAACAGCACACAGTGGGCAGGAAGGAGGATAGCTCCATCTTGCAAAATGCAATGTTTGTGTAGACGGACCGTTTATAACAGTGCAAGGATGAATTCTCCCCAGCACCAGTATGTTACCTGCTGCTTATTATTTGTTCCACAGTACCTCTTTAGTTTCCATTTCTGGAGCACACTGAGTTGAAGGTCTTCAGTGCAGGAGCACCCACCCCCCACAGCCCAGTTCTCTTGGCTACGTAGTCACAGGTAATGCAGACTCTGACAGGTTATAGTTGAACCTAACATTTTCCCACAATGTGCATCACTTTACGCTTAGTGTATTTCACCTGCCTTTTTGTTACCCATTTACTCAGATTAGATCTTTTTAGAGCAGTTCTGCTTGGGATGTATTTATGGAAAGGTTTTCAGGTACCAAAATATGCCTTTGGTAACCTCTTACGTCACTGCACTGCTTCCAAACAATAGGTCCGCCTAGCGTTTATGTCTCTGGCATTTATCATCTTAAAACACAGCTACGTTGTTCTTTTTCTCAGTTTGGATAGGAGCTGGTTTGAGGGGGAACGGATCAAAATGCATTATTTCGCAAGGAACGACAAGATGGGTACAGGATAGATATGGATTGTGGCTAGTGGTATGTGTACTCCACTTCATAAACTGGGGGTGAGGGGAGTACACTGGACGCAGAGTTAACAGGAGTGCGTACACAGCCTCTGATACCAAATCAGATGAATGCTAGCCAGGCACATCTCAGGAGTCACTAGAAATAAGATTGGCAACCTCTGGTTCTGTATGCTTCTTCCACATGTGTCCAGCTACTGTTATTGCAAGTCAGATCATTCTTCCCTGGGCTAAATGCGTTCTTGCACTCCATGGTGGTTTTACCTGTCCAGACTATTAATTTGATTTGGAAGACACTATGAAAGTTCTCTGTAAAGATATGCAGGTAAGGTTGGTCCTTCGCCTAGCTGTGCAAGGTCTTATAAAAATTATCACTCTTTGAGGGTGCTTTATTTGTGGTAAATAACAAATATACATTAGATGAAGTTGAAAATAAAGCAATTTAATAAATACTTTGGGGGGGGGATACTTGTCAGTGCTGACCCTTAATTAAGATGAGGGACGATGCAGGCATATGCATCACCATTTACAGGGCATGATTCAGTCATCCAGCACACACTCCGCTGTCCATGATGCTAACAATTGAGTTTTGTTTTGTTTTTGTGCTGCACACGCAAGCCACCCAGAAGGGCCCTACTATATTAGCCCTTAGAGGATTCTGTTCTTCATTGCATCGCTACAGGAAATGGTTTAGGATTCTATGGCTTCTTGAATCCACCTGACAGGATTTTCATCAGTGTGGGGAAGAATCTAAAAAGGGGGCTCTGGAAGTTGAAATGCAGTATGACTTCTAAACACTCTTCTAATCAAGCAGAAAACAGGAAGAGCTTTTGCCGAGACAGCCAGATACTGTTGATGAAAGAATTTATCTTTTGTTCCATAAATAGGTTTCAATCCATCCCTTGCTGACAGAGCAAGATGCAAGATAATGGAGAGGTGATGATTCAGGGAGGAAGAGGATTGGCTAGTCCAGCTTATTCTTCCTCCTACTTCTCATTCAGAGCTCTCATCTGATGCCTGGACAAAAGGAGAGAAAGAGAGAGACTAGAATGCCTGGAGAAGGAACAATAATCTGGGCTGGCCAATCTTCCCACCGCCAAACCTTCCATGCCACCCAAACCTTGGCCTTTGCTCTGTCTGCTTCTCATCTTCTACACATGCGGGGGAAAAGAATTGTATCCACAGTGACTTTATAATAATCTTTTTACCCTGTTAAAATGTTTTCATAGTATTCACTCAAAAGCTTTCCATCTTGGATGGGCAGAGATCAATTTGCCTCAGCTGTTAAGTGATTAATTCCTCAAATGAGCTTTCAAAATATTGATGGCAGATAAGCTCTGACATCCACATATCATGATAGCATGGCTTCACTTGTACAATCATAGCTTCACAGGCCACAAATATTAGAAGAATAGTGATGCCATGAAACCCTGGAATATAATTGGGGTGCTGCTAGTTTTATATAATGGGAGAGCTTCCACTAGAGGCTCATCAGAACAGTTCCTGGACAATGCCACTTCAGACTCGAGGTGAGGGGTTTTAGCCTTGCCTTCTCCATGTCATCATAAGTGTTGTATGTGCATGGATTTCCTCATATGGGGAAGCATTCTTCAGTGTGATCTCCTATCTCAACTTTATTTGAAAATTCTACACAGGTTTCATCTGATTAGGACCCACCCAACTTACCACAAAATTTGGCTTCAGGTAAAATTCAATTTATAGTTTTTGAAGCCATGAAAACCTTGTTTCCCCATCTAAAAACAACAACAACCAGCACCTCCCAAAATCAAAAATATATGAAAACCTTACTTTCTTACTATAGAATCATAGAATCATAGTTGAAAGAGACCACAAGGGCCATCGAGTCCAACCCCCTGCCAAGCAGTAAACACCATCAGAGCACTCCTGACATATGGTTGTCAAGCCTCTGCTTAAAGACCTCCAAAGAAGGAGACTCCACCACACTCCTTGGCAGCAAATTCCACTGTCGAACAGCTCTTACTGTCAGGAAGTTCTTCCTAATGTTTAGGTGGAATCTATTTGTATACTGTTGTTAAGGAATGGCAATATGTTTAGATACCCAGTAAAACTTTGTAATAGTATAGCATATCATCATTAATATGCATCACAAGGCTACAGTCCCATTCACATGAAATGGGAAGGGAACCGGGTTGAACATAGTAGAGTTGGCTTCTTGAGTAAGCATGGACAGGAGTAGGCTGCAAGCATCATACTAACTGCAGAGAAACATAACTATCCTGAACCCATATATTCATATCTTGCTCCATCCCAGTAAATGAAATATCCTTGAAAATACTAATGTATATTTCTGGGTTCTCAAATTGGTGTCCTAAAGATACATATTTTCTGGTCCTGAACTTTCGCTTTGAGCTTGCATGAATTCAGTGAAGCTCCTCAACTCTTTTACGTGCTTGCTTGTTCCTTGTGTGTAGGTATATATTTTCAAAGTTCTATCAAATTGTTTTGTGACCTGAGGAATGAGAAAGCAGAGATGTCAGAGGCCCTGTTGTCCAAAGGCCTTGTCACCATGTGGCAAAAGAAGGATGACTGGCAGATTCCTAGTTTAGTGCTAAGAGGCTTATGTATTTACTGATGCAGACAGATACTGCAGCAATGCCATAATTACCAGCCTTATTACCTTTCAATACAGGATATAGGAGTTTTGCACCTGTGAAATTGGCAGTAATTTATTTCAACGTGCTACTTCTAAAAGTATTTCAATCATCATTCTAAAAGGAGGTTTTTCTTCTTTTAGAAAAATGCAATGTACCAATATTTCTGCTGGGATAAAGGGAAAAGACCAAAAAAACAAAACCAAACAAAAAAAAAAAAAAAACGGGCGGGAGTAAGGGTTAACTCTAAACCTTCACATTGCTAGATAATAGGGCTTGTAAAACCCAACTTTGGAGTCAAGAATTATTCTTCAAAACCCTGTTGCATGTTTCCCATCCAATGGACTGCAGTTTGTTATAAGCTCTCTGTTATTGGCATCTGTCTGTCTCGGGAGACAATGGAAGAAGTGTGCCTTTGGGGGTGAAGTCAAACTGTTGGAAGGTTACGGCGCCTGCTGTGGCTGTAGAGACCAATATGGAAGACATAAAGGTAAAGTAAAGGGATCCCTGACCATTAGGTCCAGTCGTGGATGACTCTGGGGTTGCGGCGCTCATCTCACTTTATTGGCTGAGGGAGACGCGTACAGCTTCCGGGTCATGTGACCAGCATGACTAAGCCACTTCTGGTGAACCAGAGCAGCGCATGGAAATGCCCTTTACCTTCCCGCTGGAGTGGTACCTATTTAACTACTTGCACTTTGACATACTAGGTTGCAAATAGGACAGATGAAGGCATCCAGTTGTTCTGCTGCAAATGCACCAAGGCGTTTCTTCTCTGCACTCCTCCCAGTGGTCCTTCCTTCTCTGGTCACTGCTATGGATACATGACCTGTCTGTCTGTCTCCAGGCACTGCAGTCGTCTGCAAGGAATTCCCACATGGTGGGGTTAACGTTGACAGCCTTTGTGTCAAGTTTGCAGACATCTTTGTAATGCAGAGTTGGTCTTCCAATGGACTACAGTTTGTTACAAACACAAAGCATTTATTTGCACAACCACCCTACGAGAAGGTAGGCTGCTGTTCTTGTTTGCAGAGGAGAAATCAAGGCTAAGGAAGGTCATTCAGTGTGACTACAGCAGAGTTGGAAACTTGATCCAAAGCATACAGGGCCCGCCTCCATCCCTTTGTTCAAGCTAGGTGTGCCCCAGAAGCGTCTTCCTGGGAGCAACTGCCTGAGAGTGGCACCTGTCAAAGATGCAACCTCTGCACTTGTTACAACCTTTTCTAATGCATCTAAGGCAGTCGCAGAAAGCTGTGTGTGTACAAGTCAGAGTTCTGCATGACGAATGGCTCCTAACCCTCACACCCCGCTTGCCTGAGCCGTTGCTTCTTTTAAATCACCCATCTTATCTTGAAGAAACACATCTTGTTCTGTATCCGAACCAGGTTGCTTATCTCACCTCCAGAGGCTGCCCATCAACGTGAGGGTGTGAAGTGAAATGACTTCGCCAGCTATCGGCTCAATTTGCAGTGAGCAGCCCACATCTCGATACCAACACATAATTCAGTTGGTTTTGGCAGATTGCTAAAAGGAAGGCTAGAATCACACTGCCAGGGACACTGAATTATATCAACTTGAGACAGAATCTGAGCCCTGCAGGTCAGGATTTGAGGACACTAAAGGAAGCTTAAGCTTGTATTTGTAACAACAAATATTTTGAAATGTGGATGCTCAATGCAGACCAAACTATAATGGAGGCTGAGGTTAACATTCGACAAAATTTTGTAGAAGCAATTAAATACAATACGTATGTTATCAGTTAAATTTATAGTTCAACACAGGAAGCAGCTGTATTGATTGATCTTTATATTCAATGTGATCATTGTTAGGGGAAACAATTCTTATATTCATTCCTAAAACTGGTAAGAAGCTGCTCAAAAATCCTTCATAGCTAAAGTTAGTTTAAACACACTGACCATTTATATGCCAACCCTAAGAATTGCCAGGCACATCACTATCAATGCTCAGGACTGTGTTTTGCCGTAATTCCATGAGAATGTAGAAACAGCACAGAACTGAAAACAAAATTGCGTTTCAACAATTTTTAAAGCAAGTTTCTAGCCCTTATGGTCAGGAGCACATGCATGTTGAAACTGTGGACAATGATTTCTGAAAACATAGTAGCCTGAGAAATGGTTAAAATGCATTTCCAGTGGGGCTTCCATGGCCTGCGTAGGTCCTTGGCCCTCCACCTGAACATTTTTGAACTTGTATTATCCCTTCCCCTCCTTTGGTTTGTTGATTTGCAATTCCTCCTCTTAGTTGGTCCCTGGTTATTTAGCTGGAATCCTGCTACCCACCCCATAACAAAATCTGTCCAGAGGTGTCAGCTTTTATAATCAAATAAACCAAGCCACTGTGATAAGTATATGTTGTTAAGGGCTTCTGTTTCAGATTTCTGTGAGTAGGACTATTGGTATAAGTTGCCTAGGGTAATACCTTGACACCCTCTTAATAGTCTGTTGAAGCATATAGCTATGCTCCACGCAACCTATCTATTTGTAAATAAATGCAAAATATTACAAGACAACTTGCACCTGCATTTTTGGACACCAAAGTCAGTATAGGTTAGGCAAGGCCCTTGTTTTCAAATGGCACATACACACACACACACACACACACACATATACATATATATATATATATATATATATATATGTTTTGTTTTGTTTGTTTTGTTTTGTTTATGGCCTGACAGCTGCACATCAGAATGAAGCCCCTAAAATTGTGACGTATGGGTGTATTTCACCGAATCCTTGCTGGGTGACATTTCAAAGGCTGTAGTAGCCAGCCACAAATGTAACCTTAATCACCGAAAGAAGCACATATATTCAACATTCTATATAGTGTGTGTGTGATTGTGTGTGTGTGTGTGTGTGTGTGTGTGTGTGAAGAGCATGGGTAGAGTGTAAAGAAGGGCTGGGTATGGTTATTTCTGGCTTCTGTTGCCATTGGTTTAACCTATCTGAACTGGTCATATACTTAGTTAAAATGCACCACAATCTTACTCATGTTTATGCAGAAGTACATCTCCCCTGTGACTTACCCTCTGTTAAGTGTGCTTCAGGTCACAGCCTCAGAAGCAGTGTTTCGACTGGAGTCCTATACCCACCTCCCTGGGAATAAGCCTCACTGCACTCAATGGGGCTTGTTACTGAGGAGCTATGTGTAGGATTGCACTGTCAGCGAAGTTTTACAAACCTGTAAAGCAGCTGTCCCTCCTCCCTCCTGGTGCCTCCATTGTCAGCATCACAACAGAAAGATCTGCAAGAAGGGAGGGTCTCTTTTTCTTTTCTTTTTATCTTGTCATTCCAGAATCCCACTTCTCGCCGTCAGCTGCTTGCATCCATATTGATGGGGAACAGGATAAATAGAACAAGCTAATTTGTAATCCCAGATAGAAAATGATGGCTCGACTGTTTCCGTCATTGAGCACTCTGCCAGTTTAAACAGCTGATTAGTCAGCTTCTGTGGAATTGATCTGAATCAGTTCCACCTGCATGCTCCCACCAGGAGCCACTTTATTGTAAATCAATCATTCTGAAAACAACTCACAAAGGGGCCAGTCCTCACTAACAAGCCATCAATTTGACCTGTCTGTCTGGAGCACACTGCCAATTAGGAGTGCAACAAACATTTATTCAAAAATTATGGACAAGTTTACAGTTTATTTTTCCTCTTCTTAAGTGGCACCTGTAGCAATATATGTTGCTGTATCATGTTTGTTTTTAAAACCTTATTTGGGGAGGGGGCAGTTTCCAGCTATCACAATAGAAAGGGCTTTTGGTATGTGCATGAGAAAGAAAACATGTTCAGAATTTTAACAAACAGATGGGGCAGTTAGCCTTTATTACTAAAAGCCAATGTTAGCAGGAACTCAGAAGCTTTATGTCCTGCCCTTGATCCCCCAGGGTATAAAGATCAATCCTAGAAGTCAGAGAAGTTCTCCTCTTTCTTTGACATGATGAATTGCTAAATTTTGGCCTTGCGGGATAGTGGCTCATCCAACTGGCAGTGGTTGGAGAATCTGCCTTAGGAGGGATGCAGAGATATATGGTTTGGTCTTTCAACTTTTCCTTTAAGATAGTTCAAACTATCCTAAATAAAAGAGAATGAAATAGATACGTTCTAGTTTTCTGCCCTTTCCTTTTCTTTCTTTCTTTTTAATTGGCGTGTCTGGGCATTTCATTTATGTCAACACTAAAGTGTGAGAATAATGTTTGGAAGCTCTGTGTCGTGTTTAGTATCTCAAGAGTGTAAGACTCTTCCAAATAGATGCAGGAGGGATGGGTGCAGGGATATGTACTGATTTAAGCTCTGATGCCAGGCTGGGTATGCTAGCTGAGATAATGCGATTGCATTGCCAAAGTGTGCTTTTCGAGACAGGTTATGGTTGACTATAAAAATGTGATACTCTGTCATACAAGCTGCATAACACCACAGCTCAAGAAGAAGAAAAAAGGCTAGGGAAAATATTTCATTCAAACCCTAACTTAAAAGCATAAGAAGAACCTGTTGGATCAGGCCAATGACCATCTCGTTCATCATCCTGTGGCCAACCAGATGCCTGTGGGAAACCGCCAAGTTGAATCTGAGCACACAAGCACTCTTTTCTTCTGCTGTCTCCAGCAACTGGTATTTGGAAACCGTACTGCTTCTGACTGTGGAGCCAAAGCGTAGTCATCGTAGCTAGTAGCCATCTACAGATAGCATTCTTTTCATGAATCCTCTTTTAAAGCCATCTAAGTTGGTGCCCAAAAGGGACACGGGTGGCGCTGTGGGTTAAACCACAGAGCCTGGCACTTGCCGATCAGAAGGTCGGCGGTTTGAATCCCCGCGACGGGGTGAGCTCCCGTTGCTCGGTCCCTGCTCCTGCCAACCTAGCAGTTCGAAAGCACGTCAAAGTGCAAGTAGATAAATAGGTACCGCTTCAGCTGGAAGGTAAACAGCGTTTCCGTGTGCTGCTCTGGTTTGCCAGAAGTGACTTAGTCATGCTGGCCACATGACCCAGCTCCCTTGGCCAATAAAGTGAGATGAGCGCCGCAACCTGAGAGTTGGCCACGACTGGACCTAATGGTCAGGGGTCCCTTTACCTTTACCTTTAAGTTGGTGCCCATCATTGTCTCCTGTGAGAGCAAGTTCCATAGTGTAACTATGTCCTGTGTGAAGGAGTTTTTTAGGAAGAACTTGGTGACTTTAAAACGTCCTACCATCACAGAACTCTTTCCAAATCAATGCATTTGCTAAAGAGCTCCTCCACATGTGTCACAGAACCCCAGCGCATTGCAGATGATTCTGTGATGTTCCAGGATGAATTGCACACTCATTTGCTCAACAGGTGGAAAAATCTGAAAACGTGACCCAGAACGTGTCCAACACTCTTGTGCAGCTGGAGAGGATTGAAAGGGTGTGGATATGCTGCCTTTCACACAAGTTTGTCTGCTATTACTAATATAACAAAACAGGTGTGAGGGGAAAGGCAGCGGACTTTGCATCTTGTAAGACTCTTAAGAGGGGATGTGGGAATAGAGGAGGCACAATACAGGTCTGTGAGGATCTGTAGTTGCAATGCAAGTTTCACCAAGCCCTTTTGGGAAGGAGAGGCATACAGTGGCTGATTTCTCCATCTCTTGAAATACAAAAGCCAAAGAAGATTGTCACATAATAAAGTAAGAAAGTCCACATTTACCAGGATAACTTAATTTATAATTGCTGCTGCTCAAAATGTGAGAGAGGACACCACCCATTACATGCTGTTCCTCTGCTCCCAGAAACTGAAGCAAGAACTTGACAGTCCTTCTCATGTCCCCTCTCTTGGTTCTACTTTATTACCACTGTAGTCAGCCCATTCTTCAGAAATGCTGAAAATCCAGCGAAAAAAATAAATGGTTTCTTTAGCCTATACTTGTCCTGCCAACTGATCCTTGGAATGCCTTTTGCTATAACTCACTTTCATTCTAGGCTGGAATTATGGAGGCTCAATGCCGAAAAGCGACACCAAATGCTTTGTATCTTCTGTCTCAATGACTTTCACCCTCCGTTTGTAAGGAAAGAGATGTAGGCAGAGTCCTCGATAGGACAGAGAAGGATTCACAGGCTCAAACGGAACCCAAGCCCTGTTTATTATTTGGCTGAGGGATCTGAACTGTTTCAGTGGGACTGATATCAGAGTAAACATAGACATATTGGTTGTAGTATGTTTATAGTATCTGTAAGTCACTTTGAGTCATTTCCACAGGTAAAGTAAGTATGATGATGATAAAATATCTGGTCTGGTTTCATACCTGGTTTTGGGAGAGAGATGGGGAAATGTGAGCCTGTTGGTTCCCCTCAATCTCCAAGTGGCTCTTGGCACCATAGACCATGGTGTTCTTCTGCAACAACTCAAGGAGGCACTGTACTACAACAGTTCTGCTCCTACCTGCAGTGTCACTACCAGAAAGTCGTACAGTCGTACCTTGGAAGTCAAACGGAATCTGTTCCGGAAGTCCGTTCGACTTCCAAAACATTTGGAAACCAAAGCGCAGCTTCTGATTGGCTGCAGGTTCGAAAACTAAGCTGTTTGGAAACCAAGGTACAACTGTACTAGGAAATAGCTTTTGGGCTGTGGGGATCCACAAGGATCCAGTCTGTGCTTCCTATGCTTTCTATATGGAACCATTGGAAGCTGTCTGTCTTTCTGGATCCATGTTCCTTCTCCTGCATCCTATTCCTCACTCTGTCATGTCCTCAGGTATCACCTTGGCACCAGATAATGTGTAGCTTCATGTCTACTGAGGAAGAGATCTGATCTTCCATTTAGTGCATGGAAGGTAATAAATGACCTTGTTTTCTTCCTAGCAGACTATAGCATAGTATCATAAACCTCAAGAGGCAATTGTCTGGCCATTTCTACTTACTACACTCAGAGCTAGGAAGGGTCTATGACCACTGGCAGGAAGAAAATGGGATTACTACTTCCTTTTTGGGTGGGTTTCATGTATTTTTGAGGGTTGTGTGACCAGCAGAGTTGTTAGCACAGCTTTTAAAAGCATAGGAACCCTCCTACACTGGAGAAAAGGCAGCAACCCAAGAAGGTAATCTGGAATAAGAGGTAACCTATGCAAGCTGTTGTATAGAGGCTAAAAAGCGAGAAGCCCCTCAGTTCAATGTAATCTCAACTATGAATTCATTAGGGGACTTTAGACAGGCAGGTGTTCTTCCAGTTTCTGCCCCCTCCATCCCCTGCAATATGAGGTCAATAAAACTGGCTTCTGTTACACAAGTACTGTAAAGAATACTGGAGAGCTTGACTTACACTATACAGAAGCTATTATCATGCTAAGATACACATTCTGGAATGTGAGGGTCTCAAGGGCTTGCAAATTGAAATCCATGCATTTCTTAGAAGGCAGTCTTCTGTAGGTCTTTAGGACTGTCATGGAGCCATAATTCTTCATATGCCAAGTCTATTTCTTGAGCCTGTCCTGTTAAAAATAAAAAAAAATCCAACTGGATCCCACTATCCCATATCAAGCTGCTACATTCCCAGCCAAAATGATCCGAAAGTCCCCCACCAGCTGCCAGTGTTTCAATAAATGCTCCAGAGTTGTGTCTGCAGCCAGATGGTCCTTGACAAAATCTTCACATGTCAACTTGCATTGTGATATCAGAGCAGTTTCTTCCCCATAGTTTTGTGTGCATGTGCACATACTTGCCATTATTTTGCTTCTCTTTTTTTTCCGCACTCAGAAGAAGGATTTCTGTTTTACCTCAGACGTTATTCAGTAATGGCAGCCTATGAATTGCTGAGAATTTTGCATTAAATTCTGACAAACACGTTTTATTCCAAGATGTGGCTTTCCTTGGTACAGAATTTTTATCCATAGAATGGATAGCAGAGAGAGACACAGCTTTGCTATATTTTCTTGTTGTGTGCCAAGGAGGAAGAAGAATTGCCACAGAACCCTCATGAACTGCTAAAGGAGGGACAAAGAGAAAGGAAGGGAATACAAATAATATGCAAATGGCTAACTAACAAGACTTGGGAGAGTTGGCCTAGACTAGTGGGAGAAGGTATGTGTAAGGAGCTACAATGGCACCTTGGTACCCGAATGGCTTAGTTGTCGAGCAAATCAGCTCCCAAATGCCGCAAACCTGGAAGTATTTTGGTTTGTGAACGTTTTTCAGAAGCCGAATGTCCGATGCAGCTTTCACAGCTTCTAATTGAGTGCAGGAAGCTCCTGCAGCCAATCAGAAGCTGTGCCTTGGTTTTCGAACGGTTTTGGGAGTCGAATGGACTCTCGAGTTGAACCCTGAATGGCATATTATCAGCTTGAGATGGAGAGAAGAAGGAGGAAAGGGAGAGTTATTTCTTTATCAATCAAACAAACATCCAGAATGTCCCTTTCCTCTTTTGAAAGTCCTTTGTCCCCCATGAAAGGGGGACATTTAATGGAGCTTGGTGTCTTCTATTCCTTATGGGGAGGGAGGCTTGCAATTGTTTATAAGGATTTCTACTTTTTCTTCCTTTCTTGAACAGCAACAAAATCTTTGCTGCCACTCCCAGTGATGGTTAAGCTGCAGTGGGCAGCCTCACGATTTTCCTAACTGTAGTCATTCTGTGACAATGATAAATACCACCCCCAGACATATATTAATATTCCATGAATTCTTATTCTCTCTCTCTCTCTCTCTCTCTCTCTCACACACACACACACACACACACACACACACCACCCCAGCCATAATTGTAGCCCAGCTCAGGGTTCGAGTCACGAGTGGCAGCTGGTACCCATGAAAATCAGAGTGCTCAGGATTCCAACTCCACCCAAGCTCGTCCACCAGCCCCAGCCTTAGCCTCACCCCCTCTTGAGATTCAGTATTATCATCCCGTGCTTATGTGTGAGTGATCTCAGCTGAAAAACGCGTGTGAGAGAGATGAATTCTCTTTGTTTCTAGTGTCTGACTTGAGATACCCAGTTTACACATGCAAACTTTTGTTACTTGATAGTCATTAACGGATGTACTTCAAACCAGCTCTGAATTCTTATCAGTGCTCCTCCTTATTTGATACATTTTCTCTGGAGTTTGCATTCATGCTGCGATACCATGAAAACTGTCATATTTGATTATATTTTTTTGTGAGACCTTTTTTTCTTTTCATTTCCATACATTTACCATGAATATTAGTTTTAAAATTTGAAACAGCAAGAGAAAGTACTTTGCTTGTTGGGGAAAATATTTCAGAGTCTGTCCAGTTTAATCTTGCCACTATAACCATGAGATGGCCACCCTCACCAGCAGCGAGGGTGTCCTTCAAAGACTAGCCCCTAGGCACCGGCACTGGCGTCTAACATCTAGCAGCCGCACATCAGTCCTAGGGAAATTAAAGCCAATTTCTGGACACCAGACTGTGGTTTTTATTCATGCATCTAGACAGCATGGAGACTGCCTTGCCATATACTGACATAAAGGACAAATAGACCTAGTTATTATCTGTGACACAGTGAGCCCAGATGACATGCTCCGACAAGGTCTGAAAACAGTAAAATAGAGATGTTGAAAGGAACTGGTGTTAAAATGAAGCTCCAAGGACTGCATCATGGGATGGTGGCAGGATTGTGTAGTGTCTTAAAAGTAACGTATTGGGACACACACGCACCCCTTGCCAGTTAACTTCCAATCCTGTCCATATAAGAGGCTGAGTTTGATCTTAGCAGTGTTAGTCCAGTGAATTCTTTGTTGGAGTTCTGAATTTGCAATATGTGGTGTGAGTGTTGATTCTTATGTAGCCAAAATTCATGGTAAAGGTAAAGGGACCCCTGACCATTAGGTCCAGTTGTGACCGACTCTGGGGTTGCAGCGCTCATCTCGCTTTATTGGCCGAGGGAGCCGGCGTACAGGTTCTGGGTCATGTGGCCAGCATGACTAAGCCGCTTCTGGCGAACCAGAGCAGTGCATTCCCGTTGGAGCGGTACCTATTTATCTACTTGCACTTTGACGTGCTTTCCAACTGCTAGATTGGCAGGAGCTAGGACCGAGCAACGGGAGCTCACCCCATCACGGGGATTTGAACCACCGACCTTCTGATCAGCAAGTCCTAGGCTCTGTGGTTTAACCTACTGCCCCACAAATCCAGAGGGTGGTAGTCAACTAAGTCTTACTTAGACTAGATCCACGACATTAATGAACATAATCCATTTCAGTGGGTCTACTCTGAATACCACCCACTAAATTGCCATACACCAAAGAGAACCCAATGGGAACAAAGCATGCTAAATAGCTACTGAAATTGCTAGTAAAAACAGGTGGGGCCCATGGAGAAGGGGAAATGGGATTGGCTGGTGAAGGGGAGGGTATAGCCCCAGTGGTCCAGGAGGCTTCAAAACAAGTTGGCAGGATAGGACTAGCTCAGGTATCTTCAACCTTTAACACACACACACATTGGGGAACCCATTTCTTATTCTTTTACCATACATTTGCATGGTGGTAATGTTCCTGTTGCGATCCGCCTTGGATCTGGCTGAGACCCACGTGTGTCCCCACCCACCAGCTGAAGACCAGTGGGCCAGGCCCTAGAGAAGGCAAAGAGTGCAGAGGGTGTAAAGAGGAGAGTGGGAACCGAGAAGTTCTGTATATTTATTCCTCCTTTGCCCTTTACTCCATTTCTGTCTTTTTCTCCGAGTGAAATGAGCAAAAGAGAACAGAGGAAGAGACGTGTGTGTGTGTGTGTGTGTGTGTGTGTAAGTAAGAACCTTCTCATTGTTTTGATATGTCACTCCCTAGTTTACTTTGAGATGCTATTTTTAATCGTCTCCATAGAAGGAAGTGAGAGTTGCCTATAGAAACCAATGGATAAATTAAGTTAGGATTGGGCAGTAGTACATCCTACACCTAACGAAAATACCAAAAATAGAGCAGCAAAGAAAAGAGTTCCTGCAAGTTAAGGGATGGGCTGAAGCCAAGAGGGTTACAAAATAGAATCTTATTCTGTTTTACTCAATTTGGAGGGCTGTGCCGAGATACAGAAACCCTGCGCTGTTGTTAATGCAGATCAGAAGTAGGACTGAATCTGCTTCGGATTCCCAAGTTGCACCCACACCATACATTTAAAGCAGCTGTTACATGCCACTTTAATTGTCGTGACATCTCCCAAACAGTCTCAGGAACTAGTATATACAGTGGTACCTTGGTTTAAGAACAGCTTAGTTTATGAACAACTTAGATTAAGAATGCTACAAACTTTGAAGTAGGTGTTTTGGTTTGTGAACTTTGCCTTGGAAGCAGAACATGTTCCGGTTCCTGTCGAGTGTGTTCCATTTGTAAACTGAGTCCACTGCTGCTATGGGAAAGCATGCCTTGGTTTAAGAATGCTTAGGTTTAAGAATGGACTTCCAGAACGGATTAGGTTCGTAAACCAAGGACCACTGTAATTAGTCTTAAGGGAATGGGGGAACATTGGTGATGCATGAATGGCTTCTGCATGTGGTTTCAAATGCAAGAGGCTGTGCAATGCAGTGAAAGCTTGTTCATGCTAGAAGCACCAAATTCTGTGTACAAATCCACTTAAAATGGATTTCCTCTCCAATCCTGGTAGGAGGGCCCCAGCAGTGACTTTGATGCCAGAGGCCTCAGACATCCCAGAACGCGGCATGATTGCCAGTCCATGTCACTGCTATTCTTGTAGCCTGCAGGTGTCAATGCAAGCACCAATAAAAATGAACCAATAAGGATAGGGAAAGGAATTTAGCAAGATGAGGAAGTTGGGGAAAATATATTTTTCATGCATAAGTCGATCAAATTCAGCAGCCTGCTGTGATGGGAAAGATACATAATATGATAAAGCTTGGTAGCAAAGACATGTGTGATTGAACAAACCAATGAAGAGATAACATTTGAAAGCTTTACAGCTTGGAAAGCTGTTAGCAAGCTGGGGTCCCCTTCATCATTTTTAATTTTAGTTTTACTGCCCTTCATTTGCTTTGACAGGTTGATGTTGCCATGGTGCAGTTGAAATCCTCATAAAAGTGCTGTTACCCTTTCCAAGAAGGCTATTTTTTCCAAGGGTTTATGCCACATTTTATAGTTATGTCAGAAGGTTTACTTGGTTTATGAATCCTGCAAGCAGTAGGATTGCTTTGGAAACTCTGAGTTGCATTTTGGCTTCTGCCATTTAACGGCTTAAGCTTTAAAAAAAAGATCACCATATCAACGTGTTATGTCCTTTCAATAATTAAACTCATTACAAATTTATCCTTTTGTTAATAAGGGCACATAAAAAGCATTTGATGCTTATGCTACCTATTTGATCCAAAAAATATTTGCTGCAGAGGGTGGGTGGGTGTGGGGAGCTGTCACATGTCCTTAAATATTGATCAGATATGGGAAACAACATCATCAATCACATAAACATTTACGATTTGGGGGTGGGCGTGTGTGGATTGGTACTTACAGAGTTTTCGTCATACCTATAGAGTTATTCCCAGTATGCCCATGACAACCTGTCCAAATGCTATGGCCAGCAGCATGCAAATGTCAGTCTGAAATATGAAAAATAGCATGTCCGTGATAGCTCACTTTCTCTGACCATTGGCAGAGGAAGTATTCGCTTGACATCAAGTTAACATGGGGTCACAGCACAGTAGGGAGTTAGCCAAATATGTTACACTACCCAACTAGCTCTGATCCATATTGCACTTGGCCCTAAACTACAAGAACAGAGATTGGCTAAGATATGTTTATGCAGTTTCCATTAAAAATGCAGTACAGTGATACCTCGGGTTAAGTACTTAATTCGTTCCGGAGGTCCGTTCTTAACCTGAAACTGTTCTTAACCTGAAGCACCACTTTAGCTGATGGGGCCTGTTGCTGCCGCCGCACCGCCGGAGCCCGATTTCTGTTCTTACCCTGAAGCAAAGTTCTTAACCTGAAGCACTATTTCTGGGTTAGCGGAGTGTGTAACCTGAAGCGTATGTAACCTGAAGCGTATGTAACCCAAGGTACCACTGTATTGGGCCATGTGGAAAAGAAACAAGCTGCCCAGTCTGTGTTTTTGGGTGAGCCGCCTCTGATGGATAAGCTTGCTAGGAAGTAAGACTTCTGTGTAAATGTGCTTAGGGTTGTGCTGCAAGTAACTTGCAACATCACAGAAAGCCTATATCAGCGGGTGGAATTGACCTCAGGCTTCTCAAGAACCAGCCTGGTAGTTTTTCTTCTGTTGCAGGCTTCCTCTTCAACTTTTGGGTGGTGGTGGTGTGACGTGTGCCTTTACATTAAAGACATCTTTGATCCAAATATTTTGGAACAAGAACACTTCCCCCCATTTCTACCCCTTTCTCTTCAGTCAGTTAAGCAGGTCACTTTTATAATCCTGCTTTGTCTTAAAAAACAGTACCCTGTCATTGGTCCCTCCTTGCTCGATACTTTCCTCCTTAATTGCCTTTCCATTCGAGCCAGAGACGTATAGCGGCAACTGCAGTGTGGTGCAAAAAAACCCATTCATTGTTATCAGTCAACAGAGTCTCCTACAGGAGCACCTTAACAAGAGCTAGTTCACAATGAGCTGAAGGAACAAGATGGATGGTGTTCATAGTTCATTATTTGAACTAGGGTATCTGACTTATGGCAAATCTATCTGAGAGAGTGTTGTAGAATTCTATTTTATCTTTAAGAAATGGTGTTTTAGAAAAGTAAGATATTTACTTCTCTTGCAGTGAAGAATTTAAGTAGAAAAATTCCCTCTGTTTGTTTGAATCGTACTAGAATGATGAGGCAGGGCCGAGTCATACATCAAGCAACCAAAAGGTGGGAGGGGCAGGGGGCAGGGAGAGACATGACTCTTCAGGGTTGTATTTTATTTTGTGCAAGAAGAAGATGCCCCATGCTATTGCTGGACATACTTTGTGCTTTAAAAATATTGTTGCACACCACCCCTTCTCTGAGCAGTGCAAGGTTACGGGGGTTCCAGGCCAGGGTTCGTGTTTCCTTTGGAATGAGGCACAGAGGAGACTGTGGTGTCTTTATGATACATGGTTTATTTACACATATATACAACCTGAGCCTACAATGGAGGGGTTTGCAGCATTGACACACCAGAGGGGCCTTGCTTCCCCTGTAGCCGCAGCCTTGGATTCAACCAGAATTCAAGCATCACTCTGTCTCTCTGGCTTCCTAGCCTGTTGCTTTTTCATTTCTAGCTTCTAGCTCAAATGACTCAACTCTCAGCTTTTTTCTTTCTAACTACCAACCAGTTTGCTGCCTGGCACAGATCCACTTCATTTGTTCCTTTAATGACCCATTACCTAGGCCAGGCATGTCCAACAGGTTGATCGCTATCGACTGATCAATCGCAGGGGTGTCTCAGGTCGATTGCGGTATCAACTCCCACCCCCCCCCCCCAAAAAAAGCTCTACAACTTTGGTCAATCTTCCCCTAAAAAAAGCTCAACAACTCTTGGCAAGCAATGAACAAAGGGTAGATCACAGCCAGTCTTTTTATACTGTGAGCAGATCGCAGTCCCTTGGGAGTTGGACATGCCTGACCTAGGCTATCGCCCCATCAGGATACTAGCCTGGCTTAATTTTTAACACTTGCTGGATCCAGAGGTTACAAGGGTCTTGGCATACAGCCTGCTCCCCTGCCTCTAAATTCATAACAATGAATTCATTGTCACTTCTTTTTTTCTGCTTATGTTACTTCTTAAATTACATAAATGCAAATGCTTAATAATTGTTTCTCAACAGTTTCAGCTGTTCTTCTCTCTCTCTCTCTCTCTCTCTCTCTCTCTCTCTCTCTCTCTCTGTGTGTGTGTGTGTGTGTGTTTGTGTGTGTCTATTCCCAGTCATGCCAGATACGGAAAACAACTATAAAGTTGATAGGCATAGATGAGATAAATATAGGCAGTGAGCATTTTGTGTTCATTCTTTTGGACCTGGAAGAGGGCATAATGGGTGTAATGGGGCAGGACAGGCTTATGCACGCTCACCCAATGTGCACAGGGGCCAGGAGAGGAGCCCCCATGCAAAATGGCCACCACCTGTAGGAGAAAAGGAGGGAATCATTTTCACCACTTTGGATGGGTCAACACTTTATAGCTGCAATATCAAGTGATGACTTCCAGATTTGAATGGGCTATAATATTCCACATTGCTTTACTTCACCTTGCCTAAGTATACTCAATTAGAGACAGGAAGATTCCCCCACCCCCTTCATTAACAGGATTTGTACAATTAATTTCAGAATTGAAGATGGTTACTGCTTTAAGCCCTTCAGTTGTTTTGCATATTCTGTTCCCTGCCACATTGCTGATGGAAAATAGTAAAAATACTGTTACAATTTATCTTGATGTGGCTGATTTTAGTTACAATCATGTGTATGTTCTTTTCGTGCAGTGTTTCACTAAAATACACACATATGTTCCTGTGCCCCATTCAAAATGATAGTGATAAAACCTGGACTGTAATTTGCTTTCTTATAGCATCTGATCACTATGCACAGCTGCATATGCATGCTGGTAAAGCACTGCACAGGAAGAATATTGATAATAAGTAGAAGCATTTCAAGATAGAAGTTTTGCATTATGAGAACAAAAAAAATCCCCAAACCCAAACAAACTCAGGGAGCGTTGACACTCTGTTTATGCGGGTGGGAGGAACTGAAATCTGAGAGGAACAATGGAAATTGAGCATGTGCTATGCTTTGTAGAATTTTTAAATTATATATAATGATAGAGGGTCCCTAATGCAACTGCTACGTTGAGGGAAAAAAGAAAGAAGGAAAAGGTAATATTCAATATTTGGTGATCTATTCAAATGGATAAAATTTCAGATGCATCAAGCTTCCCCAGCCTTTTAGAGCAAAGGTGCATGGCACATAGCTTTAAAGCTAACTCCAGAGCTGCAAGCTTCAGATCCAGGGATGAAGGCTGCTTGGCTGTGGAGAGTTTTATTGGAGAATTAACTTTCTCTGGCCCATATCTGGCCCAAACATGTCCCTGACTGGTAGTTTATCATAGGAAGAGGCTGGTGCATTGTGAAGCATTTGAAGGAGTGTCCTGATACTGAGGCGAGCGACACTGCTTTGCAATGATGTCTCTGAAGCGCAAGCATATCACAAATCATTTTGGCTGCAGAAGCACAGCAGAACTGATGTGCACCAATGTTGCCATTTAATGTAGTTTCCCAGCAAACCTTTCATAAAATTCATGATTGTAGCTGACCTCTCTTACTGGGCTCCTCTCTCTTTCTTTTTTAAAGGCCTATAACCTGGCTTTGAGAAACTGTGCGCCGGAAAAGTGATGTGCAGAGAATCATGTTCTCTTCAGAAAAAAGATACAGGAGGTGAGGCCCCAGTCAAACAGTTGATTAAATGTCACAGTGCATTGGGCCATTTCCTAGACTGTGGTGGGATTTATTTCATTCTGTCTGCACAAGAAGAACCCGACCCTGCACTCTTCTTATGTTACAGCTGCCACTGAAATGCAGGCTGAAGTTAATTTTATGCATTTATTAATTAAATGTATTGCCCACTCTTCACCCAGAAGTCCCGGGGCTATATTAAAAAAGTAAATAACAACCACTAAACAAAAAGTTTACACAATAACACCCTATGATCACAGTTAATATACAATAAAAGCAGCAGCACATTGGTACATCAGAGAGGGTTCAAAAACATTGGAGACCTTCTAGGATCTGCTTAAATTCCCCTTGGCCTTCATCTCAGTCACTCTTTCCACTTCCTCTAGTGCAACAGAAAGGGATCCATCCCCGAAAAACAGATATGCACTAAAAATAATAATCCTGCAGACAAAGTGGCAGTAACTATGAAGAAGGTTTGGCTAGTGGGAGCTTTCAAATTCCTCTCCAGGAGGTGCCCTGTGTGGTTGATATCTTGCATATTGGAAACCTTCAAGGTCCTGTATGGCATCCAATAGCAGAAAGTTTTATGCCCAGCTTAGGCAATACATATCCAAGGGCTCCTCTGCGGATTCCTCAGCCCAGTGCACCCATGCACTTGCCCCCCCCCCATCTCAACACCTGCTGTAGCAACTGACCTTCAGCAGATTCTGATGGCAAGCCTTGTCCTCACTTGCTACCTGCTGCATGTGGGCCAAGCTGCTGTTGAAGGCACAGTTGCAAGCTGCAATCTGCGCTCAAGGCACAGCTTTGGGAATGACACTTGCAGGGATGCTGCTTTGAAGATGGGCCTTTCCCTCTTACCATTTTTCAGTCCCTTCTCAATGCAGCCCGCCCGAAAACATAATTGCTGACCAGAGCTGAAACAGATAAAATGCTAGGGCAGAATATTGGGAGGCTGCTGTTGGCATTTTGAACTTAGTGCTATACAAGCCAGGACAGTATGCTAAGTGGATGTAGCTGAAGATTGAACTTTTGGTTCTTTTAGTAAAGCATATGCTGTGTAAATTGATCCTATTTGATACTTGTCTTTTGGACAAAAACACATTAATGCAATCCATGTTATGTTTAGTCTGGTCCAAAAAGCTGAAGAGCTCACATTCTAGTTACCTTCTAGTTACAATTCAAAGTGTTGGTGCTGACCTTTAAAGTCCTAAACGGCCTCGGTCCAGTATACCTGAAGGAGCGTCTCCACCCCCATCATTCTGCCCGGATGCTGAGGTCCAGCGCCGAGGGCCTTCTGGCGGTTCCCTCATTGCAAGAAGCAAAGCTACAGGGAACCAGGCAGAGGGCCTTCTTGGTAGTGGCGCCCGCCCTGTGGAACGCCCTTCCAGCAGATGTCAAAGTGATAAACAACTACCTGACATTCAGAAGACATCTTAAGGCAGCCCTGTTCAGGGAAGTTTTTAACGTGTGATATTTTACTGTATTTTTGGTTTTTATGTAAGCCGCCCAGAGTGGCTGGGGAGGCCCAGCCAGATGGGCGGGGTATAAATAATAAATTATTATTATTATTATTATTATTATTATTATTATACCTGCTTCCACCAAAGAAGAAAGAGAAAGGAAATTTGAATAGGCAAAAAACAAATATATCAGTTAGGGTTACTCTGAGTATATGATAATCAAGGAAATGCAACTTGAGGAGAGGCAAGCAAAAGTTCTTTCCCCCATCTCTTCAGTGTAATCATTATCAAGGAAGAGCAAGTATTGGTCTGTTCAGCATAGCCAATGAAATGTTCCTCCACCATTAGAAACTAGAGGGAATGAGTAGTTTCCGTCTTCCACTGTTACATCAGTAGCTGTTACACCAATCCACTGTCATCTAGGTGAATGCCTACCAAGAGGTATGAAACAAGACATGGGATTGGTAAAATGGCTGCTGATGTCACAAAGGCACTTCTTCCACAAGCCTAGTAACCAACACACTTACTCAGAATAAACCCCAGCCTCCTAAAAGCTCTGTAAGAGGAAGCTGGAAGAGATGGTTGGGGAAACTGCAGTTATTGCTGCATATTCTATTCCTTTCCAGAATGACTTTACTAAGCCTTTGTGCTGTTTTCTTAGATCATCAGGCTGCCCCCAACTTGACTCTGAATTTCTTAATGCAGGAAAACATGAGAGGAAGGAGAATTAGGCTTAAGAAGGTAAGGCAGAAATAAGATAAAACAAAAGACGAGCGAAGCTAGTTGGGAAGGAACACAGCCAAAACTACTACCACATATCCACATACATTTGTGGACTTTCTGCTAGTAATAATTACACCATAGGCTTTTCAGCACCCCTGCTCTCAAAAATGATTTCTGCAGTTTTGCACATATCCATCATCAGTTAATGAGAAAAGAAATTCCATTCAGAAATGATCAAAGGGAAGAAAAATTGCAGTGACATTTTTATGGGTGGGGTATGGAGCTTTTTTGTTGCACTTGCTTTACCTTCAAGGTGGCCAAGGGGTTTTCTGAGAGCCCTGTATTTTTGTGGTCTGCTTTCTGCAGACCTCCTGGGTGCCCACACTTCCTGAAAGCCCCATGATATTATAGTTATAGTCCATTACTTCTTTTAAATAAGTACAGTTTTGTTTTGTTTTAATTCAAAAGGAAGGATTTTCCTCTTCAGTCTCAGGTGCTCATTAACCAGCTTCTCCAGCCTCCTGTATTTCAATTAAAGCTGAAAGGGAATAGGTCATGAGGTAGCTCCTCCCATTGATATTTTTCAGGTGGGGAAGTGTGAGCAGCTGGGGGAGCCAGGAGGATGCTGGAGAAATATTCAATGGACATAAAAAACACACAAGTGACCTTCAGGCACTTCGCAAGGCTAAGGTAAGCTCAACTCAGCACCTATCAAGCTTCTAAAAGAAATTCTAAGGCAATACTAAAGCACACTGTGAATAGGTCATAAAACAGGAGCCAATTTTTAAGCCCACTTTGGAAGAAAATTTTAAGTAAATTGGAGGGTAGGTAGTTTTCTTGGAGTAGTGAGCAGCAGCCAGTTGTGGTCATTTCATTGTCCCTTCATGCAGAATTTTCTCAATCCCATCTCCAGCGCTCAGTGGAAAATGACAACGACTTTTGCTGTTATAAGGGCATAGAGATGGGGAAGCTGTAGCTCTCCAGGTGTTGTTGCATTAGGGCTGGGGCTGACGGGAGTTGGAGTCCACCGCCAAGTCCCCCTTTCCTGGTATTAAAATACGCTGAAATGAAATTACGTATGTAAAAGAAAAAGAGAGAACACCAAAACTACATTTTTTTAGCATTTTGAATTCTAAACTGAATACTAATACATGATTTGTTGTTGGCATCCATCTGCCTCGAGAGATGATGGAATGCACCTCCAGGGGTGAGGTCAAAACTGCTGTGTTAGCAGCACCAAAGTGACCTGGGCTGCCTAGACAAAAATACCCCTCTCTTGGCCCCGCTGATATGGGCCAAAGGAAAGCAGGGCAATACATTTGGCACTGACTTGGGTGCAAGTGTTACTGGAAGGAGGTGTACAATGTACCATCCTGCCGTCTTAGGAACTCCACTCTGCAAGGCGTGTGTAGGGTTTCTCCTTAGGCTTTTGTTTTTCCAAAGATATCCTGCAAGGCAGCAGAAGTTTAGCATCAGAGTTTTCCTTCTAGTTGAGCTACCTTCCTAGGTGGATGAGCCCCATCTGCCCCTCGCTTCCCTCTACAGCATGTGCAGAAACAGCCTTCTTGACCATTGGACCCATTATAGGTCTCATCTGCTCAATGTACTGGAGCCTGTCTTTGCATGTAGGGGAAGTTCCAAACTCAACAAGGGTTTGAGACACATTGAGTACCATCGCACAGTATGGCTGGCCAAAGCTGTTTCTGGGGTGTGACCTCTGTCTCATGCTGGCAGCTTCTAGGGGGCACAGGAGAGAGCTGAATGCAGGGTGGAGCCAAAGGTGGGCAAACTACCACACAAGGAGGATGCTGTGTCTCTCACCAGAGGGACTGTCTGTCTGTCTGTCTACACCAGGGTAGTCAACCTTTTTATACCTACTGCCCACTAATGCATCTTTCTTGATGGTAAAATTTCCTTACCGCCCACCAGTTCTCGATAGAAGTGGGATTCAGCTTGTGCCGTAGAACCCCCTACCACCCACCTAGAATCCTGAAATGCCCACTAATGGGCGGTAGGGACTAGGTTGACAACCCCTGATCTACACACACCCACACCCACACCCAACCACTCTCCTAAGAAATAGTAGCTAAACTGTGTAAACTATAAATTCTAGAGGGAGATTGCTGTTTCAGCCATGAAGGGTATAAGCCAGGTTTGTGCTTTCATTGTCATGTTATTTGAGGTTGACACAACCTCTTCTTCCTACTGCAAAAACAATACTCCTTGTACATCAGTAAACTGAGAGGATAGCCTCGAGAGTGACTACAAGGGCAAATTGGCAGGACATTGTTGTGGACAAGCACAGTCTATTAATTGCAGCAAAAACAGCTGTGGAACATGAACTAGTTTCTCAGCCCAGACATTATAAATCTGCTGGCGCTAAATGCCTTCATTTATATATGAGGATACAAAAGAATGGTCTTTAATTATTTCTGGCATATGTCCTTTAAATTCAAAGCTGAAGAATCGTTGCGGGCAAAGGGTAATACTTCTTAACAGGTTACACTTCCCTCAGGATTTCTTGATTGACATCGAAATGGGTTCCCCCCCTCCCCATCTGATTGACAGGATGGCAGGTGTGAAGTGATGCTGGAGTGCTGTAATAATGTGTCAAAAGACCTTAAATCAAGACTAATGTGGTTTCAGTGATAAGTTCCCATATGGCTCATATGGAATTACAGGGACAAGCTCATCCAGGGACTGTTATTTTTGGAATATCTAGATTATTTAATAGATCAGTCTCCAAGGAGTATTTGGACAGAGGTTTAAGAAAAGCAATTGCTTTTTTTAAAAAAATTACTTTTGTGAGGGGGTTCCTTAAGGCAAGAGACGTATGGGGGTGTGTGTGTGGGAGTTTGCCCAGACAAAAACTGATGAGCTAACTATAAGAAGGTGCAAAGGTGCTTTGAGGAAATTGATTTTTCTCGACAAAACTTTATAGTAGGAAGTGCCAAATTCATATTAAGATTTCACTTCAAGTAAGTGGCAACTTTAGTCCCAGACCAAAACCAGCTTTCTCCACAGCATCAGGAGGGTCCCCCCCGCATCGTCTCTGAATCCTCAATTCAGAGCATTGGTGAGAGGCCAATAGCTCTCACACTATACTTTGACTATAAATGTTTACTGCATGTCACTTCAGTGCTGCAAATGCAGCAACTACAGCTGTAGCAGGTGCTGTAACCTTCCAACCGTTTGACTTGACGTTTTGAGGCGCCATGATCTTGCGCAGGTCGCATGACTCCTGGGGGAGCATGTCCTGGAATACGCACATCCCCATTTTCTCCCCATGACCTGTTGGAGGGTATGTGAAAGGCATGCTCTCATCGAGGTGGCAGACCTGTGTCTGAGTTTCAGATTGCCAGTGGGGGCTTTCATTAAATGAATGTGCCATATAAATCAACAAAAAATCTATTCCACATAGAAAAACAAGCTGACTTGAACCAAGTTGAAGAACCATCAGGTTTACCTGATTTTGGGGGGTGAATTTGGCGACAGAGGAGGGGGTGAAGCATCTTCTTTTATTTATTTATTTTTTGAAACTTGGGGTTCAATTTTCGAAGGAGATGAAACTTGCTAGATCTCTTTAATGGTTAATCAGGCTGGTGGCCACCACTTTGAATTTCTCTCAATGCCCTGAGGTTCCTGGATTGAGGAACGATAACTGCCCCCAAAAAGTTGTTGGGAGGGCTACCTCTCTCCACCCCTGATTAGATTAGGACATTCTGGAAAACTATAAATGACAACCACCATTTTTGAGGAGCTTCAGTAAGTTTTGCTCCACCCCCTCAAAAATCCACCTCATGACCAGAATGCCACCTCATTTAATGGTGAACAATGCCATGAAATTAGGTAACAGGTGGATTGCCTAGCTCTAGAAAATCCCTGGGAGAAGTTGGCATCAGTTATGATCGACATGGCTAACCAACAGTGCACAGGGTGACCTAGTCAGAAGCACACTGCCTCACAACTTTCCCATGGAAGAAGAGGTGCTGAACAAAAGTTCTGCTTAGGGGACAAAGGCTTACCGCACAAAGAGGGTGTACCAGTTGGATTGTCCAGGCCAGCTGTCCATGGAGCCAGCTCTGCTAGGAGGTGATAACTTACAAGTGTTTGCTTGTGTACTGCCTTCTTTCTGCCTTGCTAAATGTGAGGTGCTCCTCGGTAAAGTTGCATGTATTTCAATCTGCCTTCAAGTTTTCCTTCTGCCTAGTGTGATATTTATCACCACCATCATCATTATTTTCAGTGCTCCCTAGCAAACTGGCAAGAACCACTTCCCACCTGACAGACTGCATTGCATCAACCAAACAAGCCAATATAGGTATGTGGATAAGTGTTTCGTTTGGGTAGGTTCATTGTATCGATTTCATACACACACACTGACAGACAGAACAAAACTTGATAGATGTTAGATAAAGACGGAGGATGTGAGTATGTTTTGCAGTTTGGCATCCTCCCGCAACGATGCTTTCTTGAATAGCTGACAAGAGCTTGGACAATCCAGTAGTATGCATCAGCTTTGAGAAACGTGGAGATTTGTGTGTTGCTCATTTGCTTCATGCAATCCTGTTGGCCTTTGTCGGATTTCTCAGCTTTGTGGCTGAAGCTTGATGTATTGAGTGGACTCTGGCCTTCCTTTGTGTCCGTGAGTTAGCCTTACATTAATTATAGCTATATGCTGTCCTCTCATATTCTTCCCTTCTCTCTAGCTCCTTGTTCCCCTAAGAGCAGGCTGTTTCCAAATATGAATAAATCTGAATGTCAAACCGAGCTCCCCCTTACTGCTTCAAATACCGATCTGAATATGAATGTCAGGACCCTGCACATGCTTAGTTTTTCGTATGAGCATTTCTCGCCTATCCGGAGGAGTGATTTGACTTCTCTGTATTGCATTAGACCACTGTCATTAACGACAGGGGTGTCATTTTGATGTGATCTGTGAGGCAGCCGAAGCTTTGAAGTTGAAAGATAGAACAGACATAGATAAATTGTGCTCAGAGTATGCTGCTATTGCAACCATTATTGCTGGCAATTATTTCGCCAAGTGACACATCTGATAAGAAGTCATCCGGCTTGCTGGGAGGGAAGAGAGGGAGGGTGGGGGAACCTCCATTCATTGCAGAAATGTGGTAGATCTGTTGATTTTATTTATTTGGGTATTTTTTTAAAAAAATAAATAAACAAAACACACCAGGCTGATAAAAGCATATTAGATTTGAGAGTCGGTTCTGTCCCCATATATTTCTTGTGCTGTTCTTTCTAAGCTGTATTTAAGGTGTGACTTTCTGTCTCTTTGGATGACCTTGGGCCAGTCAGGTTTGCTTTCTAGCATTTTGAACACCAGTCTTTTTTATTGTGTTCTTCTGAGTGTCTTAGCCATTAAGGGCCATGTCAGAATAGCCATAGCAAGCCCAGCCCACCTTTCCTTATAATATCCATTAGATTATTCACTGGGTAGTGCACAACCTTGAAAAATGGCAGAATTACCAGCTAGTTCTGATAGTAAGCTCTGAACAGCCCAACACTGCTCAACCTGTTTCTTAATCACTTGGATGATGGAGTAGAGGAGATGCTGATTAGATTTACAGAGGACACCAAACTGGAAGGTGCAGCTACTTCTCTTAGAACAACCATGGGTTCCCAGACGTTGCTGAACTACAATCTCCACCAACCCTAGCCCAGCCCAGTGATGCAGCAAGATAGACCCCACTGTGGATCAGCAGGAGAGGGGGGCTCTCTGAATATGTTTGTGTGTGCAATACTGTATATACAGTGTGGACAATGGCTTCTTAGGCCAGTGTCCTATGTGGAATAGATTCCTACTAGAATAGGAACCTTGGTGGGTTGGCCAACCCTTGATGCAACTTGGTTTAGCCACCCCAATCTTAAGAGGTTTGGTAGACCGCAAGCTAATCACCAGTTAGCATTTTGGGCTGCTGTATTGCATAGCTAATGCAGTTGTAGACTGCATCAACATAGTGAGTGTCCATATCATGAAAAGTAATTGGTCCCACTCTATTTGGCTTTGCTCTGACTTTACCTGGAGTACTGTATCCTGTTCTGTGCACCACAGTTTAAGAAGCAGATTGATGAAGAGGAAGGAGTGCAACAAAGGTAGTGAGGAGCCACCACTGGTGGCTGGTAGAGACAAAGACCAGAGAGGCCAACAGTAGGTGGGGCCAGAGCCATTAATTCTGTTTTTACCCCCACTCTCCTCCCTGCTGGCTTCTGTAATGGCAACACTGAGACTAAGGAGGAGAAAGATAACAGTTCCACACCAAAACTATAGAAGGCAAGTAGGTGGGGTCTACCTGAGGTTGGTGGTGCAATGTCCCATTTGCCCTAATGGACCAGCCTGGAGGTTACCAAGTCCTAACGAGAAAGGTTGAAGGAGTCAGGTATGCTTAGGCTGGAGTGAAGAAGAGATGATTAAGAGGTGATATAACAGCCAAGTTTGAAGGAGCAAGTTTATTTTCAATGGGTTCAAATAATGAATAGTGTTTTGTTTTTAAGAAACATTAAGAAAAAATTCCTAACAGTAAGTTCCTGATCAACAAGAGGACCTCTCCTCTTATTCCATGACTGCTAAGCTTACTCAGGAATCTTTGGTAAGATGCCTAGTTGAAAGCTTTTTGAAGCTACACTTTGCCAATGGAATCACCTCTCTGCACATGCTCATTGACACTCTCAAAGAACCCAGATAAGTTAATGAGACAGGACTTGCTGTTGCGGAGGGTCATACCCTTTTCATCCAAGGGACCAACAGCTTCTCTAGCTAGTTTCTTGCTACTAAGGTCTTCAAATAACTTCTTGGTGTTGTTAATATTTTGAGCTATGTTCTGCTCCTTTGGTTTCCCTTACTATATGCTTGCACTTACTTTGCCAAAGTTTTGTTCCTTTTCGCTCTCTTCATTTGGACAAGTCTTCCATTTTTGAGGGACTCTCCTTCATTAGCGGTGGACTCTCCTTCAGCAGAGGTTCTTAAGCAGAGGGTGGTTGGCCAAAGAGCAGGAATGTCCAGAATTTCTATTCATGGAGGAGAGATACTAGAAAAGTTGTATTTCTTTTGGGAGGGAAATACAATATTTTTCAATCTATACAATATGAAAAACAAAATGGCTTGTGTCTGCTGATTTGTCTCATCTGCATCCCTCATGTTAAAATTAGAACTGATGGTTTCAATCTGCCTTTATAAGGAACATGTTTATCATATTCTGTCTTGCTTCCCAAATCAGAATTGTACATCGTGGAAGCTTCATCAAGCAATATTAATTCTGTTATCCACACTGTGAAGACTCAAAATTTCATAGCAATATTAAACACTTTAGCTACTCCAGTGTTAAATGATACTCAAAGAGAATCTTCTCCAGCAACTAGCTATAATACATTTGAATAGTTTAAAAATACTGGAGTTAAAACCATTGATTTAGGGTCAGTGATACCTCCCTTGCATTTCAAGACCATTATAAATAGGAAACAAAAGCCTAAATAGGCAAAGTCATCCATTGAAAGGCATTCTACCTCAGTCGTTAATGTGTGAGAAGAGGTGTCAACTGTTGCATCTGGCTAGATGGCACACCCAGTGATATAGAAACCCTTCGCTGAAATCTCAGATGTCTTGAATCTGGTGTGGATGCCAAGCTGGAGTCCTGGGCAGCTTTCTCCAGATCTACATGTGGAAGGTGTCTTCTCCATTCCAGGGTTTCTGAGGGCACTTGGTATGAGCCAGAAGTGCCCCAGGCATTCTTCTCTTGCCGAGTATTCTGAGCAGACCTGACCAATCCAGGAGCTCTGGATAGTTTGCCAATCGCAGGGCCCAATACAGCATAATCTTACTTCCTTCTATGCTTGAAGTGTCTCAGTTGAAGCAGTTTTTTCATGGCCAGCCCGCTTATGATGCAGGATGAAGCAACCGCCTTGAGCGGCAGAAGCTGAAGAGGCGGAGCCCCTGTGCTCACCCCCCCCCCCTCTCCACGACTGGCAGCATTGCCACTTCTTTGTTGTGATGGGGCAGGTGAGGCACCAATGGGGGCACCATATCTTTGCCTTTCCAGGCAGGGGCGGTGGCACAGAGCTGGCACATTCCCGTTTCAGCTCAGGAGCCAAAACAGATGGCGTGGCTTTGAAGTCATATTTATATAGCAAGATTGGCCTTTTTTCTTTCTTTCTGGCAGGGCTCCTACTTTTAAACAGCAAGCAAAACTTCCCCACCTCTGTTGCCACCTTTGCATTCTGGTGAAAGCTTCACCTGTTGAAAGCGACACCTCTGGATTTCTGATTCATACTCTGTGCTCCTTGACTAATGTTTGTTATTACTCTCTGGTGAAGAAAATGTACTCTGCACAAATGAAGATATATCCTCTCATTTGTTATTAAAAAGCTGAGCTCAGGCTTCAAAAGTTCCAGAGCTGAGCCCTGGCTCTCAAAGCAAGTCCTCTTGCTGCAGCTCTGGCCTGCTAAAGTTTGTGTTTGGGTCTCTCTGGGCTGATATTTTAGTATCTGCTTCTCCTCCTTACTATATTAGCAGTGTTGGCACAGGAAGCCCATTCTGATCTGGGGCCCAGTCCAGCTGCTCCAACATGTCTTTGCATTAATCTGTCCAAAGGCATACATAATAGATTATAAAGGGCTGTCTGTATTCTGTGGAGCTGCAAGTTCATGCAGAATGAGGCATCTCTCTGACAGCTGACTTAGACATAACTTTATAAATGTAAGTAGCAGATGGAAAATGCACCCCACACACACACACACACACACACAGAGTGAACTGGTTGCGGATGAGATCAATTTATCAGTGGTGTGCATGTTAACCTCTGATAGTTGCTGTGTATCAGAAGTAGAGGAGGGGGACTTCTGCCATCTGTTTTTCGTACCTTTTTTTAACACATAGAGAAATCCCCAGCCCTTTCATTTGCAATATAAAACTTCAGAATTGGTGGGCAGTGTCCACTGAAGGCTCAGGAAAAGTGAATTCAGAGCAGCCAGGAGTTGTGCTGTGTTTATCTTACCCTGCTCTTTTATATTCTTGCCCAGAGACTGAGGAGAGGCTAGAAAATGCTGTTAGATGACAGCTTGCACAGGGTCTTGGGATAGAAGGTAGAGTGAATTGTTGGCAAGAGGGATAGTGTGGTTTAGTGAATAGAGTCCTGGACTTGGAGGAAGGTTCAAATCAAGCTCCCTAGATGACCTTGGACTAGTTACGTTTCTCTACCTAACCTTACCCCCCTTAGGGTGGTTGTGCAGATAACCCTTAGGGTGGTTGTGCAGATAACATGGCAGAAAACCACATATAACACTCTGAACTCTTCAAAGAGTGTGATGGGCAGTTATGATTATAAGACCAGCCATCTGGAACTTTGTGAACCACAGAAGAAAAAAGTGTTGCATCTCATGTATGACTTGTGCTGGTCTAATGTACTGTAAGGGGATGCGGGTGGCACTGTGGTCTAAACCACAGAGTCTTGGGCTTGCCGATCAGAAGGTCGGCGGTTCAAATCCCTGCGACGGGGTGAACTCCCGTTGCTCAGTCCCAGCTCCTGCCAACCTAGCAGTTCGAAAGCACGTCAAAGTGCAAGTAGATAAATAGGCACTGCTGCAGCAGGAAGGTAAACGGCGTTTCCGTGTGCTGCTCTGGTTTCGCCAGAAGCAGTTTAGTCATGCTGGCCACATGACCCGGAAAAACTGTCTGCAGATAAACGTCGGCTCCCCCAACCAGTAAAGCGAGATGAGCACCGCAACCCCAGAGTCGTTCGCGACTGGACTTAACTGTCAGGGGTCCTTTACCTTTACCTACAAAAGTTGGGTTTCAGGTCTCTGCTTCTGTGTAATTTGCATATAGTGGGCAGTATTCAGCTGCCACCCAGAACCACACACTATTTAAGATTGCATTTGTGTGTTGTTGTTGTTGTTGTTGTTGTTGTTGTTGTTGTTTTAGTCGGAACCATGTCTGATCAATATTTGGTCACTTAAAGCACTTTCATGCAATGACACATTACTCCTTCTTTGGCGAACACTCGTAGCCGAGTAAGATTGTCTTCCATAAATACGGTTTTAACAATGAGTCGGTATTTCTGGACACACCACAACCATGGCATTGTAATAGAAACAAGTGGCAGTTTTATTATAATATGTTTTGTGTTACCATTTCATCTGGTTCTTTGGTAGTTTTGTTTGGTAACTTCCCCGTATAACTTGGCTCAGAAAGCGCCTGTTTGAGTTCACACATGGACTGTGCCTTGTGTCAGCCACATCATCTGACAGATGGAACGTGATTGCTCAGCTTTAAAACATGCCGTCTGGGATCTGCATCAGTTCTCTTCTTAGAGTTTTAATTCTTTCTGCATGCCTCTGACTAGTCTTTGGGCTTCAAATGTAACCATTCTGAATGAAAGAGATGAATGACCTTCTATTTTCATGGGTATGGGTCATTATGGTAAATCCAGTTTGGGGCTTATTCTGTCTTCAAAAGAGAGGCCGCTTCTGGAGCACCAAAAGGGGAAGAATGGACAGTGCTCTTTTTTCCAGGACGGCTATCATAGCATAGCAAGGTCTGGAAATATAAAGGGACATTTATGCTGCTAACCCTGCAGATTTCCGGGCAAAATGCCCACCAACTTGGCTTTCAAGTGCATGTTGATAAAAATTGATTCTTGGAAGTCCGGATGATTATGTGAAGTTGAAAGAGAAAAGGATTCTGCCTCAGGCAAGTGCCGGCCACAAAGCAATATCAAGAGATTTCAGAACTGTCCCCTGATCCCCCAGCATCTTGAGGCCCACTGGCTGATTTGGATTTTTGAGAAAGTGCCATGGGCGTCACCACAAACCAAAAATCCTAGGGGCCCATAAGGAGCTGTGCCCCGGATCCATTTTTATGTCCAATGGCAGCTGTGTGAAGTGATGGCTCTTTAATCTTTACTGTGCAGTCTATAGATACTCTAATTTGATGGTGGTCTGGGGAGCCCCGGATTTTTCTTTTATTACAGTACTCACCAGTACAGTACTTGGCTTAAGCAATGTGGCAGCAAAAAAAATGCCAAAGTAGGTGAGAACTAATCTCCGAAGCCTAACTGTCCACATTGTTTCAGAAAGCGATGGTTTGGCGGACTGCGTTATGCAAACCAGCCTAGTGAATTTACAAGGGTTCTTGGTAGCAAAGGCTCACTTCAGGAAATATTCAACTTTCATTCTAAAAAATACAAATCAGGAATATAATATTTATTATTATATTTAAATCCTGCCCTTTATTCAAGCAGCACAAGGCAGGGTGCAGGGAGCACACACAAACACACACCTTATTACACTGTGGTGTGAAAAACAGTCTGATGAAGAGAGTCAAACTTCTCCTAAGCTGTGAAGCTGGCCTTGGACACATCACTGCCTCTCAGCCTAACCAACTTGAGTTACTGTGAGAGAATGATCACAAGTAGGCCACCTCGAGCTCCTTTGTTATTCTAAACATATTTCATGCAGGTGATCTTTAAAACACAGAATTGATCATCTTTCTGTAAGCATTTATTATTTTTGTGCCAGTATTCCAATAAACAATTTACCCCTGAAAATGAAGTAGGCAGGTTAGGTTGCTTCCAGATGGCCTCTTTATTGAGCATCCATCCTGATTTGTTTGCAGGGGACTTAGGCGATGTCAGGTATTTACTGAGCATTCATTCTGATGCAGTTGAAGGAAGTTATTACATTGGGTCAAGCAATCATTATCCCACACTTTCCAGTGCATTTTCCCATCCATTATCACGAAAAGTCTGCTTTGGAGCAGTGGGATGGATTTGTTGCACAGCACCTACCAATGGACTATAATTGCACATCTTGAATTTGCCAGTATTTGACTGAATCCCACCCAAAATAGTGATAGTCTGGAAGTGCCCTTGTTTTGAAAGGGGAAATGTGTAACAGACATGGTGTTGTCCATGTTTTTGAAATATTAAAAAAGTCCTTGACAAGATGGATTATGTGAGAAACTGATCATGTCAAGACAGGAAGCTGAAAAGAGCAGCCATGCTGTGTCAAATTTCTGTGGCCTTCAGCTGATGTTTCTTGGCAACTGGGCCTCTCACCCCCTAAAGGGAGAATAAGTCTGTGGTGGATCAGAAGATCTGGTCTTGAATGGTCTATGTGCCTTGACTATTTGTAGGGCACATTGCAATACATTGTTTTTTATGAATGCACAGATGCACCACAGTAACCCTGCAGAGGAATATGCTAATAGTTTTTTCTGTTATAACATGCAGCTATTGCAATTGGTATAAAGAGTCAACAAACAGCCTGTCTGACCTTATGGAGCTATTTTAGCTGTATCAGGACAGCTAAAATTGGGATTGTTCTTGGAGGTGTAAAGGTCAGCAGGGTTCTCCCATAATCCACTAAGCACCATCCTCTGCCCCTATCCCACTAGACTCCATCTCTGGAGTCTTAAAGTTTTGAACCTGAAATCCAGAACCCGATTTAAGAAAGCCAATCATGGAACAGACTCTCCAAGACCTGGCCATGTGCATTGTGGCCAGCAGACAGTTGGTTTTGGTCAGTCAGGGTCCACCTCCAAGGTTCCTGGAACAAGCTGATATTAGAAGAAATTAGATATTAGCTTGGAAGATTAAAGGAAACAGATTTATTCCATTGTCCCTTCAGCCCAGGGACATTGTGGTGGTGGTGTTAAAAAAATCCAACATCCACAAAAAGCTGGTTTGTAGCACATAGCATTGAGACTGGCTGGCTTTTCATTGAGTGAGATACATAATCTCCCTAAATTTCATTTCTTATAATCCCACCATGCTAAATACACATTATTTCAAGTTGTGTCTCAAGATGCTTGGCAGTAGGAGTCTAGGGATCCTTGAATCAGATGAGGCACTTCAGCATTTAAGGGATCTCTGGTGAATGTACCTGTTGGCAAGTTGAAACTCAGGCCCTCCCTTCCTAGTTCATTTCCTCTGGGGCAGGAAAGAAAAAGGGTTTCCAAAGGTGCAAGAGACAATAATACGGCTGATTCACTTTCCCAGGTTATTGTAAGCATTACTGGGACAATATATGTGAGTACTGTACTTCAAGCTCTCAAAGGGTTACTTTTGGGTGAGACTTTTAGTTGACTGAGATGCCATGAATCGTTCAATTACAAGATGATGGTTCAGGGCTCTGATTTAACACTGCACAAGTGCAGAACAGTCAGATCTATGTTCACATAGCCCTATAAAATAAGGTGCAATTGCACTTAGCTCCCTGCTACAGCTTCTAAATAGATGATTAGCACAATTGTACCTTGTTTTGCATGGTTATGTGCACAAGCACCTGCTGGTATATTGGGCTGGAAATCACGTGTGCTACTTGTTTGCACACATAATTCCCTGGCAAGCTGTGGCGGTGTGTGCACACGTCTGCTTCTATATGCATATGACCCCCAACCTAAATATGCATTATATCATGGGGGAAAGAAGGAAGAAAAAAGCCACACAAGTATAGCTCCTTGGTTTTTAGAACACAAATACATAAATTTTTAATCTGAGAAAAATACAAAATGAAACCATGTACAAGTTATGTACAAACCCTTTTTACAAGACAATATATTTATCACTGGATATTACATATGACAAAGTCAGGTAGATCATTTCTGAGCACCAGCATTTGCGTACTCTCTTTCTCTCCCTCCAATCCTTACTCAAACAAACAAACAAAACAAATGATGAAGCCACACTCCTTTTTCTTGATGAACTTTGAGTTAACACCCCTGTTTCCCCCCCTGTTGTCCCTTCGGGAGAAACAGCTGGCTAAGACAGATGCCTCTGTAAGTCATAGTCCCATATTTGCTTCATTGCTGGGCCGTGAGGAGAATGGGTAGGCCACCTCTGATAATTCACAAGATTTCTAAATCTTGACTGCAAGGTTTTCATGACAAGCTGTTTAAAATTTGCCACTTCTACAACACATGTATGTCATGGACAGTATCCCAAAGGAGAAGTTAATTTTTCAAAAAGATTGCTTTGAAAATGTAACACAAGTCTACTAAACCTCACCTTGGAAACATCTGATGACTTTTGTCTAATGATTTTTTTTCTTGTTCTAGTCTATCTTCCTAAACTGCATTAAGGTACCAAACTAGTGTTTCTCCTTCAATTTCAATTAGATGCATTTGTGCAGTTTTCTTTTCTCATTTGAAGGCCTCCAGACCATAAATTAATTGGGAATGAACCTGGGTGAAATGGAACATGCAACAATAGCTGCCACAAAACAATACGAAAGTTTGCTTGCCTCACAAACCCACTGGGAAGCATGTTTGGGTGATCAGTGCATAGAGAGCGCATTGCTGCCAGGGTTTAATGCTTATGCCTGCTCTTGGGAGGCACTTTAGCATGGGCATAGCACTCGAGAGTGAGGGAGCCTGCCAAAGTGAATGCAACTAGGCAGGCTTAAGAGTGCTTCACTGGTCAGTTCTCGAGGGTCATATGCATGTAGGTTGGCCAGGTCAATTTTTCAGGAAACAAGGCGTGCTTGGGACTAGTAGTATCTGAGATGAGGGTATTTCTTTGTGGAGTTTGTGGAAATGGGACACATGGAAGTAAGGAAAAACTAGTTACCCTGATACAGCATGGCAGCAGACTGCCCCTTGCACAGCTGCATCACACACATCTGGCCACGTTGGTCACGGGTGAGATTGGTCTTTCTTCCCCATGTAGATGGAATGGTAGGATTCTGCAAAAGGGGGCGATGCTTTAAAGTGTAGGACAACTGGTGACCCTGGCAGGTGCATGCCGCAAATGGAGCCCTTAAACTGCTGCTACTTATGTGTGGTGTACTTAAATATTTGAAGACCCTATAAGGTATTTAAAAGGAGGAGGTGGCCGACCTGGCTGTGGACAGTGTCATGAATGCTCAATTTTGAAAGCATGGATCATTAACCCACTTGTAAGTTATTGCTGTTGTTATGTGGCGAGTTCTGCAGCTTATTATTGCAAAGTACCTTAAGCACGTGTTTCTGCAAATAAAGCCCTCAAGTTTACCCATTTTGCTTGCCTCTCAGTGGAATCCCCACCACATCAGATTAATAGTTAGACGCTAATACTGTTTTCTGAATTTCCTTTAAAAATATAGTGAAAGCTTTCTGTGGTTGCCTTCTGCATCACTGCTAAATAGTGTGCTTGAGGAAATACCTTTCATCCTTGCATTCTCACCTGCTTCTGCTTGCTTAACTCTTTATCCTTAGCTGAGTCTCAAGAAAGAAAGAAAAATGCACAAAGAAAAAGTCTGCATTGGCAGGGGCTGAGGGGACACGACATAAGTCCCCCCTTACTTGTGTTCATCCACTAGTTCCTCAAGGCAACTGGCGACTTGGTTCTCTGTTACTGTGGCCTCTTTCTCTAGATCTAGAATGGCTAACTCTTTGATATACCCTGGATGGAGAGAGATCCCATAGCAGTTTCTTCTCCAGTGATTCTTACTAAGTAGTGCTTAGAGGGAGCTGAAACAAATGAAGAAAAGACTCTTCTTCAATTCAATTCAATTCAATTCAACTCATCTGTGAATGACACAGTGCAACAATTAAAGTGAAAGAAGCAGCTAATTGCACAGTATGCACTTAAGAATGTAAGAATCTCTTTGTAGTCCATTTAATCCAGCCTTCTGTCTCCAGCAGTTACCAAACCCCTACAATATACACAATAAAAAAGCAAGCAGGGCACAGTGAAGATAACCATCTGACATTGTTTCATCTCTGGCATCTACTAATTAGAAGTATGCTATATCTGAATATAGATCTTCCATGTTTTAGCTATCATGGGTTATCAGCCACTGACAGACTTGTCTTATATGCATTGGTATAATGTTGAATTATAGAATCATGTGTGGCTCTTGGAGTCATCACACCTTATGGTGCAAGACCATTAAGAGGTTGTCTCTTGAATTTTGCTATGTGGCTGCTAATCCAGACAACATCTGAAATTACAGATGCATAATTCAATGGAATTGGGGGAGGCTTGCAGCTCTACCTTCATTAATTGTCGTTTTCTACCAGCAGAACTGGAGGATTGACTGTCTAGAGGCAATTCACCTATGTGCAAACCCTTTCCCAATATTTTTCAGTTCCAAAATTTAGTTTTTCATTTCATCCTCAATTCAAAGCACAGGAAAACATCTTTAGACTTGGCTTTATTCTTCTCTGATTATTATCACTAAGCAGCCCGTGAGCTAGCGTGTGCAAATATTCACAGTGTGTGACTGATGGCACAAGGGGATAAGAAACTGGGATCATGTTTGCAGGATAGCCATGTGTTTGTGGTCCTGCCTGTGCAATAGCCAATGCTTGTAGGCTCTGCGTGTATGAGAGCCACCACAAGGTAGCGGCAGAAAAACCACCTTCTGTTGAATATAAATTTGTGGGCATCTCTTTAGCTAGACACCACTTATCTGACTTTGTTTAATTTCTCTGTTGCCTAGGCAAGGGCTGGTGGGGATGGAAGGCAGGTGCTCAGCAATAGGTGGCAGCAGAGCCAATGGCAGGCAGAGCCAACAAATGCCATTTCCATCTTCCTCCCTGGTGAGTTCTACAAAAGCATCACTGAGACTAAGGAGGATGAGGATGACGGCAAGTGCTGCCTTTTGGACCAGTTGTGAACAAGAAAGGCAGGCAGATGCGGGATGGCTGAGGGACCAGCCTCCACTGTATCTAGATTTGTAGGCCCAGTTTGCATGTAATGCTAAGAATAAATATTGATTACAGCTCATGGTTTGTCGGGAGTGAAGCACGCCATGAGCTTGAGTTCAGACATAATGTTAACCTGCAAAAATGGCTTAGCCCTGGAGTGGCTAGGTGTTGCATGTATAACTGGTTGCAGTCACACAGAAGTCATCATTGCCTGATGTATTTGATGTGTGTGTTGGGGTGGGGGAATACTATCCTGGGGCATAGTCTGAAGGCACTTGATGATGCAATTTTGCTGAAGCTAAGCAGGTTTGGCTCTTGGCAATGCCTCTCTGAGTAACTGCCTGGAAACAGCTTGCACCCTGCCTTCAATTCTGTTACAGAAGGAAGGTGGAATATAGATGTAAAATATCACTTGTGGAACTGATTAGTTCATACATGAAACTGCCCTCATATGAAAAGTTCCAATTCTCTGAGGCTGCATATTAACGTGGAACAATGTAGTGTGTGATCCAGGCGGGCATGGCCAACTGGGAATGCTACTGCTATCATGGAAACTGTTGCCAATGAAGGCTGAATTCAATCTTCCCCAGGGCTGTCTGTGTGTCCTCTATATGAAATGTATTAAAGTTTTGTACTCACTCAAGGCAGTCCATATTCTGCACCAAAAACCTGAACTTCTTACAAATTGTGCAAACTAAGTACAGTACCTTTTCCAGTTTCCCTCATTCTGTATATGTTATTTTGCAGTATTTGTTATATTGAGTCATGCATTCTAATTTTGCAAGATCTGGAGAAAAGCAAGGAACTGTGCTTAAAGGCCAATAGAGTCCCCCTGCCCCATGCTGATTTCTGAAAATCTGTTTCAGCCATCCTCTCTGTTGAGTGAGATTTAAACAGACTTACCTATACTCAGAGACTTTCAAATATACCTTCATAGCAATAAGGGCTAGAAACTTGTTTAAAATAATACATACATACATACATACATACATACATACATACATACTAGAAAGTGAGCTGAGATTCTCAAGAAATTCTATCTATACCTAAGGCCACATTTTGTACTTTCTCTCAACCCACTGAATTGGAGTGCATACACAAGTCCTTGCCTATCCATATCCAGTCATTCAAAGCTATTAGCAGTCACAAGAAGGAAATCATAAGAAAGCTTCCACTATAATTCCAATCTGTGATCATCTTTGCTTGGGCTTATCTGTGTGTTGTATTTATTTACAGTCTACACCTGGACCTGCCCAATTCTTAATAAAGATGCATTGCACAGCTGAGCTATGAGTGCCACTCTCTATTATTTCAACTTCATTGTTATAAAACTTTCTGCTTTATGTAACGTGGCCAAAGAAATAGAACGGTGAGCTTTTTTTTCTTTACAGGTAATTTAAACTGATTTAATTCCTGTTCTTTGCTCTCAAAGCAGACAACCACTTGGACCCAAATTGAGTGAATTCTCTTGGCATTGAGGCATATTTCGCTTTTTTGTGTCTTGCAGTTCATGAATGAAAAAGGAGTACAGACTCAGGCACAACCCACATGTGTTTGCACAACCTACACAGGCTGCAGTTTAGCCTTTGCAAACGGTCTGGGTGGATTGTGCCCTTTGGGGGGGGGGAATTTAAATGACCTAAAGCAAAATCCAGAATACAAATTGCAGCCTGCCTGTAGACTTATACTTCTCAAAGCTAAAACCCACCTTGGTTTTGGGTATTGTGATATGGGTATAAAACAAACTGCTGTTCGTTTGCTCTTTGTGAGGAAAGTGGTGATATAAGTACTTTTGATAAGCAATCCAATTCCCCATACATTATAATTCACAGTTCTTAATTTCCTCTCTCTTTTGAAAAGCTAATTCTACAAAACATAATGACAAAGTAGTCACAGTCCAAGAAGTCACTCCGGAATTAAGTCTATTAGGTGTGAGTATGAATATATTTGTACTGCAGCCAGTAGACAAACATTAAAGCTGAGATAGTTTTTAGCTTAAAATAGTGGGTTATATAGTGGACAACTTTATCTGCTCAGTACTCGTTTGATTCACTGATATTACTCTAATGATAACAATATCACAGAATGTTTAATCTCAGCGTTGGTTTTTTTTTTTACAACTTTGCACAATTACAAAGCCTAAAATCAGCTTGTGTAGTGGAACCTGATGCCAATCTCTTGCCTTTGCCTGATTGTGTCCCCCTTCACTTCAGGAGATCATCTGCCCCAGCTCAGCCTAGATCAGCAGTTCGTAATTTAAACCGGAGAGAGTTGCTAAATTATTTAGAGCCTCAAATGCTGGAGTGACCATATATTGCAGCACAGATATGAAACATCACCATTTTGCCTGACGGCTAGAAAGCTTGTTGGCCGTTTTGTAGAAAAAACTCCTGGCGACCTTTCCTACAGGCCTTTTTTTAAAATATTCTATTGAATACATTCATTATTCTTTGTTACTACAGTTATGCTTGTTTTGTTGTTACCTTTAGGGGCAGAGTCCCAAAAGCTTGGAAATTAAAAGTTTTATTTCTATCACCTAACAAAGGAAGACAGAAATTAGGTGGCTGCAGCATAGCATGAGCAGTGCCTGAACTACAATGTTTACATCACAATTAGAGCTCACCTAATATCTGGATGTATTGCGATTGGGAGGCTGGATTCGGCTTTTGCAAGCACGAGAGGCCATTGGCAAGTTGTGGTATGGAAATTAGTTTTGTCACCTTTCGGGCTGCAAGACCGGAACTCCAGCTTATCTTTTGCTAAACACAGTTCCTGGCATATATTACGATCTGATTCCTTGTCTCCCACCCCTTAAAAATCAAAACAAAATAGGTTGGGATTAAAGGCCTCTGAATCTTGGTGATAAACTTGAAATTTCCATGCTTGACCCCTTTGCACCGAGATGTGCTAATCATAGTCAACATGAAGCAATGAAGGGAAGCAGCATTTCTTCTTCCGCTTTCTGGGTAGTCCCCATTAGACTCTCATTTATTTGCTGCATTTTTGTTTTATGCTATGCTAACGTCCGCTACTTTATTGCCACTATTAGCCATTTATGTGATATTGGACTTTCTATTTACCTGTGAGGAAGATGCTCTGTATGAACATCTGTAGTAACTATTGGAGCAATCCCATGCATATTTACTCAGAAGTAAGACCCATTGTGTTCAGCGGGGATCACTTCCAGGTGAGTGTGCACAGGACTGCACCATATGGTAGTAATCTAATGGATAATTTCAGAATGAAGTTAATTTTACAAAAATAGGACGTTTCCACTTTTTTTTTCCAAAATAAATATGCTTCAGTTTATTAAGAGCTGGTGTCAATGCTAAACAAAATACACATCTTCCAGGAAAGAAACATTCTACTATGCTCTTCTTTGTTACTTCTTCTTTGAATTACTAAAATACAAGTTGGACCTTTTTAAAATACATAATTTTTCTCTCTAATTACATTTTTTTTCTTTGTTTTGTGACCATCATTCTCCTGAAAGACATGAAAAGGAGCAGGAATATAATATATATATTTTGCTGGAGTCTGGCCACATTTGTAGCTGTTTTGTTAAGGGAAAATACTTGACAGTGAAATAAAGAAAAAAATATATTTTCTTTCTAATAAATAAAAATAATTTAGAACGCTAGAGGCTATACATGACTGCTTTGATTATGTTGTTTTATAAATGAAATAGTTTCCAAAATACATGGAAGCAAATATTAAAGGCAGACAAACAAAGATCTGTCTACTTTGCTTTCTGGCAAACACTTGCCTTTCTTTAACTTTTCCCACCAGTGGTTCGGCATGAAAGAGGAACAAATGTCACATCACCATTCATGAAGTCTGTCAAGTTGTTGTTTTAAAAAAAAATAGTTCTGGCCTTCTGTGAGTCAACATTCATCTTCAACTTCTCTGATTGGTGGTATCAAGCTGCTTGTAGACTTATACTGATTGATCTGATTGGCCATGTGTGTACTCATGGGCTTGATTTGAATGTTTCTGGGATAGGCATTATCCGGCTCATCTGTAAACCATTTCTTTTCTGCTAAAGAGCAAAATGGATAGAGAGACAGAACAAGGGAGGAGGAAAAGGAAAAGTTTAATTAGTGCCATGCCAAAAGCAGTTGAGAAAAGTGCAGGGTGCGGGCGGGGGGAAGCAATCAATAGAAAGTGACTTTGAATAATGGCTAGCAGTGAAGTGCTGTAGATTTTATAAACCCAAGAACACTGATTAGAAGAGAGGGTGGAACGTTTGCAGGCTTGAAAGCAAAGGGTTAAAAAGAACTGGCAGGTGACTGACTCATTTGTGGAAGGTGACCAGAGCCTTCAACATGGTGTCAGAAGTGCTGCCCTCTATTTTAATGTGATTAGTGAAATGACTAGTGATTGGCTTTTAGAAAAGCACTACCTGGTTTAAACTTGAATTGAAATGAATTTGCCGCAATACATTTCTCTCAAAGAGTCCCCATTGTGACTTTCTTTGTCAGATACTTTACGAGTGCTTGATTATCTGAACAGTGTTTAATATTTCACAGATGATTTCTAGTACCTTATTTACTTGAGACTAATGCACCACCAAATCTAATGCATGCCTCAATTTTCAGAACCTTGAAACAAAACAAAAAAAGTATTTGCTGGTGAATGTGAATGTGCATTGAATCTAATCTTAATTTTCACAATGTAATTTGGCCAATAAAGGTGAGCATTAGATTCGAGTAAATACGGTATTAGACAACACACGTTATTCAATGGCATTAGAAAAATATGTAGTGTTTATTGGGGAATTAACACATGGTGGCTATATCCGATAGCTGACATAGTACAGTGATGATGTGCAACAATATCAGTATCTGACAGCATCTGGTAGAGAATGTATAATAGAATTTAATAGATAGATGACAATTCATGAGTCTTGTATTTCATGTCTGCCAAAGTCAAATTAAGAGACACCAACATGTCCAAATCACATACATTTTGAATTTTGAGATTAAAAATTGGCATTCAAAATGTGGTTTATATTTCAAATGCGAAATGTCAAACTCAGAATCTGAATGGCAAAACTGGAAAATGCAAAATTTAAATTGAATCAGGGCTGGGGCTACTGTATTTCCCAGCGTTTATTGACAAATAGTTGCTGCTGTCTGTTCCTACATGACCTTCTTGGTAGTCATCCCAGGCTTTTTTCCCTGAATACAGTCATGAGTAGCTTGTTCAGCACTGACAAAACCCATCAGGATACACGCCTCGCCCCCCCAAATAACCTATTCTCTAAATAAGTACAAGTTTCTAAAATCTCTATCAAGTTTGAAGGAGATTCTGCTCATCCAGTGATGCATACAGAGGGCTCATTCCATGCAATATGGAATTCTGCTTTTTCAACAGTCTCTTTTGTATAATATTAGTGGGACAGTTACTGTGTAACTTCATATTTTACTAAATGCTGATGTGCAGCTTGGAACTTAGCTAGCCACTTTGTGAATGTTCTGTTGAAATTATTGGCTCCAAAAAGTAGTCAAACGCATTTTAGGGTGCAATCTTACGATCGCTGGGAGCTACAGGGGCCATAGGATAGATCAGAACTACCCCTCCTACTCTGGAGAGCTCTGACATTGAAAAAGGAGATTAGCAGAGGAGAGCTAATGGGGATGTTCTGGAGGCGATTTGGGAAGCAGCTTGGATCTGAAGATTCCCAAATGTTTCCTGCCCCTTAACACGCCCCCAAAGCAGGAGGAAATTGAGAAATGCTTCTGAGACTGTCTCCTCTCTGCCGCCTTTGCCTCCCATTATTTCCAGTGGGAGGGAAAGAGAGGAAGTTAAGGAAGACTTTATTCGAAGCCTGGAGAGGGATGGAGGAATTTTTTAAAAAGCATTCCTCTGCCCTGCCAGCCTGAGTCCAGCAGAGGGTGTTGGTTCAGCTGCCATTCGTCATTCATCCACACCCCTAAAGACTGGATTGTTAAAATGACTATTTTGTGAGAAAATATTTTTTCATTATGGGTCAGTGGGGGAGGCAGATTACTGTGGGAAAAGGAATGGAATGGGTTTGTGAGATAACATATGTACAAGTGGCAAAGGCCAAAAATAGGCTGCTTTCTCAATTCCTGGAACTGGGGAAATGGGCGGTTAAGGTAGGAGCAACTATTTGAAGGCATGGCTAAGAAGCTGTGGCAGGATGGAAGTGAGCCCTACTTTGGTGAGGAGGTGGGTGCCTCTATCCCCTCCACTATGAGGGGATTGTTGCTGCAATGGTCCTTGCCAATGCACCCAACCCCAAAACAAAATTTAACCCATATGGGAGTATCCACACTGTTCCCATTTAGAGGAACTCCTGTTGGGTTCCTTTGGAAACTTTACACAAAGAATTGTGCATGAATAAATTGCCATGATGGTAGTCAGCCCAGTTTAATGATTTATGTATGTGAGGCCCACAGAAGCCACTCCTGAACACTGCTGCAGATACATATTGATATTACTTTGGAACTGAGCATAGTTTCTAGAGAATGTGTGTTATATTTGTTAGGTGTCCAGCTGAAATTTATGTGCTAGAAAATTAGCTGACACGCTGAGGTTTTATTCACCTAGTGGCTTGTTATGTATAACTTTATGTTGCTTGTAGAATTTTTTTACTTAACAGATTAGAAACGGAAAATATCCTGTTATTTAAAGAAAGGCACATTTTGCCTTTTCTGTCATATGTGTTCAAGAGTAGGGTATGCTTTTTAAAAAAGAAGAAGAAGAAGCATGTATGATTCTGAACCAGGTTCTTCACTCTCTAATTAAGTTTGCTCTGATGTGAACAGATTGGCTGATAGGAATTCATAATGTTAAATCCTGCACAGTGAAGCTAACTGATTGAGTGCTTTAAATTATTCTTCCTGACAAAATGATAAAGTTACAGTCTGTTCTCAGATGATCTACAGCTTGCCAGACTCCTACAGCTTCTTTCTATATTCATTTATCTTTTTTGTCAAGCTGGGTTTTATACACACACACACATATAGCCATAGATCTTTTAAAGTCATCAGAATATCTGAATTGTTAATGAGGCTCTAAGGGAAGGGTTTCTGACGGGCTGGCTTCAGAAAGGTTGTAGGGGGTGGAATTCTGGGAAATGTGTACACATCAAAATAATTTCAGCTCCATTTAAAAACCATTTAGTTCAAGTGTGACACATGAACCATTATGCATTTGTGGAAACCAATTTTGTATGATCTACGATTAAACTAACCTTTCAGAGAGGTGTTAAAATGCACTGGTTCTCATGTTTTAAAAGCCTTGCAAGATCACATAAACAATTTCAAACTAACTGTTTTTCAAATACTTGGTATTTAAAATGATATTGAGAGAAGTTAAGTGTGTGTACTTTTTATCTCCCTCGTTTGTCATTACTTTTCATCAGATCTGCTGCTTTACAAACTTTGCAGATGGGAGAAAAGCTGGGGCAATTGGTCTGGTCATCTAAGTCTGCTCCCACTCGCTCCCCACAAAGGGGCAATCAGTTCCTGGAATTTGAAATTTGTATGAAGCATCTATTTGGGCATGTGTTTCCATGTACTGGTGCAGCATGAGCTGCCCGGAAACAGAGGAGTTGTTGCTCTCATGGTCTAAATATGATACGTATGCATAATTTTCCTGAGAGATTTTGATGGTTGTGTCAAACTCCTGTTTGTTTCCTTTGCAGTTCTTTAAAAATTCTCCCAGAGCCTGACCTCACATTTTGGTTGAAGCAAGGTTTGGCAGTAACACTACTACATTTCCAAGAGTTCTGCGAGAAGAAAGGCACAGATAATCAAGCTCAGGTAGGCAAGCTTATTTTGGATTATTTTGGAAGGCTCTGCATTCTAGGCTTGTGCTGTGAAATTGCCCATTAGTTTGGGGTTCAAATGTGGTTCATGCAAAACCTACATGCAACTTTCTTTTCAGGCTTCTGATATTGCTTGGAGTAAGTTACACTTTATTCCCACAGCAATCAAAGGGACTTGAGTTAGTTGTGATCATGACTAATTTGCCTCACTGATTTGAATGGGGTTGAAACTTGATGAACTTACAGTACAATCCTATACATGTCTACGCAGAAATAAGCCCCACTGAGTTCAGCAGAGCTCTCAAGTAAATTGGTATAAGATTGCAGTCTTAGTCTGGGTACAACCCAAAGCAAAACACAATCCAAATATGTCCCCCCACTTCAGTCCTCGATGTCACTGGAGGAGATTTAAGTATGGGCTACCATTGGAACTTAACTTTGCTTAACTGTGACTAGATTGTACTCTTGGGGTGGTATTCAACTTTTACTCTTAAGTAGACCTATTGAAATTAATGGACCTAATAGAGTAGATCAACTAGTATTGATAAACATGACCTAAGTAAAACTACATAACCCCCCCCCCCCAAAAAAAAGGAATGTATAGCTAGATGTAGGGGACGTGTGTACAGAATGCCACTGGATGCACAAACTTTCGTGTGGGGGAGAGAAATACCTTGCAAGTAACAAGTTTCACAGCAGAATATTTACAATGATAAAAGCAATGTGTGTGTTTGTGGTGGGGTGGATTACCTTGCATGCCTTTTTTTCACTCCCTCTAAATGGCATATTAAAAGTTCTGCCACCCCCATGCTTGTTTGTTTGGCAGGGAGTATTTTATATGCAGTAGGTGCCAATCAGCTTGCTGGGAAGGCAGAGTGCTCTCATTATATCTGAACTGCTTTCACAATTCCTGACTTGGTTTTCCCTGCAAACATGTTTCATGGCATGAACGATGAGGGGCTGAAATAAATGAAGATGCTCAGCTAAGATTGTCATCTACATTGCTTCACAGCTCTAGGTTGTTTCTCCTCCTGCACTCCAATCTCACTTGTAAGGTTTTATGTTCTTGAGTTTTCTGTGGGCCAGATGAGGTGAACATGCAAGCCACATTGCCTGAATTATATGTGTCTGTCTTAATACATGCATAAGGCAGGGTGTGTAGCTTCAGTATTAAAGAATTGTGTGGGTGAGGAGAGCTGAAACCTTTCCCTTTACCCAGCTTCCATATAGGAAGTGATCCTGATTGAGAAAAAATGAATGTTTTGCTGGTCCCACACAGAAGGAGGGGATGAGGGTTTCAAAACCCCTCCCCTGGTCACTCATTTGGATGCTCAAATCACATCTTTAACTGTCCTGCTTTACAAAGTAAACAGACATGATTGCCACCATCACCACTAGTCTAGCCCTGAGCTTAGGAAAAACCATCATGTTGTAATTGGGGAACTTTGTGACCCAAGATTAAGGCCGTATATGTAAAGGTGCCTCAGTCAGCTCAGGATCCACATCCACCATCTTCAGTAATGGATGGTGTAATGGTTCTCAAACTTTTTTCACACTTTCAGAATAAAAATTTACTTGTGCCAAACTGATTTTTTATTGATAATAAATGCATTGGAAAACACAACTAGGCTTGTCCTCAGCATCACTTGATGCTCTTGCTCATTTTGAAAAGATATCTATCCATAATCTGCAAATAATATCGATAGATAGATACGATACTATACTATATTATGCTGAACTGTTTAAATGTTCCTTTGATTGTGCTTGAATCTTCCCACCACACTTGCCATCCTCTCCTGTCACACAAGTGTAGCGCACCACACCCTTTGAGAACCACTGGTGTACTGGGACTGTGCCTTTGACCTGACCTCTGTCAGAGGTACTGCAGTATACCAGGATATAGAGGGGCATGACAGCAGTAACGTTGGGGCAGTGTAAATGCGCTGGCATGAGCACCACATTGGCTCCACTGGCGGGTTTGTATCGCACCTGCCATGCAGTCGCCACCCACCCACCCATCCTAGTCTGCTGTAGCTACTCGGCTGGCCAGAGGTCAGGTGAACAGTGCAGCCCAATAATGTTGTCCCCTGCTTACCAACGTTTTGTCTTCACAAGTTTTCCAAATGCAGCTTACAAATGGACACTTTCTTATTACCACCATGCATTTTAACATCAGTTCTAATCTTCCTGCAATCGTGGTGCTGGAGCCAGAGCTATACCTCCCACTTACACGAGAGAGGTATCAGACTTTGTTAACGCCAAGGTTTTCTGATACCCCCAAAAACTTTACAGAAAAACCTAAGAGGTTGAACCCATCCCTGTCAAACAGCCCCATGATAACTCGGTGGCATGAAATGTTGAATGAATGAAATGAGAGAGAGTGAGAAACAGAACTGGATGGAAGGGAGTCTGGGGTAGAATGTGTGGACCTAGCTATAAAAAGGATAAAAAGAATCATCTCATTGTCCGGATAGATCATTTTCTGGTTCACACTGAAAAGCCATTTTAAAATGTCCTGAGGGATGGAAGTGAGAGCTGCTCATGAAATCAATAGGGAAAGCAGAAATTTTAATCTAGCTGAAACAAAGCACAAGTGTGTTCCTCCCCACCAAAACAGGCTGGGGAGGTCTGTGCATACTCAGCGGGCACAAAACGCTCACTAACTGTTGCGGTGCAGAGGGAAATCAGGGAGCCGGGTTAATGGCTTGACCCTCTGAACAGCAGCATTCCGTACAGCAACATTAAGTTGCAGGGCTCACTTGTGTACATATTTGTTGAAATAGCAACTTGCACAAAGTGTGAAAGGACGTCACTTGTTTGTGATGTATTAAAGTCAATTCATGGCCTAAATCCTCTAAATTCAGAGGGGGGATAACTAAGCATATAATAGCTCAATAGGATCCCTGCTTTTATATCTTAAAACCAACCAAGTATGTTCCAGTCCTTACAGTTTTAGTTCGGAGATGTTTGGTGCCTTAGCATTTTGTGCCATTGTGGTTTCGAAATAAAAGCAGTTGGGCGACACATCTGCCAGTCGCAGTTTAGCCATCATTCATGTAAAGAAAAATTGTGGGAATAGATGTTCTTGTTACTAAAATATGCAAAACAGCTGTGCTCATCAGGCTCATGAAGAGTTCTGCCTTCAGCGGGGAACAAGTTGCCCATTTCTGATCTCAACATAAATGCCCAACCAATCCAGCAAGGGAGATCCATGTGCATAAGCAGGCAGTGGACACTGACCTGGATGTGCACCTGCAACCAGAGGCGAAGCTAGCTGTGCCAGCACCAGGAGCAGCATACATGCTGTGCACCCGGGGGCGGGGCTAGCTGCCCAGGGGGCGGGGTTAGCTGCCCAGGGGGGCAGGGGAGTATCCTGGGGGGTCACCGCCTGTGGTGAGTAGCGAGCATCTGGGGGGGCGCGCTGCCTGCGGCGAGTGTCCCTGGGGCATGGGGTGGCAATGTCACCCCCCAGGGATGACATCCGGGGCGCACCGCACCCCCTTCCTCTGTTATGCCTGCAACCACACTGCACTGATCGTCTGGCCTCAGTGAACATTGCTGGATGCATCTTTCATTGTGGATGTCCCATCTTTCAGCACATCTCCATCCCTGCCCTTGGCCACCCACTTGCACTTGCCTACTAGCATGAATAAAGCCCGGGGGGGGGTTGTGTGTAATGCGTCTAGTATTAGAAGTTAGGCACATTCACATAACATTGTCAGCATGAAAAAAAGCTTGAGGACTTCCAAAATGTTCCCCAAATGTTCTTGCATGCTTACTGTTCCTTTTATTTGTCTTTTTCCACTGGTTTGGAGCAGCTTCATAGAGTCAGCTGGCTGCTGCTGCAGTGCCACTCATTTTTTTAAAAAAATCTTTCTCTCCTCGCCATCACCAAAACAAGCAAGTCAACATCAGTGAGGGCAAACAAAAGTTAATTCAGGGTGAAGGCAATGCTTCCTAGCTTGCTCACTGGTGATGGGAGTTTTTAATGGTGGTGCTGCAGTAGCAGCAGCTAATCAAGGCTGTGAAGATGCTTCCAGTTGCCACACTCCCAGGAGAAAGGAGCCTATATGGAAAGTGGTTTTTGTCCCCTTTGAGCCCCAAAAATAACTATGGCGGATACCAGGGACTGTGCTAAACTGTTTTGGTTCTGTATCACTGCAGAGTCTTAATACCCTTTGTAATTTGTTAATTTGCAAATTTGCTAAGCCAGGGCACCTGGAATTATAGTCCAAATTAATTGAAGGGATACCTGTAGGATGTAGTACCATTTCAAATGGGAGATGGCAGAGACAGGAGGGAATAATAAGCACGTTATTTGGTGTGTGTTTCTCATATAATTTTCACATCTGTTTTTATGTTACAAAGCCTTACGTGCTTTAACACTTTATAAACACCTGGGCCTTTATTCAAAGACAATGTTTTCCAAATGAGTAAACAAACCAACAAACAACAACCCCATGCACACTATCTCTACTAAGTGAATCTACTTGTATATTGAAAGCAGTGTAGAAATGGGTAGTGATTTAGGGCGCAATTCAGCAAGCAAAGTGGGCGAATACTATTCCAGTGAATGTATGGTGTTCCTGTGCTGGATCTTGTTAAAAGAATGGAAAGGCCCTATAGCAGCAGTATTTGCTGAATTGAGCTCCTTAGAGGCCCAATTTAAGCAAGGCTTTCATTGATAATTTTGTGTCAAGAAGAACATTTTCTGGTCTTTTCCCCCTTTTCTTTCTTTCTCTAATACAAACACATAATCTACGATGGACTCCATTTTAGATATACAGTTACAGTGGTGCCTCGCAAGACGAAATTAATCCGTTCCGCGAGTCTCTTCGTCTTGCGGTTTTTTCGTCTTGCGAAGCACAGCTATTAGCGGCTTAGTGGCTATTAACGGCTTAGCGGCTTTAAGAAAAAGGAAACAAACTTGCAAGAACTCGCAAAACGTTTCCTCTTGCGAAGCAAGCCCATAGGGAAATTCGTCTTGCGGAACGACTCAAAAAACGGAAAACTCTTTCGTCTAGCGAGTTTTTCGTCTTGCGAGGCATTCGTCTTGCGGGGCACCACTGTATGCATTTCCTCAGACACATTCTTTGCTGCGTCAAATTCATGTGACAACTGCTTTCATATTGACATCCCTTCCATTGTTGGAGGAACCAGGTTGTAGCATTAACAGAAAAGCAGGTCTTATGGCAAAGCAGCATATGGAATCCCCACCCGCAATCCCCAGAGTGAGTCTAAATAAATTAGTAACATAATATCAAGTCAATATTCACCACTAGAAATGGGGAGAGGGGGAAGAATGGTGGTGAATGTATACTGGGTGACAGAAGTGGGGAGATAGAGTGACAAGACAAGATGGCACCACAGGAAAAACAAAAAACAAAAAAACAGTTTCACCAAGTGAGCACCTAGTTGTTCAGTTGGGGGGACACGTGCAGTTGGAAATGAAATGCAAGCAGGTGATAGGGTAGAAAAAAGAAACCGCAAATGAGAGTTGAGCAACAGCAGCAGCAACAACAGCCAGTTTACTTTGGGTTTAGAAACAAAGCCAAATAAATAAAATTAAAATAGACATTACAACAAATCTGAAATTAAAAAAAAAAAACTGAATCAAGTTTGGTAACGTGGTTTTTAATGTGTCACAAGTTTCCACAAGGACAAAGTTATAGAAGGAAACCCCACAGCAGTTTTCTAGCTCATGCAGAACCATCAATTGTCATACCTTGGCCCATTCTATTCATCCTTGTCGCACTTTAGAAAGAGAAGTAAGCTATGTAAGTTTTACAACGCCTTTAAACTGTCACGCGTCCCATTGAGCACTTTAACTGGCACATCCTTGGTGTGTGTTAGAGAATGCCTGATGGCAAAGATCAGGACCTTCTTTTGCAAAACTGTGCAAATTTATCTTCAGGGTCCAGCACAATGAGTTGGCAGTACTGCTTTGGTCTTACAGGGCAGAGGGTGAGTGGTTGATGGGGATAGGGACAATAATAGTCTGAAATGTTTTCCAGTAATGCCAACTTGCAGTCACCCCTCAGTATGTAAGACTGGGAATTCCCAATCAGGATTACAAGTAAGGCGGAAAGGCTTTAGGCATTGCACCAAACCAGAGGTTGTCAGTAAAAGTGCTTGGCTTCATTGTCAATTCACACAGCAAGCTTCTATAATCATCATGCTTTCTGGAGGAGGAGAGGGGAGGGGAAATATCTATATAGCAACTCCCCGCATCCCCAATATACTTTCTAAAACATAAAGCACATGCCAGGCAACCAGCTAGCTAATATTTCTATAAAGGGAAGGGGTAGGACAGAGGAAGTAGGGAGCAAGGAGGTGCAGTTGCAAGGAACTAGTCTTCTGCAATGGATAAATAAGGTGGTGCAGGGCTCCAAGGTGCAAGCCTGATAGTTTAGAAACATGTTCTGTGAACATTCAATCCTGACTCCATTCCTGTGAACCACATTTAATTCTCTGCAATGTCGTTAGCTTGGCCAGTGTCTTGCTGAACTACATTATTTATGCACGTTTTTTCCTGAAACTAATGACTAGGTCTTACTGACAAGTAAATGGGTTAGGCACTAGATATGAGCTACTGATGAGCACAGAGGGTTGCAAGATGTCATTTCAGAGAGCTTCCTGACTGTACAGCAATTCCCCAAAAATGTTCACTGAGTACAAGAGCAGACTTAGTATATTGGGGCGGCTCTGTGCAGGGTTGTTTCTCCACATACAACGTGCCAATTTTGGGGCAGTGGCATAAGCGAGAACACACCGCAAATCCCTCACGTAGCCCTGCCTGCATTACAGCTGGTAATTGAGAAGAAATCCCTGAAGCCTCAGCAGGGCCCAGAAAGTATGGGGATGATACCATCATGGAGCCTTCCCTGAATGGGCAGAATAATTTCTTTGCTGCTGGAAGGCCATGTTAACAGGGCTATTCCCAGTTATAAGCATGTCTGCTGCTCTAGGAGCAGATTGCTGTTGTTGTTTATTAAAAATAAAATAAAATGCATATATTTTTGAGGGAGTGCGAGAGAGACAGAGTGAAGCAAATTTCTAGTTTCAATCCAGAAACAATTGTTCCTCACTACTTTGGGAAACTCTGGCTTACTAGTTCTAAAGCAGTGGAATCTTGCAACCCCGATTGAAGGAGTTAGCAATAGGCACTAATGCAAGGCAATCTGTTTTGTGCGTTCTTTAAATCCTTTCAGGGATTTAAAGGGTATGTTGCCATTAAGTTCAGCAGGTGCCATGCAACAGCTATATTATTATTTACCTTGGCTAAACCCATCAACCTAAAGCATGACCCCAGATTTTCCTGTTCATGTGTATGCAAGTTCTTTCTGGAGGTTTTAATAGCACACAATTAAGCTATCAGAATGGGAAGGGAGTGCACTGATAATAAGAGTTTATTGATACGTAAAGTTACTTGCTCTTTTCTGAATAAAATGAGCATGAGCCTTTGCCATAGCGGGAAGGATTTATACCCCATTTATTCTGTACATAAGGTGACTAATTCACCTTTTAATAGATATAAAAGTCTCAGGGAGGAAGATTCTAATAAGCTGTATTCTATATTTATGATACACATGGCTTTTCTTCCCAAATGTCAAAAGTAAGAGAAAATAGAGTTATTCATGTGGCGGTATAGACAAAAATTAATATGCAATTAGAACATTGTTTTAAAAAGTGGGGGAGGTTAAATAATTAAAACTGAAGAACTACAGGCCTGGTTATTTTTTTAGTATTTTTGTATTAATGTGAAAAAGGCACTCTCTCTATATATATTTTTAAAAAGTCCTATGTGCAAGAAACATCCTGATATCGCTTTGGTATAAAAGCAGGTGCAGCAAAACTCTATAAAATAGTGTGAGGCTGTTTCAGCACAAAAGACTGACCCCTCCCCCTTCAGCACATTTATCTGATGCTTAGAAAAGTAACCACTTTGGTGTTGAATTTCATGTGTGTGAATTATTTTATGCAAGTGCCCCTTTTACCACACCAGCCTTGCATTAGATAACTTTCTGTGGCTGACAGCACAAAGTCAGTAGTCACACTACACTGTTAGAACAGTTATGGTGGGGGGTTCTTCGCATCTGCTCTTAACTTTCCCCCCCACCTGCTCTGCGTCATAAATAATGTTTGGTCTGTCTGTTTCGTTGCTGTTGTGCTTAAGGGTTTTATGGTATTGAAATAAAAAATGACAACCACATGCACACTGTTATACATATGCAAAATATGTGTATAAAAATGGGAACTCCACAGGGGAGGGCTAGGGAGAAGAGGGAAAGCTACTATTGGACACACCAATTGGGAGGGTATGGGTGGTGGATACAGCTTCACACATGGTGGGAGTGGGTACACGTATCAAAGTCTATCTTCCTGCACGTACTTCTGCTTTTCCCGGGAGTCCCTGGTCTTAGTTCGATTCTGTCGGTTTGCAGTTGCTGGGATAGAATGAACCGATGAGCTTTTCTTGCTAGACGTATAGGAGGAATGGGAAGAATGGGAGAGACTAGCCCGGGACTGGCCAGCATTGTGGTCGTACTGCATCAAACAGAAGATCCAGTCTGTCGGCACAAGCTCAAACTCATAAGGTGGGTTGGCTATAACAAAACTGAAAAAGAAAAGAACAGCCGTCTTACTTCCTTTCCATGAGGTTTCCATGCTCTACACAAATAATATCATCAGCTTGATATTTTCACGCTGAAAGGAAGGGAGTGAGCTTCTACTGTACAGTCATTGCATAGGTATCTGATAAAGGTTGCAGTAGTGTTGTGGGGAGCTGCTTTTTCATGCATCCATCCCACAGCACTACAGTAAAGGTTCCCAACAACATGTGTGAGGGCCTTGACTTTGAAATGTACTGCTGGTGGAATCCATAGAAGAAACAAGCGTTTTCAGGGTCGTGGTGGTTCAACAAATCTGAGTTAAATTTGTCAATCGGAATTTGAAGCAAGTTCGGAGAAGCCTCCCCAAGACAAGACATCCAAGGTACCTCAAGAGATGTCCCAAGATTTTCAATGAACCTGTTGTAATTTCTCTGTAGCCTTCTGCACATCTCTCACCACCAAAATAATGCAACATCCTCCCATCTTAATGCATTCAGGGAAAGGATATTTGCATCAGCACAAGAGACAGAAAACAGCTGAGGCCATTTGCAGTTCAAAGGGTGAGCAGCACTGAGGTGGCTTAAACATCTGGAGGGTGCCAGGTTTGGGAAAAGGTGTCTTGCTATCCCTGCAGCCATGTCTGTAGGAAACAGATCCAAAAGCTGATAGGCAGGAGAGGAGAGTGTTATAAAGTAAGAAAAGTGGGCTGAACAAGTCATTTTGTCTTGGAAGCAGTTACCTATAATACACTAATGTTTGTGGCAGCCCCCCCTTCCTGGAATATGCTCTGCCACAGTCGACAGGTTGGGGAAGACAGCTTGTCCTGCAATCTGTGACTCTCTTGATCAGTTCAGATCAGATATTTTTTGTTGTTTGCCTCTGAACCCTATCTGCGGTAAGTCATATCTTCAGTCTTCCCTTCTCCCTAATTTCCTTCGCCCATTTCTCTTCCTTGACCCTCTTTCCATACTGTGAGTTTTAACCTATTGCTGTATCTCATTTGCTAACCTGAGAATTGCAGGGGCTTTAAATCCTGTGCCTACTTTGGAGGCAAAACAATTGTTAAGAGGGAAGCAGAATGGGGAAATCTTGTATGTGTTTGCTCACCGGTGGTGTTTGTTCATTTACTTTACCTATTTAAACTACCCATATCTCGTGTTTTTACCCAACAAACGTACAACATTCAAATGTTGAGAATATCAGATACAGCCATGTCTGGAATTTAACAAAAAAAATTCCTTCCAGTAGCACCTTAAAGACCAACTAAGTTAGTTCTTGGTATGAGCTTTCGTGTGCATGCACACTTCTTCAGATAGAAGTGTGCATGCACACGAAAGCTCATACCAAGAACTAACTTAGTTGGTCTTTAAGGTGCTACTGGAAGGAATTTTTTTTGTTTTGACTATGGCAGACCAACACGGCTACCTATCTGTAACAGGAATTTAACAGTAATAATTGTGTGTTGTAGTTTTTTTTAAAGTTATCCTCCCCTTTCAAAAGCCCAGAGAAACAAAATAAGTTTTACCTGCTGCTGGAAAAGGAGAAACACATGTGCTTCGGGGGGGGGGGGGATCCTAGCAATAGCCTACCTGCCTCACCTCTGACAATGGGGGCATCCAAAGCTGGGCTTTTGATGACACTCTCAGCACACAGACAGGTTCAAATGAGAGAAGGTACCACTTTAGATATCTCAGTAACCTTTGCAACTTTGGACTAATTGCTTGGGGTTATTTGGAACGAGGAAGGGAATATATTTTCTACATCTTCTAAAAAAACACATGGCTTTTTAACTCAGTTAACTCAGTAGTGAAGTATTCTGGTACATTGTGATCAACTGGTGACAGTTTTTTAGTTATTTATTTGTAGTTCAAAATCAGCTTGTTCTACTAGTACATTAGGAAAAAATGGAGCTGCTAAAATAATACCCTTTAGGCTTTCAAGTTATACAGTGTACTTCCTCAGGTTTGATTTGGGGGGGTGGGGAGAAAGTGTGAACCCAAGAATGGTTTAATCTTTGCCCATATATTTTTTACACTCTTAAGAGGACTAAAGAAGTACTTTTATGCAGGGCTATCCTATGTGTTAGGGGTCTCCTGATAAAGATGGAAGTTCACTATATTCAGGAAATGATCAGTGGTAGTGAACTCAGCGAAAAAACCACGGGATGCTTCATACTTACAAAATGGACTTAAACTCAGTGAAGCTTACTACTTCCAAAGAAGCATGCAGTAGCATATGCACAAATACTTCTACCACCTTCTCTGAAAACAAAACCCAGAGATATAAGGGAAACCTATATTCCAGCGCAAGGCCGTTGTGTTCAAAACGTTTTTCTTCATCATCCAGCCTCCCAATCCCATCGATTTTCTGGGAAAATGTGAATGCTTGCACCTGCCTTACTACCATTAACCAGCACTTGGTGCTGTGGTGAAGTTTACAGGGACAGTGAAAAACAGCAATAGCGATAAAGGCTGGCCAAGAGGCTTATGTTTTGTACATACCGCTTAGTGCATTGGCTAGGCGTGCTTTGGTTGAAATCTCTCAATCGGTATATTCCAAAGCAAAGCATATTGTATGTTTTCAAAGCTTTACAAAACAAATCTCCATAACAACCACCGTCCTAGGAGACAAAAAGGAGAAGAAAGGAATTAAGAGGTTGTTCTCCACTTCCTTCCCACCCCCCACCCTTCAGCCTCCGTTGCAACAGTGATAATGAAAGGATGTATGGAGGGGGATATTTTTAAGTCCGTAGTTCTATGCCAAGGGGACAAGGTGTGAGGCAATCTGTTGTTTACTTGTCACCAGTGAGAAACAATTAGTCAAGGAGCTGTCTAATTTAAATATTTAATCTTGAAACCAGCTAATAAATGTGTGCATGGGAATGTGTCCGATCCCAGTGATTGTATTCCCCCCCCCCAAAAAAAAACCCTCACAAAAACCCCAACCTGAACTGGGAACAGTGACTGACTCTTATTTTAATTGAACATGTAAGCTTGGGGCCCAGAGAACAGCTATTCCACAAATTAAGAGCAATGTAGTCTGAACTACTGGATGATTAAGAAGGTGTGACTTTTCCTAACTTGCTCCAGTCTTGCAAATTACTGTGTCATATGGCTCAGTTTATTTAACTATGTTGTCAATTTTCACCAAGATAGTTTGGATTTCACTGGGGAGATTAACACTTAGTAGGTAAGAATCCCCCCTTTCTTTAGCCCTGAAAAAAATGGAAATTAGAGAAGGGGAGGATGTGTTTGTCTATAACTGAAGTTGCCACCTATCAAAATTGTCTTTTGTCTCCAAGCCAAGCATTTGTTTTGATTAGGGGACTCAACTGGCATTCAGTATGGCAGATAAAGAAACTGGTTCATATATATGATGAATCAAACTTCCAGCTTCGGTATCATCTGTATAAGTAACAGCAGTATGTGACCCCTACATACCATGGGGGTAGTCAAAACTGGTATTTCACAAGGATCCAATTTGTGCAAAGGGGCAGCAGGGTTGCGCATGTGCTTCCCATCTCACATAGGATGTAACCTTTGTTTAAGTAAGTACTTGGCATTTGTGTATTCCCATTTGCGGGATTATCCCTTCTACAAATTAGGTGTCATTGCCTCAAGCTCAGAGGAGGAGTCAGCCAAGTCCAGAGCTGCTATGCTACCAACTGGGGAATTTGATCAAGCTCTTGATGTTGGGGTTTCAGAGCCAACAGTGCTTGACTTGTCAGAGCAATCAAGCACTTCCCATGCTACCCCATCTGTCCAACTGGTTGTGGAAGAGACCTAGCAGGCCTAAGTTCACCTCTGGCCTTTGTTGAACCAAATATGGAGTGACTTGTGGTGCTCCAGCCACTGGCCTGCCTTGTCCCTGTGGGTACCTGATTAAGATGGGTCAGAACACTAAGTTGAGGGAGAATCAAGTGCATGCCCATTGGTGTTAGACATACTTAATCTGTTTGATGTTATTCTATATGTACATGGCTTCATTTTCTACACTGGGAGTTCAATGTTTGAACTGATGGAGAAACCCTGTGTCTAAGATTATGCTGTGCTTGTTTATATTTACAGCCTGCCTGGGTAAAGAAATCTTGAAGAAGATGGAGATGCCTAACTCTCAAGGAGGTCAGGTTTGAACCACATCAGATACAGATGGGGAGCTCTTATGGAAGAATATAAAGCCATGTATAAAGCACATAAAGAATTGACAGGTCAGTGAGTCCTTTCTCCTCAACATTTGTTTTCTGTTTTTTATATAAAGGGCCATTCAGTCACATGGAGCTACTGGCATGGTTACAGCCCAGTTCAAGTTTATCACCACTGCCAACCCTAGTTCCAGTTTAAATTTCTTGGACCACAGGGAGGACTAGTCTGGTTAGAGGGATGACTCCTTCCCCTTGAAGAGAAGGCCAAAGGATGGAGAGGAATCTGCCTGATGCCTCCAGTAGGAGGCATCCATTCTAGGAAGAAAATAATAGCTCAGTCAGTAGAGGACAAGACTCTTAATCTGAGGTTTGAGCCCCACATTGGGCAAAAGATTCCAGCACTGCGGGGGTTAGAATACATGACCATCGTGGTCCCTTCCAACTCTACGATTCTATAAAAATCTCCCACTTGGATATGGCAAATTGTAACAGCAGCAATATAGCAAACAGCAATAGAAAAAGAGGAATTTACCCAAGCCGGAGCAGATGGGACAACTAGAAACCTCCCACAGAACCATGTTTAATAAGGTGACTACAAGGAAGGTAAAACAGGGCTGGAGTGTGTGTGTGCCTACCTTGTGGAGGACATTGCCTAATGATGGTGCCACATCTAAAAAGGTCCCTGGGCTACTCCACTATTCCTTTGCTATGTCTTGGGTTGCACTCGGAAGCCAGCAGCCAAGGTACATAAGTGAAGAGCTCTTCTTTGCTGCCATTAGCAGTTGGAAGGGGGTTGTTTGGGTATTTTGCCCAACATTTCCTGTGATGCAGAATAGGGCTGGATGATGTTGAGTTTTCAGCATTGTGGTGTGTCACCAGTAGGCCTGGGCAATATATCGCCCAGGACTGGTATGAGGAGCAGACCACAATGTCGGTATCTCTCAGTGGTATATCGCTGGTGAAACCACCACAGCTCCTGACTGAGTCCCTCTGCTAGCAGTGTCCGCTGGAGGGAGTCAAGAGTTCCCTCCTCCAGCGGGCTCTCCTGGCAGAGGGACTCAGGAGTGGTGGCGGTTTCACCAGCGATATACCACTGAGAGATACCGACATCCCACTCTGCCCTCATATGACGCAGAGGGAGAAACAAGCTGTATTGGTGAGGTGCTGATACGGCTTGTTCTTCCCTCTGCATCTTTAAACTGCTTGACTGAGGAGTGAGCTGCCTTGACTCAGCCGAGCAGTTAAAGGAGCCCTGATGCTCCTGGGAGAGCACCAGGCCTGTCTCACCTAGGGAGGGGGAACCTTCCTTTTTTTAAAATACAATTTTATTAAATTTCTGTTTTGACTTCTCTTCCTCTCTTTCCATGGCTCATTTTGTACAATATAAATCCCTGCATATCTTTATTACATCCATCAAAACTTATTTACACTGTTGAATTTATCTTAATGCTGCCCACGTTTTCAAACACAATTTTCCTCCATATATGCAATAAAGGTTTTCCAATCTCCTTTAATATATGTTGTTCTTTTTCTCTTATTCTATATGTTAGAACCTTCCTCTTCCTCAGCTAACCTGTGTTGTCCCAGCCCGTGAGCGCCTGGGGGAAAGCGCTTCAGCTCCCGCAGTGAGAGCTGCAGCAATTTCACCTGGTGCCTTGTGGGCCAACGCAACTTGCTTTTTCAACATTGCGATATATTGCCAAACCGTGATGTTTGGCAATACATTGCAATGGCGATACGCTTTCAAGCTGCATTGGCCTCAGCTGGCAAGGCACGGGGTGAAACTGCCTCAGCTCTCACTGCGGGAGCTGAGGCGCTTTGTGGGCTGGGGCCAATGCAGCTGCCCCCAGCCTGCTGCTGAGTTGGGGGGGGGGGCAGAAAGGCTCCTACCCCCCCGCCGAGCCAGCCCTGAGGTCCCTGCCACTTGTGTGTTAGTGGCAGGGGCTCCTTGGAATGGGGAACTGCCCGCTCGCCTTCCACTCCCCAAATATGGACCAGGCGACAGTAGTGTTTAACTGCCTTCACCCATACAAGCATGCTGCCTCTTTCCTCCTGGGGTGGTTGTTCACCCCAGGGGGAAAGACGAAGTCCATCCTCCTGGGTGAAGTCTGCAAGGCAGGATGGTGGGCTCCGTTTTTCTGGGAGGAAAGATGCAGCCCACCCTCCCGGACAAAGCCAGCCATGCCGTAGCCAAGTTAGGCTGCTTCTGCACAAGCTGAAGGCGTAAACGTCTCCATTGAGGGGCATGCAGCTGCGCCCCCCTCAGTGGAAAAGTGTGACAGAGCCTGCACCTCCCCAACTAAACAACCACAATGGGGAGAGGACGTTAATGGAGACCCCACTGCGCTGCTGGCTCATGTGAGCCAGTGGCTAGTCAGGCGCTCTGTAAAAAACAGCTTGGCTGAGGCGAGGGCCCACTGTGGCGGTAGTTTCACTCAACGGTATATCGCTGGGGAAATCACCACCATTCCTGACTTCCTTTGCCTCTCCCTCAGCTGGACACTGGAGGCAGAGGGACACAGTGGCGGTTTCATGAGCAATATATCGCTGAGTGAAACTGCCATCGCACTCTGCCCTTTCATACCAGTCCTGGCCAATATTATCAATATATCACCCAGGACTGGTATGAGGGGCAGAGTGCAATGCAGATCTAATTCAGAAGAGGGTTTGCTGGGAGTGGGGGAGGAGGAATGGTGATTATGTCAGGGGACAGCTGGAAAATATCTGGGAGACGGGTTAAGTCTTCCAGCTGCCAATTCTCAGATCACTGCAGCGAACAACCCCCAGATTCAACAGCTCTGAGTGGGATACTCAAAGAAAGGTAACACTGCCTTTAGAGATTACGCATCTTCTCTGCTGAGGACAAGACAAAGGCAGCTACAGAATAGCTCCCGGACTTTTCCTTTTGCTGTCCTGGTCTTACCCCGAGGTCTGCAAAAGGCCCATCTAGCAATGCCAGCTGCGCCACCCGACACCTGTCCCTGTTTGCAAGTGTCTGGGGTGTGCTGTAGCCGCCTCTCAGCGCGTTCTCCTCCGCAATCAGCGACTCCAGCTCTGGCGTGGCTCCTCCTGTTACCAGGGTACGTATCAGCGTGAGAATATTGTCATTGAAGTATGTCTGTGGAGATAAAAGAAAGCTCTTCAAGCAAACACCATTAAAGTCACAACTGAAGACATCCAAATTACAACTTTTCTGGGTTTCTGCTGTTTAAAGTTCTTGGCTTGTCTCTTCAAATAATTTCTCATCGGAAGTGAAAAGACAGCAGCCCCCAATTACTCTATTTTATTCTGTCCCATTAGGCTTCTGCTCGACCCCCCCCCCTTTTATTTTATTTTTTAAAAATCCAACTCAGGACTGATTTTTATTAAAGAACAAAAATGTAAATCATTTATGTTTCCTATAATTGGTGTTAGTGGTGAAGCAATGACTGCCTTCCTTCTCATTTCCTTCATGTCTAATAACAGCCTTTAGGACATGTAATTGTAAAAATCCAGACCACATTTAAAGCTTACACAGGCTAGATTGCCTTTTTATACTTGTCACCAATCCATTGGGGAGCCGCCTCTGTGCTTCGGGTGTCATTACTTATTACTGTTGCTGGACTCGAGCTGTCTTCCCGCTGTATTGTACTAAACATCTTATTACGAGACTTGACAGTGTTCAGACACAAGCATGTATCAATTAAACATTTTGAGTTCATTCCAGATAAATGTATGATGAGTTTAGGGTCCTGCTGGTCCTTTTAAAAAACTCTAGGGTATGGGGTAAGTGTAGTTTATTAGGGAAGATTTTCTCCACAGTGACATTTTGCCAGCATCAGTAGCTGCTCTGGTCTCTCAGGCAAAACAATGGGCATTTTAAATATTAATTAGACGCCAGCGGAAGGAAGTTCATTTAAAAGTGCACATGTCGGGTTGCAAGAGGCTTCCTTAAGTAGCTGCAATCTATGGCTGGTGGAGGACAGTATTTTATTTTATTTTTAAAGAGGATTATCTCTAATCCTAACAAGGACTGCTGTATTGGTCACATATGTGGCAATTGCTTCAAATTTTGCTTCAGGAAAAATTGGATGGCAACCCAGGAAAAACTTCCACAGCACAATCCTATACATGTCTGCTTACTACTGTAAGCAAATCAATGGTGCCTTAGCATGCCTCAAATTATTCATATGGGAAGAATCCTCCAATTGTGCTTAGCAGGCACATTTTTGTTAACAGCTCTACTCCACTGGCTTGGATAATACCATCCTTTTAGATTCAAATAACATCTTTAGAGATATAAACATTTCTGAATCCTCCCAGTTACAAAAACTGCAATCAGGGCATTGAAACATTTTTGAGGTGTTACCATCTGAGAAAGATCTTTGAAACAGGACCTTATCTAGAAAGAAGCCTGTCTGCTGTCAGCTGCTTAGAGCATTCTTCAGTGAAATAATAATTATTTTTGTGATATATAGTTTTGGGTTTTTTTAAGCCTTGCTGAAATGTTCATTTTGCAATTGTGATATTTTATCTACTTGATTGTGAACGCATGATTATCAATATATTTTTGTTGCAGTCCTATGGCTTTTGTTTCAGCACTTTCTGTGGTTGCTAGGGAAACCAGATTCAACAGAGGGCGGGGCGCTTGCACCTCTGAATGGCCATGTAGAATAGGGAAGTTACAGAAGCCCCGTTCCTCTTGGCCTCTGGTCGCACTATGAACAGCAAGGCTGCTGCTTTCGGATAAGAAGATGGTTGCTGGTTTGAGTTTCAACAGGAAGGGATTAGAGTTAGCATCACAGAGACCTCACACTGTTCTGAAAAGATGCTCTTTCCAGAACCAGGTTGAGTATTTTAATATCCAGAGAGCTATGCCTGCTACTTATTCTACTGTGGCTTGGACTCCTGCATATTTAACAGTTGGTAGAAGTAGGAAAAGTTGCATCTGTTGAAATTCCTGGAATTGCATGGACTGAATTTCAATGGATATGTTTGGTAATCCTGTTTTTTCTTTGAGGGTGTAGCAGCTAATCTTTAGCTCTTAGATTACTACAACTACTACTAAAATAACGGAGGAAAATCTTGTGGCAGCTTCAAACATTCTAAATAACATTTTACTATGTAGTAAGGTCTTTGGACATGAAACATAAGGAAAAATTAACTAGAAAACTATTTTCTGATCGATCCATGAAAGAGGTGATGCAATCTGAATCTGCTACTCGCAGTAGGAAAAAGATCTGAATGCATTTAGAAAGGTGATTAAGTTTAGCAGAATTCTTTTAGGCCAAATTCCTGCTGTTGGCTGTGTAGCAATCAAGGGTAAAGACCTTTTAATTTGCAACCACAGTTACTAACTAGATAATCATGTGAGTCTATCTGCAATTGTTCCAGCATGAGGGACAAAGGTAAGCACAACCCTGACTTACTATAACCTGGGCAAAAGATAGGTCTCTATATTTGAGCTTGCAGTGCCACCTAGCCCTTTTTTCTGCATTCCATCAAAACTGTTTTGAAAGAGCACAACTATTTGGGGCCTGCTTTGTAAAATCCCCCCTCCCTTTGAAAAGTAAAATAATCACAAGATCTTATGGTTCACCATTAATGCTGTCATGCGTCTTAAACTAATTGGTCTCTTACAGAAAAATTTAACTGAAAATTAACAGAGCTCTTTAATACATTCTAATAGCATTTTGCCTTTCATTTATAATTATTCTAAAACTATCATTTTCTGTGTCAAGGCTGCCACATTTAAAATATTTGCTAGTTTGCATAGAGTAGCTTAAAGAGAAACTCCAGTGCTGGAGTATTTGTTTTTTGTCAGTATTACAGAAATGCATATTTATTTGTATAGTTTATTTAAAATATAATGGATCTCCAAATGCTGACAGTCTTGAATTGAAGTCATTATCTTAAAGCTAGTGATGTTACAGGGAGTGAACCCTAAACAGAGCAGAAATAATCTAATGTATTTATCTGATAAATCTACCACACAGATTTGTACGGAATGGCATGATTTAATCATAAGATAAACCAAGAGAGTAGTTTATCACCTGATAATATTTCTGAACAGCAGGAATGTATAAGACTTGTGTTATATTTTATTTAACAAAAATTGCATACCACTTGATTGTAAGGAAACCTCTAAGCGCTTTACAAAAATAATCATTGTGGCTCTCAACCAACGTTAAAAAAAGAAAATTTTATTAGACGGATTGCCTTGTTTTTGACTAATTGACTAAAGTAAAACACTGTATTTACACAAATCTAATGCGCACCTCAATTTTCAAAACCTTGAAACCAAAGAAGTATTTGCTGCTGAATGTAAATGTGCCATCAAATCTAATGCGCACCCTAATTTTCGCTGCGTAATTTGGTCAAAAAAGGTGCTCGTTGCACAGTAAAGCCACATACTGCAAAATCTAAACATCCACTACTTCAAGGACTGTGAATGAAAGGATAGCTTCACTCTTAAATATGATAACTTACCTCATTAGGGAACTGCTTACTTCCTCAGCTGTGTTTCTTGTGAGCCCCGTACTTGGCCATATCCCTGCACAACTCCTTGGCTGGATGGCTGGCTTCTACATATTGTCTTTCTCTTGAGACCCCCCCCCCCCAATTATCCACTGCCTCCTTCCTCAGTTACCTGCTTCTTACCTGCATTCATTTTAGGTGACTTTATCTGTAGCCATATGGGAACATCCTTGCATTTTGGACAGGATTCTTTAAAGGGGTGGGGGAGGTCCAAAATAGCGTACAGAATGAGTCCCTGTGTCTTACCACTCCTGCAGCCATTTGTTCCTACAGTAGCAGTAGCAGTTCCAGGCCTGTTGTGCATGCAACATTTATTCTCCATCCTGGATGTAGGCTGCACACGTGAGCTGAGACAACATTTGAATTACACAGCATGGAGCAAAATTAGAGGTGGGTGTTTTCAACCATGCAACTAGTTGTGGACTGAAGGACAGAGGCCTAGCTTTATGTCACAAGGGCACTTGAGCAACCTATTCTCAGACCACTTTGCTTGTTTGTCCCCACTGTAGTTCTTAAGGCAAATGAGGCACTGGGAGATGTTTCCCCAGCTGAAAAGTTGTGTTTTCTCTACAACCTATGAGCCACTGGTTTCTGACTGTACTACTTCTACCAGCGCTGATCGAAAAGTTAAGGATGTACAGGCAGAGTGAGACATTCAAGGTCAGGTAAAAGGAGCAGTCTGTTTTCCAGCAGAGCTGTGGTCGAAATGGCAGGTTTCAACCATCTGTGTAATGAGGAAATAGAAAACACTGGATACTTACTGCGCTCATGAGAGAATCCAGCACGCTGACTGCGAATGCAGTTCCACACGCAAAAGGTTGCGTGAGATACAGTTCTGTATCAGGGTCGTCGTCATCATCTTGGTCCAGAAACTGAACATTTGAATCATTCACTAAAAAGATAATGATTAACAAATAAATAAACCAGCAGAAGACCTTGTCATGCTACATGTGTCCGGGTGTGTGTGTGTCCCCAGAAACATAGGTGAATGGTGAGAATAGAGTTTAAATGGGTGTTTGAAATGAGTGTTGGGAGGGGAAACAAATAAACAAACACCAGCTGATCGTTATGAAATGTGAATGTCCCAAAAGGTGAAATAACTTTCCCATATGAGGAGTTTCTTGGTATCATCAGGAGCACAACCAAGATTGCCTTGTCAGTAGGAGGGAACAACTCCAGCTTTACATTACACAATAGAAATCACACAAAATACTGTTTCAGTTCAAAGACAAATAAAGGCCCAGATGGCTTCCTATAACAGACCTGGTGTGGCACATTTGAGGAATTTCACCTGAAATTAAACCGTATCTGAAAAAATAGGATCAGTGTGAGGAAGATTTGCTTTATTTATTTAATAGATTTATAAACCGCTTCATGACCAGAGGCCATCAAAGCAGAGTACAAGTGGTTTGTTTTTGTTTGTTTGTTTTTAAAAAAAGATGGTCAGAAAGAAATAGAGACAGTGTCCTGGACCCATATTCTCTGGTCCTAATATTATACAGCAGAAACGCTACAGTGTGTTTTACACGCCTTATTATGAGCACTCCCTTTTCCCAGGCAAATTTTGGCCACAAAATGTGTGAGCCTAGTTCACACTAAAAGGATGAACGTGAGGCTGCAGTTGGGAATTGACATTCTCCATTTATAAAAACCCCTGTGTGTCTTATAGTCAATGAATAACAAAATTGCTTTGTTTAACATTCTTTTCTTCTTCTTTTTGAAGCAAATGTCTATTTGAGAGAGTACATTCCGCTTCAAAAATGGACCTTTGGGGAAGACAAGAGTCTGTTTTCAAATGCTAAATTAAACCAAGGCACAATCTTCAGCAGCATTGTATATACCACTTCCTACTGGCAGACTTGAAAGACTAATAACTCACACAAGGCTAATACCTGACACAAAAGCTTTCCCACCTTTTACATGGTGACAATTTCCGAATCGCAGCAAAATCTAATGTGAACGTTGCAAGGCTAAGCCTCAATAGCTTTATCGTCCTGGCCTACATTCTCCTGCTAGGATTAGTATGAAATGTCTCTGAGCTAAGATGGGACTAGAGGTAGGATTGGTTTAAGAGTGCAGGACTTTGCCACAGGAAGTGCTAATCAAAATTTCACTTTCCCAAAGAAGCCTGTTTAGAAGCTTAGCTGGTTTCAGGACATCAGAACCCTTAGCTTTTGTGTGGAAAGTGGGCCCCCAAAACAAACCAACAGCTTAAGGGAAGAGCTGATGCTGGAGTTTCTTTCTCCCCCACCTAAAATGTCTCTTATTTCTTCTTTGACTCCTCTGAGAGCTGTTAAGACATGTCAGTCAAATTGACAGGTGGCTAGATTTTTTTTTTAAAGGAAAGCAAAGCAAGAGAGAGAGAGAGCGAAAATGTCTAGACCAAAGAAAAATGAATTGGTGTGAAGATACTATGGGAGCAGCCGGCAGGTCAGATGAGTGTGATCAAAGATTTACTGATGCTGCGTATGGAGGGGGGGGGGAAATCATTAAGAAAAGCCAGAACAAGACAGTCGATTTCAACTGGAATCACAAATAAAACACATTCAAAGCGGTGCTCTGAGGGTAGCCCCCTCTGATACAGCCAGATAAATAAAAGAGAAAGCTGATGACAGTAGGAACAACAATAAAACAAAAGACAGTTGATGTGAAGGAAAAAGGCACTTCTTACCCAGTTCAGTTATCATTAGAATGTGAGTTCCACTGTTTTTTTCCTGACTGATTGAAACCAAAGGCAGAAGTTTGCCAGGCTTAGCTAATAAGTAAAGTGTTTAGGAGGGGATTGGGGTGGAAGGGGAAAGAAGGCACAGAAAGAGAATAAAGTAAGGGATAAGACAGGTAAGGTCTAAAACTAAATGGAAAGAAAGTGAACAGGACAAAAGGACTACAAATCAAGCTTGCCTTTACTATGAGAAACAGAATGGCTTTCACGCTTCACACTGCTTGACAACACTCACTAGTCTAATGCCACAGCAGAAATGGGAAACAAGCAAACGGTCGCCACATTCTCCATGATAACACTCCCAATGCCATTATGGAACAAATTAGTTATTAATTTGTTGGCATAAGAGCAGAGGAATGAACAAGCAAATATTTATTTTTGGTTAAGATGCAGGTAGCACACGGGGCAAAGGGTTGCATTTCCTCTGCAACCAAAGAGCCGCACCTACTCTGGCACATCAGTCCTGATAAACAGATGTGCAATCCTGCATCTGCCCACAGGGGTGCTGTAATCCAGCGGGCAAGTGTAAACTGGGGGATAATTGCACTCAATGCAATGGCTCTTACTACCACAACCACCTGCAAGGGGAGGAAAGTGTTAAGGTGGTTTTGTTGAAAGGCAAGAGGCAAACAACAGAGTGTAATGGTGGGCAGTAGCCTGTGGACCTTCGAGCTGTGGCAGGTTGCCCACCCATGCTTCTATCTGAATGTAGGGATCAGCCCCACTCTTAGCACTGATTTCTGTTCCCCCTCTGGTGGTGCATCCAAGCTTTGTTTTATAGAGCAGATTCTGAAGATCTGTCACCAAATAAGGGAAGAAGTAAAATTATGTTCAGGCTTCAGTGAAAGAGCTTGCTTAATCATTGTCCCCCCCCCCCCCCCGCCGCCTTCCTTCACAAGAATAATTAAACATCAGTACATTAAATGAAAGGTACTATGTATGACCTGTATTCATTTCCTTAGGCTGGCAAAGAGGGAGAGAAGAAGGGTAAAGAAATGAGCAAACAAGAACAGATCACCTTCAATTTCTCTTACCTAATTCTGTTATAATAGGGATATCAATTCCTGTTGTGATGGAGTGCTGACGTAGAAGGCCATGCACCGGGCTGTTGTCTGGTGATGATCTGTCCATTCCTGGTGGTGAAAACCCTGCGGAGAAAACATCATGCCAAAATTTAGGTGTTACACTGGGTTACCACTTATTTAACAGCTTTCAATGGTTCATGGTCTATTCCTGGGCATACCAAACTGGGCATGACCAAACTGCGGGAGGCAGTGGAAGACAGACGTGCCTGGCGTGCTCTGGTCCATGGGGTCATGAAGAGTCGGACACGACTAAATGACTAAACAACAACAACATGTGCCTGTCTAGATCTTCTTAGGCCAGGGGTTCTCAGAGGGTGCGGCAATGGCGTGGCAGGAGTCTCCAAGGACAATCCAAGAAACAATGAAACACGTCAGTTCAGTGTAGTCTAGTATAGTACTGTATCAACAGAATTGTTTTTATTTACATAATGTGGATAAATATATTTTCAAAATGAGAGCGAGAACATCAAGTGATACTGAGGACAATCCTAGTTGGATCTCTCCCCCCCTCCATGTATTCCTTCCATGTTTTCCTTATCAGTAAAAAAATCAGAACCATGCTGGTTTTGATTGCTCCAAGAAGCTCAGAATGGTATGTAAGGGATACCTAGCTGAGTTGCAGCATTGTTATTTCAGATTAGTGGACTGAAATCTCTGTACTGACCTATGCCTTCCATGCCATGCTATCTTACAGACCTTATCATACGACAGAATGGTTAATCGGTTTAAAAGGTAATTAAAACAAGGAACAGGGCTGTGCTGCTATCCTTACCCTCGTCCTTACTTGCACTACAAGGCTCCACCCCCTGAATATCCGTATGCTGTCCCAGGGAGGAAATCTATACGTCAGCAGTCAAGGCCAAGAAGTGAAACACTTTGCTCTATTAGGTGTATCTGACCAGCAGTGTTTGAAAAGAGTTTTTGGAAACAGGAGAAAATCAGACTATAGTTGGCTGCATTATTCAGAGCTTCTCCAAAGTGGAACTGGTAGTCCTTTGCATTCTTCTCTAAGCAAAATATGGCTGCAATATAAATACATGGACTCTTCCTACTCACCGCAGCAAGCCAGCTTTTAGCCTCAACCCACCCACCCCCACTATCCCCTCTCCAGTGTTTGTTTGAAACGCATATGACATTTCTGTGAGACTGTCAGCAGCTTTATAATTTCAAATTGTATACACAAAGCAAATGCACAGAAGAAAAAAGTACTAAATGGCTTGCACTTTCTCCCTGAATGGAAAGCTAGTTCTACACAACTGTATACAAATGTATTTATTTAAAACATTTGCGAGTAATCTTTTCACTCAGAAACAGAGCACTCAGTGCATGGAATTAAATGGCTGGTTGGCATTTCCTCACCAAAATAAACTAATAAAGGTTGTCTGGTTTGCCAGTCTGGGGGTGCCATATTTCAATAAAATAAATGCGCCTTTAGAGCAACAGGAATGAAACAAGTCCACTCCAGGGTTGCCAGGGGAAATGATTTGCTTATTTATATAAATGTTAAGTGTTATTATTTCCATTCTCTTAGAGAGCTGGCAGGGAGAAGAGAGGTAGAAAGCAGGTCCTCCTCCAGGAACATCCTCTTTGCAGTCTTTTCTAGCCAGCCCAAAGCATAAATTTTAGATGCTGCCTATTTTCTTCCTTCAAAAAAAAAAAAAAAAAAAAAAAAGTAAAAAAAAGTGAAGGAAATAAACTGTTTTATCACAACTTTTATTTGAAAGTATGAAAAACTGCAAGTGACAGCTGTGCGAATTCAGTGGATGTGAAGTTTTTGAATTTCTTCAACTTGACAAGTAAACACCTTAAATCGGTAATGCTATATATGCATAATACATGGCCTGTATTTTGACATCCATCATCAAATGCTGACTTGAGAAAATACAGATTTGTACGTCAAGGAATAGCACCCACAAAGCAGGAAGGAATTCAGGTCACAGGGTATTAGGAAAGCAGTATTTCATTACAGCACCAGAAACAGGTTAAGTCATGAGATGTAAGTGCTGTTTGGGGATGTGAAGAGATTCTCTTCTACTTCACAGAGCCCTCCTTCATTCAGAAATGACACGCTTTACTCAAAATATCCATTTTCATTTGCCTTCTCATGTTTTCAGTCATCCAAGCTTAAATATTAGGGCCCATAAAACTGAAGAGGGGTGACTGTTATTGTTGATTTTCCTTTGGTTCATAAAACAACCCTACATTAATTAGGAGCCACAATGCTAGCAGTTGCTTCAGTTTATTGTCTAGAAGAGTCATTCTCACACTCCAAGCCCTTCCTCTGCTAACCACTTGAAAATGGCTGGGGAGTCTCTCAGTGGACCATTAAATAAACTTTTTTCCTTCTTCAGCACCATCATCATCTTCAATAACATCATCATATGTTATGGAAATTTCATGACGTGGGCCTGAGAAAAGGGCAGCTTTAATTGGTAGGTTGCTAGGGGGGATAATTACATTAAATTTATATCTATTTATTCAATTTAATTTTTAATTGTGCCAAAAGCTTATTTGAGCTACTGAAGGCAGTGTGAGACATCTTGCAGTTTGATAGCTACCACCCAGTGTTGGAAGGAGTTGCCATATTTATTATATTTAAATAGTCTCGAGGATATTGGCTTGGACCCTTAGTCTATGTTCCAGTCAGGATATGGGGATTCCTGCCCGCTTCCGGCTGCAGCCTCTAAAAAGCCAGTCCTGGTGATCAGAAGCTGCAGAGCAAGAGATGAAAGCAGTGACTTCTGCGGACACAAGCAAAAAAGGCTGATTGGATCTAACCTCTTAATATTAAAGCACATCTTTATTATTTTCTCTTAATCCCAGTTACACAACGCACTAAACTAAAGCTGCTTACAAAAACAAAAAACCACACATACAATTATTTCTTGTAGTCTTAAAGGAATATATTCTTTTCCTTCGCTGAAAGGGCATTTATGCTCAAAAGGAATCATGTTTTTGCCTTGCTTGACTTCTGGGCCCTCTGCTCTATGGCTTCTGCTACCTCTATGGGCACCCCTCTGAACACCCCTTTAGAAAGGGTTCACCCTGACATCATACACCTATCATCAAGAGAGCAGGAAAACTAAGTTTTATAAGCCAATTTCATAGGCTACAAACAGGGAACCGCTTAACCCACCACCAAGGGGAACAGACCCCAGGGCAGAGTGCTCCTTAGGTATTAAACTCTGCACAGTAGACTAACAGTATTTTCGAGGAGAGACAAAAGCAAGTCGTGTATTTAGCCAGTGTGGAAATTACCGCTTCCCAAACTAAAGTTAACCAGACAGTTGGGGCTAATAGCTATATTTTAGCTGGCACCCTCACATATATACCCAATGTGTAATGGAAGGAGTGGGGGAATCCAGTTAGCAGATACGTTCAGGTTAAAGACTTCTGAAATGTTAAGGGGAAGGTCAGTTTTTTTGCACAGTGCTATCCAAAGACACCCCCCCCCCATATATACACAGAAGTGCATGCGAACACAAATTTGACCCAGTTTCTCCTTGATTTTCATATATTTGTCCCACAAAATGTGTCATTCAGAGCTATTTCACATTTGACAAAGCGATTGTGTGTGGCTAATTGTTAAAAAGTTTAATAGCCTTGCTTCTTTTAAAAAGTTTAATAATTGCTATGGGAGCTTCAAATCTAATCTGAACTACAGTGTTTAAGGAGCAGGTGCTTAATTTCCCTACCAATTTCCATATAACCCCCCCCCCCAAAAAAAAAAAAAAACTCCACCCCTGTTATTTCTGGGGTGGAGGGGGGCAGATACAACAATGTCCTTCTATGTTTCTCCCACAGGACAAATAGCAGATACACAAGGGATTTTTATAAGGAAAATGAAGGGATGGAAGGATGCAAGACTGCTCTTAAACTTTTTAGAACAGTGGGAAATACTACCATAGCTTTCTTAGTATCACATCTAGTTGTTCCTTCATTTTAAAAAAAGCGTTGTCATTGAAATAGGATTACAGTGAAATTTCAGGATAAAACTGGTGGTTCCTGCTTTGATCAAACATCCAAGGGATTTTCAGAGGTGGTAAGAAATTTCAGCAAGAAATTTCTTGGGAAAGTCACATACATGCCTAAATACATTCACCTGGACAAACGCAACAAGCAGCAGACTTGAATACTGATTATGTTATTTGACTACTGGTATGTTCCACTTGGCATGAATGAACCATTTCACAAGATCTGAGTGTAATTATCATGATTTTGAAATTCTTATCCAACCTCTGTTTGCTTTCTGGTACAAACCAGTGTTAAATTTAGTCTTGGTATTAAGAAATTGTGACCTGTGCTCAAATTAATTAAACTGCATTAATCCTTACGTTTGCTAAGGCAGGTTCTCAATGAGTTGTAAACGGAAGCTCACTGTTTCAGAAAGGGAATTTTAAATGCAACTTAGGGAAGACTTCTATAGGCACCTGGCTTTTTAAGTGAGAAAAAAGCAAAGCAAAAATAAAAACAGTGCAAACAAAGAACAAAACATATTTTGTTAAGTAAACACAACAATGCTGTTTAACACATGACTGGCAACTGCTCAAACATAAATTATATAAAAAAAATTCCCATTGCCACTTATGGGGAAATTATGCAGATTAGAATTTGATTAGGCTTATTTCATGAGACTCAATTTGGACTTTTAATCTATTAAGCTCCAATAAATGAGGCATCTGAATAGCTCCCCTGAGCAGCAGCTGTAATAACCACAGCAGTCTTCCCTCCCCGCTTCTGCAATACGTATTTCAACAATTTCTTTAGCAGACGATGTTAACGGAAATTCCAGGTCTCTGAGTACAATTACTTTTTAACTAGTATGAAAATGTCAGGTGTACAGGGTAAGGCAAATGGAGCCTTAAAATGTGCTTCAATGGCATTTTTATGGACCTCAACATTCATCACGTTTTCTGGTGCTACCATCTCCCCTTTCTTGTTTTTGACCAGCTTTGTGTGTTTGGTAGGGCCTGCAGATGTGTACATGAATAAAACCGCAATGAGGCACAATTAAAACCAATGCAAAGCACACCCTTGTGCCAGGCCAGGTCTCCATGGAGAAAAGGCCTGCCCGCTGCACTCTCACCTCGCCACCTTGCAATGGGATGGTGTCTGCTACTGGAGCCACTTTCTGGGTTCTGGGTTGTGATCAAATCGTGGGACACTTTTTCCGGTGCTCGGCAAATCTTCCGAGCACCAAATGTACAGAACCAGGGAGTGGGGCAAGCCAAAGGGGCAGACAAAACTAAAAAATGCCCCATCTGGTCATTTTCTGTCAATGGGGGTGGTAGGGATTTCCAGCCCAAAATAGCCTGGGCCAATATTTTGCCCTTTCAGAGCAAATCTAATGTTCAATGGCCTGCAGGAGCCTTGTGATTCATCGACGTGTGTACCTATTCCTTGCACTTGTTCATAAAGCCTCCAAAAAAGTTTGCTTTCCCCACACAAAACTCAGAGCAAAATTGGTATAATTAGCAAACCATTTGTACAATATGTAAATTGCGGCTGCCTATATTTGAGGAACTGGAATATGACATTCCAAATGCTATTAGTAGCTATTGCTGAGCATTAAGTGAAGCAGGAAGAGGGAGCTGCTGTGATGTTAAGTGGCAACAGAGGGAGGGGGGAATGTATTGCGGTGCTGATAAGCCCTCTCCTTACTCACTACTTAGCTACAGTGGCTAGCCAATGCGGCTGTAAGGATACTGCAGACAGCCTATATTGGAATGAAATGTGGTTTTAGAGCTATGAAATTGTCCACCCTCAAAGCTGCTATTAATCCAAGAGCTCTGAGGCTAATAACAGCTTCAGTGGGGGGGGCATCATTTTAAACGAGAATGCCATGGGGAGGGGGAAGGATTATTGCTCTCCCTGCGGTCCCGATCCCGCTTTCTTCCACAAACCCTTCTTTCAGCTGCTCCTATTACAATGCGGAAAACAGGCATGCTGAAGGCGTTTGTGTATTTAACATCACATTTGTTTGGGCCCTAAACTTGTGTGGCGGGCAAGAATTCTTTGTAGTTACACAGGACAAAGAAGATACCAAAAGAATGAGCCGATATCTCAAAGTAAGAATAACCAGAATACAATAGATGCTTTGCTTTTGGTTTTATGGGGAAGCAAACATACTAGAGAGATAAGCTTCTCTTAAAAAAAAAACAACAGTAAAAAAACAACAACAACTGTGCAGACCAATCCACTAAGACCTTGGTCCAGTCCTGAGAGAAAGCATGCAGAACACAGTCTGAACCTTGCATGCTGCATCCCAGTTTTTCCTTTGGTCAATGCAAGTGCCTAAAGTTATATTCCTTCGCAGTGACCACAAGGAAGCAAAACAGGTGCTGTGTGATAAACAAACAAACAAAAGTACTTCCTCATAATTGGAAGTAAATTGGAACAGAAATTTAAGAGGATAATATTCTTTTGAATGACATACCTACTATATGGAATTTGACAACTGGGCAACAAAAATGGATTCTGATATAGATACATTGGAAAGATAAATGTGCAGCTCCATTTATTCAGTGGATTGAAGACCTGACTACACATGCCAACCGATGAATGGACTGCTTATAGACATAAACTTTGCATGGACAAATAGAATTAAATTTGGAACTCATTTACACAAAATACAGTAGGTTAAAAATTGCAGTTGTTAATTGTACCCTTGTATTTATTTTTCCTTCTTCACTTTTTTATTATAAAGAAACACTTTTTATATGCTGTATTCAAATTTAAGAATAAGTAAGTAATAATAATTGGAATGAAAAGAGCTAATAAAATCTCTTACAGTGTGCAAGAGAATGTTCAGATTGCGCAGAAATGATGCTATGTTGAAATACAAAACACATCAGAAACATTATGCTACACTGCCCCTTGCTGAAATACCTATTATGCCACTGCCTTCCATTAAAATAAATACCTTTTACAATAATGTACTACAGGGAGTATGGATTTATGTTACCTGATAATAGGTACAGACTGATGGATAACAATGACTGTTATTATTGAAGAGTTTTATGCTATATATGATGGCTAATCATCAATTTCTTTATATAGTTAACGGCATTGTTCCACTAGCACCAAACAACGGAAGCCTCTTTTTCCCATACACATATTACCGTATTTTTCGCTCTATAGGATGCACCGGACCATAGGAGGGGCAGAACAGGGGAAAAAAATTCTCCCCCTCTCTGCTCAGTGGCCATTCAGCGAAGTGGCAGGAGAAACGGAGCCCCTTCCATTTCTCCTCCCGCTTCGCTGAAGGGGCGCTGCGCAGCTCTCCCTCTCTGCTGAAGCCAGGAGAGTCTTGCTCTCCCGGCTTCAGCAAAAGGAACCCAAAGCCTTCGGAGTGCAGCGCGAGTTCCTGCTGCGCTCCAAAGGCTTCAGGCGGCTATCCCTGAAGCCTGGAGAGCGAGAGGGCTCAGTGCGCACCGAACCCTCTCGCTCTCGAGGCTTCAGCGAAAGCAACGCAAAGCCTCCGGCGCATGGAGGGAGCGCTCCCTCTGCACTTTGGAGGCTTTGCGTTGCTATCACTGAAGCCAAGGAGCCTGCATTCGCGCCATAGGATGCACACACATTTCCCCTTAATTTTTGGAGGGGGGAAAGTGCGTCCTATAGAGTGAAAAATACGGTATCTCTGTAGATCTGTAGTTGGCAGTGCTTTTCCAGTTATGCTGTTAAGATGACAAAGCCTACCGGAAGGAAGGACTCATTTGTGCATAGTCAGTGTAATGAACAGGGGAGACACAGCACCCTGGGCTGTGGAGAAGGACTTCAGCTCAGTGGTAAGGCACCTGCTTTGAACACAGCAGGTCCAGCTGAATCCCTAGCATCTCCAGGTAAGGCAGGGGGAGATCCCAGTCTGAAATCCTGGAAAACCGCTGCCTGTCAATGTAGCTGGACCCATGGTATAAGGCAGCGCCCCGTGTTCCTATGGCAACATTTCAGGCTTCGGGGAGGGAGGCCGGGCACTTTGGAAATCAGGAAGGCACCTTCAATGTACTCTTTTCGGCGCCTGCTAAAAGCATGTTTGTTTAGGCAAGCCTATCCAGACCAGTAGAATGTCAACAAGCATTTTAATATGGTCTTCAGCTTACCATTTTAAATATCCCACCCCCTACATTTCAAACAGATGTTTTCAAATGCTTTTTACTGATAGTTTCATTCTTTCCAAAAACCACTTTGAGGTTTTATTGCAATCAAGTGGTATATAAATCTTGTGAAGCAAGCATCCAGAACATCTCCATGCAGCAAGAATGGCAGTAAAGGATCAGAGCGCTGCAGCTGGACATGGAGCAAAGTAATGCTAAAAATCATGTCTTGCTTTTCTTCCTGATAACATTCCTAGCATGAATGTAAGAGGTGTTCGACAGTGGAATGGACTCTGTTGGAAGGTGGTGGTCTGTCCTTGGATGGCCATCTGCCATGGATACTTTACTTGAGATTCCTGCATTACAGGGAGTTGGACTAGATGATCCTGTGATTCTGAGTCTGTCTTAAGATTCTTGGAAAATACACACACACACACTACGAATTTTCTGTATTCCCTCTAATAACTACAAATTGTGCACCTTTGATAACCATAAAATGCAGCATACTAATAAGGCATTTAAAATACAAAAGAATGACTCAAAGCTAATCACGCATTGTGATAATCTAAACTGTAGTGTAAGATCTTTGAAATATATATTTTACCCATTATAAGTAAGCATAAGGGCAATTCTTTTCATGGTAAGAGGCAATTGGGGGGCAGGGAGGAGCCACCAGCCTCAGTCACTTTCAGAGTAAGCAAAGGTGTGCTGGGGAAGCTCAAGCCTGTGAGATGTGATAGTATACACACACACACACACACACGTGTGTGCAAAAGACACAGTTGTCTTCCATTGAATAAAACAGAACCATTGAAAAATTCAGTGGAAAAAGAATCAGTCAGCTGAAACAGCTCTGGAATTCCATCTAAGATGAAGGTCACAGCTGATTAAGGAGATCATCTAAGAAATTTCCAAGGAAGATACAAGAGTTTATCTTCACCTAGTGAAATTTCCCAGGAGGGTTCTGAACATCCTTAGACTGTCATTAGATTTCACTATCACCTAAAATGAATTTCGAAGTGAATTTGGAGAGTCCTCGGGAGAAATTTTTAAGGCAAGCCAGAAACAGCATAATTTTGCAGTAGGTTTCTCCACACTGATTGCTATTGCAAAAGTAAATGTAAACTGAAGCCACTTGGGGAAATGTAAGTCTCTCTTTAAACCGAAATATGCTTCACAGTTGATTTACTATGGCCACAGATGATGGGAATAAATCAATTTGTTTTAATGTTACTAAAAATGCAACATTTCCCTCCTAAGTAATAATACGAATTTGCAAAATAAAAAACATCCCTCCCCACCACGTTGCCTTTTTGTTAACTAGCTGCAAAGCTTGGACTTGTGTTCCCTTTACTGGCCACATTGCAATTCACAAGTGCCCTCTCCAAAACTCACCCAAAGATACACCCAAAGGTGTATTTAACACAAGCCAACTATGCTCAGTAACAAAATACCTTATTCTGGCCATTAAAAGTCATTAAAGAAGCATCTTGAACTAGCTTTGAGTAACTCTCTTAGGCTGCAATCCTGGACACACTTACTCAAGAGTAAGTACCACTGCAATTGATGCTACTTAACTTCTGCATACACAGGTTTCTCCGCCTTGCTATTATATCTGCACAACCTTGTGAGTTAGATGAGGCTTACAGATAGTGATGGCCCCAGGAACACCAAAATAGCTTCATGGCTGAGTAGGGATTTCAATTTTTTTGCTCAAAAATGGGAGGGATGTTGGAGTTATTATCTATTCTGTGCTTGCTTTAATTAAATCTTGAATTTATCCCAATCATGATCATCTGAACGGAACTGCCGTAAATCATAAATTACTTTTGATCCCCTCCATCTGAAATGTCACACCTGGTCTTACAGTGAATGTAGCATAGTCAGACCTACAACAACACAACTTGCTTACAATGCATGAAACTTGGGATTATTTTTATGGTTTAGGGTAGGCGTTGGAGGAGAGCAGGGCTCTCATGCCCTTACGAGATATGTGCCTTTTGCAGTATGGAACCACAATTTTAGGGAATGCTCCACCTGTTGATATTATGTCTGTTGGGCTTCTTATTACTTGCGTGTGACCCCTGGTTTATTTTTGCGTGTTCCACTGCCACCTGAGAAAGAAGGTACAGATTTGCATGCCACATAAAGTATACATAAATGTTAGGCAAATACGTGTCCTCTTTGGCAAATGCAGCAGAAGACCCAATCTACATACAGTATAGTGGGCCCAGTAAAGCCTTTTGGCACCCCTGCCCACACCTGGTATCAGTGCAACATCAGGTCTAGGGCAGATACATGTTGCTTTGCCAAAATGGCCTTGTGGGCCAAATGGGGAGGCCTAGCAGACTTAACAGTGGGCCAGATATTCCCCATGCCAGCTATAAAAGAATTTAGAATCGACCAGCATTTGGACAGTGCACTAAATGAATGCCACATGGATGGGATGCCATGCAGCATCACTGCCAGTTGTGCACTAAAATATTAACAGGGACACAACAAAACCCTAGCCCTTTGTTCTTCCCATTATACATTGGGAACATCTTGAAGTTAACATTCCTTTGGAGGCACAACCTTCTAAGCCAAAGAGAAAACACTGTATTTTTAAATTCATGAACTTTCCTAAAGTAATTGCCTAAATGCACATAAATAACCATTTATTAAACAAACAATATGTGCCAAAACAAGGAAATATCCTGGAATTATGCTCGGGAGGCTGCCGGCTATCAGCCATAACATCAAACCTCTCTCATAATCCTGTAATATATTATCGATATGTTCCATTTTGTCGAAGCTATCTTCATAATCAAGATACTATCACAGCCGCTGTGGGCATTGAAACTATTTTTAATTTTAATTTAAAGAGCAATTAAAGAAAGACAATGGATACACAAGATAATAAAGTAAGTGATTAGCGGCATGCAAACGACACAGGCTTAATGATAATACCTAGTCCTATTCTCTAAAGGGCCTGTTGAGAGAACCCTCTTTTTACTCGGGGGTTGTTCAGCTAATGTGCCTCAACCTACAATTACAACATTGCTGACACCATTAACCACTGAAACAACATCACTTCGTGAAACCCTTGTTGTCTCATTAAAATGTAAAGGGTCAGGTAATTTGCCAGCTTTGTAGGTCTAGTTTTGTTGTTGATAATTAGCAAGCATTACCCAGAATAGGCTCCCACTGGGAACCAGTGAAACTTTGTGAAATATTAAAGAAGAAACTCTCTACATTTTATTGAAAAGATTTTCAGCCGGCTGTGACAATAGCTAGACATCTGAAAATATGATTTGGTACTGTGCTAAAGCCCAGCATTAATTAATTTTAGTTGTATAAAGATAATGCTGATGAATCAGGTCTAAATTTGACTTGTCTGCCTCAACATAGGCAGGTTATAGATCGACACCCCCCCGCCCAAGAATGACTTACTCAGAGGTCTCACTGTACTGAACAGCACAAAGCCACATCCCTATATTCACATAGAAGTAAATTCCATCAGATGCAGCACTCTTACTTCCAAGTCAAGGTATTTAGTAGTGTTAGATGGAGAGTTTATGCCTGTGTGTGATTTAGCTGCATTTGTTAAAACAAGGAGATTGAGAGAGAACGTCGTGGAATTCCCGGTCCTCCTTTTATTATAACTTTCCTCCCATAATTTTAAAACAGCTCCAATAACATTTACCATCAGTTAATATGTTGTCTGGGAACTGAGCAGTGTCCTGTTCTTTAAATGGATCTTTTGGAACATAAACCACATTCCAATAAAAAGTGAACAGAAAATTATGAATTCATTAAAACCACTTTGGTATCTTTGGTACTACATATAATATTTATATTCCAAATCCTGTAAAAATATGCTTTAATATCTTTAGGCAACTATAAGGGCTTAAATATTTATAAAATGGCTAAAGATAAAGCATAGCCCTCTTATTCCGACATACAGATGATGTAAGGCATGCAATCAAAGACAATAACACTTTCAACCCATTTGTCATCTTAAAGGAGCCTCTCGACTTCAGTTCCCTTGTGAGCCATCTGCATGAGAATTGTTGCCTGCACAGGGCACTCCAGAGGAGTTTGCTCCTTAAAAACTACCAAGAGTGCTATACTTCACATAAAACAGGGTTTTCGGAAAACGGAGACAAAACTATAAATTTGCAGGCAAAACAGCTCCGGGAGGGGCTTCAAAATACTGCTGTATTTATCTCTGGGACATCTGGGAAACAGGAAGCATTTTGATTTAATATTTCATAACACACAGGCAATTGCTTCCTTGCCTGGTATATAATTAATGCTCATAAAGAGAGGGTGTGTGTGTGTGTGTAAATTTTATTTCTCAGTATGTATCAGGTTATATATATATATATATATATATATATATATATGCACACCTGCATATTAAAAGGTTTTGCTTTCCTTTTGAAATGCAGAACAACAAATAATAATACAAAGGAGCCATAATTTGTTTCTCTGCTACTATTCTTTATGTTTGCAGTTAATGTATACCACCATATGCTTAGCAGTAGATTATATCCCTCCTCTACCCATTTTCAGCTCGTTCATTTGGCCAGAGCTGGCTTGACTTTAATTAGGAGCAGAGAGGCTGTGGTGGCAGATGAGAAAGGTGTCTCTAACTGAACCAGCTATTTTCATAAAAGCCCATCTGTTTTCAGGACCCTTGGTTCTCTTCTCCTCCACACAACTAAAGCAGTGCAGAAACCATGTGGCCACCCTGTTAGCCGAGGAGCCAGCCACAGGCATGCGCGTTCCCTTCTCTCCGACATTTGTGTTTCTCTTCACACAGGGTATGAAACTCACTTCATACTGCCATTTTAGATTCTTGGTTAACAGAAACTCGGCTTAACGTAAATGCTGGCTAAAGACCAATCCACTGCTAAATGGGGAAGGTGGATTCCCCAGGAGTCTGGTGATTAGATTCCAATCTGGAAGCTAGCATGAAGTGGCCCATTCTACCTTCTGCCATGTAGGGAGCAATTCTCCCCTCTATCTTCTTTTTCAAAAGCTAGGCCTTAAAAGGCCTCAAAGAAAGGCATCTCGACACTATGTCCCCCCACCCCTGGCTACTTTTGCTGAAGTTAACTCTGCCTTGTTACTACTTACAAGGCTTTCCCTGGCTTACAGTGGTACCTCGGGTTAAGTACTTAATTTGTTTCGGAGGTCTGTTCTTAACCTGAAACTTTTCTTAACCTGAAGCACCACTTTAGCTAATAGGGTCTCCTGCTGCCGCTGCGCTGCTGCTGCACAATTTCTGTTCTCATCCTGAAGCAAAGTTCTTAACCCAAGGCAATATTTTTGGGTTAGCGGAGTCTGTAACCTGAAGCGTATGTAACCTGAAGCGAATGTAACCCGAGGTAGCACTGTATTGTTCAATTCTGTGTTGTAAGCTAACAGAGGCATGGCTAATCCACTTGTGTTTGGCATACCACCTATTATGCATTTATGCCAAGAGTTCTGCAGTAACTGCGGTAGTGATGCCATGAGGTCAAATAATCTATAAAAAAACCTGACACCTTCCACAAGGTGCCCACAAACCAAACCTTTAGAGCACATTTAAAGCACAGTCCCCACCAAAGAATATAGGGTTGCCTATATTCCCAGCAATTTCCCTGCAATTCTACAACAGCACCTAGGATTGGGGGGGGGGGGGGGTGATATGCTATGGAAATGTCAGGGTTGCTGTGTTATCTGTTTAAACTGGTATAGTTTTATTGTCAACTTCACTGCTGGGACTGCATAGGATCTCAACTACATTATGCCAATATTACACAGCTGGTGCTAGAGTCACTGCTGGCATAGGTTTGTCTAACCCCAAACTCATTTTCTATTTTTCTCTATTTATTTACTTTTACACCATCTTGTCACAGGTCCCATTACAAAAATTGAAAATGGACCTCGCAACAAGATCACTTATGTGGCTAAAATACAGTTCCCAGGAGAAACTCCCATAAGTTGAAGTCATTCAGAAAACCGTTCTCTGAACATTGCAAGGCTGAACTACACCTGAACTGTTACGTTGCAATCTGTCTTATAATGCCTTTGGAAAAAATGTTACTTCTCAGTCTCTTTCTCCTCCCACCCAGCTTCAGAACTGTTCAAAGCCATAAGGTGTTTTTATTGTCTGAGAATCAGTTTTTAATGACATGCATTGTTCTTATTATGCAGGATTCAAAATCACAGCTTAAATCATGAGATGATAAAATAAAATTATTGGACTGAATATTCAGAGTTACGACAGAGGCAAATCCACCACATAAAGGCAATTATTATACTTAACTGTTTAGGAATTTATACATATAAATTTATACTTATTTATACATATAAATTCCTAAACAGTTATGTATAATAATTGCCTTTAAGTGTTTGGCAAGAACCTACCATGCACTTTCTGTTTCAATTGAGGTGTGTGTGTGTGATGTTTTGGATTTGGTCTGTTGCGGCAAGTATCAGCAGGTTTGAGGAGAAGCAAAGACACATAAGAAATTTAAAGAGGGAATACAAAAAAACGAAAAGTGGTAAGCACTATATTTTTGACAACATTATTCTGCAGTGCATACAATATACTTCAAACTTTCACTTTCCTAGTATTGCAGCATTTATCATATACTGATAGCCCCTTCCCCTAAAAATTGTTGACCATGCAGGCATGGCCAGCACCGATTGAGAGCGATGTATCAAATGATACTTGCACATATGAGTAGGCCACCATACATATTTACAATATAGATGGAATGTGTATGTCCCTTCAAACTCACTTGTCTTCACAAAGATTCAGTTCACACATGTTGTTGCCGGCCATTAAGTATACAGGAATCAACTAAGGGACAAGTGTGTGAATCAGGCCTAAGCCTCCCTTTGGCTGTGAAAATTTAGAGCAGAGTAAAAGGCCTGGCCTTGCCCACTTAAGAAATGGCAAGGATGGCAAAAATCATGGATGCTGATTCTGTGGAAAGGACTCACACACATGCATGCAGTTTGAATCAACATAAACTTCCACTGTGGACAAATGGCTCCCACATGTTTGCAGTTGGGGTATTTGTATGCTTTTGAGCAGGAGGAAAAAACAGCCAGGGGAAAAGGGTTAAGTAGATCCTTTCCCCCCCACTAATGACCATAGGTGTCAACTTTTCCCTTTTCTTGCGAGGAATCCTATTCGGAATAAGGGAATTTCCCTTTAAAAAAGGGAAACGTTGACAGCTATGCTAATGACTGTGACTTCCCATAGCTGAGTTTCATTTTTAAAAATCCTGCGTAAAACAAACATGCAACTGTGTGGCGTGTGTATTTTCAGTTTAAGTGCAATTATCTTTACTGGAACGTTGCCTTTTTCTCAAGATTGCTCAAACTAGAACCTGTTGGAAAGCTACATTGTTTATTGTGTATTGTTTAAAAACCTATCTTCAGGTTTTTTCCCAGTTTTAAAAACTATTATTTGCTGTTTGTATTATGTTTAAAAATCATCTTGAGAAATTTAAAAGGCAATTCATACATTAAATTATTATTATTATTATTATTATTATTATTATTATTATTATTATCTTGGTAACTGACTGATTCTGGGCCATGTTTTATATCTATAACATCTATAGCTAAAGCAGATAACTATTTGGAGCATATGTTGAAGGCCACCAGCAATCCTCGCAGTTCCCAGTGTTCGGCTGTCCCTCATAAATCAGCAAAGAAAATGCTTCAACAGTCCAATCTGTGGATACTCAGCTCTTCTTTTGAATGTTGCTCATTAACTTTTGAAATAATTAGCCACTTAAAAACACACACAACCTATTTATTAGTCTTTGGGACCCCGCTTCTCAAACATGTTACAAAGGGGCCCCCCTTTATGAAGTGATTTTAAATAGGAGATGGGACTGTATGTTTTAAATTTGCTTAGTTGATCTTCTCAGTTTCAAAGGTGTTCATTCCTTAACGCTCATTTGAAAAGCCTGAAGAAACCCTGTTGTTCTTTATAAAACGTCTTTGAAATGACTATTTGGCTTTGACAATGATTTACCGCCTCAGAATAAACTGTTAAGATTACAAACAGCTGTTGAAACAGTTGATGGCAACCCAGCTAATTTTGGGCTGGTTTAACAGAGGTGAAACTGACAAATTATGGTTGGGACAGATTCCCTCACTATCATACAAGAATATAATGTACCCAGCAATCCATATAAAAGCTGTTTAACTTGTCAGGGTGCACATACAGGCACACCTCTGCCTTCATTTAGCCAAAAAAAGGGGGGGAGTATAAACAAGCAGAGGAGGGTGAGTAACCCGGCAGGGGCAGGAAAACTGTTTCCACTGGAATTTTAAGTAAAGTCAAAGCAAGAAGACAATTTCTTTGAAATTCCTCAGTGAAACATCTAAAGAATATCCAAAGCCAAAGAACTCTGATACCAGTCCACCAGTTCAGTCTATGCAATGCTTTTTAGAATCATTAAATGCTTCAAACCTGGGGACGCGGGTGGCGCTGTGGGTTAAACCACAGAGCCTAGGATTTGCCGATCAGAAGGTCGGCGGTTCGAATCCCCGCGACGGGGTGAGCTCCCGTTGATCGGTCCCTGCTCCTGCCAACCTAGCAGTTCGAAAGCACGTCAAAGTGCAAGTAGATAAACAGGTACCACTCTGGTGGGAAGGTAAACGGTGTTTCCATGTGCTGCTCTGGTTCGCCAGAAGTGGCTTAGTCATGGTGGCCACAAGATCCAGAAGCTGTACGCTGGCTCCCTCGGCCAGTAAAGCGAGATGAGCGCCACAACCCCAGAGTCGGTCACGACTGGACCTAATGGTCAGGGGTCCCTTTGCTCTTTTACCTTTAATGCTTCAAACCTAGAGAAAATCTTCTAAATACTTGGAACAAATATTCTCAGATTTTGATATTTCATTGAAAATAGCACATTTAGTGCAGCCAAATTACTGCAAAATACTCACACTTAACACCAGCGTTATTTGAATGCTATTTGGCACTCATTTGTTCCCTCTCTTAGTGGCCACTTCTGGACACCATGTCCCTCCTCCTTTGCCCTCACAATCTTCAGCTTAGTTTGCCCACTACTCTTTGTTTACAAGTTGCTATGGCATCCTCACATCCGGTGACCTCACATCACAATGACATGTTGTGATGTAATTGGCAAAAAAAATGCAGGCAAGGGAGGAGGAAGGAAATGGTATTCAGAACAGCATCAGAACTATTTTAATCCTGCAGCTAGGCAAGCAAGAGTTATTATCAGAGCTCAAGGACGCATTCCAGCCAGGCAAAAACACTCAAGAAGAATACTGGTAGGGGTACAGACTGGGGAGTGGGTGGTGTGGGGAGAAGACCCAGGGCCAGGCAGAGCAGCTTGGAATTGCATTTGGCCCATGAGTCTGAGGGTCCTCGACCCCGTGTGACACCCAAGATAAGTGAACAATCTCCAGACAGGTGTTTTGTTTTATTGAAAAGCAGCCTTTGAAGATATGACCGAGAGCAGGAGTGGAGAGGTTGATTAACCATTCAGCTCCTTGCTCAGTCAAAATCCATCTCTCCCTATGTCCTTCTTGCTCATTAGAAGGCTGGGGTGGGATCCTGTATTTCCGTATCTTTCTCTCCTGCAGCTGGGGCAGGTGATTTGGAATAGATAAGTGGCAGGAGACATGCTCTCTCCCCAAAAACCCCCCACAAAAAAGCATACAGCTTTACATATGCTAATTTATAAATAAATATATAAACAAATAAAAAGGTGCATATTATTAAATGATGGCTGTAATTGAAATAGGATACATCTCAATACAATAGTGGGGAGGGCTGTGAGCAGGTACGGCAGCTCACTTTGCTGGCGAGGTGCTAACTGGGCAAACTTCAATGTCCCTGTTCTCAACTTCTTAGGGGTCTTTATCTTTTATGTGGGCTTGGACCAGGCAGATTCCTTTCAAATAGGAACTGTCCTCTGTAGACTAGGAGACTCTATTGCCGCCGCCCCCCTTTATTCTGCTTAAAACGGCAGCCTCCCAGGGCAGCTGTTCCATAAAAGATAAACTCTTGGGAGACTGTTGATGTATCTCCGATGTAACATTGAGTTTGTCCCTTAGAAAAAGTGGTGAAGAGCTAGAGGGAAGGCCGGGTGCAATAGGATTTGAGGAAACAAAACAATCAAGGACAGCACATTGAGATTCAATAGGGAGGGACAGAAATTAACCACTAGCTCTGCTGCTTCCTCCTGATACCTCTCAACAAAACTGATGTATTGTCAGTGAAAAATTGGCTTGTGATATAACCTATCAGGCGGACTGCTTGGCTCATCAACTCATTTGAGTTTGATCTCTCTGTCTATATTTGTAGATGTACACGTGAGTAAACCCTCAGGTTCATATGGCCAGAGGACTGCCACCAATGTTATTCCCTACAGGAAACAAGCAGGTGAAGCTTTTCCAGGTTCTGTCTAAAAATATTTATGGGTGTCAATCTGCTGTTAAAATCATAGAAGCCTGGACAGAAAGAATAAGGAGGTGGCGGCCCTACATGGTCACTGCCACTGCTTTTGGTGCAATTTCAGCTTCCCTGCATTTCAAAGCAGAAAGCTATGCCTAGCGATGGGTCAGGGTTTGTACCAAATGATGTGAATTGAAATGTTTTCCCAGGATAAATAATGCACAAACTTTTAAGCAAAAGGAAAGTGACAGCCGGCTCTGTAAATAAAAGCACTTAGTCGCCAGTAAGGAGCTGCAAAGTGGAGGCACTCTTTGCTGATCAGCAGAAATAGGATCACCATATATATATTGCCGCCGCCACTGTACTTCCTGTATATTAAGGACAGGATCTGTGGGGAGGGGGGAGCTCTTCTGAGCAAGCCCCCCCCCCATTGACATTAATATTCAACCGGGGCTCGCACAGAAGGGCTTTTTGCTGGGTTCTACACTAAAACTGCATCTCACAGAGAAAACTGTCACTCCAAATACAATTTGCAGCAAAGTTTATGCCACCCCTTTGATCTAATTGCTTTTGACAATGTGAACCGTGGTATTTAAGATCCTTCAAGAAAATCTACTGTTCTGTTGTGAAAGCACAATAACGAGATCAGAAGTAGTGCACACGTAAGTGGCACAAACCTCCATGAAGCTAAGTGTTTCCTCACTGGGTACTTTGGAATTTTAAAGAGTAAGTATCTCAGGACCATTCCCACTCAGAGCCAAATGGCTTACTGCTTGTTCCCAACTTTGAGTATGAACTATTGCCCAGGCCCTCTTAAAAACTGTGACCTAGGAACAGATTGTCTGTAGATCAACAGAACAGTCTGTTTCTGGCCTCTCTCAGTTCCACATATAAATCAAGTTAGGTATTACAGTGAAGTTTATAAATTCAAAGGATCTGTATGAAAATTCATATTTAAATATAACTTTTCACTCAACGCACTGTCCTGAATTTGTTTTCTCCCAAAGTCAATATTTTTTAATTGTTTATTGTAAGATATGTAGTTTTGTACATTGGTTTAAGTGGAGAACTGCATCAAAATGTGAAATCCGAAAGTTAACTGTGTTCTGATCGGCACTTTAGCCTTAGAGGGGCAAATCAGGCTGGTCACAAAGAATCAATTCCTCAAGCATTCCTAATGTTGAAGTGGTATGTATAGATAACAGGGCATGGCTGCAATATCACCAAATCACCCATATATTCAATCAAGACAAAATAATAGGATTTGAAAAAGAAGAATCAAAATTACAGAAATAATTATTACAAAATTCTAAAAAGAATATATCCAAAATGTATAATCTGTTATTAGAGTGGGATTTAAAGGATGAAGAGGTGAAGGAGGTCATGACTGAAAGACCTACATTGGCTCCCAGTATGTTTCCGAGAACAATTCAAAGTGTTGGTGCTGACCTTTGAAGCCCTAAACGGCCTCAGTCCACTATACCTGAAGGAGCGTCTCCACCTCCATCGTTCTGCCTGGACACAGGTCCAGCGCTGAGGGCTTTCTGGTGGCTCCCTCGCTGCGAGAAGCAAAGTTACAGGGAACCAGGCAGAGGGCCTTCTCGGTAGTGGCACCCACCCTGTGGAACGCCCTCCCACCAGATGTCAAAGAGAAAAACAACTATCAGACTTTTAGAAGACATCTGAAGGCAGCCCTCTTTAGGAAAGCTTTTAATGGTTAACAGACTGTATTTTAATACTTTGCTGGAAGCCGCCCAGAGTGGCCGGGTTATAAATAATAATAAATTATTATTATTATTATTATTATTATTATTATTATTATTATTTGATGGTGATGTTGGTGTCTTTTCAAAACGCATGTTTCCCCCCCACACACATTATGAGGATGTTGCAGTTATGGACGGACTATGCCCCTCTATGCCTCTGCAATTATATTTTCTCCTAGGCCCCTTTTATAGATGTGTTGGTGGCTGCTCATAACACAGCAGAATGGGTAAGAACACATAGGAAGTTTTCCTTATGTGGTTTTGGCACGTTTTCAATATACCAATGCAAATTCCTCTGGGTGGAGGGAAAGTGTTCTAATCTGCCCAAGCCTCACACAGGGTGTGGTTCCTTCTATACAATTATATTGTGAACAGCCTCTCAGTGGGACTGCAGGATATAGGAACCAGGAAGTAGAATAAATAAGGTTGCACAGAGCAGTATTGGCCTTTGCTACTGTGCTGCATAGATATTCTCTCCATAAGCAACTTTGTTTTGAATATAAAAGTGGGATGTTGAAAGCAATAACAATTACTATGTACGTTTACTATTGTTGGTGTCTCATCAAAACTTCAATTATTATATCCACTTCTGATATATTATATCAGTCTGAGCCTTATATATTTGGGTTTGCTTCTGGAGTGTTAGCAGAGAGTAGAGATTTTAATATATATATATCATTTCATAGGATGGAAAGCAGAGGTAACTTCAAGGCAGAGTGGGTAATAACAAAAACACATATAAAAGAAATGCACAAAATACAGAGATTTTTACTTGTTTTGCATAATTCTTATTGGTTTGCTTTTTTCTGTGTTGCAATAATGGGATCTGATAGGAAGCGCACAGGAAATGCCCAGTCTTATTTGTGCATTATAATTTTATAGGGTGTTTGTTTTGCTTTCATAAGTGTTTTTATCCAACCTTGGGAAAGCATTGGTGAATAGTGTGGGGGTCAAAAACAAAGGACTGTATTCATGTAGAAATCATGTAGAATTGTAGATAAATTGTGAGAATCTTCATGTGCATTCTATTAAGCCAAACTTTCCATTCTTTCCCCCTTTTTTCTCTCTTTCCCCCCTGCCTTTAAAAAGTATTATCATTATTTAAAAGGTGTTATTATTGTGCCGTGTGGCACTTGGCTGCTATCTTGCGGACAAAGCAAACACCCTTGTCAGAGAACATTTGCAATTATCCCATTTTGCATCCAGCATGAGGACAAGCCACCTCTGGCTATGTGATGTGTAGCAATGTGACTTCGTTGCTATAAACTTGGAGGCTGCAGAATGCTACAGATTTAGCAATCACCCATCTGAGAGTGAAATGAAATAAAATTCTACCACTCATTCAATTTTCGCTCCCTTGCTAGGATTGCCAAAACTTGCCTTTGTGTATGTGTGCAAACAGTGTGGTGTTGCGACCGTCCCTTAAAAACCCATCATACCAATCAGCAGGTTTAACTGTCAAGCAAGCTGATGTAAGGTCCCTTTGAATTACTGAGTGAGGGATATTCTTCCTGCCAGGTCCTGTCCCCTGTAGGCACTATAGAGAAGTATTATAGGGCAGTTCTTACCTTGGGAATTAGCCTGCAAGACCCCAATGCTGTCATCAAACTGCATAGACTTGATGTTGAGTGACGCCAAGATGCATTCCTTGTCCTGCAGCGAAGTATCATCAATATTATTCTGATTGGCTGACAGGATTACGCACATGTCGCAGAGGTTGATGTTGACAGCCCTTAAATCAGCTCGACTTAATGGTGTACCCTTCGGCAGAGAGAGAGAGAGAGAGAGGAAAAGGGGAGGGAGGTGGAGGAAGAAATGGAAAAAAACAAATTAAATACTGAGAAGGAGCTTTGGGAAATTATTTAACAAGTATCTTTTTTATGCTCTGACATTAAGCTGGTCTAACTATGTGCCAGGGAATAGAAGGAATGTGCTAATCTAAAGGGTAGTTGGTGCTGATGGCAGCATTTTAGCGTTAAGTCTCAATACTCAGTCAAGCTATTACTAACAAACAAGAAGCAGGAACGTTGCCAGAGCTCTGCAACTCAGAATTGCCTTGATTTCAGTCAGCCTTGTGTGGCAAGTTCTTGCCTTCCAAGCATAGCAAGGGGTGTGTTCAAGTATCTGGAATATTGGGCCATGCTAAACCTGGGGGGAAGAATGCTCTGCACACACAAATGCAAGGAAAACACACACTAGGTGAAGCAATACCCAGCAAAGTGTAATTCTAGTCACCCCCCACCCCATGTACTTCAACAAACTGTCATTTAAAATGGTGGGATTGAACCATTTAAAAAGAAAAAGGAATTGTCTCAGTGCCTATTCTTCTGGGAACAAAATTACCCATCAGAATGTAGCAACATTTTGTAATGTAATTGTCTTATGGATGTGTATAAGTTTCGGACTGATGTTTACTTGGGAATGAGGGATGCTCAAAACCATTGTGGCTCCTGTGAGACAGCCCCTGAAATGCATTTATTGTTCCAAGTGGCAGACATCCATTTTTTGACGGGCCTTTCCTGATGCAATGACATATGCATGCATATGAACCACAGCAAGGGGCCAAATGCCAGCCACTTGATGCATGATCAAATGTTAGTGTTTTTGAGGGGGCTTCCACTCGGCAGGCTACAATGTATGCCAGTGTATAGTGTTTACAGTCTAGCATGATTTCCTTCTTAGCCACAGTGGTGTGCAAATGTTGCATGGATGAGGGTCGATGGCCAACACAGATCTGAAAATGTGACATGATTCGCCCTGGATGCAGCACAGGAATGTGCATTTAGACATGCCCAGCACTTTGGAGAAACAAATACATTAGTAATTATTAGTTGCCTTGTGTTTTGGGACAGCGAGGTCACTCGTGATAGCTACAGCTTTGAAAAGTAACAAGCAACTTGGATAGACAAGCTGGATTTAAAGCCTTGTTACTTTTAGGCACAAAAGAAGAAATAAAAGAAAACAGACAATATTAATGCAAAGCATTTGATGTGGAAATTATTGCAATTCTCTTGCTGCTTTGCACCTTGTTTGCTGGGTGTAAACAGCAGCCTAATAGAAATTTGCACTATTGTTAGCAGTCAGGCATAAATGGCAACACCAAGTAGTGAAGAATTGGGGCCCTTTCAGTTCAGGACTCATTGTGTTAGAAAGAAATTCATATCTTCTGACTGTATGCCTCCTTAAAAAGATGAAATGCCACTGTCAGGCTGTTAAATAAAGCAGAGCCAGCAGGCCAGCCTTTCAAAGGTCTTTATGGATGCAGATAGATTAGGTAGATAGACAAATAATACAAAAATGTTTCCAAAGGTTTCATAGGCATAAATAATGCCATAAGTAATGACTGTCATGCTGTCAGAAAAAAATCATAACATCAAAATTGGCTGCATGCAGGGCACTCAAGCAAGTGTTCAATAGATAACATAGCTAACATATTTGATAGCAGCTGAAATTCATCCTTGACGAGGGACTGAGTACGTCGGCAAATTTCTTCTAATAAGGTCTCCCAGGGCTTAGTTTTCACAGATACAACAAACAGGGAAAAGGCCAAGTCCTGAGGCCTATAACCGAATAGGAGTTTTAAAAGAAAAGGAAGCCCAAGATCAAAGCCAGTGTGGTTCTGTTCAGTTGGTGCATAAGAAAGAAAGAAAGAAAGAAAGAAAGAAAGAAAGAAAGAAAGAAAAAGAAAGAGGTGGGCTTTGGACTTACAGGCAAGATTGAGAGTTTGGGGAAGTTATGCATTGTTTCCCATTCCCTCTTCAAGTATTCAAGGGAGCCCACAAACACAATGTGCTTAAGCTCATGGTAGTGGAAATTGCTGGCTCTTAATGGCATCACAAAATTCCTTAGTCCAATCAGCGCTGATGTCATGTCACCAAATATGCAAACCACCACATGGCCACTTAACACTGTCATGGCTGCTTCGCTTCGAGTCTGGAAAAGCAAAACAAAGTCAGTAAGGAGGACAATAAAGAATAGCAATTAGGAGGAGGGGTAAACAAGCAAACAAACAAACAAACAAGTGTGTGTGTGTGTGTGTGTGTGTGTGTGTGTGTGTGTGTGTGTGTGTAAAGTCTGGCCTTGGGAGCTGAGACATGCTCTCTGAATTAAATATTTAGGCCTCCTATACTCATTTTGCTGGTGGTAAGCCTCATTGAATTCAAGGGGGCCTACATGAATAGGGCTCATCAGAATACCAAGATTGGGGGGGGGGATACTTTGACATATGTGAGAAGCAATAGTTGATTCTCTACAAAACACATATTTCAGGGTCCACCTTTGGATGAACAAACTCCAAGCATGCAGTATATTCTCAAGCATATCCAGACACAGGAATCATTCACAGGAGTGTGATCCCTCAACAGAAAAGGAAATGTCTAAATCAGCCCTAACATAAATCTTATGAACTGAGTGGGATTACTTAGGGTTTAATGCATGATTTATTGCTAGCAATCTGATATTCAATGGGAATTGATGGACCATTGCTGCTGTACTAACACACCACATTGATCACCGTTATCCTGTTCCTTGCAAGAGTGGCATAGGCAGCAAAGAACAGCAAACAGTAGCCTTAGCCCATGTCTTCTGCCTTAGTCAGTTTAATGAGCAACCAGCCAGGGAATGTGTGTGCATGAGCACCCGCATTTCTATGTATTATTTACTGCAGTTCGCATATTTGCATTGTTGGCAGACACACAGAGCAAAACTAAATAGATGATTTCAATCTCAATCAGCAGCCGCAAAATTGTGCAGATAATGATTTCAATTACAGGGCAGTCCCAAAACTCGGTAATGGTGGCTCCTGCCTAGCTAGGATAGATAAATCCTATCCCAAAGCTATATATGACTGTTTGAATATTAAGTAACTCTGTTCCTCCATCTCTTGGAGGGGCTATGTGGCATTCTTTCTCTCTCACTTCCCCTCTTCAAATCTACCCTAAAAACATTTTCAGTGAAGCCCTGGCTTAACACTGCTACAGCTGTAATGACAGTTATGGGGCACTTGCCACCTTTATCTCATCCTTTAGGAGCTTAGTGATACAGCGGGTGGCGCTGTGGTGTAAATCACTGAGCCTTGGCTTGCCGATCAGAAGGTTGGAGGTTCGAATCCCCACTACGGGGTGAGCTCCCGTTGCTCGGTCCCTGCTCCTGCCAACCTAGCAGTTCGAAAGCACATCAAAGTGCAAGTAGATAAATAGGTACCGCTCCAGCGGGAAGATAAATGGTGTTTCCGTGCGCTGCTCTGGTTTCGCCAGACGCAGCTTAGTCATGCTGGCCACATGACCCGGAAAAACTGTCTGCGGACAAACGTCTAGCTTCCTCAGCCAGTAAAGCGATATGAGCGCCGCAACCCAAGAGTCGTTCGTGACTGGACTTAACTGTCAGGGGTCCTTTACCTTTATGCATGCAGAAAATCCCTGGCATCTTGGAGAGAACCATTCCTGAAACCCCGGGGAAGCCCCCTTTCGGAACCGGAAGCAGGTGGGGCGAGCTTATGTGCATCCCACTAAATGCACATGGTGCCTCAGAACACAAACCCTGCATAAATGGGGAGTTGCCTGCATATAAAGTCCTCAACAGCTTGGGACCAGTTAACTTAAAGGCTTGGCTTACCCCACGCAGGCCCATTCAATCACTTAGATTTGTGGATATGGGATTTGGAATGTTTGTTTTGCATTTGTGAGACATCTAGTGTGATACCACCTACTTCCCACCACTTACTATTAAGCAGCTGCCTTTGTTATATTTTTCCGAAGCCTGCTTAAAAACCTTTTTGCTTCAGCAAACCTACTCGGAAATGCAAATTTATTATGTATATTTCCTTTTAAAGCAGTTCATTTCATCTCTTTCTTTGTAATTTTGTTGTGTTTACTTGTTTTTAATGACTGCTTGCTTTATTGGCATTTCCTTGTCAATATTTTATACTATTTTTATACTATTTTATGTAGACCGCTTAGAGGGATATTTTTTGGGGGGGAGAGAAGAATAAAATTTTATTATATAAAATAAGACCTGGGAAATATAAGTGATGCACAAGACAGAATTGTATATCCACATCCACACTGGGTTGCACACAACCTGTGTCTTAGATGGAATTGTTGCAGCAACAACAACAACAAAAATGTAATCCTGGCTGCACATGCGGTTATTCCTTGTAGCCATTCTCTGGCACATGTGGATCTCCCATTGGGATCATAGCCCCAACCCATTGACCAATTCTTTTGACTCTGTACAAGCCAATCGGGTACAGCAGCACTGTCTTCTAATGTGAACCCCTTGCCAAAAAGATAGACATAATCAGACTATAGAATTAAACTGAAATAACTAGGGATTGAGGCACACATTTTTTTTCCTTTTCTTTAGAAGGTTGAAAGCGGAATGAGAGAGCCATCATCATGTGTAGTATGACCACACATTTTTTTAACATTGTCTCCTGTGTTGATATATTGCCCATGAAAGTTCTTAGCACTGCAGATGTTGACTATAGTAAGCTGAACTTGTTATTTGTTGAGTTGCTATGAAAGGACTCTCTCACACTCACACACCCCTTTTCCATGTGCAAATGGAATGAATAAATGTTAAGTCACATCCTGATCAGGAGGCCACCCCCAATGTCATATATATTTTTTACATGCAAACTTTCTGAAGTGGAACATTAAGGTCATTAGCGTCATATCTGTTTGAAATATATTTAAAATATTCTAGCTGACATCTGTCGCCCTCAGTTATTTAAGAACGCAAGGAAAAGTTGTCTCTGGTGGTCTAATGAACACTGTGGAATGCATATCAATTTAAACAGTTTTGAATCAAATTCGTAACAATTTACTCAGTGGAATTGACTGCTTTATCGATTGCTTAAATGCCAATATTGCAATTCCAGACAATGTCATGGTTATTATACAAACTCCCTGAGGAGCCCGAGGAACAAGGTTTTGTCTTCCAATCGTTAGACTAAACCAGAGCTGTCACCATTATTGGTTGCACCATTTAGTGGTACAGGGAAATCTTGAGGAAGCAGACGCTGGAAAAAGCTGCATCAACTACAACAAAGTGAAGACACACCAGGGAATTCATTTCACATATCATCAGTTTTGTCTATGAGATGTGGAGCTGTTACTCTTTGATTCAAGCACACGAACATAAACGGCACAAACTTTCACTGAACCTAACAAACTAGAAGAGGCCTTTTGATTATATTTAATTAGTTGAGTCAGTTTGATGGCTGGCCCCACAAGGAATAAAAGGAAGATGGAGAGAGCCCAAATTAAGGACTCAGATAGCAAGAGCAGCAGCTTTACACTTCAGCTTGTTGGGCTGAGGACAGAAGTTGATGTTACGGAAGACACAGGGCTGTTTCCAAAAATGGCACTCTTGTGCTGGAATTTTCTGCCTCTGTAACCTGTATAGAATCGCTTGTTCCAAGTCACCCAAGGGACAGGCAAGCAGATAATGTCACAACATCACAACATAAAGAGGAGTAGCGCTCAGCATGGAAATGCTGCTTTCAGCAGCAACCTCATGTTTCTTGTAATGTCTAAAATGGCCCTGCAAGTGTGAGAAACTGTGAACACAGGTTACCAAAACTGAATAAACACGCTGGCTGTTGTGAGATGCAAGGCAGAAATATTTTCTTTTACATTCTTACCTGATTCTGAAAGGCCAGTTGTTACATCTAGGCTTTGCCTGTTTATTTTAATCTAATGAAAGTTCTTGAACTTTGCTCTTGGACTGGACTGAAAAGAGAATTTCAGTACTGTATCTATGGAAACTTCCTTTCACAATCAACTAGCATTTAGCAGAAGAATAGCTCAAAGGCCCCCACAGATATTTCTGAGTGTAACATATAACCGTTCGCATTATGGTAATCAAGGCTGCAGCATTGATCAGATTAGCTGTAGATGAATCAGCTAACTCATAAATCACATTTAAAATGTTGATTCTGAATTGGGACTTTAATATTGCCAACGTTGCTCAATCATGTTAGTGGCACAGTTATAAAGCGTCCGTGGCAAAACATGGGCATTACAGGATCTCTTGACCTTATGGGTTTTCCGTAGAACAAATGACTTATTTGTATTTAATTAAGAAACCTATAATTGAATGGTCTCAAATTATCATGTGGACAACTAAAGATTTGATTTCCTACCTGCACTTACAATTCCCTCTCTCTCTTTGCTCCCAGCAATGAAGGTAGAGGACTGAAGATAAGCACAATCTAACCCTGTGGTAAATTATGACACCAGGCAGTCTGAAAAGCAGAACCTGGCAGCAAAGTGGGAGTAATGGCTGTTGAATATTCACAAGGAACAGGAATCCTCAGGGGTCTACACCCACCAAAATCTGTGGACCTACCAACAATCAGGAAAATGGGTTGGCTAAGGCACACACAGCCTACAGTCCATCAATCCTTCATCCTGGAGTTCATTACTCACTGGATTGGTTATATGCAAGGAAATAAACAAAACAGAATGCAGTCTGATAGTATGATACGACTTGGGAAGTGCTCCTTCCTTGCAGATACCCACCAAAATAACCTTGTCAATCTCCTTGGCTGGACACCAATGAAACATTCCCGTGGAGTCGTATTTTTTCACGTTGCAATCCATGTTGTCAACTTGTTCATTGCCAGGTATTAATAAGGGGTCGTGTCTGAGGAAGAAGAAAAATGTCAAGGTTAATATCAATGGAAGCCATAACTAGGAGCAGTGCCTGTAATACGGTTTGACACACCTGCTTTTAAGACAATAACAGAAAGATGGGGTTATATTTAAATTTGGGGAATTGAGAAGGGAAGAAAGAACCTCACAATAACCTTTTATGAAATACAAGTCTTTCCCTCACCTTATGGCCCATGAATGTCCCACCCCAGTCCTCATTCCTTCCTCCAAATAAACATCACAAGAGTCTCTATTAGCATCTGCAGTGGAGCAGAAGGGATAGCTACAGAACCCCCATGTTAACTGACTAGCATGAGGATGGGAAGCCAATTGCTTGCTTTTACCGCATACAACTTTTGACGTGACGCTCTTCGAAGTAAAAGCTTTAACAGGCTGCACTTTAAATATTTTAGCAATTTGCCCAATCATATTTTGCTTTTCCAAACTGAAGCCCTTTAAAGATTCAGCAGTATGTCATTTTACAGCAAACTGACTAACAAATGCCCACATCTAGAATACATGATTTTAATACTAAACAACAATGCCCATTTTCTGTGACAGCTACGGCATTTGTAACAACCTTCAAAGCATTTCTTGTACTAAAACAAAACCAAATAATAATAGTAATAATAATAATAGTGTGCTTCATCCTCACATATTTAAAAGAGGCCAGGAAAAAAATGCCTGTAAAATCAGGCTACATCTGCCACAATGTCCACTCTCAACATGCCACACTGATCATGCCCTCTTGAGTCTCCAGCTTTAATGATTTAATGCAAGTTTCCAGAATTCTACCACCCTGACAGCCCTCCCCTTCTCCAACCCAGCTCAGAAGGAAGATGAGAAAACTGTTGAAGTGTACCTCTTACCCCACAGAGGGCTGTGGCTATGGGGTTGTGGGCTCCAGGGTGAATCACACTGTGTACCCTTCCTACCCCGCCATATGAACCATATTCATATGTGCCAATGAGTTTTTCAGTTGTGTTCTGGCACAATGTTGCTCTTCCACCTGTTTCCACGTCACCCCTTAGGCAAATTCTGAGGTGTCAACTTTACAGTGAATGCACATTATGCATCACATAGAGTGATCCCTCACATCTTTAATCCAACTTCTTAGATCCATGAACAAGAGGGGTTAACCAATGCAAGTTTGAGTAAATTAAGCTCCATCCATTATTCATAACATTTCTGTTTTGCAGGATGCATTCTAATTTTGATTTCTGAAGAGCTAATTGGATTTGTAAATTGTATAGTTGGGATGGTGAAGCTGCAGCCCTCTTGGCGTTCTTAGACTCCAGCGCTCATCAGCTCCAGCCAGCATGGTCAGTGAGGATGGTTGGAGCTGTAGACGACCACAGGTTCTTACAGTTTTAGTCCATTCTCTTCCTTCTGCAGTGCTGTAAGTTACCTTTTCAGTGCACTTTGTAGAGGATCCCTGCCCCTCCTCCCATGTCTGCTTTTTCAAGAGTTGCAAAAGGAATTCCAGGTGAATGTGTGGGTCCTGCCCAGATGTTGGTTGGGTGTTTGGGATTCCCTCCCAGGCAGTAGGCCTGCTATTTGTGGCCACCGGCACCACATTAATGCACTCCCCATTTGAAAAATTGAGAGGGGGGGAGGCTGTGGAAACCAATTTGTACCACTCCCCCAGGGATGGCTCTGAGCCCATCACTTAATTCTATATTCACCAGTTCCTTCTGTGGAGTTGAAGCTTATTGGGCTAGCATAATGGTTTTCAAACTGTTCTGGAGTCCTGAGGTTCCTTGGAAACATATCAAGGATTTTTCAATGAAAAGAACTGTAATGGTGGAAAAGCTTATTTGGAAAATACATTGTCTGCCATGACGAATTCCCTCCTGCAGTGCAGAGTCATGGGGTGGGGGGATTGGGTGGGTGCACTTAATACAGTGGTCCCATATGCTTGGTCAATGGCCCATGCAAACTGAGTGTACACCCTAGAATTTATTACAATATGCTCTATAACACACAAAGGTTCTGTGGCAGATCGTTTTAAGTTTCCTAGTAGACATATAGATGCAAAAAGTGTTTCTGAAGCTAGCTGGAAAGTATGAAAGCCACTGGGTTAATGTGTAAACACATAACATTTGGGGAGTTGCTCTTAATTCATCTTTATCTCCCCTCTGCACCCCCTGCATGCTTGCACCAGATTTTGACCAAATAAAATGAATGTGTTCATCCTCAAGCCAAGTGTGCTCATCAATGAGTACAGCTTAAGAGTAAAACTTGCATTGCTGCAAAGTTGCAAAGTGGGAGTTTGTGAATATCTTTACTGGTGGTGCGGGAAGGAGATCCCACTTGTAAGTAATTAAGATCATTATTTTAACCCCAATGGCCAGAGGCTGTACGTTTTCAACGCACTGCAACATCCACAATTTCGTGCAAGGAAAAAAACAGAAATCAATTGTACACGCTTCAGAAAAGCTACCAAGCTACTTTTCTCACATCTATATCTCTAGCCATATAAATAGCTTCTCTGTTCTTATGGCAAAAATTATGTGCGCCTGAGTTAAAGCGTAGAGGAAAGTACAATCTTTTCAGGGTTTTGCGGAGCATATAATGCCACTTATCATCAATTAAACTCAAGAGCGACACTAAATGCCATGCTACAGCTGCAAACCCAAAAAGCCTGCCTGGAAGACAACAGCCTAAAGCAAAACCTCAAATCCCTTTTCCAGCAAACCTGCTGTGAGATAGCCGGCATTATATTTTAAAGAGCAGTGCTCCCCTTACAGCCATTTACAAGTACTCTAAACACATTCAATTGGCGTTTTCAACTCTGGAACTTTTCTTCTGAACTGACCTGGAAATGGAGGAAAAAGTCAAAAGAATGGAAATGATTCACTCCCCCGCTCCCAGTTCAAATTCCGTTTTATTCCCTTCACGCTCTCCACAATTCTGGCACTCTGTTATTATGGTATGCATTTCAGTGTCTTTATGTTGTAAACCGCCCTGTGATCTTCAGGCGAACAGCTCAATAGAAATGTAATAAATACTAATAATAATTATGGGGGTGCTGTTAGTTTAAGATGAGAATTGCCAAATGACCCCACAACCAGTGCTTTTTTTCTAGGGGGACGCATACCCCTAAACATGTTGTGAATCTAAGTTTGGCCTCATTGAGGGGCAGTATTTCAATATGAATAGGAACATGAGAGTACCCCTAAACATTTTTTAGAGAGAGAAAAAAAGACTGCCTACAACATTGTAATCACGGTATTGTTTTGAGTTGGGGGGGGGGGGCTGTATGCCTGAATCCCCTCTAATTCCTGGATCCAGCAAGGATTTAATTGCTGGAATAGCAAAGGCAGCTTCTTGGTGGGCTAATGGCTTAAATGTGGGTCATTAAGGTAACAAAGGAAGTGGCTCTGTGCCAGAGGACAAATGGGTGGGACTCCTTTCCTCAACTGGCTGTTTAGAAGGACAAAGGCCAGAGTTGTGTGTGAAAGCTAGAAGCAGGCGGCAGGCAGAAGCCAGAGAAGGAGAGACATGCTTGATTTCAGCTTGAATCCAAGGTTGTGGCTATGGGAGAAGCAAGACCTCATTGGAGTGTTAATGCTATGAGCCCCTCCATCATAGGCTCAGGTTGTATTTAAATGTAAATAAACCACATATCCTAAAGACACCACAGTCTCAGCTGTCCCTCATTCCGAGGAAACTGAACCCAGGGTAAGGATCTGCTTGGAAGATTGGTGTGGCATGCAGCAGTGTGATGGAGGGGGGGATTATCACAATTTCATTTGCATAAAAACAGGGAATGAAATTACTATGCAAAACGATAAGGAATCAACAGTCTGCTTTTGTAATTCTGCTGGCAATTAGCTATTAACAGTTGTGGCCCCAACTCAGCAAGACTTGTTGCTGAATAAACAGCAGGCATAAATCAAAGGATGGTCCAGTGTTCTTATGCCACTGAAATTTGGGGTGACAGTTCACACTTTATGAGTCAAAGGTCTAGTTTTGCTCATGGAATCAGAGTTGGAGAGTCAATCATCTAGTCCAGGCATCCCCAACCTTCGGCCCTCAAGATGTTTTGGACTACAATTCCCATCATTCCTGACCACTGGTCCTGTTAGCTAGGGATCATGGGAGTTGGGCCAAAACATCTGGAGGGCCACAGGTTGGGGATGCCTGATCTACTCCAACTCCCCTGCTCTATGCAGGAAATCAAGACCTAGAACATCCTCAACAGCCAGTCTCTGCTTGAAGATCTGCTGGGGATTTCTTTCATTAAAGCAGACATAGGCAAACTTGGCCCTCCAGATATTTTGGGACTACAACTCCCATCATCCCTAGCTAACAGGACCAGTGGTCAGGGATGATGGGAATTGTAGTCCCAAAAACATCTGGAGCGCTGAATTTGCCTATGCCTGCATTAAAGCCTCTGGTAGGACAGTATATTTAAGGAAAGTTATATGTCACTTGACTGTTGTAAAACCTCTAAGGCAGGTTACAAGAGGTATTAAAGTTCTCATTTAAAAACTCAGTTAAAAAACACATCAACAATTGCCAATAAAAGAACTTAAAACACATCAAGATCTACATAGGCTTGCCTAAATAAAAATATTTTAAGTTGCTACATAGCTAGCAAATGCCTATTATGTTATCTGACGCTGCACAAGTTTCACCTCTGGTTACCCTAGGCTCTCCCATCCAGTCTTAAGCTACTATATACCGGTACATATTGTGTTTGTCTTATAAACTTTATTGTACAGCTACTTTATTGTACAACAACCACCCACCTGCTTCTTAAGAGGATCTTTCACTCTGCAGCCCCCCTCTCAGTAAGTTCATACCAAATGCACAACTTGCAAAATGACAGTATTAATAGAGCCTGACAACATATGAATGAGTTTGTGTTGTGCCAGCCATTTGGAGTTGTTATTATCCTCCACCTAGAGATTCTCACAACTAGTGAATTAGTGGGAAACCCAGCCAGATGGGTGGGGTACAAATAATAAATTATTATTATAAATTATTATTATTAGGGAATAATGGAGTGAACGGCCACAAAAGTTAGCCATTCCCAACATTGTGCTATGTTGAGTGTTTTGTCAACAAAAGCTTTTCAGGTTACCAGACAAATTGATTCCCCCACACTTTCCCCTGTGTGCTGTTCTGAGGGTTGTCCTGGCCCACTGGGCCAATGTTGTGGGTACAGGTTGGAGGAGTGGGGAGGGACGGGGGAAAACCACATAGCATAGGCAACAGTCCTTGTGCAGACTTCCTCTTGATGGGACTTATTAAGGGAATCCCACCCTATACGCTGATGCCTTTCTTGTATACTGAAGTGCCAGTATTTATTCATTCATGAGCTTTTTTACTTATTTATTGTATCTGCCCTTCACCACAAGGTCCCAGGGTGGGTTATACTCATTTAACCATACAATATTATAAGCCAGCAACACAGCTTAAAACAAACCAAAGAATGTACATCAGGCAATATATCCTACATAAATGACACAAATATTAACTGTCAAAGACCAGGGTAAAAAAGTTTATTTAATGAAGACTATATAATGAGGATGCTTGAAGCACCTCTACAGGGAGGGAGTTCCACATTTTGGGAGTTGCTACAGAGAATAACCTCACCTCGGAAACCATCTCCTATATTTCCAAATGAGCCAATAGTTTTGTAAGTACAGTGGTGCCTCGCAAGACAAAAAGAATCCGTTCCGCGAGTCTCTTCGTCTTGCGGTTTTTTCATCTTGCGAAGCAAGCCCATTAGCGGCTTAGCGGATTAGCGCTGTTAGCGGCTTAGGGTCTTAGCGGATCAGCTGATAAGCGGCTTAGCAGATCAGCTGATAAGCGGCTTAGCGGCTTAGCGGATCAGCTGATAAGCGGCTTAGCGGATCAGCTGTTAAGCGGCTTAGCAGCTTAGCGGATCAACTGATAAGTGGCTTAGCGGCTTAGAAAAGGGGGGGGGAGGGGAAAAAACCCCGCAGGAACTCGCAAGACATTTTCGTCTTGCGAAGCAAGCCCATAGGAAATTCGTTTTGCGAAGCACCTCCAAAACGGAAGACCCTTTCGTCTAGCGGGTTTTCCATCTTGCGAGGCATTCGTCTTGCGGAGCATATATTTATCTTTCTGAAGCTAAGCAGGGGTGGGATTTGACTAGTATTTGGATAAGAGCTATCTAGGAATCCTATGCATCCTACTCTCATGGAGAAAAGATGGGATAAAAGTATTTGTAGCCATTCAAGTTAGCAAGTAAAATGTCATGGCTTCTTTTGGCTATTACCTAGAAAAAGCCCTCCTACCCAATAATCATAGTTATTGAGAATCACAATCACCATACTAAGAGCACTATTGGAATGCAAAAGATGCATTTAATCCTCATTCACTCCCGGCTCCCATTTCACATATGGATAACTGAGACCAAGAGACAGTCGCTAAGATCATACTCAATATAACAGTTAGGCAATGTTGGCTTTGCTTATTGGGGGAAAAACTCTTAATATGACAAGCAGATTAAAAGCTTTCAATGACTTGATTATTCATGCTTTGGTTACCTCCAAACAAGACTGCTGCAACATGCCTACATGGGGCTACCTCTGAAGACGGTCTTCAAGCTACACTCGCTACACTCTGGGCAAAATGCAGCTGCATGAATACTGCTGGGAGCCAGAAAATCTGAATACACAACATCAATCTTGCACAAGGTGCACTGGCTGCCAGTAGATTTCCAGGCCCAGTTCAAAGAGCTGGTCTTAATCTTAGAAGCGCTAAATGGCTTGGGGTGAGGTTACCCTAAGGGCTGCCATCACCCATATACTCCTGCATGTACACTAAGTTCCACCTCAGGGATCCTTCTTGAGTGCCTGCTGTTAATATCTGTTAGGCTGGCATGCACATGAAGCAGGGACTTTTAGTGGTGGTCTCAGAACTATGGAGCTCCCTTCCGATGGCCTTTTGCCTTGACCCTTGAACTCTAGCATTTAGGCAGGCCTTGAAAACCTTCCTCTTCACAATGGCTTCGTCACTCTATAAAAATTCGCCATCTTAATCTGCACATCATGCTATTCCCATTTTTCTATTGCAGCTTGTCTCTCACTCCTCTATACTTTGCTTTGTGAGGGTGTAGTTCTAAAAAGTGGCTTATTTATTTATTATTTATTTGCTGTGAGAAATAAGGAGGCAACATTTTATATGGTATGAATGTGCAACCAATTCACAGGGTTACCTTCCTCAGTTTTGGAGGGGCAAGTACTGCATAAATTGGATGACTGGATACTGTTCCTCCTCATATTCCACAGGGATAATCCAGAGAGGAGAAAGAGCAGGCAGGAAAAGGATAAAATACTATCATCTCAAGCGCACTGCTTCTCTGCTCAAAACCCACTTCCAAAGCTGCTTTGGGTTTTTTGTTACACTGCATAATGGATAGGCAATTCATGCTGGAGAGAAATGCCTCCTTCATACAACACAGAAAGGAAATTATTTGATGTGAGGGGTCCATGGAAGGTATTTGGGTGGACCTGCTTAGCATGATTCTTCCTCAAAGGGAAATAATAGTCACAGGGCTATGCATGCCTGGCTATTGTCTGATGTAACTAGGTTTATACAGGAGAGGTAGTGCATCATTCTCTGCCACACAAGAAGATGGCACAGGCCTGTGTCTTATTAGCATGGGAAATATTTAGCAGCAGTTGCTCTCCCAGAGAGTAATTTACTGTATGTCCTGTGGGAGCAGGTGGACACACATTGACTCTACAAATGTGCAGCTTTCTGTCTGCATGCAGCAATGTAGTGATTTGGTTAGCTTGGAATATTTTGGAAAGGTGTAAATGGGAACAGGCACATTGCAAATGTACCATGTTTAAATGCAGCGAGTAACATCTCCTGCCTTTCACGGTTCCCCTTACAGCCACCCTAACAAATTGTGGCAATTAGCATGCTGTTAGTGTTAGATGTAGGCAGAGAATGCAGGTGCTAATAATTGAAAAAGCGTTTAGAGGTTTTACACCCCAGCTGAATATTTCATAATGTGCTGCATGTTTCGCTATTTGCTCAGTGGGTCTCTGTCACTTCAATCTTCCCTGACTGCTTTGACTGGCGCTCCAAAGCTCCACCAAGCCAAGACTGACGGCTTGTCACAGGCAAACTCCACCGACTACTGCGGCAGCTCGCTGGGACTGGCTGCAGAGGTTGTCACGCCGCTCTGATGGAACTTGGCAAATGTTTTGTGACTAATACACCCAACATTTGTCAGCTAGCATTAGCCAGCGCCCGTGACCCTCTCCAGTCTGCACCAATGGCATTAAGTTGTAATGAGAATTTGTAGCCCCTGTGTGTGAGTGTGTGTTGCACTAATGACACTTTCTGGCTGACCTTTACTTTCACAAGCTTAATCAGCAATGAAATTTCCAAGGATTCAGAGCACATGTGAAAGCAGCTCTGTCAGGCAAAAAAAAGGGTCACAGTGATGAGTAAAGAAATGTACCTTTCTCCTCCCGCTCTGACGTTCAGAGTTTAGCCCCAGACAACTGCCATGAGTGGATCACCAAATGAGAGGCTTTTCATTCAAGTCCTAAAAAGGTTTAATGTGCCGTGGACTATTCCCCCAGATTTCTGCTCAACACTTTATCTGCTGCACCTAACAGGGTTTTGATTCGGTTTTATATTTGTGTTTCAAATCTGAGTACATTGTGTCTGAAACATTATGGTATCTTAAGTGCAGCCTGCATTTGGTTAGCAAGGTTTCCGACATAAGTAAGATTTGTTCTCATGGCTCCCACTTGGAACATTTTATATGAGGATTCTAAGAGGATGTCATGAGTTTACTCAACCTTTAGCCCCTCTCCGTTTTCTTTTACCAGCTGCTGTTTTCAGAATTTAGGTAATTTGGCACGGGGAGGGGGTACCTAACACCCAGCCAGAAGAATTTGTACAACGGAGTGCCTAAGAATCATTATTCAGTGAAAGAGTCTTCTAGTTGCCCGACTATTTGATGTTCTATCTGGAAAAAATTAAAATTCGTCTTTTACTCTAAATGGAATCCCAGTTTACATAATCCATCCTTTGTTAACCTTGGAGAAAAGCCAGCCAGCATTATATCCAAACAGACAAACCATGGTTTGGGATGTTGCTCCTCCCTTGGAAGCCACAATTTGGGAAAGCATTTGGGGATTTTCAAGGAACATGAGAAAAGACAGAAACCACAAAACCATGGTTTGCCTGTATGCCTGGAACACAAATTGCAGCTGAGAGTCAGAACTGCAATTGTTTCATGTTATCTTTTAACCAACCCACTATCTCTCTCCATTGATCTCCACTCTTTAAAACAGGAAATACCATCAAGTAATTTGCATGTTAAAAGTACTAAGTAAAAGATAACAATTATAATGGCAGTTATCTGCAAATGTAGTTGGCAACTAGCTATTAAGAGTCTTAACCTAATCCCTATAAGGCTGCAATCCATGCTTGCCTGGATTTAAATCCCATATATGACAATGAGAGGGACGCGGGTGGCGCTGTGGGTTAAACCACAGAGCCTAGGACTTGCCTATCAGAAGGTCGGCGGTTCGAATCCCCACAACGGGGTGAGCTCCCGTTGCTCGGTCCCAGCTTCTGCCAACCTAGCAGTTCAAAAGTACATCAAAGTGCAAGTAGATAAATAGGTACCGCTCTGGCGGGAAGGTAAATGGCATTTCTGTGCGCTGCTCTGGTTCGCCAGAAGCAGCTTAGTCATGCTGGCCACATGACCCGGAAGCTGTACGATGGCTCCCTCGGCCAATAAAGTGAAATGAGCGCTGCAACCCCAGAGTCGGCCACGACTGGACCTAATGGTCAGGGGTTCCTTTACCTTTACCTATGACAATGAAAACTGAAAAGTGTTCAGCTGCTCAAATTGGCCTGGATCAGACATAATGTTAAAGTATGGGTTAGTGATATGTGAATGAGCCTTAGGGTTGTATACTTCCTACTCCCCTCTCCTCCTGTGGTATGGCCTTGAGGAGACTGGAAGCTGCCAGTTCCACTGTCTATCAACCAGAGCTTATGGTTATGGCCAAACCCTAAACTGTGGTTAATCTTAACTATGGTTTATTGAAAATAAGCCTGCTTCAGAAACCATGGTTTGAAGTGGGCATGTTTCAACACACTGTGGCTAAAACTAAGCACAGTTTGGGGTTGATATAACATTAAGCTATAGTTAATTAACAACAGAAGTCAAAGTTTTCTGTCTTCTTCTCATAGTCGTGCAAGAAGAGAGGGAAGTGCATGACTGCAAAGCTCAGTCAGGTAATATTAAACCATAATAGCTTTCATGTCCAAATTAGGTCAGTATGTTAGCAATATCCAGCCTAGAACCAAAGGATAATCCTATGGTATTATGACTTTGACTTACCCTATGGAAATTTGCATCTAAACTTTGGGAGGATGGGGCTTGTTTTGTACATCCCACACTGTAGCCACTGATGCTTCTAGTTTCTGGGTAGCTAGCAGAGGCTTAATAGGACACATTGGTTCTCCACAGCCTTCATCCTCTCTGCTAAGTACTCCCATATTGCCTTAAATGACTAAAGCCATCGTCAACAGGCAGGGACGAATAAAAAATTATGAGAGTCTCTTGTCTGGGTGATCAATATTTGAAGAGTTTAGTTTGTCTATCGGTGTTTGCTTTGCATGAAAAGGAAGGATTAGCTCGGATACGTACTTCATACAGTAGCTGAATGTATTTTTTATTGGGATATTCTAAAAACAAATATCATAGTGCTGCTGGAAGTTTAAAAACGGGATGAATTTGGAAGCATCCAGATTTACTCTGCATACATGGCAGACTTTGTGCTTGATTGTAAGATCTACAGATGTAGGGTTAGAATAGTGCAAGTAAGAGATCTATGGGAGTTTCCCTTTATTTTTTACATGGTTGTAAAATTTAATTTAACAACAACAACAATAGACAAGTGTAACATAATAATTATTATAGCAGTGAAGTGTATATGAATGAGGTAGTTGGGATTTTATGTGATCAGAGCATTATCAACATGTGTCAATTGACTTATTTTTCTCATCACTTGGGATCCTTGATGGCTGCCCCTCTCTATGGGAGTTTCCCTTTATTTTTTACATGGTTGTAAAATTTAATTTAACAACAACAACAATAGACAAGTGTAACATAATAATTATTATAGCAGTGAAGTGTATATGAATGAGGTAGTTGGGATTTTATGTGATCAGAGCATTATCAACATGTGGCAATTGACTTATTTTTCTCATCACTTGGGATCCTTGATGGCTGCCCCTCTCCTTTGTATTTCTGTTTCCCTGGAGACAAGCTTGTGTATATCCCAGAAGTGGTGGCCTAAGTTTTTATTCAAACAAAGAGGGATATGGAATAGTTTATTATTTTGTTTATTACTTATATACCCCAGCTTTTCTCCAAGAAGCTAACGGTTGAGTACATTGTTTATCCTCTCCCCATTTCATCATCATACCTGACCATCGGTCCTGTTAGCTAGGGATGATGGGAGTTGTAGTCCCAAAACAGCTGGAGGGCCAAGCTTGGGGATGCCTGCTTTAACCACTACACCATACTATCTTTCATAACAATACCGTTAGCAGCCCCAAGCCCCTGGGATGGCGTCCATTTAAACCAGAGCTTTCCAAACTGTGCATCACGACACGTTAGTGTGGTGGCTGCAGTGTGTAGGTGTGTTGCATGAACGCTCCCTGCGCTCCTTCTGGGGCTGGAAAGCGGTTCGTTTCACCTCTGGTTTGCTAGTAAAACTGAATTGCTGTGTTGCAAAATAATGCAAAACTGAATTACTGTCGTGAAATGATGCATGTCCAAAAAGTATGTCATCAACTTGAAGGAAAGCTTTGGTTTGAATAAATCCTGCTCACTAATGTGCCTAATCCTTCCCAATTCCATAGGTTAAGAACATCTGAGAGTATAGTTTCCCAGACTTAGGTCTCCAGTTGTTTCTGGACTACAATTCCCATTATCCCTGAGCACTGGTCCTGCTAGCTGGTGCTGATGGGAGCTGTAGTTCAAAAACAGCTGGAGACCCAAGTTTGGGAAACTGGCTTAGAGCATTATGTGTCATAAAGAGAAAGAGAAAGATGCAATTCAGCACTGCATTGACTGAACAGAATATAGCATGCGTCTGTGAAAAGGGGGGAACGTCTAGTAGTCCTCATCCAACAAACTACAACTTGTCTAACATGGGGGAGCATCATTTAAATATACACACATTGTGGCTGTGTTTTATATTTATTCATAAGCCTGTCTCATTATATTTTCACAAACACTGCAGAAGCGCTGTCCTTTTCGCAGTCACTTTGCTGGACCTTGGCAATCTCTGAGCAAGTTTAGTGTGTCCTGGTTCGGTTGGCAAGGGAGTGAAGGCAGTGGTGGGGTGAGGGAGTGGGGGTTAGAAAAATCAAGGAAAATCCTCAGGGTTATGAAATTCTCCTTGGCAACAAACTGGAAACCCAGCAGACCCAGAGCCTCTGTGATTCTGGTGTGTGATCAGGGACACTAATGAGAATGACCCTTTGCTGAGAATGCTGCTTGTCTAGAGGCCAATGTCAAGTATACCATTCAGTTTGGAGTGGACAGGGACAAACTATTTGTTTTCTCTTCAGGCCCTTGGGCCCTGTCACATGCTATTTGCTTCTGCATTAAGAGGCATTGTCTCAGCAGGTCTGACATTTCCTGTGTACGCCGGACTCATGAAACTGCAGCGACTGAAGCACTGAGGACTAGAGGCACAGTCCACCAGGAATTTCCCCCAGTGCAAGCCCAGTTGCAACAAATAGGATATAACACAAGAACAAAACGTGCTCCAATAAAAACCCCATTCAATTAAATGGGCTTTATGCATGAGAAGTTGGATTATACTCTTCAGTGTTGCCAGTTTACACACCTTGTCAGGGTCTGGTAGGTTCCACAGTTTTGCTTAAGTGGCCTCCAGTTTCTTTTCGGTCACATACCATAGGGGTCACATTAACTATAACCATACAATTGCTACAAAGATTATCACATTAATCAATGCATTTCTTATTGTCAATAATGGCATGTGACATCTATTTCCAGCCCTCCACTGGGATCCGAGGAAATATTAATATCCTCTCTGTACAAACCCTACATTATTTCAAGATTTCTAACACAGGTTTAGACTTCAGGCTCCCTGAATGAGACCTAAACCTCTTCTGATGGTGATGCTAACTACAGATCAACACCACAGATCTGTTGCAGTTTATGTTCTACCACTGTTTTGTGCTCATTAATAATAATAAAAAAATAACGCTTTGCATGTCAACTGTGTTATACGTCTGTAACTGTTTACTCATTGCCTAAAGTTGGAAATAAATGTCTTTGACAACATCTCTTTCCTCTTTCATTATGGATAGCTCAGTTGGTTAGAGAGTGGTGCTGATAATGCCAAGGTTGCAGGTTCAGTTCCCGTAAGGGGCAGCTGCATATTCCTGCAGTGAAGGGAGTTGGACTAGATGATCCTCAGGCTCACTTCCAACTCTATGATTCTTCCATGTTGTGTGGAAGTACTGAGTGCCATGGTGGACCTCCCCCCTACTGCTTTAAACATTATTTCCCCCTACTTTTTATCAACAGCCACCAGCTGGCAGATCCCTCACCCCACCCACCCACCAGAATGCCCCAACTTATTTTAGGAAATTCACTTTTGGGGCCCCAGGGTCTTGTGTCCTGGCATATTGCCAAGGAAGCATGGCAGCTTCTGGAGGAGGAGGAGGAGGAGGAGGAGGAGGAGGAGGAGGAGAAGAAGAAGAAGAAGAAGAAGAAGAAGAAGAAGAAGAAGAAGAAGAAGCAGCAGCAGCAGCAGCAGCAGCAGCGTTTGGATTTGATATCCCGCTTTATCACTACCCTAAGGACTCTCAAAGCGGCTAACAATCTCCTTTCCCTTCCGCCTGCACAACAAACACTCTGTGAGGTGAGTGAGGCTGAGAGACTTCAGAGAAGTGTGACTAGCCCAAGGTCACCCAGCAGCTGCATGTGGAGAAGTGGGGACGCGAACCCAGTTCACCAGATTACGAGTCTACTGCTCCTAACCACTACACCACACAGGTGCTCTACTTGTGTTCCCTGAGTGTCCCCACAGTGCTGTCCCGATATACTTCATTTAAAGGGGAAAGGAGGGAGTTGGAGAGAGAGAGAATGGGTGAGAGGGAGCTCAGATCTGGTGAAGAATTTCATTCATTTCCCCTCCTACAAGTCAGATGACAAACCACCTCCAGCCAACCCACATATATGTGACTGCTGCTCCGTGGCAGCAGCAAGCGAGAGAGTGGAAAGAAAGGAATGGGAATGCAAAGGAGATTTCCCTCTTCCTTCCAGTGCCTGGCATGTTACTAGGCAATGAATCAGTCAAGCACAAGTAGACCAAGGAAATGTAATTTCCCCAAGAAACAGTGACAAAAAAATCGAAGTTAAAACTCCAGGGCCCCTGGAGGTAATTCAATCTGACTCCCTTATATTTCCTGGAATTTTAAAATAAAGAAATATTATAGGTAAACTGCTCTGAGGAAGAGTCAGAACAGCAGCAACAACTACCAGGGAAATGGATGGGAGGGAGGGGCATTTGGGGTTTCGAAGGACTATCAATCCCAACGTTAATCCCAAAGTTGTACTCAAAATAAACGTTGCATGCCATTAGTGATAATAAGCACCAAAACGAACTCATAGAATAAGCAGTAGTTAAACTACAATTTCTCAGCTCAAATGTCACAGGAAACAGTTTTTTAACCAACCACATCGTCTTCTTTGAAGGTGTGTGTGTGTGTGGGAAGGAGAGAAGAGGGAGCACATGGAAACAAGGCTGATTTCTGATCTGCTTATTCAATCCACTGTTATCCCACTCTTCTTTTAAAGAGCTCAGGATAGCATACATGCTCTTCCTCCCTTTTTATCTGCACAAAACAACCACCACCCTATGAGGTAGGTAGGGTTGAGAGATCATGACTTGCTGAATGGGGATTCGAACCTAAGTCTCCACCATCTGAGCCCAATGCTTTTAACCATGACACTACACTGGCTCCACGGTTTATTGGATCATTGCGTGTGAATGGGGCCCCTATCCTACGAATGCCAAGAATTAAGACAGGGAAAGGGGATTCCATTCAATTTTGTTATTCAAGAGCAGAGTCCTCCCTAATACTAACAGCCAGTTTAAGACCTCCGCAGAAGAAAACACACTATGCACCAATGTACATTTACTGATGAATCTTATCAATGTATCAGTTTTAAATGAATTAAAGGGGGGGGTGCTCCATGGGTGTAAAGATAAATCAGTACAGTGGTACCTCGGGTTAAGTACTTAATTCGTTCCGGAGGTCCATTCTTAACCTGAAACTGTTCTTAACCTGAAGCACCACTTTTGCTAATGGGGCCTCTTGCTGCCACCGCGCTGCTGGAGCACGATTTCTGTTCTCATCCTGAAGCAAAGTTCTTAACCCAAGGTACTATTTCTGGGTTAGCGGAGTCTGTAACCTGAAGCATATGTAACCTGAAGCATATGTAACCCGAGGTACCACTGTAATCTGTCAAGAGGTTGGTAATAGTCTAAATTACTGAAAAAAATAGAAACTTTCCAAATAAATAAATAATACAGTAACTGTAAGTGGTTCCATTTTTATGGTAGTCAAATTGTTCCATATATAAATCTCCACAGTCAGGATCCCAAGTACTATTTTAGGTGTGCCCAAGGCTGTGTGAAATGGCCAGGGGGATTCTCAACATTTTTTTCGTGCCATATCACAAACAACTTTTGAAGTCCTGTCAGTTTCTAAAGCACTTTGACATGAGGCATTTCAGGGTGGGGCTACAGTTTGAGAACTCCTCTCCACTTAAGTGCATGGATTGTAGAGGTTTCCTGAAGCCAAAAAGGGTCACATATATTAGACTAGAAAAATGAAACTCAAGCTAAATTTGGAAGCTCCCATTCATACAATATTTCAATAGGGATTAGAAAAAGTTTCGATAAGACTAGTTAAATTTCTCATGGGGCTTTTGCATATAAACTCAACGAACTAGGCAGAGACAATCAGCTGGGGTTAGTCTAATAATTTATTTGCAGATGTTTAAGATAAATAGTATATTTCTGGTTCATACAAATTTGCAAAACGGCCTTTTTCAATATTCTGATTTATCATCTTTGGGGCTTCGTAAACATGGAGCCAGCAAATGATGCTTCTCTTGGTCAAGGGCACAAGACGCAGGGTGTAGGGACAGGGTCAGGGATCAGCCACTAAGGACAGGTGACTAGAGTCCAGCAGAGAAGACCGGGGAGGAAGCAAAAACAAGTTCAGTTTTGGCAAGCTCCCCACTCATTGCCTGACCTATGTTTAGCAATTCTGATGTGTTACTGAGCAGACAGCTCAAGCTTGGGATGAGTAATCTCCCTTAGTCCCTCTTCAGCAGGCAATGAAAGCAGGTTCCACTTTGAAAATTCTTCCCCCATCATGCAAGCTGACACAGGCATGCTTTTCAAAAACCCACAGCCAATCTGTTGATCATTACTTATTTACAAAGGCCTTCGGGCAGAAAGTCCTGTAAAAACCATACTTGATATGGTATACACTAGCTTTTTCGGCTTGTAGAAGGGGAGGGGGGAAAGTCCCCCTAAGGCTACCTCAAACCATCACTTTCTATTGCACATAAAATGTACCGTGTAACACTAAAGTATTTAATATATATGGTATAATATATCTACAGGAAAGGCATTTGTGTAGAAGTGTGTTAGCCTGTATTTGGTAATTTGATGTTTTGCTGAAGGCTATGACTTGAAAAAGCCTGCACCTAGTGCCGAGGACCTGTCATCTCAGTACCCAAGAGCCGGTAGAATAAAGAAGTACCCTAAAGCAGCAAAACTTTGACACAGCTTTGAAGCATATGAAAACAGTATAACTCCCTAGAATTATTATGACTTAAGATCAAAGAAATGAGGCATACTTTACATAGCAAACAGGGACAGTGCACTTCACTCCAAATGTTGCTCTGCCCCCTTCTCTCTCTCTCCTCTTATTTCACATTGATGCCCCTACATTTGTTAGATGATAGAAGGAATGGGAGGTGGGGCGCTCTCCCCCCCCCCCTTAAAATTTCAAGTGGATAAAATTAATGGAGATGAGATGACTTAGAGATAAGTGGATTGGAAATGATGGAATGACAACATGCACCATACAAGTGAGAAAGTTCTCCCCCACCTCCCATAAACATGCATGCAAACCAGTATTGCACAGGCAATTACTGTAGTTTACATAGGCTTAGTTAACAGAAACTCAGGGAGCATTTAGAACAGCAATTTAACAGCGATACATGGCCTGTGGTGGGCAAAAAGGACAAAACTAGGTGTGTTTCCCCTCTAAGAATCAACCCAGGTCCTGCAATCCTAAATTATTCCAATGGAAACAACTTGGAGATAAAATGGTGGTCTCAGAGGTGACTTACTGCAGGAGCAATTGAATGCATATTTCTCTAAGCTGCACTTAGTGATAGAAAGTGTGGGGAGGGGAAGTAAGATATGGATTTGTTGACAGCCATCAGAGAAACATTGACCGCTGCCAGGTAGAGATGCCTGTAGGAATTCAACCTTTGTGAGTTCCAATACAATCTGATCTGACTTGCACCTCTCAAGCTAATGTGAGGATCAAAACATAGTTATCCTGATGTTGGATTCTTCAGGTGTGGTTCTCAGGGGGTTTTTTAAATATTATTTGGAGGAAATTATTTTTTAAATTGTGTATTCTGTTAAAAATATGCATTTAAATGCGGATTCTCAAAAATTGTTAATTTTTACCAAAACAGGCAGAGCAGAGCTGTGAACACATGCAAATGGTTCACAGACCAGAAACAGGATGATCTGTCCATCCATATTGCCACTGAAATAAGATAGCAGTTAAGCAGAAATATCAAATAATTGCAAATATTTGTGTATTCATCAGAGGAGGCATGCCTTTGAATACCAGTTGCTGGGAATCAAAAGCAGGGAGAGTGATGTTGCACTCAGTTCCTGCTTCTAGATCTCCCATAAGCATCTGGCTGGCCATTGTGAGAAGTCGGTTCTGGACATGTCCCTGGCATGATCTGGCAAGGCTCTTATGTTCTTCTTTAATCAAATACACCCACTTGTCTTTCTGCTAATTTAGGTATTATACTGTATTTTTCACCCTATAGGACGCACTTTTTCCCCTCCAAAAATGAAGGGGAAATGTGTGTGCGTCCTATGGGGCGAATGCAGGCTTTCCCGGGCTTCCTGCTGCTCTGCGCCACCCTCCGGATCCCGGCGCGAAGCCCGACGCGAAGCCGCGTGGGGCTCCGGAGGGTGGCGCAGAGCTGCCTGCGCTCCCGGACTTCCTGCATTCCGAAGCCTGGTGCGCGCTGAAGAGCGCACCTCTCCGCGAGCCTGGGGAGACCAGCGCGGCTCCCTAGGCTTGCGGATAGCAGGCTGCTTCCCCCGCGCCTGCCCCATGCCTGGGGGGGGGATTTTTTCTTTATTTCCCCCCCCCAAAAAAGGTAGATGCGTCCTATGGGGTGGTGCGTCCTATGGGGCGAAAAATACGGTAACTTGGATCTAAATCGGTCATAATTTGTACCCAAAGTTCAACTTTACGTGAAAATACATGCAGGGAAAAGGGACTAACATTGTGTCCCAAAATTTCTGCAACAGTGCCATCACAATGTCCATGTAACATGGCTTTGGAGTGTTGCAGTGGTGTAGCTGTGGTACTCCTCTGCTTGTATGTATAACATTTCTTCAAATGTGGTTGTAAAATCACCACCACCACGACCATTGGTAGGGGATTCTTGGCAAGTGAAACAGACTTCAGAGAGGAATATTTTTTTTACAAATTCAGTGGGATGGCTCTTACAGAATCATTAATAGAATTTGGCCAACATCAAAATCTAAAGTGAATTTGGGGCCTCCTACTACGCAAAACATCTGAGGAATTATGAGGGTTTTAGCAAGGCCGTCGATTTGTTTCTTGGCAGTGGGTATCCCAGATATCTCTATTTTGCCACGGGATTTTGCCTCAAGCAAAACTCAGGGTAATGTGGATGAGAAAGTTTTAATAAGATGAGTGAAAACTGTGTCAGAACTTATCACTGCTCCTAACACTATACCGCAGGGGTGAATAACCTCTGTCAGCTCAAGGGCCTCATTCCCTTCTGGTCAACTTCCCAGGAGTCACATGACAGTGGTAGGTGGAGTCAGGGGCAAATGTGGGCGGGGCAACAATGGCAAATTTTAGCTTTGTAGATTAGTTTCTATTTACACTCAGACACTCCATCCTAACATCCATCCAGACAAGCAAGAGTTATTATCTGAGTGTGAGGGCACACACTCCAACCTGGAAGAAACACTCAAGTGATTAGAGGCCCATGAGGGATGTGGTCTGAGGAGAGACGGCTTCACTGGGGATGGGGTGTAAAATGGGGAGAGTTCAAGACAAGCCTGCTAAGGGGCAGCGGTTCCCAGAGGCTTAGTATACAGCCTAAGGTGGGCTTGCTTGCAATATCAGCTCCAGAAAACCTTTGCTTAGGGCTCATCCCACAAAAATAATCTATAGGGGAACTCTACTGGAAACAAATGCTGCACATCTGAAAACACACGGGAGGGGAAAACCACTAACATCCATAATATGTTTTCACCACCTGCCTTCATAATGTCTTTTTTTAAAAAAAGCAAAAGTCCCCTTATTTCATAATTAATATTGCTTTTAGCCTCAGTAAAACTGCATTAGTTTCGAACTTTGCTTTGCCAAGTACAAAGATTACTAGACCTTAAAAAAAAAACACAGTCAAAATCAATTAGGGGAAATTTGATTTCAATCGACAGGATAAAAGGAAGGTAATATTCAGGTTCATTTTTGATTGTGATGATACATCTCACATATGGCCTTAAGTACAGAAAACAGTACTCAGAGGGATTCCGACAAAAAGAGAATTGCCCAAGGCAAACTAACCACATGAGTTCTTCTGATTGGTTAGTGCTATCATTAGTGCCACTGCTGTTTAAGAACTACACATGGACAGGACAGGGTGACAGCTAAGACTTTAAAGCCTATGTGTTTTTCAAACAGCTTTTCAAACTGTTTTTCATGACAGATTTTTTTTTTCCAGCTCTATCATTAACTGCTGACAAGCTGACAGAATAAATACTTCAGCCTTTCAGAAACCATCTAACAATCTTCTCCTTTCCCCACCACCCTGCCATGACACCCCCACCCCGTCCACCACCATTTTTATTGGGGGGGAGGATATGTTGGGAGAGTAGATAAAGATGCGAGTTGCTTAGAGTCTTACCTCATCAGCTTGGGTGAGGAGTTGGGCGAATTTCTCATGCCTCCGTTTCGCTGCTTCTTTTTGGGCGAGAGTGTCGTCAGCTGCTGCTCATCTTCAACTGGAAATACAGGCAACCCATGATGAGGTTAGGATCAGCTCAGAACGCCACATGTCATACAGGCGAAATAGCCAATGAACACGCACACGCACACAATTCCATTCACACACTGATACTTCACTGCTATCTTGTCTATGTTCAATAAAGACCAAACTGGTGTTAGTCAAAATAGATCAGTTTGAAAGACGAGGAAGAGGAGGAGGAAAGAGACTGAAGAGATTATGACATGCTTTCATAAAAGATCATCTTTTTTTCTTTTTTCTTTTAGTTAAGCTGCGTTTTGGGAAATGGAAATTAGTGCCCTGCTGAATACACCAAAAGATGAAGTCTATTCAGAATCCAAACACTGAACGTTACCAGACTACACTTTATTAAAGAACCCAATACCCATCGGTTTTGACTCCTCGAATGCCAGACCACAGAGTCTTTGTGAAGAGATGTGCAGCATTCAATGCCTTGATATTCAATGCTTGCAATAAATAAAAACTCTGCGGCTGCGCATTGATCTCCAGCACAACTCAGAACTCATCGCTTCACCCTTTATCACAAAAGGGGATGTTATCACAGGAGCAGGTGGAACGAGACCAAATGACGGGAGAACTTCCTGTATAACGAAGGATGGGAATTGTGGCAGAGGTTCTTTTGATGGGGATGAAGTGCACTTTGAGTGGAAGATCATCTTCTGAATAGTAAAACAATAAGAGCCAACCGCCTTAATATTATTAAAACCAAAACCGCCTTTGGCTAACACTACTGCACGAGGGTCTTCACCTCACCCAAAATTACAGCAAGTTTCCTTACAAGCTAGCAGTAAGTACCATATTTACTCAAGTCTAATGTGCCATCAAATGTAATGTGCACCTCAATTATCAGAACCTTGAAACCAAAAAAAGTATTTGCTGGCGAATGTAAATGTGCCATCAAATCTAATGCACACCTTAATTTTTGCAATGTAATTTGGCCAAAAGTGAGCATTAGATTCGAGTAAATATGGTATTTAACCACTATTGTTAATGTTTAAGGCTCTATCATTTATCACTCTAAGCAGATCGGAGCTCTGCCAGTTTAAAGAGTTTCTTTCTGTCAATGTTCCATATGAGAAATTTACACAAACAAAATAAAACAAGTTTATTTCCATCTTGTAACTAAAAAATAAAAATAAGACTAAAAATGACTGAAGTGTCTGAGCCTTAGGTAGAAGTTGCTTCCAAGTTAAAAGAAAAAGAGCAAAAAGTACATAAGTGAGAGTGATGTTATGAATTACCATGAGAACTGTGTCCAAAGAGCAGGACGAAAATTAACAAAAGAAACAAAGAACTATGTGGATATAACAATGACCCACTTAAAAGGTAGATCTGATTTAAAATACTAATCCATTTCCACAGAATTATAAAATGCATCTTTCAAAAAAGACAAGAACAAGGAAATGCCATTCTGCATGGCACAAGCACTGCAAAAGTCAAATTGCTTAATTTCCTGAAATGATCCCTGCCAAAAGGGATCACATAGGAAGCATCACCACCATCAGTTTGATTGGGAGAGAGTTACCGTATTTTTTGCTCTATAAGACTCACTTTTTCCCTCCTAAAAAGTAAGGGGAAATGTGTGTGCGTCTTATGGAGTGAATGCAGGCTGAGCGGCTCTCACAGAAGCCAGAACAGCAAGAGGGATTGCTGCTTTCACTGCACAGCGATCCCTCTTGCTGTTCTGGCTTCTGAGATTCAGAATATTTTTTTTCTTGTTTTCCTCCTCCAAAAACTAGGTGCGTCTTGTGGTCTGGTGCGTCTTATAGAGCGAAAAATACGGTAAGCATGTGTTTTATGTTGCCACTGAAATCAATGGTATATAAAAGCACTTGACTTCAGTTGCATTTTCACTGCTTCTAGGGAATTCTAATTGCAACGCAATACATAAGAAATTGAAGAAAAATGCAGCTAAAATTCATACAGCATCTAGCACGGCACATTACAATTGCTACAAGAGGCAGAAAAATAAGTGGTCCACCAAGACCTTCAGCAATTTTCAACTGGCCCATGGCAGGGGAGGGGGGAAGGTTTGGGAACCACTGTATTAACTGATCCCCAATTAACTGCTTCCTGACTGAAGCAATGAGCAGCACATATGGATTGCAAATGAATTTTTTTTAAAAAAATTAAAACGAACGTTTCTAAACATTACTACAGACCATGAAAAGCCAACAGCAGAGCCCACTGCAGCTGGCACCATTTTAAAAAACACACACAAAAACCCCTTTTTATTACAATTTTGAAGGGCTGGTGCTGATTGGAGAAGAGCCAAACCAGGTAGCTGAAGCACCTGTACTTTCCTTTTTCCACAATATGTCTCTTCTCTACTTAGTGAAGGACATACCTTTTTTAAAAAAAGGAGAAGGGGGGACAGGGGCATCAGGGGCACTTTCCCTGCAGGCCCACTGCGGGTTTACCAGGTGGCAGAAGTGGGAGCAAGTAGCAGGTGGAGTCAGTGGCACTGCAATGCCCATTTTTGCACCTTTAAAAGCTTGGCCTAATGCTAAGTGGGGGGGTTAGGTATTATAGAGGGAAGCAGAGGCTGGTCACTACAACTGCTTGGCCTGGTGCTCCCCCACTAAGCACCAAGTTTTAAAGGAAGAAAAAGAAAGCAGGTAAAGGCAATACCAGCACCCTCACCATCTGGCGGGCTTATGGGATGTACTTGTGGGAGATGTTCTGGGGAAGGGCCTGCTTCAGTTCAAGGTTCCTTGAACTCAGGCACTCTCAAATGCCCGGTGAAGCAGATTCATTTTAACTACACTTACAAAGATGATGTGTGGCCAGCCCTAGGAACTAAGTCCCAGCACCGCTGAAAACATCTTGCTCCATGCCTTCGCCACCTGCACTTGACTTTCAGATGGGACTTGGAGCAGAGCTTTATCCAACGAGATCTCATCACCACTATTCAGGATGCAAAAACCTCTAAATTAAGAGTGCTGCAATTTGCATGGCGTGGGACAAAGCATTTGCAGACAAGAACTTTGCTCCAACCCCTCTCTTGTTTGGGCATCGAGTTAAATCTGTTTGAATTGGGCAAGTGTTTAGGGGAAGGGGGGGAATGCAAACTCCCTCGATATCTTCTTGATCCTCTTATCCCAAAGTAATTCACTTTACACATTGAGCAGTAGTATTTATTTATTTATTTATTTATTTATTTATTTATTTATTTATTTGCCACCTTAGATACTTAAGACTAGAAAGGTGAGATAATAGTTATTTAGGTAAATCATTTGGGGGGGGTATAAGGGAGAGGATGCTTCCTAAAGTATGTCGATCCCAAGACAAAATAGAAATTGCTGGTTAAAATAACACAGAGATGGTTTCAAACGAAAAGGGTAATAACAACCAAATTTTAATTTACATGAACTAGATCTTGCTCTCAACCACTTGGCCTGGCCTCCCTGGAAAGGTAGACATCGGGATTCCTCTATAGCAGGCTTCCTCAGCCTCGGCCCTCCAGATGTTTTTGGCCTACAACTCCCATGATCCCTAGCTAGCAGTACTGGTGGTCAGGGATGATGGGGATTATAGTCTCAAAACATCTGGAGGGCCGAGGTTGAGGAAGCCTGTTCTATAGATCCCCCCCCCAAACACACACACCTCAAGTTTCTCACACCTCTGAAGTCTGGAGAACTCTTAATTGGTTGTGAGTAATGGGACTTGTTCAGAAAACTGGTCCCAAGAACAAAGCTAAGAATGCAAAACACTGAAGGCAAGCAGGTCTCATTATGGTGTCCCCCCCCCCCCCGAGCTTCATAAACTAGCTCTGGATCAGGCGTCCATTGTGCCAGTTTAACCTAAGCTGACATAATTTACACCAGCTTTCTATGCTTAGGATGGCCCAATTAATTGTTAACACTGCATATTTATTGAACTACCTTTTAATGAAAATGTGTTCCTTTTTGCTGAACTGATAAAATTATTATTGTTTGTTTGTTTGTTTAACTATTCTGGAAAATAAACCAACATCAATACATGTACAGAATTATGCAGGCTTCCTTTTATCAATTCTGAAATACAGAGGTTCAGGAATCTGACACAGAATATTGTAGGATCTGAACTCCCGTCCCATAAAATCCAAGACTTCGGTTTTCTAGATATCTTTGATTGTAATACATAATATACAGTACCATCCTTGCAACAACCTAGAGCTTACTTTTGCCTAATAGGCACAGCATTAAACGGTTTTATCTTTTGAGGAATACTTGGTGTAGGAGAAGCATCAGACAATGGCTAATGAGGCTTCAGATACTATGATTAGACTGCAGTTTAGCTTTAAAGTCACAAGGATGTTTTAAAATCTTTGATTATTCATATATATATATATATATATATATATATATATATATATATATATATTATTCCAATGACATAACCTCCAGACAATGTTTCATGAAGTGATTTAAGATGTGCTGGTAATTTTAATGGCCTTTGTGCAAAGGCGAACATCTGAAACAACATCTTACTTGGCTTTTATCCTCAATTCTTACTTTAAGCACATTCAAGAAAATGACTTCAAAGAAGCAGTGGTCAAGGTCTTTAGCTATTTCAGTTATTTTAATACGCTTATAAAAATAAATCTGTCACCTTCATTGTCTCATCTATGTCACCAACAACACAGTTAACAGGGGCTTTTAACAAAACCCAACTTTGCTGATCCCAAAGTAAGTTGTAACAGCTAACAAGATTAATCAAACATTAATGCAAACTTGTACACTTGCCAAGCTTATTGATGAAAAAGGTAAAGATTTCAAAGCCAGCCAAACAGGAAACACAAAACCAACCAGAAACCATTAGTTGACTAGCTATCTCGATTAAGGTATTAATCACTACATCTGGAGAAACTCACATCTGCAAGGACTTAGCTGAGCATTAGTAATGTCATTTTCACATTGAAAATGTTCAGATTGCACAACCCATGCACAAAGCAGTATCGGTTGCCTGATGCATCCGGCTTATGGGGCTACCTACAGAGCTCTCGGTTCAACCCCGGCTTTTTGTTCGGGTAATGGCAGCATTTGGAAGGTAGGCTGCGTGCCCTTTGCAGTCTACAGTAGGAAGTTTTTCCATGCTCAGCAGAGTTAAGGGGCAGCAGCGAGGGATTGCTGGGTAGAAGGAGGGCTCCTTTGCGGTTATTAACAAGCGTAACTGGTTCCGGGACTCCATCAGTGGACTTGATGCCAACTACTGCATGGGTACATGAGCTCTTGGACTGAACTGAGCGGTTTGAGTAACTCGGTTTAGCTTCATTCTTTACCTCTAAACAATAAGGAAAAAGCGCAAATTAATGCTTTGTGCATTAAAAAGACTGCCCAAACTACACTGATGTATCAGGTTTATGTGGCAACCTTGGGCTTGCAGCAGTTGCCTCCGAACCCAAGTCCACACAGGCTCCAAACTGCATGAAAAGGGATTCACCAGCTTTTCATTAAACTTTTTTCTCCATGTTCTGAACCTCCCCCCCGCCCCATCACAACTACAGACTCTTGTGCTGCGTTGTAGTCACCATGGAAGATTCAGCATGCAGGTTTTTGGATCCTGGCCTACGTGTGTGGTCAGCTTCATTTATTCTAAAAATGTACTTTTGCAAAAATAAATATATGAGGTTCATTTCACTATATTATCATCATCTGTAAGCAATAATCCCAACCTAGAGGATGTGCATCCAATGCAATCTTTACTTCCCACATGTTGATAAAATCTATCTATCTATCTATCTATCTATCTATCTATCTATCTATCTATCTATCTATCTCTCTTTTCATGGCAGAGGAGACAGATTCTCTCAGTTCACCCAAAATAACAGGGGAAGCATCTATGAATATGCTAACAGAGCTAGGTAGCTCCATTTACAACATTTTCAGGCACTTAATCATGAAATAAGCTTTATTTGATGGGACTAAATGAAGTTGAATCCTGGTGTCCTGACTTAACTGAGTTGCGTATTGGATTATACAACTTCATCTTCAGGCTGGCTGGGTGGCGGGGGGACTACTAATGTTTCTGGACTATTGCTAATGTATTCCCCCCCCCTTTTTGAAGATGCACACTTGCACAGCATTGCTAATCCACCCTTCATCCACCAGGATCCCAGGGCAGTTTACAACTGGGACATTAAAACAGCAATACTATAAATCCTAAAACAATACTTCATGCAAATAATGCTATACACAATTAAAATTAGCCATATTATTGTAGCAAACTAAGAGCTTTGTTTTCAGCTAGTTTCCCCCAGCGTTCCACCCCCAGGTCTGTGTGATGAGACATGTATTCTAATGGCATCAAAAGCCTAGTAGTGAAAGTGCTGGACACCTCTAAGGGGAGGAAGGACCCCCCGTCTTCCATATCACCAATAAATAAGCTAAATTCATTGGTGGAACAACAATTTTAGATTTTATTTTATTTGGTTGCGTTGTTATTTAGACATGGTTTAAATCATCATCATTTTATTATTTATACTCTGCACATCTAGCTGGGTTTCCCCAGCCACAATGAGTGGCTTATAGCATGTGCATAATTCTATATTAAAGTGATTTGAGGTGCAATCGTCTTACACGTTTACCTGAAAATAACCCCACTGTATTCAATGTGGCTTACTCATAGGTACATACATATTTGCTTGAGAGGAGGAGGCCCCATGGAGTAAGCATTTATAGGATTACCTTGTCATTTTAACCACCCTCAATACATTTGGGCACCTGAGGTGAACCACAAATTGGTGCCGTCCCCCACCCACCAAGGAAGAAGGGGTGAGTGAATATATCTACACCAGGAACAAGGGTGGGAGGAGACTAGCAGCCCTCCTATTTGCAAAGAGGCCTCTGTAGAGGTGGCAAGGGGAAGGGCTGTTGAGGAGACAGAAGATCCAACAGATCAGGCTGTGGCAGTAGTGAGCGGGTTATTCCTTGGTGTCTGAATCTGCTGCCCCTTTGGTTCCTGATGCCTGAGGCAATCTCCTCACCTTGCCCCATGGGTGGGCCAGCCCTGTACAAAGCCATGCTACACTAGTGATCCCAACTACTTCAAAAAGCGAATAAAGCACATGAAGAAATTTCAGAGTAATGAAAGCAAACTTTTATGCTTATAAATATATTATAATACTGGTAAAGAAAAGGGAGCACAGGGAACTTGTGTGCTGATAAGCACGTATCTTTGTATGTACAGGAAGGTATGCAGAGTTCTGCAATCAAATAAGTAGCTCACAAGTAAATTGCCGATTGGGATGTATACATAGAACCCAGATGTCAACCAGTTGCTTTCTAGAAACAGGAAACATGTCTCTATCACAGAAAGCTTATCACATGCTATCTACACCAGATACATTAAAGCTTGAAAGAGTTATTCCGGTTTGCTTTTTAACAAATTCCATATGAATGGCTTAATCCTGTGCCCGCCAAATTCAGGAGGGGGGGGGGAATCAAAGTTTTCACCGTTAACATTTTGCATCTGCAGCCTTGCTCCAGGAGTAATTCCTCAGGGTGCATGCATGTGAACATGTTTCATCTAAAGGTTATCTGAAAGACTTGCTTGTGTGTTATCTTATGAATGGCAGTATCAAGGATGCCAGCCATGACCTTTATTTCTAGCAAAGAGTTAATAACGCAGATGGCATCTTGGTTTCATATGAGTGTACCAACAGGGATCACTCCAGGAGCTACAACTAGCATAAGACCTAAAATGCAATGAAAATGATAACTACTATCATGTACCCTTTCTAGTTTATACAAAACCCTTGGACAGAGAGGCAAAGCAAAGCTAACTGTGAAAAGACAGTGCGCACAGGTAGGCTAGGTGTAAAAAGTGTAAGAGGTGGAGTTGGTGGAGCTGCAGAACCCAACAACGCTGAAAAACCAAGGTAACCTTTTCCAGGAACAGTCAAGGGAAGACTGAACATCCCTACCAGATATGGCCCTCCCTAGGTTCAAGAAGACTATAAGGAGAGCTCAGCTGGGTCAGAACAAATTTGCACTTAATCTAACACCCTGTTTCCACTGGTGGCAAACTAAATGTCTCTGGGAAGCCCATGAGCAAGGCTTGAAGATAAATAGCTACTATCCATATAGAGAAATATACACATTCTATTTGCCTTTTCACAGTGGTTGCCAATCTGGTCCCCTCCAAATGTTAGGAGTACAACTTTCATCATGCCTGACCACTGGTCATGCTGGCTGGTAAAAAAGCCAATGCAATTCTGGGCTGCATCAATAGGAGTATTGCATCTAGATCAAGGGAAGTAATAGTGCCACTGTATTCTGCTCTGGTCAGACCTCACCTGGAGTACTGTGTCCAGTTCTGGGCACCACAGTTCAAGAAGGACACTGACAAACTGGAACGTGTCCAGAGGAGGGCAACCAAAATGGTCAAAGGCCTGGAAACGATGCCTTATGAAGAACGGCTAAGGGAGCTGGGCATGTTTAGTCTGGAGAAGAGGAGGTTAAGGGGTGATATGATAGCCATGTTCAAATATATAAAAGGATGTCACATAGAGGAGGGAGAAAGGTTGTTTTCTGCTGCTCCAGAGAAGCGGACGCGGAGCAATGGTTCCAAACTACAAGAAAGAAGATTCCACCTAAACATTAGGAAGAACTTCCTGACAGTAAGAGCTGTTCGACAGTGGAATTTGCTGCCAAGGAGTGTGGTGAAGTCTCCTTCTTTGGAGGTCTTTAAGCAGAGGCTTGACAACCATATGTCAGGAGTGCTCTGATGGTGTTTCCTGCTTGGCAGGGGGTTGGACTTGATGGCCCTTGTGGTCTGTTCCAACTCTATGATTCTATGATTCTATGGCTGGTGCTGATAGCTGTTGAGTCTATAGAGGTAGCAACAACTCCACACCACTGCCTTTTATTGGTGTGGAGTATGCGATGCACAGGGATGCAGGTGGCGCTGTGGGTTAAACCACAGAGCCTAGGACTTGTCGATCAGAAGGTCGGCGGTTCGAATCCCCGCGACGGGGTGAGCTCCTGTTGCTCGGTCCCTGCTCCCGCCAACCTAGCAGTTCAAAAGCACGTCAAAGTGCAAGTAGATAAATAGGTACCACTCCGGCAGGAAGGTAAACGGCTTTTCCATGCGCTGCTGTGGTTCGTCAGAAGTGGCTTAGTCATGCTGGCCACATGACCCGGAAGCTGTACGCTGGCCAATAAAGCAAGATGAGCGCCGCAACCCCAGAGTCGGTCGTAACTGGACCTAATGGTCAGGGGTCCCTTACCTTTACCTTATGAGATGCACAGCAGCTGTCCGATCACAGCTACATTAAACCCTGGACAAAACGCATGATGTGACCTCATCACCCAGCATGTTTCTCCACCCCTCCTCCATTTTACTGGCTGCCACTTGGCAAGGAGACTCAAGAGCACAATGAGTTCATGTCACACATTTTGGGTTGCTAGCCATTACCAGGAAGAGGGGGGAGAACAAGATGCAAGGCCAATGTCTTTGGCGGCAGCCCATGTCTAAAGAAACTAGTCCTAATCTAGGTGTCTAATCCATGCATGTAGAGGGACATAATTTTGGTTATAACTAATTTTGGCCTGCAGAAATCTTGTTCCAGAGGCACCCGATGTCATTAAAGCTTGAGTTATGTAAAGACAACTCTGGACTTTCGTTGGAATTTTCTTTCCTTGATATTTATTTGCTACATTCAAGTTAATTTTAATGATAATCAAGTCCCGAAGCATTTTTTAAAAAGTAACCAATGTAGATAATTGGGTATTTCCATGCCTGTGGCACTCTCTGCTATATTCCCTTTGAATGTGCACTTGCCACAACTAAAAAAAAGGGGGGGGCTTTATGTAGCTTTAATTTAAATGTAACAAGGCAGAATACCAGCGCAGCATTTTGAAACAAATGGCTGAAACTAGCTCCTGCATGATTTGCCTGGAAGCAGCGCCAAGAATGCATTTAAAATAAAATGATTAAAAAAGGAAGAAAAAGGAACTCGCCCACTGCCAGCATCAATATTCTTTGGAATTGTTCAACATCCAATAATCACTGTGTCTCCAGATGCCTATGGAGTATTAATCTGCATTAATGGCAAAAACCTCATATTTATTTCTCATCCTACTCAAGCATTATGAGCCATGAAGCATAGCATAGCTGTGTTTTCCACTATTTCTTGCCACACCCTAATCATAGACACTATTTTGTTCCCTCCCCTCAATTTACAGTTTCTTACCTCTTCTTGAGGAACCAACAAGAGCAAATACTAGGCTTCTATTTTCTGGCAGTTTACATAAAATCCCCCTTCAGCTATTCTCTGAGCATGTTAAACAAACATGCAAGGGTGGAGGGTGGGTCAGTGAGAATCTATGCCTTAGCTCCACCCGCTATTCTCATTGACCTCCATTAGATGCACAGAGACTGACTGAAGTGGGGAGCCCCCCCTGTAATCATCCACCTCTGATTTGTGGAGGGTAACAGGAACAATGACAGGGACAGAGCTAGCACACTAATCCCCTTTAACAACAACCCCCCCCCCCAAAAAAAAATCTTATTTAACATGCTTAGAGAATATGCCTTGCTGGGTTACGATGAGCTACGAATTCTGAAACACACACACACAAAAATGATCAAGATTTCTGGTGACCAAAGTTCGGTTTGATTCAGGCGTGGGCAAACAATGCCTGTCTTCCCATTTTTCAATGACAATGCCTATTTAGACTTATCTACTTATGACTCTGTGAATCAGGCATCTGAAAAGACTCACAACGGTTCCTCCAAACTGTCAGCTATTGCTGTGATTTTACCCAGCACCCTCTGTACAAGACAACAGATTAACCATTAGACTAGATATGTTGAAAATATACAGCTTCAACCTTTCCCCAGCTAGCTCAGAGCGATGTATGGATGATTATTTCAACCGTCAGCTGCCGCATAGACTTAAACCCCTGCACAATAACTCCTGGATTCATCTGCCCCTTGTCAAACTCACACAGCCTTACTTTGAATATACGTGGTATGGCAGTTTCACTGCGGATCTAGAATAATCCAGACGGCCGCTGTCTCTTTGTTAACAGGAAGTTGAGCTGATGAGTTTGTAATGCATTTCTTATCAAAGGTAGTTAAAAAAAATGCACTCAGTCGGTCTGGGTTGGAGTTTATCATATACTCAAAGAGAGTTAAATCAAAACATTTAATTTTTTGTTCGGAGAGATAAAAATTCCTTGCAAGTTCCTTAAAAAACAACGAAAACAAACCCTTCCAGTTATTTGTTCATACATTGGCCATTAATACTTCAGTTTCTTTCCATTTCCGAAGCAAGATAAGTAGCAAATAATTGATTATCAGAAATACAGGGTCATGATATAAAGTGTTTGTTCTCTAAAACAGTCAATCTGAATGAAAGGGAAGGTTTGCAGACTTGTTTAGGATTGATGCAAGAATCTGTGAATTTCTTTTCCCAATGAGAAAAACTAGGAACATTGGTTGTTGCACTTAAATGTCAGAAGGTTTGAAAATATCACTCTCAGATCTGTGAAAGGAAAACAAGGTGAGGGGACCAGAACTGTACACAGTATTCCAAATGTAGTCGCATCATAGTTTTGCAGAACAGCATTATTATATTGGCAGTTTTATTGTCAACTCCTTTCCTAAGGATTCCTAACATGGAATTTGCCCTTTTCACAGCTGCCACATACTGGGCCAACATCTTCATCAAGCTATCCACTATGACACCCAAGGTCTTGCTCCTGGTTAGTCACCAGATCCCATGAGCGTATATGTAAAATAAATAATAATAATAATAATAATAATAATAATAATAATAATAAATGTCCCAACATGCATCGCTTTACACTATTTTTCATTGAATTGCACTTGTCAATTGACCACCCATTCATTCATTTGGAGAGGTCCTTTTGGAGCTCTTCAAAATCCCTTTTTTGTTGTTTTAATTGTCCTGAGCAATTTAGTATCATCAGGAAACTTTGCCGCCTCACTGTTCACTCCTATCTGTAGATCATTTATGGTCAAATTAAAAAAGCATATGTCCCGATATTGATCCTTGGGGGGGATTCCACTTTCTTCACCTGTCCATTTATTCCTGCTCTGTGCTTCCTGAAACTTATCCAATTCCTGATTCACCTCTAATCTTATTCCTTGACTACTAAGCTTACTGATAAGGTACTTTGTTGAAACGTTTTTGAAAGTCGAAGCACACAATGTCAACCCAATCATTTCTGTCTATATGTTTGTTGACACTGTCAAAGAACTCTAATTGCTTCCTGAGACAGATCCTGCCCTTGCAGGATACTTCAGTAACACTTGTTCTTCCATATACTTGGTTATTTTATCTTTAACAATACTCAAATTTTCCTGTGATAAATATTAAGCTAACCAGTCTGTAATTTCCAGGATCCTCCCCCCACCCCCAATTTAAAAAATGGTGCTACATTGGCTAATTTCTAGCCACATTTGAGTTATTTGAGAACTATCAGGTAGATGCCATCTGGCCACAGTAATTTGTCAGTTTTTATTTTGCCTTTAGGCCTCTAACTTAATCTCTCATTGCCATAATTTGCCTCAGTTCCACTTTCTCTTGCTGCATTTCTATGTCTGGCTCACCTCATTCCTCACTTCTCCATTTGCTGTCTCACTGCTGAAATTTTGCAAAGCATAATGTATACTGCTGGCTCAGGGCTGGGGCTGGTATCAGCCCCAGAATCCTTGGAGAACTCTAGGGGATCTGTACCCCAGAAAAGCCCATGGGCACTGATAAGTACCATGAGCTTCCTCGAGTGGTGCTCTCAGGCACTGTGGGAAATTTTAAATGGTGGCGCATAGCCACCAGGTAAGCCCAAGGCCATAGTTTCCATCCAACTATGGCCCAAAGCCACAGTTTCCACCAACTTAATAGGGGTCCCATAGGCAGCACCTTGTTGAGGGCCCCCTCAAACCTGAAGCAACCCTGATCAGGATCCCAAATGCTGCACATTACTCCCTCTGCACATTATTCTCTCTGCACATTATTTTAGTCCCTCTTCCAGTGGTAGGTCCTTGTAAACCCTGGATGTTCTTCCCCAAGGGAAGGAAGACCTTTCTGCTCATACGCAGGGTTGGCTGTTGCAATCAGTTAAACAAACAATAAAATGACCTTTTCCCCACAATGTTCATTATATCAATGACTAGGCCAGTGGTCAGCAAACGTTTTCAGCAGGGGGCCGGTCCACTGTCCCTCAGAACTTGTGGGGAGCCGGGCTATATTTTGGAGAGAGAGAAAAAAGAGAACAAATTCCTATGCCCCACAAATAACCCAGAGATGCATTTTAAGTAAAAGGACACATTCTTCTCATGTAAAAACACGCTGATTCCCAGACCGTCCGTGGGCCAGATTTAGAAGACGATTGGGCCGGATCCAGCCCCCGGGCCTTAGTTTGCCTACTCATGGACTAAGCAGCCAAAATTCTCTTTCCCCAGTACTCCAGCAAACAATCTAAAATGTGAGAAACAGTTGTGCACATGCAGAAATGATGGTGCCAGGTGCAGAGCATCAGTTGCAGGTTGCCAAAAATGTACACAAATGACATTTTGCAGCATAGTTGGATTGGCCTACATATTATGCCCCTATAGGTAGAGACATAAATCTGGGTGCTCAAGAATGCAGCCATCACTCTGCTTTCTAACTCACATATGCCCACACTAAACATCAACTGCTAATTTGTAGGAAATTAGAATCAAGCACAATTTCCACTCTGGCACTTTTATGGCCTTATTGAACCATGCATATTTTGGGACTTTTGTCCTCTGATTCCTTCATTTTGCCTTTTCAGGCCTTTCTACAGTGCTGACTTCCTAGTTTATGAATCACTGTCTGTTTATTCAAGTCATTAAAGTGCTATTGGCAAACTGTCCAATGAAAGCTTTCAAAGATATCAGGGGGCATTTTTCTCTGTCAGCTTGACAATCCATACATGTCCATGCTGCCGTGGTATAAAAATGTTATGATTAAATTCTGTGGATGAAAATTCTACAGCCATCCACCCACTCACACATTAGTACTATTAAAATGGAACAGAAAGTTTCAGCTCTACCATTAGGTAGAACAAGGCCAGCTCTACCATTAGGCAGAATATGCCGACTGCTTCAGGCAGCAAAGGCAGGGCAAGGGTACAATAACATACCCTCCAACCTTTCTCCGATAAAAATAAGCACATCCTACCATACCCTCCAACATTTCTCCAAATAGGAATGTCCTAAGGGAAAGCAGGACATTGTGGGATCAAATCAGAAACTAAGATGGCTTCTGTAAACAGCCTCATTTGGAAGAGCCCAAATACATCTGCACACTCAGGACTTTATTTGATTTTCCATGACCACAATCACCCTATAATTACTGGGGGGGGGGGCTGCCTGCCTAGTAACATAATATTTAACCTGAAAAGTTAAATATTAGAACTTTGTATTATGAGCTACAGTTAGACTCCACCCATTGGACTTTCGCTTGTTCTACTGTTCAGTTTCAGTTCTGTTCTCTGCGCAGTCACCAACAAAGAAGCATTCTGGGTTGCCAAATTAGTTTATTCTGCAGTTATTATGAAGGGAATATGAATATTCTGCAGTTATTATGAAGGGAATATGAAGGGAAGAGCAGGACTGGGTGCTTACTGCTAAAGGCTGAAATAAAGAGAAAACTTAGTGATCTGGAAAAAGCCTACCCTACGTTACCCTATGTTTTAAATTCATTACAACCTTTTCGTTCTTCTTCTTCAGTAACTGATGGCAAAGGATGAAAGCATCCCTAGAGAAATGAAAGCACTGCTGTGCACCCTACAATTAGTTAGGCCGTAAATCAGGTCCAATTTCTGATTTTCTCAAAAGCACAAGATATTTTCAGAAAAACCAACCAAGCAACCAGTAAACTAAAAAAAAAAAAAAAAATCAATTGATTCCACAATGAGTTTCCAATCTCTCAATAGGTCTCTGTATAGCAATTGGTTAAAAAGTTTTTCCTTGATTGTCCAACAGGAAGGAAAATCTGAAGGTCACAAATATGACTAGAAGCAGGGACCCTCAAGAAGGAGTTAACAATCCTACTATAAAGTATTTTCCTCTCTGTCTTTCCCTAAACTTGCAGTATGGTTTGTCTTTTGGGTGAAATTTGAGATACCCAATTCTTTATTTTAAGAGGGTTAGCTACATTTCTTAAGGTGCTCTATGATGCACAAATTCACAGCCAATGTTGGGAGAAAATATATATTTCTCCAGAGAAAATATATGAAGGCTTTCCAAGGTCATCAAGAGCATTTCAATAAGACTCAACAATACCGTATTTCTCATTAAGTGTGTGCATATCTAAATCATATCCTTAAATTCAGGCAAACATTTTTTCTTAATCTAAAATAGATTTTTTTAAAATGAATGGCACCATGGCTCTTTTCCAAGACTCTTTTGTAAATGTAAGTTTTCAAACCTGTCTTTAATGTATTTATTTAATAATAAAATTATTGCTATTATTATTATTCCTTCTTAAAGCTTAACAGTCTCAGACTAAGCTGTAGGATTAAGATTATTTGCATATTTGGGTTTTTTGAACTGAGATACACAAAGTGTCCTTCTCTTAATATATAGCTAAGAAAGACATCCTCTGCCTTTTGTCTTGTTGCCTGAGAGAAGGTTTTGACACCAGCTACAGGAGACATGGAAGCAAGGAGTTGCAGCATCAGAAGCATTAGTGGGAACGGGCTGCGATTATGTAGTTCTGTCAAACTGTACTAGTGATCTGTCCTGCTGCTGTTGTCTGCTAGACACTAATGGAGGTTGCACCTTTGTGGCTAAATAGACTGCACAACGATCTATCACGTTAAGGTCAGTGAAGCCTCCAACATGCTCACAGGTGGATCATATTTAAAATGGAATCACCTACAATCTACCAGTTACTTGTACCTGGTGTCGTTAACTATTTATGCTCACCCAGCCTAACCAAGTTTATGTGGGCGAGCATAAATGAAGATATATACAAGTACCTTGTTGCCAAAAAGAAAAAAGAAAGAGGGGAAAGAGGGAGAGAGAGAATAGGGCCCTTGGTGATTGTTCTGTTTGCCTGGATTTAGAAGCCTTCTGTTTATTGTATACAATGTATTTGACAGGAAACTAAAGTTATTTAGTAGAGAGGGAAAGGGTCCAGCAATACACACATGGATACTTCTCTATAGCACTTAGCTATAAATCTGGAGTCCAGCTCAAAACTCCTTTCTTACTATCAGAGACTGAAATAATTCTACCCTGGACAATGGAGTTAACTTACTGTGCAGGATGTGCGACTAGCTTGGGAGAACATACCAGTAGGCATTGAGACCACAGATGCAGACAAATTTTTGATGCATATTTTAAGATGTACCCCTCTAAACCTTTCGGACTCGGGAGCTACCTTTAATCCTTGCCTGAAACAGGACACACACAATTGATTTTCATTTTTTAATATGTACACCTGCTTGCCTTTCTCTCCCCCCCCATGCTCTCTTTTATCACTTTCTGTCTTTCTCCTTGCCTTTCTCCCTCTCTTTAACAACAATCTAAGAAACTGAAAAAACAGAAAAATCCACCTTAAGAGTGCAGGGCCGGCCCATGCATGAGGTGGACTGATGCAGCTGTCTCAGGTGGCGGAATCCTGAGGGGTGGCACCTATGCCTGCCGCTGAAGAAGTGGCAGCAGTGTCTTTCAGCAAGATCTTGTGGAACTCTCACAATTGCTCACAAGATCTCACCAGAAGCTGCTGCCACGCAAACCCCAGTACATGATGCTTCAGTGGCAGGGATGGCACCTTCTTGTTTTGCATCAGGCGGCAAAACAGAATGGGCTACCCCTGTTACACTGGGTGTGATTCACTTATGGGTTTCAATCTACAACTCCACTGTGTTTTCATTTCAAACCAGTAATGAAATGTCTGGATCTTTTTAGCAGGAATATGAGCAGAAATTCACTGTTAGGAAGATCTGTGAGATAATCCAATTATATTACTGTATCAGCTCTTGGGGGCAATCTATATCTTACTGACTTTATTTATTTAGCTTCGCAAAATCATTCCTTATTATTTTGGCACTGAGTGTAGTTTTATGCTAAAAAAGCTAAGGGCCACTTCACACATTTTTTTAAAAGCCATATTGGATGTAAACCCAAACCTGTAAAATATGAATGCTGTAAGCAGGTCTTTGCAAAGATGTACACCAAACAGGGTACATGAGCTGGAATCTGCGGCTGTCTATCAATAATGCATTGGGACAAACCTGGGTTTGTTGCACAATGTGTGATATGTAATAACCTGCATCTCTTGTCTGGGATAGCTCAGTTGGTAGAGCATGAGACTTTTAATCTCAGGGTCGTGCGTTCAAGCCCCACACTGGGCAAAAATATTCCTACATTGAAGGGGGTGGACTGGATGGCTCTCATGGTCCCTTCCAACTCTACGATTCTATTATTCTTCCCAGGTGAGCATCTAGGCTTTTAATACCCTTTTTTTCAATTCTGCTACTTTTTATTTGCCAGTATTCACAGCATCCTTTCATGATTTCCGAGGCCAAATTATATGTCATCTGTGTGCCATAAGTAGAGGTATCTATGATTCCCCCCCCCCCCCCGTGGTTATGGTAATTTCTTCCCACATATGTTCCTCAAAGCCTGAGCATCTCATGAAAAGTGTTGTTAAAGTACTTTATTTGAAGCAGCTTCCGGTGAAGTAGCATTGATGTTTGCCTCAGCACATTCTAGAACCAATGCACTTCCCCTTTATATATGTTTTGGCTCCTGGAACCCAAAATTAAGGAGATAGGGTCAGGTTGTTTTTTATTTTTATGATGATGATGATCAGTACTTTTGTTCTAAAAAAATGTTTAGGGGTACTCTCATTTTCCTACTCATATTGAAATACTGCCCCTCAATGAGGCCAAACTTAGATTCACAAAATGTTTAGGGGTATGCGTACCCCTGCACCCCCCCCCAGAAAAAGCACCGATGATGAAGATTACAACATCTACCCCATGTTACATTACCTATTTGATGTGTTTCTTTGTTTTAAAAATACAGGATTATGGAATGGGGGTGTGGGAACTGAAACAAATGCTAAGATTGTGTCACATACATTTGGCTGTGTGACATTCTGACTTGAGCCAGCAGTATGGAGTAGGTTAGCAATTAAAAACAAAACCCTACAGCAGGCTTCCTCAATCCCGACCCTCCAGATGTTTTGGGACTACAATTCCCATCATCCCTGACCACTGGTCCTGATAGCAAGGGATCATGGGAGTTGTAGGCCAAAAACATCTGGAGGGCCAAGGTTGAGGAAGCCTACCCTACAGTTTGTGAATCCAACAGTGATTGTTGATCAATCGAATTTCAAGCAAAAACTATGATGGATAAGCAGTTTATCAGGGGGTGGGATATGTCCTTACTATTTATGTTTTGCAATTTTATATGTGAAAACAATTCAGAACTTTTTTAAAAAAAGAAAAAGAAAAGCAAAGCTGATTCGCACAAGCAAATGAGGCAAACCACTCAAAAGCCCATCCCACCATGCACAAAATGGATTCTGACAATGGATGCTATAGTCAGGTCCCAAGGATATTATCAGCTAGCATCAGCACACTGGTTTAGCAAAGAGTTTTTGGTGTACTGTAGACAAATCTGGAGGGTTTGGATTATTTACAGAGTGGGGCCAATGAAGTTAGCCCATCTCTAAAGCAAGCACTGCTGTGAAATACAGGCTGTTGTTGGTTGTTACCAGCCATTGAGGTTCAGCGGATCTGGCAATTTTCACCTACAAATCTTAATATACAAATTATATTTATACATCCTTTAAAAGGTTATACAGTATAAGGAAAAGGTAAAAGTTGCCAGTTCAGAGCACACAACCCTCTGAAGCATTTGTTTCCCATTAGCAAAGCTCTTTTGGCTTCCTGCCAAAGGATAACCCTCTGACTCTGTTAGGTTTCAGGGGCAACTCTATGTAAGACACTGTATAGCAGGCTTCCTCAACGTCAGCCCTCCAGATGTTTTGAGACTACAATTCCCATCATCCCTGACCACTGGTCCTGCTAGCTATGGATCATGGGAGTTGTAGGCCAAAAACATCTGGAGGGCCGAGGTTCAGGAAGCCTGCTGTATAGTGATTGTAACTAATGAGCAAATCACATACAGTGGTGCCTCGCAAGACGAAAAGAATCTGTTCCGCGAGTCTCTTCGTCTTGCGGTTTTTTCGTCTTGCGAAGCAACCCTATTAGCGGCTTAGCGGATTAGTGCTATTAGCGGCTTAGCGGCTTAGAAAAAGGGAGAAAAAAGCGAAAAAAATTCGTCTTGCGAAGTGCCTCGAAAAACGGAAAACCCTTTCGTCTAGCGGGTTTTTCGTCTTGCAGGGCACCACTGTATTGAATGTGCTCCATTTAGCTACGCGGCGGCACCATGAAGGCAAGTCAAGACTGTGGGCAATGCTTCCTACCCTCACTCTGAATGGATTAATACTTCAGCACACACACACACCCCTCAAAACTCACAGACAGGGGTAGTTTTCATACTGAGGAGAGTTTCAGTGAAAAAATGGCCCTTTTTGGCTCAGCTCAATATTTGCTTACATGTGGCATAATATAAATATTTATGTGCTTGTGTGTACATTTAGACAAGTGATAGGCATGTCTAAGTTTTCAAATGTGTTTTAATTGGAAAAAAGTAATTCTTCTCTCTCTCTCTCTCTCTCTCTCTCTCTCTCTCTCTCTGATTCTTAAGGTGGCAGCACCATCTGCTGGTATTATCTAGTAGTCTGAAGCTACCCCTACAATCTTTTTTCTTTACTTTCCCCTTAACTTCTTTCATGAAATATACCCTAAAACAGGCACATTTCTTGGCCACCATTAACGATAGGACTTTCATTAACAGCTTTCAAACACAGAAAACATAGCTTACTCCATTACCTCAGTTACGTCTTCCACAAAAGGAAGGAAATCTTAATAGCTCCGAAACCTAATACTGGTATGGAAAGACTGGAAGTCACAACAATTAAGCATGCAAACAAGTAGATAAATGAATTATCCCATTTCAGTAAAAGCTTGCAATTATAGATGCCATTGGATTGGATACTGAAATTAAATACAGCTCCTGAGAAGAGATGGTGGGGAATTTCACATTAATTGAGCTTTATTGCAAACTCTGCAATATTCTTCACTCATTTTTCCAACTACGCAAGCCAGTCAGGTTTCTTGCGAGTATCAGCAATATTTAACACACTTAACAACAATGCTTTTGAACCCAGGCCATTATATCAGTGATACTCTGGGGTTTGGGGAGGTAATTGTTTTGGAGTTAGGGTCTGATCTGATGTGCTAAAATGTGTATTCCCTTGAACTGTGCTTTAGCGAGGTAAAGATGGTTAGATTCCTTGTTAGATTTCTCATCCTGTCTCCCTACCAATATAGCTCTATATTACATGGTGGGGTGGGGGATAGAAGGCCATGCTTAATAGTACTAATAGATTATACAGTAAATACACAGGCAAATACATTTTAAAGGAAAAACTATTCTCCGAACATCTCTCAGAGGTATGTGAAGTAATCCCAGAGCTCCCCCCCCCCCCAGCCAGAGCTCAGTTTTAGCACCTCTCAGGTGGGCACAATGTCCATTTTAAGAGAATAGGGGAGAAATTCATGGTGAGCTCTGGTGCCCCTTTTTCAAGGAAAAATAGCACCGGGTAATCCTATCAATGAAATACCCCACTAATTTACGCAATCAATGTTGCTTAGGAGTCTGTGCCCTGGGACCAAAAGTATCATGATTAGGTGCATGGCAGATGGAAAGTAAAATACTATCTATACCACAAATAACCATGTTATGTGGTGGGCCCAGCATTATCAGTTTTAGGCTGGGTCACACTTTACTATTACTAAAGGTCAACTAAAGGTCAACGGAAGAAGAACACAGCATTGCAATGTTTAAAGTAGAACTATACAGATACGTGGCTCCTCAGTAACACCAAAAACAAAAAGATTCGAAAAACGGTTAGAGCCAACAACACAATTGAATAAACTTTAAAAAACAGCAAAACAATATGCTTTGTTCAGCTGCAAACACAAGCCCCACTGAATTCCTAAATATATATATCTAGAAAGAAGAAAGGGACACATCAAAATTAATGTGATACTACAAGACAGACCAATTACAATACCTCTGGGGGCATGCAAATGGCTACTTGACGATGGGCATTGAATAACTGTAGCAGTACTGTAGGTCATGATATCCATTACAGCTGTCAGGAGGATAGAAAACAATAATGTTATTCTCACAAACCACCCAATCGGGCCGAGGTCATATAAGGTTAACAAAAGCCGAACTGCAGCGGTCCAAGTTTGAGTTACATCAGCGCTGTCAAAAGACCAGCAGAACAGAACTGTAAACCCCACCCCTGTTCATGACACAGAGGCCTCCAGAAATACGTTACAAAATATGAACATTTCTTTTTCATGATTACAAGATGGTGGAAAGGGAAGTCAGAAGAGATGTCTTGCATTTCACAGAAACACACTGCACCTCCAACACCTGAAGGCCAGGATTTGCCCACATGCAACTGTGTCCCAGAATGCAGGCTTTTCCTTTATATCCCATAAAATTCATTGACAACTCAACCACCCACTACCTGCACAGCCTCACTCCTTCATCTCCTTATCATTGTCCCAGTTACATTTCTTGGTTTGACACTACAGTGTGATGAAACATTGGGATCCATCTTCTCTATATATTTATATTGATTCCTGACATACACCATTACAGGATTCGGTGCAACATAGTTCCATTTTCTTCTAAATAAACCCACCAACACCAGATTTGTCAGTGAATGTATTAATGCAACAAATAACCCCAGTTATAAATACTGAAGATTAAATCTGTAAAATAATAGTAAAAAGTGGCAATAGAAGAAGGCAGAACTGAAGCATATTTCAGCAATATAGAGTAGCAGAACATGTGTGGCCTATCATTTTTGGTAAATGACGGCAAGAGAGAAAAGGCAAAGTAACACAATAAAATGGAGCTATGGGTATGTGATAGCTAAATCTGATTACATTTGCAAAAGAGAGAGAAAGAGAGCTCTCCCATAAAGAATATATTCTAAAACATCCACCAAAGTACATAGTACTTTGGCTAGAATTGATTGTTATGGGGGAGCCCAGACTGGCAATTTCATGAGTGGAAAATAAACTGTAAGCTAAGAAATCTAGCAGTGATAACTAATGGCAGTGATACTTACAACGGCGATTTGATCTCTAACAGAAAAAGTACTCTAAAGGATGGATGTATGCAGCCCAGGTCATTTTTCCATATAAAAACAAAATAGGATCAAGGCACTTCTGCGAAATAACAAACGGTTGCTATACGTTTCCACTGATTCAATCGCTAACAAAAATATTACACCGATAACACAGGAATGGCTCCAGAGGGTAGCAGCAGACTACTTATGATTGTGACATGAAGGAAGGAGAGTGTCATTTCACATATATCTGTGAAATGTGATGATGTGTTTTAAAACTTATGGAAATGATCCTTTCCTCCCTCCCTCTTTTTAAAAAACAAACACCTATGTCAGAACAATCACCTAAAACTTCATTCTTCAAATGAGTTGAAGTACAAAGTCTGGTTATTACGGGTGTGCATGGAACATAATGGGCATTCCCTCTGCAAAAGCTATGAGGCAACTACTGGATTGTGCTGCATTGGGGGTTTGTTGGATGAATTGTTAGTGTACTTTGAATTATCCTGAAGGATACACAGGTTCGTCTTTAAGCCTTCTTTTAAAAGAATTTTAATTTCATGTGGGTCATCTACCTCCAACTAATTTATTTGTTCTTTGAAATGGAGGTATAGGAGAACAATGACAGCAAAAACAGCTGGCTTGTTTACCTAAGATACGAAAAGGAACAACACCCACCTGCAGTATATGCTAAGAGACTTCTGAATTCCTCCTGGATAAAATGTTAAGGCAATGGACAGTCTCTGGAGGGACATGTGAGACGTAAGCCTGGGGGCTGACTAAAAGCCTGAAGGGGTTCTCAGGCAATTCCTCAAGCTATCTTTGCAAAACTTGTGATGCTTTCTATTGACCCGTCTCAAAAGAAGGAATCTCAGGGGGGGAAATTGCAGAGGCAAAAAACACACCCCAAAAGGCAATTACTAATAAAATCAGTCAACATTCAAAGCTTATGAAGAAAGAGAAATCCATAAGATCTGCATGAAATATGTTTTTGCCTCGATTCCGGGCAATGGGTTTGGGATGCCTGTTGAAAGGTTTTGCTAATGCTATCACTTGCAAGCAGATTGACTTGATTACCTTAAAACCACAGCGTATACGGCAGGGTCCGGAAATGGACTTTTCCCACCCTGAACCTGCAGACCAATCTGAGAGGTGGGCAGGGCCATCATATCCACCTGTCAATCATGTGACGTCATTCTGATGTCTAGTGACAATTTCAGAGGGGCTTGCTGTCAGCAATGATCAGCTGAACAGGGCTGACAGCAACCCCCTTTGAAGGCATGCTGATTGGCACGGACAGCAGCAAGCCCCTTTGAAGTCCATTTGCAGACACTTTTTTGGCTTCAAAACAATGCCTACAAACATGTTTCCTCTGCCAACAAGCAAAGCTATCTGGCAAAGTTGGCATGCAGAGGGAAAATGCCCATTTGCAGGTAGTGTGTAAATCCAAATTGCACCTTCAAACAGGCAGCCTCAAAGGACAGCTTGCCAAGGGACAACCAGGAACACATTTTAAGCTCCTGGTTGTTCTTTGGCAGTCACATATTTACCTGTCCCACACCTGATGTCACATATTGTCTGTTTGTTAGTTTAACTACGGCATGAATTTTGAAAATATTAGAGCAGCATACTTGGATAGCAACAAAGGACCATGTAGTCAACAGCAGGCAGCAGGGGCAGACTTTGGGCTCTCAAATTTCAGCGACACCCTGTGCGATGCTAAGATTTGGTGCCCCACTGCTTCTCATGTTCCATTTGACAGCATTTTTGTGAGGCTTTCCATTCGACAGCCTGCAGTGTGGCTGATCCAGTAGCATTACTGTAGAACCACCTCTGTGGGCAGACCTCTACTTTGCACCCAGTGCAAAAGACATACACTTAGAATGAGAGAATTATAAGTCCAGGATTTTGTTTTGAGCACCAGAGCTGAATACCCATGCAAACATCAACTCATGGTTACCCCAGGCTTCCTCCATTTCAGCATCATAATTTATAGCAGGGAGTGGGTCTTTTGGTTGCTGTTTTTGCTAAACAATTGGGAGTCAAAATGCTTGATAATCAACTGCAAATCACTCAAGAGATCCGTCAATAGAGCCAGAGTACCTTCTGCCTACTTCATTTCCTTGCCCAGTATTCCGTTCCCAACAGTGATCAACTTCCAGTAAGCCCACAAGCTGCAGGGCACATAAAGCAACAGTCCTCTTTCACTCAATGCTCACAAGTGTCTCTTATTCAGAGGTGTACTGCCTCTACATGAGTTTTACCAAACTGCGGGAGGCAGTGGAAGACAGGAGTGCCTGGTATGCTCTGGTCCATGGGGTCATGAAGAGTCAAACACAACTAAACAACTAAACAACAACACACTGCCTCTACCTTTGGACGCCACCCTACACTCAACTCTCCCCTGTGGTTCCCAGAATGCTACACCCTGGGAATGGCTTTGACTGGCTGGCTAAAGCAAGTGAGTGTAGCCGATGGGTCTCAAGCCCTCAGTGAGATAGGGACTTTCCCTGCATGCGAAGACACACTCCCATTGAAATGGATGGGCTTTGCAATTAACTCTGTAAAAGCCTCCATACATCTGAAACGAAAACAAAACAAACTTGATTTGACAATGCAGCAACTAAGTTGTGAGAGTATCTAAACTCGGTGATAAGCAGTACATTTGCTGAAAGAGGGGAATGTTGCAGATTTACTCTGATACAACTGAGGGCAGAGAACCATAAAACACGTTGGCCAGAGAGCATGAGGCAAGGTGGGCCACTGCAAATGGCAGTGCTCGGGGGCTGGCATTTTTTAATAGCAGCTCCAAGTTTCTTACAACCTGTAGTTATATCACTGCCTAGAAGCAACAGTTTTATTTAAAACAACAACAACAACGACAACAACCCTTTTCTTGAATTTCTGACGGAAGACAAAGTTGCTGCTCAGTTCTGACTGGTACTAAAATCCCTGAGCAGCTGTGCTACCACACAGGCAGTGATGGGAAAATGCTTTGCTGTGCTGCAGTGACAATGCGAAGCAATTTGAGTTTAGAAAAATAAGGATAATGCTGTGCACACCGTGGAGACAGTGACATCTAATGCAACCAATGTCTTTTACGCAAGAGCAAGCAAGGAAAATTGCACAACAAAGCCCAGAGATGCTGTATGATTTCTAAGATTTTATGTGGCAGTTCCATCTCCCTTATTCCACCCCCCATGCACCCCTCTTTTGTGGCTTATATTAAAACTAGAGATTAAAAGTTGTTGGAAATTACATAGGATTTGCCGTTTGTTTTCTTCAAACTGAGTTTCCCAGCAATAACCCTGAGAGTAAAACTTTCTTCCAGAATGGAAATATATGGAAATCATCTTTTGCCATTTCCTCTAGTGGAGTAAAGGGTTCAGACAAGGCAAAGAACACACAGAGAAGCAGTTCTGTATAAAGAAGAAACGTTCATTTATAAATCAGGGGTGAGAAGCCTGTGACCTGCCAGATGTTGCTGGACTCCAACTCCCATCATCCCTGGCTAATGGCTATAGTGGCTGGGGCTGATGGGAGTTGGAGTCTAACAGCTTCTTGAGGGCCTCAGGCTCCTCCCTGCTGCTCATAAAGCACCCCCAAAGTTGATTCAGATATCCAATTCCTGTCACATCTTGAGCTCTGAATCTACCACAAACATTTCTATGCCACTGCTGTCTATGCAGACACTCATGCACTGGGCCCTATCAAGAAACCTAGTGCCGTGGGAATCTCAGCCTGGGAAGCTCCTCTGTAAAATGCAGAATGGAAGCCGTTTTAGAACGTGACTGCATCCCACTTTCAAACAGTTGTCAAAATTCGAATGAGCACTTTAGCTCTTCTTTTGTGCATTACTCTTTCCGTATTCTCCTAAGAGTTAATAACCCTGGAGTTATTGGTATGACACTAATTTGAAGCAGTGCCCAATCGCATCGCTACAAATTAGCTTCAGACACCAAACAGCATTCAATTTAGGATTGGAAGGAAGCGGGTGGGGTGGTGGGGCGGGGAGGGATAATCTGTCCTGAAATTGGTGCAGGGAACTTCCCAGAACACTTGATGTACTTTCTCAATCCTGCAGCTGTTTCTAAACGCTTCCTCCCAAAGGCACATTTAGGACTAAATTAAATGTAACTTTGACTTAATTAACATTTTAAATGATAATGAACACAATGTAGATTCATAGGAAGCATTTATATTGTGTTGTAAAAATGGATAAAAATTTAATAGCTCTTTGTTAATAAGTTATGTCTCTCCAGACCTGTAAAGCCTAAGGCAGTCCAACGCTCTACTCTAAGGTCTAATCTGGGCTCCCTAATGCAGGTGGAAGAAGGAGGCAGAAGTCTGGCTTGACATTTGCTCTAAGCCTGCTCTGGATCAAGGCTTTGCTTGTTCATAAGTACTTTATTTCATATAAGTAAAGGTCAGGATTTGGGCTCAAGGCAGGGCTACGACAGAAACGTTCAAGAGGAAACTGAGCTAGTCCTGGCATCTGTCGCTTGAGATAGCTCAGGAGAAGGAGAGACGGAGAGCTAACTGGCTAGCATCTGTCCTACACCGAGGAGGTAACAGGGAGAATCTGTTGCCTGGTGGTAAGAAACTGTCAGGGTGAGTTTCATGACAACCAGCCACACTCAGGAAATAAAAATGCAAACATAATTTCCATGTCACCTTTCATAAGGCCCTCTCTGAAACCCGCTCCACGGGCTGGAGACAGCTTTTCTTCCCCTAGCCTGTCCCCATCAAGGCAATCCATTCACTAGTCACTTTCCTGTGACCCTGGTAAGAAACACTACCCAAAGTAGAGGCCTGAAGCGATTTCTCAAAAAGACTTCTCTCTGCCTCTTCTGTGCTCCCCGCCTTTTCCATCTAACTCTTCGGAAATATTTGCTGCTAAACTTGGGAGCATCTGGTGCCTGCACAGAAGCTGGTACATGTAATATTCAAAGGGTTGAGGACATCAAATTCCTTTGCACTAACCCCAACGACGAGCATCTGAGCTAACCCACTGCACCGCACAACAAAACCCATCTATTTCATACATTCTAGCTATTTATAATAAACTAGTCAGGCTGGCTTGTGTTTGTACTTCTATTGCAGCAACCGGCTTTGAATGGGAGAGTCTACCCCCTTTCCCTGCTACACACTCCTTGTATCTCTCCAACTACCAGTCCTTCAAATCTGTATCATCCTCAAGCAAGCACAACAATCCACTGAAATATCCATGTTAAAGACCTAAATATAAAACTACACATACTAATAGTCTTGGAAATTAATATTTTACGGGGGAAATGTGAATGTAAAATGATTGTGGCAAGAAGAAAGCACACCAGTTTGTATATGGCCGGTCTTAAGCAGAGCAATTGAGCACAGGGATGAGGACCTACAGATGTGGACCTACAGATGTTGCCTGGCAACTCACAGCATCTTTGGCTAATGGTCAAACTAATGGGGCTAGTTGGAATTGCAGTCCAACAGAATTTGGAGGACTACAGGTTCCCCACCCTTCACCTAGCAATTAAAATGTCCAGCTAAGGTTCCAATTCTCTACGTCAGTGGTCCCCAGTTAGTGGTGCGTGGACCCAGTGGGTCTATGGCACATACCCATCAGCTGTCAGGGACATCTTGTTTTGGGGCTCCGTGCTCTCATGTGGGTCATGTGACTTGCGTGGAACCATGGTCTGGAAGATGTGTGTTCCGGTTTTGTGCTGGGACATGTTGGAGGGTACTGTGACACCAGTGCTATTTTTCTGGGGGGGAAAGAGGTGTCGTAACTCACCAGGAACGCCTCCCTTGTTCTCATGGCAATGACGCCCACCTGAGAGGTGCCAGAACTGAGTTCCAGCAAGTTCTGGCTGGAAAAGAAAAAGCCCTGGGTGGCACCATTCACATAACAAACATTACCACGGAGGCATCACATTTGCAGAAGTAAAGGGTCCATGGCTTGGCTTTTAAAAAACAGGGAGTCCACAATGCTTAGCTATTTGTAAGCCACTGCTCTACCTCCTCGTTTGTTAAGAAAGACAAGTGATGTAAAGATATAAAGTAACACAAATAACTATTCTTTCCCCAAACACGCAAACTCTACTGCTAGGAAAAAACCTACTAAAAGTAGCAAGTATTGCTGTTAGTCAGGCTGCGCATTGTTCCAGGCAGGGACTTTATATGTTGCTTGTTTGTTTGTTTGTTTAATTTCTATACCGCTTTATATTTTTAAGAAAAATCTCAAAGCGGTTTACAGCATATTATATCAATAAAACAATTTGAAGAAAGTCAAATATAGAGTATACAGTCAAAGCAACATAATTAACAGAAAACTAAAATATTATCTTAAAGATTTCAAAATAAAACATTACAAAGGAGGTCAACTACAGAATACATATTTAACATAAAGAACAAAAAATCTTTATATTACTACTACTACTACTACTACTACTAATATTTTTCATTTTGCAGAAGCGCTGCTAAGTGATTGCCTAGTTGGCATACTATAAAGTATTTACAGTAATTCCTTCTAAAGCAATGACTTCTTGTTCATTATTCTATCTACAGCATGGCATTTATAGTGAAGCCAGTGATTCCTAAATAGTGGATAATGCATCAGCCACTGGGTTGCTGGAGCCTTGTGGGTGGTCCATCACACTGCCAGCAGTTTGTACTGGGATTATAACAACACAAGAATTTGAAGAGGGATGACAGACAGGTCATGGGGTTAACTAATAAAGCAACATGTGGGTCTCATACAAAAGCAAAATGCCACTGGTGTTCCTACCCAAGTCAAGCTTTTGCATTATTGGAAGGGTGTACTATTCACATACCTTCCCTTTTGCCTGTTTTTTCTTTTTCTTTACACAAAGTATACTGAAAGCAGCGGCGGATTTAGAGCGGTGCGGGCAGTTCTGCTGCACACGGCACTGAGCCGAGAGCCCACATAATTGAGAATATCCATTTGGAGGCACCAAATTGTGGCCTCAAACAGGACAGCATATTACAAAAGATTACCGAAGTATATCCCTGATGAAAATATCCCTTTAAATACATGGAGTTCGCAACATGTAAGAACTGTACATTAGAGAATTGCGACAGGAAGGCTTGAAAACTACCGTAGTTGAAACTTGTTATTTGGGCATTCAGGATTATCATCAAACATCACAAAGAGGAGAAAAGAATGAAAGGCAGGTCGTCTACAACAATCCTTATTCCATTTTAATGTACATTTTAATGTATTTTTCATCTTTGTTGGAAGCCGCCCAGAGTGGCTGGGGAAACCCAGCCAGATGGGTGGGGTACAAAAAATAAATTATTATCATTGCGAGAGGCTTTCATTTCCTGTAAGTTCTTCTCCAGAGAGAGTCCACTCACATAAATATAGCCCCTCACTTTCAGCTTTCTGTTTCTTCATTGCCCATGCTGATGAAATACTTTAGAAGGAAGAGGTTTGTATGGAAAATACAAACAAAATCATGTAGACCACATGCCCAATGCGTTTTTTACTTGGGAGTAAGACCCATGGAGCTCATTGGATTTTACTTTCAAGTACACACGTGTAGGGCTGTGCTACAAGGCAGATGAAACCGCTTGACTTGATTAGTGATGGCTAATGAAATAGAATAGAACGTCACAGTAGAGGAAGGAAATCTTTTATGTTTTTTGGAAGAAAGGAACCTAAGCATCTATATTCATTAAGAGTTTCCTATACAGAAGGAGTGGGGAAGCTCTAGCCCGTGGACCAAACAGGGCAAGGTATGGCTCTTAATTCGGTCCATGCTGTATAATATACTGAAAATGTCCTAACAATGCTGGTATAATACCCTGCTCTGCAAGCAACAAAACAGCTGACATTCCTCCTCCCCAAGCTTCTATTTTCTAGTTTAGCAAATCTGTGGATGAGGCCATTAGACCATCCCTTGTACACCACACTGGCTTTCTTTACAAAGGTCAGATATTTGTGACACATATAGTGTGTGATTTCTCATCTCTGTGGGCTTGAATTAATACATTTTTTTATTGTGTCACTCTGCCCTTGATTTAATTGTCTTTTTATATTAGTCTCGTTAAGAGAATGTCAGGCCAAAGTAATGCTTAATGCTCTCCAACAGAGACCAGTTTGCTTGTTTCATAAAAATTTGGGTTAGGAAAACACAGCTGCCTGATTGCAATCTCTTGTGTAGCCCTAATAAGATTTTCCTGCAGGGCTTGAAATCATCTCATTTTTCTTTGCAGGGTTTCTTAAGTTCCAGTTTCTCAAAGAAACCTTGGTTCCTTGCTTCTTCCGTTGGTGCCATACCCCACCCCAGGATACTAATAACTACAGGTTCACAGGATGCTGAAAAGGATATACTCTAACAGTGATTTTTTAATAAAAGTAAACAATAAGGACAAAATTAAATTATATTATTTATTTGCAACATATTTCTGTTCTGTTGTAACTATTGAAAGTCATGTGCAGCAGAGGAAATAGCTTAAGAAATAGTTTTCCTATCCAACTCATCCTGTGCTTCAAAGGTTAAACATTCACAAAAATAATACTTTTAGCATTGGTACAGTGCAATCTCACGTATGCTATCTCAGTAATTCTTTCAACCCACTTGTAAAGTCAGCCAATAAGTTCATGAGCTACGATTGCTCCCCAAAACCCTCTACTTGCTTCTCAATTCAGAGGAAGCCTTTTTCTCTCTCTATCCAATTTATCCCATCTCCACAACAGCTACTTGGACAACACAGTCACCAATACTAATATCAGAACATTCCCAATGCCTTACCTACACAGAGATTCAAAGCAGGAGAGCATTATGATGGCAAAAAACTAATGTCCGTGTGACATAAAAGGAGCCCTTCTAGATCAAACCAAAGGCCCATCTAGCACAGTAGTCTGTTCTCTCAGTGGCTCTTCAGATGCCTAAGGGAAGCTCATAGAATAGCACTCTCCATCTCATATTCCCCGGCAGTCATTATTAAGAGGCATCCTGTCTTTAAACTGGAGTAGTAGATAGTTTTATCCTTGATGCAAGCAGGACATCCACTGAGGTCATAGTGGTTCACTGTGACATCATATTGGTGGTTGGCAGGCAGAGAGAGTTCCCATGGTATCATCAGCAACCTCCCAGAAATGGTAGTGATGGGCATAAACCATCACAGAGGTCATATCCACTAGTTTTTACAAGGAACATGTAACACATTTCCCCATAATCAGAGAGAGAGAGAGAAGAGTTTGGCACAGTCTGTGGTTGCAACTTGCTGAAGCATCTAAATTTTACCACTACTGGAGAAAGGATACTGAGCCTTGCAGATAAGTGATTTGTCTGATTGTAACTACATAGACTGGGGGGGGGGGGGAGTGGGAGAAGCAGCAGTGTGGGGGTGCTGGTTATGGAGGAGGAGAAGCAGAGATAAGCAGAATGAAGGGACTGCTTCCCCATTTGTTTGTTTAGCAAGCCCATTTTAATCCGTGCTGCATAACCATAGTGCCCTTGATCTGAAGAACACTACAATTAGTCCTGCCCACCTAAAAGAGCTTTGGATTTTTTCTTCTTCTCGCAGTAGCTTTCCATTCTACATGGAAAATCTCTTTTGAAACTGGTGGGTTTTGCAAAGGGTGCATGGGTAAAAAAATTCCATTGGGTAAGCACCCAGTACACCTCTTTGACTCTTTCTATTTTTTCCCTGGGGGGGGGGGGAGTCACTATTTTGAATGGTGTTGCGAGTCACCTACTCCGCTACTGCAAAGAAACATATTGCAAGGCCCATGCCTTTAGCTACAGGAGGGTAGGCAATTCACAACACTGCAAGTTTAAATGGATGTGTAAAATAGATGTTTTCACAGGGCACAGTCTAGCAAGAAGTTCTCCTCTGCCAGATAAATTAAAATGGATGGGGGCTGCGGAGGAGTAAAGGTTTTGCAGTTTCCATTCATTACATGGAAGAATTTCCCACAGGATTGTGACCAAAATACTGTGGAAGCCACTTTTTCTTTAAGGATTTCTTTCACCAGTCCCCCCCCCTCCTGTTTATTATTATTATTGTACGATTGTTTCTCTTTAAAATGAAAAGCCGGGAGAGAGATTGGTGGGAGAGAGAAAAAGGGAGAAACGAAAAGCACATTAAGCCATCTTAGAAGCACACACTGACTCAATGGGGAGAGGGGGTGGCTGTGACCAAAGCCAGCCCTGTAATAGTATAATGACCTTTAATGAGTGTCTTGGGAAACAATACAGTGCTAGCATGAAAGACAAAGGGCAAAACCGATCAAGGTTTTGCTGACACTAATTCAAAATGATTTCCCGAACAACTGAAGAATGTAAGGGAGGTAATCTGATCCGCCAATCTGACCTCACTTTGATTCCAGGGCCTTACTGCTGCCATTTCTAATTGTCAAGCACTCTACATTTCACATCTGCTCATATTTAATGAAAAGCCAACTCTCACCACTGTTCTTTGAGCTAACCAGCTCTTGTCAAAATGGGCATTGTCTGACCTCTCCTCACTGGAAGGAAAATGCTGATTTCTATTGAAGCCTTGCCAATCGGATTTCAAGGGTGTGTGGGTGTATGGAGATGCAGATATTACAATCGGGTCAACATCAGCTAATAAACTAGCATTGGTTTACAAAGGGCATGGACTGGTATTGATGCTTGTTTCTTATTATTAACCAGCAAAGGTGGGTGATCTCACACACAGAGAGAAGAATGAAACCTTGTTTTTGTGTGACAGTGTGAATGACGGGTGGAAGGTGAGAGAGGGAAGCAGAGGAACTAGAGACCTTCTAAGCCATCAACATCACTTTTATGACTGAATGCAATATGTGGCTAATGCATTTTTCAAAAGCTGTACTTTGGAAGGTGTCGATGATATCACATGCAGTGTGTTTGGGTTTGTTGGGGGGGGGGGGGCTGATTAGGTTATGCAGCCCAAACCTTAATGCTCCTTTCCTTCTAAAGGCAGCAGTAAAAAATAGAAAGTTGCACCACACTTCCAAGTTATAGTTTCTGTTTTGCTTGCAGATGCTACTACGAAAATATATATATGGGTAAATCTAGTTGTTGTGGATACTCCAATGATGTGCTATCCACAATTCAGTAATGACTGGTAAGTACAACAGATACAAGAAGTGCTAGGTGGGTATTGGGGGGAGACTGGGTTCAAGGTAGATTAAGTTGGTTAAATCAATGGGACTTAAAGTCATGAGTAACCTGCTTTATGGATTTCAATGGCACCTAAAGTCAACTTACTCTGGATCTAGCCCACTGACATCAAGCCATCATTAAAGCCCTTGCCTTGGAACCTGCAAGTTCCTCCAGGGCAGGGTTCCTCCAGACAGATATATTTTGGTTGTTCACCAGAAAGATTGAGCTTTGACCTGTGCCATTTTGGATTACTCATTTTTATTTCAAGATACTGATCCCTAGATGGGCTAAAAGTAGGTATTAGGCAAAGCTGGTAGGCCAAGGTGGAGGCAGAGCCAGGCAGAAGGCTGTCAGGTGAATCATGGGCATCTCCAGTTAATGGATTTCAGGTAGACAGCATGGGAAAGTAGTAGCAAAGACTTTGGAGACCTATTGCCAGTCTGAGTAGACAATACTGGTCTACATGGATCAATGGTCTGATTCAGAGTAAGGCAGCACCTAGCAACTCATGGGAGAAGTTAGTGCACTATGCATGGAATACTGTAACTCCAGGAGTTTGCTATTTCTGCTCTAAAGTTTACTGACTTTTCAGTTCTCAGTGCTGGTTACCTGTCCCCAATATGTTTCACTGGCTACTCAAGTGTTACCCTCAAAGGCTTGCATGGACCACCAGATCAAAACATGTAATTAGGTAAGTTATACAGAGCAAACAGTTTGTGAAACACCCACCAACCATGAACTGATACCGGCAGTGCTAAATGATAATCAAATTATGTTAGTTCAGACAAAAGATGGGTCATTTGCATATCTCCAAAGGTACACCTTTGGTGCTAAACAGGTTGCGTGCTACACATACTGCAAACTGTTCCAAATCTTCCCAAAATAGCTACAGCATTTGTTCCCTAAGTCATTGTCCCTATGCCTAATTCAGAGCATAGCATGTCTACCACAGCCATTAAGAAAGCATTTAACCACCATTATACTGTGTGTATGAATCAGAAACAAAATGTCACAAAACTACACTGTTGCCAAGATGCATTTCCCCTGAAAAGCTCACAAGAGGAAGGGAGAGCAACAATTACACAAAATAGTTTCTTTTAATGAAGTACATTGAAGAATATATAAATATAGATCTGTATAAATTAAAGTAGTTATAAGGGCGGGGGGGGGGGAACGTGCTGACTCACGGTATAAAAAAGAAAAAGGAACAAGAAAAGGAAAAGGGGAAGGGGAAGGGAAAAAGCCAAAACAATAAAACCACAATGTACAACACAGGACGGGGATGATACCACAGACACCACAGACATGGAACAGCATGTGCTGGTGTTAAAACTTACAGGCACGTAAACTGGTGGAGCAATCATTAACAGAGACAGAAGAAAGTGGGAAGGCTCTCTCAAGGGTGTCCATGTTACTATGCACACTGCCTGACATGCAAGAGCAGTCACGCTCAGAGCGTCCGCAATCAAAACAACATGCCAGTTTGATTCTCTTGTAGATGGACATCTTGGCTATAACCATGGGTTGGATGGGAGGAGAGGAAGAGTAGCAGGTTAATGGAAAGGTTAAATATAACAATGCAGCTGGAAGGTCATTTAAGGGATTTAAGATACAGGCCTTAGTTTATGGCAGTCTTGACCCAGGGATATAATCATTCTGATTATTAATAGCACTGTGGTTGTACGTCAAATGTAAAGGAAAGATAAGTGATTCTTTCTGTTCTGTCTAGGGGGTGACACAAGACAAAGACTTTTTTTTTTTTTTGCATGGGGGTAATAGAGAGGCAGAAACATATAAAGGTTTTCCCTCACACCCTTGTTGCCACTGTAATCTTTAAATTGAAAAGGTGAATAGTGCAAAGCCATTGCTTCTTAAGCTAAATTTGGCTTTGGCCATTTCCTCCCCCTCAGTACTAAGGAGATCGCAATCCCATTTGTTGAGCATGCACCTCAGAGGACATAAAACCATTTTGACAAAATACCAAATTATGTCCATTGCAAGAGATGCTGCTACTAGCTGGGATTCCTGCACTGCAGGGGGTTGGACTAGATGACACCCAGGGTGCCTTCCAATTCTACAGTTCTGTGGTTCTGAGATCAACATTAAGGGCAGTTTACATGTAAGGCATCACCAGAGTGCACCAAATATGGGTCCACTGGAACATGTTGAACCAATCATCATCATCATCATCATCATCATCTTTTCTCTTCTGTATCTATTGCGGGATTTCAGTATTGTAGCCACCACAAGAAATAAATTTGAAAAGCCATCAAATGTCATAAAGTCAATGATTTCCCCCTTTTTCAGTGAGGCTGATGAAGCTCAATGCAAATTGACAGTTCTTCAGCTTGGAATGGTTTCAGGTTTCAGTGCTTCAAGTGTGCTGTCTTTGAGAAAGCCCAATTTGTTCAATTCTACTAACGTGACTTCATTCACAAATAACACATGAAGGTGAAACCAAAGGACATCTTATAATTGTTTCTCATGTTGCACTGGGCCATATTTTATTGGCAATGGCTTAGCATGAACTAATTTAATTTTAGTGACATTGAAGCATGTCGCTGGTAGTCAAAAAGCACAACCCGTAAGAGCAAATGTGCACCCAAACTTTTTAAAAAAATAAAAATAAAAGGCTTGTAACCTTACAAAGAAGCAGTCACAATTCCCATGTTATTTTAAAACATTTGCCATTCACTTGGGGGTTGCTGTTGTTTTTAAACTGAGAAAGGAGGATATAAATCTCCCAAAATGGGTCAAGTCCTATTCTAAGGCCTCTATGACTTGCCATACACAGTATATCTGACAAGCAAGGGGTAACGCCATGGTTGTGGGGAAACAGGCATTGAGGGAGATGGATGAGTGATCTCTTCAGCAGTGATTCTGTTCCTCTAAAACTTTGCTTGCATTTCCTGTGGCATGTGCTCTTAGCATTCTCTTTGAGTTATCTTGCAGCTGTTTGAATATTTCAACATGCAACATCAGGCTCGGTCAGCACACCATACATCATTCCCCAGAACTTGATTTTTAGGAGAAAGCTGGAATTCCACTACAGCTTTTGATAGGTAACAGTTTAGACTACTAAAAATTATTCCGGACAACTTATCATCAGTTTTCCCCGTCTTTTCTTTGCATCTCCATAACTCATTTAAGGGTTATTCAGAAAAAAAGAGGGGAAACATTTCTTCATTCAACAAAGATTATGTTTCTCCAAATACTCCTACATTAAAAAACCCCAAAACATAACAATATTTGGCTTTTTCTTCTTTTTTAAAGGAAAATTAAGATCTGGTCTGAAATGCACTGATTTGGTGAAAGAAAAATGAAAGTTCTTCCATGCATAATATACAGCTGCTTTGAAGAAGCTTCTACTAATCAAATGCTGTAGCGAAACCCAAGTAACTGCCAGTTGTATAATGTTTTGATATTGGTTAGTAACAGTCCCTGGTTTTCATTTCCATCTAAGTTGTATTTTGTCAAAATGCAATAATAGAATAAGACACTGGGGGAGGGAGGGTACAGAAGAGGAAAATATTTAAGAACCATTTTCTTCAACAATAATTTGTATTCTTCTGTTCAATAATGGAACTGGTGCAAGGCACATTTCAAGACCCAATGCATTTCAGGGACTGTTTTTAATTATTAATATCAATTATTCTGGAGACCATGCATCATTTTATAATACATTCTGTTAACATGCAGGAAACAGTCTCAAATCTGATAGCAAACTTCTCAAAAGGACTTGCTATGAAGGTTTTAATCAATCATCATATGAGCAATCACATATCAGAGCAGCACAGTTTATAAGGCAACATGCTTATTACTCTTCATTCCTGTTACACAGTCATTTTGCATTCATACCAAATAGAAGAGGAAAATAAATATTTTTAAATACACCCGCAAACATATAACAAGATGGAGTATTAGGAATAATGGTTGCTGAGCAGATTAAAGACATGATGGAGTGATTAAAGCTGGTACAGCCAGACACATACTGTTTCCCATTAAACCACCATAAATGTTAATTAAATATGGCAATCAGCAGAAAGACAGGAGACTCTTCTGTACAACTTCATTAATTTTGGTGTCATGGTACTTGGAGCACCTCTAAAAATTCTACAAAAGCCAACCAGTTTAAATCATATACCCTCGGAAGAAGGTATCTGCCCACTAAACAATATTTTCACTTTGACAAGCAAAGCAAACAGGGATAAAGGTCTTCTCTGCTGATTACCTGGTTTTTTGTTACCATTGTCTATCCAACTGCTACCACTCCTCTGCCTGGCTTTTACATCACCAATGGTAACAAAAAGTAGATCTATGAGGACATCTAGTGGAACTGCACCAAACAACAGCTGGCTAAAGAAAACCTGGACTCTGTGTCAGTCAACTGGGGTTGAGTAAAAAAAAAAAAAGGAAAGGGGGAAAAGAGCCAGACTACCATTATGAATTGAAATGGATACAATGTCATTTCAATTCAACTTCTCTTATGATCCACAGCAAGAGGTAAATGACAACAAAGGAAAACTTCACAAAGAAATTACGGTCACAAAGGAACTGTAGTGTTACAGGAACAGCTAGATTGATTTAATTTGCCTTGTGGCGATGTTGGAAAAGATCATCAACCTGAAGAATAGCAAAAGGGTTCCCCCACAGCAGTTTCAGCTGTGTAAAAAATATTTTAAAAATTTAAAAATACAGCAGCGTGTCTTAAAACTGGTTGTGACAATTGATTTTTCTCTGTGCTCAACAGGCAAAGCTTTTTCTCCCTTACTCCATAGTACGCCAGGGAAACCACAGCCTTCCTGAGTCTTCTGCAATTATTATTTTTTTGAAAAGTTCTGGCTTTTAAAGAATATTAAAGGGAGAGTGTTAGCTGTTTCCGATTATACAGATTGCCAGGGCTTAGCAGTAAAAAATTGCTTAGCTATATATATGTTATTAAAGGAAGCAGTTTGATCATTCTACTATATAGTACCTTTCCTAATGTTTCATAGCATGTTTGGATTAATGGTGTCTAAGAAAGCAATCAACTTTTTTATATTCCTTGCCTTTTATATTCATTCAGCATACAACATGGGGAAGTAGCATGCTTCTTAATAAGGGAGTATCTACACTAAAATTATATTATAAACTGCAAATCTATATACCACTGAAAATCCTCTGCAAGCCACAGTCTTGTCTTTCCCACACTCAGTAAGCATCAGCAATGTATTGCCTGCCAGTACTGGTTCTAGCCGAGATCAGAGTTTGAGTGTTGATGTGCAAGGAAGAACGAACAAAACCTTATTTTTAGATCATTTAGGGCAAGTTGGGCAGTATTATTTTTGGTTGAGTTCCGCATTCCTTTAGGGATAATCTGTTGAGTGCTGCATGCTGACTCTGCATGGGACTAAAAGGGGTCAACAACCTAAGGCCTATGGGGCACAAGTGGCCTATGGGGGTCATTTAACCGGCCCATGAGCCACCCCTGAACCAAGCCGCCAGCGCAGCATGGGGACTCACTTCCGTGGCACCGGAAATCGTGTCTGCGCAGACGCAGGTGCTGGAAATCGCAGGCGTGCGCAATCCGGCCTGTGGAGGGATCTCCGCTGGAGTGAACCAGCCCAGGAGTGGTAAACCTTGCAGACCCCTGGGATAAAAGCCAGCAGTGGGCAAGGCCAGAGTCAAAGGAAGCATAACTTTCTCTCCCTTTCTGACACCTGCTTCCACCCGCGTTTTCTCCCTCTTCCTTCTGATTTGCTGTTCCCTTTTAGCAACGTTCTGAACTAGCCACTTGCAGGGGGCTTTGGGAATCAACTGGGGGGCGGCACATAAAATTAGGCTGAGGGACACATGTGTCTCTAAGGCTGTTCACTCCTGCTTTATCTAAACATTGGCAAAATAACATCCTATAAACTCACACCAACAGCTGTGGGTGTGGATTTTATAACCAGAATTGGCAAGAAAAATCTACCCACCTTGACTCGCCTCTGAAAATAAGGTTTGTGCCAGCCCCACAACGGATCTTATTTTGACTGCAGAAATCTGACTCCTCCAAATATTCAGGTAACAAGTTTGAATTTCAAATAACAATGTTTGAATACACTAAAATTTGATACCTGAATTGTGCATTCATTGATTGATTCAGACCTTGTCTGTTGACTGCGACTGACATTTCAGTTGATACAATTTATGCCTTTCAAAGACTATGGATTTATTTCCCTGCCAGTAACTAAATGATTTTGCTGAACATTACTTAAGAGTTAAATATATTCACAAGTATCAGGATTCTGACTGGGATGATGTTTTACAGAACTAGTGTTTCTAAAGAAAACCAAACTAATTTTAAGAGTAAAACTAGGATAATAATTTAATCATTATAATTTAATAAAGTAAAATGATCTCTAATATGGCATATGGTTTGTTCTCATTAAACATGGTTAGCTCTCCCAGTGCTCCAGTCTCTGTGCTTGCTAGTCGACATATACATGCTATCTGGGGACAGGGTTTAGTGTGCCAAGCTAACCCAAAGTGTTAAAATACACCTGGGCCTTAACCAGAGCTGGGGCAGCAAACGATCCATGATTCCTACTAACCATGGTTAAGTCTTATTTCTGCATTTTTTTTTAATAAGAATGTTGATAAACTGCCAGCTCGTTATAAAATTAAGGCTGCCATAAAACTATAAAGTCATAAAGCTATAAAATCATATAACTCCAGGGAAATGTATGTGTGAGAAGGAAATCTTTCAAGTGGTGCAAAATCCAACAGTGCTAAGTTCTGAGCAATTGGTCCCAAATTAAATCAACAAGGGGAATTCAACCCCAGAAAATCATACTAGTGAATTCTTCATGAACTCTGTGCAAGGCAATGATCTTGGCCAGGTATGGCCAAACCTGGCCCTCCAGATGTTTTGATACTACAACTCCCATCATCCCTAGCTAACAGAACCAGTGGTCAGGGATTGTGGGAATTATAGTCCCAAAACATCTGGAGGGCCAAGTCTGGCCATGCCTGATCTTGGTTTTATTCAGCCATCACTGATCATCTTGAACAAGCTGGCTAATTAATGTGATCCCTGAGTTGCTCACGGATGCCGAGCCGTGAACATGAACTAACACCACAGAAATTTTATGCTCCTCCATGCCTCACAATGTGTATCATAATCACTATCGCTAAAGGCTACTGAAGTGCAAGAGTACACAAAGTGACCCCATGTGATAATAGCTTTTTGAGAGGTGCCAAAGATGCACTCAAGCTGGGTGGGAGGCCCACAAGGCAAAGTGCCATATTACTGGGGCTTCTTGTCCATACACGTGTCCCCTTTTGAAACTGCAGTTCCCTTCCACTACTTTAAAATATTTTTAAGTGGCTTATCAGGAGGCTTCTCAACCCTGTTGCAAATGGGGGCAGGGGTTGCATTTCAGGAAAGCCAGTAGGAAGGCTCCACTCCTTAGACTGAGCACCCCACATCCTCTGGAGGACAGAGGCCCCACCTATGACAGAGTGGACTTGATGCCATGAAAGCTTGTGCCATAATGCATTTGTTAGTCCTTTAAAGTGCTACAAGGCTCTTGGGTGTTTTTATTTCTTAAAAGAATATTCCACACCATGTCCTGCCGCTACTTAACTTTCCTCTCAAGTGCGCAAGACTAATTAGAAATTTAGCTTGGAAGCATTCAGTGCAGACTCTATTTTTTTAAAAAATGGGAACAATGAAGAAGGTGCACAAATGAAACAACACATTTAAATCATTGTGTAGCTTGGGTACACCTTCTCCCCCCCCCCCCCGATGTTAAACTAACCGCCTTTTGAAACGTAGCCCAAAGGTAAATGAATAGCAGTGCCCCAGGGGACTGATTTACACGTTGTGCCCATGGAGTTCTACTTGTGCAAATGGGCTTCCCTTGCCTTTCCTCTCCCTGCATGCTCTCAAAATCTGCTCAGGGTGGGTGGGCAGCCCGTCAACCCTGTGGAGCCCATTTGGTCAGTGCATGGAGGGCTACAAGGAAAGAGAAGGCGAAATTCCCATTGCAGAAGTAAAACTCTGCTGTGCTGGGGGAACAGCAGCACTGGATACGGGGGATGCTGGGGGAACCAGCAGCACTGGTTTTTTAGGTGCAGACCTAAAAAAGTATTAATGTGTGAATGAGGCCAAGGCACAATCAGGGGCAGGGGGCATTTAATAAGGGTACAGTTTCACAGAAGGCAGAGGGCCTTCTCGTTAGTGGCGCCTGCCCTGTGGAACGCCATCCCATCAGATGTTAAGGAAATAAACAACTATCTGACTTTTAGAAGACATCTGAAAGTAGCCCTGCTTAGGGAAGTTTTCAATGTTTGATCTTTTATTGTGATTTTAATATTCTGTTGGGAGCCGCCCAGAGTAGCTGGGGAAACCCAGCCAGATGGGTGGGCTATAAATCAGGCATAGGCAAACTCGGCCCTCCAGATGCTTTGGGACTACAATTCCCATCATCCCTGACCACTGGGTCCTGTTAGCTAGGGATCATGGGAGTTGTAGTCTCAAAACATCTGGAGGGCCGAGTTTGCCTATGCCTGGTATAAATATGTTGTTGTTGTTGTTGTTGATATCCTGGATTAGCTGCAGCTCTCTGCTTAACACATAATTGGTTACAAACCAATTAAGCAGCCCTATGCTCTGATACATTACAGAAAATGTAGTATTTAGGATTTCCACAATGCTAGCATTCTTTTTCTGACATAGGTATTCTTTAGTCTTTCTTTCTGAAACATAACAAAAATGCAGGAAGAAGGAGACTAAGTTCACCAGGCCAAACTATCTACAGTAAGTCTGACCACCCCCCGGCCTCCTCAGTGCTACACTCTATGCACACACGATGCTGTACACTAGACTGACCTGGACTCACTTTTGCTAATATTTGAAACCAGATAAATTTCACAATGTGATGTCCTTTTACACATTTTTATATCTGCATGGGAACTACTTATCTATGAGTGGTTTATAGCTGAGAGCAACATTTAAACAACCACATAGGTGGTGGCTTATTGCGATGGTTCCTGGCCATGGAATTGGTACTTTGCTTGAGGCAAAGTCTTGGTTCCCATGGAAAGAGTGGTACAGTCAGCCCCTGCCTATGTGATCGGGATCATTTAAATGCCTTCCCTGCTTTGTGGGTACCACTCACAGGGAAGTGGTCCTCATGTGTTTTGGAGGGCATATGAAAAGCATTTCAGTAGGGAGTGATAAACAAAATTGGATACAGTGGATGCCACTAAAAATATGCTTAGGCCATGCACACATGATTGTTGCCATTTCTTCAGCAAAGTCTACAGACTGAGGGAAATACTTAGCAACAATAATTTATAATTAGTACTTTAGAACCACCTCTTTCTACTGAAGAACTGGTGCCTAATCAGTACAAGTACCACAACATTATTAGCATATCAGGGTGCCTTAAGTGGTGCACAGATGAGTATTTGCTGAGTTTGAATGTTTGATGCCGGAAGTCATTCATTGGGTATTTTATATTGAACATTCTGTGCATCTTAGACTGGGAACTAGAACTGAACAACAGAGGAAAGGGCATTTCTGCAATACAAATGTATACTGGTTTAAACCCAGTTTAAAACCAGTATACATGGCTTCCCTCAACCCTCCACAAGAGACTCCTAAGAACTGGTGGGTTTTCCATTGGAGACCCTTGTAGGACAACAGTCCCCAGGGTTCTCCTGGGCTGAGGGGATGAGTATTAACTTAGTCTGTGATGTTGACATGCTGCAAACAGGGATGGCAATTTCTCTCAGCCTTGTAATACATAAGGAATTAGGAAAGCTTGAGAAAAAATTGTTTGATTTACAATGGGGGGGGGGGGATACAGTTGGGAATGAGAAGAGGCCAGGGGAAAGCAAGTTGAAAGACTGCTGTATTTTCTTCAACGTCGCCCTGACCCACAAGGTCAATAAAGAATGAGGAAAGATTTGGGTATGAGACGCCACCGCTACATGCAACATAAAAGTGTAAAGAAAAGAACCGGAATACTGAACAAATGAATACTCTCTACTGGAAGAAAGACAGGTTGGATTGCACTCTGGGCTACAGGGAGCCCGTTTTTACTCACAATAGATCACTATCAGTGTGTAGTTAAAATATAGTAGGGGCCGTGTTCCAAGGCAGCAAGAGGAAAAATAAATCAAAACATTGTCAATTATCACAGGTTAATGCAATTTCCTTCAAACATTATCAGTGTACACACACATGACCTGTACCTCGGGGGTTCAATGGCCCCCTTTTGGAAGGAAGCATCGTGGCTGGAGGAGGGGAAGAAAAGCATTGCATATTTATACTAAACTGGTTAATACAACAAGAAGAAACAAGAGTAAGTATCTCCCCTGTTGCAACTTTCATCTCAGGCTGGCTGTGGCAAATATAAACATTAGAGCTGTCATTCAGTTACATGAATCAGTCGTGTTAAGTTTTCATTGATCATTCTGTTAAATAAGAAAGTCAATCACCAAATTATCTGAATATGAATCAAACAATTGCTCTGCTTGGGGGGGGGGAAACAATGTTCATTTTTAGATGATCCATGCAAACATTTCATAGCATCTCAGCAGGCAGGCACCGTCTTAGAAGAGGGTTCTCCTCCTTGCAAGAGAAGGGGGAAGCATCTCTGCTAAAGTGCCACCTGCAATTTTTGTAAGAGCTTGCATTATATATATATAGTTTAAAAGATGTCTAACACACTTAATTGACTAAATACTGCAGCCTCAATGAAGGTTTGTTTCTCTAACCACAATATGTACACATACATTAATACTGGCTCTCTGCTGGAAAGTTGTAATGAAATTAAAGAAAGAACACAACTGAAAGCAGATTATACCGCAAGGCTACCACAGTAATCCAGAGCACAGGATTTTCACAGCAGAATTTCTTTTTGGACAACATTACATGAAAATGTACAGATTATTCAAGGAATAGGGAGAAAAGGGATGTAAGAGGGAGTGGGGAATCTGTGAAAGGAAAGCACGGTTACTCTAATTATCTCTGGCTTTGTGGAACTGCAGAGCTCTGTGCTGAATTATTAATACTAGGCTTAACAGGTTTGGACAAACAGCTATGTAGGTCAGACTCACTTTTAGACCCTGACAATACTGAAGCTAATGTTCAGACAGCATCTGAAGGGACGTGAAACCTCTGATGCATTATTAAAGAACATGGCTTTCAACTATCCCAGGAAACTGCATGTAATTAATGCCACAATAATTAAGATTTCCATGTAAAAAAAGATATTCTATCAAATTCCATTCACCTGTACACACAGGTTTATTCTCGTGCCTCCCTTTCATCTTATGCATAATTTCCATTTAAGGTTTCTAAATTTTATTATAAAGCTCATCAATTACGAAAAGCAAAAGTGTGGCAGGGGGGGTGGGAGAGGGAGGGCAGAGAGAGAAAAGGTTCGCTCTCATGGCCATCCATAAATGAAGCTGACAAACTGAGTGGAGAGTGTAGAACTCCAAATTTTGCAGCTTTACAAAGTCCATTGTCAGTACTAATGTAGCTATTTGACATTTTACAGCAGATTAGTCAAATTCTGCTGCACAGAAAGACATGGGGAGTAGAGAAGAGAGGGGGAAGAGAAGTAGGCGACATTCCTCCTGTCCTTGTTGACATGCTTCTCTCCTAACATGGCCTGCAATCCTTTACTGCTAGTCTCCTGAAATTCAACTGAAATGAATCATATTCCTTCCGTCTATTCACGTGCACTATTTACCTAGCATTCACCAGGTGGTGCTACACTTCTCTATGCCTCTGCCAATTTACAGGTTAAAATGGCAGAATAGACAGTCCCCAGACTCAGAAATTCTTGGGGTGAGGGTTGGAATCTTGGGTAGCAAGACTACAAAGACCTCTGACTCACTGCTGGAGGGCTGGATTGAAGAGCTGTCACCAGTATGACTGAGCTGTGTCGTCATTGGCTTTCTTGTGAACCCTGGGGCTTCTTTAAAGCTTACCAGGGGCCCTTCAGTGAGAAGAACATGAAGGGCAGATAAGCAGCCTTCAACAAGACCTTGCCCACGGATACTGATCTTCCCTGCAAGAGAATTCTTGGCCTGCTATAGGGAGCCTTCTCTGCTTACACAGAGCAGCATGAAATGAGTGAAGTGCCTCCCCCAATTCCTCTACAACAGCCTTTCTCAACCTGTGGGTCCCCAGATGTTGTTGAACTACAACTCCCATCACCCCTAGCTAGCAAGACCAGAGCTCAGGGATGATGGGAGTTGTAGTCCCACAACATTTGGGGACCCACAGGTTGAGAACCACTGCTCTAGAGCATGCAAAGCTATTGTGGCAAACATGCAGAGGGTTCCCAGGCATTCTAAAGTCCTCATGTGACAAGAAAGAGTGGAATCGAGCACATTCACCCCAACTTCAGGGTTCAAAATCGTGCAGGTAGCCTATATGAGTGGAACAGAATCCCCATTCCATTACAGAGGCAGACAAGAAGCAAGATGGCAAGAAGATGACAGGTGTTGGAGCTAGTGCATTCACAAGCACTCTCCCTCTTCACTGGAGGGATTTAGAACTCCAGCACATGTCTCTTCCCTGAGGGATAATCATGCATTGCGACTGGGCACGCAAAAAACTGCCAGCGACTCTCAACAGTCTTAGGTATCATGGTTCACTGGCAGGGCCTTAATCAAATTACAAGTAACGGCCCAGTTACATCCAGCTCTAGGGGACATCCATTGGAATCAATGGGATTTGGCCATGCATAATTAGGCACAGGTTGCTCTCTAATGAGGGATCACTTATATTCCGTATGTGTTGAGATGCCAACTGCATACTAGGTTTGTGCCCGGAACCACAGTTATGTGAGCAAACCCTACTGCCACAAAGTGGTTTTTCGTAGGGAAAATTTGCAGGGCAGATGCAGTCAGCAGAAGGTGAATTGGCTGCTTTCCTCCTGCAACTCCCCCCTCCAGGTTTCAGACCTAGATTTGCATTGCAACAATGCAACATGGTGCACTGTATGCAATTCTGGCCAATGTGTGGACTCATGCACAGATGGACTCACACAGAAATAAGGAGACTTAGGATGGGTTGCAGCAAAGTAGCCCTATCAGCATAAAGGCTCCTCAAGAACTTCTGCTTGTGCATATTCCCTTGGCAGAAGCCTCAGAACAGCCCATGGAGGAAGGAAAGTGGGATTGTTCCATCTGGCAAGCTGAACTGCTCACACAGACACAACATTCATAGCAGTGCAATGCTGAACTCCACTCTTAGTCTGCAATGCTATATATAGTTGCTTGGACATAAGTCTTATTGAACTCAATGGGACTAACTTCTGAGTGGACTGCATAAGATTGTGCTGTGAGGAAATACTCAAAGGGGTGTGTGTGTGTGTGTCCAATTTTGCTATCCATGCCTTCTTCCCAACCTGTCTGGTTGATTCCATGCTTAGGACAACGTTTCTGACATCTTCCTTCTATGCCATCCTTCATTTTATTTCAGCATCTGTCCAACAGTTTTTCATTCGCCAGGGTGACTGATGCTTGCAATCACTAGACTATTTCTTGTATACCGAGGGCTGACAGTTTGGTCCTCTGAGGGCTTCCCTGTAGTTTTAGAGTTACCTTCTGCTGGAAGGCATTTTGGAGGATTAATTTCCAGTTCTTTAACTTCCTCTCATTGGCCTCCCAAATGTTTATTCTCCTTTGTCATTCTGTTATCTGCCTGCCTGTCATAATATTTCTGTATGGGCAGTGACGCAAATATATGATCTGCAGTATTCATATAAAGGAGGAGTTTATATGATCAGCCGAATTGCGATAAAACTTCGTCTCCTCCCTTGGTGTAGACCACTTCAGCCTTTGAGAAGGCCCCTTCCAACTCCTCCCCCCACCTGTGCATGAAAAAATAGCACATGAATAGGAAGGATAAGATGGTTTTGTTAGTGGTGAGAAGCATTCAAACATGCAACCCACAGCTCTCAAACGCAAGCCCACGTAGTTGCAGTCCACATAAAGTGTTATCACTTGATTCTGCTGATTATATAAACTGGCCCTAATATTAACTCATTTACTGCAGGGGTGGCTAAATTGCGCCCCTTCAGATTTTGTTGGACTACAACACTGGCTGGCTGCAATCGATGCAAGCTGGAATCCAGCAGCATCGGCAGGGACACAAGTCAGCTATTCCTGCTAACCTAGAATAAATAAATGGACTCTGGGCTGAGGTTTCAATGCACCAGTGAGCTTTTGCACAGTTTGTTTAGGGAGCTTCCCAAAGTTTGGTCCCTGTGGAGCAGCTTGGGGATTATAGATCTGCTTTGCTTCCCAAGGCTGAACACAGCCTCTTTAAATTTCCTGCACAGCTCCTTCTGATCAGTGCTTGATGTCCACAATTTGTATGTGCAAAACAAAACAAAACAAATATGTGCAATGTTCAGGTAATTTAAAATTAGGGTATTTTCCTTATGGTGGATTTTGCTTCAAACAGGCAATAAGTGTACTGATCTGTGGAAACCCTTATTAATGTTTTTCTGGGAGGGGGGATGATAAAACACTAAGCCTATATACGTAATTTTGATACCTATACATAATGTAATCATTCTCTAAATTTTGTTAACTTAAGATGCCAAATAAGTTCTAATAACGGCACAAGTATAACCAAACGGTGGGAAATTTAAATCTCAAAATATGCAAGCAGATATTGCAGGAGACAGTTATTAACTGTGTTGGTATGTACAGATTTCCTAGCCTCTCTCTAGCACTATTCAAAACGTAGAAATATATTTAAAAGAGATCCCTTAATGCTTAACAGTTTCTGTAGAATAGAAAAGCTGGGGGGAGGGGGGAGGAAGATTACTTACGTCGTTTGCAGCCGCATTTTTTTATCCTTTTGGGATCTGTGATGTCATCATGACAGGCCTTGCAGTAAAAAAATGCCCTAGAGAGGGAGGGAGAATGGAAAAACTGACACATTTCTTAATCCATACAAATGAAATTAGTCCCACATTTCCTCCTTGCTACAAGTGCCAAATTAATGAAACATGCCAGCACTAATTTCCTTTAATCTTTTGAAAGGTTTAGACATTTAAAAAAGGAAATGTTTGCTACAAGACAATTAATTTCAAACACAAGGCCGGGTGATTCAAGTTCGTGCTTCTTTTAATAAATTTAACTTGAAAATAATTCGGGGAACGGTTAATAAATATGACACGGTGGATCAGATCATCCAGCTTTCATCTTGGAAAGTAGCTTCCAAAGTGACTTTATTATCCAAACACACAAGAGATGAAAACACTGTTCTTGGCAGGGGAACTGCAGGCTCAAAGCCCCCTGGTTTTTATTTTTATTATTTATTTATTTTGAAAAAAAGCAGACAGCTGAAGATATATAAGGCCATTTGTTCCACTTAGTTTCACATAGCTTAATGTTTTGGAGGAATTCAGATGCTGTCATGAAACAAATGCAGGACAATAGCAATTATTCTTGCAATTACTGTGCATAGACAGACACCTCTGATGCTTTACGAATATTTGGCTTGGCTTAAGGACTCCTCTGTGAAAGGTACTTCTGCTCATACAAAGGGGGGGGGGTCACTCATTTATCCTTTTCTGTAGCCCTCCATGTACCCCGCTGAACTGGCATGAGGTCAGGGCCCCATTCACGCACCTTATTGTAGGAAAGTATAAACAGGGAGGGGAGAACTGGCAACTTTCTGCTTGCTGTGGGGGCTTCTGATCCAATATACTATTATTTATCAATGTAGTTCTAAATGATATTGTGACAGATAGCTGGGGCTTGGGGCTAAATGACCATACCACGTGGGCCACCACTGAGTTGGAACTACAGTATCTGTTTGTGGGCTTTTCAGAGTCATCTGATTACCTGCCAGCAGAAACAGAACACTGGACTACATGGGCCTTTGGTCAGAACCAGCAAGGCCTTCTCTATCTTTTATCTGCACTGCTGAGGGTCTGCTCTATTCCTCACCAGATGAAGGAAATTTATGTGGGACCAGTTTCTGAAACATGCCTTGGACAGTTGCCAGCACAGTTTACCAAGACAGTTTAAAGTTGCACCATATACCACATTGAAGAAGGAGAAGGAGGAGAAGGAGGAGAAGATCTAGAGAACAACATAAAATCTGACAACGTATTACCTTTTTACTTCTTTGGCATCGCTTGCAATGAAGAATCCTAAAGTACCCTCTTGAATCTTCACATGGTTTCCAGGATTGATTAATATACTGTCCGACGAAACCAAACAAAACAAAAAACAAACAAAAGCCAAGAAGACAACATCATGAGGTCATGCTGCTTTTCAGTTGTGAAATCAAACTAATTGCTTTATCTTTGTTCTGCGATAGGGGGCCCATTAGTTGAGAAAAATCAAAATAAAACCTGGAAGCCACTTTTATTGAAGGTCTTGAATCTGACCAGGGCTCCAATCTAAAGCATATTTTAAATATACCTAAAATTCAAAAGATAAACAATGGCAATAATCATACAACTAACTCCCAACACTTGCGTTAGGAGTTGTGTGTCTTAAATTAGGAGAGGAAAAGTCTATGGAGCCTCTCAGAAAAGCTTTGATTTTTTTGCTCTGCTTTAAAGGCTGACAAAATCATAATGATTGATGTGAAAGGAAGTGATTCCCAAGGAAAGAGTTGCTTGGAAAAGGCTCTATTTCTCAGGCATTTTACCTCTTCATGTCAATTTCTGTTGAAATAGGGACGTTATTAATGGGCCCCCTATCTCTATATATCACATTACTTACAGTACAATACACATATATACTCAAGGGGAATGGTACAAGACAACCAGTTACTGTAGCTAAAGAAAACATAAAATGAGTATAATGGTTAATAATTTCTCCATCCCAAAGCTCCTTTTCAATGTGTTGCCAATGGATAAAAATAAATTACTCATCCTTTCAGGGTGTGGGTGAAATCAGCTAGATTTGAAGAAAGGGGATAATATCTAATCTCATTGTTCCTTGCTAACCTCTGTGAATTTCAGGTATGGTCATCAAAATGAATTATTTTGGGTTTCAGGCAGTAATCAGCATAAGTCTAAACAATGCCAGCTCAGGGGTCTTGCAACTACATGAGGTTTGGTGGGATGTTGGGTAAATATAGAAGTCCATTTACCAAGTATGTAACTCATCATCATGTGCAGGTATATAAACATTTGGAAAGCCAAATCAATGTTTAATTTAATCTCACTTTCAACATCAGCTTAGAAATATGGAGCCAGAGTAAACGTCTCTTCACTACAGGACAGCACAGAGAACTGACTTACTAGCTGGATACACACAGGCTGTGGTAACTTACCACTTGATAAATGGTCATGCCTTTTTAGTGTAAAATATATTGTAGGAATAACTGGTTCTTTGTGTTAAAGGATGTTGAGTGGGGGCTTTAGCATATTATTAACACTAAAGACAGGATGAATTTCTCTGGTGTTGCATCCTAATGAGCATGGGTGTCCATGAATCCCCCTTCTGATCCGCCCCAAATCCCACCCATGAGAAACCAGGTTCTCTTATTCCAATGCAAAGTTCACTAGGAATGTATTTGGTGATGGCAGGGGGTGGGGTCAGGAGATCCCCAGCATTAACGTTTGCATAAACAGCAGCAGAGAGCTTGGATATTAATATAACACTGTGTTAACACCAGTAATCATTTTTCTCTTAAGTTTTTTTTCTGTATTCAGGAGAGCAGCTTGTTCTGTGAAGTATCAGGCAATCCCAAATTCTTCTAGGGCAGAACATAGGAGGCAATGGGTAAGATGATATTATTATTATTATTACTATTATTATTACTATTATTATCATCATCATCACTGTGACACTTTTGTGTTCCTAGAATAGCTGGTTCCCTCCAATAACTCCACCTCATCCATTTTAAGGCAAGACTGTGAAACTTGCCCTATCAATAAACTGGGCCATCTAAGCTATTTAGGACTCTGTTTGTGGCAAAGCCTCAGATTTTTCCAAGTAGTGTGAGAAGAGTGTTAATTCTTTTGCTTTGTCTGTGTTAGGTGAGAGGAGAGTCGACATCCATGCAATACAACTTGGCAGAAAACCATGTTTTTATTTTATTTTATTTTATTTTTAATAATATTTATTAAAAATTTTCCAGAATAAAAAGGAAAGATAGCAAGAAAGAAAGAAAAAACAAATATGATTTACACTTGGTTTCAGTGGCATATTTCCCGGACTTCCCCCCCCTCCCCCTCTTGTATTCCATTTCCCTTAAATTGATTCCACAGATTCTTACCCCAAATTTTAAAACCTTATTTGTAATTTTAAATAACCCATTTATTCCAAATTAATTTATCTTATTTATCTTAATGAACCATTTCTCCTTATATTTTATATAATTCCTAAGATCGACCCCATTTCCCTTCCACGAATTCCCCTATTTTCAAACAACAAACATGAAAAAAGAAAAGAAAGAAATAATATATAATTTTACAGCCTTTGGATTCCAAATCTCCCCCCCCCCCATTCCCCGGTTCCAATCCCCAAAGTTCATCCATTGTCTACTGCCAGCCTGGTGTATCCACGTCTATATCTCAACTCCACTTTGCCGTCTTTTGATAGCTTTTAATTTCAAAAAGTCCAATCTCGAAAAAACTCTCAGAAAAAGTCATTGTTCTTCCATCCAGACCTCTATGTTTAAGAGTCTAACTTAAATTCTATTTCTTGGTCCTTTTAAAGTCTGGATGTTCCAAATACTCCGGCTTCAAATTTGGTCCAGCTCTTATTCCTCAGGTTGCTTTTTCCTGTTCTGCTGCAGAAACCTTCTAATTCAGAAACTTCTTGTTCTCCACAGAGGCTTTTGTTATTCAGGAACATAACTTGCGTCAAGTCCCTTCCTTTCTTCAATAGATAAATCCATTGTCTCCTTTAGTATAGAAACCTCTGTAGACAAAATAATGCTTCGTTTTTGCAGCTTTCCCAAGAGATAACAGATCCTGCTCAAATTCATAGTATTTTTCCACTTGCTGCTACTGTTGCAATGTCCCAGCCTCCCTCTAGAGGGAATATGGTAACTTAATTTCTTTCAAAATCAGACCCAAAAGTCAAATAACTTGTTGCCTTTATTTCCAATAATTTATGTCCAAATTGTAACAAATCTAACCAGCAAAGCCATCGTAACAAAGTTCTCTTTTATTTTCCTGCTTTGACAGCTACTTTGACAGCTGTCAAAGTTTCTGTGTCTCTTCACCAGTCTCGTTCCCGGTTCCCGGGGGGGGGTTGCATTTTAGTTCCCACAAATCAGTCTTCTCCTCCAGCACAATTATTGTAATTTCCCTTCGTGAAGTTAAAATTTTTTTTCAGGTAAACAAGTTCATCTCTCGATCTTAGTTGTCAAATCCTTGCGTTGAGCCATCTACAACGGGGGGGGGGGGCGGACTTCCTTTTTGCACTCCCCCTGCTCGCTCCAAATTCAAAGATCAAATTTCCCTTTTAAGTCCAATCAATTTACTCACGGGTTGTTCCTTTTAGTCCAAATCCGAAATTTTCAAAGAAGAAGTCGTTGCTCTCCGCCGAATGGCATGCGGCTTCGCTGGGCAGGGGAAGCATTGGACTCACAGCACCACACCCCCCATCACCCGCTCCGCAGCCTTTAAAAAGGCTCCTTCGCGGGTCGGGGGGCGCAAACGGTGCCCGCCGAGTCACCAAGTCCATGGGCATCTCCGCCCATGGTTTTTGAGGGTCCCCGCGTCGCCGGCACGGCAGGACCCGACCCCTACCCAGCCGACTCCCTCCGGAGCTCGGAGGGAGTCCGCCATTCGGCGATGACGCCAACCCGGAAGTGAAAACCATGTTTTTAAAGGGATGAAGCTGATAGGACAGTTAAAGCACATACATATGAACACATGGCACAAACAGTGCAGGTCACAAAGGGTACAGTTTCCTGGCATTGTCCTGTCAGAGTTGTTGTCCCCCACCCTCAAGAAATAAATTGTATACTTGGAAAACCTTGAAGTACATGGAAGAGATTCTGTAGCACATTGGATCACTAGAAATAATGGGAGGTATCTAACTAGACAGTTCCACCAATGGAAGGACTTTTAGCTGTGAAATGGAGCTTTCCCACCTTCTTCTTTCCCTGCATGCCCCCACCTCCATCTTAAATCTGCTCTGGAGTGTTGTTGGAGTGGAAATCCAGAACATTTTTTTTTTGGGGGGGGGATGGTGGAGTTTCATTGTGCAGCTAAAGGTCATTGTGCTAGGAGTACTGATATCACCCAAAGTTGGGAAGCAGAGTTTTGTATTTACTGCTATATCTGCAGTATCTAGTATCTGCACCGTCTTTTCTCTTTTCTAACCAGGACCGAACTGACTAATATAATTGACAAGGGAGGGAAGCACAGCCATCCAGCCTCTTCACTGATCAATACGTGCAAGAGAAAGCAGTGAAGGATGACATCATTGCTTCAGTCACATGCCAATCATATCAGTGCATTTGCACTAATTGGTCAGAACCGTGGAAGACAGGAAGAGGTTTAACTTCTTACGAAACAAATGAGTAGAATTAGAGTTGCCACTCAATTTCACCTGAAGCAAACATCAAATTTGGAAGTACCTACTCGGGCAAAACATCCAAGAAATTTTGGGGGAACCAAAAGAGATTTTTACTTTATTTTGCTACTTATTTTTTACTATTTAAATAAGACAAGCAAAATGCCCCAGGTGGTTTTTCTACAAAGGAGAGGTCCTTTGTACCCAAACAGAAAATGTGAGTGCAGGTTGTTATATAAGCTTGTCTGTCACTCAGCAGTACTGGATATCCTGGTGGAGCTGGTAAAAAAACAAAAGTTGATTTGACTCAGGGATAGAGTTTGCCAAAAGTGAAATTCCAGAATGACTTTTGGAGGCTCTTACCCAAGGTATTTCAAAGGAAGCAAGAATGAATTTTAAATGCAGCTAGAGAACTTTCTCTAGGAAAGGGCATTAAGCACAGTAGGAATGTCTCCAGCAGGTTTTTCCTGATAGCCTCACATTTAAAAGAGCTACAGATCCTTTTAAAAAAGAAAAACGGCTGAAAATTCAGGAGAAGGAGGCTTGAATATCCATAGTGAGTTACGGCCCCACATGCAGACCTCTGCTATATTCAGGTATATGAGCAATTAACATTGACTACATGCGCTGTGGGTAAAAGCCTCAGCGCCTAGGGCTTGCCGATCGAAAGGTTGGCGGTTCGAATCCCCGTGGCGGGGTGCTCTCCTGCTGCTCGGTCCCAGCGCCTGCCAAACTAGCAGTTCGAAAGCACCCCCGGGTGCAAGTAGATAAATAGGGACCGCTTACTAGCGGGAAGGTAAACGGCGTTTCCGTGTGCTGCGCTGGCTCGCCAGATGCAGCTTTGTCACGCTGGCCACGTGACCCGGAAGTGTCTCCGGACAGCGCTGGCCCCCGGCCTCTTGAGTGAGATGGGCGCACAACCCCAGAGTCTGTCAAGACTGGCCCGTACGGGCAGGGGTACCTTTACCTTTACCTTTACATTTGAATAAGTATTCATGAAGGGAGATGTTGTTGGGGTTTTTTTTTTTTTTTAAGTCTATTGGAGATGATAAACTTATGTTGGATACAAAGCTCACAAGGAGAGTTGACACTCAGTATATCTATTGTGAAAGCAAAGCTAGATGTGGAATTCTAAAATATGGGACTGAAATTGAGAAATATCAATTCTTGATATTTTCACCATACACAGGCATGTCTTGAGCCAGAAAAAAACTAATACATCAATTTAGACAATTCTAGGCAGATATTAAAGCTCTCTAAAGAATCTTGCTATAAACCACAAATTACTTAGGTATCATATTTTGGCAGATTCTTTTCAGTTTACAAAGCCTGAGAATTCTTAGCAAAGTGAGGCTTACTATGGGCCTGCCTGATCCTTACTATTCCTGGCTTATTTGATCTCGTCTAATATGCACTGGGTTATGGAGAAAGCTAGAGAGTTCCAGAAAAACATCTACTTCTGCTTCATTGACTACACAAAAGCCTTTGTGTCGACCACAGCAAACTATGGCAAGTTCTTAAAGAAATGGGAGTGCCTGATCACCTCATCTGTCTCCTGAGAAATCTCTATGTGGGACAAGAAGCTACAATTAGAACTGGATATGGAACAACTGATTGGTTCAAAATTGGGAAAGGAGTACGACAAGGCTGTATATTGTCTCCCTGCTTATTTAACTTATATGCAGAATTCATCATGCGAAAGGCTGGACTGGATGAATCCCAAGCCAGAATTAAGATTGCCGGAAGAAATATCAACAACCTCAGATAGGCAGATAACACATCCTTGATGGCAGAAAGTGAGGGGTAATTAAAGAACCTTTTAATGAGGGTGAAAGAGGAGAGCGCAAAATATGGTCTGAAGCTCAACAAAAAAACTAAGATCATGGCCACTGGTCCCATCACCTCCTGGCAAATAGAAGGGGATGAAATGGAGGCAGTGAGATTTTACTTTCTTGGGCTCCATGATCACTGCAGATGATGACAGCAGTCACAAAATTAAAAAACGCCTGCTTCTTGGGAGAAAAGCAATGACAAACCTAGACAGCATCTTAAAAAGCAGAGACGTCATCTTGCCAACAAAGGTCCGTATACTTAAAGCTATGGTTTTCCCAGTAGTGATGTATGGAAGTGAGAGCTGGACCATAAAGAAGGCTGATCACCAAAGAATTGATGCTTTTGAATTATGGTCTGGAGGAGACTCTTGAGAGTCCCATGGACTGCAAGAAGATCAAACGCATCCATTCTTAAGGAAATCAGCCCTGAGTGCTCACTGGAAGGACAGATCGTGAAGCTGAGGCTCCAATACTTTGGCCACCTCATGAGAAGAGAAGACTCTCTGGAAAAGACCCTGATGTTGGGAAAGATGGAGGGCACAAGGAGAAGGGGACCACAGAGGATGAGATGGTTGGATAGTGTTCTCAAAGCTACCAACAAGAGTTTGACCAAACTGCAGGAGGCAGTGGAGGACAGGAGTGCCTGGCATGCTCTGGTCCATGGGGTCACAAAGAGTCGGACACAACAAAACAACAACAATATGGAGAGGTTATCAATGGCTCTCCAAGAGAAAAGAAGAACCCTTATTCCAGATAAGATTGCATGGTTCGTTGGGGGTTCTGCGGGTGCTGATTAGGGTGTTCACCCTGTTTTGGTTGGAGTTTGCACTTTCCTTTAAGAATTAGCTTCATAGTTTGGAGGTCTGGAGAATCATGAGTCTGTTAGCATGGTTGGATACTCAGGAGGCATTAATGGCCATAAATATTTTTACCAGCTTAAATTTGTTCACCAACAGGTCTAAGCATGGTCATTTATGTTCTAATAGCATCCAGGTTATATTACTGTAACATGCTCTATGAAAGCCTGCTTTTGAGAAATAATAATAATAATAATAAATAATTTATGCCCTGCCCATCTGATTGGGTTGTCCCAGCCACTCTGGGTGGCTTCCAACAAATATAAAAGCATAATAAAATATCAAACATTAAAAACTTCCCTATACAGGACTCCCTTCATATGTCTTCTAAAAGTTGTATACTTATTTATCTCCTTGAAATCTGATTGGAGGGTGTTCCACAAGGTAGGAACCATGACAGCAAAGGCTGCCTGGTTCCCTGTAACTTCACTTCTTGCAGTGAGCTAGATGTGTGTCCAGGCTGAATAATGGGAGTGGACACGCTCCTTCAGGTATACAGGGCTGAGGCTCTTGTACATCTGACAGGAGGGCACTCAGAAGTGCTCCGATACATCAATTGGACTGGAGCATTTTTACCGAGCAAAGTGTAAAGCGCATATTACTTTGGTGTTATATCATCTCCACTAGTTGCCATTTTTTTGCTGAGCCTAATTCAAAGCGTTAGTCGTAATCTTTAAGACTTTAAATGGTCTGGGACAGAGATACCCACATATGTACCTAGCCAAATACTTAGGTCAACCTTGGAGGCCCTTCTCTCCATTCTTCTACCATGCTGTAAGCAATTATAATGAATAGGCTTTTTCAGTCACCTTGTCAGACTTGTGGAACATCCTCATCTGCTTGCCCCATTGTCACTGGGCCTTCCACTAGACTATAAATATGTTCTTTTCTAGAATATTTGGCAGGTGTGTTCTAGAATGTGTGGCCCACTAACATCTGACAGGCATGATGTTGGTTACGCCTGGACTAAAGCAATTGTATCTATGTGTAATCAGAAGAAGCGCCCATTTTGTCTACTGAAATTTATTGCTAATTATGTGTGTATAAGCCTTAGGCATTCCTCGTTAGTATAGTGGTAAGTATCCCCGCCTGTCACGCGGGAGACTGGGGTTCGATTCCCCGACAGGGAGACCAATATTTTAGGGACGCGGGTGGCACTGTGGGTTAAACCACAGAGCCTAGGACTTGCCGATCAGAAGGTCGGCGGTTCGAATCCCCGTGACAGAGTGAGCTCCCGTTGCTCGGTCCCTGCTCCTGCCAACCTAACAGTTCAAAAGCACGTCAAAGTGCAAGTAGATAAATAGGTACCGCTCTGGCGGGAAGGTAAACGACGTTTCCATGTGCTGCTCTGGTTCGCCAGAAGTGGCTTAGTCATGCTGGCCACATGACCTGGAAGCTGTACGCCGGCTCCCTCGGCCAATAAAGCGAGATGAGCACCGCAACCCCAGAGTCAGTCATGACTGGACCTAATGGTCAGGGATCCCTTTACCTTTTTAAGCCTTAGAAAGTGTGATCCTATGCATGCCTTCTCAGACGCAAGCCCTGATTAGCTCAATCGAACATACTACCAGGTCTGTTGCATAGGATTTATGCCTAAGTGTACTATATACTGGAAGTGGGCAGGAACTGATCGAGAACTTGGAAAATGTTAAATACTGAAACATCTGCTCAGCCTTTATTTCAGAGTATTCAAATCTGAAATTATATATTAAGTTCTAAATCTGCTGCTGACAAATGCAGCTTCCCACGAAATATAAAACCACCAATATCAATTTGGCACCGAAAAGCAGGAAAGCTAAGAGCATGTAGCCCTGAATGTTGCCAGGAAATGAGACCACAGGGAGTCCCAAGTAAGTTTCTCAAGTTTTCTAGAGCAAGATCATATGTATCATTAAAAAAAATAAAGTGTTGGGGAAAGCTATTCCTGCCAAACTTCTGGGTATCTCACAGCTAGTAGTAGTAGTAGTAGTAGTAGTAGTAGTAAATATATTTGCATCAAGAGTTGGCATCTCCAGCTAAAGACCAACTCCTGGCTCCATGTCAGTAGAAAATGTCTAGTACACCCAAATGCACACCAAGATACACAACTCCTGTGTGCATATATTCTGAGCTCATGTATAAAACAACTAGCAAACCTTTGATGGGATGGGTAAACCAAAAAAAAAGTACAAGTAACTTCCATTATAAGGTAGATGTGCTGTACCATTCCCCAGGCAATTTAAGATCACAACAAAATATATTATTCACCATCATATTGCAATTGCTGTATTTAATTGAATAAACATGGGATGTTCTTGATTAGGTTTATCACAAAGTCAAAACACAGCTGCTATTGGTTGTCTTTTTAAATATTTGTTGATCCATGGGCTGTGCCTATTGGTCCATGATAAGGCCTGCTTGTAACGTGGCAAACAGCTCCTTAAACTGTGGTCCTTAAAGCAATTAGGAATTATAGGTGTGCTTTTGTTTTCGTTTTTACCCTTACCCTCGCGGCTTTTTGCAGAACAGTATGGGAGGCATGCACACACATCTCTTTGGGGAGCTGTGTGTCTCCCACCTACTGCTTCTTTCTTTGGGGCTTCTCTGACTAATTTTAATACAGATTCCACATCTTTATATATACATAGGGGAAAAAATTCACTGTAGACACTGTAGTGAATGCAGACAACAAGGCAGCTCCATAAAGTTACAGAATACTGAAGCTCCATTAACACCAAAGCAGACAATCGCAAGAGTTGCTCCCAGGGAGTTAAAGTCCTTGGTAAGAAGGTCAACTGCCAATAGACTAGATCACCTGCTCCTTTAGAACGAATGTGTCCAAACTTGTGTCAAGTAAAACGGTGTCAAACACAATGTGTTCTCAAACATTCAAATTGTTCATGGTCATTAATTGGGTTAGCCACAAAATGCGAACAAATGAACGTTAAGGCAGCATGAAGCTGTTTTATTCTGGGAGCAAGTCGGTGCACTTTTTAAACCACACACACTTTTCTCACACTGCCAAGCATGCCTTTACCACGAGGTTAACATTACTGGTAAACAAGAAGCCATATTAAGAGGTGCAACAACTGCAGATCCTTGAAGATGCCAAGTGTTGCAGTAACTTCTCTGCAGTTGGATCATATGAATAATGCCAAACTGACAGGAAGCCACCTCTCTTTTTCGCATATCTACTCCAAATCCACAGGATATAAGAACTAAAAAGAAAGAATGTTACAAACTACACAGAATGATGTAACGAAAACAGGAGCAGGAGGGAGAGGAAGGGAAGAAGAAGGAGGAAGAACTAAGGTTGGGGTATGCCGTGCAAGAAGCAATGAAAATATGTTAAGGTTGAGGAGGTCCCAGTGGGCACCCTCAGAAGTGCAGGCTAGTGAAGCAATAGAGAAGTAAAAGGGATTTGGTTGTAAATGCCTTACGTATTTCAAATCCAAAACAGCAGGATGGCATGTAAGCTCAAGATGGGGCACTGAATATCGGCCCACAAAAGTAGTATGCAAAACATGCCAGTGCAAAGTGTGGAGAAATTAGCCAACTCATTCACAGGTCCCAGTAAATGGCCTCTCCCATGTTGGTATGAATATGAACATGTAGGACAAAGAGCCACCCACTGTGCATGGATAAAACAATATAGTTGTTTCTCTGTGTGACGCCGTGTTCTCAATTAATCCGACTGAATGTTATATATCCCAAACTTTAAAATGTAAACAAAAAGAAAAATCAACACATTTGTACTTTGTTAATGGAAGGTGAAACTTTAGGACATGGAAATAATACTGTGTGTACAACAGGGATGCTGAAGGAGGACTTAAGGGATCTGTCAGCAAAGGTGTGAATACGACAAAGACAATGGGGCAGTGCAGAGGTTAATAGACAGGGAGCAGACACTGTGGCAACATAAGGGAAGTACATAAAACAGGGGGTGGGGAGAGTACGGAACAGGAGAGGCAGTTCTCCTACTGTAATAATCTTAGGCACCTCTGGCATCTTAATATAGAAGCCTGGAATCAAAATTTCATTTGTATATATACCCACATGTGTGCATGTATATATATATAGATATAGGTATAGGTATATTCCTGCAAAGAAGTTAATGCGAGAGTCACAAGAACCACCAAAGAAACAAACTGTTGCTATAAAGTTCTCTCTCCTCTTTTAAACTGTGGGGGGGCTCGTATATAGAGATACATATATATATATATGTATGCACACTTGCACGTGTATATACATATATTTACGTGTATATATATGGAGAGAAAGATAGACAAAGGTGTTATCTTCCTGTACTCTTGGCAAGGGGTTAGTCCTGAAGTTAGGAGGAGTGAAGGTAGGGCTGAGGTTGGAAGGAAAGGTAACGAAGAGGGCATACCGCTTTCGGCTTCTGCAAACGACAAGAAAAAAAATGCAAATCAAACACTTTGGTAAGAAATCAACTGACACCAAAACAAAGGCAAAAAAACCCTTTTATTTCAAGTCCTCCACAGACTGCAACATGTTTTGCACTTCTTTTTTCAATAAAAAAAGGTTTTTCTGCTGAGAATGAGGACAAAATGGAGAGACAGGGAGAAAGTTCAATGGAGGAGTAAACATGGGGTGTATGAGAGAAGGGTGTTGATTCTCTTTCCATTCTGACTTTCTTTTGAAAAAAAAGAGGAAAAGTGTGTTGCGGGAGGAGACACTGTCAAAGTTGTATTTGAGGAAGGAAACCATGTTTTTAGTAGGGTACTGAAATATCTAGTTGCTTGATTAACTTTCCCTCTGCAGGGCTCTTAGATTAGGTGTTTCAGTTCTGCATTGGGTTGCAAATGATGGTGCCCTTGAGCCTCAAGGAAGACAAGAAGCAAACTGAACCCATCCACTCTGGAAGCTCAGCAATGTGGGTCCAGCTGACCTAAACTGAAGAGTCACCTGGAAGCCCCCTTTTCAATCAAATACTAACACTCATCCCTAAATGTATACTCCTTGAATCAAGTTCCACTGAATTTAGCTTGTGGGATACCAGAAGGTGACACACTCTGGTCTAGAAGCACAATACTAGTGACTGTGGTGGGACTGGGAGCAGGAGGAGAATCAATATGTATACCACAGATAATGATTCTATTATTATTATTATTATTATTATTATTATTATTATTATTATTACTACTATTACTCAGCTGATAAATGTTAGGGTATGCCAAGGCATTGGTCACCAGAGAGCTGGTTTAATGGTTCACACAACTGGCCATAAATTATTGTTGGCATTTCCTAGGCTACTAACTAGAATGGGAAAAGAAGCTTCGCCATGGGCTGGGAATGCCTGCTGCTGCAGCCACCAATGTATGTTTTGGAAACTTTGGGGCAGGAGAAAGTGGGGGTATAGCTTGATCCTTTCAGGCTATGCCATCCTCAGTTCCATTCACTCGAACTCAGGATGCTCACCTATGCAAGAATTCCCTGCTAAAATCCTCACAATACTCCCTTAAAAACAAGCTTAAAAGATAAACGACATGCCCAAACCCTTGGGTGTACCTTCAGGTAGCTCTTTGTACCCTAGCCTTAATTTCTAAGAGGATGCTCTTGAGATATATAGTTTTTGTCTTTTGTGATGAAAGATTTGTTCCAGTTTCCTTTGAAAATCATGAAAACCACTCTGCTTAACTCAAAAGAAGAGATTGCCCAGTGTGCTACTAAAGAAAGGATGTGGGAAATGTACATTTGATGCACATGTTAGTAAATGGCAACAAAGGAAATTACTGTGAATATTCAGAGCAGGAATTATTGAATGATGTGCAATGTAATGTATGACATCAATTGTTGAGAATGTGGTATTGGATATTGTAGCAGTTGGGGTGGTAGGGCAGAGGCATCGTCCTGTCACCAGCATCACAGCAGCTTACCTGGACAGGACAGGAGCAAAGCTGTGCAGGTTCTCCAGCAGAAGCGTCAGATTGACTCTGCTGGTGCACCCACACAGCACCAACTTCATCACCGCATTGTGCAGGAAAGCTGCAGCAATGCCATTATTGGGAGGGAAGCCACAGTCAGCTCGACTACTAATGAACAACTCTGTTCAAATTCAAGCATAGACTTTATGTTTGCAAATACATTGTGGGGCTTCTCAATGGCAATATCTATTTTGAAACTGGAACAACTTTCAAGTTTGTGAATTTTTGAAACTGGGATCCCTTTGAAATAAACAGAGATTAGTATTTGACAACATAAAACAAACATCTGGGATCACATACACCCTTTCTACATATCACTTGTCGGCAGTGTTACAGGAGATACGTAGGACCAAACGTGCATGTTTTTGCTCCAAACATTAGTATAACAAAGAGTGCTGAATCTGTGTTTTCGGAGAGTACTTAGGTCACCAAAAAGCAAAACTGATAAGACACCAAGTAGGAGATCAATAATTTTTTTTTTGGGGGGGGGAGGTGTCCATTTAAAATGCCAAGGAAGTGTGACAAATTTTGGAACGTTCCTTTCCAATGAATGACTGGCTTAGGTTAACCCTGAACCTAGGAGAGGTTGGTGCACAGGTGAAATAACAAAGAGCGCAATAAGTTTCCACTGTAAAACCTTATCAGAAAGCACAGTTTAGTTTTACTGGTAAGCTGTCTTTATCAGACCCAATCGGGGCTGTTTAGAAAACTGATCTCCCTTACTTTGCACTCATCTTTAGCTTTATGAATGAAAGGTCACCTTCCATTCACATTCATTGCCAACAAGTGCGGCAAACACATTCTCATAGTTTCAGTCCTGTTCTTTCCTTTCTTCTGTGTTGCCCTCATCTTTATTTGTTTACATTGCTGTAAGCAATGTGGAAACCCATGATTCTGCCAATCCCAACACTACACCAGACATGATTATACCATAATCTTTTGTATACAGTATATTGTGGGTCAAGACAGATGAGCTTTCCATAGCATCCCTCCACCCAGCTTAACTAGGAAATTATTCAAATTCCAAGGGGGATAACTTAGGTAATTTTTCCTGGGGCTTGGGGTGTGTGGAAATGCTGCAGTTGTCCATGTGGGGACAGCTTTTGGTTACCACCCTCTGATTTCACCGCTGCAACTCTTAAAACTGGCCCTGTGAAAGGTAGTGGAGCAACCTAGCTCCATTATGCATTTATTCCATCACTCTATTTGTATGCCTCTTCTCCACATAAATGTGCCCACAGTGGCAAAGGGACAATTTTTAAGAGGTGTGTGCAGCCTTTGGAGATCAACACATCCATAAATAATCCTTGTCTGGTAAAGGCTTTGCTTAGGCTGTAAACAGCATTTGCCAGTCAGGAAAGCTGGCAATTCTTCTCCCATCTGGATCTCAGTTCAAGCAGAGAAAGAATCAAGGGGTCTTAAAAGCCTGCCTCTCATTTGAGGTGCGCTTCTATAAGCCCTTGATGTTCTTTTCTGAGGCTGGCTTGGAAGAAACTCACTGGCATCTACAGTCCCCCACGGACAGTGGTATTGAAAAGCCTTATGGGCAAGTAAGGCAAGAGGACTGCGAAGGTGAAGATGGAAAAAACGAAGCTGAGCCAATGGAACAAATGATCACTGGATAGCATTAAGAAACAAATGTTTGGCAAGGTCCCCCCCGGCCTCAATAATCTGTTTAACTGTGTCGGAAGAGACACTTTCAAAGGGAATTATGCAATAGTTAGCATGGAGCTACATGTAATATTTACAAGAAATTATTTTCACTGATAACTATACACAAATCTATAGTAGCTGTGTATTTACAAGGACTAATCAGAACCATCTGTAGAATTAGTTCAAAGAAAAGAACCTTTTGCAATACTGATAAACACTGACAAACACCGCAAACCAAAACAAAAAAACAAAGTTGATGCAATTATATGTACGATTGCATCAAGATTGGGGTTCTTTTTTGCAGCATTTTATGCAGGGGTAGAAAAATTGATCCCTCCAGATGTTGTGGATTACAGCATGGTCAATGGCGACGGATGATGGGAACTGTAGTTCAACAACATCTGAAGGGTGCTAAGTTGCTACCCTTGGTTCCTAAATATGCAGTGCATTTGGGGCAGGGAAAAAGAGAGAGAGAGAGAGCACGTTTAGCAACAGAAATTAAAACACTGTTCCTTTCAACCATCCTCATGGGAGTCTCGGTCAGAAGAGAGATGGTGCAGCCATTTGGTTGGGTTATGTGAGCTGGTGCAGCGATGCCACAATGAGTGAGATTTAGAATGTTTCCATAGGTATAAAGATCCATTCAAGGGAAGGAAGGAAGAAATATAAGCGGGCCAAGTTATCAAAGGTGCCTTAGGAAAATGGTTTTGTAGACAATGACTTACCTGCTTTCCCGTTGTTCCGACTTGTACTCTATGGCTATCATTAAGAGCTTTAGCTTCGCAAACACCAGCCTGCCAGAAGGAAGGAAGGAAAACAGTCACCCTATCATGGGTAAAAATGAACACTTTTTCATTACAAATGTTACCAAGGCACAATTTCAGCTGGAAATAAAAGGTGACAGCACTGTTGAGGCTAAACCTGCGTTGGGTAAGCAAAACAGCATTGTGCCAAACACTAAGCTATCAGTGCATGTCTTATTTCCAAGGGAAGATTATTCCACATGGCTGATACAAGCACAATTTAGTTCAGGGGTAGCCAACTTGGTTCCTTTAGATGAGGCAGTTCTTCAGCTCCTGCTAGCCCCAGTCAGTGGTGAGCGATGATGGGAGCTGCAGTCCATCATCACCTGGAGAGTGCCACATTGGCATAAGCAAGAATCTTTATGTTGTTTCAAGCCAGCTAATTTCATATATATGAGACCAACCATTTTCCATGCAGCCAGTTTTAGAAAACAATGTTTCAAAGTTAGGGGAACACGATGAAGGAGGGTTACATAAATGAAAAAAGCCCAGCTTTTTACACCTCCTTCCGCAGCTTACTGCCCTAATGGCAGCTGCAATAGGGACCTTCTTGAAGGTAGGAACCAACAATAGCAAACATATTAATTATAATAAATGCTTTTCACCATGTAAGTACTATGGCAAGATTCACAAAAAGTAAAAAAAGAAGACATTACTCTTTCCTATTTTTTGAAATGCTAACATTTTATTAATGACAGCAGTATGAACACAGAGGACCAACTGTTTCCACCTATCTAGAGAGAAATAAATTATTCTATTATTCTATTTTGGGGGGCTATTGAACTTACCACTCACATAAAATAGATTTGAAACATTCTGTATACTTAGTTCACTAAAATATGAATGTATCATTCCCCACCCCAACACCTGCTATTATCATGGAACACAGAGATATAAACATGGACTGGTATTGGTATTTTGGAAACTTCAATGCATACAGAAAATAAAAGGTTACTAGAAAAAGAAAAGGCTAGTCACCCCTTTCCACCTACAGTGCACAGATTAGGAAAACTGTGAAAAGGAAACAACACACAGGCCATTCCTGCCACCACAATAGCATTAAAACTCCACTTTAGCATGTGGTAGTAGACAGAAGTTTCCATAAAAAACACCACCACACACCTTTCACTAATTTGTCACCAAAGGGGAAAATATCCAAAGTGGTGAAATGTCATGAACTGGCAGGACGTTAGAGAGGAGGAAGAGGATCCTGGCAAGGGGCGTAGCACACAAGCTGAGGATGGGGAAGCAGAAGTTGGTGTAGGAAGTACTCACAGAGTAACAGGCGATGGCGAGGGGATGGGGGTCAGGGCACAGGAACCTGAGCAGCAGGACCCATCGCCAGAGGGGCCCCTGGCTCCATGAAAAACGGCAGGCTTTGATGCATAGGAAGCAGCAGAAGGAACACTTTAGGAGGCTGAGGCAGGCAAGGGCCCACACCCCAGCTCACTAGCTGGCCAGGTGGGGTTCATTAACTCTGCGAGGAGGTGTGTGATTCCTCAAGCCTGAGTAGGCTCAGAACAGGTGAGGGTCACATGCCTCATCAAGCTCAGGTGCTACAATCAAAAAAGGGAAGCAAAACTGAAGTGCTGTTTTTTGGGGGGAGGGGAAGTATGTTTGTGCAGGACTGACCTCCAGCTACCCTGACCCCTGGGTCAGCTGACCTTTGTGGTCCCTTCCAATCCTATGAACCTACAAAATATTAATTTACAGTACATGGATATTAGCTCAATTAAGTAAGCATCCCCCCCCCCACATACTTTTTACACTTGGTGGTTAGAATTAAGGATAGGTGCTGGTGTATAAAGGGATCAATACCTTTCAGATGCCAGTAGGGGAAGGGAAGATACTGGAACTAGGGAGTGAATTTTCAATCAATCAATTAGAACAGGGGTGGTGGACTGAATTTGGGCCTTGAAACAATTTTTCAAATTGTACCTTCAAAATTTTAATCAATGATTCCTTGCACTCACTTTTAATAATTCCTGAGTCGTGCCACCCCAAATGGTGAATTAGTACCAGTTGTGTTGAGTAAGTGTGTTGTTATTTTTTGACACAATCTATCTATCAATAGTTTGAAAATAGAATGATGTCCCACAGAATGATGGCGCAGACAGTGCCATCAGATTATAGCACTCAACAGATTATAATACCCCAGAATGATCAGAATGTTAAACATCTCTTTTTAATTTTGTGTTTAATATCAACATGAAACTGTCTGGAGATTTGGTGAGAAGTGTTATCGGTAAGCTCTGTTCTGTTACTCCTTTTCTCCCGTTTCTCCTTTTCAATGGAGCCAGAGGAGGCAAAGGAAGCGCTCAACAGATGCCTTACATCAGTGAAAAGACTAGATATGGGTGAATGAATTAAAACTCAAGCCAGACATGATGGAGATGTTCGTTGTGGGAGGCCCAGTTGGTATGGGATTTGGCAGTTCCCCTTATTGGGACATTACACCTCCCCCCCCCCAAAAAAAAAAACCAAACCACAGGCAGAGCATGTGGTCTGGATATGCTGCAAGTCCCAGCACTTATCTTGGGTTCACAGGTAGTGACAGTAGCCAACAAGTGCCTTTTCCCAGTGTACATTGGTTTTTCAATAATGACAACCCATACAGGAAGTTAGTAAGAGTAACTTCGAAGCTCATGAACTTTAATGCACTCTACATTCTACTATGAGAAAATTCAATTGGTTCAAAATAGCAAGGGGTTAGCAACAGCTCTTTTTCTTGCCAACTCCACCTCCACCCAGTACAATTTTTAAAGTGCTGGTATTAGGAATGGGCGATTGCTTTCTACTAATCGCAAAAGATCTCGGAGTTTTCATGGTGTTCTGTTTGAACATTCAAATAATTACTGTGAAGTGGCTACCACTGCTATCTCCTCCTCCTCTGCTTGCCTTAAGATAAAATATGAACCTTACAAGGGAGGTGGTGGAGGCAACGGCAGTGGAGGTGGGCTTTCCCAAAGGCACGTGGAACACAATATTTTCCCACCACAGATTCAGATTTGACTGCAAATCCCAGGATTACTAGTGGGGAAATTTAGTCCGTGCACCATTTATTGTAGGAACAGGTGCACGTATAGACATATGTGACCCCAGTGGGAATAATGTCTATGGCAGAACCCAGTGACACCTCTCATTCTCTCTCTCTCTCTCTCTCTCTCTCTCTCTCTCTCTCTCTCTCTGCATTGTGAAAGGGTTAGGAGGAAGCACTGGCAGAGGCAACAGTAGCAGGTAAAACCCTCATTGGTTCTGCTTCCTCGATTGCTAATGCTACCTAAAAGTCAGTGTGACTACCCAAGAGACTGCTGAACCCTTCTGCATGCATGCATGTGCCCGCGCACATGCACACCCACACTCTCTCTCACACACACACAGTAAAACTCTCTGGACACCCTCTGCCAATGCCAAAATGCTAATATGATTTGATTGCCAGGGGAAAGGAGCAGGTTCCTTCCAATTCTATGATTCCATGAGTTTGGCTTTCTACATTAATTTTTGCTCCAATTCAGAGCCAATGTGCATGGTGGAAAACTGGCTGTGGCCATGCAACATTTTCGTGGGTTATGAAAAAATCCAGTTGTGCAATACTGCAACTCTATATCTGTAGGTAGACAGGCATTCATTCGGCTGAGCCCTGGTTGATTTCACCTCAAACAGATTGCAGGTAGGCAGCATGTGTGACCCTGTGAAGCAGGCCTTTATTAGGGACCTAAATAATTGGAAATCACTGAAGCCCCAGGATGGTTCTGTGAAGAAGAACTGATAAGCAAAAGACTTGCAGCAAGTAGCAAATCGTTTATCTGTATCGTTTTGCCTTGTTAGTAGCCAGCCGAATGACCTCTCTGACTCTGTGTGGCAGCAACCTTTTATCAGGTGCGCCAAACCATCAACAAAAACTCTGAAGTGATTCCGGCTCCCATTCCTAACCACCACTCAGAGCAGGAAACCGAAAGGGGTAAAATGACAACCAGACCTCCTTCTATTCACTGCCCTCTCAATTCCAAGAAGATACCATAGATATCCCACTTGACTAAGTAAATGAAATATAATTAAGCTTTATAAATTGGAAGTAATTAATTTCAGCATGAGGTTGATGGAGAAGAACAAGGCTTGAACAACAGGGACAATGTGATGGTCCTCAGTCTAAGACAGCTCCAAATAGGCACACTTTTTATTCCTTTATCTTGAGCTTCCTGAAGGCATTTACTATCCAGCCCCCTAGGAAAAATTATCTGCTTTATCCCAAATGATCAATGTTACATGATGCAACAGTGCCCTCAGAAATGCTGGTTTTCTATGGCCAGGAAGAACCAGCTGCACAATATCTACCAGTAGTATGTGTTACCAGTAGTATGTGTTAAAAGGATCTAGGGGTCTTAATTGACCATAAGCTTAGCATGAGTCAACAGTGTGATGCAGAGTAAAAAAAAAAAAAAAAGCTAATGTTATTCTAGGCTGCATAACAGAAGTATAGCGTCCCAATCAAGGGAAGTAATAGTACTAATTTCTCTGTTCTCTCTTGGTCAGAGCACACCTGGAATACTGTGTCCAGTTCTGGGCACCACAATACTGGTGGATACTGAAAAAGCTGGAATGTGTGCAGAGAAGGGCAACCAAGATTATCAAGGGTCTGGAAATCAAGCCATATGAGGAATGGTTGAGGGAGTTGCATGTGTTTAGCCTGCAAAAGAGGAGACGTGAGCTGGGCGATATCAGCTTTTCAACATTGTGATGTATTACCAGCCAAACATTGTGATATAGGAATACACTGTGATGCTGGAAAGTAGAGGGAGGAACAAGCTGCTTCAGTCCATGTCCCTAAATAAAGTTCACAAAGCGAAGAGAAAAACTACAGTATTTTAATCACTTTCCTGTTTGGCCAACTCAAACCTCTGACCTTCCCCCCACTTCTTTTTCACTTGGAGTTGCTCTGAATTGGAATTTACATGTTGGCCCTGATCTTTTCTTTGCTCATCTTTTTTTTTAAGGTTGAGACCTGTGAAAAGCCTTCTGAGAACTGTGCTAGCTTAATCAGAACCCTTCCTTTCGAATTCCTCAGACTTTTTGCCTAAGAAACACACACACACACACATTTTGCTTTGCATTTCTCTTCAGGAAACATTTTGGGTGGCAATTTAAGAACCGGATTATCAATCCCTATAAAAGAGCAATATCCATTACAAACTGTTTTAAAGCACAAAAGGCTATTTAAAGTGCTCCATCTCTGTATATTATATCAAAACAGCTGATTACAGGTGTGCCGCCATGTGACTAAACGATAGGTACAAGCAATTTACGTTTGTTTTCAAGAACCAAGTACAAGCACATTTTAATGTATTCTATGTTACCATGAAACAAAACACAAATTCCTTGCTGTAATGAAAATATTCATGCTCCAAGCTTGGTGATATACAACACCACATCCTAATTGCCGCTGAGCTTTAATTAACCCGAAGTGAGGAATCATGTTATCATTAAAATGTTGGTTAAGTTTGAGTTACTGCCTCTCTTTAATTTAAATCAGAAAATAGATAATTAAGTTTCCAGATAATCAAATACTTCAGGAGCGTGCCAGTGTTTTGGGGGTGCTCCTAAAATTCATTAAAGGCCTCTTTCTTTATCGATTCTACCTCAGCACTTAGTACAAATGATAGCCGTAGACTGAACACAGGCACAGCGTAGGCATGTTTTCAAGAACCATATGGAAACACAGCTGCCTTGACAATGAAAAATGCTTTGAGCTTTTGCTCCCAGTGGGTTTGCTTCATATGAACCATGCCCACTGGGGCATGATTAGCTGCACTGCAAAATGTTGCAAGAATCATTTGAGATTTTATGTTTAGCAGGTGACATTTTTGGTTCAGATTCATATGAAGCCACGGGGACTGCTCACCACGTTAAGAAGCCAAGCACCAAGCTTTGCAAACTACTGCAAACCAAGCTAATGGTGAGCACATAAACTCACAAATCAGTTTTATACACTGGCAGGGGTGATTAGAAAAAGGATGAGTAGGAAAGCATCTTATGTATTTATATACCTCACATCTTCATGCCCCTTCATAAAGATGCAAGAATCAGGCCTTTGAAATGGTGCTACATGGAAATGACATTAACATGCAACTCAAAGAGTCCAAAATCCCCCCATTAAAAAAAGAGTAAAATTATAATCCTCATATAATTGCTGAGATTCACTTGATTAAGTGATGAGAATTTAAATATATGGTATAATTTAAGGTTACCAGACACCCCCATTTCCCAGAGACAGTTCCTGGATTTACAAATCAGTCCCCATACAAAATCCATTGAAGTTGAAAAGTGTCCTCGGATTCAATGAAAAATATCTGGTAACCTTATTATGTATAAATTAGATTTCTATGTGATAATCTGTATCTCATAGTGAAATAGTTACTAATACAGGAATTAAACACCTCTTTAAAAAAAAAATGGCCAAATCATCAGAAATGGAAATGTATTTGAAACATCTCACTAATTTTGAAAAAAACGAAAACACAGAGCAGTTTTATGTGGAAATAAAAATGTTTTATCCAAAGTTTGTCACAGTCTGTGCAGGTTGAAGGCTAAATGGAATGAAGACTTGCAGTGTGAAATAGATGGTGCTTTATTTTCATTGCAAGTAAGAACATGATTTGAGCTACATATTCAAACTATGTTAGCACTAGCATAGCTAAAATCAGCATGCTACGATCAAACAGCTCAAGCCTAGAAACTATGTGTGGCCTTGCTATTACTACAGCCAGACAGAGGCAACCCTGACTGCTTTTGATCAATAAATAGCACGCAGGAAGAGAATGGAAAACAGTTGTCCAATAGTTGTCCAACTAAGGATTATTCAGTCAACCACCATTGTGGACATAAGCCATTACTGATTCACTGTTGAATTCGCTGTTTGCTTGGGTTCTAGCCTCAATTTCTCTCCATGAAAATCTGATCGCTCAAAATAGGCACCTCTACCTATTTACCTTACTAGGACAGCAGGTTCCTTCCTGGCAACCTATTTTAGGCAACACCTTTCAGTCTGGGCACTTCCTTCCTGCTCCCAACACACACATATGGCCTGATGCCCTCACATCTGTCTCTATGGTAACCTGATTATGACACAGCTTTGACATTATGGCACATCACACACAATGTTTGCCCCCCTGGATCTGAATATCAGTTGGTCATTTGGCCACCAGACCTACTGTCCCGTTGGGATCAAAGGGTAAGTTGGGTGTCTCCCAAAAACAAACAAGTCATCATCTTTGACATCTCCAATGACGTTTCAGATTTGTCCAATACTTAATATGATTGTGGTGTTGGCTTTGTTTGGTTATGCACTATTATATTTCTTAATGGTCTAAACTTTACTATGTTTAAGAAAAAGAAAAGCAAAAAACTGATTTAACTGAATTTCATTAAAAACACAAAAATAGTTTTGACCAAAGCCTTCCAGTATATATCTTCATAGTATCTGTATGTATATTATTAATCAATAAAGTTTATATTCAATAATTTTATTGTACTAGCTAGAGGCCATTTCTTGTATCTTAATATGAATCAAGAGGTCATAGATTAGTTTAAGAACAGTCACAGAGGAAGTCTTCGGTTGAAATGTATTTGGCTCTTTTAATGAAGTTCAGTTCTAATCATGTTAAGCTGATTTACTGTATTGGACAATCCTGAAATTTTTCACTGCACATATTATATGATGGAGATGACAGATGCAGTTTGTCACTTTTATTGAAGGCATTGTGAATGATGTATAGTAATAAACTCTCTGGCATGCAAGACAACTATTGACATAATTGCTATAAACAATTCTTCCCCCACCCCCCGCCATCATAACCCTTCGTTTTTACCATGTATACAGCTCAGTCACCTGGTTGTAGCTACTCAACAGTTAAATTCCCCAACTTTTGATTAAACCAGGAGGCTTGTCTGCAAGTTCTTGGAAGTCTGTAAGTGCCCAGCCACAATCAGAACCAACTTCCACTCATGGAAGAGACATTTATACCTAGATAGCTGCATGTTTAAAATTAAACCCAGGGCTGATGTTCTGCCTGCAGAAGACCTTGTACAATATCTTATGCAAGCATGAGATCCACTATAGAATTACCTGCTAGAGCATCCAAGTGTTTGCACAACAGCTTATGTGGCTGTTTTTATTCTGTAGATGATTATTTTGGTCGAGCTGTATTATAGGTACCAAAATATATGCAATGCAAAGCCTAGAAAATGTCAGTATTCTAAATATGTCTCTGTCAACATAGCTCTCTTCTTTGTGAAATGTACCTATATGAAAATTAAAATAAGCCTGAACTTGAGGTTGGCACTGATTATTCTTTTTTTGGTCAGTTTTTATAATTGTTCATAATGGAAGCAATGTGTCATGTAATCCCATCCTGCAATGACCAGTCCTCTGTGTACTTTGACTTAAAGTAAGTAAATATCAGTATTCTGGAAAAATAAAAGAATGATTCTGTGACCTGCGTGTATATTGCAAAATAATACCCCTCTGCCTAGATTTGCTTGATTTATTCTGCTTCAGCTATTGATGGGAGGAGGTGCTAGGGAGTTATGAAGGAACCCAAGCCCCACCTGACCCATGGAAATCCTATTCAGCTCACAAGCCTCATACAAATATGCATGGAGACTTTCAAGCTCATTTTCACAGCAATAGGAGCTACATACCTGCTTTTTTTAAAAAAAAAAAGCAAAAATGGGGAGCAGAATTTCATACCAATTTCTGTGCTTTCATGGTATGTCTACAAAATGTGCAATGTCCTACTTCTTGGAAGATAGCTCTAAGAAACAGATCACAAGTAGTCTGTTTCCAAAAAAACACCCCCACTTCACATCAATTCTAAATGCATTTACAGTACATGGGGAAAAAAACCTTAGTATTTGAAGATGTTCTGCAGTGCTATTGCATTAACAACGAACCACGGTACAGTTGTACATTGGAAGTCGAACGAAACCCGCTCCAGAAGTCCGTTCGACTTCCAAAACATTCGGAAGCCAAAGCGTGGCTTCTGATTGGCTGCAGGAAGCTCCAACAGTATTGGGTTTGGAACAAGGAGCTTCTGGTGCCATTTGAGAGGAAGATGGTGGCTTACAAATAAATGGTTGTATAAATACTTACTCACAAACAGCAGGGAATGACAAACCGACAAAGGCACTAGAAAGATACTCGGTATACATTTCATTAGCAACTCCTTCTAAGTAGTATTTCTGCCACGTATCCTCCTCAATCTAGAAAGAAGGAGAGAGAGAAAAGGGGGTGGAGAGAGACTTTTAGAATTTGCAACCACATTCCGCAAAAACAAATGGAGGTGATTAAAAACAAATCAATTTTGAGGTAATTAAACATGGTATCTCAGTTATTTGCTTTACCAATTAATTATGTCTGTTAAGTTTCCATTGCATGTTCTCTTTATAATTGTCAGCAAGGAGGAATAATAATAATAATATAGGCAACTTTTGGAGAACAATGACCTTAGATTAAAGTAAGCTAAGTCCTATGAATTGCAGGAGGAACCTGGAAAGTTTAGTGAGAAAAATATTCAGATGTGTCTTGTATACAAAGGCTACAGTACTACATAGTGCTTTCTCCCAGTAAAATTAGATGCATTTCTGAACAAACCAACATAGGATTGGGCTGCCAGCTATTGATACAGATATAGATATACACAAATTTCCATCTATTTCAGTTTTCTACTACAAGAAAATATTATCTGCTTCCTTTTGGATTACCCATGTATTTATTTATTTTTTAACAGCAATTTGATGTTTAGTCTTATGAAGGAATGACTAAGCCTTGTAAGCAGTGTGTAATTCTGTTTTTTATAATAATAATAATAGTTATTAATAATAAAATTTTATTATTCTAGCCAAAGGCCATGACAAACCTGCAACAACGGCACCAATAAAACAATACAAATCATATATACATAATATGAGCCAACATCCATGATGTAAACAGAGGCTGCCAGAGACACCAACAAACTCCAATCCAGCTTGGTTTCAGATTAAATGTCTCAATCAGCACAACAATTTATAGCAGTTTTATCTATCTCACTATTCCTGATTTTTTTTAATCCAGTGCAAAATGTATATTTTATAGACCCACCCTATTTTTTATCATTGTATTTTATTTTATTTTGTAATTGTACATTTTAAGTATTATTTTAATGTTGCATTTTAAATGGCTGTAACCCACCCTGGGACCCTAGGGTGAACAGCAGGCAATAAATTATAAACAATCAACCAATAATAATCTATCTGTTAAGTATATGTATGTGACATATAAATTCCTTATAATGAAATATGAATGCATGTCTCCAGCACAGTGGCGTAGCGTGGGTTGTCAGCACCCGGGGCAAGGCAAGTAATTTGCGCCCCCTAACCCGGTAGGGGCAGAGAGCTGCGAGTGCAAGCGCCCCCCCCAGATGTTGTGCCCGGTGCGGCCGGCCCCCCCTGCACCCCCCACGCTACGCCACTGCTCCAGCAGTAGTCAAGCAAAGAAATTAAAACACTGAACTGGAGCAACTCGCTGAAAGATACCCAAATTAATTCTGTAGCCATTCAGTAATCAATTGAAAACATCCTGAGGCAATGACTTATATCTGACTGTCATGTTCAAGGGCAAGCTGCTTCAGAAAAACATCAATGATAGCCAGTGTGTCTCCACAAAACACAAGACTCTTTCAACGATGGTTTCTTACTGCAGATACAAATGCATTTCAGGTCATAGAGCTAAACCACTTGTAAAGTGAGCACTGTTTGCTATGGGAAGCAGTTCAACGATTTCAATCAAATGCTTCAACGATCGGGCATGTCCAAATATAGACGGGAAAATGCCCCCCCCCTTAACAACTGAGTTCCGCCATGTTCTAAAGAAAGCAGAGTGGTGGATATGCATGTGTGTAACTGGTTACAAAACGGGTCAGAATAGAAGTGCCATATTACCATGTAGAGCACAAATCAAAACGAGGTCCAGGCAAAATAGTTTAAAAAAATTAAAAAATCCAATAAATAAAAAATTCCAAGCTTTTTCTTCTGAACTGATAATGGATTAGCAACAGAAAATAAGTAACATGCATAAACATCTACAGGAAAAACCCCCCACAATTTATTCTCTTGTATAGAGACAATTTGGTGGCAAAGGGCATCACTGTTGGGATACTGCCAGGGAGATAAAGCCCATCATGGCCCCCATGTCGCCTCCTGACGATCCATCGATCTCCCGTAGATACAGTATCAGCAATTAGCAACACGAGCTCCAGAAAATAGCTTGCCACATTCCAGAGCTGATGCACGCTCTATCAGCAGAATTCGCACAGCAAAAGATGCACACAGGAGAGCATTATTTAGAAGTTTATTCAGCGTTGGTCAGAACAAAGGAAAAAACATGACTGCCTGCTTGCGTGTTCAGGCACAGAGAGAGAAACGAAAGCAATAACAAAATATAAACTTCCTGTGAACAGGAAATACGCAGACTCTGTGACTCACAAAGCCTGCTCCCTTTTAAGGTGGAACGGAAATATCCTAACAATCACTGGAGATTGCAATCGTATGAATACTTACTTCGAAACAACCTGATTTAAATCAATAAACTGTAACGCTGTAAGGCCTTACAGAACTAGTTTCATATTTCTCCTTGGATCATTCAGCCCAACTTAATTTTTAGTAATTCTAAAACAGTATTTATATAAATGATGCACACAGTTTACTGATTTTCTGGTTAAAACCCTACTGCTAACTACACTACTCTTTATTTTAGTATTTAGTGGGGAGATGTCAAGATTATTGTTGCTATTATGCAACCTGAATATCCCACTCTTCCTTCAGATATCTCAGAACAGCTTACGCCAGGAATAGCGAACATCATGCCCTCCACATGATGTTGGAGAACAGTACCCATGAGCCACAAGCCAGGAAGGTCAGTAGTCAGGGATGATGGGAGTTGTAGTCCAACAACTTATGATGGGCATCATTCTGGCCACTGTGCTCCCTCCAATGCACTGATCAGGTCCTTCAGCTCTAGTCATTGATATGAGTTCATTAGAGTAACACTGGCCTTGCTTGCCACTATCTCACATTTTAATACATTGAACTTACAGCTTGGCTTAGGCTGCAGCACAACATATCCCACTGCAGCTGGAGCAGAACACTAATCCTTTCCTAAAAGGCGAGTGTAGTCTTGGAGGTTTGGGGGGGGGGGAATCAGGGGAGGGATCATAAGAGAAGTCATGCCACTGGCCAAAAAATTGGGGTGTGCACACTTCCTAGACCAGCCTTTGCTAATCCGGTGCCCTCCAGATGTTTTAGACTATAACTCTCAGCAGCCCAGCCAGCATGGGATGACGATGAGTTATAGTCCAAAACATCTGGTGGGCATCAGATTGGCAAATGCTGCCATAGAAGATTTCATCATTTCATATATGTTGCTAGAACAGTGTGGAAGGCAATTATAGTGAAGTGGGACCCACAGCCACATTCATTTTGGAGGAGAGATGCTTGACCTGGGTGACTCCTTCGTTAGAATACTGTCAGCATTTAAGCAGCGACACTCACAAAAGCAAGCACTCTTGTTTGAGTGCTTGAGAGCAAACAGGATGCAGGACTAGATGGGCCTTTGGTCTGATCCTGCAAGGCTCTTCTAATGTTCTTAAAGTGAGCACAGTGCTACTGGTTGTGTGAACCATCAAAACCACCACTATGTTCCCTTTCTCCAAAGCCTTTTGGGTCAGGAGAAAATGGTGGTATCTGCTGGTGCTTCCAAGAGTAGCAGAGTAGCTTTTCCTGCCAAGGATGGAATTGCAACAACTAGTTTAGCATTACAAAGATTTCTGAAGGATTGTTACTCACTTTCATCACCAAAACCACCACCAGAAGCATAAAAACTGTCCTATACTGTCATATTTTTTTTTAAAGCTGAATTTTACTCTGAAGTGCTTTTTCAACTTCGTCATTTCACAAGCTGAAGTCATACGTCTTCCAAAGTGTATGAAAACCTTTGAGGAATATATCAACTATCAAACCCTAAAACAGCTAGCACATCCACAGAAACAACAATGAAATGGTGATAAAGCCTGGTTCTGTGGCACATGATATCTGAAAGAAACAAGCACATCTATTTTCTTAGGCTCTTCAGTACTTAATAAAGAGAGATTTATACCCAGTGCCTGAATAGTTTATTCGGCAAAACAAACTTAAGGTTTTACAGCTGAAACCTGTGCTCTGAAATGAAATCCATTGTTGCTGCCTCAACTTTATTAGCCCACGTTGTACAGAGATTGGGGATCTCAGGTACTGAAAATCAGCTGTCATGGAGCTAAAGCTTTGTGTCTTCAGTGACAGAATTGTGTCTTTATAAAAGGAAAGGGAAGGTCTGCTTCTCACGGTACTCCAAGTGCGTTTTCACAAGGCATGTATGATTTGTTTATGAACCTTTCCAGTTCAGTTAAACTTCGTGGTGATGTCTCATGAGACTTTTGGAAATCCAAGGACAACCACTGGAGCCTACATTCTGTCTTTTAACCAAATCAGTCGTAAATACGCCAGGGCTAAAAGTCTGCAGCCTAAGAATTGGCGAATGAGTTCATATTAATATGTGAAACTCAGCCCCTAGACTTTCTGCTGCTTCCTGTCTTTCTGTTGCCCGGTCAGGGTTGTCAGGTCACAGTGCAGCAGTGACATCATAAGCCACAACTAGCTCAGTTCTACTTCTATGTAATTATTGAAGGAACAGCAGCTCAGGTAGTTCTAGAACAGAGGTGGTGGACCTGCAGCTATCAAAACCTGTGGGCTCCAACTCTCACCAGCCGCATGCAGCATGGTCAGGGATGTTGACCAGTTCTTGTCTAGTATCATTGGAAAGGCCACAGGATTCCCTTCCCTACCTCTAGGCCAAACACCCCTCAGCCCATCAAACCCACTCTGTATACAGCATGCCTCCTTCCTTCTTACAAACAGTGCATAGTCCCTCCCTGTCCTTATCTCCTCCTTTCTTCAAAGTGATAACTCCACCACACACATCCGTGGGCCTCTGTTGGGGTGAGCTCCCATTGCTCGGTCCCAGCTCCTGCCCACCTAGCAGTTCAAAAGCACGTCGAAGTGCAAGTAGATAAACAGGTACCGCTCCGGTGGGAAGGTAAACGGCGTTTCCGTGCGCTGCTCTGGTTTGCCAGAAGCGCCTTAGTTATGCTGGCCACATGACCCGGAAGCTGTACGCCAGCTCCCTCGGCCAATAAAGCAAGATGAGCGCCGCAATCCCAGAGTCGTCCGTGACTGGACTTAACGGTCAGGGGTCCCTTTACCTTTACATTAACATGCATCTAGCAGTTCAAAGATTGTTCCCTTTTATTGACCAGCTGTCCTCTGAGGGAAAATATGAGCCACATCAGGTTCTGATAGAGAAACAAAACTCTTCCCACCCACCCCTCCTCAAATAAATATTCCAAAAGCTATTAGTCTTCTGAAAGGTGGATGGGGAGCTTGCGCTGAAAATTTGTGAACTGCATGTTTTGCTTTGTTATCTAGTTCCAATGAGCGCTGCAAAGCATATCATGCAAGCGTGTCGATTCGGTTTGAACAGTCAGAGAATGATTGTGGAATTGCTTTCTCGTTACACACAACAAGCTGCAAGCAGCAGATCCAAAGGATACAATCAGGAATAAAGTATGACACTAAAAGTGTGTGTGTGTAGAAAAATACACATAGGGGAAAAGAGGGCATGAGAATCTAGGACCTCAGAGAAACAGCATGAAGTGAAACCATGGGCAAGGCAAGAAGGTTCAGAGGAAAAAGATGAGTACAAAGTACAGAGCACGACTAGACAGAAATCTGGCCTGTGTACATTATAAGGAGCTGATGTGTTTCATATCCTTGTCACTTGTAGAATTAAACACCTTGGCAGGTTTCTACCCTCAGGCCCTTCCCAATACAATAGGAAGTTCCGATGGTGAATTTCCTTTGGAGGACAGAGAAGATAAATGTTTGTGCAGACAGAGCAAGTATTTCTGAGGTGCAACTTGCAATCAAATTTATTTCATTTATATATACAGTGGTACCTTGGGTTACAGACGCTTCAGGTTACAGACGCCGCTAACCCAGAAATAGTACCTCAGGTTAAGAACCTTGCTTCAGGATGAAAACAGAAATTGCGCGGCGGCAGTGCAGCGGTAGCGGGAGGCCCCATTAGCTAAAGTGGTACCTCAGGTTAAGAACAGCTTCAGGTTAAGAACGGACCTCCAGAATGAATTAAGTTCTTAACCCGAGGTACCACTGTACACCACCCTTCATCAAAAGATCTCAGGGTGGTTCAGAAGATAATGATTTTGTTAACTCCAACACCTTGGGAGAGCAGCTGTTCAATGTGGCCATGAGGTGCAGTACACATGGCCTTAACTGCTATTCATGTGGGCTCACATGCTGATTTCAGGAACTTGCCTGCAGCGCTTCCCCCAGAATTTGGAGGGCTCTCTCCCTGAGTTCATCTACCTCCTCAATGAGATGGTCAGTGCTGCCCATTCACTTACCCTGGCTATCAAGGACTATTCTTCTGTCACTGATTTCTCGCTCAAAAGGGCAAATGCGAATGCAGACACGACCAGGTGGACCAGCAGCAGAAGAGCCAGGGAGGTCCAGGGGCTGGCAATGGCCCCCCTGTCAGTGCACAGGCACTGGTAGATGATGCCTGATTGTAGATGACCCAACAATGGGCATTCTGACCTGCACAGCTGATATGACATGTGAAGCCAGCTAAGCAAAGTGGAGGTTCCAGGACCTCACAGTTGGCACCAAACAGGCTACCCCCCCCCCACACACACACATTCTTTCCTGCGCTTGTTCTGTATGCAAGCACCTTTTGGGAGGGGGGCCCTATGGAGCTTTCCCCACAAAAACCTGCTATTTAAAGCTCAATCGGCACAAATGTCAAGCTGTGGAACTCCCGAATTGACATTTGCTCCAATTTGGCTTTAAAGAGTGGGTTTTCATGGGGAAAGCTCAGAGCAAGGCAGCAAACAAACAAAGCAAAAGAAAAGAAAAAGACACGGAGCATTGGTGTGTGGACCTCTGTCTGAAAGGGGCAAAACGTAAGTGTAGATAAGCATTTAATTTGCTATACTATTTCCGCATACAGCAACAATTCTGTCTAGTCCTGAGTACATATTTATGTACTTATCAGTATTTTATTATTTTACCAGTAATACAACTCTGATGTGGGTATATCCTATAAATTACTTTTGCTTTAATTCTTTCTTCTTTTGCTGTTAAAATCCACCTTACTAACACTCTCTCTCTCTCTCTCTCTCTCTCTGTGTGTGTGTGTGTGTACACACATACATACACTAAGTATTTTCAGAAATTGCTCAGATCATGCACAATTGAATGTTATATACTTTGGTTGTCTTGGCTTTGTTTTCCTTTGGTCAGGTTAGATGCAAAATAAGAGTTTCCATATGAAGAATGCTGCTTTTAAAAAAAAAAGCAAAAGAAAAATATTCAGATGCAAAATAGCATTTTTGGTTTTCTAAGTTTGTTTTACTGTGGAGAGTTTAGACAAATAATTTGGCTGCAAAGTTAAGCCATAATCAGTTAAGTATGTGCAATGTCACCACTGATCATGCACTGTTGTCGGTGATGGATCAAACATTTATGATGTATTATCCTGCTTTGCAATCAGGCTATTGAGAGTGGGGGGAGAAACTCTCCACTTCAATCTATTTTTCCAAAAATGACAGGACTTCTGCTCAGATTTTGCTGGCAAGCTTCTAACATTGTATATTTCCACTAATGTTATTTACCTGAAGCGTTTTCTATATGGCCTGGGAGCAACTGAGACTACCTCACCATTCCCCTATCTCCACAGAGCTGGAGTAGGGTGGGGGCAATGAACTCAGCCACCAAAATCAAGAGGTAACGCATGCAAGCTTCAATGCTAAAAAAATTTGCTTCTTGTTTTTGTGGTCCTGTTTGTGATTGTAATCACATTCTTGACTGCTGCCGGGCGCCTTTAAAAACAAAACAAAACTCAAAAACCCACAGGCTTTTTTTTAAAAAAAAAAAAACCTGATAAGAATCCAGAGTAAGGCCAGGAGGTTTGAAACAAATGCAGAACAGGACAGGGAATTGGCACTGAGCAGAACCCAGGAGCACAACCACCATCAACAGTAACTGTGCTGCATGTTTTATCACTCTTTGTTGCAGGCGCACACATCCTGCAAAATAATAATAATAATAATAATAATAATAATAATAATAATAATAATAATTTATTTGAACCCCGGCTTTCAACAAAGACCAAAAATACACTAAAATGTCACGCATTAAAAACTTCCCTGAACAGGGCTGCCTTCATATGTCTTCTGAATGTCAGGTAGTTGGTTATCTCTTTGACATCTGGTGGGAGGGTGTTCCACAGGGCAGGCGCCACCACTGTGAAGGCCCTCTGCCTGGTTCCCTGTAGCTTTGCTTCTCGCAATGAGGAAACCGTCAGAAGACTCTCGGTGCTGGACCTCAGCGTCCGGGCAGAATGATGGGGGTGGAGACGCTCCTTCAGGTATACTGGGCTGAGGCTGTTTAGGGCTTTAAAGGTCAGCACCAACACTTTGAATTGTGCTCGGAAACGTACTGGGAGCCAATGTAGGTCTTTCAAGACCGGTATTATGTGGTCTCGGCGGCCGCCCCCAGTCACCAGTCTAGCTGCTGCATTCTGGATTAGTTGTAGTTTCCGGGTCACCCTCAAAGGCAGCCCCACGTGGAGTGTGTGCACCCTGAGAACAAAGTGCTGGACTTTCTGGAAGAGGGGCTTGGTCAGGATGAGATTGAGGTCCAACAAAATATATGTGCACAAATAAATCTGATAAACTTTGGAATTGTGGTGGCATGTAGTTAGATGCACCTGTTTTGTTAGCTTCCCCTTTGGAATATGTGATACCCATACGCTCGTGAGCATATTTTCTACTTTCTTTGTGACTTTTCCTCTCTACCCCTGAACCAAAATGGGCAGAAGTGAGGTGCAGAGGATGCATTTCATGGATAAAATTATCTCCCATGAAAAAATATCCAGTTATTTTCAGTGATTTGAGAAGGAGAGGTGCAAAGTGGGGTGGGGTGGGGATCTCAAAGGGTACAGATGCACTTCAGGGTTCTCCCAGTATTACTCTCCTGCTTCCTTCCCCCGATATCTGATTATTTTGGTACTTCAGGATGATGCTGAACTTCTTCGCCAAGAGAATTATCTTCGGTTTCAGATTGGTCCAAAATGGCTTTCTTCTGCTTACTATCTCAAACTCTGTTTAATACCAGAATTGTAAGCCACTTTCCTCCAACAATAATTTTGCCCTTCTTCTTTCATTTTAACAAAAGAGGAGAAAAATATGAATTCCCCAGTGAGAATCTTCTGGGAATGACTCCCGTTTCTTAAGAATTTAAAGCAATGCTAGCTTAAAACAAACAAATATTCTATATAATAGCATTCCTGTTTGCTAAGCACAATATACTCTCTCTCTCTCTCTCTCTCTCTCTCTCTCTCTCTCTCTGTGTGTGTGTGTGTGTGTGTGTGTGTGTGTGTGTGTGTGTGTGTCTTGGGGACATATATTTATGGCATTCCTAAACATCACATCAAGGCCATCCATAGGAGGCCCTTTGGAGATACCTGCTGCGGCCTGAATATCCCCGCTTCCTCCCTCACCTCTGCTTTGAAAAATCTGTAGTGTTAGTGAAAGAACAGGAAGATTAAAAAGAGATACTTCTGTTTCCTTCTCTGCCAATTATGTATATAACGGCTATTTAGGGTGGGAGACTGAGGAAGAGGAAGGTCTGCCAGGTGGGAGGTTTCAGCTCTCTGTGTGTGGAGATTAAGATAAAATGGTGACTGAGCACTACATAGATATATTTATAATTTTGTGTTTTATGTGGATCATATGAGGATTATTATTAATGTATTTTGCTCCCCCCCTTTAGTTTAAGTTTAGTTTTCTTTAGTTTTCCTGTTATATTGGGTTTTTTTAAAATATATATATATTGTTCTCTTTAGTTTGAATTTTATGGTATATTAGGTTGAAAAGCTTTAATAAAATTGATTGTCTAGGGGTGTGGAATCCTCCATGTATGTGTGACAGAGAATGAGTGGACAGATGAATGAGAGAGGGAAGGAGGGAAAGAAAAAGAAGAGGGAGGAGAATGGATTTTCCTGTTCACTTTGGCCTTGGCCACCACAGGTATGTAGCCCTCGGCTACTTTCCTCCATTGGAATGTGGCCCTCAGCCCCTACAAGGTTGTCTACCTCTGCTATGCTCTAGGCAGCTTCTCCATGTTTGCTGTGCAGAACAATTACGAGAGTATTCCATCCCCTTTCTTTCATGATTGTGGTCCTGTTTCCTTGCATTCCGTTTGTCCAAATGAATCAGCCCAAGTTCCCAATCTGGGGAGAGCAGCCAAAAACCAAATGGGAGCAAATTAACTCTGAGGGAACTAGTGGGGTTTTAGCTGAGAAGTCCCTACTGTAGTCGCCTCCAAATGCTTGAGAATCATTGGGCTTTATAATTTATTACTATTTTCACGTAAACCTCGAGGGCCTCGTTGACTGAAGAGGATAAATGAATTATTATTGTTGGAGACTTGGGCTTTTGTACAGACACATGTTCTGTATTTTATACTTGAGGTAAGGGATCCATTGGCCACTTGATGGGTTGGAAATGGGGTGTGTGGAGAAGCCAAGAAAGGAAAACTTTTGTGTCTTTTTTCCTCTCGGCACTTTGTTGCCATATGGATTGGATAGAGATCACTTTTTATATATGTGTGTGTGTGTGTGTGTGTGTGTGTATATATATAAAACAAACCTGTGGGGGATTTCTACATTGATAAACATGTGGTTTATCTGAAAGAAATAAAGTATTAAAAATGCACTTTGAACAATCTTTAATGCCCATGGATGTGCCAAACAAAAACAAAAGGATAATTTTGAAGGAACCTGGCCCACTGCCCAATTTGTAATAGGCTATGGGTTTTATTTTCCTTTGGAATATGTTGTTTAATGTTTTAACCATCAGAACTGATGTATTTCTCTCTGTTTTGAGTTTAGGCCATGCACTCTACTCAGCCCCATGACAAATTGAATCCCATGCTAATGTCCTGTAATAAGATGAGACATTACCTTTATAAATGACCTCATGGAGAAGAGGTTGGCCAGCATTGTCGATAGGCCTGGTGCCAGGCAGCTCTGGGCGATGAAGCCCAGCTTGAGTTCTGCAAGGCATATTGCATCATCCCCTTCTTTCCAATTCCAGCTTGGGATATTTAGCAGATGGGCCTGCAAAGGAAAAACACAGGTTAAAGAAAAAAAGGGGGGGGACCCTAACCAAACATTTGCATCTGCATTTTGCTAACAAAGGATGGGAGAGAGGAGGGGGGAACAGGCAACTGCTCTAGGGTTGCTAGTTGTTCAGTTAAAAAATCACTTCTACCCTACTCCTAAATGAGTGTATCAGAGCATGTGCAGAGTGCCTTTTCTTATTGGAAAATAGTTGCCCTAAGGGCAGAATGGCCCCGAGTGCAGGGTCCTGCCCAAATGGTGCCATATTTTGTGCACAAGAAATGAATTTTATTGACTGTACAGAAAAAGAACACTGAACACACAGGGTATTGCTGGTTGATGTCTTTTTAACAGGCAACTGGCCAGGAGGATGATATTCTGGCTGGCTGGTACACCTAGCTGTCCCCCAGAGAAATGTTGGATACCAGAAATGTACCGCTCCAGCCCCTTCACCTCTCATCCTCTGTGTTGTCATAGCTGGATAAATCAAGGTTTACCATATTAAAAAGTACTTACAATTTTGCCACATATTTAACCACACGTTCACAACTGATGAGTGGAAACACTCAGCACACCGCTTAGCAGCAAAAAAAGTTCGACCAATAGTTTGGTTACCTCTTTTGTCTTGGTTTTTTTACTACACACACACACACACACCCTGCCCATCTGGCTGGGTTTCCCCAGCCACTCTGGGCAGCTCTCAACAGAATATTAAAAACACGATAAAACATCAAACATTAAAACCTTCCCTAAGCAGGGTTGCCTTCAGATATCTTCTACATCTTCCTTGACATCTGATGGGAGGGCGTTCCACAGGGCGGGCGCCACAACCGAGAAGGCCCTCAAGCTTTAACTCATTAGACTGTTGCAGAGAACCCATAGAAATGACCAAGTAACTTCAGGATGAGATCCTGGAGTAAACTTGGTCATTCACAGAATTCTTCCAAGTGGTGAGGATGATTTTACCACTTATTTAGTGTAGATGGTGGTAATATGTGCAATAAAATGGCTGTAACCTCCCTTAAAGGTTGTATCTTAATCAGAATGTAACTGTGTTACAGATTAGCTCTATTCATAATTTCCTGCACATTACTGAAACTTACAAGAAAGGCTTATGAGTGAGGTGTTAACAAGAGAAAGTTTGGAGATGAGCATCCCACAGACTTTCCATTACCTTGTTGTGATACTGCAGCATCTGGGTGATTATTCTTATTTTCGGATGATAATTCTTGATGGAAATTACTCTGAAAAGAAAATACACCAACATTTTTTTTATTTTCACTCAACAGCAATTCCACAAATATGACTCCATGGCCAAATAGGATGTCATATTTTTCAGTTCAATAACTCCTTCACGTACTTCAGTGGCTACTTAAAATACAGCTTTCCATAATGCCTAAACCAGGAAACTATGGCTTAAGGGCTCCCTCCCAACCATGGTATGAAACCAGGATTTGATCAAAAGGGGCAAATGTTGCACAGCCTACTGTGAACTGTTAACACAGGACTTTATGCCCACCATTTCCACGCAGAAAACTCTATAGACTGTGCAGTCCAAATTCAAACTTGCTATCTTGCTAGGCTCCAGGTCAAACACTGCGCCCAGCATCTCTGAATTGTAACAACTTATTGCTCTGTTGGGTCTTGTCTACATTGTTAGCAAAAAAAATCAATATGTTTGGGCTCCATTCCCTTGTTGACTAGCCTGGGTCACTCATAGGACACTGTGTTTCTCTATACACACCATCCATAATATATTTTGTACATTATAATTTATATCCCATGATTAAAATGAGGCAAGAACCTCTGGTTCTGACTAAAAATCCATACATATTCTATCCACTTTATTAAAAAGCAGGAAGACACGACACAAAATACTGCATTTATCGGAAAACAAATAGTAGCTTCTGTCAAACAAAGGGTGGGGGGAGGAGACTTGTGACCTGTCCTTGAATTGACCATTTTGTGACAGTGCAGATAATGGCTAAAGGACAATGTCCCAGATGTAGGGCAGAACAGGAACAAATGATTTCACAATGTGGTTCAGCTCCCAAGGGGTGCAGTGAATATGAATGCTCTTGCCTTGCTTCTTTTCCCCACCCACAAAATAGATCTCCAAAGCCTTCACCAAACAAACAAATGTTATGGTAACAATACCGCAAGTGAAGATTTCCAGTCAGCTACTGGGAGTGGAGGGGAATGTATTGCTCCTATATTCCACAGCCAAGCATGGACTTGACAAAATTGGTTGCATAGCTTGCTCTGACAAGCAAGAAGCAATTTGCAAAGATATTTATCCCACTCTTAATTCTCCTTCTTAAACTCTTTTTTAGCTGAAGCATTTAATTAAGCATTCAATTTTATTGAATCAAACTCGTTTGTTCTGCAAATACGCAGGAGGATTCTGTTCACCCAATAACTTTTTTTTTTAATTAAACACATGGAATCTATTTAAAAGCTCACTAATCTGCATCTGGATTTCTCTTTAATCTATGTATATAATTTAAAATCAAAGCAAGAGTTCTCCCACCAGATTAAAATGTGCCTTTGGAAAATTAAAGAAGCCAGGGTTGTGTTTTTTGGTTGGGGGGGGGGCACAGAAAGGGATATTCCACAACTTTGTTGCTATATGTAGTAACAGAGGTTCTTGTCAGATCCTAGTCTTGCAAGACCGATTTGAAAGGGGAGAGGGGCTAGCCACCTGCCAATTATGTCAGATGATTGGACACTTTGAAATCCCAAAGTTGGGACTTCAAAGCACCACACAAGGCTTGCAGAGAGCCCTGTATGGTACTTTAAAGCAAATATGGATTTGGCCTAAGAGCCAAAGCCTGCTTTCTGTAGGTAAACTCGATCCAGTAGGCTTCAACTGGTGTGCAGTACAGTCAACGCTTGCTTTCTGCTGGGAAGAGTGATCCAGCAGTAAAACCAAAGCCAACTTTCTTTGTGCATTGGATGCCTGAGTGAGTTCCCTGCTGGTTCCCCAAACCTGCCATAGGTATTTGGTCACCTATTTCCTAGTTGGTGTTGTTAATCAAATTATTTGCAAAACTGCCCAAACAGGAACAGGGAAGCACCTGTGGTACTTCTGTAGCTGGTCTGGGGTTTACCTCCCCACACTGCCTTGTGGGAGAAGAGAAGGCATGAGCTATCAATCGCACCATGCCAGAACTACATATGGCTATACACAAATCCAGACTGTGATCTCCGACCCACAGTCCCTGGAGGTTGAGGGCTTGAGTAGGGGTTGGAGCCTGAAGCACAATGAGCAATGTATATATTTTGTTGATGAGGCAAGGGTAGAAGGCCAGACACATAGGACTTATACAAGGCCTGGTGAATTCAGAGGCTCCTACCAACCTCAGGGTTTGAAATTCCATACTCTTAGTCCCCTGTTCCTGAAAAGGGCTCTGACTCCTGAGCAAGCACAGTGCCATTTAGCTTATTAGGCTAAATCCTAGCTCACAACCTTGAGATTCTGGGTTCAATTCCCAGAGCTGTTGTTGCCATTATGGGTGAAACGCTGCTGCTATTCAACCTCAGCTGGTTTTCACACTGGGGCTCTTACAAGAGTCCTGTGCAAGCCCCATCAGAACAGCAGCTGCTCTTACTTATTGTACTGCTGCCTTAAGAACTTCCTCTCAAAATGGCACTCAGGAAAAAATAAAATAAAAAAGAATGGGCACCACCCCATGCAGCGCTCCTTGAATTTAAATTGCTTCTCATAGCTCTGCCTTCATTTTGCAGGATGTGTGTGTGTGTGACAGCCCAATAAAATTGGTTCTGAACACAGGCCAGTTCACTGCATTGGTTCATTTTTAATGGTACTCTGACATTTTAGTGTTGTTGTGCTTTTTTTAAAAAAGGGGAAGATTGGTTCCATTAAATAAGATCTCTATGAGCACAATGCAAATAATAAGGAAAGCTGTCTTATTATAACCCTACATTTGTGATTGCTTTGCTACCTTTCTGCCATTGAGATGAACCATAACATATTTTTTTTCTTTAGAAATCAGTACCACCCAGATCAGGAGCTGTATTTTTCAGTTGTGAATAAAGCTTAAATCCAACAGGTTAGAAGCAAGATAGGAACTAACTTCCTATGAGAAGGAGACTGGTGTTACATGGCCCCAACCAGCCAGATTGTTACATAGCTAACTGGATTCTGAATTTTTTTTTAAAAAAAACCCTTTCTTACAAGACTCATATGACAGGGAGATTTGCTTACCACACAAATGATGCATCTCCCAAGAGTCTATGTGCTATTTTTATGATATGCTGAAGGAACCACTTAGTGGGAGCATAATAGATTCTAGGAATGTGTGATAGCAATAATGAAGGCAACTGCAAGTACATTAGCTAAGATACTTGTGAGGGAAGGGTAGATTTTAAAAGTGTGATCCTATGGCAAATGCTAGATTTGGGAGCATGCAGCCTCAGTGAACGAAATGTTGAGAGGGAAAGGGAGAGGAATGTCTCAGCCCTTCCTGCCTATGGTGTTGGACTTGGAATCTGAGCAGTTCCTGTTCTGCCCAGATCCCATTTTTCTATGTGAAAACTCAATTGTTTAGTGTGGCAGCACTGACACTTTAGAACTCCCTGTCTTTTGATATCAGGCTAGTGCCTTCGATAAATTTTGTTCAGCATCTGCGAAAAACATTCTTATTTAGACAAGTCTATCAAGATGGGACGCGGGTGGCGCTGTGGGTTAAACCACAGAGCCTAGGACCTGCCGATCAGAAGGTCGACGGTTCGAATCCCCATGACAGGGTGAGCTCCCGTTGCTTGGTCCCTGCTCCTGCCAACCTAGCAGTTCAAAAGCATGTCAAAGTGCAAGTAGATAAATAGGTACCACTCCGGCGGGAAGGTCAGGGGTCCCTTTACCCTTTACCTTACCAAAATGTTTAGAAAGCTTTGTGAGTTTTAATTTATTTTAGCATACTCTATTGTAGGTTTTGTTTTGTTTTTTAATTATGGTAGCAATTTTTTTTTAGTGATAAGGTTATCTATTTTTTGTAAACTGCTTTGTGGCTTTTTCCTCCAATCAAGCGGTATATAAATTTTATGAAACAAACAAACAAACAAATTCCTGAAAAGGAGAGAGAGGAAGAGGATGCTATGAGAAACACCATCATTATCCTTACTTTTAACCTAACGTATCCCAAGAGCTCAGAAACAGATGGAAAATATAAAAGGAAACAGTATGAGATCTGTGTTCATGACCCAATGTTTCTTCTCTGAGATTTTGCTGCCTGAGGCAGGCAAGAAGCTTCATTCAACATGAAGAAGCTGACTGGACTAACAGTCGAATCTTACCTCTAAGTCCTCCACCAGACATGAGGCGGCAGGCTAATTTAGGGGGAAGGGGTGCAGGACGTGCCACGTAGCAAACATAGCTCTGTCCTCCAAGGGAGAGGAATGATCGAAGGGGCATGGAAGGGAACAGCAGGAGGGACTCCTCCTCCTCCTCCTCAGCATTTGCTGTCTGAGGCAGTTGCCTCGCTTGCCCAATAATAGGCCTGGTTCCGTTATTTCCATGTTTGTTTCATGGAGTAAAACTGAATCAAAATGTCCTCTTCTAAATTACCTCATAATATTGGAGGCATCTTCAGCATCTGGGTCAGCGCAGTATTTGTTGGCAAGGATTAGGCACGCGTCTGCTGACTCTATCTGGACACCAAAGGAGAAAACAAACATAAAGAGCAATCTGATGTTTACAATAATTTTCTCCAACCCTTATCAGCTTTCATGGCATCTCCTCATTCCTGCACTAGGCTGTGAAATCATGTATGTGTGTGTGTGTGTGTGGTGTACCATGCCGTGAGCTACATGAGTCACATAAGAAGAGCGTTCTGGATCAGTCCAAAGGCTGATCTAGTCCAGCATCCTGTTCTCACAGTGGCCAGAGGGTATCTCTAATCCTCCACTCCTCTATCCTTAACACCATATTGGCTCACGCAGAGGAGACTAGGCCTCAAAAGCCTGGCCATTCCACAACAACAGCATTCCAGAAAGTGGAAGACTCCTGAGGATTAGAAACGGCTTGCCTAGTGAGGTGGAGCCACAACACCAATTTAACCATAGGAGTGTCACTGCCGTTTACCAAGAGATGGTGGGGAGGTCTGTGTGGACACATTGGGCACAAATGCCAGATTGGCTATTCCCCAATGCAACTCCCACTCTTGGTACACAACAGCAACACCACTGCCAGGAAGCTAGTGTTGTTGTCCTGCCCCACCACGCAAGTCGCTTCTGCCAATGATGTAAACTCCATAAACACAGGTGGGAGGAAGCTGGGAGGGGTGACACACCTCCATGGGTTGTGGGGAGAGGTAAAAGAATCCTCTTCAAGGTTTTCAACAAATTGGAAGAAGAGTTGTGAAAAGTCCAGGGATAGAGGGACTTTCAAACTATTGCAGGCCAGGACAATCTCTACGATTGAAAGTGTGGAAACACAGGAGTGAAAGCAATGGAAAAGAATGGGTAACATAACATCAAACCCTGAACCTTTTCATAGATGAGGTACAGGGTTCTCCTTCACACATTATCTGTGTTAAGAGAATCCACACGCAGAAAGAAGCAGCAGGGTCATGTTATTGGTCTCACCTCCGACATCCACATATTAGACATGGATGTGACAGCTGAGGAAATCTATACATTCAGACCTCTATGCATGAAGGTTTCCATGGGAGCTGGAACTCTATGCAATCAGAGTTTTAGCTTCCATAGCTTCCTCTCACATTGCCATCCTGGCTCAGACACTGCCTCAACTGTGGGCATCTGCAGCCATATTTTGATGTTATTCCATGGGGGGGCAGGGAGTCACCACCCATTCTGAAAATAACAAATGCTTTCACACCTTTTATACCCGATCTGCTAGTTTACTAGCACATCAGGTCCCCCACCTCTTTTCCTGCTGATAATTAATTGAAAGGTTCCTTTCGATTCTCTCTGAAGTTGTAATAACCAACAGATTGTTTTGAGGTTGTATCTGTACTACAAACCATTATCACTTTTACTCCCATAGCTATTCCCAAAGGATCATGGGAACTGTAGTTTAGTTTGGTAAAGATGTTAAGATTTTCTTGCCTTCCTCACAAAACTACACATCCCATATTTCCATGGGGAAAGAAAATAACTGTAACTATACAGTAGGACCTTTAGTTAAATGCAGACACCAAACAGAAGGGTAGAAAAAAGGAAGGAAACCAATACCTTTACTCTAGCCAGGTCATGCGGATTGAGAACTGAACCCTGAAAAAATTCCACCTGAGTGAAGTGTCGTTTAAAAAGAGCTTCCAACTCAAGGTTAGGGGAGATACTAAATTGAAAAAGAAAGGACAAAACAAGCAGAATAAAGTCAGTTTGTGAGCATTACTCCTGTTTTTCTTTTCTTTACAAAATTATTTAATAGGTATGGAGTCAATTCTGTAGGAACCATGAGTGGTTTATGTTCTAATTTTCTCTTCCTTTCTATCTCTATTAAGGTTGTCAACAATCCATAATTTTACTGGTCCAGTCTGGCAAGTCATCAGAACAGAAACATGTAAAAAGGAAGAAGAATAGGAGAAGAATATATGCATTGTTGCCATTGTAATTTCCCTACATTCTATAAAAAGCACTTTTTTAAAAAGATGGTGTTCGTCAGAGGACAAGAGAATGTCCATACTATTTATTTCATTAGGAGGCCAATTCCAGTCATTTGGAGAGATACTGTGGATGTCCTGACTTTGCATTTAGATCCTTTTTTAAAAAAGCACGAGACAGGAGACAATCTACCTATGCTGAAACACACAGTTTTAGGTGTCAGCATTGTCTTATGCAAAAGTTGGAAACTCTAATGCCTCACCATTTCCATTTTGCCATCCTTGGTGACTTGCTAGACGGGAACAACCTAGAATGCTCAGAGCTTTGAGGCGATCCTTTCTATAGTCATTCCCCACTTTGAGTAACACAGTGACCATACTAAGCAAACTGTGACTTTGCATGACGTGAGCAATCACTTGGACTCCCAGTGAGAATATCAGGGCAGTTTGGCTCTTCTTGCTATGAGTTTAGCCATGGTTTCGTTTAGCATGTGGTGTTACTCGTATGTGGATTGTGTAATGGCTTACTGCTTGTGATTTCTCTGGGAAATATAAACCATGAGTCCAGTTTGAGACAACAGCCGTGATCCTTCCCCCTAAGCACTAAGATATTTTCTCCTTTGTGCCAAGCCAAAGTTTGGCTTAATGTTACATGAGAACTGAGCTAATCTGTTAAAAACAAAACAAAAGCACCACTGTGCCATTTGCACTTTGCTTTATCCCACACTTCTCAGATAATTCTACCCCGTTTAATGTAGCCTGGTGTTAAGGGCACTGATATCACTCCTTTCAAAATTGCTCCCAGCATTTAACTGATAAGAGAAAGGTCAAAACTGCCTTACAAGCAGCTTTGAAAAAAAGGAAAAGGAAAAACAACAACCCTGTCAGTTCTGGAAGACATGTCAGATCTGATGTTGGATTTTATTGTAATGGCATGATCATGACAAACAGCAACTACTTTAGAGCATTCATGACTATTGGCAAGGACATTTATGGGGAATTATTAAAATATGTCTAGAGAATCTGAGATCCAGCCTCTCTTTTTTATGTGTGTATTCTTTCATAGTTATAAATATTTGCAAGAGAGGAACACTTCTGCCTCTCTGGAAATTTGTAAATAGTTAGTTACCCATCTAACCACCTGCGGCAATCATGGATAGCCTCCAAGCAGAGAACCAGGAAGAGACACTTTCATAAACTGGAAGAGAGGAAGGAAGGAAGCCTTCCTATCTATCAATATGACTTAACATTAAGTAAGTGTAAGCAAGGGGACATGGGTGGCGCTGTGGGTTAAACCACAGAGCCTAGGACTTGTCGATCAAAAGGTCGGCAGTTGGAATCCCCGCGACGGGGTGAGCTCCCATTGCTCAGTCCCTGCTCCTGCCAACCTAGCAATTCAAAAGCACGTCAAAGTATAAGTAGATAAATAGGTACCGCTCCAGCGGGAAGGCAAACAGCGTTTCCGTGTGCTGCTCTGGTTCGCCAGAAGTGGCTTAGTCATGCTGGCCACATGACCCGGAAGCTGTATGCAGGCTCCCTCAGCCAATAAAGTGAGATGAGCGCCGCAACCCCAGAGTCAGTCACAACTGGACCTAATGGTCAGGGGTCCCCTTTACCTTTAAGTGTAAGCAAGTGGGCTAGTAAGAAATATTGTGGACTAGAAACTTATGGATTGACTTGCAAAGCTGGATACAGTCAGAGACAGAACTTGAATAGCATAATGCATCATCTCAATTACAATGCTTCTGCTGGTCTTATATTCAATTGCCAGCCATTTTTATATACAGTAATAAAGTATAGAGAAATAAAGTCATGCACATGCATGTATGAACCTGCTCTCCACAGAAGTATCCAATTTGCATTTAAAAATTTTTTTTCAGAAGATTGTTTCAGCTTCAGCCTACGCCCCAAATATCAAAACAATAGTACCTGAGGGAAGGGCTAACAGAGGGCATGTAACAGGTTCTTGTATAAGCCAGAAGTTTATTTGGGTTGGGGCGATTTCTGGGGCTTTGCCAAATGGTCTTAGAGACTGTGCAGCTTATTGTTTCTAGCACCCCAGCAATTCCCTGCACTTCCCCAAAATGTTATTTAAGAGCCAGCCAGCCTGTTGGTTTAGCACCGTCTGAGCAATGATTAGTTTCCAAGACATGGACAAAAAGTAGACTTATGCTAAAAAAAACAACCCCAAACATTCTGTACATGTGCAAAATCTCATTTTACATTCCGAGTTGTAGAATAACTTCTCAGGGAAATTTATGCTTGGATTCATAATGCATTCAAGCATTACTACCGGGGCCAATTCATAATCTGAAATAAGGAATGACAAACTAATTTGAGCCAGTTTTGCATCTGTTGATTGAATTTTGACATTCCTTCCATACATGCAAAATATATAAAACCTTTTGTGGTCATCCTCTTGTTAATGACTAGGGCTGGACTGTTTTTTGACTTCATAGTACAGAGTGATGGATTTTTGGTTCCAAGTCTTGGGAGTTATAGGATGACAAGCTGTAGAGTATATTTGAGGCCATAATCATGTTTTCTTACATTGAATGATTTCCTCTTTAATAAGCATTATGACATTTATAGTTATTTTTAAAAAGCGGGGGGGACAATGGGTAAGCTTAACTGTTACAAAGTATTGTTCTGCAGTATGGGTTGTGCAACAATTTTTGCAAGCACGAGACACCCACCCACCCACCCACTGGATTCAGCTCTTGTGGTACACTAAGAAATAGACTCCTGCTAATGGAATGGCCATTGTGCAAGTGGAATGAAAGTTGGGTATCACCCTATTTTATGCAGGCTGGTGGTTTCCAAACTTCCTACTTTCTAACAATCCTGTCCATCTTAACTTGTCTACTAAAGAGTCAATGCACATTCACAACAGACAGAACTTTTGCTTCTTATTGAAGTTTCATGAGCATCTTTCTAGGTACAAGACCACACACAGTTCCATCGGGTTGCTGGCCATGATTGTTGGTTCTCACTCCTCTTCCACATGAACTGACAGACAAACTTCACTTTATATTTTTTTTTCCCCTTTTAAAAAAATAATAATTTAAAAAAGCACGTTGAAGCTGGTAATTGAAGGTTTGAATTTTGTACTTACTTATGCAGAAAGACAATTTCTACGTTCACATCATCCCTGTCCTTGTGCAGGAAGTCCTTCAAGAAGTTGGACACGCTTTCCAAAGTTATGTGGCCACAGACAACTATGTGCCTGGGACAGGGAGAAAAAAAGGGAGGGCACAGTTAAAAGTTTGCTGAGAGGAACAACCAGGCAGGAACACAAGCAAGCTCAAGAGAATTTGGAAAATCACTCCTTTGTTGTGGAAAGAAAGAAATGTGAAAAGGGGAAAGGAAAGAAGCACCAATCTACTGGTGTGTGCCTCCAGTTCATTCCTGAAAGAGAGAAAGGAAAATACCGACACATTGAGAAGCCCAGAGACACCAAAATACTCCAGCGGTCTAATTTAGCAAAGGATTATTACGAGCAAATGGCCAACTGGTTATGTGTACATAATAATGGGACACAGGCCCTTTTTGGTGTAACAATTCTGCTTGCTTAACTATGGGCCATTCACTCATCCCTCACCTCTTTCTTCTTTGCTTAAGTGCTTCAAACCTGGTCTGTTTAAACTAGGAATCCCTCTTTACATACAAAAAAGGGGAACTCTGGTTTAATGCCTGTTGACCTAGCCTGATCTTAAACCAGATCTGAGTTTGGCCTACAACTAGTAGTTTCTAGTGTTGCTTGCTGAAAGGGTTACATGATGCTTTACCAAAGGTGTCATGGACTTTGAAGACACTCAAACTCAGAACGCAAGGGAGAAACGTGCTAAGAGGAAGACACACTTGGCAAATCCACACCGTGATCAACTCCTGTCCGGAAACCAATGTCCCCACTGTGGAAGGACGTGTGGGTCCAGAATTGGCCTCCACAGTCACTTACGGACTCATTGTTAAAACCGTGTTTATGGAAGACAATCTTACTTGGCCATGAGTGATCGCCAAAGAAGAAGGAGAAGAAAGAAGAAGACATGATGCTGGTGGTTTCTTTCAATCTCCAGGTTTATTGCCCATTATAATCAAAGGTTCCTTCATCTTAACTGTTTGCTAAAAATAGATTATTCTACATTATAGTATATTGTAAGAGCTAAAGTTGTAAAAGAACTGAAGACTTAACCTAGATCATGCACTGATCAAAGGTATGCTTGGGGTATGCACCATGTAAAAAGTCTATTTTCCTAAAACTATAAATTTATTTAGCTGATAACTGATTATTCCTTAACCATATCCTCAATACCAAAATATGCTTATCCAAGGAAAACATGATTCAAGCTTCTTGTTTAAAAGTATCCTTCCTCTTTCCCTTTGATTTTTTTTCCACACAGCACTTAATTTTACTGTGTAACTGTGTATCTTCTGGAATTTTGGGATCGGTGCTTTTTCTTTCTTTCAGGGGGTACTCATGGGTATGCAGTACCGGCACCTATCTTTTCTGTTTTTAATGACAATAATAATAATGTGTGACACTTACTGGAACAACTTCATGGTGAGTACTTGCACCTATTTTTCTAGAAAAAGGAAGCACTGGTGATCTCGATCAGGGATTGGAAACCCATTGACTCTCCAGATGTTGCTGAACTACAACTCCCATCAACCCTGACCAACGGCCACACTGGTTAGGGTTGAGGGAATTGGAATCCAACAACACGTGAAGGTGTAGCCCTGACAGTGTCTGTCTCAATTTCTTCCTGTGAGTTTCATTTGCCATAAGGAAGGGCCCAGTGCCCTGTGAGCAGTCCCATTAGCAGGGGCAAGGTAAGACCACCTCCCCAGGCGGCAGGAAGCCCCCCTCCCCAGGTGGTGAACTTTGAACTGGAGACTTTCTAGCTCTCAGGTAACCATCCTTAGTCACTATGCTCCATAGACATAGAAATCTGCTATGTCCTTTGAGAATCACATATTCCTCACCTCTACATGCAGATAAGCCGTTTAACCTATCGTACATAACAGCTAGGGACGTGGGTGGCGCTGTGAGTTAAACCACAGAGCCTAGGATTTGCTGATCAGGAGGTCGGCGGTTCGAATCCCCGCAACGGGGTGAGCTCCTGTTGCTTGGTCCCTGCTCCTGCCAACCTAGCAGTTCGAAAGCACATCAAAGTGCAAGTAGATAAATAGGTACCGCTCCGGTTCGCCAGAAGCGGCTTAGTCATGCTGGCCACATGACCTGGAAGCTGTATGCCGGTTCCCTCAGCCAGTAAAGCAAGATGAGCGCCGCAACCCCAGAGTCGGCCACGACTGGACCTAATGGTCAGGGGTCCCTTTAACTTTATCTTTACCTTTACCTTTACATAACAGCTAACGTAGCAAGACTACAGATCTCCTTGCAAATACAGTGGTACCTCTAGTGGTACAGTGGTACCTAATTCGTTCTGGAGGTCTGTTCTTAACCTGAAACTGTTCTTAACCAGAGGCGTGCTTTCGCTAATGGGGCCGCTTGCTGCTGCTGCACTGCAGGCACACGATTTCTGTTCTCATCCTGGGGAAAAGTTCTCAACTTGAGGTAACTCTTCCAGGTTAGCTGAGTTTGTAACCTGAAGCGTTTGTAACCTGAGGTACCACTGTATTTTGTTTTACATGCAAATAAGTAAGATGTTAAGTTATACCCAAATATTTTTTCTCCAAAGACAGAGAATATCGCAGACTGGAATGACTACTGAGGGCTTTGGGCTTCCATTACAAAGGCTTTTTCTTCTTCTTTTAAGTAACATAAAAAGGGGTTGCTAAATGCAGTATAAGCATTCACTGCATAGTTTGCAGCTTAACCCTTAATTTACACATGTTTTCACAAAAGTGATTTCCACTGAGTGCATTGGGAGTCATTTCCTGGTAACTATAATTAGGATTGCAGTCTTAACATACCATTGCAAATGAGCAACCAAAGAATCAGATTTGACAGTAGCGAATATGACAGCATTTTATAATGTTCCACAGCCTCCAGTGCCTTACATCTCAATCCTAATTATTTTTACTTAGAAGTAAGCTTCTTTGATTTCAGCTGAACTTCTTTTCAAGAAAGTATACTGCAGATCACAGTGGGGAGGGGAGGCCGGCAACTCCAACTGACATCAATGAGATTGATTTCCAAGTAATACAATAGTCTATGATCTTTGCAGAGTGTTGAGGTTTTGCTGGCTATTTAGTGTGTAAACTGGTTCAAAGACTGAGCTGAAATGGCCAACTGAGGGATGGACATTTTCATTACAACACAGATTAAACTAACGCTTTTATTCCTCACAAGTTTTCATATGAAGTTGCTTCATATGAAGCATTGTACTCCCATGCTTCCTGCCATTAATTTCCCACGTGTCTCCTGATATTCATTGGTGATCTATGGGAATGAGTAGAGACAATCTCTTGCTGATATCCTACTACAGTGTGCATATGACCCACTGGTGAACCAGTCATCTGTGTCATCATGCTAACTGGTGTGGAGAATTTGACTACTATCACGTTTTCCCCAATTCCGCAACAGGTGCAAAGTACGGGGGGATTATCCTCACTGCTTGGCCAAACAACGCCAGCCACCAGTTTGCAAAGTTGGGACTTGCCTCCCTTGGAAACCTACCACCTCCTAAATGGTAATCTGTATTCATTTCCAGAAAAGAGCGTTTTGTTAAGGCAATGGCACCACACTGTTCAATACACTGGTCTCGTGGAGGGTCACCAAGCCTCCCCCTTTTGTTGTGCACAATGTAAGACTGTATTCATCAGCTGGCAGCTGAACTGGCAGCAGGTGGCAGATAATGAGCAAAGCACTTTCAGAGGTAACATTTAGACCATCCAGGTCACTCCTGCTTTGTAATTGTTCTGAACACATTCCAGTAAATGTGTCTGTGTGGTAGTGGGGAACCACTGACTGTAGGCTATGACATATAGGCAGCAAGCAATCACCATCCATGTAATTTACCATTAGGGGCCTTTATGAGCTCCTTCCCTTGTTTCATAATTCAATGCTTGACTAAGAATGTGAGAAATAATTGTGGGGGTCTTGTTGGTGGGAGGATAATAATGCAGAACAATGGATAAATCGAGAACAAGCACAAAGGCTTCATTAACATCACCACCCAACATGGTTCTACTTGGAGTGGCGTCATTAGTGACAGTGAAATTGCACCATTATATAGCACAGTACATCTTATATAGCATTGCTTTCTTCAGTGGGCCAGAAAGAACAAGTTAAAACAAAACCCTGCATATTTAACAAGTTCTTTCTAGCCCAATGAAGGTTTCTTTTTCAAAAAATAAAATTATTATAGTGATTCTGTCTATATGCCTAAATCCAAGGCTTTTATTATTAACTCTCAGAATTTGTGTTTCTCCACTAACTAATACAGAGGATGTGTTAGGGTGCACAGAGGGACCGTGAGTCAGTAGGGGGGAACAGAGCACAGGAAGACTCTAAAGAAGAGCACAGAGATGGACAGATGGCAGAAACATGGTGGAAAGGAAGAGCGGGGTTGGGACAGGATGGAGGGAAGAAACAACAGGGTGGAAGGAGGAGGGACCAGTGTTAGTGAGCTGATTGGCAGAGGATAAATTGAGCTAGCACAGGCTTCCTCAAACTCAGCCCTCCAGATGTTTTTGGCCTACAACTCCCATGATCCCTAGCTACCAGGACCAGTGGTCAGGGATGATGGGAACTGTAGTCTCAAAACATCTGGAGGGTGAAGTTTGAGGAACCCTGAGCAAGCACCTCCTTTGTGGAGCAGTGCATGTCACTTGGGGAGGAGGGTGTCCTATTTATTTCCCAGGCCACCTCTATTTTCCTGCAGGGGAAAATTCCTTACTCTCTGGTGGGGATGTCTTCTTCCTCCACCAACACAGGGGGAGTTGATTTTTGTTCTTGTTTTATTGGTTTGTTTTTGTTCTTGTTTTATAAAATATTTTGTGTTCTCAGTTTGTAATTTTATGTTGTGAACCGCCCTGTCATCTATGGATGATGGGTGGTATATGAATTTGCTAGTGTTTCAAGGTGAGCAGGACTCTGCCCAAGCCTCTGTTGCTGTTCACCATGAGTAGTTCCTGGCTTATGAAAGAGTTAAGTGGGCAGAACCAAAGCTGCTAAGCCTTTCAGCCCTTGCTCAGTTCAAAATATGACCCGAGTTAAAAATTAGTTGTCAGTGAAGGCTTATCATTCACATTCTGAATAAGAAAGGCAGGCACAGGGATGGTACTAAAAACCCCTGCATGCTGTTGACATCGTCCAGCAGCCCCACCCTTCTCTTATTCCCATACGATTGCCAATTTTCTGACAGCATTCTTCTTCAGCTGTTGCATCACAAAACCAAATCCATACCTAAAGGAGCATGAAACTGAAAAGCTGGCCTATTGGCTATAACCAGTCTCTCTCCCTCCCTCTCTCTCTCTCACAGAGTTTTGGCTTACTTTTTAAAAAGCTCCTTCTTACAGCACAGTTTCTGATTTATGCAACCAAATCTACAATAATCTCTCCATGTGGCCATGTCACCACCATGAAGACTACTCTTTGCCATGTGCTGCACAATTGCCAAAAGGAAATGATGGAAGAGAATACAACATTTTAACAGCAAGCATCTATTGATCTCCACATGCCACTTGGCACGATTCAAAGATGTGCACAGCAGGTCAATGTAGCCATTAAGGAAAAACTTGCTTGCCTGACTGCCTCCATTCTCCAGCTGTCCTCCTGTCTCCAATACATGCCTTCTATATTTTCTTGTCTGTAAGCAACACAACCTATAGTCTATGGTGAATGACCTCTGTTACCATTCTATCCTTGGCTTGTTTTACCTCTCCTACAATCCACTGCCATCTGCCTGTGTCATATGCTTCAGTCCAAAACTGGTTTCCTTTGGACAACCCATGACTTAATCGCCATAATAACCTTGTTACGCCCTACTTGTTGAATATCCTACGACCTTCTCAAGCACTGCACTTATTTCCGACCCAATTCATCCAGATGATTAGATTCATCTAGGAATGCCAGCGGCTGATGTACACCAATCCAGTAGCTTTTGAGCAGCTTGCCTCAAAAGCAAAATATTGCCCCGGGATTCCTGAAGACAACCCACCACTTCCAAAAAGCTTACCAGCTCGTGTTGGATAAAGCAGGAGGTGGAACATGGAGTCTCCTCTGTCTGTCTGTCTGTCATCTATCTAGCATTCCCCCCACTGAAACGCACTGGAATAACTAACTACTCTAGCACCAGCCTGAAGTAGTTGATGGGGATGCTCCTGGGGCCTCTCAAGGGAATAAAATACAAACTGCCTTCGAAATACCCCATACTGCTTACACCTGTGCATACCTACACCTATGCAGCTTCCCATCTCCTCTGTGATCATTCTGCCCCACCCCAACAGAAAGGTGCTTCCAACCCATAAAAACTCTTTCCAGCCATCAGATCTCCAAGCTAAGATTGCTCTCTTAGTGTGCAATAGCTTCACTTTAAACTTTAGCTGCTCAGTAGAACGGTAAGAAGAAATCAGCTGGTTCTAGACTGTCATCTTGAATCGAAAAGAATCACTTTTCTCCTGCTAGAATAAGTGAAATTTATTCTACAGATAAGATCAAAACCAGATTGTCTGCATGCTTAAAGAATGTTATTAGGGACACTATTTCAGAAACCCCTGGAGAACCCATATTGTTCCAATCATCTGATCTGAAGAGTTACAGATTCCTCAGTTCCATGCCAAAATTCATGTCTTAAGTGTTTCTTACTTCAGCTTCGTTAAAACAAAATGTTTCTAGAAGCCAACTTAATGAAATTAGAGATGCTGACAAAGCTCATTATGACAAGGCCCATAAAAGAGCTTCAGGGGCTCAGACCTTCACCTCAAAGGATAACTGAGCATCAGGATACCACTTAATTCTTCTCAGTTCAGATTAAAACCCAAGTCAGAGAAGAATTCCTGGCTTACTGCAATGCTAGCAGCCCTTGAGAAAACTCTATTTCCCAAGGGTCACCAAGGCCTACAGAGAATGTAAACCGAACAGGAGCGGACTTTGGTAATATGGCACCCTGAGTGAGGACAAAATTTGGTGGATCCCCTCTAAATATTTCTTATTTTCACAACAATTCATTTAGGTAGTTTACCCATTTGTATGTTTTATTATTACTAGTAACACTACTATAGTTTGCATCCCCTTGGCTTGGTGCCCTGTGTAAGGTACTGCACTGCCCTAAATACGGCACTAAGACAAAGAAGAGAGGGAGAAACTCTACTATCCCTCTCCTGCAGCTGTTGCCACCATCATCGCTGCCCTGATAATTGCACTTTCAAAGGGCTCCTGAGTCCCACAGGGGTGCTGCAGAAAGAATGCAGTTGGTCAAGGGAGCCATGGACTCAAATAGGTTGAAAACCTAGCTGGTCACTAGGAGTTGCTTGAGAAGAACAAGCAAATAAATAAATATATTTATTCAATGATGATTAACATGCAATTCTGGAGCCAAAATCACTGTTCCATGCTGGACCTTAACACTGCATCTCTATAGCACGGAATAATTAATTATAAACTGTCTTCTTGGAATTTATTATAATTCTTAGTTATTGGTTTGAGGTAATGTTGTTATATGTGGAGCGGGGGGAAAGCTAACTCAGAACACTTTATTAGTACTAGACCTTTAGTTAATTATTGTTTTTCTTTTTTAAACTTACTCCAAATTCCTCTGGAATTGACTGCTATTACTGCTGGGCTTCCCCCCTTCCCATTGGTATTAGCACTTAAGTAAGGCAAAGCTGCAAAGTCTGGGGCTTTCCCATAATACCATACTGCTAAAACTCAGGGCCAGAATGGAAACTAGCTCATCAGCACGCCACTAGTTCAATACTGAGATGCTGTGGGAAAGTTGCAGTTTAGCTAGAGCAGGGATATGGGTGGCTCTCTAGATGTTAGTGAACTACAACTCCCATCATCCCTAACCATTCGCCATGCTGACTGGGGATGATAGGATACGGAGTCCAATAACATCTGAAGGACCACGTGTTCCACATCTCTCAGCAGGAATTCAGCCAATACTAGAATATCAAGAGTTACTTCTAGTCCAGACCAGCAGAGTTTAGTTTAGTTTAGGTAATTGTTTATTTATAGCTGTTTGGTGATGTGGGTGCTGATTTTATATCAGGCTTGCACACATGGTCTACAAAGTCAAATGCCACTAATTCCAATTCCCATCCTCCAAAGTAAACTAAAACTGTTAATACAACAAATGCACCACTATGATTTAGCACATCCAGGTTTTCCAAACTTCTAATAGACAATACACACACACCCCGAGTTAAAAATAGAGGTATATTTCACTCATTATATCAAATGTTTATTTTTAGAATATGCACAAGAAAGACTCGCCAGTCCTCAGAGGAGCCCACTCTCATCTTTTGCTTGTGTATACCCCCCCCCCCATTTCTAGGAGGCAATTCCAAGAGCAATAATTCTTGCAGTGGCTGCAAGCCCTGATCAATGCAGCATGCGGAGATACAGTGGGCTGCTGAGTAGATATTAAGGGCACAGGGGCTTTGCACTTTTAAATTCATTTAATTTCCATTGCACGCTGCCCATACTTCTTTCACTGCAGACTTGTGTAACCCAGTGCACAGTTTGGAAAGTATAATTTTAGAATAAGTGAGCATGAATCCATATGAACAAAATAGGACATTGTTTTTGTTTCTTTCCCCTACATACGTAGCTTTGCCAACCACAATTAGCAAATCAGTTCCCTCCCCAACAAGATGTGTGACAAGCCCAAAGGTACCCTACGGGAAGTACAGTAAAGACCAGTTGGGCCCACGTAAGCTACTCCCGAAATTAAAACAATGGGAACCTCAGCATATTCCTTGAGGTGGGATATTCCCTTTCTGTGCACTCATAGGCAAACAATGCAAAATGTAAAGCTCCCCTGGCTGTTTATTTTTAAGGAAAATTACATCCATTCTCTTGGAACAAATATAAAGAACCTCTTAAAAAGTCACCCTTGCCATCCCATCATTTAAAATCACAGGCAGTAAATTGAAGATTCTGTTCAACATCCACTGACCACATTGCATTCATTTTGTCAAGTAAGTAAATGAAATATGACATATATTGATCTAGATGTCTCTGTATAACTATAATATTTATATCAAATACATGTGTCTGAGTCTCTCCACCCCCACCCCCACCCCCCGCATCTTCCTTCTTAACTTTCTAATTGTGCATTTGTCTACTAGCTGTCCAACATCTCTGTTCCCACTCTCTGGTTCTCCCCTGCTCTTTCTGTCTCCACTCCAGGAGCTGGCAAGCTTGAAGAAAACTCAAGGTATAACATAGCTGACGTAAGGCCAAATCCACACGTAGATCATTATTACTTTTTTTTTTTAAGTGCGTGGAAGAATATTCTTAATAACTGCTTTCCCCATTAAACCTATAATGGAACACTCTTTCACATAAATAAAAGCTGTGTATGATTGAGCTTGGGCAGATTAACCATCTTGGACCTAGATTCTATTACATGGTGGTTAAGGTGGGGAGGGGAGGGGGGGTCAGACCTGGTTCAAGAAAGTTCTTAGAAACAGCATTCTTTCAACAGTTCTATATTTTTGAACCGAAGTTAGATCAGACTATTGCTTCAACAGGTCTAACAGAACCCAAATCCTATGTAAGAAGTCACAGAAAGTCATGCTCAAAAGAAACCGCAGAAGATAACTGCTTTGAAGATCTTGTTAAAAAAACAAAAACACAAGCTGTTTACCTGCCTAGGATTTCTAAAGGAGCAGTGAGGGAAGGGGACAAAGGTTGTAACACTTGATTTTTAAACACAGGGATTAATTTAAGCCTGCTTTGCCCGCAAATACATGGAGCTAGATGACTGCATTGGTAAAAAGGTAAAGGTAAAGGTACCCCTGCCCGTACGGGCCAGTCTTGACAGACTCTGGGGTTGTGCGCCCATCTCACTTAAGAGGCCAGGGGCCAGCGCTGTCCGGAGACACTTCCGGGTCACGTGGCCAGCGTGACATCGCTGCTCTGGCCAGAGCCAGAGCCAGAGCCAGAGCCGCACACGGAAACGCCGTTTACCTTCCCGCTGGTAAGCGGTCCCTATTTATCTACTTGCACCCGGAGGTGCTTTCGAACTGCTAGGTTGGCAGGCGCTGGGACCGAGCAGCGGGAGCGCACCCTGCCGCAGGGATTCGAACCGCCGACCTTTCGATCGGCAAGCCCTAGGTGCTGAGGCTTTAACCCACAGCGCCACCTGCGTCCCCTAGACTGCATTGGTATCTCACACTAAAAAAGGGCAACAGTAGCCCACCAGGGAGCTTAGCGTCAACCTTGTTTTGCAGCCTATCGCTGATAACAAAACAGCCCCTGGTAAGGTTGGTGGGCTGTTTTCAATTCAGTCACCATTTGTGAAGGCCTGCTGCACAAGGATATTTAGAAGAAGAATGAAGTATTTACCCTACCTAAGATCTGCAGGACTTCTGACCACACCTACCATATCACCAGCCATGTGTAGAAGCAGCCCACTTGAGAGAGCTACATTAGCTCTGAGAAAGCTTTCTTTTTTTCAGACTTGTCTCTCCAAGAGCCCTTCTCCATTTGTGTCCTAATCTATTTCTTGGTTCTAATTTTAAACCCTAAGTTTGAACCTGAGCTGGTGTGCATATTCCACATTTGAGTTTGCTCTCAGGTTTGAGCTCTAGGCCTGTCCCTTCATGTCTAGCAGCCTGTGAGGCTGCTCTCCCACCTTCCCAAAATAGCAGGTCACTGGCCCTTACAGAAAGGGAGAGGGGAGAGGGGAGGTGTGGGGAGCTCAGCACTGTGTGGCAGGATTGGCTCTACTGCAACTCAATGTGCAGTGCCAAACTCCCTGTGCCTCACTCTTCCCGTCTCAATAAATGCCACTGATCCAAAGTTTTGGAAAGCTGGGGCAGCCAAGAGGGCCCCACCTGGGCTAATTCACTGGTCTCTACTGACCTTCACCCTGTAGCAAGTTCTAGCACCAAGAGGCAGGAGAATCACCAAGTATCCTGACTATTACCTGCAGAGTCCTGGGACAGAAGGAAGGTTGCTCAGTGAGGATATTTCACCATCTTGAGAAATGTGAGAGCCATTTACTGGCACTTAAAAGTGGCCTTATTGAAGCAGGAAGTACCATGACATTTGCTACCGTACAATTAAATCAAGATTGCTGAGAAATGTCATTGATCTAACTGCAAGGGTTATTTCTCTGTTCGCACCCCCCCAAAAAAAAAATCCCAGATATTTTGCCTGAGTAACATTTTGCTTCAGACAAAACTTTAGGGATGTATTTGGAAACCCCACAATTCACCTCAAATTTCACTTTAGCCAAAATTCTAGTAGCAGCTCTACTTTTGCACTAACCAAGCAGGGATGACTCTAAGGTATAGTAAGGGGTAGTAGGCACGCCACCAAAATAATTTCCCACTACTCCATTGGCTTCCCCAGCTTTCAGTCTCAAGGTCCTATGTAGCCCAGACTACTTCCCAAACTAGTTTTTTTCTGGAATCCCCTCATGACCAAGGCTATAGCAATAAAACTTAACAGTATAATTCAAACTCAGTCCAGGATAAATACTCTTTCATTTGCTCTGAGACATACAAACACTGTCTCAACTGTGAGCTGTCTTTCTTTTGCATGACATACTGTGATGAAGTGGACAAGCAGAGTCTAGATCTTTAGTCATTATGAACTGAGACCAAAACCCCAAAAGAAAATGTTAACAGCTGTGAACATGCAGTTAGGACGGCATGCTAGCCAGCAGATTCATAGGACACCGCAGGATTAAACCACACTTCCAGCACCAGCAGTTTCAGCATCAACCAGACTTCTGTCTACTGCTCTAATCCTTTGAAATCCCGGCAGTTCTTGAGCTTCCAGAAGCAACAGTTAGGACACACAAGAGACACCCTGCTATTATTAAGCAATCAATGTTTTTGCTCCTGCTCCTCATTTTACAGTGTTTTTCCCCCTATTTAAATGGCCTTATAATCTTTGCATAGCTTGCAATATGATTTGAAGTTATAACTAAGCTTTCCACCACTGATGACTACCCTTTTCTAGGGTTACCATTTGAATTGGTACATTAATCAAGAAGTTGTCAATGTGGTGCCCTCCAGATACCGCTGGACTCCAACCACCATCAGCCGCAGCCAGCATGGCCCGCGTTCAGGGTTGATGGGAGCTGTGGTTCAACAACATCTGAAGAGCTACCTTTTATCTATTACCATTAATTTATGATTTGGTATGGGTCCATTTTAATCAGTTGGAGTAATGACAAATGTTTTGGTTTATTAAAGGCTGGTGGGTTTTTTTGTCCTGACAAGCCACATATATCAAAATTTGAAATAGCACCCTTGGGTTTACTGAACCCCATTAACTCAACAAATGCTGGGACAGCAGTTGCACATGGCTCCTGCTGCAAGATGATTGGGGTGGGTGCGTGGGGTGTAAACCTTAACAGTATGAGAAACGACTGGTGTTAACTTCACCTCTAAAAAGGTGTTTAATCTAAGGGGGGAGAGGGCGTCAATATACCAGGTCCATTATATTCGCCCTCAGTTTCTGAGAGGAGGGGAGTAGAGAGCCTATAAATGGAATTCTCAGTTGCAGGATGTAGAATCATAATAAGAAATCAGAGTGGAAGTTCACAGTATGGTATTTTGAGAAAGTTGTCTATAGGCTTGACAGTAGATGTATATTTAGTAGTTAGAGAGAGAGGTACAGGGAAGGAGGGTTAGGGATAGAGAGCAGACTATTATTTTGATCAGTGTTTTATCCAGAGTTAAGTAAATCAACTTGGAAATAACTATGCAAAGGGCATTTATTGCTGAAACACTTCAGATGAAGCCTTGGAGTGGTTGAAAACAGAGCCTTCCCATGTTTTCTAACTTTTCTCTTGAGAATTTCAGAGGAAAAGAGACTGCAGTAAGCAGTTAAATCACCAGGAGAAGGTCCAAGTGGCTGTTGAAAGTTGCTGAATTTATTCTTCTGCATTGTCAAGAATCACAATACACTGACAAAGTAAAATACAGTTTGTTCAAGTGCCATATATTTATGTATCATATTTCTGTCCTCTTTGAGGTGAAGGAAATAAATGTCCACCATAATGCTAATGCAATAAATGTGAGCGTTCACATGGGTTGTGCAAGTCATAGTGCAGAAGCTTAATAAAAACAATTGTGCTAGGAGTTGTACAACATCTTTCACAAATGCAAAGCACTCATTGGAGTCAGTTGCTGTGCAGCACAAAGAACATTAGTGTTACACTAAGAACTAGAACAGTGGTAGTTGCGCAAGTAGGTTGCAACAACTGGATAACACCCATAGGGCTATTTCATTTTACCTCACAACTATGGAGACTAAGAGACGACAACCCACTGAGCATCATGAATAAGTAGGGATCCAAATTTAGCTTTCTATAATTTAAAAAGTAACAGTATTCGCATTAAATTAGCATGGCTCTTCTTTCCTTTAAGCAACATGTGGATGAATGCACATGGTTTTGAAAAGGTTGATTTCAGTGGAACTTTTCCACTGAGATATGTTTCTCTCAGGCCTTTGAAATCAATATTGTATGGGCTTGCTCTGTGTCCCTCATTTTAGTGAAGTAAATCAAGCACAGCAAGGAAAACAAGACTCTCCATGTGGTGGCCCCAGTACTCTGCAGCACTCTGCTTCTTTGTGTATACATTCTACCAACAGGTGAAAGCATGTTTATATATAAGAGACCTTCACATCCACTGTGACTACATTATTTATTTAATTTTTCCCATGCTGCTGATGTTTAAGTATTTGATTTGTTGCTATTCTAGTTTGATCATATTGTTTTTGTTTTGCAATGTTTTAATGTTGTGTACAGTGCTTTGAGTGAACTTTTACCAAAAAGCAACTGATACTACAGACAGGTGAGGTTTTCGTTTGTCTGCATTTTTAAGTAAAGCGGCCTGAATGGCACTTCCTGACCTAATATGTGGACCGAAGCACAACTATCCCTCAGTTTTTGCACTTCTCTGAATTATGCAATATGCATCTCTGCTCAAAAAACAACAACACTGAAATGCATGTAAAAATATGCATTTTTAAGATAAAATGTGAATATCATAACTATGCTGGGGCATGGGAACCTACAGCACATAGCTCAAGGTCTTCACCACTACAATATACAGTATTGCTTAGTGGAACATCATTTGAAGCCTAGGAAAATCAGAGGAATGATTAGAAAATTTAAAAAGATCACAAGACAGGACAGTAGTCTAGGTCATATGCTCTTCCAATAAAAATGTATTTCATTTGCCTGTTCTTCCAAGTCAATTTAATAGGAAATGATATTATTCCTTTTCAGACAGAGTTCTTCCCCTCAGCTATGGGAAATCTAGAGGCAAATTGCTAAGTAGAAGAAAAATAAAGCCATGTTATAGCTCAGAATCAACATACCACGTCTAATCTATCCAAGGTGTCTTGTCAACTTAAATTATCTGTTTGTCTGTTCGTTTACACTGACTGTCTCTCCTCAGTTCTTTTTTATGTCTGAGAAATGCTGCTATTAAGTCCCTACATTTCCTTCCTAAAGGAATCTCACAGATTGTTCTTCTTCTTCATGATAGGCTGATGATTTGGTAAGTTATGGCTCGTAGATGAATCAGAATAAATATCTGAGAAGCAATAATGGACCGTGAGAGAAACAGGAGGTCTTCATAGTGCTACACAGCAGAGAACCAAAGCTAGCTTAAAAATAAAAGGCATTCAGACATATGACAGAAACTTAAGAGGTCTCAGGATAAATGCTGATATTACTTAGTGCTTTTAAAAGCATTTTCAGCAACAAAACACCAAAAAGAGTCAAGGGAGAGCAGCCCTCAAGCTAGTCCTTGAAAGCAGCCACTTATTATGGGAAGATTGCCCAGTGTGCTTTGACCAAGGGTTTTCCTCTGAAGCAAAGGTCTAAATAGGCCTCAACACCTCACTCAATAATAAACTCACTCAGGTTTTTGGGGTGATGTACCAGGGGGAAAATAATTTACAATGGTGTGGCTCACAGATTCATGTTTGATTGACTGCATGCATGTGCTCTTATTTGATTCTTCCTTAAGCTCATTTTACAAGATTTATCATACAAGGGACACATTTTGATGGAAAAATTGACTGAAGGAGAGCAAAACGTTCCACATTTTTGGCATGGTTTAAGAAAGGGAAAAGATACAGCCATGTTACTCAAATCCATTGACTGGCTGTACAAATAAAAACTGAAATGAGAAACATGGTTGTCATTTAGCACTAGTGACTGTAGTGCTTGGAAATGTTTTTCTTGAAAAGCCCTTAAGAGTGCAAAAGTGCTGCATATCCCTAATCTCATTCATGCTCATAGCAACTTTTTGAGGTGGGCTACTCTTATTTACACTTCAAAGATGGGGAACATGTGTCAGGGTTATTTGCGTTATCAGGTTATGTGGTTGCCTCTCTATGGGTGCCTGGATTAGTGTGCAGACTTGTGCATCTTCTAACTAAACTGTTACTTAAATGTGGTCTGGTATAATGCTGACACATGCCATCCCATAATTTCTCCAATGGAAATTCCAACCTCCTGCTTTAACTAAACAAACATTCCAGAAGGGCCCATTTGGCAAAGTTACTAGAGGCAGTTACATTCCGCCTCAAGAAAATGGCTGGTTTCAAAACTATTGGGGCTACTTCCACATTGGGCTGACAGGATATAAAGTGCTGCTTTACCTTGAATCAGGATACTATTCCATTAATTATGTCTTACAGGAGCAAATACTTGGGATAATTATATGTTATCCTAACAAACCTGCAAAGTAGACTAGACTGAATGATAGTGAATTTCTCATAATTTATTTCAGTCTTAGGTTGCCAACTCCAAACTCTACTCTTCCCTCTCCCTCTCCACCTTTCCCTGCTTCAGGGCTGCACTAGTTATGATTTAGCAAGTTGAACAGGATCCTCCACATATGCCAGTCAATGAGGTACGTAATCAATTATACCCTTTGCATCCTCCTCTCCTGACAGATGGCAAAAGCAAGAGCTACAGTTTTAGCCACTGGGCTGCATCTGCGACACAAACTGTGGTATGCCTCAGTGGTTGTCGGATAGACCTGTTGTTGTCCACCTAGGACAGGATTATCTGTTCTGACTGGTGGTAGCTGTTCTCCAAGAACTCATGCAATGACTCTTCCTAACTTGTTACCACATATTTTAATGTTGTTGTTGTTGTTTAGTCGTTTAGTTGTGTCCGACTCTTTGTGACCTATTTTAATAGGAGATATCAAAAGCAGAACCTATAATCTTATAAAAGCAAAGCACATACTGAACATTTGCCTATGACCAACATATTTTCCATCATCGCCATGATCTCCACTTGTAGTGGCTTCACTCAAGCTGGTATCCTATGCTTCAAGCCACACCACTGTGGGATTCATTATTCCTACATGATCTGCCTTGGAAGCTGAAAGAATCTGCATTAACCAAAAACATAACTGGGGCCCTGCTTCACTTTAGGAGCCAATGAAAACACTGATGGAAAAATCACAAATTTCAGATTTATTGAGAGGGAGTTGCAAAGACTTAATATATATCTCGCTTCATAAGAAATACTGACAACCCATAAACTCCAGAGATAATCAATAACAATTGCATTGTGCCCTATCATGAACATTCACAGCAGGCAACAAAAGCCTAATAGATAACAGTATGAGGATATAAAACAGGGAGTAGAATTAACCAAAAGAATCCCTATCAAATCAAACACAACTTTGCCCAAATTGTTCCAAGAAGATACCTAGTCTTTCACAATATCCAACAAGAAGGAGGTCTGAAAAGTGTGGAGTAGTTTATATATGAACCTAAATGTCCACAAGCAGTGAATCTGCCCCAACCATCTCCTCCTTCTAAACAGCTACCCCACATTGGCAGGAGAGGTACAGAAATGCAACCCTTTCACCTGGGAGAGCTGCACAAACAGCCCATCCCCTAGGTAAGAAACAGACTCCTTGGATACAGAGAGGTGGAACATTGTGACATCAATGGCCAGTGAACCAATCACCTTACTCTCTCCGTATTTGAAAACACCAAGTTCTAAAGGGCAAGTTGGGCCCTGTTGCTGGTTTTAACCATTCAAGCACTTAGTAGGATTCCTGCTTATCCTTTATTATTCTTGTTGACTGATTATTAATGAAGAACCTTTAGTGTATCCAGAGTACTTCACATATTATCTTCCATAACTCTTACAACAACGCTGATATGGTTGGACAGTATTATTATACTGTAGGTGAGAGTGGACTAAGTCTGGAAGATAGCAGTTTACTGAGGATCACTAAGTAAATTCATGGCTCAGGCAAAGTTTGAATCAGAGACTTCTTCACTCACAACACATAGCTAAATCAGCTTTCTCTTAAGTACTTTCAGTACAAATTGTAGATCATGTTGGTGATAGGGACAAAAATAGTCTCTAACATAGGTCTGCATTACTTGAGTCCCACCAGACGGAATGCAATCCACAAGCTATGCGGGATGGTCCACCAGAGGCTCAGTGAGTCTCTAATTTTATGGCCTGCAGAAAGTGAGTGCTTGTCAAGCACCAGGCAGGTCAAACAATACTGCTGAACTACATTTGGCTTGGTAGGCACCGTATTTTTCACTCTATAGGACACACTTTTTCCCCTCCCAAAATGAAGGGGAAATGTGTGTGCGAATGCAGGCTTTTGCTGATGCCTGGAGAGCGAGAGGGGTCGGTGCGCACCAACCCCTCTCGCTCTCCAGGCTTCAGGCAGCTATCCGCAAACCTTCAGAGCGCTCCCCCAGCCTGCAAGCTCCGGGAGTGGTGGCAAGGCTGCGCAACCTTGCCTCTGCTCCCGGACAAAGCCGCATGCAGCTTCTCCCGGCTGGAGAGGTTGCGCATGGCTAAAGAGGAAGCCAAGACAGCCAGCGGGATCCATCCCGCTGGCTGTCTTGGATTCTTTGCTCTTTGTGGCTGTGGGGCGGGAATAATTTTTTTCCCCTTTATTTCTCCCCCTAAAAACTAGGTGTGCCCTATGGTCTGGTGCGCCCTATGGAGCGAAAAATACAGTAATTGAGTTGTGAAGGCTTGCTCTAAGCCTTTATGCCAGAATTTTCCAAACTGTGTGTCGTGACATATTAGTGTGTCAGCTGCAGTGTGTAGGTGTGTTGCGTGAATGCTCCCTGTGCTACTTCTGGGGCTGGAAAGGGGTTAGTTTAACCTCTGGTTTATTAGTAAAACTGGATTACTGTGTCATGAAATGATGCATGTCTAAAAAGTCTGTCACCAACATAAAAAGTTTGGAAAGCTCTGCTTTTATGCCAACATGCAGAATGAACCTATGCCTGTTGACTCAGAAGTAAAACCCCACTGAAGATTCTCTAGTAAGTGTGCATGGTATGACAGCCTTAAAGCATTATGGATCAAAACTATACTGTCTTCAGAACGGCAGCCTGCTGCCATATAAGCCTATTTATGCTTTAAACTCTGCATGGCATTTTTAAATATATATATATATATACTTAAATAATATGTATAAACAAAGGCGCTTAATGTATGTTTCTTCCTGGGAGAAGGAAATGCACACATAATTTTAGGACTCTGAGCAACATCTTTCAACAAAGTTTAGCGGCTCCAGATTTTGCAAATGCATTCAATTTTATCTGGAAACTTTTTGACATTAGAAATTGCAGAACTGTAGTTTCTCATTACGTTTGCTGCCAGAATCTTTGCTGAGCTGCTCAGCTAAAGACTTATATTGCTAATTATTACCACATGCCTCCCATCCCATGCAATGGAAAACTTATTGGTTCTGACAACCCATTCTCTCAATGTTGAATTCCAAAGGAAAACTCAAATTTTTGGCCAAACATAACATTTCATCAATCTTGTTCTACTGACTGCAAAACCAATATCAAACGTAAGATGCTAATGGTTTTTTACTGTGCTGTTCCCAAGCTTATGTGCTCTGATGAAAGATGTACGTGAGCAAAGGGCTTCTCCAAAGTATTTAGAAATTAGCTTTTTGAACCAGGAAACAATGCATAAAGTTAAATTGAACAGTCTGTGCACTGATGACAGAGTTCGGCTTCAGTCAACAAAATATACAAGCAAATAGAAGCAGATGAACGGAGACAAACATAGAGTATGTTTAAAAGAAAGCAAAAGCCCCCAGAGGCAAAACGGACTTAAGCAAGCCCCCAAGCTAGCAGTGAAGCCTATGAGCTAGTTGTTAAGAATCAGCAGGAAGTGGGAATTTGAAGATCAGGTCTAGGTTTAGAGACAACAGAGCACTGCTGGGTACCAGTGACAAAATAGCTTATCTTACAGACTAGCTTCTTGAAAACTCTATTTATCAGGGCAAAATGTAAATGGATGAGATATCGCTATAATCCTGTTACATCAAAGTACTTTGTTCAACATTTAAACTTCAACTGCAATCCTATTCATTCCTCCCTGGGAACAAGGCCTACTAAACTGAGAGGGGCTTATTTCTGACTGGATGCATTATGAAGACCTGAACTTGTTCAAGAGTAAAGAAAAGTCAGCAGTTCCCCGCGATGGGGTGAGCTCCCGTTGCTCGGTCCCTGCTCCTGCTAACCTAGCAGTTCGAAAGCACGTCAAAGTGCAAGTAGATAAATAGGTACCGCTCCGGCAAGAAGGTAAACAGAGTTTCCATGTGCTGCTCTGGTTTGCCAGAAGCAGCTTAGTCATGTTGGCCACATGACCCGGAAGCTGTACACCGGCTCCCTCGGCCAGTAAAGCGAGATGAGCGCTGCAACCCCAGAGTCGTCCGTGACTGGACCTAATGGTGAGGGGTCCCTTTACCTTTAACACTGAGGGAAACCAGATTAAAAATGAAACACCTTCAACCTTTAACACTGGCCCTCTTCACATGTAACACTAAGCCAAACCACATTAGTGTGAGCAAGTGAATGTGTGGGCCCCCAAGGAGAAGATCACAGCCATTATGTTCTTCCTCTGGTGCTACTGTAAGCTAAACCGTGGTTTGATTAGCATTACTTCTGAACCTGGAATCATGGTTTACCTCCCCCAGACAAACCATGTAACCTGTGGCTACAATTTCATGACTTGTCTTCAGCAAGAAAAGACAATGGCTCTAGGTTTGAATGTAAGGCTAACTTGCATTACAGCAACACAGCATCAGCAGGAACATAGGAGGAAGAAAGAGGACATGATGCCGTCTCTGGGAACCTATGTTTGCTCATTTGCCCTAAACCACAGTTTGGCTTAGCATTATGAGCAAACTGGGTCAACGAGTCCTGTAAAAATGAGAGGTGAGACACACACCAAAAACACACTAGAAGAGACGTTCAGAATGATTAAGTCCTGTTGAAATGAATTGGACTTCGAAGTAACGAATGAAATAATCCTTTCACGGCATTCCATTGGACTTTATAGCTTTTCTTCTCATAGTGCAGAATAAGGTGATAGAATTCTGGCCTGTACTACTTCAGATTGCAGGCAAGGAATGTCATATTTCTGAATATTCTCCTATGTTTCCAATATGTAAAAAAATTCTGCATTGCAGAAGGTTGGACTAGATGACCCTTGCGGTCCTTCCTTCTCAACAATTCTACAATTCTATATAGTAATAAAAAATGTTATTTTACACATGCAGAGGCTTTTGTTTTAATGCAGCAGAGCATTCAAAAACCCAGTCTCTGATTAACAGCCTGAAGTTATTGTAACTGACTTATGCAGGATTCTACCTACTGTTTTTAAGTTCTTTCAGAGGCATTTCAATCCCAAAGCTAAATTTCATGTTTAGAATTGGTGAGGATACACTTCAGGGCTCAAATAATGTCTGAATTTAACAGGGTTTGTACTTGTGAAAACTTCCATCACAGCATTAGGATTCAACATTTTTTCAATGGATTGGGCTCGTCACATGAGCTTCAACAGGGAAAGGAGAGAGAGAAATCTCACAGTATTTAACTATTTAAATAAATTGCATCTAAAGATGGACATTCCAAAATCCTGGAATGCCATAGACAATGCAAAGAAGTACTAGTTTGGAATGAGTTAGGATAAGATTATAGGTCTTTTGGAGTTTGTCAGATGTGGAGGCAAAGAGGGATGGATCCAATATCATCATGCTCACATCACATCAAAAAGCGACACAGAACTAGTAGTTCTCACCTCCTGTCCGCCCCCCTTAAAAAGACACCACACAATGGGAAAATGTGGTTTGTGGGTTAAGAGTAGCGGCAACAAGGTTCATTAAAAGGAAATAGTTTGAAAGTTCACTTTTCTATGGTCTATCTGCTACAGCAAATGGGAATTTAGTTTGTTGACTAGTGAGTTGAATGTTGGGTTAGCAGACAAGCTCTTTCCATCTCTTGCTATGGAATGGCAGAACATATACTGGACTGAAGACGAAAGGAAACAAGGAGACTGAATGAAGATACAACAGGGTGCAACTGGGAAAGGTTAAGGCCCTGTTCAGATTTTCTGAGGCAAATTCTTGTTAATGGTATGCTTAAGGTAACCAATAATTTTTAGATGTGAATTTAGTGCAATTAATTTCTGAAAATTAGTAGAACTCACATCATTACATCATTAAATGTTTCTGCCACCCAAAAAGGGACTTTAGTGCTGATGTTATATGTGTATTTATTCTCTATTTACAGATAACACTGATTCTGTTTGGAGACGGACACAAGTTGTGGTCTGATTTCCTGGCTGAACTGTTCAGATTTGTCAACTGTTGACAAATCTTCAGAAACTCTGCTTGCTGTTAATAAGGGTCATTTAAAAAACCCAACTGAAATAAAAATTAGATTATCAGCAGAAAATCAGATCAGTGAAGGGCTGCATCTGACAGTACTTTTGGCATGAGTTATCTCAACATCAATGTCAGAGTCACTTGAAAATATTTAAGTATGTCCCACTATCACCAATGAAACACATTTTCAGGGAGAGATAGAAAATGTAAGCTAGTTTTGCAAATGCCTTGAATGGAGATTAATCCATATGGTCTCTTGTGGCATTAACATGGGAGCTGGTTCACTTACAACGTTCCCCATGCAAGTAGCTTGGATGTGAGTGTTCAGAAAAAAGCAGCCACAGAAGTAACCCCTCACTGACATGGAGATATTTGACGCAACAAACATCTTAGTCCTATACACTGACTTCAAATTAATAATAGCAGGGTCATCTTCCAGACTGTGTTAACTGAGTTCTAGCATTACCAGTAGTTCCTTTAGAGAACAGGGGAAACCACTTTGACTTGTACCTTAGCATGGCCCAGGTCTCTTAATATGCAGTGTGACAACTTAGGGAGGAAACGACATTTGATGTCAACAGGACACACACACAAAAATGGCACGTTGGGGAGAGAGAGAGAGAGACAGACAGAGAGTGCATATCAGGGTGTGTCCGTGAGTCAGATGTCACCACCATGGCAGGTTCTTTTAACGTCACACAAGCACACCTGGTCTTCGTCTCTTTTTGGACTTACTTTCTGCCTCGGGTTGAGTTAAAAGTCCCTCCGTATTTCTTCCGGTTAAGGATGAGAGCAGCAATTTCTGGCACGTAGCGCGCAAACATTGCCTACATGCGTGAAACAAAAGCACAAAAAAAGAAAATGGCATGCAGAGAGTGTTCTACTGCACCAGAGGCAGCAGAGCCTCTTGGAATACTTACTTTCTTCCACTAACCGCACTATAGGAACCACCATATTTCTTGCGGTTTCCTATTAACTCTATGATTTCAGGGACGTAGCTGGCAAACATGGCCTAAGGAAGAAGATAGGAGACAGAAGAAAAGACTAAAAAGAGAGGCCAAAGAAAGGGGGATGATGAATATTTTAAGATATATCATCTTTAAGATCTGAAAATGCAAAAGACTTAGATCTATAAAAGGTGTTTTTTTCCCCTTCAAAAAGGTTTTAAAAAGGGTTTTTTCCGCCATAAAATTAAAACAAATAGGTTTTGACATAAATGTTGGGTCTCAAAAGAAATGCATGTCTGGTCAACTAAAGAAAATGGTCAAAAGAGGGAGAAAGGCACACAAAACAAAAAACCCAAAAAAAAAGAAGCCAAGAGCAAAATGAGGTCAGAGTGGCATCTGAGTGATAAAGTGCAGCTGCATGGCTAACACTTTCTGAAAAGGGGCAAGCGGGGATATTCAAACGTTATACACCGCCAAAAAACCAAAAACCTCCACCAAGACAAAACAAACTAAAATATGTATTATTGCTTAGCTGATGGTGCTAATTTATAAAAGAAAGACGAGGGGTTCCTCCCCGTTACCAAAGAAAACAGGATGGTAGCAGAGGCTTTCCTCCACACACATGAGAATGAACAAGATGTAACTAAAACGTATTTTTAAAAGTTTGTCTTTTAAAAAAGTTGATAAGAACATGTAAAGATGTAAAAGCAGGGGGGTGATGGTGGGGAATGGAATCTGCCATGTTTTGTCCAACAAACATTTTGCTTGTGGCTGGATACTTCTAAGAGCTGCTGCCAGTGAACTTGGCCTCATTTTTTGGCACACAAATACGGCACCTCTTTTGGAAATAAATGCGTATGAAATACTGCATTTATAATGCACTTAGCAGATGCAACATCCCCAAGAAAGAGATGTATACAAGATATACAAAAATATGTGAGAGGATTTAAAAAAATACTTCAGTGACTGCATATATGTACATTACATATATTGTGGATTGAAGTCGATAAGTTACTTACCTTAAGGAATGAAAAGCATAATGCTAAGGGTGCTGTTTAAGACAATTTAAGACAAAAAAAATTGCAACAGTTGCCGCATTGTCTTTAGCATTGACAGAAAAATAAAGAGGCAATTTGATTAGATACAAGATATGTACATCTACCTATCTATGCAAATATTTTCCTTCTCGTCGTTCAGCGTGTACTTACTCAGCTCCTCAAGCACAGCAGAGACATACTTGACTGACTCTTCTTAGGTAATTGGCAATGACTGCCTGAGTTAGTACCATGTTACTCCTTGTATGGTTGCCATGTGTCGAAATGAAAGAAAACACAGTTTTGCCATTGTCTGGAACGGGCAAGCGGCTCTTTAAAGGTGGTCCTAAGCCACAGTGTTTGTTGGAATATTGGGAAGGAACACAGAGGGTGGGGAGGGTTCTTGAAACCGCAGCTAACGTTAACATTATTGCTATCATAATCACCAAATTAATGCACTGCCGGTAACCGCTAACTGGAAAGTTCATACTGAGAACTCCTAAGGCACTTTGTGTACCTGCATGCATTATAATCTTGAGCACACCACCGCAGTCATAGTTTAGTTATAAGTCAACAGCTCTGCATAATGATAATTGTGCATACATTATTATTATTATTTAAAAATAAAAATGTTTCGTTACTCATCAATTTATTATAATTACTACACTAAGGAGAAAAAATCCAGCAGAAAATAACAAGAATTTTACCAGTCCCCCGAGGATGAAGAAGACCATGAAAAGGCGACCAAGGGTTGTTTTTGCATAAACATCTCCATAACCAACAGTGGACATAGTAACCATTAGTAAATAAACACATTCCCAATATGTAAGCGCTTGGTTATTTTGGAAGTTTTCCCATGGATCCCCTGAGTTCTCCACCTACAATGAAAGAATAACAGCAGATGAATGATTCAGGTGTACAGACACCCACAAGGCTGAAGAACAGAACAGCCCTTTACAAAGCTTTGTTGCATGAAGGTAAGCAGCCATTGGGTGACTGAAGGCAAATTCTTTTATTTCTAGCTAGCAATTAGTAGCAGCGTTACAGGGGGCTGTTGGGATTTTGAATGAAATAAAGACAGTAAAACACTATAAGAGTGTTCCCCTTATTTTACATATACACAGGTCCTGCTATCTGAACACAATGTGTTCCCTGGAAATCATTTGTTAAGCAAGTGTTTGCATAATGAGTTGACAAATTCTCTTGATTCCTATGGGGAAATTTTTAATGTGTTTCCGACTATGGAATTTTGGCCGCCCAAAGTAAAAAACAACCCTCTGGTTTGTCTGATTGCTCCCCTCTCCTCTCCTTCCCTCTGTTCTTCAGTCAACCTGCAAAAGGCAAACAAGGGGGAAATAAAATAATGCTCTGTCCAGATATCTGAATCCACTGTGTGTGTATAGCGAGGTTTGGGTACTAATTGCCTGAGTTTGGATAAGTGAATTTTCACATAGCAGGCGTTCAGAAAGCAGGACCGGTGTGTAGCAGTTGTGGGTTTTGGATTTACACTGGGGAGACCCAGGCACAAATCTCTATTCAGCCAAAAAAAACCACTGAATATCTCTGAGCCAATCCCTATTTCTAAGGTGACTTGATTTCACAGGATACCTGTAAGGATAAAACAGAGGCTCAAGCCCTACCCCCAAAACTCTGGAGGAGGGCAGGATGGAAATGCAATGACTAATGCACAAGACAACTGGGGAAGCTATTACTGCAATATAAGGCACTTTTTCCCATAAGTAGCTGCCTTATTACTGAGTCAGACCATCAATCCATCCTGCTCATTGCTGTTTACAGCAGCTCCCCAATTTTTCGGGCAGAGGCCCCTCCAAGCTCTACCTGGAGATGCTGTGGATGGAAATTGAGACCTTCCGCATACACGGCAAATGCTCTATCACTGAGCTGCAGGGCTTCCCAAGCCATAGCAAACTTTGGCACACCTGCGTCCACCGTCTGTTGCAATAATAATCGGCCACTGTGCTGCTCACAACTGACCAGAGCAGTTGCACAAATTCCTGAGCAGGAACAGGGTGGCAGCAACTCCCATGTCCTGGGAGCCAGTGCTAGAGTTCTGACCACCCACCGCAGTAGCAGGTGTTGATTTTCTGGGGCTGCAGAGGCAGAGAAGGATTTGAAACATTCGGGCCACTGCCGCAACAAAGATTCAGTGACTGTCACTCAGTGAACGGAAATGGTCCGTATGAATCAATTCCCACCAACTTGTTAGCTGGAAAAGGTTTCCATATATGTGAGTTTCAGCCATGTATGACTCAACAGAGCATTAGGATTCAAGAGATTTATTTAGCCCTTACCAAGGGAATATGTTTGTTAAAGTAATGTGCCTCAAGTGATTTGTGCCTTGGCCTCAAAAAGAATTGCTGAATGCTGACTTAAGGAAGAAACTAAAGCATTATTTATATAACAATTAAAGTATCATTTAAATATTTTCTCCCCCTCTCTCTTAAATATTAGTAACATATAAAGTGCTTGTTAGAACACAGTGTTTTTTTCATGCATTGCCTTTGGTGACATTTTTTTCCCCTCTTGCTGTTATTAAGCAAACACTACCACCTAGTGGTTACATTTTGTTAATGGCAATCTCAGTAAAAGACTCCTGTGATTGTGGAATTATTTCAACCTCTAGGACCAAACAGCACAGTACTAGTTGCTCTGTGATGGCTCCCCCCCCCCCATGGATTGATGTTGTGCAAATGAATAATGGCTTCCAAGAGAGGGGAGGACCCACAGGGTGGGAGCGAAGGTTTAATCCTTTCCTCTGCCCCTCCCAAGCAGCTTTTCTCACCAAGAGGAAAGAGGTTCCTGAAAATATCTGGAGGTATGTATCAGGAATCTTCAAATGGCTGTGGATTATTGGCACATGCTCACAACACGTCTGGGGGGGGGAATGGGGACACAGCTCTCCTTTACAGCCAGCTGTGTACCTGAGCCATCACAGAAAGTGTGAAATGGCTTCTTGATGCCTCTTAAAATTCTTTAATCTATATTTATGTCAGTGCTTTATGTCACATGGCAATAGCAATGTGAACATCCCCAAGTAAGTTTTTTTCCTTAAAAAAACAACCCAAATACTTACCAAATGTATAAATCCAGCTGCTGTTAGCCACGTGCTAATAAATATTGAGCACAGATTCACCAACTTGATGGAATTACTGGTTTAAAGAAAGGAAGGGGGAGGGAGACAGAAATAAACAAGATGTTTTCAGACTTTATGTTTTAGCTGAGCATCCTTTACTTCAGTGTTCTTCAATCTTGAGCCCCCTTTTTAAATGTGGTGTTGTTGTTGTTTGAGGGGATGTTGTTTTTATTTTGATTATGTATTTTGTGGTTTTATATTTTGATTTTATTCTGTGAACCTCCCTGAGACTCCCTGAGGGCAGTATATGAAGAAGAGGAAGAAGAGGAGGAAGAAGAAGAAGAAGAAGAAGAAGGAGGAGGAGGAGGAGGAGGAGGAGGAGGAGGAGGAGGAGGAGGATGCTGTTGAACTACAAATTCCATCTTTCCTGACCACTGGTTAAGCTGGGGTGATGAACATTTGAGCCCAGCCACAGCCCCCAGAGCTGCATTATATTCTGTAGAAAAGTTTACAAATGTGTATAGTGAACTCCACCAAAAAATCCCTCCCTGGTGTGATATGGAAGTTCTCCAATGACTCATTCACACATGCGAAAACCACCAATGGATTTTTCAGTTGTTCGTATTAAGAGCACAAGTGTGTGAACCAGCCTAATACTTCAGACATTTGTATCCTTCTCATGGCTCCCTTTGGTGCAGTGTAGGTCCTGTTTTACGCAGAACTGTTTCCTGCCTGTAAATGCCTTTTCTCTTTTCAGTCAGGGTTCTAAATATAGATGGACGGATTAGTCACCAACATTTCCCTGCTCTTTAAGCTCTTTGAGACATCTGTGCAATCTCTGATTCTGACTGAGTCCAGTCTAAGCCCCTGAAGTTGTACTAAAAACCTCATTTAAACCAGCAGCAAGGAGATATAAATAATCAATTCAAATTTGTTCACGTTATTCAGTTTAATACGTCATGGTTTTTTTTTGGGGGGGGGGCAACAACACCTGAAAAACAGTTGTGCAACTAGGTGAAATTGCAGAGGTGACTGTCTTAAGTGCCAATAAGTAATGGATTTGTTCTTTCTAGCACCGGGTGAATGATTGGGATGTTGTCAACTGTTCCTTGCTGAGATCCAGCTAGAAGACATTTGAACACTGAAGCAGGCACCCACAGATGTATATCCTTCACTGGATGATAAATTGCGTGCAAATGACTGCTGAACAAAAGAATCCTAGTCTGATCAGTGACTGTACTGTGAGACACCGATCAGCAATTCAAAAATGGGAGCAGGGAATTCAGATTAAGCCTCTGCATTCCCTCCCTGTACCACTCAGCTGATTAATGCTGTCACCTCAGCTATCTGACCAGGTAGGGGGAAAGTAAGGGTGGGAGAGATATTTTATTTTGTTTGCATTTCAATGAGAAAATGAATGCACCATATATATATATATATATATATATATATATATATATATATATACTGAAACACAATTATACTTTGAAATGTTCACTTTCCCAAATGTTGTGACGCAGCCATCGTGCATGGGCATGCATCTGTTGGTGGAAAGTGCAAATAAAAATGCACATATTTGTGGAAATACCGTACAGAAATTATAATGAATGGGGAAACTGATTGCATTAGTTAAAACTACCTACTAGGAGAAATTTGCACTACAATGCTGGCACATGTTCATGAGGATTTATTTATTTTTAATTAAAACTGCTGCAAAAAGGTGGATAACTGGATTTAACGCTGGAAACAATGAGTAACAGAGGGTTCGTTTTAACCTGGGGAATATTGTGTTATAATTTCCTGATTATAATACGAGAGCTTCTGTCTAATTTTATTACAGTGGTACCTCGGTTTTCGAACATAATCCATTCCGGAAGTCCGTTGGAGTTCCGAAACATTCAAAAACCAAAAACCGGAAGCGGAAGCCTCAAAACACAAGCCTCAATACGGAAAACTCAAAATAGAAGCTGTGTTTCCAAGGTGCATTCGAAAACTGAGGCACTTACTTCCGAGTTTTCAGCGTTCGAGTTACAAAACGTTCGACTACAGAGGCGTTCGAAAACTGAGGTACCACTGTATGTTCCTTTCACACTGTAGTATCTGTTGTGTGATGGAACTGTGGCTCTGTGATCAGTATGTTGCCATGTTGCACTAAATTTCATTCAAAACATTGAGCGTGGTATGCCACAAGCATAAACATCACTGGACAACATTGACATGCCCTCATGCTTTCTGCACATGTGTCCTTCTGTATCACTATGATTCACCCACAAAAACAGCAGGAAAGAGCTCTATGGTTGTCTACTGCTCCACATTTCATCACTTTATGTTCACGATTTTCTGGGTGAATAGGGTGGCAAATGGATTTTTTTTTCCCCTGGAAGCAATTAACATGGAAATAAGCACTGAACTTCTGCTATATTTCCAGAAGTGGCTTTTTAAATAATAATAATAATAATTTATAATAATAATAATTTATTATTTATACCACGCCCATCTGGCTGGGTTTCCCCAGCCACTCTGGGTGGCTTCCAACTGATTAAAAATAATACAGCGTCAGACATTAAAAACTTCCCTAAAGAGGGCCACCTTCAGTTGTCTTTTAAAAGTAAAATAGTTGTTTATTGCCTTGACATCTGCTGGGAGGGTGTTCCCCAGGGCAGGCACCACTACTGAAAAGGCCCTCTGCCTGGTTCCCTGTAACCACACTTCTCGTAGCGAGGGAACCACCAGAAGGCCCTCAGCGCTGGACCTCAGTGTCTGGGCTGGATGATGGGGGTGGAGACGCTCCTTCACGTATACAGCACCGAGGCTGTTTAGGGCTTTAAAGGTCAGCACCAACACTAATAATAATAATAATAATAATAATAATAATAATAATAATAATTTATTTATACCCTGCCCATCTGGCTGGGCCTCCCTAAACAGGAGATGTCTTCTAAACATCAGATAGTTGCTTATTTCTTTGACATCTGATGGGAGGGCGTTCCACAGGGCGGGCGCCACTACCGAGAAGGCCCTCTGCCTAGTACATGATGTGAAAGCAAAAATATAAGGCATTAACAGGGAATGCCCACTCTAGGGCCTTGAAGCTCCTGGGGGGTGCTTTTTCAGCTGTAGGTAGTCTGGGTGGCGAGACCGCAGTGTCGCGGGTGCCAGTTTTAGGCTTTGGGTGAAATCTTTTAGTCTGACTATCAATAAGGGGGTGAAGTGGTGACTCACCCCCTGTGTGGCGGTGATATCAGGGTTCTCCGTTAAGAGGGGCTTTGAGGGGAGTCTCTGGCCTCAAGCGCTCAGCTGGCAGGCCTTGAACTCCCCTTAACAACGCGCACACACTCCAGCCAACCCGAGTGCTGCTTTTGGCGCCAAAAGGGGTGGGACAGAACAGGGGAATCCCCACTCACGTGTGTCCCAATGACACACGTGGTGGCAGGAATGGAACCCCTACGCAAGTGGGGAACACCTGTAAACTGCTCTGTGAATGCAGTCTGTGAGAACCTGCAACTGACAGGTTCATCCAGCCCTAGCAGCAGCAAGGCACCTGAAGGATCTGTTAAAGAAATATCTGAGCATGGGGGGAAATGTTTAAAATAATTACATGAAATCTAATGACCAGCTGATAATATGTCTCTCCCCCCCCCCCTTTGCTTAATGATTTGCTTAACTGGTTTTCAGAGCAATATGAATGGATCCTGCACTGATCACTGACTGCAGGAAATAAATTTGTTTGCCCCAGCAATCCTTCAATAGACTGGATGCACACAGCTTCTCTCTTTGGCTCTACACACTACAAAACAGTGTCTTTTGAAGAGTGATCTGGAGTGCAAGCAAAGAGGAGGAGGGGCCACAGGAGAAAAGGGCACCCCAGGAAATGATGCCCCTCTCTCTTCAGTTACACTAGCCACGATCAAAACACACTTTTCTATATGAAGGGAAATCAATGGTTTTATTTAAAAGCATTTAAGAGTCCAGGAATTTGGGCAGGGGTAGAAATTTCACCAAGTTTAGCACTTTTCAGTTTGTCACCTTAGAGCAGTTCCTGATGGGTGGAATCCCCCCCAGGATACAGGACAGGCACCTATAGCTGAAAACAGAAGGCCCAAGCAACATTCCTTCTCCCCTTCCATAGTATGTGGTTTCAGGGAGCCACCAACCTTTTTGGGCTGGTGGGAACATTTGCAAACCATTTGCAATATGCACACATCACGACTGTGCACATGCTGCAACCTATTCAATTGCCTGCGACAGAATGCTTCTTCTGAATCTACTTTCAGTGGGCAGGGTGCCTGGTGGGAACCAGTGGGAGCGTCTGGGGTGCCTGCCTGTCTGCCTGTGGGCAACACACTGGCAACCCCTAGTGCAGCACAATTTCATGTCCCCGTGTCATTACACTGTCCAGGATGTGTGCGCGTACTGCTGTTGCGCTGTGTTCTCAGGTTTTTATTTTAGGTTCCATCAGCCTCCCCACATCAGATTGTAACTGCTGTCAAAAGCAGGGGTTTACAGGACCGATCAGCTAGATACTTCCTAATTTTTGTGTCCCCTTACTATAAAGAAAAGAAACCGAACAGAGCTACGTTAGAAATATAGGGTCACTAATACGTTAGATATATAGGGTCATATTCAATTACCGTAGGTTTCACACAGTGTGGACCTATGAAAATTTATGGACTTAAAGTAGCTATGTTAATTAATTCTAGTATCCTAAACTTAGTTGAATGCCACCTACACTTTTGCATTAAAATTCTTATGCTCCACTATTTGGTTCTTAGAGGACTTGGGGGAGGAGAATCATTATTAAATAACTTAGTGGATTCCCCCCGCTCTTTTTTTCCAAAAATGGAGGGAAGTCTTCTCGTATTCAAAAACAAAACTGATACACTTTAAGACACACCTACATGCTTGTTATTTGGCAAAAGTACAATACCTAGATTATTTAATTATTTGAGGATGGTTGGATTGGGATGGATTAAATACTAGAGAAATAGCTTTACGGCAACTGCAAACTACAATATGGCTTCCAGCCTATTACTGGGCAAAAAAACAAGTTATCTAAAGGGATCACCACCTCTCATAGGAACCTGACTGTCTTCATTAGAGGATCTGCTCCCTTCACTGGAGACAGAATAGGTGGCAACCAGGGGCAAAATCCTCTCCTTAGAAGCACATTGTTTGTAGCAGGGGTGGGGAACCTGAGGCAAAGGGTGAACTGTAACCCTCCTGGCTTCTTCTTGGCTCTTGGGACTTTTCCCAGACCACATCCTCTCTCTTCAGGCCACTCCTTGTACTACTGACTCCTGTTGTTTTGTTTTTTTCTGGATTCAAGGATAGAGAGTGTGTGATTGTGTGTAGAATCTTGCCTACTGGACAAAGGTAAAATTTGCATACATTGCTCCACCTATGTTTGCATCTGGCTCCACCCTCTACCTTCACCCACATCAGACTGAGCAAAAAAGAATGCAGCCTTAGGGAGTGATCTACTTTAGCATGCCCATTTTACTTCTATTTAGTAAACCAAGCAGAAACTAAGAAACTGCCAAGCTTGTACATGCCAGGGCACCCATTCATTGTTACTAATGAACTCATGAAATGGAGAGAAAATTCCAAGGACGGAAAAAGCACTGGGAAAAGTTCTACCCTGCATCACAGGTTGCACTCTGAAAATCATTACTACAGCTTTAAACCCCTGCTGGAGTGGTAAACTTAGCAACTGCAGCTATTTCCATCTTTCTGCCCTGCCCAATGTCCATTTGTCTGCTAAAGGTCTTGGCCCAGTATACCTGAAGGAGCAACTTCACCCCCATCATTCAGCCTGGACACTGAGGTCCAGCTCCGAGGGCCTTCTGCAGTTCCCTCACTGCAAGAAGTGAAGCTACAGGAAACCAGGCAGAGGGCCTTCTCTGTAGTGGCACCCACCCTGTGGAATGGCCTCCTGTTCAATGTCAAGGAAATAAACAACTATCTGACTTTTAGAAGACATCTGAAGGCAGTCCTCTTTGGGGAAGTTTTTAATGTTTGGTGTTTTGTCGCTCTTTTATATATTCAAATGGGCGGGGTATAAATAATTTAAATTATTATTATTATTATTATTATTATTATTATTATTATTATTATTCCCTTCTAGGAGCAGCACTCTAGGTGTGTTACAAATAGGCAGAGGACAGGACAGACAAAAGGACAAGAAGTGGCTAGAGGAAGGTGTGAATTCTCCCACTGTATCAGGGAATTTAAAGGTACAAAGACAATCTCTAGGTTTTAATCTTGCTGTCAGACTTGTTGTGCAGTAAGGGCTTTTAAGACAAACATAGGAGAGACTAAGATATTTAGAGCTCTGAGAAACCATCTACTCCAGAATCAAATGGGAAAGTATGTTTGTCATTATAATTCAGAGGCAAATATTGTTGCAACAAGCACACAGGGCTGGAACCGCACTAAGTTATTTGCACCTCAGTGGGATTTAAGTCATGAATAAATTCCCAGTGGGAACCTAAGTTCAACTCATTTAGGGTGAGACCCATTGTTAAATCAGTGCAAGAAGTCTGAATGCCAACACTTCTGCAAGCTAAGCACAGAGGCTCAACTGCTACCAGTTAATAATAATTGTTCCTGTGCAACATCTACCACAAGCACAAAGCTTGTTGTGCCGTGTTAATGAAGCAGAAATGGCAGTTGCATGACTGGGCTGTAACAAATGGGTATCACCCTTCACCTGGTTCTAACCTACTCTCAAGATTCCATAAATCTCTCCTTGGGACATTCGGAGTAAGACTGCACTGTTGGTTTATCTAACAAACAAAATGGTCCTTGAAAATGTGGAAGGAGGGGTGGTGCCACACTGTTTTTAAGCTATGTTTGCTTTGAACTGCACTCTACAAATGTAAAAGTGCACCAAACAATTAAATCAATGAATGAATGCCATTCAGTATTGAGTTTGGCAAGGCAGAACTAGCTGTGAAACTGAGTGGAAAATAAGAGTATTTCACAGAATTTAGCAAGAGCAGTTAATTGCCACATTTATTCATGATTCAATCCTATGCACGTTTACCTGAAAGTAAGGCCCTTCTGAGTAAACATGCATAGGACTGTCCTGTAAATCCCTGGATTTTCTGTGAAGTAGAGAAAGGATGACTCCCGGGATTGCTGCTCTGGATAAAGCAATTAATTAGCCATTACCTGAATAGCAGCAGCTGAAGAAATTTAAGCATAACTTTTGTTCATATTTGATAATTAGACAGGAGTCTAAACCTTGTCCTTTCAGTGCCCTGAGAAACTGTGAAATTAATCACTGTGCAAAAGGTTAAGGGAAAATACATTAATGTCTTACCTTGTTTTAAGGATATTCAGAAACTGCAAAATTTCTGAGAACTGTATCAGCCTAAGAGCTCGTAAAAATCTTAAACCTGCAATTTCAAAAGGGTAGAGGGGAAGAGAAAGAGAGAGAGAAAAAAAAATCAGGTTATTTTTATCCCTATATGAATTCCAAAGGCAGCTGTGAAATCAAAAGTCACTAACATGGTGAATATCAAATACCTCTGAAATGTTGCTCCATATTGATCAGCCCCAAAGCTTAGCCAGCTATTTTCAGAAAAGTATAGATTTCTTTTGAGAAAAATGAGTATGAACCATACAAACACTTAATGCATTAAAACTATTTTAACTATAAAATGCATAGTGGATAATGTCTCCTTCCAATGATATATTCCTGAAAGCTCTTAACTCCCACCCACCCAAAGCTTCCTGAAAAAAATGAGTGATTATGGGCAAGTGATCAGGAAACCTGTTTTTAAAGAGAACCAGAAAGTACATATTCATGATTAAGATAATACTTTATGACGTAAAAATCTCTGGTTGACACGTTCTGCATTATCACAACAAACTCCCTAAGTTCTAACGGCTCTCCAACAGACCATGGCTTAATTTAGTATAGGTTAAACTATACTACCACTTTTTAGCCAATGCAATTTTTCTAAGAAATTACATTTTTATTAGTGAAGCCAGGTTGTATGGATAGCAACTCTACGGATGACTGCACAGGGACAGAGAAATACTGTAAAAGATTAAAGGCTTAAATTATTAAGGGAGACTTATGGTGATAGGAAACAATTCTGCTGCAAATCTCTCTCTCAGGAGTTAAAGGTACATTGGGTATTATACAGCTTATAAAGGAAGGAAGGAAGGAAGGAAGTTTAGAGGACAAATTTGTGTCTTTGTGCAGTTGTGCAGAGCACTGCATAATTATGTGCTCAGTGTCGCTTTTGCTGAAAGTCACAGTGCTTTATATTTTCCCTATGTATCACCACCATTCGCTCCAGCAGAAACAGAGCCATCTGAGTTCATTATCAGTTTGGAAGTTAAAATCAACAAATAAGGTACTAGTTCCAATATACTTGGGGAACTCTCCAGGTATGCATACATATGGAAGTTTTAAATTAAGAAAGAAAGAAAAGTTTTGTTTGTCTACAAAAAAAAAAAAAGAGAAAGAAAACAATGTCCCGTGAACTTTCTGAAGGTAAAACTTACAGCAGGCATTCTGGAGAGGGTGAAGTTGAGCCATCCCTGCACTATAGAGGAGCAAGATAAGTGAAAAGGGAACCTATTCTCTTTTTCACTCCGCAGCCCTTCCAACTATACAGTGATACCTCGGGTTACATATGCTTCAGGTTATAGACTCCACTAACCCAGAAATATTACCTCGGATTAAGAACTTTGCTTCAGAATGAGAACAGAAATCGCATGCCGGTGGCACAGCGGCCGCAGGAGGCCTCATTAGCTAAAGTGGTGCTTCAGGTTAAGAACAGTTTCAGGTTAAGAACGGACCTCCAGAACGAACTAAGTTCTTAACCGAAGGTACCACTGTATAGCAATTTGTGAACTTTTCTAGTACTATATATATATATCATAGGGACACAGGTGGAGCTGTGGGTTAAACCACAGAGCCTAGGGCTTGCCAATCAGAAGGTTGGTGGTTTGAATCCCGCGACGGAGTGAGCTCCTATTGCTTGGTCCCAGCACCTGCCAATCTAGCAGTTTGAAAGCACGTCAAAGTGCAAGTAGATAAATAGGTACTGCTCCGGCGGGAAGGTAAATGGCGTTTCCGTGCACTGTTCTGGTTCGCCAGAAGTGGCTTAGTCATGCTGGCCACATGACCCGGAAGCTGTCAGCTAGCTCCCTCGGCCAGTAAAGCGAGATGAGCACCGCAACCCCAGAATCAGCCATGACTGGACCTAATGGTCAGGGGTCCCTTTACCTTTTTATATATATCATAGCACAGGAAAGTCTTTGGGAGACAGATGGGCGGTGGAAAATAAAAAGGTATCTGTCTTCCATTCTCCCCCCCCTCAATCCCCCCTTTTTCCTCATGGAGAGATGCCTGAACAGCACACAAGGATTCAGTTCAAGGCTGCAGTGGCATGTGAAACCGGTGGGACAGTTTTGGTGGCCTTCCACTGCTGTTTGCTGGGATGGGGACCAGGCAGCGAAGAGAGCTCTGAGCTGGCAGCATTTTTCCCCTGCAGGGGTGTGTGTGTGTGTGTGTGTGTGTGTGCGTGCGCTCCTGCAGGGCCCTGCTGCTGCCAGCCTTGGGCTCACCACCTCAACAAGCGGTCCAAGGGGGCAGTTTAACCGGCTCACGAGCCGCCCCCAAACTGAATCACCCGCTTGGCAAGTCCCCACTTGCTGTGCTGAACCGGTGCGGTGCAGCAGAGGAAATCACATCTGCACATGCCCAGACGCCAGAAATCGTGTCCACACATGCCCAGACGCCAGAAAACACACGCGCAGAATCCGGCCCATGGAGAGATCTCCGTGGGACTTGACCAGCCCAGGCAGGTAAAACCTTGCCAACCCCTGCTCTATCTCAACAGAGTTCCACTGCCAAGCGGGCACCGCTGTGCCATGACTCTAGTGTCAGACTCCTCAACTTCAAGGGCTGAAGAGGAAGACTTTGAAACAGAAAGAGAGAGCATGACAGGGTGCTCTCAGATGACCCTGCTGGACCAATACCCCTGCTTCAACTTAAGGATGTGGCACTGCTCCTCTCCTGCATCACACTGGATTACTGGAGGTGGTAGGGCTCTTTCAGTACAACCACACCTTGCAGCACAGGGGTTACAACACACTGCTGCTACCCACCCGGCTCACTTGCAGTTTCTGGGTCCAGGTTGGCCAGAGCCCCAAATAGGAGAGCTTGCCTTCTGCAACATTTTGCTGCAGATCCCACTTGCAATGTATTTTTAAAGGCCACTCCACTTTCTGCCGAGCAATACAAGATTCCAGGGGTCTTGGCACTTAACCATGTGTTCCCTTTGGCAAAAAATGAGGAGCAGCAGAGGCTGCGGTGTCTTTATGAGATATGGTTTATTTGCACATATTTACACCTGAGTCTGGATGAAGAGCGAGGGTTTGGGGCAACACGTCTCAAGAGTGGCGTGCTTCGACAGCAGCGCAGCACTGGATCCAAAGACAGCCCAAATGCCATTTCTGTGTCTCTTCCACACAACTTGCATGGCACTGGCCCCAACCTCCTTCTTTCCCAAAACTCTTGCTAAAAACGTAACCCAAGCCTCATGCAAAAAGAACATTTTTTCCTGTGGTGACATAAACCCTGACAAATCCCCCCCCCCCCAACTCTCCTATTTTCTTTTGCTAACTAACACACAGTGAGGCATCTGATCAAAGCCTGTATTTTAAAATGAGCTTAAAGATTTGCAAATGTTTCATGCCAGGCAGAAAACCAGCTGGCTAAGTACTTTGGCAGTTGTTTATCCTCCTGGACAAGGCCCCCCCCCCTGATTTATAGCAGAAGCAGGAGACAAGTTTCTCAAAGTCATAAAAGTGAAATACAGGCTGGGAGCAAAGGTTACACTGACCCTACATATTACAGAATACAATCAAGCTGCAAAAACACTAATTAAGAGTTGGTAAATAGTAAGATCTCTGTTTAACAGAAAATAATACCATGAGCCATCTGTTTTAGCCATTTGTTTTGGAATGTAGGGGCAACAGGGGCAAAAGGTGATCTGGTAATTAAGGTGCCTTGTCGAGGCAAATGTAAGATATATGGCTACTTGTCTGCCATTTATGGATAGAAGGAAATATAGCTCTTTGTCTCCCATAAAAGGTAATAGGAAATGGGTGTATCTTTTATGATTGGTTCTAGCAAACAGCCAATAGGAATTTCAACCAGGCTGATTGGACAGAGGCAGCCAAAGGAGGAGCAAGGGGGCTGGGTTGAGGAAATATAAGTGCTGGCCATCAGGGTTGGAGGGGGCAGAGCTTTGGTAACCATATACCACTGTGCCTATCATTTATTTGTCTGACAAATAAATTATTACAGTGGTGCCTCGCAAGACGAAATTAATCCGTTCCGTGAGGCTCTTCGTATAGCGGTTTTTTTGTCTTGCGAAGCAAGCCCATTGACAGCTTAGCGGATTAGCGCTATTAGCGGTTTAGCGGCTTTTAGCGATCAGCTGTTTAGCGGCTTATCAGCGGATCAGCTGATAAGCGGCTTAGCGGCTTAGGAAAAGGGGGGGGAAAGGGGGAAAAACCCGCAGGGCAAAGCAAGCCCATAGGGAAATTCGTTTTGCGAAGCGCCTCCAAAACGGAAAACCCTTTCGTCTAGCGGGTTTTCTGTCTTGCGAGGCGTTCGTCTTGCGGGGCACCACTGTATTTTAATTTCTCTATTGCTGCATTGAATATTTCATTCCAGCTAAGTGTTAACCACAAGCAGGGTGCTACAACAGCTGGGGGAGGGAATCAGGACACTGAATGCTTTTGCCAGGGTAATGACTTTTGCATCACCTGTTTAGTTATTTGCTGGAGCCTCTCTAAGCCAGTCTCCAGATAATGCTTACTTTTCTTCTTCTTCTTCTTCTTCTTCTTCTTCTTCTTCTTCTTCTTCTTCTTCTTCTTCCGCCTTGCTGAATCCATTGAACAAATCCCACATTTACTAATTTCAGAAATTATGGTGAGAACCTGGCATCCCATAATCCACTAACACTTGGTGGATCTAGAGTGAGATCTAAAGCATTGCAATAGACAGGCCCAAGTGCCCAGTGGATATTTAAAAATAAAACTTTTTATTTTAACTTTCGAGCAGCAGACACCCTCCCAATGTTATTCTGAAAAGCTGCTTTTAAAACTCCTCTCAGCTCTAACTGTGGGCAAAAGATGTCTATATCAGAGGATATAGTTTTGTGTGCAAAAAGCTAGCATATCCTTAATAGGACTCTAAATCCTAAAGCTAGAAAGGCCCTAAGGTATTCCCATTATTTTACCTAAAGCATATTTGAAAAAGCTTCCAGCCTAGTCTTGAATAATTAGTTGATTTCACTGTAATTAATTCCTCTATTTAATAGTGGAGATGAAAGGGGTCCTGGTAAGCTTACATAATTGTATGCATGAAAAACAGTTTTATTATAAATGCGCTCAGAACATTCAAATTAGCTGCTTAATAAAAACAACAATGTTTCATTGATGTTTTCCATGTTTATACCAATTCCAATTACTGTCATGTAAGTGCAACCTACCATCCCTTAGAGAAGGTATATTTTATTATAATAAAGGCAAAGTAGAATTCACCATGTTTGAACTGTGCATGTGCAACAACAACTACAAAACTGAAAATACCGGACAGTAACTTTTTATTTGGCTATGTCCCAGTCGGTAGGAAAATGTTGTACCAGCAGCTGAAAGTCCTGATGAAATAATCAAAATATGAAAGAGAACAAAATTCCAACACTATCATTTGGGGTGGTGGTGGTGAGGGTTTTATTAACTACAAAGCATTTTGGAGAAGATCATTTTAATTCTCTCCAGCTTGAGAAAAAACAATAGTGTATCTCTGAACGCTTAGAAGTGCAAAGAAAAATTCATTTTGAGATCATAGCTTTATGGTATTAACTTGAACAGATCTTTGGGGAGAATGTTCAGTCCAAAACAACACAAGCTAATGCCCCCCCCCCCAGCCTCAGACCAGACTTTTATTAGAGAGTTCCCTCTTCCAACTTAAGAAGAGGAGGGGGAAATTAGCAGGGGTTTTGCCTGCCAGATGTAATCCATCAGTGAAAAACTGTTCCAGGCTCCTCCTTTCAGACCAAAGCAAATGTTTCATCTCCTGTGAAGAGTGGGTCTGGAGAATCCTCCCCATTTTTTCATCTTTTCCTAAGCCCTGATCCAGAAATGCAGGTAACATATCTTTTTGCAGCCTTTAGTTCTATTCCTATTTGGAATGCTTTGCTGCTACAGCAGATATGCTATTTCATTTTCTCAGTTCAATGGAGCTGCAAATGGGGAAATATTTTTGAGGGGATACACCTAGGGATGTTGGAGAATTCCACTGGAAACAGAGATAGGAGTTAGGAGTTGCCGCAAATTATGTGCTTGCCCAAAGTCAGGAACGGAAATCATGCAAGTGAATGCAAGACATATTCGCTAATGTCAGGCGGTTATTTTCAGCATTGACATTGGCACTGGCATTATTATTATTATTATTATTATTATTATTATTATTATTATGTTTCCCCTGAATGCATTGAAGTTAGCTATGTAATGAATTATATTAGTGGATAGTCAGATGAATAACGTAAGTTTTAGCAGAAGCCAAACTGTAGTGGAAGAGAAACAGTGTTGACTGCAGTAAACACAGGACAGGTTTGAATTCACAGCCTCATGGCATCCCTAAATACACCTCTCCCTGCCTCATACACAGAATAATAAAAATGACCTAATAGGCATTACTGAAAGCTGATGGGATGAGACTCGTGAATTGAATGTAAAAATCAAGGGGTAAAACCTATTCAAATGAATAGACTTAACAGGAAGGGAAGAGGAGCAGAATTATATGTAAAGGATGTGTACGCTTGTGAAGAGATCCATGACCTGAGCACAGAAGGCAAATTGAAAGTATATGGGTAAAAACTGCAAGAGAAGCAGTGACCTTACGGACTTCCGGGTTAGCGCGATCTGGTTAATGGCGGATTCCCTCCGAGCTCTGGAGGGAATCGGCTCCGCTGGAGAAGGGTTCTACCGCGACGGCGACGCGGGGACCCTCAGAAACCGCAGGCGCTGAAGCCTGCGGACTTGGTGACTCGGCGGGCACCTAAAGCGCCCCCCGACCCACGAAGAGCCTTTTTAAAGGCTGCGGAGAGGGTACGGGGAGCGGCGTGGTGCTGTGAGTGGACCGCTACTGCAGTGGAGCGAAGCCGCGAGCCATGGCCGGAGACCGCTGACTTTCTTCCCTGAAATTTGGACTTTAATTAATCCGTGAGTAGAATGGAATTTGGACTTTAAAATTTCTATCCTTGAATTCGGTACGATCGGGGGATGTGCTAAAGGGAAGTCCGCACCCCCCTGCTTACAGAAGATTTAAAGCAAGGATCGGAGAACTAAGGTGGAGAGTTTTTTCTTTTTGGTGTTTTTTAAAAGATAATATTTTCATGAATTTGACACAAGAAGATTTGTGCTGGAGAGTAAGACTGGAATTTTAGAAGTTTTTGTTTAAACCCCCCCAGACCCGGGAGTGTCCTGTATGTGAGCTGGAGAAAAAGGAACAAGGAGTTTGACAGCTGTCAAAGGAGCTGTCAAACGGGCAGTGAAAGTTAAAAATCTTATTATTTAACACCTTTCTGGACTAAATTTGTTATATTTGAATTAAAATGGTTGGGAACAAAGCAGTGAAATAACAAAGTAACGGACTGTTGGGAAAAGACTATTAAGTAACCAGAATCCCCCTAGGGGAAACATTGAAACACTACAATGGCTGCAGATGGAAAATTACAGGCAGAGATAGAAAGAATGTTTTTTCTTGTGGGAAAGTTGCAGGAGCAGACTACGGCTATGAGTAAACAACTTATAACCTTGAACTCTAAAATAAGTGACTCTGCTGAATGCACAATGGACTTGACCGGGAAAAAATCTGCAGCTGAATTAGAAGAGATAACTTCGGAACAGGAGGAGAGGGAACAAGGGCCAGTACAGATGGAGAGTACCAACCACAAGCCTACATTGTCAGAACACAAAGAAGAAGACCTTTGGATTACAAACTTGCGAGAGATGCGAAAGAGGAGGGAGGAAGCCCCTGGAACACTTGGAATATTTGAATTTAAAAGAAATAAGAAATATGATTGGGGCTTCCTCTTTGAGCATGGATTGGCTGACCTTTCGCAGCAGCTGGTGTCAAGTACTTTGGATGGAAGAAAATCTGATGAGACTGAGCTAGAACTCCTTCGAGACCCGAGGACCAACAAAGAGGGCTACCAACAAAATCGGCAGAGAGAGACTGACAGAGATTTAAAGGCCTCAGATGTGAGGAATCCAGGCTAAAGACTGTTTTTGTGGACATGGGGACATTGGGAAGGGACAGAAACCGGGGCGGGGGGGGGAAGCATTTTTAAAAATATGTTTATGACCTTTGTGTTTGATTATTATGACCTATTTTTAAGATAAAAGGGAAATTCGTGGAAGGAATTCGAGTCGACCTTAGAAAAGGATTTAATGTTTATAAGGAAACTGGATAAGTAAAATTTGGCCAAGTAATAAGAATTAAGTATTTCTTTAAAAATATATATATAATAATAATATGTAAAGGATGAGAGATATGAATTTGCTGAGCTAATTTAATTGAATTAGGATGTATGAAGGGGGGGTGGGGGGAGGTCAAGAACTGGGGTTAGGAAAGTAAGGATATGAAATTTTATATGTGTTGTCTTTGTCCGCGTGTGTGTGTCTGTGTTTATAAAATGTGAAAACCCAATAAAAATCTTATTAAAAAAAAAAGAGAAGCAGTGACCTTACTGTGGGTGTCTGCTATAGTCCACCAAGTCAGATTGACGATTTGGATGATGCCTTCCTAGAGCTGATTACTGAACATTCAAAAAAGGAGAAATATGGTATTCATGGGAGAATTCAACTACCCTGGTGTCTGTTGGAACTGCCAAGAATGCAACAACCATCCAGGAGTGGCAGGTGAAGTTGACAGAATACGCAGAACTTGCCAAATTGTCAGGGAGGATCCGGGACCAGGAAGACCAAAGATAGCAAAATAATTGGAGTAAATTTATTGAATATTTAAAGGAGAATTGTAAAGAGGTCAAGACACTAGCAGGATTGACATAATACCTTCAATGTATAATAGTACTATTGTGAGAATGATGTGCGCGATAGAAAGGGGTTAAATATACCAATTGCAGGGAGGGAGAGGAGTCGCGACTCGGCAGAGTCAGAGGGAATGTATGACATTAATATGGTTTGTTGGAAAAGAATATGTAAGGAAAACAATAAAAATTTACTTGAAAAAAAAAGAATGCAACAGGGAGGAACTGATTGACAAAGTGGAAGTACTGGGAACTTTGGGAGGAAGTGATCATCTCCTCTTGAGTTTTGTGATACAGAGGCAAGGGAAGGCTGGGTGTAGTCGGACATGCACTCTGGACTCTAAGAAAGATGATTTCAAAAAGCTTAAGCAACTATTGGGTGAGATCCCATGGCCAGAAAAACTCAGATAGACAGGGGTCCAAGATGAATGGGAGTTTCTAAAAGGAGGAATACCGAAGGCACAAATACAAACAATTCCAACAAGAGAGAGAAGTGGGAGGCTTCTAAAGAACCTGGTGTGGCTGCATAAGGAGCTTACAGATGAGCTGAGTTTTAAGGAGGACTTGTATAATAAATGGAATAAAGGGGAAATCACAAAGGAAGAGTATACATGAGTAGCCAACAGCTGCAGGGAGGTCAGGCAGGCCATAGCTCAGAATGAGCTCAGGCTTGCAAGAAAGGTTAAATATAACTTTCAAAGGTTTATTTGGCTATGTTCAAAGCTAGAGGAAAAACAAGCAAGGGGTAGTCTTCAACATGGAGAAGATGGAGAAATGCTGTTGGGTGACAGAGAGAAGGTGGAACTGCGCAACACCTACTTTGTGACTGTCTTCCCCAAAAAGGAAAGCAGTGTCCAACCTGGTGATAACAGAATAAACGATGCAAGGAGGGAGTTGCAGCCCAAGATAGTAAAAGATGTGGTAAGGGAACACCTAGCGACTTTAAATGAATTCAAATCTCCAGGGCCTGATGAGCTGCATGTAATCCTCGCCCATAGGAGTTGGCTCCAAGGCATAGTGATGAATACTCTGTTGTTCTATTCCATCTGAAGAGGACAAGGGAATGGGGCTTAATCGCTCAAAAGCATGCACAATTACACCACTGCTTCTTTTCTTTTCTTTTTTTAACTTTCCTAAAGATACTCAACTATGCTGAAAGGTACTTCAGGACTTATATCCACCACAGCAAATACCTGGTTTTTACTTTGAGAATGGGAAGATGACATATATTCACCGCCTTCCTAGCTACAATCTAATCCTCGTGTTACTAGGACCACCAGTACATGGAAATTGCATCGTTTTCTCTTAACAGAAAACTCAAGTAGCCACAGGACAAGGGGAGGCCTCAGCACACTTAAGTGAGCCCCATCGTATGCAAAAGAGCAAAATCTCAGTGGCCCCCGCAACCCAGTGAAGACTAAGCCTGCTGAGCAGCTTCCATGAGTCACAAATACTGATTATCAGCTGGAAAACAAAAACAGAAAACAGTGGAAGAGGCAGAAGGAAGGAATTGATACGTTCGAGTTCCTTGCAGCTTATGGTATCCTGAAAAGGCTGGCTCTCTGAACATTATTGTTGCAGGAGGCAGGTCCCATATACACACAAGACCTGCAACCATTCCATTTGTAATTTCCTCTTCCACTTAGTAGGAATGCCCCTGTCCAGAGTCCCTTCCAGCCAGCCAACTCCTCTTCCTAAAAATTGTGAGGAAGAAGCAGGAGAGTCAACTTCCTCTTTCCCCAACCCCCTCACTGCACTTTTCTGTTCTTCTTTCCAACTGACACTCAACATTCAATGGGTGCTGGGCATTCAGCCCTCATAGGACTGGGGTTGGGGTTTTTTTGGGGGGTGGAGAACAGTGTTATAAACTGAGATATGAAAACTAAGAGCTAAATAGCACCTTCAACCTAGGTTATGGGGGCAACAACGGAATGTTTAGTGTCCTTTTTTTTAAAAAAAACAAGAACACAAAGCTGGAAATGAATGAACGGCAGCTAAAATATTGTGTTCATTTTTCACATGGTCTAGTCCTTCCCCTGCCCACCCCTGTAATATTATTAAGAGGGTCTCTTCTCCAGTTTTCAGACAGTTGCGTGTCGAGGTCCCTAGGTCCACCCCAATAACTCACACATCACACAGAAATTTTTGTTTAAGATTTTTGGCATAATTTTGGCCACAACTTTATTAAAATACAAATTTGTGAGTGGTTGCGTAGGCATTGGTTGCGACTATCTGCCCCCACCATGGGGGACAGACTGACATTCCGCACAATGCGAAAGTCAGAATGGGGGAATACACTTGGGGGTTATGCGGAGCAGGGAACCTGCCCTCACCCCAAATGCAACCAGGAGCTCATTGCTATGGCCCGAGCCCCCTTGAGAGAGTGGACAAGCAATAGTTAGCTCCCAATTCCTTTAACGGAATCCCTTGCAGCAGCAGCATTAGAGGGGCAGGCACAGCCAATCCATGCCCCTCAACCAACCAAACCATAAACCAAGGCCTAACCGTGAACCTTACAAGTTGTGACGATTTGCTACGCAGTAGGCAAAAACCAAATGGCCCCAGCCAATCAGCCAGATGGACAAAATTCCTACCAGGCCCCCGCTCCAAAGCAGACGACCCCATGACAGGCATAGCAAGGTCAAAGCGAACAACGCTATTCTAGGGAGGGAGGGATGGGCAATCCAATGCACGGGCGAAAAGAGGAAGCCCTAGCCTCGTGCAAGGAGTTTTACTATTTCTGGCTGTCAATCAATAAATGGCAACATTAACTTCTTCCCAACAACAAGGGAAGCCCCAATCGCATCAGTGGCCAACAATCAATTAGCCCGCCCCCCAACTTTGTAGTGTCTTGGCAGCCCCCACTGCAACACGTGCTCTCCATGAAGAAGAACACGCTTAGCTGGAAGCAGAGAGGCAGAAAAGGTCCCCCTTTCCTTCCACTCTTCAGTTTTAATCTGAAATCTTAGGTGCAGTACTGAGCCCAGAGCTCAGAAACTGCACATGCTAATAAAATTGCCTGTCGCAAAATGAGCATAGAACAAGGGGAGTTTCAAACACTGGGGAAGAAGTGGTAGGCTCCTTAGGGTTTACTAAGAACTTCTTCTTCTTCTTCTTCTTCTTCTTCTTCTTCTTCTTCTTCTGCTGCTGCTGCTGCTGCTGCTGCTGCTGCAAACCTTAAAGTTTCCCTGATCACACCAACACCTACCTCTTGTTTCATAGATTCATAGAATTGTAAAGTTGGAAGGGACCCGAGGGTTATGTCATCCAACCCTCTGCAATGCAGGATCCCTCACCCAATTTGAAACTGTACTGGACTCTGTTTAGCTTTGCAAAGGTGCTAGCAGTTTTATTGCTGCACCACTAGGAGGCCCAATTTGATTCCCTTTCTGCCAGGACTCTATCGCTTGACTGCATGTTTGTACGACATAGAGGACAGGACATGAAACGCTTTGCGAAAGGCAATACTTAAAAGTCAAAAGAACACTGCATTTAATTTATAGTACAAAGGAAGCAGGCGCATGACAGGAAATGTATAACACAAGAACTGTGGGAAACGTTCATGGATCTATACTTGTGATAATATATTAATCAAGCCCTCACCCAAACCCCCCTTCTGCTATTAAACCCGGTCTTCCAATAAAACCACACACCCCATTTTACAGAATAAAAACATAAAAGCCATCTATCTGGACATTACGAGGAGGGGGGCGGGATAATGACTCTTGTTTAAGAAAATGTCTCTAGGCATACAGATGAAAGCACTTCAGCCTTGCAAAAGCATTACAAACACAACTAGTGGGTTCATCATGCATTCAACCACAGACAAAATCACGCAGGGCAAGGAAGTAAATCAACTATTTCAGTAATTTATACCTTACCCCAGTATGAGCCAACTTTGTAACAAGACACCAAGGTCTGTCGATAGGTATTTTGCTCTTCTTTTTCAGAGGCACTATGCCCAGGTTTGACTCTGTATCCATTTTTGAATAAATCTCCATGAGACTTCTTACGACGCCGGGTAGTTTTGTATGTTTCCGTCCGTGTACCCCCTGTGGGGTTGTGATAGACCAAAATCTTGCTGGGAATCATCGCAGCAGAGCTTCAGGGTTAAGGGAGGGGAAATCAAAATTTACCCGAAAAGGTGTTTCCTCCAAGGTGTGGGCAAAATTTGCCGGAGTGTAAAGTCTCTTCTCCCCCCCCCCCCACTACACACTAAAAATCAAAGAGCATAAAGGAAGAGAGGTTGCTGAGAATCAGCCACTCATGCTGGAATATTTTAAGTTGTGAAATAATTAGGAAGACTGCATATTCTGTATTTGATGTTACCAAAAATAATTTTAAAATGGCATAAGCAAAGAAAGGAAGGGGGAGGTAGTGACTGGAAGAGGGAGAAATAGAACAAATTTCTATCCCAAATTGTGCTCTCTAAAACACAGAGAACATCACGCAAACAGGGACCAAACTGCTATGGCAGAGAGACTTGCTGTGCAGATGCTCCTCTTGTTTGTGTGCTACCCCAGGGCTTAAAAGGCATCTCCTATCCGGATATTGCCATATAAGCTTCTTTCGTTTCCCCTCCAACCTGCGTCCTCCCCAGGAGGAAAAAACAGAACAGATTACAGTTCCTGCAAAAAGGAGATGCTTTGATCCACAAATCCACAGGCCCACCCACAATGCCACAAAATGCATTTGGTTGTCACGGAAATTGTTCGTTTGACAGCATTACATGCCCTATCTCAGGTTAAAGCCTGCACACTGCAGAGAGGTCATGTAATCAGCCAACTCTTACAGGATTTAGTCCTTATGAATTGGGGAGGGATGTGATTGTGTGTTGTGTGTGTGTTGTGGGGGGAAACCTTCAACTAATCCTCAGTTAACGACAACTAGAATACCAAATATTTTAAGCTATAACAAGGAGTGGCTAGAAATAAACAGTATTCACTTAAGTTTTGATAGATGGTATTTGCAAATCCCTTGTTTCCACCTAAGGCCTTACCCAACCCATTCAGGTTAAGAAAATGATAGTGAAAAATTATTTTTTTTAATGAATGCTTGTTTTGCACAAAAGAAAAGAACTAGGGCTCCCCACAGCTGTCAGATGCTATGGCTTATGCAATCCATTATGAATTCAAACACAGTGGGGGTTTTTTCTTCTTAATCTCCACTTTCACATAAAAGCTGTCATCCCAACCCCCAAAAGCTGGGCTAATTCAGAGGATTGCTTATCCTTACATCTGTTTCCGTTAGCAAAAGCTATTTAACATTCTAGCTAAACGAAACATCCTTGTTCAGAGACAGCGCGGGCATTCTGTCTCCCCCATGTGATTAGAATTGTTTGTGGGAGAGCAAGGGCATGTCTGTTATCCATGCCCCCTCCATTGCAAATCTCTTGCCCAGCCCCGCTGACCTCCATACACTACACCATGAACATCAGCAGCTGGGAGCCTTCTGTACTCCTGCAGCTCCCCCCAATCACGGCTCTAAGGCTCCCCACCACTAAAATTCACCGTTTAACACATGACGGGTGGTGAAGCCAGGCACAGGATATGCTGGGTGGAGACAACCAACACCCGCTTCTTTCTTTAATGCAGTTCTAATTGCAGGAATTGCCAACATGGTGCCTTTCAGTTGTTGGATTGCAACTCTCAGCATCCCTGACCACTGGTTCTTTTGACTGGGGGTGATGGGAGTTGGAGTCCAATGTCATCTGGAAAGCTGTCCCTGCTAGGAAGTAAAGGAAAACGAGATGTTCCTTCACAGCAAGCTAACCTTGCAACAGAGGTAGGTCTTTTTAAAAAGCCACCCACCAACTAGTACAACTTTCTGGAAAGCACATTTGCTTCACAGAAAGTTGTACGTCAGCATGACTTTTCTATTTTTATCTGGCTGCTGCCAGTAACATAGCCCTAAACCAGGACCAGGCTCTTCAGAGAGGTTTTAACCTATGGACAGGACAGAATGTCAAGAAGGAAAGTAAAGGAGGACAAAGGTCAGGGGCAAAGCCTGGATTATGCTACAAGGCACCATTCAGATGAAGATGACCAGAGGCATCTCCTGTAAATCACAGAGAACTAGTCACAAGGAGAGGGTGGATGGATGGATATACAAATAAGAGCAATGTGGTTGGGTCGATTCGATTTATACCTTGGGAAACTGGGCTCTAATCAAAATGGAGTTCCAATCCTACTTCTACAATGGAGTCAGATGAGTGGCCTAAGGCATTCCTCTTCAGTTAGTGGGCCATTGCCCACAAGAGAGCCATACCTCCAAGATTCTGGTGAATCACACTAGTGCCACTATCACCTTTTCCCTTTTTGTTAGGGATGTGTGTGTGTGAGAGAGAGAGAGAGGGGGGGGGGAGAAAAAGAGAGAAATAGATAAAGCAACCCACAATAACGTTGGATCTGAAGAGGTAAAATACTATTGGTCTAAGCAATGAAGTGGGGCAGTAAATGTTATGTGTAATGTTTTTCATTTCACAAAGGCTATTAGTAACATTTAACAGATGCCAGATGTAAATACAGTATTTCGCAAGCTGGGAAGTTTTCAGTATTATTTACTGAATTCATGGGAAGCAAACATGCTATTATTTCAGATCACCCTCTAGGGCAGCCTTTCTCATCCTTGGGTCGCCAGAGGTTTTTGAACTACAACTCCCATCATCCCTGAGTACTGGGCCTGCTAGTTAGGGGTGGTGGGAGTTGTAGTCCAACAACAGCTGAGGAGCAAATGTTCCACGGCATTTTAAAAAAATAATCAAGTGTGAATTGGACATTTTCAAATTCAAATAATCCATGCAATCTGCATAGCTATTTTCTAATCCAACATGTGTCCCCCCCAAAAAAGCAACCCCCAGCAACCCTCCCCTCATCACTAAGGGTTCATGATTGCTCTCCCACCTCTTAAAACTGCCCACACTGTTGTTGTTTAGTCGTTTAGTCGTGTCCGACTCTTCGTGACCCCATGGACCAGAGCACGCCAGGCACTCCTGTCTTCCACAGCCTCCCGCAGTTTGGTCAGACTCATGTTTGTAGCTTCAAGAACACTGTCCAACCATCTCATCCTCTGTTGTCCGCTTCTCCTTGTGCCCTCCATCTTTCCCAACATCAGGGTCTTTTCCAGGGAGTCTTCTCTTCTCATGAGGTGGCCAAAGTATTGGAGCCTCAGCTTCGCGATCTGTCCATCCAGTGAGCACTCAGGGCTGATTTCCTTAAGAATGGATGCGTTTGATCTTCTTGCAGTCCATGGGACTCTCAAGAGTCTCCTCCAGCACCATAATTCAAAAGCATCAATTCTTCGGCGATCAGCCTTCTTTATGGTCCAGCTCTCACTTCCATACATCACTACTGGGAAAACCATAGCTTTAAGTATACGGACCTTTGTCGGCAAGGTGATGTCTCTGCTTTTTAAGATGCTGTCTAGGTTTGCCATCGCCTTTCTCCCAAGGAGCAGGCGTCTTTTAATTTCATGACTGCTGTCACCATCTGCAGTGATCATGGAGCCCAAGAAAGTAAAATCTCTTACTGCCTCCATTTCTTCCCCTTCTATTTGCCAGGAGGTGATGGGATCAGTGGCCATGATCTTCGTTTTTTTGATGTTGAGCTTCAGACCATATTTTGCGCTCTCCTCTTTCACCCTCATTAAAAGGTTCTTTAATTCCTCTTCACTTTCTGCCATCAAGGTTGTGTCATCTGCATATCTGAGGTTGTTGATATTTCTTCCGGCAATCTTAATTCCGGCTTGGGATTCATCCAGCCCAGCCTTTCGCATGATGAATTCTGCATATAAGTTAAATAAGCAGGGAGACAATATACAGCCTTGCCGTACTCCTTTCCCAATTTTGAACCAATCAGTTGTTCCATATCCAGTTCTAACTGTAGCTTCTTGTCCCACATAGAGATTTCTCAGGAGACAGATGAGGTGATCAGGCACTCCCATTTCTTTAAGAACTTGCCATAGTTTGCTGTGATCAACACAGTCAAAGGCTTTTGCATAGTCAATGAAGCAGAAGTAGATGTCTTTCTGGAACTCTCTAGCTTTCTCCATAATCCAGCGCATGTTTGCAATTTGGTCTCTGGTTCCTCTGCCCCTTCGAAATCCAGCTTGCACTTCTGGGAGTTCTCGGTCCACATACTGCTTAATCCTGCCTTGTAGAATTTTAAGCATAACCTTGCTAGGGTGTGAAATGAGTGCAATTGTGCGGTAGTTGGAGCATTCTTTGGCACTGCCCTTCTTTGGGATTGGGATGTAGACTGATCTTCTCCAATCCTCTGGCCACTGCTGAGTTTTCCAAATTTGCTGGCATATTGAGTGTAGCACCTTAACAGCATCATCTTTTAAAATTTTAAATAGTTCAGCTGGAATATCATCACTTCCACTGGCCTTGTTATTAGCAGTGCTTTCTAAGGCCCATTTGACTTCACTCTCCAGGATGTCTGGCTCAAGGTCAGCAATCACACTACCTGGGGTATACGAGACATCCATTTCTTTCTGGTATAGTTCCTCTGTGTATTCTTGCCACCTCTTCTTGATGTCTTCTGCTTCTGGTAGGTCCTTTCCACTTTTGTCTTTTATTATGGTAATCTTTGTACGAAATGTTCCTTTCATATCTCCAATTTTCTTGAACAGATCTCTGGTTTTTCCCATTCTATTGTTTTCCTCTATTTCTTTGCACTGCTCGTTTAAGAAGGCCTTCTTGTCTCTCCTTGCTATTCTTTGGAAATCTGCATTCAATTTCCTGTATCTTTCACTATCTCCCTCGCATTTTGCTTGCCTTCTCTCCCCCGCTATTTGTAAGGCCTCGTTGGACAGCCACTTTGCTTTCTTGCATTTCCTTTTCATTGGGATGGTTTTAGTTGCTGCCTCCTGTATAATGTTACAAGCCTCCATCCATAGTTCTTCAGGCACTCTGTCCACCAAATCTAAATCCTTAAACCTGTTGCTCACTTCCACTGTGTATTCATAAGGGATGTGACTTAGATTGTATCTTACCGGCCCAGTGGTTTTTCCTACTTTCTTCAGTTTAAGCTTGAATTTTGCTATAAGAAGCTGATGATCTGAGCAACAGTCAGCTCCAGGTCTTGTTTTTGCTGACTGTATAGAGCTTCTCCATCTTTGGCTGCAGAGAATATAATCAAACTGATTTTGATGCTGCCCATCTGGTGATGTCCATGTGTAGAGTCGTCTCTTGTGTTGTTGGAAAAGAGTGTTTGTGATGACCAGCTTGTTCTCTTGTCAGAACTCTATTAGCCTTTGCCCTGCTTCATTTTGAACTCCAAGGACAAACTTGCCAGTTGTTCCTTTTATTTCTTGACTCCCTACTTTAGCATTCCAATCCCCTATAATGAGAAGAACATCCTTCTTTGGTGTCATTTCTATAAGGCATTGTATGTCTTCATAGAATTGGTCAATTTCAGTTTCTTCAGCACCAGTGGTTGGTGCATAAACTTGGATTACTGTGATGTTAAAAGGTCTGCCTTGGATTCGTATCGAGATCATTCTATCATTTTTGAGATTGCATCCCAGTACAGCTTTCACCACTCTTTTGTTGACTATGAGGGCCACTCCATTTCTTTTACGGGATTCTTGCCCACAGTAGTAGATATGATGGTCATCCGAACTGAATTCGCCCATTCCCGTCCATTATAGTTCACTGATGCCCAGGATGTCAATATTTATTCTTGCCATCTCATTTTTGACCACATCCAACTTACCCAGGTTCATGGTTCTTACATTCCAGGTTCCTATGCAATATTTTTCTTTACAGCATTGGACTTTCCTTTCGCTTCCAGGCATATCCGCAACTGAGCGTCCTTTCGGCTTTGGCCCAGCCGCTTCATCAGCTCTGAATCTACTTGTACTTGCCCTCTGCTCTTCCCCAGTAGCATGTTGGACGCCTTCCGACCTGAGGAGCTCATCTTCCAGCGTCATAACTTTTATATGCCTGTTGTCTTTGTCCATGGAGTTTTCTTGGCAGGGATCCTGGAGTAGCTTGGCGGTTCCTGCTCAAGGTGGATCACGTTTGGTCAAAACTCTCCACTATGACCTGTCCATCTTGGGTGGCCCTGCACAGCATAGCTCATAGCTTCTCTGAGTTATTCAAGCCCCTTCACCACGGCAAGGCAGTGATCCATGAAGGGGATCATGATTGCTCTCCCACCTCTTAAAACTGCCCACACTGTTTCATATTTATTCTGAAGTTCATTCACACTGAGTTCAATGGAATTTATCACAAGTACACATGCACACAATTGGAAACTGAAGTCAACAACATAATAATTATGTCTTGCCCTTCCAAACTTTCAGGACACATACACAGTACAATTTATATCTTATCTGAACAGGGCTGGAAGCCTGCCTCTAACCATTGGTTGCAGGGATTGTTCATTAGAATCAAGCATTACTTTTCAAGAAGTTCCTCCCTCTTATGTAAAACTGAACAGGTGGCTTCTTCTTCTTTTCAAATCAACTTAATAATTGCCTAAATTATTTATTGGAAGCAGCATTTGGCATAGCAACACACAGATCAACTTTAGAAACATTTGCAGCAGCATACACAAATCAAATACCGGTAAATCTTTTTTGTACTTTGTCAAAACTTCCTATGAAAAGGAACATTCATGATGGTTGAACAACTGTTTAAATTCCTGCTTTCTCGTGGCTCCAAATATGTGTCTTTCATACTTGGGCAAAACTGTGTTCCTGAAATGACCAATTTCCCACAGTTCTGTCCAGGCTCAGAAAAGAAGAGTGACTAGCAATATGCTTGGTGGTTGCAGGAATTTGTTTGCACGCACGCACGCACACACACACACACACACATATAAATTTTATTTTATTTTTACAAACAAAACTGGCACTGCGAAGTAGTTCTGCCCTCTAAAGTCATTGATGCCCCCCGTCCCAAAGCCTTTCCATACATACAACTGAGAAAATATTCCTTCTGTGTCTGCATATTATATGATCTCCAAGCTACAAATGTCGTTTTTGGTAAATACCACCCTCTTAAAGGATTTTCTGGAGTGTGAAGTTGTGGCACCATTTTTGTGTCCTGAAGGACACCCTACCCATATCACAATATCCATAGAAGGGCATAGGATGTGAAGGGAAAACTGAAGGGAGGTGGAAGTCGGTTGGTTACTGTTGTAGTGAAGCAGCTGAAGAAAGAGGAAAGCAGCAACAGATAGGGCATTAAGAAAATGAAATTAAGGGGCACATGAAAACCAACTTTTTTTTTTTTTATTAACCGAGCGTCTGACTGCTAACACCCAGCTAGTACTGAAGACCATTGACAGGATGGTAGGAATGGGAGTCCCTCCAGTTTCTGATGAGTGAAAGAAAATGAGACTTGTTCTGATCCACAAACCTATGTGTTTTTTCTTTGGAAGCTCTCATCAACCCTGTTCCTAAGCATTCCCCTGAAAACACCTAACTTGATAGCACCACAGGCTTGAGCCTGGAGCCAAGTCAAATAATGACCGCTCCCCACATCAAATGGGGGTGCCTTTTGCGTGGTCGCAAGCAGCCCCCCAGAGCCTATGCGGCTCTTGGCAGTACAGCCTGGCTTTGCCCTCCCCAGGCTGGATACCTGGAGGTCTCCGCCACCTCAGCCAATTGCCCAATACCTCCTGAGGAGGCGTTGCCAGGGGATCAGGCCAGGTAAGGGGAGGGACCGCCCTGCCCACACAGTAGAGGGTGGATCTTACCTGGGAATCGTCAGTTGGCTCCAGAGCTTCTCCCACCCTGCCCTCCCTCAGTTAAGCCTTCTTTTGTAGGTTAACCTCTTCTTCACAAGTACACGGGCGCTGCTATGTCAGGGTCGCTGTTGAAGGGCCGGAAAGGAATTTTCCTGCATTGGCAGGTTTTGCCTTCCCCGTAGCAAAACGTCACAACTTTGATGGTTTCAGGACTTGGGCAGAATCCGTAGTCTATCTTCCCTAAATGGGACACTCCCCCTGCGGCAGCGATCCCAGGGCTCCCCGTTAAAGGGGTTTTGAGGGGAGGCATTGGCCATAGGCTGAGAGGTTGTCATTGCTCTCCCCTGCAACGGCGGTGAAATGGGGGGCGGGCTCTCTGCTTGAACATATGTTCTCCAGAGCCAGCCCAATCCCCACACATTCTGGATAACCCGGATATCCCCCAGATCCCCGGCTGGGGACTGGGAAGGATAAACGCCCAGTGCCTAAGCCAAGGTCTCCCTACATTTGAATCTTAATAAAGTTGTGGCCAATTTTAATTCCATAGCACGTTGTCTTGAGTCATTATTCCACTCGGGGGTCGCCTGGGGTTGGGGGGACTCCGCCTGTCCACGTAAATAGGGGCTGCATGCAAAAGATGCAAGGGGGCAGGAACAAATGAAGAAAGGGTCTGTCCTGGTGCTTATTTTCTCAGACCTCCCCACTTTTGCTGTAGAAAATTAACACAGTGTATCCAGAGGCCCATCCCCAGGATGAGCAGGAGATGACAGTGTGCAGCCGTCAGAGCGAATTGTTTAGAGGCAAGAAGCAGCAAGGGGTGGAAATGGGGCCAGTTATTTAGCTCCTGCTTCCTCAATAGCATCATGTGAGATGACTCGAAGGTTCGCTAGCTGTCACTCTTAATCATTTTAGATTAGAGCCTGCTAAGTTAACTATTCGGTGTCAAAAGCATTTAAGGGCCAAACTAGACACGATGGGGGCAACTACATGAATTCATCCACGTGTCTTTTTTTAAAAAATAAAATAAAATGGAGCAGTGTGGGTGAGGGGACCTGAGCCCCCGTCCCTATCTATGTGCACTCAGTTGCTTCAACAGTTTTCACTGCCTAGTCCAGCTTACTTGCAGTAGTGGTGATAAGCTGGGGAAGAAGTACTTTAAAAAGCAACAGAGCACAGCAAGGTAAGACAGAATGGAGAGGAAACTTTGGCTTCTCTCACCTGTATGGTCCTATCTTCTCCTCACTACTCTCTTGCCTTGCATATATTTGTGTTGTTTTACTTGTTTTAGATTTTGCAAACTGCCTCGAAATATCTGATGAATGGTGGTATAGAAATGTTTGAAATGTATGCATACATACACGGGTTCCTCCTGTGTTTTTCAAACTTGGGTTCCCCATCACCCCTAGCTAGCAGGACCAGTGCTCAGGATTGGCCTGTCATGTCTAGTTAGCTCTGAGGGCTGGCCTCAGGCAGATGCTTGTATTCAGCAACTTTGCTGAACATTTTGCTGGAGATGATCACAACTCAGTTGTGACCAGTGTAGAGAGCTCCAGGCTGTTGGAGAAGGTACAGTGGAACCTCGGGTTGTGGACATAATCCGTGACGGAGGCATGTCTTAACCCGCAGCATTTATAACCTGCAGCGTCACGTCTGTGCATGCGCGTGATGCAATTCGGTCTTCTGCGCATGCGGGAAGCGTGATTTTGCGCTTCTGCACATGTGCAAGAGGTGAAACCCAGAAGTAATCCTTTCCGGTACTTCCGGGTTTCCCGCAGTCCACTACCTGAAAACACATAACCTTTAGCGTTTGTAACCCGAGGTACCACTGTAGTTAAAAAAGAAAGGGAGACAGAATGCCTGTGTGTGTATGTGTGTGGCTGCAGATGTTGTCTATACACCTTACGTTAATTCCATTGCCACACACATTCTGAACACATACTCTCATCCACATTCTTCCCACAACTAGTCATACAGAAGCTACTACATAGGTCTAGAGTTGAATCTAGGCAATCCTGGTGAGCAATGAAACTGCCTGTGCATTGTGGCAGGGATATGCTAGATAGCTGAGGAATGGAGCTGTGTTTTCTCTCGAATTACCATATTTTTTCATCTATAAGATGCCCCCATGTATAAGATGCCCCCTATTTGGGGGGACTCAGATTTAAGAAAATGAAGGGAGATGGCCCAGACTATAAGACACCCCCTAATTTTTGACCTTATTTTTTAGGGAAAAAACCTAGCCTTATACACGGAAAAATATGGTACCTCAGTAGCTATAGGACAGGAAAGCAATGCCAGGATGCACACCAAAAATACTGAGGACAGGAGGTTCATAAAGGTTCTGGACTCCCTCCCCACCAAAATGAAACAAAAACAAAAGCCCAGCAACTTTCACTCTTAAAAAAATCAAAACTTGTGGCAATTTCAAGCGACACCAGCACTGTCTGACTCAGAGAACAATTCCTCCAAGCCCCTGCCTCTCAATGCTATTAGTCACTTTATGACATCTGCCTGGCTTGAGGTCTGCAAAACTCTTTGTGACCTCAGAGATTCAGCTGCAGGCGCTGAAGCGTCACAGTTTTTCTGGCTGCCATTGGCTTGGCTCTGCTGACATCACAATCTTTGCTGGTCTGATGTCACAAACGGGGCATGCCACGTGCCATCTCAGGTCAGACTACTGACTGCTTACTCACATTTGAATGCATATTGTACTGTGCTCTGTTACTGATACAAGAGAGAGACTAATTACTACCCAGCTTTTCTTACTGCTGGTTCATAAGCGGGCAAGAGCACAATGTGGGCAAGAGCACAAGGTGATAGAGGGACGAATCTCAGGAGAATGGGAATAGAGGTGAACACCAATGGGGAAAACAGGCATGATGGGAAAGGTAAGCAAACAAAGAGGCTGGAAAATATGGATGTTGGGTAGCAGAAGTATTCTGAAGGTGTCCAGATAACCAAACAGACAAGGTCAAAATGTGGCCTTTGCCCCATGGCACAGGGCTGATCTAGGAATCAGATCCTTAGGAGGGAACTAATGGTTTGCTTGAGTGGATGGAATTGTGCTGGAATCTGGGAAACATCAATGGCCACAGTGTCCTTGCAGATCCTCCCACTGTAAGACCCATCATAGAACATCTGCCCAACCCAGATGTACCACAACTCCCACCTGGACCAGCCAACATGGGCAATGGTCAGGGATGAAGGCAGCTGTAGTCCAACAATATTTGGAGGGCACTACATTGAGGAAGGGACGCGGGTGACGCTGTGGGTTAAACCACAGAGCCTAGGACTTGCCGATAAGAAGGTCAGTGGTTTGAATCCCCGCGATGGGGTGAGCTCCCGTTGCTCGGTCCCTGCTCCTGCCAACCTAGGAGTTCGAAAGCACGTCAAAGTGCAAGTAGATAAATAGGTACCACTCCGGTGGGAAGGTAAACGGCATTTCCGTGCGCTGCTCTAGTTCGCCAGAAGCATCTTACCAATGCTGGCCACATGACCCAGAAGCTGTACACCAGCTCCCTCGGCCAATAAAGCGAGATGAGCGCCACAACCCCAGAGTCATCTGCGACTGGACCTCATGGCTAGGGGTCCCTTTACCTTTACATTGAGGAAGACACCAATTTGGACACAATCAAGATCAGCTACAAAACAAAAAGGGAGTGCATTTCTCTGGCTAGCTACTCTTTCCCTTTTGATTATTATAACGCCCCCTCTTGTCTCCGTGAAAAGGGTCTGCTTTTGTTCCATATGTGACAGTTTGAAAAGGACATTTCATTGTCATTCATCTCTGTCCCTTTCTCTCCATTATAGCTTTTTTAAATCACCTAAAGGATTCAAGTGGTTGTTCAGCTGTTTGGTGACAACAAAAATCCGCTGTCTGCACTTTCGTGGATTATAGCATTGCATAATCTTTTTCTTTCTTTTTTTCAAAAGAGAGAGAGAGTTTGCCTAACTGCTCTCTAATCTTTCCTCGTATTTATTCCCACTAATACTCTCTCTTGGGGTAAAATTATGAAATAGTATTCAGAAAGAACATTCCATTGCTCCTCTTTCTGAAGGGTGCTTTCTGTATGGAGCACAAATGCCAAAAGCAAGCGAAGTCTTAAGAACAGCAGAACAGAAATGAAACATATGCAGAGGTTCTTACATAAACGTTTAAATTTGATTTGATTTGATTGATTGATTGATTTTATATACCACCCTATACCCAGAGGTCTCATCTTAAAGATGTAAGTATTTTGAAACTACTACTGCAGAAACATGAACAGGGGACCTGAATGAATGACTACTATTTGATTCCTCTCAATCTACCCAGATCTGCCTAGATAGTTTGTGGAGTGAAATGCACAGGGCAAGGAGTCAACCAGAATGCAGATCATGATCTACACTCTAAATCTACACTCTAAAGGTACCACTCTAAAACGTACAGTGGTACCTTGGGTTACATACGCTTCAGGTTACATATGCTTCAGGTTACAGACTCCGCTAACCCATAAATAGTACCTCAGGTTAAGAACTTTGCTTCAGGATGAGAACAGAAATCACGCGGCGGTGGCACAGTGGGAGCGGGAGGCCCCATTAGCTAAAGTGGTGCTTCAGGTTAAGAACAGTTTGAGGTTAAGAACGGACCTCCAGAACGAATTAAGTACGTAACCAGAGGTACGACTGTAGATTGTCAAGGATTTCTGAGACCCAATTGTTTAAGAATAGCAATAACAAATCAACACCTGCTATCTAAATTAAGCTCATTAAGTGAAGAAAGCTAATCAGGAGTGGTCTTTTGTGTGTGACTTAGCTGAGATTCTTGCACTGCAGGGGGTTGGACTAGATGACTCTCCAGCTCTACAATTCTATGATTCTATGAATCAGAGCAGCCTGGCACAGTCCTATTGCAGCATCTAATTCCCCTTGCTAACGTCCCTCACCCACTGAAATTGTTTGCTTAGGTTCCAGTGAGCTAGATCTGTGATCTTTGATATGTGCATTCTCAAAATAAACTGGGAGGAGGGGTAAATTCACCCTCTATTAGTTCAGTTTAGATTTTTTAAAACATTGACGGGGGAGGGGAAAGAAGAGCAACTCCTGTGCTTTCAAAGTGTTGGTGCTGACCTTTAAAGCCCTAAACGGTCTTGGCCCAGTATACTTGAAGGAGCGTCTCCACCCCCATCATTGTGCCCAGACACTGAGGTCCAGCTCTGAGAGCCTTCTGGAGGTTCCCTCACTACAAGAAATGAAGCTACAGGGAACCAGGCAGAGGGCCTTCTCGGTAGTGGCCCCTGCCCTGTGGAACGCCCTCCCAAGAGATGTCAAGGAAATAAACAACTATCTGACTTTTAGAAGACATCGGAAGGCAGCCCTGTATAGGGAGGTTTTTAGTGTTTTATCTTTTACCGCTTTAATTGTTGTTGTTGTTGTTGTTGTTGTTGTTATTATTATTATTATTATTATTATTTTCTGTTGAGAGCCACCCAGAGAGGTTGGGGAAACCCAACCAGATGGGTGGAGTATAAATAAAAAATAATTTATTATTATTATTATTATTATTATTATTATTATTATTATTCAGACCTGACCTGTTTCAGGATTACCCTTCCACTGGGACAATATAATACATTTTCAGGTGAAATAAATATAAAACAAAATACCATATTACTTATTACAAAGATTTTTTACAGAAACATATGTCAGAACAAAAACTGTATCTAACAAGCCAAATTAAAAACAGAACAAACATCTATACAAGAATCCCTGAAACTAATGATAGGAGGTGTTCTCAAAAACTCTTAAAAACACATTGTAGATGGTCATGATATAGCCACATATCTATACAGTGGAACCTTGGAAGCGGAACACCTTTGAACTCGAACGTTTAAGCTCCCGAACGATAGAAAACCAGAAGTGATTGTTCTGATTTTCAAATGATTTTTGGAAGCTAAACATCCGGCACAGCTTCCACAGCTTCTGATTGGCTGCAGGACGCTCTTGCAGCCAATTGGAAGCCATGTTTTCAAACTGTTCCAGGAGTTTAACGGACTCCCGGAATGGATTAAATTTGAAAACCAAGGTATGACTGTATATGAAAGAATGCACAAGATGAGAAAATAATCATCTAGCAGCTTCTGTCAAGTGCAAAAACCACCATAGTAACACTTACACTGGGGAACAAATTTTTTGTTGCATTGAACACCTGCAGTTGTTCTAACCTAATTTTGATGTGCTGATTTCATATCTGAAGTTGGTTTTGTTCTGTAAGCTCTAGTTTTTTTGCAATTCATGTTTTTCACTTTTCACCATAATCTTTGTTTTTCACAATGCAAGAATTCAATATTTTATTAAACACATAGCCAAAGTAGTACAATATGAGTATAAATGTAAGTGACTTATATAGCATTGAACATGACATGTATAGCATTGAAAATGACATGTATATCTATGTACAGTTGGAGGTATGCAAAAAAATGTATATTCCCTTGGGATGCACAGTATACGGGGGGGGGGGATTTTTTTTCATTTTCTTTTGCATGAGATTTTTCAACTCTTCTTTTATGTTCTTTCAAGTCTGATTTCAAATCTGAAATCAATTTTTGTGTACATGCCATAGTTATCTTTCAGTTTCCGACTTTTGCAGATATGTCATATTTACACTGTGGATAAGTGGACACTGACACGTTGATCTACTCTAACCACATGGTAATTATTGTTTTGCAAAGTTAATTTTTCTTTATTTTTACAGTTTTGTAAGCTAAATATTTGCATTTTTCAGATTGGACCATGGCTTCTTCAAGTAGACAAAAATGTGTAAACAACCCTGATGCCTTTTGTTATGTATGTGGTTGCTACAGACTTCCTCGTCAAAGACACAATATGGGGGGGAAGAAGTGGGGGGGGGAGCATGCCCATGGTTTAGAATCATAGAATCATAGAGTTGGAAGAGACCACAAGGGCCATCGAGTCCAACTCCCTGCCAAGCAGGAAACACCATCAGAGCACTTCTGACATATGGTTGTCAAGCCTCTGCTTAAAGACCTCCAAAGAAGGAGACTCCACCACACTCCTTGGCAGCAAATTCCACTGTCGAACAGCTCTTACTGTCAGGAAGTTCTTCCTAATGTTTAGGTGGAATCTTCTTTCTTGTAGTTTGGAGCCATTGCTCCGTGTCCGCTTCTCTGGAGCAGCAGAAAACAACCTTTCTCCCTCCTCTATGTGACATCCTTTTATATATTTGAACATGGCTATCATATCACCCCTTAACCTCCTCTTCTCCAGGCTAAACATGCCCAGCTCCCTTAGCCGTTCCTCATAAGGCATCGTTTCTAGGCCTTTGACCATTTTGGTTGCCCTCCTCTGGACACGTTCCAGTTTGTCAGTGTCCTTCTTGAACTGTGGTGCCTAGAACTGGACACAGTACTCTAGGTGAGGTCTGACCAGAGCAGAATACAGTGGCACTATTACTTCCCTTGATCTAGATGCTATACTCTTGCTGGAGCAAGAGTGTGATGATGCCAGAATAAGCACAGCATGTCGACCTAAACTGTGTGCACTGAGTTTCAATTTTCTGGGTCATTTGGAAAGATCTGAACCACTTTGGAGGCCGACTTTGAGTATCCTGCTTTGAAGAAGAGGTACAACAATGCTTCATTCTCAGATTTATCCAGTAAGCAGGATGTCCTGAGCTACATGTAGCCACATGTCATTGCTCTAGCCCATTAGGAAGTATCCTTACTGTTTCAATATCCCAGGCCAGCTGGCCTAAGTGTTTTGGAGTTTAGGATTCTAGAGTCCTTCTATTCTAGGTCCATAAGTGACTCATGAATGCATTTGTTCTGAACACATACTTCACTTAATTTTACTGAAGGCTATAAGCCTTATTCATGGCAAAATTCCTCCATGTTTAAAGAGTAAAAAATTTAAATACAGTGGTACCTCTGGTTACGTACTTAATTTGTTCCGGAGGTCCGTTCTTAACCTGAAACTGTTCTTAACCTGAAGCACCACTTTAGCTAATGGGACCTCCCGCTGCTGCGTGATTTCTGTTCTCATCCTGAAGCAAAGTTCTTAACCAGAGGTATTATTTCTGGGTTAGCGGAGTCTGTAACCTAAAGCGTATGTAACCTGAAGCGTATGTAACCTGAGGTACCATTGTAGATCTAACATAAGGGAAGATGGCATAAAGCATATCAGTTGTTTGCTTTTAAACCCAGACAGCAGCTTGCTACTCATAATTAATGGTATAAGATATAAAGTTCCCTGTTCCCTAAAATGTTGTTAGGAGACCAGCTCTACCCCAGCTCCTGCCAACCTAGCAGTGCAGTAGATAAATAGGTACCACTGTGGTGGGAAGGTAAACAGCTTTTCTGTGCACTCTGGTTATCGTCCTGTTGCGCTAGAAGTAGTTTAGCCATGCTGGCCACATGACCCAGAACGCTGTCTGTGGACAAACACTGGTTCCCTTGGCCTGAAAGCAAGATGAGCACCACAAACCCATAGTCACCTTTGACTGGACTTAACTGTCCAGGGATCCTTTACCTTTACCTTTTTTATTACGACATGGGCTCCCTCATTATGGGCAGTGGTGGTCTCAGGACATTACGGCACCCTGAGAGAGGGCAAAATTTGATTACCACCCCCCATGGGCGTAGCCAGGATTTTTGTTAGGGGGGGCAGTCTTTTGTTAGGGGGGCAGAACCTCAGATTTGTATTGGTTTTTATTAAGGGGGGCAGCTGGCCCCTGGCCATGCCCATGCCCCCCCCAAATATTGAGTAAGTACCCATATACCCACTACCTTGAGGCACATCTTTGGGAGAAGAAAAGGCAAATGAGTAAACCCCAAGCAAATCTGGAGTGGAGTCCCTGAAACACGGCTGCAGCCAAGCTGGTGTCAAATGTATTGTTTTGCTTTCATTTTGACCACATTAGTGCAGCCTAGAGGAGGATGGGTCTTGTCGTTTGGGCAGCCCAGAGCCTCCATACATCCTGTCCTGGCTTGTGCCTTAGAGGCATCAGTTACAAGTTACCCGTGTCTGCAGCCGCAGCAGGCGCTGTGATTCTCCAGTGGCTTGACTTCATATCCAGAGGCACACTCCATTGTCTCTCAAGACAGATGGATGCCAACAACAACATGTTGTTTTTATTATTAATAATTATTAATTATTATTGTTGTTATTGTTATTGTTATTATTTTGCGCCCCTTGGCTCGGTGCCCTGTGTGGGGAAACTGCTCACACTGCCCTAGATCTGGCACTACTTATGGGTATGATTTCCCCTTTACTTAGATAGTTGGCTTTAACCAGAGTTCAGCTTGATAGGTGTGCATTGACGCTAACCGCGTTATCTCAATATTGGTTCTTAACCAGGCTTTGCAAAGCTGCTTCAGAAACTGCGCTCACAAACTCTGGGGGGTTACAAGGACAATATTGGATAGCACCACTGCAAAGTTAACCATGTCCCTTCTCTAAAGCATGCGCCCACATAGGGGTGGCCTGTCTCATTTCACCACCTGAGGCAAAATGGGAAGGTGCCACTTCTCCCTGCCCAAGCCTCACTTACCAGGGTTATGCAGCAGGGTCTCCTGGTGAGATCTCACGAGAGTTCAGTGAGATCTCACAAGATCTTGTGGAAGCAGCAGCCACAGCTGTGTGGCCCTGGCGGTGGCAGCAGTAGCAGGTAGGGTGCCCACAGAGGCACCACCCCATTGAATTTTGCCTCTCAACGTGGGAAGCTGGTCCTGAGCCCAGCAAACATTCTTCATTTCCTACCTAACTTTAAGAGACTGGGAATATGTTTGCTTTAGATCCCTGAGCGACAGGATGTGCATAGACAGAAGGCCTGGGCAGAGAACTGTGCAGGATTTTATCTTTTTGCACCGGGATTTGAGAATACAGCATAACAAAAGAAATAAGAAACCTTACAGCTGAAATCTGTTTTGTAGGTCACAGGCTTTTTCAGGCCCTTTATAAGCCGACGATGAACCTCGTACACTGAAGATGCTTTCTCATATTTCAACTTGCTAGTATTATTCCCTTTGTCTCAAGCAATTAGCTGTGTCAGTGCAACTACTCCATGCTTTACACAACTTAATAAAGATAAAAGCAGTTTGCTTCAGGTGGCAAAGTCATGCCTCACCATGACCACTGGATGGCAGAAGCACACAATTCTTTAAGCCACATAAAAATGGAAAGGAAAGAGCAAGTTTTGTGGCCACTTCTAACATCTGCAGCTATGGAATCAGCAAAACAGAATTAGACGGATCCTCAAGCTAGTGAATACAACATTAATGTTATGAAGCTCATAATTATTATTCTATGTCAGCGTTACTACTACAAAACTAAGGTAAAGGTAAAGGTACCCCTGCCCGTACGGGCCAGTCTTGACAGACTCTGTGGTTGTGCGCCCATCTCACTTAAGAGGCCAGGGGCCAGCGTTGTCCGGAGACACTTCCGGGTCACGTGGCCAGCGTGACATCGCTGCTCTGGCGAGCCAGAGCCGCACACGGAAACGCCGTTTACCTTCCCGCTGGTAAGCGGTCCCTATTTATCTACTTGCACCCAGAGGTGCTTTCGAACTGCTAGGTTGGCAGGCGCTGGGACCGAGCAGCGGGAGCGCACCCCGCCGCAGGGATTCGAACCGCCGACCTTTCGATCGGCAAGCCCTAGGCGCTGAGGCTTTAACCCACAGCGCCACCTGCGTTACCCACCACCTACAAAACTAGATGCTACCAAAAAATAAGCTGCTAAAAATTCCGTGCTGAGTGAATAAAATTATCTCCCCCTTTCCTCAACATTGTTCTCTCTTTAATACCAACCTAACAGAAATTTTCTGGGAGGCGGGTGGCACTGTGTTCTAAACCACAGAGCCTAGGACTTGCTGATCAGAAGGTCGGCGGTTTGAATCCCCGCGATGGGGTGAGCTCCCGTTGCTCGGTCCCAGCTCCTGCCAACCTAGCAGTTCGAAAGCACGTCAAAGTGCAAGTAGATAAATAGGTACCGCTCCGGCGGGAAGGTAAATGGCATTTCTGTGTGCTGCTCTGGTTCGCCAGAAGCGGCTTAGTCATGCTGGCCACATGACCCGGAAGCTGTACGCTAGCTCCCTCGGCCAGTAAAGCAAGATGAGTGCCGCAACCCCAGAGTCGTCTGCGACTGGACTTAACGGTCAGGAGTCCCTTTACCTTTACTAACAGAGAAATTTAGCAGATGAAACAGATATATAAAGTGATGGGGATGGGGGGGGGGAGAGATTCACCTACTAAAGTTCAAGATACAGAGCCAGTTTAACCATAGGGGCACACTATGCGTCTGCCTAGGGAAGCTGAAATTTTAGTGCAGCCACATTTGAAGGGCAATTAAATTCAAAAGGCATCAAACAATGGTGCTGGTGGTGGAAGGAAGAGTCAGCAATGGCCAGTTACAGCAGTCTGCATTTTCCAGAATGCAGAGTCAATGACACCATTCTATCCCAATGGAACAAAACTTCCTAAATGGGTCTTTCTTAGAGACACAGTAGTGCCTGCTTCAGAGCTCTCCTGAGAGCCAAAGAGGCCTGCCGCAGTGGTGGTGATGGAGCTGGTGTGGAACCGGTTACCATTTTCCAACATGCTGCCATACCAAGATATTGTTGGGGCACAGCAGGGAGGCAGTGGTTTTGATGGAAGTTGTTCTCTGAAATCCCTTGAAGGCAAGCTTCTTGGAAGTACCTGAGAAACTCCTCTGATAACAGCAACAAACCTCCAAGTGTCAACATGCAGAATCATAATGAGCAGCAAACTGATTTCCTAATCAGTTTTTCCCCCTCTCCTTTCTTGCAGAGGATGCCCATTCCCTTTTCCAGATGAAGAAAGGATGCTTAGGATTGCACCTCCTCACAGTGGAGAAGGTTTCAGCTGCCTGGGGCCTGATCCTGCCTTTTTCTTGCTTGTGTGAAGCATGGACAGCTCACTAGACTGGTTGTCTTGCAAAACCTCTGGAACACAGTGAGACTTGCTTATATGTGCTTAGGTAGGTGCAGCCAGTAATCCCGGTCTGGTCAGTCTAGCAGAACTTTTGAGGGGCAGGGGAGACAGCTGTGAGCCACCCCTGCAGGAGAGGAGGCCATCCCTCAAACAGGCTCTCTTACACCAGGGCCAGCTACAGCTTCTCTCCCTTTGCTTCAGTGTGTTGGGGAAATTGCGCAACACCCCCCCCCCCAAGTTGCCACCAGTCTGCCTCGGTTTGTGTTTCTTTCAGAGGGAGGGGGCAGACTCAGTACCTTTCTCTCAGTGCCAATTGCAAGTCATTGAGAACACAGTACCAGTAGCCAGCATCTTGCAAACCCACACACAATTAAGAAAAACGCTGTTTACTTACCCAGCCAACTTCTGTTTAAATACACTGAAACGAACACTGGAGGGACTGTGAAGAAATCTACCACCGAGTTTACTTCCAGCCAGAACCATAGCTTGTCGTTGGCTGCTATGAACTGGGGAGGGAAATGAAGAGGATAAAGATACTGGTTGTTGGGGGGTGGGGGGGTGGGGGTGGGGATTCCTTATGAAAGATACAACAGATTTTCTGTTTGTCCCTTGGAAATAATTAAGGCATTGTTTCGTGACCTCTAATTAAAATACACCTGCTTATTCATTTTAATTCATTAATTAATTGACTAATTCATTTAAAAAATGTTTTAAACCTGTTTTTTAAGGGTGCACTCTTCCCACCCAAAGAACCCTTTGTAAAATACATTTTCATGTAAAATACATGAAGATACAATTGCAAACACGCACACAAAATACCCCAGCAACGAAAGGTTACCCCCCTCCCCAAACTATGTAAACCACCTGGGAGATTTCAACAATAAATCAGCATACTGATTTTACAAAGAAATGTGTCTTGAATAAATGAGTTTTTATTTAACAGCTAGCAGTAATGAGACAACACTTATCTCTCTGGAGAGGGGGTTCCAAAGGTGTGGTGGGGCCATGACTGAGCAGGCCCTGTCCCTTGTCACCACCAGCCTAACAACTTTTCCTGTTGGGCTAGTGATTCTTGAGATCACTTCAACCTTGTGTACATGGTCCTACAAGCAAATCTACTTCAGCATTTAAAAAAACAAGGCAAAGGGACCACTGAAAACCTTCTCTATGGACAGTCTGCAAGTGTTGGAGTTTGTAGGAGCTGGTATGAGGGGAGAAAAGACTGAGAAGCTTCTAGAGCATTATTTGTGCCACAGAGTTAAAGCAGTTAAATAATAATTCCCTCTAAGGGAGCAGTGGTTAACATGAAGAAGGAGAATATTAAAGATCTCTTAATATTCCCAGGACAAGCTCCACTCCTCAAACTACAATTCCCAATACAGTATATATTCTTTCTGGGAGTTTTTCAGGTGGGAGAGGGGGAAAGGCCACAGCAGCTGAAAAGGGTGGTCCATACATTGGTAACCTCACCATTAGACTAATATAATGTGCAGAAACTGCAAATGAGCATAAAATTAAGTTCACCCAGCTTTCCACATCTTGCACCACAAGCGTGGAAAGGTCTGCACTGGAGGCTTAATAGCTACTGAGTCAAGTTGAAGGCTTTACGACTGACGTTTAAAGCCCTAAGCAATCTAGGAACAGGAAATCTAGCAATCCACCTTCCCCTACACAGACCAAACCAATCTTTCCACCTTTGTTGGTCGTTCTCTGGTTTGGTGACAATGTGGCAGTGGACTTTCCCAGTGATAAGTCCATCCTCTGGAATGTTCTTTCTCAGATAAGGTGTGAGGCGGAGACATTAGAAACCTTTCAACACCTCCTAAAATGTTTACCCAAGCTTTCCTGGATGCCTGACTCCTGATTTATTTTGTTCTCCACACTGCTCAGATTTATTTGGGATGTAATAGTTTTATCTCATTTTTAATCTATTTCCCCCCAGGGAATTTTATTGAATGTTTCTGTTTTCATACTGTAAACCACTGATATTATTATTATTATTATTATTATTATTATTATTATTATGCAGGGTAAAATAAGCAGGGTTGCCTCAGGCATCCAGCAGCACAAAGGTAAAGGAAGGAACAGAAGGCAGAACAGGATCTTCTTCTGGGGCCCCATGCAACTGTATGATCTGTTGTCTGTGGCAAGGGGCTCACCCTCACCCTGACTATTGGGTGGACTGGTCCCATCTGATGCCTTTAGACCCCCAGTCCTCTATCCTTGGGTTGAAAGTGAAAACTGGTTTGGATTTTTGGTCCAATGCAAACAAACAAAAAATCACCCTTTGGGGATACTACTTAAATCGCCTTCTCACATTTTACTCCAGTTCAAATTCAGTGCTCAAATGAACATGGAAGCCTTTACACTCCATTGGCTTGCAATTTTTAAATGTTTAAAAACTAACAAAATATAATGGTTAAAATTGCATTATTCACATGAAATAAGACTTGAGCTCTTCATATGAGCCTACCTGTATCCTGTGATCGTCAGCTGAGGCCCTTCTTCGTGTGCCTCCTCCATGAGAGGTCTGGAGGGTGGCAACACGAAAATGGGCCTTTTCTGCGATGGCTCCCCACTTGTGGAGTGTTCTGCCGTGGGAGGCTCACTTCGCACCTTCATTATACACCTTTAAGCACCAGGGACCAGGCCTTTGGCTGACTAACATCATATATTCTTTTAAAAGTGTTTGTGGGAGGGGTAGGGGGTTATTGGTTTGCTTTGTTTTTGTTCTTATTTTTATGCAGGGTGGTATAAATATTTTAATGACAATGATAATAATAATATGCTTTGACAAATAACTGTTACACCAAAATATTGGATTACTCCATTGCTTTCTAGGGGGAACCCAAAGGAATGGGGGGCAGGGGGGGAGAATGTATCAAGAAACCAGGCAGCTCCCTATCCAGACAATGGGATTAATTTGTCTACTCTTTAGCAGGTGCCACCAACCCATAAAGGCTTTCAATGGTTCCCCTGGGAAGGTGCCCTGGACTCTGAGTTTTCATGGAGGGGGAGTTTCCAGCCCACCTAGGAAGAAAGTTATGGGACAAAAAGTGCATGTACCTTCTAGATGTGAAGTGAGAGCAAGTGTGGTGTGTCCACCTGGTGTATTTTTTCCCCTAGTACTGAAGAATGCTCCCTGTTGCTATTAGCTGATACTGGAAAGCACTGGCAGAGGAAGAGGAGTGCAGGGGGAGTGCACCGCCCCCGGCAGCACGATCCCCAGGGTGCCATTGTGGCTGCCCCCCCCCCCCCGCGCTGGGCACCCCGCCCCAGCAGGCACCGCGCCACGCCTCTGGGATGCGTGCCAGCCCCGCCCCCGCCTGCTTTCCGCCCCTGGTGGAAAGTGGAGACACAAAGGCTTGTTTCACTCTGTTGCAGGCTCAGGGCCTCCCAGGAAACCCAATGCGAGGGATAAGAGCTCTTGGGAATGTTAGTGCAGTGAGCCTCTCCATCCCATGCTGTTGTTGTAGATATATGTAAACAAAACCCACTGTATCACTGCTGTATTCATCAACATTCATTCCAAGGAAACCAAACTTTGGAACCTCAGGAGCATCTCACTGCACTGAGATTGTGGTGCGTGCAGCAAACACCTTTGGGAAGTTTTTAATGTTCAATGTTTTATTTTGCTTTTATATGTGTTGGAAGCCGCCCAGAGTGGCTAGGGCAATGCAGCCAGATGGGCAGTGTATAAATTATCATTCTTATAAGCAACTGATGGTGGATGGAGTAAGATCTGCCACAAACACAGTGTGTGTGTGTGTGTGTGTGTGTGTGTGAGAGAGAGAGAGAGAGAGAGAGAGAGAGAGAGGGAGGGAGAGCGCACTGCTGCTGCACAGTAAATCCATAAACCTCTTTATCATGGAGCAAAGGTTTATTGAAGCAGTTCCTGTTCTCAACACGGCTAGAGAAAAGTCTTCCCATTCAAGGGCAGTAGCCTATTTTATTTTATTTTTTAAAACCTTTATGGATGTGGTAAAGTGGTACCTCGGTTTTCAAACATAATGCGTTTGGAAGACCGTTCGACTTCCGAAATGTTCGGAAACTGAAGCATTTACTTCCAGAAGCATTTACTTACGGAAAACTCAACATGGAAGCCATGTGGCACATTAAAACGAAAAGCTTTTGAAAACCAAAGCAGTTACTTCTGGGTTTTCGGCGTTCGGAAACCGAAATGTTTGACTTCCGAGACGTTCAAACACCAAGGTACCACTGTATTTTAATTTGACAAACTTGGCTTCCCAAATATAAACAAAAAAACCCCCCACCTACCACACATGAAAACCAATTTACTCAAAAGGTACTGGCAACTATGATGGCCTTCGTACACTTTTGCGCATCCATAGCAGTATGTTGCTGCTTGACACTTTTATGCCGCTAGCATCCTTTTCTCCTGGTTATCCCCACAAGTGCCTCTGGGGAAAAAACACTGTGGCACCTCGCCCGCCCCTCAAGCCAAGCAATATGGAGATTCACACTTACCCGCAAGCCGAAGTAGAGCAGGAAGAACACGTTGAAAGCCATGTCTATCTGTAACGTGAAATCTTTGTAGAAATTCTGGCAAGATTCTATTGGGCTATTTGAGAAAAGAAAAAAAGACCAGAGTAAACTAGAGGGAATGAAGTTTGCATATCAGAAGTATGGCAAAAGTAACGTCAGCTGGCCACTGTTATCACTTCGATTAGAGAATGGACAGGTTTCAGTCATTATACGCTGCTTCTGGCTCTTCCATTTTTTCTGAAGCACGCAGGCATTGAAAGAAATAATAATATTTGGAACATTGTTTTTGTATTGTCAGCCATTCTTACTGTTCACCTGTTAGTCGCAACAGGTGAGCAGAAACATGCAGGCACTTTTAAGGAATGACAAGCAGGAAAATCTCTTAGGATTCCTTAATCCCACATTAACCCTTAAAGAACTGGCTTCTTTCTACCAGGTACATAAAGCTATAACAGTTCAATCATCAAATTTGGGTTGCCAACTTTTTGGCAGGTCTTGTTCCTCTGCCTGTTACAGCAGATGGCTCTACAGGCAACAGTAGGTGCCTATGCATGCGAAAAGCTTCATCTGCTAATTCCTGCAGATTCAGCTGCTGTTAAAGGTACAAGAGCATGCCACCCCCCCCCATTAGTTGGCAACCCAAAATCTAGATTTCATTATAAAATGTTTTGTGTATTTTGGATGAAACAGCATCTTGTAAATCAGTAACACCAACAATTTCAGAAAGTTTTCTAAAAAGAGCCCCCACCAAATTAATGCCATCTTATATTACGCACTCCCCTTTCTGGTTAATGTAATATAAAAAGAGTTGCTTATGGATTTTAGCAACTTGGGGGAGATACTTGTTTGCTTCTTTACAAATACAGTACCATGAATCTAGTAGAAAGAAGAGCATAGCCCGCTGTTAGAATTAATGCAGAACAACATAAATTAAAGGAGTAGAAGCAGGAATCTAAGGGTTAATTTTCACATGCAGATTTCAGATTCACCTCTCTTTCTCAGGCAGCCTTGCAAAATCTAGTTTTGCTTTTTTTAAAAGGGGCACATCCAACTCTCTAGCATACTCTATACAAACTGGTACTGTGATATGCTTCAATAAACCAGGTTGCAGCAAATTGAAAAATATGCACGTGTGTGTGTGTGTGTGTGTGTGTACTGTGATTTATTTTGATGGTCCTACGAGATGGTTGGAAAGACTGCAGATCACAGTCCCCAGGTTAAGTAGCATGTCCCAAGATTTGTAACAAGTTACCATTCAGTCAGCATAACCATACAGAGGTCAGGAATGATGCTTAGAAGTTACTTAATTCTGGGAAGGAGATGTAAAAAATACACGCTTGAGGTAACGGGAAGGAAAATGACAATTAAGGAGAAATTCCATGACTCTTCTTTTTACAAATAAATCACTACGTATATCATACCAGTTAGTATAGCGCTACATCTGAAGGTGCAAGGCTAAATTGCTAAACAAGCAAGGTTCTGTGCATTCTGAATGTTGCTGACCTAACTGAAGGCAGGGAAGGAAATTAGCTGGATTTTGAGGGTATTACACATGCAGCCAGGTTCCCATTTACTTGCAAACATTGCAGCTCAAACAAGTCCGATAACAGCATGCCCCCGCTTTATCCTCCGGCATGTTTAGAGTTGCCAACATTTCCCTGAAGGGCAGTGACGCACAGTTCTAAGAAGACTTGGTAGCAACCAACGCCATATTCACAGTGTTTTGAAATACTACTTGCAAATGTTGCATCAAAAATATTAAACACGCAAGTCTTATCGAAACAGTTTCAATTGCAATAAATAAAGGAAAAAACGGTATATTTGTGGTATTGTTGTTAGTATCTCACATTGTCTTGGTAGCAAAGCAACCGAAAATAAATCTTGCTTTAATACGTTAGCGAAAAGTGAGGAAACCAGAACAGGGGGAAACTTCTGCTTTCAGTCCTGTTTCTCCCCCCCCCCCACACACACTTTCCCCAGAGTATGCAGAATGAGAGTCAGGCATCTCATCCACTTCCAGATCCTCCAAGTATCTGAAAACCATGGACCTGGCAAGGGATGAAATGTGCAAGCTCCCACATTGTCATTGTAACAGAAACGGGAAAAGCAGAAGTGTGAGACATTAACGCATCTGCTTTGTAAGCTTCTTCTGAAGTCCACGAAGCAACCCTTCCAACAGAAGCTTCTCCAATGCAAAAACTAGTAAGGAGATGAGTTCTAGCTAGCCTCCTTTCAGATATGTGTGGGGAATTGTCAATGAAGATGATTCAGACATGTTTTCCCCTCCCCTCACTTGCAGTCTAAAGTGCCCCAGTACTGTAGTCCAATATTGTGCAGTCTAAAATGGTGTACTACTAGTAGTCCAAGATTGTCAGAGACACTGGGTAGGGGCTTATTTTCACATACTGATTTCTTTCCAGACAATCATCATCACAGAAATCTGAAGTCAACCGAAGGTAAACAGACAACAATTGAAAAAGCACAGTTGTATGGAACTATTCTGCAAAGGACTAGTTGCAGTGGAAGTAACTACAGTATTGTCAAGTTCCCAGACTATGGGCTGAATCCAGACTGAGAGTTAGGGTCCACTGAATTCAATGGGGTTTAAGCATAACTACCAGTCTGGATCCAGCCCTGTGTTTACGAAGTGATAGTCGAAATTATCACATGGCAAGAGTGGATAGTGAAACGTCTGCCATGGGCCATCACTCTCTCTTTTCCCTTCAGGAAATTACTTGGCAATGAGGGTGGAGTAATGAGCCTTCCAGACATTTCCTCTAAAAAAACCCAAAAAAAACTAATTGTACATATTCACCATGACAAGTGCTGAGTTGCAGCAAACCCCTGATATGGGATTGCTGTTACACAAAGCTAAGCTGTGACACCACAAATACAATCATCGCATAACAAACACTTCTTAAACACAAGCTTAGCCTTTAAGATCCTGACAGTAGGTTGCTTCACCTCAGTACAGATACTGTAGAGTTGGAAAAGGTCGAGGGGATATAGTGGCTCCCCCCACGAGAAAAGGTTACGGCACCTGTAACTTCTTAAGTTTACAGAAAAGGCAGGTATGGCGTGACATGCTAGAAGTTTATAAAACTATGCATCCCTCTTCCATAGCACTAGAACTTGTGCACATCCAATAAAGATGAATGCTGGGAGATTTAGGGCAGTTAAAAGAAAATACTTATTTGCACAGTGCATAGTCGAAAACTATGGAGCTCACTCGCCCAGGAGGCAGTGGAGGCAACCAACTTGGATGGCTTTGAAAGAAGATTGGGCAAATTGATGTTCTATCAATGGCTACTAGCCATAATGGCTATGCTCTACCTCTACAGTTGGGGGAAGCAATGCTTCTGAATAGCAGTTGCTGGAAGCCACAGGAGGCCAGTGCGCTCTTGTGCTCTCGTTCTGCTCCCTGGTTTCTCACAGGCAGCTGAGGACAGAATGCTGAATGAGTAGCAGAATTAAAAAATATGTATTTTTGTTTTGTTTTGTTCCACTTTAGGCCAATTCAGCTACATCCATCGATCACATTTCCTTCTATCCCACCCTGCCCAACTCATAACATGAATAACCCATAATAAATTGTTTATTTATGCATCAACAGGGCTATTAAATGAACCACAGTATCCCAGACAAGATGCACAAAACAGAAGGCCCTATACAGCGGTTTTTTGTAGTTTCTTCCTAGCGTCCTACAAATTTGCTGGGAAGTAATTAGCAGTGCGCTGGGGAAGTCTTGAAAAGCTCTACAGCATTCCAATTAACAATTAGAAAGAGTGCTGACTGGGCGGGTTGTCATTAAAACTTAAATGAAACATGAAAATTGGGGCGACTGCAGAAGGTGGCATTGATAAACAGCAAATGCAAAAGAAGGAGAAACTTCTATCACTGATATGTCACCAGCACATTAATATATAATCAAGGGAAAGATTAACTGCAAATGGAAGCCCAAATGGTTTTGTCCGCATAGATGCCTGAAATTCAAAGACATATACATGTATACCCAGTTAACACCATGGTATGAGATGCCACACAGGCATAGCTAGATCTGACCCAAGTCACTGGGTTGTAGACAACTTTTAAAAAAAAATATTTAGAGTAAACTCATTGAAATGTATGAACACGACTAAATTTGGTCTACTAATTTCAGTGCATCAACCTTGAGTCCTCAAGGTCTATGGTCCACTAGCAAGCTTTGTTATGCAAGCACCATGGGAAATAATAATGTTGTTGCACAATTTCTGTTCATTTCGCTGCTGCATAGCGGGAGCTTGCCAGTGGATTGTTTCTATTAGAACAGTCTTAAAGCCAGTTGGCTCAGCAGTTAATGTTAATTGTTACAAACAGGCAAAGAACATACATGTTTTATTTATTTTACTTCTACATGGGCTTCAAAGCCATATATATTAACTGGAGGGCAGGTGTGGAGCAGGTGTTAGGAGAGTAGCTGTTCAGGCTAGGTGTTTTTTTAACTGATAAGAAATGCTTAGAAGACCATATTGACTGAATATGGATACTCTGAAGTTTTAACATGGTTACTACATAAGCACAAACCTGCAGTGCCTCAGATAAAGCATCCAGAACTCCTTTGCCATATTTCGTCCAGAAATCTATGCTGGGGCACAGCCCTAGACTACAGCCCTTTTTTGGTGGTGGTGGGGAATAGTGCCATGAAACCACACAAGATCATGGTAATAAAAATGACTGCCATTCTCTCTCTCTCTAACCCCCCCCCCCAAACGTTGAATGTCCCAGTTTTCCTAGGACACTGGTGGGGTATGTGCTTTGACCTTGAAGAAGAGTTAGCTAAGGTATTAGCTCTTCTGAATAGAATCCTGAAGGGACCTGCAACTAATTAGAAACACCAAATTTCCCCCTTGGTAGCCACTCTTGAGAACAAAGCATAACAGAAGCAGTTTGGCTGCCTGCAGCTGCGCCCATGCCCTTGTAAGCAGCAATATAACTGTGAAGAGCAACAAATCGAAGCACAGTAAAACAAGGTATGCCTGTATTATGGAGGTATGCCTTGTATTATTTTATTAATACTATCGCTTAACATATGTTTGTCATGGTCTTTGGCTACAATAAATTTATGAGTAGCAGCAGCAGCAGAAACAGCAGTAGCAGCAGTTTTACAAGCAGTATACAACAATAATGATAGCATAAATATATAATAAACCTCCAACATGCTTTTCCTTTTCATCACCATTATATTCATAAACACTTCCTCCTCTCGGCTCCACATTAAAGAATCCAAATTCCAGTGGTGTCCAAAATGTGCTGCTTCTCCTTGCCTCACAAGTGAGCCACCTCTGGGTTCCAACAAGTCTTGGTCCCAAATTATCCTCAATTCCTTGCTTCTGTTCTAATTCTATCGTGCAAGAGAACTAGATTTGTTACTTTGCAAGTCAGTGATGAATTTATAGATGTCTCCAAATCTGAAACACCCATCTAGCTGCCCAGTGAAAAGCAATGGCCAGTATAAACCTTGGCTATAGCTTGACCGCAAACCTAGATTTAGACAACATGTTACGCCAAAGCATTTGTCAGTGGGGCTGTGGGAGTAACAAACAAAACCCATGGAAGAGCAAAGTGACTGACTGCAGGTTTATTTCCTGGAGCCCATTCATTTGCATGGTATGAGTAATGCAGTGTTCTGCTATTACTATTATGGTTTCTGCTACTTAATTACCCAAAGCCATGCACTTAAGCCAACTGGTGCTTTTTAGCTTTTACACTGTTTTAGTTGTATCCTGGTTTTAATGTACGCTTGTAAGTTGTTTTCAGGGTTTTCTGTATAAAAATAGTTACAAAGAAGTTCAAATAACAGCAATAACATTAATAATAGTAGTAATAATAACAGAGCACAGATTGAGGTCAATTGCCCCAACCCAATATTTCAGGACACAGGTCTGCAATGTAGGGAGTGAGAAGTGATTGATATTTATTCCTTTTACCTCTATAAAGTACATGGGTGTACAGTGGTGCCTTGCAAGACGAAATTAATTCGTTCCGCGAATCTCTTCATCTTGCGGTTTTTTCATCTTGCAAAGCACGGCTATTAGCGGCTTAGCGGATTAGCGCTATTAGCAGCTTAGCGGCTATTAGCAGCTTAGCGGTTATTAGCGGCTTTGCGGATTAGAAAAAGGGGGGAAAGGGAAAAAACTTGCAAGAACTCGCAAGACGTTTCGTCTTGCGAAGCAAGCCCATAGGGAAATTCGTCTTGTGAAGCACCTCAAAAGACGGAAAACTCTTTCGTCTAGCGAGTTTTTCGTCTTGCGAGGCATTCGTCTTGCGGGGCACCACTGTATCTATCTACAGAATTAAGAGGTGTGTGTGTGTGTGTGTGTGTGTGTGTGTGAGAGAGAGAGAGAGAGAGAGAGAGAGAGAGAGAGAGAGAGAGAGAGAGGTGTAAGGCTGGGACTATTTTGAACAAATGTGGCTACAGCAGGATGAGTCCAGTAGTTGCCTCTTGATCTCAATGATCCTGCTTAATTATAAAAGCTACCATTTTCCTTACTCCTCCATCACTGAAGGCATAGCTGTCAACTTACAGATTTGAAAATAAGGGATCAGCAGCCAAAATAAGGGATTTTCGAAGCACAGGTATGTTCAACTTCTGAGCCCCTCCAAGCCAAAGGCAGAAAGCCCAGCCAGCAGCCAAACGAAGCCTCAAGCAGTGGTTCCCACTGCGCAGCAACCCGGCAAAGGGGATGCAGCAAGGGAAACCACCATCACCTCTCCGCTGGGAAGTGCTGAGCAAAGGCGAGTCCCCAGGCAACGCGGCCCATTTGATTGGCACAAGGCATGCAAGCTCCACCCCCAGTCATTCTTAGACTCCTTATTGGAGTGAGCAATGCAGCCAAGCAACAAAGTTGGAGCCTCCCTCCTCCCTGGCCAGCAGGGAGGGAGGGAGAGGAGCTGCTTCCTTTGAAACCCGGAAAATTTAAGGGACATCATCAATCCGGGACAGCAGTGGGACACAGCGCTGGGATAAGGGACTTTCCCGCCAAATAAGGGACGGTTGACAGCTATGAGTGAAGGGCCATGACAAAACCTATCACAATACTGTTTAGTTCAAAGAGGAACAATCCATGAGCCCTACCCAACAGACACACCACAATGAAATGTCTGGCTTTGAGTAGCAACTACAGTGGTACCTCAGATTAAGAACAGCCCTGTTTACGAACTATTCAGTTTACGAACTCCGCAAAACCAGAAGTAGTGTCCCAGTTTGTGAACTTTACCTTGATCTAAGAATGGAATCTGAAAGGTAGAAGGACACTGATGGCGGGAGGCCTCATTAGGGAAAGCGCACCTCAATTTAAGAACAGTTTCAGTTTAAGGACAGGCTTCCAGAACGGATTAAGTTTGTAAACCGAGGTACCACTGTACGCTCCCTTTGCCATAGAAAGTCATTTCAGTTTCCATGCGGCACGGGAAGCTCACCTGGGCACACAGAACTAGTCGCATGTTCCTTTGGACCTCAGCCTGAATCAACAGTTGGCAATACTGCAGGGTGTGCAACTTCTGACAAATCTCTAAAAATTGTAGAATGAACGGGTGCCATGCACTTGGTGCCCTTGCATGCCCAAAAGGGCTTTTGATCCGCCTATATGGTGTAGTGGTTAAGAGCAGTGGACTCATAATCTGGTGAACCAGGTTCGATTCCCCGCTCCTCCACATGCAACTGCTGGGTGACATTGGGCTAGTCACACTTCTCTCTGAAGTCTCTCAGTCTCACTCACCTCACAGAGTGTTTGTTGTGGGGGAGGAAGTGAAAAGGAGATTGTTAGCAGCTTTGAGACTCCTTAGGGTAGTGATAAAGTGGGATATCAAATCCAAACTCTTCTTCTTCACAAATGGATGAGGACATTTATGCAGATTCCCTCCTTCCCACACCACCTTCCACTTTGTCCCCGCCCCCCTCAGGAGCAGATTGACAAAAATATGTCTACTCTTCTCTTGCCTCCCATGAGCACAACACCATCAATTGAAATCTACCCAATGTCCCAGAAGCTAGGTGATTGATTAGATATATAGAACACAAAGAGAGAGTGATTCATGTAGGTTGCACAAGACATATCTAATTCTGTAGAGAAGATAAGTGACTAATGAGTCTGAACAATAAGGCTTGGTGACCTCTTATAGATTGAGTGCCAAAGGCTATGCCTGCCAAACTTGATTAATAATATTTTATATTTTCTTTTCTTGGTAGTCAGTTTATTATCAATACCAGACTAAATTTGAGGCTGACATGAAAAAACTCAGCTATAACAAAACAAATATTGATTATAGACTTCTGTCTCATCTGCTGATTCAGAACAGTATATTGTTCTTGGGAGCAGAACAGTGATTTACTGTTTTCACCATACAAGTGTGTGACGATATATCAGCCTTCCACGGAAATGTAATTTTGTCGTCTGCTACTGCATTTTGCACTGAGGTCTTCAGTAGTGCAACAGTAAGATGCACTTGTCAAATCTCTTACTCTTCAGGCTTGAATTTAGTGGAAATCCTGAACTTTAACACTATGAAGTCTCAATGTATGGTGCTGCGGATGCACTTGCTCAGGCTCAACTCTTGTAACCCTCTACTCTCTTTCCGCTGTCAGAACATATAGGATGAGTTACTAGTCATTTAACCTGGAGCTCATCAGCAAGATCTGCCCATCCCTGTTGGCTGTTAAAATGCAGAAAGGGGTGCGAGGGGGCAGAACTGGTGGCAAATAGATCCTCAGGCAAAGCTACTTGCTAACCACAGAGGCTTACTGTAGTGATCCCATTGACTAAAACAGGGATCTGACACATCTTTCCGGTCTTCTGCTTTCAAAATTGAATGTTTCTCAGTTTGAGATCCAGCAAGGAATCCCTGTTTGTTCTGAAAGCATGGCCTACAATGCACTCAAAATGCTCCATTATCTGCCTATTGCAGAACATTGGCAGTGGTGCTAATCTATCTCTTGGCAATATGCTATCACTGTTCTTTTCATTGGAGAGCCCTTGGTAAGTTTTCAAGGAATTCCAGGCTTCCATGGAAAGCCATGTGAAAAACAGTGCCTTTAAAATAGTAGCCACATTACACTAGTAATCTCCCCCCGCCCAAAGGAATCATATGGAGGGGGCAAGGTTTCATCATTCCACACATTATCCAAAGGGAAGCTATGAGACTCAGGTGAAAACATTTCATAGGGCAGCCTTCCCCAACATGATACCCTTTAGCTTTTTTAGGCTGCAGCTCCATCAAGACACCAAGACTAATGGTTGGGGTGATGAGAGCTGGTCCAACAGCATCTGTTGGGCCACAGGCTGGTCAGTCCTGTCCTAAATGAGGACTGAGAAAGCACCATCTCTCCTGCTGTCTAATAAAAGCAAGAGAAAACATTTTAAAGTAAAGAAATGACCTTTATACTAACTCCCTCTCTCATATAACCACTTCCTTCCCATTCAGTGAAATGGGACTATACCCATTACCTGTGTAAGAACAGGACTATGCCTTTGCTATGTTGGCATCCATGCTCTGGAATGCACATTGATTCCATCATTGTTGTCCTTCAACCATAAGGTCAGAATCAGACTTTCAGCTGGCTGGCTATTAGATGATGCTGTTCTATTTATATTTTACTTGAATTTCTACAGACTGCATTTCTTGTTTTTGTTTTTTTATTGTAGAGTGTGTGTGTGTGTGTGTGTGTGTGTGTGTGACAGAGAGAGAGAGAGAGAGAGAGAGAGAGAGAGAGAGAGAGAGAGAGAGAGATGGCTTTTAGATGGTTTTAGGGCAGATTATAGACTGCCTTTGTGACAGAGAATGAGGTGTATAAATGTTTAAATAAACAAACAAACACTTCCACTAACCTCTGTAAAAGACAAATGACTAAGATGTTTTTCTTTGCACCTTTGCAATCTTTTTTTCATCTACATAATTTTCATTTTCATGCTCAAGATAGCAATAAAATACTGGCATCATTCAAAGCTCTTTTCGCAAGTTTAAAACATGCACTTTTCTCCCTCCCATTTGTCATGGGCTTCTACAGAATAGCAATCAATCTTGAAATGAAAACAGGCAGATTATTACATTGCAAGAGAGAATGCAGACAAAAGCTGTGTGACCAATCTCTAGTACCAAATGGAGGCTTACAATGATCTGAAAGTAGCCAGTGACAGCAGTCAATCAAGAACCATTTTGCTAAAGTGCTGCTAAATTTTTCATTTCCTCCTGATTTTTAGAATGCATTTTCACTAAGGCTTTTCAAACAGAAAATTAATGTAGTGCTCTTTAGGATGGTTGAGAGATGAAGACTGCAGTCTTAAACATAGTGACTAGACAGTAAGCCTCATTGAACACAATAGGACATACTCGTAAGTAAACACATACCAGATTGTGTGGTGAATTCTTCATTTCAAATCTCATACACTGTTTTGCTGATTGAGGTTGCAGTCTTAAGTATACTTACCTGGAAACATTCCATTCAAAGGAGTAAGACCCCCCCCCTTTTTTTTTAGTAAGGACTAGACTCTGTGTTTTTGCTCAAGTTCTTGTAACAACTTTTCAAGCATATTCAAACTCTATTCAAGCTATAGCTGGCAAGGTCAGTGGCCAGAGATGATTTAAGAACTGGGTCCAGTTGCTAATTTTTTTACAGGCTTTCCTCCAATGCCTTTAACAGCAGCCTGACAGGCAGAATTGTTGCAGGTGAAGCTTTCCTTGGCACTGAGATGTGAGTGATGGGAAATTCTTACTGCTACATTCTGTACATCAGGCTTGTACAAGAGCAGGGCCAGTAAACCAATGGCAAAGCCATCTTTTTTCAGGGACTCAACATGTTTCTGATGGAACTTGATCCTACATACTTCTCAGCTTCCACTCTCTTGCTTCAGGACCTATATTGCTTCTCATTCCAAAGACCTCAATACTGTCTCTTTCCCTGTTTTCTCCTTTTCGCATCATTGTACCTCCAAACAGCATACATTGCCTCCTCTCAGTTCCAGCAGCTGAATGCATGGTGCCTATAACAGGTCTGGCAACTGGCAGAAATATTTGACCTTTATCATGTTACATATGTTTACTTATTATAGTGCCAGCAATGAACACAGTGCTTTTCACAGAGGAACAAAAGAGAAAGACAGGACTCCATCCCAAAGATGTGTATTTATTCCCTTTAAGCCATCTCACTTTCAGTGCAACAGAGATGTTGAGGAAGGGGCTCTAACTAAGCAAATGAAATTTGGATTAATATAAAGACATGAAGTACAGAAGAGATAGGGCTAATGTGAGTCAAGATTTCTATGCTTCCTCTTCCACCTGCTCCCCCTGCGAAATCTCAAATAGTTGCTTATGTCATTCACTATCTAGCCAACAGTAATAGGAAGTCATCAAGTGAGAGCGGGGCCAATGAGGGGTCTAACTTGAAAGACTGCCTCATTAGTCCCATCAAAATATGAAACATCATACCCATAATTTAAACTCAAGTTATCACAGATCCATGGTCTCAAATTGGGTTCATGCACTTAATGCTTAGATCGCATTCAGTGTACTGGCTGTTAGAATAAGCATGTTGGCATGCACCAAGCACTATACGGACAAAGTTTTGCATTGGTCTTAGAAGACCCCCAACATATGAGGTTGCATCATGCAGTGAAACCAACAGCTTGGTTTTGGCTGCCATGCAGGGGGAGGGGGAACCTACATCAATGAGTCTGCAGAGCGGCTCCTAGGTAAGAGTTGATATGAAAGAGGTGGGTTATTTCAGCAATGAAGACATAGGCTGTAAAGTTTATACTGATGTAAAAATACACTGTACATAGCACAAAAGCAGACCTTGTTGTTGTTTTTTACGGCATTTTGAAAATCCAGGAAAAAACCACAAGGCATTGATTAGGTATCAGCACACACCCATTCTTAAAACGTCCACCTTACTAAGCAATTGAGGAACAGCTCCAATTGTTAAAACAAATAAATTTCAAGGTGGCTTCCCAGCACAGGGCCTGCCAAATCTGAAAGCATTTTACTTTCCGCAGGTATCAATGTGCAATGTATTGAACCAACTGGAAGGTAAGTTAGAGGGTGCTCAAGCTTTCCTTGCTCCTTAGCAGATGAATGACCTTTCTGCAGCTTGAAAAGAATCAGCACTAACCCCAACAAGCCACAGATAATGTTATTTGCTTGACCTCCTCATCTGTACATCTCCAGAATCCCACAACTTAGTGCAGAAGCGCATTATCCAATATCATACACTGCAGCTTTTACAAGGTTGTGCCATTTCACACTAATGGTTGGAGGAGTGGTTATTTCATGTTTGAATACCCAACCCAATTTTTAAAAGTTTGCATCATGAGTGCTAAAACCTTTCCCTCCATCATATTAGTTTTGAATGAGTTTTATATAGGTGAAATATTCAAACATTCCACATTCTGAAGTGGTATAGCCTAGCAGCAAAAATCTTATGTGAGGCTGTGTTAATGGAGTTGCACTCAATGACTGAAATACTGTATGGTGTTTACGAGTAAATAGCACGAGTAATGTTGTGCTCTATGGCTGTACTCTATAAAAAGGTGGTCACTCTATGTAAATGTTAGGACCATTCACAAGAGGCAAGTACTGGTATTTAGGGAGCCCTTTCTCAGAAGAGCTTTAAACGTCAATTAAAATTGGGCACACTGGAAAAGGCAGTCACAAGTCATTTATCCCTGAATGAATAACAGCAGTGTAAACTCAGTACTTCCCAAGTTACTTCAAAGCACACTCCTTGCACAAAAACAGAATCTATGGGCTCCCCTCCCCACCAGCACATACACATACAGTGGAGTTCTCCTGCGTAAGCCCCGCTGAAATAGCATTAAATATAGTCAGAACTATCCCAGTGCAATCTCATCTAGAACCCAGTGCTCATACCAGAAACCACTTCACGTGGTGATCTTCTATGTGGAAAACATGACACGTAGAAGACATCAAATGGGAAAGTTTGGTAGATCATTATGCCCCCAGCAAGACGTTCAAGGGAAGAAACATTTTGCTTATAAATCCTTGAAATGCCTATAGCTTCCACAAGGAAATCTGTGTCTAATTTCACTTCCCCAATGCTTAGCAGGCTGACTGCTGGCTCTGGGTTGGTATAAATGCTAGCAAGTCTTCATTGGTTAACAAGGGCAACAACACTTGCTTGCCGCATTCCAGGCACTGGTTCTCCAACTGCAGGGAACCCGGTTGCTAAACATGCACTTCACACTTGGTTCCTGGTACAGCAAGTCATGGCCCTGGTGCCACCCAAGCTAGGCCATGAAAACAATCCCTTTAGTGGAAGGTTCCCAGTACTAAACAGGTTGCTGGAAGCCACATGCCTAAACATGTGTCTTCAATATTTCACAGGCTTCATTTTCACAGTTGCACATCTGAATCAGAATTTCCCTCTGCCCCACATAGACCTGAATTCTGAGCTTATTTTATTTAGCTCTTGGTTTTTTCACAACTGCTTTGAAAATGCAGAAATCCCTTGAGCAGATTTTCTCTCTCCCTCCCTCTCTCTCCCTCTCTCTCTCTCTCTCTCTCTCTCGCAAGGGCAAGAGAACAACAGCAACCCATCCTTACAGGAATCCTTAAACTTATCTTGAGGCAGCGTGAACAGAATGTTTTTTTCTTAACTGAAAGAAGAAATCCCACATGAACATCTGTACAATGCATGCCCTTCAGAAGGCACTGTACATTTCTTTAAATCATGTGCCATTCCTGTGCTATCAGAGAGTCAATCAACAGTGTACATTTCCAGGTATATTTGTGTGCATGTGCACACATACAAAAGACTGTCTCTGCATTTCCCCACTTTGTCTTATTTACTCTCACTTCCTAGCAGAAACTCACCTTTCTTTCTTTGTTCATAACTGTCTGCCCATATTATATGATCCTTGACAGTGCAGGTCTTTGGACCTGAGCCAAATGCTGAGAAGTGTGCAAGGCAGCACAAGTGATACCATGTTCCAAGAGCAGGCTTGCACAACTGATGACCTATTAAGGTGAAAGTAGTGAATGAACTATGTATGGAGGCTCACCAGGGACACAATAAATCTCCTGTTTTAGCTGTCTGCCTAGGACTTCGAGGGGGGGGGACAACAGGTTGTGTACCTGACAAACCACAGCACATGGTATTTGACCTGAGCATATGTGTATCTGTTACAAAGTGTGTAGACCTGGGCTAGAGTCCTAGGCTGTGATGCGGAAAACCAGGTTTAAATCTCTTCCTTGGACAAATCACTATGTCTCAACCTTATACCTCATGGGTTCGTTGTGAGAGTGAAAAATCCTTGGAGAAAGGCTATGATAGAATTTTAACAAATTAATTCTGAGGGCTGCAAACCAAGCATGCTGAATACAACACTACAAACAGTTCAGTGGTTCCTAAACTCTATACTTCATATGAGATGTGGGAGATATTTGGCCGTCTCATCTTAATAATAACAATAATAAATAATAATAAATTTTTATTTATATCCCAAAGCCGGGCTCAGGGCGGCTAACAACAATAAAACAATACAACATTCTAAAATCATTTCATTATAAAATTAATTCAAATCAAATTAATGGCAACTATTGGGCTAGAGATCTGTGAAGATTGCCAAAGGAGGGAGTCAGGCTGTACCCTGACCAAAGGCCTGGTGGAACAGCTCTGTCTTGCAGGCCCTGCGGAAAGATGTCAAGTCCTGCAGGGCCCTAGTCTCTTGTGACAGAGCATTCCACCAGATCGGAGCCACAGCCGACAAAGCCCTGGCTCTGGTTGAGGCCAGCCTAACCTCTCTGTGGCCTGGGACCTCCAAGATGTTTTTGTTTGAAGATTGTAAGTTCCTCTGTGGGACATACCAGGAGAGGCGATCCCGTAAGTCACTGGACTAAAGCTCCCATCAGCCCTAGCAAGAATGGCCAATGGACAGGGACAGTGTGAGTTGTAGCATAGCAACCTCTGGATGGCCAAATGTTTCCCAAACCTGCCCCATACAGTTCAGTGGTGTCTGTGTACTGCATTTGCCCAGCAGGAAAATGTTACAAAAACCTATTAAAATTTTAGACAACCGGTTCAATGGAACCCTGCAGCTTGAAACTCTTTCCCTTGTAGCACAGTTAAATCACAGATGACCTTCAACAAGAACTAGGGTATCCATTCAGTTTTTAAAAGGATCTCCATGTAACTAAGAAACAACTTTTGAATTTGATCAAGCCCACACACACACATACAAGCACTTTCAAACATGAACAGGTATGTCTACAAGCCCTATGCATGCATACAGTTAGCTTAGTGCTCGCTAGTTGATTCAATAAAATTTTAAGCTCTGCTGACAAAGCCAGCAGTTCTGGTTGAAGCTGTGCAAGGCAAGGAGCTATGGGGCAAAGTAACTTAGAAGTCATGCTTGTGAACTTCTAAGGTGCGCAAGCCAAATAGTTGAGTGCATTCAGTATATACAAAATACGAGCTATACACATATAATATAAACTATTCATAGGCATCATATATGTAACTACACATTGCTTAGAATATTATTTCACACATCTGGGGTTCGGGGAAAACAAAGAGTCCTAAGATTAGGTACTTTCCAATTCTGTAAACATGAATCCAGTGAAGAAAGCATATGGGTTGTATCTGCCAATTTTCAGTTGCAGAGGGCAGAGGAGAAGGATAATGCCCATTAAAAAATAGTAACATTTCCTGATTCAGCTTGCTATTTAAACGGGTTTCTTTAAAAATAATATATATGCAGATTTAAGTAAATATTCACTACACCCTGGAAACACATTCCAGAAACTGAAAATGCTTTCAGGGATGTATGTCCTAACCACTTCCATTATGCATCAAGCATTATTTCTCACTTCTTCCTTGTAATGTCCAAAGCAGACTTTCCCCAACCCATTGCCCTCCAAATGTTTGGGACTACAGTTCCCATAATCCCAGACCATTGGCCAAACTGGCTCAGGCTGATAGCAGTTGTAGTCCAAAACATCTGGAGAGGAGAAGGTCAGGGAAGCCTGCTGTAAAGCCAAAGGATTCAGACACAAACATAGGTCACAGTCCAACTTCCTTACGCATTATAGTGTGAACTGTGTATGAGAGAGAACAAAGCAAGGTCCATTGTTTCCGGAAATGTTCAAAAAAAAGTCACCACACAAAACAGAGTTCTCACATATGTGCTTAAGCAAATGATTTGGGTGTTACAAACTCCATCATTAAGTCCATCTAAAGGAGGAGCGGGAACAGCAGTTAATGTGTGTTTATTGATAGTTTTTGGGTGACAAATATTCTCTGCTGTTGGAAAAATGTATGCCATACAGCTAATAATCATCTCTTTTATTAACAAAGTCATTAACAGAGATCCAAGTCTGATAAGCCATTAACAGAGATTTAAATGCATGGGGTAAGGAAAAATGGATTTCCTTTCCCTTGCATATTCTGATAAATGATACAAGCACAAACATCTAGCTTATTAATAACTTATTTCGCTGGTTAAAATGCACAAGGCTGACAGCGAAAATGAAGCTTTGCCATGATGGTAAATGAGAAATCTCCACTCTAAAGTACAAAACATCCATTTGTCATAATAATTGTTGAATGCACATTGTATTTCTCTTATACTAATGGTAACCCACTGGGCACAATCCATCAAGCTGTATCATATCCAAGCCCCATGGATTGCATAGAAACACAGTGTGATAAAATGCATGGCCAGAATCTAGATTGCCAACTTTCAAACTGTTCCCTGTAGCTGTCCTTTTAACTGCAGCTTGATCCACAGCAATGAGCAGGTAATTATACTTACCTGCAGTCCATAAAAAGCTCCATCTGCTAATTTCTATCAAACCTCTAGCAAAGGTACAGGAGCAAGCCACCCCAGGCTTTGTTTCAAGGCCAGCTGAAATCCAGCTTTCATATTCATTACTGTATACTAAAGTTCTGCTAGAGTATTACTTGTTTGTTATTATAATTTTAATGAATATGCTCACAGGTGTCTTTAAGCTGGGTATCAGCAGCACAAAGTTATAGAAAAGCAACCAATGTATTCCCCACCCATCTTCCAAGGATCTCAGAAAGGCATGTTCTTATGAGTCCTCTAACGTGAGCAACAGATGGAACTGTCCAGGCTGATATTTGGATCCTGAACTCTTGCTCTGATTTGTTGGAATATGAACCTTTGTCTTGAAGCCCTCCTTAGAATGGAGCCCTCCTACTGCTGAGGCCATAATTCAGAACAGAACAATGACACAATCTAGAAGAAGAAGAAGAGTTTGGATTTGATATCCCGCCTTTCACTCCCCTTCAGGAGTCTCAAAGCGGCTCACATTCTCCTTTCCCTTCCTCCCCCACAACAAACACTCTGTGAGGTGAGTGGGGCTGAGAGACTTCAAAGAAGTGTGACTGGCCCAAGGTCACCCAGCAGCTGCATGTGGAGGAGCGGAGTTCCGAACCCGGTTCCCCAGATTACGAGACTACCGCTCTCAACCACTACACCACACTGGCTCTAGTAAGTTATATGATACACCAGAAGTGGCTTGACTTCAAATTTGCATAGCCTACTTTTTCCTCATAGAATCCCCACAGTCTACCAATGCATATTCAATTAAAATGCAACAGTGCATACTTTGGATCTCTTAACAAGTAAGCCCTAAATAATCTATGTTAGCTGACCCTCCTGAGTAAAAATGCTTACATAAGAACTGTCTTTCTGTACCAAAGGTCTACTTAGTCCAATATTATCTGCAAGAACCCCAGCAATAACTAACAGCAAGCAATATCTGCACTACCAAAACAAAACAAACAAACAAAAAAAAAAAACAGCCAATCATCCCGCAGTAGATTGTGGTCTATATTCTGGCCTTCCCTGTAATGCCAGTTTTCTAATATTTATATTATTTTAATTAGCAATCTTATTATTAAGAAGTTGTAAGTGAATTGCAAACAAACTTAGAGTGATCTAAGTGCATTTCGGCTGATATTGGAAGGGTCACCTATGCAGTTATGTGAATGCTATATTAGATGATAAATATGATTTAAATATGCCAGAAAATACATGACCTTTGGTCAAATTTACCTATTTCAGAAAATGTATATTCTGCCGTTCCACTGCATCCAAAGTACTTAGAACATTTTAAAACCAGAGAGAGAGAGAGAGAGAAACAATACCAGAATAACAACAAAACAATAAAAAAGCAAGCATAGACAGACACAGTGGATGATACCATCTAAAAACCAGCTTTAACTTAAAACATTCTTGCTTTTGTGTATTTGTTCCTTGCTATGTTCTCTGGACTTTACCAGGCAGTTCTGGCTCAGGCTGAACACTGACTGCATAACAACACACTGTTCTTATGCTAACAAGGGAAGCAGAATGCTAAATAAGCTCTAGAAAGAAAGAATGAAATGGAATGTTCATCTCTATCTGTGATGGGTCAAGTGTGTTATCTAGAGACTATCTAGAGAATGAGAACTGACATAGCTATTCCCCAAGTTTTCATTGTTATTTGTTTATCATTTGCCCATCTCCCTAAGGTCCCAGAGCAGGTCACAATAATTTAAAACAAAACTTTAGGCCAAGGTAAAGAGATGCGTCTCCAGCATATGGTGAAAGCTGTATATCTCTTTGGGGAGAGAATTCCACAACTTACGGGCTGCCACAGAGAATGCCTTCTCCCAGGTCACCACAAACCAAAGCTTCTGAGAGTGGTGGAACTACCAAGAAGGCCTGCTCTAATGGTTGTAACACCTAAAAGGTGGCCTTTTCAGATATTTGGGGCCCATGTCATTTAGGGCTTTAAACACTAGTGAATTGGGCTCAGAAACATACAGGAAATGAGCTGTTCTGATATGACTGTACCATGCAAATGGTGCTTTTTTCTGCTTTCACTGCTCTTGGGTGTGTTGTCCTTTGTTGCTAGGAAGAATTCTAGGATCTGGAACTGGTGTAACCAGGGGACTTACAACAATTAGGGGTTACTGCTGTCATTTCAGAGAACAACTCCCAAAGAATTCCAAATGGCATAAAATCCACAAGAGCTTTAATCTGTGCTATATCGACAGCCAAACGTTTTAATTCGAAACAGACTTGGCACCTATCTTCTGCATCCAACTGCGGTCAGCCAGATGCGTCCAGGAAACCCACAAGCAAGACACTGTTTGCCCCTGGCATTCAGAGGTATATTGCAGTCAAACTTAGCAGTTCAATTTGGCTCTTATGGCTAGTGTTGATAGATCAACCTTCCATGTCAAACTTCTTTTTAAAGCCATCTAAGCTAACAGAGATGCGGGTGGCACTGTGGGTTAAACCACAGAGCCTAGGACTTGCCAATCAGAAGGTCAGCGGTTCGAATCCCCGCGATGGGGTGAGCTCCCGTTGCTCGGTCCCTGCTCCTGCCAACCTAGCAGTTCGAAAGCACATCAAAGTGCAAGTAGATAAATAGGTACCACTCCAGTGGGCAGGTAAACAGCGTTTCCATACGCTGCTCTGGTTCGCCAGAAGCGGCTTAGTCATGCTGGCCACATGACCTGGAAGCTGTACGCCGGCTCCCTCGGCCAATAAAGCAAGATGAGCGCCGCAACCCCAGAGTCGGCCACGACTGGACCTAATAGTCAGGGGTCCCTTTACCTTTAAGCTAACAATCATCACCAAATCATATGTCAGGGATCCCATAAGTTGATTACGCATTGTGTGAAGACAAACTTCCTCCTGTCAGTGCTTCAACCTACTGCCAAATCTGTTTTATTTGATTAAGCTGAGTTGCTAATATTGTTGCATGTGTCTTCTTATGTCTCTAAACTCTAAACTAAACATCATATGAATGGTAACTCCACTTGACCCACTTTAGGTGTTCTTTTCTGTACCTTCTCCATTTTTAGGATGTAGAATCATAGAATTGTAGAGCTGGAAAGGACCCTGAAGATCATCTAGCCCAACTTCCTGCAATGCAGGAATATACTTTTTGAGGTGGTGGGGAAACCAGATGGATTGAAAATTAGGCTTTAAAACATGAGAGCAGTGTATAAAAGGCACTCGAATGAATGAGTTCAACTGTCAGTGACTTACAAATCTGATATTTCTCCTTTTGTCCAAATGACTTCAGAGGGGCCAGTCAAAAGGAATAAGTTTTGGGACAGCACCTTAACTACTTGTAAGAGTCTGCACTTACAGTCCAACTCACCATTCAATTAATCCAAGGCATGTGGGTTTAAATGAATTAACTCTTGCTTCTAAGGATATGGGAGCCCCGGGGGAGCTTTTTAAACCACCCATGTCTAGCAGCTGCTTCATTCAGTCAACTCCCCACCTTGTGGTTTGTAATCGAATGCTTCTGGTGGCAACTTGTAGCAGAACAAAGACAACCATGTCGAGGAGACCAACAAGCCAAGGCAATATGACCATCTTACCAAATGGAGGAACAACCATGAAAGTAGTTTCGATCAGCCTTCATGCAACGGCCATATTATGAAAAATGGCCATCAGCCGCACAGAGAGGGATGGGGAAGGAATATAAATATATTTCCATATTGCTTCTTGTTTAGATGAAATACATACACAATGGGCAATTTTCTGTTATTCATTCAGTGTCTTCTGGCAGACCTGCAGATTTCCCCGAGGCTTTAAGATTGGATGCATTTATCTCTCACAGCAGCAGTAACAAATTGAAGGCTATAAATTATTGCAGATTCACCCGCAGACATGGTTTTCCACCATACACACACACACACACAGAGAGAGAGAGAGAGAGAGAGAGAGAGAGAGAGAGATTCTGATAGAAACTGATGCTCTCAAGAAAGAAACACAAGTAAATTAAGAGGTGCCCTCTTTGTTGATGATGACGTTAAATAATTTCTAATCCATTTAAAAATGGTGGGTGCTTTTTGTATGTTGTTAGCACATCAAGAGGTCTGCAGCAAGCTGCAATAAAACCAAATATCTTGCAAAGGTCCTGGAAAAGAACCACTGATTCCAATGTTCTAATTTCAAGCAAGCAAAGGGGTGGTTTCTAAGGTATTAACAAGACATTAACATCAGTAAAACTGTTGGTCTGCTGCAGCTTTGTAATATCTTGAGTTAAGAGCACCTGCATCCTCAGGTTATGCTTCTCTTCAAAATGAAATGCTGATTGATTAAAATCAGGAGACAGTGGGATATTTTTTTTTAAGAAAAAGATGCATAAGGGTAAGCTATAAATATTAAGTGCAACACTGCAAAAGGGCAGCAAAGTCACTGATAAAAATGGAAGTCACCATATAGAGATCACAGGAAAAAGGACAGCAAGAAATGCCAGAATTTCCTGATGAAGCTTGTCCCTGCAACTGGTACATGTTAAGGAATTACAGAGGCATCACCATTACCCAGTAAGTATGGTACCATAGCGATTGGGCAAAGAGGAGAACAAACCATCAGGAGATCATATCAACTGAGCTGTCTGGCTGCTAGGATGTCCACCCACTATTTCAGGAGCTGAACAAGAATAATTTAGTCTGCAACCCAAGTATCAAAAGTTCAGAAAAAAATAATTCGATCTCTTCCACAGTGCTACAGACATGTTCTCCTGCAAAGCTTTTCTGCAACTAGGTTTTTGTAAGTTCAGTATCCTATATGGTTACCTACAAAGTCTGGTGGCTGGCCCTGAGGAGCTCCTATCAGTCTGTTTCCCCATCCAGCTTCTCAACCTAGTTGCTCTCCCTCCTGCCAATTATTACTCTTTTATCTTGCCTTCTGGTTCAAACCTGGTTCTGCTTTCCCCACAACCCCAGTCCTGCAAAAGCCATCTACGCTCCAGCCTATTAGAACCTGGCAGACTTGCATGAAGCCCCAGAACACCAATTAAATTCAAAGTGTGAGTGGCATTGCCCTCTTTCATGCCAGATATGGTATCATTAAAATGCTATAATATGATCCAAACAATGCCCCTTTTCCTCCATTCTTGATAAGCTATTCCCCCTACCATACAGATGAAAACAGGAACATAATATACTTCTGCTATTCTGTGAAACAGGCATTTTATTCCACCCACTCCTTTGGGAAATATACAAAAGTTCTCTGCGGGAGTTTGACTAGCATTCCAAAAGCAGAAGTAGTTGACTCACTTTAGTACTCAACCCCATGGCTTTAAAACTATGCTGAATGCTTACATGCACATAATACCCATAATGTACTAACCAGAATAAAATCATAGGCTATATGTTAATAACCTCTTGTACTTGAGGAACCCTTTTGTCAATTGTTTGTTTGTTTAAACCAGTCTTTTTTCCAATATTGGGTCCCCCGGATGTTGTTGGACTAGCTAGCATCCAGTACAACATATATATCATGTCCTTACATCATAGTGCTGTGGGCAGAGATAGGGAAATGTACATTATTTTTCGGTGGTGGAGAGAACACCGTGATGTCAGGGCACAGCTAAGTTGGGAGAATAGTTAAGGGGGAGAATAGATGAGACATGTAGTTGCGGTTTGTACTTCCGGACTTGATCTAATAGTATTAGAATTGCAGCAGAACCTCTCCCAGAAAAATAAGCACCACTTTGGTAGACTACAAGAAAATATGGGACTGATGGCTGTTTGCCAGCCTCGAGTCATATGGTATGTAACATCCCGGCAGTCTGGATGCTTGCATCTCACATCACTAGAAACTTAGGTACTCTCTGATTGCTAACAAATTTCATTTTAGCTTTCTGTATTAGAGTGCAGCAGTAATCCTAAATACATAATCACAGCTTCAGCCACTCACAAATGGATGCACATTAGCCACAAAATAACGAAAAGAGGGTGAAAGAAAGTGGGTGGGTGGGGAAGAAGAGCCTGTCAATATTAGCACTAGGTGTATATCATTTACCATGGAATTTCGCGTTCTTTATTTCCTTTCCCTTCCTTTCCTCAGTTAAGACAGAGTTCTTGGGACGTAAGAATCTTTACAGAATCATAGAGTCCTAGGGACCTCAAGGATCACTTAATGCATCAAACCCTGCAATGCATTGAACCCGCAGCCTTGCTGTTATCAGTACCATGCTCTAACCAACTGAGCTCACTGGTTTATTTTGTGCTATATCTTACTCTCCTGGAGTCCTTCTGGGAGATGGGATTCTTTCTACCGTAATGAATACACAAATCACTAGGCAGCTCAGGGTGTCATATATGGGAGTCCCTCACAACAACCCCTTGAGGTAGGTAGACTGAGAAATAGTGATTTTCTCATAGGTGGAATTTTGAACCTCATTACTGCTGTGGCTCTAATATAAGTAAGTATTCATATATTCACCAAGCACAGCTGCACATTATCTATTCAGATCATGTATAATTGCATTTTCTTTCTCCTTCCCTTCTTCTGTTGTCTCCCTTATGTCTGTTTTTAGACTTAAAGGCCTTTGGATAAGAATCTGCAATGCACCATTTCCATAGACAGTGAAGTAATCCCATCATCATCAACATTACTGTTACTATTACTACTACTACTACTACTAACAATGATGATAATAATGCACAAGCCCCATTGAAATGTATTGGCAAATAATAATAACAGTGGCAGTGTTTGTATAGTGCTTTGAACACACTATGCTGCTAGCAAACAAAATTGGCATTCTCTCTTTCTCTTGCTCTCACACACAAACACATTTATGGCAGTGCACCCACCATTAGTGACTTAGAGTAACCATAATTCTATGTTCTATTGCTTTGGGCTGGTTTGGATGGATAAGACCAGTTATAAAGATACTAAGTGCAAAAAAAGTGAACCTGGGATATGTACTTTTGCAATATTTCTTTGTAAGTAGCATCTCAGTTATAGCCTCAATCGTAATGCGGCCAAAACCCGATATTGTGGAGCAGGGGTGGGGACTCCGTAAGGTGCCTTATACTGGATCAGACCATTGGTACATCTAGCTCAGCATTGTCTTCACTGAATGGTAAGAGGTTCTTCAGAGTTTCAGATAAGGGCCATTCCCAACTCTACCTGGAGATGCCGGGGCTGGAACTTGGGATTTCTGCATGCTCTACCACTGAGCTTTGACACTTCCCAATCCTGCCTTTCTCACTGTGTCCTCTTTTCACCCTGCCATTTCACCCTCCAATGAGTTCCACCCTCCAAGGGAGTTCCACAATTACCCTGTGACTGTGTTACCACCCATTGCAATTCACACAGAGAAGGCATATCTTAATCTATAGGTAGATTAATACAAGACAGGACAATTTACAGCAATGGGAACCAACGTGGTGCCATCCTGATGTTGGCTGGGCTCCAACTCCCATCAGCTCCAGCCAGCATGGCCAATGGTCAGAGGTATTGAAAGCTGCAGTTCAGGAAAACTGGAGGGCACCATGTGGGCCACCCCAGATTTAAGGCTTTGAAGGTCAGCACCAGCAATCTTTCAGGCCAGGAAACCACTTGGGAGTCATGCCATTGTTATAAATTCAGTGTAATATACTGTATGTTACTTGACAGTTGTGTTCTGTGCTCATATTTCACTTTGTAAGCAGCCTTGAGTATGGCTTTAACCATGGAAAGGTGGCATACAAATAAAATTATGATGATGGCGATGGCGATATGGTGTGTTATAGGATGTGACTAAGGCTGCGGTCCTGTTTACTTGGGAGTCAGACCCATTAAACCCAGAGAGACTTGTATACAACATTCTAGCAGTTTACTCCTTGAGTTGCTGGAATGTTTGTGAACATTCCATGCCATCATAGCACTTCATCTGATTGATTTGGCGGCATTATGTATGTAGGCATAACTTACACATGCTTTGTAGTGTTAACGCCCGAGGACAGCGCACTGGCCTACTTCCAAAAAGTGAGAAAGGGAAATGCGAGGGAGTGGCCAATCCTCAGCTTGATGAGCTGAACCTGTGTTGTGCTGGGGCAGATGCCAGAAAATCCAAAGAAGACTCCCCCAGCCTGGTGCCTTCAAGATATTGTTGGACTACAAATCCCATCATCCCAGACTACTGGCCATGCTGGCTGGGGCTGGTGTGAGTTGTAGTCTAAAACATCTGGAAGGCACTAGTAGATATGGGGTGGGGGGATCTTGACAGAGCAGGTAATTAGAATCTGGTATTCAGCTCCCCCATTTTGGACTTTAATGCCCTCACTATCCTTAATGAGGAGTAAAGGATTTAATGTATCTCTTTAAAATAGTGGGGGTTTTGTTCTTTTTAGGAAGAAGACTGTTTTTCTTTGGAGCTGGGATTGCCAATACATTTGACAAGCAACAAAAGACTGTTGAAGCAGTTCTGAGAATAATCTGTCATAGTACATACTGCATATAAAGGATGTAAAAATTGTCCTTGCATTTTTCACATCTGTTCTGTTGCCATTTAACTAAGTGGCAGGTAGTGATGAATTATTTGAATGAGTCCAGTAATGATGTACTCAATCAAAAATAGATTATTGCTTTTGTTTTCCCAGCCTTCTGGAGTCCAGACAAAAGGAAGTGTTTTTTTCCCCTCTTTCTTTCTTTCTTTCTTTCTTTCTTTCTTTTAATTAAAATTTTAAAAGATTGGAATGGAGAAATGCAACTGGAGCAGTTTGGTCTCATAATAGCTAAGGGCAAGCATGAATGTTAATCCTCATTTCACAATGTGGCCTTGATCAAGCCATTACCCATTCCTTTCAATTCACTGTCATCTGTACACTGGAAAAAGGCTTGTATGCACATGTCTCTTATATATAAGGGCCTTGGGGCTTATTTGTTCTTTAAGATGCCAGGCAACTATTTTCTCTCTAAAAGTCCATTCTTATGAACAGAACAAGGACTGGCAGACAGGTGCCGTTTGGTAGTTTATTTAATCCTTCAATCTAGTCTGGTGGATTTACTGGCTAAGGCTAAGTGAAGCCCTTGGCATAATTTGCTTGTGTGTAACCCAACATCTATGTCGAATAATGTGATGCTGGAATGAATTTGGTATACATGGTCAGGTCACAATTTTATGTCAATAGTCCAAATACAAACTCACCTATTTTCAAGTGTGGGTGGGTGGGAGAGAAATACATAATAATACAATAGATGAAGTTTGAAATTTTGGAAAGACAATTGGGACACCATACTGGTTTGAACCTCAGACTGAAACCCATGGAAGGGAGCAGGAGGGCAGAAAAAAACAAAAACCCACTGCAGATTGATATCTGACTTGATGACTGTGAGATCACAGAGAAACTTGGTATGCAGATTTATAGCATAATTCACTGACACTGAAATGCCTACCCAACGTCCACTTCCATTTTTCAGAGATGTGAGGGAAAATCCCAAAATATATTGCAAGGACAGTGGTGCCCTCCAAATGTTGATGACTCCAACTTCTTTCAGTCCCAGTCAACATGCCCAGTGTTCAAGGATGATGGGAACTGTAGTCCCAAAAGATCTGGAGGGAGCTACGTTTACTGCTACTGATTGCTGTAATGCAGTATCTGCCGCGAAATGTGAGACACTGTAACCTGTTAAGCACATTCAGCACATCATTTGACTTTTCATGTTCCAATCTAGGTGCAACAACCTTCCTCCTCACCACACACACACACACACACACACACACACACTTTCAAGCAGGACAGGAACGATATTTCTTTGGCGATCACTTGTAGCCGAGTAAGATTGTCTTCCATAAACATGGTTTTAACAATGAGTCCGTAAGTGACCCGTGGAGGCCAATTCTGGATCCACGCGTCCTTCCACAGTGGGGACATTGGTTTCCGGACAGGAGTTGGTCACAGTGTGGATTTGCCAAGCATGCCTTCCTCTTAGCATGTTTCTCCCTTGCGTCCTGAGTTTGAGTGTCTTCAAAGCCTGTGACACCTTTGGTAAAGGCTGTTCTCCAACTACACTACTGACATAGCTCAATGAATATAGTTATGAACTTTTGCAGCATAATTCACCATCTCACTTTCTGCACTTGTTTTCTTGGACAGAAAGGATGAAATCATCTGTAATGAGACATCTGCAGGAAAGCCTCTTATATACTGTTTTACTAGTTTATGTAACATACTATTTATTGTCTCCCAGGCACCCATGGACTTCATGGATTCCTCTGGTAGAATCACAGAATTGTAGAGTTGGAAGAGACCCTGAGGAGCATCCCCTGCAATGCAGAAATATGCAGTTGTCCAGGATCAAACCTGCAACCTTGCCATGGTCAGCTCCATGCTTTAGCCAACTGAGCTCTCCAGTGTTGATAGTGAACACAAGACAAAGGGATCTATATTGGAAAGTGCTATACCACCAAAACATACCTGAGACACACTGGGGGCCAAGGAAGAAACATTATCAGCAGTTGAACCTGGAGGCTGGAACTTCAGATACTTCAGCTGGAAGAAGTCTGGAAGAACTGCTACATCAACCATCCCTGCCCTCTCTCCAAGAGGCCTCCAGTTGAGGAGGCTGCATACAAACCAAGCTTTTCTAAGTGTGTAGTGACTGCAAATCATACTGCCCTCCCACATTGCCCAGAGTGTTAAAGGACCAGCATTTTCAAATATAAAATGCTTCTATGATACTCAAAGCTTTTTCAGATTCTGCTATCCCAGATGGAGGAGTACAAGGAGCCATCCAACTGTGTTAAGGACTCCACTCTGGATTTGTGCGGGGTTTGTTCCTTAGCCTTTTCCTTCTCCTGAAGATGTCCCACAAAGCAGTGGGTATGGATTTTTCTGTGGGGCTTCTCCTTAAGCCTTTCTCACAAATGAGTATAGCCGCAAGGCAGCAGAGGTTTAGGATCAGAGTTTTCCTTCTCCTAGATGGTCTACCTTCCCAAGTTGATTAGCACTGCTACTCCTGACTCAGAAGTAATGGGAAAACAGAGCTGGGCCTCTTGCCCAAAGATGGAAGGAACATAAACTACCTACAAAAGAAGAATGGCTGATAAAGATGATGGACTATGCCGAAATGGCAAAAATGACCGGGAAGATCAGAGATCAAGAAGATAATAAATTTGATAAAGAATGGGGAAAATTTATAATTTACTTAAAAGAACATTGTAAATAATTAAAAACACTGGCAGGATTCTAAAAAACACTTGCAACGTAGTGAGAACTATGGTGAGAACTGAATATTAAGAAAATATGGAGAACATTATAAGATGCAGTTGGAAAAGAATAACTATGGAAACCGTAGAGGGATGGAGGGAAGTCCGGGGATTCAGAGAATCCCATGTATACATGATTATGATTTATCTGTGATGATAATTGCTAAAGATAAAAATGAATTAAAAAATATTTAAATATTTAAATATTTGTATAAAAAAGGAAAAAACAGAGCTAGACATCATACTGACGCATCTTGCTACAAAATTCATAGTGACTGGTTCCAATGGCTTCATACAGATGCAGAATACTTTGTAGACAAAATAATGTCCAGTGGGACCTCATATGTTGAACACCAGGGGGCTGAAGAGCACTTTTCCAATGCTACTCTCTGGACAGGAGCCAGCAGGGAAGAATGGAGCCACTGTGAAACAGTGCTGCTGATAACCATCCCACCAAGCTGGCCCAGAAGCATCCTATTCTTGTCAATCTGCTCTGCTACCCTGTCTAGGGGTCATCTTCCTCCCCAGACCCAACCCTGGACCAGTTTCAGCATCTTCTCCTTTTTCATCCCTAGGACCTGTATTTTGCTTTATATATCATTTCGTCTATGGTTAAAGCACCGTCAACCTCCCATGACCAAAGTCTCATTGATTTTAATGGGTTTGGATTGCATTGTTAGATCACTGCAATCTCCTCGCTGTTGCTCCCACCTGTCACCACCCTTCTTCTCAGTAATTTGCACTCACAATCAGAATGAGCGTAAGCTGAAATACAGAATAAGATGCCCTTGTTAATCATGGACTCCTGGCTGCCATTTGTTTCTTGCTAAGTGACCAAATAAATAACAAAGATGCTAATTGTCAGGTATTTAGGAGTAAATGGGATAGTAATAGTGAAGAAAGGTTGTCTGTAATTAAGTCAGGTTAGTGGGCTTTCTTTACCATGAGGATAAACTGTGAATTACCTTCATGGAAATTGACTGTGTCAAACAAGTAATCAGGTTATCAGAGAGGTTTACAGATATTTACAGCACGAACCTCCCATTTCTTCCTGTACTGTTGGAATTCTTTAAGCCAAAACTGTTTGGAAAGGTCACAAGTTGTAGGAAATAATCCATTTCAAATGTCATGATTTTTGTTACATTGCAAGGGAGACCCTGTTATGAGTGTGGCATAACCCCCATTTCTGAATCCAGCTGGTAAGAATTCCACAAAATTCAGAGGTGGTTTAGGAGAATGGACCTTAGTCATTTGACAACTGCAGTTTACTTTTCTTTTCCACTAAAAAATAGTGAAAAATGCAGTTTGCAAGATGAATGACTAATAAACGACCCCTCCACCACTGTTTTCTTCAATGCAATCTTGGGTGAGATGTGCAATAAAAATGTTACATTAGCTCTTATCTGTGCGGAACTGCAGGAGGCTCTCAAAATATAATGGGGTTTATGATAAACAAACTACACTTTCTCTTTAGGAAACATTTTAAGCATACAAAATTGTCACTGCAGCTCAGTAATAAAGAAAAGTCCATCATGGATGCTCGATGGATTAAGTATGTGAAAAGAAAAGAGTGCAGCAAAAATCAGAACTTTGGGGAGCTGTTTCTTTGTTTCATTTTTAAACAAAATGTATTGCTAGAACACAATGAGCAGTTTACACTATACAGTGGTACCTCTGGTTACGTACTTAATTCGTTCCAGAGGTCCGTTCTTAACCTGAAACTGTTCTTAACCTGAAGCACCACTTTAGCTAATGGGGCCTCCTCCTGCCACGGCACCGCGGCCACCCCTATATAATGCTGAAGTCTCCCAGTTGCTATCATTGTTAGGTCATCCCCATTCAAGCCTCAGAAATGCCTGCCAAGTCAGCTTCTTCATCCACAATCAAGTCATGGATGAGCATGGTTTACTATGGGTTGACCTGGCATCCAATAATAGCACCACCAGACCAGAGGGCTTAATGAATCAGCTACCAGTGATGCATTGTTATCATACATTGGCATACATTCCAGACTTTACGGTAAATTATATGAAACAAACATGCTTTTATAAAAAGGGTACATGTAACTAATATGGCCAAATTCTTGGCAATGGTGAGGATGTGCAGGGTTTCTCCTGAACTTCGCTTGGGAATGAACTCACTTAGTTGGGAAACTCAGCAAGTGAAATTTAGACATAACCCTCAGTGCCTGACGAAAGCTTAGCTGCCTTGCTTGTACATAGTCCTTGCAGAAATGTTTGTGTTAAAAGTACTGAAACCAATGGTAGAACTTCTGAGTGATCCCAACTATATCAATCAAAGGTTGCTGCTTGTTCAGAAGGAGAACAAAGAATAGGGGAACAAGCATCACAAGACAGCCTACACAATTCTCCTTCATCAAGCTGATTAGCAGCAGCTCTGGTGCTGAGTTCCTCAAACAACTAAGGGATCAGATTTTAATATTAATAGTTCAAGCAACCACTATCAGCAGCTTTCCACAACTGAAAAGGCAAAAAGTATCTCCTCAGCATAATTAGAAAGACTGCTACAAAGAACAGTGAATGTGTGTCTGAAAGCTCTTCTGTGCAGCTTTTAGAACTGATTGCATATCTCCCTTCCTTGGCAAAAAATTGAGCTTTCTCCATCACCCTGTGAAATTATTATGGGTTCAACGTAATACTAGCTGTGTGTTCTAAATAAAAATACTTTTTATAAATTTATGTAACAAACTAACAATAGAGGTGTTTGTTTGTTTGTTTGTTTGTTTGCTTGCTTGCTTGCTTGCTTGCTTGCTTGCTTGCTTGCTTGCTTGTTTGTTTGTTTGTTTGTTTAGAAAAGGCATTCTCTACTTCGTTTATCAGGTACCCAGTTCAGGCACATACCATTGCCTACCAATTGGCCCAAGGTGACTGCGTCACACTACATTTCATACAATATGTTTGTTTTAGTATTTTAAACTGTAAAGTGTTTTGGGTGCTTTGGCAGAAAGGCAGTACAGAAATTATATATTCCAAATTGGACAGCTACACATTTTGGTTCAGTGCATATGTACATCTCTGCATTATCTGGATATCTGTATTATGCATGTGTTCTAATCTCGCACACACTCAGTGTGCACCCTCATTATCCAGAGTGTATGCTGTATGGCTTGCTGGGCTGAACTGTCAATATTTCTCTCTGTGTATCCTGAAGGCATAGCAGGGAGCAAGATAAAAACATGAAACACCCAACACATCGTAATGAAGGTACTGCAAAATCCATTTGGGACAGGGAAATTCTAGTGACCACCAACCAATATGAAAGTTCTTGAAACACCCCAATCCTATGCAGATTTTCATAAGGCCAGCAGGGACACATCCAATCATGTCTTGACTTGTAAAATAATAATAATAAATGTTAATGTAGCAAGCCTGTGAAAATTCCATGTGCCCCCAATTCAGCACTGAATTCCTATACTTCAAATCCCAAAGTGTACAATGAAAACATACAGGTGCAGAATGGTGGTAAGGCTGGGTTCAAGTCAGACTGGATTCAAGTCATATATGCTGAATGTCTGAGTGCTTGACAGGTAATTATATTTTCCCTGAATGAGCTCTGTTTACTTCCAAATCAGTCCAATGAATGCTTTTGGAAACTTGCCCACCCCTACAAATTATGCCTAGCCATCCTATGCCCTACTACCAGCCCTTCAGTGGTTATGATTTCTAGATGCTCCTAAGACAACCCCCATTTGTGAGACTCCTTCAATGGATCTAGAGAAGCACACTACAGGTAGCTTGCAGCATAACAAATGTCACACCTGTTGCTGTTATTAAATCTCCCATTTCTGGCACAAAGCTCCACGTTGCACATCGTGAACATGACACTTAAATGGAAAATGAACAAAGCATTCTGAAAATGGTGGTGAAGAGACTGCACAATTTAGGCAGCAACAGGGTGAGAGAAAAGAGCTTTTGAAATGGAGAAACTTCTCAGAGCCTTTGTGCAGCAGGCTATTATCAATCCACTGCTGAACCGAAAAGCCACTGCCATATGAAGGTAGCTGCAGATAGCATCTGAAGCCTACCATCACTAAGTATGTTCAGTGGTCAGTAAGCAGGCCAGCAACAACAAGGAATGCTGTGCAATTCTCATATGCTAAGAGAACACATTAAATATCAGGACCCTGGACAGAACATTGGAGAATGAAGGCAAAGCGAACAGGCAACCAAGTAGCTAGAATGTTGCTCTAGCAAGCTCTGATCAGGAGATTATTTTATATAGGGTGGCAGAGAGTTATCTGTTCATTTCTGCTTCCCTGGAGAAAATGAGCCCTTATTAAAAGGGTTAATGCTCTGCTTCCAAGGCATGTGCTCCAGCAACATTGGTAGGGCTTCTTGTGTTCCTGCTGCCATCTTTCAGCATGGGTACCTTCTCTTGCATTACACTGCGTTAATAATAGTAATAGTAGTAGTAGTAGTAATCCCTTTAGATATTTGAAGTTGGCTATCATATTTCTTATCAGTCTCCTCTTTTCCAGGCTAAACATACCCAGCTCCTTTAACCATTGTTTCCAGACCCTTTATCATCTTCGTTTCCCTCCTCTGCATACATTCCAGCTTGTCAATATCCTTCTTAAACTGTGGTGCCCAGAACTTGACACAGTACTCCAGGTGTGGTCTGACCAAGGCAGAATAGAGTGGTACTATTACTTCCTTGATCTGGACAGTATACTTCTGCTGATGCTGCCTGGAGTAGCATTAGCTTTTTTTGCTACCGCATCGCACTGTGAGTCCTTGAGCTTATGCGTCCTTGAGGTATTGCAATCCTGAGCAATGCATTGGGCTTAATAGGTCAAACCCAGCACTTTGAATTGGCCAAAACTAACTGACAGTGCAGTCAGGCCAGGATCGGTGTAATATGCTCAAACCATCATGCCCCAGTGACCAACCTGACTGCCAAATTATGCACTAGCTGAAGTTTCCTAACAATCTTCAGAGACATCCCTATGTATATAACACATTGCAGCAATCCAACCTAGAGGCTACCAGAGCATAGAAAACAGTAGTTAGGCTGTCCCTGTCCAGATAGGGGTGCAGCTGGGCCACCAGCTGAAGCTGATGGAAGGCACTCCATGCCACTGAGGCCACCTGAGCTTCAAGAAACATCCATGGATCCAGAAGTATCCCCAAGCTGTGTACCCACTCCTTCAGAGGGAGCATAATCCCATCAAAAGCAGGCAACCTTCCAACCATCCAGTCCAGGGAAATGCCCACTAACAGTGCCTTAGTCTTGCCGTGTCCTCAAAGCCCTCCGTCAACATCAAACCAAGCAAAAACAATGACACTGAAGACTACTTTGAAGAATGTTGATGAAGAAACCAATGTTCCCTGTTCCAAACATCAGTTTTGACGACTACATTCACAGTGTCCCTAGAGAAGATAAATGTTTTAAAGCTAAAATAACGAACAAGATTTCTGTCATGTTGTCACAGATTCAGTCCACAACAAATCCTCACTGGCCAAATCGAGTCCTGGTGGATTAACAGTGCAATCCTCTGCGCATGTCTTCTCAGCAATAATTGAGTTCAATGGGATTTAATCCCAGTTAAGTGTGTATATATGATTCCCAGTCTAAGTGATGCACTCTTAATACATGGTCATCTTAAAAATGTAGCTGTGTAAAAGGGTATAGGAGCACCTCATTCATCCTGAAAAACACAGGAGATGAATGTTTAACATAGCCTAATAATTGAGACAATACGGGGGGGGGGGTGTCCTCCTTATTCAAAACACAAGACCACAAGATGGCGATGTTTTCCGCTCATCTGGACCTTTTGGAGCTTGAGAGTAGACAGGCAGTTGATAAACAGACTGATTTGTGCACTGCAAAAGCTTATTAATATTACTAACACACACTTCTGCCCTCATTATGAGACTGCTAATAGCTATAATCAACTAATATATTTCAAAACACTATTGTCCCTTGGAAGTATGTTACTGGACTCTTGATTGGCTTTAGTGGCATTTAGGGTGATTCCCAGAGGTCCTAAACAGGACGTAACAGGAAGTCTATCATTTTCTGAAGTGAGAAAATGCCTTGCAAATACATCTTTAGACACCAAGTGGAGTGCTGACGATACATACTGTGGTCTGATCTGAAACAAACTTTTTCATCTTAACTGTATGTGCTTAGGAGTATTGCCTATTCATTTTAATTGGACGTACTTCCCCAAAAGGGTTCGTCCAGACTCCCATTTGCTTTACCATTGAATCTGAACAAAAAGCAATCCGTGAAAAACCTGATTGCTGTTTGTTCCAATTCAACTGTAAACAGCAGGTTTTCCAGGGGAAAGTAGTGGGATGAAAAGAAAAAGGGAAAAAACTGCTCAGACATGGACCTAGAAAGTGCCTAGAAAGGGCATTGTGAAAGGAAGTTTGGATGAGTCCCAAGAACATACAGGATTCCAGCCGGTTTGAATTTGTATCCTACAATTCTAACAAGCTAAGTGAATAAGTTCATTAGAAGTTACTCACTAGTCAATATACTTAGGATTGCAGTGTTACAGATAAACCCTATTATTTTACTGTGAAGTGAAGTAAACTGAGTTCAATAGGGCTTACTCCCAAATACGTGTGTTTGTGTGTGTGTGTGTGTGTGTGTGTACACACACATACACATTTGTTATGTTATTTTCCAGAATTCAGCAGTTCCAGCTCTCACTGGTGTTTTTTTTGTTTTTTTTTTTTTTTTTTGTGCGGGCTTGTTAGAAAAATGTGTCCTACCTAAAAGGGTTCTCAAGGCCGTTTCCAGATTTAAAAGATAATAATACAATAAAAATAGATTTAAAAAAAACTAAATACGCCTGAATTAAATTATTAAAACAAGTGCAGCACAAGAGAAGTATAAAACATATCAGGAAGTTAAAACAGATAAAAGACACAGCATAGGCGACTGCTTGTGTGCTTCCCATAAGCATTTTTTTGGCCACTGTGATAACAGGATCCGAACTAGGTGGTTCTTTGGTCTGATTCAGCAAGGCTCTTCTTACCTTCTTATGCTCTTTCCTGCCATTCTAAAATGTCTGCCATGTCTCCAGAGTTCAGCAGTGACCTGTGCACCAAGTTGGAGGCTGCAGTGTCATCAGCTGAAGGACTGGACTAAGTTCCTGGCCCTGGTGCTGGTGAACAGGAGCCCACTGAATCTGAGGCTGGCAAACAAGGAGCCTCTGCCAAACTGGATCCCACACCCCTAGGGCCCGTAGAGCTAGGACCCCCACAGACAACTTCCGCTGGGTCCAAGATCCTTCCATGCTACCTTGCTCATTTAATGGCACAGGAAGTATACCAGGTGGCAGGACATAGAACCAAGGAGAAGCACCTCTCCACAGTCCTTTAAAAGACCAAGAGGGTGGCAGAACACAGGAGAGGTGGGCTGGAGGCTCAAAAGGCTCAAAGGCCATCTTCAGCCATCGTGGGGTCCCATTTGCAACTAGGAGCTCTCCTTGGTGCTGCAACAGCAAACCTGCCTTGCCCCATGGGCTCCAACTCAGAACCTAAACAGCACATCCTCACTAAACACACCTCTAAAAGCGGTGGAACATGGAGCAGGGCCTCATATGATGCAATGCATGGAGAAGTTTCTCTGGAAGGAGGCACTTTTTGAGATAACTCGGTTATAGATAATAACCAGCACTTTGAATTGTGCCACGTCCGAAAACGATTAAGCTATTTTCAGGTCAAACAGAAAGCCCCAAACAGATAATTTGAAAAGCCTGACAAAACATGGGGTATGAGATTTGCCTCATAGTAGAAGCCAAGAGCAATCCAAGCCAGATCCAGAGAAAAAGACTGGATTGTGGGAGTCCCATTTCCAGATTTTGAGGAGGGGACATTTCCACTTGCAACAACAAACACGTATCTGTACTTGTGGAAAGAAAGCTTCACTTGCTAGTGGAGAATGACAATAAAGCAAGACATAGTTGAAACACGCTTGTGAAAGATAATCTATTTGGTGTTTGTCTCTAGCCATTCTGCTCCCACCTCTTCATTGATTCATTGAAATAGGTAGGGTGGGTGTGGGTGTGGGTGGGCGTGAACACTTTATTCAGCAGTCAATCATCCACGCTACAACAACAATAACAGCAACAGAAAAGAGGAAAATATTATACAGATGAATTTCAGTGATCAGCCTCCTCCAAACGCCCACACCCATTGCATCTTATGCCAACCTTTATCCAATGAGTGACGTGGCATCCTTAGAGCAGTCTCCCTGCCATGTCCCTTTTGCAGTCTGACTGGTTCTCTTAATGGCCAGAACACCAGCCTCAGCACGGCAGAAAGGAAGTCTCCTTGACCTCTCATTACATATGATTCCCCCTCTCAATCCACTTTTCAAGCCATCTGAGGCAGTGGCATAACCAGATATTGAAACACTGGAACCCTGAACTCAATTATGTATCATGAGGAAGTATTTCAAGAACAGAAAAGGCGCTGCTGGATCAGGCCAAATGCCCATCTAGTCCAGAGTCTTGTTTTCCGACAGGCCAGCCAGATGCCTATAAGAAGCCCAGTAGCAAGACATAAAGGGACACGGGTGGCAAAGGGACACGGGTGGCACTGTGGGTTAAACCACAGAGCCTAGGACTTGCCAATCAGAAGGTCAGTGGTTCAAATCCCCATGACAGGGTGAGCTCCCGTTGCTCGATCCCTGCTCCTGCCAACCTAGCAGTTCGAAAGCACGTCAAAGTGCAAGTAGATAAATAGGTACCACTCCGGCGGGAAGGTAAACGGCGTTTCCATGCGCTGCTCTGGTTTTGCCAGAAGCGGCTTAGTCATGCAGGCCACATGACCCGGAAGCTGTACACTGGCTCGCTCGCTCAATAAAGTGAGATGAGTGCCGCAACCCCAGAGTCGGTCACGACTGGACCTAATGATCGGGGTCCCTTTACCTTTACCTAGAAAGACATGAGTGCAAGAGCACTCTTCCCACTTCTGATTCCCGGCAGCTGGCATTCAAAGGCACACCACCTCTGGAGGGAGGGCTTTTCTTTTGTCTGTCCTCTTATCTAATGCCCAGTAGTGCAACTGTATGGCTCTGAGTTCTAGTGCTCTAGAGATTGGGGGGGGGGGAGAGATTCCACTTTCTCTGCATAACAGGTGGAGAACCTGGGGCCTTCAGTCTAATTTTATGTGCCCCGCAGCCCAATTTCAAAGGCCCACTTCAAGCAATCCTTTCAGACGTCTGGTAGGAACGAGCGTTTCCTCCTCTGCAAGTCTGCTGGTCAGGGAAGTGTATGTGTGTGTGTGTGTGTGTGAGAGAGAGAGAGAGGGGGGGGAGGGGGGAGAGAGAGAAGGGTCCCCACCCACATTTATGTTTTGTTTCGGTTGACTTTGTTTCAGCTTCAGCCCCACCCACAGTCAACACTTGGCATGTGACAAGTAAGCCCCAAGGGAATGCAGCCCTCATCAGAACAAGAGCTGCTCACCCATGCTCTGTACTATGTACCATCTATCCCCTTAGTCATATCTTTTCTAACCAAAAACAAATAAATTTGTTCTGGCCTTTCATCATTGGTAGCTGAGGTGCATTAATGTCCTGATCATTCTGCTTGCTGCCTTTCCTTCACCTTTTCCAGCTCAACAACACGGATTGAACTCAGCATTCCAAATGCTGCTGCACCAGAGATTTAAATGAGGGCATTGTCAGACACTGTAAAATTTATTTTCAGGCCCTTTTCCTAGAGAATCTCCAACCTGGCACTTGTCTTTCCCACTGCTGTCTCACACTGAGCTGACATTTTCACCGAACTTTCTACAGCGGCTCTACGATCTCTTTCCTGGTTAGTCATGACCGCATCAGGCCCCTCCAGTGTATGCCTCAGATTGTTTACATCAACATCTAGATATTTTGTACTGCTGTGCTAAAAAAAATGCCCTCTCACAGGTTGCAAAACAGGAGGGGATTTTATGCAGCTTCCAGAGCAGGGCAGCAGAAGAATAAAGCCAATTTCTGAAGGGTAGCTGTTCCTCAAAACTGACAACAGTTTCCTTCCCATTCTTACCTTCCTTAAAACATGAGGTTCTAGTATGTTTTTGCTGTGGTGGCAGTGCTTCCCTAAATAGCCAGAGGCTATGTCTTTCCCACAATACCTCCCTGAACACCACTAGGATCATTTCAGTTACATGGGGGGGGGGGGATTTTGCTGAAAGTCAATTCTCATTCCATACTGTGATTTATTTATTTCTTTCTAGAGTTGCTCTGTGCATTTCAGGACAGTGAACTACCTATTGTCACAGCTGTTTTAGAGCCTGGCTGTGAAATATTCAAGGAGGGGTACAGAGCGAAGCAAACGGAAATATGGCACATTTGTCAGCAAACTGGCCAGCTATTTTTCTCCTAGCAATGTGGAAAGCCTCCTCCACAGAACATAAATTTTGTACTGTGGGCGCAGCTTTAACACACACTACCAGGATATTTAAAGAAAATTACAAAGTTTACTTGGCGAAAAACATTCAAACTGGTAAACATCATGTCTGCCTTGTAACCACAGTGAAACCACCATGGACAATAATACAAGGTTAGCTTTTCTGTCAGTTTATTTAGCCTGGTTTGTTTAACACACACACATACACACACACACACACACACACACACCAGCTTTCCTGCATTATGCATAATGTACCAAATCCCCACTACGTGGTTTGCACAGAAAGTTAAATTCCACCAGGAGCAGTTTCTCCTGTCACTTCAGAACTGCAACCATTTCCCTTCAAATGCAATTCTTAAAACTGCAGGAGCTCTCAGAGGAAAACAACAAACCCTGTGACAGTAGGACCCTGGTGGGAATTCATAATGATACTGTACTTGAAGTGCCAGGTAGATAACTGCAGTCCTCTGTCATCAGCTGCAACTGCTATAAAATCTAAGGCTGACAGCAGTAGTGCAGGAGAGCAAAGAGGTCTGCCAAAAATGATAAAAAGTCAAAGGGCACTAGGTGATATTGGCACAAGCTTTAGAGATGATTCTCATGAAGATCACCAGGCTCAAGAATTATTAATGATGAGAGCCTTACACAGCTAGAATCTACCAAGCTATTATACACACATGGACTACAATAAAATGCTACTGTGTGGAATGCTTGGGTTCCAGATTCTAGACCGCCATGCTCTATTTTGCAATATTCCACTCCTCCTCACCCCTGATTTCAGTTCCCCTCCCCTCAACAGTAGGAATGGAAGATAATATTATTTGGTGCACATTTAAAGGCAAACCTATCAAATTTGCACTTTCCAAAACAATATGCAAACTGAAACATAGCCATCCCTTGAAATTTGCACTTATCTGACTTTTCGGATACAGTTTTCCAACCAGTGTTTGCAAAGATGCATATAAATGTGTGCATGAAGGAATGAAGACATCGGTGCAAGTAACATACAAAGATGTAACATATTTGCGAAACTGCTTGCAAAAAATGTATACTGTACATATGCACATGAAAATGTGGTTATTCAGAGAAAATCACACCAAAATACTGCTTGATTTTCATGAGGACTTTTTTTAAAAAAAAGAAGAAAAATTCACAAATTGCTGCAAAAAGTGGACAACTGAATTTCAGAAGGGAAAAAAATGAGAAACTGAGAGAACCAAAATCCCATCCCTAATCAACAGTCAGTCAGCAGGTCAGTGCCCACAGAGCATGTTTAGTTTTCACTGAGTTGTTTTCGCCCTCCCTCCACATAATTCTAAGTCTCTGTCCCTGGCCTGTGAAGTTTTTTTTTTAATTTTTCTGCAAACCTTAGGGTTTCTCAAACCTGCTGATACCTTTCCCTTTTGTGCATGATATTATATGATATATATAATATGATAAAGCCTCACCAAGACTGTTGTCCCATCTAGCCCAGTAATGTTTCAATGACTGGTAGAGGCTTTCTTCATTTGCATGAGTTTAAAAGTGTTTGTAGTCAGCCTTCTGAGTCACAAAATCCCCAAGGTGACATTAACACCAATGATAAAACAAAGGGATGTTTAAAATATTAGAATATTAAGACCATTAAAACAAAACTAAATCAGCCCAAAGCCACATAGCAAAGATCAGAAATAAATAAGCCAGGATACAAAAATGAAAAAATGGGCAGGATAAAGAAACCAGCAAGTAAAAATCAATGTAATCAGAGGCCCCACAAAACCCTCTGCAGTAACACAGTACCGCATTTTGCAAGCATCTAAATATTACTATGGAAGGCATGAGGCAGAGTCCTCTTGGGAGGAAATTCCATCATTTTAGTGCCACCGTCGAGCAGGCTTAAGATTATTTTAAGCGGAGATGCCAGGGACAAAACATTATGTGAGCAAAGCATGCACTCGACCAATGAGCTATGGGGCTTGGCATTAATATTGCTCAGAACTGTCTACTCCCATTGGCAGCAGTAGTCTATGACCTCAGACCAATATTTCTACCAGGGATCCATTAAGTCAGTGGGGTCACCAACATGGCACCCACATGCGCCATTTTGCCCACCAACACCTCTTACGGCATCCATGAAAGTTCTCAGTAAATATCCCCTCAAAAATCCACAAGATACAGGAGACTGTCGTGCTCTTCCTGCTTGGATTCTGTACGCACTGTCTCGGCCTCTCCTGCATTGAGCACATCCTTGTGAAAAAGCCCACATTTCATGGATTGGATACCAGCCATCCCTTCCATGCTGAACAGAGGAGAGATACAAAGAGCTTTTCTTTGTGAGTAAACAGAGCAGTCGCCGATATAGGTGCCTTTTCTCATGGATGATGGAGGCATGTCTGCACCATTTTGTGCATTTTAGATGTGGCAGCCATTTTGTGTAATGCTACACACCACACTGCATCCATTTTGTGACTGGCACCCACAGTCGTTTGTCAAAATTTGAAATGTGCCCACTGGCCCCAAAAAGGTTGGTGACCTCTTCTTTAACCACTGAGAGTTGAACATGGGTCGTTACCTCTGTAAATTATATGCTCTGTCACTGAGCAGTGCCCCCTTCCTACTTTTCCCGTGGAGGGATTTTCCATGGAGCAAACCTGTTTTCTGCTAATCGTATAAGTCTGAATCAAGTTCATCTGTTATTTTAGCAGAGTCGTAAATCTCATCGCGGAGATGAGCAGGGGGCTTAACATCAGTGCAAGTGGACCACTGCACACAAAATAGCTTTTGTACAGTACAGTTCTCATGTGATAAACCACAACTTAAATATCTGACATGTTTCATACGGTGGAAGATACCTAGCTACAGGTACACCCATGCAGTTGTGACATGATTGCACTGGTGTTAAGCACCCCTACTAGTCTTAGTGGTGATGATCAGAGCAGAACATCTGGAACAATGATGATAATGACTTGAACTTATACTGAAGCTGAATGAATAGCCCCACTTCAAGTAAAATGTCCAAGAGAGGCAACTTTGCTCTCCTGAAGGGGAACAATACCAAGAAAAAGGAGCAGGGTGTAAGGGGGGTGTTAGGGGAAAATCAGAGAAAGAAAATCTGGGTCACCTAGGAATAATGAATGATGCCCATGAATATAGAGTAGTTCACAAACCGCAGAATAAGTCAAAACCTGATTGTATTATCAACATGTCTAAGATTTAGGTTTGCTTCATCAAAGCAGTGAAAATTGAATCACACTGTACACTTTGAAAAGGACAAACCATTAGGTTTGTTTGGTTGGGTTTTTTTTAGCACAAATGACAGTCCCTCCTGTACTGCTGATCTGGTGTATTATTGCTAACATTATTAGCATTATTTGCGCTGTGCTATTTCTATGCATGGAATGGTATACACAAATAATGGGGCAGATGGGAATGGTAACTATATTCAGCAGTGATTCACAGGCATTAATGTTTGGCTCAGAGGACTCCTGTTTATGTCAGCACTGCTAAACATTCTACTGAAAAACAAAACACAGAGTTCACTGGGCAAGTCAGGAAGGTGTAAATTAACAGCAAATTCACTCCAGGTTAGCTATTATTTGCATTGCACAATACCCCCATTACAGTTTGTGATAATGTTGCTCATAAATTTACTTGCAATATCCTAGTTCTTTCACACCCCTGGAGTTACGTGAAATGGGCCGTCCCTCGTGTTTGCATGTTGACTATTTGTCTCCATACCAACAGAGTGCTGGCAGCTGAGCCTGTGAACATGCACAGCGGAATCCAGAACTTCAAGGAGGCCCTGACAGTGGCATACAGGGTGTCACTCACTGAGCTAGATGAATATTTATTTATTTATTTATTTATGCATTTAAATATTTCATCCAAAGAGCCATAGACTGCCATAGATTGTTTAATCTGCCAAAGGCCTGGTTATAGAGGAATATTTTCACCTGACACCTAAAAATGTGTAATTATTAATTAAATTTCTATATCACTTTTCATGAGAGGATAGTTTACAATATAAAAACACAAAAACATATAACACAGTAAAAACAAAAATAATACCCCCACCCCACCCCCCAGTTTAAAAGGCCAAGGAATGCTTTTGCCTGGTGCCTAAAGATATGTAGTGAAGGTGCCAGGCAAGCCTCGCTGGGGAGAGTATTCCACAAATGAGGAGCCACTGCAGAAAAGGCCCATTCTTTTTTTTTTCTCCTCTCCATGAGAAAACACAAGAAGGGCCTTAGATGGTGATCACAGGGTCTGAGTCAATTCAGACGTGGTCCTTGATGTAGGTCATCAAGGGCTTTATAGGTCAAAGCCAGTACTTTGAATTGGGCCCAGAAAGTGTTTGGCAGCCAGCAAAATCGAGCCAGGATTGGTGTAATATACTCAAACCATCTTGCCTCAGTGAGCAACCTGGTCACCGAATTCTGCACTAGCTGAAGTTTCTGAACCGTCTTCAGAGGCAGCCCCACACTGCAATAATCTAACCCAGAGGTTAGATTGAGAAAGATTGAGGGCACAAGGAGAAGGGGACGACAGAGGACGAGATGGTTGGACAGTGTTCTCGAAGCTACGAACATGAGTTTGACCAAACTGCAGGAGGCAGTGGAAGACAGGAGTGCCTGGCGTGCTCTGGTCCATGGGGTCACGAGGAGTCGGACACGACTAAATGACTAAACAACAACCCAGAGGATACCAGAGCATAGCCAACAGTAGGTAGACAGTCCCTGTCCAGGTAGTGGCACACCTTGCCACCACCTGAAGCTGATGGAATGCACTCAGCTCCACCAAGGCCCTCTGAGCCTCAAGGATCCAGAAGAACCCCCCAGGTCGTGTAACCCCATCAAGAGCAGGCCACCTCCCATCCATCTGGTCTAGGCAGCCACCCACTAACAGTGCCCCAGTCTTATCTAGATTGAGCCTCAGCTTGCTGGCTTTCATCTGGTCCATTACTAAGGCAAGGCAACAGTTCAGCACACTCACTGCTACACCTGCAGACATAAAGGAGAATTAGAGCTGTGTGTCATCAGCATATTGCTGGCAATGTACTCCAAAACTCCAGATTAAGTTAGCTCAGACTTTGGAGGGGTATGGGGCCAATGTGTGATAGATCTGGAGTGTGGATTGTGACATTCAGTATCCAGCCTTTTGCCACCTTTTCGGATTCTTCCACAACCTACCACATAAACACAATTTATTTTTGTCCTTGAATACAGTCAGTACTATTTTACGTATTCAGGAAGTTGCCTTATACTGAGCCAGAACATAGATCCATCACAACATACAAATTGATCAGAAAGCAACAAACACTTAAAGTAGTAGCTATTTTTTTATAAAAAAAAGTAGAGGAGAACTCATGTAAGCCTGTCAGTACTTAAGGAAGTGGCAGAGTCCCAGGAGAATGGGTTGTTTATCTTCTTCTGCTTTTGCTAACAGCGATATTATTTTCAGCTTTTCATTTCTGCAGTTACTATCTTTGTCTTTAAAAAAAAAGTTTGATGAGAATAAAGCCAACTAAAAATAATAATAATAATAAGACAGAGCAAGCCTGCACACTGCCAAATCTCCAACTTGTTTATTTAGAAGCTAGCTCTTCACTGTGGGTGGTGTGAGGGGATACTGCATTTATTTATTTATTTTGAGAAAGCAGTTGTATATTTCCACCCTTTGTGGCTAAAGCAACAGGTCAGTCTTTGCACAACAACCAGCCTTTCTCCTCTCAGCTGTTAAAAGTACAGTGGTGCCCCGCAAGACGAATGCCTCGCAAGATGGAAAACCCGCTAGACGAAAGGGTTTTCCGTTTTGGAGGTGCTTCGCAAAATGAATTTCCTATGGGCTTGCTTCGCAAGACGAAAATGTCTTGCGAGTTCCTGCGGGGTTTTTTCCCTCCCCCCCCCCTTTTTCTAAGCCGCTAAGCCACTTATCCGCTTATCCGCTAAAAGCCGCTAAGCCGCTGATAGCGCTAATCCGCTAAGCCGTCAATGGGCTTGCTTCGCAAGACGAAAAAACCGCTAGACGAAGAGAATCGCGGAACGGATTCTTTTCGTCTTGCGAGGCACCACTGTATTAGGGGTAACTAATTTTTCAAGTATAAACTTACAGAGGGTTTTGCAAAGTTCTGTCTTATAAGTGCCTCAACAACACAGTTAGAACCATTTGTATCATGGCCTACACAAGGGAATGTGAGCAAACAATGAGCATGAAGATACACCCTTCCAGAGTCACAATTGCAGCTCAGGAAGTTCACAGTGGAAAGGGGAAGCTCTTTGTCCATATCTTAGCTTGGAGGAAAAAGGTTGAGGTGCAGAACAGCAAGACAAGCTTACAGCTGTCTGTCTCTATGCAAGGAATTGTAAAGGGGAATTGCAGTTGTATAGAATATGTCCCCCACCCCCAGCAAGCACAGTCTTACAGCTGCCTGTCTCTATGCAAGGAATTTTAAAGGGGAATTGCAGTTGTATAGAATATGCCCCCCCCAGCAAGCTCAGTCTCAGAGACAGGCACATGTCAGCTTGAGATGGCATCACAGTGCCCTTACGTGCCATTGAGATTTACATCAGTGAAACCCACTCCTCCCCAGCCAATGGCAGTAAGATCTCTTTGTTATACAGCATTGTGGGAAGAAGGCACAGAAGGAGTCTCTGGGCAGATCCACACTGGACAGTTAAAGTGCATTCAAAGCACATTTAAAGCACATGGCCTAAAAATCCTGGGAGCTATAGGTTCCCCCTCACACAGCTACAATTCCTAGCAGAATCCAAAATGCTGACGTTGACCTTTAAAGCCTTAAACAGCCTCGACCTTGTATACCTGAAGAAGCATTTCCTCCCCCATCATTAAGCCTGGACTTTGGAGTCCACTTCCAAGGGCCTTCTGGCAGTTCCTTCACTGTGAGAAGTGAAGTTACAGGGAACCAGGCAGGAGGGCTTTTCAGTGATCACACCCACCCTGTGGAACACCCTCCAAGCGGATGTCAATGAGTTAAACAACTATATTACTCTTTGTAGACATCTGAAGGCAGCCCTGTTCTGGAAAACTTTTAAAGTTTGATTCCCCCCCCCACACACACACACTTTCCTTTTTGTTGGAAGCTGCCCAGAGTGGCTGGGACAACCCAGTCAGATGGGTAGAGTATAAGAAATAAATTACTACTAGTAGTAGCAGTAGTACAGCTCCCAGGATTCGGCGGGTGGGGGATCTGTGTGCTTTAAATATGTGCTGAAAGTCCTGTGGATATATGCCCTCTGCCACTTCTTCCTGCAATATACAAGGAACCACACCAGACCATTTTCAACTGTCTCAGAATCGCAGGGAAACACACACTGACATCAGATGGGGCGGGAGAGGAGAAAGGACGATCTGGCAGCTGGCGTGAGTGGGAGCAAGCAGCCTTAAGGACAGTGTGCAAAACGCAGCAGTGAATGACACTTCCATTTTTATCAGAAGCTAAGCCTGGGGAACCTTTAAAACCAGAACTGGATCTGCTGCTTTAATATTTGGTTTTCTAACCTACACACCTTATTGTGTGTCGTCGTCATCCCCCTACTACTTATGGCTGCTTCTATCACTGAAGTGAATTCAAATTAAATGCAGATGGCTCATTTGGAAGCATGGTGAGGCATCCCCACTAAACCACACAGGGAACCTAAAAACAACAACAAATCACTGGAAATAACTCTGGGTGTATGTTTCTATTTCTGTAATGTTAAAAACTCAATTTTGATTTTACAGTTAATATAGTAGCAGCCACTAAGTCCTTAGTTCACAGTGTGGGGATTAAGCTTTTGAGATCTGGGTGCACACAGTAATCTTTGCAGGTAGATGAAAGCTTACATCTAAGCAATTGTTAGAAGCAGATGAAAATCCACCACAAGCCTAGCTGCAACCTACCTTTAATATAATGTAGGGGGCATAGAGCAGCTGCTCCAGCGTAAAGCTAATTTATCCAAAGGGGAGGCAGATCATGAAACAGTTTCTATGTAGTGGCACTCTTTGGAAACCTCAATGTTGCAAGCATTAGCAGCCATAGAAATAGCATTATTGGCAGGGAATTACCATAGAGCTGGTATGGTCTTATTATCCAGCAGTGCCCAGGGCACAGAGGCTAAAGTATCACCAGCTAAGTTAGTTGGGCCAGGTTTCCTGGCTCTCAGCTGGACGCTGGATTTTTGTGATTAATGAAAATGGTTAGGTAGCGAGGTTTAGGTAGTGAGGGAAGGCAATGATGGGTTTATGGGAATAGGCTCTGGCAAAGGCAGAATACAGCAAATTTGGCAAGGCAGCAGCAGCAGCAGCAGCAGCAGCAGCAATGACCTGGAAGATTTCCATAAGGGTAAAGCCTTATAATGTGACCTGGTCTGGCCAACTGAGTGTCCATGGGTATCTTTTAGGTCCGGCTGTTCTTGCCATTTCCTCCTCTCACCAAAGGCCCACAAACCAAGTCCTTGCTTGGTATCATCCCTGTCTGGTTCCAGAACTGAAGTGGGTGGAGACCCAGGTTCAAAAACATAACTAGGTAGCTTATGTGGCATTTAGATATCAACCTTGATAGAAGACAAAATGGCATTAGAAATGTAATGTATTTCGTAAAAACAAGAACAAAACACCCCAGTAAGTATTGCAGTCTAAGCCTAAAAGTCAGACCTTCCTTCCTTCCTTCCTTCCTTCCTTCCTTCCTTCCTTCCTTCCTTCCTTCCTTCCCCCTCTTCTTTTCTAATGTAACAGCTTCTGTAATCCCTACATTCACATGGCATCATATCACCCTGTGCAGCATATTTTAATTTCTATGCAAGTAATGCAAATCTACATATTAAATCGTTTCACGAAACAGTGACAGCTATTAAAACTGATGAAAGCTGGCTGTGGAGCGATGCTGAAAGATCAATACACATTCCAGCTTGCATAGGATCAAACTACTCTCTTTGTAGTTTATCAGAGACGACACTTTTCCAGAGCTGTTGATACTGAGAGTTGTTTTTCTGTGTGTGGATCAATATACAGCAATGGAATTAATGGGCTAATATTTTCTAATACAACGTTGGAAACACAGACAATTGTTGACAGGAGTTGCCTGTTTGCTGCCACCCCTCCCTCCTTTCTATCTAACCCTGAACAAGCCTGTTTTGCTTTTAAGGTATGTATATCTAGTTTGAGAGTGCAACCTGCTTCACGTAGGGTTTTTCTCACTACAGATTAGATGTCACTTCAGGGTAGGTCTGGTAGGGAGAAAACAGGCATGAAAATATAAATAACATAACTGGGGAAGGACATGTCCCCATTTTCTTGTTTTGTTCACACAGGAAAATGTGCCATATGAAATACCCCTCTTGTTAGAGCTGCCACTGAAATTTTGAAGAAATAATAATAATAATCCCAAATTTGGAAACAGGTGAAACATTCAAGAAATTGCAAGGCAGACTGAAAAATAAGAAGACAATGAAGATTCTTCCTAAAACCTGCAGTGTATGTAGGGAAATCCATATATTCTTTGGCCTTTACCAGATTTGTCTGAAGTGAACTCAAATCGCATTGGGAGGTTTCCATTTTGAGGGAGGACACACACACACACACCCCAATAAAAATAAATAATCAAATGACTTACTGAAATTCCTCAGTTAAGGGGCAAGGTCACTCAGTTTTGTGAAACGGGGGGTGGAATTATCTGAGGAACACTAGCACAAAACCAATTGCAAGTCCTCTCATCATTCTGGTGAATAACAACTTCAGCTACTTGGCTTATAAGCTGTTTTGCAAAGCCTTCTTGCTGCCTTCAATATGTAGCTGTGATGAGAACACCTTAGCCAGTGAAACCCACTTGTCTGGTCAGATCTGTTGAGATTGAGACTGAAAAGCAATTTCTTACTATAAAAATCATTTATGAAGGCAGCCTGTCTCAAATAATTCCATTTCCATCGTTTAACTGGGGAGAAAAAAAGTGACACTTGACGGGAGGAAATCCACAACGTGACCACTGTGGGTCATTCATCTCACACAAAGATTTTAGCACAGCACAAAGACTTAGGACATTGTAATGGGTTGGAGGGCGGGACGCAGGTGGCGCTGTGGGTTAAAGCCTCAGCGCCTAGGGCTTGCCGATCGAAAGGTTGGCGGTTTGAATCCCTGCGGCGGGGTGCGCTCCCGCTGCTCGGTCCCAGCGCCTGCCAACCTAGCAGTTCGAAAGCACCTCCGGGTGCAAGTAGATAAATAGGGACCGCTTACCAGCGGGAAGGTAAACGGCGTTTCCGTGTGCGGCTCTGGCTCTGGCTCTGGCCAGAGCAGCGATGTCACGCTGGCCACGTGACCCGGAAGTGTCTCCGGACAGCGCTGGCCCCTGGCCTCTTAAGTGAGATGGGCGCACCAACCCCAGAGTCTGTCAAGACTGGCCCGTACGGGCAGGGGTACCTTTACCTTTACCTTTAATGGGTTGGAGGAGGCGGGGAAACACTATAAATCACATTTTTCCTTAATGGAAGTCATTCCTTTCAAAGAAGGTGAAAGTCTTAACCAAGCGGAAGTTCTCATTTAACCTGATAAATGGAAGCAATGCAGCTTGAAGCCTTTCCCAGTTTCTGCTAACCAATGTGCCCCACTCATAAATGGAAGATAAGTGAAAATTATGGTGGATGAAAGTCTTTCTAACATCCTTGATGTCTCGGCCCCAAATTAGACAGACTAATGGGCAGTCACATTCCATGTGCACATGCCTTCCCCATTCACACAGACAGCAGGGCATGCAGGCCTAATTTTTTTGGCATCAAAGGCAAGGCTTCCCAAACTTTGGTCTCCAGCTGGTTTTTTTTACTACAGTTCCCATCATCCCTAACCACTGGTCCTGCTAGCTAGGGATGATGGGAGTTGTAAACCAACATCAGTTGCAGACCCAAGTTTTGGAAACCCTGATCTAAGGGATTGTGCAGATAACAGGAGTGGACCCCTCTCCTGCCTTGCCTCCCCAGAGTCTGTTCCTGGACTCCCCCACCCCAAGCTTTGCTTCAATATGAAGTCTCTGGATAGGACTTCCGCCTGGTCACAACAGAGGCATTCCTTCTGTTTCCCACGTTGCCAGCTCCCAAATACAACTCAGTCTCTCCTGTTCCAATTGTAGCACCTGAGCTCAGTGACTCTGCTGTACTTGAGAACGCATCCCTCCCTGTGTACTGTTTTAAGTGCAGCTGCCCACGGCTCTCTCTTGGGTCACCTCACACATCACTGAAGAATGCATTAATAAATATCATAACTAAAATGGAACCATTAACTACCGTATTTTTCGCTCTATAAGACACACCAGACCACAAGACGCACCTATTTTTGGAGGAGGAAAACAAGAAAAAAAATATTCTGAATCTCAGAAGCCAGAACAGCAAGAACAATCCCTCTTGCTGTTCTGGCTTCTGTGATAGCTGAGCAGCCTGCATTTGCTCCATAAGACGCACACACATTTCCACTTACTTTTTAGGAGGGAAAAAGTGAGTCTTATAGAGCAAAAAATACGGTACTCAAACTGCAAAAAAGCAGAAATAGATCGTTTTTTAAAAGTAAAGATCAGAGTTCTCTAATAATTTTGCTTCTTCTACTACTGAATCATCACCAACATCGTCATCTTGTTCTCATGCTCCCTTAGGAGTGTATTTTATTTTTTTATGCAGATGCAAAGGGGCCTTTAATATTAATGGGAGCACCACATGTTCATTAGGAAGTGAATAATAGGCTCAGGTTTTTTTTTAGCATCAATACTGTTACAGGACATGTAGATTATACCAACAGATTTATTGCCCTTTTAGTCAAATAAACTGCAAAGCATGCCTAATAAACAACCTACTGGCTCAACTCCATTCACACCATGCAATATATTTCAAAAGCTGCAAAACCACATTTTTAATTACCTTGACCTCACCCAGCTTTTCTCCCCAAACCCCCTAAATTGCCTTTTGAAAGAGAGTAGCACTTGGCACACAGGAGCAATGAACACTAAGAGAGCATGTTGGACTTGGCAAGGAGTTTTGTTTCCCTCTGCCAAAAGAGGAGGAAGTGGAAGAATACTTACCTAAGTGCTGAGTGTTAATAGCTCTCACTGTGAAAGTTCTCTCTTTCCTCCTATCAATTTACTTGATAACCTCCCTGTTTATTTGGGGCACAGTCTGTTTGACTAGCTGCAGACTACTTGCCCATAAGCAAGTGTGACACAAAAGCACGATATACTATTTCTTACAAGGGATGTGTGAAAACTGCCCCTTTCTCTCCATGGAGCTTTCTTCTTTTCTGCCCTTTTGGTCTTGGCTACTGCCCACAGTGTCCTTGCGTATAGGAGCAGACAGCATAAATAAGCTGTATGTTCAGAAATGTATCCAAATGTGGATGCCGTCCATTACTTCCAATGGGATCCATATTCAAATGCACACCCCCATTCATAAGCTAGCTTGCTTAAGTGTCTGCATTGATATATTTCCCCTTCCCCCACTGATAAAATCAGACATGAGAGGGGTTCAGGCTTGTTGTCCACACCTGGAAGAACAATATCAAATCTGCGTATTATTGCAGCACCCCTAATTCACACTTTTTCTTAATGGGTACCTTACGCAGCAAGGCACATCCATATATCGTTCATCATTCCCAACCATTGACCTTTCTGGGTAGTGTTGTTGGGAGTTGTAGTCTTCTGGAAGGTTGCTACAGATATTTGTTCAACTGCCATTCAGAAAGAAGCCCAAAAGTTCTTGTTAAAAGCAAGTTTCTTTGGGTGCAACAACACACAGGGCTGCTTGCAAAAGCAGCATGCCTTTGTTGAATTTTCACCTTCTCCTTTCGAACTGGGTAGAATCTTTTACAGTATATTGTGGGTACTATACCATACTAGGGGCAGGAAACATGTGATGCTCCAGAGGTTATGGGAACCCAGCTGTCAATATCCCAGTGGCTGGGGCTAATGGGGAATGGAGTTTAATGGCATACCGAGGGCCACAGGATTCCCATCTCCATGTTATATAGAAGAAAGAAAAGACCAAGCAAAGGTTTTGCTCATGTGATGAGCAAAATCCAGTTAAACCTGAAATGGTCCACAATGAAATTATAGAATGCCAAAGCAGGAAATGTCAAGTCATAAACTAGGGGAAAACACACCCACACCCACATCCACAACATGACAGTATCCCTTTTGCCTAAATATAAAAGAGAGAGAAGTTTTCCCACCATGTTTCTCAGCAGCTTACACATGAAGTTAAAAAGCAAAATCAGCTAGATACTCATTAGGGTGCTTCATGTCTGCATTTGCAATGTTTAGGTGATGAATTATTACCTCTTCTCCCTCTGTTGAGAGAAGTGCATTTTATAACGAAATTAAGATAGGCATCTAATTAAGCAGGGTATTCGTATGACTGTCCAAACCAGGGGACACATCAAGTTAGAAAGGGAAATGGATTTTAAATAGAAGTAATTGGAGACTTGTTCCTAAAGGTACTATTCAAGGTTTCTACTTTCTCAGATTTTAATGATGCACCTGAATGCCTGAACAGAAAACACAATAAGGTCACCAGGATCTGCCTCAGTTTTAATGCACAGTTCAAAAAAAAGGGCCTTTGCACAAACGGAGCCTTGGTGTCACATTGCATTTCCCACAGTAAAACATTTGGGATTAAAACATCAGGCTCCAAAAAGGCATGTGAGAACTTGTTTTTTAATTTATTAGAAATTTTGAAGTGTTAGCTAGGATAGAGACACTTTTCCATTTAAGTCCTGGAAATAGCTGACCTGAAATTTAAACAATAATGTTTAGCAACAGGCTTTCTTTACCTAAACTGCTTTATGCCCATTAGTCTATGTCTCCCATGTGTTCCACTGACAACCTGCGAAGAGTTATATTAATATGCTGAGAGTTACATAAATTATTATTTAGTTCCAGGATATAATGTGACAAGAATAGTTGCACAGCACAACAATGGATGCAATCTACGCAAAAATCTGTAACTTGAAAGTGTGTTGACTTCAAGGGATGCATAGCTGTTTGGAGATATTTCTATGCTGAGATTAGTCTCTAAATTCTACCCTGCCCAAGGGTGAATGACCCATGGTTTATGAACTTCGAGGGTACTGCTCCTTATTTATTTATTTATACAGATGTTTATACCCTGCCCTTCTAGTGTTAATTGCAACACTCAAGGTAAGCTAACTCTATTAAAACCAACAGTAAAATACAACAACGCTATGAAAACACAACACAATAAAAACAGGTGCAGCAGAGGCATTGGATAATAAAATTATCTATCAGATGAACAAAAAGCCTTCCTAAAACAAAATCAGGGTTGCTGTATGTATGGCAAATATTGTAAGAGAAGCAGGCAACCGAGCCTTGCTCCACGATTCAGGCAAGGCCACAGTGAAGCCCCTTCTCTCATCTTCCCCAACAGAGTCTTCACTGAAGAAAGAACATAGAGAAGGACCTCTTCACCCTATTTTTAGACAGCAAACATGCTGGCTTGTGAGGAGGTGATTTTCAAGATATTCTGGACCTAAGCCAGTCAGGGTTTTAAAAATTATCACCATGTCTGATCTTGATGGGGCTGTGGGACTCGTGACAATAACCCTCTGAGCAAGCTGGTATCTGGCTTTCTATCTACCTTCTTGAAAACATGCTTCACCATTCTATACCAGGGCTGGGCAGAGAGAACCTGATTATGTATTAAACAGGGCTGAACTCCTCAATGCCTTCTTTGCCTCAGTCTTCTCCGATAAAGAAAACAATGCCCGACCTGAAGAATTTGGAGCAAATGATTCAGCAGAGGAAACACAGCCCAGAATAACTAAGGAGATAGTACAAGAATACTTGGCTTGTTTAGATGTATTCAAGTCTCCAGGGCCAGATGAACTGCATCTAAGAGTATTAAAAGAACTGGCAGATGTGATCTCAGAACCACTGGCAGTCATCTTTGAGAATTCCTGGAGAACAGGCGAAGTCCCGGCAGACTGGAGGAGGGCAAATGTTGTCCCTATTTTCAAAAAGGGGGAAAGAGAGGACCCAAATAATTACCGCCCAGTCAGTCTGACATCAATACCAGGGAAGATTCTGGAGCAGATCATTAAGCAAACAGTCTGTGAGACCTAGAAAGGAATGCTGTGATCACCAATAGTCAGCATGGATTTCTGAAAAATAAGTCATGTCAGACTAACCTGATCTCGTTTTTTGACAGAATTACAAGCCTGGTAGATGAAGGGAATGCAGTGGATGTAGCCTACCTTGATTTCAGCAAGGCATTTGACAAGGTGCCCCATGATATTCTTGTAAAGAAGCTGGTAAAATGCGGTCTTGACTATGCTACCACTCAGTGGATTTGTAACTGGCTGACTGACACTGCCACTGTATTCTGCTCTGGTCAGACCTCACCTGGAGTACTGTGTCCAGTTCTGGGCACCACAGTTCAAGAAGGACACTGACAAACTGGAACGTGTCCAGAGGAGGGCAACCAAAATGGTCAAAGGCCTGGATACAATGCCTTATGAGGAACGGCTAAGGGAGCTGGGCATGTTTAGCCTGGAGAAGAGGAGGTTAAGGGGTGATATGATAGCCATGTTCAAATATATAAAAGGATGTCACATAGAGGAGGGAGAAAGGTTGTTTTCTGCTGCTCCAGAGAAGCGGACACGGAGCAATGGATCCAAACTACAAGAAAGAAGATTCCACCTAAACATTAGGAAGAACTTCCTGACAGTAAGAGCTGTTCGACAGTGGAATTTGCTGCCAAGGAGTGTGGTGGAGTCTCCTTCTTTGGAGGTCTTTAAGCAGAAGCTTGACAACCATATGTCAGGAGTGCTCTGATGGTGTTTCCTGCTTGGCAGGGGGTTGGACTCGATGGCCCTTGTGGTCTCTTCCAACTCTATGATTCTATGATTCTATGATTCTATGATTCTATGATTATTTCAATACCTTTTGGCATGACTGTTCACCTCAAACAAGAGAATGATCGTCTCTCCACCCCAATTGAATTCAATTAGAATTTAAATTCCCCAATGTATTTTGAACAAGATTGTTTGCTTATAAAGGGCACTGCCTTTATTATATAATAACATGTAACCAGTATTGAAAGCCATATAATCGTAATAGCCACATTCAATTTTCCTGTTGAACATGCAAAACCTATTCAGTCTTAATTATGACATTAAAAGGCAGTTCTAACATATGGTGCTCCTTAAAGGCTTTTGCATATATTGTATTTTTATAGCATTTAGCCCTGGGCTGCTGCCATCTGTCCCCAAATCAGCTTCAAGGTAGTTTGAAGATATGCACTAGGAATTGCCCTACATGGAAAGGTAAGTATAGAGTAGATCACAGATGCCTTTTTGGTTGGGCAGTTGTGCTGCTAGAGTAGCAACCTTCTGAAGGTAGAACAACATTCTTATGCATGTCGTGCAGAGATGGTGGAATTAGTAGGTGAGCAGGAAGGGGGAGGGATTTTCCCCACAGTTCCTACTCCACAAGCTTTTACCATCAGCTTGTTCACAGTCATTCAAAGTCAGCTATGGCAGGGTGGGAGGAAAGAAATGGAAACTCTGGCACAAAACAGATTTGCAAGGAAGGAGCAATGAGTGGGGAAAGGGCAAAGTATTCCTCGGCCTGCTCAACAAATGTCCTCTGCAAATGTTCTCACATTACTGTTACGAAGGGACAGAGATAGAAAAGCTCTCTCTCTCTTGCTCTCACACATGCATGCATGCATGCATACATACTGTATGTATTTTCCCAGCTCATGATTTTTATTTTGTATTAGCAAATCAGTTTGACTTGGGGTGGAAAGTTTTCTGGGTTTCCTGGGTCAGAATTTCAATAGCTAACATAACTGATAAATTATATTTATTTAAATGTACTGCGTTTTGCCCACTGTCTATCTTTAGCCGCCAAAGCAGTAGTTTTAGAACTGCCTTGAATCATGAACAACAGCAAAGAGAGAGAGGCTCCCTTCAGACTTCCAACCATAATGCGACAAAGTTGGTGCTATGACTCCATCAGTGGTGACAAATGCATAAAAAATGGAATGGATGTCCTTGCTGTGGGGAAGTCTATTTTTAACTAGAGATGACTCATTAACTACTGGGGTCTCCCAAAAGCTACATCTGTCAAATTGTAAGGGGGGGGGGCAGCGGGAAATAAGCAAGGTCACGTTTGCTGAAAGCTGATAATGGGGATGTGATTATTTTTTGCTTTGTCACATTGAAAGGCAGTGATCCTTGCAAATCCTCCTGTTTTGACAAACGGTTTGTCACAGAAAATTTGCTTTGCAAAAGCCACCCCATCCTTCTGAAATCACCCAGGCTTATTTTACAGTTTGCACTGCACCAATTTTATGTGTAAAGGAGTATGCCACTAATTCTGTGTGCATAACTAAATCATTTCCCATGGGGGAGGAAATGAATAAGGAAGGCTTGTGAAGGCACTCTTAGAACCAAGATGCAAGATTCCAAATAAGAAAATGTTGAGGAGAAAGGAGTTGCAAAAAGTATCAGACATGATAGGCTTCAGATGTGCTTAGAAATAGAGCAGTGTTTCTTGTTTTGGGATGCATCGTCCCAGCAGCACAGAAACTCAAAGAAAACAACACGTATCTCTGAGTGCCAGTCCTTAGGCAGTTAAAATGACTCCATCATTCACAAGATCAGCAAGCTTGAGGGAACCACAGGGTTTGCAAAACTACAAAAATAAGTTTAGAGATAATCCCAAAAACATCTAAATTAGGACTGGCCATGTGCTCATTGGGTAACGAACACTTATTAAATATGGGGGATATGCCCCTCTCTCTGGGATGGTGAGTCTGTGGCCCTCCATATGCTGCTGGTCTGCAACTTCAATCAGCTCTCACCACTGGTCATACTGACTGGGGCTGATGGGAGCTGGAGTCAAATAACACCTGGTGGTCACAGGTTCCACATTCCTGGTATAAAAGTAAAGAGAACACAATACTGTAAAAAACAAACAAACAAAGCAAAACACTGGAGATAACATACGTAGCATAAATCAGTCAAAGTCAAATGCTACGTGATGTTTTAATAGGATACCCAGATGTAATATAAAGCACTGTACTTTTGCAACGAAAACATAAATGGCAAAAGAATAGGATTGGTTCTTGCTGGCCGAGGTCACTGGGCCATCTACGAACACATGTAACTTTTTACAATAACCTGTAAGATGTGCTGAAAAGACATACGATACTTCTAATCAGCAGTAGGATCAGATTCTGTACCATGCATAACCTGGCTTTGACCTGAGCAACGCCATAGGAAGGTAAACAAAAGGAAGAAAAGACTTCAACAATGAGCCTTGGAAAGGATGGATGAATTTCTTAAACACTCAAAAGATTCCTTGAGACAGCCACTGATAAAAATATGTATTTTAAAGCAAAGAAACAGAAAAAAGGAAAAGCCATTCCAAAATAATTTTAACCCGTAATGAAATGGAGCTGCAGCTTCCACTATTTCACAATTAGTAGTGCAAATCAGAAGAAGCCACCTAGTACTCAGCATCAATCAAAGGGGCCAACAAGCAGGAATATGTACCAGTCAAGATAGCTCTAAGCCTTATTTTCCATGCCTGTGGTTGCAACCTGAGAAAACCTGGGCTGTCATTGGACAAGAAGACTGTCACATTCTGTGATACTTCATAATGTTTTGCCTTTTCATTGGCGGGTGATATTTTTGTACCACATAAGACCACATAGATGGAATCTACATACGTTAAAAACTTTGTGAAAATTGTTGTTTTTTTTGTTTGTTTTTTTGAAAAATGCATTGAATTAGCTATAGCTCACTGTTGCCATCTACTGTCACAATTGTATATTGCACTTTGCAACACATTCAAAACATTTTATTTGCAGTCCATGGTTATGATGCTGTTTATTAAATGTGACCAAGTGTTTGCAACATACTTATTAATTATCACATTTTCCATTCTTCTGCACAAGAGTCTATTGGTCATGATTGTTTGCATTTTCCATTATTGTTTTCATTTTCCATTACGGGTGCTCTTCTTTATTGGCTTTTCTGCTTTTTCCTGGCTTTTTCTCTCCCTTCTTGTTGACTTTCCATACTTTAGTTTTTCACCCATCAAAAATGTAGACTTAATAAAATGCGCCGGCATGAAATTTTTGGCATGACTTTACAAAACAGCAGACTTCACTGGGAATTTTAATAGGATAATATTTCACTCACTTTGATTGTACACCGGCCTAATAGACCTCTGCACAGCCCTTAATGTGAGAAATCGAGCTGGACTGTCTCCCTCCAGAGTGCTGAGCCCAGTGTTTCTGTGTTGCTAGTGATGGCAATTCCCCACCCCCCTAAAAAAGGAAAGGGTGTGTAGATACCAATAGCAACTTAGCTTGACATTCTTCAAAATGGCTCCCCCCCCCCTAATATGAGCTTTCATTCACTGTTCTCTTATTTTCAGAAGGTGAAAAGCAAGACTAGGAGTGGATGTAAAGCACTGAGTAAGAAACCCATATAAAGTTCAAGCTATCCCAGGGGCATCTCTTATTATTAGGGAAAGTTCCTTATCTGAAGCAGGGGAAATTAAATGCTTTAATCAAAGAGTTTCTGAAACCCCACAGGCTAGGGCTCCCAAAGCAAGCAGGCTCTTCAAAACAATTCAGTTATCAGCAATAACTCTGCTGTACTACAAAGCAACACCCGGAGCTTCTAGTGCAATCGGCAGTGGATTCGGCCAGAATCCCAACAAGAGATGAATCCATATCATTTTACAAAAGTGGTTTGTTGAAAATGGAGTTAGACATGCTGCCCGCACAGGAGTAGTCTACCCTTTCATGACACAAGCCAACTGGCCAACCGGCCTGCCATACTCTTTTCTGGAGGTCTGATGAGTTTCTACTGGACCATCACATCTGGTTGGGACCTAAAAGGAATCTTTAGGTGCAAACCCTTCACTGCTGTGTGATCTTATCAAATTGCACACATAAAGTGTCAGCCCAGCAGCAATTCATGAAGCCAGGTGGCACAGCCAAAATGCTTCTAACAAACCTCCAACCCTGTGTCTTGATTTGAGTCTAGCTGCTGCCACTGGGAACAGAGCAAACACTCACTCCAAAATGGGAGACAGTGAGGTTTAACTTGTCTGGCCAGTGCCCCGCATAAAACGAGTGTGTGTCCTGGAAGACAAACACACACAATTCTTCTGCAGTGCAATGGTGCCTTGTGATAAACATTCAGGGACTTCTCGGCAGATGAGTAAAACAGGGGGGGAAGAGTTTCTGTCGGTGAAGAAGCTGAATTCCATGCCGAGGGACATTCAGAAAGGAAGTGAAAATAAAACTGCCAATATCATAACACCACCACAAATCAATGGCGCAACCACACGGAATAAGGTGTTCATTTCTATCGTAGAGCTGAGAAGGCTTCAGCAAAGGCAACTGGAATGATAATGAGGCTGAATCAACTCCCGTATTAGGAAAGGTTAGGGATTTGTTATTTTAGAACAAAAATGGGTGTAAAAGAAAACATGGTAAGAGGTGTATAAATTTAGGCATCGTGGAGAAAGTGGATTTTTTTTAAAAAAAATCTCCCTCTCTCATAATACCAGATCCCGGGGTCATACAATGAAGATGAACGTTGGCAGATTCAGGGCAGTCAAAACGAAGTATATCTTTACACAGCAATGGCTGGACCATGGAATTCCCTCCCGTGACATATAGCAATGGCCACCAACTTGGATAGTGTTAGAAGGGGTTTAGACAAATTCATGGAGAATTAGGCTATTGGATACTTTGGGAAATAGGATGTTGGGCTGGACGGGCCATTGATGTGACCCAACAGGGCTGTTCTTATGTTTGTATGAGCTGCAGCCCTTCTCCAAAGGGCCCCACACCACCTGCCCACAACAATCGTCTTTGGCATCCACAGTGTGAGAACATATTTTGCAACATGCTATGGAGGCTGCCTTTCTGCAGCAGCCTTAAGAGGATGGACCAGCAGCCCCAGCATCCTGAGCATTGGGGATGCCCACCTGCCTGGTTTTTCACAGCCAAAATGATGATGATTATTATGATTTAGGCACTCTGCTCTCCGCTCTGAGCAAGCCCCGGGAACAGTAAATTTGGAATAGCTGAACCTCATGTTGTGCTTCTTTCCATTCAAAAGCATCAGATAACACAACAGAAAGTGACTAAAGATTTTAGAAAAATGTAATGAGGTGCAAAAAAAAATAATAGAGAAAAATTGGAAACCAGGGATGGGGGTGGGGGTGGGGAGTATGAGGGATCTAAATAATCCCAGGAGTGTAAAAACTGAAAATGATGTGAATGTATAAGAATACTGTTTAAAAAGTGAAAATAAAATGCTTTTCTAAAAAGTGACTAAAGATTAACATTGATCGAAAGAAAGTAGCTGTAGTTCACAATAGCTCTGACATAAAAAATGAACAATAGTCAGGAAAAAGGCAAGTACATTTTCCTACAGAAGTGCAATTTTATTTAGTCATAGGAGACTTCCCCTCCTGCCACACATAGGCATGCTGCAGAATCAGCCAGACCCAAGTTAGCTAATGAGGTCCTGTGTTCAGCATGCTTCCAACCTTCTATATTTCTCTCCTTCCCTTTGTCTCCTTCCCATGTGTGTCAATGAGATGGGAGTCTTTGGAATTGTCACTGGTGTTTGCCACTTCTGCATCTGCCCATACTCAGAAAGGGTTTTTTTTTGGGGGGGGGTATTTTTGGCCTTGGAATGCTCATTTATGGATTAAATCTGCATATTAGGTGGTTGTGACATTCCAGTGTTATAAGAGAATTCCATTATTCTGCCCACGGAATGGTATGGATATAATTTCACCACTATTCCATTCCAGTCACAATCCTGCTCTTCCCATATCTGACTAATGCCTGAACTTTCATGGCACAGCTAAACCAGTGGTCAGCCTAGCCTCATGCTCCATAGTGGTGGTGGGGAAACCCCATAGCTACGGTAATTACATACCTTCAAGTTACTTTTTTTTTTTTTTAATGTTGACATGCCTTCTTTTGGAGGGGGATTTTTTTTTTTTTTTTTTTTGCATATGTTGTAGACATGTTCACATTTTTTGGTGTTGTTTTTTTTTTCTTGGCGCCACCCCCCACCCTTTGAACTCACTGGCTTTTGCTTCATTTGTCCACACTTGATGAATCCTGTGGGCTGTGGTGACCAACATCAGTCTGTTGCTGATGTCACTATACATCTGACATGATGACATAACAGACAAATATTCAAATCAGGTAGGTTGCCACAGCCAATAGAATAAAGTGGCAGCAAGGACAGATGAAGCTGAGCACAGCAAGGAGGGAGAAGAAAGGAGGCCTCAAGCTAAGCAAGAGGGTGTTGATGTTTTAGCCCAACAACAGAGTTTTGCCTTTTGGGGGAACTCCCAAACAACCGATTTCCAGCTCACGTCAAGATGCCAAGTCTGAAAGGCAAGTATTTTGGGAGAGGGTAATTTGTTCAACTGCATTGAATGTGCTGCTTTCGAAATGAAAACCAGATCACAAAATATTTGATACAATGCAAGGGCTACATAGAGGGGTGCTGTATTGCTCTGGGAGAACACTACGAGGCATGATGCTGTGAAGGTGACATGGCTTTTGCACCTAATTCCCCCTGCTTTTTGCCTTGCACAGCAGACGGCAGGGTATCAAACCACATCTGGAAAATACATGTGCACACCCTGTGAGACACACACACACACACAGACATCCGCACATTATAGGGCAACCAATCCTAACTCTCTGACAAATACTTCCATATGAGAGGCATGTATGCAACATGTTTGTTACATTTACATCTCAGGCGTGAACCTACAAAACAACAGGCATGATCCAACCAAACTGAAGCAGTAATACTGAGTTCAATGGAAGAACTAGCCACCTGCTTCAGTCTTTCCCATTGAAGTCAAAAGACTTGGAGCTGCTTTGCTTTCGGTGGATTGTGTGTGAAGCAAGCAAAACTAAGAGTAATATTTGGTGCACACAATCATCTGGAACAGCCTTCCCCAACCAGGTACCCTCCAGATATTTTGGACTCCAACTTCTGTCATAGAACTGGAGAGTTGGGAGGGATCATCCTCAATCATAGGCTGTGCTAGCTGGGGTAGATGGGACTTTTAGTTGAGAACGTTAGGAGGACATCAAGTTTGGGAAGGCTGTTCCGGGCAAACACCATAGCCATGCTAGGTCATCTTGCAGGTGGGACTACAGATGTGATTATTAACTAGATCAAAGATAAATTATAATCATATAATTGTACATAAAGACACAGTGCTCCTTTTGAGTTACTGTACTAAAGAAAGGCACTGTGATGAAACAGTGACACTTTCTGAAACACATTTACAGTATTATCCTACTTGATTGACATCAATGGAGATTGCTAACCATAAAATAAAATGTTATATTGTTTTCAGGATTCTGCATTCCACAAGAGACAGGAAAAACAACAACATGGCAGAATTCATCCATTGACTTTTAGGTTCTATTAGCAATACCAGACTAGTTATTGCGGTATGTGGTTTGGCCTGACAATGCCAACACAGTATCTAGTTTGGTTTCGATAATGCCCACAGTGTGCCACTGATAGTGCAAATGGCTGTGTCCTTCCCACTCATGTCAGTTGAACTTGCCTTGTGTTGCGATGTCACAGTGTTCCACATTCCTGGCTCCTACTCGGCATCATTAACTGCCAATGGCAGTAAAATGTGGAATGTTATAACATCACAATATGATGGAAGATCTACTAGGTAGTGCAGAGGAGGAGGAATTAGTTGCAATGGTGGCATTCCTGAGTTGTAGCCATGCATTTACCCAGAATGTCTAATTTGGTCCACGGTACATACAATTATTTTAATTCTTACAAATCTAATTTTCCATGAGGTCCCCTCTCCTCCTGTCTTATGCCATGCTATACTCATTTAAAAAAAAAATGTGTGTGAATAGATATTTAACCTGCTGACTGTAAGAATAAAATGTGTCTACATTCTTCATATTCTGAAAACAGGAATTATTTCTCTCTCACCCCACAGGAAAACATGAAAAAAAAATATGGCAAAAATTACACAAGACCTTCCCCCATTCTCTTTGAAACTTAAGCCTGGGAGACTGTGTCATGTGTTAGTGTTTCCCCCCCCCCCTTTCTCTTATTGTATGCAAGTGATGAGTACAAAGCTTTGAGCTGAAGTAGATGAATGGAGCAATACAAAGTCTCATAATTGCTTTAGGGGAGGGCGGAAGGGAACAGGAAATGTATTAAAATACTCACTTTGACGAATCTATGAAGTATATTACAAGAGCACCAATACTAAGAGCGAAGACTAAGACAACCTGCAAAAGTGAAGAAAAAGAAAATGCAATCACTTTAAGGGCTACAGCTGAGGCATTCATTATTCAAACAAACAGGAATGAGAAAACAGTGCAAGAAATTTCATGGTTCCATTTTAATTGCCTTATGCTTTACCAGAAATAGGAATCATGCTTGCAGCGCTTGACAAAACTGGGGACAATGCTGGAAACGTATACAACCAGAGCTTGCCAAAGATATCTGTGGGCCTGAGGAAGAAAATCCAGGTGGCATCCACTGGTGGTAATATAATAATAAACACGATAATGGACGATTTACTGTCCTTTAATGGTGCCCTAACACCTGCAACCTAAGGCAGTCTACCATGCCCTAATATGAATCATACAGACATCCCCTATGTTCATGTGATCTGGGGTTTTGTTCTAGGCCGTATCTTCTCAGGAAGTGAAGCCTTTTTGTCCCTGGGGTATGGTGCTCTCAGAAACATGACCACAACTGCAGAATACATTTTTCACTAAGACCTGTCAAAGCACCTCGCTGCTCTGTTTAATCCACCTTGGGAAAACCTCTTTGTTGACAAGAGGACGTTTAAACATTTTGAGAGAGGATTCCCAAGTAAGGCTTGTATGCCATTTTGTGGCCTATTGGATTATGAGCAGAACACAACAAGGTATGACAGGCCGCGGGCGGAACCTTGTGGGGTAAATAAGAAACAACAATGTTATTTGTGGGTAATTGTCTAAGTGACCAATCCACACTATTTCATAAAATACAGTAAAGACCTGAAGTATGTAGGATAGGTTTCACTCTGTTCATAAAACAGGCAGCTATAGGTTGCTTTTTATGGTCCTTACTTCCTAGAGAGAGTAGTGGTCAGCTACACTTTTTGTTTTTCATTATGTTCACAATAATATAATGTCAAAGGCAATTATACAAATAAAGCTTCATACAAACGGTTTCTTTGTGGTTTCACATTTATCCAGCACATTTACTATCACAGACAGATTTTACTACAGACAAAACATAACCATGATCACCTGTGGGTTTGAGACTCTGGCACCTGCTAAAAACATTCCTGTTCAGACAAGCCTACCTAGGTGCTTAGAAAGATGAGGTAATTTTAATCTGTTTTCATTTTTGGACTTTTGTATGTTTTGAAGTAGGGCTGTGGTTTTTTTTCTTGATTTTGCTGTTTCATCTTTTTGTAAACTGCTTTGAGGACTTTTATAACCAAGTGGTGTATAAATTTCATTAAATAAAAAATAAACTAAGAATTTTGAAAACGTATATGCTTTTGTGTGCACGCACACACACACACAATATATACATTAATCAATATACCACAGGCAGAGCTGCTAAATTATTTGCACAACTGAGTAAAAGAAAAGTACAGGATACTGGTCTGTAATCTATTGCTGGATGCAAGAAGGCTGTAGCGAAAGATTTAACTCCCTATTGGGTAGAAGTGGGATTAAAAAACTGTTTTAGTAGAGGAAGGAAGCAAAAATGTGTGGGATTTGATGATAATGAGCTAAAAACTGCTTGGTAATAACAGAAGTATGATTATAGAATATTCAAAGTGGGGAACAGAAAAGCCACAGGGGAAATGTTTTGTTTATAACAACATATGCTCAACCAGTGGATTTAAAATCAATTATAAAAATGAATATGCTCTGTCTCTCTCACTAGCCTATATCCTTTGCCCAGTCGCATACCCTCAGGTCGAAGCACCCAAAGGCCTGGAACATGAGTGTCCATCTTGCATGTCTCTTGCCTTGCTGATATCTTTAAATTGTCCACTTGTACCAGTGGTGTAGAGATATCATCATATGGAATTGCCAGTTTCACAAGCCAGAGCGTGTCTTGAATTGTACATGCCTCTCTCTGAAAAGGGCACATAACTCATGCGGGAGAGCAAATGCTTAGCAGACCAATGACCCCAGTTTCTCCAGATAAAAAAAATCTCAGGTAGGCAGACTTGGGAAAAAATACTCTTCTTTAAGACCTTGAAGCAATGATGCCAGTCAAAGCAGAGAATGCATGACAAACTTAATGGACTGTGGTTTAAGGCAGCTCCTTACAGTTTATATATCTCACAGACGTCAGAGCCAATTTGACAGCTGCATACATCTCTGCCATTTGTCTGCTGCTGAGACTGAGAAGCACACATAGCTTTGCCTAACAAAAATCAATACTTTATGCGTGGCGGGGGTGGGTCGGGTAGGGAACGGAAATCAAACCCAAAAGGAAATACTGTCCAGGGTCATTAAAAATCGCAAAGGCCTTGTGAATCTTTGCAACAAGCCCCTCTTTTAATGCAAGATACCTGAAACAGTGTGAGGAGCAGCAAATGAGTTTACAAAGGCTTAAAAAGAATCCTATCTGAAACAAATATTTCCACTCGACTCCCTAAATCAATTAGTTGGATTTATATAACTGCTTAGCCAAATCAACCACTTAGGAAAGTAACTCAGTCAGATGTGCATTTTCTATTTTGCTTAATTGACCCGAACAAATAAAATGCTTAAAATCAAAAGTTTTGGCTTTTTTCTTCTCCTTACAGAAATCTCTCAGAATTACAAATGAACCAGGAAAGGATTTAGGGGACCTAGTGCAAATAGGAAGAGGGGCTTCCAGCAGAGCAGTACAGTGGTACCTCAGGTTGTGAACTTAATTCATTCCTGAGGTCCATTCTTAACCCAAAACTGTTCTTAACCTGAGGCGCACTTTTGCTAATGGGGCCTCCCGCTGCCACCGGTGCGCTATTTCTGTTCTCATCCTGAGGTAAAGTTTTTAACCTGAGGTACTACTTCCGGGTTAGCGGAGTTTGTAACCCAAAGCATTTGTAACCCAAAGTGTTTGTAACCCGAGGTACCACTGTATCAGTTCTCTGATATCAGAGAATGGAGAATTGAACCGCCACACTCAGACCCCTTCAGGTCATTTTCCCTTTGGAGAAGTAGTAGTAGACAATTTCTCAGTGATGCTTCCCTTCTTAAAAAAAAAAAAAAAAGTTAAAAAAATGTTGTCAACAAAACAGTCTGCATTAACAAAAGTGTTTAGGCACACAATCTGTAGAGGAGCCTGGCAGTTACATACCTTAAGCCCTGAAGTGGGGAACATTTTTCAGCAGAACAATGGGTGTGCCTTTGTTTGAGAGGCTACATTTCCACCATGAAAACAGACACATATCTCTATCCCCCTTCAAGGCAAGCAAGAGAAATGACCATGGTCCAGGAACTTTAGAGGAGAGTGTGGCACGGGAACAATGAGGGGTGTATTGTGTGTGGCGGACATGGGCTGGTGAGAGTTCCAGCCGCTGGATAGAAAGTTCCAGAAAGATGCATTTTACTGTTGGGCCTGAGGTTTCCTCACCCCTGCCTTAAGCAAACAAACCCATCCTCCTTGGTCATACCAGGTCAACCAGGAGACCAGAAGTAGAGAAGGGATGTGTGCTTCTCCTCAACTATACCTACACCAGCCTGCTTCTCAGGAAGCCCTGCCAACCTCTTCAGCTCTGTAGCCCCTGCCCTGCTCAGAACTGCTATACACAGGCTCCAAGGTTTCATCAAACATGGTTAAGCAGCCCCAGGGAATTGTGGGCTGCTATCTGGGACCATCGACAAAATCAGCCATGCAATGAGGAAGAGACTGCAATGTTGTCACAAAACAGGAAATGAGTTATAACGGCAAAGGGTGCTAAGAAGTGTGTGCGGCATACTTATAGTCAATATAGGGTGTGGGTGTGGTGGGATCTTATATTGTGGTAAATTCTGCCTGTCTTGGGCCAAGGAGGAACATAGGAAGCTGTCATATACTGAGCCAAAACACTGGTCCATCAGTTCAATATATTCTACATCAGTGTTCATCAACCTTGAGTCCCAGATGTTGCTGAATTGCAACTCCCATCATTGTCAGCCAGCTTAGCCCAGTGGTCAGGAATGACCAACAACATACAGAGACCCAAAGCTGAAGAACACTACAATTTTTCAGACAGGGGTTTCTCCCAGTCCTACTGGAGATGCTAGGGACTGATCCTGGGCCTTATGTATGTAAACCAGATGTTCTCTGTACCACTGAGCTATTGCCATTCATATCATGACACCAGTTGAATCCCAGAACTAGTAGGTTTAGGAAACTGCTGCTCCCCACTGATTTTTTTAATATTTAAATACTCATGCATGCCTCTCTTTCCTCCCATCCTTCCGATCTAGCCAGTTCCCGTGGGTCTCATCCTGCAAAAGTCCCATGGCTTCCACAATCTCCTGGATTGGCTATCAGCCCAAAACATTTACAAAATGGCTGTTGCTATCTTGAATGCATTTCCTCAGAAGAAAAGACTTGATTTTGGCAGAGTTCCTTTCGCGGGCATGTGTGTTTCAGGATTGCGGCCTGCGTAGTTTCTGAATGCATTGTCAGAGGGCAGACTGACTGCAAGACAAGGCAGGGAATAATTAGCAGTTAACTCCCCAGAGAGATGGAGGGGAAAAACAAAGGAAAGAGAACCTCTGTTCTTCAAGCCATCATTCAGCTGTGTAATAACACTTTCTGAAGTGGGGATAACAGTTATTATATATGGTACACTGAAGCTCCATGAAGGCACAGTCCACAGAAAAGCTAACTAGGCCTTGCATTATTTTGTTTTTGTCTAACGAAAGAAAAACATTAGTTCTTTGGTGTACAACTTTTCTGCTCTGTGCACGTCAGCTGGGTAGAAATGATTTACAAAGATGCTTGTAAAATCCCAATCGCCAACAGATTCAGCCGTCTTCATATCCAGATTTGTATCCTCATTAGAGCCCTTTCATTCTAATTTTATGCCCCCATTTGAATAATGCTTTACTATTCATTTTGACAGAGCAGGCTGTTCTTGCGGAATCTGAAGCAGCCGTGCTATCTAAAAGGACTGGTGAACTGAAAGAAGAAGAGGAAAGCCATTTCTCAGGTAGAAATGGTGTTCTTCTTTTGTTGATTCTGGTGCATCGCAATGATTAATTGATACTTCGGCAGCCCAGGAGAGGCAGCTCACGCGACTGCTCCTACAACACTAAGGTCACAAAGAAAACATCTGCTGACATGGTCAAGGTGACCCTCTGTGGTTCAGGGTCATCAGTGGTGGAGGCTTTATAATCTACCTATAGTAAGATGGGAAGAGTGTGAGGTGCTAAGGCAGGGGGCGGGCAAAACTGTTGAGGAAGGCATTCCCTTGGGAAATAATCTGCATGGGGTGTCGCATGCCGGTGCAGAGCTGAGCTAGTTGATCACAGATGGAGCCAGGGGCAATTTTGTTCTGGATTAATTAATCCAGAATAAAAAATGGTCCTGAATCTATCATCTCAGAAGTAAGCCCCATTGGGTTTAACACCTACTCTCAAAAAGAGCATTAAAAGAAAAGAAACCCAAAACAGTGGATCAGATCAGCGCAACTGCTCATCTGGAAAGAAGAAGAAGAAGAAGAAGAGTTTGGATTTGATATCCCGCCTTTCACTCCCTTTAAGGAGTCTCAAAGCGGCTCACATTCTCCTTTCCCTTCCTCCCCCACAACAAACACTCTGTGAGGTGAGTGGGGCTGAGAGACTTCAGAGAAGTGTGACTGGCCTAAGGTCACCCAGCAGCTGCATGTGGAGGAGCGGAGACACGAACCCGGTTCCCCAGATTACGAGAGTAATCTTAACCACTACACCACACTGGCTCTCAAATTAAAGCAATTTCTTCTTCATTTTAGTGTGCTGTATAGATAACCCAGTGAACTAAGAAAAAGTGAAGGGCAAGATAAGGAAGGAACACAAGGAATGGAACCCTGATAGGATGTATATTTACATGAAACTGCACAATACATTTCTTGCCCACATAAGCAGGTTAGATGCTATGAATGTTTGGTCAAAACTAAATCCTATTGCATTCAGTGGGATTTACTCTCAGGTTAAGTGGAGTTAGAACTGCAGCACAAGGCTTCCACCTTATGCACACTGACCTGGGTGTAAAGCCCACTGAGTATTGTGGGATTTACTTCTGGTAAGTATGCCTTGCATAAGACAGTTGATGTAGAGTGGAACTCCATGCACGCTTTCCTGGCCACAAGCCCACTCAACTCAATGGCCTTAATTCCATGCAAAATTGAAAAACAGGATCAGGCTGTACTTCTACTGCTATATGTTCAACTTTCTCTGCTAATCTGCAGAAAAAATGTCAAGGCTGTGTACAAACAACATTTTATTATAGAATCCATTAAGACTAGGTACTTGTTGTAGTTTTCCCCCCTACATAGTCCACACACAGTCTAGATCTACTGCATATTTTTTTGCCCCTGAAAAGCACTTCTTGAGAAATTGGTTTTACTCTGAAAATAAAAGCACATTGCAGATTTGAGTCTGCGTTTCCCCTCAATATGTCCATTTTAAAACAGATGTAGGTGGTTCTGACAATGGTGCTGCCCAGTGAGTCCTGCCCAGTGACACTGCGGGTGGGCATATAACAAAATTGCAATCACCACTTCCTCCTTCATTTACCTGAGGCATGTGCAGGGAAGAAAAGGCATGGGTAACCTAATCAAGGGGAGGGTTTTCAAATGTGGCTGAGCATGCATGAATCCAGATTGAAAAAAACTACATGTTTATGCTACGATCAGGTTAGTGTGTATGCAGCCCCAGCCTTCCATTTACTTTCTTATTTTCAAAGCATTCTAGTCAGTGGCAATAATATGTATGAGTCAAGCCCCATGCTGGACTAAATTTCTGCAGCATAATTTTATAAGTATTAACACTAAGTATTTTTACACAGTTACATTAACTGTTGTAGGCATCTGTTTATATGCAGGATACTTTTTAAAAATGGAGTATATATGCACATAAAATTATACGTATCATGTGTATAATAATGCATATAATATGGAAGAGTTGTTTGTTGTACTATTAGCAAAACCATTCAATGAAACCCCTTCATGGAAAAATCCATGCAGATAAGCTCCATGTCGAGATTTTCAGAAAATTCCTTCCATACCTCTGATAGCCCCCACTTAGATTAAATAATCCAAACTCAGAAAGACAGTGGGAATCATACATAAAGTTCTTCTGCTTGAGTACAATGAAGTGCAGTTGTTTCGTAATGCAATAAGACCTAGCCTGCCTTTCATTTCAACCAGGGTATAATTGGTGATAGTGTGTACAGAATCACATAGCCATATTATTCTTTCTGAGTATGTTGCTGCTAGAGAGAAAAAGATTCTACAGATTGTAATCTATTGTAACCATAGCAATGGTTCCATCCTCTCATACGGCCCACAACTACTGGTGTGAAAGGAGGCCTAAGCGACCTATCCCCTGATAGCTATGGGTGAAGAATATAAGATAAGGTTACCAGACATCCCCGTTTCCCGGGGATAGACCCCGGACTGACAAATCAGTCCCCATACAAAATCCATTTTGTAACCTTAATATAAGAGCCTGGGCAGAAGATACTATCTAAGGGTGAAGATGTGAAGCAAATACTCTGCGTCCACTTGGAGAAACATGAGACATCTGATGCTACAGTTACACTCTTTGGTCCTTGTCACTCTGAACTCCTAGACTGGCCATCTAGCGGTCAGAACACTCCTCTGCAGAGTGTGTGTGTGTGTGAGAGAGAGAGAGAGACAGACAGACAGACAGACAGAGAAGGAATATGTACATTAATGTGCATGAGTTAAGGTTTATGTATGAAAGCGCTTCGATTTTCTGAACTATATCCAATACCTTACTGTGTCCTTACCATTTCCCCATATAAGATTCTCACAAGATGTTACTTCTTATGAGCTTTATGTGCAAACAATATGTTGCACTAATTTTGTTCGTTCTTCAACAGGTCTTTAACCGTGGTAAATTCTTAGAGGAGTAGACCACAATATGCTAAATTTCTTTTCCAGGCACCCAATGAAGCACCTTCAGCACAGGACCAGATGAATATGCCCAACTCCACTGAAAGAATAAGCTTGTGCAGATTTCCACACATTGGGGGGGGGGGAGCTGTCCCCAACAAGCACAACAGCTTATGTATTATAAATAAATAAAGTAATGAGTCCAATAACATTTTACTAGCTTATTCACTGAAACATGCCTATGATAGTCACATGCCCAGATTAATTTTCCTAAAAAGAAACCATTTCCCCCCTCAAAAAAAAAAAAAAGCTTTCCTGCCTAAAGAAAATATTTACCCTATTTAACTAGGTAAGTGCTTTTTACAAGCCCATATTAAGCACTTGCTAAACTCAACCAGAGGTTCATGGAAATATACTGGCTTAAGATATATACATTGCTTCTAAAAAAAATGTTCTGACCCCCTGCAACAAATTTTCAAGCTATCTGAAATTATTACATATAGGACACCCACCTGCACCCTGCCGCTTTTGAAAATGGCAAATAATCATGATCAGAAATTTAAGTTTGAATCTGTACTCCTTGTGCAAACATCATCTGTAGACATGGATAGAGTAGCTTCTTTGCAATCACTCAAACAAGCAAAATAATTTTCACAACAAATATATTCACGAAACAAGTTATAAATAACACTGCTGTGGCCTCAGCTTGAAAACTTAGGCTCACACTTGATTCTATGCATGTTTAGGCTGATATTCAAGGCACACTTATCTGGAAATAAATCCAGCAGGCCGTGCTTAACACATTTAGCTCAGCTGGTAGAGTATGAGACTCTTGATCTCAGGGTCGTGGGTTTGAGCCCCACATTGGGCAAAAGATTGTTGCGGGGGGTACCCTTGTGGTCCCTTCCAGAGTTTTAGGATGAGGCTGAAAATATACTGGCTGCAATGAAACCAATGCAAGACAAAGGGGGTCATGCATAACTTGTATACCCAAGTTAAAGTTGGATGTGTTGGGGGGGGGAACATGTGGAATTTACTCAGAATTACTATTATATTTTCAGAGACAATTCTTGATTTTGATTCTTTGTAGAGACCTGACTAATAGTGGATTGTTTTATCCACGCTCCAACAACCACCCTCTCCATCCAAATTATTGTCATTTGTTAGCTAAGTGATATGTGAAGGGCATGACATTTTGCAGGGGCGTAGGGAGAAAGCTGGGAAAATCCAACTGCATGAAAGCTAATCTCTAGTACAGCTATGCTGGGTTCCTCCCGTGTGATGCTGGGTGATTTAAGCATATTCAAAATCAGTTCTAACAATCAAATAAACTCATTGTAAGATTCCAAACGGAAATACCACAAGGAAGGGAAGTTGGTCCTCTAAAACTGTCGGTTAAAGAAATCAAGTTCAATGGTAGGGTTTAAAAGCTAGATGGCGGAGGAGGGAAAAATGCCCAAATATAGGCCTGGCATCAACAGCTGGCATCAAGCTGCCATGGTCTGAGGTAGGTTGGGACGAATGAATCAGTCTGTTTCTGGTCCATGACTATTTCTCATGTGTTCAGTCATTTCTATTCCATCCTGTTTCCTTCTTAAACTCTGGGTTGTTGTTGTGTTAAAAAAAAATACAGAAGATTTGCATTTAAATATTTTATATTCAAAGTATTTTATTTTATGTGCTATCATAATAAAACATATTTAAATTTAAAAGTTTGTTTTTAATACATATTTTAACTCAATGTATTCCTTTCTAAACACATTGAATGTGTTATTTTTATGCATTTTAGAACATGTTCCGAGCTGAGACATGTATCACAAATGTTGGAGATCACAGAATCATAGAATTGTAGTGTTGGAAGGAACCATGAGGGTCATTTAGTCCAACCCTCTGCAACGCAGGAATCTTTTGCCCAACACAACTCACAACCCTGAGATTAAAAGTCTCTACTTGAAAGATGATCACATGTATTAGTTTCAATCTATATATAGGTCTGGGTGGTGCCAATTAGTTCAGTCTGCTTAAAAATGTGGGCCAAACCACAGTCTCAGCCATCCCTAGCATTAGGTCCCTGACACTTGCCCTGGGCTACCAGGCAGCTAGGTCTTGTTCCCCACAATACCCCAAATGTAGCATCACTTGTGGGAACTAAATGGCAGCTAGATCCAGCCACCTAATGCTGCTCTGAGCATTGCTTCTGCTGCCATCCATCATCACTTCCAGGTAAAGCCACAATCCATCAACAGAGGGCACTTTGGGCAACTTAGGGCATCTTTGCCCAGGGACCCCTCAAATCTTACACAAGACTTGTAAAGATGGCCTTCCAAAACCTTTCCTTGTCTGATTATCACATGAGCAGCACTACTGTGAAGTATTGAAAAGCAGGCAGAATTTAAGATCATTAACTACAAGGGATATGCAAAACCTGTCTCTTTATTTCTATGGATTCTGCCACCTTCCTCCATGCTGAACTTCGTCACTGCCTGGTTCAGAATACAAATACAGAACACAAATCTGCCTGGCTTGTAATGCTCAGATGAATTATGAATCAACTGTCATTTCCCCCAGAATTTTAACAGCTCGGGGGAGAAAGAGAGATTCGGCACGTATGCAGAATGGGTCTTTGGTTGAAAGCCTACTTTTTGTCCAAGACTTTGGGCCAGGCATCCGAACGACTGAGATAATGCACAGCACTGCAATGCATAGCACATGGTCAGTAGAGAGACCAAACTCATGGAGGTGTAGCAGAGGGGCCAAGACCAGGAAATCCAGCCCCTTCGGTTCCCTCATTGTGTGAGCTATGAATATCTCAGGAAATGGAAACACCAAAGTCCTTTCCCGACTCAGGGCAGTGAGCAAGTCTAATCTGTATGGAATATGGGCAGGAATGGGGCGTCTGTGGCACTGTGACATTGTTGGGACTCCAACTCCCATCAGCCTGAGCTGTAACAACAATGATCAGGCATGAGGGGAGTTGGTAGCACACAGGCTGAATCCACAAATGGCATCCATCCAGTTGCCAACTCAACACCTTCTGCAAGCCTGAGTCTTGAGAGGTGCTCATGTTCTACATTAGCCAGAGCATATTCTGTGAGTCAGTAAGGAAACAACAAAAATGTATGAACAGAATGATTCTTCCATAACCGGCTCACTCCATTGGTTCTTACTAAAGGGGAAAACCTTTCTCACTGACTTAAGGGAAGCATTTTTTATAGTAAGTAAGCCTCCTCGAAAATAAACACTAGAGGAGATACATTTACTATGCCCTAGTTAAATTAGTCGTGAATAATTACAGTGTACTGTTGATCACATAACTGAAATAGCAAACACTGAATTGCTACATTGCTGAATTAATCAAGGGAGAGTGGGCTAATTAAGAGTAGGAAATCTGCTGGTAAGGCAGTTGAATAAAATGTGTCTGAAGGTCAGTTTTAGAAGGTCTTTTTGCAAAGCAGCTTTCTCTCTTCATTAGGGTTGTAGAAAAAAATGATAACTTTGCCTAAGAGAACAAGAAAACCATCATAAAGCCTATACACAGTTTGTGGAGTAGGTGCAGAATTGTGTTTGTTTGCTTGCCCACCAACCACGCCCTTCCACAATTAAGACTTCATATACCAGGGAAATGCATGCAGAAATAAATTAAAAAATTTAAAAATTGTCCAGTAGCACCTTAGAGACAAACTAAGTTTGTTCTGGGTATAGGCTTTCGTGTGCATGTGTGTTACCTTAATTGTCTTCAAACATTCTGCAATGCTTGTCATACAAGCAACCACACACACACACAAAATTGTATGTCTCTTCTAAAATCCGAGTTGCAATAATCCCCAATGAGGATGGGAGCAGTTCTGCTCTCCCCGTCTGCTATAAGGCTGAATGCACTCTCCCTAATTCCCTACAAAACCAGCAAGCACAGCAGGGGCTTAGTAAAGAAGGTGAGCTTCCAGCATGAGACCCTCAAATATTTTTCTCAACAATCCAGGGTAAGGGGCTTCCCTGCCCCCTTTCTTTTCTCCAAACCCTGGATGCCGAGTCATGTATCTGCAGTGCCTTAACATTTACAGTGGTACCTCGGGTTACAGACACTTCAGGTTACAGACTCCACTAACCCAGAAATAGTACCTCGGGTTAAGAACTTTGCTTCCGGATGAGAACAGAAATTGTGCGGCGGCAGCAGGAGGCCCCATTAGCTAAAGTGGTAACTCAGGTTAAGAACAATTTCAGGTTAAGAACAGACCTCCAGAACTAATTAAGTTCTTAACCCGAGGTACCACTGTATTGTATCTTGATCCAGGCTCTCCCTAGTTTCACATATTCTTTCGGGACCCAAAGAACATCCACCCAGCCCTCCTGTGACTGCCCCCTCCTTCTGAAATACAGAGGGTAGCAATAAGAGTGAGGGGGGTTTTTGGTGGTGGCCCCATTTGTGGAATGTTCTCCCCAAATAGAATTGCCTGGCACTTGCTATAATGTATTTTCACCACCAGGGGAAAATTCTCTTCTACCAGGCCTTTAAAAATAGTTTTTAGCAGTTTAATGTTATTTTACTTAACTCTGACTTTGAACTTATCACCTCTCTTTTTTTTTCTTTGCCTGTTCTGAATCTCCAAATGTTCAGCTTCATTAGATGACCCAGGGTTCTAATGTAATGAGAGAGGGAATTCCAGCCTAATTCTTGATATGTTTTCAGCAAGAAAACTGAGGATGGCACTTTTATTGCATTTGAGGGGAGAAATGGAGAAGTGCAGCTCCAAAAGGTGGATTTCACAGATAGGCAGCCACTGATATCCAACAAGATATCAGTAATCGTTTTAATCAGCCTGACTAGTGGCAAAAGTCTTCAAACACCTGTGCTTTCATTAATCTAGGACACCCCAAAAGTTGTTGAGCTATTTTGAAATCCTGGTAATTTCCTTGAAAATCAGGATGTATGGCAGCCCTATATTAATCTCTAGGCCAATGACAGATGACGGGGGTGGGGTGGGGGTGGGGACAGTATTATACAGTCATTGTTGCTCGTAGTACACATGCTCATTTTCCCCTGTAGCATAAATATCTCTGATCAAACAAGTTCTGCAAGTTTTTGATGTGTTTCAAAGGTTAGAGTGGGACAAAAGGAAATGTCTACATAATGACAGGTAACAATGGTGCTATCAAACCATCTTCAACTATCTTAAAAAACACTGTCTGGCTCCACCCTTCTTAAGCAATAACCTCTCAGCATTGAAATCCTTAAGGCCTGCTGACATGCACCCCTTGCCTGCAGTTCACAATTCATTTATTATTAAGGTATCCTCTCAATCGGTGAGCTGGTGGCTAGAAAGTCAATGAGATAACTGGGTCTTCAAAAAAGAGACAGTTGACCTTCACAAAATGATAATAAAGTACCAGTGTGAGAAATAATGACACAAACACAGCCACACACAATATACATATGCCGTAGATACACAGAGAACCTCTCAGTATCGCATTAACTCCACCCAAGACTTTTGTTTCTTGCCTTTGCTTGACCGCTTAATAGGATACAGTATATTAATAATTTCTCCTATAAATATTAGTACAATTCAAATGGCTACTTATGTCATATGAATCATTCTGGCTTTATGAACCAGTTAAGATCACAGGGGGAGAGGGGTTGAGTACCAGTCTCTTTTCACAATATATCTTGAATTTTCTACTCACTGTTTCATATCAATTTTCTTTATTTTTTTAGTGACTCTTGAAAAACGTGGGCTGACTGATACGTGCAATAATAATAATCAGACACATTACAGTATACAGCAATCATCAACATTCCATCTTTTAAATTTTGTCTGTTGTTGTAATAGTCTCCTCTGTTTCATATGCATTATAAAATGAAATAATAAAAAAGCTTTAACCACACACACACCCCAAGTCCCATCAACAGAAGTCCTTATTTCCACTTCATAGTAGTGTCAGAAGTGACCAAGGGGCCCATTTATAGCAAGACAGGAGATGGCATTGTTCCAGAGGCAACCAGGGCGGCATCTCGTCATTTCCAACCTTTCCATGACCTTCTAATTCTTTGCTGCATTAACAGCTGAAAAAGTAAATGGCGAAACGTAACAAATGTTCCATTTGATAATGTTTAAATAGACATTGCCAGAAAAGATAATGCTTACTTGAATGGAGCATTCTTGAAGCGAACACTATTAATGTACCTAATCTGGCTTTGTGCTCCCTTCAAAAAGAGGATTCTGTGCTTGTATAGCACATCCCTAAGGACTTCCTTCTCCAGTAATTCATTGCCTTATAAAAGGGATGGCTGCTAGGTAGAATAATGGTAGAATAACTGTATAACTTTGTATTTGCTCATTTATAGTTCCCCAGCGGATGGATTTTTGTTCCAGGACATGTTAGGCCTGGAATAAATCATATATCTAGCACTTGGATTTTTAAAACGCTTTTCATATTTTTCTTCTTTTTCAGCCTGTTTTCTGGTGGGAACCAAAGGAGATCCAGTAAGACTAGTGAAATTTCTCAGGCTTGCTTCAGAGATTTAAATGCAATTTGCCATGGCGATCTCCATTAAAAAAAACCTACAGCAACAAACCAGCACTGACAACAAACAGCAATAGTTGGGAATAAATGATGAGTTGGACGTGCTGCTGGAACCATTTCAATGTAAGTCACATTGGGCACAGTGGTCCCACCAGTGGAGGAATTCTCACCTTATTTCTCTACCACACCAGCCTCCCTCTACCTGGTATCTTCCCAGATTGTGTTGGACCCCAACATCCATCAGACCCAGCCAGCTTGGCCAATAGTCAAGGATTATAGGATTTGTAGTCCAACAGGACCTGGAGGAAGACTGTTGTACCCTGTACACTTGACAACTTGCAGCTGAATGGCAAGTTCCTAAAACAATGATGGTAGAAGAAGAGAAAGCAGCTGAATCTTTTCCTCTCTGTTCCTTCTCTGGCCTTTTCACCCTTAACCTTCAGTAGCAAGAAATGGTTGAGAGGAAATCCTCCTTCTTCAACAGCAACAACAGTAAAGCCGTCAAATAAAATTCATCTGGAAATTATATATTGCACGGCATCTCTATATTAGTTCTTAAATGTGACCTGGAGTTTAGAAGAATAGCTCAGTCAGTGGATCATAAGACTCTTAACCTCAGAGTCTATGATAAGCTTCAATATTATTCATTTTTTTCCAATTACATAATGTAGCCATTAGCTAAACAAGAAATTCCAAAAAATATTTCTACTAAGAAATGTAAACACAGCGTCTTTGACGACATTTATGTCAGCTAAGATGAAAAAGAAAGGCAGATTTCATTTTAAACAAGGAAAATCAATTGCCAAAATAGCAAAACTGTGGACGACTGATATGTGGGTTATCAATTTCCTGGCATATCACGAACAACTGGAAACGCCAGATTAAAACTAATACTAACTGCCAAGGCCAGGAAATGAGGCAGTGGCCAAAAAGCTTGTGACCATTTACTAAATGAAATTAAAAGTAGTAAAGTTTATGAATGAAACAACAGCAGCAATAATATAGCAGTTTTGTTATTCATACTGTTTCACATTTATTATCTCAAAGAGCAAAGGTAAACATGTTGCTATAAGAAAAAATTCCAAAGTCCATATTCAGATATTCTTTTTATTAGCCCATACAAAAGATATCAAAATACTGTTCACTACAGTTTAGTGTTTCCTAGAACTCTTAATAAAACTAGATGCTTACAACCCTGGGCAAGATGGAGGTGGGAAAAGGCTCCTGGTGTTTTTCACTGCATCCATATCTGCATCTGGTAACTTTTAAGATCATAGAATCATAGAATCATAGAGTTGGAAGAGACCACAAGGGCCATCGAGTCCAACCCCCTGCCAAGCAGGAAACACCATCAGAGCACTCCTGACATATGGTTGTCAAGCCTCTGCCTAAAGACCTCCAAAGAAGGAGACTCCACCACACTCCTTGGCAGCAAATTCCACTGTCGAACAGCTCTTACTGTCAGGAAGTTCTTCCTAATGTTTAGGTGGAATCTTCTTTCTTGTAGTTTGGATCCATTGCTCCGTGTCCGCTTCTCTGGAGCAGCAGAAAACAACCTTTCTCCCTCCTCTATGTGACATCCTTTTATATATTTGAACATGGCTATCATATCACCCCTTAACCTCCTCTTCTCCAGGCTAAACATGCCCAGCTCCCTTAGCCGTTCCTCATAAGGCATCGTTTCCAGGCCTTTGACCATTTTGGTTGCCCTCCTCTGGACACGTTCCAGTTTGTCAGTGTCCTTCTTGAACTGTGGTGCCCAGAACTGGACACAGTACTCCAGGTGAGGTCTGACCAGAGCAGAATACACTATTACTTCCCTTGATCTAGATGCTATACTCCTATTGATGCAGCCCAGAATTGCATTGGCTTTTTTAGCTGCCACGTCACACTGTTGGCTCATGTCAAGTTTGTGGTCAACCAAGACTCCTAGATCCTTTTCACATGTACTGCTCTCAAGCCAGGTGTCACCCATCTTGTATTTGTGCCTCTCATTTTTTTTTGCCCAAGTGCAATACTTTACATTTCTCCCTGTTAAAATTCATCTTGTTTGTTTTGGCCCAGTTCTCTAATCTGTCAAGGTCGTTTTGAAGTGTGATCCTGTCCTCTGGGGTGTTAGCCACCCCTCCCAGTTTGGTGTCATCTGCAAATTTGATCAGGATGCCCTTGAGTCCATCATGCAAGTCGTTGATAAAGATGTTGAATAAGACCGGGCCCAAGACAGAACCCTGTGGCACCCCACTAGTCACTCTTCTCCAGGATGAAGAGGAACCATTGATGAGCACCCTTTGGGTTCGGTCAGTCAGCCTGTTACAAATCCCCTGAGTGGTAGCATAGTGAAGTGTGGGATGAGCTAGCAGACATTCAAAGGAAGTGTTTTCAGGTTCCAAGCTGCACCGTGGCCTTCTGGGAAGAAGAAACACATAATGGCTGAGTCCCCCTGTCTGCAAATACAGCAGGCAGCTGTTACTCAGTTCTGCTTCCATCCTTAGGCAAAACAGATCAGTTCCTTTAATAGATTAAAAAAAGGAACAAAGAGAAACCATGTATTTCAACGTAGATATTTTAGGTGTGATGCCAGGTAAAAACTAAAGTCAATAGTAGTAAAGTTGGGTAGCCTTACCAACCACTAGGCTAAGCTACTCAATTTGGCTTCTCTAACTGCTAGGAAAATCTACCAAGAACTTCTTGGTTCCCAATTCATTCTCTTAGAGACACTATGCTACACCAGCTCTCAAAAGGACTGCACTTTTTCTGAACCCAATAGGATCTCATGAAGTTGTTTCTCAAGTGCCTAACAGGAGAAAGGCAGGTTATAAATAAAGTTCTGCTGAAACCAACGAACTAATTCCAGAGCAAATGGCAGTGGTCCAGCCCCCATGCACACATGTCAGGCTCTCCAACTGTTGTCTATGGCAAGAGGAAGGGGAAAGCTTTTGTGCAGTACAAAGCTGTCAAACAGGGAGAGATCCATGCTCACACAGAGCTCTGGATCACGGCCAATGCATTTAGGATCAGGGTGTCAAAAAGATTAAATCATTCCATCGATTTTATTTTTAATTGTATGGCACAGCCTCAAAAAGAAAAGAAAAAGCCCTGAGTCATGCTCACATTCTGCTGTCAGGTGCCCAGTGCTTTGTGTTTCACTTTGACATTTTTGCCTCATAAATTAAGCTTTAGTAGAATTTAGTCTTTCCAGTAAAATACATCCTTGGCAGAATACCAGGAGAGATTTCAACCTCGAAATATAAGTATAATATAAGTACATGGAGGAGGGATGATGATTACAACAAAGCAGGTGGGATTTTTAGGAAATCAAGTCCAAAAAGTGTCTTGCCATCATCATTACTGGTACCATATTCTTTACAATAGAGCAATATATATGGGTTTAAGTTAGGCATGGTGTCTCAGTGCATGTGTCTCAGTGCCTGTGCACTGTATGCAAAAGGTCCCAACAGCTCTAAGTAGGCCTGGATAAAGACCACCTGAAACACTACAAAGCTGCCACCAGATATTGTAGATGAGCAAATGAACCATCTTAGTATAATACAGAATAAGCATCAAAGCGGCATTTAAGTTGGCATTTTAAAGCAGCATCTTCCAGCAAGTCATGTTCACTGATGCAAGCCACATTAAAAGAAACAGGAACACTGCAAAAACATGTGAGTTTTCTTGCAGACTGATTAAACTAAAAGGGAGATTGTGGCCCATGGTGAATTTCTCTGAAGCTCACTGTTGCCATGATCCTTCTCTGGAGTTAAGGGAATGCTTCTTCACTCACATACAACCTTTGACGCCAGCGCAAAGATCTGATTATACATTTCATTCAGGAATTCGGCAGTAGCCAGGAAGCCCATTGAGCAGCAAGTGTGCATTGTGCTTGGCAGCTTCCAGCTTCCATTCAAAGCCTCCATAATTGGAAACCAAACAAGAGTATCTGCCCTGACCTCTAATTGGAGACACCCGCTTCTAACTCTGGATTTGATGCTGTTAACCCACCTTTTGTCTGTTAGTGCAAAAGAAGAGGTCTGTGCTTCCTTCACCTGGTGCTTAATTGTTTCATTTGTTTTGAGAAAAGCAGTTTTCCCCATAGTGGTATTTCCCCCTCTTTTTTGGCCTACCTTTCAGTATACTTGCACAGTTTTTACTGAAGCAAATGTGAACCTATAGATGCAAATGGGGCGCCACGACAGTTGTTTCTATTACACTCCATACACGTGGAATGGATGTGAAACTTCTCCACCTTGGACACAGAGGCCTGATCCAATACAGAAATTCAGCAGCAAATGCCTTTAAGGAATGCTGAGTTATTCCTTCCTTGATGAAGCAAAAATACAATGAAAAAAGAGTGCCAGCTCTGCAGCACTGGATACCTACGCTCTGTGTTTCCATGCTGAGAAACACATTTGCCTTCAAATGGTCTGTAGACTCGAAACTGAAACATCATTAATCTTAAGCAACATGCCACCAGGAAGTCTACGCTAGACGTGGTAGGCAGCTTAAGTTTGGGGTGGTTTTTATCTAGTGTCTTCGGTTTTTATGACTGACATTTTCAGCTTAGCACTAAAACAGGAAGCAGGAAATCTGTGGACCAGATCATACGAGTGACCTTGCTCTCTTGTTTCAGCCTAACCACTTCTCTGGCTTTGACAGCTATCCCTGGCTCCAGTTTTCTGCTGTACTTGTGCCAGCTCTGTTTTGACATCCCTCATCCACTTTCACATTGGACTGAAGGGAATCCTTCACTCTCCGCGTGCTCCTGCCTCCTCATCACAGCAATAGCTCTGTTCAGATTTTGTGTGCACTAAATATGCAAGGGAAGAGTTCTAGAGGCTCCCCATGCATTTTAGAACCCTTGAAATATGGGTTCAAAAGCACATGAGTAGAAGAAGCAGCTCACTTTGGGAAGCTGCTCTCCAGCTCCAAGAGGCAGGCCAGAACAACAAAAAGGGGGCAGAGGCAAAGCACTCATTCCTGCAGCCCCACCTTGCTTCTTGGCTGCACACACAATCGGAACATGTGATGGGGACTTGTATTAGTTCTTTGTGTGGCAAATCCATCCCACTCACCCTCCAGTACTTTTAATTAAAATGTGGGCACCCCTTTATTGACGTGGCCTGAATCCTCCCTTGCGTTCATACACAATTACACAAAAACTCTCCTTTGCTTTATGTGTGCAATTAATTCCTCTTACCCTCAGACTGTGCTTTAAGGTAAAGGTAAAAGTACCCCTGCCCGTACGGGCTAGTCTTGACAGACTCTGGGGTTGTGCGCCCATCTCACTTAAGAGGCCAGGGGCCAGCGCTGTCCGGAGACACTTCCGGGTCACGTGGCCAGCGTGACATCGCTGCTCTGGCCAGAGCCAGAGCCAGAGCCAGAGCCGCACACGGAAACGCCGTTTACCTTCCCGCTGGTAAGCGGTCCCTATTTATCTACTTGCACCCGGAGGTGCTTTCGAACTGCTAGGTTGGCAGGCGCTGGGACCGAGCAGCGGGAGCGCACCCCGCCGCAGGGATTCGAACCGCCGACCTTTCGATCGGCAAGCCCTAGGCGCTGAGGCTTTAACCCACAGCGCCACCTGCGTCCCATTAGACGCAGACTGTGCTTTACAACTGCCCTATTCCTGAACAAACAAAAAACAGCTGGACAAACCTGATAAGATGTTCAACGTGGGGGCGGGGGCACTTGGGCCCACTGCTTGCTCAGCTCGCCAACCTCCCTACAAGACACTTTACTTGCCCAGCCAATAAATCATCCCAGCTTCTCCCACCTATTTTGTGTCCATTTTCACCTCCCACCCCGTCATCCATGCCTCCTTCTCCCTGCTCCTTTTCCAGAACCACCCTCCCTTGCTCCCAAACCGTGGTAACCCACCTGCATCTTCCCCCTCCCACACATTGCAACTAGTAAGCACCCTCTTGACCTTATGCCAAATTACAAAGCCACCACCCCCTTCTATTCTGCAACCCCTTTCATTTTCGCCCCATTTCCATGCCTTCTTCCTCCTCCTTTTTTGCAACTCCCCATTGCACTCCTCATTTTTACCGGCACCCCTTTCCCCCCCCCCAATTCTTCCAACTAGCCATTGCACACAGACCACCCCCATTTCCATGCCTCTTCCTATTCTGCACCTCACTTTGCATTTATATATTTTACTAAATCTTTTAAGACGAATAGAATCTTAAGTGCAAGCCTGTCAATTCAGTTCTGTACTGGTGAGCACAGCATTTACTTGTGTGAGACTGAAACTGAAGTGCTATGCCGACATATTTAGGAGTAAGCCCCACTGAACTCGATGGCAGTGGCTTTTGAGTAGACAAATATAGGATCCTGCTATTGAAGGACCACACATTTCTGCTATTTGGGTCCCTGAAGCACAGATTCACACAAAGCGGCAAAACGTCCTTGCAGGTTATTAACAGGATTTTTTAATTTGAAGTGCATATGCAGAACAAAGGTACAGAGCAATAAATTTGCAATCTGTAAACCGTAGTCAGGGTGTGCCCCCCTTTATATAGATTTGCATAATAGAATACCACATGATCTCTTGTAAACCGAAAGTTTGGCACTTCCTATGTCCTTACATGGGCTTGCCCCCCCCCTTTCCTTCCTGCACCAGCCTCTCTACGCCATGAACCTCGACACGTGTTCAAATGTAAAACGTGATTTATACTAGTAGCAATCCTTCTCCCTTCAACTCGCCTCCTTGTCTTCATTCCCCCCCCCCCCCCGGTCTGGGGCTTTCAACCTTGCTCTTATCTCTACTGTCGAAGCTAGACATTCCACAAGGGACCCTGTAACATTTAGTCAAGAAAAAAGCCTTGTTCTTCTGGCTGGTGTTCTTCTGGCTGGTGAAAAACCTTAGGAAAAACCTCGCCTTAAACAGTTTTTGGGATCATATAGAGAACAATATTCTAATGGCCGCCCCTTCACTATGAATTACAGTTCTGCAAGACTGTTTATGAAACTCGCTCATCTTATTCTTCCACATAATGAAGGGCTCAGTCATTGATCCTTGGAATAATCTGAAATCTACATAGCTGCCTAATCCAAACAACATTGCGACAGCCTCCTGCCATCCATTTTAAGACTCGCTTGCTCTGAGAGTCAAAGGGGAAACATCCAGTTCAGAAAATGACATTTTCAGGGACATTTGAGATCCAGTATTTCTCTGGGTCCAGGGACGCAGGTGGCGCTGTGGGTTAAAGCCTCAGCGCCTAGGACTTGCCGATCGAAAGGTTGGCGGTTCGAATCCCTGCGGCGGGGTGCGCTCCCGCTGCTCGGTCCCAGCGCCTGCCAACCTAGCAGTTCGAAAGCACCTCCGGGTGCAAGTAGATAAATAGGGACCGCTTACCAGCGGGAAGGTAAACGGCGTTTCCGTGTGCGGCTCTGGCTCTGGCTCTGGCCAGAGCAGCTTCGTCACGCTGGCCACGTGACCCGGAAGTGTCTCTGGACAGCGCTGGCCCCTGGCCTCTTAAGTGAGATGGGCGCACAACCCCAGAGTCTGTCAAGACTGGCCCATACGGGCAGGGGTACCTTTACCTTTACCTTTACCTTATTTCTCTGGGTTAGAAATTCTGCTTTCATCATGAAAAGAACTCCACACACTCACTGCAAATAAAAATAAATAAAAGCAGGCACTCAAAGTAACTCTGTGTGTTAGAGAGAGAGTTCCATGTAGCTTTGGCAGGAACTAAACAAAAACTCATTACCAGAGGCACTTCAGGAGGCATTTGATCGCAAGGGGGTGCCAGCAGAGCATCACAGAGCACAAGAACTCTTAGTGCAAAAACTGCCCAAGTAATAAACATCAAAGCCCACTTCTGAGTGTTTGTCACAGGTTGTTCTGACACTCTGAAGGAAGCAAGATGGAGGAACAGAAAGAGAGCACACAAAATTGTTTCTTTTAGGATGAGTGCCCCTTACTTCAAAATATCCCATATCCACACAGCTAAATGGGATCTCCTCTTCTAGGCTCCTGCCATCCACCCTCACAATGAAATCAACAGCCATGGGTGTCTTCCCTCCTTGATGCACTGCTATTCTGGGGTGCTGTTTTGTTAACTTTGTTACCAGCTAGCTTATGGTTGTATTTTTGTGATTTTAATAGTTTTGGGTTTGTTTTGTTTTAAAGGCGGTATTTATGTAACCTGCCCTGGGACCATCCACTGAAGGATGGGCTAATTAATTACAAAGGTGTCTCTAATTTCATAGACTTTGATCCAGCCATTCTAGTGCAACATTTCCATTCAACTTTGCCAGGCCTTCTTTGCACCTCTCCAATGCTTATCCTAGTGGGGAAAGTCCCATTGCACTCAGGCTTACTTCTGAGTAGACATAGACTCATAGAGTTCTCAGGGACCACCAGGGTCATCTGGTGCCACCCCTTCAAATGCAGGAATCTTTTGCCCAATGCCTAGACTTGCGCTGCTAAAAGAGCACTTTTTAAAAATGAGCCAGTTGTGTGGCTTATCACTCCCACCTTCTCACTGGTCTGCCACCATCCTCACAAAGGAACTTAAGAGCACCAGAGCTCCATTGTAGTGGTGTGTTTTGGCAGCAATGGGGGCAGGAACTGGGAGTCTGGCTGGGGACTGCCAAGTGCTGATTGTTTATGAAGGTGGCCCTGGCCGATTCTGATCCAAACCAGGCTGGCAGTGCTTCCTCTGTGGCCTTGGGGCAGCATGAGGCCAGGTCACTGCAGGGTGGCATCTGGCGTGATAAGCATGCACAAGGGAAGTGGATGCAAGCAGCAACCAAGAGGTTCCTGCTCCTAACTCTGGCTCCACTTTCCCCCTCCGTGCCCAGCTGCACCCTGCTGCAAATAGCACACTGGATATCAGGCAGGCAGCCTGGCTTTCTATGGCAAGGAGAAGCAGGCAGGGGCAGGTGAGTGGAGACAGTGATGAGGATATTCTGGTTGGGGGGGGGGCTGAATTGGAAAATTAAAATTCAAGGGTACTTTGCATCAGAACATTTCTCAGTGCCCTGGAAGGTGTTCAAATTCACCATGCTTATTTTACTCACGTTTAGTAAACTGCCAGGCTCGCCACCTGACACCCATTCACAGCTCCTAATGAACTTACGGATTGGGGAACAATTCACGGAAAAACAAAGCAAACTGGGAAATGTTTTGTTTGGGAAAACTTTCTGCCCCGTATCACTCATTCAAGCAGAGGAAGGGACACTTCTGGTGGATGAAGGTGTCCCCTCCTGTTGGTGATGCAGGATTCCAAATCTCTCTCTATCTCTCTCCTCTTTCTCCATTGCTAGTAGTGCCATTGAAATCAGAAGCCATGACTGAAGGACGAACCAGGAAACAGGAGCAAAGAGCAAGATAGAAGTCAGGAATGAAGGGCAACCAAGGACACAGGGATACACCAGAACTCAGGAAGACCTTTTTCCTTGAGAGCAAGGCTTTAGCAGGCCATCTGACCGATATACCTTCCTGCCCAGGAAAATCCCTAATAATCCTAGCAAGGGTTCCAGTTTGGTTGGAGTAGCCCCCCGCCAAACAAACAGCTAGGGTTAATCCAACACCAGGTGCTTAAAATATTTAAATAAAAATTGCAAGCAAGGAAGTGGCATTTTCTTTGTCCAGAGCTGTCAGTTTGTCTATTTATTTATCTATATTTGGCACCAAATGATATTAATTTATTGCCAAATAAAACATAAGCACTGGCAGCCTGCTGAGGCAAGCACATTAGACAGGATTCTATTTCATCAAGGCAAATGGTCTCACAGAGCTGCCAGCAAAGCAAATGCACTAGGCATTCCATGTCAAAAAAGAAAAGAAGAAAAAAAATCCCAAAGCCACTTTTCTATATGCAACTAATAAATGCAACGGAATAGAACAAAATAAAAGACAAGTTTGAGCATTAGAAACTTCTGTTACTCTTCCATACATCTCAGAAATGCTGGGAATCAAATCAGCTAGCCAGCTGCAGCTTTTAAAAGATCCGAGTGTGATTCACATGAATACAATGTCATAGGGAAATGGCAGATGTGAAGAAAAGCACATGGGGTTTTTCGAAAGGGAGGAAGAACTTTTTTATCAGAATCAGCCTTTAAATATGCCTTCTTCTTCTTCTGTTTCTTATGCTTCATTGAATCAAAAATGATTTTTAAAAAAAAACTGAGCATGAGCTAGCCAAATGGTAAGTACTTTTGAATCATATTAAACACTTGTGCAAATTCCATTTATTTCAGTAAATGTTTAAATCTTTGTGTTCAGTGGCAGAATATCTTTAAACACCAGCTATTAGGGACAGAAAGCCATTTCATTAATGCTCTCTTTGTGGGCTTCCAGAGGCAACGGAACAGCGGCTATTGAAAACAGACTGCTGGATTACCTGGGACCTGGTCTGGGGTCTGTGCACACAGTTTACCTTTGAAGCACATTCTAACTTACCTCACAAGGTTGTGGTGAGGATCAAATGAGGAGGAGGAGAACCACGTATGCCAGCTTGAGCTCATGGAGAAAAAATGTGGGGCATGAAATGCAATCAATCAATATTCTTTCCCACAAAGAATTCTGGGCAATGTAGTTTACCCACCACAGAGTTACAATTCCCAGCAATTAACTACAGCACCCAGCATTCTTTGAGGGAAAGTGTGTGCTTCAAATGTGCTCACAGGAATAGTGAGTACACAGCTTAACTCTATTTCCAACAGTAGCCCGGTTCCAACAGCAGCAAGGCTGCACCTTTTTATACAGGGGTAGTCAACCTGGTGCCTTCCACATCTCCCATCATCCCTGACCAAGGAGCCACAATGGCTGGGGATGATTAAAGCTGGGAGTAACAACATCCAAAGGAATAACATAGTGCGCCATTGCTGCAACATGCACTCCAGTTAGTGCTTAAAAGTAGTCATTTGACTGCTTATAGGTATGTATTTATTTTTTTAAAAAAAAACCATTTTGGAATAGCAATAAAAATAAAATAAAATGGAATTAGGTTCATAAGCCCTTATAAAGATTGCATTATGCAGCTCTGATGACACTGTCATTTGAGTTTCTAAGCCTGACATTAGCTCCGATTTTAAAAAAAGGAAGAAAGAACTGTCTCACTGTCTTTTACAGATGCTGGATAGTTTGAAAATACAGCTGCTTATATAACCAGAAATGTTAAGTCATCCAGAAGTAGCTTCCTCCCAAAGGGCAGCCAAGCTTATTAACTAGCAGAAAAGTAAAATAAATAAATGCAACTCCTTCCTATACGAGTTTCCATTTTGCAAAGGGACTCATTAGAATTTGCTTTCTAAAACGTTTAGTTCATTGTTCCAAAACAGAGAAAGAATAGAATCTGGGTGGGGCATATGAAGGGAGAAGGAAGGGGAAAACAGGGAGTATTTGCCTGAGGCGTTGTATCAGGAAGGCAACACAACGGGGAACACATTAGCAGGTTGTAGTTATTGTCCCAAGCGCAATGGAGTGTAATAGCATGGCAAGGGAGTTGATGAATAATGCACGGCATCAGGACAATTGTCTGCTTTCAGTACAGTGACTGATTCATCAGCATGCATATAAAAGTTACCATGCAAGTTGGATGAGGTACCATGTGAGGGTTTCTGCAAATGGTCTGCAAATGCTATGGAGCAGGTGATGTTCTCCATTAGCTGAAAACTGTTTGCTGTGTTCTCAGATGTGTCTACATCATGAGTCGCTAACCTGGCATTTGCAGAGACACACCAGGTTGTTTGCCCTCGTGTATTACTATTACTATTATTGGAATAGTAGGAACTGCTTTCACCCGTCGAGGAGCTTTTCTGAATGTGCTCAAGCATGTTCCATAGGTGTGACTGAGATGCACTTGCGCAAAGACAGGGAGGGAGGTTTATGTGTGGTCTGTGAGAGAAAGGAAATGATACACTTGGGTGGAGAGAGAGGGTTGTTCTGTATGTGTGGGGGGTAGGTGTATTTGTGAGGTGTATGAATGCGCATGAGAAAGAGAGATGCATGTTTGTGTTTAGCCTGTATAATACCATTTATCCAACATTTATCTGATGAAAAGAGGGGTGTCCTAGTCAAGAAGAAGAAGAAGAACTTTACTATTTAGATCCCAACCATCTAACTGGGTTACTCCAGCCACTCCAACATATATAAAAACATAATAAAGCATTAAATATTAAAATACTTCCCTATACAGGGCTGTCTTCATATGGCTTGGGGGGTTGGATAACTCCATACCCTCCCATATTTCTCCGATGAAAATAGGGTGTGTGGAAGAGAGACTGCACGTGGTATTGAGGGAGTGCAGAAATGACTACACGCTTTCTAATTTTGTCTTATGCCATGGCTCCAACAGCCATGTCACACCCACATTGGCAACCATTTTGTGACTGACGCCCACAGCACTTCTCGGAATTTGAAATCTGCCTGCAGGTCCACAAAGGCTGGCAATCCCTGGTCCACATTTTCAAAGATTGCACATCAGGGGTTGAACAACCTGCGGTCCTTCCAATGTTCTTGTTCTTGTTGCCATTGGTCATGCCAGCTGAGACTAATAAGATTATTCTGTTTTTCTGATCTATAGGAAACAGAGTATTTTTAGCAGACTTTCCGACTGGGTCACTTGACTATGACTTGACGGTCAGTTCCATTAAATTCTTAATAATATATTATAGCTTTCTAACGTGACCATTTCACATTAACACAGAGAGAGCCCAAAAAGTTTACACTCTTAAGATTTCAAGCAGCACTGTTTTCTGACATTCTTGCAGCCTCAAAAATTGCCACTTTCTGCCATGGAAAGTTATCTAAATTATATTTAAATAGGCCTTCACAAATCTAAGGCCATCAATTCAAACAGTATTACAGGCAGAGACTGAATATATCTTCAAACATAATGTCACCTGCCCATATATTGGATGTCTTGGTTAAACAGCTTGAACTGCCTAGAATTGTTTTATTGCATTATTCCTTGCTTGTTGGACTCTGGCATGATGCCCTTTGATCACTCTAGCTCTCCACTGGGAAATCACAATGTGCAGAGGATCCTGACTCAATGCATTACTTTCAAGGCTTTTTTCTGTTCCACAGTTATATTACTTCAATCTTCTTTATCATATTTTTAAAGATAGATATTAATGAGATAGATTCAGGACACATTTCAGCATTATTAATAGCAGTAAAGCCTGGTAAGAGGAAATCTTCAAGTAGCCCAGATATCAGTCAGTGGTACATAAATAGTTGGAACAGCATTTTCTTAACCAAGAAGGATCTAGGATAACAGGGTAAGTGGATAAAATTTTTTTACTGAAAGTTTGTTAATAAGTTATAGGAATCTGAAATTTCAAGATATTATTAATCTATATTGCTCTGTTTAAATTAATTTGAATGCTTTGTTACTTAATGGGGTTGTTTTCACATGCTTTTAAAAATCTTTTAAATTATTATAATGATTCTTTTTCAAATGTCTCCAGTTCCAGGATTCTAAACTCAACAACACTGATGTTTTTTGACCTCGTTCTTCAGAATATTTATACATGAAACATGGATGACGGACATAGCACCGAGGCTATTTTCATTGCAAAAGCTGTAATGGAAAATAAGTGGGCAAACGAGTCTTTTCCAACATGGCATACATACACTGTAGGATAAAGTATTCTGAAAGGGGGTGCACTGGCAGGAAGCCATTTTGAAATCAGTGGGGATGTTGCTGTTGTTGTTTATAAGTTTCTTGGTGATAAGGAGAAATTGTGAGCTGCATGTTTCAGTCTCCCGTGGGATCGATTTAGAACGTTTGCAACCACAACTGTTAAACAAATTATATTATTTTAGAGTGAATCATGAGCTGGAATTTATTTATTTTTTGACTGGATTCCTCCTCAAACAGGTAGAATAAGACCTGAAACACCCTATCTTTCTATCTGCATTTCTGATTGGAAGGAAACCAGGTTATTACCTATCCATCAAAACCCCTTCCAAGGTTATGCCAATGAAGCCAGCTTAATTATAGGAACATTCTGTGGACTTGATTAAAAAAACATGGCCACATATGGCTAAAAGAGCATTCAGTGCTCAAGGAGGGGGAGGCCAGATACTTAATTAGTTTTCAAATGTCACTGCAACAAAACAAAACTCCAAATAACAGCGTAACAAAAACTGGCATGTCCAACGGTGAACCTTTACGTTGTGACACTCTCTGATGCCTCCCCCCCCCCAAGTTTATTTGAAGATTCTGCTTCCAAAATTTGAGATTTGTAAGCTTAGTGTCTATCTTCTCATAGGCGCTGCTTCTGGAAGTTTTCGGGGGCAGGAGAGGATGCAGCAGATGGGAACCAAGGAAGCCCTGTGTATTTAGAATTGGTTATGTATTGCTGGCAGTGTAGCACAGTGGCTAAGAGAGTGGTCGACAGCAGGAGGAGGCCCCCGCCCCAGTCAAAAGACTTCACCTCTGCCACGGACTCACGTAGGTGGCTTTATGTAGGCCTGCCTCTTGCAGTTTGCAACATAAGGATATATATACTGATGTGCCTTACATGGTTCTTTTAAGGTGAGTAGCACAAGAAAGTGTGTAGGAATTGCTTTGATAAACTGCTACATACATGTCTGGGCATTACTTGTTTGTTTAAAACAATTATATGTCGCTCTCTGGGAAGCTTACAGTGAGAAGTTAATATATTATAAAATAAAATTTAAAATCAAAGAAAGTGCAGAACACAGAAGCATTATTCATTAGTGTGGGCTTATCACTATGCATGACCACAGCTCTGTGGAACCACCTCCCCATGACCCTGTTCCATGGACACCCCCCCCCCCATTATAACTTGCCAGTGTGTGGGAGCCATAGATTTCCTTTTTCAGATATATTAGTGCTAGAAATTTTCTTCAATATTGGGACAAGCCATGCTATCAATCTATAGCCAGGTCCTACATATGTTTCCTTCAAGCCCTATTGAGGTTCAGTGCGACTCACTTTTTAATGGGTGTGCTTAGGATTCCAGCTTTTGTGGAGACAGGGTTTGAATGCAGCACCTAAAAGGTACAGATAAATTCCAGCGCAACCCCAGATGTGACAAGGATTATGAGCCCCAGATTAGCAAACACGTTTAGTGGCAGATTTTTATGCAGTCAAAGACCAAAGATTCCCATTGATTCACTGCAGGAAAAGACAGCCTGCTTATATTAACCAATTGTCCAGTTTCCAAAAACAAGCATATTGTACAAGAACGCTGGGAACTCTGGACTGGGCAGAGTGGTTTTCTTACCATCACCCCCTTTAATTGCCACCATGGTGGTGGGAAGTAAGATCTCCCCACCCCTTCCTTCTCAACCCTCTCCCAATATTCCCTACCTCATTTGTGAAATTTCATGGTGGCAGTGAAGTAAATGGGCAGTGTGCCAGCTGTTATCATGGACTTGCATAGCAGTGCACAAACAAACAAGCCAAGACTACATTACAAATGGTGAATGTTTTAAAGCTTAGACTTTAAACCCTCTCTTCCACCGCCTCCTACCGAGATTTATAAAAGCTAAACAAGGAACTCTATGAAATTATTCCTTTAAAAGGCAAAGGTTTTTGAAGAAATGCCATCAGCCATGCCCCTTTAAAATCAAATTCGCTGCATGGCAAATAAACAAAGAGCCAGCCTGTCTCTTCAATCACAACTACCCTTTCTGGCTGGAAACCCCCAATGTCTTTGCGGCAGCTTTTATAAATAGATCTTGACCTAGATATCTTGAGAGCAGGAATGCCCCTTAAAGAGCCAGAGTTAAAAGCATTACCTGCCTGTGGATTAGAGCAGACAAGTAATCACGTTTTATACCCAGCAATGACCTTCATCTAATGCAAATGCCACCTTCACTTAGGAAAGTACCTGAGCAAGATAAACAGTGCCGGTAAGCAACACATCTAATCCAAAACACAGAGCTCAGCAGATTGAGGAGCCTCATGCAAAAGCCATGCTGTTTATCTATCACTCCTCTTCGGTGCTCAGGAAGATGGATGGATATGCTCCTTGGCAAGTTTGGCTCTTAATGCATGTTGAGTTCTTGTCACTGTTAATAAGCCTTAGCTGTATTTGGGGGCAAATTCAGTGCATCTTTACTAACAACAAGTCTATCAACAGATGAAAGAGACTTCTGTTGCTTAATTGGTTAAGAGACAGGTGAGTAGTCAACCATGAATCGACTGAACTTAAATAAATGTGCATATTATTTCCAATACCTCAAATAGAACTCTTTTTAGGAGAAAGGGCATAGAGATGGGAACGGCCGTAGCTAAATGACAGAGCAAAACCTCATGTGCGTTAAGGAAAGTGGTAATTGGGTTAATTCCTTATTGGTTGGTAATGCTGACTCATGCCCCACAATGCACCTGGCTGAATCTGGTGGCTTTCTTATCTACGTTACTGGGCAGATTTGACAAGTAGCTTTGTGTATAAAAAAGATCAAGCGACATTGTACAGTGTGGGTCATGGTAGGAGAATAAAGGAATTGTTAAAGACTAGCTGTTGGAGCTACAGATTCATATGCAGATTTTTCTGAAGAGATCACCTGAGAGGAAGCTGGAGAACTGCCAGACTTCAGAACTCAGACTACTCTGTCAGTTGCAGGACTGGGAGCAACTGGAATTGCTTACAAAACCCTCTCTGGGACCAGAGAGAGGGGGGGGGGGCTTGTGTGTAGGCTGAATACAGAGTGTGTCAGCCACTTAGGTGAATGGACCAGTGGTATGACTCAGTATCAGTCAGCTTCCTGTGTTCCTAGAATACTGAAAGAAGCATAAGATAGCTTACAATTTAATACATAAAAATTCCTACTCATTGTTGCTGGTAAAATAAACATCTTATTCATTTCCTATGACAGCCTTCCACAATCTGGTGCTAACATACACCAACTCCCTTCCATAGGAGGCACTCCTAGATCCAAGGTCCCTTCACCCCCCCCCAAATAAAATATTGGAGGGAGCTGCCCCCCAGGTTGATGAGCATTGTCATTCAAATGGGCATGTTATTGATTATGTAGAGAAGGGCTTACCTAGCCCCCTCTCAAATATTTTATTCAAGTTGGCACCCCTGCTCCCATCAGCCTCAGTAAATATGATCAATGGTCAGAGATGATGAGAGCTGCAATCCAATAATATTTGGCTTGAACCAGGTTGGCGACAGCAACACACAGTACCAGAACTGTAACAAACAGACACCCTTCTTGTAGTCAAATGTGAGGAAGGTACATAAGTTTCTGCTCTGGAGAGGAGGGAGGTGGGCTGCTGAATTTCCAAGCAACTCTTCAGCAGAACAGGTGCTGAGAATTGGTAGAATACGAACTTCCGGGTTGGCGCCTCCGGCAATGGCGGAGTTCCTCCGATCGGGAGGAATTTGCTCCGTGGAAATCAGGGTCTGACCGCCATGTCGAAGGCGGAGACCCACTAAAATCACAGGCAGGAGAAGCCTGTGAACGTGGGATTCGGCTGGCACCTTTTGCGCCTCCCCTACTTGCGGGGAAACCCGGTTTCGGGGATCCGGAGCGACGTGGGGTGAGTGGCGCAGTGCTTCGAATTGACTGCTTTTTTCACGGAGTGAAGCCACATTGCTGTTGCCGGAGAGCACTGACTTTTTCCTGTGGACAATTTGACTTTAAACAACTACCCATGAGTAGAACGGAAAATTGGATTTACAAAAGTCTTAATTTGGTACCGAAACGGGAAGGTTTCAAACAGGAAGTCTGCCTTCCCCTTTTGTAAATAGATTGAAGCAAAGAAGCTGCAAGCTAAGGTCTTGGAAAGCCTTATGTAAAGGATTAAACTTCCATTGATTAAAATCATTAAACCCCCCCTTGGAAGCAGGAGAAGAGGGGGGGAGTTTTGGATCGTGTAAGCCTGCAGGAGAGAGTGATAAAAATTAAATTACCACTGCTCTGAACCTGGAAAAGGGCTGCTAGTAGATTGACGTTTTGGGAGAGTTCATTGACTGTGAATAAAACATGTTGACAGTTAGTTAAATAAGAGAAATATATTGTTTCCATTGTCCTCTTCTGCGTTTAAAAAGGAGGAAAAGTAACTGAAAATTGAAACTAACTTTACTTTTTGAACTGTGCTTGAAAGGATTGATACAAGTGGAGACTGTTTCCCTCTAGAGGGAGCTTTGGAAACTGTTACAAGAGTGGAGCTGGGGAATCTCCAGCTGCAGGATAAGAACTGTGAGAATCAGGGATTGACCTTGGACCATTTAAGAATGTCGACAGGAGAAGCCTTAGTGACTGCATTATGTAAGATAAGCTATTTGTTGGAACAGCTTCACAAGAAGACCGATGTTATGACTACTAAAATTGATAACTTGGGACAAAAAGCGATTAATTTGGGACAAAAAGTGAGCACCAATACAGAAATTATTCAGGATTTGGTACAGGAATCTATTTCAGCAGAACAAATTGTGGAGAAGGAGAAGGAGAAAGTTGTTGTTGTCAAACCTAAAGTAATACAAGTGGGAGCCTCAGCCTTACAGAGGCAAATTGAGGACTATAAGTTGAGGCCTTTTATGATTGATTCTAGAAAAAGTCAGATTTTGAGGATCAGAGCCCGGCCTGGACTGGAGAAGGAAAGCTGGAAAGATCCCTCCATGCAGGGATTAACTGAATTTTGGGACATGGACTTGGGTCAGGAGGAGACTGGAGTTCTGGGGGCCTTTGGATTTGGAGGAATCTTGAAACATGTCCTGAAATACTTTATGGATCTTAGCTTTAACTATGGAAATCTGGCTGACCTGTCGAGGAGGAATAAAAATATTGTTGGGTCAGAGTTTTCCCGAGATCTGCTCTATAGCATCAAAGAATATGAAGAAGACCTGCAGAAGGGACTTGGAAAAGAGTTAAGAGCCTCGGACATAAGATCTCCAGGTTGATGGACTGTATGGAGTTGACGGAAGTGACTGGCAGAGTCCGAAACCGGGGAGAGGAGATGGTGGAAGAGAATTGGAAAATTAGAAGTCTGTATATAGAAATACTGTAAAATTAATGAGTGATAGAAAAATGTTGGAATGAAATTTTATGGCCTTAGTAGAAATGTTATAAGGAGTTAAGCTTAAATATGTATATTAGTTTTAATGGAAATAAGATTAAAAATATGTTAAGACATTTATATGACAGAAAATAGAGAAAGATGGAAAGGAATTGCTGAAACAATTAATAGAAGTGGAACACAAAAAGGGAGGTGAGAGGAGGTCGATGAAACAAGGGAATGAAAGATAGAGTATGGAAAAGGTATGATGTATGTTTTTAAATTGTTTTTGTTTTGTTTTGTTTTGTTTATTGTGTTTAGTTTAATGTGTTAAGGTTGTGTTTTGTATTGTTTATATATTGTACTGTATTGTTTTTTCTCTTTTTTGTTTTCTTTCTCCTGTCTTTTTTCTTTTCTTTCTTTTTTGTAAGCTTTAAAAGTAATAAATATTATTTTTTTTAAAAAAGAGAATTGGTAAAATACATACATGCAGCAGCAGCAGTACACATGAACCTACATTATAAGCTGGGAGATAACCCCCAGAAATAGATTAGCTTTTTCTCTGAAGAAAAGTCCGAGAAAGCTTTCATACACAATCAGTGCCACAATCAAGCCAAACAGAGCTCACCTGCCACTAATAAAAACCTCGTCTAAGCTCATGAAATATCTAGTATGCCAAGTTTTGTGACAATGTAATGCTCATTCTAATCCAATCCAACCATCCACTGAGATAAAAAGGACCATCCTATCATAGCTATTATTTACTAGTTCTCACCCTTTTGGAAAGAACCCCAGTTATTTACTGGCCAAGGTCTCTGTAAAGAAATGGCTTCTACAATATTATTCTAGTAGTGAAATAAACCTGCTCTGTCCTAAGCATTAGGATTCAAAATGTTAGTGTGACTGTACTGAGTGATTAAGAAACAGAAGTGTCATATCATACAAAAAGTCAAATATTAAATTTGACTCAAACTGTAATATTTGACTTATTGTATGAAAGGACACCTCTGTCTCTTATAATCACATCAGTTTTAGAGATCACTAGGTAACGTTAGGCAAGCCACTGTTCTCTTGGCCTGACCTCCTTCCTCCCTATATAGGGATTCGAATACTGGCCAACCTTGCAGGCAGTGTCAAAAAGCCAACTGGAATAATGTATGTAGACCACCCAAGAAAAGTACAAAACAGCAGCAGCAGCAACAACAATGACTAATGATGATGACGCTACCACAGTAGCTCTACATAGGCTGTGGATGTCAAGGAACATAAAGAAGGTCTGAATGGATAATCACGTCCTGCAGCTTTGTTCGCCATTACTTCTTTCCCATAAACTTAGTAGTGGCAGTGATAGGACTACCTCTGTTACTGAAAGTCCTCTGCTTCTCCTGAAAAGCCCTCAACCTAATTCTTTAGATGTATTTTGCATGCAAACTCTTTGCTTTGTTCATCATGTGGAACAAATTATCCTTGCTACCAAATGTCCAGTGTTTACATTCACCGGGATCATTTAGTCACAAGGGGCACAGAATCGCTAGGCTTGACCAGTCCATTTCTAGTTATCAGGTGGGGGTCAATCTTCCCAGGAATGTTGAAAGGGGCTTCTTCCCTTTCACCCGTGCATATACCTGATTTCTCACTACTAATTTTCCAGGTCACTCCAGAAAACACAGCACTTCAAAAGTCAAGTGTTGCGTGTGAGCTCACAGAGGAGACAGCCAGTCCAAAGATCAGATGAGGTTAAATGTGGCTGCGAGTATTTGTTCGATAAACTGATAAGGGGCTATAATGATTAGAAGGCTTCACTGGCTAACTAGATACCAGAGATTATATACGACAACAAGTCATTTGACATTTCAATAGTATCATAGAGTTGGAAGGTACCTCAAAGGTAAGTCCAACCTCCTCTGTCAGTGTAGGAAATCCACCATCCAAACTCTGCTTAAACTGTCTAATTAAGAAGAGTGCATCACTTCCACTGTCGAACAACTTGCCAGAAAGTTCTTTCCAATGTTTAGTTTAAAACCCTTTCTCCATGAGATTTGAACCCATTGCTTCAGGTCTTTTCCCTTCTGGAGAAACAGAAAACAAAGCTGCTCCGACATCTGACATCTGACAATCATTCAAATATTTGAAGATGGCTAATGTAATTTTTCTCATTTTGTCTCCTAAGTGTAACGAAAGGCAAGACTAGCCATCATTTTCCAAGGTAAGCAGTGGCAATCTTATACCCATATGTGGATTTCTAGAGGTCACTGCCTAGACTATACTACTTGCAGGAGGGGGGAGAATACTGCATTGGATGGCAGTGGAATAAGCTTCACATTACATTTGCGGACATCAAATTCATGGAACTGTGACATTCTTTTACTGGTAATAAGCTACGATTTTCAGTAGTAGTTTCCCCCAAAAAATATACAGCATTGCCACCTCTATCAAACCGGAAAGTAAACAACTTCCAGTAACCTACCTATAGTTGCATTTGCACGGTTCTCCTCTGGACAAGCAAGGGCAGCGCTCCTTGGCTGTGACTTTGACACTGAAATCTATGAGCACACACCATTAAGCACTGGAGTCAGTCACAGGCCCATTAAAAATGACTGGAGATGACTAGGCAGCACTTTTTGCTGGACTGCAAGCTATAATTGATTCTGAATGCAAAATTAGCATCCCAATTTGGTGGGCCTGCTTTGTAAAAGTAAATGTCCAGCTTTCTCTCAAATATTTTATTTACTATAGAAAGTAATCCGTTCCAAACTAAATATACAAATGGTATATTTACCAACCTGGGAACAAGCTAACAGACAAAACTATACCAAAAGTTGGATGGTTTTGCTTTGTTCTACAGCATGAATGATAGGTAATTTATATGAACCGTTAACACTGTGTTTTCCAAACTTGGGACTCCAGCTGTTTTTGAACTACAATTCCCATCATCCCTGACCAATGGCCCTGCAAGCCAGGGATGATGGGAGTTGTAGTCCAACAACAGCTAGAGACCAAAGTTTGGGAAACACTGAGTTAACAGAAGGGTCCCTAGTTTTATCAAAGCAGGGTTGAGCTATAAGAGCACAATAGCAAAACTGTGGCTCAATTCAGACATCATACTCAGCAATAGTTAAGGAAAAGCAGACTGACAAACCTTGCTTTGAAGTTTGTTTGCAACCTTGGTTTGTACTAGTTATGGTTTGATGCGATCCCTTGATAAACAATTCATAATTATGCCTATTGTTCAGCCTCCAGAGCCAGCTTCACTTTTGAGATACAAACAAGCTTGCAAATGTAAAAGCTCAGAGGACAGAAAATAAAAAACACAGAGCAGCTATAAACACTGATATATATTTTTTAATATACAACATCAGGAACCGCGAAGCCTCGTTCAAGTTCTAAACTATAGTTAGTAGAAACCATGGCTTGGCCTGATGTTTGAACTGAGCCAGCGTTTTGTGGTGGGGGGCAGCCTTCTTAGTTCTAATTATGGAAACTCCCCCTGGATTGAGATTCCCTACTTCCTGGTGTCTACCGTATTTTAGCTTTGCTTTGCTTTTTCTTCTTCTTTGGAGCATGGCGATGGCATGAAGGACTAAAGCTGAGCTACCGCAGTGCCTGAAGTGAAGATCACTCCACAGGCTTCCTCAACCCCACATTTTAATTGGTCCTGATTTATTCAAATCTCCAGTACCCACAGCGCTGCTTTCTCATGTTATAAAGCGTAAACTGTTTTTTAAGATGTTGCCATTAACTGTGATTTAAAAGCATCTAAGAGTTCCTAGTGTGTTTTCATACGGACTGCTGCTTTCTCCTAGAATTAAACATTTAGCAGCAGATGAAATGTTTCTAGCAGGAATACAGCTTAATGATACATTTCCCCATAGGGATCAATTACAGTACAGTTGGACCTAACTTTTCTCCCCTAATTTGCCAAGGAAAGGTTGTTTGGTTGCCAGAAAGTTGGGAAGGGGACTTATTCCTATTTGCTGTGATGGGTTAAAATCCACAATAAAATGCATATCTTCTCTCTTTTAGCTTCTCCGGTGGCCATTAGCTACATGTGGAGTCCTGCATCCTGCTTTTCTGAGGGTGGGTGATACCCAGACTAAAGTGGACTAAAGTACTTTGTTGCCCTAGTACAACAAATCCACTTTTTAAAAGGAAAAATACTTTTTTGCAGTTAATAAAATGATAGGGAAAATGTCTTGAAAATTGTGGAGCGAACAACCTTTTAACAGGACGATCGATGCATAAATAGCCCACAAGCAAATCAGGATGAATTTCCATTGCTGTCTGCATAAACACCCCAGAAACCAATCAGAAGCAAATGCACAATGAAGCCTGGATACAATCTATGCTCCACCTAAGGTTTGTGCAAGCAAGTCAGGACGAATCCTCAGTGAGTAAGTTGTGTGTCAGAGCCCCAACAAACATGGCAAACCTTCATGAAAGCAAAAGAAACATTTAAATAATCTGAAAGGGAAAGGGTCATTGTGCAAAATTATATAGAAATAAAGAGAGTGAACCATATCCAAAGGGACCTTGCACCAGACTCTCTAGCAGAACCCAGACACCTCACTCCCATTGCCACTGTGACCGCTTGTTAGAAGAGGCAGCTTCTTGCCTATTCCCTACTGCAGTTCCACACAGATGGCACAGATGCAGCAACCAGCTCAGTAACAAGTGACAGCCAGGGCCACTGGGGATCCACTTGGTCCTATAAAGCTACTGACTATTGGCTCCACAGTCTCTGCCACTTGTTGCCTGAGTGAAGACCAAACCAGCTGCTCTCAGGCAGGCCACAGCTTCCTGCCTTTTCAATCACCCCCTCACTTGCCTCCAAAATGCCACCTATAAGCACTGCTATCTGCCTAGCTCTGCATTTTTAACCCATGTTGCTTTAGTTATAAAGTGAGCCACAGGAGGGGGGAAAAATCTTCTGTATGCCTCTGATTATAATCAGAGACTCATTCACCATGTGTGCAAATCCGAAAAAGAGCCCAGATTTATTCATGAGTGCTGAACATCCAGCTTCCTATTAAAGGCTCTGTATTTGTAAGGCACAGAACATCAGATCTATACAGCCAAATGCATGGTGTCAGCTGCTGTGTCCGGATGCTGAACAGGAATACAAAACATCCTGGTGCTGTATTTAAATTGACAAGGGTTACTATATTGGGAGTTTATGCTGTCTCATTGGGAGCCTGGGGACACAGCTGTCAAACCGAGAAGCCAGGAATGTCCTGCAAACTGAACCCTGTCAACCTCTTTCATTTCTGCGATGGGAAACTTTCCTCGTTCAGTCCTTCTCCTTCACCCACCTCATGCGATGTCTTGTGTGAGTTGAGCTCTTAAACTGCATGTTGTCATTCATTTGATACCAAATCCTTTCACTTCTTGGTTAGGAAATAATGCATCACAGCCTGCATCACTGGATTGTATATGGCAAATGTTTACACAGAGAGCCCAAATCCCAAATCTATAAATTCTGGTCCTGAACTATAAGAAATAAGTAAGTGAGGGCTAGAAGTGGGAATGAACAGAGCTAGTTATGAACTTCCAGCTGGGGTTTAAATGAACTGTGGCCTATGGATCAGAGCAGGTAAGTGTGAAAGTGAATGGAGAACCAATTTCAAAGTGGGCATAACTAGTGTCATCACTGGTGTCATGGTTGGTATTGAGAGCACAAACCAAATGTAAAAAGGTAAAGGTACCCCTGACCATTAGGTCCAGTCGCGGACGACTCTGAGGTTGCAGCGCACATCTCACTTTACTGGCCAAGGGAGCCGACATTTGTCCACAGTTTTTCTGGGTCATATGGCCAGCATGACTAAGCCACTTCTGGCGAACTGGAGCAGCGCATGGAAATGCCGTTTACCTTCCCGCCAGAGCAGTACCTATTTATCTACTTGCACTTGATGTGCTTTTGAACTGCTAGGTGGGCAGGAGCTGGGACTGAACAACGGGAGCTCACCCCGTCATGGGGATTCGAACTGCCGACCTTCCAATTGGCAAGCCCTAGGCTCTGTGGTTTAGACCACAGCACCACCCAAATATACTTTACCTTTAAAACTCCCCATGACTTATCTATTTGCCCTTGAATTCCAAAATGCCCTGCCCATGATGCTGCCTCCTACACCTTGCAATTATTTCCAAAACACGGTGGTGTTGCCTCCACCTGTTCCTTCAGATCCCTCCTCAAAACTCACCTTTTATTGTCAAGGCTCAGGCTCAGTTCCTTACAGAGCAATCCAGCCCCTCCAACCTCCTTTGAGATATGTGGTTTGAGTTACGGTGTTCATCTGCTCAATGCTGCCACCTACCAGTTATCAAACTTGCAAGCAGGTGCTGGTGCTAGTCCTGAAATGGGGGGTGCCAAGGAGGGCAGCAGGTCAGAGCTGGCCTGGGATCCACTGGATCCAAAGCAATTGTACAACAGCATTGGGGCCTGATCCAAAGCTGTTTACTAGGCTAGCCTGGAGCTGACACAATAATAAAGTTTCCTTTCCACACCCACACCCCCACAGCTACCATGAATGGCTGGGCTGAGGATGCAGCCATGGCTCTGCCAAACCCCACCAGCAGGGTGAGGTTGGAATGTGCCTTTAGTCATCACCACCCACCCACCCACCCCGCTGAGTCTAAGCCTTAGGGGCCTAATGCCTTATGTGCATATTCTCCCCATAACTCTTTCATCCAGCTTGTCTTCATCTCTGTTGAAATGTAATTACAAGCATCTTAGCCAGGGACCTGGTCTGCCTTCTAAACAAACAGACAAACAAACACTGTTTCCCAGGGGTTTAGAATTCCATGTGCTTTGGATTATCTGTGGCAACCACCCTGCAGTACATTGAAAAGATTAAGGGGTCAAATTTTCCTGCATGGACCTCTCCTGAACATCCAAATGTTGGCAAGTTGAGAATCCCAGGACACCCAACTGACATAATTCAAGGGGAAATGTGAGTGAAAGCTTGACACCTGACATTGTTTCCCAGTTTAGCAGTAGCTGCCTTGGAATGAAAACAAAGTGGGTTCATTGTTAAGAAATGTTAATGCCAAGCCTGTACAGAGCTATCAAGCTATCAAGCTGACAAATCAAGAGAGACGTTTTCATCCTGTAGCTAGATTCATATGGATGCATTTGATCCAGATATACAGCAGTGCTTCAAACAGGCTCTAGAGGTTAGGTGTGGTCTGACAGCAATGGACTACTGCAACACACACCACCAGCACCACTAGCAACTCCATGGTTCACCTATGTGTCATAATGTTAAAATCATACTTAAAGACATCATAAATATATTCTAAGTTACCCTGATAATGCACACTTGATTCAGAAATGCCTTTCAGGGTCTGACCATTCCCCTAGTCCAGCATTCATTACTAGAATTCCAGCTTTAGAATGCTCCACTTGCCTTCACCTAATTCTATGGGGCAAGAAACTTACTCCTGGAACACTTTCAATGTTCAATTCACACACAATAAGACCTGCAGGGTGGTCCTTCTAAGACACTGTCACTAATTGTAATTTGTACAAAGTTACTACTTACATTTTCTTTCTAGAAACAAAAAGAACAGCTGTGGTATAAAGAGACTCAGAAATGCATTGAATACTGTCATTGGAATGTGTTTACTACCCCAGCCAATGTTAGCAGACTACTAGCACTGTTAGTAGTTTTGGTTTGAGTTGTAGTCTAAAACTTGAGAAAGGGGACCAAATAGGTGATGGGTGCACAAGAAACTGGCCCAGGATCCAGTGAAATACAGTTTCCACAGGTAATGTAAAGAATCAGTAAGCAAATTATATATGCCAGGGTTAAGATATTTGAGATTTCTAGCCAAGAAAAAAGGTTGGTCTCTTCTCTCTTCCACCCCCACTTCCTCCTCCCAATTCTTTGCAAATATTTGCATTTTCAGTGGTTAGGTTCATGGGGTTTGTTTTTTTTTTAAAAAAAAGAATCTTTTTGAAAATACTGCATTCTGGAAGTAAGGCAATTGACCACTTCTATACCATCATTATCATCGCCATCCAAGTTAAAATTCTCCGAACTAGGGAGGAACACTTTACACTCAGCAAAACATACTCTCCCTCCCTCTGTCTAATTACACAGCAAGACAAATACGCTGGCAAAACACATCTGCACAAAACAAGGAGAAGGTGTTGTCAAATGTAATTTGATGCATTAAATATTTAAGTCGCTCTTTATATAAAATTCAACAGATGCTGGTGCAGTGCTTCTCCTACCAGCTATTTAACTCTTCCCTTTAGCATAAACAAAAAACAAAACCGAGAAAAAGTCTTGACTCAGCAAAGAAAAACATGGTGCATTTGGGTAATGTCCATGGAGACACACACACACACAGAGAGAGAGAGAGAGAGAGAGAGAGACAGAGAGAGACAGACAGACAGACAGACAGACAGACAGACAGAGACGAACAGTCATATGGAGGTGGAGCTGAAGAGGATTCTATGAAGTTGAAGCTGGACACATCTCACACCAGAATTACAAAAACCACCATGTGAATTCCAATCACCACCCGGTGATTTCAATAAGAACTGGTGGTGCATTTCAAAATAATCCATTTGACAAGTTGATACTTCATTGCCTTAAGATTCATCGACAATAGTAGCTGTATCGGGTCAGCTCCTTACATGGAGCAAGAATTGCTGTGACTTTATAGCTGTGTCCTGGCTACATCTGCAGTGATTTCCCCCCACACACAATTCCAGCTACATGAGTGGCCAAGGAGGAAGTGCAGCTGCTCACCGCAAACTGGCAGCCCACTGTACGAACTGGCATTCAGCGTGTCAAAATGGCAGGCGTTCAACATTTTCACACAACTGAATGACCTTGCAGTTGAGATGAATGAGGAAGTAAAGCTGGAAAGAGATTAAGGGGCAGGGGCTAAAAAAAAAGTATTGCACTGTTGTAAGGTTCCAGTAATTGAGCATACGTAAACCAACAAAATTCAGTCTTGGGAGCATTTTTTCGAGACTAATTTTGCACGTTACAGTGTTCCACACTCCCTTAAAGATCAGCATTTCATTCAGAGTTGAGAAATATATTCTTCATTATGACCCTTAGCTTCTTGCTGTGTGTTTGCTCACTTTGACCTTTAACAATTTCCATTTGCTCCTGTGCCCTTGTCACAGGAGTGCTTTACACTCCGAGCTTTAGTATTTGCATTGGAGTGGCTGTTGGGACTTCTTTTCCTAATTCGCTAACATGCATGTGCAGCAAATCCTAGGACTGAGCTGCCATTTTATCACAGGGCCCAGTAAATCTTTGCTTGCCCAAATATCAGTTTACATTATTTGTTCAAACTGTCTCTTGCCATCTTCAGAACAGAAGGCAGAAAACATACAATATCGATTGGCTTTGTAGCAGTGGCTCCCCTGGTTGCCTCTGGCAACTAAAAACTGAGTCTAAATACCAGACATATATAATCTTTGGGGCACTGATTAGAAAACAGTATTCCATCCTCACTACAACATCCTATGATGGCAGTCAAAAGCAGAGGAGAGCAAAGAGAATATGCATAGATTCTTATTGCAACCCATTACTCAAAATGCAAGACTGATTTCCCCCATAGCTATAAACAAGATTCTTTTGAAAAAGTTGCAGAATTACCACTATAGACATCTTTAATTGCCCATGTCTGCCAAACATCATTCTCTCTTGAGAGAAAAATTGCTGCTCAAATAAGTTAGGCAGTGGTATCTGATCACCCATTTACTAGAGTATAATATTTGATTGTGTATTAGTTCTGATGCTTCTGCAAAATGGAATAATTTTAGGACTTAAAATGTTTGTTTGTAGGAGCTTGCCTTCATTATTTTTAATCATTTGCTCCACCCCCAAGTTACCTATACAGTCCCTGGATAAATAAGGATGAGTACATTTTCATAAACCTAAAAATGAATACAAATGCAGAAGCTCTAGCTTAGCTGCCCTGATTGTGCCCCTGACCAAGGACTTCTCAGCTCTCTGTTACTTGGATGGTGTTTTAGCTTGCAGGCCTTTATTTATGACTGTAATAACATGAAGAGTCAAAGAAAGCTGTTCTCTCCCTTCATCCTTCCTGCACTTGCTTTGAGAATTTGATCTCCATCACCTTCTGGATATCTTTTTTTTAAAAAAAAAAAAAAAAGGGAAAAAAACACAGATCATATAATTCTGTTTGTTGTACAAAAATGTCTCCACTTGGTGAAAAAATCAGGCTAGAGATGTTGTCATGCCTAAGGCCAGCTACATGGCTGAGAAGGGGTTTTCAGCACAGATCTACCATATTCAAATCCAAAAGTCAAGTCCACTGCATTATTACTACCTGTCCTTCACCTTGAAAATATCCTCTAAATAATGTTACATCTCGACCCGCCTTGCATCTTATGTAAAGCCAAGCAAATCTGCATTAGTGTTGCTCATTTAGATGGGTAAAATAATTAAAAGAATTGAGACTTCAAAGAGGGGAAAGCTCAGTATTGTCGCCATCTTCTTTGCCATGGGTAGAGCACATGTTTTGCATACACCAGGGGTCTGCAGCCTTTAAGACAAAAAGAGCCACTTGGAGGGGAAGGCCGAATTCTTTAAGAAGTTGCATGAGACACTAGTTAATTTCATAGACTATAAAATCGTAATGATGGGGGATATGAATGGAGTTGTCTCAACAAACATGGATAAGGCACAGAGACAAGTGATCTCAAAAGAAGGGAGACTACCAAAGATCTTTTTTGAAATGACTGAAACTTTGGACTTGATTGATATTTGGAGAACAAGGAATCCTCTAGAGAGAGAGGGAACTTTCTTCTCTGAGGCAAAAATGACATGGACAAGAATAGACCAAATTTGGATTTCTAGTAGTCTGGCGTCAAGAACAAAAAAAGTAGAAATATGCCCCAAAACTTGCTCCGACCATAATGCGGTGAAGATGGAGATGAAACTAACAACAACTGGATCCTTTAGATGGAGAATGAATGACACCCTATTTAAGGATGAAGAGATCCATAAGAAGGCCCTTAAAACATTAAAAGATTATTTCGAGATTAACAGGAAAACAGATGTGGAGAAAAGAATAATTTGGGACGCAAGCAAAGCCGTGATGCGAGGTTTCCTAATTCAACAGAACTCTATAAAGAGGAAGCAACAAAATGAGAGGAAGGAAAAAATCCTAGAAAATATAAAAGAAGGAGAGAAGAAATTGAGGTCCAAACCAAAGTCTCATGAGATTCTGAGAGAAATAAAGTTTTATCAGATGCAGTACATGGAGCTCATGAACCAACAAATAGAATGGAAGATAAAGCAAATGAGACAAAGAACCTTCGAATCAGCGGACAAGTGTGGGAAACTTCTGTCATGGCAATTGAAGAAAAGGCAGAAAATGAACACGGTAACCAGTTTAGAAATGGATGGGAAAATTATCCACAAACCTAATGAGATAAACAATTGCTTTCAAAGCTTTTTTAAGAAATTGTATGCACAAGGGCCAATTAATGAACAAGAAATAGAAGAATTCATCAGAAAATACGGCTTACCAAAAATTCCAGAACAAAGTAAAAGGACTCTAAATGAGGAAATAACAGAACAAGAAATAGAGGGTGCCATTCAAAATATGAAATTGGGAAAATCACCAGGACCAGATGGCCTGACGGCTAAATACTACAAGATGCTGAAAGAATGTTTAATACAACCATTGAAGGAAGTTTGCAATGAAATCCTGAAGGGGGAAAAGGCACCTGAATCGTGGAAAGAGGCTTTTATCTCACTTATACCGAAGACAGAAGCTGAGAAGAACCAGGTTAGAAACTACCGCCCTATATCTTTGCTTAATGTGGATTACAAAATTTTTGCAGACATTTTGGCAAAAAGATTGAAAAGAGTGTTGATAGAGGAGATTCATAAGGACCAAACAGGCTTTCTCCCAGGGAGATATATGTCAGACAATGTGAGGAACATTATAGACATTTTAGAATTGCTAGATGTTGACATTAACAGGAAAGCAGTCCTGATTTTTGTAGACGCGGAGAAAGCCTTTGACAATATCTGCTGGACTTTTATGAAAAAAAATCTCCAAGGGATGGGGGTAGGCCAAGGTTTTGAAAACGGTATAGGTGCAATATATTCTCAACAAAAGGCCAAGCTAATTGTAAACAATGTGGTTACAGAAGAAATACCCATAGAAAAAGGTACACGGCAGGGATGCCCAATATCCCCTTTGCTTTTTATATCAGTCCTGGAGGTTTTGTTAAACATGATTAGAAAGGACCAGTTAGTTAAAGGAGTTCAGGTCGGAGTTAGACATTACAAGTTAAGAGCATTTGCAGATGACCTAGTATTGACTTTGCAACAGCCAGACACTAGTACTAAAAGAGTATTAGAATTAATTGAAATATTTGGTCGAGTAGCAGGTTTTAAATTGAACAAACAAAAAACGAAAGTGTTGGAAAAAAACTTAACAATGGAAGAAAGAGAGAGTTTTCAGAATGAAACAGGCCTGGAAATAACAAAAAGGGTAAAATACCTGGGGTTAAACTTAACATCCAAGAATGTGAATTTATTTAAGGATAATTATGAAAAAACTTGGGCAGAGGTTAAGAAAGATCTGGAAATATGGTCAAGGTTAAAACTTTCCTTGTTAGGCCGAATTGCTACTATTAAGATGAATGTATTGCCTAGAATGCTGTTTTTATTTCAGACGTTACAGATTTTGGACAGGATGGATTGTTTCAAGAAGTGGCAGAAAGACATATCAAAATTTGTCTGGCAGTGCAAAAAGCCCAGAATTAAATTTAAGATTTTAACTGATGCAAAGGATAGAGGGGGGTTTGCCCTGCCGGACTTAAGACTTTACTATGAATCGGCAGCTTTCTGCTGGTTGAAACACTGGCTACTTCTTGAGAACACTGACATTTTGGACCTGGAAGGGTACGACAATAGTTTTGGTTGGCATGCATATTTATGGTATGACAAGGTAAAGGTGTACAAAAGTTTTAAAAACCATATTGTGAGGAAAGCATTGTATAACGTTTGGATTAGATATAAAGATCTGCTGGAAAGTAAAACCCCTAGGTGGGTGTCACCAATGGAAGCTAGGGAAGTAAAAAAGCTTAATATGGACTCTAAATGGCCAAAATATCATGAAATTTTAGAATATGATGGTGAAAGGGTGAAACTTCAGAGTTATGAGAAACTAAAGCCTAAGGTTCGAGATTGGTTGCATTATCATCAGATAAATGAGACATTTAAACAGGACAGAAAAATAGGATTTCAGAAAGAGAAGTCAAAATTAGAAACAGAACTGTTGGAACCCAATACTAAGAATTTATCAAAAATGTATAACTTGCTGTTGAAATGGAATACACGGGATGAAACGGTGAAATCAGCTATGATTAAATGGGCACAAGATATCGGTCATGATATTATGTTTGCTGACTGGGAACAGTTATGGACCACTGGTATCAAATTTACTGCATGTAATGCTTTAAAAGAAAATATTATGAAAATGATCTATCGGTGGTACATGACCCCAGTCAAGCTTGCAAAAATTTATCATTTGCCTAACAATAAGTGTTGGAAATGTAATGAGACTGAAGGCACTTTTTACCACCTTTGGTGGACCTGCCCAAAGATTAAAGCTTTCTGGGAAATGATCTATAATGAAATTAAGAAGGTCCTTAGGTGGACTTTTCCTAAGAAACCAGAGGCTTTTCTCTTGGGCATGGTTGGCCAATTGGTGTTAAAGAAGGATAGGATTTTCTTTATGTATGCCACCACAGCAGCAAGAATTCTACTGGCAAAGTATTGGAAGACGCAAGAACTACCTACTCTGGAAGAATGGCAAACAAAGGTGATTGACTTTATGGGACTGGCCGAGATGACGGGCAGAATCCGTGACCAGGGGAAAGAGACAGTGGAAGAGGACTGGAAGAAATTTAAAATATATCTCAAGAACAATTGTAAAATTGACGAATGTTAAGATGTCAAGGGGTAAGAGGTAAAGAAATTGCAGCAGTAATCAAAAAAAAACTAAAGGAACTTTTATGAAAGGGAATTAAGATAATGGACCTAAGGGTTGCTAAAGAATCACTAAACAAGAATGCAGGGATGGGGAGGTATGGGGAAGTCAAAAGAAAGAAGGGTATGAAACGATCAGTTGGAAATTATGTTGTTTTGTGGTACTTTTGTTATCTGTTTGAAAAACGAATAAAAATTATTATAAAAAAAAAAAAAGAGCCACTTGGACCCGTTTCCGAAGGGAAAAAAACTGGGAGCCGCAAAACTCGTCATTATAAAAATAACTTTTTTGTCACTTTTTTATTATTTCTTTGTTTGACCCCTCAGAATTACTCCTCCTCATAGAAATAAACATTAAATTAACAAGTTACCTTTTTTGTGTATGTGTTCTTCACTCCCCTTCAAAACAGTGACCAGCGTACATGCCCCTTACAATGTAGTGGGCGAGCGGACGGGAAGGTGACATCGGGAAGGTGCGTGACTAACGCACGCACCGCCCCCATGCGACGTCACAGCCAGTACAGCGCTCACCACAGTGGGGAGTGTCAGGCGCACAATGCGCCTCCTCCCCTCGCTAGTATCCGCCCCGGAGCCGCGGCAAAGGTGTAAAAGAGCCACATGCAGCTCTGGAGCCGTGGGTTGCAGACCCCTAGCATACAGAATCATAGAATCATAGAATCATAGAACTGTAGAGTTGGAAGGGACCCTAAGGATCATCTAGTCCAACCCCCTTCAATGCAGGAATATGCAGCTGGTCCATACAGGGACCGAACCTGCAACCTTGGTGTTATCAGCACCATGGTCTAACCAACTGAGCTACACAAAGCCTAAGGCTAAATCTCTGGCATTTCTCAAGGATCTCAAATAGCAGGACTGGGGTCTCGAAACCTGGGGTGTCAGAGGTCTGCTGCCACTCAGAATGGACAAAACTGGGCTAGATGGGCAAGTTTCAATAATGTGTGTATGTTTATTTGACTGATGCATTCCAAGGACTCAACGTAGGCAACAGTGAATTCATTACTCTATGTGGCAGTGTGTTTTTTCCTGGGGGGACGCAGGGCTACGCATATCCCTAAACATTTTGTGAAGCTAACGGGAGAAGAAACATTTTTAAATATATATATAGTTTCTTCTCTAGCGTGGTGAATTGTCAGTTCTGTTGCTACCCCTGATGGAGGCCTCATTTCCCATCGCAGTGTTTACTGGAAGCGAGCGTTTAATGAGAGTGCTCCTAAACATTATTATTTTTAGGGGGGAAAGCACTGCTATATGGTATACATTTTTTATGTTTGTTCATCAGTAAACGTAAGGGCCTTTTACAGTCCTTGTATCTTTCCATAATCTTTTCATAATTCAAACATTTTTAGCTCCTTGGGCAAAATCACACACCAAATTAAACAATTAAAAAAATCTGCAAACATGGGAGCTGAGGTCAATTACCTCTCAACACCTTGCAGAGTATATTTCTGGGAAATGAATCAATTGTAAAGCTACCGTCTTCTGTAACTGGGATGTACTATATCAAACAACAAAGTTATTCATCTGCACCTTATTAATGTTCCCACAGCACAGTTGTTATGACTAATTTTTGACTACTTAATTTCTGCTGCTCAAAATACATACTTTCTTGAGGGAGGAGGAGGAAATCAGGGTTTTCTTTTGCTTTTAAACAGAAGAGTAGTCATAGGCACTTCACTACTGAACACAACACCTTAATCATGTCCAGAACGAAAAGCAACCAAGTAGCCACTATAGTATTTCATTACTGTACTAGCAGGAATTCAGAATGAAGCCAAAGTATACTGCAAAGCAATTCTTCTCACTAAAACAAGAAGCAGTAAGGAATACATCAGCAGCCCCTTGCTTTAGAAGCAAGCAACCAAGTGTGTAGTTAGGAACTGTGAAATTCAATCTGTTTGTGGATAAGGTGACCATGGGATATCTATGAGCAGGTGTTGGGTTCAAGCAAAATGAACTAGTTTATGCTGCCTATTCAGCCTTCCCTTCGAATACCACCCCACAGTGGGGTGGGGTGGGGTCTACGTGTCAATAGTTAAATTATGGAATTTGCTCCCACAAGAGGCTGTGATGGCCACCAACTTGGATGGCTTTAAAAGAGGATAAGGCTACCAGTGGCCACCACCCCTACTGCCACTGTTGGAGGAAATGGGCATCTGGGTGCTTGTTGTTGGAAACCACGGGAGTGGAGAGGGCTGTTGCTCTCAGGTCCTATTTATGGGCTTCCCAAAGGGATCTGATTGGCCACAGGATGCTGGACTGGGTGGGCCTTGGGCCTGATCCACCAAGGCCTTTCTTCTGTTCTTCTGTGTTTTTACTGTGATGTAGGCACACCCAGCTACCCATGGTGCAGGGGCCAAGATTGCTTTGGGTTAGATACTTTATATTAGTTCAGAATATTTGTTGATCTAGCCCAATATTGTTTTACTGTGACTGGCATTGACCTTCCCCCCCCCCCCAAAGAATCAATCCATTCTATGCTGTTTTGGGAGGAAGTGGGGCCACATGTTTCCCTGAAGATCCAGATGATCTGTAAAGCCTTTCGTGTCATGTGTAGCATTTAACAAACTCCCTTTCACAGTCCTTTTAGTAGAGGACATTGGGATTTTCCTCCGCCTGAGGCTTCCCAACAAGAGCAAAAAGTCGCAGGAGGAAAGTCCTTGTGCATATCATTATATAATGCTTTGTATATAATGCATTGAGGAAGCAATACTTGGGACAAATTTTAGGGAGAGGTCTGACCATGAACTTGCAATCTACATACTGGTTGGCCAAGGTAAAATATAAATCTGTGAAGGCTACACATTTTCTATCTGCAATAACCAATGTGAGGACAAAATTCTTCAGGATGACTGCTGCGTCTTGCCAGGGATTTAAGAATTCTAAGTTTGTTTTACGCTTTGATTCATTAAGTTCTTACATAATTTTATTCTGATTTGCATACCTTTCAGATTCAGTTAAACTCAACCCACTCTACTGCTTTAATATTTCATTTTAATATTTGTTAAAAGAGGAACAATCTTTCCTTTTTTTGAAGGGGCATGTTGTGATCTGCCAAGGAAATTCAGCATTTTAAGTTGGTTTATGTTGCAGTGCGTTTCGGTCTCAGCTAACCTCTCTTGATGTCAGATAGTGCTACTTTCATACTGTTATAAGCCTTGTATTGTGGTGGCCTGATGATTAGGTACAAATAAAACAATCTGAGTCTGAACTGGCAGGAGCTCTGCAGAGTTTCAGCAAATAAAGTTTTTTACATCACCTACTCCCTGATCCTTTTGGTTCAGGTGCCAAAAATTGAATCTGGGTTCTCCTTCATGCACAATAAGCAGTCTGCAACTAAGCTATGGTCCCTCTCATTGCCATATTTTTCTAAGTATATATTTGTGTCAGCTGCTAATTAAAACTCAGTGATAACTAGGGTGGCCATGTGCCCTCCCTCGCAAGAGGACAGGATTCTGTTTGAAGGAGTTGTCCCATCTTCCATAAGAAGGAAAAGCAGGTGCCTTTAAGCTGCCCACGAAGTTATCACCTGGACTGCAGACTAAGCCTCCTGGTCAAAGTATTATCCCATGGTGGTGGGATGCACTGATTTTTCTATTTAAATCATAGCAATTATTCCTAAATTTGTATATATACACATAAATTAGCACATGCAAATTCCATGCAAATCTAAGGGTGGAATTAAACAGAGTGCTAAGTGAAGTATGTACATTAGGAACAAGGTCTGTTCTCAGAATGAGACTTTTCCACCCTCTCCTCCTATGTCCACTCCTAAACATGTTATGGGGTTTTCTCCAACCCTCCAAATCAGATTTATGGGGGGAGTGCATGGGGGAGGGGGAAAGTCCCATTGCACAAGCATACCTTGTTCTGCCCACCCTATGTTTTTTAAACAAAATAGTAACATGTCTCCTGTTGAGATTTCTGCATTGCAAGGGATTGGACTAGATGACCCTTGGGTTCCTCCCAACTCTACAATTCTGTGATCCCATGATTCCTCTTTTTCACAATGCGTAAATGTGAAATGCCATCCTATTGTCAGCAGAAGAGTTTAAAGCACATTAAGCATTTGAGAAACTGAAGTCAACAGTTGGCACAAACAAGGCCTATGTCATATGATGAGCTCTTCCCAGTTGGCAACTCTTTGGAAGCTAGTTTTAAAAGGCCCAGTGCCAAGATTCTACAATTATACCTGTCTGGGCTCCAGACCTACTCCACAGATTAATGCACAATGTGAAAACACTACACTACGAGATTCCTTTTCCCCTGGCCCCATTTTAGTACATTGTGCATCTCTGAAATATATGGAAGTCTACACTCTTCTTCCTAAAGCTACCAGTGAGAAAATGACGGTGCAAGTGCAGGCAGAAAAAACTGAGTAACAATTCATTGACCCTTTCAATTCCTTTCTGACAGATAAGGAAAATATATTCATGGCGTGTGGTCTTATTATTGTGTATGTATCACTAGACATGACAAATCATGGCAGCTTGATAAAGCTACATGCCTGCACCTTTCCAGTCTGCAACTTCAATTTGGCTGGATTATGTACATAACATAGGTTTTTTATTCCTGTGCCTAGAAAAGCAAAAGAATGAGAAAAGCAATATTCCTTTCTATTATTTTTAAGAGGGAAAGTGTCCAAATTATACAGTTTTGTCACACCATTAACTCAAGTACTATTGACTTTGTACAAAAGCCAATGCACACAAATGAAGTTCCTACCCACTGAAATGACTACATAGCTCCCCCTAAAACCAGATTATGCTTCCAGAACAGACTCTCCTTATGCAATGACATGTGATTATATGCATATATGTTTCGGGGCAAGAACAATGGGTCAGATCCTCAGCTGACATATATCAATAATATAGCTCCAAGCAAGGAGCTATATGGGCAAACATGCAAGCAGAGGATGAAATGAGTCGCTGTTTAAATTGGCCAATGATTCAGGGGAGCTCCACTTTCAGTCTAATCCAGTCCTTCACATCTGCAGCACTCTGAGCCAAATATACATACTGTTTGTTACCTGTCTAGTGCTGAACAACCCCAGGAAGTTAAAACTGGGCCTCCATACACAGCTGTCTGGTTGCATTTGGCTTAGGAGATCCCACCCTGGGTCACCTTGATCTCATTCATGGACTACCTGGAAACATCCAAATGACAGGCAATGGGAACCTACATGGCCAGCTTTAAAGATCAGCCAGTTTGGGCAAATGATGGATCCTGGAGCTTTCTGAGAGGCAAATTGCACAGCCACCTCACTATGCATACTCCCACACACATCAGTGAATAACTAATGCAAGTCCCCATCAATATTTTTTCTAGTCACCTAGTGAAAAGGGAGAATCCCAGCATCATAGATGATGTGGCACCAAGCAAATGTTACCCAGACTTTCCAGCACATTTTCCTTATTGCATTTTAAAAGCTCCAAATCAACTCTGCAACCTGAATTTGCCGATATGTAACCAAATCCCATCCCAAAATAGTGACAGTCTGGAAGAGCCCGCAAAGGGCAAATGGGAGGGCCATCTGCACTTGGGGTGGGCTTCCCAGGAATGAAGCCCGGTGCGTCTCAGGGGCATCACAGGGGCAGCAACACATCTTGCTTTCCATAAAACTTCCTGGAACACTGGTGTAGCAAGAGTAAGAGACCCGTGCTGCCTGTCATTCTTGGGACCCCCTACTCACAAACCTCCAGGCCAGCCAACAGTATTTCTGCAAGTTCTAGGAGACTGGGTGACATTTTTCACAAGGTTTTCTTTATGGGCACCAGATTTGAGAAGGATAAAGCAAAGACTCAAGTGCTGAATAGGAACCTTGGACTGTAAGGACAGGGTTTGTTTAAGAGAGAGAGAACCCATCAGGTTCCAACAAAATGTGGTTTTAATTAGTTGATACAGAGCTCAATTAGAGATTAAGTGAAGTAGTCAGCGAACATTCAAACTAATCCATCTCTGTGCTTGTTTGACAAATGGAGTGTACATTCTCTAAGAGAGGTTATTGAGTTGCCCAATGAAGCTGGATGGCTTGGGAGTCCCAAATCTGACACTAATTCGCTATTAAAATAGAAGTTCTGTATTAGTGGTTGATTTATTCACCAAAATAGCTCGTGAGGAAGTGGAGAGCAGGAGATATCCAATTTTAACTTAACAGTGAGAGAGTTTGATTTACAATGGAGGGCTTTCCCCACACCTTAGACCAGGACTGCACATTTTGCAACCCACCAAGTCAACCCCCACCCTGCAGCCATGTATTTTCAATCTATTTTTCCTCTTCTAAGTCCCAGGCAGCAAAAACAGGTTGATCAAATAAGATCCCTCATACTGGCCATATATGGCCGGTAACATCAGGGTTCAACCCCTGTTACCCAGGGTCTCCTGCTCTAGGTCTGGCATCCTAGTTAGTTCTCAGATTCCCCCTCATCTCTCCCAGAGACCCAGGAGCCGAGGAAACGGTAAGCTGCCGTAGAGCTCAGCTAGCAAGATGTGAGTCTACTTAAAGGGATGCAGAAGCACATGGAAGAAGTTGCCCAGGGCCTGGCTGAGAGCCAGAAGCGGGTGAAGCCCCTATTTCCTTCTAGTATGTGCTTCTTCATTTGCTGAAGCAACAGCTTCAGCCTTCCTGAACTGGGAATGCGGATATGTGACTGCATTTAGCTTGGTGGCTCACAAGTTGTACACCAGTAGTGCCTCGATTATGGAATGTATTTTAGTCCCCGGAGCAAATTATTTTTAGCTGGGTGTTAAGTGCTGTTTTAGAATGACTGTGTGTCCTTCACGTTGGTTTTCATGTCAAAATCTGCACTTATTTTATTGCTTTCATAAAATTTTTTTACTGCTGTGTGTATTTTATTGTTTTAAACTCAGTGTGAATTGCCTGCAGGGTGGGGTTAATAGGCAGTCTAAATACATGCATAGGTGCAAAAGGGAAAAGTCAGGAATAGTCCTGAATGCTCACTGGTATCTGCCATAGTATAACAACCCCACTTGTCCAGTTTGGTGGACAGCACAAAATTATATTCAGATGTAATAGATAAACTTGGGAGAGGGAAGGCGTTGCCTTGACTCCCGGTGTGGTGTAGTTGTCAGGGTGTCTATGACCTGGGAGACCCGGGTTCAAATACCACCCACAGTCAGTTGTTCACTGGGTGAACTTGGGGCCAGTTAATACCTCTCAGCTTAACCTGCCTCAAAGGGTTGTTGAGATGATAAAATTTGAGGGACCTTTTATACTACCCTGAGCTACTTCAAGGACGGACAGGATCAACATGTAATTAATAACGATTCTGGTGCAGGTTACAGGTTGGCTGCAGCGAGATGACAGTCCCGTTGGATGCTTTTGCTTATAAACAAAATGGTGTATATAGAGACTCGTGCCAAAGAATCGTAGAATTGTAGAGCTGAGAGGGACCACAAGGGTCATCTAGTCCAACCCCCTGCAATGCATAAATCTTTAAAGCTCCATTCTCAACAGTATTACACACCTAAAAGAAACAGAGGATTTTCAAAATATAGGGTTTAAACTTGTTGGAATTCATTCCTTCCTTCCTTCCTTAAAGCTGAATGAGTGCCTTTGCCTTGCAGTTACTCAGTTGAGGATCACACAGTTTCTAACACCATGAAATTGCATTGGGAAGATCATGTTCTGAACCATCGTTCATGGGGACAATTTGTGCAGGCTGCTCCTGTCTTTCACAGGATGGATGGATTTTTCTTTTTTACCTTCCAACAGCTTGGACACCTATGGGGCTGTGGGAAAGCAGAGTGGAAGGTGAAACCTCTGAGGACTAGGGACAGATTCTACCAAGCTGCTTGTTAACAGGAGCTGCATTAGCAAGGAGGTGAATCAGAGGCTGTGGGTCTAAAGGAAGGGGTTTATTCTTGTTTTTTGTGTGTGAGAAGATAAAGAGTGTAATTTTTTTCTGCTATTTACGGAGTTGGGTTGGGGGAACCCAGATTGGGAGGGTTTGGAATAGGTAGGTTAATTTTGGGAGGGTGATCATTTTGATCACGGCTATTTCGTCTGAGAGGGTGAAGTTGGTGTTGTTCCATCTCCTCAAGTCTTTGTTGATTTGTCGTCACAAGGGGTTGCAATTGTGGAGGTATAGTTTGTTGAGGTTTCTGGTTATTTTTATCCCTAGGTATCTGAACTTGGTGTGGCAAATTATCTCGGTGATGTTGGTGAATTGCCCAGGGGCAAAATGAGAGCTGCCTCCTCCTGAAATTCTGGGCAAAAGTAACCCTGGAGAGTATTGTGCCGACTAGTGCTAAAAATTGAAATGCTGGATTAGGTAAAACTCATGTTCTGTGACTCAGTTCTGTGAGTTCTTTTCTAACTGCCTAACCAGGATAAATGTGTTAGCCAATAGATGGAAGTATGTTATACACATTCACTGCTGTTGTCAGGATGAAAAAAGAGAGCAATAGCATATGTTCAGCAATTGCCCTTATTGCTATGTATGGGAAGAGATCTTCATCTGTGATATTTTCATCGAACACATGCATGACGCAGTTGTACACTTCCAAGAGACTGGAAAGCCAATAAAGCCATTACATGCCTTTTTTGTTTGTTTGTGGATAATTTGTTTGCCTGAAAGTGCCCAATGGTTGCCATCCCCCCCCTCTCAAAGCAGACATGGCTTGCAACAGATGTTGCTGCCATAAAGCAATCTCTGTTCTAGGTGCTTATTATACTGCACAGAACAGCAGCAGACAATTTACTGCTCCATTGCTCACATCCTCCAACTTCCTCTGCCCACAATCACATGCTGATGTTTGCCTGGCAGATGCAGAATCAAATTGCAGGGAGCCAGGCAACAGCAGACCACAGGCTGAGCTGTTTATAAGGGGGAGAGTTGGGCGAAACACTAAAAGGGCAGAACCATGGGGAGGGGGAGAAGGGTCTCTGAACAACACACAAGTCCCAAAGCAGATCAGAGTTTGCAGGAGGAACCACTGAGATTTTCAGAATATTCCATCCCTACTTACAGAGCTGGCCTACCCATTAGGTAAGCTGAGGCAACCAGCTCAGGCAGCAGGCTCCACAGGGGCAGCAGATTCCCGTGTAGATATTTATCCCCCCCATTCCTGATGCAGATCTTCATTCATGTTTTCTTCCCTGGAGGGGAGAGGGGAGCCATTTTGTTCTTTGCCTCAGGTGTCAAAATGTATTTGGCCGGCCCTGCCTACTCATCATATCCAGACCAAAGACTGGGTTTCTCCCAACCCAGGTCTTAGCTGCCCATTATTCAGGCTGGAGCTGCAGCCTGGAGTACAATATACAGAGCTTTTTCTAGAAAAATTAGGTGCCAGTACTCACAATGTATAGGGACGCGGGTGGCGCTGTGGGTTAAACCACAGAGCCTAGGACTTGCTGATCGGAAGGTCGGCTGTTCGAATCCCCGCAACGGGGTGAGCTCCCGTTGCTCGGTCCCTGCTCCTGCCAACCTAGTAGTTTGAAAGCACGAAAAAGTGCAAGTAGATAAATAGGTACCCTCCGATGGGAAAGTAAACAGTGTTTCCGTGTGCTGCTCTGGTTTGCCAGATGCGGCTTAGTCATGCTGGCCACATGACCCGGAAGCTGTACGCCAGCTCCCTCAGCCAGTAAAGCAAGATGAGTGCCGCAACCCTAGAGTCGGTCACAACTGGACCTAATGGTTAGGGGTTCTTTTACTCACAATGAAGTTGTTACAGCAAGTGCCACACTTTTTAACAACAACAAAAAGAGGTGTCGGTACTGCGTACCCTTGACTACCCCGCCCCGGGGGGGAGAGCACTGACAATATATACCATAAATCCAACATATGGGAAATAGGGAAATACTGGCAAGTGCAATCAGAGAAAGCATATTTCAGTTGCATATACCTAGAAATAGTTACGGTATATGGTTAGTGGATCGAAGAACAGAGCCAAAAGCATCAAGGAAAAAGTGGGTTTTAAACAGAGATGTGAAAGAAGCATGAGGGCTGGAGGTAGGTCCCTTTTAAAAGAGACAGGAAGAAATAAAGAAAGGGTGGAGTCATTTGAGGGAGCCGGGAACTTTTGGATCAGGGATGGGGAAATGGTGGCCTTCCAGATGTTGCATTGACCACAACAGGTAGCAATAGTTCCTCTTAGTGATGATGCAAAGTTTCCCCTTCCATATATTCATAAATATGCCACTATGGCTGCCAACCAGCCACTAAGCTGCAGATTCTGCCAGGCTCCACTCACAGAGCTCCTCTGTTCTACTGCCCTGGCTCAACGCCCTGACCCTGGCCCAAGAGGCCCGGTGCTGTTGAAATTAGAAACTGGCAATCCTTTTACAGCACTCATTAGTAAATTCCCAAATGGAATTATTATGAACTTAATGGAAATCTCTCCGATCAACTGGAATGCTCTAAACAACAGCATGAGTAGTAGATAATCTGGAGTTCCAGATTTGGAAATCTAGAATTGGTATAATGAAAAGTTCTATTATTATTATTATTATTATTATTATTATTATACCTGTTTTTGTTCATCTGAAAATTACATTACATCAACAAATGGTAAAGAGGAGCTGTGCTTTGAGAGCTACATCTCAACAGAGCCTATGAACTTCTTGTGCCATGTCAGAAGAGAAACCTAGAAAGTGGAGCGCACATAGCAGTTTTCACTTTGTTTCCCATTGTCTTCCTAAGCCATTTATTATAATTTTTTTTATCCTGCTCTTTCTCTGAAGTAGCCCAGTATGGCATGTCCACAATCCAATCCAACAACAGAATAAAGCACTTAAAACACTCATATGAAAACAACACAGCACATTGTGGAGCACATTTGGCATGCAGAATGGCCTTGTTATCTTTGGCATGTACATGGTTCAATCCCCAGCATCCCCATGTGGGGCTGAGGATATCTCTTACCTCAATACCTGGAGAGCAGCTGCCAGTCAGTATAAACAACATTGACTATGTATCCCCCCCCCCCACTTTGTTTCAGAACTATTATTTAATTCACATGCAGATTTAACAAATCCATTCATTGCTCGACAGTGCAGTGATATTACACGTCTACTTATTAAATGCAGCTTACTCCCAGAAAATAAAGGATTGCAGCCAAACTGACTAAAACTCATACCCTTCAGTGACTAACTGTGGGCTGAGAGACAGTTAGCTTGCATAAAGCCAGTGGCATAAAGAAAGAGACAATATTTGAACCAAAGACAGCTTAGTTAACATCTGTAAATGTTTCCTGATAAATTTAAACAAAAACAAAACAAGCTTTTCTGGGGTCAGGCAGTGTTTAATGAATTCTTGAACACATAAAGGTTCCCTTTCAATGATGAGGTTTTTAAATCCCTGGAGCCTGCATTCCTGTTAAAGCAGGGGCAGGCAGATGTAACATTGGGGACTATCACCTTTATTAGAAGAAGAAAAACAGTGGCACTTAAGCAAAGGAGTTAAGTAATGCAGTTGAGAGATACCGAGATCATTACAAATCCAGAATCCAAATTAACATATTGGGCTGCAGTCCTATATTGAGAATAAATCCCTTTGAGTTCAATGGAGCATGCATATAGCACACATGCATATGTGCGTATTATTCCGCTGTGTTTCCTCTTTGGTTCCTAAACAGTAAATACGGCTATCTTTAGAACACAGTAGACTGCAGCAATTTTTGTGTCTTTTCCCCTTGGGGTCAGATCCTTGGAATTCCCTTCAGTAGTTATGTAATAACTGATGCATTGCTGAAAAATGTTCTGCTTACAAAATATTATCTGACAGTCCTGCCCTGCTTCCTCTAACTAGTCTGTGGTTTTTTCTTCTTCTTTTAAAGCTTGCATTTGAAAGGATAACATTTTATTTAAAATTGTGTGTGTGTCTGTGTATGTGTGTGTGTGTGCACGCGCACGCGCGCACACACACACCATGTGAGGAGAAGGGAGGGAGAGGAGGAATGTGGGCGAGACTGAACTACGCAGAGGATAACCAAAGGATGGAAGTGTCACTGATTATAAATATTAGCAATGTGGATGTTGGCAGAGCCAGGCTGCATTTGCAGTCCTGTTCTCTTGGCCTGGATTCCCATATCTAGTAGCTGGGCTAAATGGCACATTAACCAGATGGCACCTTAATCAAATGGCTCATTAATGCAGATGGAGCCACACTGCAGCCCTTGGGCACCGTCCAAGCAGAAGTTAGTGGCATGACGATATTCCATCAAAAGCTAGAAAATGGAACTTAACCTCCATCAAGTCAAGTTCTGCTGGAAGCAATGGGACTAAGGGTCAAGGAATCCACGGTTCCTTAGGGACAAAACCAGATCTCTTCACTCTGGTTGGTTCCTGCACTAACAGAGTACCATGCAAAACATCCACCCATGTAGTTCAGCCATACTGTTATACCAACTGGGTGGAGAATGGCTAGCATGAACATGGCACAACAGTATTTACAACTTACTGGATCAGCATGAAAGTTAATCACAGTGAAGAGGCAACTGTGCTAATGAGTAAATAATGTCAAGTCATCATGGATATCTTCAATCGGACTGCATCCCTTCGGGAGCAAAAAATAAATTTATTTCTCCCATATGCCAAAGGATACAATCCCTGCGGCGGGGTGCGCTCCCGCTGCTCGGTCCCAGCGCCTGCCAACCTAGCAGTTCGAAAGCACCTCCGGGTGCAAGTAGATAAATAGGGACCGCTTACCAGCGGGAAGGTAAACGGCGTTTCCGTGTGCGGCTCTGGCTCTGGCTCTGGCCAGAGCAGCGATGTCACGCTGGCCACGTGACCCGGAAGTGTCTCCGGACAGCGCTGGCCCCTGGCCTCTTAAGTGAGATGGGCGCACAACCCCAGAGTCTGTCAAGACTGGCCCATACGGGCAGGGGTACCTTTACCTTTACCTTACCATAACATTGCCAAGCACCGGCAGGCAAAATACAGCTGTGTTTGGCCCATCCAATGTTTTTACCTAACCCACATGTGGGAAACCTTTGACCCTCCAGATGTTGCTGAACTACAAGTCCCATCAGCCCCAGCAAGCATCGCCCCTGGTCAGGAATGATGGGAACTGTATTGAACAACACCTGGAGAGCCAGAGGTTCCCTGTCCCTGACCTGACCTCTGCAGCCCCATGTTGCTGTCATGTGCAACACACTGAGGGACCATTCATTCCAGGTAAAACAGATTCTGGGTATTAGAATGGACAGTAAAATTACTACCACATATGCAGTTTAAAATGCTTGCATTCTGTGTAATTTAGCCTTGCATACCCAAGAGCAAGCTTGCTGTGAATCTTGCTGAAATCATGGTCTCCTCCCCACTTAAACCTGAATAAAGATTACCCCTTGAATTGTAGAGCAGCCTGATTCCAGAACCCTTTTCAGCATGAAGTTCACTGGATTTATTTGTTTGCTGGGCATTTCTGTACTGCTCCTCTGTTGTCATAGCAGCAGGACTCAAAGCAATACAGAACAAACAAAAACTGTACAAACCAATCACAATGGCAGAATTAAAAAAAAAAACATTGCCAAAAGAACCTATACAGTACTTACAAATACTTAGCCATCTAAAAAGAAAGGAAAAACATACAAATAAAATATTGTCATAAAAGAAATCCAAAACCTTTCAGCCCGCATTAAAACCCTGCCCAGAGTGCCATGTTTTCCAGCTGCTGAAACGTCCAGAGGAAAGGAAACTACCGGTAGTCAATCCTCTGATAGAAATGCCTTTCATTCTGTCGCTATACCTGAGGGACATCATTGTCTCTCAACCTAACCTAACACACAATAGAGGCAGTAAGAATGGTAAAATTACATTTTGTGCTGAAAAGCACTTGGGAAATATTTGATCATCATTATTAGGCCTAAGGAAGCATAAGGTTTCTAATCAAATTGGGATCAGAGAAATGAAAGATCTTTCCATATAACACCAGTCCTGAAACGCCTACATTGGCTCCCAGTACGTTTCCGAGCACTGTTCAAAGTGTTGGTGCTGACCTTTAAAACCCTAAATGGCCTTGGCCTTGTATACCTGAAGGTGTGTCTCCACCCCATCATTCAGCCCGGATACCGAGGTCCAGCGCTGAGGGCCTTCTTGTGGTCTTTCACTGCAAGAACTGAAATTACAGGGAACCTGGCAGAGGGCCTTCTCGGTAGTGGCACCCTCCATGTGGAACACCCTCCAATCAGATGTCCAAAGAAATAAGAAACTATACAACCTTTAGAAGACATCTGAATGTTTAATGTTTCATTATGTTTTTATATGTGTTGAAAGCCACCTAGGGTGGCTGGGGCAACTCAGTCAGATGGGTGGGTTACAAATAATAAAGTTGTTGTTGTTTACAAAAAATGTTGTTGTTGTTGTTGTTGTTGTTGTTGTTGTTGTTGTTGTTGTTCCCCACCTCCCAAAGCTTTGAAAGATTGTCAGAGTACTAAACCCTACCCTAGTTGGGTACAGTTTGGTTTGGGCCATACAGCATGGGCAACCTGCCTTTCCCTAGAGCAGGGGTGTCAAACTCAAATTCATCGGGGGCCGCATCAGCAGTTTGGTCACCCTCAAAGGGCCGGTTGTATCTGTAGGACTTTATCAAAGTTATTTTTCCTTAGGCACTGGTGTGTGTTGTCTTGAACCTATATACTATTTAATATACCTATTCCAGTACGATTTTAAATAAGAATAGAAGAAGAAATAATAATGATTTTTTAAAAAGATGACGAGATGGGCTTCCAGGCAGACTGGAGCTCCAACGGGGAGGAGACAGAAGCCTCCGCCGTTCCCTTCCCCGCCTGCCGGCCCCTCTACCTACCCACCAGGACGACCCCCAGCCAGCCCCTGGCCCTGCCGCCCGCGCCCCCGGCCATCTCCTCGCCAGCTGCAGCGCCGCAGTGGCCTCTTCTTGCGGCCCGAGCAAGTGAGTGAGCGGCGTCCCAAGCATGGCTCTTGCTCCCTGCCCTCGCTGCCAGCCTCTGCGGCTCTCTCGGGCTCCAAAAGTTGCCGCGCGCGTGACCCGCCCCCTCGAGCAGCCACGCCTAGGAGGCTCCAAGGGGCAGAGGCAGCCGGCTCCGAGCTCGGCTTTGCAGGACCGCCTCCTCCACAGCGAGCCCCAGACTGGACCGAGCGAGCAGAAAGCCTCTATGCCCGGCCTGCGAAGCAGGCGAAAGTTGTGGGACCGGCCGGTAGGCAGCGCCGACGGGGAGCGTCGGTTGGAGCCCTGTCTGCAAGCAGGCAGGGAAGGCTGTTCACGTGGGTCACTTTTTAGAAAGGCAGAGATCCTCCACCGGAGTGCAGACCCTAAAATCTGGGTCGGGACCAGTAAAAAGGACGAGAAGCTCGCTTCCTCGCCCTTGATGCCACGAGCCACATGACGAGGTCTGGCGGGCCGGATTCGGCCCGCGGACCTTGTGTTTGACACCTGTGCCCTAGAGATTTTCTCATTTGCTTGCTTTTGTTTCTGTTTCCACTTATTCATTATTTCTCCTCATTTTTTTGGATGAACTTATTGCTTCAGGGACTTCACCATGAGGCAGCGCTAAGCTGAAGCAAATGTCCATGCAACTGACTTCAACAAATCATTATTAACTTAGTTGAGCCATTTAAAAAAGGGACAACATTCATCTCATTGTACTTTCCACATGTCCGGCGTTGTTGTTTTAATCTTTTCCCTCTCTCTTGCATTTTTACTAAGGCCTAGATCTCACTGTGGAAAGAATTCTCCTATTCTCTCCTTCGCATACACAAAAATTATTTCCCAACTGTCTTTTCTGCACTGCTTAGATCCTGTAAGAGAAGCTACTAACGGGTGTGAGTGTAGGTGTGGGTATGTGTGTGACTAGATATGACCACTAGCTTGTAGGCTGCCTATTCCTTACAAGATCCTTCTACAGGTGAGTTGCCACATGGTGGCAGCACAGCCAAGAAGAGCTTTGGAAGCCAGATAAAGTCCAGGTACTGTAATTCCCTATCTAGTCTTCCTTGGTGGTTCCATATTCTGCTTACTTCATATACTATTACTCACTGCTGACAGGCAATAAAGAAATATTTGGAAATATAAACTGTCTGTCTGCCCAGTAAGATGGTCCAGTTTGATTACTGTCCCTAACAGCCAACTGCTGGGTTTTGCCTTAGACATTAAGTTTGAAGGTGACTAAGCAGCTCATTTTTATTCATTCAGCCGTCTTAATTGTCTATGCCGGGCATGATTTGGAAACAGCAAGTCTGGATGGAATACATACATCTTAGAACATTTTCACTTGCGGGGCTTAAATTGCCTTTTGAGTTTCTCTCACATTGTTTATGAGAAACTGTGATTGTTGCTGATGCGGAAGAGAAAGCAGAGGAGAGGCATTTGTAAAGTGAATGAGCATTCTATCTAATGTGAGTTTCCCATTTGCATTTCGAAAGGGACTGAAAAGCAAGAGCTTCTTGTGTGAAAATGCCTCTCTCACAATATTTGTGTGAATGTTTGATCACTGCTAATGCGGAAGAGAGGCATGTGTACATCAAAAGGGCATTCTGTACTTTTTCCATCCACCCAGCAAATCAGCTGAAGGCATTGTGAAGATGCACTAAGATAGGGGTGGGCAGATGTCAGGCTTGCAGGATCTGCTGTTTGTTTGTTTGTTGCTGCAACCTAGAGCTCCACCAACCAGAGACAGGTGCAACACAGTGGCTCAGCTGAATAGATGTTTGATGCAGGACAGAGTGCTTTTCAGCACATGCACACCTCAGGAATTTGTGATCAGTACCAGAACCAAGCTCACAAACTCTTCCACTCTCGAATTTTCTTTGGGGACATTTTTTAGTGAGAGGCAGGAGCTGCTGCTGCCTTTAGACAATTGGGAGTCAGAAACCTCTGATCTGCTGCAAATCAGCCAGACGCATATAAGTAGATCCCAATCACCCTTCTGCCCACTGCTGTCCTAAGAGGCAACCGCTGCCCAGCTGGAATGAAATCAGTACTTCTAGAAACTAACCCACCTCTGTGTGTCAGGTGGGTGGGGGCAGGAATGCGGCCGCTGCCACCCCCCTGATAAAGAAGAACTGAAAATACATTTGTCTCTGTCTCCTCCAGTAAAATCATTTTAAAATACTGGTTACTGAAATAAAAATTTATCTTCATATTGGGCGCAGTGGGGGTGGGGGAGTTTGCAAGCAATACTAGAAATCAGTCTTGCCTGACACTATTTAAATTGAATCTCTGTGAGTGCTATCCACAATTTGCAGTGAAAGTTGAAGCTATTAAAAAGTCTACGCCCAAGATTAAAAGTTAGAATGCTGTTTTTTAATAATGGAAAATTCTACTACACATTCACCGAGCTGCCATTTCTAAACTCAGCCAGCTTTAAAAGCGTTTGACAGATAATATATAGAATCCAGAGTAATTGCAACTATAATTTCCCCTCTTTATAGTTCTGACAGAAGAAAGATTATTGTGCAAGGTGGAGATTAATTGGAGCATAAGGAAAGCAACTGAGTCACACAAAAACAAATAAATTATACGATGGACAGGATTTACACGTTCTGGTTGCTTCGCATGGCGGAGACATTTAACACTACTGGACTCCAAAGAAAATTAAGGCTTTCACAGCCACTGAGGCACCTCTTCCAGACTGTATGTAGGCTATGATCTAATGAACATCCGTAACACTGGCCTGGTTCATATGTGACGAAGGCCCCCACATCATGGCAGCAGGAGCCACCCTAACTGTCTTGCAGTGAGCTGTATGGAGGCATCATGTGTGTGAACCACCACCAACAACACCATCTCACAAATGCACCCAGATGGAGCCACATACCCTCCAAAGGCAATTACAGGGGTGAGGAATCCTCTATGAACTAGCCCTCGTGCAACAGCTCCTAGGAGGCCAGTGCCCCTAAAATGGTCGCGACCCTGAAACACTTCAAGTAGGTCCTGTTTCCCAACAAGTTCCCCATGATGAGATAAACAGTAATCTGGAGAGCATCCACAATATGCAGAGCGAGCCACAGTATGCACAAAAAGGGAAGGTTTTATGCATGGAGATTGTGATTTATTAAAGCAGCTTTCACATGGCTTACTATTTCATCTGCACTACCAGTCCTTTGCATTACATTGTTTTTTTACAGTCACAGCCGCCCCCGTTCTGCTCGCCATAAGATAATTGTTGTGGGAAGGTGTGCAACGCGAGAGGTGTTTTCGTTTCAAAAGCTTGCTCACAAATAGTGACCTGGAAACTGACTGAGCTCCACTGCAGCTGGCAAAAGGGGTGAATCTAAGACTCAGGGAAACCCAAATAATTCCCTCCCTTTCCTCTTGGTGGTAGTGGAAGGTATGGCATTATGGATTGCATAAAAAAAAATGTAACCATTATCCTGCTAGCTATGGATGATGTGAGTTGTAGTCCAGAAATACTACCCTACAGAGTGAAGAACCCTGGCCTTTCTTCATTATCTGGCTCCTCACCTGATTGCTCTGATTAATTTATTTTCCTAGCATTTAAATGGTTGTCAGACAGGCTATAGTTTCAATGGGGGAAATGTTGATAATGATGAAGAGCTTAGCAATTTCTCATATTGCCTAGATAACGTGTTGCTGCACCATCTTCATAACATTGTACCTTCCCATGATGTTTTTAACTGCTAGTCATCCCCAATTTCTCTTTCAGATGTTGGACATCCACCTGTATGCAAAGAGAGACAGAGATCCTTCTCTGTTGAAGACAGGCAGAAGATGGAGGTTCAGCTTCTACTAAGATGGTTCAGTATTTCTGATTTAATCAGTAAGTCAAAAATAATAATCACCACAGGCTACAGGACTGCTTTCAAGGAAAGTATTGAAATATTAAATAACCCACAGAATTAGGGAGCAATAACTTAGCAAGGACAGAAAAACAAAGGTTGGAAGGATCTGTCTTATCACCATTAGAGAGTAGTTTTAGGAGGGGCTACCCTCTTCCTAACCAACTGGTGCAACATCAGCTGTTGCGTCTGATTGTAGAAGAATTAATGTGTATCCTATCAGATTGAGTATGCTGACATTTGAAATAGAGGATAAAATAAACCCAAGAATCATGACACAGCAGTAGCCCATCAGCGTTTAGTTATAAAAGAGCTGCCTTCAGTGAAATTCAACCATCCCTATATTGCAGTGACCCATTCAGAATACAGCTGTAAAGCATGCCAAGGGCCAATTCAACACATGCAACCAATGTTTGTTTTAAAGGCCAACCATGGTGATGGAAACACAACACCATTATTTATAATAATAGTTGTTGTTGTTTAAAAAGGCAGAACACTAACATACTCCTCTCCTGCTCAACATAGATGTATAAGAAGAGGAAACCCTCAAGGCTCTGGAGCATGTCATCTGTCAACACTCAAAAAGTCAAATTAGTGGCCTGTAGCCTTGCTTCAAGAACATAATTTCCCAATTTTCAGGCATAATGCAATCTGAAAGTCAGTTGATAGCATGATCTCATTTAATTCTATTTTAGTTTTCTCTGTGGGACAGGTCTATTGATCAGAGTGACTTTTTTTCTCAAGAAAAAAAAATGAAGTCTTTTCTTAAGCATGTATTAACAACAACTTCTGCTCAAGGAACCCAAGGCAAGAGCTGCCACCTCATCAGAACAAGTTATTCACATGGGGGTAAAAGCCATAGCTTAAGACTGGCAAGAGATTCAGTGTTTTGCCACAAGTATCTATTTGTACCTTTCAGAACACTTCCCCCCTATCTTGTGGCAGGGGGTGGATCTTCCAAAATCTACCCCTGCGACCCTTCCCTTGGGTGGCCAAGTATGGTGAGTTCCAGGGAATGAAGAGGAGCTCTTGAATTTACCTATTCCTCTAGAAGCACTGAACAAGAACTTTCTGCTAGCCAGATGGCACAATCCATAGACAGCCATGAGCTCTCCTCCTAAACCAGATATGTCCAAAGTCCGTTTTGGGGGCCTAATCCGGCCCATTGGTCGATTTAATCTGGCCCGTGTGGCAGTACATGTCCTGAGGTGAAATCCTAAAAAAGGCTCAGCATTGTAAAAAAAGCTCAACAACTTCAATCCTTAAAAAAGGTTAATGACTGTGGTTGGCCCTTTGGTCGGCCCTCCACTTCATCAAATCTGGCCCTCTTTGAAAAAAGTTTGGACACGACTGTCCTTAACTCTGCCAAACCAGGCCTCCAATAGAGTACAGGAAACTAATGCAAGATGTGTTCGCAATGGCATTGTATCCCTGCAACTACCAACAGAAACACTGTTAAGCCTGCACTGTCTCAGTGACAGTTTGCTGCTCTTGCTGTTGTCATTTTTGTCCTGAGCATTGTGCCATATGTTAAAGTACGTGTGAGTTCTCTCATTCAGAAAAGGTGTGTTGTTCTTCTTGACCTGAAATAGTGGGATTAATGGTTGTGATCAAGCTCAACGTTCCAATGATAAGACAAATTTAAGTCCACTTGATTTTAATAGGATTCAGTTATAACTACTACCGAATGCAGGATTGTGACCAGAAAGTGCAGAAAACCCACAGAGGGACACCTCATCCCAAACAGCAAGCAAGCGAACAGGTTTCACATATAATCAATGTGGCAATCCCATTGATAACCCCTTTGAAATAGGGATCAGTTAAAATAACCGGATTAATCAACTAAAAGCTATGGACCATGACTGACAACTAACCCAGAAAGTAAGACGAAAGATTTCCTTAAAAACAACAATGTGGAAAATAAGGAATGAATTGCAGTGACGATCCTGTGGCACCTATGGAATTTGATCGGTAGCTGAATGTGTGAACTACCGGTAACTCCACCAAAAAGCATTGCATCTGCTGTGGAATTAAAGTTACCAGTATTTTATAACTGTGAGGGCCCATTCTAGTGTCTTCAGCTGATGTTTCTGTAAGTGAGCGATGAAAATGCCTATGTGAACACGAACAGTGCTGTGAACAAATTCATCTCACGTAGCTACCTCAACCAAAAGTGCAAAAATTACCATTTATGTTGCCTCGCGAGGTGTGCAAAGAATATGCCACGTTCCAAAATAAGGAGATTTTCTTTTTTCTTTTTTTTTTTAAATGCCATTATCAGCAGGTTATCTCTGAGATGTCAAACAAGCCTTCTAGGTCCATTTTGCTGTTTGTAGCCAAATGATCTTGTCGCAAATGATGATAACCTTAGAAGTCACCTTTCCAACCAGCTTTGCAGATATTAAGGCAACTCCCAAGTTTTATTTTTACATTTTCTAAAATGTTGCTATTCCATATTTTTTTTTAAAGTGTTATTTAGGAAGATATTATGCACATAGCTCAAAAGAGTTGCACTCTGCAATTCCCCAGGGTCTGGGGAGGGGGTGGGATAATGCAATTTTGCTATTTAAATGAGAATGTGCCTCCTGCCTCCATCCACTTACTACTAATTGCCAAAAGACGTGGCTTAGTTCTCAGATTTGCATCCAGTGAACTCATCTGTGGGAATTTCAATGTGCCTGTTTCAAGCAAGACAGATGCAGCAGAGGAATGTAAAAGTAAGGTTTGAAACAGAGCATGCCAAATTCAGAGTTGGAGGGGGGAGCAGTAGGCTGTCTTTTCTTACGTATGTATGTAAATGTAGCAAATCTATAGACTAAAAAAATGTATGTGAGAAGTGAAAAGCTCCACTATACTAAGGACAGCTGTGGTACCACCATCTGACACCTGCTGCAAGGATCAAGTGGGTTAACTGACAGCAATAATAATAATAATAAAAACCCAGACTGGGACTCCTATATTTGGTGAGCAATTCAGACATCACAAGTGCAGATTGCATGGCAGTTATTCAGCACATAAGTCTTCACTCCATCACATTCTGTGGAAGTCAGTTCAACCAAATCCTCAACTCAACAGCACTCTGGAAACAAGCCAGCATTAGGTTTCACAGCTCATTTTTCAGGTTTAATGGGGGGGGGGGACCGGGTACCTGAGAGGAATTTGAAAGAGCATGGAGAAGTAGAACAGCAACGGGAGGAAATCCCCCAACTCTCAACCACTTTTGCTCCATCCGCTTCCACATAGTCACACACGCAGAAATCCACCCCCCTCTTTCTTACGCCACAGAGATGTGCATCTCTAGATTGTTCCTTTCTGAAACACACACATGCACTCAAGTGCCTGCTCAGCCAATGCTTCACTGGGTGCTAGGAAGCTGCTTTCTACTGAGTCGGACTGCACCAGTCTGCTAGCTCAGGAGTGTCTACACTGATAGGCAGAGGCTCGCCAGGATTACAGGCTCCTTGCCCTGTCTAGAGATGATGCCGGACAACTTACTAGAATCTCCACATACTGGTTTTAGTTATCAGCACTGCCTTCTCCACTGGGAGTAGACGAAATCACCTAGAAAATTCACTGATCATATCAGAATTCTTTTAGCCTTCAATCTCTTGTTACACCAGAAAAAGGGCTCTCCATATTCACTCCAGTTATTGTTGTTGACACTACAAGAGATGGAAAACAATCCCCCAAGTCCTGGTGCTTAGTATTCTGTTCAGTATTCTGGCCTTCCTCCAAGAAACCCAAAACATGGGGTTCTCCCATTTTCTCCTCACAACAAGGAGACTAGGCTGAGCATGAGTAACCCAATATTACCCTTATGGATGAATGGAGATTTGTAGGTTTTTTAGTCAAAGTTCAACACTATGTACTATCTCTTTGCCCTGGCCTTTGATACCTGAGGTGTATATTTTCAGGACCCATCCTATTTTTTTACAATTGCATTAATTTTAATTGCATTTTTTTAATGTTGCATTTTATGTTGTTATAACCTACTCTGGGACTTTAGGGTGGATTAGCAACAACAAGAACACACCACAGTGGCTCTTCTTCTGTGCAAGGTCTTTTGTGATTAATAAAGGTTGTACAGCCTCCATCTCAGACTTGGTGACAAACAACTTTCACACTCCTGAAATCTATAGTATTCACTGAGTAAGTGAATGAAATTTTCTAAGAGCATTCAATTTCTTCCCCATGGTTACTATCCACAGGTGCAATCATTATACCACTGATGATAAAACAGTCTCTAATTTGATGTGTCAAATTTAAAAATAGAGTTTGGCTTTGTAGGAATTGTGTGAAAGAAAGCTCAGTTCCTAAATCGAGAGATACTACTGACAGAAGAGCAAGGTTTCAAAGCAATTATTTCTCATTCCAGCTTGTAGATGAATTAATCTATTTGGTGTGTTTTCTAGGACAAAGGTTCTTGTTACATAGATTAAAGCTCTTTTCAATCTCCACTGCTTCACCTGGCAACCCCACCTCTCATCAAATGGAAAATAAGACCCATTCATTTGGAACACCCTATTAGTTCCCTGTTAATAGAACAACGACCTTCTCTACTCAAAAGGACTATTACTTCCAACTCAGACTGATATTTTTGTCCTCATGCATTCACTAGTCAGTTCTCTCATAAATCCATTCTTTCCTGGCATTAAAAAGAAAAAAATGCTTTCCAACTGCTAGCATCTTTATATATACTATACACAAATTCCATAATCTAGTTTCTTGGCTTAACCTGATGTGAACAACCACAACATACTATAGGACAAATTAAGGAATAAAGACCACATTAAAATCATCACCCACTGAATCAATGTCCCCATTTTACTCAAAAGCAACTTTCCAGATGCCTCTGTCAGGAAAAAGCAAAACCAATGAAAAACAAGCAAGCTTAATAATAATAATAATGAAGAGGGGAAAGGGAAGGGAAAGGGGTGTCTATCAGATTTGGGCTGTGCAATGCAATTTGTTTTCCTTATATTACTCCTTCCATCTGCAAGGAGGAAGGAACTTCTTACAAGAACATGCCTCAATTTCTGGCAAAGCGCATCAGCACTAAAATCCAAAGTATCGAACAAGCCACTGATAACATTCCAGGGGTCTTGGATTCCCAGAAGCCAGTCACCAGCACCTGAACTCTCCTGCATCGCCCAAGAAGCATGTCGGCTGAAGGAGTTGCAGGCAGAGCAAACCTAGACAGTGTTAGAATAAGTTAGACAGTGATGCATAATCCAGTCAAGTGACCAAAGGAACCAATGAAGCTCTGGAAGACCTTGGATCCAGAGCCTGATTTTCCATATGAGCAGCACGTGTCTCAGTGAGAAGATCTGGCCAGCCCAATTGCCCCCTATACCTTCTGCCTCTGAAACTCAACATTTCCCCCCTCACTTTCATCCATGCAGCCAATACTGTTTTCCTGTGGTCAGAACTGTGCCTTGCCCAGGGGCCTGCTAAACAAAAAACTTCACTGGGTATGTGCTGCTCAAAGTGCAACTGCCTCCTATGATTAAAGGGCCTTGTCCCAGGGTGACACAAGATTTCTGTGTGTCAGTTTTATGGTAAAGGTTAATAGGAACTACTTAGGTTCAGACTTTGATGTATCTCTATGGGAAGGTAGTTCCATCACTGTGAGGCAGCCAGAGAATTTCCCAGTCTTTCTATTACCTTGCTGCTCAATTGTTGTTTGCAAACTGGGCCACAAAAAGAAAGAAAAAATGTGGGGTAAACAATCTTTTCTGAAGTTCTGCAAGTTTGCAGCAAGCGAATCCATTCACACTCCCCTTCATGCATTATTCCTTTATTTTCTACTGAGGTTTATATTCTGCCCTTCCTCACCTTCATGATCCAACAGCAGGTAACTTTTAACAACCTTGAAACAAACCAATTACAATAAAACACCAGACAACAACAATTTCAGCAGCAAATACCAAAACCTTCCTCTACAGCATTACAATAGCAGATACATCCCAATAAAAAATTATTAGATTAAAAACACTTTTTAATTTGTGTTGAAAGACATCAGGAGGCAACACCAAGTCAGAAGCGAGGAAGTTCCATAGGCAGGGTGTGATCGTGGAAGAGGCTGTATCTTGGGTATCACCGCATAATGAGCCTCACGTATTAGTGGAACCATATAGAGGGTCTCCCCTTAACAACGAAGGAGAAGAGGCACTCCCTCAAGGATCTAGGATCCATGTCATTGGAAGTGACCCTCCTTCGAGTATCCAGGACCCAAGTAATCCATGTCTTTCAATTCTAAGGTCAATATATTAAATTGGGTCCAGTAACATACGGGTAGCTAGTGCAACACCTTCAAAAGTGGTGCAATGTGACTCCAGATCATCACCCTATCAGGGTTCTAGCAGCAGTGTTTTGCACCAGCAGCAGTTTCTAGCCTGTCTTCAAGGGTAGCCCCATGCAAAGTGCATTGCAGTAATCTATTATTTGTGTTGCAATGCTGGTAAAAAGGGGCTGCAACATAGAAAGGGGCTGAAGCATAGAAAGGAGCTGGGTGGCTGTGCCTCTGGCCCCATCCATGATAATGCGCCGCTCCCCCATCCTTCCCTCATGTTTATGTATGAGGCAAGGAAGCCTACGCACATTGACCTTTATGCAAATAGGTTTATTTATCTCTGATGCCCATGTTAATCTGTGGACATAAAGCTAAGCAGGGACAGAGGAGCTGTGCAATGTCAGGATGAGACTAGAAGGAAGCCGCCACAGCCCTTTCCTACCCATCTTGCTCCTTCCCACAAGTAAACGTGGAGGAGGCTCCTTGCATTGGTTTTCTGATCCAAGTACTGTACTATTAGGGAATATCATTTAGTGGCCCAACTCATTTATAAGAGCATGGAAAGTTTTCAAGTTATCCAAATTGATTCAGCAGCATCCATTGCCTTTATTTTTCCTTCATCCATCCATCTGTCTGCCTGTCTAATAATGAAACTTGATATTTACTTCCACCTACAGTGCAAGTAATAGATGGTTTTTCGGGGCAGAATGAGAAGAAGAAAAAGGATTGATACAGTTTACTGTTAACTAAAGAAACCCAGTTTTTGATATGTTCTTTCTGGCATGAAAGATTTCTCAGCTAAAAAGCTCAAAGGGGCATGTAGCGTTTTGAGCAGTTTTTTAGGTGCACTCATGCAAACAGAGTAATGTTCGTCTGCCACAGGAACAAAAGGTTTCCAATTATCTAGCATGCGGAGATCAATATTTTACTAATGTTCCATTCTAGCTACGTCCCTTGCAACTAAATGTTGATTAAAACATAAAAAATAATAAAACACCCTAGTATTTCTCAGTTAGTGTTCTGAGTTTTGAAAAAAGCAATGCTTTTGTGGACTCTCTTTTTCCTCTGCCTCTCTGTCTCTGCCTGGGCACGTAGCATCACCTGCAATCAGCATGCAATGTCATCCCCAGGGACTGCCTGAAAAATGAAACCAAGAGACTGGGCAGTCATCTTTCAGAAACAGCCAACTGAAAGAAACTGATTAATGGTTATTCAGACACATGGCCTGCATACAAGAACAATCATCTCCTCCTCTTGGACAACAAAACAAAATAACCAGTAGGCAGAAGAACCAGTAAGCCTCTGTGGGGAAGAGTCTGGAAGACAGCCCCAGACAGTGGCGAGGAAAGCAACAGATTAGATTACCGGGATTCCTGCTACATTGTGAGTGTTGGTGCCCAATGCCTGATGTGAAAATGGGCCACTTCTTAAGAGTCTGTGAAGCCCAGAAGCATAGGGAGCTGCTTTATAACTAGATCAGGATCTTCCATCATCCCTAACTAGCAGGGCCAGTGGTCAGGGATGATGGGAGTTGTGGTCCAAAAACAGCTGGAGACCCAAGTTTGGGAAACTCTGAATGAGACTATTTGCCTGCCCAGACCAGTGCTGTTTACTCTGACTGACAGCAGCTCTTCAGGACCTCAAGCAACAGGTTTCCATATTCCCTGTTACCTGATGTTTTTAACTGGAAATGCCAAGAATTGAAACTGAGACCTTCGGCACACAAGGCAGCTGTTCCCAACCCTCCCCCCCATGAAAACTCTCTAATGACCACTATTTTTTAAAAAAAAAAACTTAATTTTTATTAACAGGCCAATCATATCACATTATTTCGAATCACATTAATTCCAAATTATACAGCCGAATTTTTCAATTTTGTTGGGGGTACCCATACATCAAGCTCTGGACAAGAATCCAAACATCACTTCTATTACTGTATTAATTAAACAGTTCTATCCAGTTCTATCCAGATAGTCTCTTTTTTACTTTCTTCATTCTTGTTGTTGTCATATATTCCTTTCTTTGCAATCTCTGATAATCTTCACAGGCTGGTTAAGAACAAACATCGTCTGCATGGGTTTTACGCACTCCATAAGTCATATTTCATAGGGACAGCCGCCATTCCACTCCTACTTCGAAAATTTATCTTCGGTCTGCCCTTTAGTTGTCCCAGGCTTGTAAAATATCTCCTAGAGGGCTCTGCCAGGTTAAAGATCAAATTCCAAACATCGTTCACTTTCAAACAGTCCTGGTTCTCCTCCCCCCATCTTTCTTAAACAAGCCTGTCTTGCGAGACGCCATTTTAAAACTGCGTCATAAAATTTTTCCATTCTCCAATCTTTACCATTCCTCTCTTCATTCATCATTAATTCATCCCACACAGTTTTTAGATTCCTGCTTGTGTAGTAAAATACAGCGGTTCTTTTTTCTTTGGGGTGGAGGGTTATTTATGCTCATATAATATAAAGAAAGAAAAGTTTTTCCTCCACCCCACCTTCTTAGCTCCAAACATACCCATCTCTTAATGGCGCTTCGTCTCTTGATTTATTTGTCTTCGCCCGCCGCTCCGATCCCAGAAATCCATTAATCAGCAGTCTTATCTCCCGACCTTTGCTTGACGTATGTGCTTTAACAATACAGTGGTGCCTCGCAAGACGAAATTAATCCGTTCCACGAGTCTCTTCGTCTTGCGGTTTTTTCGTCTTGCGAAGCACGGCTATTAGCAGCTTAGCGGATTAGCGCTATTAGCGGTTTAGCGGTTTAGCGGCTTAGAAAAAGGGGAGGAAGGGGAAAAAACTCGCAAGAACTCGCAAGGCGTTTCGTCTTGCGAAGCAAGCCCATAGGGAAATTCGTCTTGCGAAGCACCTCAAAAGACGGAAAACTCTTTCGTCTAGCGAGTTTTTCGTCTTGCGAGACATTCGTCTTGCGGGGCACCACTGTACATCTCCAATTATATATTTCCAATTATATTTTCGTGTTAAAGCAAGCCAGCACGCGCGAATTGGAGACGGCGTCTGGGAAGAGCCGAACACACCGAGGGCTTAGCCAAGTGACTGGCGCACCCCCTTCTCTCGAATCTGGGGGTGCAAGGCAGTCCCCCCCATATCCTTGGGGGGGAGAGACTGCATACTTCCCATAGCAGCCTCTTAATTACCTCGTATGGGTCGGAGAGATGTTATTGTCGGCCATCTTCCAATGCGCCACCTGGTGGCCCCCAATGACAACTATTATTATTATTATTATTATTATTATTATTAAATGGTGACAAATCTTGTATCAATTAAGAACATTCACATAGATGTTCCATTATGGAGAATCTTTCTTTGTCTGCAGCCTAAGTACCATTTAGAAACATTCCAAAGCTTTTTGAATTGGGCTCACTCCTGATCCTCAGAAATCAGATGGTTGAAGTTTCTTAGCTCTGGACTTATTTTCTTGCTTTAAAAACAAAACCCATTTACCATAAGGTTTTATTTATAAACCCAGCATTCTTCTAAAGGGCTCAGGATAGCATACATATGATTGTGCCTTTCCGCGCTTCTTCACATGGGTCCCACAGCTAAATTAGGCTGAGAGGTACTGATTTAAACCTTCCTCTCCCTAGCCTGTCCATCCATCCCTCTAACTGAGCCTTCCTGATCTGCTGCCCTCTGGATGCTTTTGGATTACAACTTCCATCAAGCCCAACCAGTGCAGTCATGCTGGTGGGAGCTGTGCTTCAAAACATCTGTTTGGGGAACGCTGCTCTATCTGGTGTTTCTTGAACTCCCCCCTACTGACCGCTTGAGAGTTGCTAAGGGTCGTGGCACACGGTGTTGTTGTTTTCTTCCTGCCTGTATCAAATGCAGCATGCTGTGTTGGATGATATATGGTTTTGAACTGATTTTTATCACTTCTTTTATTTCTTATAGATTGCGTTTTACTTTGCTCCACATAATTCAAATTGCAATACAGTACAATAAAATAGAGTGTGAGAAATAGAAGGAGCAATAAAAATACAATATGAGTATTAAATGTGATGGGGGTGCCACCTCAACTTCAACCACAGATCCACAGGTGTGCCACAGACCACCTTAATGAAACTCATGGACCACTGGTGTGCCACAGTCTGGGAACCCCTGCACTATGCCACATCAGCAGGCTAAAGAGTAAAAAGAGAGGTGTAGCAGGATCTGCTGAACTTCAAACAAAAATGCACAGTGGGGCCCCATAATTTGGGGGCGGGGGGGGGGGGTAGAATTTAACTATGGAGTGTAAAGTAAATATGTGAGACCATGCCAGAATCTGGTTTCATATGCTCTGTTAGCAGCAAGCACATTAATAAACTGATGTATTTTTCAGCTTTGGTGTGCTTTATCCTCAGTGGATTATTGAGAATACAGTTTCCTACTGCTGTTCTTTTACTCGCTGATAATGCCTGCTCAATACTTTTCACCCCCTCCTTACATATTGGGCTGTAATGGGATCTAATCAAAATATCAATGGTAACCCTGAAGGATAATTACGAGTACAAACAGATCTGCAAATTGCATTGTGTTGCGTTCAGTTTTGTCTATTCTTATCTCTCAGGCAGGCAGAAGGCAATCAGCGCTTAGCGTTAGTTGATGGGGTATCTTTGGCTTGTCCTAACAAACCAGTTTCTAGTATTCTTTGTAAAAGATCTGAAATGATCAGAAGAAGTGTGTACTACAGGTGTGGAGAGATCTAAAAGGCCAGGATACCAGTGCACCAGCTATGACAGTGTACCATGGAAGTTTATCTTATCCTCAAACTAAACAAAAATGGGAAACCTTGTAACAGCTTTAAATGGCTTTTCTTTTCTTTTTTACAAGTGGCCATAGAGAACAATAAAGTTGTTAAATAAATTCAAGAGTTTTGAAAGCAAAAACATTCCTCTTTTCCTGGCCTTTGACTAATTAAACTATTTATGGCCTTTTAAACAGCATGTTGGGGCGGATATTGTTTTTGCTTGTTATTATGGTATGTATTTTTATGTTTTTATACTTTGAACCACCCCTTGATCTTCAGATGAAGGGCAGTATAGAAATAATAATAATCATTTTGTTGTTGTTGCAAGAAAGGAAGTGTTGCAAGGAAGTTTACTTGTCTGATTCTGCTTCTTCTTCTAGCATGGGGGAAAGTATGTTTTGGAAGGTCATAAAGTTGTGCCCTGTAGCAACCACACTTTAGCACCCAACATTAATAAATGAAGTTTTAATAGCTGCAACAGTCATATCTGCATGTCCATATATGCATCTTAGGGTAGAGGTCCACAAATGCAGAAATGATTTTGTTTCCTTGCAGATCTCTAGTCACAATACCTCCAAATCATGGTGTTTTTCAACACAATCCCCACCACCACCATTTCTTGCCTAAAAACGACAACATAAGGGCATGTTTTGCTGCTTATGTAAATAGCCTTCCTATATTATTAATAACAACAACAACAACAACAACCCATCCTCCACCCAAAGGTCCCAGGACAGGTAACAACATTAAAGTACAATATTAAAAACAGTTTAAAACAACTTACAATTACAAAAATAAGCAAAAACTTATGCAATAAAATTAGTCAAGCAGAAGATAATGGCATTTGTTATTTTTAGAGTGGTAGCCATCTTGATTATTTCACATGTGGGTTATGTCATCACAACTACATGCCATACATGAGATTAAATCCTCTGGCTATACTTTGCACTAACTGTGCCACAAAACAGCTTATTCATATATTATGGTCTCTGACCCAAAGCTTGTATTTTGCACAATGAAATGTTGGCCAGCAGATAATAGTGGTAACACAGTGATAACACACCAAGGTTTTTTTCCCTATTACGATGTAAAATAAAAATAAATGCAGAAGATAGCAATGATTAAGGGATGCTTATGACCTTGCCGAAGCAAAAACAACCATCTGGTCTCTGTTCTTCACAGTCTAAATAATTAATAGTGAAATATACCGCCTTTAAAAACACACTCACTGAATCTATGTACAGTACAACAAACGCTGCCATTTAAATGCCCCATTTTATTAATCTTTATCCCCTGATGAGTTTCTCAACTTCCTATCCCATTGAGATTATAAATGGCTTATGTAAATTATGAGATTTAAACAAATAATTTTCTCGGTTCTTATCTGAAGAATGTCTCTCATTCTCCTAGAAACTATTTCCAAATTCCCTATTCAAAAGGCACACAGGTGAATTGCAAAAATGACACAGAATACCTAGGCATTGGACAGTCATTCTTGAACATCTTAATTCATTCCCATCATCACAAGCATCTATGGCAGGCTGCTGACAGTGACTGGGGAAGGTGGAAGGTGAGAAGATGTCAACCTGATCCTTGTTCAGTGCAATGGGAACTCAGGAAAAAAATCCTGCACTCAAAGCTGTATCACGAAGCAACCAATAACACTGGGGGGGGGGGGGTAATTGGTGGCAGCAGGTATGTTACAGATCGTTCTTCCATGTAAGAAAGCATGCACCCCTCCGGATAGAAATCTAGGTGTCAAGAACCTAGCCTTCTCCCTGACAGGCTAATGTTCTATTTATGGGAAATATTTTTGTATAGAGGGCTACTCCATCATATATGAGCCCTCACTTTTAGTCTGAAGTTTTGCACACTGTGCCCCTTGGCTTTGACTTTTCTAGCTATGCTGAAAAATCATTCTGATGGTCCTTGGCAAAAGTGTGCTTCCAACTGGAGCAAACATTTTCCAGGCACGATGAAAAGGAGATATACGATATATTTTGGAAATATAGTTTGTCTATCTGCGCATTTGTCTGTTCCCTAAATGTCTGGATGCTTCTTGAGATACTGTCACCAAACTTGGCACAAAGGTTCCCAAGGTGGGGGCAGCACACTTCACTGAAGTTTGGACACCAGCTGCCATTTTGAATCAATATGGTGGACTGAAACATTACTTTGGCATGACTGCACGTTTTTTGACAGAGATCCAGACTCCTCTCAATAGATCATTGCCAACTTGGCATGAGGTTTCTAAGGTGGGGATCTTCACCAACGATTAGATTCCAGGCACCATTTTGAAATGTTACTTTGGTGAGACTTCACCCCATTTTTGGTGTGATGGGCCTAAACTTATTTTCTCCTGCTCCCGAGGCAAGGGCTCCAATGAATTCAAGTTACAAGAAAGAAGATTCCAACTAAACAACAGGAAGATCTTTCTGACAGTAAAAGCTGTTCGACAGTGCAACAGACTCCCTCAGAGGTGGTGATGGGTTCCCCTTCCCTGGAGGTTAATAAGCAGAGATTGGGTGGGCATCTGTCATGTATGATCTAGCTGAGATTTCTGAATTGCAGGGTTTCAAACTAGGTGTCTCTCAGGGATCCCTTCCAATTCTACAATTCTACACTCTCCATTTAAAAAACACAATATTTGGGGGTTTCTAAAATTTTCCACACAGTGCTGGGCACTCCCTAATATATTTATAAAAGGGAAGAGGTAGCAGTGATGCCAGATTCATTCCAATTTACCTCTTGCCCAGTTATAGTTGCTGTTTTTAATGCAGCTAAAACGTTCTACTGGGAATGCCTTAAGCACAATCACCACTGGAATGAACATGTACTAGCCACAAGCAAGTGAAGTTCTAGTTTCTTTCACTGACGTATGGTCTGCAGCTGGAAACTCCTAATAGAACTCCCAGGTTGTTTTTTAGAAAGAGATGCTCTAATCTTCATAACTGCAGTCCTTTGTTTGTTTGTTTCTGTTTTAACGGCAAACACCTTATATGCAGATCTGGCCAAGCTAATCACTTCGCAAGTTTACAGATCAATCCTATATCCAGCATGTCGTTGGGTATCCTGCCATCGCTGAGACAGAAGTGCAAACATGCTGGGAATATGGGCTTAGGAAAGCACATCTTTATTTGAGACTGTCTTGCCTCGTGGTGCCCAGAATCTTCCTTTATGTTGTGTGTTAAGTAACATCAAGTACAAGATACTCATGCATTCTAAAGCACTCATCTCTCAACTCCGGGTACATCTGAAATACATGTCAGTTCAATGGAATAGGGAGTTTAAATCAGGATCCACCAGCTGAAATATATTATTTTTAGTCCACTTCTCTGAATGGAAACACATGAAAGGAGTCCATGTATTATTTAGTGTGTCTTCCCCACTTCCCTGGGTCACAGCATTGGCCCTTATAAGCAAAAAGACCACCTAGAGACAGCATACAGTACTGTTCTCCTAAGAAACAAACTACTAACAGTGACATCTAGTGACAAAACGGACCACTGGCTTTTCTAGCACAACAGGAAAGTGTTAAAACACAGATTCTTCTAAACAGCCAAGCACCTTGCAAAATATTCTAAGGCATAAAACATGCCGGTTCCATGAAACCAACCTGTTAAGCATAGTTCTATCCAAAGAAGCATTGCAAAATTCAAGAGAGCAAACGGGCCTCAGATGAAAGGAACTGTACAGACTGTGGTTGGAGACATTTTCACCCAGATGGGTTTGAGCACGTGCGCGCACTTGCACACACACACAGGGGGGTAGCCGGGGGCACAGCTGCCCCCCCAAATCCATAAAAATCAGTAAAATACATAGCAAACTGAGGTTCTGCCCCCCCCATAAAAGGCCTGTCCCACAAAAAATCCTGGCTACACCCATGCACACACAAACGCACACACAAGATTTGTGTGGAATGCAGAGACAAACACATAAAACATATTGTGACCCTCTGCTTGCTTGCTTGCTTGCTTGCTTGCTTGCTTCAAAAAGAAAAAAAAAAGAGTTTCAGAACTTTGTGGCTTCAAATAAATTTATGTTATTATTAAGGAGCCTATTCAGTTCAACCCACAACTTGTATCTTTAACATTCTTTGAATGGACTAAGAACGACACACAATCCAAAGATCTTTTAATGTATTTATTGTTGGCCGTGTGCCACTCAATTGTACAAAAATGGAAAAACTTTTTTCTGATCTTATTTCTTCATGGTTGAACAATATATGGACTCTTGTATCGCCAGAAAAGAGAGCCTGCCGTATTAGAGCCCTTAATGGTACCACAAATTTGGACTCCTTTTCACGTGATATGGTGGGACTTTATTTCACAGGTTAATGCTGAACAACTGCAACAGACATTACCAACTGCCTCTTTGGACATATGGAATATATAACTCCTGCCTTGGGATCGATACTAACACCTTTTGTATCTGTATTGTTAACTTATTCATTGTGTTTGCATCAATATCAAGACTGGTTCCTGTTATATCCATTTATTTTTCTGCTTTGTCTTTATGAGTATGATTATGTTTGTTCCTTGCAGAAAAACCAGTGCAATGTTTTTCTGAACAAGGAAGAAAAATCTGAAATTATTGTATTGGCGGGGACTTTCTGGGAAACACACAAAAGAGCAGACACCCAGAGCAAGTGAGACCATAAAGAAAATAAGCTTGGGGAAAGTTCCCATAGCAGTGGGGGACCCAATTTACAAATGGAACACACTCAACAGGAAGTGAAACATGTTCTGCTTCCAAGGCAAAATTCACAAACCAAAACACCAATTTCCGGGTTTGCAACTTTCTTAATCCAAGTTGTTCATAAACTAAGCTGTTCTTAAACCAAGGTTACCACTGTACAGATCTTTCCAAGTGCCTTTTTCAGAGATTTTGACTGGGCTTGTCAGGCTTCTCTTTGAAATCACATGAGACTTGTTGAAGACTGGGGCCCAAGAGAAGAATGATAGCCTGGCTAGTTCTTGGGGATCCTAGCAGACAAACCTGTTAAGAGATCTCTGCAGGTAGCAAACTTGTTTCCAGGCTGATGCTTATACAGTAGTACCTCAGGTTACAGACGCTTCAGGTTACAGACTCCGCTAACCCAGAAATAGTACCTCGGGTTAAGAACTTTGCTTCAGAATGAGAACAGAAATCGTGCTCCGGTGTAGTGGCGGCAGCAGGAGGCCTCATCAGCTAAAGTGGTACGTCAGGTTAAGAACAGTTTCAGGTTAAGAACGGGCCTCCAGAGTGAATTAAGTTCTTAACCCGAGGTACCACTGTATGTTAAACAAATGTTTTAAGTGCAGCACAAATGACTTATCTGTGTTCTAGTAGCTTCCCATTTGGACTATGAAGGGCTGAAAACTGGAAGCGTTAGTTATAGTGCAGAACACAGCAGCCATGATTTTGACTGGCACCGCTCACACAGGTCACATCTTGCCAGAAATTTCACTGGCTGCTCTTGTTTATTCTCTTCCAGCCCTAATTAAAAAGTGCAGGTGCTCACATTTAATGCCCTAAATGGCTTGGGACCAGAGCATTTGAAGGAGCGCCTCCTCCCATAACAAACTTCCTAAGGTAAGGCCTACCCTGTGTGGGATTGCAGATACACAGTGGGGAGCCGATACACAGTTTTGTGGGGCAGGGACCTGGGTCCATCTCTGTCACTGGAAGCCCAGGCAGCCTTTGTGGCTAGAAGGACCTTCTACCTGCTGCAACCGACGCAACAGCTGTGGCCATTCCTGGACCAGGGAAGCTTGACCACAGTAATGCAGGCAATGGTGACTTCGAGTCTGGACTACTGTAACACCACTCTTATATTTGGGTTCCCTTGTGCTTCAGCCAGAAGCTGTAGTTAGTGCAGAATGCTGCAGCACAGTTGCTGACAGGAATGAGACCCTGTCAGCACAGAACACCTCTGCTCAGAAATCTGAACTGGTTTGAGATTTGCTACCAAGCCAAGTTCAAGGTGTTGCTGTTAGTATAGAAAGCCAAAACAGCTTGGGACCAATTTGTTTGTGGGATCGTGTAACCCTCATGGTGGATTTGATTTAAATCAAATCGATTTAAATCATGATTTAAATCACTAGTCAGTAAGACTTGATTTAAATCATTTATTTATTTTTACAGAAAGAGTCATTATTGCTGGTATAATCTTAATTTTTACAACCAGATGAAGGTTTCATTTTTGGAATAACAAATTTTCAGAGTAGTTTTTACAGTTATATCAAAAATTACTGATTTGGCTATACTATTAGAAATACATAGTCAGATAATTATGAAATTATTGAGAGGTTTACTAAGCTAACTGTTTATATTTGGACAACTTTTCTGCTATACTTTATGGGAAGGAGAAAAAGAATCATTTCCTTAATAACAATTTAAACAATTTATTTAACTAAAACAATAACATTATAGCATATGTATCCATGTTTGTTAGGGACGTGGGTGGTGCTGTGGTCTAAACCACAGAGCCTAGGGCTTGCCAATCAGAAGGTCGGCGGTTCGAATCCCCGCAACGAGGTGCGCTCCTGTTGTTCAGTCCCAGTTCCTGCCCACCTAGAAGTCCAAAAGCACATCAAAGTGCAAGTAGATAAATAGGTACCACTCCGGCGTGAAGGGAAACGGCGTTTCTGTGCGCTGCTCTGGTTCACCAGAAGCTGTACACCGGCTCCCATGACCAGTAAAGCGAGATGAGCACCACAACCCCAGAGTCGTCCACGACTGGACCTAACGGTCAGGGGTCCCTTTACCTTTATCCATGTTTGTTAACTGATGCAGTTAAATGGCTTTTTTTAAAAAGAAAAAGAAAACGTAGACTGAGTTTTAGCACACATGAAAAACTTAAAACAAATCCTTATTTCCTGATGAATAGCCTTTGGACTATAATGTAACTTAAATAGAAAACTATCTTTAGAAAGATGTTTCCTCCGCAAGCATTTTATTTTAAAAATCCAATTTAAATTTTTTAAATCCAATTTTTTTAAAAAATAAATCATTAATTTTTATCCACCCTGGTTACCCCACATATGCCCATTCAACCACTCCAATCTAAGGAACTGGCACTCTTAGAGAGGTGCCACATAATGCTCATTCCGCAGTTGTAAAAAACCTTATATTTTAGTATGGAACTACCTATGCTTTGGAACCCCCTGCCCAGTGACACCAAGAAGACACCTTTGCTTTAAAACCTTTAAATTAAAACCATTTGAACAAATTAAAGATAAAGTGAATTGGTTGCAATATTATCAAATTAACAAATTATATAAGATGGATAAGAGAAATGGTTTTGCAACAGAAAAAACCAAATTGGAAACGGAGTTGTTAGATACTAATGATAAGAATATGTCTAAAATGTACAGTTTGTTGTTGTAGTGAGCTACAAAGGATGAACAAGTTAAATCGGTCATGATTGATTGGGCAAGGGATGTGGGACATAATATAATGATGGAGGACTGGGAGAGCCTATGGAGGAAAGAGGTTAAGTTCACTGCATGTACGATGTTAAAGGAAAACATTATGAAGATGATGTATAGATGGTACTTGACCCCTGTAAAATTAGCAAAGATTTATCACAAAAGTGATAATCTTTGTTGGAAATGTAAAAAAAAAAAAAAAGGTACTTTTTTCCATATGTGGTGGACTTGTCCCAAGGTGAAAGACTTCTGGGAGATTTATAATGAACTGAAAAAAAATGTTGAACTATACATTTATTAAGAAACCAGAGGCCTTTCTCCTTGGAATAACAGGTTTAGAATTGCCCAAGAAAGATGGCTGCTCAAATATTACTTGCTAAAAATTGGAAAACACAAGAACTACCAACAGTGGAAGATTGGCAGATGAAGATGATGGACTTTTCGGAGCTAGCTGACCTGACTGGAAGAATCCGCAACCGGGGGGGCCACTAGGTGGCGCATCGGAAGATGGCTGACAATAACATCTCTCCGACCCACACGAGGTAATTTGGAGGCTATGATGGGGGTAATTAGCCTCCTTAACCCCCCCCCAGGATTATGGGGGGGACGGCCCTTGCCTGCTGTGCCCTATACCACCCCCGAATTTGTGGGGGTGGGGGCACTAGGCACAAAGCCCTCCTGTGGGATTTTCGGCACTCCTCGACGCCGTCCCCGATTCGCGCCGCTGGTTGCAATGATCTTTAAAAGAAATAATTTGGACATGATTAATTGCACATACATCAAGGAAAAAGGGGAGTAAATACTGCTGACAGAAGAGATCTCTGATAACAAGACAACAATAAAATACAAGAAGAACGTCAAGATACAGTAATGACTGAGGGGGGAGGGGGGGGGAAACCTGCCTCTACCTTTTTATGTGATTTAACAAGAATCCCCCTCCCCTAATGAGTCAGAAATCAAGGACTTAAGCTGTGGATATAAGGCTGTGTGGAGATAAACTTTCGATCCAAAGCAATGTTTCAAGATGAAGCTGGAAAGCTAAGAGTTTTGGAGTGACGCAGTCAGGAAAAAATGCCGTTCGCCATTTTGTGAGGCATTGTGGGAGCTCTTGGGTCTGGGAGGAGAAAGAGAGAAATAGAGTTGTTTACATATCGTGAATCAACTCCTCGGTGGGACTTAAGAGCGACAAATGCCAAAATTTACGATGGATAAAGTGATGTTATCTACGAAGGAGATATATGGAAACCATCTGGACTTAGTGGAGGAACGGGAAATCCACACAGGATTATTACACTTGCTATCGGCTTAAGGAGACTAACAGAAGAGATCGTAAAGGAAGAAGAGAAATTATACGAACAAGATATGATGTGGCAACACCAAGATAAGACTGGATAGAATTATGAACTTTGTTTGGACTGATTGGGACTGATTTGGACATTGACGCAGTAATAAGAAGATGATCTGAATTCCCCTTTGGATCTTGAAGTATGGGTTCCCCCAACAAAATTTAAAAATTTGGCTTTGTAATTCGGAATTTATATGATGTGATTTAATTTGATGTGATTGGCCAGTTAATAAAAATTATTTTTTTAAAAAAAGAAAAAAGAATCCGCAACCAGAAAGAAGAGGAGTTTCAAGAGGACTGGAGGAAATTCAAGGACTATTTGAACAAATATTGTAATATAAAAAATTAGAAATTACTTGAAAGAAACAAATAGGCCTAGGACAAATTAAGTTATAATTAAATAAATGGGATTCAGAATGCCAAGAAAAGTGAATAAGATGACTATAATTGGAAATAGTTTTAGTTTAATAATGATATTGGAAAGCTGTTACTTTTAAATTACAAGGAAACTCAGAAGGGAAGGATTTGAGGAAGTCAATCAAGATGTTTAAAAACTTGGATTTGTGAAGAATTAAGTTTGTTATTATTGTCTATTTGTTTATTGTTCCCCCCTTTCCTCCCTCCCTTATTTCTTTTTTCTTTTTTTTTCTTTTCTTCTCTTTTGCCTTTTCTGTTTTTGTGTATTAATTTGCTTTGTGGTTTGTGTTATTATGGTGGAAAAATTTAACAAAAAATTATTTAAAAAAGAAGAAGAAGACACCTTTGCTGTTCTCTTTTCAGTTCCTGCTTAAAACAGAGCAGTCACAATAACAGAAAGGGCCTTTCAGTAGTGACATGCCAGATACCAAATTAAAATTCACTAGAGGAGCTAAGGAAACAGTAGCGGATAAATTGGCCTTTTTCATGCCAGCCAAGAGTAGCTTCACAATCCAAGACTACGGTTATATTTTCCCCCATATGAAGACAAAATAGAGTGAGCATCTGTGATAAGTACCAAGGCACTGGCAGCTGAAATAGGGTCAAAAGAGTGGCAAGATGCAAATTAAGAAATCCTGCTGCAATAAAAACTGCAGAGCAAGAATGCTTCTGCGTAACAATGAGTGCAAGACAAAAGGTTCCCTCTGTAAGACAATGTTAATTGAACACATTTACTAAGCAGACCATTTCATTGTCAGCAGAACCTGTTGTTCAAAGGAGGCCCAGGACAATGGTTAAGACACAGTCATTCCCAATTTCCACAGCACACTCACAAGTTCTCATGAGGTTCCCCCCCCCACCTTTCTATCCAAATGAGTTAAGAATGTAATTTAGCATATATTGTGGGAAAGATGCAAACTTTCCGAAAAATAATTTGTAGAAAGTGGAAATATTTGCAAAGAATCCTGTTTATGTCCTTTTTTCCGAATGTGCACATCCAACAAGTTAGATAGCCTTCTTTATTGTCATTATGAGTGTGCGCCATTCCATGTCAATTCAACGCGGTCATGCCACCCACCATCTCGGATTTTGATGAAACTTGGTGCACACCCTTCCCTTATGGTTGAAAGAAACCCCCTTAATTTTTTGCCCTCTATCTCAAACGATTTGAATTTTATAGCACTTCAAAGTTTCGTGAAATCTGTGTTTCTGTCCCTCTTGAGATCCTCAGCCTTGTGTGCATTTTATTTTTTTCTCCATAACCAATGATCCGATCTCTTTGAAATTTTATACAGAGATCAATAACATGATGAGGATTTCAGGGGGGAAATACATCAGCACTCAAAAGATTTTATAAATGCCTTTTAAAAATGTATAAATGTAGCTTTTTTGGTGGAAAAACTAGGTTTAGAAAACCTAAATTTTCAGCGTCAGGGCATGATGCAATCAAAAGTTTTTGATGGTGGAAATTATTGCAAAGAACATAAATGTGCCATCAAATCTCATGTGCACCCTAATTTTCGTGGTGTCATTCAACCAAAAAAGGTGTGCATTACATTCGAGTAAATACAGTATTAAGTGTCTCCGACTCATGCTAGCTTTGCATGACAACTGTTAACTCTTACTCAGAGGATTTTACATTATTTAGATCAGTAATTCTAAAAAGTATGATTCAAGGACCATTTGTTTTAGGCACTTTCAGATGGTCTCCAAGCCCACAATGGAAATAATAAAGACTTGAAGACTGAAGCATTTCTTTGGAGCTTCCACTGCATGCTGAGGAGACAATTCACTTTTCAATGCAAATTCGAAAATTTACCATGAAAAGTGGTTTGCCTTGTTCGCAGCAAGGAAACAGTCTTTCAAGCATATCCCATATGGTGGCTTTAAGATAAGAGTACAGTATGGGGAGATCTGCAAAGGACAAGCAAGCCAGATAGTGATCCTCAATGCCATGATGGATTAAATAACGGATTAAATAATGCTACACGGAGCCAGAGTAGCTTTATATAATGTAATAGTTCCAGCACAAAGCCATAACTACTCTGGCCCTCTCACCTCCGTCCGTAAAGAAAATCCAAGAGACAAATGGAAGGGTTACTGCTCTACGAACCACAAGAGAAACCCTCTGACTGCCTGTTGTTCCAAGACAGGCGGTGAATTCACAATCAGCCTGCAACATTCCTGCCTGTTACGCAATTGCATTTTTGCAAGGGTATGCTAAATATTTAACTTTGAGATGGCTGCTTGGAGCAGTTTCAGAATAACCTTGCCATCTCTCTCCTTGAAGGTTATGAGACCGTTTCAAATCCCCATCACATAGCTATGTTATTTACATGCAGGTCTAATTCCTCCTCAAGCTGTCCAGCCTGTAAGCACAGCATGAAAATGGAAACTGATGAACATCTTCAAAGCACAGAGGAAAGCACAGCAGAAAGGTCAGCTGGCTAAGGCGCATATTCTGCCTAATTGTCTCAACGGTGTACACCTTTCACAGAGGAATTAAAGTTTGGAGTAGGGCTTCGCTATTAACACTATTATCCAAGGCGCATACATGCTGGTTTAATAAACTGCATGTTCATTTTGATGTTACCCTCCTCCCTTATTTATGATTGATGTGGTTGCATAAAAGTCTGAAAGAACAACCAATTGATAGCGAGAAGTAAGTTTACAACGAGCATACATCCAAACGTATTTATTTTTTAAAGTTCTGCAAAACTTTGCTACTGTAGTCTATCAATATTGTGGTCCAATAAAAGGTCTTGCTTTGAATTGCATCATTTGCAATCAGGAAAACAATATCATTACATTTTTATCCTTTCCACATGGAGCAAGCTGTTGTCTTTCATCCATATTGCAAGCAATTCCGTTCAGCTTGACATCAATGGGATTATTTCACAGGAGCAGCAAGTACGGTATTTTGAATGCAAGCAAGTGCACACAAAATGAAAGCCGGACTCCCTTCTCTATGCAGCCCTAACATTACCCCTGGCAATAGGATGTCCTCTGGACAGCAGTGGGGGAATGTTGAGGTTTGTGCAGTTTAATAGACATACCAAGGGGATCTAATATTACCTTAATATTGGGGGGTGGGGTGGACCATTAATCACATTTATTACTATATTGTACTTTGCCTCAGGCTAACATAATGTCCTGGGCCCTGGATCTTTTGCCTAAAGCTATCTGAGAATTCAAAGGGGAAGTAGCCCCATAGTGCAGGGAGCTGGGGGGCACTAGGTTGACAAACGAAGGCTGCTGTACAGTATTGTAAACCATATTGAAGTGGGTATAGTTTTTAACTAAAGGCTCAGGATCCAACCCAACAAAGTTCCAAAGCTTTTGCAAATTTTAATTTTACAAACTAAAAATGAAATAAATCAATCTGGAATTACTGAAACCATGTAAGATAGTACAGTTATACCGCAGCTGTGGGGCCAAGACCAAGAGACTGTGCCAATCCTAAGGTCATCTACTTAGTTCTTTTTTGAAATCTTTAAACTCGTAAAACAGGTTCCCACGCTCCGCTCTCATATTTTCCCATCAAAACAAAAACCCCAAAGAAATAAAGACAATGAGAAAGATGTACAGAACTCTTGATAGGATTCGTAACTGCTGAAAATTCATGGGGAGAGAATCATTTCTTCCCCTGAGCACACAATAAAAAGAGAGCATTGAAAGGCAAACAAGAGCAAGCCCAGCTACATTTAACAGCCCAAAAAAATTATTACCTTTGTAAACTGAATGATATATAAAACATTTAAAAGGTGACCTGTTTAGAAAAGCCCTTTTCACTTATTTTCCCCCCAAAGCACCTTTTTTTTCTGACATTGACACAATTAAAAAGTAACCTTTTTACACAATTATGCAAGACACAAGAATGAATAAGAAGAAGAATACTGTATTGTTAAAAAAAAAAATGAGGAAAGCAACCCCTAGCCCGAAGACCAGAAAGCCTTTTTCCATTCATACAAACTGGCATATATGCACTGGGAAGATGACAGTCAGATGAAGAAAACTGACTCCAGTATTTTGGCTGCCACCACTACCCATGAAAACATGCACTACCAGTTCTGTGACCCTAAAGAACAGAAGACCAGCAAGGGGAATAGGGGCTGTTTATTATGGACAAAAAGCACCAGAAAATGACTCCACCTAGAAAATAGGAACAACTGAGCTAAGACCACTTCAAACACCCTTTCATGCATTCAGTAACCATGCTGAGGAGGTAGTGGGATCATGTCCACAAGTCACACACACACACACACACACACACACACACCCCTGTGGCTTCACATTTGTTAGTAATATGAGGCATCTAGGCAGTTCTACACAAGCAGGAATCTGGTCAATCAATGGGCAGAGGCTTTAAAAAAATAGTTATGCCTAAACGCCAATGAAAGCAATGACATTGGACTTACAACTAACTTTTCCTGGACTCTGCCCAAAGCCTCATAGCCCTCCAATTCAGTCCCAATTTCCAAGAATATCTGCATTTTTCATTTCCACCTTAATTAACAGCAGATCCCAGTCCCCTCTAAATTTAAAATCTGTGTTCAGGGTTGTGTGATATATACTACAGGACAGGTATGACTAAAAGGGAAAGGGGGGGGGAGTCCCAGTCTGACACAAATATGAAATAGCATTTTTCGTGATCAATTCTTTGACCTTTCCGTTCTCTCATATATTATAATAAGATACCCATATTTTGAAAGTGAACTGCTACTACAGCTCCTATAGTCCCCAGTAAAGGGAGAATTTAAGGGTTTGTCTTTGTATTTTCATTTTGCGACTGGACCTGGCAATAAAAAGGCTAGATGCAAGTGATGGGTTGAACTAGGACCACATTTTATTTAAAATATATCTGCAGGGGAAATGTGTGGGAACCCAATTTAACTTCAATCATGGGCAAGCCAAAAGGTACCCATTCCTTTTTTTTGTTATTTGTTTTTTGTTATAGCATTTATTAATTTTCCAATAAAAAACATCCAATTAACATATCACATCACAATCCAATAAAAATAAAAAATAATAAAATAAAATAAATCAAATTGTCTTCCAAATTATAATATTGATTTTACGACTTCCCACAGTCTGAATCTCGAAGCATATCCAAATCTCAGTCCTGCCTCTCATCTCTCATTGATATTTTCATATTTTCATATCTCGATTTTATCTCTCCAAACTTGTCTCTGGCTCTGCGATCCTCAATCATGTCAGGTGCCCATTCCAAGGGGAATGACAAGGCAAAGCTCCAAAGCCTGGGCCCAACCTTATGGTGAGCAGGGAGGTCTGCTTGGCCCACATGCTCCCAGCCCCACAACTCCAGAGAGATGTGGAAGTGGAGCCTCAAGAATGTCCCATGTCCAGGCTAAGAGACTCACAACTCAGAGCAGCTGACCTCCAAAAATGTCCTGCACCTTCAACGAGTGCTCACCTTCTGTAACATTCAGCTTTCTTGCACTTTCCTGTGAATAAGTTATCTCCCGCTTGGATTACTGCAATGCGCTCTACGTGGGGCTACCTTTGAAGGTGACCCGGAAACTACAACTAATCCAGAATGCGGCAGCTAGACTGGTGACTAGACCACATAACACCGGTCTTGAAAGACCTACATTGGCTCCCAGTACATTTCCAAGCACAATTCAAAGTGTTGGTGTTGACCTTTAAAGCCCTAAATGGCCTCGGCCCAGTATACCTGAAGGAGCTTCTCCACCCCCATTGTTCTGCCCAGACGCTGAGGTCCAGCGCCGAGGGCCTTCTGGCGGTTCCCACATTGCGAGAAGCAAAGCTACAGGGAACCAGGCAGAGGGCCTTCTCTGTGCTGGCACCCACCCTGTAGAACGCCCTCCCATCAGATGTCAAAGAGATAAACAACTACTTGACATTCAGAAGACATCTTAAGGCAGCCCTGTTCAGGGAAGTTTTTAATGTGTGACATCTTAATGTATTTTTGGTCTTTGTGGAAGCCGCCCAGAGTGGAAGGGGAAACCCAGCCAGATGGACAGGGTACAAATAATAAATTATTATTATTATTATTATTATTATTATTATTATCATTATCATTATCATTATCATTATCATTATCATTATCATTATTATTATTACAATGTGACCAACTTAAACATGTAGCCAAATTAACCAAAACAACCCTTTTAACACCACCAACCTCTACACACCAACACCCACTGAATTCAGCACAGACCAGGCAATAAACCCTGCTTACTCAATGTGCAAGAAATGACCCAAAGAGGTGTGGCCAGGCTCATCAAGCCTGCAACCACATCTTCCTGATGCAGATGCCAGTATGTGCACATGTGCACACTGTTGTGTGATTGGCAGGACTTTAGTGGCTTTTAAAGATGCAGTTGTCTTGCAGTCAATCATTCAAATATTTTTGCCCTTCAAGTGCAATTGATTTTGTTCTAACCAATGGCTAAGAAGGGTGTGTATTCCTGGAGATTGCTGCTGCCTCTGTTCTGTTCTTAAAACAAACAAAGTTTGCTGACACAAACCCCTACTACACAAAGGATAGACAATGAAACAACATAATAATAACCCCATCTTCCCCCCCCCCCAACTGCAAGATGTCTATGATGAAAGTGTCTCTCACCAAAAGTAAACGAACTGTGAAAAATACTATGAACTTAAAGTGGAGACAACAGATGTACCTTTCCCTGTTTTTCTGTTTGCTTTGTAACACACACACATAAACTTTAATTAAAAAAGCAAAGTTTGAAAACAGACAGTGGATTCATGGAGGAAACACAGAAGAACTTGATGACAGCACTATGTAAAAAAGTGAACAAAATTAAACTATTCCACAGTAAACGTCTGGGGTGCAAGCGGTCCTAATTATCGAAAATCCCAGGTCATACCTGAAATGATAATAATAATAATAATAATAATAATAATAATAATAATAATTTATTATTTGTACCCCGCCCATCTGGCTGGGTTTCCCCAGCCACTCTGGGCGGCTTCCATAAAAACCAAAAATACACTAAAATATCACAGATTAAAAACTTCCCTGAACAGGGCTGCCTTAAGATGTCTTCTGAATGTCAGGTAGTTATTTATCGCTTTGACATCTGATGGGAGGGCGTTCCACAGGGCAGGCGCCACGACCGAGAAGGCCCTCTGCCTGGTTCCCTGTAGCTTTGCTTCTCGCAATGAAGGAACCGCCAGAAGGCCCTCGGCGCTGGACCTCAGCGTCCGGGCAGAACGATGGGGGTGGAGACGCTCCTTCAGGTATACTGGGCCGAGGCCGTTTAGGGCTTTAAAGGTCAACACCAGCACTTTGAATTGTGCTCGGAAACGTACTGGGAGCCAATGTAGGTCTTTCAAGACCGGTGTTATGTGGTCTCGGCGGCCGCCCCCAGTCACCAGTCTAGCTGCCGCATTCTGGATTAGTTGTAGTTTCCGAGTCACCTTCAAAGGTAGCCCCACGTAGAGCGCATTGCAGTAGTCCAAGTGGGAGATAACTAGAGCATGCACCACTCTGGCGAGACAGTCCGCAGGCAGGTAGGGTCTCAGCCTGCGTACCAGGTGGAGTTGGTAGACAGCTGCCCTGGATACAGAATTGACCTGCGCCTCCATGGACAGCTGTGAGTCCAAAATGACTCCCAGGCTGCGCACCTGGTCCTTCAGGGGCACAGTTACCCTATTCAGGACCAGGGAGTCCTCCACACCAGCCCGCCCAAATGATATTTGGAGTCTAGCTTTTAATTTATCGTTATATCCTCTGCTATCTGTCATTTTCACCAGTTATCTCTGGCAACACCATACAACAGCTGACCTGGGGAAAGGAATCAGCTGTTCTGTAAGCTTAATACCATATTATGTGTGGTGTGCTGACTGCAGACTTATTCATTAGGCTGAATTATTATGGTTTCTAAAGTGCTCACATCTCTCACTGGCACTCCAAAAATAACTTTAGATGGCCAATTACATACAAAAGCAGGCATTCTTTTGCAGTAATGCCAATCCTAAGGGGCTGGAAGGATAGATATTGCAAAGACTTACCTCTCATTCACAGCTGCCTAGAAAGAAATGCCACTGTTTTTATTTTTAAAAAAGCAAAACTTGCCCTGTTCCTGCGGCTTTAACAGCAGCCAGACATACACAGAAATGGCAGGAGTATGGAAGTAAAATGGTGGGGGGAACTTCAGCTGCTTATTTCCGCAGTTCTGCTGTTGGGAGGCCCTAAAGCAAGCCTGGTTAAAAACAACAAAAACCAGCTAGCAACCTTATTCCATAGCTATTCCCATGAAATACTGACCTGGCCACAAGCAACACAAGCAGGGGAAGAATATGCACCTATGTGGTTAGCTTAATGTCAGGTCTCTCTTTGGTTTTTCCACAGAGCTTGACAGCTACTGCATTCCTTTCCAGGCAACTTTTCGGGGTGAACATGACAGAGGAGGCCAGGGCCAGACACAAAAGTGGTTGGATCAATGAATGTCCATTTTACTCAGTGCTTTTTTTCTTAAAAAAAAAAGTGTTTGGGGGTACTCTCATTCCATCTGAGACTCAGGAAACACTGTGACAGGAAATGAGGCCGCCAATGGAGGTAGCAATGGAACTATGATGATTCACCATCCTAGAGAAGAAACTAAAAAAATTTAAATTTTTAGTTTCTTCTTCCATTAGATTCACAAAATGTTTAGGGTTATCCAAACCCTTGTCTCCCCCCAGAAAAAAGAACTAATTTTACCCTTGTACAGTAAACTTGTTTGTGCACGCGCACACACACACACACACACACACACTCCTCTGCATTCTTCATCCCTGCAAGCAAGAAACATTATCAGGGTTCAAATGCAAATTCCAGCAAAGCAGAAATACTTGAGGAGGGTGCAAAGCAGGGTCAGGTGTGTGAGGCCTGGGAGAGGAGGTGTGGCCTTTGGGAGACCTGAGGGCCAGATAGTGAGGGCTGCATCCAGCCTCTGAGGTTCCCTATCCTTGCTTTATTTATATAGCTCAACCATGTATGTGTGTGTTCATATGTATATTGCACTATAATACTCCTCCCTGTAGATGGACAACTAGAGTGGCATCCCCCCCACCACCACACACACACGTTGAGGACTTAGGCTAGAATGTAGGAAATAAATTCATGAACAAAGGAACTCTAGACACCACATAGATGTTAAGGTCGTTGCCTGGAATCAGTCCCCTCTTCACCTCCTGAGAGTAGATCCTAACAATGAGCATGCAGAAAGATAAATACAGTTTACATGGGTTTAATCTAAACGGCTTCGGTCCTGTATACCTGAAGGAGCATCTCCACCCCCATCGTTCAGCCTGGACACTGAGGTCCAGCTCTAAGAGCCTTCTGGCAGTTCCCTCACTGCAAGAAGTGAGGTTACAGGGAACCAGGCAGAGGGGCTTCTCGGCAGTGACGCCCTCCCATCAGATGTCAAGGAAATAAAAAACCCATCTGACTATTAGAAGACATCTGAAGGCAACCCTGTTTAGGGAAGTTTTTAATGACTAATTTTTACATTTTTTTAATATGCTGTAAGCCGCCCAGAGTGGCTGGGGAAACCCAGCAAGATGGGTGGGGTATAAATAATAAAGTTGTTGTTGTTGTTGTTTTTATCTAGCGATCTTTAGTTTGCTCCCTGTTGAGTTTAAGGTTGCCAGAAGCCGAGAGCTCACCAACACATTCTGCTAACCACCTTCGTGCACAACTCTCTCCCCCCCCCCAACAACTCATGCTACATACATGTTGCAGAACACCCAAGTTTGCTAACAGCTTTATCACTTTTGTGCTGGAGAACGCAGGCATCATGTCGCTCAATGGAGTAAAAATAGTATGTAACAATTAAACAAAGTGTTGCTAACTGCAAGGTCAGAGCACTGCTCTTCACTGCATGAGGAGGCCACAGCGCCTCAAGGGAAAGCCATCTGTGAGGTTTTGCAAATACGCTTCTTTGTAAAACTGGAAGCAACAGTTTAGGGCATTCCGTATACCCTTCATAGAGACAGACTAATTATTAATGGCAGTTTACGGCAAGGGAAGGGCGCAGACAGCAAGAAATGGCCTGAATCAAATGAAAATGTATGGATATATTTTTTTAAAAACAACTTTTTTAGCATATGTATTGGGAGAGGGTTCCCTACTCCCTTTGTTGCAGCCTGTTTTCCTTGCAGCTATTTATACCCAAGTCACAATGTGACACACATGGTTGCAACACAAACATTTGTGCAACCTGCCAGTTGATGTGGAAACGCTGATGGGCTCATTTCAGCTACAAATACAACCTTTAGGCCTTTCTGACTGCATAAACAAGGTCTGAAAAGGCAATGGCAAGAAATAAATCGGGATTTTTTGTGGGAAAAGTAAGTGACTAGGTATAAGAACTGGGTTGCCAAGTCTGAGTTTGACCTGACATTTCCGTGTTTTCTACTCCTCAGGGGCCGTCCAGAAGAATTTAAGATGGGGGGGGAGTTCTTTTCTGCTTGGCTCAGTAAGAGCTTTTTGCTATTAGCTCAGTTCCCATGTCAATCAGGTTCTGCTCTGTGACCCATGGAGAGCAGCTAGGCTCCCCACTTCATCTGCCAAACTCTTCTTCCCTGATCTACGTTTCTGAGCACAATTCAAAGTGTTGGTGCTGACCTTTAAATCCCCCAACCCCAGTATTGCTATTGTTACAGTTTATTTATTTATATTTATATGCCACATTTAGGAAAAACAGGCTTCCAACACACAAATACGTAATTTAAGCACAAAGAAACACAGCTTACAAAAAATTAAGACAACAATATCTATTTTTTTTCAAAAAGTGTTAGAAGCCAGATACAATCTTGCTGAAACAAACAAACAAAGACAATTGTTACATTTCAACCAAAAACGTGCACGCCAGGCTTATTCCTTGACATGCTAGTTTTCCACACACAGGGATTTATTTATTTTTATCAACCTGCAATTTCAAATGATACAGCTGGGGCATCTTTACCATTTCCATGAGAACTAAGCCAAAGCTTTGAGATGAGAATGGATCTAAAAACCACCCAACACATTAAACTAAACTGAACTGATGACAGGCCGTGGAAAGCCTTGCTTGTATATTGTTGTTTCAAATTATTTACCCAAAACATCCTATTGAGGCAAGCTCTTAAAATATCCTTCTAATACAGATGGTCCAATGGCATGAATACTGTTAAGTTGTGGGTAGACATAGCAGACGACGCAGCGATTTCTCCAAAGCAGCTCTTTATTTGTAAGCTGGAACAGAACTGAACTGAAGGGTTCAGCCAGCCTGCTTATATAGAGCTCCACTAGAATGCAACAGTAACCATTTTCTGTAACTATCCAATCACTGAATGTCACTTCGATCCCTTATTTGCATATGTAGACCTGAACTATCTACAGTATCCCCCTGCTGGCCCAGGGTGAGAACTTCAGTACATAGCAAATACTGCCTACATGTATCTGTTAAAATAAACACAAAAAAGTCTTCGTTTTTAAAGGAACAGTTCAGCTTTTACCATTTTGGTGCTATCCATGACCTTGCATCAACAGTCATTCTTGTTTTTTGCATTCATGGGTCTTTTCTCCCATTTTAAATAGACTTGCATTAATTTATGTCGGAAGCTACAAGTTTTTTTCTTTCTCTTTGCTGTTTCATCCTCTTGGAATGGAAGACATTGCGCCAAATGGAAGTTACTGAAGTGCACCTGTGAATGGACTGATCTCGCTTTTTTTGCTTTTGCTTTTTAACAATGAAGAACAACAGGAGAAAATCAGTTCCACAGCTGATTTTCAAATAGGAGGGGTTTTTTTGTAGTCAGGAGATTGTCTTGATGACACACCTTGCTTTTTAACTGATTTAATGAACCAATTATTGTCAGGGCTGCAGTATTTCAGTTCAGAGTATATTTAATTAAAAGCTGATTAATCTCTTGATTAAATAATGTAGGGAAAGTATTTCTCTTTTGAAAAAAAACATCTTAAAAGCTTTTGCCCAAGTCACAAGACCAGGATATTATTATCTGATTAGAACTATATTAAGCTGAACATGCCTCTAGCCCACTTTTACAGTGAAATCCAACTACTTAGATGTGAGACCCATGGAGTTCAGGTAGGCGTGTATAGCAGGAATGGGGAACCAATGGCTCTCTAAATATTGCAGGACTCTAGTTTCCATCATCCCTCACCCATTGACCATGCTGGCCAAGGCTGATGCGAGTCCAACAACATTTGGAGGACCAGAAATTCCCCATGCCTGGTGTACAGAACTGCAATCTCAACTGGGTCCCCCACCCAAAAAAGTTTGCTTTTCTTCATCTCTCTAGGGTGGCAATCTATAAAGGAAAACATGTTCCCTCCCAAACCACTAAGGGTTGTATCCAGCTAAATTCTAGACATTAGTTAAGTAATAATAATAATATTTTTTATTTATACCCTGTCTCCCCGGCCAAGACAGGACTCAGGGCGGCTAACACTGAATATAAATACAGTAAAAACATTAAAAACATTAAAAACAAAACAAAACAAACAGTTAGAATACAGCTTAAAATGCAGCCTCTTTTTAGTGGTGGCCTATAGATCAAAGCCATAAGGGGAGAAATCGTCAAATATTCACCAGGGCCAACTATCCATGCTGGTCCTACATATGGGCCAGCAAAAAGAGACGAGGGAAAAACAAAATCCCATATGAGGGGTTCCATTAAAAAAAAAAAAAATGAGAGGGGGGGTTAGACTGAGTCCAGCCCAAAGGCCAGGCAGAACAGCTCCATCTTGCAGGCCCTGCGGAAAGATGTCAAATCCCGCAGGGTCCTGATCTCCTGCAGTAGGACGTTCCACCAGGCCGGGGCCAAAGCTGAAAAGGCCCTGGCCCTGGTTGAGGCCAATCTAACCTCCTTGGGGCTCGGGACTTCCAAAGTGTTGTTATTTATGGACCTTAAGGTCCTCCGCAGGGCATACCAGGAGAGGCGGTCCCATAGATATGGGAAGTCTTTTAATTTCAACAGGTCTGTTCTGAGTATGACTAACATTGAATGCAATCCTATGCAGCTGGGTAAAGAAGATTCTCAGCAGGTATGTGATAAAATTTGATTGCTGTAAGGAAGTATGTATAACTTTAAAACCTTGATCCTACATTCCATATTTCCATACTTGTGCTAACTGCTGATTTCTATAGCCGAAGCTTGAAAGATGCCTGTCTCACCTTTTGTTTAAGACTTTCAAGGAAGGGATTTCACAGCCTTCCTTGGCAACCCATGCCAGTGCTGAACTGTTCTATAATTAGACAGCTGTATCTTCTTGTAGTCATTTCTATTATGCACTAGGTTTCCTAACAGCAGAACGGAAACAGCGAGGGAGGCTGCCTAAGGATGGCCTGCTGTTGAAGCCTGCAAAAAGTCTGTCTAGTTCAGCAGCGGACAAACAGATGCTTTTGGGAATCCCACTGGCAGGACATAAAAGCATAAGACAATGTTTACATTTATAAGAATGTTACAAAACTGCCAACTCAATATAAAAAAATGGCAGTGTACAATAAAATGAGTAAAAAAAATCATAAAATCATAAAATAGAGAACAAATGACCAGCAATGCATCGTATTAAAACTGCTTAGCAAAAGAAACATGTTTTCAGCAGGTGACAAAAGAACAAAATTGTAGGAAGCCTGTCTTATTTCAATAGGAACTAGTACAGTATTCCAAATTACTGGTGCCACTACACTGATAAACCTTGGCTCCCATAGAAACTATAAAAGAATATAAGCTCACAGTGGGACATTCAAGAGGGATTCTTCAGGTGATCACAGTGATCTGGCCAGTGTATAAGGGACACAGTGGTCCTTCAGATAATGCCTGTGGCACAGCCATAGTCTTCAAGGAACAATTCAGATCCTTTTGCAACGTAGGATTTACCATGTGACCAAAGACAAAAGCTGCCACAAGAACAAAACTATTTTTTTAATGGAACGACATTCTTTTGCAATTTGGACTCTAGAGGGAGTCATTTGCTATAGATGTTGAACTGGTAATGGAGACTTGCAACAGAAAGGTGTGTTTTTCACATTCCTTTTTTAAAAAAATCACAATTCTTTTTTACAAAAACATTAAAAAGGTTTTCTAAAAAAAAGAGAGGAGGATTTGGACTTGATGCTTTTGTTTCTGCTGAAACCCCATTTCAAATGTTCCTACTGCCACCTTCTTAAGTAGCATTTTAAAAATGTCTTGAGAGTTTGGTCTTACTGCAGCCATCTTTTTCCAGCTTGATTTAGATTAGCGGAGTTTTTGCATGCACAGCAAAAACTGTAGTGTAGTGTAGTGTAGTGGCACCGGTAATTTGGAATACTGTACTAGTTCCTATTGAAATCAGAGAGGCTCCCTACAATTTTGTTACTTTGTCACCTGATGGAAATATGTTTCTTTTGCTAAGGAGTTTTAATGTGATGCAATACTGGTCATTTGTTCTCTACTTTATGATTTTTTTTTACTCATTTTATTGTGAAAATATGCAATAGTAAGGAAAGGGTGAAATCATGAGATTGATGCTGAGCTTTGCACATTGTGGCCCTGGTTAAAAATAAAAGACAGAACACTGTAACCAATTAAAGATTATCATAGCATGTTGCATGCTATAACTTTGTGGCAAAATGCAAGAACATAAGAAAAGTTCGGTTGGATCGTTCTAAGGAATCCTCAAGTCCAGCACCTTGTTTGAACGGTGACTAACCAAATATTTCCAGGAAGCTCAGAAACAGAGCACAAATCAAGTCAGATGGGTTGGGTGCAGATTAAAATAAAATAAAATAAAATAACAACAATAAGCAACAGCCCTTCCTCACTCTTTGACATCCACATTTGATATTCTCTGAACAAAGAGCTTCCATTCAGCTCTCATGGTTAATAGCCATCAATAGAACTTTGCTTCTAGAATTTGCCTATTCCCCACCCCCTTTTAAAAATCACCTAAGTCACCCTTTCCTGGCCAAATGTCCTCCAGATGTTGTCAGACTCCCAATTTCCATCAGTCCCATCATGGTCAGTGTTCTGGGATTATGGGAGTTAGAATCCAACAATACTTGGAACAAGCCATGGTCACAGCCTATGGAAGCCAATTAGGTGAGTCAGGTGTGCATCATTTTTGGTCCCGATAAAATCATCTTAAATGGTAAATGATACCACCAAGGGTAGGATCATGACTGGGGAGGGGCAAACAGAAATATAATCCCTTCCAGGAACTTGCCAGGGCGCTGGGTAACTTACTCACTGCATCTATGGGGTGTGACCTTTCACAAAGCCAGATTCTCATTATAACATAAATGTGAGGTCCATGGGATCTGGAGAAAAGGAGCAGCTCTCTTACAGCCTTGCTACTTCCTGAGCCTCTTCACAACTGGGGGGGGGGGTTCCCCTCAGTCTTGTTTGGTCTCTTAAGTCAAAGCCATGTCTGATACCCCTTCCCCATCAATCCTCAGGAGAAAGGCAGGGCCAGTGGAAAAAATAAATTTAGCTTGGCTGCCAAGGACAGCCCAAATGTGTGGGCCCCTGGTAAGTACAATTATATAAATCATCCACTATGCTATCCTGAAATGACACCATGTGGATGGATGTACTATGTATGATTAATAGATGAGATTGGTACAATAAGTCGTTCATTGCATCTTTCTAGCTTTATATCTCTGTTTCACAACATAACATCCTGAAATGACAATACTGAATCATTTTATGATTCATCTAGTTTTATTTATCTACATGGCCTCTCTTATCTTTTTCTTTCTTTCTTTTAAATTCAAACACAGTTGGATAGGTTTTCAAATCCTGGCATTCGTCAGGTGCATAAAAAATCCAGACCATCCCATAAAATTTGAGGCAGATGGCACTACTGAAGGTCTGGTAGCACTTTGGTTTTGATTTCGTAAGAGAATGGAGAAGGCACACACACACACACACACAACCCAAACCCAAGATGTGCCAAAAATATATTTCTGCTTCATCATCCTCAGAATTATGCTTGCATAGACCTCCTACAAGCCCAAAATCAATTTCCAAAAATGCACCATAGGTTTGGCAATAATATTGGTGCAGAAGCAAAAAGGGGAAGGGGAAGAAACAGAGAGAGAGAGAGAGAGAGAGAGAGAGAGAGAGAGAGAGAGAGAGATGGTGGATTAAAGGAAGCTGCAGTTACCATAGAAACAATGAGACCAACTCAACACTGTGTACTTTGTAGCATCATCATTCTGTGGCTGATGAACCCCAACGGGAAGCATTGTTCCTGTCCCTATGGAAACCTAGGGAACAGCCCACACTGTAGTCACGGGAGATTAAAGCAAACTGGAGCAAATATCTTCCAATTCAGCTATGAGCAATCTCTCCTACTGAGAGCTACCACCGATTTACACACACACACACACACACACACACAAACACACACACAAACACAACATAAACCAGGGACATCAATAACGGACCCAAGCCGAGCAAAGGTGTTCAGTCTACAAATTAATTTTAAGGAAAGAAGAAGTGTTTGCAGGCAGCTTAACACATGTGAACACCTAGGAAGCAGATTTATGGCTGCACCTAATCCCCATGGCAACCCACGAGGAGGTTTAAAGCTCAAAATAAACTGCTCCACAAAATGACTTTTTTTTTCCTAATACAAACCACTACCTACCATTCGATAATTAGCATCCATTTCATCCACCGTCCCCCCAAGTGATTATATTTCAAACTAGGAGCTCCTTAGCTAATCATTGCACTAGTAGAGACCCTGAGCTAGTATGCCCAACAGACTGTAGCTTCCTACTTTCCTCCTGCCAGGGTAGAGCTTCGAGTGTGTGGAGCAAGAAGAGACAGGAAGAAAAGCAGGAAAGGGGCGAGTCTTGCTCTACTTCAAAAGCTACTGTGGTGGAGTGTGTTAAAAATAATAGTTTACAAGTAAGTAAATGTATGCCAAAATCAGTGCATATTGTACAGTTGGTTGCTACAGTTCTGCTCCCCAGTAAACCCTTCTCTACCACCATGTAATATGTCATGCCACAATCAGCTCTTAATTATGCCAAACAAAGATACCATCCCAGGAATGCCAATGTGCAGGCATATTAATTCATTGTTTAGTGATGCTGACCAAGTTCACAATTATGGCCAACACAGTTGGGAAAGTCTCTGCTATAAGGGAGGCCCAGGCTCATTCAAGTCAAGCTCCATCTCAAAAGAGGGTTCACCCCCAACCTCTATCACTGCTCCTGCTAGATCTTTCCACTTTTGCAAGCAACCCCACCTCAAAGCTTCTGTGATGGAGGGAAGGTAACAGGGGGCACCAATGCTCACTAGCTGGGTCTGGCAAACTTTGCCTCTTAGAACCTGCTCACTGTCGGGAGGTTACAAAGCTGACCATGTGGTGAATACTTTTTTTGCAAACGTTCTAGCTCAATGCTCAAAAGAACCAGGTGGATTTCAAGGGAAGTAGGGCCAGGGATTGTTGGCAACGCATGGCAGGAATCATGTAAAACTAGAGCGCTAACAGGGCAGGGCACAGGGAGGCGCTGGCGAGCTCCACCCTCAGAGCCATGTGACTTCCAGGATTCTCAGGTGATCGCAGTGAACTTCAGCAGCTAAAACCTTAGACATAAACTGAGAACCCTGGAAGATGGTTCAGGCACAGTCCGTTGCAATCTATCCCACATAACACAAAAATATATGTAAAGCCCATGGCAGTGAGCAAAGTTATAGTGCATAAAACATATGTACGAAATGTTAAAATATATTCTTCCCAACCATCAAATTAGGTGGTGGAGGGGAGCATCTCAAATGTTGTTTTCTTTTAACAGCGTTATTTTCGAAGTGTTCAGGATTAATTTAGAACCGAATTAGCTTTCACAAACTGTTCCTGGTTTTGACAGCTGCCCAGGCAAAGGATGTCACATTTTAAATAATTTTCACACATTGAGCTGCTGACAAGTTTTCTAATTTTTGTAACATGGAAATGAAAGAGAATAGGGATGGACGGATATCCTCAGTTTCCCTTTCCCCCCCCCTCCCATTCTGGTCCCATGGTTTGCTTCTGACCTATGTTCTGGTTCTGCCTGCCTGCCTGCCTTAACTTAGAAAGAAATTTAATTAATTTTGGAACTGGTGCGTGCCCAGACTGGTGCAGTTTTCAGTTTGCAGGTGATCCAAGACATGCAAGCACAATCAAAGAAATTGTGAGCCTTTCAAGGTTCCTTTTTGCAAAGGGCTTTCATGAATGTGTACCTACGTTCCTGTGGCTTTAGTAACCAGCAGGGAAACCAAAACGTATGCTGCACATGTGCAGCACTCTGAGCCAACACAAAATCAGAAATGAAGAATGGTGCGTAAAGGACATAAAAACAGCTCGATTTTGTGGATGCAGACTGAGCTAGCATAGGTTTGGAGATGGATACTAGGCTCTCCAACTTGACCCGGGTATACTAACAGACCTTGCAAGTGTCCCTATTTTCCAGGAAAAGTCCTAGATTTACAGAAGCCATCCCAGTTTCCAATTTGTTCCCAGAATGTCCTATATAATCAGAATGTACATTCCTATTATTATTATAGTTGGTCCTTCTGGATTCAGTGACACTGACTCCTTATTGGGCATACGTGGGCATCGGACTGCAGCCTTACAAAGTTTTCTTTTCTATGGAAAAGAAACTCCTTGACTGGACTTGATATAAAGAGATCTGGTAACTTTTGGTTTCTTCTAGCATTTACGAATGCAACTGGTTATTTGTTTCACAGATGGAGAAATGTCTTAGCTCCCTCCATGAGCACTCCTTTCACAGCTAGCTATCGAGAAAGTAGGCAGATCTCACTAGCTGCTAGATATGTGCTGCTATCCAAACCAACCCTTTCACACTTTGATTGGTGAAGGTAGGAACCCATTTCATGAAGAATAAGATGAGAGCCATACTAAACTGAACAATATGCAAAAAACGACAAAAACAACAGAGAAAGGGTCCTGAAAATATTAGCCTTTGAAGCTCTTACCCTTTTACAACGAGTCTTATTGAACATATGGTACTGCCTTAAATGGGTGAGACCACTGGCCCATCCTGCCAAGAACTGTCTACTTGGCAGTAAGTCTCTAAGGCCTCAGGCAAGGGACTTTCTTAACCCAAAAGGCCAAGGACTCAATCTGGAAAGTTGTGCAGGCAGAGCTCTGGGCTGCACAACTGAGAGACTGACCACCCTCATTGGAGCCCCTTTCCAAGGAAATAACTGATCATATGAGAATGGAAAAAAGGGTGATTTGAAGAAAGAACTATTAATGAAGTCCTGTTTTTAAGATCAATTTTCACACCACACCTTAATAACTTTTTTTTTCCTTTGCTTAGCACATAAATCTAGGCGGCAGTTGCACAACAGCTTTCTTTGCGTGAGCACGCCAAACCAAAAATCAATTGCTACTATTTCTTCTCCCTCAACACCAGTGTTCAGTGAACCACTTCCTAAAGGTTATTTAATTGTGAATCTGGAAGATTGATTTTGATTTAAACTGTGGCCTACAGTATGAAAAGGTACTGTAATTTCTTCATCTGTCACTCTGGCTGATCTAATTTTGATCTGCAACTGACCTACAAAAAGCCATAATCTTTTACTCAATAAAGCAGAATTTTCTGCAGTTGGCTTTCAAGGGGAAATGATCAGACCTTTCAGGAATACACGGCGTGCTAGGTCACTAAGAAGCAGAGGCGGGTAAATATCTTTAAAAGATTTTCAATAACTATGCCCTCAGTTTCAGCTGGGATTTTACTTAAAAGAGCCACAACCCATAAATTCACTGGCAGAAATGTCCACAGAAATGTTGGATGCAAAAATGCTACCTAAAAGTAAGCTGCATTCCTAAACTGACAGGAAAACAATGTGTGGTTAAGTACATTTTCTTCCCATCTTTTTCAATTATATTGCATATTAATAAAGCAAAATATGCACATTTAGTTTTGCTTTGCCATAAAGCAACCAAACCCAAATGTTGATCCAATTTTTAAAAAACAACAATTCCTAACTACCTGTGCAAATGTCAATATACTGTACCCACTTTTAGTGAACCATTGCAACAGACAAAACCATGAAAGGCAGAATATTCATATTGGCCATATATATTCTATCAAAAAAGAAAGAAAACCAAAACCACATATGCCATCTCATCTTTTCTTTTTATAGAGCTAGGCTGTTTTTAAACAGATCCTTGTCGACGTGTGTGGCGAAGATATTGACATGCCTTTTTGGGGTGTTTGTTCACAAAAAAATTCTCGTTACATCTAGTGTTTGTTGTTTGTTAGACTAAATCTCATTACTTTTAATTTATCCAAACTAATTTTACAATCTGGCAATGTGTATAGAGACCAATAAACTTATTACATCCTTTGACTGTTCCTGACATATAAAATTTTAAATATAAAACCATGTTACCTGCATGGTGTTTAAGCTTATATCAATATAGAGCCAACTGGATTCCTTATATGTACAGAACACACGGTTCTATACATGGTTCAAAATGGCTCCATAACACTTGCAAACAATTCTTTAAAAATAATAATAAATTAATGGTGTGGGTGTATGAAACTTAATGATAAAACCTGTTAAAAGTCCACAGTAATGATACTTCCATAATATAAGCACTTTGGACTCAAATCTAACAATACTAGCTCTAAATCTCAATTAAATCTAGGCAATTAACCCAAATTAGCCTGTTGGCTGCAGTGTGTCCTAGCAAGCAGCCTACCTAAATTCATTTTGCATAACAAACGAGCCTTGTTCCCACAGGGCCTGGATCCAAATTACTTACACCCAAATAAGGGAAATCTTTCCCCTGGAGGCGAAGAGCTCAGAACCAGGCTCAAGGGAGGCAAAAATGTTCCACATTTTTAATTTCCTAATAGAACTAGCCCTCTTTCCGTTCACAAGGTTCCATCAAACCAAGTCTTACTTAGACCAACTGGAATCAATAGACTTAAGTAATGAGGTTTATTATTTCAGAGGGTCTACTGTAAGTATGATTAATGTTGGATATTGCCCACCATTTAACAACTCTACTCTGTTTTTGGACTACAATTCCCATCATCCCTTGCCACTGGTCTTGCTAGTCAGGGATGATGGGAGTTGTAGTTCAAAAACAGCTGGAGGCCCAAGGTTGGGAAACACTGATCTAGAGTACTGAATACAAGAAACTTTTGGAGCTTTTGTGGCACAAATGCACCATTATGGGGACGACTTGCTGTGCCTGGAAGTGGGTGCAAAATTATGACAAAAACGATGCCTATATTGAGTATCAGAACCTCCCCGACATTAGTAGTTAATTTTCATAACCTTAGGTGTCAGAAACAATACATTTCCCTTCAACAGGAACAAACCTGTCCTCCTTTAACTTCCTGTGCAAAAATTAGTCTACCAGGATCCTGTGGAAAGGAAAGGGTTTTCTGAAGACATTTTGTCAAATAATATGGCACCCTGATACAAACAATATTTACTTGGCAGATGCATCTCATTTCTCTTATTTGAACTAACTCTCAAATACATAGGTTTAGGAACCAAGAGCTAGAGTGGATGCACATGGCCAACCTTTGCACCTAATTACTTTAAATATCAAGGAATAGCCTGGTTGCCTGTCCTCATGAGGCCATTTTCTGCATGTATCAGCAAGCAGACACCAAAGAGAGAAAGTGTTGTTCATGTGAAAATTACCATATTGTTAAATAGGGGGTATTGGCTAGCCCTCTGAAAAAAGTAGATGGAAAATCTGAAGAAAGCATAGGGAAACTCACAAGGACTCTGCCAGTTAAGGTCTGGGCTGAAATCATCACCCCTGCCCAGTCTTTAACAGAGGTCATCCAGCCCACTTCTGCTGCCACAACTTCTTCTTTCTCGTCTGTGGGTTTCAAGTCCCCATCTGCCTGGGTCTCCCCATTGCTGGTTATCTTCTGGACCTCCTGTAAAATTGAGAGAAAGAGATGAACAGTTAGAATGGCAGGGGTTAAACTGCAACAGAGTACCAGATAAACACATCATCTCTGTTTGCGGTCTCCCAGTTCAGTGCATTAGAAGCTAAAAAGATACTACTGACAATTAATGTCTCTGTGTAAAGTTACCCAATGCCTTTATATCCTCTTTACTGGGGATCCCCCCTTCCCTGTTGTTTGTCTATTTTATAAATAATGCTTGTATTTTGGTAAAGTAATAATATAAGTTATCACACACACACACACACACACACACACGACAGTTATCACCACAGCACACGGTGAGTGGGAAAATTATGTTCTTCTGTCAAATGGAAAACTGGCCTGCCTTCTATGGGATACACAAATAAGAATATTCCTGTTAATGGCAAGTGCTTACTTTCTTACAAGAAAGAAAGAAAGAAAGAAAGAAAGAAAGAAAGAAAGAAAGAAAGAAGCCCAAGTCAAGCCATCAAAAAGCCAACTCTGGTACAGCACACTTTCAGTCATGGCAAGTTCAGAAATGCAACCACAAGCAGCACTGTGATAGGGGCAGGGAGGAGATGATGGCAGGACCTGTTGTCTGAACAGTGCATCAGTACTAAAGTGTTGGTCCTAGCAGGGAGGGAGATATCATTTGGGATGTGCTTCAGGCACTGTCTAGGCCTGGCACTGCTTTCAACTTTGAGTTCTGCCCATTCTGCGAAATGATGATGAGTTATGGGCAACGTAAGGTGACCCCCACCTAAAAATTCCCCTGGTTGGCATTTCTCTTTCCCAAGCTCTATGCAAATACAGTGAGTGGTGTTTTTCAAAAGTTGCTAGGGAGATGCAGTAGGTATTTTTGACACCACAGGAGCCAGTTTCCTCTCTCTGTTCTCATATGCAATGTAGCTGGCACCTGGAATGTCGGCAATCTCAATACAGCCTCGTATTTGTACGGTCCAGTACACAAACCTCAATGCAAAGTATGCACACAGACAAAATTAACCTACGATGCAACACACAGTGAATGTGCATGATAGTCAGGTGTTGTTTTAATTTATGGTTTCCTGAATGAGTTTTCCAAGGAAGCTCACACTGGGCAAGTGCGTGGAACCTTAAACACCAAACAGAATGGGAATGCAGAGCTGCCAATCTTCCAGCAAGCTGCCGGGTTGCCAAGGAGCCACTCTGAAAACGGAGCTGCGTGATTAATCCGAGGAACTCCTCTCTGGCTGTAAGCACTGTCCCTCACTGAGTCACCAGAGGAAGGGAGGAAGAAGCAAATTAAGAGGAGGCATTCTTGCTGTGCTATGCTGGCTGAATCACCACTGACCCCTGCCATTCACAGCCAGCCCTCCTCGCAGGGCGCTGCTGCAAGGACACTGCATCGCCACACCCAAGTTCGATATGCTTCAATCATGAACAGCACAAAAGATGTTGGGGGGGGGAAGATGTTGGGGGGTGGACCCACCCAAATACTGTAGCTTGTTTGTTCAGGTCAGTAAGAGAAGTTCAGCTCCCAATGCTGTTTTTAACACTCTTTACTGCTTCCTGAAGATTTCCACAAGACAAGGATGCAGAAAAAGCCGCAACTCGAAGGAATCTCCCACTGCGTTGGTGACAAAACAGCAGTAATATTTATTAACTATCCTAGCATAGTAAACATTTGAAGTGCCTGGTGTAAGTAAGCAGCATCCCTCAACCCCTATAGATGTCCCCAAGGGCTTTAGGAAGCTCTGGATCTCACCAGAGGTTTCAGAGCATGGAACAGCAAGCCATAGCTTCATTCCTGTCACATCCTCCACAGATAAATCAATATTGCATCCACTGAAATGTTACTGACTTCTCCATATTTTAAATTTTACATTGCAAGTTTCAAAACACTAATATTTCAGATTTTGAAGTTTTATTGACATTTTATTCACAGTTGGAATCCTTCCCAAACTTTCCCCCCAAATTGGGGGGGGGGGGATATATCCAGAATATTAGAGTGAAAACAAATACGGTACACATTCTGTGGATGGATGAAATCTATGCATTCTAAGCATGGTAAGATTTGGTTTGAACAAGCATTTTCTGCCTTTAAAATGCCTGATTGATTGATTGCTTGATTGCTTGCTTGCTTGCTTGCTTGCTTGATTGATTGATTGACTGATTGATAGAGAGATTGATTTTCTATGTTGATTCCCATTCAACTAAATCCCAAAGCAGCTTGCAAACAATGAATAACAAGCAATTAATGGCTCAGAATGCAGCAAATGCGTATTCAAATTGTTTAGATTTAGAACAAATTTATGATTCAGAATGATTGCTCATGTTCACATTCCATTGTGAAATATGAATGGCAGCATCTGAGTGAAATATACCATCATTTGCACTGTGGTCAAAGCAGATTTCTTCCATACAGAGTAAATGAATTAGAATTCAAATCAAAACTCTGTGTGCACGCATGCACACACGCATGCATGCACAAATCAACATCTGTGGCAAGGATAAAAGTCATGCTTCCTTTTCAATTATGTATAGCCTTTATTATATGATAAATATAGATCTGATGAATCAGATATTCTGCAGTCAACATTCATGAATGACACATTCCACACAAAAATTAGCCATCCTCTTGCTGTTTAATGAAGTCTCTACGTGAGGTTGTGTGGGGTTTTAGGCTGAGGTTGATGAAGACAGGCAGTTTTAGTTCTCCTTTACATCCATTTCAGTTGTAGATGTGCCTATAGTCCACAACAGATTGGATTGAAGGGAAACAAACTTGAGTGCAATGCAGGGAAGAGAGCAGTGCAGTTGGCAGATGGTTCTAAACCACTGAGCCTCTTGGGCTTGCAGATCAGAAGGCTGGCGCTTCAAATCCCCGCAATGGGGTGAGCTCCTGTTGCTCTGTCCCAGCTCCTGCATACCTAGCAGTTCGAAAGCACTCCAGTGCAAGCAGATAAATAGGTACTGCTGTGGTGGGAAGGTAAACAGTGTTTCCGTGTGCTCTGGTTTCTGTCACAGTCCTCTGTGCGCCAGAAGAGGTTTAGTCATGCTAGCTACATGACCCAGAAAGCTGTCTGTGGACAAACGCCGGCTCCCTCGGTCTGAAAGCGAGATGAGCGTAGCAACCCCATAGTTGCCTTTGACTGGACTTAACCGTCCAGGGGTCCTTTATCTTTTACCTTTTCATTGGACTAGGGAGATGGTGTTCAGACAGTTCTGGGTGGGGTGGCACTTCCCATGAAGATTGGCGGTTTTGAGATGAAGGAGATGCTTTTCACCAGTGTTTCACCTTTAAAACTCTGCATGACCTGGGATCCAGGTACCTTAAAAACCACCTGCTGTGGGAATATGGTCATTTGTCCATAAGAGCATGGGCAAAAGATTATTATTGCAAGGATGATTTCATAGTAGAAAGCATTGCTTGGAAGCATGATCAGCGCGTGGACAGCTCATGCCATCCAATGATTGGTCCACGTAGTATAACATGATCAACTGCGTGGTCTGGTGTGAGAACATGAGACTAATGTATTGTATTGTCTTTTATCTGCTGACTGAGGCAAAGCTCTCTCCTTGAATTTGTATCTTTTCGTGGACACACAATAAAGGCTGTGCTACAGCAGCTTCTAAGAGAGCTGCGGCCAGACTTCTTCAACCCATCTTGGCGTGAGACTGATTATTTACGGATGGCGAGCGGGTTCTCGTCATTTGGTGCCCTGTGTGACTACCTTCGGACTCCACGTTGTTTCTCATCGTCCAGCGCTCACCACACCCTTTTCATCCGCTTCGGATCCCAGTGAGTGCTCCCTGTCCTTCTGCCTTTGTGGGGCAGTCTCTTTCGGACTTCAACGGATTTTGGACTTCACGACGCTACGGTTCTCTCAGCACCCACCACGCCCGGCACGGGTTTCAGGCGCCATTCATCCTTCCTAGGATCCCTGGTGAGTGCTCCCTTGTTTCGCTCCTTTTCATCCTTCGTGGATCCCTACTCTCACTATCATGGGGCTGTCTCTTTCTGCACCACAGAAGAAGTTTTTTGATGAACTTAAGTCTCTCTTGGCCAGTAATAACCTTGTTGTCCAGGATGCCGATCTCAAGGCACTCATAGAAGCCCTGGACACCCACTGTCCCTGGTATCCCCAGGATTGCACCTTGAATTTAAAAGATTGGGAAAAAATAGGGCAATTTTTCCAGAACCATCCTAAAATTGATATCAAAGTGTTACATGCCTGGTGTAAAGTCTACAAAGCTATGTCAAGCTTAACTCCTGCAAATATTCTCCTGGCTGCTGCATCGGCTGTTTCACTCACCCTCCCTCCTTCGTCTCTATATCTCACGTTGCCTTCTTCGGAACTACCAGTTTATGTAACTCCTAAACCGCCGGAATTTTCTCCTTCGTCTCTTTCGCCTCCTTCTGCCCCTCCTCCACCTCCTCCGCTTTCTACATTATCAGCTACAACTCCTCTTCAAAGATCTCAGCGTGCCGCTGCTCCATTGCTGGCCTCTGATTCTACAACTCCTAATCTCTTCCCTGTGATTGCTCCTGCCACCCCGGGGGGAGGCCCAGCCCGGCACGAACAGTTTGATTTGGGATTCATAAAGGAAGCTTTGTCTTCTGTACCTGATGACAAAAATGAGCGAGATGGCCGTTGGGGCAGCGTCAGACAGGATCCTACAGAGCCTTCTGGACAATTTGTCGATCGCTTGTATAACACCCTTAAGCGACAAGTTCAAGACGTAGCAGCCCAAGAAGTGATTGTCCGCCAGCTTGCATTTGATAATGTGAATGAGGACTGTAAGCATGCACTACACCCTTTGATGACAACTCCCAATATAGCCATTGCAGATATGCTTAAAGCCTGCCAGTCAGTAGGCACTGAGACACATAAAGCTCGCCTTTTAGCCATGGCTCTGACTTCCATCGTGTCCCAAAATCCTGCCAAGGATAAAACCTGTTTTGGATGTGGCGAAGTGGGTCCAATACAATACATTAGTCTCATGTTCTCACACCAGACCACGCAGTTGATCATGTTATACTACGTGGACCAATCATTGGATGGCATGAGCTGTCCACGCGCTGATCATGCTTCCAAGCAATGCTTTCTACTATGAAATCATCCTTGCAATAATAATCTTTTGCCCATGCTCTTATGGACAAATGACCATATTCCCACAACCTGCTTCTACATGAATTTGCCTGCATGTTATGAGCCTCACCAGAGGGAAAGAGCATTACGGTGCCTGGGGAAGGAATCTTTTCCTTTGGAACGCTCCCCTCCAGGCCTGTCTGCCTCACACCCAATTTAATGAGTTTTAAGTACCAGACAGATTTCTTCTTAATTTCCCCCAGACAGTTAAGGTTTAGCAAAGTTGAAGCTCCTTTTTTTTTTTTTTTTTTTACTGTTTGATTTGTTCTATGGTTGCAGCTATTTTAAAAAAAAAAGTTTTAAGGTTGTTATTTGGTTGTGGTGGTTGTATCAGCTTGAAAATGTTTAAATATAAAGACAGAGAAGTAAGTAAATGGCATTGCAGCCCTTCCATGAGCCAGGAAGCAGGACCAGGGGGAGGGGAAGAGACATTTCAAGAAACCTAGAATGAAGTTTTAATTGGTGCCTTATTTAGAGGCATGGCAGGTACATTTTAAGCTAATACTATCTTTATGCAGGCTGCTTACCTGTTGTTTTGTAAAGTATTCATTATTTTAATTGCTTGATGACAGGAACATATAAATAGAGTGAAGTGGGAGGGTGGTATATCTCTAGTGCTTGGTGTGATGTTGTCTCTCTTACATTTATAAATGGGGAAAGAGAAAAATCCTGTTTATCAGAATACTTGGTTAAGCAGTGATGAATCCATTTGGGGGCTTGTGCCAGACCCTGAAAAATCCAGTTAATTGGGGGAGGGATAAGTGTAAGCGATTTTTATTTAATTCTCCAGTTTTCTAATATCATTCCACCCCCACGGCAAAATCCAAAAGGAATTAAAATACCTCTCTACCTCTCTTTTAAATCAGAACCAGTGAAGGCGGTGAAGGTCCTGTGTCAGTGTCTGGAGGCGGTTGGAGGATGGATGGCGGCTAACAGATTGAGGTTGAATCCTGACAAGACAGAAGTACTGTTTTTGGGGGTCAGGAGGCGGGCAGGTGTGGAGGATTCCCTGGTCCTGAATGGGGTAACTGTGCCCCTGAAGGACCAGGTGCGCAGCCTGGGAGTCATCTTGGACTCACAGCTGTCCATGGAGGCACAGGTCAAATCTGTATCCAGGGCAGCTGTTTACCAGCTCCATCTGGTACGTAGGCTGAGACCCTATCTGCCTGCAGACTGTCTCACCAGAGTGGTGCATGCTCTGGTTATCTCCCGCTTAGACTACTGCAATGCACGGGTGCTCACCTTCTGTAACATTCAGCTTTCTTGCACTTTCCTGTGAATAAGTTATCTCCCGCTTGGATTACTGCAATGCGCTCTACATGGGGCTACCTTTGAAGGTGACCCAGAAACTACAACTAATCCAGAACGCGGCAGCTAGACTGGTGACTGGGAGCGGCCGCCGAGACCATATAACACCGGTCTTGAAAGACCTACATTGGCTCCCAGTACGTTTCCGAGCACAATTCAAAGTGTTGGTGCTGACCTTTAAAGCCCTAAACGGCCTCGGTCCAGTATATCTGAAGGAGCGTCTCCTCCCCCATCGTTCTGCCCGGACACTGAGGTCCAGCTCTGAGGGCCTTCTGGCGATTCCCTCACTGCGAGAGGCCAAGTTACAGGGAACCAGGCAGAGGGCCTTCTTGGTAGTGGCGCCCGCCCTGTGGAACGCCCTCCCATCAGATGTCAAAGCGATAAACAACTACCTGACATTCAGAAGACATCTGAAGGCAGCCCTGTTCAGGGAAGTTTTTAATATGTGACATTTTAGTGTATTTTTCATCTTTGTTGGAAGCTGCCCAGAGTGGCTGGGGAAACCCAGCCAGATGGACGGGGTACAAATAAATTATTATTATATTATTATTATTATTATTATTATTATTATTAAAATGACCAAGGCCAATGCATTTCTTTTTCATAGCTTCCTGCAAAATGCCCAGGGTATGGGGTGGAGGGTCTAATTGTGTCCTCAAAACAACCCTGCGAGGTAGATTAGGATGGGAGATTGTAACATGCTCAAGGCCAGCTAGTAAGCTTGGCAGAGATTTGAACTGAGGTCTTCCTGGTCCAAGCTCAGCAATGAGCCCCATTACCTCCATGCCCTGATTTCTTTCCTTAATGGAGTAGTCATTAGCCAGTAAGGGGGGCAGGGGAGAGAGACTGTGCTGCTGACTTGCCTTCTCAGCTCCAAACGCCATGGCCACTTGCCAAGGGGAGGGGCAAGATAACAGGAGCTTGCTATGGTGCAGGCAAGGCAAGAAGAGCATCTGATTGGCTCTGCCATAGCTCCTACACCATGCTACTCCTCCTTCCAGTGTGCAACAGCAACACACACTGATGGGTGGTGCTGATAACACCAAGGTTGCAGGTTCGATCCCCATATGGGACAGCTGTGTATTCCTGCAATGCAAAGGGTTGGACTAGATGAACCTCAGGGTCCCTTCCAACTCTATGATTCTATGGAAATGGTTCTGGAGTGCACCCTTCCTTTGTTCAGAATGCCTCAGCCTAGGAGGTTGGGGAACATTTATTTGCCTTTTGCATAACAGCTGCAGTTGCCTACAGGGTAGCAAGGCAATGTTTATTGCCGCTTGAGCACATGCAAACGGTTAAACGGAACTCTAAATAATTCAGCGTCCGAGTCTGATTGCATCTTTTGGCACAGGGAATGACCTCATCCTGAAACTGAAAGCTCCAATTAAACTAAAGTTGAGAAATGAGATCTCAGGTTTGAATAGCACCATAACCATTTGTTTTTAAAAGCACCAGGTACATATGTCACTGAGAGTTCCAGAAAATATATACATATGGAATCACTCCAGGTGAGGAGGTGGTCTACTGAGCTCACCCAGATTAAAACTGTGCCTATTGGTAGCACAGAAAGTGCAAGGAGGCAGGGGAAGGAAGTGTTTGCAAAACATTTTAGCATGGAGATTTAAAAAGAAGCAGCAAAAGTGAACCAACAAATGTCACCTAACAGCTATGGCTGCTGGCTGACAAACTAGGTTACCGCCAGCCTCCCTCTGAATTTCTTATGTTCTTATTAGGTTGCACTGACGTCAGATATCATACTGTAACACCCCCCACACCCCAGTTTAAAAGGATTAATTATTGATACCTAGAAAAACATTCTTCTTTTCAGTGCAGAAAGGGAAACAGAGAGCCAAGTGGAAAACACATCTGAGGAAACAACCGAACGTTTTTTCCCTATAAATTATTCACAGGCTATGTAATGGTTGCAAATTTGGCAGCTAAAGAAAACCTGCACCCAAAACAGATTTTAGTTCATGCATCCCATGCACAATCACTTGGCGGAAAGTCACACTTTCAAGGAGCCTTACTTCCCAGGATGTAAGGAGCCAACTATTTGGAACCTCCAGTTCAATTGCCATCTTCCCCCAATTGCTTGAGGGCAAATAATTGCCGGGAGGGTGTTGCCTTTTATATGCTGACAGCTGATTTGAGGTTTTGATATGTTTGGAGGCTCCATGACAGCCCAGCAAAGTAACAGGAGTTGGGCAGAAGGTTCTGGGACAAAATATGAAGCCTTGGGTAATGGTACTTATTTTGATCTAAATATTAAGGACCTGTCTATGGCTTTAGGTAAAGGTAAAGGGACCCCTGACCATTAGGTCCAGTCGTGACCGACTCTGGGGTTGCGGCACTCATCTCGCTTTATTGGCCGAGGGAGCCGGCGTACAACTTCCGGGTCATGTGGCCAGCATGACTAAGCTGCTTTTGGCAAACCAGAGCAGCGCACGGAAATGCATTTACCTTCCTGCTGGAGCGGTACCTATTTATCTACTTGCACTTTGACGTGCTTTCGAACTGCTAGGTTGGCAGGAGCTGGGACCGAACAAGGGGAGCTCACCCCATCACGGGGATTCGAACTGCTGACCTTCTGATCGGCAAGTCCTAGATCTATGGCTTTAACCTGAATTAAATGGCTCATATCAAATCCTTCCACATGAAGAGAAACTTACTTGAAATGTGCATATGAGGGAAGGGGGACTACAGACAAGCACACACACAAACACAGCAAGAGAAGAATCAGCTCATCTGCTCACTATCTGTCATCAAGAAAATAGTTATAGGAATAATTCAGAGCCTTGATTTCATCACAGGTACTGTTGATGTTGGTGTGAGGGCCATTTGGTGATGTAATAACACAAAACACTTGTTTTGAAATGTGACTCAACTTCCTGGATCCCCACTCAGAGGTTAAGTTGTTTGTGACTTCTAATGTCAGTATTGAGTTCGTCCAGAGAGATAGAGAGGTTCTATCACTCCGAAAGAGCTCAGACTTTGAATTCCATATCTAGGTACCAATACGTGTCTGATGCCCTCTGCCACAAATTGCAGAGGGGAAAAAGGTTGTTACTGCTGTAAATACATTAATAAATCTGCAGTTTGCATAATGTGTGTTAACGTTGTGTGCTGCATATATGCTGGAGTTCGAAAAATAATATGGGCCATAATTCAACACAGCTAAAACAAATGGGCCTAACTCTGTGTTGGATTATGGCCAAGGAAAGATGTGAATCTTGCTAAACCCTAATGGAATAGTTTCTTGGCAGAATGGAATTGAAGTTTTCTTAAAGCTTGCACAGGGGTCAGCAACTTTTTTCAGCCGTGGGCTGGTCCACCGTCCCTCAGACCATGTGGTGGGCTGGACTATATTTTTTTTTGGGGGGGGGAGAATGAATTCCTATGCCCCACAAATAACCCAGAGATGCATTTTAAATAAAAGCACACATTCTACTCAAGTAAAAACATGCTGATTCCCGGACCGTCCATGGGCCAGATTGAGAAGGTAATTGGGACGCATCCTGCCCCCGGGCCTTAGTTTGCCTATCCCTGCTTGTCAGGTAAAAAAGAAAAAACTTAATACTTTGAGCATGATTTCACCAAAATGAAGCACTTGAAGCCATCTCTATTTTAACAGCAATTCTTAGCCATGTACTTCATTGATTTGGAAGGTTGCTTTTCTGCTTGCTGTGAATTTGGCCATCTCTTAAGATATCATAACCAAAATTTGAATGATGGTTTGTGAGATCAAAGAGCAGGTTTCCATCTGTGCTTGGACATGATTGGATATAATTTTTAAATCAAGATGGCAGACTGAACATTTCAAAACTGCAGTGATTTTAACCATTGATTTCAAAACTGCCCTGATATTTTGGTTTTTGAGAATTCCCTAGCAAGACCGGGTAAGAAGCTGCTAGCCATTTAGAATGTATGAAACCCCAAACAAGCATTTTGATACAGCAAACTCTAGATGCAATGATAGTCCCTGTTTGAGAAAGGCTATAGTCCTTATAACTAAATGGAACAAAATCACCACCATTGCTCTGATTACTCCAGCTTAGACTGCAGGTAAAATAAAGTATGTCACATTTAGAAGTACACTCCATATTTTGTACTTTCTCTAGTGTACCAGAATATGGTGCAGTACCAACATAGGTGTTGAATAAATGGCTCAGTCTCTCCACAGGTTGGACCTGAATAAGCAAAACATTCTGATAGCCTGGCTCTGAACTTCTCTTTTCAATAATGCAAGAAAAGGCCTGCTGGATCAGACCAAAGGTCCATCTAGTCCATAATCCTGTTCTCACAGTGGCCAACCAGATGCCTGTGAGAAGTCCCAAAACAGGATCTGAGTGGAACAGAACACTTCCCACTTGTGATTCCAAGCAACTGGTAGATCAAGGCACACGGCTCTGACACTGGAAAAAAATACAGATGGCTCTTTCTAGCCTCGTTCCTAGTGATCCATTGCATGGACTTCACCGTGTTCATTGTACTGTGGCAACAGTTTCAAGTAGTGACTTGAACGTCTGAATGAACCATCAGCCCCATTCCCTCCAACACTATGCTGCTCAGCAGGAATTTCACATGTCAAGGAATGCATATTCATGTCAGAATATGCCCTTAGAGAAGGTTATTTTGTGCTTTGCACACTGTTGATCCTTTGACATTACATGGAAATGTATTCAACCACAACAATGCCCCATGTTAAATGCAAATTAAATTAGGCTGCAGTCAAATTAGGCCTAACCACCTGGGAGTAATCCCACTGAATTCAATGAAGCTCACTTCTGAGCAGACATGGTTAGGACATTGCAGCCTTAATCCACTAGAATTGTAGACCAAAAGTGGTCTACAATTTCTTTGTTTGTTTGTTTGTTTGTTTGGACATTGTGGGCTGTCTCTAAAGCTGTGGTCAGACATTCAGCTCCTTGGTAATGTGCTCTGCATAATTCAGACAGCTAAGCTTTGGCAGAGTGCAGCTCTAGCTCCCATCATTGGCAGACCGCCAGGCAGGGCTGTTGCCACAGCCCAGAACTTGCTGTCTGTATCACTAAAAAGCTCATGATTGTTGGGCCCAAATATCTGAATTTGGCTCAGGTCTCAAAGTAGTTCACATACTTATGAACTAGGATGATGGCAACACTCTCTCTGCATAACCTAGTTTATTAGATGATTCAGATCACATTACTTAAAATAATCCCCCCAAAGCTCCCACCCAATTATAAAGTTGCAGCTGGAATTAAGAGTCAAAACCAGGTATTTAATTAGATCAAAGTCAGGACACTATTTAAATCAAAGGTGGAACCATCATTGTTTCAGGGACCTAGTTACTGTGGCCTTTAGCGGTATTACATAAGACAATGGTTTACTGTTCACAAAGAGATTGCTCAGCTACTTCTTCCTGCTTGTACAAACTATGACTGCCGAGTATAGAACCAGGTTCAAATTATGTCGAAACCTTTTGTGCCCACCCACAATTGTAGCATGGGGAAAGGGGCAGGTTTCTTCCCATTGTTTCCATTCCTGTTTGCTTATGGTCTGGATTGTGAAGGTGGCCTCGCTTGGGCTCTTTTTGGTACAAGAAGTGAAGTTGGAAGGTTCTTGGAGCAGAGCTCTCTCATTGCTGGCCTTAGTACTCTGCAGTTTGTTGCGGATTGATTAGTAAAGACCAGAAAACATTTTCAAATTTATATGAGCACTTAATTGACTCATACTTAAAACATCTCTGATCCCTGTTAAATGCTGTTTAATTGTTGTTTTCCAACTCTGACTGGGTAGCTTTCATGCACTTTTGTTCTTTTGCTGGCTTGATTGTTTGCAGCCTAATTATTATTTCAACATTATGTTATGTTATATTGTCTGGAATACTTTGGCAGATGAGGACACAAATTATGAAAATTAATTAATGAGGGTTGCAAATATTAAGCCAGGTGGTGGCAGTTGTTCATTCCAGAATGATTAATTCAGCATAAAATGGGCACAAATTTCTTGAAGCTTATGCAGGTGAATTCTCGTTGGATTGCATTTCCTGGTGGACCTGGCAAGATCCCATTCCACTGGTTATCCCCACACACACACCAGCCCTGGATGGCTTGCTTTGTGTTGCATCTTCATAGAGCAACATTTGGGCAGCCGAAGACACACGGGGAACAGGTAGGCTTGGAGAAGATGAAACATGGAGACAACCTGAGTCATGGAGAGGAGGGAGCCTTTGTATATAAATGCCCAAAGAGATATGTGAAAGGAACAGTGATACTTGTGGGAGGAGCAGACATTATTATTATTATTATTAGAAAACAACAACAACTGGCCAAGGAATTTTGACTGCTGGTATTATTTTCCCTGAGCATGGACACAAACACACCAAGAAACCATGCAGGCACACAAGGGAAAGGGCTTCTGGATCATGATTATGACATGAAACAACAGGATTAACTATCTCCATCTTTCTAGCCCAAACTGCAACACTGTCATAAAGAAGGCAAAGTTTGTCTCACAATCGTCATGAATTCTTATTGCAAATGTCTATTGTCACTCGCTTTGACAATACTTAAAAACTCCCACGAGTAAGGATACATAATTAATGGTGATATTTTTGTCACTTTTACGTCCTTAAGAAAGCTGACATACCATTCTCTTTCGAAGCATATGGGTGTCTGTGAAGTCACCCATATCATGACTTTTCTGATTGTTCTTTTGATAAGGACCACTCCCAAATAATAAATCTCAACCAGCTTCCTTTTATTGATTCGCTTTGGGCTGATCTAGCTGCTTATCGAGACTGTGGTTCTCCAAGGCTGCAAAGCCAGAGATCCTTGAGACGCTGTGGTCTAATTTGTAGACCTCAAGTGGCTTACTCTGGATTTAGCAAAGTGCCAACTCTCCTCTTCTGCATTTTGCAGAGCAAGACCCAATACAATTGTGCATGTAGGGCAAAATATCAGAAGGCAATAATGGGTCCATTTTCCTAAAGTATGTCTTCCCCTAATTAACAATTAAATGGGCAGCTTAAGAGTTCACACATACACCTTTCTGTTCTGCAACAGCAGGTCAAGAGACAGTAAACATGGGCCCTTGATGGCTGGCTTCAGTCCAGAAGGTTTGGCTAGAATCTGGAGTCAAGGCATTCAAACAGCATATGGGTATAAATTGATCTCATATACTGTACTTTTCTAGATCTCTACAGGTTTAAGTCCAAAAAGAAATGCCTCATGTGAAGTATTTGTAGAGCTCCTGTCACAATGGATGTCTTGATCTGAAATGCAGAGCTTTCAGGCTGATTCTTGGGGAAATAATAATTATTATAAGAAAACAAGGGTAGATTAGTGAAGGCGAGAGGGAGCATTAGTAAGTCTGGAAGCAGGAAATCAAAAATCTGTTTCCATATGGCTCTTCTCACCGAGTCTGCTCCTGAAGCATTATAATGAAACCATTTGAAAACTACTACAAAAGGGGTATTATAAAAAGCCACATGTTTTGCATTATTTATCATGCTAATTACTGCAATAATACACCCAAAGAAACAGCAGTAGGTTTGCAGAGCACATTTGTAATGCCTGTCAGCACATGGCTTAAGCAGGTGCACTGCACATCAGACCTTCAGACTGTGATGAGCACTAGAGGCAAAATAAACTAAAAGGGAAGTGAAAAGAAAATACAGGCATCCATATAGGGCACAGGGTAGTTGTAATGTGTCTGCACTGTTCCCAATCACTCACTGTCCAAATAAACCTGGAGGAAGTTTGCTCAAGATAATTAGGGATTCAGAAATGTACCCGCCAGGGTGAATTGTGGCAAATGCAAAGCGAGAGGCTAAGCGTTGGAAGCATGAGCCCTCTGCCATTCTCAGAATCAAGGGAAGTGCAGGGAGGCTAAGTTCCAAAGCTGCTCCAAGTCAGTGGCTTCTGAGCATCACCTAAAAGCAACTTACCGGCAACTGCCATGATGAGCCTCTTTCCTGGCTGGCCAAAGGGCAAGAGTTTGTCCTTCAGAGGCAGACTTCCAAATGCCTTCAAAGCTCAGTGAAGTCAATTGAGGAGCTGCACAGGGCAGCTATGAATTCAGGCTGGTTATCAAGGGCAGTCAAAAATGTGTGGACAGCTGTAGATAATATAGGTCAGCCTAAGGGAGATTTGCCTGGAGTTTCATGCCTGCCTCAAGCTTTATTTCCATCAGGTGTGCACTGCTGAACAGCTGATGAGCCAAAGAAGCTCCTCGCAGCATCCTTAGCTCCCCTTTATGCCTTGCAATTGCTGACCTCTCCTGCAGTTCATTATATGGCATCAGTCATGGATTCCATGTCATACATTATGTGGGGAGTTGGGGGGGGGGGCACACCTAAAACAGTAATGCAAATGTGTCAACACACATATTTGCAAACACATCTGTCTGTTGTAAGAGAGCTGTGATTTCCTGTTGAGCATACGCCTGCGAAGCAAATCTGAGGGTGTATTAAGCATGAAATGGCCCTAACAGACAAACCCCATGTTCTGTGCAAACAGATGTAACAGAACATTGAAGGGAGAAAAGGATTTTGGAGGCAATTCATTTGGAGTGGAGCAGTGACAGAGCAAAGAGATGCTTAACTTAAAAAAAAAATTACTGGCATTCAAAAAGATGACAAATATATATTTTATGTTTCGACAATTAAGGAATATGCACGTTTTCATTAAATTAAATAAATAACTCTCCCCCTGTCTGCTGCTACTCCACTCCAAAAATGACCAGAACCATCCTGCCAAGCCCTCTGTGGCACACTAAATGTTTGTTTACTCCTGTGTGGGGAAGAAGCATCCAGAAGAGCATTGGGATCATAGAAGCAGTGAATAATTTAAAACTTAAGCATTCCCTTCCTTGTCCTACTTCTGTGCTTCAAACGTATCCCTCTCAAGATGGCTTTCCTTGCCTTCTTTTTTTTAAAAAAGGCAGCAGATCTCTGTTACATGTGTCTGCGAGTACTGTGCACACAATGAATCCTAAGAGTTGACCTAAAACCAGCTTATAACCACCTGGTTCTACTGTAACTATGATTGATTTTTAAGATATACAATTTTAAAGTTATACCAGGCCTATAAGGTAAAGGCAAAGGTACCCCTGCCCGTACGGTCCAGTCTTGACAGACTCTAGGGTTGTGTGCTCATCTCACTCTATAGGCCGGGAGCCAGCGCTGTCCGCAGACACTTCCGGGTCACGTGGCCAGCGTGACAAGCTGCATCTGGCGAGCCAGTGCAGCACACGGAATGCCGTTTACCTTCCCGCTGGTAAGCGGTCCCTATTTATCTACTTGCACCCAGAGGTGCTTTTGAACTGCTAGGTTGGCAGGTGCTGGGACCGAACGACGGGAGCGCACCCCGCCGCAGGGATTTGAACCGCTGACCATACGATCGGCAAGTCCTAGGCGCTGAGGCTTTTACCCACAGCGCCACCCGCGTCCCTATACCAGGGCCTATGCATTCACTTAAACCTTGTCTGTGTTGCAACATAGCTACTTGCAGTGCTTGTTTTTCTAGAAAAAGAGGTGCCAGAAAAAGAGGTGCCAGAAAAAGAGGTGCCAGAACTCACCATGAACACCTCCCTCGTTCTCTGAGAATGGCAACGGCACCTACCCGAGAGATGCCGGAACTGAGTTCCTGAGAGTTCTCCCTGGAAAAAAAGCCCTGCTAATTTGTCTATCCAAAGTGAAGGTATTAAAATGTAGCTAGCCTACTAAACTACTTTCGAAGGAATTAAAATGATAGCAGGTCTGTTGTGAAGCAATTTAGATTTGTCTGAAAAACAAGCAAATTATCCTGCTGTCACTGCAAATTAATCACCGCGGAGCAAATTTATCAGTGAGTTTAAAAATGAAACTAAAGATCTAGAGCCTTTAAGTAACAAAGAGATTTATTACAGAGACAGTGATATACACACCCTAAGATTGTCTAGTTTGCATGGTTGAGGGGTGGGGGTGGGGGTGGGGGTGGGGGTGGGGGTGGGGAGTTATGCGTCTGGCTTTTACAATTCTACATTATCAGTTAATTGACATTTTTTACTACTCAACAGATGACTACCCATCCCATAAATTCAAATACTGAAATCCCTAAAAGCAAGACAATGTGAGCCTATTCCTCTTATACTGGTCCCCCGAGAACCAAAACAGATATGATGGGAGCAGGTTTGTTGTTTATACATGTGCCCGTTTCTCCTATAAAATGGGAGGCTGGGGTGCTTTATTTTTCTTTTGTAAGGGGTGCACAGCAAAAACCTCACCTTCCTTATATCCCCAAGCTCTGTCAAGGCAGACACTTTTCACCCACCTGAACTCTAATACAGTGGTACCTCAGGTTAAGTACTTAATTCGTTCCAGAGGTCCGTTCTTAACCTGAAACTGTTCTTAACCTGAAGCACCACTTTAGCTAATGGGACCTCCTGCTGCTGCCGCGCCGCCGGAGCACGATTTCTGTTCTCATCCTGAAGCAAAGTTCTTAACCCGAGGTACTATTTCTGGGTTAGCGGAATCTGTAACCTGAAGCGTATGTAACCTGAAGCGTATGTAACCCGAGGTACCACTGTAGTATAAATGAATTGGGCTGAGGGGTAAAGTGCCTTCTGGAAACATCCTAAGATTCTGACTGGCTGAGTTTCCAGGTTTTCACATCAGATAAAACCATTTTGCATAATATGAACACTAAAAGGATAGTAAATCACCTCTATGGATAATAATAATAATAATAATAATAATAATAATAATAATTTATTATTTATACCCCGCCCATCTGGCTGGGCTTCCCCAGCCACTCTGGGCGGCTTCCAAAAAAATATTAAAATACTGTACTACATCAAACATTAAAAGCCTCCCTAAACAGGGCCGCCATCAGATATCTTCTAAAAGTCTGGTAGTTGTTGTTCTCTTTGACATCTGGTGGGAGGGCATTCCACAGGGAGGGCGCCACTACTGAGTAGGCCCTCTGCCTGGTTCCCTGTAACTTGGCTTCTTGCAGTGAGGGAACCGCCAGAAGGCCCTCGGTGCTGGACCTCAGTGTCCGGATAGAACGATGGGGGTGGAGACGCTCCTTCAGATATACTGGATGGCCCAATTCAAAGTCTTTGTGATGATTGGGACCCAGATAGTTATCCGAATAACCTCTCTCTATAGACTTGTCTGGGTCCTAAGATCCACCAGGAAGGCCCACTTGCTTTCTTGCCATTTGGTGTGGCACACTCTGCAGTGCATTAGATAGGATCTTTTCAGTAGTGGCTCCCCAGCTATGAAGTTCACCCCTCTGACCGGGTGAGTAGCTACCACGTTACGAAGCTCCTGTTCTCTCAGGCTTTTGGAGAGACTTAAAAGTCATTCTGCTTTTAACCGTGACTAAAATCTGAAATCTGTTTGATCTGCTTCATCTGTAATGGTTTCATATCAGATTACAGGTTTTTCTTTAGAATTACACGGTTCAAATAAGTTGTGTGATGCTTTTAGATGTTGTGTTGGAAAACCACCCTCGATTATTTTTTCAAAGTGTGGGCTATAAACATGGTTAATAAAATAAATATCTACACTTATGGACTTAAACAGGACAGGTAATTTGATTTCTTGGGTTCTTAAATATTTAATCCCTAAACCGGGTAAACATTAAACATTATACTTTAGAAAAACAGAACAAAAGACATTTGGTTTTTCTGTGCTGCACGGAAAGATTCCATCCAAAACAGTTTGCAAACATGAAGCAGGCAGTCAGCAGCAGAAGATGGAAACCATATAAGGACCTCGAGAGAAGAAACTGACTAAGCTCTGCAGCACAACTGTCCCTCGCTTTTTGAGATGGAAATGTTGAAAAGACAAACACTAAGGCAGCACGAAGTGTCCTGTATCAAAACTGAAATCAGAATTCGACAATCCTCCCCTGAAACAGCTTGTACACAGGCCAACTCAATTAAATACCAAATAAAATTAAGTGCCAATTTTCTGGAGGCAGACTAAGATGATGATGGCTCCAAGGTTTCATTCACTGCTCACTGCAAACAGGACTAGATAAGCCATTATGCTAAATAATAAGACCACAGTGTAACAGGGGCCACAGCTAAGGGGTAATTATATATTTTTTAAAAATATCCCCATTTAGAAAATGTGTCCATTTGCTTTCTGGCCACGTGCCCAGAAAATCTATCATATTAGTGAAGACTAGACAAGGTGAGGAGCTAAGGCCTGTCTGGAGTGCAGAAAGAAGGACTGGGTGGTAGGGCTGCCCGATTGTTATTGACCTCGGTCATGTGCTTTTAACAATGAACTAATGTACATAACATTTGTGAATGAAGCTTTTTACCAAACCTAAATGTCCGCACCAGGGAAAAGCATCACCTCTGAGATTTGTACATGTCAAGATGATGCTAAAGGCACAGGAGTAATAATAATAATAATAATAATAATAATAATAATAATAATAATGGTGACAATCCTGTGGAATAGATGGGAGTTCAGCCGCAAGGCTCTGGGCATGCACCAAAGCATAACGCATATATATTGTATGTCAAAGTCAGCCTGGCAAAATAAAACAAATGGGTTATGCATCAGATACCAATGGGACAATCGGAGGATTGCCCCACAACACCTTAAATGCAAAACTGGCAACAAGGCCACTACAGTGGTACCTCTGATTATGTACTTAATTCGTTCCAGAGGCCCGTTCTTAACCTGAAACTGTTCTTAACCTGAGGTACCACTTTAGTTAATGGGGCCTTCCGCTGCTGCCGCGCCACCACCGAGCAATTTCTGTTTGTTCTCATCCTGAAGCAAAGTTCTTAACCCGAGGTATTATTTCTGGGTTAGCGGAGTCTGTAACCTGAAGTGTATTCAACCCGAGGTACCACTGTACTTTCCAGGCTGCATTTTCCAAATTAAGTTGCACTTTGGGCTCACTTGTGTGATCTGTAATCTTAAATCCAGGCAGCCTTCTCACTCAGAATCATCACAGATGCTGCTGGGTGGGTTTTATTATTATTATTATTAATTTTAGCCAGAATAACTGTCAGTTACTCCCATGGGTGTAGGCGGGGGGGGGGGGCAGGGGGCAGCTGCACCCCCCATCAAGTACCGTAAATAAATCAATAAACTTAACTGACCAATCGCATCGCAGATAGCTCAGTTCTGCCCTCCCCAACACAAACCCTGGCTACTCCCATGGTTACTCCATGCAGAATTTTCCACTGTGCTCTGCAGAAATCAAAGGCTTCTGCTGGACTCCAAGCACAGTGATTTCCCTGCATCAACCAGGTGAAATAAAATTTATAAAGAATCCTCTGTGTGGCTAGTGACTTGGATCTGTTGATTTTCAAATTGACTGCTTTTCAAACCAAGAGATCCCAAGAACCCTGCAATTAGCTCCAAGTGCCTAGGGGGCTTTCTCAAACAGCAGCCACTGGCCCAGTGCCACATGGCAAATTGTTTTTCAAAGTGTAGGGACTGCCGGGCATGTCCGGTCCCTTAGAGAAATGCCTGGAGAAGTTTGCTTAAAACCAGGCAGCAATTAAAGATTTGGCTGGTTTATCGTGCTGATTAATCGGTTAACTCTTGCAGGCGGCACTTGGTAGGAAGATTTTTCATTGCTTAACACAACCATTACTGCAGCTGTGCAGTGCTTAATATAGATCGTAAATAACAGTGCCATAATGCTATATCAGACAGGCTCTCCATATGCCCCAAAACTTGGAAATGTTCTGCTAGGAACATGGTGTATTTGTAAAAGACCTAATTAAACCATGTGTATACTCTTAGGTATGCATTTAGGCATTTGTCTCGTTCATCCTTCATAAAGATGACTACAATGAAAAGGTGCCATTTGCCTAGAATACCCAAATGTTGTTGCCGCAAGAGATTAATGATGGGATCTTAAGATTAGACTTTTTGATTGATCTGTCTTTTCTTCTTCTTCTTCGTCTAAAGCTTGTGCACGTTTTGAATGCAGACAGTTTTTACTTCCGCTTGATCAAAATAAAAAAAACAAATTGAAGCGCAGGTTCCCCTGGGCCTGAAATGACAACCCACATGATATTCCCCAATCGTTCCAACCGGCTGATATTTTCACTAAAATTTGATGCCTGAATAGTTAGCTTTAAAAGTAGAATGCACACAAGTGGTTCTTACACCTCCACTTATGCTGAAAATCACTGTCAGGATCTGGCTGGGACCCAAGTGACAATGACCAAATCCATACCTAGATCCTTGAGGTCAGTTCTTGGGTCTGGTCCTGGACAGTGCCAGGAGCTTGAAATGAAACAGGCAAAATGAAAAGACCTCTTTTCCATGCAAGGGGTGACTCCTGTTAGTAGAATCACAAAATTGTAGATTTGGAAGGGTGATCTAGTCCAACACTCTGCTATGCAGGAATCTCAAACTAAAGCGTTCATGACAGATGACTACTCAACCTCTGCTTAAAAACCTCCAAGGAAGAAGAGTCCACCTCCACTGTCGAACAGCTCTAAGTGGTCAGATGACTAACCTAAATCCATAGATCTACTCTGAACCCTTGTCAGTTAAGTAATAGCAGGCCTGGTCAATCTAGAAAATTCATGCTGTCTGCCAGTCACCAAGATTGATACTGCACCAGGCGGAACATTCCTGGCTAGCATTATTCAGGCCTGCTTATTCTTTGCAGGCTGCCACATTGTCTGAACTTATGGCTGTCACATGAGAGGCCGACCACATGAAATGTCCTTCCTCTGGCATTGTTCCTGCCCTGGAACTTGATTCTCTCTCCTTTACTCCATTTATCATCTTTCCACTCTTTGAAGTTTCCACCGCATCAATTTACGTCGCTGTAGAGGCAAGTTGCTTTTTAGGTCAAGTTTTAAAATAAAATAAAAACAAAAATTGCACTGTAAAATAGCTTGGCTCTTCAGCATGTAATGACACTCAGAAGAAAACACTTTCCAGTGCTTTCAACCTCTCCCCTCCCCCCCCTCCCCCCCCCCCCCCCCGTTCTATCTGAAAGTGCTCCAGGGGCAATTAGTGATGGTGGGCCTGGAATTTAAAAATCGCCCATCTCCATTCTGATCCATATACACGTATAGATTTGAGACTTTGGCAGAATCATCCTGGGATTAAAATAAGAGGCAGGTGTGTTTTGGGAAAAGGCAGGCAAGTCAAAGGTCTTATGATTTATCCCAACTAATGGATCGGCCTGCCACTGTCAAGCTATTTGAACACTTGAACGTTAAATTCCACTATTCAGCCAGGACTGGTAAGGAGTACGCTGAAGCATTTACTTTGCCTCTAAATTTGGTCCTGAAGCTGACATGGCTTCAGAATGCCTCCCTTTTTTCCCCATGTCTTTTGCAAAGCTCCCAGTTTTCTCAAACATCAAACTCAACTCAACTTAGGTATTACTCGTAACTGGTGGAATTTGGAATTCCAGATAAGAAGACCAAGGGCAATAAATGTATTTAATTATATCAAGCTAACTAGCTTAGATTTATGCCTGCCGCGTGGGTGCTAAAAATAAAAACCCCAAATCCCCTTCTTTTGTAACTATATTGTCTAACCAATCAATTATACCCTCCTGGACTTAGTGGTAACAATTCAGATGATGCATCCTCACAAGAACTCTCTGCTTGTTTTTGTTGTCACACCATTCTTGCCAACGAACCTCTGAACATTAACAACGTGAAGACAAACAGAGGATACAGTCTCTATTTGCAGGGTTTTTCAAGCTCTACACTGACCCCAGAAGGGCTGCCCCATTAGTGATCATTCATATATGTACTTCATTTCTTGAAAAAGCCGCCAGGATTAGCTAGAAGGAGGACAGATAGATAATTGGCCACCGTTGCCCCCTGCCATACAAAGGCACCTTTTCTCACACCAAAAAACCCAATCCCTTTGGAATAAAACAACTGAGAGGTACAGAAAATGCATTATTTTGTCTCTACTCCATGCATCAAAGTGCCACATATCAAAGGCACACACATACACCTAGGAACATATAAACTGAGGAAGTATCTAGCTTTTTAATTGTATGCACAAATATTAGCCAGTGTTGATCTGCATCTCTTAAAGCAGTTCCATATCTGGCTAATTCTGTTTTGCCACCAAAGAACAAGGGAAGGAGGTAGCTTTATTTTATCTTAGGTAAGCCTCAAGGTTACCTTAGGACACGGGTGGCGCTGTGGTCTAAACCACTGAGCCTCTTGGGCTTGCCAATCAGAAGGTCGGCAGTTCGAATCCCCACGACGGGGTAAGCTCCCATTGTTCAGTCCCAGCTCCTGCCAACCTAGCAGTTCAAAAGCACATCAAAGTGCAAGTAGATAAATAGGTATCGCTCCAGCGGGAAGGTAAATAGAGTTTCCGTGTGCTGCTCTGGTTTCGGTGTTCCATTGCGCCAGAAGCGGCTTAGTCATTCTGGCTACATGACCCGGAAAAACTGTCTGCGGAGTGCACAAATGCCGGCTCCCTTGGCCTGTAAAGCGAGATGAGCGCCGCAACCCCAGAGTTGTTCGCGACTGGACTTAATTGTCAGGGGTCCTTTACCTTCACTCTTTTAAGCCTCAAATGTGGTAATCATAGCACTGTCCCATCTTACAGGATTGTTTTAAGGATGGAGTATTGTATCTCTTATGGAACAGCCTATCAGGGGAGATCTGCATGCCTAAATCTTAGTTTGACTTCTAAGGGGCAGCTGAAGTTTATCTGTTTCTGCAGGTCTTTGGCTCTTGCTATGTACATTTTTGATCCGCTGACACTATTTATTTTGCATGATTCTGTTAAATGTGATTATTATTTTAATAAGTTCTGTGTTGCATGTTGTTGTCGGTTGGAATTTGTTAACCACTTTCGGGGGGGGGGTATTTTTCTATAGAAAAGTGAGGCACAAATATATTCAGGCTAACTAACTATCTTGAGAATAGAAAACCAGGTATTATTCTTGTTTTGTAATCCAGCTACTCCCTAGAGAAATGTTGAAAAGTATTTAGCAGGCAGGAAGCATGCAATACAGAGTTCAGCAGATTAAACAGATGGAAAGGAGTACAGCAGATTTTCAGCTGGGTCATAAAAGGGATTTTAGCAGGTTGTATGTAGCTTGACTTTTTCCACCTCTGCTTGACATGCTCAACTCTGCTCCCCACCATTTACAGAACTATGAAAATGTATGGGAGTTTTGTTTTTCTTCTGCCTTATGAACAGCTAGATATGACCAGAGAGATGCTTAAACAAGGCTGACCCACACTGCACGGGGGGACCTTTAACCCTCTTCTCTCAACCCCAATCACCCAATTTAAATCACCCAAAGCTTCTGACTTAATCTCTGGAACAAATACCTTAAGACTATATCAAGTCTGTTCTCGCTGTGGTGGATTTGATCTAGTATGAATCATAATGGCATCCTGGATCCGGTAAAATGAGGGCATTTTACTTGTTCCCCTGTGAGGAAAATTTGCAGCAATGGAGGTGACATGCCAGAAAGTTTATAAAATTTAAGCATGGATCAAAGAAAGTGAATAGATAAAAGTGCTTTCCCCCTCCTTCCTCCATTTAATCTTCATAAAGATCCTGTTGGGTAAAAGCTTTGAAATGCAGAATGCCCCAAGGTCACCCAGTGGGCACTAAGCTTCATGACTGAGTGGGGATTCAAACCTGGGCCTCTCCAATCCTTGCCCAACACTCTTAACCACTACCCCAAACCAGTTCACAACATGCTTTCCTAAGTAGTTCAGATGCTGTGTGGTCCAGTGATGGCACTGCAGCATTGGCCTTTCACCTTAGGAGTCTTGGGCATGGAGCATTAAACATCCTTAGAGTCACAATACTTAGACAAGCTACCATCTCTCAGGCCTTATCCACATTTCTTCTTGTTCCGTGACTAAAAAGCGCAAGTCCAAGCGGTTTCCCCCAGCAATCTGTGGAAAACCTGAATTGCTGTTTGCTCCGATTGAGCGCTAAAGAGTGGCTGCCCCTGCAGGAAAGCAGTGGGGGGGGGGAGAGGAAGTGTGGATAGGGCCTTCGTTTCATCTCCCCAAATATCAAATGAAACTTAACACGACCTAACTCACAGGGACGCTGTGAGGATAAAGGAGGTGAGCATCTAAAACGCTTCTTGCAATACCAATCCACGTTAAATAAGAAAAACGTATTGTAAAGCTAGGCCTGCATGACCTTCCCCCCCCCCAAAAAAAATCAATAAATGGTGGGAAGTGTTTGCGCAGGCCCACACTATGCCCAGTGATTTGAACCAAATGATGAATTACTGTCAACAAAATAATGTAGTAAAATGGAATCCTATGAGACACATTTATGTTCATAAGAACATGCTTCTCAGGAATTATGGATGATCACATGTGAAATCTGCTGAATCCATTTATGCACACAAAGTTGGAAGTCCACAAAGCAATTCACTTTGATAGAAACAAGGCTATACCTTAAATGGCAATTCCTGCAAGTACGTGGCGGGGGGGTGGGGGTGGGGTACTGAATTCTAAGGGTTTGCTCCCATCCTGCTTCACTAGCTGCCTCTCATCTTTACTTGGCAATATTAAGAAGGCAGCAATCAAATCTGCAGGTAAAAGAAAAATACCCTGGGATTATACAAGAGTCTCTGGAGAGTGGTAGGCTAAGCCAAGATACCTATAAAGACAAAGGCCTTTTGATGGCTTCACAATCATCCATCATAATTCTTTTCATATAGAGTTCAATTTACTCTAGACAAAGATTTGCTGATGTACTTGAAGGGAAAATGTAACAGCCTGTGAAATCTATAGCTATCACACACAAACACATATTTTATACATAATGTAATTTTATTTAGATGGATAACTATGGAAAGTGCCTCACTATTGACTGCCTCACTCACTCATGGGGAAGTCACAATTGATAGGACACATCAGCAAAATTCCAGAAAGCAGAATAGGGTACAAAAGGCTGCCCAAGGCTCAGAGCTCCTTGTTCGTCCATGTGAATCATACTCAGAGTAGGCACATTGAAATTAACAGACATAACTAATTTGGGCCCCTTACTGTCAGTGGGTTTACTTTGAGTAGAACTTAGGGTACATTCAGACATGGGAATTACTATTATCCCGCTAGATTTCCAGAAGCGGCTTTCACGTCCTGTGAAAGATCACATCAGATGCAAAAGTGATCAGGTAAGGAAACACAGAGAAAACGGAATAAAGGGCTGTCTGAATGCAACCCTAGTTAGAGACAACAGTCGGAATGTTTGAAAGGAGGTGCATTTGTACATCTAACAGTCCAATTTCAGGTCATGGAGTTTCCCTCACAGTCTAGTCACTGGACACATGGGACAGGCTGTCAGGCAGGAAGAATTCTGTTCCTCCTTCACATGTTTGCATCAGTCTTGATGGGGGTTCCCAGTAGCCAGGGAAGGGGATTATTATGCTGTTTGTCTCAGTAGCAAAGGCATCTGCACTCACAGCAGCTTTATTCTCCCAAACAACTCCAGAGAGTGATTTCAAGCAAGAAAAGGACCAGCGAGAGAAGGGTTAAACTTCCCCTTGCCCTTCTGTCATTGCCACTTAAGCTGCCTCAGGCAGCAAGCAAACAAAAAAGAACATGGAAGTCTCCTTAAATATAGTTTGAGCCTAAGAGACCAAGCAAACTATGAGAAGATAAACAATATGTTAATAGTCACTCAGCCATGGCCAAACACAAAAGGAAGACAGGGAACAATGTCCTCCTCTGCCTTGGAGAACTGGTTTAGTTAGTGACGAAGATACTGAAATAAAAGGTTTTTAATTCAGTGTGTCACTGACATCGAGTGCTTTGACCTGCCTGTGCAACAGCCTGCACAACTTGTGGTCCACTCAATGAGCTACATTACATCCCTCAACCTTGTATGGCAATATTCCTAGGCAGTCAGCAAGGATAATAAGCCTACTGAGCCCTTGGGTGGGTTGTGTTTAGTTTGATGGGCCAGAGGTTGCTCCAGAAGACAAATCCACAGACGATCTAGGCTCTCGTTTTGGGGTGTGGGGGCATTTAATCCTCTCCCATTTAATCCGGATTTACCCTTTCCTGGGAAAATCTGATAAACAAACAGTTGCTAACTATCTGCTTGTAGCATCTCAGTAACCCATCTCCAAATGAGGCCACCGCTTGGAAGCACCCAAAACGCCTTTGAGTATATTAAAAGTATTTTTCCTCACTGACTACAGCCTGCCTCCTCCTCACAGAATAAAGAAGCTGTGTACATCCAAACGCAGAGCGACTTTCACCTGCTACAGTCAGCCTCCCCTGCCCTCCAAACACACACACACACACACACACACACTTTTAGTGATTTGCACTTCACTTCCAGACACAGAGGATGGGGCCACTGGAGGAGATGTGGAGAGGAAACAAACAAAAAAAGAGGGGTTTGCAAAATGGGACTGGACTGAAAAGGTATGCATTTAAATTTCAAACCTCCTTCAGCATGGATGGCGCCTTGGGGCTAGTGCATGGATTGTACAACTCCCTCAAAAACATTGATTTTCTTCTACTCAGCTGTCTACTTTGCTGAAAATGCATCTTTCGATGCAAAAAAAATAATATATATATATAACATCAGCTCTGTCTCAAAGTGTATCACAGTAATGCTTCCTGGGTTTGAGAGAGAGAATGAGAACCTCGGAGAGCACAGTTTAGACAAAACAAAGGCATCAGTACTATGGTGCAATTTGTTTGTTTCATTATAGTTATATACCGCTTGATCATAAAAACCCCCTCAAAGATAAAACAATAAAATTCACAACCATAGTTTAAAATATAAAAAAGTTAAAATACTAAAGCAGGTTAAAAATTACAACTTTCTAAGCATCTGGGTTTGGCTTGTCTTAACAGTAATAGTAGGCACCGAAAAGAATAGAGTGAAGGCACCTGCTTGATTCTCAAGACGCAGGGAGTTCCAAAGTGCAGACGCCGCCACACTAAATGTTGGAGTTAATACACACACAGAATGGGTATTATGTAGCCGTGCCAATTCCACTGATTGAAGTGGTCCAGTGGACAAATGTGGAGCAAGGCGATTTTGTAGGTAAAGCGGTCCCAAGTTGTTAAGGGATTTATATACAAATAGTAACATCTTGAACTGGGCCTGGTAGCAAATTGGCAACCAGTGCAGGTCTCTGAGCACAGGTGTTATATGCTGACAAGGCCTCATTCCTGCCAGCAATCGTGCTGCAACATTCTGCACTAACTACAGCTTCCCGATCAAGCACAAGGGAAGTCCCACACATCGTGTGTTGCAGCAATCCAGTCTTGAAATAACCAGCACATGAACTACTCCTGGCAAGGTTTTGCTTTATGCACCAAAGGCAGAGGAGCTTGGCAAAAAAATGTGAGGAAGATGCTCGCCCTTAGTTTGAACAACTACCATTTGCCTCCTTAGAAAGTAGACCTTTTGAAAACCTCACAGGTTGTAAAACTTCAGTATTTATTTCTAATCACCCAGGTTTGAAGTTTATAATATCATTTGTGAACCTGCATAATTCACATTTTCCAGATTTTGCAGTGCAGTGCTCCTGTCAAGTGACATGTACAAAACTGCATATAATAGGGTAGAGGAAAACAGTTTGCAAAAATGTATATATTAGGCAAAACTGCATGGACATATGTGCAATAAGAATAAGAATTTTAATATCTAGTGCCACCCATCCAACTGGGTTGCCCTAGCCACTCTGGGAGGCTGGGTGTATACTAAGATAAGCTCACACTAAAATGCAGGTAAATTTTTTCAATGACTTTTTAAAAGAATGCAAATGAATATTGAGTATCTAATTTAAGATTTAAAAATGAAAAACAGAGAAACTAAAAGAAAAACTGACAGATTTGCCCATCCCTTGATCTAATTGCCTAATTTCCCATCTCATATTCTAGGATTTCAGTGATTGTTCTAGCAACTTACAATTCTCTGTTGCTATAGGATGGTTACACAAATGATCCTTGTAACAGGTGAGCTGATGGAGAAATATTATTCTGATTAACTTTCCAGAGGAATACCTTTTCCCTGGGATGACAGGGCTGAACAAAGAGCTTCTTTTATCTGCATGGAAAAGCCATGGGTGGCAATCACATTTATTTATGGCTATCATAAGGCTATTTAATTCCAGGATATTTATGTATATAGGTATGCAAGCACTGAGAAGATGCTTCTATGAACCTAACCACTTTCAGGTATATTAAAAGGAAATGCAGTGGAATAGCTCAGGGCACAAACTTTCCTGTTCTTTCCTTTTAAGCAGCCCTTTTCATGGATTAAGTACAATGGAGAAAAGAGACAGCAAGAACTCAGAAGAGTACATTTTGGTCTCTTTCAGACAGAATGACTGCAAGCATCCGTTCCTGTCCCTCGGTCAGGGAGCTAGTTCAATGACACTGTCAGTCAGAACCCATGAGAAAGATCTGAGGTCTTGAAATCTGAACTGGATGTTGAAAAAAGGTCAAGGGCAATTTACACCTACCAATGCAGCTTCTTATATACCCTAAGGGAATAACTTTGCTGGAGAAGAGGGCAATCTGACAACTCTCACACTGCAGCTGTCATCACACAGATTCTATCTAAGGGCTCCTTCACACATTACTGGAGCTACTTGGATGGGTCTAGGCAGGTAGCAGAATGAGGTGGATCTTGGGCAGTGAAATGCTGAAGAGAGGGGTGCCACCCCTGAATGCTCCCTGTTAAAAAACAAAACACCTCCCTGCAAACAGAAAGCCAGCTAATCAGAAACAAGGATTCAAGCCCAACACTTTGTGCTTGTTTTCTACTTGCAATGAGTTTTTAAACAAAGTTTTTAACATTATTTTTTTTAAAGTGATTTCACCACCATCACCAAACCTGCAGTCTGAAGTAGAGCAGTTCATTTTGCCACTTCATCCTGCTGCATGCGTAAACCAGACCTGCAGCATCAAATGATGAACGACCTGTGTAACTGACAGCTATCACAGAACCCATGCTACAGAACTTGCACACCACCTACGATCTCACATTGCTCCAAACACAAGCCTCTCAAGGGGATCAGTTCACACATTTAGATGGGAGCTGAGTGATCAGTATTTAAGTCAGGAGATACTAGGTCATCTAGATGCATGCGTGAACCAGCTGAGAAAAGTAACACAGTACTGGGAATAAAATACTGGGCCTCTAGAGCACAGCTCTAGTGATGGGTGATCTCAAGACAGAGAAAGAAATCAGGGAAACAACCAGAAGCAGAAATACAGTGATAATGGGTGACTTCAATTATCCTCACATTGATCGGGTCAATGTACATTCAGGTCATAACAAAGTGACAACATTTCTACATACGATAAATCACTGTGTCATATAATAGCCATGGAACCAACAAGACGGGAGAAAACTCTTGATTTAATACTGAGCAGTGCCAGGATCTCATTAGAGTTGCAACTGTTGCCCAAAAGCTTAGGAAGTGTGACCATATACAGGAATGAAAAATGACCTGAAAGCCAGGAATTGGATGCTGCGGCTGATAATGTTGTTGATGGTAATAAAAAAATGCTGATTAGTAAATTGGAAGTTGAAAGGAGATTCAGGAAGGCTGTAGTCCCTCCAAAAAGTTCCAAGGTCATTCAAAACCAGGGCTCGCTCACCCACTCATAGAAATCTTTAAATGTATGAGTTTTTGATTAATTAATTGAATGAATCTGCACAAACTATTTTAATGAAATATGATTCTCCTAAAAGGCAAACCTTCTAGAAGATGCATGCATATGTTATAGGAAACAGAATCATAGAATTGTAGAATTGGAAGGGACACCAAGAGTCATCTGGTCCAACCCCTGTGATGCAGGAATCAAAATAGAGGTGTCAGAATTGGGAAAATATTTCCCCTTCTTTCACACCTGCAGGAGGGAAAGACACTTTTAAGGTATGTATTATGCATGAGAAAACAGAATGTTATTAATATCAATTGCCTCCCCCCCCAAAAAAAAAAATCTGCTGCCTGTTTACCTGGGGATTATTATTTTAGTCTATCAAAGTGTTTTTTAAAATGATGGATCTGCTTAATGAATTGATTTAATATTGCAGTTCTATTCAAAACTACTAATAAAGGCCTAGATAGAAATGCATACAATCAGGTAAAAAAAAGAGATCCCTTTAAGAGGTTGCCAATATGGTCTAAATAGCAAATTCAAAAAACAACCCAAAAACTTTCTTTCAAAAGTGGAAGCTATTCCAAAATGAAGAAAACAAACAAACAAGCTTTAGCAAAGCAAACACATCAGCGATAAGGCAAGGAATATGAAGAGGGAAATTCCTGACAGCATAAGAACAACCCAAGATCAAATCTTTAAATGCATCAGAGAAAACAAACCACCCTGGAGGGCTGTACAACTTTTAGATAACTGAATAACAAACATTGCAGAGAGGATAAATGAATTCTTTACATTGGCCCTAACTGGGGAAGATGTTGGAGACATAAACCCACCAGAACATTGTTTTTAGAATAGGTATCAGAGGAGCAATGTCAAATAGAGAGGGAAAGATGGTGTTATAGAAAAAAGATGATGTGATTGACAAATTACAAATCAACAAGTTGGCAGGGCCAAATGGCTTTCACTCAGTTGGTCTTAAAAGAACTCAAAGGTGGAACTGCTGATATTTGAACAAAAATTTGCAGCACCATTAAAATCGGGTAATTGGAAGCTGACACGTAAAACCATTTACATGCTGCATTCTGATCCTATCCGATGTCATGGGGAAATCTGAAATATCTCGCTGCCCTTCAGGAGATATTGCCACAGTAATGAACTGAATTCATCCGTGGCAAGCACATTTGTGTAGATCCATTTATAAACATTGTGAATGACATGGAGAAAGTTCTCTCCTCCACCAAACCAACTCTTTTTCCTTTCCCCCACTTAAATTGATTGGCAGCAGCTTCAGGACAAGACAAAAGAACATTATAGGTCACATAATACATATTTACTCATGGAATTTACCTACAGCAGATGTGATGATAGCTGCTGCCTTAGATGGCTATAGAGGAGGATTAGGTGTCCCCATTGTTATGCTGTGTGAATTGTTTACAGCAGGCATTTGGGCTGGTGTCTAAAATGCAGAAAACTGGAGTTAAGGTAAACAAACCATAGTCTTCTGTTAATCTTCCTTTTTGTGGCCTTAACACAAAGAGCAAAATATTGTGTGCAGACATTTATAAACAGTAATCTGTTAGGAATCGTGGTAGATATATGGAAAGAATTGAACAAATTAAATGACCTGCTTGCTACAACATAAGATTTGGAAGTCTTCATGAATGGTAAACTGAGTCCCTCTAAATTATGGAAGAAACCTAACCTAGATCATTTGTGTGCACTAATTCACTGTTTCTTATTCCACGAGAACTGCTGGAACACAGCCCTCCCATAGAGAATGTCAAGCAATTTTAACACACACACACCCCATTTGTTTTGTCGTTTGTTTCATGACCTTGCTAGAGGGATCGCAAGCAACGGTGGACAGTGTGTGTGTCTTTCTAAAATAAAAATCTCCCCCCCCCCTTTTACTTAATAATTTCAGTTATTTTGTGAATTGGATTGGAGGAGAAATGATAGATGACTTGCGCATGTACTGCAGTAAATTCTATATTAACCATTTCCCTGAATTCACCCACTAGAAGCTGAGGCATCTGAAATTCCAGAGGATTTTCCAGAAGGCTTTCAGGTCCTGGGTATGCATGTCCTTAAAAGGATCTGGCAACCAATCTGCCCCTTTGGTTTCTGATCATACATGAATAGATAAGTCTCAAAAGCCCGGGATGCAAATTTTCACAGCTGTCTAACGGGTATGATGGCTCTTTTACCTGAAGTAATGTGCAGTCATACCTTGGTTTTCAACAGCCTAGTTCTCGAACGTTTTGACTCCCGAATGATCGAAACCTGGAAGTGAGTGTTCCAGTTTTTAGACATTCTTTCGGAAGCCAAACATGTGACAGGGCTTCCGCAGCTTCTGATTGGCTGCAGGAGCTTCCTGCAGCCAATCAGAAGCCGTGCTTTGGTTTCTGAACGTTTTGGAAGTCAAACAGACTTCCGGAACGGATTCCATTCTGACTTCCAAGGTACGGCTGTACAGTATTTAGTGTTAACTCTGTAAGTGTATACTCAATTATGACCAAACAAAGCCTCCTAGAGCAAAATATACGTTAGGAGGCTTAGTTGGTCAGAAACAAGTATACACTTACAGAGTTAACACTTAATATACTACTTCTGGTAAATGAGCCACCATAGCTACTAGGCCATGAAAATTTGTGTCCTGGGCTTTTTAAACTCATCTAAAACCAATGGGGTGCATTGGTTGCCAGATGTGAAATATATTGACATTATTTTCAGCCCTCCTACCCCACTAAGTTGGAAAAAGGATGTTCGAATAACTGGACCATCAGTCTGATACTAAGCTGAACCAGATTTGAATATGCCATTTAGAGAAGGATGTGAGATAAATGCAGCTTCTTGTTTTTGAAATGCCTCATGATGGAACTTCATGAATACAATCTGAAGACGAGTGGGCTGAATATCAGGTAGAACACATTATTGACATACAAAAGGTCCCAGGCTGAATCCAGAGCATCTCCACTTAAAGGGTCTTTACAAAGCAAAGTGACAAAAACACCTCCACCTATTGACTTGGCTGCCATGTGCAGTGAAAACACACAATACTGAGCTAGACAGACCAATGTCCTGATTCAGTACATAAGGCAAATCCATATATTCACTATTTAATATATCCACGCAGAACGCAGGGATAAAATGGGTCTGAGGGCTGCTGGTTTCAAGACTTCCCCAGTGATATGTGGCTCATACAGATTACTTTGAAGTCCAAAGATGAAAGCGTTGCCAGAAGCATGCAAAGGTATTACAGCTGCATTGTAAGAAGTGGTTCCACAGAGCTTTTTCCTCCCTCCATCCTTTGTGAATTAGAAAGATGACCATTTCCCGTAATTCTTCACCATGCCTATGGCTTGGTCTCAACTGCGGCATGATATGGTACCTTAGAAGCTGCATATAAACCTGAGAGAGGATGAGGGTGTGCGTATGTGTGTATATTTATATAGAATACTACCCAAGGTTGATATAGACAGAGAATACTTTTGTAAGGTTGGTTTTTAAAGGAACACCTACAGCAGGTATAGGCAAACTCGGCTCTCCAGATGTTTTTGGCCTTCAACTCCCATGATCCCTAGCTATAAGGACCAGTGGTCAGGGATGATGGGAATTGTAGTCCCAAAACATCTGGAGGGCTGAGTTTGCCTGTGCCTGACCTTCTACAGCTTAATACTAACTACATCTACTTGGATGTAAATCCTACTGATTACCAAGTAAGGACTGCAAATGCAACTGTGAATCAAAACAACTCTTCATCCTGCAAAGGAAATTGCCTGGGAAATGTCAATCTTACAATTGCAAAACAAGCTGCAGTGGAGAAGGGTCTCAGCTCTTTGGTGGAGCAGAAGCCTTGTATAAGCAAAGGTCCAATCTTTAGTTTAAAAGGATCTCTGGTAGCACTGTGGAAAGCCTCAGCCTGGGAACTTGGGAGGCTTGTGTCAACACTATTTAGAGCAGGCAGTGCTGTCCAACTAGGTCTGACTCAGTGTGAGGCAGCTTCAATAGTGCAGCCCAGTTTGCTTGTCATTCAGCTACACAGGCTGAAACTCCCTCTTCTACACAATTGTTAAAGGTTGAGGAGGCCTCTCTTCTTTTTCAGCTGGACACCCTTGTTGCTGGCATCCATCTGTCTCGAGAAACAATGGAGTGCGCCTCCGGGGGTGAAGTCAAATCACAGCATTAAGGTTTACTTCTTCAGCTTCCATTTATTATATAAATTCATACATTAGTGGCACTTCCCGTTTTTTTTTTTCCAATTTACAAAAGCATTCACTGCAGCCATTCAGTCCTTTATGAAAAACTAGGTCAAGCCATATAATTCCATTCATGCGCCTCTGTTTCTTTTTACCCTTCCATTCAGCTTTTATGCTTTAGTGACATTTTGCTTCAGAAAACAAAAATAAAAATTAGAAAGGTACAGTTTTGATATGTCACCGTATAAATGATGAAATGAGGCAATATCACAACTCCCCCTAGTAGCACCAAGTCAGGCTACACAATCAATAATCTGAAAGAAAGATGCTGGGGAGCACCTGAGTATGTCTCACGTGTACTGCAGCAAACAAGTTATAAAACTGCTGCATTTCAATTAAGTGAGAGACTTTGGCCAAAGAACTGCATTCAGGGAGGTGAGCAGCAGAGTCTAGAAGCCAGGATTTGCAGTCTTCAGATCAATGATTCTGGAACTGTGTGCCAAGGCACTTCTGCAACCCATTTTGAGTCTACTGGGTAGAAAAGGAGGTAAAGCTAATAAATAAATGAATTACACAGCAACCCAACCCCCCTTTTGCTCCAGGACTGTGGGAGTGCAGGTTCAGACAACTCAGTAAGTCAGCCCATGATTTGATTCCTGGCACCACCTGTGATTGCAGTAGCATGTACCACTGTCAAATTGAGTAAAACTTGAAAAAAATAATCTGGAAAAAAGTCAGAAAATATACTGACTTTTGAGATCTAGTGTTCTCTGTGACATAGAATGTTATTAATTCATTTTATTAGAATCCCGGGCCTCTAGGTTTTGAAGTAGGTCTTTGAGAAGGGTGTTTTATTTTTGTGCACAGAGAAAACCATACAGAAACTGATTGTTTCCATAAGCAGATATTTTGGATTATACCCATTTATTTGGTTGCTGAGTGATATGTTTTAACTGTTATAGCAACCAATCAATATGTATGATTATTTAGGAAACATTAATTAGGAAGTTGGAAACTTGATTTAAATTCATTCCAAATATATAACCAGATTTAAAATCTCCTTGATTTAGAATGAATCAACCTGGGTGATGACCAGAAGTACCTTTTAGTAATCTTATCTATTACGTAGACTATGCTCCTTTTCAGCAAAAAGGGAACATTTGCACACTTGTCCATGTTTTTGTAACATCTAGGATTGTCTACTGAAATGTGCTCTGTGTAGGGCTAGCCTTGAAGATGACATAGAAACTTCTAGCTAGTTCAGAATTTTGCAGCCTGCCTCCTGGTAGCTCACTGGAAGTGGGAACACAGTTAAGCAATCCTGTAGCAAATGCATGGGTCAGCAATTAGGTTTTTTTAAAAGATATTATTCATAAAAGTCTTCACATGAACCACAGAGGTGTCTTCTCCTCATGCAAACCCAGCTGCCATGTGTGTTCTGCATCTGTGAAAGGCACAGTCCCTTTCCTGAAATTGATTAAAATAGGTGGAATGACGTCCCCAATGCATTCCATGGCTGTCATGTTCTTACAGCTTTTTTGAGAGGATACAAAAAAAGGCTTAGGGTTGCTGAGTGGCCGCTGCAACTTTGTGTTGCTGCTGCTACCACTAGTGCTGCATTTTATTGACTGTCCCCCCCCCCCCATTTCTTTTCATTGTCATTTAATGTTTATTTTCTGTTTTCCTGGAGAGGCTATGTGCACATGTTTAAAGTAATATTTATATATACATAATCACAGAAATATTTATTATTTCACTGTCATCCATAATACGTTACCATAAGAATTAGCAGCAAAGCAGCTCCCAAACCATCAATGTGTCCAAATCAGAATAAATTGTTTCATTAGGCTAGTTTGCTCTCCCAGCTTTTAGTACCCAGAACAGCTTATTCTAGGCTGCAGTGTCATAAATAAAAGAAAAGGGCTTAGGCACCAGGTAGCAGGTGTGCCTTTCTTGTCCACATAAACAAGGCCAAATGGCAGGCAGGAAAGCAGCACAGGAGAGGTTTAATTAACAAACTGCTGAGATCTTGTATTCAATGATTCACAACTGCAAAATTTTAAAAAAAAAAAGGTTTTTCCTTTCCCATGAATATTTGAAGGGAGACATGATCAAAGCCCTTTCCATTTTACAGGTATCTCAAAAACTTCCTTCCAATTAAACGCAGAAATAAGCACAGACTCAAAATGTCACGCTGCACAGCTCTTGTCTAGCAACTATGCGAGGGAGACTCGTTTGAGCATCTTGTTGATGAAAATGTACTTGAATCCTGGATCAACAAAGAACCCAGGCTTCAACCCAGAGAGGAATAGAAGGGGGTGAGCTTTCCTGCCCCCCAGGCCTTGGCAAGGAAAAGCCAAAAAGAACTTGGGTAATTTCCCAAGCCAACCCAAGGCTCTGAAAAACGACCCTCTCCTGGTCAGGAAAATCCAAGGCACTGCAATTTTGCCCCACCCCTAAGCTAGGATATCTTTCCCAGGGTGGGACATGTTTTCAAAGCAAATAAATAATAATAATAATAATAATAATAATAATAATAATAATAATAACAATAATAATAATAATAATAATTTATTTGTACCCCACCCCTCTGGCTGGGTTTCCCCAGCTACTCTGGGTGGCTTCCAACAAAGCTTAAAAATACATTAAAACACATTAAAAACTTCCCTGAACAGGGCTACCTTCAGATGTCTTCTAAATGCCAGGTAGTTGTTTATCTCTTTGACATCTGATGGGAGGGCATTCCACAGAGAAGGCCCTCTGCCTGGTTCCCTGTAGCTTTGCTTCTCGCAATGAGGGAACCGCCAGAAGGCCCTCGGCGCTGGACCTCAGCGTCCGGGCAGAACGATGGGGGTGGAGACGCTCCTTCAGTATACTGGGCCGAGGCTGTTTAGGACTTTAAAGTAGCTACCTTAGCAAAGCAGCAAAGAAAGATCTCCTGGAAAGTGAGGAGGAGGGAGCTCACACTGCACAAGTTTACAAAACTTGAAAAAAAATCATCTCCCAAAGTTCTAATTCTTCCCCTTAAGACACAATGGAGAAATTTAAAATGTATCCACCTGTTTAGATGTTCCTTAGGAAAACTGTTGCTACAGAGTTTTGATATAAAATGGCCTGCTTAACCCACTTAAAAATAAAAATAAATTGACACATGAGCAAAGCAGCTCCAGAGGCCTTTCAGGGCTTAAATAGCAACATAATAAACAGTGCTTTTCCAACTGTGTTCCTAGGATATCTTACGAGTTCCTTAGAATAGTAACAATAGTTATTCAATAACGGTAAGGAGCTTTCCCAAAGACAGCTTGTATACATTGCTACAAATTTTCAGAAGCAACAATGAGGCCCAAGCAGTTTGGCCGGCACCATTTGGTAACTGAGACTGCATCCTGCAATGCTACCCATCATCCTCTGCTATGCATGTGGGTTTTGCAGTGAACAGTCAGGGTTTCAAGCAAACATGGTATCTAGAATTCATGTACAGTGAATGAAGCTTCCACCTATTGCAGTATTGAAAGTCAATGCATTTGATAACCAACAGCTAATCCATTTTGTTGTTGTTTATTGAACTGTATTAATTGTTTTGATTAATTTGTTGTTCTTGCTTGCTTTATATGCTACTGTGTTTGATATTATAGGGAATGCAATATTTGTTGTTTTTACTGCTGTTGTGATTATTGCGAGCCGCTTTGAGCTCAACATTTGTTGTTGGAAAAGTGGAATACAAATATTACAAAATCCTTCCCATCTGAATTTCTACCTGCCCTTTAAGGTTTTGAATAATCTATTTGGTTTTAGAGCAGCAGCACTGTGTTAGTGATATACAATTTGTTCACACTTGCATATTTCCATACTTGATTCAGAATGCTCAGTTTGCTGCAAAAATCCCTCTACCCGCTTACAGATTACTAATGTGTGCTGATTAAAAACTCTGTACAAAAGCAGAATTTTGACATGACAAATGATAGCCAACATTCCCCTTTGGGCAGCGTTTTGTTCAATGCACATCTGCACTCACGTGCATTGGTGGCCATAAGAAAACACAGACGTGAAGTGAAAACTGCAGCTAAAGAGCACAGGAGCCAATTCTGAAATTAATTTTCGCAATTAAACTGAAAGGTAGGCAGAGCAGAACACGAAGCAGAGCCAACCTACCGAACAGTGATAAAGTGGAACTGGGGACATCCACTCATCCCCAGTGAACAGACACATGAATCAAGCCTATTAGATAGGCCCCTAGGAAGCCTTTCCACGTACTGGTTATTTTTAACAGCGGCTGAAAAGCTCTGAATAAGCATTCCTCTTGGCAGTTTCCCCAGCTACTGACAATACCCATCACTGCTACCTGAACTGGCCCCACCTACGATTCCATGCCAAAGCAACACTGGTTGCTGCTGCTGCTACTACTTTTCTGGAAAGATATGCTGGAGTTGCAATACAATGTTTTGCAAGAAAAGGGGCTTTATGAAATGGTTGACCTTTTGCATTTGCCTCAGCAGCTGATTCCACATGGATGAAAGCAGACTGACACAACTGTGTGCAGTAACTACCGTGTACATTAGGCTGCAGAGATGTGTCTCCGTAAGATTTATAGTGTAATCCATAGGTTTTGCTTACGTAACACAGGAGGCCAATGTGTAGTTGTTACTCAGTCGCTGCAAAGCAGCAGCATCCACAGGAGTGTAATGAGACCAAGGGCCCTCCTAGGCCAACATCCTGTTTGAGGCCTGATTTCTTTAGGCCTGCAAGCAAGACATGAAGGCAAGAGCCCTACCCTGCTGTTTGACCTCCAGCAACATCTGGAGATGCATTATTGTCTCTGAATCAGGAGGTTCTATTTAGTCATGGACTAAAGATGTCAGAGAGAAAGCAGCTCAATAAGCACCTGTTAAACCAAGACTGGTTTGTAATATCCATTCCCTCTCCAAAGGGAACTGGATTTCAGTGAGAGTAGTAGGGCGGAGTGGCCTAGGTGCCTCTAATACCAGATACCAACTTATCAGGAGGTCTGTTCTGTACCATGTTGGAAATTAGCCTTCATCTTGGCAGCAGCTACCCTTTGCAACACCCTCTGATTGAAATCAGGCAGGTGCTGTCTCCACTGCCTTGGGAACATCTTTTGAAGACCTTCCCTTTGCAACAGTGGATTTTTTCCCCCTCCCAGTATATCTGCATGGGATTTGAAATTGTTTTTCATATATTAAATCCCTTTAATTATCCCTATAACATGAAGCGGCTGTGTTTTATTTGTTTATGACAGTTCCATCCCACCTGTCCTTCAAGGAGCTCAAGAGGGCATATGTCAGTCTTCCTTACCCCATTTTATCCTCACCCCCACCCTTTGAATAACAGGTTAGGCTATGAGATGGTGACCCAAGGTCACCCAACGCGTTTCATGGCTGAAGTGGGGATTAGAACTCTGGTCTCCCAAGTCCTAGCCCAATACTCTAACCACATTGTTTTTATTGCATTTATATATGGGTTCCCCCCCCCCCACACACCCCATTCCTTGCTGAAGCTTTTATTGTTAAATTGCTTTGGTAGGAAGTGGTATGGAAATAAATGAATAAACCACAGAATTCTCACCATACTACATTTCCCAGGATCCTTTGGGGGAAAGCACATGACTGTTAAAACGTGGCACTGCCTCAACCCAAGCTTGTAGCATAGACCTTTCTTTACAAAAATGCATGCTGAAAGCTGCTTGTCTGTATTGAATCATGCGTATATACTTTTTTTTCAGGAAACTCATTGGAATGATAGCCTGACACAGCATGACACCCTGTCCAGTATCTTGCTTCTGGCAAAAATGTGACTTTTGGAAGCTTCTCTGTCTTTGAGGCTCCATCCAATGCACTTCATAATGACTCTCGTGCACCCAAATTCACATTCACAGGGTGAGTAAATTAGCCCAATAAATATATTTCTCACAGTGCATCACTAACAAATTAATTATAAAAAACCCCTTTCAAGCATTATCTGCACTTATTGAGCAAATTCAGCAAAACATGGCATTCCTTGTTACTATCTGGTTTCTGACAGTCCTAACAATCACACTGATTGAACCTTCAGTACAAAGTTTATCTTCCCATCAATCTTATCTTTAATAGCCTGTCAGGTAAAAGAGATAGGGGGACGGGGGAGGGGGGGAGTACAGATCCACTGGCTAGGAATCCAGATAATTCTTTACAAATTGTGCAAGCGAATGAGGAAAATCCCTATCAGGACGTCTGTCAAAAATTAACATCTTAATACAGATTTTCATGTGGGAAAATTGTATTTAGATGAAAAATTTGATGTGAGAACTCAGTGTGGAATCTTTGATCTTTCACTCTGGGTGGCATGAATATTAAAATGATCCAAATACCAGATCTTGCCAGGTATTAGCAACTGGGGAAAAACCCATGGAGCTGGACTGTTTCCACAATTTTTCACTGCACATTACTGCTTCTAAGAATCAAATTGGCCACTTTTTAATAAATAAAAAAAAACACTTTCAACATGAATCAAAGCTTTCGGCATAATGGCACCAGTAACTGTCCCAGTAATACTGTCCCTATGGAGCAATCATACAGGCCTCTACACTTTTGATATTCTATCACTTACTGATAATGTTTTTGTTTCACCAAGCATTTTTAGATAATTTATTTGATTCATTGCTTGTCATTTGCTCTGTATGTAATGTTTTTACGGTGTTTTGATTATTCTACTGTACACCACCATGATTCTTCTGATGAGTTGGTGGTTTATTTAAATAATAATAATCTTATGGGCAGGAGATCCAAAAAGTCCACGGGAGAAAAGCAACCAGGTGGAGGATTGACTAGTGGAGATAGGATTAAAAACCACCAAAAGAACATTACACTCCTTAGATTGGCCCTAAGTCACCTTACAATGTCATGCCTGATTCTATTTCTGATACATTTCCAGGCTTAAAAATAAATAAATCAAAAATCAAATGCAAATACTCACATGTGCAACAAAATGCCTATTTGATGACCATTATTAATGCAACTAGACTAAAAACCCTTTTGGAAGTATATCATTAATGAACATATCTGAAAGCAGTTCTTCCGCTCAACTACGAACAACCCTTTAAGGAATGAAGCCAGTGCATACATCTCTGCTTTCAGAAAAAGCTTGTTTAGTGGTCAAATCCCAGTACAGATAATAGCCAAATGAGAAAACATTGCTACAGGCAGGCAATTATATCAACAGCTCCAGGGCTAGATTAAAGCAGCCTTATTCTGAGCCATCTTGGGACACCTATCCAGGAAATGTGCAAGCTTGGACTGTCCTGAAAACCACGAATATCTCTCTTATTCATGGGGAATGAGTAACAGGGACAATGTATTCCTCCTCAGCCGTCCCCACATTTCATTTAACAAGTTGCACTCTGAAATAGCTACAGCATTTCAACTAACTAGAAAATAGTTGCATATTAAATTGTTTCAACATATGAAGTCACTGGGAGAGATCATCAGGTGATATGGGCTGGGTGTTCATCAGTATGTGGATGATACCCAGCTCTACCTCTCTTTTAAATCAGAACCAGTAAAGGCAGTGAATTTCCTGTGTGAGTGTCTGGAGGCGGTTGGAGGATGGATAGCGGCTAACAGATAGTGGCTGAATCCTGACAAGACAGAAGTAGTGTGGGGGACTCCCTGGTCTTGAATGGGGTAACTGTGCCCCTGAAGGACCAGGTGCACAGCCTGCGAGTCATTTTGGACTCACAGCTGTCCATGGAGGCATAGGTTAATTCAGTGTGCAGGGCAGCTGTCTACCAGCTCCATCTGGTAGACTGGCTTGCCTGCCTGCAGACTGTCTCACCCAAATGGTGCATGCTCTGGTTATCTCCTGTCTGGACTACTGCAATGCGCTCTATGTGGGGCTACTTTAGAAGGTGACTCAGAAACTACAACTAATATAGAATGTGGCAGCTAAACTGGTGACTGGAAGCAGCCTTCGGGACCATTCAACACTGGTCCTAAAGGATCTTCACTTACTCCCGGTATGCTTTCAAGCACAATTCAAAGTGTTGGTGCTGACCTTTAAAACCCTAAATGGCCTTGGCCCAGTATACCTGAAGGAACATCTCCACCCTCATCACTCAGCCTGGACACTGAGGTCTTCCTCCAACTCTTATGGCAGTTCCCTCACTGTGAGAAGTGAAGTTACAGGGAACCAGGCAGAGGGGCCATCTTGGCAGTGGCACCCTCCCTGTGGAACACCCTCCCATCAGATGTCAATATAATAATAATAATAATAATAATAAGAAGAAGAAGAAGAAGAAGAAGAAGTAGTAGTAGTTATAGAATTATACGGCTTTTAGAAGACATCTGAAGGCAAGCCTATATCAGGAAGTTTCTAATGTTTGATGTTTTTATATGTCCTGTAAGTTGCCCAGAGTGGCTGGGAAAACCCAGGCAGATGGGTGGAGTATAAATATTATTATTATTATTATTATTATTATTATTATTATTATTATTATTATCTTAGTGTATCAGGAGTCCTGAATACTTGAAAAGTCTAAAAACAGGACAGTTGTATCTTCTATTCAGGTCCCTTTTTGTGCATTCCTTATTATTTGTGCCTATGATGCTATCAGGGTGTCCAGACGCGACCCCATTTTCAATATGAACCTAGTTCCCTTTCCCTGCTAGTGAAAGCTAACAATCTTGCACTGCAAAAGGAAGGAAAAGAACAAGACTTGAGTGAGGGAGTAGGAAGAACAAGGGAACACATGGATTGTTTTGGGAGGGATAGACAAAGGGAGAGGTCATCTTTTGTCTTGTGACTCTTACTCATGTGATGCCCACATCTACAGTACAGTGCATGCAAAGCAGTCTTTATACAACCTTGACAGTCATAGCTTTCCCCACCAAAGTATCCTGGAATACTGTTAGTTTGTTAAGGGTGCAGGGAACTGTAGCTCTGTGAGGGGGGTCTCCTATTAAAGCTCAGTACCATCAACAAACTACAGTTCCCAGTACTGGGGGGGAGAGAAGCTATGACTGTTAAGGTGGTATAAGAATGTTTACATGTTTGGTGTAGATTGACGTGCAAGTCTTAAACTGGGGAATTTCAGCCACCCTGAACCTTCTGGGTGTTTTTTTCAAAAGCCCTCAAGGAAGGCAGGATGAGGCTCCCTCTACTTGCCCTCTTCACCTTCTGTCAAAGCCATTTAGCTGCTTTCAAATTCTCTTTGTGAAAGAACTAGGCCATTCTGGCATCTATCTCCTCATAAGGCAGAACTTCCTCCCTTTAAAACACATTTAGATAGGTCAGACCTGGAACGTAAAAATGTAAATTAAAAAAAAATAGCTGCGTATTCCACATGGAATGCTGCTAGAAATAATGAAAGAATGCATAATTTCAGTTCGAGAGGATGCTGTTTTAAATACAGATTTCTCCACAATTATTGTTATTAGATCATTCTGTTGCCATTCCTCAAAATGGCACAGAGCAAAAATGTCAGCAAATAAATAAGCAGAATCAAAACGACCTTCCCACAACTAGGATCTGTTATCCTAGATGCAAATTAATGGCATTACTCATGAATTCCTAACACAAAGCAGGTTATTGAATGAGTGTGTCATAGAGGAAATAATGCATTTTTTGTGTGTACCTGTAAAATCTCTAATTTTAAATCTGTAAAATTACAGATTCACCCTAGTTCAATTGTCATTCCATCTCCCATGGGAACTGTGGTTATATAAGGAAGAGAATGGGACCAGGGTTTCTTAAGACAGAATTATCAGCACCCACAACAAACTGCAGTTCCTAGAACCTTTTATGAGAAACATGTTTAATTAATAATAAATAAATAAAAATCTATCCCATGTCCCTGCAGCTGCATTCTCAAAATACCAATTCTTACTGGTATTTTACTTGATTTGTTTTATTTATTAATAAAAGCATTTATGTACCACCCACTCATAAATTGTCAGAGTGGCGTTCAGCAATAAAAAACCAGTTAGAAACCATTAAAGGCAGTGCAGAAGAATCATTAAAATGACGGGCTACTCAATAAAGCTTTAAGCAACTGCACAGGTTCAAGAGACACCTGGAAGTTAAAAGTCAGGATGCCTTCTGAATCTCTGCTGGACGGACATTCCACAGCATGAGACAGGAGACTCTAAATGCCCAACTCCCCAGGGATTTTGACATTTCCCCAACATACAAACACCCCCTGCACACATACAATGTCAATGTATTTAAATGTATGAAGCTGCCTTAAAATGAGTCAGGCCACAGATTCACCTACCACAATATATTTTAATTGGTTGTGGCTCTCTCATGGAGCAAAAGCATCTCTCAGTCAAAAGCACACACAAAAAAGGCAAAATGGGATGCAGCTGTGATAAGTCAGCAGCCTCAAGCAATTGAGCCTCGTGTCCAGGTTGCCTCTGCTTGCAATCTAGGGAGAGGCTTACTCATGCCAGGGTTTTTCTTGGGCAGGGGGACAATGGGGATTGCTTCGGTTCCTGCATGCTGTAGAAAAATTGGAACAGCATGTCAGAAAGCCCTGCTTTCTAGCTGGTTGGGGCTTCAGGGAGGGGGGCTGAAACTGAACCAAAGTGAGCTCTGTTAGCCACGAGCAATTAATAAAGCTAGAGACTACAATTATCCTCAAAGCTATTCCCTCATTAGAATAATTATGTTAACTGGTCACTGAGTAGGCAGAGTGATTTATAGAAATCGTGACAGCTTATTAAACATCCAATAGATATCAGGATGCTAGCTAGAACAAAACCTTTTGCTATAAAAATTATCTCACACGGAAGCGGCTACCTAGCTAGCATGCTTTGCATTGTAGTAAAGGCAAGGCATCTTTCATTGGCCTAACATTCACTTTTCTATGTGGCAAAGATGCAAAGCCATAGCTGCACATTCCACAACAAACCTGGGATGCCCCAAAGCATTTTTGGTTGGAAATTACCGATCAAGACTCTAGGTGCTGGTATTGGTACCCAAAGGTCTATACAGCTTGGGACCAGGATATGTAAGAAATTGCTTCATCCCCTGCTACTGTTCACTGCTTTCTGCAGGAGAGGGCAACCTACAGACACAATTCTATTGGAAGGCCCATTCCACATGATGTATGGGCAATGGTTTTAACTGTGTGTGTGTGCCTGTGTGCGTGTATAACAGTATTACTGCAAATCGTTTCAGGGTGTCTTATGGGAGGCAATTCCTAAATAAATACCGTATTTTTCGCTCTATAAGACGCACCAGACCATAAGATGCACCTAGTTTTTGGAGGAGGAAAACAAGAAAAAAAATATTCTGAATCCCAGAAGCCAGAACAGCAAGAGGGATTACTGCACAGTGAAAGCAGTGATCCCTCATGCTGTTCTGGCTTCTGGGATAGCTGCGCAGCCTGCATTCGCTCCATAAGATGCACATACATTTCCCCTTACTTTTTAGGAGGAAAAAAGTGAGTCTTATAGAGCAAAAAATACGGTAAATGAAATAAAGTGAATGAAGGAGCAGGAAGCAATTGAAGAAGAGAATCAGCAAGAAGAAGGTGCTTAACCCTTGTCCTGCTTTTCTCTTGTCACTCCTCCTGCGACCCGGCAACATTTTATTTTATCTATATGTAGCTTTTCTGGGCAAAAAAGCCTGAGGAAATGCAATTCACGCACACATACAGTCTTGCAGCCAATAGTCACAAATGAGGCTCCATGGCTGACAATAAGCCTGGCTGGGTGGGATTGCAAGGGCAAACCAGTGAAGCAGGGGAAGGGTCAAGTACATTTAAAATGTGTTTGGCGGGTTACTTAAATAAGCTCTGCTATAAAGCTCTGCTGATCTATATCTTCCAGTCTGGCTAATCTGTTCTGAAAATTGTTCCCATAGTGATGGGTCATACAACACGTTGAAGGATTCCCATCCTCAGTCAACTGAGTTGAGGGGGACAAGCCATCAAAAGTTAATCGAGGCTTTTGAAAGCAGTGGAATAAGACTTTCTGTGCAGCTCTGCTCAGGTGTAAGCCTTATTTAGGTCAATGAGACCTACTTCCAGGTAGGGAAGGGGGGCAAATTCAGTTCATATTTAAAGACAATTTGCAATTTGAATTAAATGAGAAACTGACAGAACTGAAGTTGACATGTCCTTCCAGCTATCATAGAAGTATGTATAGGACTGTAGCCTTAGTTGGAACTAAAGTTTCTCTAATTTCAACGGTCTTGTGCCCATTATATCTGCATTTTTTAAAGGCTCTCTTATCTAAAATCTAATTTTTTCTTCTTCTTCTTCTTCTTTTTACAAACTATTAATATTCACAGTATGGCATCTTAGTGTTTTGAGATAGCCTTAGATTTCCACAGGAAGCATATCTAGCCAATTGCTAGAAATACATATTCAGCAGCATGAATATAGGCTTGTAAATCGTCAGTTGCCTGTTGGCTTACTATGAGTAAGTACATCCTCAGGGCAATCAGGCAGGAAGCCTTCTTGTAACTTGGGATAGGAGCAGTATTTTTTGTTCTTCTTCTTGAGGCACATCAGTAGCTAGAAAATGGTTACAATATACATAGGCAGGCAGCACAGTGAAAAACAAAAATTGTGGGTTAGTAGCTTTGTATTCTTGTTTGCAAGGCTGCGTGAAGAGGCCCTGTGCTAAGTGTACACCACTTTCTGAGAAATGCCCAGAGAAAACAATTCTGAGAGCAAAGTTCACATATTCAAAAGCAAAACTGCTTCCAATATATTTTAAAATTCAGCCGTTGTTGTGTATGCATCTCTCCCCATACATTTTTTTTCTCATTAGACCTTGCCTTTCTGCCCCATAATCCTCTCTGGCCTTGTGCCTTGGGAGTGCTCCAGACTGTCCGATTTATCTCTATAATCTCATGTCACTTCCCAGACATCACCAGCACCCTGCATGAGGGCTTTTTTCCTTTAAGCCTTGCAGTGGCTGTAATGCATCCCTTTTCCACCCCCTTCCATTTCTTCTTGGCTAGCTAAGGCGATTCATTGATGAACTGCACCTCCGTCCACAAAGCATAATAATGTATTAATTAGTTGAAAATTAGTTCCACGTAGGAATGTCCTCTGAAACGATCTGGGTTATTTATTTGTCAATCTGCCACTTGAGATAGGATAAAGCTCACATTTGGTCCAATTGATCACTGAAATGCATGCCCCAGCTGAAGTTTAGCTTTTATATTACAGTCTACATTCAAAGATAATGATGAAACATCCATTCCACGGGCAAGAGATTGGGATACAGCCCAGGGGGGGGGCAGTTATTCAGATGCTCACCATTCTCTCAAAAGAACCCTATGAAAATACACATAAAATAATGGGTTCGTGAAACGATGCGAGTATTTTCATACTTGCCAGTAGACTTGCTAGTGTTGTGTGCCCACAAAAGTGATGCAGTTCTACAGAAATCCAGCTGAGGCCAGACATGTCTCCTCCCTGTTGAACTTCAGGTGTTTGACAAAGACTATCCCAGCAAGCATTTTAAGTAAGCTGCGTTAGGCCTATTTCACATTTCTACCTTTGGTTTTTATCATTTTAAATACCATATCATTTGACTGGTGCACTGTTTCACTGATTGTTTTGTAAACTGCTTTGAGGACATTTATAGTGAAAAGCAGCCTATAAATGTCGAAAAGAAATAAATGAATGAATGAACTTTGTGTTGTTTCACACAAAGACACACTGTCCCACCACCAGTTCTCTACTTCCATTATACCCAAGCTAAAGCGTATCAGAAGTGCTTAACCACAATCCCAATAAAGCACTGGGGGGGGGGTGTGCGCACGCGCACGCGCAGAAATAAAGGAAAAGCCCAACATCATGATAGGCATATTTGCCTTTCACCATGACAGTGTTCCCAGGTACTCTTCTGCAGAACAATGAAAGGAATCTAAATGTAAGAGGAAAAAGATGTCAGCTGGGGACTAAACCTGTTTCCATCCTTGATGTCCTGAGCAACTGAGAACCAAGCCTGTTCCTATTTTAATAACCCCATTTGCACAGGTCCAGTAGTCATGGCCCCACTCAGTGGATGAGACTGGACCCCAAGGAGAGTATGATGCTGCACCTGGATGCTAATACTGATCAGTGCAAAGTGGCTGTGCAGATCTGGCACCCAGCCAGGTCAGGCATTGGCCAAGAGTTCCAGGCCTCAGAAGATCCTCCCACTGCCCCAAAATTCCACCTGCTCACTTACCACAGGGTCTTTTGTGGAAATGCAAGCATGCCGCTTGTGAGCCAAACTCAGCTTCCAACCATGGTGGCCAGTTAGACACCTGCCTCCACCTGCCTGCCAGAATTGGCCTCCACAACAGTCACTTACGGACTCACTGTGAAAACCATGTTTATGGAAGACAATCTTACTCAGCTATGAGTGATCGCTGAAGAAGAAGAAGAAGACCTCCCCTGGGCTCTGAGAAAGAGCCATGGGGGTCCTTCATATGCATGCTTTGCTGAGGTGGCACAGAAAATGCCTGCATCACTTTAAACTTTGGTTTTAAACTCACACACGGACCCCTAAAAAGTCTGTCTAGCTGCTGCAGAAAACTGGTGGTGGGACAAGAATTCTGCTGGCCATCTTGCCCAGAGTCCCTGACTCAGAAGGTCTTTCCCCACCCCCTTTTCACAGAGAAGCCACAGCTCTGCCAGCACTATTGCAGTGGTGAAAAATATTGCAGGGAAAGATAAGAGTGGAAAGTGGGTTGGCAGTGATGCTGACACTTCCAAGAGGAATGTTGATTCCAGCAGCTGGGATGGAGAGTCCAGCATCAACAGAGGATCCTTCAGCTGGACCATGCAAAGAGACCCACATAGCCAGCCAAAACATCAGCCTAGTTCAGAGAGGAATGTTGTAGGGAAGGAAGACATACCACCAGTAACAAACCCCAAAGCCAGGAGGAGCCTCTTGAAATGTGTGTGTGTGTGCGCACACACACACACACACACACACACACACACAGAGAGAGAGAGAGAGGCACCCAGGCACCCACCCATTGTGAGAGACACCCAAGGACTCACCAAGAGAGCATGAAACTTCACATGAGTGCAAGGCATGGTGCCTTTAAGAAAACAATATTCCACTCAGGAATGGCCAGGCTGGACTTCAGAACCTGCACCAACGCATAAGAGTTAGATTAGGTGCAGGCCATTTCTGGAACAAGTTGAGGGCTTGGAACTGTCCAAGGTCCTGCAGCCCAAATCTGACTGATCGTCTAGCCCAGTGTTTCCCAACCTTGGGTCTCCAGCTGTTTTTGAACTACAATTCCCATCATCCCTGACCACTGGTCTTGCTGGCTAGGGATGATGGGAGTTGTAGTCCAAAAACAGCTGGAGGCCCAAGGTTGGGAAACACTGGTCTAGCCTGCCCTGCTTCCTGCTCCTCCTCTGATGAACTGCTTCTGAATGATGAACTACTCATGGGATGAAATATAACCATTTCAATTTATTGAGGTCTTTAGCCCCTGGCTATGGCCAGAACAGAACAAAATTCCAAGTTTGACGTCTTGACCAGAGTGTGACATGATGGAACTTTGACAACTGGGTTTATGTACATATCTAAACAAATTAAGTTTCTTAGTTATTTTCTTACCTGCTCTGTTACATATCTACTTATACAACTCTGATCCAGTAGGAATGCCCTTTATGTTTTCTGTAAATGCCATTTAACAATATTATCATGACACCCAAGAGAGTAACACTGAGGGGAGAAGGGAATAATTGCAAAAAGATTATCTAGTTCAAATCAGCCTTACTTTTCATCTCTATTTTTTATGTTGTTGGTCTCAAAATAGATCCATCATTTGACAAGCATGAAGGAGTGACAGAGGTAAGTGGATGTCGTGTTCTCAGATGGGTGAACTTCACTTGGTACTCAGTTCAGCACATATTTAATTAATTTGCTCAAGTACTTGCAGAGGCCCGAGAAGGGAACTTAAAAAAAATCCAGGCAGTCAGCAGAGATTTACATTTTAATTTATTTTTAATTGGATGCACCATTAGTGGTGCATAAAGAATGCTTTTAAAACCATGTTCCCCGCCTTTAGTAGTTGGTGGCATAACTAAGGAAACTACACAGCTTAATTCAATCTTATCCTTCAGACTCAATGCATCATTCAGCTAACAAGGAATTTAAACTATGGCTTTGTTCCCCACATAATAAACTTGTGAGTTTATTCCAAAAGCAAACAGGCAACAAAATGTCATTGGACTGTGGAATAAAATAAAATGCCCACTTAGGACAAGATTCTACCAGTACCCTTCTTTGGCATCTAAGTTTTTGCTCTCTAGTGAAACTACAGGTGAAAGATTGAAATACTACACAGTATATATGTTCCTATTTTTCTTGATTTAAATTGATATTTATTTCCCTCTACAAAATTACTGGTGCTCCATTTGGGGACACACACACACACACACACACACACACACACACGCCTACATGCATTTTAAAAGTCTGGTTCACACATCACAGTAGGCCAAGAAATGGCTTATGGGGACAATTCAAACTTGTGGGATTCCAGCACTCAGGTACTTTGCTACTTCCTCATCCTTTTTACTCCCTTGCTGCACTGAGCTAAGCCAAGGTTAGCTCATCTGAACCCAGGCTTATGACTGAGCTCTCACATAGCTAACCAGGATCTGTAGCTGAGTACAAACCATAGCTACAGTTTGTGGTTAGTGTGGAGAGGGCTTAACCACAAGACCAAGATCAGATAACACGTTAAGACAAACCTTAACTTAGCTCACCACAGGAAAAAAGGTTGAAGAGGAAGAAAGCCACTGTGAGCTCCTCTTTGGAGTTCATCCATGCGATTTCAGTAAGCCATAATTTGGCATAGTTGATATGCAAACCAGGCCAATCAACCAATTGCAAATATAGGTGTTATACAAATACTCTTTGAAGTATCGGCATCGCTATTCAGAAGGCACAACTATTGGAATTATGTTCAAGCTATCCAATAAGGTCCCATGTGACAGCAAAAAGAACCCCTGTGCACACATAATCAATCTCTTTATTAATTTTGTGCACCCACACGTTTGTGCTGAAAATGTAAAAAGTGCTAGTACTTGTGTGTAGCAATTAAAAACTTCACGCTACCTACACATAGATTTGAATGTGTGCCTACAAAATCTTCATATTCCCACTGAGTTGCATAATGCTAGCAACTGCATATATAACGTCCGTTGCATATTTTCTAATTTGCCAAATACGAGCACCAGTATGCAAAAAAGGACATGTCCAGACATGAGTTTTTGGGTGGTCAGAGAGCAATGCTCAGTAGGAGAGTCCGATGGCATAGGAAATAAGAAAGTTGACATGGGCCTCAGTAGGCATTTTATAAATGATTCCTTCATCCTTTATTATGTCATGCTGTGGCTCAGATTGGCTGTCCCTCAGAGCTTCACCCTTTCCTAGGCATGCATGAAAATACCTACTATGTCATCTCTGTGCTTCAGGCAGCTGAGATAAAAAGTGATACATTGGTTAGGCTGCAAGAACTACCAATCATGCTCTCTCAGCCTAGCCTTCCTCGCAGTCTTGTGAGGATAAAATGGGATAATCTCCCAATTGGGAAGGGGAGGATATGTATTTGAGCAAGAATAATAAGCTAGAGCAGAAAGCATCATGAACTTGAAGTAAAAGAAGGAAGATAGAAGACCGGGTTAAATTGTTTCTGAAAAGTGGATAGGGAAAACTCGTTTGGGATCATTACTGCCATACACACAAATTATATCCATATTTATTCAAGACCTTGTCCCCTGCATTTTTAGCCGACCACAGATTCTCAAAACGGGACATGAATCTGAGTGGCTAGTTAATTCAATAAGTTGTCCCAATTAACAGGCACATCTAGAAACATCCTGAAAGTGAAAGTATTCAACTAAGTTTGTTGAAACTTAGTTGAATACCCCCCTAAGGGTCAGATTCAACTAGACAGTTGTACTTGTGAGAGCCAGAAAAACGAGGCTTTCCCTCTGCCCCCTGCATACCTCCTGCACATACAATCAGTTCTGGAGGTAAAGAAAAAACCCAGAACAGCAGGGGGAGCAGGGGGGAGGGAGATTGTTCTGTGTCCACTGATGGAACAATCACCTTGACATGTAGAATGACACTCTATTTAACAAAAGAAAAAAATCACCTTGCCAGCTAATATAACTTAAAATGCAGTCACATGCAGGTGTGTACACACACTTTAAAAGAACTGCAGCGGGTTCATTTCATAACTATTAGAAACCACCAGACCACTAAGAGCCATTCAAAAGACATTAAGAGCTCTCAATATATATTAAATATCAGGGAAGACAACCATGTCTTGGCCTGATGCTGGAAAGCAATCAAATTCATCACTGGGCAACTGTCAGAGGGCAGGTCCTTCTGTTGTACTAACTGAGGTACCGCAATAAAAAAGGCTACCCACATTATCTCAGAAGGTGGAACTAGAGGCCAGGATCTCACAGAGGTAGATAGTCCTTCCAATACTATGGTCTTAAGCTTTTTAGGAGTTTAATTAATTTGAACCAGCACTGTGAATGGCACCTTGAAACAAACGGGGAGTTGAGTGAGGGTCTTTAATAACTGGCAAGGCCTAAACATATCTAGAAATCCGAAGCCATATTTGGATGTTCAGTTCCCCTGTATGAGTAGCCCTGCTCCCTGCCACCCTCTACATGCTTGAGGGTGAACATCTGTAGCATGAAGCCTGTGGTACTTGTGCACCTCCATGATTTAGAACCCCGCATGAACAGTGTTCAACTATTATATAATATTATATGACAGTCATTTAAAGATTAAAGCACAGAAGGTAAGGTGGAGCCTCCTAGATCCCTATAGCAGAAATGCCACAGGGCAGAGCAGCTTCTGGAATGAATTGTTTAAGTAGGAATGGAGCCATCAGAGTGTGGATCCTCCAATTCTCAGCCTTCATACTTCATACCTGCTACATGGTAAATGGCGCTGAAAGCCACAGACATCACCGGAAAAATTAGCAGTCTCACTCCTCCTGGCCTTCTCCTTGAGAACCTAGCACAAAGAATTTGGAGAAGGCTTTCTATCTTGGCCACCAAGGCTTCCAAAAGTGGGATGGAAGCCAAATCAAAATGAACCTAAGAATTCAGTTTCATACAAAAACAGCTAGAGTTGGGTGGCAACCGACTGCTCCAGCCCTTTGCTCAAAAGGGGAGCTCTGGCTACTGGTCAATATTTGCCAAGGTCATCTGAGTCATGACCACCTCCATCAAATGATCCATCATGAGTCTCAAGAAGGCGTTAATCATCTTCTATGACCCACATAATTGTCCCTGTGCAGCTGGACACAGTAAAGTGCAATAAGCAAGGGTGAAAGAATAATAGAGGAAATCTACACCCCTGTACATCAATGTAGGTTGTTACCTAAACTTTTATTTGACTATATGTATACACTTTTATTGCTTCCTCTCTAGTAAGTTTTGTGCAAACAGATCATAATCTTATGAAATTCCTTCCCAATAGAATCATGCTTGGCTCCTTCGATGTTTGCTTTTAAATAAGCCTTGAATATATATATATATTATGTTTCTTTGGTTAAAAATAAGATTGAGCTAGGTCTTTAAACTGGTTCTGCTTTATGTTTTTAAAAATTAAGAAATGTAAGAAATTAAGATTTTATTTTTATCCTGCTGCTTCTGGTTAGTTTTAATTTTACAAACAATCTTTTAAAAATATGTATTAATTGTAAGCCACATTAATAAGTCCCCTGTTTTGAAAGACAGCATTTAAATCTTTAAGTAATTAACACAAACTGAAATTGTTAATTTTAATGCAAAAATCTGAGGTAATCTCCATTAATGCAAGCATTCAAACATAAAGCAATTATGTTACAGCTTGGGGGGGGGCAGTTTTAAGGAGTCCCTAAACAATACTGGAAACAATAAAGAATTACGTTTATTGGACATTTTGATCTACACACTTCAGAAGACACCGTAGTGAATGGTTATGCTACGTTGCATTTTAAAGTGTTATGGTGAATGTGTAGTGCAATCCTGAATGTGTCAACTAAAAATAAGCCACACTGAGTAAAATTGGGCTTTCTCCCTGGGCGTAAAACTGCAGCCACAGAGTACATTTGTGCCTGTATCATCATCCCACTACATCCCTGTGATGTGTCCATACATGAGGTCATGGCAGGCCATCAATGCTAAATACCACTGAGCAGAATCAATCACCAAAGCTTTTCCAGGACTGTAACTCTTCTGGCTGAAGGTGTGTGCTGCATGTTTAAAAGCACCCCCGCAAAATAAAATTCCTTCAGATAGAACAATAGTATGTTAGGAAGAAGGCTATAACCATTCTCACAAGCACAAATATATTCACAGTGGCTGCCTTACAGTGATGAAACTTGCTGTTAACTTGGTGCTAAACGGTAGGGATTTAAAGGCTATCATAAGGACCTTCACCCACATGAACCTACTCAAGTTTAAATATCAATGGTGAAGGCCCTGCTTCCAGTCCCACCATTGGCTAATAACATTGGACAGGCAGGTATCAGTGAAAAGGCCTTTTCAGTGGTGGCCCCATGGTTGTGGAATTCATTCCCAAGGAAATCACCAAGCTCTCTCTCCTCTTACCTTCAGACACACTTGGAAGGCCTCTGTGTTTTGGGAAGCTATTTATAACTGAGATGTTTTTACCAGACTCATGAACATTAACCGTTGTGTTTCTAAATGTTTTAACTGTGCTCAAACTGTTTTAATTGTCTCTATGTAGAGGCGTTTATCTTGAAAAGTGAGGTATGAATGCCTGTCTAAATCCTAATCACCTTATGCCACATAAGAATAATTTTGGCTTATTATTTATTTATTTCAAAATATGTGTATACCACTGTATCATAAAGATCTATCATAGCAGTTTACCACAGCCTAAAAAAAACAACAACCAAACAATAAAATCATTAAAATAAATTAAAAACAATCATCACTTTACCATTGTGAGGCTTGTACTCTTAACTGCCTGCACAGACCTGGTGGTACAAACAAGTTTTCAACAGGCATTCGAAAGTCGGCACAACTTTTATCAATTTCAACAGAAGCCTCAAATTCAGTAGAAAGTCAGTAGAAGAACATAAGCTCCAATAAGAACTTCATGATTACAACAAAAACAATGATTCCTTTCGCTACTTTCCCAATGTCTTTATTATTGGGAGCTCAAGGTAGATACAGCAAAAGTTCTGCCGAAGTTTCTGGGAATCAATGGATACAAAATGAAATTAATCTAGGAAAGGCCTCTATTTCCACCTGCTGAAAGAGAAAGAAGGGCAATGAATGACCTTTCTATCAACTTTTAATGTAAATTCCAAATGATTCCCCGCCTTAAAACCCATGAGAAACTAATTTTAGAAGACAAATTATCCATTCACTGACTGGGAAGATTGGAATCAGGGGAATATGCAGGCGACTGGTTCATTCTAAATATTACAACGTCAGGGAATGGTTACAAAATAGACTGTGTGAGGTGGGGGCGTGGTTGGATAATGCTCTTCCCTTCCCATTTTTTGACGGGAGGGGGGCAATCCCTTGCTACGTCCCACAGCAATTATGTTAAGGACATATTGAAGGATATGCTTGAAAACAGGTCAGTTGTGAGAGAGGATGTCAGATCAAAAATACTGCTCCATTACCAGTTTCAGAGTACGAATAGCAAGGGATTCTAACCTCTTATCTTTAGCATGTCTTATGCATTTTGTGGGGTTCAAAACCATGAAACACCATTCTAACACTAGGACCTGGAAAATAACTTGGCTGTGAAGCAAAGAACAGATTGCACTGCCAGAGCTATAGGGGATTGTGGGACTATCCTTCTGCATGATGCCACCTTTTTAATATGTCATCATAGATGGTCTGTGGTGGCCTGAATTCTCCAATCTTTCCCCATGCTTCAACTCTCTATTCGTTTACTGATATATGCAACAGCTTTGTGCTCAGCTTTTGCGATCCACCAGCATGTGTACAGTCACACCTCTGTTTGTGGCAATGCAATGATCTTGGTGGGCTGGCAACATCACTGCAGCAGCCCAAGTGGCTCCACTGAGCCAGCATCTCAGTCCTTGCATCTCATTCTGCACAGCCATCTGCAGATTCAGTAGTCCATAGGACCTGTTCGTGCGCTCTGCTTGCTGCCAATGTCTGTTTTACTTTACGTTACGGAGGAGGGGGGGAGGATTTCTTTACCCAGCCCCATTTTTGGACATCATCACTCAGATTGGCTGCTTGCATGGTTGAAAGCTCCTCAAATACATGTATTTATTTATATATTTACAGTGCTAGTTTTTCTAGAAAAAGAGGTGGCGGAACTCACCATGAGCTCATCTCCCTTGTTCTCTTAGAATGGCAATGGTGCCCACCTGAGAGATGCCAGGACTGAGTTCCAATGAGTTCCAGCTGAAAAAAGGCCTGTATACATAACATATATTTGTGTGTGTGTGTGTGTGTGTGTGTGTGTGTGTTTAATTGATCCTCAAAATGAACATTTTCCATGACAAAGCCAGCTGGGCATCTGCTAAGGTTATATTTTTTTTGGGGGGGGGGTTTCAAATACTACACTCCTTCACCCACAGACTGAAGCAAGAGTTACATTATATGAAGGCATTGATCATATCCTTTGTCTTTTAATCCGATTCAAATTGCTTGTGCATTCAACACCTGAGCTTTCTAAGCCTAAGAGCTTGCTTTGGTTAAGCATGATGTCATGAAAACCATTGCAACATGGGGTATAAGGTATACAATGCTGGCTGGATATCGCAACTTGTGGTGTTGGTGGTGACACGGCAAGCTGACCCAGGATGTTGTTTCACTACAAAGCGTTTCCAAGCAGAAAGCAATAGGACCAGCAGGTGCAACTGGCATTGGATGACATTATAGTGTTTAATTTTCTAGACATAAGTACTACATGAAAGGGTTTGGTAGACAGGCCTGGCTTGCAGCTTATCAAGTAATGGATACCATCAATCAATAGCTGCAACATCACTCTCATTAATCAGAGTGGTTCGGTTGTCTGACAGGAAATGCCATAGAAAGAGTTACACAGGGAAGGGATCACATTATCACCTGCGAGTGTTGACAGTGTCCACTTGGAGCCCTCTTTCGGACAAAAGGCTTGGTGTCTGAATCCCTAGCAAATGATAACGAATGGGGAAGGGATCTGTCAGCAGACTTCACAGCACCGACAATAGTCTTCTACCATCTAGACCAGAATTCAAGCTTGATTTCCGACTGCTGACAAGCTTCATTGCCACCCCTCTCCCCCACCCCCTTTCCCTACGCATTTGGTTTTCTATCTCAGTATCAAGAAGCAAGGCTTTCCCAGAACAGTGTTTCTCAAACGTGTGTCCCCAGCTGTTGTTGGACCACAACTACAATCATCCTTGACCACTGTTCCTGCTAGCTAGGAATGATGGGAGTTGTAGTCCAGCAATAGCTGATGACACAAGTTTGAGAAACATCACTTTGATTCTACAATTTGCCCTGGGGAGTGGATTTTTTTTATTTAAAAAAAATGCCTTACACACAACAGGTGATTCTAAAATTGTGCAGCAGATGAAGGCTAAAAAAATGCTCTGGAAAGTTTTAAATGTACAATATTACATCTTAACTACCCCCCCCATCCTTCCATAATGCCTCTTAACAGGCTTCTAGAAGTCACACCGACAAGGTTACAAGGCCATTTCTGTTCTCTGGCAAAAGGCATTTTTCAATAGGTCTCCCTCTCTGTATCGTTTGGGAATCAAACTTGTTTTTTTTCTGTACTTCTCACGGGTAAAGGTAAGGTAAAGGTACCCCTGCCCGTACGGGCCAGTCTTGACAGACTCTGGGGTTGTGCGCCCATCTCACTTAAGAGGCCAGGGGCCAGCGCTGTCCGGAGACACTTCCGGGTCACGTGGCCAGCGTGACATCGCTGCTCTGGCCAGAGCCAGAGCCAGAGCCAGAGCCGCACACGGAAACGCCGTTTACCTTCCCGCTGGTAAGCGGTCCCTATTTATCTACTTGCACCCGGAGGTGCTTTCGAACTGCTAGGTTGGCAGGCGCTGGGACCGAGCAGCGGGAGCGCACCCCGCCGCAGGGATTCGAACCGCCGACCTTTCGATCGGCAAGTCCTAGGCGCTGAGGCTTTAACCCACAGCGCCACATCTCACGGGTACTCAATCATAAAAAGGGTTCCTTACCCTTTTGTCTTTATATGACCCTACAAAAGGTTGGTAAGAAGCAATTAGAAATGAAAACAAGTGGGGAGAGAGAATTGTGGCTTATAAATTTTGTGTTTGATGACTATTCAGTACTGGCTCTACAAATACCAGAAGAAGAAGAAGAAGAAGAAGAAGAAGAAGAAGAAGAAGAAGAAGAGGAGGAGCTTGGATTTGATATCCCGCTATATCACTACCCGAAGGAGTCTCAAAGTGGCTAACAGAACTATACCTCATCTTCCTTTCCCCCAGTCTGCTGGATCCTGTATTATGAGGAACTGCTCAAAACTTGATTCAGCACTTCCCCTATCCTATCTGCTTCCCCTTCCAAGTTGGCACAAATTTCTTCCTCTCCATTCTTTTTCCTAGCCATATTACTGTGCTCAGTGAGCTATTTTCCCAGTGCCAAATCCTGGATATACCTAGGGAAGTACAGATGCATATTGGATAACGTAATCAGTATTATGGAAGTTATTCTTTGTTGCAATGCAGGAACCTGCATCAACATTTTGCTTTAGGGAAAAACCTGGAGGTACCTAAGCACTGGGCAACTTCTTCTAAGAAATTTGGTGGCTCGTATCTGAATATGTTGCTTCTTTGATAACTGGTTTGCTAAGCTGAACCCTCCACATTCACCTTGTCTTTTCTCGTTCGGTGAAATTCAGTAGCAAACTTTGGAGCAGGAGTGGGGAACCTGTGGCCCTTCAGATGTGGTTGACTTCCCTGAGGGTTACTCTCATATAAGAGAAATACAGTCTTAGCTGAGCTTCATAAATGCAAAATTGTTCACAGGATTCTTGCCCAAATTCTAAAGAAAGATTTTGCCATCTGTTCTTGAGAAAGGCTTCCATATGCTAGGATTTTTCCCCCCAAGAGGAATCATGAATTTCTGCCCAAAATTACCACTTTAATATTAATATAATAGAATAATATGGTCATGGATGCCTGAAATTGTAGTCCAGGAACATGGGGGGGGGGGAGAGATTCTGCTCAATGCAGAATGGTGTACCCTCCAATGAATTACAGCATTAGCAGCAATATTGCTAATTACTCTTTGATGTTGATGTATGCTTGCCTTCTAAAATGTGAAGAGCTTGTCCGGAGCCAAATGCTAAACACCTAGTGGACTGCATGATTCTGTAATTCTTTGGTTATTCACATGACTGCTATCAGTGAGGGTGGGTGGTCCAAAAAAGGAGATATAACTGGGAGTTGATCTGAGATTTGGCTTTTCATGTAACACACTACTAATGTACTAATGTGTACACACTTCATTTTCATTCTTTAACACAGGTCTTATTCTTTTACACTTTGTTTGTTTGTATCCTACCTTCCTCCAAGAAGCTCAGAAAGGCATATATGTGAAATAAGAATCACAGAATCATAGACTCATAGAGCTGGAAGAGTCATCTGGTCCAATGCAGGAATCTCAACAAGAATTCATACATGACAGATGACCATCCAACCCCTGCTTTAAAAACTCCAAGCAAATTTTGTTCTTGGCAATTGGGCACTCTTTTAAAGTGATCAAGGCAACATTAATCAGCCCTAACACCCAGATAAATTATATTCAAGTACTGCTAGTGGGTGTAAAATAAAATCTTCATAGCAAAAACACTATATGAAATGTTTGTATTATCACACTTTGCACACCTTCTCTGTATAAAGTATTAATTCCAAAGGATTACACCAGGCTTGGAAATAGATGTGGGAGATAACGGAACTGTCAATGTGCCATAAATGGCTGTATCTAGCCGGTGGGTAGTAAACACACACACACACACACACACACACAAAACAAAACTTTGGCTAGTAACTTACATGGACTTATTTACAAGGTTGGATTAAAAAAACAAGACCATGGGGCAAGCCTTCAACTAACAATAGGTATTCCTACTGTGAGGGTGAAAACCTTAGGTACAAGCACTCTCTCTCACTGACTATGCAGTCACCATCAGAATCTGCACAGGAACCTAGATGCACTCTCAGCTCTCACAACAAATATGTGTGAACATCTCTTAGCAACAGCTGGTCATAAGCAAGCAAAGAAAGGCAACATTTCCCATTTAAATCATCCCACTTATGCATTATAAAGTAAAGTGAGAGAAGTCGGGGAAGGGAGAAAGAGAGACTTCATCCAAAGCACTTATGTTGCAACAAAATGTTACTGTGCATCTAAGAGAAAACGCACCCTTGATTATCCTCAATTGCCTTATCCTTAACAAGGAGGTTAAAGTTTGATATATATATTGCTCTCATGTTGATTTTTCAGGGCCTAAATGAGAAATCTCAAGTGTTGGCGGCATGGACTCCAGCTTAGGCTGCAACCATAACCCCACTTACCTGGGAGCAAGTCTCAGCAAGACTTACTTCTAAGGAAGAATGGTTAGGTTTCTACCCCTAAATGGGGGCTGTCTGTCTGTTATTAAAAACATAGAAGGGAATGGGGGCTTGTAACACCATCCTCTGCAACTGGCAGGAAATGTGAATCTTGTTTACTGGTCATACATGGAATAAATATTGAACTTCAGCCAATATTTCCTGCTTTTTCACTGCAGGCTCCGTTTTTCCAGCACAGCACAAGGCACTAAACATTAGGGATCCTGAACTTGAATCCATGTCTAAATTTGGGTCTGGGTCCCATAGTTTCAACTTGGCACTGACTCAAGAAAAAGAAGAGGGAGGGGTGTCAGAGAAATATTATTTGGCCAACCTCTGTTAATATGGGTGTCTGGAAGCATTTAATTGTGCAGAATTTTGGATCAAGAAGACTGGATACAAAAATGGCACTCCTTGCACTTGGGGAGCTGAGGTCCTTTGTATTTCTTACTTAAATACCAATACCTAAAATAACAATAACACTAATGTAAAATTGTCAAGATTCACATAACCACTTGGGCACGAGAAAGTGTGGATTCCTGGGCAAGACTTAATGGTGTGTCATATGCCCAAATGAACAAAATAAAGGGTTGCATTCAGCTAATACTCAGAACAGACCCATTGGAATTAATGGCCATGACTAATTTAAAAGGTGAAGGGACCCCTGACCATTAGGTCCAGTCGCAGATGACTCTGGGCTTGCGGCGCTCATCTCGCTTTACTGGCCAAGGGAGCCGGCGTACAGCTTCCGGGTCATGTGGCCAGCATGACTAAGCCACTTCTAGCGAACCAGAGCAGCACACGAAATGCCGTTTACCTTCCTGCCAGAGTGGTACCTATTTATCTACTCACACTTCGTGCTTTCAAACTGCTAGTTGGCAGGAGCAGGGACCGAGCAACGGGAGCTCACCCCGTCACAGGGATTCGAACCGCCGACCTTCTGATCAGCGAGCCCTAGGCTCTGTGGTTTAGACCACAGCGCCATCCGCGTCCCTAAATGACTAATTTAGGGTCCATTAAATTCAATGAATTTGCTTCTCTGAGTAAAAGTTAACTGAATAACAACCCCAAATCTATTGCTTCTCTGAAGATTCAGTGCTTGCTGCACAGTCTGTAATTGAAAGCTTGTTGTAATGGATGGTGTTAAGCAACTGGGAAGGATGACTAAGGCTCCAGTTCATCCTCAGCCAGGATGCTCACTGCAGAACATCCAGATTGAAACTGCAACTCAGCCCACCTCATGGGGCTGTTGTGAGAATCCTGCACTGGGTAACAAGTGGCCAAGTTGTTCTGCTTCTTCATTCCTTGGAGCAGTAAAGCACTCCCATAGAAGGCACCCAAAATGGCAGGGAAAATGTTTGTTGTAACTTGAAACTTCTCACCTGCTTTGCTTTATGGTTATACTGTGGACCCATGACAGTCAATCCTTCCTATTGATCTGTGGTCATCACCACAAAGTGCAAATCAAACACTGATTTCTCCTTGACAAACCTAACATGCATTTTAAAGAGATAAAAGATCCCTTTGAGTGGTGTCTGAACGCCACATTTCTCCATTCCATTGATAGCAACAGACGCTCTTCTCTTGCGAAGGCATTAATCTCTACCGTGGTATAACACCAAAGTAGGAAATACTTAGCATGGGTATGTATATAGATTAATGTGTGCCGTGTGATGTGTGTTCAGGGACCTGCGTAAGGTTATAAATAAGGATTAGCATAACTTTAGGGAGATTAATGTGTGGCAACTTGGGCCTGTTTCCTTACAGCAGAAAAAGATCCCAGGCAATTCTGACTATACAAGTGGGAGGGGTACAAAATGAGGCTTGAGAAACAATGGCCAGTTGAGGGGAGAAATCCTATGGAGTACTGTAAGGTCCTGGAACTACCCTTGAGAACTATTTGGACACTTCAGTTAGTACAAAACACACCAGCTAGGATTCCTAACTAGGACTAGCCGTGTGGATGATATCCTCACCAGTTGCATAATGGCTCCTAGTCTATTCCAAAACGCAATTTGTGGTGCTGTTTCTTACATTTAGAACTCAAGAGCTGGAAGGACCACATTCTCTCGTAGTAACTTGTCGAAACATTAAAATTGTATTCAGAGACTTTTCTCTGAGTTCCCTCTGAAGTAAGAGGGACAGTGATTAGCGAAACAGCCTTCTCTGTGATGCTGCCAATTAGGGATGTGACCTGGTGTCCATTCTCTATGTATGTTTTTCAACACCAAGGAAAGTGTTGGACAAGGACCAGAGAGATCTGGGTTCAAATCAATACTCTGCTCATTAGGCGATGCTGGGCCACTCACTATGTCTCAACCTAACCTACCACACAAGGTTGTTGTAATAATAAAATCATGTATAATACTCTGGGCTCCTTGGAGGAGTAGGATATACATTAAATAAACAAACAAACAAATGCTCAGCTGTAATGTAATATCTCAGCTATAACTTGGATTTGTTTTGTTTTTTTCATTATGAGATAGTTTTGTTTACTGCTACTCTCAGTTCTATTTCTTGTTCTAATCATAGCTGTCAACTTTCCCCTTTTCTTGTGAGGAATCCTATTCGGAATAAGGGAATTTCCCTTTAAAAAAGGGAAATGATGACAGCTATGGTTCTAATCTAGGGGAGCCTGTTTTGACTCAGCCCCAATTAAGTTTCACTGCAAGCTCTTCCAGTCTCACATTTCCTTAAAAAGGGCTCTATGAATGGCATTGGCCTCACTGAATACTACAGCCATCAGGCTGGGCGTAACAGAAGTAGCTGTCTGGATTACTATCTAGGTTAAGCAGGCCCTACAGTGCAGCTAACACACTAGCAGCTGCCAGGCGCATGGCTGCTTTTGAAGGCGTTCAAAATCATCCAGCTTATCCTTCAGTTTCGTCATCAATGGTGGATCATAACATTCTGGATACTATTTAGAGCCCAACCAAGTATTCCTGCTGTCACAATGGTATTCTCTGCAGGAGTGGCCAAAGCAGCCACAAATATTATTGCACCTCTCCAGCAACACAGTAATCACACACCCTTCCGACATTTCACAGATGAAAACCAGGATACCACCCTCCTCCAGCTATTGAACCCCCATTCTCACTACCCCATCATTTCCTATCCCCACTCGGCACTGCCAGCTGTTGGTGCTGAGGGATAGCTCAGTGGGTACAGTGTAAGACTCTTAATCTCAGGGTTGTGGGATTGAGCCCCATACTGGGTGAAAAATTCTTGCATTGGAGGGGGCTGGACAAGATGGTCCTCATGGTCCCTTCCAACTCTACAATTCTACGATTCTATGTTCTGGATTCATTTATTTTGCATCAGCCGGTCTTGCACCAACTGAAAAAGAAAGAAAGTGCCTGATCTTCTGAGTAAAGGTATACCAAGCATAATTGCCCTACCATCAACAGTTAAAAATGAATCCCACTTCCCACAGCAGCATATGAAATGTCAAGCCACACCCTGCATGGTGTCTTAATTGTTTTATTCTTACATTTGTGTTATGGCTTTTTTATAGGGGGCAGATGGGGCACATCAACTTGGGAAGGTGGCCAGTCTAGGAGAAGGTAGACTGTGATTCTGAACCTCCACTGCCTTGCAGGATATCTTCGGGAGAAGAAAAGGCTAAGGAGTAAACCGTATGCAAATCCAGAGTGAAGTCCTTAAGATGTTTGGGTGGCACCTTGTACGCCTCCTTCTGACAACTCCTGCAGCTAATCTGGTGCTAAACATATTGCCCTGCTTTCCTTTGGACCCCATCAGTGAGGCCAAGAGGGAGTTCTTATCATCAGAGCAGCCCAGGACCTCAATACAAACTGCCCAAACTTGCGCCCCGAGGAGGTCACTTTGGTGCTGCTAACACAGCGGTTTGACTTCACCCTTGGCACAGCTCTCCATTGTCTTTCGAGACAGACAGATGCCAACAACAACCAATAATGTTCTGGCTTTTCATCAAAAGAACTCAAGGTGTTCTACATGACTCTCCTCCTCCCTGCTTTGTCTTCACAACAACCCTGTGAGGTAGGTTAGGCAGAGAGTCAGTGACTGGCCCAAAATCACCCAACGAGCTTCACAGCTGAGTGGCGCTTTGAACCTTGGTCTTCCAGGTCCAAGTCTGACACTACTATACCAGGCTGGCTAATAACACTGTCCAAGCATTCAAGGTGCATGGTGCATCTACCATCTACTCCACAACATTTAATTTATTTACACTTAAGGAAAAAAAGCTGGAAGCCCAAGACTGGCAATTCTAGCAAATTGTGCCAACAAAATCCAACAACAATAATAATCTGAAAAACCCCTCAGAAAAAAAATGAGAAAGAAAACAGGTACCAAAAAAGAGAGCATATGCCATTGAATAAGCCAACAGTTCTATGCTATCATAACAGGAACAATAATTAATGGGTTGTAACAGAGATAATGGGCCACTTTTATATTTAAAACAACGGTGAACTTTCAGATTGAAATGTATCTTTTTAGCTTCTCTCTTTTTCTTTTTGTTTAAAGCAAATAAAATCCAGCATTTGAAAACCCAAATAATTTCTCCCTCACACACACACTAGGAATGCCCCATTTGGAATATGACAACCCTAGGGGCAGGACACGGGTACCAGCAGGATTAAAACACAGCATTTGACAGCAACTTCAGGCGGCTGAGTGGCCATGTTGTTCCTGCAACCATTGTATGCAAATCGTGACCCAATGGAGCCACACATCTGAGGTACCATTATCTTCAAAACAGTGCAGATACTACAAGGCATGCTTGTCCTAAATGGCTGAATATGATCCAAGCCAACTGGGGGCTAAGGAAGGGAGTGAAGAAACAGCAGGGATAACAAAACCAAAAAAAAAACCTGGCTAGGATTCAGAGGCAAGCTTCTGTTGGCACAGTTCCTGCAATATGCACAGAAATCCTCTAATCTGCTGGACCATCCTTCTGGGATATTACACCAGCACAAACATTTATTACACACATAGACACAAATGAAATAAATCTTAACACAATTTCGTGTGTGTGTGTGTGTGCGCACACACACACACACACAGAGTTTTTTGACCTTGAAGGCTGGTTACCAGACCCAAGTATCTGCACAGATAAACTGAAGGGAAAATCCTACCTACTGTGGTGGAGTGGAATCCCCATTGATACAAATAATACATTGAATTACTGTACAGTGGTACCTCGGGTTACATATGCTTCAGGTTACAAACGCTTCAGGTTACAGATTCCACTAACCCAGAAATAGTACCTCGGGTTAAGAACTTTGCTTCAGGATGAGAACAGAAATCACGTGGCGGCGGCAGGAGGCCCCATTAGCAAAAGTGGTGCTTCAGGTTAAGAACAGTTTCAGGTTAAGAACGGACCTCCAGAACGAATTAAGTACTTAACCCAAGGTACCACTGTAGTTACACAAGTGACAAAATGAATGACATGCGTGTCAGCATCTGGAAGTCAGGGCTATCAAGAGCAAAAGCAAAGGAAGACAGAAAGCAAAGACCCAGAAAGAAGGAAACAACGAGTTGACGTCCAGTCAGTCAGTCAACATCTGGCAATACTAGTATGGATGTGTTGCAATGCATGCTCAGATGAAAACAGGGCCTATGCATCTGGTTATGGCACAAAGTCAGGCCTGAACTCGTGCCAGTCTCTCTGGCACTAGGTTAGTAAACTGGAGGCAAAGCCATTAGGAGACACGGCTAGCAACCCAATTTCTATGTGCTTGCAAAAAAAAAAAAAACCAAACCATGGCCACCTCTATTGTAGACCACATCTGGGGCTGTGACCTGATGCAGAAAGGTTTCTACAAGGCTCCCAAGGTTAGGCACCTATTTGAGAGATCTTTTGAGCAAGACAAGAGAGGGTAGTTCAATTGGGCTAGCCATTTATTATATGAAGCTGAAATGACTTAAAAATTATAGTGTTTTCGCCTCTCACATCTCAGCCACTTAATATATACAAAACTGCCACCTTGAGTATACTCCTATGATTACAAGGATGTCTCAACCCCCTGTAAATCACAGGAGATGCTAATGAAGTTCTGTCTATTGCTAACTTTAGATATTCCATATGCAAAGCAATCAGTTAACACCACAATATCTGCTGCTCCCTAGAGACACCAGCACTTGAATAATTCAGCTCCCTTTTGTTACAGATCACAGGCACATACTTCTTTACACTGCAGAAAATAACTCTTTCTGCTCAACTAAAAATTCCCAGTTTATGCTTGTCTGGTGTTGTACTGCTCGTGAACCATTTGCTAAAAAGTAGAGGTGGGTGCATTACCCATGGTTTCATGAGAAAAATTCTGAGTCATTTCTTCTTCTTTTTTTAACGGGGGGGGGGGGATCGGTACAAACCAATCCAAACTTGGCACCTTAGGTGTTGAGTTAGAAGTCCAACGGTAGAGGAGGAAACAGCACACAGTACATCCTATGCTGTTGAAAGGATTTCTCATAATTCCTGGTAAAAGCTAGCACTGCTTACTCAGAAAGTAATTTAGGAGCTTTTGGATGTTGCTATTTTAATTCTAATTTATGTGGGGTTGGTGGTGGGAGAAAGACTGATAAAGCAGCTTGCATATATGCTGAAAGGTTAGAATACAGAATACAACAAATGGCAAACAATTTTTTAAAATAAACTTTCAGCATAGAGTGTCTACAAATTGCAGCATTCACTTTAATAATCGGAAGGATGCATAATCAAAGCCCTTAAGTTTACAAAGCTGACATCTGCCCTTGCCTCAAGGACATTTAGTTACTTGAGTGTGCCTGAGATTTGTCACAAAGGTGGCAAACCCACATGAGGTGCAATGTGGTGCTTGCTGCTTGGAGGCAAGAGAAATGTGTGGAGAAAGTAGGCACAGGAAAACACTGAAGCCCAGACCTAAAAGGAATGAGTCATCCTTTGCATCTAGATAAATCTTGATCTTGCAGAATTACTCATGAAGAAAAATCTTCTTTATCAAGTGCTTCTCAAAGCACAGGATTTCCTGATTGTGACTTATTTATTCCACAAGACATATCTGAGGTCAAGGGTTTATGAAAAGCAAAGAGTGAAAATAAAGGAATTAGATATACAGCAGCAAAATATACACAGCTTGATTATCAAACCTCCTGCCAACTGCACCAACATTTTGAATGGGCAACTGGCAGTCTATGTAAGCTAGGCCTGCAAAAACAACAACAACCAACTCAGTCCTCAGCAGCCTTTTCAATCTGAAATCAAGATACAGCAAGGATGTTTTGCCCAGTTCTTTTAACCGTAAGGAAGCAGACTGGGTCCAGATTTCTGAGAACAGAGTTTCACTTGCAGAATACAGATGGTTCCTCTGGAATAGTGTAAGACAGGACAATTGTGGGAAACCTTTGGCCTTATAGATGTTACTGAACAAAAACTCCCACAAACCCTGGCCACTGGCCATGCTTTTTTGGACTGGTGGGAGTTGCAGCTCAGCAGCCCTGGCTGTGACAAAATTCCTCTCGAAGGTAATAAGAATTAGAAATCAACATGCTCTGGATAAAACACAATGACTGCCTAGCAATGTTTCCCCTGTATCTTGCTTTCAAAATTGTTTTAGTGGGTCTTTAGACTATAATAAAGAATGTGTATGTGTGCCTGACCACTGGATGTGAGGTTGAGCTGCTCAACAAACACCACATTTAATTCCGTTCCTACTCCAGTTAGCCTCAGGAGAACTGTTCTGATAAATAGGCCCAATTCAACACAGAGACAAAGACACACTGTCAGTGTTCAGGTCCTCAAAGAAAGCATGAGGGCATAAAGTGAGATGGGGACATTTATGTTGCCAACACCCACCATGCAGTGTTCAAAATTAGCCAGGCACCAGGAGCATTTTGCACCTGTCTATTGGCCACTTGCGACCAAGTGAAGATGCCTGGGTGCCACAATGGTGCCTTACACCTCCACCATTGGGTTGGCTGGCGCACAGAAGCTCCCCCCCCCCCCCGCCGCTTTGCTATGGCATGAGTCAGATTTTAGCTGGAGCTCATAATATACACAATTCATTTTCAGCTTTGTAATCTTTAAGGCACCCGTAACCTAGGTTTGAGTGGCCATATGGTGAATAGCTTTTTATAAAACTTCCACCATGTCCCCACCCGTGCCTCATTCCCAGCTTGCTTCCACTAAGTGGCAAGGTGAAAAGGGGTTTTGTACGAAAATTTGGCTAAACAAACTTAAAGTCTCCCTATGATTGGGAACCCTGAAAATACAAGGGGAGAATGAATGATTTCCAAAGCTATGTTTCTGCAGTACAAATTCAAAATTGGAATATTATAGTTATTGACAGTAGGGGAGTGAATAGGATCTCAACCTGCCCTATGGAGAAGTCTGTAGCAGAGCTGATCTCAGCAGAAAGCAGAACTTGAACTCAACAGATAGGCACAGTGGCGTAGCGTGGGTTATCAGCACCCGGGGCAAGGCAAGTAATTTGCGCCCCCTAACCCATGGATTTGCGCCCCCTAACTCGTGGATTTGCGCCCCCTAACCCGTGGATTTCCCTAACCCCCAGATGTTGCGCCCGGTGCGCCCGGCCCCCCCTGCACCCCCCACGCTACGCCACTGGATAGGCATTAATAGCCGGCTCCCTGGTATTTGTCTGCAGCCAGCTGATCCTTTAAAGGGCTTGCAAACAGCCAAACTGGGCTCACTGCAAACCCATTCTGCCTTGCAAAAAGCCCTGCTCAGTGCCTTGAAGACAGAACAGTCAACTGATGGGCAATGCTTCAAAGCTGAAGGGCTCTTTGCAAGCCCCAAGCTAAGAACACGTTTGGTGCTTTGAAGTACCAATGGCCAGCTGATTGAAAGAACTTCAAAGCACCATGCAAGGCTCTTTGTGAGCTCTGAACGGCGCTTTGAAGATTGTTGAGACTTCAGAGCACCCCATCACCTGACATCATTGTGACATCAGTAGAGTGTCAGGTGGGCAGCTCCACCAACTTGATGAATTGGGCCCACATGGGGTAAGAGAAGTGGCCAGATCCAGTTCCCCACCCAATCTAAATGCTGGCACTGGGGGAGATTCAAAAGCATAGTTGCTCAAGACACCTGAGAGTTCGTGATCTTTACTACCTCTTTCCCCTTTGTGTGATCACCCTCAAGTCTGCATGTGCACATGGTTTCAAGGAGACAGTAGTGGGTCCAGCTGTGGTCTAATGATTTCAGTGATTAGGGCAGAAATAAGCATTTGGTGTACTTTATATTGTATTTTCCATGAGATCGTGCATACTCGAGGGCAGGCACCTAACATGTGCTAAAGCTAAATAACCGACACTTCTCAGTTAGTAGGAAAATCAGGGCACCGTGCATAAACATCAAGTGAGTCTATTGTATACAGATGGCCTAACTACCTATAAATATTGGACTTGCCCAAAATAAAATCATTCATCGCTTACCAGAATATACAAACATATTCATCCCAAGCTAGAAGTTGTTAAGGGTAACTGCCCTTTTCATTTTTGCAAGGTATAATCACTATCCACAAGGGGAGGGGGGAGGAATGTGGAAAATTACAGGATTAGTCAGAAGGGAGGCAGGACAAGACGGAATCAACTTAACATGAGTAATGCCTCCTGCTTTTGTCAGTGTATGTTTATTACAAGAAGAAAGCAGTTTACAAAATCCTCAGTGCATCTAGAAATTAAATCAAAAGTGCAATACGTTACTGTGAAATCTTTGCTGGCCTAGTACATACCCAATTTGCAACATCGGCAAAACAAGGTTAATATAATGCTTTACTGTTCTAACATAATTGGCAGGATGTCTTCCCAGGTACAAGGAATCTTCATGGGAGCCACAAGCATTTATGTACAGGGAGTAGGGAGTTGGGGGTGACTGTAAAAGTATCCCCCTCTTAAAAGTTGTCAGAACTGAAATGAAATGAAAGCATGTGGCAAGAGTTGTCCTGAGCTAAAAATGACTGTATTTTGCTGAGCTTTTCAGCAGTGCCCAAAATGCCTTGCTTTTTGGGGTAGTATTTTGACTTTTGGGGCCATTTATTTATTTAAAATGCTCTCTTGGTGATGTCATCATGCAGCTAAGTCTGATTGGCTGCATAGTGTTGTGACATCACCCTGTCCACTATTTATAGCGTACTCTCCGGTGCCTGTTCTTTCTTCATGCTGCAGCCTCCCTATGTCGCTGCAAAATTCTCAGTCCTCCCCAGGTACCCTCCAGATGTTTGGGAATACAACTCCTATTGGTGCTATACCAACTGGGGCTGATGTGAGTTGTTGCCCAAAATGTCTGGAGGGCATCAAGTTGTGGAAGGTTCCTGTGTCTGGTGAAAATTTGCTATCATGTGCCTGTACCAAGGAGGAAGCAGCAACTAAGGGAAACAAAGGCGTCAAAAAAGGTGAACATCTAGACTGTGTCAGTGTATTCATTAGCAGCCCACTGAAGTCTCAAAAGTAAAATAGATAATCTCCTGGACAGCCCCAAATGACATAGCAGACCTCTCTACTGTGCCTTTGGTGTGTTTCTTTCATGCCTAACCACCACTAAAAAGCTCATTTTGTAGTCCTTTCAAAATTCCCTCCAAGAATATATCTCTCATGGTTTTGTCAACCTTTGTTGCTGAAAATGTTGGCACTTTGGACTAAGTGCCTCTGAGCACATGCATTCTTTTCTCTTCTCTCCAGCAAAAAAAAAATGTTAATTTGATTTTACCACACACACCTCCAATTTTGCTGGCAATAAACACACCCAATGGAATGCACCACATTATATGTGCTTGGCATCTCATTTAAAGAGGGCCTTCATGGGTGCCATATTGCCACACCAGCCCAATGCTCACACCAGCAGGCTATGGAGCCCTGGTATGCCAGCCATGCATGTGTAATGCCTTATAGGTTTAAGGCACTGCGCATGTGCAATGACACATGGATAGGTCCCTCTTCTCCACACGCATCTGATTAAAACTGGCCTAAGAGGCAACTGTCTATATTACATGGTAGTGAGCATGTGTTCACATTTGACAGTGCCCATCAACCACCAACCACATGAGACACATTAGTGAACATGTGCATAGTGTTACTGCTCAGCACCAGCGACAATCACTCAGCTGGAATTTTAATTTGATAAGTGTTTGGCCCCTTCATTTGCTGCAACCTGCTAAGAATGGTGAAATTCAGGCTGACCTTTATAGTTCTGGCAGGTTTACAACTAATTGGTAACTTGCTCTGTTTGTGTAGGGAAGAATTTTATTTTATTAAAGACCCAGCGGGTCTAACACAAAATGTTGTGGTTATAGAATTAATAGGTTCTTAGAAGAAATTAAAATTAATGTATAAATGACCCTAAGGCTATATCATTTAATAGAGGATAATATCCATCCTCATTATTTTTTGTACCACCTGCCAAACTCCAGGATGTAAATACAATTTCATATGACATCTTACAGTTCGTAAATCTGTTTTTTAAGAACAAACGAAAACCACCCACTGTATGCCATTTCCAATAAATGCTTTCTAATGCTCCCATTAGTTAGATGAAGCAGTTTGCCTTTCAATCACTTATCTATAGCATAGGGCTCTTACAGCTACTCAGGGAAGTCTGTCCCACCAGTTTGGTTTTGAAGGCAAAACATAAAATAAAACAAGGCACTAAAATGGTGGAAGGGAATTTAAAGTCACTTTGACAGCCAGTATTTATGACTTGTTTGTGTACCAAATGAAATAGATGTATTTTATTTGTTAAGGTGGCTGCTTAAGTCTTGCAGGGGGAGATAAATTCTATATTATTTATGACCTGCTACTTCAGCTGGACACTATAAATTCAAATCACTAGGACTGCATCTCTTCTTTTCCATCCCACAACGCATCCACCCATTTTTTTAATCTTCTCCATGTCTCTCAGAAGTTATTTTGAGATAATGTATTATCATTCAGGGATTTCTGAAAGGGGAAGCCAAGTTGGCATGACACAGTTTCCCCTATGCCAATGCTGCAATTTAACAAAGAGACAAGTTAAGTGATGAAGACAATTTATGCAGCTGGAACGGAATGAGCATTCTGGTCCTCTCTGCCCTCCCCTTTTCTGAAATGGTCTCGACACACCTACCTGCCTCAAATGACTCAGACACACAGTTTATCACTAGCAAGGTTGTTTCTCTTGATGGCAAAACAGCAACCTCTCAGATTTGTTTGTGCACACTGAAATCCTCGCCGTACCTACTCAGAAATAAGCGTACTTGAATTCAGTGGAGCTTACTCCCAGGTAAGTGAGGTTAGGATTGCTGCAGTCTTGGAGCAAAACCAAGAGAGGATTTTGTGGCACCCTGAAGATGCAGCACAAAACCTGCATCTTGGCAATGTTCTTCAGGAGTCTAATGGATTGCCACATCGTAAGGTTAAATCTGGTTTCTTCCACAGGGAGTGATTCCAAAAGCATAGCTGAGCAACAAGTGTATTCAAGGCCACCAGAGTAGGTGTGTCTTCTGATTTTGCAAAAGGGGACCAATTCCCTTAGGAACTGATCCCTATGGAAAGAATACCAGATTCAGCAATATGAGGCAGACATCCATTAGCTCTGAGGAAAAACTCACCCAGATCCAGTCAACAAATGTAAGTGACATCCAAGTACACAACTGTGTTATCACCTCTTCAGTTGCTTGACCTCTGTTGTACAGATACCGCAAGAGGGAAATGATTATACCTTTTAAAAGTGGCAAGCAGCAATAATATATTGCATACTCACTTCTCAATCGATGCCACAGGCACATATATTGTGTACAGATACCTCTACCAGACAAGATGAATGAATGAATGAATGAACGAACGAATGAACGAAAGAGAATACCATGTCCTGCAATAAATCAATGAACTGTAATTCCCACTTACTGATAAATTATCACAATACCTCAGTCAATCATGCTCTGATAACCTCCCTCTTGATTACTGTACCACATTCTGTACGGGGCCACCCTTGAAAATAATTAGGGAGATGGAGCTAATACAGGGTCCTGCCACTCACCTTTTAAAGAGGGCAAGCTGGGTGGAGCACTGTGCCCTGATACACACTCACTGTACTGGCTGTCAATATGCTTCCAACTCAAAAGGGCTGGTGCATGTTATTTCAATACTGAAAAGTTTATTGAAAGCCTGGCGAAAAGATCTCCTGGATCTGATCAAAAGCCAACCTGATCCTGGAGGTAGCATACTACCAACATGACTAGTAGCTACTTGTGCCTCCTCATTCACACAAATCTGCAGAAGAGGCATCTCCATGTTTCCTCTTTTATTCAAGTGAAATTAGCTATGTCACAAGCTGGGGCCTTCTCGGTGGTGGCACATATGTCCTATAGGAAATCCATCCCATTCTGCCTGCGATCTGACGGCAAATGAATATGACTCCCTACTTGCAATCCCACAGTGGTATCACTGCGTCATCCAGGAATGCCAAATAGGAATGGTGGAAGGGTGCTGAGATACTCAGTAATACGCTCTATTAAGCTGTCTCTAGTAACCAACCATTCATTTTACACCATCTTCTGCCTGAAGCATGTTCGGTTAATGTTCAAATGCCATTAAATTCCAGAATCAAACCTCTCTGAATAATACATCTTGATCTCTGCAGAACCATGCGAGAGCCTTTCAAAAAATTAGGAAGCATGTAAGATATATTTCAAGAGCAGTTCTTTGGAAGCATCCAGGTGGTTTTTAGGGCTGAACGGCAGGGTGCCAGAATCAGCAGATGCAGTTTAATTAGTTCACTGCATAAATAAAAGGGAAATAGCCTTTAAAAACCTAACGCCACAGAGCGACAGAGCTGGTTGGAGGAGACTAGCTCTGCGGAACGTCTCGTGGTGACGACTTCAAAGCAGCATTAGGCAATCTTCTGGAGGGCAAATCTTATCAGTGGCCATTAAGGAAAATAGAATGTACAGAAGCTGTACTCTGAATGCCCACTGCAGGTGTCCAAAAAGCTCATTTTGTGACAAATCTCATCCTCACCAAGGCAGGGGGAACGAACTTTCGCACCATGCCTGAAGGAAAAAGAAAAGCCCTAGTGTCTCAGGCACTGTAAACTCCCAGTCTTGAACAAAGTGTTGGTATTTTTAGATGGAGGCTTGTTTCCTCTTCCCCATTATGCATATTCCAACTCCAAACTGCTTTTGCTGAAGATTATAATAAAGCCTTCAGGGCAGCAGAATTAGCTCTCAACATTTCTCAAGTGCGTTTGTGTGCCATAGTAATGGTGTGTGTGTGTGTAAAGGACTCTGTACTCTCTCCACACACCCCCCACTGGTTGCCTTTGCTATCTCTCTACAGAAAATCCCCTCTTAACATTTTGCTTCCTGCTAAAATACCTGTACTAGTGCTACTGAGGTCCACTTACCGATTCTGAGAGCTGCTAACTGCCAAGAGGCCTTCAGCTCCTCCTCATCAAACAGAAAAGGTGCATATCACAGAGAACAATGACTCAGCATTCCTCACAGCCCTACCTGGGAGCAAGTCCTGAACAGATACCTTGCCTTTCCACCTGAGAACTCAACATACCCCTCACTCTTAAACATTTGTGTGTGGAGAGGAGGGGTCCAATAGATGGACACAAACCAAAACCACAAAATTATTTTCCTTCTAATAAAAACAATGAGTTCGGTGCCACCTTAAAGACTAACCAATCCATTAAGTCATAATAATACTAAATTCAATTTATCTGAGGTAATGCCACTGAGCATCAGGATCTGCTCTCTCATCTACCTCTAGTGATCAGCAAAGACTTTCAAGAATACAGAAAAAGGGTATTAACTATGATCTTTCAATTCCCCTTCTATAATGGCCGGCTGCAGTAGAAACAAAGGAATCATAGAATTGTAGAGTCAGAAAGCACCCTTCTCGTCCAACCCCCTGGATCAAACCTGCAACCTTGGTGTTATCAGCACCATGCTCTCACCAACTGAGCTATCCAGGCATTAGGAAACTTGTCTTATTACTGAGCCAGACCATCAGTTCATCTAACTCAGTATTATATGTATTCTACACAGAGTCCATAGCTGTCAACTTACAGATTTGAAAATAAGGGACCAGCAGCCTTGAAAATAAGGGACCAGCAGCCAAAATAAGGGACCTGCAGCCTCACCTGTTCCAGGCACTCCAGTCTTCCTGTCCTCCTGCAGTCTGGTCAAACTCATGCTGGTAGCTTCGAGACCACTGTCCAACCAACTTTGTAACCAGAGGTTCAACTGAATAGAATCTGAATCACATGCACCACAAGGCCTATGCAGCCTCAACTTAAGATGGCTCCCCGGCCTGGCTTTGCACTGCAAAGTTTGCAGCAGCACGTGCAACAAAATGGCGTCCAGCATTCAAAAAACCCCTCAGCTTGCATTAACTAGCCACACACAAGGCATGCAAGCTCCACCCCCCCCCCCCGTCGTTCTTAGACTTCTTATTGGGTGAGCAACACAGCCAAAAAACACAGGTGGAGCCTCCCCCCTCCCTGGCCGGCAGGGAGGGAGGGAGAGGAGCTGCTTCCTTTGAAATTTAAGGGACATCATTTAAGGGACATTTAAGGGTCATCCATCAATAAGGGATAGCAGCGGGTCATGGCGCTGGAATAAGGGACTGTCCCTTCAAATAAGGGACACTTGACAGCTATGTCTGACACAGAGTGACAGCGGCTTGCCAGGGTTTAAGCAGGGGTCCCCCCCCCAGTTAGCCCCCACCCCAAGATGATGAGAACTGAACTTGGGGTGTTTTGCATGCGCAACAGAAGTTCTACCACCAAGCCCTGACTGGGTGCAAAAGTCAATCAAAAACTCTCAGCAACGTTAATAGATATGGCCTAAGGTTGTTGCATAGCTAAAACCCAGAAGATATGCCTTTGCCTTTAACATGGGGCTGTAAACAGCCACTCATTCACCTGGTAATCATCTTCTTCTACATTTGAGTCTTTTACTTCCAAGCTGTAAATTACCAGCATTACGTATATGGAATCTTTCGTGGGTTTTCCTTTTACAAGGCTGTTTCCACAATATGATGCAACAGCCACTGTCTTGGCCGGTCTCGAGTCCCACTGCTGACCCTCCTCCCCATCTGCTGAAGCAAGAGAGACTTTCATTTTACCCCCACAACAGCTGGGGGAGGAGGGCAAGCAATGGGACTCAAATGGAATGCTGCCCTAGTCTCTTTGGGAGGAAAAGGCAGGGTATAAATGTAATAATAAATACAATAATAAATAAAAGGGGTGGAAAGAGACATGGCAAGCATTTCTGCTGGAGTTTTACGTGTAAAAACAAAGCTGGCAGCCCTATCCTGGACTGCATGTTATGTCTCCATGAGAGGCAGCTGACAGTTGCTTCTTAGTGTCAGAGTTGGCAAATCTGCCCTGCAAACGGGCTTGTGCCAGTTTCACTGTCTTGGTTTTCCCCTCCTTGGGAACTATAGTTTGGTGTGCATGCTGAGAATTATTTCTTATGGATCCCTAGCTAGCCTCAAAGAACATTCCCAGAAGAAAGGGAATTATTAAATCAGTTAAATCCATGTACAGTCTTCTGATTGCAAAAGTGAATCCTTAGCAGAAGAAAATCTCAGAGTAGCTCTAAAGGTAAAGGTAAAGGTACCCCTGCCCGTACGGGCCAGTCTTGACAGACTCTGGGGTTGTGCGCCCATCTCACTTAAGAGGCCAGGGGCCAGCGCTGTCCGGAGACACTTCCGGGTCACTTGGCCAGCGTGACATTGCTGCTCTGGCGAGCCAGAGCCGCACACGGAAACGCCGTTTACCTTCCCGCTGGTAAGCGGTCCCTATTTATCTACTTGCACCCGGAGGTGCTTTCGAACTGCTAGGTTGGCAGGCGCTGGGACCGAGCAGCGGGAGCGCACCCCGCCGCAGGGATTCGAACCGCCGACCTTTCGATCGGCAAGCCCTAGGCGCTGAGGCTTTAACCCACAGCGCCACCTGCGTCCCACCAGAGTAGCTCTACCTTGCCATAAAAGACCAAACAAAGAAAAGACGAGGTCTTTTTCTCTCTCGACTACCTCCAGCAGCACCCCGAGCCCCTCCTGCATAATCCTTAATTATGCATATGATTATCTTAGCTTACAAACAGCAGCTATAATTGCACCTAATAACCATTTGTGGTCTTGTGAGTTCCATATAGTTTTCCTTGATGACCTGTTTATTGCAATGAATCTGGCATTCAAATACACACCAGCAACATGTAGCAGCACTGGACTGGCAGAGAGAAATGCTGCCTTAATCTAATTAACAATGTCTTCCCACCATCTCCCAGAGCTAGGCATGGGGTTTAACTTGAGTTCAGTAAATCACAGGTACTGCAAGACTGGAAGGGCCTACAACTCCAACACTAGGGCCTTCCTTCCACAAATGGATATATGAAGGCCCGGATTTTTTTTAAAAAAAACCCAGATATAGCTTATGAAAGTTTGGATAATGACTATATAAATCGATATAAATAAAATACTGAGATAATGTGCAATCTTTTAAAAATAACCACAAAATGCAACTATTTGCACCATTTTGCAAATACTGTAAATGGTTTTGGACGTAAAACAGAAAAGCATTAATTGTAATACACATCCCATGTACATAAGGAAAGAACTATGAACAGTACTGAAATGAACAACTTGGCCCCCATGCAAAAGTAATTATGTGGACAGGCACACCCATATATCATGCTCAAATGCTGTGGCTTTCCTTTCCGCATGCAACATGAACTAAATGTCAAGGGTTCCATTGCCAGACAGTTGACTTAAGCAGAATGAATAGCTCTCCCTACCCCACCCTGACCAAATACAAAGCCAAAACAGATAGCCACATCTATAGCATCTGGGGAAGGGAATTGCTGGGTGTGCACAAGCTGCAGCGATGATTGTATGACTAACCCACTCTGCAATTACCGTCAGACCACATGCGGTATGAGGGATGGAATCTGTAACTTATTTCAAAATTTTAAAAATCAAATGCACCCCATCTTATACTCCTGTGCCTCCTTTCAATGTTATAAAAATTAACCAGGAGAATAAGCAAGCCTCACCTTCTAACTTACAGTGCTGTCTTATACATGTCTACTCATAAGTACTTCCCCCTGAGCTCAGTGGAACTGATTCCCAGGAAAGTGTGTACAGAATAGAGCATTTGTTAGAAAGCAAGTGTGGAAGCTTTTTTATTATTAAGTGAATTCCCAACTTGATCCAATATCTTTTATGGGATGACCTGTAGGGGCTAGGTTCTAATGGGCATATTCCAGGCTTATTTTCTTAATTTCCGTTTTAAAAAACCTAAGCCTCTAGCACCTATGTTTACAGAGATATAAAGAAAAACATGCAGGCCGTATTTATGTACATTGCATTTACCTACCTACATTTTTAACATTTAATGCACTAAATTATTTTAAACATGTGACCTCACCCCCCCCCCCAAAAAAAAATGCTGGCTACAGCTTGCATACACACACTGTAAATGAGTATTCTGAAGGGTTGGATCCCCTTGTTATTGGACTACAACTCCTATCATACCCAGCAAAATTAGGCATAGCTAGAGATAATGGGAGTTGTAGTCCAACAACATCTGAGGACCTAGGTTGAAGAACACTGCTCTACATGATCAAATACATGGGGACTGAAAAGAGAATTCTCTAGAACACTACAAAATGTTGATTTTGAAATTAACTATGCTTTACGGTGTTGCACTAGATTATACCAGTTTGGGAATTCCCTCCGTCCCCCATCCTCAGTAATACATGTCCACTTTTATTGTCCTTCATTTTCAGCTAAGCAAAGAAGTCAGGCATGTGTTAAAAATGGGTAGACCACCTATGAGATATAATCTTCACCCTGATGTTCACCCCATGGTGGAAACAGTCGAGGAATACATGTAACAATTTTTGCTTGTAAATACAAAGAATTCATATTCCACTTGAAGAAGAATACTGTACAGTTCAGTTCATCTTGCCAAACACAAACAGCTCTTCTATATTCCTTTTAAAAAAAAAAAAAAAAAAAAAGCCCGCCGTCAGCCAAAAATTATACATTGCAAAATGAATAAAACCGTATGCTATCTATCTATGCAGCGCCTTCAAATGCATGCATATACCACAATAAAAAATGGAAGCTACAAAAATGATCAAACTCGTGCACCAAGAATTCAATTTAGCTGAAGACAGAAAAAGAAGCTGCACTGCTTTTGAATGACCTTCATTCAGTGCAAAGTTTTCTGCCTCGCATAACCTGCATGCATGTTACTGGCGAAAAGTCATGAATGCCCCACAAGTCCTGCTTCTGAAATTCTGCCTTATCCTTTATAGTTCTCCTATTTGCATGTATGCGAGTATGCATAATATATGTGCAACATGCTCCCATGATTTCATTTTAGCCATTTCATTTCTCATGAGGATAATCTGACTGTCTAAAAAAAGTCAATATTTGTTATGCAATCAAATTTGCAGAGCCCAAAGGTCATGTGCCGGCATGTTGCTACGAGAGGGTTGAAAAGTCATTGCTATGGAAAGTGTCTTCTCATCACAGATCCTATTCCTTGAGTCATGACCACAGACAGGAAACAACCCACCCCTCTTTCAGCCCCTTTCCCTTTCCAGGCTTTAGCAACACCCTGGCTGCTCAGCGAAGGGATGCACTGACAGACAGATGCACATCACCAATGTTTACTTCGGGCTTTATTCCCCACTCCTTCCCCAAGTTGCTATGACTTTTATCTGTTTTGCAAATAATCTCCATGTACTGTCCTTTAACCTAATTAGACTGCGACAGCATCCTCCATCACCGTATTGGGACTGAAGTGAACTGCAGGAAACACTTCAAACTGGGCTCTCACCGAGAAACATCTCATGCCTGCCTTTTCCAATTTTGTTCTGAGCATCCACCCTGAGGAAGAGTTCTGCTTCATTCGAAAGCTTCTTATTGTCCACACTGGTGACACTGGTTCCAATGTATTATTTTTACTGCCTTTGCAGAATCGGTTCTAAAAGTAAAATTTGGCTGGGTGCTAGGTTTTGTTTTTTGCTTTTTAAACACATTCTCTTTCTCTTGCAAAGAGCTCAGGGGGTTATTTCGATTTGGCCCTGAAATGATTTATGATTCCTATATCTTCTTGTGTGCAACCTGTGACCCATAACCACAAGACATGGGTTGTGGCCTGCTAGGCTCCTTCACAGTGCACAGGAACTAGTTTGTTTTGAGAGGGTGAATCAAAATCTGCCTCAGGGCCAGTTAGCCACTCTCCCCAGAGGTGGATTTTGGGCAGCACAACCAGTTCTGCCGCACTGGGCACTGAGCCTAAAGGTAAAGGTAAAGGTACCCCTGCCCGTACGGGCCAGTCTTGACAGACTCTGGGGTTGTGCGCCCATCTCACTTAAGAGGCCAGCGCTGTCCGAAGACACTTCCGGGTCACGTGGCCAGCGTGACATCGCTGCTCTGGAGAGCCAGAGCCGCACACGGAAACGCCGTTTACCTTCCCGCTGGTAAGCGGTCCCTATTTATCTACTTGCACCTGGAGGTGCGTTCGAACTGCTAGGTTGGCAGGCGCTGGGACCGAGCAGCGGGAGCGCACCCCGCCGCAGGGATTCGAACTGCCGACCTTTCGATCGGCAAGTCCTAGGCGCTGAGGCTTTAACCCACAGCGCCACCTGCGTCCCTGGGGACTGAGCCTACAGGGTACCAATAGGGCGTTGCAACTATGACATAGTGAATTGAGCAGAACAAAAGGCGAGAGGTGGAGGGGTCAGTGTCACCAAATTTTGGGCTTTTACAGGGTGCCCCTGCCCTCCCATTCAGAGATGCCAGGGACTGAGCTTGGGATCTTTCATTAGGCAAAATATTCTGCTACTGACTCATGTCCCCCACTCCCCTCCCCTAAGTTTCCCCTATGAGGATAATTAAGTTAACAACTCCAGTGTATTACAGTCCACTAACCTAATTTAAGCCGATGATTGAAGAATGGTCCCAAACCTAGGAAGCCAGCACCACTGACTCAAGCCCAACCCCACCACCAAGTACACAATAGGTTGTCAACATTAATTGAAAACAAAGTCTAAGCCTAGATGCTTGCCTGGCTTACAGTCTACTTTGAGAACAGGAACCGCACTGCATGTTGTAAGCCAATCAATAACCCATAAAACTGGCGCTGAGGTGCAGGCTGGCTGCCAACAAGCTACAGCCACTGCATTTCTTGAAGGCATCATCCCAGGCCTTTGCCTATATTAAATTTCAAATTAGTGCAGAGCATTTTTATTATTATTATTATACAAGCAAGCAGGATAGAGGAAGATATCGAATGAATCAGCAAAAAAGGATTGGGAGAGAGAGAATGGTGTGCCTCTGGTGAGGGGAGATGGGGACGACCTGTATGGATAACTGAATTACTGTCAAACTGGAATTATTGATGTGTCACCTCTTGCCCTGGACACCTGCTACTGGCTGGGGAAAATACATACTGACTTGGTGGTGGGGTGTTTACACAAGGCTTGTACAGTTACATAAAAGTAGCAAGTGTGTTAAATGTGATTTACAAACTGCCTACCTTTCCACGTTGACTCACCTGCGGATAAGCCATGCCCTCAGCACATGGTGAGGAATTCTGTGAGCACATCCAGCTAAAGCAGGCCTCAGGCCACGCCTCTTGGGCCTAGGACAGTTGTCAGGCATTACACAGAAGAGCTTGTAGGGGAAGTCCCTAACTCGCCAAGACCCATCGGCTACCGGAACCTGATTTAGCCATCCAGTCAAAGCCATTTCCCGGGGCGTGGCCACTGCCGGAGCCACAGGTGAGAGGTGAGTGCAGGGTGGGGACCAAAGATGGGCAAACTGCCCCAGAAGGAGAATGATGTGTCCCCTATCAGAGGTACTACCGCTCCCCACATCACAATTATCACAATAATGATATTAGTAATAGCTAATGCCCATGACGGACACTGAAGTTTCTGGGTTTTTTGTTACATGAAAATGAGTATCTTGGTAGGAGCTTGTGACCGTTTTTTAGATTTATATAACTATCCAAGTAGGGAAAGAGGCAAAATGGCAAGGGAGTTGGAGAAAACTATTTTCTGCTCAGGATTTAATTCATGAAGTTTATCATGCCTACTGCAGGGACAAGAACTGTGTTTTACAACCTCCTCTCTCTCCCTCCCTCCCTCTCTCTCTCTTTTGTGTGTGTGTGTGTGTGTGTGTGTTTGTCTCCAATGTGGCAAGAAATGTGTTTTGCACAGTTGTTGTCTTTTCTTTAAACATTTGCCACAGACATACTTATGGATCAGCTCTAAAGACATTCCAATTTGAATTTCAAAGTCCACTGTGATGTTGTGAATGGTCTGACATGTAATTTGCACATAAGACAATTTTTTGAGGGGAGCATGGTATTTCCATGAGACCACTCTTCTCAACCTGGTGCCCTCCAGATATTTTGGGCTACAGCTTCCATCAGCTCTAGTCAACAGAATCAAGTTGGTTGAGGCTGATGGGGGTTTAAGTTCAAAACATCTGAAAGGCACCAGGTTAGGGAAGGCTGCATTTGTCAGTCAGTCACAATTATGAACCTCAAGCATCACCAGAAACTCTGCCAGAATCTCCCAGAGAAACACTGGCACCATCCAACAGAGCTGGTGCAGTGTAGTGGCTCACAGACTGACTGAGCTGCAATTCAGAAAGCTCACAGTTCAAATTCACCTCCAGAATGCATGCGCTAGGGGGCTTAAGTAAGCCAAACTTCCCCAGCTCCCTATATGCTATATAGAAATAATAATACTGACCCACTTTACAGGACTGTACAGACTGCAATAAGACACTGGATGAAAAGTGCTCTATCTAAGTACCTTTAGAATGGTTTCTGTAACTTGAAACCATATCAGTGGCTGAAATGCTCTAATCCGACAATGCTAAGCTCATCCAAGATGATGTGTGCAATGAACTGCAACGCTGAAATTCAAAGTAATAGTTGTTGGCATCCTCTGGTATTCTATTGCCTCACCAAGTGATTCAGAAGTCAACCTATATTGGCAGGAGCTTGGGCGTGGATGTCAAAACCGGAATAAATGTATGCCATCTGTATTGACCTTTATATCAACATTCTGAAAACCTTCTAGCTTCAAGGTGCCATTTCCACATCAACCTGCCTCCTGAAGAAACCTTGAACTTTCCACACAATAACAGTGTCTCTTGCAGAGGATGCTAGCTGGTCCAGCCATCAGCATAAGCCAACCTCAGGCAGCTGCTGGGGCTCTAATAATAACCTGGCAGTGCCCAAGGCTGTATTGCCTGAACCCTTCACAATGGGCAGAGGAGTCTGAGGTGTCATTTTGAGTCCCCAAAATCTCCCTCAACATGGTGACGTCCTGGGGCATTATGGGGAATTAAAATGGCATGCCTCTGCAGCTGTGCATATTAGGAGATAGATGATCTGCTGCAAAGCAAGTTGTCTTTCGGGGAAGTCATTTTGCCATTGCTGATCTTTTCATTTGAGAACCCCCCACCCCACATTTTCATTTCCCCCCCTCCACCTCCACTGCAAGCGCCTTCATTTCTGAAGTAAACTATTGTCAGCAGTGAGAGTGTTGAGATCCTGGATTTACTTGGCCTGTCAAGAGGCAATAAGATGAGTGGCAGTCCTCAAAATGAGAAACAATTGAGGTACCTGAAAGGCAACAGGGATGGTAGCGCTAGTTTTTCTCTCACAATTGCTCTTATGGGATTGAATGATGGCGGGCAAACAGCCGCTAGCTGACCCACATGTGGGGTGATATACCACATTTTAATAACTCCATGGCGCTTCCTTACTCATGCTTTGGTTCCTGCACTTAGAGATAAATAACTGAATAGGAGATTATTTGAACACAGGAACTATTGTAATCTGGGAGAAGTTATCCCCTCCCTGCTTTAAAGAAGGTTTTCTTTTCCATGATCAGGGAATAATAATAATAATAATAAATTTTATTTATATCCTGCCCTCCCCAGCCGAAGCCGGGCTCAGGGCGGCTAACAATAATCAAATAATCAAATAATCAAATAATCACACATTCTAAAAATATTTCATTATAAAAATTAATTAAAATCAAATTAATGGCAACCGATTAAGCAAAATTCTGTGCAAGTTGCCAGAGGAGGGAGTCAGGCTGCGCCCTGACCAAAGGCCTGGTGGAACAACTCTGTCTTGCAGGCCCTGCGGAAAGATGTCAGGTCCCGCAGGGCCCTTGTCTCTTGTGACAGAGCGTTCCACCAGATTGGAGCCGCAGCCGAGAAGGCCCTGGCTCTAGTTGAGGCCAGCCTAACCTCTCTGAGGCCTGGGACCTTGAGGATGTTATTATTTGCAGACCGTAGGTTTCTCTGTGGGGCATACCAGGAGAGGAAGATCACAAGGTTAAGAAACCACTGGATCTTCAATTCATTTGTATACTTCTCCATTTGTGAAAGGAGCAGGTGGGGGCAAAGAAGGAACTAGAGATGCATATGATCCTGAAGACGATTCTCAGTATTTCTGTCTCCAGGAACAGCTAATGCCCACGTCCAATTCCTCTCCAAGGACAATCATGGAGTTGCGGGGGGAGAGAATTCTCCACAGTTCATTAGGCTGTATATGGGTAATTATATCTGAATTAACTGAAATTACTTCCCCTTAACCATTTCACTAGTCCTGATGTGACAGCATCCCCTTTGTTTTTCTCTGCTACTTATGAACATTTGGTTTTAAACTTCATCTTTGTTTGGCAATTATTATTCCTTTCCAAATCAATGTTTTCTATACTATTTATGAAGCCATATAAGATAATATTTCCCATAAAGAGCTGAATTCAGACTTTATTAAATCAGTTGCTGAAATGGGACCAATGAAGCAAAGCTTTGGGGCCCAAACCAAGGAGGGAGTTCTCTTGCACTAGCTCAGCTTGAAAGGAAAAGAGCTCGATGGGCAATAGGTGTCCTTTGCCTGTAACTTCCATTTAGGAATATAATCTGGATGGCTGGAAATATCTGCACATCTCAACTTGTTTTTCTAGGTTTCATTTCAGCTTGGGTCAGAGGTGGGGGCAGAGGTGACGAACTAAAGGCCATGAGGGGGGAAAACCTAACTTCTCTTGGAAATGTGCTTTCATGTTCTTATTCATCATCTATTGAAAGGTGTTACTTTTCAAAAGCTGCTGCTCCATTTTAAAACAGGCCTTGATTCCATCCTTCTGGCATGTCTTCATTTTTAGCCTTCCAGAGAGAAATCCTTGTACACTATTATTCAAAGAGGCTTTACGTAACGAAGCTTCAATGAAACGTTACTCTCATTGTGTTTGCCTGCGGTAAATAAAGAATGGATCTGTTAGCTCACAGCCCTAGCTACATGATGATCTACTGAAACCTTAGGCAAGGAGCCAAATACAGTCCTCGGATACGGCTACACACACGTGAGTGCTGCTAATAAGCCCGGTGATCCTTCTGCGCTTACTCTCAAGATGAAATTTGCCTTTTATGTCTTTAATGCCTAACGTAACAGCAATAATCAAATGATTAGGAGCTGTTTTTAGAAGTAGGCATTGGGTCCTTTCTTCTGTCTCTCTAAAAAGAGGGCATCAATAATACAAGCAGGCAAGTGAAGGCAGAATTTTCCAATACACAGCACGTAATTCTAGTATCAGTTACACTGAAACAAATTAAGCGTTGTCTTTACTGGAGCTGCCACAGCTACTAGCATAGAACTCATTGCGACCAAATCTATAATCCAGTTTTCCACATTTTAACCTTTGGCCCCATGCTAAAATATAAAATGTTGCAAGTAGTACAAATTATGCATGCTTCTGTTATCCAACACAGCAGGATGAAGGAGATAAAGGTAACTTCTCAAATGCAGATACTGTGATGGTTAGCAATATTGTTGCCTAAAGAAACTTAATACTATTATATGTTTGCGGGGTGGGGGGTCCCCCCAAAACCTATAAATTAATAAAGGAAGAAATACAAGCTGCAGAGAAATTGCTGGGCTAGCCTGTGCAAAAAGGACCTGGCCAAGCTAGGGCCATTAAGAAACATCGCAAGGCCACTGAGGGCCATTGGCAATGAAGGGAACTGTCCTTTCCCACTGCCATGAGGTGTGGACAGACACTGGGGATTTGGACAGTTGCCAGGGTAAGCAGGAGAGTTTGGGGCCTTTGGCATGAGGCTTGGAATAGCTGGGAAAAGGCTGGGTCCATATTGGGAAGGCTGGCTGAAGGCAGGCTGGAAGAGATGCCTTGGACGCAAGTGCTGCATTGCTGTGGAGAACAAGCCTCTCTCGAGATGACCATGCTGTAAAATCTGGACTCCCTCTATCTAAATTCAGGTGTAAGTACATGAATAAATCATATTTCTTAAAGCCCTGTCTTAAATTCTCCAAAGGAGCACAGACCCTGGTGGAAGGCTAAGACCCCTGGGAATCCCATGCACGGCTCAGCAGGGATTGGGGTGGCCTGCAGCAATACCTTAGGCATTCCTTTTCGTCTTTGGTCCCACAAATTTAAAGATGCATCTGTAAGGCCCTCTTAGGAGGGGTTGAAAGTATACTTAACATGCATCTAATTTCTCACAAATCATACTCAAGACAAATTTCGTCCTCCCTGTCTGCGCCACAATCAGGGGCCATCCTAGGGCCACCACAACCCATTCATTTCCATTTCACTAATTTATCCCACCTCCCCTGTCATTTAAGGGGACCTAAGAAAACTAAGCAACATAATAAAAACAATTTAAAACATGAATAAAATCCACGTACACTGAAAATTGAGGGGGTGGGATTAACCACAGGAGATCACACAGAAAACCTGTCTGCTTCCTCACTTGCATGCAAGCAGACAGGCACATGAAGGAGGCAAATGAGGGAAGAGCTAGGGAAACCAGCTGGAGAGAGCATGGGCAAACACTTTCAGAGAGCTTGTTCCATGCCCATCAGTTCCCATTTTAATCTCTGTGGCAGATGGAATGGAGGAGGGCACTCTTAATGCGGGGATAGGATTGTTGGCATAGGTGATTCAAGCACTCAGTGAATTGCCTTTAAGCGGGACAGAAATACTGGATATAAACAGCCTAGACCTCCAGTTTAGAACTATCATGCGTTACTCTGTAAGGCTTACAAGAATTGTTGAATGCTTTCATAAGGTGCACCATAAGACAGAACACAGGAGAGGTGATCACTTGGATCACTTTAATCGATAGCTACTGGAGGGGTGATCTTAGAATCCTAGAATTTTAGAGATGGAATGGACCACGAGGGTATTCTGGTCTAACCCCTGCAATGCAATAATCTTTTACCCAACGTGGGGCTCAAACCCATGACCTTGAGATTAAGAGTCTCATGCTCTACAAACTGAGCTATCCAGGCAGCTTCTCTGGCTCTGGCTCCTCCCTAGCTGAATAGGAAGAAGTAAACCTGTGCCTGACTTCCAAGGTGCTGGGATGGCTGTCAAGCATATTGCCTTAACATGACATGCATTCATTTCAATGTGGCTTGCACAGCAGAACTTTTCACTGAATCGTGTCCTTCATGTGCAATAAAAAATAGGGGGAGAAGTTCTTTGTATATTACACCCATAAAATAGAAATTACAAGAGTACTGCCATATATGAGTCTCAAATCCTCTCTGGATACTATTGCAACATAGAAATGCATCATTAATTCACGCTGTTTCCCTCTCCACCCCCCGGAAACAGGGGTGTTCCCTGCCATTCACTGCAAATAACCATTGCTTTATTATAACTCTCTACAATTAATCTGACATAAACTGCTGTACTAAAGCCATCAGCCTCCATCTCTGTATGCAACATGTAATTTCTATAATTGATTTCTAAATAAATATATTTATTTAGCTGTTCGTCGTATAATGGCCTCTAAATGAATTATTGGCATACATAAACACAATTGACCCTGATTAATTTATAGGAACCAGTTTAATTAAATGAATAACAGGATGCTAAATTTCCCAAACGGGGACAAAATGGAAAACAACATTTCTCGTCCCTGTGGACACTGTAACCTTCAGAGGTGGCTGTAAAGCTTTGTGTTGCTTTTGTGTGTGCTCTTTGAGAGGCATTTTCAAAGACTCTGCAGAATCCCTGAGAAATTTGTGGACAACAAATAGCCACTGAAAAGAAACAGGTATTGCTGAATATACTAATTATATGAACATGGATGGTGTCAGGACTGAGTCTGTTGGCTGGCCTGGGTTCCTTTTGCTTCTTGTTGCCCAGCTGCAACCTGGCACTGATTGTGCTTAGCACACCCTCCTGGGAAACCCAGGAAAGCTCACATCTTTCAGAACCAGCCAGATTTGAATGTTTGTGTACCTTCTGGGCCACAGAGAGGAAAGGCCAATGGGACTGTACTATGCTTTTCAGACTCCAGAGTTGCTGCACACCTGCACACACACACACACACACAGAGAGAGAGAGAGAGAGAGAGAGAGAGAGAGAGAGCGCATTGGTCCTGTCCTGGACCGAAATGCTTCCTATATGGCAGCTCGCATATCTTTCCACGTTGGCCTCTGGCCACCATGTTACCTACATTTCTATGGGACATGACAGCTGACTTATTAACTGTGATCTGGTTTATTCCTGGTGGCCACCAGTTGTACGGAGGGAGGTGCCCACGGAAGATTATGTTGGAACCATACTAAGCAGGCAGCCTGCGGATTGCCTCATGCTGCCGCAGTCTTTCTTTGCCTACCTTCTTAGCATGTTTTTCCCCCCAGACTCCCATGCTAACTAGCGTACACAGATGTCTTTCTCACGCCCACACTGCCAGCAAACTGGAGAAGCATCTTGAGTTACCAAGGAAAGGAAAGCAAAGCAGTAAAAGGGGGAGGAATTGTAAAATTGAAGTCAATGGAGAAATAATTTCATCTTAAAATTTTAGGCTTTTTGACACTTACACTGCTATGGGAACAAGGACAAAAGTGTCCTAAGGATTAGATTACATATTAGGTATTGAAATTCCCTTAGAAAGCACATTCCTTGAGGGACGAATTCTATTTGTCCTCTTGTGCTGAGGATAATTCTCTGGGGGCTGGGTGGGTGGATTGTGGTAGTGGATGATTTGATCACTAGAAGACAGTTAGGGATGTCGTGGGCGTACGGACCGCAATGTGAATTGCCTACCTGACCCAAATGTTGCAGATATTGCCCGTCACCCAGATGGCCTGGTAGGTAGTGCTGGGTGCATGTTGGTTGAGATGCAATGGCACAGGGAAACTTACTGGACATCCAGTGAAGCTGAATGGTGAGTCAAGGTAGATACAAGAAAGTACTTTTTCATGCAGTACACAGTTACACAATGGAACTCACTTCCACAGGAAGCAATGATGGCCATCAATCTAGATGGCTTTAAAAGAAGATTAGACAAATCAGTGGAGGAGAGCGCTATCAATGGCTACTAGTCACAATGGCTATGTTCCACCTCCACAGTTGGAGGCAGCACTGCTTCTGAATTGCAGTTGCTGGAAACCACAGGAGAGGAACGTGCTCATGTGCTCAAATCATGCTTGTGGACTTCCCACGAGCATCTGGGCAGCCACTGCCAGAGCAAGATTCTGGACTAGTGTCAGGCTTCAGAGAATCCAATCCCTCCCATGGTGGCAGCCAAGAAGCAGATAAAAAAAGAAGAGCTCTTACAAAGTCTTTTATTATTCAGTATCACAGAGAGACAATGTAGAAATGCCGTCTCTCCTAGATAATGGTGTTGCTCCGAGTAAAGCACCCCCCTTCCGCCTCTCCTATTGTACGTCTTCCCTGCACCAGCTAATCTGTGCTTTCTGCCTCTGAGCTTTCTGTTCTACTACTCTCAATGCACGCTGGGTTCTAGGAGAAGGGGGTGGTCAGGAATGCTTTCTAGTGATAATAAAGTGCCAGCCAGATACTCTGGCTCTGCTGCTCCCCCCCTCTTCCATTATCTCCTAGCTTTTCTCATCTTCTGTCTCAGAGTCATGACCTTCTGCAAACCACTGTTGTAATTCTGTAGTGCCCTCCTCTTCTCAGGAAGGTTCATGAGAAGGAGGGGGGCTGTCTCCACCGTTCCTCCTCTGGTGTCCAGTCCCTGATAACTAGATGGGCCACTGATCTAGGTTCTTGGCTTTCTCTAACAACTGTTAGCTCAGTTTAGACGTCAGGTCAAACTGTGGTTTGTTGCAACGTCTGCACTCGCAAAGCACAGTCTGGGATCAGCTGGGAAATTCGATCAGAAGCCAGGCTTTTAAATGAGTTTGCAAACCATGATTTGTGCCAAATATGGTTTGATGTCAGAATTGACAAACCTTAATTATAGTAAATATTCAGCCTTCGGAGCCCACTGAACCCAAAGGATGGTACTCTGAGAAGGCAAACATTAAATCAACAAACAGCTCTAAACGGTAGCATATTTAGAAGCTCAAATGTTGGCTTGGGTTCTAAACCATAGTTAGTGCAAACCATGGTTTGATATGATGTCCAAACTGAGCTGTAGTATAACCAGTTTCCTACAATAGGTTCTCAAAACTACTGGCCCTTTTTAATGTAGTCAAGGAGATTTGCTAAGCAAAATTTGAATGGTTAAAGGCAGACACTAAAAAAATCTGGCAGGTCAAGGGCACAATTTGGAGTTTATTATCTCTTCAGCCCTAAAGCAGACAAGGGAAGACAGTCTACTATTGAGTTTCCATCTGCACATACTCTGTTGAAATGGAACTTTGTGCAGTCCTATACATTTCACTATGGCTTGCATAGGAGTGCTACTCTGTCATTCACGTTGCCACCCTTAAGGACACCAAAACCTTAAGGTTAAAGCAGCCCTTCCACCTTGACCTTATGTTAAAAGCCAGCATTGTTGTGGCCTAGCATTTTTCACCCTCTGCTCTATTGTACTCTGGAAGTTTAAAATGCCAAGGTGGCATTTTCTGTTCTCTTTGAGAGCACTTCCTGGCAATAGCCTCCTGCCAATCAAAAAGAACTTGCTGTACTAAACATCTTTCAAGACAATAATGCCCACTTACACCACAAAGAACTCATAATCCACCTACTTTCAGCAGCCAGAAACATCATAACCAGAAACTGGAGAGGCCTGTCAGGAGTAAGCATGAACCAATGGTACCAAATAGTATGGGAAACAGCCTTACTAGAAAAATTAACCAATAAACTGAAACTGACACAGGGACAAGTAGAAGAAGACGCCTTCGCCCCGGTATGGCTCCCCTTTATCACACACACAGCCCAACAAGACAATGACAAAAATCCACCAACAACATACAAATCAATATGGCTAACCTGATCCAAAACACCCACCCACCCCCACTCACACATGAAAACAAAGACCACCACAGCCAGCCCCAAATGAACAACCACACCCTAGGTCAACCCCAACCTCTCTCACCACCAAAGGAACACAAGTGAACAGCAAAGAACCTGCACAAGCAACGCTGACACCAAACCCTACATATATTAAGTAAAATAGAAACATTGTCACCTGACCCCCCATCTTCCCCCCCCCACCTCTTTCCCCCTTTTCTTCCTAATGTCTCAACAAATGAAACTGATTTGTAAAAATGTTACATGGGGGGGAAATATGAGAGAGAGACATGGCACATACTTTTGTAAATCAAATAAATCTTTAATAAAAATACATTTAAAAAAAAACCTTGCTGTCTAAACAATGGTGTTTTTCCCACAGTGTCATATGGAGAACGCATGTTTCAGGACTCAAAGAACTGTGGAAATACTTTCACATGTCCAAGGGGACTATGGTTGGCTCCTTCTCAGGCAGCAGGGTCGCCACATAACAAGTCAAGGGGCAGACCGAAATGAATTCTAGCCCTGAGAACTTTAATTCCACTTTCCGGCCTGAGTCAGAAAGTATTTGCAGCATACAAAGCCGGCTTCAGACCACACCTGGTATACAGTGTCCACTTCTGGACTCCACAATTTAAGAAGGATATTGACAAGCTGCAGAGGAGAGTAACCAAGATGATCAAGGGTCTGGAAACCAAGCCTTATGAGGAACGGTTGAAGGAGCTGAGTATGTTTAGTCTGGGTAAGAGGAGACTGAGAGGAGATATAATAGCCATCTTCCTACATCTAAAGGGCTTTCACATGGAGGATGGAGTGAGCTTGTTTTCTCCTGCTAGGCTAGGACCTGAACCTATGGATTCAGGTTTCAAGCAATGAGATTTGATTAAACATCAGGAAGAACTACCTGACAGTAAGAGGTGTTCAACAGTGGAACAGACTCCCAAAAGAGTTGGTGGGCTCTTCTTCCTTGGTGGTTTTTAAGCAGAGATTGGATGGCCACCAGTCATGTATTATCTAGCTAAGATTCCTGCATTGCAGGAGGTTGGGCTAGATGATCCTCGGGGTTCCTTCCTATGATTCTATGAAGCAGAAGATAGCAAGGCTGGGCATTTGCCATGGTCCTGAGACCATGAGAATTACCCACCTCCTAGCAGTGCTCACTTTGAACAGAGCAGCAAGAAAAGTCAAAGGCGGATGGAGAGAAAATAACATTTGCACGAGTTGCCTCATCTAGGTTGGGGAGCAATGAGGCACTGAGCCCCAATCCTAGCACTAGCATCAGACATTTAACTGTTTGCTTCCTGGAGCCTCAAACTCCGGTAAGATATGAGGTGTATGACATGGGAGTGTGAAAAGCAAACAATTGTGAGTTGTTTCAGATTATTGTAGCCATTATGATTATGGGTGTATGTGGGGGGCTTTTTCCTTATAGTACCTTCTATGTGCATAGCACTTTACAAAGCAAATCATCATTAGGTTGCAGCTGCAAAGGCCATTTCGGAAGGGGGGTGGATGCCCACAATCATATTCTGCCTGTCTGCATCAAGCCAGCCAAGATAAGCACAGCATGTTTTGTAGTAGGAGCTGTAAAGATAAAACTCCCAAGAGGGCAAATAGTTTCACACTCTCAGTTCTAGCAGTAGAAACCAAAGGAGGAGCCAACAGGGGCGTTTAATTACTCACAACGGGGCTCTACATGGTCACGGAAGATCCATATCGTTTTCTGCGAATAGAATTTATAGTTTTGGAGGACCCACCACTCATGAAAGGTATCAAGTCCCCTTTTCCAACACTGCACTGCTCACAATTATAAGAGCATCTGCATGGGCAGCACAATGTGCATATCAGCCAATTACAGACATGGCATGAACTAACTGCCTCTCAGGCTAAAATCCTATATCCACTTATGTGGGAGTAAGTCCCGCTGAACTCATTAGGAGTAAATGGGTAAATGAATATAGGATTGCGCTGTTAGCTGCACGTGTCCTACTCTTTGGACAGAGATGCATTTAAGAAATTTAAACGCCGCTGTTTTACATGCAAGCTTCTGGTGTTTGACCAAAGTGCAAGAATCCATCTAGAAACAGCTTCATCTCTAGCTGAACATGTTTCAGCTCCCAATTATCTCTGAAAAGCTTTATAGACTCTCAAGCCCTTTTGAAGGAGGACTTATCAGAACCACCCTTAGTCAAGCAGAAAAACACAGGACACGTTGATTCCAGCACCACTGCTTGGCAGATTGTCCCAGCAAGGAGAAAAAGGATTGCCTAGGCATAATCTTCTAGGAATTTATTCCATACAAGTCCTAATCAAAAGGCAGGGAGTTGTATGAGATCGCAAATGGTTTACACAGGAATTGTACCTAGTTTCTTTTATTTCTTGTAAATGTTTCCCATACATATTCTGAAGAATATGGAGAGAGAAACAGATCTCCCCACAAACCCAAAGAAGAATTATAGCCAAGCTTTGGTTGGTTGGATTCTGCAACATATTAGATTAGCAGTGCTTTTTTTGTATTGGAAGCAAACCAGACTGGCTGGGGCAACCCAGCCAGATGAGCAGGGTATAAATATTAGTGTTGTTGTTGTTGTTGTTTTGCCTCAGAGCTGCTACTGAAATATGCCAGGTCATATCCCACCCATCCCCACTCTGTACCAGGCACCCATATCAGCCCATGCGAGTTCCCTTCGTTTCCCAACCGCAGATAGCTATTGATGTGCAGCGAGGTCTGGATAATGCAGGGAGATGCAAGACACAAGGCTGACTAAACCAGAAAGGGGAAGCTTCACATAGGCTGACATTTTTGGAAGCAGCTGCATGTCAAACACCACATCTAGTTCCCTCTTGAATCTCTGTACAGAGGGGTTTTCCCCGCAAAGCCTGGAAGCTGTTAAGTAGATAGTCAAAACAGATGAGAGATAATAAAAAAGCGCTTCTGTTTTCCTGGTTCAAACTACAGCATGGAGAATTCTCCCCGTGAACCAAATTAGTAGAGTGGAAAAGAGCAAGGATGGCAACTGCTCCAGCGCCAGTCAACCTATTTATATCTGCACATAGTAGGGATATAATTAGTAAGGCCACAATCTGAATAAAGCTATATTAAACTACAAGAGTTAAGGGGAAGAAACAAAGCATTCTTTGGGGGGGGGGGAAGAGATGCAATCAAATGCCTTATGAAAAAGCACCCTTATAAATTAGGTGGTGTCTGTAAATAGCCTCGATTTCACACACACTTTCCAGAAAGCTTGATTGCTTGGAATTCCCTTAATGGAGGCCACCCAGTCTGCCAAACAGAATGTCAAGGTTTCCTAGATCTGGACAATAGAAACATCACATTTGACCCATATGGAGGCTTCCACTGGGGCGGGGGCGGGGCGGGGGGGTTGGCGCAAAAGAGGACAGGGCTCCTGTACAGAAAAAGGGATTTCAGCATATGGGTGTTCTACCTGCTGGAATTCCCTCTTCTACACAATGGTTAAAGGTGCAGGAACCTTTGCCTCTGGTCACTCTACTTTCACTTGTTTTGCAGTTTGTATGAGTTGGTAACAAAGGCTGTCATTCTGCTGTCTTACAGCGGAAGAACTGGCACCACATGCTGGGGCCCCATAATAATTATTTTATTATTTCCAGGCACATGAGGTTAGGCTGAGAGTGCAGGAAAGCCCAGGGAGAATGCTTGCTTTGTGGGATTTTAAGGAGGCAATTTCAAAAACAAAGAGTTGCAGGTGGGTTGGAAGAGAGACAGTGAATAGGGGGCAGGAATGTGTCACTCTTAGGAACACAGGATGGCCAAATCAGACCACTGGTCCACCTAGCTCAGGACTGTTGGCACAAACTGGCAGTGACTCTCCAAGGTTTCAGGCAGAAGGCAGGCTCAGCCCTGCCTAGCCATGCCAGGAATTAAACCTCCAACCTTTTGCGTGCAACACACGGGATCGGCTGCTGAACTGCAGCTCTTCCTCTCAGCGGGGAGCTGACCTGTCTTTATTTTACAACAGTAGTGAAATCCTGTTTTGGCTCAGTTTCAGATTCAGGATGTGCGACACAATTACTATTCGTTTGGCTTTGGTTCCAATTTAAACAGCGGGGGGAAATAGTTTGGATTACTCTCCACTTAACCCCCCACCAATTTTCCCCTATGGCTGCAGCAAGTCAGGGCAATGTGAGGCTCTTCTGCCTCCAGCATGACTGACCTGCCATTTTTGCCAAGTGCTGTCAGAGTTGCACAAGTCACTGCCCCAGCCCTGAGTCTTACAATCTAATGAGATTAAGCCAGGGGTAGCCAACCTGAGACCTTCAAGATGTTATAGACTCCAAAATCCCATCAGCCCCAGCCAGCGTTACCCATGGTCAGAGGACGTCGGGAGTCATAGGCTGGATCTAAGACACATCAAAGAAGTGTTCCAGTTTAAAGCGTTGTAAATTGAAATGGGAAAAACAGGTAGAGAAAAAATGGGACACCACGTCGCCATCTGGTGGCACAATGTTACATCGCACATACAACGCATATAAATCGCTTTTTCTCTACCGTATCTGAGTCCATAGTTTAAAACATTTGCAGGGTGCCCCTGGGCTAGACAGTCAAAGGAAAGAAGGACAGAGGGATTTATTTTATTATTTTATTATTATTAAAATTTGTTCACCCTATTCCCGTAGATCTCAGGGCAGTTCACAACATAAAACCACAAGAAACAGGAAATACATAATACAAACAAAGACAACCCAATAATTCCCCCCCCTTCCACAACACATTTTAAAAGGGCATCGGATGTCAATCAACCCAACATTTTCGTCTGGTGCCTAAAGATATGTAGTGAAGATGCCAGGCAAGCCTCCCTAAAGGTGTATAATGAAGGAGGCAACTGATCCTCCCTGGGGAGATCATTCCAGAAATGGGGAGCCACTGCAGAGAAGTCCCCGTTCTTGTGTTGCCACCCTCCAAAAGATAGTGAAGTGGGGGAAGCGGTTGGAGAAGGACAGAGTGGAGGTTAGTTTTACACAGGCACGTAAACTTAACACATGAATGGAAGGAACCAGAAGTTACACAGGAGCCAACTCCTAGGGGCCGTGGGGGCTTCAAAAAATATTTGAGGGGGTCGAGCCCCCACAAAGTTGATGGGCGTTTCATTCAAATGGTGCATGTGCACTGTGTCATGTGGACGATTAACCGGGGTGGGGTTTACCTGGGCTCCCACAATATTTTATTCAAGTTGGCACCCCTGAGGAGTTAAGAAGTACAATAGTAAGGAGCAGTGAGGGAAGAAAGGTATGGCTGTGCTTTGGAGGATATGGTTTAGGTATAAAGTTACCCAAATAGTGAAAAGGAATGAAAACGGATTTGGAGAAAGAGTAGAACAGAAAAGAGGAAGCAGGAAAATTAAGACATTTCAAAGTCAACAGAAGTTAGCAGACAGTATGTGAAGAAAGCCTGTCTGCACAGCATGTTTGAATAAATAATAACCATAATAATCTCCCAGTTCTTGTTGGCACAGCTATAAACTGTAACCAGCTTAGAAAACTCGGCCAAAATAATTAGCACAAGGTTTCTGGAGCTCATCACATCTGGCAAGTGGGTCACGGCGATTTAGAGCGAGATGACCCAAAAGAGAACAGACTGAAATAACCAACGCAGTGGTCTTGCTTAAAATGATTATTTTCCCCAAAGCCAGGAAATTATCTAATTAGTGATTTATTTTTTCTCCTAATGGTGAGTGTCTAGCAGGACCTAACATGTCTGTCTTATTCTTGCTAGGTTCTGGAAATTATTCTTTAAGCCACCTTCATTATCATAGCTAGGAAAGTGGGGTAGAAATTCTTCAGAGAAAAAGAAAACAGTAGTATTCAATGGGATGAATAAAGTCAGGAAAATAGTATTATAAAGCGTAGTTTTATTATTATTTTAACACCTTCTGAACCACTGTCTCAATGTTATTTACACAAAAGATAATTAAAAACAGTTAAAAACACAAATGCAACAAATACATTTAAAACAAGACTAAAGCTCTCGAAGTGGCCAGGTTATTCATCGTGAAGGACACTTGCTTTGTTATCTATTATCAAACAGAAGATACCCAACACTTTTCTCCATACACTCATCATAAAATAAAATAAAAACCTGCTTGCCTCATTTGCCTGTCATGCAGAGTCAAACAATGGCTTAGCATTAATCTGCAGGCTTCTGGAGAGGAGATTGCAGTTGCTTCGCTCTTTCCTAATCCATTTGCTGCTGCATCGCCCTGAGCTAAACCATACTTGGGTTTAGTGTGTCATCCAAGCCCAGACTCATGGGCAAACAGCATGCCATAAGCCATAGGGTAAGCACTGGTTACAGCTCTTGGTTAGCCTGCAGAGAGCTAAAACAGATGGAAAATTCCAGGAAGGAGACTGCAAATGCTTTTCTCCTCCTTGGTTGAGAAAAGCAGTTACAATCTCCTTCCTGGAGCCCACACACTCACACTCAACCATGGTTTTGTTTAGTGTGATGTCAAAACTAAGCCATTAAGACCATAAATATACCATTATAGGAGCACCTTACGATCCAACACATTTTTACCTACACATCTGATATAAAAAGTTATCTCTCACAATTAATTCATTAAAAACTAATATATGAAATGTATGCTAAGTTTAACTTAACTACTTTCTTTAAAAGAAAAAGCAACCGATTAACTATATTCTAGGACAGTGGTTACTAATCTTGCCCCCTCTCTGCAAACCACTTGAAAATTGGGTCCTGGCTGATGATTTTTTTCTGTCTGTTGTAGCAATTGAAATGCACTGTGCTAGATACTGTGTGATTTATTTTTTTTTGTAACTGTATTTTTATAAAGCTCGCAGATCATGTATGGTTCACAGACCACAGTTTGGGAGCTTCTGCTCTAGGTTCACATGGTCGGCTGGCCTCACTGTGCCGCTATGCAAACTAAAAAGACAACCAGAGGAAGATCAGCAATGGCAGGCACACAATTATCCAGGAATGCTTATCTGCCATTACTTACCTTCTCACTGAGGAACCCCAGGTAAGCACCCAAGGAACCCCAGCACAGTTTGGAAACCACTATGTTGAATGACATGCCCACATCCCTGAAATGTGGGCCTCAAGCAGTGGAGGTTGGTCTATGAGGACAAATGGAGAATCACCCTCAGGCACCCTCACCTGTCTCCTCACCTGGTTCTGCCTTTCATTGGCTCTGGCTCCACCTACTCCCTGTCTGTCACCACTAGCAACAAGAGAAAGAGTATAGCACCCAAGTTGTTAATTGGGTTTCAGAGATATAGCCTATTTATATATTTCTTCTTATGGTTACCTGCTCATGCAACTGTGTGTTCTTCATATATGAACCTAGGCCACTTGTGTGTTATCTGTGGAAACCTGCTAATTCACCCAGCCTGGTAGGTTTCTAAGCACGGGCCTTCAGCAGGAAGTATCCTAAGGGGTAACACAATTAATTCATTGTGCCTCAATAAAAAAAGTAAAGGTAAACCCCCCTGGATGGTTAAATCCAGTCAAAGGTGACTATGGGGTTGCGGCGCTCATCTCGCTTTTCAGGCCGAGGGAACCGGTGTTTGTCCACAGACAGCTTTCCTAGTTATGTGGCCAGCAGGACTAAACCACTTCTGGCACAACAGGACACCTTAACAGAAACCAGAGCGCACAGAATTGCCGTTTACCTTCCTGCCGCAGTGGTACCAATTTATCTACTTGCACTGGCATGCTTTCAAACTGATAGGTTGGCCAGAGCAGGGACCGAGCAATGGGAGCTTACCCTGTTGCAGGGATTCAAACTGCCGAACTTCCAATCAGCAAGCCCAAGAGGCTCAATGGTTTGGACCACAGCGCCACCCTCTCCCCACGCCTCAATAAAACACAGTATGAATACATCAAGTTCATTCATTCATTTAACAAATGTATTATGCTAGCCAGAGGCCATGATTTGGGGGAGAGTGGGAGGGAATTAGAGCAACCAAGCACCTCTGCCATCAAGATTTATTGGAAAAAATGGAATATTAGCCAACTGTAAATGCTACATAAGCACAAACAGTTAATAACCATATCGACTCAGAAATGTCCCACTGATTTCAATGGGGCTTGCTGCCAGGTTATCAGTGTTCAGATTGCAGTCTAGGCCTCTCATTTTTGAAGAGGACAGCAAGGGGAAGCAGAAAGCCACAAACCCTTATCCCCACTGTGATCTCTTTGGAAGCTGTTGGAGGCTGAAACTGACAGCAGTCCCTGCAAAAACAGAGAAGGAATATTCAGTAAAGCTGTCCTAGCTCTTCCAGAGTCCTAAAACTATTCTAGGTTGGGTGGACAATAATGCCGAGCTGTCTATTCCTTCCTCCACAAATTACCAGGGATACTGACTTGTTTTTCCATAAAAATCTTGGTGGATTTGCATAAGTTCAGAACAAACAAAGCAAAAGTCTACAAGACATATTCTAACAGCCTTTGCTTATACTGCTTTTAGAGACATTTGCAACATGGTGAGCTGACTTATTGGATAGCTGCCTGATTATATTTTCTGAGTACACCTTTTACATTTATTTGCTTGCTATCAGTTTCTGGCTGTACAGTCTGTCCTCACTAGGTAATTAAGTTAATTGCACTGAAACGCTTCTTTACAATATACCATTTCAGGTTTGAAACATAACACAATTTATAGGCCGGAGTGCCACAAGAATCACAATTTCCAAAAGCAACGCCTTAAATTTTGTGGCAATCAACAACACCCTCCATGCATCATTCTACACTAATCCGAGAAGGAAAGCCAGAGCAACTGTCTTCATATATTCATTGGTACATCCTGTTCTAGAAGCGAGAGCATCTTCAAGACTCTAGAGCAGGGGTCAGCAACCTTTTTCAGCCGTGAGCCGCTCCACCATCCCTCTGACCATGTGGTGGGCCAGACTATTTTTTTTTGGGGGGGGGGGGGAATGAACGAATTCCTATGCCCCACAAATAAACCCAGAGATGCATTTTAAATGAAAGGACACATTCTACTCATATAAAAACACGCTGATTCCCAGACCATCCGTAGGCCGGATTGAGAAGGCAATTGGGCCGCATCCAGCCCCCGGGCCTTAGGTTGCCTACCCCTGCTCTAGAGAAAGTGGACAGAAGTCAGAGCCATAGCTACAGGGGGCTAGCCAGGTTTTTTGCCCCAGGTGAAGCCTCCAGAGGCTCCCAGCCTCTGTGTGTGTGTGTGTGTGTGTGTGTACGCAAATATACATGTTTTTCTTCCTCTCTCATCCAATGAAGCTGAAGGGTGGGACAATTCAGGACAGATGAAAGAGATGCTTCCTTCTAATCGTTATCTCACCCAGGAAGCAAAATAAGTAAACAAGAATTGACTGTGCCACATTTTAGTTGGTGGCCAAGGAAGAGCGATGTTGACACCTGCTGATATATTTATGACTTCTTTTTTTACTCCCTTGATGTTTTTCCTGTAAATAATCAGCACTCCATTCAATATGAAATATATATCTACATGACATTGCTATCCAATTGCCGTTCTGCCATGTTTTTGACCTTTCGCCTATTTTCGGATCACAGAAAATTCAACTATTGGGGGGGGGACGACGACACAGAATAGTGGTGCAATTTCTGTAAATATAAATCACCTCAGCGCTGTGCTTTGGCACATGGAGTGATGTATCAGGTGGGTAGACTCATTGTTATGCATCTATTTTTGCACACCTCCACTATTTGTGCCAGTTCTATTTAACCATGTGCCATTTTAAAATTGGTGCCGACTCAAATTTCTGCCTTTAAAAAAAAATGCTGTGTGAAAATTTGTGCAAAAGCACTTGTTTTACTGCAAATTTAAAATCACACTGCTTTTACAACTAGGGTCATTTTAATGCCATGTTGATTTTTGCCAACCGTTCAAATCACGTGGCTGACTTAAAAACAAAACAAAAAAGAGTTATTAAAGTAATCACTTACTAGCACCTAAATAAGCAAGTGCTTTAGCATACACTAAATGATTTATTTTAAAAGTCAACAGGGGAAAATATTTTTAAAATTATATACAGAATGTGCCCTTCCCAGCCCACATGGCTATGTCACACCCACTAGTGGCAGGATATGGAAAGCCAATTGAAATTCTACATACATTTATTGCACTCAGATATTACTTTAGAAAGTCATGGCTTTCCCCCATTAATTCTGGTAGCTGTAGAAGGGTGCTGAGAATTGTTAGGATTGCCCTATTCCCCTCACAGAGCTACAACAAACAGAGTAGTTTAGCAATCAGTCCTACTTTAGAGGGAACTCTGTAGCTCTATGAGAGGAATAGGAAGTCTCCTCACAATTCTCAGTACCCTTAACTACACCTCCCAGAATTATTTGGGGGAAGCCTGTTAGCAATTTCACTCCTCCGATGCTGCAGATGAGATTGTTATAAATCAAATGCCTGTCTGGGACAAGTCTGGGAAAGGAAGGGTGTCTGTTTGAACATTTGATGTGCGGGGAGAAAGGCCACCTGAAAGGTGACTGCAGGAAGGACCAGAAGCCCAAGGAAGCTACAAGGAGCTTTGGGGCAGGAGGGGCCAGTGGCAAGAATTGTGCAAAGCCCAGCTCTACCCAGGCACTTGCTTTGATCACGCAATGCACCACCTCACCTACCCTGGTTGATTATTATTCTGAATATGCATGGGTGTGTATGCGAGACTGTTTGAAGTGGTATGGTGCAAATGTGGCATAATCTCATTCTGGGTTTGCATAAATGAGCATCTGGAGACAAATTATGTATTCCGGTTGAAGATCTGGTCCTTATTAGGTCAACTCATTTACTTCAAAAAGGTGACAACAGGATGATACAGTCTGTTGGTGGAGCCCTTGGTGACTCACCAGTGAATGCTCATTCATTCTTAACTTTTATCATGTTGCCAAGTCACGATGGCTTTTTCCATCTTGGCATTTTTAATATATATATAAAAAATAGGGGAAAGTCTGCATCAAACTGTACATGATTTCATAAAGGTGGAATTCTACTGACCACTGAGTTTGTTTATCTAGAAAGAAGAGAACACTCTGCCCCTGTTATATTGGGGACAGGCACCAAACTGTGAGAGCTGAGCACATGGAATTCAGCTGGCTTCCTACCGGACTATTTGTATAACAGGAGGAAGGAATGAAGTTCAGTGACAGCAGAACACATGCTATGTATGCGAAAGATCCCAGTTTCACTCCTTGGCATCTCCTGGGAAAGACTCCTGCCCATGGAGAGACACAGCCAGTTGGTGAAGACAATAGGCCAATGGTTTTATTCAACAGAATCATAGAATTGTAAAGCTGGAAGGGACCCCAGCGGTCATCTAGCCCAATCCCCTGCAACGCAGGAATCTCAACATGTGGTCCCCCATACAATTTGAAACCATACCAGACCCTGCTTAGCTTTGCAAATGTGCCAGCAGTTTCATTGCTGCAGCACAAGGAAGCTTTCTATTTATTTATTTAGTAAAATGCATTTGCCACTTGGTTGTAAAACAAAGCAAGAGCTCAAAACAGTTTCAACCCTACAGAAATGGGATTGTCACCACAATGAAAGTATATGGAAATATGCAAAGTAAATGTCATTTTGGTACTTTTAATATATGAATCTTCAATCATAACTACAACTTATTTACATTTATTTGCATTTAATATACAAATCTCCAGTCATGTATACGTGTTATACCAGCACACCATGCTTCTGAGTAGTGTTGGTGCAAAGGTTCTCCCTGCAATCTAAGAGTTACATTTCATCAGCATCTCTGCACTTTACAAGGCCTGCACAGACCCTCCATGTCCTCTTCTAATCTCTAGAGCAAGCGCCAAGATCCCTGAGAAAGAGCCTTTAACAACAGAACCTGGCTTTCTCAAATTTGGCTTAACGTGATAACACTGCAGCTGGTATGCAAAAATCACATACTTCCTGAAGGTGAACAGAAGCTACATTCTGTTGAACAAAATAAGGTTATTGAGACAGGTCTAGCTTTCAAGGGAAGATAAAAATCAAAGATATTTTCATCCGCTAATAGTCAAGACAGCTGCATTACAAATGATGCTTATGATAATCCACTCAGCGGCTCACTATTCTGATGTGACATTTTTCTATGAATATATAAATAAGAGATAGAATTGTTCATTTCTTAACTTCTCATTTCAGCGAGAGAGAAAATCATCATTCAGGCAGGCAATCGGAATCAAAGTACATGTGTCTCCTCCTCTGACATGCAGGGAATTTAGGCCAAGCTGTAGGAATTTGTCTGCTCTGCATGGGAATAGCTCTAAGCTGGGTTCCCTCCTTGCACCAACATACTGTACATGTATAGTTGGAATTGGCCGAGTGGGCTCTCCATCTCGCTCCCCTAACCACCCAAGGAAATGCCACCTCTTTCTCTTTCCTAAGCTGCCACTTCCCCCAGTCCTCCTGACTCAAATCCTGCCAAGCGCAATGGGCAAAGTGGCAAACTGGGACTATGGGCGTTAAAAGGTGGTTCTCAACTGGAGCTGCGGATTTGCAACACATGCACAGAACGGTGGATTTGCCTAGGATGGGCATCCAGGGGAAATGTCCTATTTATCCAGTGAGGAAGATCTTCCCCTTAATCCCATAAGTGTGGGGGCCTTTGTAGAAATTAAAGGAAAGGGCACTTTGCACATGCCAAAGGGGTATCAGTCAGTAAGTCCTTTTATTTCCTGAGAATCACTGCAAAACTCAAAATATTCTCAATTACTTCATGTGCCTGGGCTGACATCAAAGGCAGGCTCTGGTGAGCCACTGATGCCTGCCTGCTAGCTGGTGCCATAGTGAGCTCCTCTCTGTCTGGAATACAGGCAATTTCTTGTACAAAGCCTGAAGTGGGAAACTTTGGGGGTGGGGAAAGGAGCAGCAGACAGGAGCCCAGGAGAATAGTCCACCCCCCCAAGATCCTACATTTAAATCAAAATTGCCTGCATTTTCCCCAAGGGCAGCCATCTCACACTTTCCACTGCATTTTGCTACCACTTTCCTTATTGTGGAAAGTCCAATGTTTTGGGGAAGAGGGTTCAACTCCCAATTGCACAACCGGAATTTGTTGGTATGCTGTTGAAATTAGTGACTGTCTTGAGGCACCCTTGACATAAGTTTGTTAGGCTCTTGGTCTGGGTGCTTAGCACTAAATTACGGCTCACAAGAACCCACCACTTGATGCAATGTGTTGGGTTAAATTTCTGGACTTATGGTCCATTCGCTGAAATGAAGAGTAGGCAAGCAAGTTATTCAACGGTAAGGGAAGAATGTTTGTAACTGAAACTGGTGGTGTTTTCGTTGTCGTCACCAGTTCCAGCACTATTTCTCCATTCACATTAAATAATAAAAAACACCTTGTACACACAGTCCTTCATCTATTTTGGAGTTCGTGTTCTAAGTGCATAATGTGTTCTTCTCCGTGAGGCACATCTTAATCTGGCCATCTGCGGAGATCTGGGATTCTCAGATCTACAAGACGTTCACTGTATGTTATGCCATGAACATCAGCTGCCTCTTTGTCTCCCTTCACACAAAATGGCTGCTGTCAGCAGTCTGGAACACAAATCGCCCACCGATCCCTGATCAAAAAAACTGTCAAATGCCTATGACTCTGTTTTTCCCTAGATGAATAGTACCTCAGGTTAAGAACTTTGCTTCAGGATCAGAACAGAAATTGTGCTCTGGCAGCGCAGCGGCAGCAGGAGGCCCCATTAGCTAAAGTGGTGCTTCAGGTTAAGAACAGTTTCAGGTTAAGAACGGACCTCCGGAACGAATTAAGTACTTAACCTGAGGTACCACTGTATTTGCAGCACACTGTACTGGTCCAGGCTATGGAAAATTGATAGCAGAACTGCATAACATCTCTGGGAGGTGGGGAAGGAGTGGGCAGTTTCTTCTTGAATGAGAATTCCACCCCAAAGTGAGTCTCTCGCTTGCCTTGAGATGGAAAGAGTTTTGTCATTCTCTGCTCCATGTACTGCACTCATTATGAAATGCATTAGTATACCAATGCTCTCAAATTAAATATTTAAGAACATAAGAAGAGCCCTGCTGGATCAGACCAATGGTCCATCAAGCATCCTGCTCTCACAGTGGCCAACTAGATGTACATGAGAAGCCCCCTATCAGAACTTGAGCACAACTGAGCTTGCAATTTCCACCAACTGGTATTCAGCAGCAGGCTGTCCCAGACAGGGGAGGTAGCTCATAGACACCACAGCCAGCCATTGATAGTCTTGCCCTCCATAAATTTGTCTAGGATAAACAAGTAGGTTTCTCCACACCAAAGCTAGACATATACAAGTGATGAGCAATCTTTCCTTACCAAATGTTTATCGCTAGAGTGACTTCCAAAGCCCCAAGCATGATTAACACCAAAAGCAAACAAGCAACACAAATTGCGAAGCAAAGCTGAAAGTTTGCAGTCTCCAGTTCAAATGGTTCTCAATTTAAAAGCTGGGTTGACAAGCCAAAGCCTCTTCTAATCCTGAGATAGCTAAATATGCATCTTGTTTCAAAGAGAAGATATAAAATACAGAATCCCTGATACAGTATCTGCTGACAGACTTGTTAAACTTTCCACCTACCTTGAAACTTGAGATGTATTATTTTTAAAAGTTAAGCATTCCCCAACTTTGTATAACAATAATAATTTATAATATATATTTTTATTTATACCCCGCCCATCTGGCCGGGTTGCCCCAGCCAGTCTGGGCAGCCCCCAACACATATTAAAACATAATAAAATGTCAAAAATTAATAATAACAATCCAATACAATACAAAAAAATCACAATAACTTTAAAATAAACAACTTATATCAAATAAATAAATATTCAATAACCCATTAAAATCTAGTAGTGTATTTAAAATTAGGCTAAGAAAAGTTAAAAGTGTTCGCTTTATCATCCCAACAACTACAGAAGGGAAGCCACAATTCTTCATTTGTGAATCTGACAAGCCAATTGCAGATACTATTTCCTATGGATTTCTGGTAGGTTACTTTCCCCTGTTCTTGACACAGGCTATTTATCTTTAACAGTGGTGTCACATGTCGAAATTCAGCAGGTACAACTCTTCTTCCCCTCCAGTGATGGAGAAAGCAGTACCTACTGGATTTCTGCCTACTCACAACTCACTATAAGACACACCCTTGCCTAGTAAATGGTGGCAGCATTACATAAAATCTATACTTGAGAGATCAGCACAGTGCAGTGGACAGAGTAATCCCTGTTTAGTCATGAAACTCAGTGAGTGATCTTGGACTAGTCAACATAAACTCAGCATCTTCTAAATCACAGATAGTTGATGTGATAAAATGCCCTGAGCTTCTGAAGGAAAGCTGGAATACAGGTGTAATAAAATAATAATAATTATGAAAGCATTTTGCATCTAAAGGGTTCCCAACCTTTTTATCGGCCCTGCTTGCCTTCAGGCCAAGTCTCTATGTCATAATTTAGGCAATCTGCTTCTTCTTTAAAAACACTTGAACTCCCGCTCTGCCTTCATCTGTAAGTGACTGTCAAGTAGTAATTAAGTTCTAAGTTCAAATGGCCAAAGACGCATGCAGGCTACCATGCAGTTAAAACACAGCAGAAAATGATGTTCAACAAAACACCTACACAGAGCACTTAATGCAACAAGGATGATGAGTGGAAAACACTTGGCTTTATTGGGTCTCCCTCTAAGTGTGCTCTCCACTCTTTCCATTTAAGCTGACTCATCTGCCATCATTGTGATGTCAGGTGATTGATTGACAGGTGGGAGGGCTTGCCCACCAATCAAAGCAGCTGGTGTGGAATGCCTGCCAAATCTTGTTCCCAACTCCTGATATGCAAAGATATTTGGGATGGCCCCATTCAAGCAGGCAGGTCATCATGAGATAAAAGCATGTCTGGCCCAAGGCACCTCAACATTTATACATCTCTCCCTCAAAATGTTTAAGGTATTTCAACACCACCCAGAAAGGTGAAATTGGGTGGACACACCTAGCCCAAGACAACCCAAATTCTACAAAGAACTATTTTTTTAACGGCTCATAGTTAAGACTGAGGACATAGAATCACAGAATTGTAGAGATGGAAGGGACCACAAGGGTCACCCTGTCCAACCCCCTGCAATGCAAGAATCTTTCAGCCAATGTGGGGCTTGAACCCACAACTCTGAGATTAAGAGCCTCATATTCCAACAACTGAGCTATGTTTACATCAAAGCAGAGGTGAGCAATCCAGTATACAGCAAGCCAAACTACACCTGGAATGGAATGTGGGGCTGTGGGAATTCCATTTCTCTTCACATGCTTGAACCAAGTTCATATTTGGATTGGGGAGGGGGGCTTTTAGGAGTAGCCAAAAATTTGTGTGCATGTTTACAAAACCCAAGCTCTATTTGTTAGTAAGATATCTGAGGTTCCAAAGAGTGCCGCAGAACTGTCATTAATCTGAGGCTAGGAAGCACATAAAACTGAGGGCAGCGCTACTTTCCTGGGCAGAATATCGTTGCGGGAAAGAACTGAAGTCAAAGTGCGGCGTCCAACCAAGTTGTTTCTCCTTACAGTACTGCTCTCATTCCAGGTGGCCAGAACTGCTGGAGTGGAATTTTCCTGCAACGAGCAACATTAGTCACTGGCACACAGAGAGGGCCAAGTGACCTCACCATCCTTTAGTCAAAATAAATTTAACTAATTTGGAGGAGCTGGACTGATGGCTTTTATACTCCCTTTTCCAAGCTTACTTTCTTGAGGTAGTCAAAAGTTGTCCTTCAACAGAATCCAAACGAGACACTCTGGAGAATGTATTTCATGGTTGTTACAGTCTAATTCTGAATTAGTTGTAAACTTTCTTGGGTTTTCTTGTAAAAAGAAAGGTACAAAATATTACATGGCCTGTATTTCAATGTTAAACTGCAGAGGTTTGGCAATAATGGAAAATCTGTTGCTGACACCACACATTTCACAGACATGTTTCGGGAAACATCCATGCAGATCTCCATCATAAGGCCAGTGGAGTGCCGGGGGAAGGGGAAGTTCTCGGAGGAAAAATTCAATTCATGTAAACATTTTAGGAGACCAGGTAAACATAACAACTAAAAAAGAAGACAACGCACTTCATCACATTTGGAACTTAAATCAGTGTGTGTTGATGAAGAGCTAAAGTTCTCATAGGTATACATGTCATCCCTGGAACCAGCTGTAATGAATGATTTGTATTCATTCGGTATACGTAAGACCTTTGGCACATTATTTACTGAAGTGTAGTTCCATGCAATAAAATTCAACTAAGCATTAGCTCCAGTTACAGATAGGTAGCCGTGTTGGTCTGCCATAGTCAAAACAAAATAAAAAAATTCCTTCCAGTAGCACCTTAAAGACCAACTAAGTTAGTTCTTGGTATGAGCTTTCGTGTGCATGCACACTTCTTCAGATACACTGAAACAGAAGTCACCAGACCCTTCTATATAGTGAGAAGGTGGGGAGGGGTATTACTCAGAAGGGTGGTGGGAATGGGTGATTGACAGATAGCTGTGATGAGCCTGTTGACGACTCTTAACGACTGCAATAGGTCTTACAGGAAAAAGCAAGGGGTGAGAAGGTGAAAAATGGCTTTGTCATGTATAATGAGATAAGAATCCAATGTCTTTGTTAAGACCAGGTCTCTCCATGGTTTTAAGTTTGGTAATAAGTTGCAATTCAGCAGCTTCTCTTTCCAGTCTATTTCTGAAATTCCTTTGTAATAGAACAGCTACTTTGAGATCTTGTATAGAATGTCCTGGGAATTTCTGAAATTCCTTTGTAATAGAACAGCTACTTTGAGATCTTGTATAGAATGTCCTGGGAATTTCAATAACTGTATATACCAGGAACAGGCAAACTCAGCCCTCCAGATGTTTTGGGACTACAACTCCCATCATCCCTGACCACTGGTCCTGTTAGCTAGGGATGATGGGAATTGTAGTCCCAAAACATCTGGAGGGCCGAGTTTGCCTATGCCTGATATATACATTCAAATAAGACCCTCTGTCCTACTCACCATTGACAAAGTGCCTATCTTGGAAAATAAACATTTCCAAAAGACTACCCCCCTATTTTGCCATATTTTGCTTCAGGCTACTTCCTTTTAGACTACAGGAGAAATATATTATTGCTTTCCGTGATGGGTACACTTCATTGGGAAAATAATAAAAAGGTTAGTTTCAAAATGCTGGGCCGAAAATTTGGATTTAAACATCCTATAATCCCCTAGCTGGCCTTCAGGCTTCTTATAGGCTAAAAATAAAATGTTCCAATATTTGTAGGGCTGTGAAACAGCCATTTCAAGGCACATTTAAATGCCTATGTTTGGTATTTTGCCTCTTCATAGATTTAGCTGAAGGAAGGAAAGTATTTTGCATTTCCCATCTATAACACTGAGCATCTTTCATCTGTGTTCAAAGTCCAGGGAGGGTGGGAGATTGAATCGGAAAGTCCATAGACAGAATTCACTGTTATATCCTAAAAGATTATCTTCAATGCTGGGAGCTCACTGTGACAGAAGACTTACAATGCAGGGGATGATAAAGGTGGAGAATTTGGCCCTGGAATAATGGCTTTGTGCCAGAATACATCATGATTTTTTTTATAGTCTATACCTGAAGGAGAGTGATGGTTTTAAGAATGAATGGAAAACAAGAGGCTTCATCAGAATTCTAAGTCAGAAATAAGGCCCACAAGTGACCCCCAAACAGGGATGGCTTGAAGATTCACAGTGTCACAGTTTGTCAAAGTAAGTCAGAGACTTTCTGCGTAATGCTAAGCCAAACCATGGCTAGGTGTGAATATGTGGGGGAACAGACAGCATAAATCATGATTGCTCCTCTTCTTCCCCCTGTCCTCCTGCTGCTGCTGTGTTACCCAAACCCAAGCCATGGTTTAGCTTAGCATCATGTCCCAACCCAGGTTGTGGTTTGACAAACCATGATTGGCAAGCCAAGAACAAACCTTGGCTGTGATTTGGTGTAGTCTTGCATGCAAACTGGGCCATTGAAAAAGTGAGGTTGTTTTTCTCCAAGGAAGCACACAAATACATGCATCACCTCTGTGAAATCACCTTATGCATATCCATTGTTTATAGTGTGTGCGTGCATTGACATTTAAGGTGGCTGGGCTCATTTCAAACTGGTAGTTATGCTGAAAAGGGCATAACCACATGAATAGATGCTGCAGAAAACCCAGCATGCTGAAACCCTTTTATCCCTCTGCAAAAACAGCAAAGATCTTTGTGGCCTTAAAAATACCGTAGTTTTACATGCTTTCATGGGCTTCAGCCAACTGTCTCAGAACTGTCTGGTTCAAGAACCTCAGCAAAGCAGATCCATGTCTATCTCCTCTAGTCTCAAGTAATGATTAAATTTCCATTGCTAAGCCTTTCTAGTGAAATGACTGGGAGAAATCTCAGTAGACTAGAGCATAGTGTTCTTAATATATTACAGTGGTTTTCAAACTACCGTATTTTTCCGTCTATAAGACGCCCCCATTTGTATAAGACGACCCCTATTTTTGGACATTATTTTTTAGGAAGAAAACCTAGTCTTATACATGGAAAAATATGGTATGTTCTGGAGAATTGTGAGAGTACCTCATCAAGGCTTCCCCAAAAAGGAGATCAGTACTGCTGACCAAATTTCCCTCAAAGACTGCTGATCTCAGTTCACTCAGTGGCAGTAATGCAATATGAATTTTCCAACAAGAATTTGCCCCAGAATTCTCAGCAAAAACAGAGGGTTCTGTGGCTTATATGCAGGGCATCCCTGTCAGTAAAGTTAATGTGGAAGGATTTCCTAAAAGTGGGAAGCTTGAAAACTACTGTGATGGTGAAACCAGGAACCAACCTGGGACAAAGACAGGTGCTAACGTTTACAGTCCATCCCCATTTACTCTGGAGTAAACTGTATCAAGTTCCGTGGGACCTACTTTAAAGTCAGAATACTTAGGACTGCAGCCTTAGCAAGCTAATCATTCCCTTCACTGTACTCACAATCCTGGCAGAAGCAGCCACCACTACCTTATGCCTCTTAAATGATGAAAATGGACTGGGGTTTTTATCTGCTTGACTTCCACTGCTTTTTAATTGGAGTCATGCAGCTTAGAACCCCATGTGGACCTAAGCAAGGAGGAAATGGCATATCCTTTGCTCAGCAGAACTCAGAGAGCCCTAGGACACTCTGGCTACCAGGTGTTCCCTAATAGCAGCCCTTTACTTTGAATACATTTAATACTGCTGCTGTTTTCATGGCTAAATCACATTGAAACATTTCACGGGAAGAGATTCATAAATGAAATGAAATGCATCAAATAAGTTTTACTGCTAGGGGAAAAGAACCCATAAACTGCCTGCAATACACTGGTGGCAGAAGGGGGATCGGTGCGCCATCTCCTGGTCCCATCCCTGAAAAGTAGGGGCTGAGAGAGGAGTTGAGAAGGGAGTTCCTGCACACTGAATGGATCTGCATCATGCTGCCTAGAATCATGCTTCAGCCAGGAATGGAATTAGAGGTGGCCTTAGAAGACAGCACTGTTGGCACTCAAGGCCTAAAGTGAAATAAGCCCTTTCTGCTTGCAAGACATCTGGTGGGTCTAGATGAATGCTAGACTACAGGGATAGCTCAGCTGGTAGAACATGAGACTTCTTAATTTCAGGGCTGTGGGTTCGAGCCCCACACTGGGTGAAATATTCCTGCATTGCTGGGGGTTGGACCAGATGATCCCTGTGGTCCCTTCCAACTCTCTGATTCTATTATCTATGACTTTTTGTCTGATCCTGTATTCTTCCTGCATCCTTAGGCCCCATCTGCAATATACATTTAAACCAGTATCACACCAATTTAAGTAGTAATGGTTCCCCCCCCCCAAAAAAAAAAACAATCCTGGGAACTGTAGTTTGATACAGGTTCTGAGAGTTGTTAGGAGACCTGTACTTCCCTCACAGACCTACAATTCTCTGGGGGGAAAGAGAGTGACTGTTAAACCACTCCAAGAATTGTAGATCTGCAAGGGGAATAGGGGTCTCCTAACAACTCTCGGCACCTTTAACAAACCACGGTTCCCAGGATTCTTTGGTGGATGTATGACAAAAGGAAGCGGCTTTGCATCTGGGTACTTCTGGGGTCAATCTGTTGCATTCTCAGTTAAAATAAATCAATTGATCTTATGAATGCACAGCAGTGCTGCCCATAGTCCTGGAAGGCCACTGCGGGTCAGAATAGAGTACCACTGGATTACAGTTGGACCAATGGTCTGGCCCAGCCTTCTTTGATCATTTAGTTAGAGAAAGGAATAAAATAGAGTGGAGGGGAAGAATAGGAGCAAGGAGGATGCTGGGTCCTTCTGCTGATCATCCTCTGCTTGGTTCAGCACCAGACAACTTATGAACTATAGCTGCAGCCTGCGGCCTGCATGTGTGACTCATTGCAAAATGTACAGGCTGCACTGCCCTAAGAACATTTTGGGACAAGGTAAAAATCCACCTTGAGCCTTTTCTGGCTGAATGTTCCCACAAGTGGCATTCTGCTCTACAAGGTAGATAAGCGCCTCTTTTCAATCTTCTTGCAAAAGAGGATATGTTATGCAAGGCTTGACAGTCTGCTTGCGATGCCATGATCTGGTTATCTGCTGTAAGAATGAGGGTTCTAGTGCATGCACAGAGGAGCTCTCCTGACAACTGAAATGGCCCCATTCATTTCTGCCCCGTTAATTTATGTCTGTACCGGCAGGAGGGTGCATAGGAGAAGTAAAAGTTCAATGACTCATTCAGGTCTCCATTTGGCTAGAAATGAAGAAGTGTTTTGCCTGCTGGTCTTGTTTCCAGTTTCAATGCACTCAAGGAGGCATGTGCAGGCTTCTGTGTGCACAATCCGTACACTTCTCTCTCTTTTTCAAAGTATGGATTGTGCAATAGGTTCTGTGTACATGGGATCCTTGAATGCATGGAGGGCAGCAGTGGAAGCAGCAGACACAACCCTGATGCTCATTTCTAGCTGAATGCCTAAACAAGGCTTGTACGTGCAGGTGCACACGCAACTGGAGTTGATCCCCAGGATTCCACTCCACCAGTGGAATCCCAGAGAGCCTCACAAGGAATATTACCTTCCATGTACACCCAGCAGACTGCACTGTTAATGCACCAACTCCAGCTTAAGACAGTGGCCTAGCAACTGAATACTACTTAGGTGTTGTAAGCCGTTCAAGCCACTGAGCCTTATGAAATCAAGAGAATGGCAGTTTTAAGCAAACCAAAGGAGAAAAATGGGGAGAGGAAATGGATGTGTAACTTAATTGCCTCTTGGCTACGCAAATCATAGGGCTTTTAAGGCTCTGACAACCTCAGTATTTCATTGGAAATAGAATCAATCCTTTTTTAAAAAAAATGGTTGGGCCATTAAGATGGGGAGAGTTAAAGCAGTTAGTTAAGTGATATGCAGAGGCAATATGCTTGCTTGTTTTTTTTAATAAGGCAACTTAGATTGGCTATATCACATTATCCTGTTGAGCCATATATCAAATGATGTTTCTGAACTCATCGAGCTCCTGCAATCTTCCCAGTTCCTAATGCACATGGTTGAGCCAATGCTGCTTATCGAAGCCAGCCCAAAAACATCTCTATGCCTGAGGCGAAAAATTCAAATGAGTCTCCCTCCCATTGGTTGCCACTTTTCCATTTTTCCTAGCCAGGTTCATGTGACAAACAGCTGTCGCCCCTGGAGGTACAGCAATGGGAAATGTCACCTACTGAATTTCTACCTGCCAGGAAAAGCTGACAAACACAGGCATCTTATGGCAGGGTAGAGTGGGAAAGGAGGTGCCAACCATTTTAGCAGTGCCAGACACAGTGATGATAAATTAAATAACTGACCATTTTTGACACATTTCAATGGTGCCTAAAATCTGCTGCCCAAGGCAGACCCTGATTTTGCCCAATGGTTGGGCTGGCAGGTTGTCATTTACCCTGGTGTCTGAGATACGCATGTCCCATAAAAGAGCCAAGGCCATCTGTCTTTGACTCTTTGCAACTCTTGGGGGAGTGAGTGAGGAAATCTGGTTTCATAAACAGCATTAAAATGCCACCCTGGGAAGTCCCACAATCAGTAACGTTTTAAACGGCTTTAAATAGCCTTTTAACATTTAAAATCGATAATATTTTATCTTGTTCACTTCCTAAGCCCATTTCTAATAATAATTATATATTAAAAGGAGGGTAACTTGATGGATCTCTGCAGATGGCCAGTGTGTATTATTACTACACAAAGGGGCCAAGCCCAATTTTAGCAAGTCAAACAGGATCGATAACAGTGAGATGCATTTATTCTACAGTGGGATTTGCCTGTTGTTATTCCACTAAATCATCCAGCAGGATACTTCCATGAAACCCTGGCAAAGCACTTTGCTACTTATGGATAGAAACAGGTTTCCAAACTGTGGTTTGGGTTAGTTGACTAAAAAGCTAGCACAGGTATAATGCTAACCTCTGAAGTTAAATGGGAAATGCCTGCACAAGAGAAGAAGAGGAAGAAGTTCACAATCCCACAAGGGTCAGATAGAAAGAATGGATGTCTATAATTTTGTATACCGAAGACGTAGGGGGAGAAATTAACTTGTATTAGAGAAACCAGAGAATGATATGGGAATATCAATATTTCTAATAGAAGCTGGAGAAACATTATCGATTCTTGAAATAACCATTAACAAACTGTCTGCTGCTGTGAGCTCTTGGATTTAGTTTATGGTTTGCTATTAAGTTGGCTGTTATGTTTTATGTCTACATACTTTTTTAAAAAAAAAAGTGAGGGAGGGCATAGCACGCTTGACCACCTAAAGATGACCAGATAGTGTTATATCATCATCATCATCACCATCATCATCAGGCTGATATATTCTTGCCTGTGACCATTGCTCCTCCAGCTTCACCCTCCTGAGTTGAACAAAGGTCCCCTTCTTTTTTTAAAAAAAGAAGTTCTGCCCATTCTCCCTCACTGCCTCTTCAGCCTAGAAATCCCCTGTAGCTTATTTTGTAACCTCTTGCTCACTTTCCACCTCTCTCCCAAATCTTCACCAACAATTGCTATTGAACATATGAAGTTGATTCATATGAACAATCAGGCCATTGATCCACCTTGTCTAGCCCTACTACCTAAGGACATTTTAAACCAAATATGCCAAGCACTTAACCCCTGAGTTACAGCCCCATTCTGAAACTGAGAGTATAGGGCTGCAATCCTGTGCTCGCTTGCAGCATTTACAACCACCCACACCTCAGTACTCTCCCACACACCCCAGTTCTGCCTTCATCCCCCAAAACTATGCAAATGTATATTGTAATTATCCTCTAGACCAGTGTTTCCCAAACTTGGGTCTCCAGCTGCTGTTGGACTACAACTCCCACCATCCCTAACTAACAGAACCAGTGATCAGGGATTATGGGAATTGTAGTCCCCCCAAAAAGCTGGAGATCCAGGTTTGGGAAGCCAACGTTTCTCAACCTTGAGTCTCCAAATGTTGTTGGGCTACAATTCCCATCATCCCTGACCACTGGTTCTGCTAGCTAGGGATGATGGGAGTTGTAGTCCAACAACATTTGGAGACCCAAGGTTGAGAAAGGCTGCTCTAGACAATGACCTGCCTGTGCTGCTGTGAGATGTTCTGTGTACCCTGAAAGTGTATTACTTTCTGATGGCAAATTCAATGGACCGCACTGCTTGGAGGTCTTCAAACTTACTGCAGGGGTGGGGAATCTCTGACCTGTGGGCCAAAGTGGCCCAATTTGGCTTGAGGGGCCACTTTCCCCAAACAATGCTCACTCACCAAACACATGACATTGTGAGGCAGGTGCATGCAGTGAGTTTTGTTTGTGTTTGTGTGTGAGAGGGGAGGAGGGAGTTGTTGGGTAAAATTAGCCATACCAATTTGTACATGTAAATTGGTTTTCATACATGGAAATTCCTTTTCCATTTAAGTTGGGCATTCGCTGCTTTGGAAGGTAAAACCTTTTGTCCCTCCCTCACTCCGTGCACCTGAAGAGCAGAAATTTTCAGCATTAAGGAGTGAGCTGCCTCTGCGTGTATCAGGTCAGAAGGGAAAGGTGCACAGAGAAGAGAGGATCCCAAGGGCTAAATCCAAAGTCCACTTGGAGACTGGAAAAATGGAAAGAAGGTTGGGGTAGGTACATAAAGGATGACCTAGAAAAGCATCACTACTTGAGATATTCAATTCCTAATCCAGGTCTGATTACATTAGATTCAACATCCTCTTTCTAGCGTTGCATACTAGCTAATTCTCTGCTCTACATTGCTCTCATCTTGCTCTTATCTTGCTTGCATTTCAATGCCGAGCAGAAGAAGCAAACATCCCCAGGGCTCCTAATTCAGTAAGTGTAACAATTATGTTACAATTTATGCATATGCATATGCTGTAACAGCTACTTCAACAAATAAACCATAGAAAATTCCTGAGAGGGAAGAATGGTGAGCTGGTTTGAGTTATACGGAAAGGTTCATTAGAATAAAAACTGAATGCTAAAGTTGCAACTGCATGAAAAACCCACCGCATAAACCATGAGAGCCAGTGTAGTGTGGAGGTTCTGGTGTTGGACTAAGAGTGGGAAGCCCTGGGTTCAAATTCTACATTTAGACATGAAACAAACAGGGTGACTTTTGGGTGGTTGCTATCTCTCATCCTAAACCACCTCACCCCACACAGCTTATTGGCCAGCTCCACACTCTCTTCAAGCGTTCTTGCCGTTTTATTGAACTGTGGTAATGCTTCTTGCTTGCCTGAATAGACAATGTGTTTGTGGATGTTTGTGCGTGTGTACATGCAGAAACCTCTGACTTTTGCCTGGCTGGAGTGTAGCCTACTGTGTGATGGTAAGAGTCTATTTATTTATTTATTTATTTGTTTATTCATTCATTCATACATACATACATACATACCCCACCCATCGGCCTGGGTTTCCCCAACCACTCTGGGCAGCTCCCAAGGGAATATTAAAAACACGATAAAACATCAAACATTAAAAACTTCCCTAAACAGGGCTGCCTTCCGATGTCTTCTAAAATTCAGGTAGTTGTTTATTTCCTTGACATCTGATGGGAGGGTGTCACTACCAAGAAGGCCCTCTGCCTGGTTCCCTGTAACTTCACTGCTCACAGGGAGGGAACCACCAGAAGGCCCTCGGAGCTGGACCTCAGTATCCAAGATGGACAATGGGGGTATAGATGATCCTTGCTCTGCCCACTTTTTGTCTCTGGCTCCGCCCACCATCAGCATATGGCCCCTGGAAGGTTGTGGAGGAGGGAAAGAGGCCCTCAGAACTGGGAAAGAATCCTCACCTCTCCCTTAAACGGAAGCAACACCAAGTTCCTTCCGTCAGACTGTTAAAGAAACCTCGTTTGCTTTTATAGATGCTGCCTTGACACGTTAAACAAAATCAGCCTGCCATCTGTCGCACAAGGACATTTAAGGAAAACTAGCGGATTTAGTGTTTATTTTGGCTCCCAACACATCACCTGTTCTCTCTCACCCATCCCCTCCCCTAGAATCACAAGGCAGCAAGGTCCAGGCAAAAGATACATTTTACGAATGATTCTTTGTGATTAATAGCCGTTGACTCAGGTCCAGTCTCCAATGGACAGGCCTCCTGCTGTTGTCCTTTCTTGGTTATAGCAAGAGAGCCTAGCTGATGCTCTGAGAGATTTTCCTTTTAAGAACAGAATACCGCATTCACAAATGGTAGCTGGGGAGAACATGTGTTGCTTAAAAGGGCTAAGAATAGCCCTGCCAACAAGACCTGCCTTGAAAACTGAAATCCTTCTGAAATCCAAAAGCCAGGTTATTTGGTTCTTTAGTGGCCTGTGCACTTCAAAGCTGAAACTTTTTTAGAAACTTAACCCCTTAGGATGCAGGCGGCATGCATCACACAGAGGGGAATGACAAATGAAAACATTAAACCTGAAGAAGAAAAAAATCACATTGGAATGGGTGATGGATTTGAAGGGTTTTAGGGAATTCGCAGAAACATACTGAAGTCTAACTGCTATGCATTTTTTAAAATGGAATTGATACAGTGTATCACACCATACATTTAAAGTGCACCGAAACCGTATCATTTCTCCCACAGAATCCTCAGAATTGCAGTTTGTTAATGGTGCTGGGAACTGTAGATCTCTGAGAGGTAAACTCTAGTTCCCATGATTTGGGGGTGGGGGGTCGGAATATGCATTCACAGCTAGATGTGAATTAAATGCTCAACCCTAAAGTCTAGCTTGTGGGAGTCTGTGTTGAATTAAGAAAAAGCTTGTACGGCATATAGAATGTTGGCCTAGGTTGGCATCATTTCTTGGAAAGCAGCCCTTTGCCACTAGCTGGGAGCACGATCGGTACCCTTTGCGAATGGAAACCTGGAGATAATTGGCTGGCGGTTGATGGCAAGCCCTGTGATTCTGGACAGAATCCCACCGCCCTACAGCACTGCAGATGGTGAAACCTCTGGCTGCATTGTGATTTTGTCATTGCTAAACTTTGGGGGGCCCTTTTTCTTCCTGTCTGAATCTCTGGGAAGATGAAGTAAAGCTGTGTGGAGAGATGCATCAGGAGGGTTTAAGGACGTATATAGCAGACCAAACTAATGGGAGCATGTACAGCGACTCTGGGGAGTCGAGGGAGTTGTTTCAGTTGCTTTTCTTCTGCAGCTAGGATGTCATGGACCTTGCCCAGAGAAACTCTGAGCATATCTAGGCTACAGACTTAAATTGATTTTATCCCCTTACCACGGGGAGCACTGAAACAGCAGATCTGGGAATCTTCAACAGACAATTTTCAGCATCCTCATCAAACCGCAGTTCCCGGGATCTTTTTGAAGTTGCTTTGAGATTTATTTGTGGGCAGTGGCAAATAAATTCAGTAAATAGTAGCAGCAGTAATAGAAGTATTAGTACCAGCTGAGCTTTTAGTGTGAGAACTCCTCAGACTAGAGCTATGTTCAATATGCAGAGGCTGAATGCTCCTTAGGCAGGGGTCAGCAAACTGTTTCAGCGGGGGGCCGGTCCACTGTCCCTCAGTCCTTGTGGGGGCCAGACTATATTTTGAAAAAAATAATAATAATGAAGGATTTCCTATGCCCCACAAATAACCCAGAGATGCATTTTAAATAAAAGGACACATTCTACTCATGTAAAAACACGCTGATTCCCGGTCTGTCTGCGGGCCGGATTTAGAAGGCGATTGGGCCGGATCTGGCCCCTGGGCCTTAGTTTGCCTACCCATGTCCTTAGGTGAACCATCAATAGACGTCCAGTCAAGGAATAAGACGTATCCCTGCTTACATCACCCTGTATCTGTGATGGCTCCACCATCTCTTATACTGTCTGCTACTCTGCCTGGCAGTCTTTGGCAGAGGACTCTCCCATCTCTCCAACATCCTCTTAACTGGACAGCCACACAGAGATTGTCTTAAGTATTAAGTCGTATACAAGCAAATTAAAGAAATAAATAAAGACCACAGATTGATCTGCACACACAGCGCATGTGCTCTGCTATTGCAACATGAACTAGAAGAACCAAGTCTCATGGGCAACCCTCAATAAACCCTCCTTTATTTCAGGGAAAGTGGAGCTAATTTTGCAGATACCCTCCCAAGTTAAAAGTGCATTGTCCCGCCAACCCTATCTGCACCCCAGCTAGAATTAATTTGCATCCTGACATGGTAGAGATTCACATCACTCGCAGCATGACTTAGCATTGTATCACAAGTAGGTGAGTATGATTGATTTCACTTGGCCATTAAAGTACAGAAGAGCAGAAAAACCTGAGCCAGGGGGGAAAGGAACCAGGAAGAAAGGCTGTTAGGCAAAATACACACAGAGAGAGAGCACCATATTGGCCTTGTTTAACTACTTAAGGCTACAATCCTACTGACAATGTGTCGCCCGGTCTTCTCCTATTTCACCTATCTTGAAGCAGCTTGCACTGGCTTGCAGGACCAATTCAAGCTGCTGGACCTGATCTTTAAAACCCTAAACAGCTGAGGTCCTGATCATTTCAGGGAATTTCTCCTCCTTGTCCAGCGTTCAAGGTCTCCTAAGGGTGTCCTGTAGAGGAGACTACAAAGAGTGTGGCAAACTCTGACTCGGATGCTCTAGTCTAGAACTCTCTCCCAAGAGAGGGTCTTTCAGCTTTCTTCCTGCTGTCTCTCCAGTAGTTTAAGGCTGTTGTTTTTTATTGGACTTTCAATTTTTGATATTGCCTGTCCTAATTTCTGTTTGGTGTGCAGGTTCTGCCCCTATTTAATAGGGCTGTTTTGCTGGTTTGAATTCACTGTTTTGATGTTGTTTATGTATTTTGTAAATGACTCTCTTTTAACATGAAATGTGGCATAATAAATAAAAAGAAAAACATCACCGTTTCTTCTTTATAATAACTGGTGCTAATATTCAACTATACACACACACACAAACAAGCAAGCACACACCCACCCCAGACTGATATATAAGACAGGGAAACTGAGCAGTTCTACAATCTCCTACCCAATCAGTCCCACGAGACACCCAAACCCTGTATTGCTCTGATGCTGTTAAGATTTCCTGCAAAGCTTCACATTGGTGCACCTGATCCCTGCAAACCACAAGGGCACTCCACCAATCCTCTTGCTACTCCAAACAAGCTAGTAGGATCAACATGAGCGGTAGAGCTTGGCACTTCTAGTGCCAAATTCCTGTTTGCGCTGCTCAGAGCTAAAGTTGTAGTGGCAGGGCTCGTTGAAAAAAGTTTTGAATTCTGCACTTCAGATCCAGTATGCATACTGCACTAGGATTTGGGGGACTGGGGTTCAAATCCCTTGGCCATGGAGCTCACTGGATGACTTCAGACAAGTCAACATCTCTCAGCCAAACCTACTTTGCAGGGTTGTTGTGAGGATAAGAGAGAGAGAGGATAAGTTGTGCATCCTTGGAGCTCCTTGGAGGAAAGGTGGGATATAAATGTAATAAGAATAATCTTATGCTTCAAAAGGCCAGTTTCTGTAACCTGCATAAGTTATGCAACTTAAGTACATGTACATCTTATATTCCACCATTAATTTTGGTTCTGCTAATCATGGGGGAGCAGGTGGGCACTACACAGGGCATTGAAATCCTGCCTTCAACCACTGAAAACCTTGTTCTGCAACCCCGGGAGCTTCTGAGATTTTAGCAGATCTTGCCTACACATTTTCAGGCCTAACTTCACAGCCGTAAGCACACAAAAAATGTAAGGAAGTTGCATTCCATTACAGTGATACCTCGGGTTAAGAACTTAATTCATTCTGGAGATCTGTTCTTAACCTGAAACTGTTCTTAACCTGAGGTACCACTTTAGCTAATGGGGCGTCCCTGCCGCCGCCGCCGCCCTGCCGCCCCCGCACGATTTCTGTTCTCATCCTGAAGCAAAGTTCTTAACCCGAGGTACTATTTCTGGGTTAGCGGAGTCTGTAACCTGAAACATCTGTAACCCGAGGTACCACTGTAATTTACTGCTATATATATTTACCTGGACTGAGCAACAATGTTTTCCTTTCCTTACTTTTTCCTCCCAGATTCACATGGCCTCCCCCTGCCCCTAAGAAACCTATTTAGTGTTGTGATATTTTGCTCCAGGAATCAAAAACTCCAGTGGCTACATGAGGCTCATGTTCTGTGATCCTTCAGCAAATAGGATAGTTTGCATCATCTTTCTGCATCATAATTTGACTAGTAGTATGGAGAATATAACAGATTTGTTTCCTTCAACATGCTTCACGGGTGTAACTCAGGTATTCTTCTTTTCCTCTGTGTGCTATTAAATGGCTAAGCAATTGGAGATGCAACATTCCCTGCGAGGCAGGAGAAAAGATAAATGAACAGGGAGGCAGCTGGTTGTAAACTGTCACAGATAGGAGTGAGAGGCGTAAACACGGTTGCTTCATCTCTTGCAGGCTGGCTGGTACCTGACTCATTGAAAGATCAGAGAACATTACAATTACATTTACGTATTTGTATCCATTATTTGATTGCCTAGCAGAGACCATTTGGCACTTGGCTTGAGTGGGAAAGCCAGCCTTGGTAAGTGGGTGAAATATTTTGCAAGCCCAAATGCCGTCATATCTCAGGAAAAGCCTCCACCGGGCACATCCTAAGCCCGCCCACCCGCCACTCTGGCTGAATCACCCACAGCACTTAGGCAGCCTCTTTCCCTCTCAGTCTTTCTTCTTCATTTGGTGGGATGGTTCTCTCGCAAATGTTCATCATTTGATGACTGCAATATCAGGTGATGATGGCCTGCATAATGAGTACTCCAGTGTTGTACACATACGTATGAATGAGTCATAAGTTTTTGCCTTCAACGTGCCGTGTCTCATACCCAGCTGCCCATAGATACATATCCCTGCTCCACCAGTCTTTTCTTCCCTCTTTATCCCCTTCTATCCTGTCATATTCTCACTTTTCTCAACCTTTTCATGCAACCAAGGCAGCACCTGGGGTCAGAGCAAAACATCTGCCTTTTCTCATTCACCTCCTGCAGACAGCCACCACCTGCAGCATTTTCAGCCACAGGAAGACGAATATATTGATCTCTTTCCCTACTTTTACCTACAAGACTTGGAACGGAAACCACTGTCCGAGCGTGAGATCTGTTCTCTAGTGCTGCTTGTCATTTTAGATGGAAAGGCTTGCTGAGAAAAAAATTCTACTCCATTTAACTTCAAAGACAATTGCAAACATATAAGAGCAATGCTCTATGAAACCTCAAAAGCCAAAGAGAGACTTTCCAGTAGTTGGGAGGGGGGACAAGGTTATAATGTTCTGCATAAGTCATAGCTCCTTCCTGTGACTAACATCAGCAGAGTAAGACATGCTAGATTTGTAGATTTGCAATAATCTGCACAAAGTTCAGATTTCATCTTTTCTTGGTGAATAGCCAGAGTTCTCTTAGAGCAAATATGTATTTTGTGACCACACAGTACATACTAACCTCCTTTAAAAATACAATTTTTAAAGTATTTCTAATTTATTTATAAGATCCAGCCAGCTAAAGTTTACATTTGGCAAGCTTAGTGAGGTAAATGAATATGTGAAGGCTTGGTTGATTGATGGATACAACACCAAATATCGGATGAGGCAGCTGAAAACATTCACCCCCTATCACAACACCTCAGACAAAAGATCTCATCGTATCAGCTCATTATATAAAGCACAATACTTTTCCTTCCAATGAAAGCAGTTCTCAATAACGAATCATCAGCAGATGAAACATGGAGCAATGTTCATATATGAATTCTGAAATGTGCATCTGTCAAACAATAACAACAATCCCCAAGCATTGTGGGCTCCAGACATCCGATGTATTGTGAAAGTATGCACATTTGTGCTCATGATGGCATACTGGTGCATTCAAGCTATATGAAGCTACAATTTACAGTCAGAACATTGGAACATGTAGTCCACTCTTGTGTATTCCAATGTTCAGCAACAATTACTCAAAGTCTAAGGCAGAGGTCATTGTAGTGTTGGAGTCACGTCCATGTTTTACATATATTCCAGTTCACAAAGGGTTGGAACAGTTCCAGTCCAGGTCTTGCATAGGGGCTCTAGAGACCAGTTCCTAAGGTGGCAAAGGACTGAGATTTCTAGTGCTCTCTTTGTTATGCTTGATGTTTGCTTGAGGTTTGGTGTTGTTTTGTTTCGTTGTTTTGTTTTGTTTTGTTTTGGGAAGCATTTTAGTGACCATCCTTTGTACTGCTCCTACAACTTACAGTCCTTTCACTGAAGATGCCAAGAGTTGAACCAGTGATCTCCTGCTAGCAAAAAATGTATTCTGCTACTGAGCCATGGACCCCCTAAGAAACCTATTTTTAAAATGTTTAAAATACCCTGGCGCTTTCTTGAAAGCTTTAACCGAAATAAGTAGGCTAGTTCGTTTGAGGACCAACGTAGAAGGTTATTCATTTCATGTTTTGGTTATTCCATCCTAAGACCATCTGTAATTTGAATCAAAGGCGGGTCAAGACGACTCCCCAAAACATCTGTTTTCACAGAAACAGCTGCCATGTGGTTCACAGTTGGGTTTGGGCAAATGTGCATGATGCCCACTGGCACTTGGAGGGATTCTATATTAAGCATCATGCATTTAAGGGTACTGCTGGCCTCCAGAGTCAAAACCAGTGAGAAAATAGAAATATACTAGGCTGCCTTCCTAAATTTTCATGTCTCTCTCTCTCTCTCCCTCTCTCTCCACATGAAAGTGTGATATAAGAGAAAATATGCAGACACTCAAATGCCCCTCAAGGGGTGGGAGAGGGGAAGTTGCAAGGAAAGGCCAGCTCAGTCAGTAGAGATCAGTCAATAGAACAGCTCAGTCAGTAGATCTCAGGGTCGTGGGTTCGAGCCTCACATGGAGCAAAAGATACCTGCACTGCAGGGAGTTGGACTAGATGACCTCAGGGTCCCTTCCAACTCTTCGATTCTATGTGCTTGTCCTGGGCCTGAATAAAATTAACCCTTCATTGACTGAACTTATTTTCATAAAAGCCCACCATCCTTCCATATCCAACTTAGGTCCCCAATATCTGAAATATTGTTTCCTTCCTACAGACTCTCTCGGGTGTTAAGATCTGCAGAGGTGGCTCTCTTGATAGTTCTGCCCCCCCCCCATATATATATGCACCAATGACAACATATCCTATCTAAAGGGCTGTCATATGGAGGATGGAACAAGCTTGTTTTGTCCTGCTCCAGAGACCAGAACCCAAACCAATGGTTTCAAGTTACAAGAACTGAGATTCTGACTAAACATCAGGATGAATTTTCTGACAGTAATATCTGTTTGATCAGTCTCACAAGAGGTAGATGCTTCTTCCTTGGAGGTTTTTAAGCAGAGGTTGGATGGCCATCTGGCACGTATGATCTGGTTGATATTCCTGAAACGGAGGACTAGAAGACCCTCAGGCCTTCCAACTCTATGATTATCTCTCTTGGTTAAATAAACTTTGTCTTTACCCTTCTTCTGTGTTAGTTTTCCTTTCTTCCTTAACTTCAGCAGCAACAAAATATGACCAGGGGATGGGAAAATCTGGAGCTAGGTCAACATTAGTGCACTGTAAGTCCGTTGGAAACAATGAATTTGCCTCAGGTAAAGGAAGGGGGAAACAGGAGGAGAAAATGGATGCCCAGCCAGTGATCAGTCATCCTACGGCACCTGAGCATGCGTTTTGACACCTGGTACTTGAAATCTAATTCAGGTTCTATCGATACATTTAAACTGCAATCCTATACCGAGCCTTCCATGAGACTTACTTTTGAGATCGGATTGCACTCTGAAAGACTGTAAATGTATCCAATTTAGGTTTTTGCTGCTTCACATTGACTGACAAGGGATCTCCCCAAAGTGCCCCAAAATGTCTAGCTGCAAGCTTGCTGGCCACCTTCCAACATTCATAGTGGAGAGGCTCTCCGTTCTACTTTGGATAGCAATACGGGTGGTCTTCTGCAATTCACAAGGCTGGCATAGCATAAAATCTGATACATCAATAAAGAACCCAGTCCTTGATACATTTCTTTTTTTAAAAAAAAAGTTATGTGTTAAATACATAAATATAATAAATATAATAAATGATTTTATAAACTGTCTATTATTAGTAGTAGTACAAAATTTATATATTACCCTTTATCAAAAGATCCCAGGGTGATGTACGACATGAAAAACATTTTACAGAGCATAAAAAAATTATACAAAGCATAGTAATAGGCAGCGTAATAATAAAATAATCATAATAACTGCCCCCCCTTACCTTTAACAGGCCCTATGTTATATAATGGCCAAAGGCCTGGGTAAAGAGCAAAGTTCTTGCCTGGTGCCCAAAGATATGTAATGATGGTGCCTGGTGAGCCTCCCTGGGAAGAGCATTCCATGGTCAGGGAGCCACCACAGAAAAGGCCCGTTCTCATGTTGCCACATCACACCAAATTCAAGAGGGGCACTGGCATGCACAATCCTCACCTGCTTTGCTGTTTGATTCAGCTGTAGTACCATTTAGCCTGTGCTGACAGAAAAGGAAGATGTGATAAGCCAGGGATGGGGAATCTGGGGCCCTCCAAACAGTGGTGGCTGTTGCCCATTAAGACTAGAAAGCAGGGTGCCCAATTGTAGGGGGCACCAGAGCCAATGACAGAGCCATCCTCTTCCCTGCTGAGTTCTGCAAGGGGCAACACAGAGACTGAGGGGGAAGAAGCTGACAACCAGTGCCACCCCAAACCCCACCTGTTTTAAGAAGACAGGCAGGTGGACCCTCACTGAAGCTGGTGGGGTAGTGCCCCATTATTATTATCATACCCTGGCCATCTGACTGGGTTGTCGCAGTCACTCTGGGCAGCTTGCAACATATATAAAACATTAACTATGAAAACAAATCCCCATATACGGATGGCAGGTTGGGTAACTCCATACCCTCCAACATTTCTCCAATGAAAATGGGGACGACGTCCTAAGGAAAAGCAGGACATTCCAAGTTCAAAACATAAACCGAGACGTCTTCTGTAACTCAGGAACTGTCCCTGGAAAACAGGGACACTTGGAGGGTCTGCGATATAAGTAAATAAACAATACTCAAGCCAAGGTATCGGGCTTGACTACATAAGGGCAAACTGTGTCCATGCCATTTCAATGGTTAACTGCTATCAAGTGACTTAAGGTAAGGGTGGGGCTTTAGCACCTTATTGTGCCCACAGCCTGGTTGAAGCAAGGCAACGTTGGATCAACTCCAGATGCCGCCAACATTATCCGGAAGACTGGAAAGACTCCAGGACATTGCAGGTCCGAGCCACAAGCAGAGTCAGGTGCACCTCAGGTCACCCTGACCTGGGTTCTGAAGGTGCAGTGCAAACAGACCTGCTGGAAATATCACAATAAATTCAGACGATTATGGAATCAACCAGTAACCACTGATATTTCCTTCCAGTGCCAAAACGTCCAACTCCACAGTGCAAAATGAACATAATAGTACAAACGGGCAGTGTTTTATGGGACCTTCAACAACATGCCTGGAATGTGAAGAGGGGGCTTTCCCCCTTTCCCTCCCACCTTAAGGCCTTTCCTCTGCTGTGCTATATTAGTGGGATCAGATTTAGGGCTGACAACTAGTTGTGAAGCTGAGCATTTGATTACTACACAGTAAGAGGAAATTGTGGCATGACAGTAAAGGTAAAGGTTAAAGGGGATGACTCGGGGGTTGCAGCACTCATCTCGCTTTATTGGCTGAGGGAGCTGGCGTACAGCTTCCGGGTCATGCGGCCAGAATGACTAAGCCGCTTCTGGCATGACAGTAGAGGCAAGTTAATCTACTGTTTTCTTATCTCTTCGATCCACCGCCATCAGTTTTCTGTAAATCCTGCCAGTGCATAAGTCCTTTGGGGTAATTATTTTTCTTTTAATTTACAGGTGTGTATACTTCTGCATACCAATAATACCCAGGTAGAGACCATTTGCTTACTTTTGGGTAGTCCTGTTTTGCTTCCAAACAATAATAATAATAATAGGAGTAGTAGTAATTTATTTATACCCCACCCACCTGGGCAGCTTTCAACAGAATATTAAAATACAATAATCTATTAAACATTAAAAGATTCCCTAAACAGGGCTGCCTTCAGCTTGGGTGATCATGTGATCACCCAAGCTCACAATTAGAATGATTATGGGCCATCTGATGTGCTATTCCTTGCATTTATACACTTTATATCACAATGTCATGAGCAACAACCCAGGAATAAGAATTCATCTAATTCCCCAACATTCCCCCCCCCCCATTTTTAGATACAAACCAGGACCCAAGTTAAGGGAAGAACATCAAACACAATACATATTTCTAGATCATACAAGCAAACAGTACTTCTTAAAATTGCACAGTTATACTATACTTTTAAAAACTGACATTAATAATTCAATTCATATATTTAATAGAGAAATCACTAGTTATATATATATTACTCTGCTCTGCTGACTGAGCTATCCCAGCTACAAGTAGGGATTCACACAATTGAATACTTCTCTATACAAGGGGTAGGGGGGCTCTGCACATAGAATGACTATGTAGACTCTTCCCCCCTCCCCGACTTACTAGTTGTTTTTTAAATGTTCAAGAAAAATTTGGGTTTCTTTTTTTGCTTCTGTAGGAAGGAACACTCCGTTATGTGCGCTCCCACCTGCAGTTTGAAGTGGTACTTCCAGACAAAGGTTTATCACCTCTCAGTGAGAACCAAACTACATGTTATACCACACCAATGGTTTATCTTCTGTCTATCCTTAAACTTAATGCAGTCACAAGGAAGGAGAGGCTGCTAATTTGAACAGGGAAGTGGCTTAGAGATTTTCAACTCTGTTTCCCCATCCTATTGTGCCAGTCTAAACCACATACCCCCTAGCTGCTATTTGAAAAGAAATGATAATTCAGGCAACTGCATTCCACCCACCAGCAAAATGTAAGAAAAGGGTGAGGAGGGAAGGGATTCGGACAACAGTGCAGGGAGGGAAGTGTTAAAATGCCTCCAGGTTGCATGTGAAGTCCAATTAGCAGTTCCTTTCCCTCACTATAGCTGCATTTAGTAAAAGCAAACAGGGGAAGATTAATCAACTACTAATCTCCTGATGCCGCAGGTGGCGCTGTGGGTTAAAGCCTCAGCGCCTAGGGCTTGCCGATCGAAAGGTCGGCGGTTCGAATCCCTGCGGCGGGGTGTGCTCCCGCTGCTCGGTCCCAGCGCCTGCCAACCTAGCAGTTCGAAAGCACCTCCGGGTGCAAGTAGATAAATAGAGACCGCTTACCAGCGGGAAGGTAAACGGCGTTTCCGTGTGCGGCTCTGGCTCGCCAGAGCAGCGATGTCACGCTGGCCACGTGACCCGGAAGTGTCTCCGGACAGCGCTGGCCCCTGGCCTCTTAAGTGAGATGGGCGCACAACCCCAGAGTCTGTCAAGACTGGCCCGTACGGGCAGGGGTACCTTTACCTTTAATCTCCTGATGCAGCATGCAATGAGAATAAAGTCATGGGAACTAGGCCCTTATGTTCAAAATGATGCCTCCTTTAATAATAATAAAAAACCACACTGTATACAATACCAGCATGCTTTGCCAGGAAAATGGCCAGAACCTCTCTTTCTTTTTTCTCTCTCTAGTATGTTCATTTGTATGATTTGCAAGGAGGAGGATTTTATGTGGGAGAGATTCAAGCATTTGACATCTTCCCACAGACACACTTGCAATCTGAAATGGTGCAGCTCAGCAATGGATAATGTGGGTCTTCTTTGGCTGATCTGCTTCTCCCTCTTGTATGGAAGCAGTGCCTTAAATCCCAGTCAGCTTTCCTCCACCTGCTGCCCTCCAGATGTTTCAGACTGCAGTTTCTATCATCCCTGACCATTAGGCACATACTGCCTGGGGATTATGAGAGCTGTCTTTATCACATTTTTTTTATGCTGTGACCCCCCCCCCCCGAGATCTAAAGATGAAGGGTGACACTAACTAACTAACTAAATAAATAAATAAATAAATAAATAAATAAATAAATAAATAATGACAACTACTACAACACAATGGAATTATTAGCACCTCTCCAGGAATCGTTGGGGGAATTCTGTGGAGGGAGCCATGATAGTTACATTAATATAAAGCTTATAAAGAGGTTTGTATTGTAGAATATGCTCCCTGCTCCAACATATACCCTTAAAAGTACAACTCTGTTTAGAAAATCTAGGTGTCTTTGAAAATCTCCCGCTTGCTTTCCTCTGCCCTCTGCCAGACAGACACTCACAGATCTGAATTTGTTTGCTCCCAGGCATAAAATCATTTCTCCACACAGCGGAAACCAACCGACACATAACTAAGATGTGTGGGATTGAAAGCAAGGGGTGTCACCCAGGAGTGAGCAGTCTTATTTATTTTTATTTTTTGTTTCAGCTACTTTGTATTTCCTTTCACACATTGGAGGGCCAACCGTTCCTAAATATAGTGAAAGTTTTTGCTTTGTTCCATTCCCTGTTGGAAATAAACCTTACCCATTCTCCCTTTCTTCCCTTTCCATTATATCATGGCATCAGAAACCTTAAGGTGCAAAGTATGCACAGCTAAACAAGTTATTTGGGCAGTAACAAGACAGAAAATCAAATAAGTGGGGATTTGTGTAGCCCCTTTAATGGCCAAAAAAATACAACAAGAAGAAATGAAATAACATAATTTCCTGATTTTTAATGACACCCCAAAACACTGACAGAGGTGCATGCCTCAATTTGCCTAATGTTAGAGCCCTGGCTGGGGCTTTCTAACATATTGAGAAGATGGAGCATTCAGAAAATTAGAGAAAAGAGCTCTCACAAGAGAGGAAACTGAATGCATGAAAGCATACTAGGCATTCTCCAACCAATACTGGTCTGAAGCTCATATGGCTGAACGGTGACGAAGGAGAGTTAGAGGAAAAAGAAAACAAATCAAGTTTTGGTGAAATGAAGACAGCCCAGAGGCCATGTATTTTGTAAATGTGTACAATTACTCAACCAAGGAACACATTTTAATGATATGAAATGTATATTTAAAACGACAGACCAGAAGGACACATAGGCCTTTCAATGTCAGTAATGTTAGCTAGAGAAAGGCAGTAAGAAAACCTACACAATATACAACCTGGCCAGGAAACATCAACAATATATGGCATGTTCAAAAATAATGTTCGACTGTGCAATATGGTGCTTTCAGTTTTGAATGAGAAGGCTTCTTTTCAAAGACAGTTTATGAAGTGTCAGCTATTAGCTTGCTCAGGGGCTTAGGGAGGGCAGCATGCCAGGAGGAGTGCCATCTCTGCAGTTTCTCTTGGACTTTAAGCACAGCACAGTACAGCACTATTCAGCCACCCTGTACTACTGACGGTGAATGAGATAAAGTGGAGATGTGTGACTCTCCAGATTTATCAACGACTCTTTGAGAGACGCTGCAGGGTTAACTGACTTGGCAAGTGGGACATATAAGAGCCCACTCTGGCTGTAGAAATTGCTAATACTGCTGGACATTCAAAGGGTGGAAACTTGTTCCTACAACCAAGTCCACGAGGATGACTTGGCAGGATGACCTGGCAACCCACAGAAGAACTATAGGTACTTTGTTCAGTTCTGTAACTTTGGGATCAGGTGCTCAAAGGAAATATAGGTAGTGCTGGTAATCATCTCCGAACAATTTCTGGGTATTTGCTGACTTCTGGACTCATTAAATACGTTTCTTGCAACAAAGGAAAGCACTTGAATATATTTATTAATATATATAAACATAGAGAGAGGGACGCAGGTGGCGCTGTGAGTTAAACCACAGAGCCTAGGGCTTGCCGATCAGAAGGTCGGCGGTTCAAATCCCCGTGACGGGGTGAGCTCCCGTTGCTCAGTCCCTGCTCCTGCCAACCTAGCAGTTCGAAAGCAGGTCAAAGTGCAAGTAGATAAATAGGTACCACTGCGGTGGGAAGGTAAACGGCATTTCCGTGTGCTGCTCTGGTTCGCCACATGACCCAGAAGCTGTACGCCGGCTCCCTTGGCCAATAAAGCGAGATAAGCACCGCAATCCCTTTACCTTTAAACATAGAGAGAGAGAGAGAGAGAGATAGGAAACTCCTTCAGACCTATCTAGCTACCGTATTTGGCTTTCCTTTCTGAGGAGCCAGTTCTCTTCAAAAATATACATTTGTCATCATATAAATAGGGACGAGTGTTACAGCCCCAACAAATCTTCCTTTCCAAAAACTCACATTTCCATTTCCCCTCCACAAAAAGAATCTCTTCAGCAGGAAAAGGCTATTGCTGTTATTTACTAACAAGTCAAAATGAATTTTAAAGCTTCAAAATACCCCATAGCTTATGATAGCATCCTTTCCAGAGTAAAACCAGTTTGAAATGATGGCAATTCATCTGCTGGAAGATCACAAGCACTTTTAGGAAACTCTGAGCATTCTACGACTTAACTACACCCTCCCCCCCAAAAAACAACACCTCAGAAATTAGTAAGTAATTGCACAAGATGCAATGCATAAAGCATACTTGAGCCCCCACCTATTTTGATGGGATTTAGATGCACCTAACTTTCTCAAGGTTGCATTCATAATTCTCAGCATAGCAGTGTTATTTCTGTCATCACACAGACACACATACATCCCTACTTCATCACCACTTTCAAATTAAAAATAGAAATGAATCCACGTTTGCACAGCCAGGTTATGCCATATCTTGGGGGAAGCAGGGGAAGCCGATAGCTGAATATCAAATCATGACAGCAACCTAGCAACCATATATATTTAAAAGGTTTGGGTGCTTTTGTGTAGCTGGGTGCCAGGAATAGCTGAAGCAGATCTATTCTTCCATTCGTAATCCGAAAAATGTGAAAAGGGGAAGGGAGAAACTCCAGCTGCTGGTCTATTTTGGAGGGTCCAAATAGCCTGTCAGATGCCACGTTAGCAAATATAGAGCATTAACACTGTTTTAGCTAAAAAGCATTCTTACAAAGACTGGGGTGGGTGGGTGGGGATCCTCATTATACTCTGTTTCCTAACCTTCAAAATGGGATGGCATTTTAAGCATATTCTACCTTCTGGGTAGCTATACGTAAAACTGGAAGGGGAAATCCTAACAAGGCATCTGTAAGCCACATTACACATCGTTTGGAGTAATCCCACTGAGCAGGAAATGGCTGTTGGCTTCACTGTTTGCCTTGACAAGAATCTCAAATCCACAGTGGGGAAATATATTTATTAGGACCTACCCAAGCATCACAAAATAACAATCAAGGTTTGGAGTTCTCCAGAACTCTTCATCAGACCATGTATTAAGCAAAGGGGAAGTGGGAGGGGGGTGAGAACGAAAAAGTTGGCATGATGTTAAAGTCCTTAGCAAGAGTCGAGACATCCCTTTACAGGAAAATGGCAGTGAAGAGGCAACACTTTGCTTCCCTGAGACGTCCCTTTTGAGCTCTTTCTTGATGGATTTTTTGTTAAAGCTGACATGCTCCAGGTTTTAGTGGGCCTCTAAAGGTTGAGGCAGAAGGGAGATGGCAGGGTTGGCACTGCTCACATTCACTGGGCTGATTCACACATATCTGCTCATCACTTGATGAGAAAGGAGACGTTTCACATCTCAAATGCAACTGAGTCCATTCACATGCCGAGCTGCACATCTGGCAATGGCATGCGTGCGCAAATGGGCCCAGGGAGGGACAACCAAGAGGGAGTCACCAATGCAGAAGGATAACGATTAGCCAAGTCAACAGCTTCACACAAATATATATGAAAAATAAGCTGCCTTGAGACAACTTTGTTATCATTTCACCTTTCAGCAGTGGTTGCCCCCATAGCCCTCAGGTGTACGGAGAACAGAAGCAGCATGAACCAAGAAATCTTGCTTACACCATGTTCCATCATTTGCCAGATTTCATGGAGAACCTTTTGCCCTCCACATGTTGCTGAACTACAACCCCAATCACCCCGGCCATTGGCAATGCTTCAGGGGCTGATGGGAGCTGTAGTTAAGCTAGATCCAGAGGGCCAAAGGTTCTGCATCACTGGTATAACACATGAAACATTGGTGACAGGTGTGGATTTTCCGCAGGTGTTGGCTTTCCAGTCTTATTTTTTTACTCCTAGTCTCACAGCAGCAGCGACCTACAGCCAGTGAGCAGGAGATGGAGTCAGGCAGCAAAACGCAGCGGCTGGCTGACTTGCTCAGTGTAGCTCATGGCTCAGTATGGCTTGTTTTGCGTAAGTGGTATGGGACTTCTTTTGCTCAAATGGAGGGCAGAAGGCTCTAGAAGCAGTGTCTGAACATCATGGGACTCAGGCTACAATCCTGAACACAATGAGGCTGCTTAAATCCTACCAAAGTCAATGGGATAGGAGTAACCCAACTATGCACAGGATAGCCACCGAGTGACCCAGTCCAGAGAAATTTACATAGCAATCCTTTGCAAGTCTACAGAAAGCTAATTCTCACTGTGTTCCATGTGCTTGCTCCCTAATAAGTGTGGCTTAGGACTGCAGTCCTAGTTGTGCTTCCGTCCCACTGAAATCAACAGCACAAGTTAGTTGTGGCCTGCCATTTCAGTGGGTCTCATGAGTGAGCAGCTTTCTCTGGATCAGGGACAATATTTCCAAGACCAGTCCTAGGTCGGCTGTAGCCCAAGTATTGGAGCGTAACACACAAATGCAGAAGTAAATTCCATTGAAATCAATGGGAGGCTTGCACCAAAGTAACTGGAGAGACCACAAAATATTCGGCCCACTGCAATCAATCAACACAAGCCTTCCTGCACAAGCACCAGCCAAAGAAACAACAGCTGTGTGGTTCTCTGTAGCTCCCTGCTTCTTTCAGTGGAGCTTGCATGGGAGTACCTCCTCACAGGATTCTGCCCAAAATGTGTTTTCGGACAGCCGAAATCCCAAATGTCTTGAGTTAACAGAATGCAATGGGCAAGGGTCCCATGGATTTCAGAGAGGGTGAGATACTCAAAATCCTGGTTCCTGCGATATGTGTGTGTAGATACAGACCTGTTTCCCACCACCACCTATTGCTCAGTTATTTTACTTGACAGTTTTCAGCAGTCACCTTAAGGTGGGCAATGTGGCCAGGTCTCTTCCACAACAATACTTCTGGCAAGCTAAAATGTTTCTGCCTCTACAGTACTTATGGGATTCTCCCTCCATGGCAGATGACAATTCCACATGGATTCTGCTTACAAAGAAGGGCAGAAAGAGCCATACAGAGTGGCTCAGTTTGAATTCTGACCTTAGAGGGAGCAAAATTTTGATAAAATGGGAAGAAACAGGGGTGAACGAGAAGGGGTGGGCAGTGTGTGATTGTTTCAGGAATATTCACCCATTTAAATGTCTTCTTTGTGTTCTGTTTACATGTATTTTCACAGTCTGCCATCACTTCTGGCAAGTATTACAAATGGCAAATCCCAAATTCCCCCTTTCCTCACCAAAACGCATTCACTGTCATTAGATCTAACATGAATGGGCAGTAAAACTCTTGAATTGGATTATACATATTCTGAGTTACCATTTGTAACTTTGGGGGCCACCGAATCCATGTTGTTAGCTAGTTTATCCATTGATTTGTTACCACCTATGGCTAAACCGTAGGGACGCAGGTGGCGCTGTGGGTTAAATCCTCAGCGCCTAGGACTTGCCGATCGAAAGGTCGGCGGTTCGAATCCCTGCGGCAGGGTGCGCTCCCGCTGCTCGGTCCCAGCGCCTGCCAACCTAGCAGTTCGAAAGCACCTCCGGGTGCAAGTAGATAAATAGGGACCGCTTACCAGCGGGAAGGTAAACGGCGTTTCCGTGTGCGGCTCTGGCTCTGGCCAGAGCAGCGATGTCACGCTGGCCATGTGACCCGGAAGTGTCTCCGGACAGCGCTGGCCCCTGGCCTCTTAAGTGAGATGGGCGCACAACCCCAGAGTCTGTCAAGACTGGCCCGTACGGGCAGGGGTACCTTTACCTTTACCTTTATGGCTAAACCAAACAAAATGTGATTTGGACATAGCAAAATCAACAGTACTTGCCGTTAGAAAGTCAAACCCATCAGAGTGCAAGAGAGACCTGGCAGCAATAATAGAGCAAATTGGGTAGCAAGTTTATTACTGCCAAGGTATGTTTCCTTCTCAGCCTGTGTGAGGTGGGAAGGAGTAGCTGAAGCCATCATTCAACAAGGAAAAGAGGAACCCTCACCACTGTCCTGAAGACTCCCTGTCCACTTCAGACAAAAGAAGTCTCAAGCTTTGAACCTCAGCTCACCCATGGCCACTACTGAACTGCTGGTCCAACACAGTTTTATCCAGAATCTGAGGTTATTGCCTTTTGAGGATTTCTTTAACTTTTCATGCAGCAACAACAAACAAGGCCCTCTGCTCTCCTAGTACCAAAGAAGCAGGAGACAACCTGGGGCAGCAAACACACAACAAACAACTCTTGCTGAACTGATGATGGTTAGAAGGCAGGAGGTTGAATTACTGTCATTGTGTTAGAGTAACAATAAACCTTTGATGTTACTACTCTGACTTCTATTAACGCTAAAACTCAATATATGGAAAACAGTATCAGAAGAGGAAGAAAGGGAAAATGGAAGGGGGAAATGAAGAGAATAGTAAACAAAGGGGCATGGGGAAAACATGGAGAAGGGACACAGTAAATTAGAAAGGACTAAAAGAAGTGACGGAAAGAAAATGAATCTTCCCATCCCTTGCAGTTTACTTGGGACTAAGGCTGCAGTCCCTGAGTCCTTTGAAGAAGGGCTTCTGAAGAAACAGGTTTAGGACTGAGCTGCAGGTGACATTCAAAAGCACTTGCTCTCCTAAGCAGATGCCCTCAAGAATGAAGCCTCTGAACTCACTGGGACCCATTTCCCTGTCAACACCCAAAGGCTCCAGCTGCAGGGTTGCAATCTTAACATACAGTTTATTTGTAAGTTTCCCTGAAATGAGTTGCAAATAATACCAGGGATAGAAGGGCCGCTTCACACATTCTGCAGGTGTAAACCCCCACCTTCCCCCCACTCCACGGCCATTCGCAGCTCCCTGGAGAAGACAACTGCAAGACACACGAATGGGCGCGCTTTGCACGACCTCAGCTTCCAGCCCCGCACTAGGCAACGTGTGAAGCGGCCCTCAAGCGGGAGAACCCGGGAAGGAAGAGAAACGTTACCTTCTCCTTGCCCCCACAGTGGCAGCAGACGGTCCACAGGTACTTGAGGGTCCTCCAGAGCAGGATAATAAAGAGTCCCCCGAAAAAGGTGACCATGGACGAGGCCAGGAAGGCCCACCACATGCGCTGCCCGCTGTCGCAGGGGACCTCCATGGTCATGGGGATGATGACCGCGTTGATCGCCTTGGCGGGCGCCGAGGAGGAGTCCGCGTTCAGGTTGCTGCTGGCGCTGATGGGGCTGTTCATCTTAAGGCCGCCGCTGCCGCCGCCGCCGCCGCCTCCTCCTCCCGAGTAGTAGCTACTGGAGCCGCTGGAGCCGCCGCCGCCGCCGCCGCCTCCTCCGCCGCCGCCGCTGCCATTTGCCATGGCTAACAGCGGTCAGGGCGAGCCGCCGGGGCCCCGGGGAGTTCCCGCTGCTGCTGCTGCTGCCGCCGCCAGCGCCCTCGGCCAAGCCCATCCCCAGCCATAGCGCTGCTCTTCGGCGGGGAGGCGCGCAAGCCGAGCCTCAGCGCACGCACGTCCAGGCAGGCGGCCGCCGCTCGGCACCTCTAGCTCTGGCGCCCTCGCCGCCGCCTTCCAAGATTCCGGCGCGAGGGAACCGAGCGGGAAATAAAGGCGCCGCCGCCGCCGCCGCCGCCTCCCGGTAGCCAAATCAGCGGCTCCCCCTTCTCCCCACCCCCCTCCCCGAAATCAAGCCAGCAGCCACCCCTCGCGCCGGCACCTCACGACGCCCGCCACGAATGGGAGAAGGCGCGCGCAGGTCCCGGCCGAGATCCGGGATTCGTCCCTTGGTCGCCTCACGATTTGAGCGCCAAGGCGGAGAGCGAACCCTCGTCAGTCGCGCCCTCTCTCTCTCTCTCTCTCTCTCCACCGACCGGAGAGTGAGCCCACGCAGCCCTGCTCGTTCGGCGTCTCCCTCCGGCAAGTCCAGCCCCTTCCTCTCTCCTAATTCAGCCTCCTCCACTCGCCCAGCCGGGCTTGCGTCGTCGCTGCGGCGGCCGCCGCCTCGCCTGCCATCCTCGGCTGCTGCTGCTGCTGCTGCTGCTGCACGGCCGCCTCCTCCTCCTCCTCCTCGCCGCCCGTTAGCAACGCGCCCAGCTCGCCGTTGCTGCGCGCCTCAGCTTCCCGGGCAGCTGGCGTAGGAGACTCGCCGGGCGCGCAGGAGGAAAGCGGCGCCTTGTGATTCGGCCGCTGAGGAGGCGGCGGAGGCGGCTTCGGCTCCCCAAGAAGAAGAAGGGGCTCCCCTCACGGCTGGAGGCCGAGCACGGACGGCTCCTGCCGGGCCAAGCTGCTGCCTGGTTTCGGGGCTCTCTCCAGGCTCCCCCTCGCCTCCTCCCAAACGGCCCTGCGCGCTTCTCGGAGGCTGCCTCGAACAGATGGAGGCGAGCGAGAGAGCGACGCGCTTTACAGGTAGCGGCGCAGCAGCGGCGGGAGGAGCCAAAACGCAGGCGGCCCGTGTGACCTGCCGCTTCAACAAGTCCTCCTCGCACCACACAGAGGGAGAAGGCGAAGGGCTCCGCGCGTTGCTGGGACGCGGAGCAATTCGAAGGGCCGTGGAGGCGGCGGCGCAAGAGGGACGCGCAAAAACCCCTGCGCGATCCTGGCACTTGCTGAATGGCGTGACGCACTGGCTGTCACTCTCTTCTCTCGCTCGCTCCCCCACTCCCGCTCGCTTATACGGTTCGAGTCCCAATCCAGCGACGTTTTCCCAGCCGCTCTCTCTTTCTCAGCAGATCTCAGTGACTTGCATGCCTAATGGTCGGGTCGGGGAGGAAGGACCCCAAATGGCAAGAAGGAAAGGCGGAAGAGCAGAGAAATCGGCCTCACCGCACCCCGGCTCGCGTGTTTGCCATTCATTCTTTCTCTGTTTTCCTTCGTTCTCCATCGGAGGAGCAATGAGACATAGCGAGCACCCCCGAGAGGGACACGATCCCCGCCGATTCAAGGCTGCTCTTGAAACCCAGCGTTCGGCTGGGATGGTTGGCGTTGTTGTTGTTCTTTATCGCGGCCCAGATCTGAAAGCAATATTTAGCTGAGGGCAGGGAAGGAGGCCGTGGGGTCTGGGGAAATGAACGAAAGCAGCGAGCCGGATCTTGTGCCAGGGTTGAGTTGCAGAAACAGGTGCTTCGCGATGCGAGGGGGGGGGGTTGTTTTGTTTTGTGCGGGCTTTTGTCGCTCTCGCTTTTAAAGCGAAACACCCACCAGGATTTTATTTTTTTTAAACATCTTCGTGAATATGGTTCGTGGTTTTAAAATTGGCACAGATAGCAGGGTGGGGTGGGGGCAGAGAGAGAGAGACTGACTTAATCCCAAAATGCAACAGAAGCAGCCTGGCAATGAAACCTACATGACATGCAGGGGGGAGGGGAGAATTCCAGGAGAAAGTAAAGCCCATTGTCAACGTCACAGCGACTGGATTCAGCCCGAGTCTCCCTCGCGCGGAATTCCCAAGGCGCAAAAGCGAGTGCGCCTGAAGACCATTTGCACACGCGCCCCTCCGCGCCATTCGCAGAGATCTAAGCAGATCCATCCTTTCGCTCCCTCTCTCCAGCAGTAAACACCGCCGAGTCCGGCTGTGCACTGACGGACATGCTCTCCTGTTCGTCATATGTTTATAGCTCCTGCATAAAGCCACCATTATAAAATAATCGTTACTTAACCTATGACACAAGTGGTGTCCATTTTGGCATCTGTCACTGGGTTGTTTTTTCTTTCGCCTAAGCTGTCAGCTACTTGGGACTTTTACAGTGTTCACTTTTGAATTATTGTGCAAAATAAAATAATATTATCTAATCCCCCCCCACCACCACGCAGACAGGGAGTGCAATCCAGTGAGGGGTTCCCCTGCACAATCCCCACTGAAATCCCATTCATTTCTATGGGTCAACTGCCCATGAGATTGCAAATCCTGTCGGCAACCCTGACTCAGTTAGTTCTGTTCCCTTCTATGCAGGTCTACTCAGAAGTAAAGTCCATTGAATTCAAGGGGACTTACTTCCAAGGAATTGCATCGTGAGCCAATCACATTACTTTACAGTAGCATGTCTCATTAAAGGTAAAGATAAAGGTACCACTGACTGTTGGGTCCAGTCACAAACGACTCTGGGGTTGTGCACTCATCTCGCTCCATAGGCCGAGGGAGCTGGCGTTTGTCTGCAGACAGCTTCCGGGTCATGTGGCCAGCATGACTAAGCTGCTTCTGGCGAACCAGAGCAGCACACAGAAATGCCGTTTTCCTTCCCTCCGGAGCAGTACCTATTTATCTACTTGCACTTTGACGTGCTTTCAAATTGCTAGGTTGGCAGGAGCTGGGACCGAACAACGGGAACTCATCCCATCACGGGGATTTGAACCGACGACCTTCCAATCAGCAAGCCCTAGGCTCAGTGGTTTAGACCACAGCGCCACCCATGTCCCCGCATGTCTCGTTAGAGTACAACTAATAGTGGTACCCATAATGTTGCTGAGCTAATAAGGCTATGATGCCTTCGAAATTGTGAACAGGTAGAGAGCAGCTGTCTTAGCAAAAGGAACCATTCATCTCTACCCTTTTTCAATAACGGGACTATGATGACACCCAGCTCTTTTTCTCCCTGACATCATCTAAGACAGGTCTTAGATAATAATGGTGTGGCTGAGGGTCAATAACCTGAAGCTGAATTTTGACAAGATAGAGATCCTACAGAGTGGTGGTTCCTGGGTCAAGGAAGTGGTGAGGTGGCCTATTCTGAATGGGGCTGCACTTGCAGAGAAGGAGCGGGTTATTGGTGGGGGGGGGGGGACATCTTTTTTCCCCATTACATACTGTATGTGTTATGGTTATAATGTTGCAACTTATACTGGGTCTCTGACAAAGGGCAGGATATATAAACTGTGACTACAACCTACTGTTACTACTTAAAAATAGTAAGGATAACTGGGGCCTTATTCAGTCTGTCCTTTATGTATACCATTCAGGATGTCCAGCTCACCACTCCTAGAAGGGCTATTGGTAGGAAATGGGGTTGCCAGCAGTAAACTCCCATGCCCAGAGGGTGTGGAGAGGGTGGATAATAGCCTTGGTATCGATTAATAGCTGTCATGCAATAGCATCTGGTGTTCAGCAGCTTGTCAAAATCAGAATAATATTCACAAGTCTAAAAGAACAGTGAAACGCTGGTGTTAAAATTCATGTTTAGATTTTGAATTTAAATCCCAGAATTTTAAAACTTTCCCCCATTTTTCTGCTTTTGGTTTGGTGGGTTTTTGGGGGGGTGGGGGGTGTCATTCAGCTCTCTTGGACAGTGTGACACACCAGTAGGGCAGCAGTGGCTGGCAAGGAGCAGCAATGAGAGGACTTTTAAGACTGACCATACAAAAAGAAAAGAAAAGCCAATTAAACTTTAAAATGCAGGGCTTCCGGTTTAATTTGGTATTAGGTGTGTTATTGCAATGATTCCCAAACTCCACCACCCCCCATGGCCCACTTGAATATTGCTGAGGGTCTTGACTGATAACCCAATGAGTTTTCTGCCTTTTGTAGCCGTTGTAACACACTGTGCTGGATGTTATATGATTTGGCTTCTAAATTGTATTTTTACAGACAAGTCATGAACCACCTGAATGAAGCTTGTGGATTATTGTGGTCCACAGTCCACGTTTTCTGCACTTATTAGATATTTCTGCCCTTCTATCATAAAAACTCAAAACTGATCGCACCATTTTCAAACTCTATGGCTGTCATATTATACCCACTAACCTGAGAGCAAATTCCATTGAATTCAATGGGAGTGTACTTCTGAGTAGATGTCCATAGGATTACGTTATAAAGCTGCAGTCCTATACATACTCACCTGACCCATTAAACGCAGCAGGACATGCATAAGATTGTGCTGGACACAACTCAGAAACATTTCAAGATTCTTAAAAAACAACAACATGCAAATCCCAATAAGGCTAACATTCTAAATAAGCACCACCCCACTCTGATGCACTGAAAGCTGACCAAACTTACAGGATTTCTAGAGCATTCTCTCTCCTCTGCACCAGTTAATGAGCCCTAGGACTGAGAATCAATAAAAGAGGAATGCAAGGAGATAAACTGTGAATTAATAACCAGCTGTTAAACTAGGTCCCCTCTGCTTCTGCTCCTTCAGCTCCAAGGACATTTTAGCAGCAAGTAGACAAAAGGGCATTGCTTTTATAATCCTTGAATGTGGCTTCCGGGATGACAATTTTTGTTTTAAATTGACATGGTAGTAACCTGGTAGCCCTCTTCAGCAGAGGCTGTACACTATCTAATCTGCCATGCAGTTGTGTATGATTTGGTCCCCACTGAAAGGCAAAGGCAGCTCACTCACTCCAGCCGCTATTTAAAAAGGGGCAAAAGAAGCAAGAGCGAAACAAGACAGCAGAAAGACTGGGGAGCCTCAGAAGTGGTGTTGGTTTCACTGGCGGCAGTGGTGGAAGGAAAGCCTTGACTATTTTAATGATGGCTTTATGCTCTTTAAATAAGCAAATGTAACTGGGATGAAATAGCACACACATTGTGAAATCTCCCTCACACACACTGTGGAGCTCCTTTGATGAAGGGTAGGGTGCAAACTTCATCACCTCTATATGCATATTTCTATTGATTCTCTTGTTTTCAGCTCAATGCTGCTTCAAGACAGCCATAATCCACATTCATGTTTTAAGCATTTGAATCATGGAACTGTATGCTTGGAAAGGGTCCTCAAAGCTCATCTAAACCAATGCCTGTAGATGCAGGAAACCCATAACTCCCGCATGCTTGACAGGTGAACATCCAGCCTCTGTTTCAAGATCTCAAATGAAGGAGAGTCTGCCACTTTCGGAGGCAGTCAGTTGCATGGTTCTTCCCAGCGTTTAGTCTAAATCCTTCTAATTTAAACCCTGGTGCTCACTCTGAAGCGTGCCCCACTGTGTTCATTGAGGCTTATTCCCAAGAAGGACTGTAGCTTGGGAAGCGCTTAGTTTTGGCTAGGTTGAGCTCTACCAAAGTAATTACTCATTGCCAATTAAGTAGCATCTGAGCACTTCAGATATTACAGATGAACGATCCTATTAAATCTGCCATGAAAGCGCACAAGAGGCATATATAGTTGATAATTGGTAAAATAGTTTTCCCCATCTTTATTTTCTACAAACATAAAATCTTAAACCATGAAGTATTGAGATCAGGCTCAGCTGAGAGCCCAGTGAACAATGGAAAAATGTTTCTCAATCATTCTTTTAGATTCCCATGGAGGTTTGCCAATGTGTTTTGCTCAGCTCTTCCTCCCCTCTTTCAGCAATTGAATAAAATAATAATTCTCATGTGAGTCTCTGCATTAATATTATGAAAAATCATTTTATACTCTAATATGGCTATGCTCAAATTACCTATCCAGACTAGGGGTTCAAATACAGTACCTGGCTGATGTCTTAAAATAGTAATGTTAACTATTGTTATTAGTAATTATAATTAAATGGATATTTCATGATCTGAGGCAGTGTACCTCTGAACACCAGTTGCTGGAGGAGGGACACAGCCTTAATGCCTTGTTTGTGGGCTTCCCAGAGGCCAACTGTTGGAAAAAAGAATGTTAGACCAGATGCTAGACCTTTTATCGTCTGATCCAGCAAGACTCTTCTGATGTCATAAGTGCCACATATCCTGAATGGATCCATCATTAAACTAAATCTGGGGTGGCCGTGTTACCTGGCTCCTGAGAGCCCTGCTGAAAGATCTCATATCGATATAATAATTCTCCCTTGATACGTTGTGCATCATGTCCCAACAGCGTCCAAGCAATGTTTGCTCCATAACTTATTTAGCTCTTAATGCCTGGCACCAGTTTTTGTTTAAAGAGCTTAACCAGCTGTGACAGGGTAGGGATTGAGTGGGAAGGGAAGCTTGTGGGCCCCACACCACTGTTTGAAGAATGGTCTGGTTCCTTGCTACAAAGAACACGGTTCCTCTGTGCTAAGTGCAATATGGCATCTGTCAAATGTGTGTGCAGGGCACAGCTCTGCCGGAAAGTGTCTCCGGACAGCGCTGGCCCCTGGCCTCTTAAGTGAGATGGGCGCACAACCCCAGAGTCTGTCAAGACTGGCCCGTACGGGCAGGGGTACCTTGGAATGTGAGTTCATCCTGCTTTCTTTCATGCACTGTCCTCCACCAAATTCTCTGTTAGCTTCTCTCTGTTGCTCCCCCCGCAGTGTAGCAAAGCAGTGCTAATATGCCCAGGGAACTGCAAAGCCACCTACTTTGTTGGTATCTTTGTCAACATGATGAATGAATCATAGAACAGTAGAGTTGGAAGGGACCTCTAGAGACTTCTAGTCTGACCCTCTACAATGCAGGAATCTCAACTAAGGAATCCATGACCGATGGCCTTCCAACATCTTCTTAAAAACCTCAAACGAAGTAGAGTCCACAAAAGTTCTACCTGACATTTAGTAGAAAGCTCCTTTCTTGTAACTTGAATCCATTGGCTTATGTCCCATCCTCTGGAGCAGGAGAAAAAAACTAGCTTGCTCTGTCTTCCACGTGACAGTCCTTTAGATATTTGAAGATGTCTATCATATCTCCTCTCAGTCGCCTCTTATCCAGGCTAAAAATACTGAACTCAAACTTGGAGTTGAGCACTGTCTCAGGCTGACTGCTCTGCAATGGAGAACAAGAGCAAATAGGTCAGTTTCCTAGGTTCTTGAAAGCCTACATACCTTAATTCTCTTACTGAATGTTAGAAGAGCTGGACGATTTTTAAAATAGTATTGCTGCATATGTTCAAAAAATAGGATGAGTTTTGCATTTTATTCTGCCCATTCGAAAGCACGTTGGGATGCATTGAAAGGGTTAGGAAAGAACTCATCTTTAGAGTTCCCTCTTGTGGATATTCTGTGTACAGAAAAATTCCACAGTGGATTTAAAAAATATTTCTCAAAATGCAGTCCTGTATACTGTCAAGCTTAAAGTTGCAAAAGCTGTTTCTTAGATCATATAAACTCCAAGATGTTGTGGAGAAAATACCAATCTAAGCTGGCACATATTAACATTAATATTTGCTTTAAAACACCTTTTTATTCTATAAATAAATATTTATTCTATAAATAGAAGCCTTATGAAGAAACATAATATCAATTTATTAGTTCTTCTGTCCAGCAAGTATTCATTAGTCTTGCTGAATAACCAGGGTCATAACCATGCCAGCTCCTTCCCTAAATTTTCAGTTATCATTTGAAAACAAAAGCATAACGGCACAAATTGATGCCTCCTCACTTGAGAGGCAGTGTGGTTTGGTGGTTAGAGTGTCAGGCTAGGGCTGAGAAAATGTGATTATTATTAATTTTTATGTGCTAAAATACATAACACATGGCAGCCCTAAGTAAATTAGATCCCTACTCAGCTATGAAACTCACCTTGGACCAATCACTATCTTTCGGGCTAACCTACATCACAGGATTAATGCAAGGATAAGAGAGAAGGCAGGATATAAATGTAATAAATAAATATATGCACAAAGCGCTGCCTGCACCCCACTCCCAGCACATGGCAATATTGATCTCCTTTACATAATAAAGGAAGTATGTGGTGTAGCAGTGCCAACTTGAATAAAATATTGAGGGGGCCAGGTAAGCCCTGACTGGCATTATCAATCACGAGACACAGTGCACACACATCATTTGAATGGTAATGCCCATTAACTTGGGCTCAAATGTTTTATTGTGGGCTCTAGGAGTTGGCTGCTATGACCTGGTGCAAATCAACACTCCGATGGAAGGTTAAAGCTAAAGGGACCCCTGACCATTAGGTCCAGTCGTGAGCGACTCTGGGGTTGCGGCACTCATCTCGCATTATTGGCCAAGGGAGCCGGCGTACAGCTTCCGGGTCATGTGGCCAGCATGACTAAGCCGCTTCTGGCAAACCAGAGCAGCGCACGGAAACACCGTTTACCTTCCCGCTGGAGCGGTACCTATTTATCTACTTGCACTTTGATGTGCTTTCGAACTGCTAGGTTGGCAGGAGCAGGGGCCAAGCAACGTGAGCTCACCCCCTCGTGGGGATTCGAACCGCCTACCTTCTGATCGGCAAGCCCTAGGCTCTGTGGTTTAACCCACAGCTCCACCCACGTCCCTGGAAGGTTGTTGTTGTTGTTGTTGTTTAGTCGTTTAGTCGTGTCCGACTCTTCGTGACCCCATGGACCAGAGAACGCCAGGCACTCCTGTCCTCCACTGCCCCCCGCAGCTTGGTCAGACTCATGCTGGTAACCTCGAAAACACTATCCAACCATCTCGTCCTCTGTCGCCCCCTTCTCCTTGTGCCCTCCATCTTTCCCAACATCAGGGTCTTCTCCAGGGAGTCTTCTCTTCTCATGAGGTGGCCAAAGTACTGGAGCCTCAGCTTCACAATCTGTCCTTCCAGTGAGCACTCAGGGCTGATTTCCTTCAGAATGGAGAGGTTTGATCTTCTTCCCTGGAAGGTTAGAGCATACCAAATTAAGCTTAAGCCACCTGGCCGTCTGTGGTACGGTGGATGCTTTTGTACCTACACAGACCCATAACATGAGCAATGTGAGCACATCATCTGGGGAAACAAGGTGGTATTCCTGCTGATATAATAATAATAATAATAATAATAATAATAATAATAATAATAATTTATTATTTGTACCCTGCCCATCTGGCTGGGTTTCCCCAGCCACTCTGGGCGGCTTCCATAAAAACCAAAAATACATTAAAATATCACAGATTAAAAACGTCCCTGAACAGGGCTGCCTTAAGATGTCTTCTGAATGTCAAGAACTTATTTATCACTTTGACATCTGATGGGAGGGCGTTCCACAGGGCAGGCGCCACTACCGAGAAGGCCCTCTGCCTGGTTCCCTGTAGCTTTGCTTCTCGCAATGAGGGAACCGCCAGAAGGCCCTCGGCGCTGGACCTCAGCGTCCGGGCAGAACGATGGGGATGGAGACGCTCCTTCAGGTATATTGGGCCAAGGCCGTTTAGGGCTTTAAAGGTCAACACCAGCACTTTGAATTGTGCTCGGAAACGTACTGGGAGCCAATGTAGGTCTTTCAAGACCGGTGTTATATGGTCTCGGCGGCTGCCCCCAGTCACCAGTCTAGCTGCCGCATTCTGGATTAGTTGTAGTTTCCGAGTCACCTTCAAAGGTAGCCCCACGTAGAGCGCATTGCAGTAGTCCAAGCGGGAGATAACTAGAGCATGCACCACTCTGGCAAGACAGTCCGCGGGCAGGTAGGGTCTCAGCCTGCGTACCAGGTGGAGTTGGTAGACAGCTGCCCTGGATACAGAATTGATCTGCGCCTCCATGGACAGCTGTGAGTCCAAAATGACTCCCAGGCTGCGCACCTGGTCCTTCAGGGGCACAGTTACCCCATTCAGGACCAGGGAGTCCTCCACAACAGCCCGCCCCCTGTCCCCCAAAAACAGTACTTCTGTCTTGTCAGGATTCAGCCTCAATCCATTAGCCACCATCCATCCTCCAACCGCCTCCAGGCACTCACACAGGACCTTCACCGCCTTCACTGGTTCTGATTTGAAGTACAGGTGCCGTACACGTTAGAAGACAATTTTAAAGCAGAGCTAACCAGATGCAGTAAGTGCCGTTGAGGTCACTGGCCACCCCAGAGAACACACATAATGTCATCTCAGGGAAACACCTCCCGGCCGTGGGAGAACTTAGTAAAGAGAAAGACGATAAAAGAAGCTTAGGTTGTTTTGAAATCCAATTAGGAAATTAAACCGAGAGGAACGTGTTTGGAGAAAATCCAAATGCTGCAGCAGGACAATACCTTTATTAGGACCAGCTGAAATGTCACCAAGTGGTGAGCATGATTTCAAGTGCTCCAGAACTTCTTCAGGTTGGCTGTGTATATGATAAAATCTAGTCATGGTGCTAATGCCCCAACATTTGTAGACATTGTGGCTGGTGTTTCCTATCTACCCATTTGCCCCACCCTTTACCTGTATTTTGAAATCCAGCCTAAATAGAAATCTTGCTCACTACTTTGTGACATTTCAGTTCTAAAAATATTGCTCTGCTGCAGCTTTCGGGATTTTTTTTTTCCTATTTGGCAACATGTTATATTCAGAGAAGTTACTTAATGGCATTTGGGGAAAAAACCATTTCACCCAGAGGAGTGAAAAGGGATAGCACTGAACCATCAAGAGGATGCCAAATCCCAGTCAATGAATGACTGCCCGTGGTTTCTAGAAGCTATCAATTATCTGAGCAAATATAATTTATCAACCTATTTGCTTGTATACTGCCCTTTGTCATATTTGATCTCATCCTCCATTACACTGTGAAATCACATCACCATGAAAACAACAGCCTAAATGGTACTGTTCAGGAAAGTTGATCAAAAATAAAATGAATTCGAACACACTTCAAGAAGGCAGGAATGCCTTAAAAGAGAAGCTAACGAAGAAGCCATAATAAAATTTTATACTTCAGGTGCATCCATAAAGATTTCAACCCATGCACCATCACAGAAAAGGCCATCACAGTTGCAAATAAATGTTCTGTATATAAGGCTAGATGGCGATAGTGGCAATAGACCACAACCCATTTTTTACAAAGGCAATGAACAAACGGCAAGTTAAGAATAAGCTGCAATTGTAGAATTGGGTTGCAATATGCACTAAATAAATTTATGTATACCGCAGTGGCATTACCATAGTCTAGAGCAGTAATTTGCCATGTGAAGTCAGAAAAGGCCTTAGAAAGTGAAACAAAAGCGTATGCAGATTTAATTGCCCAGGCATTTCCATTAGCTAACACAAATGCAGCAGATAAAAGCAGACACAAGGAAAGATGAATCACTAAGAGACCTGAAAGAAACAGCAGTTAAAGAGGGTGATCAGGAACCCAAAAGTAGCTGTGGTTTAAAGCCTAAGATACTCCTAGAGTTGCAACCCATGTGATAACTAGGAGAATTTTTTGAGCATAGCTAGCAAGGTAGGGATAGAGCAATTAGACTGATAAACCATGAAAATCAGCTGCACCGCAATCCCTCACACACTTAACTGACTTACCAACTGAGTAGACACACATAAGATTGCACTGTCTGGCCATGAAATGAAAAGTTGGAAAGAAAAATACAAAAGGAGGAAGAAGTCTGATAAACAAAATAATGGTCATGATGTTTCAACATAGTAGCAGTCCTTTCTCTTATTTCAGATTTGAACTAAGCCAGAAGGTGGAGCCACTGAAATTATACCCAGGTGCAGCAGTAAATAATGCAATTAGGTAATAACCTGATTTGGAAGAGAAGCTTATAGGACTCTGCAAAATGTCATATATGTGGATAGTGCCATATTATGACTTTTTCTGAATCAAACTGGAGTGTGGGGCAGATTTTGCCAATCTGGGGTAATTTGGGTGGGGCATTCAAAAGGTACAGAAGGCAATTAAAAACTCACAGATATTTAAAAGTCATACTTTATGGTGCATCACCACACAGATTATTACATAGTAAAAGAGCTAATATAAAAAAAAGAGTGTGAACAATGTGCTTTCACATTAAAAATGGTAGCAAGGTAGCAGGAAACCAGGACAACAATGGGTGTGAAAAATGTGAACGAGTGGGAGGGAGGGGTTTTTCACGGACGTTTTGAACCCCATCTAATGAGGATTTTTGCATTTAAAAATCAATCACCAGAAAAATGCATCATAACAATAATTATTATTAAGGGATGGCAAGATATAAACTTGGAACCCAATGTATATGTTATACCTGCAGATTGATATTATTATTATTATTATTATCATTAGCCTGCACATTGCACAACGCTGCAATCAGTTTTGACAACATACTGAAAAGATGTGCAATTTCAGACAATTTCATGAGTAGTAATGACTCACTGTTTTAAGTACTGTAGTCAACTGAAGCTTAATAATTGAGATATGTCTAGACAATCCCCCCCCCAGGGCTGAATGTTGGTGGTGGATAGGGCTGAAGCCATTGGTAGACAGAGCCACTCCTCTTCCTTCTATGCCACCCTGTTTTCCCTCTTTCTCTTCACCCCTTCTTCACCCCCACTCAGCAGACTGCCAGGAGAGGGACATATCACTCTTTCCAGAGGTCTGAACTGATAGTTTACTTGCAGTTTAGACCAAGGGTTGTATGGAATTAGTCAGATGGCTGCAGGTTGTGAACCCCTGCATTAAGCACTTAACGTAAATGGAAGCAATTGGGGATGTTTTAAGAGAATATAAATTCAAAAAAATATATTTAGAATGTGAGAGACCTGGTGTTGAAAACATTTAACTTGTTTGTTTAATACACCTCTGGCTTACCTAGGAACACCTCTGAAACATAGCTGGTTTTCTGCAAAGCTGCTAATAGGAAGGGGGGGAAATTCACTTCATCTCCTGTCAGTATTGATTTGCTAAAGAATCATAGCAATAGAAACACATGCCGCAGTAGAAATAAATGCAGTAACAGGAATAAATATGAGTATGAAACAAGATTGTAACATGGGATTTTTTTCAGAGGAATTGTGTCTTGTCATAGTAAAAACCAGACTAGAACTATTAAAGAACAGCTGAATCTATAATAGTATTTTTTATTTTATTTTGGGGGGACAAACACAGAAGACTTAGTCCAATGGAATAACTACCGTAATTTCGCTGGGTGAGATTCTACATTTCCCACAGAGGAAAAAGGGTTAAGAGGTTCTAGAGGGAGCCTAGGAAACAGAAATGTGTGAGAAAGTGAAAGGATGGGAAGGCAATTGGGTAATCTACTCCTTTCTCCATTCCCCCTCTTCTTCTTTACAATTCACCCGCCAAGCTCCAAGTGTGAAGGTAGAGCTGCTGAGATCCTGGCCTATCCTTTCCCATTCACAGAACATTCTGTTTCTCAATCACCACTCCTCCTGAAACACCAGGTGGCACAGAGAGCAGGCAATTCTTCACTGAACACTTCCACGTGATTTGATTAGGAAACTGGGTACCTTCTCTTGTGTTCATTCCCACTCCCAGACAGCAACGAGGTAAGTGCCCTTTTTATTTTTGAAGTGGTGTTGGATTGTAACTCCCATCAGCCGCAACCAGCATGGCCAATGGTCAGGGATGATGAGAGCTGTGTGCCTACAACATCTGGCTACCTTTGCTCTCAGTCAAAGGCATGGATTAACAGTGCAAATTGACACACACAGAGACCATGCATCTGAGGGAGATTAGTTTCTGGGTGAACCATAGTTATGGCTCTTGAAGTGTGAAACGAGTCTCTCTTTGAAATATTGAGAGGTGCTAAAAGAAGGTACAAATTTTGTTCCTGACCTTTTTCTCCCAAAAAACTATTCCAAATACTGCAGTGCTGTCCAGTGCTGCTGTGTGTCTGGGTTCTCACTGAAGTAGTCAACCTGTTTCAGGTGTAAAGGTAAAGGTACCTGGACCATTAGGTCCAGTCGTGGCCGACTCTGGGGTTGCGGCACTCATCTCGCTTTACTGGCTGAATTAGCTGGCATTTGTCTGGGTCATGTGGCCAGCATGACTAAGCTGCTTCGGGCGAACCAGAGCAGCGCACGGAAACGCCATTTACCTTCCTGCTGGAGGAAAAGCACTTTGATGTGCTTTTGAACTGCTAGGTGGGCAGGAGCTGGGACTGAACAATGGGAGCTCACCCCGTCACAGGGATTTGAACTGCTGACCTTCTGATTGGCAAGCCCAAGGCTCTGTGGTTTAGACCACAGTGCCACCCGCATCCCTTGTTTCAGGTGTATACCACTTCAAATTCAGTGGGTGGGAATGTCATGTGATAAAATGCTTCTCCATACAAAATGCCCCTGAACCAAATAAAACCAATGTTAGAGAGAAGGGTTCTAGACTAGTTTGACATTCTAGTTTTCCATGTGGAAGTATCTTTATGCTATCATTTATGTGGAGGAACATAATCCCTGACCTGCAATTTGAAGCATTTCAAGCCCACTAGACTAAGAGACACTTCACTTGTTTCATTCATTCACATTCATATTGGAACATGCTGATTAACTATTGTGAAGCCCTGAATCTATGTATTTGGATCCAAATGTCCCAGAGTATGAGCAGAATATAACAACTGAGATGTCATTCTTTTCTAAGTTCTTGATCTTGGTGAAGCTTGAGGAATTTTTGCTTCTCTTCCCTTGAGGAAGAGGAAATGATCAAGTTTGAGAAGAAAGTTTGAGAACACCGTATCTGACACAATCATTTCAAAAGTGAAGCTTGTGAGACTATAACATCATATTTCAGTTTGTGGGAATCCATTAACTGATGGGGAAATAAAAATTACAACCCTTCCCCCATGGGTTCTATCCAATATAGCACCAAGCTGAAGTCACTTAGCAGAAAACTTGTTCCAGTGGCAAAATGCTTTATCAGTGGAACATTGTTGTGCAAAAGCACTTATAGGCAGGTCGTTGTGACTTTGTTGCACAACAGAGTGCACCATCTGTTACGCCGCAAATGTCTGCTAGTACAACTTTTGCACCAGATTCCTCTGTTGTGTAAAGTTAAAATTCACCCATTTGCTAGCACCAGAGCCCCTGTTCTGGGGTCAGAGAGCACTGGGTACAGCACCATTACATTTCTTGATTTCATGCACAGGCAGAAAAATGAAGGAGCAGGAGAGAGTGGGGGGGGGGAATGATTCTGTCAATTATCACACACGGTAGACTGCGGTCGAATTTTGAAAGCACACTTTTGGTGGTTGGTGATCTCAGCTGGAAAGGTTGCAAGTAGCTTTGGATTAAATTCTCTCATGAGCATGCATCTCTGTGATGTATGATTACAATGTATTTTTAATTAAGGTTATCACAATGGGATCTTAGCAGACGTGGCTACATTTTATATTCCAGAATCATTGCAAGAAATCGTATTAAGCTGCAGCACAGCAAGCCAAGCAGTCTCGTTTGCTGAGCGAAATGTCATCCAAAGTCACCACCTCCGGTTTATTTTCTATTACCTTATCTCTCCCACCATGTTTTCCCACTGCCACCTTCTTAAGCAGGAAGTAATGTTGCTGTACAGATAGTGCCAACTATTGTTTATCTACCTTCAGCCAGTAGAGAATCCAAACACATACGGCAAGTGAGCAAATTCTAACAATATTTTTAATTGTTGCACAATTCACTCAATACATTCTGCAATATGCAGTTACATAGCTGCTATTGTAGTGCTTCAGATAATTCTCTTTGCAATGAGTTGTCTTTCCTTTCATAACACCACAGCTTCAAAGTTGGCCTGTGCTTCACGCCAGAAGAGTGCTGGCATCTGTGATATTGCTCAGTCTCCCTGTGTAGTGATTGCTGCGATGATTGCTGTAATGTAGAGGCACTTTCTTACAGCAAACAAAGGGATGAGAGTTGAGAGGTGATTCATGGGGGTTTGTGTAGCGAAGCCGAAAGAGGAGATTCAACAGAATCTCTTGGGGAGCCGTATACTTGGAAATATATAAAAGTGGTACCTCGGGTTACAGACGCTTCAGGTTACAGACTCCGCTAACCCAGAAATAGTACCTCGGGTTAAGAACTTTGCTTCAGGGTGAGAACAGAAATCGTGCAGTAGCGGCGCAGCAGCAGCAGGAGGCCCCATTAGCTAAAGTGGTACCTCAGGTTAAGAACAGTTTCAGGTTAAGAACGGACCTCCAGAACGAATTAAGTTCTTAACCCGAGGTACCACTGTAAAATGTTATATTAATTTGTTCAGTGTGACCTTTATGTTAGCAAACCTCCAAGTTATTACATTCTGCATGTTCAACTGGGTGCAGAATTTTATGAGATCATCTGCTTTCTGTTGGAGAGACACATTTGGAAGAGAGATTCCTACTCTCCAATGGCAGTTCATCCAAGCACATCAAAATTTGCTTAGATTTTACATCTGCCCTCATCCACCTTAAACAAATATTCACCATGGAAATACTTAGGCAAGAATAAATCACAGACATTTAGCTTTCCAAATAAGTGATTTTTTCCAGAAGCTACAGCAAACAAGTCTCCATCTGCTGGCAGTAAAACAAATATGAAAAAAAGGTTCCAAACAACTTAAAAAGAAATAACTTGGTTTCCTTACAAGAAGGATCATGCAATCTTTGGGTTAGCATATATGCAAGCTATAAAATCTCTTTTGGAGAGATTCAGTTCACTTGCAGGGAGCCATAGCTGCATGGCTTCTTGCTTGTTTGTTCTAGGAAGCATGAAGGTTGGGAAAGGGTTGAGGGCAGAGGCTGTGGAGAGCCTGCTAAGCTGAACTTCAATTTCCATCAGTCCCAGGAAGCATGACTCAATGGCCAGGGATAATGGGAGCTCTGAAACGAATTAAGTTCTTAACCAGAGGTACCACTGTATGTATACTAGGACAAATGCCAGTTTTCAATGGGTCTTTTTGTTTTTTGTTTAAATGCAAACTGATGTGGAAATGTGGCAAGCTGAACTTTAGACTGGAAAAATGAGAAGCTGGAAGAAACTGAAACTGACTGATTGATTAATCCATCCCTACTTTTGAGGAGAGGTGTCTAGAATTCCACTGTTTCAGAGTACCAAAAATCGCTGGGGTGGATCTTGACCCAGTTAATACTTGCTATTTAAGGGTGAAATAAGTCCTTTATCACCCCACAACTCAAAGCAAAATGTGAGACTTCCCACTTGCCATGCCTTTTAGCCACTGAGTGAGCTTTCCAGTAGTACAGCCCTGCTTCTGAGATCCACGTGCATGTCAAGGTGGAAGGTGAAAACTTCTCAAACTCAGCTCTACCAAACCACCCATAAAACCGTTCTTATAAAACCATTGCATGGGAGTGCTTCTACAAAGGGAGGGAGAGAATCATTATAAGAAGTCTCAGCTTTACAGTGCTGCATTATCTGCGTAAAGCTGTATCAGACATGGGCTTAATGTAATAATATGCTCCGCAAGATAGATTAATTTCTCCATCTAGGTGTTTTTGAAGTATTCATGGCTGCCTGACATCAAAAATCGGTTCTGAGGGAGAAAGGTGGCATGTGGGGCAGCAATATTTGTTCTGCCTCAAATGATGAGAATACTCAAGTCAATTTCTAGAAGAATCGACCTATTTGAGCTTTTATTTGGCTGGCATATCATTGCCCCTGAATTGTTTGGTTTCATTTTGCATAATGCACATCTGTTTTGTTCTTCTTCTTCTTTTTTAAAAACAACAACCCCAAATAGTGCCTCAAAGTTATTGACAGTCGGGGTTTATTCTTGTTGTGACTTTCTTCCGAAACCAGGTGAATTAACTGTGAACATAGGAAGCTGCCTTCTTATGGGGTCTGACCATTGTAACTCATACTTGTTACTCCTAGAATCATAGAATTGTAGAGTTGAAAGGGACCCGAGGGTCATCTAGTCCAACCCCCCGCAATGAAGGAATGGTTAGTAGCACTTCTCCAAGGTTGTCCAAATGCAAATCTTGAAGTTTGCTTGCCTGCTTTTTTTCAAAAGATAGTTTGAAATTGCTTCCTGAGACTCTTAAACTCATATTCTGGCCAGGCACTTTCTGCAATGGGAAGCTTGATCTCTCCACCTTTGTGCCATTGGAGCTCCCCTACTGCCAGAGGCTTCTGTAATAAATGAACTCTGGAAGCCATCCTCAACCCATTTTCAACTTGGGAGAGTTCATTATTCTTCTGAGCCTGCTGTCAGTCCATTACTCCTCAAAGCTGCATTGGGTGGGGGTGGGGGGGGACAACACGAGCCAGTACAAAACAACAGCAACAACAAATGCTTAGAGCTATCACTTGATTAAAGAACTCTTAGTCAATCAAGTGTATGAGTTCACAGTGAAATTATATGTGCACAGTTCCTTGGGAGTAAGTGGCACGACTTACGGTAACCCAATGGGACTTCTAGATAAACATGCCAAGTCAGTGACTCGGTTAGTTATATTTGCATATATTTGCACATACCAAAACAATACACCTGAAGCAAAAAGCATCCTTTGTGTTTAGTTTGTTTGTTTGTTTGTTTGTTTGCTACCTTTCTATGCCCCCTTTCCTCCAAGGAGCTCAAACTGGTGTACATAGTTCTCTCCACAACTCCCCCTCCATTTTTATTCTCACAACTAGGGTTTTTTTTCCAGTCGGAGCTCACCAGGAGACAATGCCTGGCTAAGGTAACCCAGTAAGCTCCATGGCTCAGTGGTGAACCCTGGTCTCCCAGGTCCTAATGTGTATGCTGGAACAGGCATCATCTTCCAAATGGCATTTCCTTTCATGTAAGAGAGGAGAAGAAGGTTTATTTTAAGATGGTCCTTGCTGCCTGCACTTTTTCCTAGTACTTATTAGCAGCCCCCTGTAATAGCATATGCCAATCTGATTTTCCCCCTGTAGTTTATTACTGCAGATCAGTCAAGTTGGCATAACTTGATATAAAATACACCCCTCAATGAACTGTTTTCACCCTGGTACAATTCCTTATCTCAAACGAGTCCAGGAAGGCATTGGTAAATATTCTGAGCTCTCAATACTTAATGTAAAGATCAGCACACTAATCCTAGGTTATCAGCAAACTTAATTTTCACCTCCTGCTGAGGTTCCGCAGAGACAATAGTATCCTCCTCTTAAAAAACAACAACCCCAGGATTCAGGAAACATACAGTCAACCAGTTGCGTCATTTTATCAGTAGGGCCATGTCCTTTTTACTGTCAGCTAGGAAAGGTAAAGAAAATAGCAGATGGGAACTTGTAGGAAATAAACAATAAAAAAGGAATAAAGGTATTATGAGAAATCACCCGTCTAAAAAAGACCCCCTCCCCTTTCCATTAGAATACATTGACTTAAAATAATACAAGAACTCCAATTTTTCAATGGCTGGGTAGCTCTCAAAGCTCCACTGGAACCCCCTCTTTGCACCTCAATAATCTCACGAACCAACACTTCACTGGGCCACAGACCAAGGAATGGGTGAGAGAGACGCTGTAGCCTTGCTGGTACTACAGGTTACTGATGAGGAGAGCATAACTCTCAAAGGAAAGGCACAGCAGGATGGTGCTTATGTAACAAAGGGCATTTGTGAGGTCAGAACTAGTGACATGTCACAGATCTGGCCCTTGAGCAACTTAGCAGGTGAGGTGGAATCCTCTCCCCAAGTTTGCCACCCCTGCTTTAGGGGTTCACCAGATCTCAAACATCTTCTAGGAAGACCTCTAGATTTTGTTTTGAGATGGCGTTTGTCCAGTACTGAAATTCTACCCTCATCGCTGAAGCTAAAGCAGCTGCTTCAGTAACAGTCCCTGTACTACAGGATCAACAAAATGTTTGCAAGGCTGACATTAGGTCACCTTTCCAGTATAGACTGAATACTGTACCAGCATAAGATTAAGAAATGGTGGAAGCAGCTAGATTTTGTTACACTGAAACCAGCAGCTAAGTGACATTCAGCAAGAGATTGGATTGCATTTTAATAAGCTACAAACAGCCGATAGAGTTGATCCCATGGAAAATAACTCTTGAAGATTTTCCACTTTGATCATGGAAAGAGAGAATCAGCAAGAATGTCAGTAAATGGAAAACCACTCTACATACTCAGGAAGAACTCCTTGACTTGTGATGTAACTTAACAGCTCTCTTGCAGAAAGGTAGAATATTTTGGGAAAGCCACATAGGTTTTAATACTATGTCAAAACACTGCAATGGAGGGGAAATAGCAAGGAAAGTTCTTCCGCATGAGTCCCATTGAAATGAATGGGAGCTACAAAGGAGCATACAGTTGTAAGTGCTGTTATTGTTCATTTCCTCAAGATTTGTCTTGCAGAAGAACTGCTTGTATTTTGTTACAATTAGATCACATCCACCCCACAGTTGTAGCTGGTTCCATAATAATTCCCTTTCCAGTGCAGAAATCTGGGAGCTATAACTTTGCACAGAAGGTTAGAGATCTCTAACAGAGCAGCCCCACCAAGCTACAGTTTTCAGGGGCTCGGGTTGGGGGGAATCTTATACCACAGAGTGGTGTAAAATCAACATGACTTTATAGTGTAAATCTGTTTTTACCTACAGTTGTGTAAACATACCTAAAGATCGCTTTCCTGGAAGGTAGCACATTCTTGGGGCAGTCTTCTTCATGGTCGGTATCCTTGTGAGACTGCTGTGAATCAGGTGGTTGACCTGGTCAGCTGATCCTAGAACCCATTTGGATAGGCTTTGGGCATGGTCAGATGGTGAGAACTTAGGGCTGGGGTAGGAACTTAGGGTAGGGGTCCTGCCCTAACTGCTGAACTTAAGCCTTCAAGTAGTATAGAAGAGAGATGCAATGCAGTATCTGGCTCCCATTCTGATGATGTATGTATGCTTGGGAAGCAGTTAAGGCTCATCATCAAGGATTTCTCTGCAACAAATCAGCTCAAGAGTACTGGATACATATGGTGGCATTTGTAGTAAATTCCATTTGCAGGTTCAGTAAGTGGGAAGCAAGCATACCTGCAGATATTATTTTTTGTTTAGTCATTTAGTCGTGTCTGACTCTTCATGACCCCATGGACCAGAGCATGTCAGGCACTCCTGTCTTCCACTGCCTCCCGCAGTTTGGTCAAACTCATGCTGGTAGCTTCGAGAACACTGTCCAACCATCTTGTCCTCTGTCGTCCCCTTGTGCCCTCAATCTTTCCCAACATCAGGGTCTTTTCCAGGGAGTCTTCTCTTCTCATGAGGTGGCCAAAGTATTGGAGCCTCAGCTTCAGGATCTGTCCTTCCAGTGAGCACTCAGGGCTGATTTCCTTAAGAATGGAGAGGTATGATCTTCTTGCAGTCCATGGGACTCTCAAGAGTCTCCTCCAGCACCATAATTCAAAAGCAGATAGTATTAGCATCTGCCTAAATTGGCATCAGCTAATCAGCTTCAATCCTACCCCCTACAAACAGAACAAAACAGCAACACTCTGAGAAGTCATTTTGCCAGCCAGCTGTAGATGTTTAAATGTCTTTCTTCTTTAATGGCCAAATTAAAATAAAAACCTCTCTCCTCAATCCCCACTGTGACACACAAACTTCCAGGCAGCAGCCTTGTTTAAAATCAATTGTTAGATCGCTGTGCAGGTCATACCAAACCACTCTTGAGTTGGTTGGTTGGCATCCATCTGTCTTGGGAAACAATGGAGGAGTGCACATTTAGAGGTGAAGTTGAACCATTGGAAGGTTGATGTGCTTGCTGTGGCTGTAGAGACAGATACAGGAAAGATATGTTTTGTTGCAGCTGGGGCAGGTGAAGGTGTTTGGTTGTGCTAATGCAGATGCACTATGTTGACATTCATTGCTAGTATCCAGACTGCCAAAAAGCACAACACTGGTCCATGTCATTAAAAGTAGTTCACTAGATTGAGGGAAAATGTAGTTCTTTCAAAATCACTCAACAGTTTCGGAATGTAAACATAGCAAAGTCTCTAATCCATCTATTTACAGACTAGCTGATGCCTTTATGGGCTACCCATAAAGTATCCAATAGGAATCAAGCCATACCCAAGGAATCAGGTCATTAACCAGCAAGGGATATTTAATTATTAATTGGGAAGTATAACCTGCCCCAACCCAAAGGCAGGAAACAGTAGCCTCTCCAGAGAACAGAATGAAATTTAATCAAGGTTGAAATCCCCATTCGGCCATGAAGCTCACTGAGTGACCACTGTCTCTGAGTCCATCTGCAGGGTTGTTTTAAAGAGGAAACTGGATTGGGAAGAACCATGTATGCCACGTTCACCTCCTTGGAGGGAAAGTGGGATGGAAATATAATAAATAAGTACCAATACATAAAATCCATTGGCATTTCTCTTCCTTTTCCCAATATAACCCTGAGGCTCCAGACATTAGCCAAAGCAAGTGCATCTGAGAGGTGTGCAGCAGTGAATTGCAGAAGTGGATTCCAGAGACTACAGGCTTGAACAATTTCAAGAGTCCAAGGGGAGAGAGTGGCCAAGGTGCTTATTGAGAGTGCAGGGCACATGGAGCCAAAGCAGATGCAACCCCACCCAGTTAGGAACCCCCATCCCATCCCCAGCATATTTGTTCCAAATGCATTGCTACTTGTATTGTTGTTGTTGTTCTTTAAATTGTCATGAGCCATGTTAGAAGCCAATTTATGATTGGCAAGCTGGATAAAGATACGCAAAGAAATTAGACCTTGGAGTATTTCAGTGCCAGAGCTTCCCCATCTGCACTGGCTCAGTACACCAGCAGCTTCACTCTGTTACAAAACCTCGGGCAAGGCTGGGTGCCTGGGACTGTCAAGTCTGATTAGCAGACATCATAAACAATTATTTGCTGTCTATTGCTGCTGCCACTAGAGTAGGAAGTGGAAATGTACAGAATGAACGCCAAGCTTACTCAGGAGTCATTGGTGAAGTACTTCATCAAAGGCTTTGTGGAAGTCCAAGGCTCAGAGTTTTGCACGTCTTCTAGCATTTGACATTGCACAGCTCACCTAAACACCAGTATCAGCATCATTTGGGTCCACACCACACATTCAAAGTGTGTTGCTTCCTGCAAAAAACACTGAGAATGTAGTTTGTATGGGGGGGGGCTGGGAATCATAGCCCTGTGCAGCTCCCAGGATTCTCCAGAGGAAGTAATGTGCTTTAAATGTATGGTACACATATGACATTACAGTCATATCTCGAGTTACAGATGCTTCGGGTTTTGCGATTTCAAGTTGCGCACCGCGCCGAACCCAGAAGTACCGGAACGGGTTACTTCCGGGTTTTGGCGCATGAGCAGAAGTGCTAAATCATGCTTTGCGCATGCACAGAAGCACCGAATCGCGACCCGCACGTGCACAGATGCGGCGCTGCGGGTTGCAAATGCTGCGGGTTGCGAACATGCTTCCCACACGGATCACGTTTGCAACCCGAGCGTCCACTGTAATCAGCAACACACTCTGAATTCCTAGTCCCCTCCTTGGCTTGCATTAGATCCCTGGCCTGCTGTTGTCCTTTTTCCCCCCCCAACCCAAGACAGGAGATAATATCAGTCTGTTCTAGAGATTTATGCTGAGTGGAATTGTGTTAAATAAATTTTTAAAAAAATCTTTTGGAGTTCTGAACAAGTTTTAGAAGCCAAGTTTCTTTAAACTGCCATCAATCACTATTAAAATATATTTTTCCATGAAGTTTCTTTTTATAAAGAACTGTGTTTAATTATTTAAAATGAAGATTTAAAATGCCCTTTTGCATGATTTTAAAGACAACTGTTGGGGTGTCTCGGTTTGTAGAGCATGAGACACGTGGGTTTCAACCCCACATTGGACAAAAGATTCCTGCATTGGACTAGGTGACCCCTGTGGTCTCTTCCAGCTCTACAATTCCATGATTCTAAAGTGCCCCTTTGAGTTCATGCCCCTGCCATGAAAACTCATTTAAAAAAGACCTGGGGCAGCATGTGCAAGTTGTCAGCATTAGCAGTCAAGGGGAGGGAAGAACAAATGGAAGAGGTAGCCTTGGGTCAACAGATCCTTGGATTACATGGATGTTAGGTCTGGCAGGATGAGGGTGGGAGAAATTGTTTTGGCAGGTGGTGGGATTTTGGAAAGGATCCAGAGGACAAGTGGAAAGCTGGTTATGGGATTTGGGTGGGGCGAAGACAAGCTGGTAAGGCGGGCAGCTGGTGAAGGGGCAGCACCAATGCTGGTAAAGGGGGTTTGGCATGTAAACTGTGAAAGGCTGGCACACTGGAAAGGGGATTGGATGGTGAGGTGTTTTGAAGGTGGTTGATGGGTGCAGGAGTGTCATGACCCTGGGGTGATCAGCTTGATAGCTCAGTTGGTTACAGCATGGTGCTGATAATGCCAAGGTTGCAGGTTTGATCCCCATATGGGACAGTTGCATATTCCTGCATTGCAGAGGTTTGGACTAAGGGTCCCTTCCAACTCTACAATTCTATGATTCTATTCCTCATCTTCAAGGAACAAGGCTGTAGATTTGTATGAAGTATCAGATGAACAAATATAATGAATAATAACAACGCTGGTGCCTGATTGAGGTTGGTTTGGTGGAATTGACATTTTTGCCAATCAAATACACTTCCCTGCTTACTGGGAATGTGACCCTCTGATCTGCAGTTTATTATTCATAGAGTGCTTCCTTGCAGTGATTTTCCTTCAAAAACTGGCAGTCCGCAGGGTCACCACACTATTGCAGCGTACTCTGCATCATGGTCTCATTCAAGAGAATTTTCCTAATATATATCTTGGGGGTGGTGGGATTGTTTTATTTAGATTTTTAAAAGCAGAATCCAGCAAAAGACATACATTTCCTCCATGGGTGCAGGCTTGCTGCACTCCAATTCCTACCTCCATTTCTCGCCTCAGTTTACTTCTTGCCAAATATCCCACACATACCAATTTGATGTTATTATATAAACAACCCCCCTTCACATTAAAGTAATGGTAGACTTGCAGATAAGCAGTCAACGTTAAATTTAACCATGCAGCAATAAACAATGACTAAATTAAAGTGCGAGAGTAAAACCCAATTGCATTTCACAAGAATTCAGGCAGTTATAATCAACTAGGAAACAACCTCTGAAGAAAATAAAATGAACAAGATGCTTTCCAGAAAACAAACCTCTTAACGTCTTGTCCACCGGGCCTCCCCCAACTGCAATTTGTTCAAATAAATGTGTGTGAGATAATAAAGGTAAACACAGAAAACATTGTTGTAAACACAACTTTAGGGTCATTGCTGCACACACATCCCCAGCCATCACAACGTCTCCTAGTAGCGATGTTCAAACAAGCACTCTTTGTGTGTGGGATGGGGGGAGACACACAGGGTCACACCTGCCAGATCTCTAACACACTGGCCAAATATGCTGTACAAACTATATGTTCAGCAAGTCATGCAAGGGAGGACGACTGGCCAGCCAGTTTTTGATCCTAAAGCTCTTCTAGGCAGGGATGTGTCTCTGTGTTGTAATAACTATTCCAAGCATCATTACCACAGATGGCCCTATGTAAATAAATAATAAATTTGCTCTGTTTTGCTACATCAGCTGTCTCTCAAGTTTTGTTTTAGTCCTATATTTAAAACATTAAAAATCCAAACATATGAATTGCCTATGTCATCTTATGAAGACAAACATGGGCACGGTCAGGATTTATGTCGGCGGGGCCAGGGAGAGGACACCCACCTGTCCTGTTCCAGAACCGAGCTATCTGTGACGCGATTGGGCAGTTTGCAGAATCCACACCTATTGCTCAGTCAGGTTTCCAGTTGTGTCACTAGAATGCGCCACAATATCATCCAAGTGAACTCAGCGAGTATTTCAATTCCAAATATTCTGATTATTTCTAATTTTAGTTAAGCATTTTTATGATTGGGGGGGCAGCTGCCCCCTTGTCCCCCTGGCTATGCCCATAAAGGCAAACTTGACTTTCAAAAAAAATTCTGATTATCCTTATCTGACCACTTATCAGTTCAGTATTTGATTTGTCTGACCAGTGAAGTAGTGCAATTATAAAACATTGGGTTCTGAAATGCCAATGAATTCAAGGTTCTGCCAGGCCCAGGCACATCATTTTCTGCAAGTCTACACCCACAAGCCACCAGGTTCTATTCAGGCTCCGCCCCAACTTCCCATGTGCCGCACTTGGCTCCACCTCCAATCTGCCAGCTTCTCTAGGTGCCACATTTGGTCACAGCAAGTTCATCAGGCTCTGCCTGCTCAGGTTTCAAACATCACCACTTCTCCTGCACTACGGCAACTGTGATTTCAGAAGTTACAGGAACTATACAGAATGAAATTCTTAAGACATTTTATTTTTTAATGTTTATGTCCTACTGTGTGGGTTCGTATTGGGATATACAATCTTGTCTGCAAGTCACACCAAGTCACTAAGGCAAAAGTTTAGAGGACTTTCTGGAGAAGTTTAACAGGTCTCGCCGTCACTTGAATGACAGATGTACTCAAGGTCTTGGTGACATTGGCAGTGGTACAGAGGCAATGTTTTTCCTTCTCTCTCTCTCTCTCTCTCTCTCTATATATATATATATATGTAAAAGGACAAAGTGTTCTGAACCATTTTACTAACCTGTCAGGAATACAGATTATTTCCTTTAATACCTCTCATCTAACCAACCCACTCCTTTTCACTACGGAACTAGCACTTTTCAAATCCTTATTTATAATGGGGGAATGAGGAATGCTATAAAGTGACTTCCAAAGGGCACAGAGACCACAGGCAGCACAACCTGGGATCCGTTCTGTCTTTGGCCAAGCCTCTGGGGACCACATGCTACACGGTACATGTGGCAACCCCACTCTTCCCCCCCCCACTCTTGCATGTGTGCATGCACACGCACACACAGGTGGACATTCACACAGGTACATAGGCCCATTCTCCAGCTGATCCATGACACGATGGAGGATCCTAGAATAGATGAGTCTTTGGCCTGATCCAGCAGGGCTTTTCTTATATTCTTACTTCAAAGCTGGGGCAGGGGGCTCTGCTGGGGAGAAGAAAACTAGTGGGGCAGCTATAAAAATGCTAGCACACATTTGCAAAGCTAAGCAGGGTCAGTTATTGTTTCAAATTGGATGAGGAACTGCATGTTGAGATTCTTGTATTGCAGGGGGTTGGACCAGATGGCCCTAGGGGGGAGTCATTTTCAATGCTATGCTTCTATGAAAACCCTCTACAAATACAGAAAAATATGAAGGGTCAAAATCCCTCCCCAAGCTGTACTGTAGCGGTATTGTGGTGCAGTATTCACACTTTCTCAAGTAGAGAAAGTCTGTAGAGAAAGTAGAGTCTGTAGAGAAAGTAGAGGCAAGTCTGTAGGTACTGAACCATTATCTAAGCCTTGGCATCAAGGACAACATCATGGGACCAGGGAATTGGAGGGAGGACAACTCACTCTCAACAGAAGAGTTCTTTTTCATTACCTTCCCCAGGAACTGCTTTTGGCCACCCCTTTCCTGTCTGCTCTCTTGTCTTTTGGTCAGGGATGGAAAGTTGGATTTGAAGTTCCAGAAGCAGGAGAACAGGTTGACCAACCTATTGTTTGGTTGGTGGAAGAAAGGTTGAGGGCAAATAAGTATGTTGTGTTTTCATGTTTCTCCCTACCCCTTCCTAGTTGGGGACTCCTCAGGAATCCCTCTCTGTTTCTGTTTCCTCTTTGATATTTATTTATTAGGCAGTGTCTTATCGTAGCCCTGCCAGTGTTGTGCTTGTTCATGACTGTTGGCCATGCTGCCAGAGGCTAGAGGACTTTCTGCAGAAGTTTAACAGGTCTCGCAGAAGTTGTAGCTCAACAATATCTGGAGGGGACCAGGTTGGGGAAGACTGATTTAGCTGGTACCTGTTATACTTTTTGGTCTCATGCTTGTTTTGGGGTCTCTCTCTGAGCTACAATTCCTAGAGTAGTTTAACTATCAATACTTCTCCACACGGAACCCTGGGAATTGTAGCACTGTGAGGCTCTCCTAACAACACACAGCAAATTCCTAGGAATTTCTGGGAAAAGCAAAGACTCCTTAAAGTGGGAGGATCTTGCTTTAAATGTATAATACAGAAGGGGCCTGGGAATGCCTGTCCATCTTTACTCTTAAACCGCAAGCCTGCGGTCAATGAGTGTCCTCTTTTAATCTCTTTGAGCTGCCGAGATACCATCTGCCTAGATAGAACTGCAGTTTCTGAAGTGATGATTAACTTTCCCCAAAGGTTCAGACTTCCTATTTTATGGTACACAATGAAATACAACTTGTCAGCTCCCAGGCTGAGAAATATGCAGCAAATAATACACAACCCTGCAAGTGAGAGAGGGCTTCAATTCTTCAAACCATTTGAAAGTGTAGGCAGCTAACTATCCCCCCAGGAATTCACAGGAACAGACTTAAAAGAGGTTTAGGGTGATTTTCCTTCCACTACCGCGGATCAGAAGTCATTCGGAGACCATTAAAGCCAGCCTTACCAGAAACAGCCAATCTCTGGATCTCATAAAAATGCAGCCTCTGAAATGTGATTTAGTGTGCTTTGGGAATGAACTTTCCTTCACCCAAATTTCCTAGAGTTGCAGGGACATGGTACCAGCTGTTTTTCATCTTCTCTATTGAAGAACAGACAAAGCTCTGGTACTTGGGTACCAATCATCTTGGAGCAGGCTTAGTCAATATGTGCACTCCAAATAAGCTTTGTGTGGGGCCCTAGGACACATTCCAAAAACACATGATGGCTCAAGCATGCAAAAACCAAGCAGTGGATCTGTGCAGTGCTTCAGATGGGCACTGAAGACCTTTCCCAGTCTGCATTTGCCCTGGTGTTTTCATTGTTTTATCATTTGTTGGCCTCCCCTGAGTTCCTTTGGGAAGAAGGATAGGACATAGATTTAGTAAATAAATAAATAAACTTCCTACACCTGAGTAATGTACAAATAACTTCGGGAATATACTTTGAGTCCCTTTCTTGCAGGAGGAATGTGCAGATATATTGTTTTAATCCACCCCCACCCCCCATTGTGGTGTCCGCTAGAACCATTAGATATGTACCAAAGCCTCAAACCTCTGGCTTTCCCAACCGAAAGGTCAATTGTCTACTTCCAGTTTGGGCATCCACAGTTTTGTTTAAAATATATATACTATATAAATATGCAGCATGTTTAAATCTCCCCCTTCTTCCTCCTACAGTATTAGAAATAATAAATGGTTTGCCCCAAAATTGCACAGGGTATTTACTACAGAACCAGAAACATAATGTAGGCAATGTTGAAAGCCAGTGCTTATCCCTGTATAGATTTAAATATATTTGGATAGTTTCCGGAGTCTTGTTTGGTGCTATCATAATCTATAGGGTTTTTAAGGCAGCAGGAAATAGTAAGAAAACAAGCTTTCCGGCACATATGCTAGTAAATCTGTCTAAAGAAAAAGGACCCAAGTGTTCATCTCATGTTTGAACTAGTACTACATCACACTTAGAATCAGACTGAAAATGGGAAAGGAAAAGTGTGAGCTAGATTTCTCCCACCACCTGCCCCATTGCCAGCTTCAAAAGGTATTGCCGGAAGCATAGCATGCCAGTTCACTTGTCTATGATTTGACTTTAGTCATCCAACATTTGCTAAAAGTCAGTCATCTATCTTTTCTCTTTTTTTAACTCGGCTTCATTCATCTATCCCTTGTTAGCTATGAAGACACCTGTCAGGGAGAGCTTTCCAGATAAGGACTCTTGTCCCCTCTTTAAAAATCTGGTTCACCCTAATACTTCTGATAGTTAATAGTGAACCAGCTGAACTGTAAAGGTAAAGGGACCCCTGACCATTAGGTCCAGTCGTGACCGACTCTGTGGTTGTGGAGCTCATCTCGCTTTACTGGCCGAGGGAGCCGGCGTACAACTTCCGGGTCATGTGGCCAGCATGACTAAGCCGCTTCTGGCGAACCAGAACAGCGCACGGAAACGCTGTTTACCTTCCCGCTGGAGTGGTATCTATTTATCTACTTGCACTTTGACATGCTTTCGAACTGCTAGGTGGGCAGGAGCAGGGACCGAGCAACGGCAGCTCACCCCGTTGCGGGGATTCGAACTGCCAACCTTCTGATCGGCAAGTCCTAGGCTCTGTGGTTTAACCCACAGCGCCACCCGCGTCCCTACAGCGCCACCCGCATCCCTAGCTGAACTGTAAAGTGCATTAAAGCCAAAAAGAAGACTACGAATGGGGATTAAGCTTGAGGATGTGCATGAAGATATGTATGTTGACATTAAAAGGCCCATGTGGTCCAGCATCCTATTCTCACAAGGGTCAACTGGGTCCCATGAGAAGCCTGTAATCAGGACCCGAGTTCAACAAGATTTTCCCACTTGTGCCAGCAGCTGTTAAATTCAGTGGCATGTTTTCTTAATTCTAATAATCATAGCTTATTTGGATTGAAAATGAAACCAGTTTTTTATCCCTTGTTGATTTACTGATTTACTTGCTCCGAGACCCAAGGCTGAAGGCCACCTAATAAAGGTTTCACAGTCCATCCATCGATTAAGTTTGCCTACGAGATTGTTTTACCCAATGTGCCCACTCCACCGCTTCGATCAGCGGAATGGGCACTTTTACAGGTGCCACATAATACCTGCACCCCATCTGTAAGAACTTGATTGTTTAGTGTGACAGCACCGACACTTTGGAACTCCCTGCCTCTTGATAGCAGGCAAGCACCTTCATTAAATTCTTTTCGGCACCTGCTGAAGACATTCTTATTTAGACAAGCCTACTCAGATGTTTAGAAATTTCATATGAGTTTCAGTTTCTTTCAGTCTATTCTATTGTGGTTTTAACTTTTTACATGTTTTAAATAATGGTTGTAACTTTTTTTTTTTAGTGATAATGTTATTGTTTTATCTTTGTTGTACTGTAAACCGCTTTGAGGGTTTTCCCCTACAATCCAGCAGTATGTACATTTTATGAAATAAGTAAATAAAGATGCAGATATATATTTAAATCTATGATTATACAAGCTGAAACTATTTTCCACTGAGTCAGGCTATTATATGGTCCTTCACTGCAGAACCTACTTTACAAGATAATATAGGCTATGGATCAGACCACTATTTATCTTGTTCAGTAGTCCCTTTTCAGCAGTGGTCCAGCCAGAGCATGGTGCAGTTGTTTGTCCCTGTTGTTTGTCCTCAGCACCTGACATTCAAAGGTATACTGCTTCAACATGGAGTATCTATTAAGTTCTGTGCATCATGAGTCTAAAGGGTTTACATGTGATCATACCCTATATGGGTGAGGAAAAGACTGTCTGAACAAATTTTAGACAAATCGCATACAGCGAACAGCTGTCAGCATGACAACAGGTGTGAATTAATGCAGGTGGGTCACATTCCTACAAAGGGTGGAATCAGACAAGCCAAAAGGTGACCCAGCCAAGATATCAACATTTCTAGAATCCAGCCAGCTCATTCTCTTATTGGCATTGCCATGCTATAGGCAACGAGGTGCATAAAAGGATTATCTGCTTAGGTGACAAGAATTGACTTTGCCAAAATATGAGGAGACGCCCTGTACTGTGGATTCGTTTTGTTATGTCATGTTTATTTTGCTTTCCCTTCCTCCAGGATCTAATTAAGCCCATTATAAAATCAACAGTGAGCAAAAAGGACAACTTCTTCCACGTACCCAAATGAATAAGTGGGCCAGTGTGGGGAAATTCCACAGAGTTGCTCAGCAGCTGCTCTTTGAGCTCAGACAGCAAAGAGGCTTATGGTACCTTGCAGCTTACAATGGCGTAAACTAGACTAGAGCCAACCTTGTCAGATGCATGAAGAATCATACAATTTTAGAGCTGGAAAGGGTCCTGAGAATCATCTAGTCCAACCCCCTGCAGTGCAGGAATATGCATCTGTACCATAAGGGGATAAAACCTGCAACCTTGGCTTTATCAGCACCACACTCTAACCAAGTGAGCTTTCCAGGCTCCAGCAGAGTTCTGCAATGAGCATTGATGGTTCATGGCTTTGAAGCTGGGCTCACCCCTGTTTTGTAGGGCATGTTTGTATTGGAGTGGGCTACAGAGAAAGAAAATGTGGACAGGGAAGGAGGCAGGGTTTTGCAAGCTGGCAGGAGGAAGCAGCCTTAGTTTATTAAATATTATATCTATTTCACCCTTCATTGTGTAAGTTTCCAGGACGGTTCATGATGACAGGAAAACAATAAGGAAAACAATGCAGTCTGCTAAAACCGCACCAGCAGCAACTGTTTAAAAAGCCTGGGTAAATATGAAGACAACAAAGGGTTGGCCCTGTGCTCTTGGCAAAACTAACGCTGCTTTGCTACCATTGCCTGCCTTGCTTCCCATGCTCAGTCTGTTCATCTGCCGATAAATAGTTCTCTCTCTCTCTCTCTCTCTCTCTCTCTCTCTCACACACACACACACACACACACACACACACACCTCTGCAAGTATTCTGCTCTGGTCAGACCTCACCTGGAGTACTGTGTCCAGTTCTGGGCACCACAGTTCAAGAAGGACACTGACAAACTGGAACGTGTCCAGAGGAGGGCAACCAAAATGGTCAAAGGCCTGGAAACAATGCCTTATGAGGAACGGCTAAGGGAGCTGGGCATGTTTAGCCTGGAGAAGAGGAGGTTAAGGGGTAATATGATAGCCATGTTCAAATATATAAAAGGATGTCACATAGAGGAGGGAGAAAGGTTGTTTTCTGCTGCTCCAGAGAAGCGGACATGGAGCAATGGATCCAAACTGCAAGAAAGAAGATTCCACCTAAACATTAGGAAGAACTTCCTGACAGTAAGAGCTGTTCGACAGTGGAATTTGCTGCCAGGGAGTGTGGTGGAGTCTCCTTCTTTGGAGGTCTTTAAGCAGAGGCTTGACAACCATATGTCAGGAGTGCTCTGATGGTGTTTCCTGCTTGGCAGGGAGTTGGACTCGATGGCCCTTGTGGTCTCTTCCAACTCTATGATTCTATGATTCTAAGTGTCTGGGTACCCTCTTTTCACAAGTGTAGTGGCTGTACTTCAGGAATGGGGAACCTGTAGCCCTCCAGATATGGCTGCACTTCAACTCTCATCAACCCCAGCCAGCACCTCAAATGATCAGGGATGAATGGAGTTTCAGTCTAGCAACATCTGGGTGGCCACAGGTTTTCCATCCCTGGTTTACCTCTTGGAAAACGGGGAGCTTGTCACTGGCACACAAAACACATTTAATGGCAGCGTTGCCTTGTGCAATAACTGCTTCATTTAATACCCTATTGTCACTCAGTAGCTGGTCAGTTTCAGGCATACCCATTTCTCTAGCTGCTGCGCGACAGACTGGCATATTGTTTCAGGCAAGCACTGGTCCAAGCCAGCTTTCACTGTCAAGACATCTTTGGCTTTCTCCGAGTGTGAAATTCCTGGTGTGTCTTGTGCAGGACATGTAAGCTGTTAATTGCCTCAAGAGCAAAACTTTTTCCCTTGAAGGAAAATTCAGGCTAGGGGAGGTTTTGCCTCCATATCCCTTTCCATGCCACCCGAGAAACAGCTGTTAACTACCAGATGCCTAAAGTGGATGGCAAAGCTATGGGACGAGCAAGGGCTTTGCTATGCGCAACTGTTCCCTCGCTGAAATGCCAGAGAACTCTTGCATTGCTTCCCAGTGACAGAGGGAAAGTGTGTGTTCCTGTGGATGATGTCCAAGTTCTTTAATTGGACCACAATTTAGAAGAGGTCAAGGATACCCAGTTGCACGGCCTGATGCCCCGGAGTCTAAGACATCGGCGGACATACAGTAATATTAAAAGGAGGCTCAGAAGGGCATTTGTCAGATGCACTGCCAATCTGTCTTCACGGCTGAACTGACAGACAAGCATCACATCAAACAAAGCAGTGGCTCAACTTGTCAGTCTTGCTCTTTTTGTCACCTTCATTGCTGCTACTTCCTTCTGCAATAGGAGAACATTAACAAAGCAGCCTGCAGTCGAGTGTGTAGGATAGGAAACTTCCAGTCTCAAGCAACTACCTGCAGGAAGCCACGTCAATTTTCACCAACCAGAGCAGAGGGGAGGCAGCAAAGGTTGCGGCAGTAAAGGGGATTGGGGGCACACAGGCCAATCTAATTTAGGCATGAAGGCTCATTTGCAGTGCAGTCACAGTGAAGCGAGCTGTTTTATTGTGTCATATCTGTCTTCTCCGACTCTTATCAGCCCCAGCAAGCATGGGATGATGCGAGCTGTAGTTAAACAAGATCTGGAGGGGCCCTGCTCCTGGTTCTCTTGAAATGGACAAGTAGTCATTGCAGTTGATACGTCATTTTAGTAACATGCTCAGTATAAGAACCTGTCTGACACCAAATCAGGTGACTGGCCTATCTATCTATTAACTACATTGACCGGCAACTGCTCTGCAGAGTTTCAGACAGGGGACATAGGCTTTAATCAGCTATGACTTGGGCTTCGGGTACTGGCCAAACAATAAGTCTTATGAATCTGGTGCCAGATTGGCCAAAGAGCTTGGGACCATGACTTTCACAATAGGTTTCCATTCTGGCCTCCCTTGCAGCCCCTGAGTTTTTGAAAGTCTTGGCTTCTTTGAGTCACTTACAATGCAGCACTGCTAGTTGGCTGCAAGCAAAACAGATTGCATATTCTGCTCCAATGGCTAAAGAAACACCCCAAGGTTCTCCAGATTTTGCCGGATTACATCTCCCATCATCCCTGACCATTGGCTGTGCTGGGGCTGATAGCAGTTGTAGCCCATCAATGTCTAGAGTGCCATCGGTTCCCTAGTCTAAATTGTCCTATAGAGTTTTCTGGAAAGCACAGATTGTGAGCATCTCTCTCCCAGTCTAAATTCTGAAGTTCTACAGTCCAGGAACAGCTATACCAAGCGATATGCTGTGTCTAACCCATCTCCTGCTTTCAAGCAAACTATGCTCAGGATTGCAACAAGAGATTAAGAGTCTCATGCTCTACCGACTGAGCTATCTGGGAACACATACTTGTTTTTCAGGAGGCGCTAACCTGGTGCCCACAGAAGCACATGTGCCCACAGAGGCCTTTCCTGGTGCCTGCAGGCTCCCCCACCCCCTGCTGAAATTAAGCTTAAATAAAGCATTCTGTTGTAAGCAATAGACTACTGTGTCCTTGATCATGATTTGTGTGCCCACAACAGTTTTGCAAATGTGCCCACAAGTTCAAAGACATTGGTGACCCCTTTGCTAGAATGTCACTAGTATAGGAAAGTACCAAAATATGTAAAGTACCAAATATTTAAAGGAAATCCAGTCAAGAATCTCCATGGACTCAGCTATACAGCTGCAAATAAAATGTTTTAAGTGTGGTATCTGAAGAAGTGTGCATGTACACTAAAGCTTATACCCAGAATAAACTTAGTTGGTCTCTAAGGTGATACAATGGGACACGGGGGGCACTGTGGGTTAAACCACAGAGCCTGGGGCTTGCTGATCAGAAGGTTGGCAGTTTGAATCCCTGTGATGGGGTGAGCTCCTGTTGCTCAGTCCCTGCTCCTGCTAACCTAGCAGTTCGAAAGCACATCAAAGTGCAAGTAGATAAATAGGTACCGCTCCAGCGGGAAGGTAAACGGCGTTTCTGTGGCTGCTCTGGTTCGCCGGAAGCGGCTTAGTCATGCTGGCCACATGACCTGGAAGCTGTACGCCGGCTCCCTCGGCCAGTAAAGCGAGATGAGCGCCACAACCCCAGAGTCGTCTGCAACTGGACCTAATGGTCAGGGGTCCCTTTACCTTTAAGGTGCTACTGGACAATTTTTTAAGTTTTTAATTTATTTCAGCTGCAAATAAAATGCTTTAAGTGCAATATACAATGTGACACTAGATGGCGATAGTGAGCCTTATGGAAAATTCAATGTATTTTTTAAAAGGCTTTTTAAAAAAGCATTTTTGAAATGGTTTTTATATGTGTGTGGATTCCACCCATATGTTGCTTTTATGTTATTGAAAATAGAGAGAGAGACGGGGATAAAGTCAACAGTTCCACATTACAGGCACTATATAGTATATTACTTACAGCCAGGCTCTTATAGAAGCCTCAGAGGAAAATTCCATTCATCCAAAATGGTGCTTTGTGAAAGTTACATTTCCCCCTTTCTTCTATTAGCACACATTGCATCTTGTGTGTTGCTGAGTCTGTATTTTATTCGCTTTACTGACTTAGAACAACTTTTCTGCAAATCCACCCCAACAGACAATTTATCTAACCTGCACTTTCTCTCCCACCACCACAGCTTTGAGTTCAGGAAAAACGAATGCAAAAACAATGGCGTAATGCCTAACTTCTCATCAAATTCCAAGGAAACTCTTTTTGCATTGCATACTTCAAGGGAAGCTGCTGTTCTTCTCAGTGACTTTTAATAAAATGTAAGAAGTAGTAAGGGGGAAGGTGTCTTTGTCTGCATCTCTTGTCGTTAACTCGAGGCACACATTACCCTGTAGTTGCTATAGTTTATGGTGCAAGTTGGAGACCGAGGCTAAAAGTGGTACATAAATTTCCCAACACTGTCATATCTTGAAGGGGATAAAGTCGATATCTGGGTCAAAGCCACAGGGCAGATGGCGCAGGACTTTCACTGCAGAGAAATAGGAATATTCCTTTTGGTTGGAAAAAAAGGGGTGGAAAAGGAAAACAGAGAAAATGCTGATGAAGACTGAACACCCCAAACCAGCAAGGAAAACCCAGTGCATGGCATGAAGCAAGCGAATGGTGCTCCGCATGTCTTGGAGCCAAAGTATTTTGAGGTTATGAATGAAATTGCTTCCCGTCTTACGCAGGCTACTTATATATGAGAGCTGTGAAAATCTGCAGAACTGCCGGTGTGCCACCTGCAATCATACAAATATGCCAAACTGAGAATGATCTGGAGAATCTCAGCTTTCATTTTAAAAGTTCCTGGCCATTATGGGTGCAGGGAGAGCCATAAAAAGCACATTGCTAAGCAAAACACATAGTCGAGGAAGGGGCCTCTCATTGAAGCAGCTATTAACCACTTGCTATGGCTCCCTTTATTTGCCTTCCTGGAAATAAAAACGAATTATCCCTCTCCTTCCACTTTTCCTTAAAAAAACAACAGCTTCTAGGAATCTTTGGGTGGAGTCCTTAGATTCATATAATTGTAGAGTTGGAAGGAAGCCCAAGGGTCATCTTGTCTGACCCCCTGCAATGCAGGAATCTTAGCTAAAGCATCCATGACAGATGGACACCCAGCCCCGGTGTTATGTCCTGAGTTGAATAGGATCCAAAATGCAGCAGTCTGATTGGTCCTAGGACAATAGGATTCAGAATGCAGCAGTATGATTAGTCCTAGAACAATGCAGCAGTATGATTGGTCTGGAGGAGCCACCCAATCCAGCTCCAGGTGGAAGTGAATCCAAAACCTGATTGGCCTACAGGAGAATCCCGGAATTAGCCAATCACGTGCAGCCCATCGTGTAAATAATGTATATAAAGCAGATATTTTGGGGGAACATTCATTTCTCCTCACCACTATGAGCTGAATAAAGAGCATGAAATCCACTCATGACTCCGAGTATATTTCACCCTGCTTAAAAACCTCAGAGGAATGAGGTCCACAACCTCCAATGTTGAATGGCTCTTACTGTCAGAAAGCTATTCCTGATGTTTAGTTGGAATCTTCTTTCTTGTATCTTGAAGCCATTGGTTCAAGTCCTACCCTCCAGATCAGGAGAAAACCAGCTTGCTCCATCCTCCATGGGACAAAGTATGCCAGAGGGAGAGGCCAAGTGGTCAGAGACCATTTTGACCAGAGAAGTGGTAGAGCAGCAAAAGGGCTAGGAACATAGGAAGCTGACTTATTAGTTCATCTAGCTCCTTGGGGTTTCTCTCGGCCCTTTCTGGAAATGTTGGGGGCTGAATCAGCAACAGGCATGCCAATCAGATGCTCAACCACTGAGCTACGAACCCTTCCCCAAGTGTTCCCTTTCTCTTCTTTCTTTTCTGATCCCCCTTCCCCTTCCAAAGGTACTTTCCCATGGAGAACACAGCCACAAAGCATATGCTGCACATGTCAACTTGGATAGCTCAGTTGGTTAGAGGGTGGTGGTGATAATGCCAAGGCTGCAGGTTTGATCCCCACCTGGGATAGCTGCATATTCCTGCCTTGCAGGGGATTGGACTACATGATCCTCAGGGTCCCTTCCCACTCTGTATTTGCAAGTGATGTGTCGTTAGGGCCTTATTTTTGGTGCAAAGCAAATGTTTGGCTAAAGCTGGAATGCATCACTTTAGCGAACAGGTGCTTCTGCTGGATTTTACAGGGAGCGTTTCATGCATCATGCTGATAAAATTAATGCTAATAACGGAGTCTCAAGCTCGCATAAGATAAATTTAGCTATAATAGAAAAATGGAAACCCCATATTCAGAGGCAGTATACTGGGTGCTGGAGCAGGCCACAAAGAAAGTTGTTTTATGCTCTGCTTTTAGGGTTCATTGATGGATCGTCTAATATAACATGGCTCTTATTATGTCCTTATTGAAACGCTGTGAACATGTAGATTTTAGCCAGGATTTGTTCATCATTAGTAACTTAATCTGTGAGAAACAAAGCAGAAAAGAATATAGTATCAGCTTCCCACTCGTGTTAAGCCATCAGTGCAAGACCAATGAAACTCAGTCAAGAACTGAAAATCAATACAAGCATATTACCAACTTACCGGCTGAAAGGGAATAGATTTTCTCAGGTAAAAGCTGCACACAGTTGGTAAGATCAGACAGTGTCTGGCCTTAAAGAGCAATAATGCTCCTTATAGCCTTTCCAGGTGATTCATGCTCTACTGATGGACAATCTTGCTGCCCACCCAAGTCGCATTTAGCAGGAGCACCATCACAGGAATGCCAGAGGACAGAGCAGGGAGGCAGGGAGGAATAAAAGTACCAAGGAAGGAGAGGGAATGCATTGCTTCCCCCTCTGTATGCATCCTAGATCCATGTGGTTTCATACTGATGCAGATATATACTTTAAAATCATAGAACTATAGAGCTCAAACGTACCCCCAAGGGCCATCTAGTCCAACCCCCCGCAATGCAGGAATTTTTTGCTCAATGTGGGGCTCGAACCTACAACCCTGAAATTTAGGAGTCTCATGCTCTACCAACTGAACTGTCTCTGCAGAACCTCCAGAGATCCCCATTATGCTTGTGCAAAGAGGTAGAGGAAGGAGCTGTTTCAATTTCGTTGTGTATTAGCATCACCTCCAGTCCCACCTGCACATGGACACAACGCTCCATCAACTCAAAAGGTTCATGTGCCAATCAGCAAAATTTCAAACATTAACCTTTTCTGAAAGGCTTTGCAGTGACCATGTATTACAATATATGCCAGGCTGCTAGGAGGGAATTTGACCACATGCATTTGTTCCTCCTTTTAAAAAGTACTTGCAGCAATTTGATACACAAACAACAACAACAACAACAACAACAACACTGTACTATTTCAGTATTGAGTATATTTAAGAACCTTGCTGCAGGTCTTGGCCCTCTATCCAAGCCTGCTCCTAAAAAAAACTTCAACAAGTGAAAAATGCAGATGCCCGCTTTACAGCAGGAACTTGCAGCACAAGAATGTCCTTATACGAATCTTTAGTGCTGCTGCTTTTTGGAACAATGTGTACCATTCTGATCAACCCATCTCAAAAAGGATAGCATAGAAAAATGCAAGCAAAGGATCAAAGGTGTGGAGCAGCTCCCCTACAAGGAAAGGCATTCAGCTTTTAGTCAGTTTTGGGGAGGGGGGGGGACAGGGAAAGATAGAAGTTGTATGCAAGCTGTCTTTCAAGAAAGCATCTCTTTCTTTACTGATCTTTTTTTTATATAATAATTTTTATTAATTTTCCAATTTTAAAACAAAGCAACAACAACAACATAAAAGCATCAACCAATACAAACAAACACACAAATATAGATTCTTAACCTCCTTTTCATAAGCCTCCTTTCTCGGACTTCCCCATACCTCACCCTTTTTGCATCCTTATTTTACAGTTTTTCAGCAACCCTTTTAGCCAATTAAATTTAAATTTATTAAATTTCTCAATTTCACCTTAAGTCATCAAACATTTTCAGCTGTAATTCTGCATCTTCCTTCCCCTTGACATTTTAACACTGATCAATATTGTAACAGTTCTTAAGGTAAGCTTTAAACTTCTTCCAGTCTTCCTCCACCGTCTCTTTCTCTTGGTCACGGATTCTGCCAGTCATTTCTGCCAATCCCATAAAGTCAATCACTTTCATCTGCCATTCTTCCAGTGTGGGGAGTTCTTGTGTCTTCCAATACTTTGCTAGAAGGATCCTTGCTGCTGTAGTGGCGTACATAAAAAAAGTCCTATCCTTCCTTGACACCAATTGGCCGACCATGCCCAAGAGAAATGCCTCTGGTTTCTTGTGAAAAGTACATTTAAGTACCTTCTTAATTTCATTATAAATCATTTCCCAGAAGGCTTTAATCTTTGGGCAGGTCCACCAAAGGTGAAAGAAGGTACCTTCAGTTTCATTACATTTCCAACATTTATTATTGGGCAGATGATAAATCTTCGCAAGCTTAACTGGGGTCATGTACCACCTGTAAATCATTTTCATAATATTTTCTCTTAGGGCATTACATGCCGTGAATTTAATACTGGTGGTCCATAACTGTTCCCAGTCAGCAAACATAATGTCATGTCCAACGTCCTGTGCCCATTTAATCATAGCTGATTTAACTGTCTCATCTATTGTATTCCACTTCAGCAACAAATTGTACATTCTTGATACATTCTTAGTATTGGGTTCTAGCAATTCTGTTTCCAATTTCGATTTCTCCACCTGGAAGCCAATTTTCCTGTCTTGTTTAAAAGTTTCCATCTTTCTAATCTTTGAAAGATGGAAACTTTTAAACAAGACAGGAAAATTGGTTAAAAGATTGGATAAAACTGGAGAATAGAGATCTACTGGATTTAGAAGGCTTTAATAATTGGTACGGATGGCATTCGTACCTTTGGTATGGGAAAGTGAAGGTCCACAAGAGCTTTCTAAATCATATTTTTAGAGGACCTTTATACCAATCATGGGAAAGGAATAAAAATCTCCTTGAAAGAAAGACCCCATAGTGGATCTCACCAATTGAGGCTTTAACGGTGAAGAAAACAAACATGGAGGAAAAAAACGCCACCTATGAGGAAATGTTAAGAAAAACAGACCAAGGGCCAAGACTTAGACCTTATGAAGAGATAAAAAATCTATTCACTGGGTGGTTGCAATACCACCAGGTGAATGATTTGCTAAAAGAGGACAAGAAGAAGTTGGGTTTTGATGACAAAAAATCAAAATTCAATGTAGAAGTAATAGAAGGTAAAAACAAAACCCTATCTAGAATCTATGACATACTTTTAGAGTGGTATACAAAGGACGAGGAGGTGAAGGAGGCAATGATTAAATGGGCAATTGACTTTGGTTATAATATCGATTTTGAAAGGTGGCTGGAAGTGTGGAATTGTAATATAAAGTTTACAGCATGTATGTCTCTGAGAGAAAATGTTTGGAAGATGCTATATAGGTGGTACCACACCCCTGTGAAGTTGGCCAAAATGTATAGACTAAAAGATAAGAAATGCTGGAAATGTGGGGAGGTGGAGGGTGACCTATATCATCTATGGTGGACATGCAAAAAGGTGAAAGGCTTTTGGGAATCGGTTTACAATGAGCTTAAAAGAATATTTAAATACACTTTTCCCAAAAGACCCGAAGCCTTTTTGCTGGGAATGACGGGTAAAGATATTAAGAAAGAAGATAGAACGATATTCCTCTATGCCACCACAGCAGCGAAAATTTTATTGGCACAATATTGGAAAGTGGAAACTATCCCCAATATAAATGATTGGCAAATTAAAATGATAAATTATGCTGAGCTTGATAAATTAACAGGTAAATTAAGAGACCACGATCAACAGAAATCTCTGAAAAATTGGAGTAAATACTGGAACTATATTGGAATAAATGCTTAATGTGATTGGCGGGGTCAGAACAATACTACCAGCGTGTGAATTTAGGCCTATAGATTAAAAATCAAATACGTAATGGAAGCAGATATTCGATACTTACCAAAAGGATGGAAGGAAGTCCAGGAGGTGGTTTTTGTGTGTGTGTGTTTTTTGTTTTTGTTTTAATCATTTACTGTTTTGTGAAACAGCCAGATTAATCTATCTTTGTATAGTTAGAGAGAGGAAAAAGTTGGCTTGTATATCTTGACGCTTTTTTTTTTTTGTTATAATTTTTTCTTTTGTATCTGTTTGTATGTTTGTTATGTGTATAACCTCAATAAAAATGTATTTGGGAAAAAAAATAAAAGTTTCCATCTTTCTTTACTGATCTTATCACTGAGGAATCCCAGGGCTCTCCAGAGCATGCTAAACAGTTGCTAAACAGTTGCCCTTATTCTCCAGGTAAATGTAAATACTACAATGTTAATAACATTCAGATAACCAATATATCTGGACCAGTTGTAAACCAATGACACAAGAAAAAGGCAGGTTGCATATCCATATCCCATTACCAAATCCCCTAAGCTACCTAGGCTGGGTTTATGTTAGAAGCAATGCCATCTGTTGCAGAAGCTTCTTGACTTTCCAAAAGTATTACAGGCACAAAGAGAGGCAGCTCCTAACCTAACATTAAATATCAGTCTCTTATCAAATTGAAGCTCCTGCCTTTCAAGATCCTAGGAAAGGCTGTGGCAGAAAAACGAAAGGCTATATCCTGGCAGTAATATGCTGAAGCCCAGGGGTGGAGAACATTTCTCTCATGGATGATATGGGGGGGGGGCACACCCTAGCTGTGGGCAGGGCCAGTGAAAGCTGTGGGAGTGTTTCGATCTTGCTGTGGGTGGTGCTAGAACCAAACATGGGCATTATTCTTTTTCTCTGTCTCTTCCTGCTGCCTGCCATTCATCTCTTCCTGACATTTTCTTAATTCCTTCTCCCCTTCCATGCAATTTGCATGAAATTAGGCCAAGGACAGTATTTTGCACTCAGACTTGTCCAACCTAGCTGTAACCAATTTATGCACTTCCTAAAAGGGGTTTGGCTTAGGAGAATTCAGGTCATGTGGCTCAAGGGGAAAAAATTCAGGTCACCTTAATGGGAGTGTTTGGCACCCTCAGTCCTGGGCTAACTATGGCCAGGCTGTCCAGAAGAGGCTTTAGTTGCTTCACTGGCCCTAGTTGGTGGTAAGGTAAAAGGTAAAAGGTAAAGAACCCCTGGATGGTTAAGTCCAGTCAAGGGCGACGATGGGGTTGTGGTGCTCATCTCGCTTTCAGGCCAAGGGAGCCGGTGTTTGTCCACAGACAACTTTCTGGGTCATGTGGCCAGGATGACTAAACAGCTTCTGATGCAACAGAACACCATGATGGAAACCAGAGCACACGGAAACGCCGTGAGCCACCAAAGACTGGGCTGTATCTAATAGCACCCCCAGACTATGAACATAGACTTGCAGGGGGAGGACATGCCCATCAACTGCAAGTCACACATCATTTTCCTGGCATACCTAGACCATCTACCAGCAGACTCTCCTTCTCATTAGAATGGACCTCCAGTAGTCAATTATCTATAGTAAATTTACAAATTTAGCACTGCTGATGTTTTGCCTGAATTCTGTAAAAATGCAGTAAAAAAGAGAAATAGAGTAGGGTATCATTAGTGTAACGATGAGCCCACACTCCAACACTCTAGAGCAGTGTTTCCCAACCTTGTGCCTCCAGCTGTTTTTGGACTACAATTCCCATCATCCCTTGCCACTAGTCTTGCTAGTCAGGGATGATGGGAGTTGTAGTTCAAAAACAGCTGGAGGCACAAGGCTGGGAAACACTGCTCTAGAGGACCTCACACAAATGTTTCATGAAGATGCTAAACAGCATGGGGAATGAGATAGAGCCTTGAGGCTCACCATAGCATGGGCAGAACAATAATAGTCCCCCAGCACCACCTTGTGGAAACAGCCACCTACATAGGCATGGAACCACCACTGAAGCACAGTGCCCCCAATTTGACCACACATTTTATCAAGAACGAGTATCAAGGTTGATTGCTTCGGAAACTGCTGAGAGGACCAGGAGAATGATCATGGTTGGGCTCCCCTGTCCTTCTCTCAGTGCTGGTCATCATCTGCACAATCAAAGTTGTTTGAAGAGCCAGAATCTGGACTGCAAACCAGATTGAAATGAATCCACATAGCTAACAGTCTCATAACAGTGTCATCAAATAGCATCTGGAGTTCTGCAGCAGCCGCTCATTTAAGCATCTTGCCTGTGCATCTTTAAAACAAGCGTTTCCACACAGAGCAGAAAGTTGTCTGTCCCCCCTTCAAAATGAATATCAGTCATCCTAGGGACTTCTAATTCAAGTTTAACATTTAAAATAACTGTATCCTACATAACTAAGGTAGCTCTTTGGATTGGAGCCATCTAGTCGGTTCAGCATCCTTTCCACTCTGCTTGATGAAGCGTTTTGTAAAAGTTGCATACACAGCCTAAGGAGCTGCAGCTTTTCCTTACTTTTGTGTCTCCTATCCTTTAGGCACTAACATATTTCATACTGAGAGCCTTCAAAGGAGTCTTTGCTATCCTTAGAATTCTTTTCAGCTGAAGAAGCCTAAGTAATTTGGATTCTCGAGGTGCTGCTCACAAAGCCTTAAAAGGTGAAATCTCAGCCTTGCAATACCTGCCAGAAAAGGACTACATCAAATAAACAAAAAACAACAAGGAAAGCCTCCAGCTTTCAGGGAAGGCTTTAAGGCTTTAAGTCCCCAAGCGTTTCACCATAATATATCCTTGTTTCTGTCATCTCCCACAATAAAGGACAAAGTTAAGAGTAATGCTATCATCAATATTACCTCAAGAACAAAACCTAAAAGTCTTTTTAGTATCATCTACCCTATTAAAACACACAAAAAAGGTGGAATTGTAATGGAGAGGGGAAGCATTTGTTTCTGAATATATAGTAATATATAGGGACGCAGGTGGCGCTGTGGGTTAAAGCCTCAACGCCTAGGGCTTGCCGATCGAAAGGTCGGCGGTTCGAATCCCTGCGGCGGGGTGCGCTCCCGCTGCTCGGTCCCAGCGCCTGCCAACCTAGCAGTTCGAAAGCACCTCCGGGTGCAAGTAGATAAATAGGGACCGCTTACCAGCGGGAAGGTAAACGGCGTTTCCGTGTGCGGCTCTGGCTCTGGCTCTGGCCAGAGCAGCGATGTCACGCTGGCCACGTGACCCGGAAGTGTCTCCGGACAGCGCTGGCCCCTGGCCTCTTAAGTGAGATGGGCGCACAACCCCAGAGTCTGTCAAGACTGGCCCGTACGGGCAGGGGTACCTTTACCTTTACCTATATAGTAACTGAAAATCTGTAGTAATTTTTTAGACCACTTAAAAAGTGTTTTTCCTATATTGCAACAGAGTAGTACCCAATTTTTCTATAGCAGAGCTGTGCTTTATATGTACAGTGGTACCTCTGGTTGTGAACGGGATCCGTTCTGGAGGCCTGTTTACAACATGAAAAGAGCGCAACCCGCAGCGGCACGTCTATGCATGCGCAAGTTGCGATTCACTGCTTCTGCGTATGCATGTGACGTCATTTTGCGCTTCTGCGCATGCACGAGCAGCGAACCCCAGAAGTAACCCTTTCCGGTACTTCTGGGTCACCGCAGGACATAACCTGAAAGAACGTAACATGAAGCAGACGTAACATGAGGTATGACTGTAGTGGGTCCCAGGTTCAGACCTCTAACATTTCTGGTTAAAACAAGGAATCATTAAGGGGTGACGAGAAAGACACTAAACCTTTAAAGTACAATCAATGCACATTTCCCCCCTCAAAGAATTCTGGACACTGTAGCTTACCCCTCACAGAGTTACGATTCCCATAAACCCTTAACACGCTACGCTGGACAAAACTCTTTGGGGGTGGAAATGTGTTTTGAATGTGCTCAGTGGCAGATTTGTTGTCTGTGGGACCCTGTGCACAGCCATTTGGGTGGGTGGGGGCCTCTATTCATTCACCTACCATATTTGCTCTGTATGCTATTTGCTCTGTAAACATGGCTATGTCAAAATTAGTAGGGTATGAGGAGATTATAATAACGTATCTGCCCTTGCATTCCTCAAACAGCCTGGGAACAAACAATCCCAACTGTGGGCATGGCAGGAAGAAGAGGTGATGGTAATAATTATGCCTCTGAACTGGATCCCCCATGTCAAAAACAAACAAACAGACAAACAAAACCTTGAGAGAAAAAATAAGAAAAACCATAATAATCATCAATGTCATGCACCTGCACTTCCACACCTGCAAACAACTTGGAAACAATCTGGGAAATGGCAGTCATAATGAAGATGCCATTGCACTGGGCTCCCCACCTTCAAAAATAAAACCCAACAACTTGGGAACAATCAGGAAAAAGAAGATGATGAAGGTGAGGATGCTTTTACACCAGGCTCCTCCCCAACAGCTTTTTAACAATCTCTGTGGTATGGCATGCAGCTGAATCAGGAAAGAGCTGTGATATCTTCCCCACAACCTCATATTCCATTGAGGCTCCGCTCAAGTAGCTGCCTGCTCTATGTGCTGGCAGGCAGTAAAACAAATGCAGCAGCAGCAGAGGAAGAGGAAGAGGAAGAGGAAGATTCCCATGTTTCTTCCTATACTCCCCAACACCATTTTCACATGACTGGCAGGCAGCAAAATGAGAAACAGGTGATTTGCATGCTTTCCCCGTCCCATCCCATCACACACAATAACAGCAGCAGCAGCAGCAACAACAACAACATGCCTGCTTGCCTACTGCTCCATGTGGCTGACAGGCAGCAAAACGAAACAACCAGAGCAGGAAACGGGTGGATTCTTTGGGGCAACAACACAACAACAGGCCTTTTCTGAGGTGGCTCCCCACTTGTGGAATTGTCCCCCTAGGGAAACTCACCTGGTGCCTTTCTTACATATCTTTAGGCACTGGGCAAAAATCTTCTCTTCACAAGCCTTTGGTTGCTTAAACAATTTAAGGCCTTTTAAACTGAGGGGGTTATTGTTTGTTCGTTATATGGTACAGTGGTACCTCAGGTTAAGTACTTAATTCGTTCCGGAGGTCCGTACTTAACCTGAAACTGTTCTTAACCTGAAGCACCACTTTAGCTAATGGGGCCTCCTGCTGCCGCCGCGCCGCCGGAGCACGATTTCTGTTCTCATCCTGAAGCAAAGTTCTTAACCTGAAGCACTATTTCTGGGTTAGTGGAGTCTGTAACCTGAAGCGTATGTAACCTGAAGCGTATGTAACCCGAGGTACCACTGTATGTATTTTATTGGCTGAAGGGCAGTATAGAAATGTAATAAATAACAATAATAATAATAATGTTAACAATGAATACTAATAACATGGGAGGGGGGACACTTTAGCTGACTGGGGATGGGGAATCTTTTTCAGCCTCAAGGCTGCATTCCCTTCTGGGCAACCTTCCACAGGCCCCATGCAAGTGGTGGGTGTGGCCAGGGGGAAGTAGGCGGAGCAAAGAATGCACATTTTATCTTTATACACTAGGCTAGTTTCTACATACAGGGACACTCTAGGAAAGCATTACTGGTTATCTAGGACACATTCGAGCCAGGCAAAAACACTCAAGGAGGGCCAATAGAGTGTGTCCTTGAGAGAGATGGTACGGCCTGGGAAGAGCCCTGAGATCCTGCTAGAGAAGGTGGGGAGGCTGCGTTCAGCTCCCAGGACTGAGGCTCCCCACTCCTTAAGTAGACAACATGGGGTTAGATGGAGAAACAGTCTGACCTGCCAAATGGGCCTCTAATCTAATTTAGGCAATTGAGTATGAGAAATGAAAGGGGAAATAAAGTAATAAATTGGAAGGAAGAGAAGACCAAAAACAATCAGGCGTGGGCTGGCTGAAATAAATGACTCCACAGTTGCTTTCAGAAAGAGGAAGGGGATCAACTGAACAAATATCAGAAGGTAAAAGAATAAATACCAAGAGAAAAAGCATGACGATGCAAAACCGAAAAGCACACTTTGACAAAGAACCAAGAAGCAGAAGAATACAAAGGGCAAGGAGGAAAATGCAGGCAAGCCAAGAGGAGAGTTGGAGGCAGGATCTAAGCTTTGTTCAGTATTGGCCGGTCCCCAGGGTCTCAGGCAGAGGCCCTTCCTCAAACAGAATAGATTTTCAAGAGCACTTTGTGATATGGATTTGTTGTAAGATGTTTGTTACATTTGTTATAAAAAGGCCCCATAAATGCTGCTTGGCGGAGTCTTAGTTCTTTAGGGAGTGATCCCCCTGAGTCTATTCGCTGTACAGCTGAAATAAAGAATCTTGGACTCTCTCCTCCTGTCTCTTGAGTCTGATTGGCTGGACCCAGGAAGAGCAAGGGTTCTCCTGCTACACCAGCACAGATCAGCTGGACAGAGGGGAGATGATCTGAGGGTCACAGGCTGCCCATATGTGCTTTCAAGCCCAACCCATCCATGAGGCAAGGTTAGGTGACTGCCTTGGGCAGGAGGCTTCACAGAGGTAGCAGACCCCAATGTAGATCTTTATTCCATCCTTGTTGCTGATGTAGATCTTCACATACCCCTTCTTCTCTGGCGGGGAAGGGGTTGCATCATTTTGTGATTCACCTCAGGTGCCAACATGTCTTGGGTTAGCCCTGTGTGCTCTGAAGTACTTTCAGGGACTGCCAGTTTTCTATATAATCCTGGGGAAGGGTACCCCTCTCTCATGCATTGGGTTTTTCATCCCCCACTAAAAAAGTCAGTGTTTGAGAGCAATGCCCATGCCATGAAATCCCAATTCCTCTTCAAAAGAATTTAGAAGTGATTAGAGATAGGGGAGCCATTTGCCAAGATGTCTACTTCAGCAGAACTAAAAGCTAGCAGGCAATAATGGTTGTTTGTCATTGTTTGATTTGCTTAATGAATGAGCATTTGTTTTAGCTCTGAAAAGAGGGGAAAGGCTTATTTAGGCATATTAACTTCAGGAAGAAATTGTCACTGCTGCTGAGATCCTAACCACATGCAGGGAGTAGATGTGCAATAATTAATATTGGAACACTCTGCAAATCACCTTCCAGATTCCTCCGAACTCTCCTGCTGGGTCAAATGCTGTGAAGCCCACAGAGGTGAAATTGCACCATGGTTTACTGCTGCCACTCTTCCAGCTGTGCCACCTCCAGTATACCACAGGGGGGTTTTAAAGGAACGAATCAGGAAAACAAATCCCTCTTTTTCTTTCACTGGGATTTGCATGCTGACATTTCTTCAGGATTTCTGAAAAGCTCTCCCACACAAGGGGCTGTGCTTTAGATCTCACGGTGTGCAGAGGGAACACAGAAAGTGGGCAGGAGGGTGTAAAAAGATGTTTGTTTCCATCTCCTCCCAAGCCTAGCCTAGTTCCCAAAGAGTACATCTGTTGCGTTGCTCTGGTCTCCCTTATATAGCAAGAGTTGTTATTTCTGAAATCTGCTGCAATTCTAGTCAAATAGCTAAGGAGTGTGATTGTACTGGTTTATTGCCCTTAGCCAGGACTGTGCTTATGCTGTGATGTAGAGGGAGCATGGAAAAACCATTGTGATATTAGAATGTGGAATTCAGCTTCCTGTGAATTTCAACTTTCTTTCTTTTTTTAAAAAAAGGAAGTTTAGAGACATCGTGGTGGCAGATAAGTGCTTAGAAACATCTAGCCCATTCTTGTTGAATAAGGTCAATAATTGGAGGTAGAATACTGATACCAGGCAAGTGCCTTCCCTGTGTTATTTTCAGCACTTGCTAAAAACATACTTATTTAGACAAACCTACCTAGATGTTGGGAGGGACACGGGTGGCGCTGTGGGTTAAACCACTGAGCCTAGGACTTGCCGATCAGAAGGTTGGCAGTTCTAATCCCTGCGATGGGGTAAGCTCCCATTGCTTGGTCTCAGCTCCTGCCAACCTAGCAGTTCGAAAGCACATCAAAGTGCAAGTAGATAAATAGGTACCGCTCCGGCGGGAAGGTAAACGGCGTTTCCGTGCGCTGCTCTGGTTCGCCAGAAGCGGTTTAGTCATGCTGGCCACATGACCCGGAAGCTGTACGCCGGCTCCCTCGGCCAATAAAGCGAGATGAGCGCCGCAACCCCAGAGTCGGTCACGACTGGACCTAATGGTCAGGGGTCCCTTTACCCTTTACCTTTACCTAGATGTTTAGGAAGTTTGTATGAGTTTTAATTTGTTTATTCTATTGTGGTTTTAACTTTCTGTATGCTTTAAATTATGGCTGTAATTTTTTAGTGATAACTTTATTGTTTTATCCTTTTTGTAAACCGCTTTGTGGGGTTTTTTCCTGCAATCAAGTGGTATATAAATTTTTATTAACTAATAAATAAATAGGTTTCAACATCCTGCAGAACTCATTTTTACTCCCCTTGTTTGGCCGATTCACAGCAATGCAGAACTATGCAAAGGAAGGTAAAATGTCTACTTTGCATGAATGATAGAATTGCACAATTTAACTCTCCTTGGCGCAGCTTTTGAATTTTGAAGCTGTACTTCTGGGCATGTTGCAGAATTCCCAGTCACATATCATCCACCAAAATGCCTGGGTGAATGTGGAACATATTTTCTTGCCTCTTGTCTCTAAAAGATAGTATATGGTAATTTACTATCTCTGGAGCAGGAATTCCCATGATGGGGTACACCACTGTCAAAAAGGCCCCAGCCCATCCAGCCCCAGAAGACAGGGGTCCCCAGAGCAGAAGAGTCTTCCTGAGAATTGTTAGGCTTTCATTTAAAAACAGCAGCAGCAGCAGCAGCAGCAGCAGCAGCAGCAGCAGCAGCAATGGGATTATTGAGTTCATTCTCCTTGTGCAACAGTACTATAGCCAGAAAGGAGTTGCTTGGCAGTATGTGACATTTAGTTAAACTTTCTGATCACTCTTAAGATGGAAAACCCCACCAATGTTCCCAGAAAAATTCCAGAACTATAAATCACTCCCCTATATAGGCAGCCCTTTAACACAATTAAATCTTGCAGTATATTTCTTGACTTTAACCCAGTAAGCCTGCCAGAGAACAATAGTGGCACTCCTTGCTTCTATGCCAAGGTCATTGATCTTTGAGATGAGTGGAATGAGCAGACACAAGTCATACTTCTAATCATATGGAGGCACTGGAAAGAGAAAATAGCCAGGTACAAATGGATACTTACCTGCCCAAGCCAGCAAAATGGGAAGTGAGGAAGCCAGCAGGTTCAGACCTGCCTTGCAGCACATGGTACTATTGATTTGGGACCAAGGAGCATACTAGGATACTCCAACCAATAGACTTCCATTACCTTAAGACTATGGCACAACAGAGAATGGACACTTAACACCTTGAAACGTGATCATCACTGCTTCCAAGGTGGAGATTGCAGGCTAAGACCCTGCCAGGTGCTATCAGATTACACACATCAGCTATATAGAGCCCCTAGCTCTATTTGCTTGGTGTTTTTATTATTATTATTTTATTATTCAAAGTTATAACAAAACATAGTTCCCAAAAACATATCCTTATTCCCTCCCCATTTTTCCTCCCCCCTCCCCCCACAAAACTCATCCCCCACCCCACCCCCCCGACTTCCCTCAGTTCCAGTCTTTGGTTTCTCCAATAATGCTATTTTCTGCATGTTACAGAGTTGTATAGATCCTCCAACTGTTTAGCTAATTATTATCAGTAAAAAATAATAATTGTGGATGTTTATTCAAAACCTGCCAAGGAGTCCAGTTCGCTTTGCTGCGTCTTCAAATACTTTGTGAAAGGTTCCCATTCATCCTTAAAGTCACAGTTATCCTTGTCCCGTAGCTTATGAGTCAATTTTGCCAGTTCTGCATAATCCATCAATTTTTCTTGCCATAATTCTTTAGTTGGGATTTCTTCAGTCTTCCATCCTTGTGCTATCAGAACTCTCGCGGCCGTTGTCACATACATGAAGATGTTTTTCAACTTTTTTGGCAGGTCTTTCCCTACGATCCCCAACAAAAATGCCTCGGGTTTTTTAACAAATGTTAGATGGAACATTTTCTTCAGTTCATTGTATATCATTTCCCAAAATTTTTAAATTACCTTACAATCCCACCACATATGCTAAAATGTTCCCTCCTTTTCCTTACACTTCCAACATATGTTTGAACTAGTTTTGTACATTTTCCCTAACTGCACTGGTGTTGTGTACCATCTGTACATCATCTTCATGTAATTCTCCTTCAGTAGGGAACAGTCTGTAAATTTTAAGTCAGTTTTCCATAATTTAACCCAATCCTCCATCATGATGTTGTGACCTACATCTTGTGCCCATTTAATCATAACTGATTTTACCTCTTCATCTTTCGTCTCCCATTCTAATAGTATGCTATATGCGGCCTTCAGTGGTTTCACTTTCCCTTCAATCACTTCTGTTTGAAACCTAGATCTAGTATAACTAAATCCTTTCTTACAGTCTTCTTTATATGTTTCATGTAGTTGTTGATAATGCAACCAACTCTGAAAGTGGTCTTTGATCTCATCATAATCTCTTAATTTCCATTTTCCATCATGTTCCTTTAATAAATCAGCATATGTGAGCCATTTTCCTTTCTTTCCAAGTAGTTTGAGCAGTAATGCTTCATGTGGTGAAAGCCACCACGGAGTCTTTTGTTCCAATAAGTCTTTATATCTCTCCCATACTCTCATTAATGATTTCCTGATTATCTGGTTGTAAAAGCTTCTATGAATCTTCCCTTTCCCGTACCATAAATATGCATGCCAACCAAATCTGTTGTCATGACCTTCTAGTTCTAGTGCCTCTTGCTTGTGCAATCTCATCCAGTCCCTGATCTATACCAAACAAGCAGATTCGTAATACAATTTAAGGTCTGTGAGGGCAAACCCGCCTCTATCTTTTACATCTGTAAGTATTTTATGTTTTATCCTTGGCCTCCCCCCCCCCCCCCCGATAAATCTTAAAATCTCTTTCTGCCATTTTTTAAAGCATTCATCTTTCAGGATGACTGGTATTAATTGAAAAAGAAATAGCATTTTTGGCAACACATTCATTTTAATCGCTGATATTTTTCCTAACATTGAGAGATTCATTCTGCTCCATATTTCTAAATTTCTTTTTACCTCAAGCCAAATTTTTTCATGGTTATTTTTAAATAGGTTTATATTTCTTGATGTTAACCAAATCCCTAAATATTTAACCTTTTTATGGACTTCAATCTCAATATTTTGTTCTAATTCAGTTCTTTCTTCTTCCTTCATGTTTTTAACTAATAATTTAGTTTTATTCCTATTTAGCTTAAATCCTGCCACTTCCCCAAAATTCTGATTTTTTTCTATTACTTTAGGGAGTGAAGTTTTAGGTTCTTCCACTGTTATCACTAGGTCATCTGCATACGCTTTTAACTTAAATTCACTTTTCCCAGCTTTTACACCTGTAATCTCCTTATTTGCTCTTATGTTTTTGGCATGTACTTCCAAGACCAGAATAAACAATAATGGTGATAATGGGCATCCTTGTCTTGTTCCTTTTTGGATCTTACAGTCATCCGTTATCACCTGATTTATAATTAGTTTGGCTTTTTGTTCTGAATAGATTGCTGCTATTGCTTTTAAAAACTTGGGACCACTTCTAATTTGTTCTAACAGCTTTATCATGAACTTCCAAGAAACATTATCGAAGGCTTTTTCAGTGTCTATAAACATCATTGCCACTTTCTTTTCATTTTTAGCCTCCAAATATTCTATTATATTCAAAATATTCCTTATATTCTCCTTCATTTGTCTTCCTGGTAGGAACCCGGCTTGATCTTGATGTATATATTCATTTAATATTTTTTTAATTCTGTTAGCTAGGATATTTGCAAATAATTTGTAATCATTATTTAACAAGGAAATAGGCCTATCGTTTTTAATTTGCAGCAAATCTGCGTCTTGTTTTGGAATTACTGTTATATAGGCCTGTTTCCATGTTTCTGGGATTTCACCTGTGTTCAGTATTTCATTCATGACATCTTTCAATGGGTTCATTAATTGTTCATTTAATATCTTATAATATTTTGCCGTAAAACCATCCGGGCCTGGAGACTTGCCATTTTTAGAGCTTTCTGAGTTGTACAGACAAGGGAAAGAAAAAACATTTAAGATAGAAGAGTACATCAGAAATAGCAATATGCCATATTTAAAAGAAGAACAAAGGAACATCCTTAACTCCCAGATAACAATACAAGAAATACTTGATGCAATAAAAAGCTCTATTTGCTTGGTCAGAATACACCAAGTGTATGGTTTATGTGGGGGAGCAGAACTGCAATAGCAAGCTCCAACCCAAACTATGCACATTTAGTTGGTTGCATGAATAGTACATAGATATGTGTGTCGACTCCGTAAATATGACCAGGGACCTGGCAGGGCCCCATTGTGCAGATCAATCTATCCCTCTAAGTTTGTACTTGTGTAAGGTCTGCTCATGTCATGTGTGGCCAACTAAACAAAGAGAAGTGAGAGGTGGAATCTGCCCCCACAAACCTGCTTCCACCCGCTACACACATTCATTGTTCCCCGAGTACAGGGCTTCTGCAAACACTTCTAGTTGGCTTGCCAGCTCTCGGGATTTAATTTCTAGTGTTCTTCTTAGGGTGTTTGGAAAATTGAGTCTCAAGAGTGAGAAGCTAGAACCAAGGAATGGGCTCTTTCTTTTCTGCTTTCCTTTAGTGTTCTTTATATTTTCTACATCCCACCATGTCTTTCAGGCTCCATCCCTCAGACAGGCTCTTCTAACTGGCCAGCTATGTTACTCGCTGCTTCCACTAAGCACCCCAGGACTCACTGCCAGACTCCATCACTGATCTGCCAGGATGGAAACATGTCTTGTTGGCTATGTCCACGCAGCAGGGTCTGAGTTTTGGGAGACCTGGAATACTTAGGGTGGCTAAAGGGTGATGAGAAGTTAGAAATTTTATTCTAGATTAATTAACAGGATGCCTTTGTTATGTGTTACCTTCTGAACTGGGCTGCCACTGACATTTTTCTTCCATCGTTCTGCATTGGAAAGAGGCACACATTCAGCACAACCCTTGCAGATTCCCATTTTTAGCAGGTTTGCCAGCTTTTTCCTCAAAGCAACCTGTTTCCATGCCCTCAGACTGAGCCTGCAGGGGGAGATAAAGAAATCCTTCCTTGACTTGTAAACAGGGGAGACTTTATATATGGATAAAGGCATTACTCCCTTCCTTAAGGTAAAGGTAAAGGTACCCCTGCCCGTACGGGCCAGTCTTGACAGACTCTGGGGTTGTGCGCCCATCTCACTTAAGAGGCCAGGGGCCAGCGCTGTCCGGAGACACTTCCGGGTCACGTGGCCAGCGTGACAAAGCTGCATCTGGCGAGCCAGAGCTGCACACGGAAACGCTGTTTACCTTCCCGCTGGTAAGCAGTCCCTATTTATCTACTTGCACCCAGAGGTGCTTTCAAACTGCTAGGTTGGCAGGCGCTGGGACCGAGCAGCGGGAGCGCACCCCGCCGCAGGGATTCGAACCGCCGACCTTTCAATCGGCAAGTCCTAGGCGCTGAGGCTTTAACCCACAGCGCCACCTGCGTCCCATACTCCCTTCCTTAGCGGTTGCTAATTTTAGGACAGTGCCATGCAAAGTCATTATAGGTTAGTTGTATGCTAATTTTCTCTCTCTTCCTTATCTCTTTCAGTGTTCTGAGATCTTAGGGGTTTATCCAGCAGGGATGATCTGTTTTTATGGTCAGGCATACCAAAACCTGTAAGAGTGTCAGGAAATCCTAATGCTTCTGCCTGCCTCCCCAGGGATAAGCTTGCCCTGAGGATTAATTCCCCTGCCTGGAGTTTCAAGATTAAGAATCTGTGTTATTCTAATTCACATCCTCAGCAACTTTGCCAAGAAATGATGACTTTTGCCCTGCACAAGGGCAGGAATTTAGACCTTCTGAACCATAGATTCCCAGAAGGCAGCAGTAAATCAGAAATTCTGCCTTCCTCGAAGCCTAACATAATGGCTTTCTGCTAGCTATCTTGGCTCACAGTTATTATTTGTAAAGCTTAACATGGGAGGCTAGTGCACATGGTGAGTTATTACAGAACGGCTGCTGGTGGGTGTAGCTGAACAAGACCTTTTAACACTTTCCATGAACAAGGAAACCATTTCCAGAAGTCCCTTGGAACCTGATCTTTGACAGTGAAAGTCTGTGACCTCCTGTTTCCCATATCATCGGAATAAATTGCACAAGCAGGATCTATTAAAGTCCAAAATGACACGTTGCATGTAGTTTTGAGATTCCATTAAATGGGGACGCGGGCGCACCCCCCACACCACCTCCTGGGGAAAACTTAGCAGCCACAACAGGCTTTGGATTTAGCAGACGACTGGTGGGTGGTACTGCATTGTCATTTCTTTGCAAGCAAGTTGATTTTTTCCCTGAGGACCATATTTTTCTCTCTTGCAGGTAGGGAAGCAGGGGTGGGAGAACAGATCTGAAATCTCAATAATGGCCAATCTGAAGCTTAGGGCTGGCTTTAAGGAGAGAGCATGTGCTCTCAGCCTCCAGGAAACCCGCCCTGCCAGGAGATTCGGGCCTTGCAACACGTTGGGCTGGATGACACGGGGGGGAGGGGGGGGCTTCCAACTCTGCAGTCCTATGAGTCTATGATTCTCTTAGCACAGCTATAAACATGATCCAGGAGAGTAAAGTGGGTGCTGGAGTAGGTGACAGTGTTATCTGAGTGTGTGCAGAGGGCAGCTCAGCGAAAGACGAACATTTTGGGGGCTACACTCTTACTTGAGTCACCCAATTTGTATGGAAGCACAGCCCCAAAAGACGTGCATCCCGATTTTCCTCTGTGGCATGTTGGAGGGTATATCATTTACATCATCGAACATAATAACACAAGAGTGTTGCTGGTTTTGGTCCAAGGCCCCTCAAGTCCAGCATTCTGTTCTTACATAGCCAACCAGATGTCCATGGGAAGCCCAGAAACAGGAAACAAGAGCACTCTTCCCTGTTGTGATTCCCACCAGCTGATATTCAGAGGCACAAAACTGCCACCCCACAGAGCCAGAGGCTCCTCATGAAGTGGTGCCTAGTACAGAGAGGACATTTCCAGATCCTGTGAGGCCAGCATGCATGGAGTCTTCTGGCTTTGCGAGAACAAATTTACCTTCAACGATCTGTAGCATTATACATCATAAAAGCAATCAATAGCATATTCTCCTTCAGAATGCTAATATTCTTTGGCTGCTTCTGCAAGCAAAGCTAAAGGCTTCAACTTCCCGTACAGTAACCTGATAATACACAATGTTAATTTCTACAATAATAATTGTAATTGCAATTATAAAGCAACAGCAACTTTAATGTCACTATGGCTGCAATATATACCAAATTATTTGGAAATAAGCCCCAGCGAACTCAATGGGATTTGCTTCTGATGTACAGGACTGCACTCTATATACTGTAAATATTTGCTTAAAATTCTATGATAGTATTTGCAAAAATGGGACGCGGGTGGCGCTGTGGGTAAAACCTCAGCTGCTAGGACTTGGTCGGCGGTTCGAAGCCCCGCAGCGGGGTGCGCTCCCGTTGTTCGGTCCCAGCTACTGCCCACCTAGCAGTTCGAAAGCACCCCCGGGTGCAAGTAGATAAATACCAGCAGGAAGGTAAACGGCGTTCCGTGTGCTGCGCTGGCTTGCCAGATGCAGCTTGTCACGCTGGCCACGTGACCCGGAAGTGTCTGCGGACAGCGCTGGCTCCCGGCCTATAGAGTGAGATGAGCGCACAACCCTAGGTCTGGCAAGACTGGCCCGTACGAACAGGAGTACCTTTACCTTTACCTTTATTTGCAAAAATAGAATTGGCATATGATAATATATTTTTTAAAAGGGCTTCGGGTTCATATTTTTCATTAGTTGCCACTGGAAAAAATGTCCAAATGTCACACTATTAATTACCAATTTGTAGTTTAATATAGTCTGTTCCAATGTATCAGGCTGCAGCTCTTACTTTCTTGTAGGAAATGCCATTTAAAAAGGATGACCTTTCTGTTTGAGGATAGGTCCAGAAATACGAAACAAGAGGATATTCAAAGATGCCCTGGAAGGTTAATTTAATTTTAGGAAATTGACTAAGAAATATTATTTTTCTAGGGTACAACAATAGTACTACTTTAATTACTATTAATAAATATAAAACATACGCATAGCAATTGAATTATTAGTCTCCTTAGCATTATATACAATGCATCCAAAAATATACAAAACCTGTACAGTATATCTATATTATCAAACAGTGAGACAGATGCAGAAGATTCATTGAGTTCAATGAGACTTACTCCCATGTAAGCAGGTAGAGCACTGCAGCGTGAATAGGCTTTGTTAAATTTAAAAAGCTATTCCCCTTAAAACAAAGGGGTATATTTTGGTTATATTTCTTGGCATTTTCTTCATAGGAGAATCATCACATAGAACCAATAAATTTAATGAACAAAGCAAACAGTAGTTTGAAAAATAAATGTTTTCAAAAAAATTTAGTCTAATTTATCTCCACTCTTTTAAAAACAAAATAAAAAAAATTCCTTCCAGTAGCACCTTAGAGAGCAACTACCGTTAGTTTGTTATTGGTATGAGCTTTCGTGTGTAGGCATACTTCCTCAGATATCTTCTGCATGCACAGGAAAGCTCATCCCAATAACAAACTTAGTTGCTCTCTAAGGTACTACTGGAAGCAGTGGCGTAGCGTGGGGGGTGCAGGGGGGGCCGGCCGCACCGGGCGCAACATCTGGGGGGGGCGCGCTCGCCGCCTCCGGAGTCGCCGAAGAGCCTCGGGCGCAGGCTGTAGCAGAGCCCCATGGCAGCAGCCCAGGCAGCAGCAAGAAGAAGCTGGCAGCGGCGGCAGGTTAGGGGTTAGGGGCGCAAATTACTTGCCTTGCCCCGGGTGCTGACAACCCACGCTACGCCGCTGACTGGAAGGATTTTTTAAATTTTGTTTCGACTACGGCAGACCAACACAGCTACCTACCTGTAACTATGCACTTTTTAAGTAATCTTTTTATTAAGCTTTTATTTATATCAACACAACTTACATAGCCTTAACCCCCCCCACCCCCCACAAAAAAGCAAACTTATGTTGAGGGTGGAGAGACAGGGTGTGGGTCAGCACTTGTTCCCCAAGTTTTTTTAATTTATGGGAGTGTCATAATCAAAATAACTTGGCATTCACCTAGGCATAGAAATCAGCATATGCTTGTCATAGAGATAGCTAAGCAGCACCTGATTTCACTAATGCCAAGTGATGATAGGTCTTCTGTCCCTTTGCCGATGGCTAGACTGAATTTACAGCATTGTAAAACAATATTTTGGGCAATCAACAGGGTGTGACTAATCCATTTCCCCCAGGCGAGGATAAGATTCCATACAGATGGGAAGCATTGTCCATACTATTTTGTCTGCAAGTTTTAGGTCTGTCTCCGGAAACAATCTGATACAGACAATAAATTCTGTCCAGCATTGACACACAACACAAGAGTACAACATAGTTGGCATGTCCACATGCAGTGATAAGCCAAGAACCTTACAGTGCACAGGCCATGTGCTCGGTTTGCTTCAATTTTGGACCTCCTAGTGCAAGGAAGTAAACAAACTAGCTTAGTGTTACTTCTGACCGCAGGATCATGAGTTGGCTTGGGCAGCATTGGTCAACAAAATAGATAATAATAATAATAATAATAATAATAATAATAATAACAACAACAACAATAAATTTTATTTATATCCCGCCCTCCCCAGCCGAAGCCGGGCTCAGGGCGGCTAACAATAATCAAACAATCAAATAATCACACATTCAAAATATTTCATTATAAAAATTAATTAAAATCAAATTAATGGCAACCGATTAAGCAAGATTCTGTGCAGGTTGCCAGAGGAGGGAGTCAGGCTGCACCCTGACCAAAGGCCTGGTGGAACAACTCTGTCTTGCAGGCCCTGCGGAAAGATGTCAGGTCCCGCAGGGCCCTAGTCTACTATGGAGGACTTTTTGGAAGCACTGACAGCAAAAGGACTACATTTAGAACCAGTTTATGTTTCAATTGCAGGAGGTGTCACTAGGAAGTGTCAAGAGGTCCATATGATTCTCTAAAGTAACAAAAGGGGGCAAAAACTACCGTACTTGCTTGTGTATTCATTGCTCAAACATAAGGATTTGATTAACTGCCCATGTGTTTCATAAAAACATGTATGCAACAATGTAGATTTATTTTTATTTTCTTACATTTATATCCACCTTTTCCCCTTCCCTCATGGAACCCAAGGTTCCCAAAATGTCACCCACCCAGGCATTGATCAGACCCAAATCTGGTTAGTTTCAGCAACCTGGTGGCCTCATATGCCCTCTGACTTTATGCCAAAGTATTTCATTTTTTAAATATGCATACAGGTTAAAGTTGTGTTAATGGTGTGGGATATTCTATGTCTCTCGGGTAGGGGTAGAGATGGTAGAAAGTTAGTAAAATTATAAATAAGTTTGAAACTAAGGGTTGTTCACCCTGTCAATGGAGAAAGGTGTTCTCGTATTGCCCAGGCTGGTGTTTCATATGAGAATTCTGACTGAGGATGTAGTCTGGAGACAAGAGAACCTTGGAAAGCAAGAAATTTGGAAAATTAAAGCCTCCTTCTTCGACAGGAAATTGGAATCAATGTAACAAATATATGGGATGTTGTGTGCTCCATCTAAAGGCGATAAAAAGCTTATTGATACGTGCAAAATAGGAATATTTGTAATCGATACATAAATTAAGTGTGGCATCACATTCATTTTGATTATTTAAATCTTATTCTAGGTGCTATTGGATAATGTAACCCACTGATCCAAGTCAAGTTTATAGCACAATATGATCCCTCTTGTCTTTGACCATGGAGGCTATATTACATGCTATTTTGATTCCTGGGTTTGTTAGCCCCTGGGGATCTGATACTGGAGCACCAAAACTATGGGGAAAATTTCCTGTGCCATGCAGTCCTGTGCTCCCTGTAGGGGCATCTCAGAAGCCATAGGAATCATTGGATCTCCCTCTCTGAGGGCAGAAAGGGGATTCTGACTTTGGGAGAGGGAGATCCAGGATAACCCACTTCCTGCTGCATCTGCAACATTTACTCTACCAACACCAAAACTCTGTTGTCAATAGGACTGCAAGGGGGCCATGCAGATAATTTACTGAGATTGTGTCAGATGCAGGCCAGTGAAAAACGTTTGGATCTGAAGGATCCAGTGCCTTCCCATTCCTCTCACACACTCCTAAACCAGTGCGAAAACCAATTCCAATCCTGGAACTGGCATTGTTTATTTCCCATTTAGCAGCAGCTAAATCCTTTAAGAAAATAAAAACTCAGAAAAGGTCAGTGGGGAACTACAGTGCTGATTGGCTCTTGTGTCTGCCTTGAGGGCAAGAACCCAGCAGAGTGGTGGATGAGGCGATCAGCCACTTTACGTTTTTGCTCCCCTGCCTTGGGAGTGCCGCTTAAAGACTTTCGTTCCCATTTGGATCAATCTGTGATCTATGCCCAATAGATGGCAAATTTGTGAATCAAATCACATGAAGCTGGTAAAGTTTCAAGGTCATCGAGAAATAGAAAAACAATTAACCCACTTTCCCCTCTTCAACTCTTTCCACACATGACAGTTTCTTTGCAACTGTACTTCTCAGTTATTGCAAGATTCACATATCTGACTGTCAATGCATGGTGCTAAGGACTTTTCTCATAATAAAAGCATCATTTAACAAATCTGGGTGATTCAGTAGAAAGTTTTAAAATAGAAAGGCCTTCCCCATTTAATATATGCCTTTCATTCTTAAAAGATATTGATTCCACTGCCTCAAAAGTAAAATCCATAGGCTTGTAGATGAAAATGCTTCACTGGCCAGGTGCTTGTCCTATGGTAGGAACATGACTTTTATATTCTCCTGTTTGTATATTAAGTTTTCTTGCTATCCCATCCAAGTCCTGTTTAAAGAAGGGAGTGCAGCTAAAGATGCCCATTGACAGACAGCACCAGGACAGGGGACTAAGCAAGCATGTGATCACCTGGTCAGGCTTCCCCACTAGGGTGTAATGTATGGTATTTCTATTTAAATTATCATCATTGTTTACTAAAGTTATTAAAAAATTTGTTGCAAAACTATCTTATTTCTTTTTCCAATAGTCAAAAGTAGTTTAACTGAAATATTAGATTGGGGGAGGGGGGCTGAATAAAATGCAATAGGGAATTATTTTCATCAGAATACTTTTAAATATTTTAAGACATGACAGCTCAATAACATACACTTCCCTTACATTATTCAGATTTTAAGGGAGGGAAATGAAGGCTCTGTTAATATATTAATTTTAACATGCCTCCAGAGCTAGGCACATAACTATATGGTCTGTCAAAGTTAATTATCACTTCGATTTTAGATTTGACTAGCATCCATTCCAGCTGCCCAGTTTGACTTGTTTTGTGTCAATTCCTTGTGATGCTGATTAATTTTATGAAACAATGCATTTCCGAAAGTGGAAACATTTAAGGTTGGAAAAATATACCCACAACAAGGTTGCACCAAAGACTCATGCCAGTGACTGAAAAGGCCCCACTCCTGGGTTTCTGTATCCTGCCCCGGTCCTTGGAGAACTGAACTATAAATTCTCTAAGCTACTCAAGGTCTAAGAATTTCACATCAAATACTATGGAGTGCTGTATGCAAGGGCCCCCTATTTCTGGGAATAAGATATAAATACTGTGCTAATTCTGAAGACTTTATTCTTGGAAGGAATGTGAACAGCATGACGGGACTCCTCAAAAATAAGCATATTCTTGAAACACTGGAGAACAATCTGTTGCCAGAAGCACTGTATTAAATATCACTTTCTGAAATGCAGATTGCTATCTGCAAATAAAAATGTCATTGCCACCTGGGATTAGTATTCCATTGTAGTCACACAAGCCCATGTGAAGCACAACCGTCAGGTAATTCTCATATTAAGAGTCCTTTTATTCTTCCTGTTCCACCTAAACTCTAGTTGTGAAGATGCATTTGGTTCCGCCTGCTATATAACCTTGGCTGGTGCAATTAGTTGATTCAGATGAGGAATAGTGTCCTGCAAAGGTATGGTCCGGGGACACCTGATGCAGCCACCTTGCTCAAGCTTAGCAGGTTTGGGACTGGTCAGTGCCTGGATTAGGAGACCAGCTGGGGATTCTATGCATACTGCCTCGCCTTCCATGTTAAATACCATATTTTTCGCTCTAGAAGATGCACAAGACGCACCTAGTTTTTGGAGGAGGAAAACAAGAAAAAAAATATTCTGAATCTCAGAAGCCAGAACAGCAAGAGGGGTCGCTGCGCAGTGAAAGCAGCAATCCCTCTTGCTGTTCTGGCTTCTGGGATAGCTGCGCAGCCTGCATTCACTCCATAAGACGCGCACACATTTCCCCTCGCTTTTAGGAGGGAAAAAGTGAGTCATGGAGCAAAAAAATACGGTAAATACTTGGGGAAAAGAAAAAGGAGTAAAATCGGTGGCAAGGTTTTGAATTTGGAAAATGAAAAGTGTTCGGTTTGTTTAGAAACGTCCTCCGCTTTGCCCTGGGAGAGTGGGGATCCCAAATAACATTCATGGAGTCACAAAATTGTAGAATTGGAAGGGACCACAAGGGTCATTATGTCCAACCTCCTGTATTGCAAGAATCTTTTGCCCAACATGGGGCTCAAACACATGACTCTGAGATTGAGTCTGATGCTCCACTGACTGAGCTAGAGTTGGCTCATGTTGGCATCCATCTGTCTCGAGAGACAATGGAGTCTGCCTCCAAGGGTGAAGTCAAATCGCTGGAGAATCACAGCACCTGGTGTGGCTTCAAAGACTGTTGCCTCCTGAATTGTTTCAGCATCAACAGCAAAGTGACCTCTCCAGGGCACAAGCCTGGGCAGTGTGCATGAAGGTCCTAGGTTGCCCAGATGACAAGACCTCTCAGCCTCGCTGATGTACTCCAGTGTTGTTGTTTTTCTAAAAAAAATGTTTAGGGGTGCTCTTATTTTCCTACTCATATTGAAATACTGCCCCTCAATGAGGCCTAACTTAGATTCACAAAATATTTAGGGGTATGCGTACCCCTACGTCCCCCCAGAAAAAAGCACTGAGCCTAAGACTTGCCGATCAGAAGGTCAGTGGTTCGAATCCCCGCGACGGGGTGAGCTCCTGTTGCTCGGTCCCAGCTCCTGCCAACCTAGCAGTTCGAAAGCACGTCAAAGTGCAAGTAGATAAATAGGTACTGCTCCGGCGGGAAGGTAAACAGCGTTTCTGTGTGCTGCTTTGGTTCACCAGAAGCAGCTTAGTCATGCTGGCCACATGACCCGGAAGCTGTCTGCTGACAAACACCGGCTCCGTCAGCCAGTAAAGCGAGATGAGCGCCGCAACCCCAGAGTTGGCCACGACTGGACCTAATGGTCAGGGGTCCCTTTACCTTTACCTGTCCCTACCCATGGCCAAGGTATTGGTGAGTTCCGACAGAATGAGTGCATTTTATATACAGTACAGCCAATTTGCAAAATACACAACACTGCTGCTTTCAGCCTTCGCTCAGGTGTTATGTAAGTAAGACGGGTCAGAGTAAAAGAAGGCTATTATGGAGCTTTCGGGTACCTGAGAAGGGGCAGTAATTTCCTCTAATCAACTAAACTGGCAAGGTATAGAGAAGTGTGAAGGAATTCAATATTCTGGGAAACCAGGTTACTCTTTCTGTAATTCTTAAAAGTGAGCATTGACCAGTTGCCTTGGCAACAAGAGCTATATGGAGCTGTAATTTAGAACCGAGACAGGGAGGTTTTTGTTTTTAAATCTTCACATTTAAATAGGAAGAAAGGGAAAAGGCTGTTAGGTGGGCATGCCTAGATGGTGGTGGTGGTCGTTGTGAGGTTGATGCCTTCTGTGGAAAAAAAGGCCCAGGATAAAGAAGAAAACTTGAATTCTTCAAATAAACTGATTGCAGTGTACAGTGGTACCTTGGTAGTGGTAGCTAAGAGAATGATCTGTGGTCCAGGTCAATGGTTGAAATCTTACAGCCATAAACTTAGGTGGTCTTAAGGAAGGCATATACAGTGGTACCTCGGGTTAAGTACTTAATTCGTTCTGGAGGTCTGTTCTTAACCTGAAACTGTTCTTAACCTGAAGCACCACTTTAGCTAATGGGGCCTTCTGCTGCCGCCACGCCACCACTGCACAATTTCTGTTCTCATCCTGAAGCAAAGTTCTTAACCCAAGGTAATATTTCTGGGTTAGCGGAGTCTGTAACCTGAAGCGTATGTAACCTGAAGCGCATGTAACCCGAGGTACCACTGTATAAGCTAGTGGTGGCTGCAGAAAATCAACATAACTTTAGACTTCCAATCCATTTCCCTGGGGCTCTGTAATTAGTGAGGAACAAAATATTGTATTTTGATGGAAATGATTGCAGTCGAGAAAACTGACATGCATCACAGGGCTGATTACAGGGCAAAAACATGTCAATTTCACATTGATCTCCTTGTTAGTTTGGGGAACCGGCAAGCTCCAAGGCATTTCTCGTGTGTTGGTCCCAAAGGGCCTTTTTCTTCTGGGGAGATACATTTCAAAATGGCATGGCAGCAGTTGGCAAACCGTTTTCTTTGTTAGGCAAGTTGTGATTTAATATCCTGGGATGAGTGCTGATGTTCCTTTAATGGAAGATAGTACGTAGGAAACAGATGAGATTATCTCCATATGTTGGAATAAGATAACCTGAGGGGCGGACAAAGGACCTTTAAATTTCTGTGGCTCCCTATGCAAGGTCACAATTTGGCAAACACCTACCTCTCACCTTCCATTCTGCTCAATTCACTGTCGTATTTGGGTGCCCTCTAGGCTCAGAGGCCAGTGGCAGAACCAGTTGCACTGCCCTATATCTGCCTCTGATCACCTATCAGAGAGTCCCCCCCAACACACACACACACACACACACACACACACACACACAGATGAGGAGGCAGCAGAAGTGTGTACTTGTTTGAATAAACAGCCTGCTGTTGGGGAGAAGCAGAATGTGAGAAAAACCTATGAAATGGCTGTAAGCTGAATGTATTTTGGGGTGCAGGGCCTCTCTGCCACTACTTATATTTTCTACTTATATACTTGCCATGCTCATCAGAAGTCTTCAGTGCTCTTCCTTACTCAAAGCATCACAAAACCCAGAGAGTTTGACCCTGAAATTTCTCATGGCTTAAGCAACTGGGAAGCATGAAAGTATATGATAGCAATAATTGCTAAAGGGATGGAAACCAGGAAACGTATTTGGAAAGCCAGCATTCAGGGTGATCATCTCTCATTATTTAATGCTAATGCATTCCGAATTTTAAAAATATTGTTGTGCAACGAAGGCAAAGCATTTATAGTTTGACACATGTCGTGTTAATGGATATATGCAAATCTACTTAATTAATTACAGGTACAGTTGGTAGACATTTCACATTCCTTCTACAATATTTATATTCTGACCTGTCACACTATGCATATAAGTTGTTTCACAATACTATTTCTGATGTGGCTCTTGATCCTGAACCAGTTTCTTGCCTCTGACAGTGTATCAGCATATCTATTACCTCTGCTACATTTTGCATGGTGTGCTTGTCTCTCTGAAGAACATCCTAAACTATTTTGTAAATTTATGAGATTGCATTCATTCAGGAAAATCAGGGTGGCTTGATCCTTGCTTCATTTTATCCTCAACATTACCCTGCAATGGAGGCTAGGTTGAGACACAGTGACTTGCCCAAGTCTGCTTAGGATATTTCATAGGCATTTCTGCATCAAGTTGCATTTGTTAAAAAGAATCCTCACAAAAATTCTTCAGAATGTTAGTGCGGCATTTGCCTAAAAACCACATTCATGTCTGCAGTTTTGACTAAGGTACGTGTTTTTGCAAGCAGTTCTCAGGTTTTAATATACTGCTGCAAGAGCCGTTTTGTTCTATTAATAGTGCAGATACTTATTTCAAGAGGTCTCGTAAGCATGCCTAATGATCACTAATGAAACACAAAATCACCTCTGGGAGGTATTTGCATTCTATTGTTATTGCCTAAATAAAAAAATTCCTTTTGCTTGCATAATCTGTCAAATGATAGACAAGACCTGCTCTTATTTCACATGTCTTAACTTATTTGCTAATGTTGATAGTGTGATGCACTCACTGGCGGAGGAAGGCTGGTGAGGGGGGGTGCGCTCCGCACCTGGTATCAGCCGTGAGGGTGGTTGACATTGCCGCCCACCCCGCTTGCTGTGTGGGCGGTGGGCCACTAGGGATGATGCTGCCCCGGGCAGCTAGCAGCGCCCCCCCCTGCTCACCATGCAGGCAGCAGGCGGCTAGCCCCACCCCTGCACCGCTTTGGGTGCTGGGGCAGGTAGCTCCACCCCTCAATGCACTGAAGAGGTTCTATCGAAGAGTGGACCAAAACACTGGTTAAAAGGGCAGGTAAGATTGCCAACTGATCAGGGGAGAAAAATTGACCAGGACATTTCTTATGATTATTATTATTTGCCCCTGAGACCAATCATCAGCATAAAATTTGGGGCTGGATGTTAGAATTTTTTTGAGCAGAAGTCGACATCACCAGGGATGCGGGTGGCACTGTGGGTTAAACCACGGAGCCTAGGACTTGCCAATCAGAAGGTTGCGGTTCGAATTCCCGCGACGGGGTGAGTTCTCGTTGTTGGGTCCCTGCTCCTGCCAACCTAGCAGTTCGAAAGCACATCAAAGTGCAAGTAGATAAATAGGTACCACTCTGGCGGGAAGGTAAACGGCGTTTCCGTGCGCTGCTCTGGTTTCGCCAGCATGACTTAGTCATGCTGGCCACATGACCTGGAAGCTGTACGCCGGCTCCCTCGGCCAATAAAGCGAGATGAGTGCCACAACTCCAGAGTTGGTCACGACTGGACTTAATGGTCAGGGGTCCCTTTACCTTTACTTTTAGATATCACCATTCTCAGTTTGTGTGTATGTTTGAACCCATGTGCCAGGCTGTGGAGCTCACCAAGAACTCAGGCCAATGTAAGTTTCAATAGTGGGAGTGGTCCCTACTCACAAATCAATAGTCAATAGTAACAAAAATTATTGAAACTTACGTTGGCCTGAGTTATTGGTGTGCTTTTTTCTTGGTATATTTAATAACAAGAACTCCAACTTATTTAAGGCTGTGGAGCTCAGCTGCAGTATACAGAATGGTGTGAGAAACTTCCAGGAGCCTCCATTTGCTTCCTCCTTAGCTAACTCCACAGGTTCTATTAACCAAGAGCTTAGGTTTATTCTCTAGCACAAGGATGAGCAACATGTGGCTCTCCAGATGTTGCTGGACTGCAGTTTCCATCAGCCCTAGTCAGCATGGCCAGTGGTCAGGGATGATGGGAGTTGTAGTTTGATGACATCTGGAGGGCTACATGTTCTCCATCTCTGATTTAGCCTAGGCAAAAACAACATTACAGCGAGGCTGTCTGTCTGTCTATTTATCAATCCCCATTAAAGTCTGCTCTGTCGGTTGCCTTTTACCTTCAAAGAGGATGCAGAAGGCTTTATAAAAAATCTCTTTGATCTTAGTGCTATGGGAGCATAGCACTAAGGTTAAATATAAGCCTGTGTCTGCTCCCAGCTTGATATTTGAATCACCTGACATCTTATGACATTAGGTGATTGATGGGTGGTTGGCTCCACCCATGCATCAAAAATGGTTCCCCATCACTGCCCTTCAATTATATAATAGGCAGGTGCTTTAGATTACTTGGTTACTGGCGAACCAGCAGTTCCATCCATGATAGCTATGAGCTAACTCAGGGGCACAGAGGAAGTACAGACTTGTCCTAGCCAAGCAATTCCCATCTGGGATGATTTGGTGTCTAGGGGTTATCTGAGACCAGCAGGAGCAAATTGATGTGTTGCCCAATGCAGGGACAGGAGTTATTTAATACAATTTATTTCTAACTCTGTGTGACACAGGATATAAATGGAGGGGAAGACCTGTGGTGACAGGTTCAGAACCTGGACTGCTGAGCCTCAAAGAAACGCAATGGGCTGTCAAAATGGCCAGCAGCCAAGGATGGGAAGCGGTGCTAGCAGGACATTGAAAAAGACATTTCTATCTCGCTTCTAAAGGCTTGCCATTTACTGCGGTTTAATGAGACAATAAGCCACTACGGCTAAAGTTCTCACTCCATATTTTCTGCTAAGCACATTCTCTTTTCAAAAGAAAGGGGTGACTGAACTGACACAACAGACATCACCCCCCTGTCTCTCAAACACCCAGTGAGTTGATTCACTTGTTTTGAATTCAGAGTAAGATGTGGATTACAAAGTGAAAGTTCTTGAATCTGTGGTACCCCCATCATTGTTATTGTCTTGCCTCATTTCTCAATCTCTGTTTACCTGATCACTACCAGCTTCTGAAAGTCAGCTGAACGATGGCAAGTTGAGCCACAATCTTTGTCAGATTAAACAAATAGCTTAATAACTGCATGGCTGTGGCTTCATCAGACACTAAACAACTCACCCATGCTCCTATATGAAAAGCATCTGTAAACAGCCCATAATCCTTGTGGTACCACCATAATCAACACGCATAACACTTTTCATTCAGCATGTCAGCTTGGGATAGAGACAACACTGTTTTTAAAGCTGTTGAACATGGTTTGATAGAGCCTTCGCTTCCAAAGGAACATTGGAAGCACACAAAGACAATACTGAGCTTTATCGATCAATGGTCTGGCTCAGAATTACAGTATTGATTGATATAGTTCAGTATTGTCTCTATGCTGACTGACTGTGGCTCTTCCAGCCTTACCTGGAGATGCTGGTAACTGAAGTCAATAACATCTGCCAAACCCATTTCCTGCAGGTGAAAGTGGTGTATGAGCATATTCACAACAAGCAGTGATACCTATTATCATCTACCTAGCTTTTCAGCTCCTTCCTCCTTGCATGGTGACCACTTCTATTTTCTTGTCACTCCAATGGTGCAGATATATCTTTCATATGTATAAGTCTCTAATGTTTATGAACCAATGTGCCCAGCGCCAGATTTAGGGTGGTGCGGGTGGTTCCCCCGCACAGGGCACCCAGCCAATGGGGCACAAAATTTAGAAGACCCACAATTGAGAAGTTCCATTTGGGGGTGCCAAAATTTGGCCTCACACAGGGCAGCAAAGTCCACTCTTGAATGTGCCAACCTCCTGGAAGTGCAGTCTTGAGGCACAGAAATCAGCTGGGGTGGGGGGGGGCGGGAATCGTCTACTTCTTCCAAGACTGTGTTGCTGACATCACTGCTGACATCACAAATGCTGGGCTTTGTGGTCACAAAATGAAAAGCTGGTACAAGTAACTGCCAGAGCTGTCAGATAAAAATATCTAACTAACTTACATGCAGTTTAATGCCAATACATCTTATTTAATCAGGCTTATTTGGTAAACACTGTGGCCTGATTGAACAAAGCACGCATGCAAATAGCCAGAACAGAGCACACGAAACAGGTGAATCAAGAAAGCTGGAATCACCTGTTTGGTAGTAAGGACAAAGAGGTACTGAATCTCTGCGTCCCTTCCTCTGCGTCCCTTCCTCCACAGCTGATCAGTGGCAATCTAACTTTTTGGCTTTAGATACATATATATTGCTGGATCAGTAGTATCCCCAATTCATCTAGAGTTATTTATGTTTTATTTAAGGAGCTCCCTTGTAATCTTCTAGTCTATTATATAGCTTCCCAGCCATTGAAGAAGGGTAATGAAGTCACACATCTAGTCAAAAGAAGATAGAAGTCAAAAGAAGACAGAGCTCACTTATAAGAAAATGCCAGGGTATGTGTGTGTGTGGAATCATACTACTTAAGCAGGGAGATCCTTAGCTATGGGGCCACCACTGAAAAAACCTTATTTCCTGTGCTCACAATTTAAGATCTGGCTTTTTGACCAAGCAGGTACACAAAGCTGTTTTCTAAAAGAAAAGAAAAAAAGGGGGGGAGATAAACACTCAGAAAGCCTGTTCCACATGATAAAAGCTGGACTGATGTGCAAGTTATAATTTATTATTGCTAGCATACCAACAATCCTGACCTGAACACTGATGGGTTATTTAGTTATTACCAGCGGTAATAACTAGCGTAACACTATTGCAGTTACTTTCTTTTGGCCTGAAGACACACATATTTGGAGAGGGTGGACAGAAGAATCATATTTTGAATGCAAGCCCAGTCTTGAGCTGCAATTAAATCTATTCAATTTAGAAATGGCGTGTTGGAAAAACAAAGATCTCCAAGACTCTCCAAGACCTATAATGCAAATGAGCTGATATTAAGAAATGACTGTGAAACTGAAGGCTCATTCTTCTGATTTATTTATCACCCTTCTCTCCTGTGACTCACTGCCAAATGGATGAACCAACTCTACTGAAAAGCACAGTACTGGAGGGTTTGTTCCCATGTGATGGGGGAATGGGTGGTAATTCAGAGAGACATCATGCCAGCCCAAACTAAATGTGATGGGGGCAGACACACCTGTGGTTCACATGTCTGCCCAGTTCCCATTAGAGGGTGTGACTGTCTTACTTTTACTTCAAAAGAGGAGCACAACTGAGAGGAAACTACCCAGAACAATTATCCCCACCCTCCTGCTTTATATGCGTACAGGCAGGGCAGCTGGTCGAGTAAAGCAGGGGTTGGGAGCCTGTGGCCCTGAAGGTATTGCTGGGGCTCTAAATCCCGTCAGCATGTCTAATGGTCAGCGATAGTGGGAGTTGTAGCCCAGCAAGACCTGGATTGCTGCCAAGTCCCCCACTGCAACCCTAAGCACAGGGCGGCCATTCAGGGCACCAATTCACCATGAAGAAAGGAAGGCCCTGTGCTGATTAAAAAGCTCTGCAGAGTCTCTTCCAAAGAGGCTGCCATGCAAATATTAATCTGTCCTAGTGGTACTTAATTTATTGAATCTGAAGTGATTGCAGTGCAAGGTGGGCTGCGTTCATCTCTTATTCCTGATTAACCATTTTTCCTGGAGAGAAAATGCTATTTATTTGATTAGGAGGAGGTAAAATGTATCAGCAATTTTTATGCCATCAATATAAATTTCTTTTTACAAGCCGAGAGAGAGATGGTTAAGTAATTGTTTTGAGTGCTAGAAAATTCCCACTAAACACATTAGGTCTATTTCATTGGTCAATTTTCTGCAGTTCAGTCATCTAAAACTTTCGTCCTCTTGTTTGGGAAATGTTATTTGGAGTCCTGTTCTGCAGAGCATCTGGGGCTGTTATTTTTAACTTTTGAAAATGCTGGCACCAAGTACTGTACTTTAAATTCCTAATATGTCAATTACTAACATTAAGTAACATTAAGCAGGTGCAAATAAACTCTATTACCAATCATCCATGAGCAACGCAAATGCACTTGGTCATCATCCTATAACTAAGATCCCTAAGATTCACAGTTGAAGGGTGTAAAATGAAAAAATTACTTCCAGTAGCACCTTAAAAACAAACTAAATTTGTTATTGGTATGAGCTTTCGTGTGCATGCACACTTCTTCAGATACCTTCAGATGAAGGATATGTAAAAGAGGGCTGGAATTGCACAGCAGTTCTACAAAAAGGCTTACTAAAGGTTATTGATTTAAATCTGTTATCCTGCACCAATAGCTAGAGGCTGGTTTACTGGCATGGCATTGAAATCTGGGATTACCAGATTTACCCCAAATTTGAAGGGGAGTAGAGAGAAATAGATCATAGAATCATAGAGTTGGATAACGGGTTGTATCCATTATCTAGTTCCTGTGTGTTACATGTAATGGACATTGCAAATATTTGTTTACAGTCTTTGTTCCATGTGAAAACATGGAACGCACAACAACTGATATTCCTCTTCCTATCCCTCAACCCACCCCATGCAACTTATTCATCCCAATGGAAGCTTCTGCAGAAATGCTGATTGCTTCAGAAAGGAGATTTTTTGTGGAGACCTGGGCCTGGAGAGAGTTGCATTCTCCCTCTCCGTAAAGATGCTCAGGCTTCCCTGCGGCTGTTATTTACATAACGGGAAATGTGCCATGTTAACTGCGTGAACGCCATCAACAGCACATCTATTTTGGCCCTCAGCTGTGCATGAGACTCTCCACATCCAAAGCGCCAACTGATGACTAGTGATGGCCCTGCTAGGCTTTTGGGAGAACGTGTACTTTGTGTATCCAACGTCCTAGCAACCGTTCTGGCACCTCCAGTTAAGAGGAACTTAATAAAGCAAGCAACATCTCCCTTGCCTGAGAATGGAGCACGATTGCTGAGGCACCCTCCGAATTATCCGTATGCTTGGAACCACACTCAAAAATAGACGTTTCTACCTCCTTCCCCACAAGTCGTAATAACTGCAGTGATAATTATGTGCAACATAAGAAGCTGCAAGGTGAACTGATGAATGTAACCACTGCTAAAAATACCATAATGGCAGAATTTTGAAAAGACAACCTTGGCTGACTCTGCTCTGACATTTGTAATAGATCCAGGACATCTCCCTCTCCCCCTGCCCCCTGAAAAGGAGGAAAGACTACATATATAAATTAAGTTGCATGTTCTCAAGTTTAAAAATAGCAAGATGTTGCCATCAGGGTCTCTTCATGGGGTGAATCTTGTTTATCTAACATTTCTCATATGTCAGCTCCTCCTATTTCATTCCAGTCTAAATGAACTAAATACTTGAAGAAGTTAGGACTTTGGGATTTGCAAAAGGGTTTAATGACCCCGCATGCAACATTTCAGATCTACAAAGGAGCCTGATATAAAGGCATCTGTGTGTGCACACCCCACTGATAGCTTCTACCAGGAGGACAGGAATAAGGATACACTGTCAGAAGGTCATCAGGAACACACCATCTTCTATCATGGGGAAGCTGTGGCCCTCCTAGGCTACAACTCCCATAATCCTGATTATTGGCCATGCTGGCTAGGGCTGATGAGAGTTGGAGTCCAACAATGTTTAAAAACCATGGTTTTCCCATCCCTGATTTTAGGCTACTGAACTCACAGCATAAAATCCCCTCTTATGGAAGATAGTTAGTCAGGCAGGCAGTTAGCAACATTCAGGTTATTTTGGACTACAACTCCCATCAACACCAGCCAGCATGGCCCCACTTGTGCTTGAAGGGAGCTAACTTTAAACTTAACTCAAGCATCCTTTAGCTGGTTCTTTCTTGCAGAGTTCAGGAAACATCTTAGTCAGGCAAGAAGCTTCTTTTGCAAGATCTGGCAATTCTCAAGTCCAAAGAGAGTGGAAGGAATCCTCCCACAAATGCCGATTGACAAATATTGTGCTTTTACTTTGAACAGGTCCAACTGATGCATTTCAGAAGTAAATCTTTCTTTCTTATGAGCATGCTGTTTCTGTAACTTCAGTTCAGATACTGGGCTATCATGCTTTGAATATAAGCAAGGTGGATATATGTTAAAATGCAGTAAATCCAGATTTCCACTCCTACAACAAGCTAACCCTCCAGCATCCTGGAACATTCTGTTGTTGATCGTGGTGGTTATGGACTACACACTTCCAAAGAGGACCAGTGAGTAAACTTTAGCTGTAGCTAGGACAGCTCTGCCTGACTTAGGAGAAACTGCATTTCTCATACAGCTGTTGATACTCAGAAACTGACAACCTGGAGTGCAATTATCAGCAAACAAATCTCAGAAACTTGCTAGTCCTCCTAATCAAGTGTGTTCTCCTTCATGGAGAGCACGTGTTGCGGTGGGGGCTAGCAAGACACCCCGCTGTTGCTGGGAGGGAAAGAGTGTGGCCACCATTAGCAGAGGGCTGGCTGTTGCTGGGGAGAATTATATGTTGACATTTTTTGATTGACAGCCCTAGCCTTTAAATGCCCTGCACGCAGCGTTGAGCTTCCTCTTTTTGTTGCGTGCATCGGATCATCCGCCCTCCCTCCCTATTTTAGGCTGTTCGCTTGACCTTGCTATGCCTGTCATGGGGTGGTCTGCTTTTGGGGCAGGGGCCCGGTAGGAATTTTGTCCATTTGGCTGATTGGCTGGTGCCATTTGGTTTTTGCCTACTGCGTAGCAAATTGTCACAACTTGTAAGGTTGCGGTTAGGCATTGGTTTGGGAATTGGTTGGTGGAGGGGTATGGATTTGGCTGTGCCTGCCCCTCCAAAAGTGCTGCTGCTGCAAGGGTTTTCCACTAAAGGAACCCAGGGGCTTGCCATACTTTTGTCCGAACCCTGTCAAGGGGCTAGGGCCACACAAGAGCCCCCAGAAGCATTTGGGGAGAGGTGAGGCATGGTTCCCAGTCCCATCTCTCCCCCCGGGTGTCTTACCCTTTTCTGACTTTGCAGGCGTGCGAATGTCAGACTGTCCCTGTGTGGGGTCAGATAGTTGCAACCCATGCCTAAGCAACCACTCACATTGGTTGTAATTTAATAAAGTTGTGGCCAAAATTATGCCAAAAACCTTAAACAAAAATAATGTGTCACTTGTGTTTTATTGGGGGGTGTCTTGGGGACCTCGGCATGCAAAGATCCTGCAGAGAAGACTAGATAATTTACAGCACAATCCTAATTATGTCTGCTCAGAAATAAATCACCCAAGACGGATGGCTCAATCAGTAGAGCATGAGACTCGTAATCTCAGAGTCATGGGTTTGAGTCCTACACTGGGCAAAAGATTCCTGCATGGGGTTGGACTAGATGGCCCTCGTTGTCCCTTCTAACTCTACAATTCTATGATTCTATTCTAGGAATTCATTGGAGCTTACTCCCAGATAACCAGGGCTCGAATTGCAGCCTAAACATCCACGTGGGATGAAGCAGTGTTCCTTGAATCTCCAGACTTAAAAAACACGCTAAAAAAACTGAGTCTGAGGTTAAAAGTTTAAGGGCCAACAAATTTCAAACAAGTTGTTAATGTGCACACAAAACCCAGTACACTGTTTATGTGAATGTCCATTAGTTCAAGTGCCGCAGGTCAACACAAAGCCAGATATGGACTGTTTTGAAGCTGGGGATCCTAAACAGAAGAGTGAGAGAGAGCAAAGACGTGCTAATCCTTATAAGGCAAAAGCCAACAGCGGAGGCCAGAAAAGTTGATGTATGCCATTTTTAAAGTATGCAGAAAGCCCATAAGATCACAACACCAACTGGCAGGGTGTCAAGGAAAGGTATGACTGTGAAAGGAAAGGATTTTGTGACCAAGTCTACTCTCATGTGACTGAAGGGGGATTTGTTTTCCATCACAAATGCACCAGGCAGGAGATGTGTCACAGAGACCTATTAGCATTACAAGACCTAGCTTGCTGTTGTCTACAGCACTGATTCACAACAGCAAATTTTGCCCAAGTATTTTGTCTTCCCAGTTACTAATTTGTTGGAGATTAGTAGCTGCTGCAGCAGCAAGTCCTAAACTTTTGGCTTAGTGAGTTAAAACTGGTATTTTTACTATACCTTTGCCCAGTGCTATACAGTGGTACCTCGGGTTAAGTACTTAATTCGTTCCGGAGGTCCGTACTTAACCTGAAACTGTTCTTAACCAGAAGCACTACTTTAGCTAATGGGGCTTCCTGCTGCTGCCACGCCGCCGAAGCACAATTTCTGTTCTCATCCAGAAGCAAAGTTCTTAACCTGAAGCACTATTTCTGGGTTAGCAGAGTCTGTAACCTGAAGTGTATGTAACCTGAAGCGTATGTAACCAGAGGTAGCATTGTATTTCTAGAAAAAGAGATGCCGGAACTCTCCATGTTCTCTTATAATAGCAATGGCACCTACCTGAGAGGCACCGGAAATGAGTTCCAGCAAGTTCCAGCTAAAAAAAACCCCAGACTTGGTCAATGTAAGTGTGGGTTCCAATCCTATACTCCTCCTAGACCAGAGGAAGAAGGGGTTCTGTAGCTAAGAAATTGGGGGTGAGTGGATATAGATGAGTTAAACCCCTCCTGTTTTGGGCCAAAAATATATCTAAATCCAACCACAGCCAACCAGATACATTGCTGCCTTGCTAGTGATTGTTCCAGAAGTAACAACCCATTTCTCCGTTGGCCAACCTTAATAGATGATATTCAGACATATACTACTACTGATCACGGGGTTCCATTTAGCTATGATGGCTAATGGATGTTGATAGACTGATCTTCGTGAGATTGTCAGTTCCTTTTAGAAACTATCTAAACTAGTTAAGAGGAAGCCAATCTGAGATAGACCAAGCTACTGCTGGCTGAAGTAGACATTATGGGAATATAAAGAACAGGTTATAATTCTGCATTAAAAGGTTCATATATTCCACATCACAGAATTTGAATAAATGTAGCCTTCTTGACCCCCAAGGTGGGGAAAAACGAAAGTCCAAATTAGAGCAATACCTTTATTAAGGTAAAGGTAAAGGTACCCCTGCCCGTACGGGCCAGTCTTGACAGACTCTGGGGTTGTGCGCCCATCTTAGGCACACTGAAATGTCACAAAATTGGCAAAAAGCTTTCTCTCTATTTTCTCACTGTATTTATATACAGTGGTGCCTCGCAAGACGAAAAGAATCTGTTCCGCGATTCTCTTCGTCTAGCGGTTTTTTCATCTTGCGAAGCAAGCAGAATTGACGGCTTAGCGGATTAGCGCTATTAGCGGTTTAGCGGCTTTTAGTGGCTTTTAGCAGCTTATCAGCTTAGCGGATAAGTGGATAAGCGGCTTAGCGGCTTAGAAAAAGGGGGGGGGGAGGAAAAAAAAGTCAGAAAAACTCGCAAGACATTTCGTCTTGTGAAGCAAGCCCATAGGGAAATTCGTTTTGCGAAGCGCCTCCAAAATGGAAAACCCTTTCGTCTAGCGGGTTTTTTGTCTTGCGAGGCATTCGTCTTGCGGGGCACCACTGTATTGATCTTAAAAGCTTGCACACTAGTCTGTGGCATGTTAGTTGGCTTAATAAAAGCTATTATTGTGTTACACTCACAGATTTGAGCTTTAAAGCACGTTCAAAGCACTTTCCATCAAAGAATCTTGGGAACTGTAGCTTACCCCTCACAGAGCTCAACAAACTATAGTTCTTAGGATTATTTGGAGAAAATGTGCTCCGAATGTGCTTTAAAGCTATGGAGGGTAAATTTCCTTTTGCTCCTTCCACATTTCAAAAATAATGTTAGATACAGCACAAGCTTAATTATGGGCAGTGCTGTTTTTTTTCTGGAAAAAGAGGTGCTGAAACTCACCATGAACAGCTCCCTTGTTCTCTTAGAATGGCAATGGCACCCACCTGAGAGGTGACGGAACTGATTCACAACAAGTTCAAGCTGGAAAAAAGCCCCGGTTATGGGAAATGTTTTATTTTCTTTCTAAAAAAAAGCCCACCTCTTTTCCTCATAAGCACGAAGCACAATGAATCACAGGCCAATTATGTTTCCTATCTGCTAATGGGCATTATTGCGGCAACAGCTGCCATTTGGCAAGGTGAAGCCACATAAGCACAGGCTTATGTTTCGGGCCCAAAACAGGAGGTTAACTCAGTGGCAGAGCTTTATGCTTCGGCACCGGGGGCAGAGAGCGGGCGGGGGCATGGCTGGCGCGCGTCTTGGGGGAGTGACGCACCGCCTTTGGGGGCATGGCACCCAGCGTGTGTGTGGGGGGGGGTAGCTGTGATGGCACTCCACCGGGATCATGGTGCCGGGGGTGGTGTGCTCCCCCCGGCCCCTCTTCCTCCACCAGTGGGTTAACTCCTCTATCTATCGCTCCCATTTGGCTAAACGTCTGAAGCATGTTTGTACTTTCTGATCCACAGCTACTCAAAAGCAACCCAATCCCTTCAGACCATTGTTGACCCCTTGCCTTGCAGGACTTTGTGTGACTGACCATCCAGGAGCAATGGCATTTCAAAGGGAACCTGTGGTGTGAAACCCACTGTACTGCAACACATGAAGAGAGGCAATGCTATCCCTTGTGGCACAATGGGTTTTTCTTGCACTAGACGTGTTCATTGCTTTAATGATGCCAGGATGTCTATACTACTGTCCTTTTCTGCAGTTCATTTCTGGCACAGATACATAGTGGACATGCTACATCACAATGGGACAGTGGCACTGTGGTCTAAACCACTGAGCCTCTTGGGCTTGCTGATCAGAAGGTTGGCGGTTACGGGGTGAGCTCCCGTTGCTCTGTCCCTGCTTCTGCCAACTTAGCAGTTCGAAAGCACACCAGTGCAAGAAGATAAGGGAAGGTAAACGGTGTTTCCGTGCACTCTGGTTTCCGTCATGGGGTTCTGTTACACCAGAAGCAGTTTAGTCATGCTGGCCATATGACCTGGAAAGCTGTCTGTGGACAAATGCCTGGCTCCCTTGGCCTGAAGTGAGATGAGCGCCACAACCCTGTAGTCGCCTTTGACTGGACATAACCATTCAGGGGTCCTTTACCTTTTACTTTTCTTTTTTATTACATCACAATAAATTTGTTAGTCTTTAAGGTGCCACAAGACTCTTTGTCATTTCAATACAAAATGCTGTTGTGTCAGCAATCACAACAATAAGCTGGGGAAGAAAAAAGGACTGCCAAATGCTTGTCTTGAATGGAGCTGGGTGCAACTTTAATAGTTGCTTGTTATGGAGGCGATTGAACATGAGACGTTCTGCATGTACAGCATGTGCTCTACCACCGAGCTATGGTTATTCCTCACTCCGGAAAATGCTCAGACTGCAAAGCCTTCCTAGACTTGAGAAAACAGTCTCAATAGCTAACTAGGCTAGTCAAGGAAAAACAGGCAATGCAATTAAATAATCATGAGAAACACCAGGTTACTGCTGGCTGAAGTAGTTAAACGCTTTGTCCAGCATTGTATGCGCTTCCTAGAACAGTCCTGCAGTGGCTCTTTTAAACTGCCATGGCGTACTCCAAATAAATCTGGGAGCTGCAGTTTGCTTTCATTTTTATTATTATTATTAAAGATTTCTTGGTTTACAAATGTATGCGCAATGTCTCTTTTTTCAAGTTACATTTTCCATAGGTCAGTTTCATTTGCTGAGACATTAGGAGGAAAAGGGGGGGAGAGGTGGAGGGGCCAGAGCTGCTGTTTGTTAAGGGTGCTGTGAGCTGTTAGGAGACCCCTATTCTCCTCACAGAGCTACAATTTTCAGACCGGTTCAACAATCTCTAATCCTAATCTCCAGTCCTAGGAAATTCTGAGAACTGTAGCTTTGTGATGGTACTGCAGGTCTCAGAATTCTTTCAAGGGCAAGTAACTGACTGTTTAAAATGATATGATATGCTGTACATATATACCACAGATGGAGCCTAAGAATACACAAAACAAAGCTAGGAAATGAGCAACGGTGCCTGCTGATCTCCAGGGCACAGTTCAGCACTTTTAAAATGATGCAGATGCTCCGTTAAATTTAATATTGTGGCCCACCAGCATGGGACTTTTACAACCCTAAAATGATGCTGGAGCCACCAGCCAGAGTGTGTGGTAAGTCCAACTGCTAGGCAAGTGAGGAGATGAGTTCTCAGCAGCCACAGGACACCCTCTCCTTAAACAACAGACAACCAACTTGATAGCAACATTCAGTAGATGCCTCTCTGACACTTAGTGGCAATCATCACCCTCTCAAACTTCTTCCTCCAATTGTTACCTTTTCTTTTTTTTTAAAGTTCTCAATAATGTTATTTAAAGTCATTACCGGCTTCAATGCAAGGATAATCCCCAACACTAAAGCAGAATATCTGAAGGTTCTGAAATGGTAAGTGGCTGCAATTTGGAGCCTGGCTGCCTGCAAGCATGGCCCATTCAGTTTCTTCTCGACGACCCTCCGCTTATTACCAGTTCAGGCTTGGAAGGTGCTGCTGCATTTCTCATATGGCTGCCTGCCTCTAATTAAAGGGGATGTGAGCACAACCAGAACCCAGCTGAAAGCTGCTCCAATGCTTTATCTTTTAATTCAGCTCCCTAATGCCTTCCCCCTTGCACATGAAGAGCAGCTCATTAATTTCCCACCCAAATGTGATGTGTGCTCTTCCTGAATGCATTTAGCCATGCTTCACAGCCTCTGGACCTAATTGCTATCATTAGAGAAGTTTTCTGCACCACAACATACGGCAACCACTGCCGCTTCCGTTCATTTGCACATTGCTTGGTAAACCTCGGGGTTCCCACCTTCCCACCTCTCTTCACATGAGCATCTCAGTTTATCATAACTTCTTGTGTATCTAATAATGGTTTAATCACTCAGTGTATCACGGCTCAGTAGCAGAATGAGATGTGCCCAAGAAACTATTCTGTCCGTGAAGTATCTCTATTTCAATTTCATTAGTATTCTTACCAGGAGCTTCTGTTCCTTTTCAAAGTATCTGCTGCACACACCGTGTTTGCTAGGACTGTCGTCAGCAACTTGGTTCTCCGGCGGCTAGATGCATGTGCTGCACCGTAACACATTATCAGTTTCAACACGATGCTTTGGATGATGTTTTTGTTTTGTCAGCGAAGGATTTGCCTCATTGCCTCCCACAACTGCCTTGTGTTCTGCATTACAATGTTCAATCTTCAGTATCTTTATGTGACGTCCTGGCCACAACTCTGATTGCCTTGTTGCTACCTTGTCCTGGTAAAACCAGCATGGATAATTTTGGCTTCACAAGGCTGGAGAGGTGGAGTGGAAAATGTTCAGAGATGGAGGCCAGCTGTCCCACAATGTCCTGAAAGAAAGCAGAGGAGGAAAGTCAGTTCCCCTGTGGACATCTGGAGGACCACTCTAACCCCAAACTCAAGGCTCAGGGTTGAATTGGCCCAATTCCTGTATGGTCCTCCTCTTGCCCCCAACCCCAGGCTCTCCTTCCACCCGACATCTTCTAAATCTCATTCCCGGCTCTCCCACACACCCCACTGCCAGATATCCTGTGAAGCATCTCACTCACCACAATTGTCCATGTGGCTTGAATTCTTTGAAAAGGCTGCAATTTGCTGGTGGCTCCAGTAAGTCTCTGAGCGAGCAGCAAGCATGCAGACCAGAAATTTGTCATCCCTGTTGAGTGGCCCAAGTTGCAAAAAGCAGGCTTTTCCTCCAGGGAAGGGGAGATTCTTTGCACCCAAGACTGCAGAACTGGGGCAAACACCACAGGTGGACAGAGCATCTGAAGGACTTAGTACCTATTCCTCTGTTTTTTATCTTAAAGTCAAACCTCAGGTGCTGGCAAGGCCTGGCTCTGTGGTGAAACGGCAATGGCGGGGGGCAATATTTATTATACAGTGACAGGCAACACCTGTCACAGACCCTGCATCTCTCCTTGCTTGAGTGTTTTTGCCTGGCTAGATGGTGTCCTTGGACTGGGATTGTGCTCCCTGCCTGCCTTGTTGCTTGTGTGTTATGTGTTTGTAAATTTAGTGATCCCCCCCCCCCCCATGGCTGGAATGTAAGCTAGTGTAGAAATGCAAAAGCTGTATCTTCTGCTCTACCCCAGTGATTCCATTCCCAGGCCATTTTTTTGCCATGCCCCACCTTAGCATCTCTAAAATCTCGATCCCCCCCCCCCCGCCCATGACATGTAATCCTTATTATTCAAAAAGTGAACTTCTATTCTCGCGGAGGAAGCCTAAAAGGCCATTAACTTGGTTTACCTCATTCTCGAATTGCTCCCCTTAAAAATCAAATTGCCCTTCTGTGGGACGTGGGAACCACAGCTCTACCCATTTCTACCTCTGACCCCAGCTGCCACAGGCATGTGGCCCTCAGAATGGGGCTCATGAGAGGAAATGTGCCCCCCGAACATCTGTGACTATCGACTGTGTCTGAGGCCTACTCAGAAATGCCTTCTTGTCTCAGTCAAAATCATCTTCATCAGACCCCACTAATTTCTGGAGAATGAGGGTACTTGTGAGGGCTAAAAAGCAGCTGCAGCACAACAGTGCCCCCTCCCCCCGTTGTGTCATAACTACCATTTCCATGTTTTGTTGGGGTTTTGTTCCCATTCACAAGTATTCCTTGGTTTATTAGGTGTCTTAAAAGGGCCTGTAGGCCTCAAAAGGTGGCTTCAGCCCTTGATTCTGCCTCCACTTACCCTCATTGGAGCAACTGACATTAAAGGCCTCAGCTGGGCCTAGCAGATGGCAAAGCTGTAAATAAGGCTGAATTAGGGAAGCCAAAAGCCTCCATAATATGAAATATAAACAGAATATTCAACATATTTTACAGGGAGTTAACCATTTTGTCCATGTGGTGTGTCTGTGTCTCTCTCAGTCTCCATGGGAAACAGTAACAAAGGGTCTGTGAGACTTCAGCCACTGTTTCCATTCTGGTATAAACTTTTCTAGGCCAAAGCCTACTCCTCTATCTAATATTTTATTCTACTGAGCTTTAAACAACAGCTTTTTACAACAAACACTCATAAATGACCTATGCTATAAATTAGTCATTTTGTGTTGCCAAGTCACCCTTCTGAATGAAGGGGAAAGAAAAGACTGCCGTAGCTGAAGGGCCAGGAAGATAAAAACAGTATTTTCTGTGTTACTTTTCTTAATGCATAATTTGTTTCCATTTATTCATCTTGCACAGAGATCACCAGGTAGCAGTTTGCCCTATGTATGAAAGTTTAAATGTACATAAAATGCTGCATTTGAATGCTCTGTATTTTAAATGCTGTAAAGGGAAGTTTACCTTAGGCAAGAGGTTCCACTACAGCAAGAGCATCAAGAGAAGGCTGGTGTTTTTCCATTTCAATGAGCTGCCATTTTCCATTTTGATGACCTGATGAGTCATCACCAGAAAGGAAACACAAGCTGCAGAACAATCACAGCAGGAAGCTGAAGCTTGAGAAACCTGTGTGTGCTACTTGGTGATGGCTAGCAGTAGCAATAGTAAGTCTGCATATCCCACTTCTGAGTTTATGGCCCCTGTGAGAAAAGCCTGGTTTGTGAGCATGGATGGAGGGGAATGACATCTCATCCATTAAATATGATTGATGTGTGTCCACTACAGATCTGAAAGGGCTATCAAACTAAGGAATTCCAAGCACTACCATGTCTCAAAGGGCTTGGGATTTGTAAGAAAGTATTCTAATCTTGTTCACGTCCTAGATTACTTTGTGGAAGTGAAACTTAGGTTTTCAATCTGGCTGCTCCCTTAATTTTTTAAAAAAATATATCTTTGTTAATAACTGCAGCTTTCTGACATGACCTCATGGTCCTATTTATTTGGTAGGTGGCAAAGCTGTCTCTAGACTAATGTCACTTCAAAATGTCTAAAATGAGCTCAGATGGAGGCCTCTCTATAAGTTAAAAATAATAATAATCTGCACATAGAAAACTAGCATTTTAACAAGAAGGGTTCTAGCCCTGCCTTCTTTCAGACATGCTACCTTTCTGTGTGTAGGAATCGTTTTGAAGTGGGGCAGGGTGAAGAGGGTGTCACCCAGTTATGAGAGATTACATCTGTATTCTGACATATGCAGCCCATACATTTACCACTTTGGTGTGAATGGCCATTTTGTGATGTCAGCCACACTTGTACTCTCAAGAACACACTCATATCTTAAGAAGCATAACACCAGACCATAACATCAGAACATTTGCTTATCATGAAGATGCAATTTACCCTAACCAATTCAGTGTGTGCTTAAACTGCAGAAAGTTTACAAAGAGTCAACAATAAAGAGTAGAGATATAGCAACCTTGCGCAGAAAAGCAAAGAAGGGGCTTTCATCTGTCAAATTGACTCCCGCCCCCCCAGGAGGCTGCATCACATACTGATTTTGAAAGTCAGTAGTTGAACTAATGTTCAGGTTTGACAGCTTGCAGACATGACTGTGTCTTTGGGATTCAGCTTCGAACACTGGTATTTGGTATTGTTAAGAAGCACAGGCCTATATGCAGTTTTTGTAACTTATTCTGGTAGTACTTGGGAGTCATAGTTTCAACATGACATGAGCAAAAGGCAGTATGTCTTATACTCAGGCAATATGTCTTATACTCAAATGCATTCAAAGTTCCATACATACTGATCATCCTTAAATCTGGGAGATGTTTGATCTGCATGTGCGTGCATACGTGCACCCCCCCCCACCACTTCACAGTTTGCCAAATCACCTGAATTCTGTAACCTGTGTGACCAGAGAATTTTTTTCTTGAGCATTAAAAGGAAAACAATAACAAGGTATGCTGTAGCAAGCATATGAATATGCTTGCACAGGATTTTGCGAAGCCTGCCTCCCCGTGGCAGAAAGTAGTAAAGGTAAAGGTAAAGGTACCCCTGCCCGTACGGGCCAGTCTTGACAGACTCTGGGGTTGTGCGCCCATCTCACTTTAAGAGGCCAGGGGCCAGCGCTGTCCGGAGACACTTCCGGGTCACGTAGCCAGCGTGACATCGCTGCTCTGGCCAGAGCCAGAGCCAGAGCCAGAGCCGCACACGGAAACGCCGTTTACCTTCCCGCTAGTAAGCGGTCCCTATTTATCTACTTGCACCCGGAGGTGCTTTCAAACTGCTAGGTTGGCAGGCGCTGGGACCGAACGACGGGAGCGCACCCCGCCGCAGGGATTCGAACCGCCGACCTTTCGATCGGCAAGCCCTAGGCGCTGAGGCTTTTACCCACAGCGCCACCTGCGTCCCGGCAGAAAGTAGAGATGTCCCCAAAAGTGGGTTTTGGTGGTCCTGGCCAGGAAGTAAGAATGGAAGGCTCACAGTATAAAGCAGGATTCTTTGTACCTTAACAGGCAGCGCCTTCTAGGAAGCGATGAAGACTAGCAGTGCCAATTCCTTTGGTCTTGTAGAAGTGCAGTAGCTTTTCTTGCATTGAATGGAGGGGTGGAGCTAACTCCTTTCCCTCCCAGTTCCATCATGCACTAGCAGAACTTGGGACGCCCTGGCCAGGATAAGTAAGGGCATAAACCACCCACCTGAATAGCAAATGTTACAGATAATCAACTATTTTCATCTTTATGTGCCCCAAACATCCCCAATCATTGCCCATACTAACTGAGACTGACAGGAATTCTAGGGCAAAAATACCTGGAAGGCACCACATTGGCTAAACTTACTGGAATTACTTAATTATCTTCTTCAGTCTGAATTTAAGAAGAGCTGCAAAGAAATCAGGCAATAATACTAACACTAGGACTGTTGACTACAAAGAAATGAAATTACAGAGGACGTTTACTCAATAGTATTTTGAATACCCCTGTAAAGAACAATATAATATAGAGAAGATTAAAACATGGGTGTGTGAATCCCTTAATCTGATCCTAAAGCTGTGGAGGAGAAATAAAGTAATTCATCTAATGTATCAGAGAGCCTCTACATTAGAGCCTCTACTAGCTACATTAGTTTTAGCTAAATAATTATGCAACTCATTGCAGTGTCCACCATAGTTCTGTCATTTTGTCAAGTCAAAGTGCATTATTTTTAGAATTACAAAAACCACTTCATTACTTGAGATAACCACATGCCCCATATAATAGCAGAAAATATTTCACTTAGCCATTATGTGGAATTTATGGTCATCTTTCAGTATGATCACCAAAACAAAATCATGCAGATTATTAACCAGGGAGAGGATGGAGACAGCTATTCAAATATTTCAGTAGCTGAAGGAATGCTAGGTTGCTTCATAAAGTGTGCATTCATAAGACATTCTTTCTCTCCCAAGACGTCTGAAATCAGGTCCAATGAAGCCTTTGCATGGTCCAAAATATGTACCCTCTACCCCACCCAGTGGCTTTGCCATTTTAAGCCTTCTCTTAACTTGGGGTAATTGTTTTCTTTTTCAGCCTTACACACATTAGCTTGAGAAAAGCTTATAAAGCACTCCCATTTCCAAACTGGGCATTGGAAGGTCATGGGTTAGGACTCCAAATCAGCAGGGGTGAGGTAGTAGAATTTTTACCTTTTGCCTAATGCCTCTTACACTGGAAAGAAAAAGGACCATCCACCAAGCCCAATTTCCATCAGGCAGATGTTTACCACTGATACTCAAAATGTATTATTTTGTTAAATGGGAAGGGCACAAAGAGTGGTATGTCAAGCTAGCATCAATGGTATCAAAACTGAAGCAAGCTTTGCTCTGAATTTTCTTTTGGAGTCATTATGCTTCACGGGTAATTGCAACTCTATCAACAAAATGCAATTTGGAATCTCACTGTAAAATAACCATTACAAATGTCTGTGAATTTGTTTTAATTCTGTAACTTGGTTGATAGTAAAAAAATTCCTTCCAGTAGCACCTTAAAGACCAACTAAGTTAGTTCTTGGTATGAGCTTTCGTGTGCATGCACACTTCTTCAGATACACTGAAACAGAAGTCACCAGACCCTTCTATATAGTGAGAAGGTGGGGAGGGGTATTACTCAGAAGGGTGGTGGGATTGGGTGATTGGCAGATAGCTGTGATGAGCCTGTTGACGACTCTTAATGACTGCAATAGGTCTTACAGGAAAAAGCAAGGGGTGAGAAGGTGAAAAATGGCTTTGTCATGTATAATGAGATAAGAATCCAATGTCTTTGTTCAGACCAGGTCTCTCCATGGTTTTAAGTTTGGTAATAAGTTGCAATTCAGCAATCACCAATCACCCAATCACCCAACCAATCACCCAATCCCACCACCCTTCTGAGTAATACCCCTCCCCACCTTCTCACTATATAGAAGGGTCTGGTGACTTCTGTTTCAGTGTATCTGAAGAAGTGTGCATGCACACGAAAGCTCATACCAAGAACTAACTTAGTTGGTCTTTAAGGTGCTACTGGAAGGAATTTTTTTATTTTGTTTTGACTATGGCAGACCAACACGGCTACCTATCTGTAATTGGTTTATAGTAGTAAGCTGAACAACCGAGTCAGAGAGGGATTTATGCAACACTTCCATATGAGTCAAGTTATAGAAATTGACCTTTATTTTAACACAATACTCAGTTTCTTTACATTTTTTTGTTTTCATACAGTGACTTTTTTTTAGTTCAGAAAATATATTGTAACAAAAATTAAAAAAAACAACAACAATGGGGGGGAACCTTTTTTACTTTCCTTCTATGTGATTTACAAGAACCCCTCCTCATTAGAACCGTCGGTTGAACTGACCCAAGCAGGATGATTAAGGTCTGTGTGGAGATAAACTTTAACCAAAAGTATGCTTTATGGAGACCGAGAAGCAATAAGAGCTTTTGGGAATGGCGCAGCAGTTAATTTGGAGTCGCCATCTTGCCAAAGGATTTATAGCCGGGAGGAAGAATGGACTTGGTTTTCAGACTGCATTCCTAGTGAATCTCCTCAGAGGTTTTGAGAAAGGAGGCAGATTGGTGAAGATTAATGACGCTAAGACTGTTTTGATGTATGGAAGTGATGTTATATGGAAAACGTCTGGATATGGCTACTGGATAAAAAAAAAAAAAAAAAACCATGCAGGATTACAAACTGTTCTAACCAGCTTGCGGAGACTGTCAGAGGTCACAAAGAGAAAGGAAAAATATATGAAAATAACAACAAGAGATGTGGAAAAATAATAAGAAAGGACTGGATAGTACTGTGAACATCATAAGGTTAGATTTGTGGACATTAAAACAGCAGTAAGAAGCAAGAAGTTGATTGGATCACTTCGGAACTTGAAATATGGGTACCCCCAACAAAAATTTAAAATTTGGCTGTGTAATTTGGAATTTATGTAATTTGGTTTGATTTGATGTGATTGGTTGGTTAATAAAAATTATTCTTAAAACAAAACAAAACAGACACATTTTTTGACAGTGGCAAAACTAACAAGTTACAGGACCACACCAGAGGTTGTCATATCCCTATAATAGAGGCTGCAATTCTAATTAAATAAAAATCTCTATGGCTATTACACACCAAAAGAACAAAGCTTGAGCAATGTAAGCTTCCAATTACATAGACTACCTAAATGAGATAAAATAAAGCCTGGGGTAGGGGAACCTGAATAGGTTGCTTGCAGCATCACAGTCTTATGAAAAAGGAATCCACAGGACCTTGTTTTGTTCTTGATCAACTGTTGTCATGATCTGACACTGAAACTGAAACTGCGCGTTGTTCCTTTCGGGGGAATAGTTTGAGAGTGACACAGGGAGAAGCCTAAGATAAGGGGGCATCTCTTTTTGTAACTCCCATTGAGCTCTGGGAAAGGAGAAAGGAATTGGGCTTTTTGGCTTTCACTTTTCTTTACTGTTTGTGGAAGCAGAATTCTTTTTGTGGTTAGGAAAAGAAATCAGTGTTGAAGTAGCCAAGCTTCTGAGAACCTTCATTCCTGCTAAGAAAGCCTTTGCTGTTGCAATACAGCTAACAAAAACATGGCAAGAGCAGAAAGCAGCCAGGCCCCACGAGTATGATCCTCTAAGACAACTGTTTTGTTACTGAGCCCTCCAAAAGCTATTTTCAGAGGCATCAGGTGACAAAGTTTACATATTAAATCTAAATATGGTTAGAGGGACCCCTGTTATAGCATAATAAACCTTCATGGCTGAACAGAAGGCTAAGTTTAGTAGCAAGGCAGAAATATACAAAGTGATGATGGCTGTAGCAACAAGCCACTATTTACAAAATAAGAAGATGGCCGTTTATGGGTTTCGTTAATAAAACAGGCATGACTGGTTAATAATAATAATAGTAATAAAAAAAGAACTGGCAGGCTTATTCAAGGGATCAAGTTAATAGAAAATACAACACACTGGTGCTCAGTTAGAGCCCATTAAATGCTTTTAGGGACATTCAAGTTGGATTTGCAAGGCAAAGCACAAGGGGAAATTGCCAGGAATTTCCTACCACCCCACTCTGGGGGATTCAGAGTTAAACAGTTAAAACTGCATTTATGATCAAAGCCTGTCATAGTTGCTTTGTTGTTCTACCACAGCAGTATCAGTGGAGAAAAATACCAACACAGCAAGAGTCTCTCATAAGGATATGTTGGCCTATTGCAAAGCCTCCTTCTCAAGCAAAGTGTTGAGGATTACTCCATCCAATAATGTTGCTGCACTCCAAAAAACCTGACTAATTAGCATGTCTCCACTGCACAAATCCCACTGATTCCCAAGGCTGAGAGGGAACATGCCATTGAGACACCCTAGTAGGATCCCACAGTAGATCTACATGCATAAATGAAGTTCCCTGTTTCTCCCTCAGCTTATCTCTAATTCTACCAGGAAACTGAACTTTCTGTACTTCTTGAGGGAAGGGGAGCAGCTAGTGCTTGGGGCTGAGAGAGTAGCCACCACCCCTAAAGCTTGGAGGAGGAGCGGATTTTCCCTCAAACCTCCAGAAGCATGTCAACAGAAAAGCAGGGGCGGGGGGAATCATAGGAGTGATGGGCAAACAGAAAATGGAACCACCTCCAGAGAAAAAAATCATACTTATTGGTTGATTTTGTCATCTGCAAAATTGTTTTGAGCTCTGGGAGGTGAAGTATTACTTTTGTGAGACCAACTGGAGTCCAGTGTCTCTGGGTGTTCTTACATCTACTGAGAATTCTGGCAAAATTGGACACCCAAGACCCTGAACTTGCTTATTTCCTCCTCCCTTTTTTGACATGTCCTTTAAGGTTGTAAGCTTGAGGGCAGGGACTACATTCTTTTTAAAAATAGTGATTCGTACTGTGCATATGAACCACCACACAGTCCCAAGCAGTCAGAGAAACCAGAATATAGACCAACAGACAGAATGACTTCGTTCTTCAAACCAAGTAAAATGCTACTTAGCCATTCTCCAGGGTCTTCTGCAGTCTGCTTGCAGTCCTCACTTGCTAATATTGGAAAAGGGTCTTGCATTAAAATGTTGCACAGGCTGTCCCTTGGACATAGTCAAGTGCCTAAGTGACTGAGCAGGGGCTGGCAGGACCAGTTTGCAGCAGCAACCTATATAGTTGGAAACAGCTATGGCACCATTCTCCCAACTGTAGCATCACTGCAGCTTACCTGGATCGGACTGGGCAGCTGCAAGCTCTGCCCCCCCCCCCCCACTTCTCCCAGAAGCTTCTGCCAGCTTTTAGCACCTGACATTGCTGGGTTTCCTATCCCTTGAGCTGACCATTCGGGAAATCCTAGCATGTAATACAGACTTATAATTCTTCTGGTTGTTATGGGGAACCAGGTGCTATGCTGTGATCTACACACAGGTGACTGCTGGGGGAGGGATGCTGTTGCAAAAAAACCACACACACACATACAGTGGTACCTTGGGTTACATCCGCTTCAGGTTACAGACTCTGCTAACCCAGAAATAGTACCTCGGGTTAAGAACTTTGCTTCAGGATGAGAACAGAAATCGTGCTGCGGCGGCGCAGCAGCAGCGGGAGGCCCCATTAGCTAAAGTGGTGCTTCAGGTTAAGAACAGTTTCAGGTTAAGAACAGACCTCCAGAACAAATTAAGTACTTAACCCGAGGTACCACTGTAAACACAACCCAGCTAGAGGAATCAGAAGCTAGCCTTCCACTTTTCCTTTGGTATACACTTTGTTTCCTTTGGCATACAAACCTGTGAAGTACTTGTTATATTCCTGTTCTATCTTCTGAGCAGTCTCAAACTGCTCTTTGGAATGTTTCTGCGTAACTTTGTCCCTCAGGAAGACGGGGTCTTTTTGCTCTCTAACACAGAAACGTAGAAAAAGCTCGTTAAATGCTTAATTTTTCAGGGGACACAAGGCAAACCATTAGGGAGCTAAACAGATTTGCAACCCATTTTAATCAGCATAGATATACAATGGTGTGTGCAGAGCGCCACTTGGTGTCCAGTATAGGAAGGCTGCTTGATACACTGCAGCAGCAAGAGCAGCAGCAGCAGCTAACCTTTGATCTGCTGCAACTGGCAAGGCAATCTGCCACGATCAACAGGCACCTACACAGAGGCAGTGCTGTCAACTGTGACCGGAAAGCACCCTTAGGGCGCTGGATGGCTGTCCAAAACCTTTATATATAGGAAACATCGTTTATAAATGTTGCTTAAAATCCTAAATTTCAGTTATCTTTTATGAACCATAATTGTAAGGAAGCAAGCATTGAAAATTGTTGAGCAAGGTGGATATATGGAGTGTGAGTGCAGCTGCCCCACAAAGCCCAGTGGTTGCCACTTGGCTCCCAAAGCTGGCTTGGCTTTGTCACTCCACCTGGGCCTGGATTCCTGTTTTCTTATCAGAGCCACTTTTCAAAGTTACTTCTTCTGTACGGAGATCTCTTCCCTCTCTTCTCACTCTCCCCCACTGGCAGTTTGATCTTGCCAAAACCTTGGGGTACTTGTCCAATTTTCACATCTTCATTCTCTCTCCAATGCCTCCTGACTTTTGCACCTCTCCCTCCTTGAAAGGGTTTAAATATCATGCTGGCAGGGAACATCTGATGGGCACCTTGTTGGCTACCCCTGGTTTAAACAGCTTCTATGGCGCTGACCCGGCTTCTCCCTGTTCCCTTCCTAACTGCCTAACTTTTCTTTGCAAATCCCCAGGGCCTGTTCTTAATGCAATTATTGTACAGTACACCTTGGCCTCGAGGCATTTTAAAAGCATTAAAAATAGTAGCCATAAATGATTATATATTAATATAATCCCATGCAAATCTGTAGCCCTCAAATGGAAAAAACCCCACCCTTTCCCAAGCATATATTATTTATATAGCATATCTCTGTTTCTAGCACTGCTCTGAGATACCATTCTGGTTGCATTCCTATTCTCTCTTTGTATTTCTGTACTTTTTGCTGCCCCCATGCTACTTCACTCTCTCGCTTGGCTATCCTTCAATTTCCACCCCTCCACCACCATCACTGTGTCCTCTCTCTCTCTCTTACAGTTCCTGTAATATTTAAATATACCAACAGAAGGAGCCAGGAAGTGCAAACACCTGACTTAAAACTCATCACCAGCCTAATATTCTCAAACCTGCCTCTCCCCAAGCCGTCTTTCCTATCTGCCCAGTTAACAACGGAAGGGGAGCCTGCTGGGCCAAAGGCCCAGCGTCTCACAGTGACCATCTAAATGCCTTTGGGATGTCCAAATGCAGAACCTGAACACCATAGCAAATTTACTTAGGCCCAAGCTAGTTGTGATGGAGGCAAGCGGCATGTTCTTATTTAAACATACGTCTCCATTAGTGGGGTGGGCAGGGCATGCTTTCTTACCATGGAAGTTGTGCTCAGGTGAGCAGACCTGAAACTTCCAAATGGCCTAAAAGCACTTTTCTCATCAGCTTGGTTTACTGCCAGTAGCAGAGCTGGCCTGAGATAAAAGTTCCTGTAGCAATGGGACATGGAGAGAGGAGGTGGGGATGGGTGCTCTTCCTGATAGAAGAAGCAGAAACCTCCCACTCCTCACCTGAGATTAATATTCTACTGCCTTTTAATTGTATCTGTGGGAAGGGGGGGTATTGTTTTACTGTTCTGATTTACTTATTTACTTGTTTTTATCCTGTATTTTATTCCGTGAACCACACGGAGATCTTACAATGAAAGGTGGCATGTAAATTGCATGCGAACAACAAATGGCTTTGAGGTTTATTACAATCCCACACTATGTAAGGTTATTAAATAATGATAATATTGGCTGCCATGTCGCATCAAATTTGGCCCGTGAAGTGTAAGCTTAAGAAAAGGGGCAGAAAGTTTGTCCAGTGTGCCATGGAAAGTTACTGCCATGTGCTCTGAAGCCAACAACACCCGAGGTTAGACTCGAACACAAGACTTGCTGGCTCACCTACTTAGCCACTTTCATCTAGGGATTGCAGAATCAAAACAGCACATCAATCCAGTTTTTAAATATAAGAATGTAAACATAATTGGGAAAGGGTCATATTTCTATCTCCTTGTGCATTGCCTCTTCTCCAAAGAGTTCAGATAAGTTTTTGTGTGGTTCCAGACTGTCTCCCACTCGAGAAGCTGGCAGGCCCAAACTAGTTTAGCTACAGCAGAACTGTGGGTGGGTGCCTTTTTAAAGAGGAAAAAATAAAGCTACCATAAAGAGAGAGAGAGAGAGAGAGAGAGAGAGAGAGAGAGAAGCACCTTCTCTGTTATCTCCTTTACTGAGGCAACAGTTGTCACATCAAAATGTCCACTCCTACATTTATAATCTATGAATAAACAGTCTTTCACACCCCGCTCGATGGCTTGTTGAGAAGCTTTCATCACTTCTGTTTTGGAAGAGCAAAAACAAAGAATGGTTTATTCATTTTTACTTTCACAGGAAGGCAGCATTTGGATGCTTCAGACGCAAGTTTTCCTTTGCACACATACAGTATATATATAAAGCACGCTAATATTTAAACCAGTTAAAAGCAATCATTTGGCCTTATGTCTACTGAAAGGTTTAACTGGATCATCAAGGAATATGCACCCACAGCTGCACATTCCCCACAATGCAATATTCGCACAAGCTAATACCATGATGTTTTCCCCCCTTCTAGAATGGGGAGGGTAGAGGGATGTTACATTGCGGCCAGGAGAAAGGAGAGAGAATGGGGGGGGGGAGCACTGTTGTCGTCTCTCCTGCCTCATTCAATATAGGACCACACACAGAGCCTTGGGGGAAAGCAAGGAGGCTGTTGCAGCAGTTGCCCAGTTGGCTCTGTAGCATGACAACTGCTTAATAAACCCATGCTTTAATAAATCCAGGCTGGGGCAACTGTTTAATAAGTCCGTGCTGTCAAATGAGGATTTCCAGGCTGCATGCATAACTGTCAGGAAGCGCTCTCCCCAAAGGAGCAAGCAGATAAAGAGTTTAATAAATTGCACAGGAGGGAAGGGAGACCATGATGCTAAACTCTGCACCATCACTTGGTACTTCTGCTTAACCAGGAGTGTGTAGCAGCACCTGTACCTTGGCTGAAGATTGCCATCGTGGCTTGTATTTACTTTCCTTCTGAATTGAAAACAACAAAGTAACGGCGTTGTTCACAACTCATATTTAGCAATTTCCCACAATTGAGTCTTTCTGGCCTGTCTCTTCCCTATACACACTGGAAAGAAACAAAATATGACTCTTGGATCAACTATTCCGTCCAAAACCAAGGATCATTGTTTGTTTCTCTCCCAAAAATATACAGCTCATATTTGTTCTTGATCCTAGTTTTTTGGGAGTGAAAAAAACCAACATCTCTGGTTCGGAGATAACACTAAACCGGGTCTTGTGGTTTTTTTCCTCTGTGTGCTGGAGGGGAGAAGATAAATACTACAGTAAGGAGAAGAGACTTAGAGGAAAGAGAGCAGAGGGAGAATTATAAGCTGAAGAGGGAGAGGAGGAAAGAGTACCTGAGAATGCAGAGCAGCACAATGGCCAAATGGGCAAAGGAAAAGAGGTATATTAGAAGGGAATTCTTGTCGATAGAGGGTGTGTGTCACCTGAATTACCCATAACACCTAAGCAACCATTGTTTTTCTACTGCTCCCTCTGGAGACCAACTTTTTGTTACTAGAGGACCTTCAAGTGCTGGCATATTTACCTAGAGGACACCGACAAAATTTTCTTGGAGATTCCTTGACTAGCATGTCCTTCACAGGATCAAGTAATGGCCCTAGAATAAGCACAGGCCTGGGAGACGTGCAGTCCACTTTCTGGACTCGTTGATAAGCAAGGTTTACAGAATCTGGAGAGAAACAGAGCGTTGCTTACATGATCAGGAAAAGAAATAAATAAAAGAATGCAACAGCTCAAGGGCCCATGATAGTGAAGGTAACTGAGGTGTGGGACAGTCACTGTCTGGAAATTGTGAATCTGAATTCTCTAACAATATAAAATCTGAATTGAAAAAAAGCAAACCCCGAACAGGTAATACAGAAAAGGATCATTGGGAACAACTGGAGAAACTCCACATTCTATAGCTGATAATCCAAATCCATACTTAAAAAGGTAAAGGTAAAGGTACCCCTGCCCGTACGGGCCAGTCTTGACAGACTCTGGGGTTGTGCGCCCATCTCACTTAAGAGGCCAGCGCTGTCCGGAGACACTTCCGGGTCACGTGGCCAGCATGACATCGCTGCTCTGGCCAGAGCCAGAGCCGCACAAGGAAACGCCGTTTACCTTCCCGCTAGTAAGCGGTCCCTATTTATCTACTTGCACCCGGAGGTGCTTTCGAACTGCTAGGTTGGCAGGCGCTGGGACCGAGCAGCGGGAGCGCACCCCGCCGCAGGGATTCGAACCGCCGACCTTTCGATCGGCAAGTCCTAGGCACTGAGGCTTTAACCCACAGCGCCACCTGCGTCCAAATCCATACTTAGCTACTGTGAATAGCAGATTTATGGGGACATGTGGAAATATACTTTAAGAAGGGTTATGGGACATGCTAATCGATCTTGTATGTAAAAAATTAAATGTGTGAGAGAGTGGGACATGAGATACATGGCATTTGGCTGGCACCGAACAGCTTTGAACATGCAGCGGATATGGCAGGCTGACTCTCCTCCGTTCACCCTTGCCTCAACTCCTCTGTTTTGTTTTATTCTAAAACCCAAAGTCATAGGCCCTCCTTTACCTGTTCAGGGAAGTTTTAAATGTATGACATATTAGTGTATTTTTGGTCTTTGTGGAAGCTGCCCAGAGTGGCTGGGGAAACCCAGCCAGATGGGCAGGGTACAAATAATAAATTATTATTATTATTATTATTATTATTATTATTATTATTATTACCAATGTGCAAATAAACCTAGATAATTTTGTTGTGGGTTAAGCAAATTCAGTTAAGACAATTGCCATCCAAAAAAGAGATGGAGTCTGTGCTGATGGTGTCAAGGGCAGTTCCTTTCCATCTTTGGACCCGCTGCGTTTGTGCTTGTGCTTCCTCCTAAAGAACGACCTCCGAGCTGCCGCCGATGATGTCTTTGCAGAGCTGTTTTCATCTTTAGCTTCGGACATGCTGTGCCTCCTGTAGAACTCCTGCTCCATCCTGCAAAGAGATTGTGGACTTAATTGGGCAAAGTCTGAAATGCTCTCAAACAGAATACAGGTAGCAGTAAAACCAACATTGGATCTTGAGACAGGCCTCGCTATGGGGTCGTCTGTAGTTAGCTTGAAGACGTAAGTTCGGTTCTGAGCTAAACCAAGCCATGACTTACCACAATCGAGCAAAGACAAGGATTCCTGGGGTGAAGACTGTGGCCTCTGCACCCAACCTAGGCTTGTGGCATGTCTCACTACAGACAAACCATAAGCTGTAATTAAGACTCCCTACTCATGGTTTGTCTGGAGGAAGCCAAACCATGAGCCCAACCTCAGATGCCCAACCTAAGTCAAATAATGAGCTTCTGTTCAGTGTGTGGTGGTCATCTAAGTGGGTTGGTATAAAAACTTGAAGCACAAAGTGAATAATTTAGTTAAGAATAATGGAGTCCCATAGAAAAGAGGAGAGCAGGTATGGCCACACTAGAACCCCATGATTCTACAGTTCCAAGGTAAGATGGAGGGAAATGAAGTGAGAAGGTTGGTGAAATGCTATTGCAAAGAGGGAGAAAGAGAATGATATGATCAAGTAAAAGACCTGAGAGTGAGTGAAAACCAAAAAAAGTATAAGCTGGCAGCCACCAATTGGCTGCATATACACCATGACATCAGGATCTTAGCTGAGGCAGCAGTGCCCAATTCTGCTCCTTGATCTTGATCTCCTTGATCTTTATTAAAAAGCAAGCATTAATTTGGTGGATTAAAGGGGAAAATGTGGTGTTCTCTTATGTTCCAACCCACGGACCAAAATTAAATATGGATGCCATCCATCCCTGTCTAAAAGTGCTGCGGCATGACGACGGGAAGCCACTTAGGCTGTTCCGGAATAAAAGCACAAAAACAAAGTCCTTTCCATTTTTAGGAAGTAGGCAACCATCGGCAGCACTAAAAATGACTTGACGGAATAGTTTCTTTAATTGAGAGTTATTAAAACATGCCACCTCTCTCAAGTAACTTTACTGGGAAACTCAATACCCCCTCCAACATTAACAGCAAGGCTTTGAAGAACAAAACGCTTGGCTTTTGTTCATACTTCATCGTAACTGCCCGCTTTTAGCAATGAGGCAAACGCCATTTGTATCTCAGAGATTTAATTACATGTATTTGCTGGGAATCTGTCCTCTTTCCAGCTTTTGGGCATTTTCATCCAGCTGCCATGCCATCCAGCAGCCAAAGTTCCCCTGCGGCAGAGTGTCATCGACGTACAAAATGTCATCCTTCTTGAAGCTCAAGTCCTGCTCCACTTCTGCCATCCGGTCATAAAGTGCCCTGCAAAAAAAGAGAGATAAAGAGACCCTTTTTATTTTATTTTATTAAATATTCTTTTTCTTTTTGACAAACTAATAATCATAAATAAATAAGAATAAAAATGTGCACCCACCACTGAGACCATTCCATTGTAACTATCCAACCTCACAAAATTTCAAGACCTCTTGCGATGGTGTGACCTCTTTCTGTTTTAACAGTACAAATTCTGCAAACGCCCTCCATATATCCTCAAAATCATTTTGCCTGCATATTCCCCACCTTACCTTAATGGCATGTGTTAATTTCCTTCTCTCTCTCTTTCTCTCTCTGTGTCTGGGGGGGTGGGCAGCTGCTGTATATTCTAGGCTGATTCAAGGGGAGTAGTGTTGAAAACTGAGTGCCAGATTTAAAAGCAAGGGCTCCACTTCTACAAGGAGCTTGGTCCCCACGTTGGCCTTCTCCGAGGCCAAGCTATTCAGCACGAGAGAGTGGGAGTTCCCAAGACGAACACTGAATTTGGATCCATTGTGGCAGTGCTATTCTTCTAGAAAAAAAGGTGCTGGAACTCACCATGAATGCCTCCCTTATTCTTTTATAATGGCAACAGTGCCCACCTGAGAGGTGCTGGTACTGAGTGCTGGCAAGTTCTGGCTGGGGAAAAAAGCCCTGAATGGAGGAAAGGAGTCGATTCCTTCCTGCCAAATAATGCCACAGATTGGGGCAGCTGGGACATCTTTGGGGCTTCTGTTGTTGAGAGCTGAGAGATAGCAAGGGAACAGGGGTTAAGGGCTGGCTGGAGCTGAGGGTTTGGAGGAGCAGGACCTGATGAGAATCAGCTTGTCAAACAGGCCTTGGGTGTCTTCTCTTCTTCTCTTGCCATTGAAAGGAATTCTGTAGACACCAGCAAGAGGACACCTGAACCTAGAACAGTTACCATTAAGAAGTCCCAAGTGGAACTCGGAATCCAGATCTGTGGTGGAAACCTACATGGTATTTTTGTGTCCGATGTAGAAGATGACAGCCCTGCCAAAGGACCTGATGGGCTGGTGCTTGGAGACATGATACTTGAGGTAAGCAGTAGATAGAAAAGGAAGGTGGTTGGTGGTTCAAACACTTGCAGAATCTATGGATGCAAAACACATTCATAGTTTCCCCCATGAAAGGAAAAGCAGCTTGGGTTTTTTGTTTTTAGTGGACAGAAATAGTTAGCAAGGAAAGGGGAATTTATCCCTTGTTTTCTTCCTCGTATCATGCACCCACATGCCACCGCCACTCCGGCTGATCCTTCATTTGACATTCCAGGATGCTGCTAGTGCTTTTGGAGAGGAAAAATAAAATACCATAAGGAAAAATAATCGCACAACTACATCTGATATGTAGTCTGGCCCTCAAATATTCTAGTGTGGTGAGAAAGGTTCAGATAAGCAGGAAATCTATTAGGTCTCAGTTGGAAAATGTACAAAATTTGAGGTGGAATGTCACCTGAGACCAGCAAGGATGCTTAAGATTCAGTGCAGTGATGCATGGATGAAATATGGCCTAGACATTCTCCAACGAATGACGTGCATCCAATTGGAGATTTCAAGTGTTTTTGTTTCTTCTGCTTCCTCCTCCCCCCCCCCCCCAGTATGGATCTGTTGACATGTGGAACAAAGCAGCCGAAGAAGCTTATCTTGAAATGCTCAAGCCAGGTGAAAATGTTAGAATAAAAGCTCAGTACAGAATAGAAGAATTCAACAAGATCAAAGAGTTACCCGGAGATGGATTCTATGTCAGGTATGTAAAAGTTCAACTGGTAAACTAGGAGACTATTCATCTGCTACAACTGTGAGCTAATTCACACAGATATGAGCATCTCTTGAACTTTCAGCACTTGATGGCTTACAGATGAACGTGTAAATGGGCTGCACTGAAAGCACTGTGTACATTGTGTTTGAACTGACTATAGGGAACAGGACAGCCCTGTCTCTAGTGACTTAATCTGCAATGGTTTATTTGCACATAAAAGTTGTCACTTGATGCTATAGTCAACAGAAGCGGACATGCATCCCACTTTTATGAATACAGCTCAAGAGCACGCCTACAAAACTGGCATCAAAAGTTCAGTCACAATAAGGCAAACTGTATTTATGGTGATTCCATGCTTCCTTTTCAACGAATTTAATAATCTCCCCTTAATTACCTGAAGGATGGATATCCTATGATTAGGGAAGTGGGCCTTAGGCTCAGCACAGCCCTCTTAAGGATTCTTGAATGATTCCATAGCCTGTAAAATTGAATATTATTAATCTACCTCCCAGAGATTAGTGAAGATGACTAAGTATCAGAGAGAGCACTTCCTTAAAAAAGAGAAAAAGATAAGTGAGCCAGCAGTTTTCTGGTTCAAGGCTTATCTCAGTCATGAACTCCTTGAATACCCTTAAGTAATTTTAGGCACACAATTAAATAACGTGTACTTAATAATATAAACTATTGAAGAAACTAAGTAAAATTCCCAGCCTCTGTACCTCACCAGGATCTGTGATATTTTGCTGGACTGCCTTTTAACAGATGGCTCTAATGTGAAGCACAGGGGTAAAATAATAGAATCGCAGAATTGTAGAGTTGGAAGGGACCCTAAGGATCATCTAGTCCAACCCCCTGCAATGCAGGAATATCCTGCTGTCCCATATGGGGATTGAACCTGCAACCTTGATGTTATCAGCACCATGCTCTAACCAGCTGAGCCATCCAGAGCATGTATTACATGCCCTGAAGCATAATAATACAGTGGTGAAGCATAGCTCTAAGGGTTGGGTCTGGACTATGTTAGTTGAACTTGGGTCCCATTGAGATAAAATTAGTCATTACTTACTCAACTCCCATTGAAATCAATGGGAATTAAGTTCATCAAACTTGGTCTGAATCCATCCCATTAACAATATAAATATACACCCCAGGTAGATAAAGGCTGTGGGCAATCATGTCCACATCAGCCCTGGAACTGGTCGCCTCCTACTTGGGTTTCTTGAAATGGCTGTAGAGAGAGAAGTGGGAGCTTTAAGTTACTACTCTGTTGACCAGGCATGAGAAGAAGAAGTGTTTATTTCTCCCAGGCCTTGCTATTCCACAGGCTCCTTACTGCCTACTAGTTGCAAGGACTGACATGCCCTCTCTGTTCTGAACCTGAGGACACCGCTGAGGCTCAAGGATGCATAGTCCCAAGGAGCTCAACTCGGCAAAGTCCCAGCCTCAAATCAGGAGGTTCCTGGTTCACCTTGGAGTCTCTGATATACAGTGGTACCTTGGTTCTCAAACTTAATCCGTTCAGGAAGTCAGTTCCAAAACCAAGGGGCACTTTCCCATAGAAAGTATTGCAAAATGGATTAATCCGTTCCAGACTTAAAAAAAAACACAGCAATTTAACATGAATTTTACTAGCTAATAAGACGAGGCTTCCTCAGCCTCGGCCCTCCAGATGTTTTTGGCCTACAACACCCATAATCCCTAGCTAGCAGGAACAGGGGTCAGGGATGATGGGAATTGTAGTCTCGAAACATCTGGAGGGCCGAGGTTGAGGAAGCCTGAGCAAGAGGGATGGTGCCCTGCTTTAAACATTGACAAAAATCTACTAGCTAGAATGCAGAACTCTCCATTCATGCAGTAATTTCCAAGAAAGAAATAATATACCGGTAAATATAAATATATATTACCCCTACTGGAGCCAATGACGGTCCTCTGGTACTTTGGCGTCCATGGTATTTTTATTCTTTCTGTCCTATACTGCAAGTTGCTGGAAGAACCTACCTTTTTTAAAAAAAGGAAGTCAAAACTTGCTTTTATTTTAGTCAAATCACAACATTTTTTCCCTTTAAACTGTCAGTGTACCCACAACTTACAGATCCTTTAAAAAAAAAAAAAGAAAAAAAGACTTGCTTGGGAATATTAGAATTTTCCTCCTTCAAACAGATGAAAAAATCCCCCACTTTTATTCCAACTAGAAATTAAGTATTCCATTCCAACAAATAGTAAGAATACATGAAGTTACAGCCAGCCATCCAGTTGACAGCCATGGAGTCTTCAACAGTTTATTAGAAATAATGTAGACATTTAAAAAATCCCCACTGCTCTGAACACAAACTGGTCAAAAAACAACAACAAACACACCCAAAAGAAGATCGTATAGTGTATTAACATTTTGTCACTCGCTTTCATACTAACAGTGCAAATACAATTTGGTCTAAATGTACAGATTGACAAGCAACAACCTCTAGGCTCTAATCCCTCCCTAGTGAGATGTAAGAGCTTTGAGGATCAAACATACAAATGTATGGACTTTACTCATTTTAAGTTTCAAAAGGAATTGCTAGTTTTAACTAGGATATCTTGAACACTAACTAGTGATTAAAAACAACAAAATGAAGAGCATTAAAAATGAGTGGAACATACCCTGAAGATACCCTTTTCTCCTTTTCATAAACAACATAAGACAGATCTGTCATTTCTTTTATGCTTGGATTCATTTGGATCAATTGAATTATAAAGATCAATTTCATTTAAATGCTTGAAGTTATTGTTTCCTCCAAGACAACTGAACAAAACTTTGGATTTCTCAAAATTTACATTAACATCCTCAACACAAAATTCAATAAAGACGTAGTCCCTTCAGCCACTTCGCAGAAGCAGGCTGCATGGCAGATGCCGCTTGTGGCGGCGGTGCGGGTCCTCTTCCTCCTCTCCAAAGGGCTCGGCCAGAAAACAACGGTGGCAGGGCAGGAAGACCCTCAGGAAAAGGTGAGGAGAAGGAGGTGGCGGCTGGGACTCCTTCTTGGGGCTCAAAGGCTCAGGCCTATTAACCACAGAGCACTGCACATATGCACCAGAAGAACCTACTTTAAAGTACAAAAGGAAAAACAGTCAGGCTTAATAAGAAAGAGGGGGAAAACTCCTTTAGGCCCTGAATTTCACAAGAGATGTGCAAGATTTCTGCTGTAAGCAATATAAAGTGCTCCTCCGGAACAAGTTTTCTTATTACAGAGAAAAATTTCACTGCATTCCCTGGTAGTTATATGGAGATTTATCAATCTCATGGGGGACATCTTTTTTTAAAGAATAAAAAACCAAAAGGAATGCATGGGTAAGGAGTGGGGCACCATTGTCCCCTCCCTGCTATCCTTCTCCCGAATGCTTTCCTCCTCAGCTGAGCTCACATATTGGAAATGTGCTCAGCTGGGAGGGAGAAAACATTTGAAGAAAGGGTTCTGCACTCCTTACTCCATACAGCCTTTTTATTCTTAAAAATAGGACCCTTCCCATCCCTGTATTATCGAGAAATTGCTGTCTTTAGCTACAAACACACACCACTCATACATGCATGGAGCACACACAAATCACCAGTAGCTAATGTGGCCCTTATTTTCATATTGCAGTTGAACTATTTACCACCCTAAAAACAAAGCCAACGTTACTGCCTATTGTTTTCTTCCCCTAGTTCAGGACTGCCATCCTGAGAACAGTTTCAACTGAATGCAACAGGGCTGCAGCCCCTAGCAAATACAGTGGTACCTCGGGTTAAGAACTTAATTCGTTCTGGAGGTCCGTTCTTAACCTGAAACTGTTCTTAACCTGAGGTACCACTTTAGCTGTGGGGCCTCCTGCTGCCGCTGCAGTGCAATTTCTGTTCTCATCCTGAAGCAAAGTTCTTAACCCAAGGTACTATTTCTGGGTTAGCAGAGTCTGTAACCTGAAGCATCTGTAACCTGAGGTACCACTGTAACTGGGCATCTAAACTGTACTCTATCATTCCATGAGCCCACCCTACCTGGATAATGGCTTCTGTTTTTTTCTTCCTAGCCACACCTCTCTTTTCCTTAACCGAGTTCAGCTCCTGAAATAAAATAAAAATCCATCATTGGAGGTACATTAAGCGTACAAGAAAGTCTTTCTCTTAATGAAACACACTGAATTTTTGAAAGCCTGTGCCATGCATAAGAAGGAATAATACAGCACACTGCATGAATTAGATGCAACTAGCAAATATCTTTAAAGCTGCAACACATATTTGCTTGCATAAAAAATTGAAACACTCTGCAGCCCCAAAGTAATAATAGAGAAATCAGAGAAGTTAATTCTGACCAAGGGATGATTGGCACAGAGGGCAATAATATTTAAGACTTTTGTTTTGCCAGCTGTAGTTCTAAATATCTGGAGGGCACCGGGATGAGGAAGACTGGTCTAGAAACTCGCAGAGTTACACAGTCAACACCACTGGGTTTGAACAACTCTTTCTGGCCAGAGCAAGTGCCATACAATACCACACCTGTCTTAAGGCTTCCATTTCCCCACTAGCCACTCTTTTCTCTGAGGACATGTTTTTCAATTTGGATTCGGCAAGTTCCAACTCTGTATCCAGCCTATCCATTTCATTGAGGACTTCGTCCCTCTCGCTCATGATGAGACAATACTCGGTGAAAACGGCGTCCCTCTCTTCCTTGTACTTCTGTGCATCCTTCACTGCTTTCAGCTGCATTGTCTTAAACCTTGTCACTTCTGCCTGCATCCGCTCCATCTCTCTCTGTAGCTCCTTGTTTTGGGCAGTGGCCTTGCTCAGTTCTTGCTGCCCGGTCTCAAACCTAAAGAGAGGTGGGAGGACAGTCACAGCAAGTCTTTTTACCACTTGTAAGCGAAACACAGCCCTATGAAAGCTTCCTTCCTCTTTTACACACCAAACTAAACTGTGTAAAGGACTAAATAAGAAGTGGGAGAGTCATCCATGTTTTCTGTTTTTTTTAAAGTAATATTTATTAAAATTTCCACAAGAAAAAAGTTACAAAAATAGTAAAAGACACAAAAAATACAAACACTAAGAAAAACAAAAACAATTAAAAACAAATCCCTCTTTCTATATCTTACAGTTCATTTACTTCTTTTCATGACTTCCTCACACCTCCCTTTTTTGTATTCCAATTCAAATATTTAATTCAGCAAATCCATACTCTCTCTATTTTCTCTTAATTCTTTGTCTTCACATATTATGATTTCGAATTTTCATCTAATATCCATCCCTTTTTACATATTCCTTTTAACCTTATTGCTAAGACCACTTCGTTTCATTCCAACATCATTTTAACATTCAATAATTTTACAATATTTCTGTAAATAATCTTTGAATTTCTTCCAATCTTCTTCCACCAACTCTTCTCCCTGGTCTCGGATTCTGCCAGTCATTTCTGCCAATTCCATATAGTCCATTACTTTCATCTGCCAATCTTCCAGGGTGGGTAAATCTTGTGTCTTCCAATACTTTGTGATAAGTATTCTTGCTGCTGCTGTGAGTCAGCCATATTTTCTTTGTCACATTACTGCCCTGCTCACATTTCAATGTGGGAGCAGCAGGGGGGAGAGAAGCAGTGGTTCTCATCTCATTATAAAAGAAATGTTGGTGAAAGGAGATGAGCTCCTTTCACTTCACAAACCATGGTGCAGGGGAGGGGAATAGTTCACCCACGTATGATGTTTTTACTTAGACATGAGACACATAAAATTACATTGAACGCCGTGCAAGCAGAAATCCACTTCTGCAGCAGGACTGCAGTTTCCTCTCTACCTCCACATCTCTCCCCCAAATGTGCTCCAGAGGAGAGAAAGAGGAGGTGTCACTGTGTGCACAAAAGTTTTTTGCATCATGGGATGCAGCCCTCACACAGGCACACATACACAGCACTTTATATGTGGCTGGAGCAAACACATGAACAAAATGTGGCTACTCAGTCAGGTCAACTTTGTTTGTTCGATTTTTGGTCACTAGGGAGCAAGCAGAAAAACCACGACTAAAGCCAGGAAAGTTCAGAGAGGTAACTTGAGTGTCAAGTTTGTTCTAGTAAAATACAAAAACATGCAATGGCTTTCTGGCAAAAGCATCTTCTACCTTCTGTTCAGCTTGTCAATCTGCTTCTGGAGTCGCCTGTTTTCGCCTTCCTTCTGCTCTAATCGGCTCAGATCAGTATTGTAGCTCGCCATCTTCTCATTGTACCGCTTCCTCAGTGCGTCGTAATCCTTCTTCACGCCCTCCAGCTTGCCCATTGCTTTATTGTAGGGTTTATTGAGTGTCTGCGACGACCCATTCTGCTTCATTACCTGGAATAACGTAAGATATTCTGAATAATAATTCCTGGCAGATAAACTTGTCATATTGTAAACAGGAGGGGGAAAACACAGGGAGGTTTTATTTTCTGCTCACTAGGGCCCTCAAAAGAGCTGACGAGGTAACATATTTAAAAAATCACAACATGCTTAGAGCCAAAGAACTGTGAGCAGAAGGAAAATAGCTGCTAGTGCTGCGTTCCAAAGAGACTGTACAGAATCCTCAGGGCTTTGAAAAGCTGGTTTCATGGCACAACACATGGTTCTGCTCATGTAAAAAGCTGAGTAAGTTCTTGGACAAACGGAGTAATCTTTTTAGATTTAATTTCAGTTTTCTCCTTAAAAAAAACTCCAGTATAGAATGGAAGGGGAGGAATTCCAGGAATGAAAAGGGCCCATAAGATCCAGGAAGGAACATAAACAGCAGTTAACAGTACCCATGTACTGCATATTCCCTCCCCTTCTGAAAAGAAATCTCTCCATATGTATACAAGTGGCTGCTCTTAAGAGATTTAGCTTTCCATGATCACTGGGATTTATACTCAATTTATTAGCATATGATCATTGATTAAATACCCTTTGGACACCAGAAGGCCCAGAAGACCTCTCATGTATGCAATGTACATGTTAAGATGTAAAACTATACAGGGCATCAAAGCAGACAGCAAGATGAAGGGTCTGCCCTGCCTGACACAGTTACTGATTTTTCCTTGAAAATAATATACTCTCCCCTTCCCTTCTATTGATTTCTGACACTTTTAATCCAATGTCTCTTCACGGGGCTTTCTCCCAATATATCACCCCGCCCAAAGGTGTCTCCTGAACATGGATCTTCTCCCACTGTGTCCTTCTAAGTCTGAATGGCAAAATCATCCCCCCAGCCCCAAGCTCCTCCTTTCTTTGATCTACTGTCCACTATTATGAGACAAAATGCAACTGCAGTTCTGTTTAAGTCTACCACAAGGTGGCACACCAGTTACAATGTCCATTACAGCCCTATTATAGATGCATAATGCTCAAAATTAAGCTAAAACCATTAAAATATATTCTCAACAAAGGGAGAATGGATTGCTTTTGAAACACTTGTTTTTATGGCCCTGTCAATGTTAATAAACGTTTATTGGGGTGAATTGGTAGGCATGCATCTATTTCCAGAGAGTGTTCATAAACTACTCAGAGCAAAAGAACCCTTTGCGGTTTTTATTATTATTATTATTTAATCATTTTTTCAATACAAACAACAACCACAAAAAACACATACAACAAAAACTGCAATAACACTAATAACACAATTTAACATTTCAGATTTGAGTACTAATATACCTATGACTACACCTTTTTAACAATATTTCCCCACCTCTCATCCCCCTACTTCCAACCACCGCCCGCCTTATCGCTTAAATATTTCTTCCAGATTTCTTCATATTTATTCATTCTTAATTTGTGTCGACATGCAATTCGTTCATATGTGGCTAGTCTGTCCATATTGTCAATCCATGTGCTCAATGGAATCTTCTTGTGGATCTTCCAATTCTTCAAAACAAGTTTTTTTGCTTCTAATATTTCCCAGTATTTCGGCCATTCGGCCTCCATATTGGGTTTTTTTCGAACCTTGGCCTCCGCTGGTGATAACCACCTCGGGGTCTTACCTTCCAATAAGTCTTTGTATTTTGTCCAGACCATAAATATAGCTTTCCTGACAATATGGTTTTTAAACATTTTATGAACCTTTACCTTATCGTACCACAAATATGCATGCCATCCAAAAACATTATTATACCCTTCCAGATCTAGGACATCAGTGTTCTCAAGGAGTAACCAATCTTTCATCCAGCAGAAAGCCGCAGCTTCATAATATAACCTTAAATCTGGCAGGGCAAACCCCCCTCTCTCTTTTGCATCCGTTAATATTTTAAATTTTATTCGGGGCTTTTTGCCCTGCCAGACAAACCTAGAAATTTCTTTCTGCCACTTCCCAAAACACTCCACTCTGTCCACGATCTGTAGGGTCTGAAACAAAAATAACATCTTCGGCAATACATTCATCTTTATAGCTGCAATTTGACCCAACAAGGAAAGTTTCAATCTTGACCAGATCTCTAAATCTTTCTTAATTTCTGACCAGCATTTTTCATAATTATCTTTAAATAGATTCAAATTTTTGGCAGACAGGTTTACCCCTAGGTATTTTACCTTTTTAACAACATTTAACTCTGTCTCTTTCTGAAACCCATCTATTTCCAAAGGTGTCAGATTTTTCTCCAAAACCTTGGTTTTTTGCTTGTTCAGTTTGAACCCCGCTACCCGACCAAATTCATAAATTAATTCTAACACTCTCTTCGTACTAGATTCTGGCTCCTGTAGTGTTAAAACCAAATCATCTGCAAAAGCTTTCAATTTAAATTGTTTCACTCCGACCTGTATTTCTTGTACCAACCGGTCTTCCCTAATCATGTTCAAAAGCACCTCCAGAACAGAAATAAATAACAGAGGGGATAGGGGCAACCTTGTCATGTTCCTTTTTCAATTTTAAATTCTTCTGTCACCACATTGTTTACTATCAGTTTAGCTTTCTGCTCTGAATAAATTGCCTCTATTCCATTTTCAAACCCCCGTCCCACTCCCATCCCTTCCAAATTTTTCTTCATAAACCTCCAAGAAATGTTACCAAAGGCCTTCTCCGCATCAACAAAAATTAACACTGATTTTGTATTAATGTTGGTTTGCAAAAGTTCCAAAATATCAATAATATTCCTAGTATTATCAGACAAATGTCTTCCTGGGAGAAAGCCTGCCTGGTCCTTGTGAATTACTTCATTTAATACTTTTTTAAATCTACTTGCCAAAATATCTGCAAAAATTTTGTAATCCACATTTAGGAGTGAGATGGGACGGTAGTTCTTAAGTTGAGTCTTTTCAGTTTCCACTTTAGGGATCAATGTGATGAAGGCTTCTTTCCACGATTCCGGTGCCTTCTTCCCCTCCAAAATCTGATTGCATACCTCCATTAATGGTTGTATCAAATAATCTTTCAATATCTTGTAATACTTGGAGGTAAGCCCATCCGGACCTGGAGATTTGCCTAGTTGCATATTCTGGATGGCACCCTCTATTTCTTGTTGTGTTATTTTATGATTCAGGATTGTTCTCTTTTCCTGGGCAAGTTTTGGTAAACCATTTGTTTTCAAAAATTGGTCTATCTCCTTCTCCTCTTGTGGCCCTTGTGTATAGAGCTTTTTGAAATATCTCTGGAAACACTTCCTAATTTCTTCGGGTTTCTGGATATCTTTCCCTTCAATCTCTAGATTGGTGACTGTATTCAATTTTTGTCTCTTTTTCAATTGCCATGCTAATAGTTTCCCACACTTGTTAGCTGATTCAAATGATCTTTGTTTCATTTGTTTAATTTTCCACTCAACTTCTTGATTTATCAGTTTCGCGTACTGTGCTTGGTAAAATTTAATTTCTCTCAAGATCTCCTTCGATTTTGGCTTAGATCTCAACTTTTTCTCTCCATCTCTTATCTTCTCTAAAATCTTATCTTTTTTCCCATTCCAGATTCTTTTCTTTATCGTGTTCTGTTGTATCAGAAACCCTCTCATAACTGCTTTGCTTGCATCCCAGATTGTTCTCCTTTCCACCGTAGTATTCAAATTTATTTCAAAATAATCTTTCAAGGTTTTTTGGGCCTTACATTCAAAATACGTTTTCAAGGCTGTGAAAGGAGAGGGATTTCAAGGAATAAAGCTGCCCACACTTGACTTAGAAAACACCCCTATGTAGTAGGGGCAGTCAATGTGGCACCTTCTAGATATTGTTGGATTACAGCTCCCATCATCCTTCACGTCACTGATATGAAACCAGCAATATTCCCTTTTGGTCTTCTACATGCAGTTGACATCACAGATGCTGGGGTTTTTTGGGGTGGGTGGGTTGGTCCTCTATGGAAATTAAAGAAAAGAAATAAGCGCTGTGTATTAAAGAAATGGAATGGAAGAGACACTCTTCTGACCCCCCCCCCCCGAAACACTTCAGAAATCAGTGGGAGCGGGAAGAGAATAGAAAATAAACGAGAAGCTGAACTCAGCTGGCAAAAACAGAGCAAAGGCTACCTGCTGCAGCTGACTGCGCAGGTCTGTTATGTCCTTCAGATCCTCATCATGAAGTCTCTTCATTTCCTCACATGACTGCTGGAGGTGATCGCGCTCTCGTACCAACTGGTTGTTCTTCCGCTTCAAAGTGTCCATGTCCTCCTCCACCTGCGACTGGTCACTCAGCAGACGACTGTGCAGTGTACTGTTCAGATATTAGAAACGTACATATAAAAATGCTCCAACGACAATTAAAAAGCAATTTTAGAAAACGTGGAAAAGCAACGTTGCTTTATCGAGTAAACATCCCCGTTAAGCCATAAAAGAACCACCACAAATACAGCAAATCCTCTGGACTCAGAGGGACTACAGCTGTGTCTCTCCAGATGTTGTTGGGCTCCCCATCAGCCCAGCCAGCATGCATCAGTTGTGTTCCAAGACTCTCTGGAGGATCATAGTTTAGTCACCACCATTATACACTATCAAACACAGAAATTAGTATGTGTAATGTCATCTCCTCCAATTTGATAAAGAAGTTAAAAAATTAAGAAAGATCCACCATTAGAAACCACCAGATTTTGCACTGTTGCTTGGTGTGGTGAATTTTGTTGATACCTAATTGCCCTTAAGAGAATCCTCCTTGGCAGTATCATTTACTGCACTGGACTCCAACTTGGAGCTGGTGAAAGCAGGGTTCTGAAAGGGGGAAGCAGGGGACAAGTATCATCAAATCACTGAAGACTGAGGAAGTCACCCAACAGTTGCTAAACTCGATTCATTCCACACCAAGCTAAGCTTATACTCCCCACCATAATTTTCAGAAACTGGCTCTCCGTCTTCAAAGATTTTTAAAAACTAATCCTAAATCTGCAACCAGAAGCTCTGAACATTATCTCTCTACTGATGTTAAAATGATGCCATTTTAAAAGTTGACTAAAGCTGGGGATAAGAAAAAAGCTATGAAGGACCTTTGAACATGAAGATCTAAGGCAGCTTAACAGACACGTAGTAATGGTAAAAGGAAACCAAAATGCATCCGTGTGCATATGCTGTGTGCCTTTACTTACTGATAGAAATCAGCCTCCTTAGCAGATTCTTCACATCTTTTTAGCGCTTTGGTGTGTTGGTTCTGTAGAGACTGCAGATCGGGCATTGCCTTCATGCACTGAATCTTCAGCCTTTCATAGTCATGGTTTGGCTTGTGGCTAGGCGGCCCACCAGGATAGATATCAGATGAGCATGACCTTAGCATAAAATTCACATGTATACACATCAAACATTTTAAGTACAGTGCAACCTCAGTTGCCAAACATAATCCATTCCAGAAGCCCATTCGGCTTCCGAAATGTTCAACAACCAAGGCTTAATGGGGCGGTTGGCAAGCCCCATTGAGAAAAGAGAGAAATGCGCCTTGGAAGCCATTCCGCTTCAGAGGCTTGTTCGAAAATGGAAGCAGTTGCTCCCGAGACGTTTGACAATAGGAGTTCCACTGTACAGTGGTACCTCAGGTTACATACGCTTCAGGTTACAGACTCCACTAACCCAGAAATAGTGCTTCAGGTTAAGAACTTTGCTTCAGGATGAGAACAGAAATTGGGCTCCGGCGGCGCAGCAGCAGCAGGAGGCCCCACTAGCTAAAGTGGTGCTTCAGGTTAAGAACAGTTTCAGGTTAAGTACGGACCTCCGGAATGAATTAAGTACTTAACCTGAGGTACCACTGTATTAAAGTGAAAGAAAACATGCACCCTCCTATAAAGGTTACTTTATATGAAACAAAAAGAATACATTAAGCATCCTCTGTACCCACATGGAGTTGGCCACTGGTGGTGTAAGTACCGTAATTTGCAAAGATAACTTCACTAGCTAACAAAGACTGGGTCATCTAGTTCAACCCCTTGCAATGCAGGAATCTTTTGCCAAACACAGGGCTGTAACCCACAACCCTGAGATTAAGCATCTCATGCTCTCTGACTGAGCCATACTAGGCATCCTTAGCTGCCCCCCACCCAATTCAAACAGCTGTGCCATGGGAAAGAGCCAAAGACCCATGCCCAAGTGCACATGCATTAGACCTGGGAATATACCCTCATGTGACCGTTCAGTCTTTTACCTGCAGTCATCAAAGGTTGACCCAGGAGACGACAGTGCAAGACGCTTCCTCAACTCATCCCACTCCTGGCATGGCTGAAACAAAATGGTCTCCCGTTTCTCATTCATCTGCCTCACATCGGTTACTGCAGCGGGTGGTGATGATGGTTTATCCGTTGTACCTGTTGCCAAACACAAACAAGCACAGAGTTAGGGGGTTAGACAAGAGCATTTTCAAAAAACCAAGCTATCTGTTTGCCAGAAAAAGTGGGAATGTGAACAAGCTACCAAAGGAAATGAATGGTAAATTTGCCAGGATCATGAATGTCTGCAATGAAGACAGACTTGTGGTCAAGTGCACACATTTGGGGTGCTATCCACAATGCTTCCACAAACAATTGGGTTTGCTGATTTGTTATCCCCTAAAATCAGTTATCTAAACACAACATATTGAGAACTGCTGTCAAGTTTCCACTCTAGCCACCAAAGTAGGCTCATTCATCTAACTGGGATGTGTCCCATCAACACAGTGAAAAAAGTAGGTAGTCTACCCACTGAAGCGTGAGGTCACCAATGCTGATTTGTGGAGTGCTGGTGACATCCTGATCAGTTGACATTGGCACAATAAACTTTGGGAACCGTGACCCTTAACATATGTTTCCTTAGAGGAAACTCCTTAAAATTACAAGCAACAACTATTTTGCGCAAGTTCTAACCATGCATGACTGTGCATGCATGAACTGCAGGAACCCTGGAAGCAGCAAGAAAAGGGCTTCTCCATCACATGTGATGACCTGAAACGCAACCCCCGAACAAATCAGGGGTTGCCTGTACTACACAGATAGTAGTGCACTCCTTTGCACATGTAAAAAATGCTTTCTTCTATATCACCTAATTTTGGGGGGAGGATTGCAATAAACATTGTACATATCATTTATGTTGGGAATGTCAGTTGGTGCAAGATTTTTGGAATTTAATTTTGATAAGAGTATTACTGAAGAAACTACTGTTTGTTGTCCACATTTAACGTTGCTGAATATTTTGATGACAACAATGTAAATATATTGTCAAAAAAACTGCTTGATAAATGAGCTTGGCAGCGTGGAAAGCAAGCAACTCATTGGGAAACAGCCTGAAATCTTACACTGAACGCTTGGTACTACTCACTCTGAAATATAGCTATAATGGAGCAAGTTATGTGTAACCTGAGATTTTGACAAGGACTAGATCCTCCAGCCACTTTTATATGATTTGGCATTCCCTCATGACATATGCAGGGGAACCATCATTTCCAAGACAACCCTCGTCACAAACCTGGCAAATCTGGAAATACAGTTGCAATTGAGTTTATTCAACCCCCACTGCAAAGCAGTTTTATTATCAAAATTTACAAACTTTCAGCTGTTTGCAATGAGCAAATCAAACCAAAGCAATTGAAATAGCTCAACACAATGGATGCTTCAAGTGGTTTCTCTAAATTCAGCTGAAAAAGCAGCTTCTCCAGTCTCATTGTTATTCAACCCCTTGAATGGAATTCCTCGCAACAGCACAAATACAACAGTGTTGTCTCAAGCGTACCCAGTGCAACTCATCAAGGGCTTTGTGAGTTGCACCAGGTGTGCTTGAGGTGGAACACATGAAAAAAAGGACCACAATTTTTTGGAAGACATATTTGCGTGTGACGGATTGTATGTAAGGCCCTCTTCCACTGGAAAAAATGCAGCTGACTTGTAACCTGAGCTTCTGTGACTGTAATCTGTGCCACTGTGATTACAGTTCATGTGCATTTGTGGTGTCTGCCTCAGCCTTGTATTCCTATTGAGAGTTGCCTGCAGTTACAACACATGGCTAGCAAGGGAAGTGCAAGGCCATATGAGCTGGTGGGCATCAGAGAACCTTGGAGAGTTGCAGGGGTTCTTGCTTCTAAAGAAAGGTATCTTCATGTGTGACCTTTGCTCCTAAATGCAAAACAAGAGTCGTTCTTCCTGTCATTTCTATCAGAATGTCAGAACGATGCGATTAAAAAACTACTTATGCAAGGGTCAGGGGTGAGGCGCACAACAGTGGGGGAAGATATATGCATAAAAGTAAAGAATCACTCTTTGCATCTCATTGGCATCTCAAAAAGGGCATGATTCAAGAGAGTAAAATTTAGAAAAAGGCAGAGTACAGCAGGCCAAGGCTCCTTGTGAACTACTAAGCAGCAGGGCGTAGCTCAACTGCTACCAAGTTTGTCCAAAGCCTCTTGCTATTGGTGCTTGGGATATCAGGTCCAGGAAACTCCCATTTTCCACACATTCAAAGCATGCGCAACCGTGCACGCAGGTGCCGCTTTCGGACCTGGAAGAGAGATGAAATGGGGAGGAATGGGACTCAGCGTAATGGGGTGGGCTTATGACAAAACTGACAAGGCAGCTGAATTTAAGTTTCCTAATTCACAAGGGAAGAACGCAGCATTTTGTTTAGGCTGATACCGAGGGAAATGCTGCACAAAGTACTTCTGACCAAACCATATGAATCAAATGTCTGCATTCTTGTTATTAGTTCTGTATGCTGAAGGGGATGTGCACATGTGCATCTCTGAGCAAGCCTTCCTAAATTAGGAAACTAAGAATTCAACTAAGGCTATGATCGTGTGCAGTGCTACCTGGGTCACCTGTGATGTACCTGTGTATGATGATGTCATCATACCCCTTACTATACCATACAAGGGTACACCTCTTCTTTGCTGAAGCTCTGAGAAAAACCATGGTTCTATAGCAGGGCTGGGGAATCTCTGACCCATAGGCACAGCACAAGTCTCAATTTGGCCCACAAAGTCTGCCGATGCGTGCAATGACGAGGAACTCAACTCCCATGCAAATAGGGGTATTAGGAATTAAAGTTCACTCTTGTTTGACATCAGGTGTGGGCCAGGTATAAATGTGGCTACAAAGGAACAACCAGGAGCTTAAATCCTGATTGGTGCTGTTGGAAAGCTCTGCTTGCAAAGGAGAAATCAGCTGGTTGGAACTGACAGGAAGAACCATGGGGATTGAGTGCACCAGGGCTGTGTTTTGAAGTAGTTTTCATTGAAATTTCATGCTAAAAGAGCAGACACAAAAACCCCATTTTAGCAAGCTACTTTGAGCTAACTGAGCAACCCTCTCCTTTGAAAGTGGGTGCTCTCTCTCTCTCTCTCTGCCAATAAGCTGATGCTGGAAGCACACCTTCAAAGAGGGTCGCTATAATTGCCCATGAGCTGGCCAACTGTTGCAACAAGACACCCCCCCCCCCTTTGAACTCTGATAGGTGTCAATCACCTGACATCTTTACAACATTGTGTGATTGAAGGGGTGGCCCTGCCTTCTAGTCAAAGCTGGCCCATGGCAGGCTGGGGACCAAGGGATTCAATTTGTTGAGCTGATCCAAGCCCCCCACCCCTGTTCTATAGAATATACAGTGGTACCTTGGGTTAAGTACTTAATTCGTTCCGGAGGTCCGTTTTTAACCTGAAACTGTTCTTAACCTGAAGCACCACTTTAGCTAATGGGGCCTCCTGCTACCGCCGCACCGCCGGAGCACGATTTCTGTTCCCATCCTGAAGTAAAGTTCTTAAGCTGAGGTACTATTTCTGGGTTAGCAGAGTCTGTAACCTGAAGCGTATGTAACCTGAAGCGTATGTAACCCGAGGTACCACTGTAATGAAAACAAACTTTTGGAAAGAAAAAAATGACTGTGACATCACTGAGGCATAGGAAGCCCCTAATCTCAGTTTTTAAAAGGTTTTAGTTGTTGTTGTTGTTTTAAAAAAGAGGCATGACAAATGGGCATGTAAAACAAGCAGCACTTAAAATATGAAAAGGAGGGCAGCTCACCTGAAGGTCTGGTTTCTGAACCAGCTTTTCTACTTAACTGAGTGGAGGTCTGTTCTGCAGGTTGTGCAGGTGGATGGAGACCATGCACACAACGTGGATCAAGTTCCTGCTGTGACTCGTCATCAAAGAAATGTACCGATTTACCTCTCCCTGAACACGTTGCTGTAGCTTTGGTGCCACCGCGCCCCAAACTGGGACAAAGACCCATTTTCAGCAGAAAACTTCACCCTATGTTCTGTACCAGTATGGGTGAATACATTTACAGCTGATCCTTCATTTCTGGAATCCAGCAAATGAACAAAACAAAGCTTAGACTGCAGTCCTAGACACAAGGACCTGGGATATTCTCTCACTTTAGTTAATTCAGATTGTTTTCTGCAATACAGTGACTGAACAACATAAACCCATTTATTATTTCTAGAGTGACCTTGACCTAGCTCACCTGGTTACTCAAAACAGCAGCAGACTAGCCTGGGGTGGGGGTATCAAGGAATGTATATTCCTATTGTCAATCAAAGCACCATCTCCTTTATCCCCAATTACAAAGAGCCACTGGGAATGGTGATTAGGAGTTTTGGGTCAAGGTGCCATCTGTATGCTGATGACACACAGCTCTATTACTTCATAACATCTGGATCAGGACAGGCTGTGCAAAACCTGGGGCAGAGCCTTAGAAGCAGTGGTGGAATGGATGATGGAAAATAAGCTGAACTTGAATTCTGGCAAGTCAGGGGTAATGTAGGTGAGTTTCCCGCACCTGAAAAGCTGGTCAATTGCCTGCCCTGTATAGGATTACACTCCACTTGAAGGAGCAGCTACACAGTTTGGGGGTGCACCTTGATCTACCTGTCAGCTTCAGTAGGATTGGTGATTTCAAGGTTAGATTACTGCAATGCCCGTGTAATCTGGCAGCGCCTACCACCTTCTGAAAGCCACATATCATAGGAACACAGCACTATTAAAACTGGTTCACACGAGGCATGGTTCTTTTACTCAATGGACACCCCAGCCCTACTCAGATGAGAGTCTTGAGTCTCAAACTTGGGTCTTCAACTGTTGTTGGACTACAACTCCCATCATCCCTAGCTGGCAGGACCAGTGGCTCAGTGGTGAACTCAGCACCATTAAAACTGGTTCACAAGGGACATGGTTCTTTTACTTGATGGGCATCCCAGCCCTACTCAGACACAAGTTTTGGGTCTCCTAACACCTAGCCCAGTGTTTCCTCAAACTTGGATCTTCAACTGTTGCTGGACTACAACACCCATCATCCCTAGCTGGCAGGACCAGTGGCGCCCCAAGTTTGAGAAATGCGCATCTAGTCATTTGAAACTGTCACCTCCAGGCAACCTGCCCACCCACAGTATTATTAATTCTATAACAGCACCTACAGTTACTTAACACTGGTCTTAACACTGTATCAGAGGTACACAGACCCCACCAACATGTGGTTGCCTCCCAAAAGGACTTGGACTAGTTGGTTTTGCAGCTCTTGGTTTTTGTTTTTTAAAAAAAGATTTTATGTTTATGTGATTTTTATTTATCTCACCTCTTTCATTCCCTAACCTTTCAATTTCCTTAGATCGCAAGCCTCTTTGGGACAGAAGAATTACAAATTTTTTTTGGGGGGGGGGGAGAACTGCTCTGAGTTGTCTTGAGTCTTCTAGGACAGAGCAGTAAATTAAATTAATATGTGACAGGTCATTTGCACACCCTGCCAGCTGCTCCTAAATGGCATAATACCAAAAGGGGGAGAAAGGAATGAGTCAGGAACAGGAGAGCAGGTACCAACCTCTTTCATCTGTTATGGGATGAAGAAGTGAAAGAGTCGTTGAAGAATGCTCTGGAAAGGGGAGGAGCCAAATGGCTGTTGGTTCCAACAGTCACTGAAGGTTCCGTTAGCAAGGGGCCAGGGCTTGCTGTTGTCTTTTAAAAACATTTGAGTTTTAACAGCTAGCTTTCAATTCTACTCACAGCACAATCTGTCACTGGCTGCGAGGCTGGGAAACTCTGAAGCAAGAATGCATTCAAGGGAAACCTTTGGCAAACTATTGGGGGAAAAACACATAGGCACACACCTCATCTTTCTTCCTTCTTTTGGGAAACATTTATTATTTTTCCTTTGTGGAATGTGAGCCATTTAATTTAGAAATCAAGGGAGGTGATTAACGACTGAGTAGCAAAATCCCACCGTTGGGATGCAGCCAATGAGGAGCTAATTGTAATTGTATGTGAATTGTGCCTCTTTTACTTCCCCAGATTGGGAAAGATGGTGGCAAACAAATTTCCTCACCACACAGGCAGCCAACTACTCCAGGTGTCTAATTTCTATCAGAATCACTTTTTGATAACTGCCAGCTTATTCAGAGTGGAAGGATTAAAATATCCTTATGCTTTATAGCATTAGAGGTGAGGAAACAGCAACCTGTAGCTCCATTTAAAAATAATAATGCTACACTTGGATTTGCTGAATTTGTGTTAAGTCACTAGGCGGACTTATTTTATTTTTTTGCTGTTGATGTTGTGGAACTGGCTATATTGAAGAAGAAAGCTATGCTGTCCTTGTTCTTTTTTTAATGCTGCATGTGGAAACAGACAAGAAGGGGTAGAAAAAACCCCAGTAACTGCACTGAAAAAAGCAGGGTACTTTTAAACCTTGGGTAAAGTCTCCAAGTAGCTTTGTTTACAATAACTGCACCTTTAAAACACACACACATTTACTCCAATGCAATATAACCTAATTGGGATTGCTCAATTGCCTGTGCCTTTCAAGTTAATTGCCTGGTGCTTTTTTTATTATGATTGAAGGGCAGTCATCAGGGAGCATAATTTTTAAAACTTAACATTGCATCACTATTACATTTTATATTATCATGCGCTTCAAATGCCTCTCCATTAGATTGCTGCACTGCATCAATTAGAACTTTTATTGAAATTATCTTCAAGCAAAATGGAAATTAGGAGGTGGGGTATTTAAGGCATAATAAGGCTTCATATATAGAAGCTCACCCATGCAATTTCCCATTCAACTGTGCAATTAAGATCTGGCTCAGCCATGGCATCATCACGTAAGAAGTGCACACAGTGGCATACATAAACTTCCACCGCCGCAGTTGCTGGTAACTCTACGGAATAAAGCAAGGTCAGACTACTACTATTAATACTAAGGGTGGGCTTCCTACTGTCTGCAAATCAAACTGGCTGATATTGCAAACCCAGTCTTTTTCCTGTGCCTGAAGAGCATCTCTTCAGCGGGAAAAGGCTATTGCTGATATTTACTTAGCAAGTCGAACTGCATTTTAAAGCTTCAGATTAAGGTAAAGGTAAAGGGACCCCTGACAATTAGGTCCAGTCATGACCGACTCTGGGGTTGTGGCGCTCATCTCGCTTTATTGGCCGAGGGAGCCGGTGTACAGCTTCCAGGTCATGTGGCCAACATGACTAAGCCGCTTCTGGCGAACCAGAGCAGCTCGCGGAAACGCCATTTACCTTCCCGCCGGAGTGGTACCTATTTATCTACTTACACTTTGACGTGCCTTCGAACCGCAAGGTTGACAGGAGCAGGGACCGAGCAACGGGAGCTCACCCTGTTGCGGGGATTCGAACCGCCGACCTTCTGATCGGCAAGTCCTAGGCTCTGTGGTTTAACCCACAGTCATAGCTTATGATAGCATCCTTTGAGGAAAAACTTGTTTGAAATGATGGCAATTCATCTGCTGGAAGATCACAGGCTCTTTTAGGAGACTCTGACCGAACACCCTCCCCTTCAAAAACAACAACTCAGAAATTAGGAAGTAATTGCACAAGATGCAATTCATAAAACATACCTGAGCTCCCACCTACTTTGATGGGGTTTAGATGCACCTAACTTTCTCAAAGTTGCTTTCATAATTCTCGGCATAGCAGTGTTATTTATGTCATCACACGGAGATACACTCACATCCCTACTTCATTACCACTTTCAAATTAAAATTAATAAAGGATTCCACGTTTGCAGAGCCATATCTTGGGGGAAGCAGGGAGAGCTGATAACTGAATGTGAAGGGATCTCATTTTACTCTGTTTCCTAGCCTTCAAAACACAATGGCATTCTAAGCATATTCTACCTTCTGGATAGCTATACGTAAAGCTGAAAGGGGAAATTCTAAGAAGGCAGCTCTAAGCTACAGTACACATCGTTTGGAGTAATCCCACTGAGCAGGAAATGGCTGTTGGATTCACTGTTTGTTTTGACAAGAATCTCAAATCCACAGTGGGGAAATATATTTATTAGGACCTACCCAAGCCTCACAAAATAATCAAGGTTTTGAGTTCTCTAGAACTTTTTGTGAGGCTATGTATTAAGCAAAGGGGGAGTGGGAGGGGGGTGAGAAAGAAAAAGTTGGCATGATGTTAAAGTCCTTAGCAAGAGTCAAGTCATCCCTTTACAGGAAGTTGGCAGTGAAGAGGCAACACTTTGCTTCCCTGAGACGTCCCTTTTGAGCTCTTTCTTGATGGATTTTTTGTTAAAGCTGACATGCTCCAGGTTTTAGTGGACCTCTAAAGGTTGAGGCGGAAGGGAGATGGCAGGGTTGGCACTGCTCACATTCACTGGGCTGATTCACACATATCTGCTCATCACTTGATGAGAAAGGAGACGTTTCACATCTCAAATGCAACTGAGTCCATTCACATGCCGAGCTGCACATCTGGCAATGGCATGCGTGCGCAAATGGGCCCAGGGAGGGACAACCAAGAGGTGTCACCAATGCAGAAGGATAATGATTAGCCAAGTCAACAGCTTCACACAAATATATATGAAAAATAAGCTGCCTTGAGACAACTTTGCTATTTTTTCACCTTTCAGCAATGGTCGCCCCCATCGCCCGCAGGTGTACGGAGAACAGAAGCAGCACGAACCAAGAAATCTTGCTTATACCATGTTCCATCATTTGCCAGATTTGATGGAGAACCTTTTGCCCTCCACATGTTGCTGAACTACAACTCCGGCCACCCCCGGCCATTGGCAATGCTTGCAGGGGCTGATGGGAGCTGTAGTTAAGCAACATCCAGAGGGCCAAAGGTTCTGCATCACTGGTATAAAACATGAAACATTGGTGAGAGGTATGGATTTTCCGCAGGTGTTGGCTTTCCAGTCTTATTATTTTACTTTTAATCTCATGGCAGCAGAGACCTACACCCAAAATGTGATTTGGACATAGCAAAATCGACAGTACTTACTGTTAGAAAGGCAAACCCATCTGAGTGCAAGAGAGACCTTGCAGCAATAATAGAGCAACTTGGCTAGCAAGTTTATTCTTGCCAAGGTGCATCTCCTTCTCAGCCTGTTTGTGTGAGGTGGGGAAGAGTAGCTGAAGCCATCATTCAACAAGGAAAAGAGGAACCACCACCACTGTTCTGAAGACTCCCTGTCCACTTCAGACAAAAAAAGTCTCAACCTTTGAACCTCAGCTCACCCATGACCACTACTGAACTGCTGGTCCAACACAATTTGATCCAAAATCTGAGGTTATTGCCTTTTGAGGATGTTTTTAACTTTTCATGCTGCAGCAACAACAACAACGAAGGCCCTCTGCTCTCCTAGTACCAAAGAAGCAGGAGTCAACCTGGGACAGCAAACACACAACAAACAACTCTTGCGGAACTGATGATGGTTAGAAGGCAGGAGGATTAAATTACTGTCATCTGTGTAAAAATAGCAATAAAACTTTGACGTTACTCTGACTTCTATTAATGCTAAATCTTAGTATGTGGAAAACAATATCGGTAGAGGAAGAAAGGAAAAATGGAAGGGGAAAATGAAGAGAAATAGTAAACAAAGGGGCATGGGGAAAACCTGGAGAAAGGTAACAGTAAATTAGTAAAGGTAAAGGGACTCCTGACCATTAGGTCCAGTCGTGGCTGACTCTGGGGTTGTGACGCTAATCTTGATTTATTGGCTGAGGGAGACGGCGTACAGCCTCCGGGCCATGTGGCCAGCATGACTAAGCCGTTTCTGGTGAACCAGAGCAGAGCATGGAAATGCCATTTACCTTCCCCCCGGAGTGGTACCTATTTATCTACTTGCACTTTGACGTGCTTTCGAACTGCTAGGTTGGCAGGAGCAGGGACCGAGCAACAGGAGCTCACCCCGTCGCGGGGATTCGAACCGCCGACCTTCTGGTCGGCAAGTCCTAGGCTCTGTGGTTTAACCCACAGCGCCACCCGCGTCCCCAACAAAATTAGAAACGACCAAAAGAAGGGAAGGAAAGAAGATAAATCTCCCTATCCCTTGCAGTTTACTTGGAACTAAGGCTGCAGTTCCCAAGGACTGAGCAGCATGTGACATTCAAAAGCACTTGCTCTCCTAAGCAGATGCCCTCAAGAATGAAGCCTCTGAACTCACTGGGACCCATTTCCCTGTCCACACGCAAAGGCTCCAGATGCACGGCTGCAACCTGAACACCCAGTTTCTTTGTAAGTTTCCCTGAAATGAGTTGCCCACCATGAACGGGACATTCTGCAGGTGTCCAACCCTCGCCTCCCCCCCACTCCTCGGCCATTCGCAGCTCCCAGAGGAAGGCGCCTGCTAGACACGCGAGTGTGACCCGCCCTAGGCAACGTGTGAAGCGGCCCTCAAGCGGGAGAACCCGGGCAAGAAGAGAAACTCTTACCTTCTCCTTGCCCCCTCAGTGGCAGCAGACGGTGCCCAGGTACCTGGGGGTCCTCCCGAGCAGGAGAAGAAAAAGGGGACCATGGACGAGGCCAGGAAGGCCCGCCACCTGCGCTGCCCGCGGGCGCAGGGGACCTCCATGGTCCTGGGGAGGATGGCCGAGGAGGAGTCCGGGGAGGAGTATCTCCTGGAGCCGCCTAGAGCTCCCGCTGCTGCTCCGGCCAGCGCCCTCGGCCAAGCCCAGGCCCAGCCAGAGCGCTGCTCTTGGGCGGGGAGGCGCGCAAGCCCAGCCTCAGCGCACGCGCGTCCAGTCCGAGGCTGCAGCCCCTTCCCCCTCACCACGCCCGCCACCAAGGGGGGAAGGCGGGCGGGCAGGTGGGCGGGATCCCTCCCTTGGTCGCCTCACGATTTGCGCGCCAAGGCGGAGAGCGACCCTCACTTAACACAGCCCCTTCCTCTCTCCTCGGCTTCGGCTCCCCTCCCGGCTCGGGGCTCTCCGGGCTCCCCCTCGCCTCCTCCCAAGCGGCCCTGCGCGCTTCTCCGAGGCTGCCTCGAGCAGACGGAGGCGGGCGAGCGAGAGAGAGAGCGAGAGAGAGAGCCACGCGCTTGACTGGGAGCGGCGGGAGGAGCCGGAGGGCGGGCCCACGTGACCTGCCGCCTCAACAAGTAACAAGTCCTTCTGGCGTCACAGAGAGAGAGAGAGAGAGAGAGGTGTTTACCACTGATACTCAAAATGTATTATTTTGTTAAATGGGAAGGGCACAAAGAGTGGTATGCCAAGCTAGCATCTTTTAAATCCAATGGTATCAAAACTTAAGCAAGCTTTGCTCTGAATTTTCTTTTGGAGTCATTATGCTTCACAGGTAATTGCAACTATATCAACAAAATGCAATTTTGGATCTCACTGTAAAATAACCATTACAAATGTCTGTGAATTTGTTTTAATTCTGTAACCTGGTTGATAGTAGTAAACTGAACAACGGAGTCAGAGAGGGATTTATGCAACACTTCCATACAAGTCAAGTTATAGAAATTGACCTTTATTTTAACACAATACTCAGTTTCTTTAACTTTTTTGTTTTCATATAGTGACTTTTTTTAGTTCAGAATATATATTGTAACAAAAATTAAAAAACAAAACAAAACAGACACACATCATACAATTATACATACTAAAGCTAATTTTGGTCATCTGTCTCTTTAAAAATCCCCTGCCCTTCCCTGTGGAACCAACTGCCATAACAGTCATCAACAGTTATAAGGCTGAAGCCACCTCTGCTTCAGAGCATCTGACGAAGTGTGTATTACACACGAAAGCTCATACCTTGAAAGCTTATATTTAGTTGATCTTTAAGGTGCCACTGGAATTATTTAAAAAAAAAATCATCTTTCATCTTATTTATTATGACTACATTTATCGACAGTGGGAAAACTAACAAGCTACAGGACCACACTAGAGGTTGACATATCCCTATAACAGAGGCTGCAATTCTAATTAAATAAAAATCCCTATGGCTATTACACACCAAAAGAACAAAGCTTGAGCAATGTAAGCTTCCAATTACATAGACTACCAAAATGTGATAAAATAAAGCAGTCTCTAGACACAGCTATTAACCCTTATGATTTACTGCTTAATGTAGGCCCAGCAACCCAAAATTATTATTCTGAATACACAATGAGCACAATTTGATCAGATACACCATGACATTTAAATAGTAACCCATGCATAAAAGAAGCCAATAACTTTTTTGAACAGGGAAGGGAGTTTATGAGATACAACCCACACCCATATATTGGAAGAGTGCTTCTTCCCCCGGATTCACTCCCCAAATGGGTACCTATAAGAAAACCCATTCGCAATCCACGTAACTGATTGTTCTTGACGGTAAAACAGCTGTTATGGAAGGACAGAACCACACTTCATGAAAAAGTCATGCTCACTCAGCTGAGTAGGAACTCGATACTGTTTCGTTTGGTTTTCTTCATATCAGAAGCAGAGGAGAAATAAGAAGGGGGTGACTGGGGAAGGGGAAGCTGAACAGGTTGCTTGTTTTAAAAAAATTCAAGTAAACATGAACCACCAAATACTTGGGAATGGGGAGGGGGGGAGGAGAGGTTTTTGTAAACGTATCCTAAAGGGTTTCTCTCTCACTCACTTTGCAGCATCAGAGTCTTATGAAAAAGAAATTCTGCATTCATTCATTTGTATAGGAACAAATGTACAAGAATTCTGCCAGCGAAAGGCTTACCGCCTTCCACGGGTGCCTCACAGATGACGACTCCAAATTGTGCCAACCATACAGGCAGCTAAGGGTGGACCAAACAACACCCCCCGCAAGCAAATGTTTTATGTACGAATCTGTGGCAGAGTTTCAGTCACTTCACTGCATATGTCTATAGAGGGCCGGCTGGAATCCACAGGACCTTGTTTTGTTCTTGATCAACTGTTGTCATGATCTGAGTGCAAATAATCGAAAGAGGGCCTCCCTGGACAATCCCTGTGAAATGAAGCATCATAAACACCAATCATTCAGCATACTTGTTTACCGTGTGTGTGTGTGTGTGTGTGTGTGTGTGAATTTGCACTAGCGCCAAGAAATCGAAAAACACTGAAGCAGCTAAAAGGAAGGGGATTAATACCCCCCTTATTGGCGGGGATGATGTTCCACCCTTTCTCCTAAGAGCTCAAGGTGGTCATATGTAGGACACCTTTATCCTCACAACAACCTGTAGAGAACCAGGCACATCAGTTGGGCTTTGTTTGGTTTCTCGTCTGTTGTCACTTATCAGTTCAAAAAAGTGGCCTGCTTCTTTGGCAACAGGAACAACAACCAGATTTAACATGGACACTGGCACAAGAGCCTGCAATAAATCTAGATGCCAACTTTGCTGTCACATACACCCGGACAAGGTCATTATTGGCCCCAATAACATCAAACATACCATCTCAGGCCTATTTAATTGTTCATCTTCCAACATTATAAAGGTAAAGGGACCCCTGACCATTAGGTCCAGTCGTGACCAACTCTGGGGTTGCGGCGCTCATCTTGCTTTATTGGCCGAGGGAGCTGGCGTACAGCTTCCAGGTTATGTGGCCAGCATGACTATGCCGCTTCCGGCGAACCAGAGCAGCACACGGAAACACCATTTACCTTCCCGCCAGAGCGGTACCTATTTATCTACTTGCACTTTTATGTGCTTTCGAACTGCTAGGTTGGCAGGAGCAGGGACCGAGCAACGGGAGCTCACCCCGTCACGGGGATTCGAACCGCCAACCTTCTTATCGGCAAGTCCTAGGCTCTGTGGTTTAATCCACAGCGCCACCCACATCCAACATTATATATGCTATCAAATGCCAACAGTGCCCTTCAGCTCTCTATATTGGACAAACAGGACAAACTTTACGCCAAAGGATAAATGGGCATAAATTTGACATCAGGAATCATAAAACAGAGAAACCAATAGGAGAACACCTCAATCTCCCAGGACATTCTTTATAAGATCGTAAAGTAGCTGTCTTATTGCAAACGAATTTTAGAGATACACTTGAAAGAGAATTTGCTGCATTGCAACTCATTACCAAACTAAAAACTATGGAGAGACGTGGTCTGAATAGAGATATTGGATTCATGTCCCATTATACATACTATAGCTAATTTTGGTCATCTATCCCTTTAAAAATCCCTTGCCCTTCCCTATGGAACCAACTGCCATAACAGTCATCAACAGTTACCGTATAAGGTTGAAGCCACCTCTGCTTCAGAGCATCTGATGAAGTGTGTATTACATACAAAAGCTCACACCTTGGAAGCTTATATTTAGTTGATCTTTAAGGTGCCACTGGAATTATTAAAAATGGTTTTTTCATTTTTCATCTTGTTATTTATTATGACTATGACAGATCAACACGGCTATCCACTTGAAAATGTTTGTGAATTTGTTTAAATTCTATAACTTTTTTGATAGTAGTAAACTGAACAATGGAGTCAGAAAGGTAATTATGCAACATTCCCATACAAGTCAAGTTATAGAAATTGACCTTTATTTAACAACTTTTTTTTCTTTTCATACAAAGTGACTTTTTTAGTTTAAGAAAATCCATGTTGCAACAGTACCAGTCTGTTTCAATCACACTGCTGAAGTCCAACTCTGGCTTCCCTCCTTTAAAAAAATATGTTGTCCCTCATCTTATTTTAACTAAGAATTTATCAATAGCCTTTCTACATTTCTTCGTCTCTCTCTCTTTCTCTCTTGATCTATAAAATAGTATCTGCAAAACAGGTTTAAGTTTCCAACCAAATTTTGGCTTTGAACAACTGTGCAAGTAGAACCCTTTTTTTTAATTAATGCAAATAGAAAGCAAATACAAAAAAAAAAGGAAGGGGAAAAAACAGAAGAAAGAAAATCTTTGTACATAAAGAAATGTTAGGAACAGTCATCGCAAATATTATTATTAATAATAAATATTTATTGCGGTCCAAAGACCCGTAACATAGATTCAGAATAAAATACAGATTCATACAGACAACCCCCCTGGAGAGGTAGACCGAGACGATATTTATTTAGTCTTGAGTATGATGATCTTTGATACGTATGACTACTGAAAGAAACTTTGCCACGGCCACTGTATTACACTTGTCGTCCAGAAGCTACTTAGTATAGTAGGCTTCAGATTTACCTGGCCGATTTGCCACTTGGGGTTTAATCAACAGATCCCTAGCTTGCTCATATTGTCTGCAATGCAGTAGGATAAAAATCTGGCTTTGGTAAAAAGACACCGATAAATTGGTACAGACAGATTTCTAAGATATGCAGCTATCTGAAAATCGTACCTGTAATGAATTCCTACTGCTATCGGGCCACAGATAACATGAGATTGAGATCGGAGATCACTCTGTGATATGTCCCAGAGCCTCTGCCTCAGAGATTCAAGGGCAGTATCATATCCCAGATGGTACAAGAGAGAAGATGGTACAGTGGTACCTCTGGATGCGAACGGGATCCGTTCCAGAGCCCCATTTGCATCCTGAGTAGAACGCCACCCGCATCTGTGCGTACGTGGGTCGCCACTTCTGCGCATGACGTCATTTTGAGCGTCTGCACATGCACGAGCGGCAAAACCCGGAAGTAACGCGTTCTGTTACTACCGGGTCGCTGCGGAGCGTAACCTGAAAACACTCAACCTGAAGCATATTTAACCGAGGTATGACTGTATTCCTATCAAGTGGTTTTCTGACCATAGTTTTCATCTATTAGCTGATAAACTCTCGTTGTTTAGGTGTGGAAGTAACCCCTTCCCTAGGCCAAAGACTGAGATCCTAAGCCAGTACAGTCATACCTCGGGTTAAATATGCTTCAGGTTGAGCGTTTTCAGGTTATGCTCTGTAGCGACCCAGAAGTAACGGAACACGTTACTTCCGGGTTTTGCCGCTTGCGCATGCACAGATGCTCAAAATGACGGCATGCGCATGCGCAGAGAATCGCAACCTGCGCATGCGCAGAAGTGGGTTGCGTTCGCTTCAGGTTGCGAAAGGGGCTCCGGAACGGATCCCTTTTGCATCCAGAAGTACCACTGAATCTCCGGGAAGAAGAATCCCCCTTTTTTTTAATTAATGCAAAGAGAAAGCAAATACTAAAAAAAAATGGAAGGGGAAAAAACAGAAGAAAGAAAACCTATATGTACATAATGAAATGTTAGGAACAGTCATCACAAATATAGTCCTACTTAAATGATACTTGAACAATTAAGTTACAGTACCTACAAAACATGACATGCAGTTTTTTTATGAAGGAAAAAGATAAACACTTGGTTGAGAAATGGAGTCAGAAGTGCAAAAAGAAACACAGAATGGAATTTGGTACAGGCAGAAGATACATATTGTAACAAAAATTAAAAAACAAAACAGACACACTACATTTATCGACAGTGGGAAAACTAACAAGTTACAGGACCACACCAGAGGTTGTCAGATCCCTATAACATAGACTGCAATTCTAATTAAATAAAAATCCCTATGGCTATTACACACCAAAAGAACAAAGCTTGAGCAATGTAAGCTTCCAATTACATAGACTACCTAAATGTGATAAAATAAAGACTGGGGTAGGGGAATCAGAACAGGTTGCTTGCAGCATCAGTCTTATGAAAAAGGAATCCACAGGACCTTGTTTTGTTCTTGATCAACTGTTGTCATGATCTGAGTGCAAATGATCGGAAGAGGGCCTCCCTGGACAATCCCTGTGAAAAGAAGGATCACACACACACACCAGTCAATCAGCATGCTTGTTTACTGGGGGCGGGGCGGGGGCCTGAATTTGCACTAGCGCCAAGAAATCAAAACACACTGAAGCAACAAAAAGGAAGGGGGATTAATACCCCCCTTTTTGGTGTGATGATGTTCCACCCTTTCTCCTAAGCTCAAGGTGGTCATATGTAGGACACCCTCCCTTATCCTCACAACCACCTGCAGAGAACCAGGCACATCAGTTGGGCTTTGTTTGGTTTCTCAGCTGTTATCACTTATCAGTTCAAAAAGTGGCCTGCCTCTTTGTCAACAGGAACTGAAGCTGCGAAAGGAGGGAGTGTAATAGCACTCCCCCCTTAGACCCTCTTCCCAACCCTCTCAATTAACAAATAAATAAATCAGGGTCTGGTTTGTTTTTAATTTAGGTGTCGCCTTTCTTTGTGCCTGTGTTGTATTTATTAAGGGGGTATGCATGGGTGTTTTACCTGGTGCTTTGGGGAGGAGGCTTTTCTCATCCCATTACTGTGGGTTGTTTTTCTGCAAAACGGCTATGTTGTGGTGCCCATGACAGTTTCTTACGGTTTCCAAATGTGACCCCGGGGGCCCACCAAAGGTGGGAGGGTGCCCTCTTCCAAACATTGACAAAAATATACTACCTAGAACGCAGAACTCTCCATTCATGCAGTAAGTCCCAAGAAAGAAATAATATAAACATATATATTGCCCCTATTGGAGCCAGTCTTCGGGTACTTTGGTGTCCACGGTATTTTTACTCCTTCTTTTTGATATTTCACGGTGACGGAAGAACCTGCTTTAAAATACAAAAGGAAAATCAGTCAGGATTCATAAGAAAGGTGGGGGGACTCCTTTAGGCTCTGAATTTCACAAGAAATATTCAAGATTTCTGCTGTAAGCAATATAGAGTGGTCCTCTGGAACACGCATTAGGGGAACTGGGGTGTGTGGGTGAGGGGGGACTGGCGGGGGAGGGTGGGTGAGGGAGGGGGATCCTACCTTCACGCAGGGAAGGCTGGGGGCTAAGGGGAGGCCTGTCTGCCGAGCTGAGCTGCTGCTCCCAGAACCACGTGCGGGCAAAATGAGGCGCTGCCACTGTCCTGCACGCTCCGCTGTCGGGGGCAAGCGAACGCTTTTGGGAGGAGGGTCAAGGCCCGAAGGGGGTGCGCGGGACAGGAAGTGGCCTTGACAGGCCTTTCCAGTGGCCCGGAAAGTCAGACTATGTGAAGAAAATGAGAGTAGGCCAAATAGATTCGGCCTTGCCTTGCCTTTGCCCCACCCCCAACCCAGCTGGCCAATCGGGTTTCTTAGATTTCCAAATGTGACCCTGGGGCCCACCAAAGGTGGGAGGGTTCCCTGTTCTAAACATTGACAAAAATCTACTACCTATAATGCAGAACTCTCCATTCATGCAGTAATTCCCAAGAAAGAAATAATATAAATATATATATTACCCCTATTGGAGCCAGTCTTCGGGTACTTTGGCGTCCACGGTATTTTTACACCTTCTTTTTGATATTTTATGGTGATGGAAGAACCTGCTTTAAAATACAAACGGAAAAGCAGTCAGGCTTAATAAGAAAGGGGGGGGGACTCCTTTAGGCCCTGAATTTCACAAGAGATCTGCAAGATTTCTGCTGTAAGCAATATATAGTGGTCCTCTGGAACACGCGTTATTATTACAGAGAAAAATCAAACTGCATCCCCTGGTAGTTATATCAATCACAAGGACACCTTTTTTAAAAAACCCAAAAGTGGTATATGGGTAAGGCGTGTGGCACCATTGTCCCCTCCCTGCTATCCTTCTCCTGAATGCTTTCCTCCTCAAGCACAATATTTACTCCCACAAGCATAATATTAAGAGACATTGCTCTGTTCTATCTTTGGCAGTTCTAAACAAAGATGTAAACACACTGAGACAAGGAATCATGTGCACTGGGCGTGTAATGCAACATAGGCAGTGCATGGGGCCTGACACTGTCCTTACAAGGGCTGCACAAACCCAATGATTCACTCCTGTGTCTCATAGGAGGCTGGTTCATGAACTTGGGAGAATTCTAGAAATCTGCATGTCAGCACTGCAGCAGCATTCCTGGTAGTTGAAATGAGGATTATTCCTGGGCCTTTGAAAGGCTGTCTCTGAGTGGCCAAAGACAGAGAACAGAGTCTGAATCAAAGGCTTGCAGCAACAGCTGGAGAGAAGGCAGAATATTTTCTTTCTAAATTGCACAGACGACAGAAGGAAAGAAATGGCCTGCACTGTCCAATCCAAAATACCACTTACCAAGTCTTATTATTGAAGGCCGTGGTGGTGGATTCTGAGGTGGACCCAGTGGCGTAGCGTGGGTTATCAGTACCCGGGGCAAGGCAAGTAATTTGCGCCCCCTAACCCATGGATTTGCGCCCCCTAACCCGTGGATTTCCCTAACCCCCAGATGTTGCGCCCGGTGCGGCCGGCCCCCCCTGCACCCCCCACGCTACGCCACTGGGTGGACCTTGCTGTTTGTGTTAATAGAATCACTTCTCTTGGGAGGGATGGAAATGGCTTCCGTTTTGGAGGGCTGAGATGAATATCCTAAGCCCATCTTAGGAGTCAGAGGCCTCTTGAAAGAGGACTTCTGTTGTTAAGGCAAGAAGAAAAAATAAAGGGGATTGTGGTCAGAGAGAAATCTTCTAAAGCAAGCACTTATGCCAAATATCTAATATTAACCACCGATAACCCTAGAGAAAGCACCCATTGAAAGAATGGACTGCATCCTTGTACCTGTGGGCAAAGTTCAGAATCACACACACTTTCAACTCAAAGTGAAGAGAAAGATGCTCTTCACTTGCTGGAGTGTCTTCCCTTAATGCAGGGAAGACTGGGGTGTGTGGCTGAGGGGGGGGGGATCCTAGCTTCATGTAGGGGAACTGGGGTGTGTGGCTGAGGGGGGACTGGCGGGGGAGGGTGGTTGAGGGAGGGGGATCCTACCTTCACGCAGGGAAGGCTGGGGGCTAAGAGGAGGCCTGTCTGCCGAGCGTCCAGGGCAGCGCTGAGCTGCTGCTCCCAGAGCCACACGCGGGCAAAATGAGGCGTTGCCACTGTCCTGCGCGCTACGCTGTCGGGGGGTGGGGGTGGGCAGCAGACGCTTTCTGGAGGGGGGTCAAGGCCCGAAGGGGGTGCGCGGGACAGGAAATGGCCTTGACAGGCCTCTCCAGCGGCTCGGAAAGTCAGCCTATGTAAAGAAAATGAGAGTAGGCCGAATGGATTCAGCCTTGCCTTGCCTTTGCCCCAACCCCAACCCAGCTGGCCAATCGGGTTTCTTAGATTTCCAAATGTGACTCCGGGGGCCCACCAAAGGTGGGAGGGTTCCCTGTTCTAAACATTGACAAAAATATACTACCTATAATGCAGAACTCTCCATTCATGCAGTAATTCCCAAGAAAGAAAGAAATAATATAAATATATATATTACCCCTTCATGCAGGGAAGACTGGGGTGTGTGGCTGAGGGGGGACTGGCGGGGGAGGGTGGTTGAGGGAGGGGGATCCAACCTTCACGCAGGGATGGCTGGGGGCAAAGGCGAGGCCTGTCTGCCGAGCGCCCAGGACGGCGCTGAGCTGCTGCTCCCAGAGCCTCTCCTTTGAAAGTGGGTGCTCTCTCTCGCTGTCTCTGCCAGTGAGCTGATTGATGCTGGAAGCACACCTTCAAAAAGGGTTGCTATAATTGCCCATGAGCTGGCCCATGACACACCCCCCCCCACGTTTGAACTCTGACAGGTGTCAGTCGCCTGACATCTTTAGGACATTGTGTGATTGACAGGGGGTGGCCCTGCCTTCTTGTCAAAGCTGGCCAATGGCAGGCTGGGGACCAAGGGATCCAATTTGTTGGGCAGATCCAAGTCCCCCACCCCTGTTCTATAGAATATAATGAAAACAAGCTAATCTCAGTTTTTAAAAGGTTTTAGTTGTTGTTGTTTTTAAAAAAGAGGCATGACGAATGGGCATGTAAAACAAGTAGCACTTAAAATATAAAAAGGAGGGCAGCTCACCTGAAGGTCTGGTTTCTGAACCAGCCTTCCTACTTAACTGAGTGGAGGTCTGTTCTGCAGATTGTGCAGGTGGATGGAGACCATGCACACACCGTGGATCAGGTTCCTGCTGTGACTCCTCATGAAAGAAATGCTCCAATTTCTCTCTCTCTGAACGCTTTGCTGTAGCTTTGGTGACACTGCGCCTCAAACTGTGACAAAGACTCATTTTCAGCAGAAAACTTCACCCTGTGTTCTGTACCAGTATGGGTGAATACATTCATAGCTGATCCTTCATTCCTGGAATCCAGCAAATGAACAAAACAAAGCTTAGACTGCAGTCCTAGACACAAGGACCTGGGATATTCTCTCACTCTCGTTAATTCAGATTGTTCTCTGCAATAAAGTGACTGAACAACACAAACCCATTTATTATTTCTAGAGTGACTTGACCTGGCTGAAATACACATATCATGTGAACTCAGCGCCATTAAAACTGGTTCACAAGGGACATGGTTCTTTTACTTGATGGGCATCCCAGCCCTACTCAGACACAAGTTTTGGGTCTCCTAACACCTAGCCCAGTGTTTCCTCAAACTTGGATCTTCAACTGTTGCTGGACTACAACACCCATCATCCCTAGCTGGCAGGACCAGTGGCGCCCCAAGTTTGAGAAATGCGGATCTAGTCATTTGAAACTGTCACCTCCAGGCAACCTGCCCACCCACAGTATTATTCATTCTGTAACAGCACCTACAGCTATTAGCACTGGTCTTAACACTGTATCAGAGGGACACGGAGCCCACCAACAGGTGGTTGCCTACAAAAAGGGCTTGTCCTTTGGACTGGTTCTGGACTAATTGATTTTGCAGCTCTTGGTTTTTCATGTTTATGTGATTTTTATTTATCTGACCTCTTTCATTCCCCAACCATTCGATTTCCTTAGATCGCAAGCCTGTTTGGGACAGAACTATTACAAATTTATGGGGTGGGGTGGCGAGAACAGCTCAAGTTGTCTTGAGTCCATAGGACAGAACAATCAATTAAATTAATATGTGACAGGTCATTTGCACACCATGCCAGCTGCTCCTAAATGACATAATACCAAAAAGGGGAGAAAGGAATGGGTCAGGAACAGGAGAGCAGGTACCAACCTCTTTCATCTGTTATGGGATGAAGAAGTGAAAGAGTCTTTGAAGAATGCTCTGGAAAGGGGAGGAGCCAAATGGCTGTTGGTTCCAACAGTCACTGAAGGTTCTGTTAGCAAGGGGCCAGGGCTTGCTGTTGTCTTTTAAAAACATTTGAGCTTTAACAACTAGCTTTCCATTTTACTCAAGCACAATCTGTCACTGACTGCGAGGTTGGGAAGCTGGTGCAAGAATGCCTTCAAGGGAAACCTTTGGCAAACTATCGGGGGGGGGGGGGGACACAAAAATCCCACTGTTGGGATGCAGCCAATGAGGAGCTGATTGTAATTGTATATGAATTGTGCCTCTTCCCCAGATTGGGAAAGATGGCGGCAAACAAATGTCCTCATCACACAGGCAGCCAACTACTCCAGGTGTCTAATTTCTACAGGGATCACTTTTGGATAACTGGCAGCTTATTCAGTGTGCAGGATTAAAGCAACCTGTATTTTCATTAAAAAATAATAATGCTACACTTGGATTTGCTGAATTTGTGTTAAGTCTCTAGTCGGATTTATTTTATTTTTTTGCTGTTGATGTTGTGGAACTGGCTGTATTGAAGAAGAAAGCTATGCTGTCCTTGTTCTTTTTTTAATGCTGCATGTGGAAACAGACAAGAAGGGGTAGAAAAACCCCCAGTAACTGCACTGAAAAAAGCAGGGTACTTTTAAACCTTGGGTAAAGTCTCCAAGTAGCTTTGTTTACAATAACTGCACCTTTAAAACACACACACATTTACTCCAATGCAATATAACCTAATTGGGATTGCTCAATTGCCTATGCCTTTCAAGTTAACTGCCTGGTGCTTTTTTATGATTGAAGGACAGCCATCGGGTAGCATCATTTTTAAAACTTAACACTGCATCACTATTACATTTCATATTATCATGCACTTCAAGTGCCTTTCCATTAGATTGCTGCACTGCAGAAATTAGAGTTTAGAGTTTGGACTTGATAGCCCGCCTTTCACTCCCCTTAAGGAGTCTCAAAGCGGCCAACAATCTCCTTTCCCTTCCTCCCCCACAACAAACACTCTGTGAGCTGAGTGAGGCTGAGAGACTTCAAAGAAGTGTGACTAGCCCATGGTGTCTGTACATAGTGGGACTCAGGCTACAATCCTGAACACAATGAAGCTCCTTAAATCCTATCAGAGTGAATGGGATAGGAGTAACTCAACAAGGCACAGGACAGCCACCAACTGACCCAGTCCAGAGAAATTTACGTACATAGCAATCCTTTCTAACAGAACTTGCTGTTAGAAAGGCAAACCCATCTGAGTGCAAGAGAGACCTTGGCAGCAATAATAGAGCAACTTGACTAGCAAGTTTATTCTTGCCAAGGTGCATCTCCTTCTCAGCCTGTTTGTGTGAGGTGGGGAGGAGTAGCTGAAGCCATCATTCAACAAGGAAAAGAGGAACCCCCACCACTGTTCTGAAGACTCCCTGTCCACTTCAGACAAAAGAAGTCTCAACCTTTGAACCTCAGCTCACCCATGGCCACTACTGAACTGCTGGTCCAACACAGTTTTATCCAAAATCTGAGGTTATTGCCTTTTGAGCATGTCTTTAACTTTTCATGCCGCAGAAACAACAACGAAGGGCCCTCTGCTCTCCTAGTACCAAAGCAGCAGGGGCAGCAAACCTGGGGCAGCAAACACACAACAAACAACTCTTGCTGAACTGATGATGGTTAGAAGGCAGGAGGATTAAATTACTGTCATCTATCCTAACATAGCAATAAACCTTTGACGTTACCCTGAATTCTATTAACGCTAAATCTCAGTATGTGGAAAACAGTATCAGTAGAGGAAGAAAGGAAAAATGGAAGGCATGGGGAAAACCTGGAGAAAGGTAACAGTAAATTAGAAAGGACCAAAAGAAGCGAAGGAAAGAAGATGAATCTCCCCATCCCTTGCAGTTTACTTGGAACTAAGGCTGCAGTTCCCAAGGGCCGAGCTGCAGGTGACATTCAAAAGCACTTGCTCTCCTAAGCAGATGCCCTCAAGAATGAAGCCTCTGAACTCACTGGGACCCATTTCCCTGTCCACACGCAAAGGCTCCAGATGCACGGCTGCAACCTGAACACACAGTTTCTGTGTAAGTTTCCCTGAAATGAGTTGCCCACCATGAACGGGACATTCTGCAGGTGTCCAACCCTCGCCTTCCCCCCACTCCTCGGCCATTCGCAGCTCCCAGAGGAAGGCGCCTGCTAGACACGCGAGTGTGACCCGCCCTAGGCAACGTGTGAAGCGGCCCTCAAGCGGGAGAACCCGGGCAAGAAGAGAAACTCTTACCTTCTCCTTGCCCCCTCAGTGGCAGCAGACGGTGCCCAGGTACCAGGGGGTCCTCCCGAGCAGGAGAAGAAAAAGGGGACCATGGACGAGGCCAGGAAGGCCCGCCACCTGCGCTGCCCGCGGGCGCAGGGGACCTCCATGGTCCTGGGGAGGATGGCCGAGGAGGAGTCCGGCGAGGAGTATCTCCTGGAGCCGCCTCCGCCCCTGGCCTTGGCTAAGAGCTCCCGCTGCTGCTCCGGCCAGCGCCCTCGGCCAAGCGCTGCTCTTGGGCGGGGAGGCGCGCAAGCCCAGCCTCAGCGCACGCGCGTCCAGTCCGAGGCTGCAGCCCCTTCCCCCTCACCACGCCCGCCACCAAGGTCGCCTCACGATTTGCGCGCCAAGGCGGAGAGCGACCCCTCGCCAGGCTCTCCGGCAAGTCCAGCCCCGTCCTCTCTCCTCGGCTTCGGCTCCCCTCCCGTCTCGGGGCTCTCCGGGCTCCCCCTCGCCTCCTCCCAAGCGGCCCTGCGCGCTTCTCCGAGGCTGCCTCGAGCAGACGGAGGCGGGCGAGCGAGCGAGAGAGAGAGCCACGCGCTTGACAGGGAGCGGCGGGAGGAGCCGAAGGGCGGGCGGGCGGCCCACGTGACCTGCCGCCTCAACAAGTAACAAGTCCTTCTGGCGTCACAGAGAGAGAGAGAGAGAGAGAGAGAGAGAGAGAGCAAGCATCGCCTTAGGCTTGGAGGCGGCAGCGCGATCCTGGCACTTGGAGAGAGAGAGAGAGAGCAGCGCCTTAGGCTTGGAGGTGGCGGCGCAAGAGGGACGCGCAAAAAACCCTGCGCGATCCTGCCACTTGCTGAATGGCGTGACGCGCTGGCTGCCCCTCTCTTCTCCCGCTCGCTTATACGGTCGGAGTCCCAATCCAGCGATGTTTTCCCAGCCGCTCTCTTTTTCTCAGCGGATCTCAGTGACTTGCACGCCTAATGGTCGGGCCGGGGAGGAAGGACCCCAAATGGCAAGAAGGAAAGGCGGCGAAGCAGAGATCGGCCTCCCTTCACCCCCGCCCGGCTCGCCTCTTTTGCATGCCATTCTCCCTCTCTATCTGTGTTTTCCTTCGTTCTCCATCGGAGGAGCAACGAGGCATAGGGAGCAGCCCCAGAGGGACACGATCCCCGCCGATTCAAGGCTGCTCTTGAAACCCAGCGTTCGGCCGGGATGGTTGGCGTTGTTGTTGTTTTTTTTATCACGGCTCAGATCTGAAAGCAATCTTTGGCTGCGGGCAGGGAAGGAGGCCGTGGGGTCTGGGGAAATGAACGAGAGCAGCGAGCCGGATCTCGGGCCGGGGTGGAGTTGCACAAACAGGTGCTTCGCGATGCCAGAAGGGAGGCGTGTTTCGTTTTGTGCGGGCTTTTGTAGAATGGTGGCTTTATGCAGGCGCTATCAACATAGGACGAAGAGGAGGGCATGTCTGTCAGTGCACAGCCGGACTCGGAGGGGTTTATCGCTGGAGAGGGAAACAGTAACCTGCTTTGCAGTAACAAGCATAGGAATAGACGCTTGCCCAGGATTTTGTGAAGCCTGCCTCCCCGTGGCTGAAAGTGGCATAAACCTGAATAGCAAATGTTACAGATAATCATCCATTTTCATCTTTATGTGCCCCAAACCGTGGAGAAATGAATTAATCCATCTAATGTATCAGCCTCCAGCTACATCAGTTTTAGCTAAACAATTATGCAACTCACTGCAGTGTTCACCATGGTTCTGTCATTTTGTCAAGTCAAAGTGCACTCCTTTTAGAATTACAAAAACCACCTCATTCCTTGAGGTAACCACATGCCCCAGATAATAGCAGAAAATATTTCACTTATCCGTTATGTAGAATCCATCTTTCAGTGTGACCACCAAAGCAAAATCATGCAGATTATTAACCAGGGGGAGGATGGAGACAGCTTTTCAAATAGTTCAGTAGCTGAAGGAATGCTAGCTTGCTTCATGAAGTGTGCATTCATTTGAATTAATAAAATGTTATTTCTCTCCCAAGACATCGGAAATCAGGTCCAATGAAGCCGTTGCATGGTCCAAAATTTGTATCCCCCACCCCTCCATTTGTCATTTTAAGCCTTCTCTTAACTTTAGATTTTATTCCTTAATTTTTCCCTAAAAAAGACCAAAATCTTTTGACCATTTAATCATCACTTCCTTAACTTCTTCCTCTTTTACTTCCCAATCTAGCAGGAGTCTATATATTTTAGATAATAATTTCTTTTTATTTTGTATTAAATCTTTTTCCAGCCTCAGTACTTCTGTTGCACACCCCTTTCTTCGATCTAGTTTAAGAATATCATTTAGTTGACGGTACTGCAACCAATCTGTAAGATGGTGTCTAATATCTTCAAACTTTCTCAATTTTAGTTGGTTTTCTTCATCCTCTAGTATTTCTTTATAGGTTGCCCCATTTCCCCCCACATTTTTCAACTTCCCTGAGATAGCCTCTAGGGGAGATAACCACCAGGGTGTTTTTGTTCTAAGAGGTTTGTAAACCTATCCCACACCATGTATAATGATTTCCTTATTATGTGATTCAAAAACCCCGTGTACTTTGACTTTTTCATGGCCTAAATAGGCGTGCCACCCAAATCTGTTGCCCCATCCCTCCAAATCTGTATTCTAATACATCTATATTCTGCAAAATTATCCACTCTTTCATCCAACATAGGCTTTAAAAATATTCTTTAATTTAAAATATTAATTAGCACAAGTATTCTACAAATGTTGCTACTGTTTAAAAAATCAAGTACATCTCTTAATCAAAATAGGAAAGAGCCCTGCTGTGAAAATGTTACTTCTATATTTAATATCCTTTCAAAATATACACATTAACAGGAGGCAGCAGAGCATTTTCTTTTTCTTTTAAAAATATACGTAACATCACTGCAAGTAGTAATTAAAAAAACAAAAACTTTAGAAGAGTTTTCCCATTTGTTCCCAACTAGGCTGTACATTCTATATTATCAAAGAAGTTAGTTTGGTTTTTATGAAGCTGTCAAATGAATTGTTTCCTATTAGGAGGTCCATTGTCACTGCTGAGCTGCCCAATGTGGGCAGGAGGAAGAAACCTCTGTATTGGAGATACAGTATCCACAAGATAAGAATGTTTGATACGTAGTTAGTAAGCTTTTAAGAAAGAGATGTATTTTGTAGGTTAAAAAAAAAATTCACAAGTTCAGTTCAACACGGCTCTTGTATCTTGTAAAACAACTGGAAATCCAGTTCAAATTTTCAACCAATGCAGAGGTAACAGTAGTCATTTGTCACACTCAAGATGCTGCTTCTCCTCCTCCTCCTTCTTCATCCTCTTCCTCTTCCGCCTCCTTCTCCTCTTTTCCTCCTCCTCCTTTTTTTCTGTCTCAAGCATTTTAGATATTTGCTAGCCAGGATCTTCTTTGGCAGGATATCTGCAAGGAACTGGAAAGTATCGTAGTTCTCTGCTGCATGGGACAAGTCACTGAAGGTTAATGATGTTTTGTTCTTTCCCTGGCCGTGATTGTAGGAATGCACAGCTAAATACTGGACAAACGGCTCCATGGTCTTCAGCGTGAGTAAAATGGCGTCCGGGTTGATGTTGGAGACCTCAGGCAAGCTCTTCATGATCACCCGGATGCGAGACAACAGCAGCTACAGCTGGTTTTCTTTGCCGCCGCCGATTCCATTCACCATCTTCCCGGAGCATCTCCCTCCCACAACCGCGTGGCTGATCTGTAGCATTCTGCAGATTTGTTCCATTAAACTGTGGGAGGAGAAGGAGGAAGACACATGCATTCAGCAGCACATTCCGGCTGCGGAAATAAGTATAGATTTCCCCATTTAACTTCATATTGCTTTTTGAAATTTGAACACACACCCACACCCCCCCACACCCCGATTTATTGGATCTGTAGCGCAAGATATTTGTTGAGTTCAAGTCAGGGTGGATAGGAATGCCATTACTGATTCTATATTATTTAATTACCACTTTGAAGAAAAAATCAATGCCATCATAAAATCTCGACAATTTGATCTGACTGCTCTGTAAGTGGAAAACTTACCGACCTACTTAAGTACGGAAAGGTTTTCCTAAATAGTATTCTTAGATTTCCAAATGTGTCCCCTGCCCCACCAAAAGGAGGGAGGCTCCCCTGCCCTAAACATGGACAAAAATCTACTAGCTAGAACACAAAACTCTCCATTCATGCAGTAATTCCCAAAAAAGAAATAATATAAATATATATCTTACCCCTATTGGAGCCAGTCTTGGGGTATTTGGGTGTCCAGGGTATTTTCACACCTTCTTTTTTATATTTTATGGTTATGGAAGAACCTGCTTTAAAAGACAAAAGGAAAAACAGTCAGGCTTAATAAGAAAGAGGGGGAAAAGTCCTTTAGGCCCTGAATTTCAAGTTATCTGCAAGATTTCTACTGTAAGAAATATAAAGTGATCCTCTGGAACAAGCTTTATTATTTCAGAGACAAATCTAACTGCATCCTCTGGTAGTTAAATGGAGATATATCAATCTCATGGGGGACATCTTTTTTTAAAGAATAAAAAACCAAAAGGAATGTATGGGTAAGGAGTGGGGCACCATTGTCCCCTCCCTGCTATCCTTCTCCTGAATGCTTTCCTCCTCTGCTGAGCTCAGATAGTGGAACCGTGCGGAACTGGGTGGGAGAAAAGCATTGGAAGAAAGGGTTCTACACTCCTTACTCCAGCCTTTTTGTCCTTAAAAACGGGACCCTTCCCATCCCATCCAATCCAAAATGCCACTTACCAAGTCTTATCATATACGGCCGCGAACCACTTCCTGCTGTGCATTTTTGTACCTGTGGGGAAAGTTCAGAATCACACACACTTTCAACCCAAAGTCATTATTCTGGTATCCGGTATGGCAGGGATGACCGACATCTAGATTCACAGAGGGGTTCTAGATGTTGGTTGGCCTAGACATTGAGGTTTTTTTCCAACACTGGTGATGGGATGGTGTCTTTCACCATACCTGAGGTCAGCCACCTAACTAAAGAGGCACAAGGCAGCTTTCATGGCGCACACAGCTCTGTCCTCCAAGAGAGCAGAATGGCCAAATACCTTCTTAGGACCTCTGCTGCTAGAAGCAGCCACTTCACTTTCCTGAACGATAGGTCTGGCCTCGGGCACTAACTAGCAGCAAGGGCTTTCCAGTTATTCAGCGCATGTGCTCAGGCTTGCCAGTGCATCCCAACGTATACAAATTCCTATTTACAGGCAAATCAGTAAGACGTAATATCAAAATGGAGGATAGCTTCTCCTTACAGTTTGATGCATCCCACCCTACAAGTGGAACTGTGAGTTAATCTATCATAATTTGATTACAAATTGGAAGTTCAGCCAAGGGCTCAAATATAAAGTGTCTTGGATCTTGACTACAGGTTGCTGATGGGCCACTCCTGCATTATGGGGTTCTGCTTCCTAGTAACGGCAACTACCATGTGTGGAACTGCCCCAGAAATGTTCCACTTCATTTCAACTTCATTTCAACTTCCAATTCCCGGGATCTTAAGCATACACCTGGGAAAACCAGTTCACCTTTTTCTTTTGCTCTTTGCCTTGATGCAGAAAAGGTACGCCACACAAATAAATCTCTTTGGAAAGTATGTGCCAGGACCCACTCATCATGTTCCCATATCTACCTAATGAGGTGGATTAGGAATAGGCACAGGGGTTAATTTAGGTCCTGTGTGAGTGTCTGGAGGCGGTTGGAGGATGGATGGCGGCTAACAGATTGAGGTTGAATCATGACAAGACAGAAGGACTGTTTTGGGGGGACAGGAGGCGGGCAGGTGTAGAGGACTCCCTGGTCCTGAATGGGGTAACTGTGCCCCTAAAGGACCAAGTGCGAAGCCTGGGAGTCATTTTGGACTCACAGCTGTCCATGGAGGTGCAGGTTAATTCTGTGTCCAGGGCAGCTTTTTATCAGCTCCATCTCGTACGCAGGCTGAGACCCTATCTGCCCACGGACTGTCTCATAGAATCATAGAATCATAGAGTTGGAAGAGACCACAAGGGCCATCGAGTCCAACCCCCTGCCAAGCAGGAAACACCATCAGAGCACTCCTGACATATGGTTGTCAAGCCTCTGCTTAAAGACCTCCAAAGAAAGAGACTCCACCACACTCCTTGGCAGCAAATTCCACTGTCGAACAGCTCTTACCGTCAGGAAGTGCCACTCTCGCCAGAGTGGTGCATTCTGTAGTTATCTCTCACTTGGATTACTGCAATGCGCTCTGCGTGGGGCTAGCTTTGAAGGTGACCAGGAAACTACAACTAATCCAGAATGCGGCAGCTAGACTGGTGACTGGGAGCAGCCGCCGAGACCACATAACACCGGTCTTGAAAGATCTGCCCGGACACTGAGGTCCAGCGCCGAGGGCCTTCTGGTGGTTCCCTCACTGCGAGAAGCCAAGTTACAGGGAACCAGGCAGAGGGGCTTCTCGGTAGTGGCACCCACTCTGTGGAACGTCCTCGCACCAGATGTCAAAGAGAAGAACAACTACCAGACCTTTAGAAGACATCTGAAGGCAGCCCTGTTTAGGGAAGCTTTTAATGTTGAACAGACCACTGTATTGTAAATCTTTTGTTGGAAGCCACCCAGAGTAGCTGGGAAAACCCAGCCAGATGGGCATGGTAGCATGGTATTATAATTATAATTATAATTATAATTATAATTATAATTATAATTATAATTATAATTATAATTATTATTATTATTATTATTATTATTATTATTATTATTATTATTATTATGTCTCAAGGCAGGAGCAGACTTGGGCCTTGGCCTTTTCATTTTGGGCTCTTCCATGCTTTTAAAAGCAAAGTCATTTGGGCAAATGTCCCAAGACCTGATTGGGAGACAGGTAGTCCATCTTAGGAGGAGTCAGACACCTCTTGAAAGTGTCCAGATCAAAGATGGTCTTCCGTTGTTTTGGCTTTTTGTACACAGAGAATTTTTCTGTTTCTGCAGCAGCAATGTTGACCATTATCTTGGGCCAAGTGCCACTGCTGTGCTATGCACAGATGCAAGTAAGCCCATGTTTTAAAATGAAAGGTGCATCTTTTACTTCCTTTTACCTCCCATCCCCTTCAACACTCACCTTCATCAGTGAAATGGTTTCCCTTTTGGAGGGCTGAGAGAAATATAAGAAGGCTCCTATGCCCATCCTAGGAGGCCGAGGCCTCTGGAATTCTGTAGTAGACTTCTGTTGTTAAGGAAAGAGGAAAAAATAAAGGGGATTGTGGTCAGAGAGAAATATTATAAAGCAAGCGCTTATGCTGAATAGCTAATATTAACCACCGATAACCCTAGAGAAAGCACCCCAAAAGCAAAGGAATTAATAAATGAATTTGGACACATGGCCGGATTTAAAATAAATTATAAGAAAACCAACTTGTTGGTTAAAAATATGGGAATTAATGAATAAAATGAATTACAGGAAATTACAGGGCTGGACATTTTTTTAAAAGTCAAGTGCTTAGACATATGGCTAATGGCAAAATGGATTAATCTATTTCAAGATAATTATGTGAAAACTTGGAACAAAGTAAATAGAAACTTTGAAAGTTGGAGCAGGCTCCATCTCTTCTTCTGGGGTAGAATATCAATAGTGAAAATGAATGTCCTGCCGAGAATGGTCTTTTTTGTTTCAGACCATTCCGGTCCTAGGGGGAATGAATTGTTTTAAAAGCTGACAGAGAGACATTGCAAGATTTATTTGGAATGGGAAGAAGCCCACAATAAAACACAAACTGCTTATAGACCGGAAGGAGAGAGGAGATTTTGCCTTACCGGACCTTCAACTATGTCATGAGGCAGCAGGGCTGACCAGGATCAGCAAATGGATGATACTAAAAGATACAGACTTGCTGGACATGGAGGGGTTTGATAACCGCTACGGTTGGCACACCTACCTAGCCTATGATAAGGTGAAAGTCCACAAAGGGTTTCTAAACCATATAATAAGAAAATCCTTATATAAAATATGGAGTAAATATAGAGAACTACTGGAACCCAAAACCCCCCAGTGGATTTCACCTATAGATGCTTTAGCTGTGAAGAAGAAAAATACGAAGGGAAACTGGGCAATGTACAAGATGTTATTAGAAGAGAAAAACAACAAATTGAAATTAAAGAATTTTGAAGAAATTCGTTTTCATTTGAGTGATTGACTTCAATACTTCCAAATTAATGAAAGATTAGGTATGGATGAACAAAAAGGGTTTGCTCAAGAAACATCAAAGTTAGAAGATAATTTCATTCAGCCCAAAGGGAAATATTTACCAAAGATGTATAACCTCCTCTTCGACTGGGAAGTCAAGGAGGAGGGGAAATTGGTTATGGTACATTGGGCTCAGGATGTTGTACACAGTATATGATTGAATGAATGGGAAAGGCTGTGGAGGGTAGACATAAGGTTCACCGCATGTTACAGACTTCGAGAAAATATGATGAAGATGTTAAACAGGTGGTACCTAACCCCGGCCAAATTGGTCAAGACGTACAAGAATAGTTCAGATGTTTGTTGGAGATGTAAAACCAGGGTAGGTACCTTTATGCACATGTGGTGGGAATGTAAGAGGATAAGAAAATTTTGGGACACTATATATAATGAACTTAAAAAGATCTTCAAATTCTCATTAAAAAAACAACACCTGAAGCCTTTGTTAGGTATTATGTCCATGGAAATTAAAAAATAATAATCTCAGACCCCTGTTTATGTACATAACCACAGCGGCTAGGATCTTAATAGCAAAGAATTGGAAAGGCGACAATATCCTCACCAAAATGGACTGGCAAGCGAAAATGATAGAGTATCTACAACTCGCAAAAATGACTGGGACAATAAGAGGAAATTCAAATCAGAAATTTAGTGAAGACTGGATAATGTTTAAAGAATACCTTAGCAAATCCCCTGGCAGACTTAGATGGAATCTTGAAATGTAGAAAAAGTATATAACAGAATTTTTCGATAAATAATGGGAAAATAAAACAATAATGAAATGCATATCGATTAACAAAATGTAAAAAGTTCAATGAGGTGAATTGGAAGTTAAAAGGGGTGTTATGCTAAGTTAATGTCTAGGGTGTGCTTATGTTGATGTATGTATATATATTGTATGTACTGTTTAAGTTTATATGTTAATTGTTGTATAATAAAGGTTATTTTTAAAATTAAAAAAGAAAGTAGACTTCTGTCGTTTTGGCTTCGCATTCAGTCAGTGACTTATTATCTAGTGCAATGCCATTTATCTGCAACGAAAGTATGGCATGTCAAGCATGCAAAAGCTAGGAGTGGGTCAACACCTCGGCTGGCTGACATTCAATAAAGATAAATGCCAGGCTGCCTCAAGGCAATACCATCATGTGGTCTTCATTATGCTCAACTCCTATAAACTGCAAATTAGGTATCAGACACAGGTTTCCTACTGGGTATCTGGATGACCACTATAAGAACAGGATACTGGGCCAGATTGGCCCTTCTGGCTGTTCAGTGTTCTTACGACTTGGAAGGTTTATGTTCCTACGCCCTCTAAAGAGTATTACTCCATCCCTTCTCTTGTCACATCTTTGTGTACGAGCAAACCATGATTTTCTGGGAGCCAATATTATCTGTGTCAGAGAATCATCAGAAAAGAAACTCTGAAAAATTGACAAATGGGGTTTAACTTAAAGGTCTCTTAAAGGTAGAGGGACCCCTGACCATTAGGTCCAGTCGTGACTGACTCTGGGGTTGCGGCACTCATCTCGCTTTACTGGCCGAGGGAGCCGGCGTACAGCTTCCGGGTCATGTGGCCAGCATGACTAAGCCGCTTCTGGCGAACCAGAGCAGCGCACGGAAACACCGTTTACCTTCCCGCCGGAGTGGTACCTATTTATCTACTTGCACTTTGACGTACTTTTGAACCGCTAGGTGGTTGGCAGGAGCTGGGACCGAGCAAGCTTGACCCAGGAGACGACATACCTGTTGCCAAACACAAACAAGCACGGAGTTAGAAGGGTTAGACAAGAGCATTTTCAAAAAACCAATCCATCTGTTTGCTAGAAAAGGTGGGAATGTGAAAAAGCTATTCCAAAGGAAATGAATGATAAATTTCCCAGGGCCATGCATGGCTGCAATGAAGACAGACTTGTGGTCAAGTGCACACCTTTGGGGTGCTATCCACAATGCTTCCACAAACAATTGGTTTTGTTGATTTGTTAACCCCTAAAATCAGTTATCTAAACACAACATATTGAGAACTGCAATCATGTTTCTAGGCTAGTTTCCACTCGAGCCACCAAAGTAGGCTCATTCATTTAACTGGGATGTGTCTTATCAACATAGTGTTGCAACCAATGTACTATACACACAAAGTCTATGAACTTTGGGCATAAAAAAGGAGATATAGATATGGTGGCTGGGGACAAAGAGGGCAGTGTCCTCCAAATTGGCAACCTCCAAGAACAAACTGTTGGCAGTTGCAGCCCCTGCTGTAGGTATAGAGATGAATGGGGGAGAGACATGTTTTGTTGCAGCTGCGGCAGATGAAGATGTCTGATTGTGCTGATTCAGGTGTACCACTGTGTTTTTCTCCTCCCCTCAGTGGTCATTTCTCCTTATCATTGTTAGGAATACACAATTTGACTGCCTGTCTCCAGGCACTTCGGTCATCTGCAAGAGATTCCCCCACGGTGGGATTGATGTTGCTAGCCTTTGTGTCACATTTGCAGACATCTGTGTAACGGAGAGATGGTCTGCCAATTGGCCGGGGGACTGAATCTAGCTCCCCATAGAGCACATCCTTGGGAATCGTGCCATCTCCCATTCTGTGGACATGGCAAAGCCAGCATAGACATCACTGAGACAGTACTGCAAACATGCTGGGAATACGGACTTAGGAAACTAAGATGGTTGGCATTCTGTCCTGCCATGTGATACCCAAAGTCCTCCAGACACATATGTGGAAGGAGCTGAGGCATCTCTCCTGATGGTTGCCCACGACTCAAGTCCATAAAGCAGCATGCTCAACTCCTTAAAATTACAGGCCGTTACTATTTTTGCGCATGTTGGGTCATGGCACGCAATGGAGGAGCCCTTTTCTTGCAGGGACCCTGGAAGCAGCAATAAAAGGGCTCCTCCATTGCGTGCCATGACCCAAAATGCAACCCCCAAACAAATCAGGGGTTGACTGTACTACACAGATAGTACTGCACTCCTTTGCACATGTCATAAATGATTTCTTCTGTATCACCTAATTTTGGGGGGAGGATTGCAATAAACATTGTACATAATGTTTATGTTGAGAATGTCAGCTGGTGCAAGATTTTTGGTATTTAATTTTGATAACAGTATTACTGAAGAAACTACTGTTTGTTGTCCAAATTTAACGTGGCTGAATCTTTTGATGATACCAATGTAAATATATTGTCAAAAGAACTGGCTTTATATATGATCTAGGCAGCATGGAAAGTAATTGCAACAGCCCCAAATCTTACACTGGATGCTTGGTACCACTCACTCTGAAATATAGCTATAATGGAGCAAGTTGTGCGTAATCTGAGATTTTGACAAGGACTAGATCCTCCAGCCACTTTTATGTGATTTGGCATTCCCTCATGACATATGCAGGGGAACCATCATTTCCAAGACAACGCTCGTCACAAACCTGGCAAATCTGGAAATACAGTTGCAATTGAATTTATTCAACCCCCACTGCAAAGCAGATTTCTTATCAAAATTTACATACTTTCAGCTGTTTGCAATGAGCAAATCAAACCAAAGCAATTGAAATAGCTCAACACAACGGATGCTTCAAGTGGTTTCTCCAAATTCAGCTGAAAAAGCAACTTATACAGTGGTACCTTGGGTTAAGTACTTAATTCGTTCCGGAGGTCCGTTCTTAACCTGAAACTGTTCTTAACCTGAAGCACCACTTTAGCTAATGGGGCCTCCTGCTGCTGCTGCGCCGCCGGAGCACGATCTCTGTTCTCATCCTGAAGCAAAGTTCTTAACCTGAGGTACTATTTCTGGGTTAGCGGAGTCTGTAACCTGAAGTGTATGTAACTTGAAGCGTATGTAACCCGAGGTACCACTGTACTGGCTTCTCCAGTCTCAATATTATTCAACCCCTTGAATGGAATTCCTCGCAACAGCACAAATACAACAGGTGTTGTCTCAAGCGTACCCAATGCAACTCATCAAGGGCTTTGTGAGTTGCACCAGGTGTGCTTGAGGTAGAACACATGAAATAAGGACCACCATTTTTCGGAAGACATATTTGCGTGTGACGGATTGTATGTAAGGCCCGCTTCCACTGGAAAAATGCAGCCGACTTGTAACCTGAGCTTCTGTGACTGTAATCTGTGCCACTGTGATTACAGTTCATGTGCATTTGTGGTGTCTGCCTCAACCTTGTATCGCTATGGAGAGGTGCCTGCAGTTACAACACATGGCTAGCAAGGGAAGTGCAAGGCCATATGGGCTGGCGGGCATCAGAAAACCTGGGAAAGAGTTGCAGGGGTTCTTGCTTCTAAAGAAAGGTATCTCCCTGTGTGACCTTGGCTCCTAAATGCAAAACAAGAGTCCTTCTTCCTGCCATTTCTATCAGAATGTCAGAACAATGCGATTAAAAAACTACTTATGCAAGGGCCAGGGGTGAGGCGCACAACAGTGGGGGAAGATATATGCATTAAAAAAGTAAAGAATCGCTTTTCGCATCTCAATGGCATCTCAAAAAGGACATGTTGCAAGAGAGTAAAACTTAAAAAAAGGCAGAGTACAGCAGGCCAACGCTCTTTGTGAGCCATTAAGCAGCAGGGCGTAGTTCAACTGCTACCAAGTTTGTCCAAAGCCTCTTGCTATTGGTGCTTGGGATATCAGGTCCAGCAAACTCCCATTATCAACACATTCAAAGCATGCGCAAATGTGCACGCAGGTGCTGCTTTCGGACCTGGGAGAGGGGGGAAGAGGGGAGGAATGGGATGCTGCGTAATGGGGTGGGCTTCTAGAGTGACCTTGACCTAGCTGAAATCCACATATCATGTGAACTCAGCGCCATTAAAACTGGTTCACAAGGGACATGGTTCTTTTACTTGTTGGGCATCCCAGCCCTACTCAGACACGAGTCTTGGGTCTCCAAACACCTAGCCCAGTGTTTCCTCAAACTTGGGTCTTCAACTGTTGTTGGACTACAACTCCCATCATCCCTAGCTGGCAGGACCAGTGGCGCCCCAAGTTTGAGAAATGTGCATCTAGTCATTTGAAACTGTCACCTCCAGGCAACCTGCCCACCCACAGTATTATTCATTCTGTAACAGCACCTACAGCTATTCACACTGGTCTTAAAACTGTATCAGAGGGACACGGAGCCCACCAACAGGTGGTTGCCTACAAAAAGGGCTTGTCCTTTGGATTGGTTCTGGACTAATTGATTTTGCAGCTCTTAGGTTTTTTTACGTTTATGTGATTTTTATTTATCTGACCTCTTTCATTCCCCAACCATTCGATTTCCTTAGATCGCAAGCCTGTTTGGGACAGAACTATTACAAATTTATGGGGTGGGGTGGCGAGAACAGCTCAAGTTGTCTTGAGTCCATAGGACAGAACAATCAATTAAATTAATATGTGACAGGTCATTTGCACACCATGCCAGCTGCTCCTAAATGACATAATACCAAAAAGGGGAGAAAGGAATGAGTCAGGAACAGGAAAGCAGGTACCAACCTCTTTCATCTGTTATGGGATGAAGAAGTGAAAGAGTCTTTGAAGAATGCTCTGGAAAGGGGAGGAGCCAAATGGCTGTTGGTTCCAACAGTGACCATGTAGAACAGTCATGGAAGGCTCCGTTAGCAAGGGGCCAGTGCTTGCTGCTCTCCTTTAAAAACATTTGTGCTTTAACAACTAGCTTTCCATTTTACTCAAGCGCAATCTGTCACTGGCAGCGAGGTTGGGTAACTGATGCAAGAATGCCTTCAAGGGAAACTTTTGGCAAACTATTGGGGGGGAAACACAAAAATCCCACCGTTGGGATGCAGCCAATGAGGAGCTGATTGTAATGTGTGTGAATTGTGCCTCTTCCCCAGATTGGGAAAGATGGTGGCAAACAAATGTCCTCATCACACAGGCAGCCAACTACTCCAGGTGTCTAATTTCTACAGGGATCACTTTTGGATAACTGGGAGCTTATTCAGTGTGGCAGGATTAAAGCAACCTGTATTTTCATTAAAAAATAATAATGCTACACTTGGATTTGCTGAATTTGTGTTAAGTCTCTAGTCGGATTTATTTTATTTTTTTGCTGTTGATGTTGTGGAACTGGCTGTATTGAAGAAGAAAGCTATGCTGTCCTTGTTCTTTTTTAACTTTGAATGTGGAAACAGACAAGAAGGGGTAGAAAAACCCCCAGTAACTGCACTGAAAAAAGCAGGGCACTTTTAAACCTTAGGTAATGTCTCCAAGTCGCTTTGCTTACAATAAGTGCACCTTTAAAGGACACACTCATTTACTCCAATGCAATATAACCTAATTGGGATTGCTCAATTGCCTATGCCTTTCAAGTTAACTGCCTGGTGCTTTTTTATGAGTGAAGGGCAGCCATCGGGTAGCATCATTTTTAAAACTTAACACTGCATCACTATTAAATTTCATATTATCATGCACTTCAAGTGCTTTTCCATTAGATTGCTGCACTGCAGCAATTAGAGTTTAGAGTTTGGACTTGATAGCCCGCCTTTCACTCCCCTTAAGGAGTCTCAAAGCGGCCAACAATCTCCTGTCCCTTCCTCCCCCACAACAAACACTCTGTGAGGTGAGTGGGGCTGAGAGACTTCAAAGAAGTGTGACTAGCTCATGGTGTCTGTACATCGTGGGACTCAGGCTACAATCCTGAACACAATGAAGCTGCTTAAATCCTATCAGAGTGAATGGGATAGGAGTAACTCAACAAGGCATAGGATAGCCACCAACTGACCCAGTCCAGAGAAATTTACGTATATAGCAATCCTATAAAAGTCTACTAAAAGCTAATTCTCAGTGTGTTCCACGCGCTTACTCCCTAATAAGTGGGGTTTAGGACTGCAGTCCTAGCTATGCTTCATCCCACTGAAATCAACAGCACAAGTTAGTTGTGAGCTGCCATTTCAGTGGGTCTCAAGAGTGAGAAGCTTGCTCTGGATCAGGGACAATATTTCCAAGACCAGTCCTAGGTCGGCTGTAGTCCAAATATGGGGGTAACTGGAGAGACCTCAAAATATTCGGTCCACTAAAATCAATGAGCACAATCCTGTAGGAAGCATTCCTGCCTAAGCACCAGCAGGAAAAATAAAACCCAGCGGTGTGCTCCTCTGTAGCTTCCTGCTTCTTTCAATGGAGCTTGAATAACTTCTCACAGGATTCTGCCCAAAATGTTTTTCTGGACAGCCAAAATCCCAAATGTCTTGAGTTAACTGAATGCAATGGGCAAGGATCCCATGGATTTCAAAGAGGGTGAGATACTCAAAATCCTGGCTCCATCGACATTTGTGTGTGGATTCAGACCTGTTTCCCCACCATCACCACCTGTTGCTCAGTTATTTTACTTGACAGTTTTCAGCGGTCACCTTAAGGGGGCAATGTGGCCAGGTCTCTTCCACAACAATACTTCTGGCAAGCTAAAATGTTTCTGCCTCTACAGTGCTTATGGGATTCTCCCTCCATGACAGATGACAATTCCACATGGATTCTGCTTACAAAGAAGGCGGGAAAGAGCCATACAGAGTGGCTCAATTTGAATTCTGACCTTACAGGGAACAAGATTTTGATTAAGTGGGAAGAAACAGGGGTGAATGAGAAAGGGTGGGCAATGTGTGAATGTTTCAAGACTATTTGCCCATTGAAATGTCTTCTTTGTGTTCTGTTTGTATGTATTTCCAGTCTGCCGTGACTTCTGACAAGTATTGCAAATGGCAAATCCCGAAGTCCCCCTTTCCTCACCAAAACGCATTCACTGTCATTAGAGCTAACATAAAACTCTTGAATTGGATTATACATATTTTGAGTTACCATTTGTACTTTTGGGGCCACCTCATCTCTTTAGTTAGCTGGTTTTTCCATTGCTTTGTTACCACCTACGGCTGAACCAAACAAAATGTGATTTGGACATAGCAAAATCGACAGTACTTGCTGCTAGAAAGGCAAACCCATCCGAGTGCAAGAGAGACCTTGGCAGCAATAATAGAGCAACTTGGCTAGCAAGTTTATTCTTGCCAAGGTGCATCTCCTTCTCAGCCTGTTTGTGTGAGGTGGGGAGGAGTAGCTGAAGCCATCATTCAACAAGGAAAAGAGGAACCCCCACCACTGTTCTGAAGACTCCCTGTCCACTTCAGACAAAAGAAGTCTCAACCTTTGAACCTCAGCTCACCCATGGCCACTACTGAACTGCTGGTCCAACACAGTTTTATCCAAAATCTGAGGTTATTGCCTTTTGAGGATGTCTTTAACTTTTCATGCCACAGCAACAACGAAGGGCCGTCCGCTCTCCTAGTATCAAAGCAGCAGGAGTCAACGTGGGGCAGCAAACACACAGCAAACAACTCTTGCTGAACTGATGATGGTTAGAAGGCAGGAGGATTAAATAGTAAACAAAGGGCCATGGGGAAAACCTGGAGAAAGGTAACAGTAAATTAGAAAGGACCAAAAGAAGGGAAGGAAAGAAGATGAATCTCCCTATCCCTTGCAGTTTACTTGGAACTAAGGCTGCAGTTCCCAAGGACTGAGCTGCAGGTGACATTCAAAAGCACTTGCTCTCCTAAGCAGATGCCCTCAAGAATGAAGCCTCTGAACTCACTGGGACCCATTTCCCTGTCCACACCCAAAGGCTCCAGATGCACGGCTGCAACCTGAACACACAGTTTCTTTGTAAGTTTCCCTGAAATGAGTTGCCCACCATGAACGGGACATTCTGCAGGTGTCCAACCCTCGCCTTCCCCCCCCTCCTCGGCCATTCGCAGCTCCCAGAGGAAGGCGCCTGCTAGACACGCGAGTGTGACCCGCCCTAGGCAACGTGTGAAGCGGCCCTCAAGCGGGAGAACCCGGGCAAGAAGAGAAACTCTTACCTTCTCCTTGCCCCCTCAGTGGCAGCAGACGGTGCCCAGGTACCTGGGGGTCCTCCCGAGCAGGAGAAGAAAAAGGGGACCATGGACGAGGCCAGGAAGGCCCGCCACCTGCGCTGCCCGCGGGCGCAGGGGACCTCCATGGTCCTGGGGAGGATGGCCGAGGAGGAGTCCGGGGAGGAGTATCTCCTGGAGCCGCCTAGAGCTCCCGCTGCTGCTCCGGCCAGCGCCCTCGGCCAAGCCCAGGCCCAGCCAGAGCGCTGCTCTTGGGCGGGGAGGCGCGCAAGCCGAGCCTCAGCGCACGCGCGTCCAGTCCGAGGCTGCAGCCCCTTCCCCCTCACCACGCCCGCCACCAAGGGCGCCAAGGCGGAGAGCGACCCCTCGCCAGGCTCTCGGGCGAGTCCAGCCCCTTCCTCTCTCCTCGGCTTCGGCTCCCCTCCCGTCTCGGGGCTCTCCGGGCTCCCCCTCGCCTCCTCCCAAGCGGCCCTGCGCGCTTCTCCGAGGCTGCCTCGAGCAGACGGAGGCGGGCGAGCGAGCGAGAGAGAGAGAGAGAGCCACGCGCTTGACAGGGAGCGGCGGGAGGAGCCCAAGGGCGGGCGGGCGGGCGGCCCACGTGACCTGCCGCCTCAACAAGTAACAAGTCCTGGCGTCACGGAGAGAGAGAGGGAGAGAGAGAGAGAGAGCATCGCCTTAGGCTTGGAGGTGGCGGCGCAAGAGGGACGCGCAAAAAACCCTGCGCGATCCTGCCACTTGCCGAACGGCGTGACGCGCTGGCTGCCCCTCTCTTCTCCCGCTCGCTTATACGGTTGGAGTCCCAATCCAGCGATGTTTTCCCAGCCGCTCTCTTTTTCTCAGCGGATCTCAGTGACTTGCACGCCTAATGGTCGGGCCGGGGAGGAAGGACCCCAAATGGCAAGAAGGAAAGGCGGCGAAGCAGAGATCGGCCTCCCTTCACCCCCGCCCGGCTCGCCTCTTTTGCATGCCATTCTCCCTCTCTCTGTGTGTTTTCCTTCGTGCTCCATCGGAGGAGCAACGAGGCATAGGGAGCAGCCCCAGAGGGACACGATCCCCGCCGATTCAAAGCTGCTCTTGAAACCCAGTGCTTGCGTTGTTGTTGTTCTTGATCGCGGCCCAGATCTGAAAGCAATCTTTGGCTGCGGGCAGGGAAGGAGGCCGTGGGGTCTGGGGAAATGAACGAGAGCAGCGAGCCGGATCTTGGGCCAGGGTGGAGTTGCACAAACAGGTGCTTCGCGATGCCAGAAGGGAGGCGTGTTTCGTTTTGTGCGGGCTTTTGTAGAACGGTGGCTTTATGCAGGCGCTATCAACATAGGACGAAGAGGAGGGCATGTCTGTCAGTGCACAGCCGGACTCGGAGGGGTTTATCGCTGGAGAGGGAAACAGTAACCTGCTTTGCAGTAACAAGCATAGGAATAGACGCTTGCCCAGGATTTTGTGAAGCCTGCCTCCCCGTGGCTGAAAGTGGGGATGTCCCCGCAAGTGGGTTTTGGTGGTCCTGGTCAGGAAGCAAGAATGGAAGGCTCACAGTGGAAGGCAGGACTCTTTGTACCTTCTAGGAAGCGATGAAGACTAGCAGTGCCAATTCCTTTGGTCTTGTAGATGTGCAGTAGCCTTTCTTGCATTGAATGGAGGGGTGGAGCTAACCCCTTTCCCTCCCAGTTGTTACAGATAATCATCCATTTTCATCTTTATGTGCCCCAAACTGTGGAGAAATGAATTAATCCATCTAATGTATGAGAGAGCCTCCAGCTACATCACTTTTAGCTAAACAATTATGCAACTCGCTCCAGTGTCCACCATGGTTCTGTCATTTTGTCATGTCAAAATGTAGAATTAAAAAACCACCTCATTCCTTGAAGTAACCACATGCTCCATATAACAGCAGAAAATATTTCACTTAGCCGTTATGTAGAGTTTATGGCCATTCTTCAGTGAGCTCACCAAACCAAAATCATGCAGATTATTAATGAGGGAGAGGATGGAGACAGCTATTCAAATATATCAGTAGCTGAAGGAATGCTAGCTTACTTCATAAGACGTACATTCATAAGACATTCTTTCTCTCCCAAGACATCTGAAATCAGGTCCAATGAAGCCTTTGCATTGTCCAAAATTTGTATCCCCCACCCCACCCCGTGGCTTTGCCATTTTAAGACTTCTCTTAACTTGGGGGAATTCTTTTATTTTTCAGCCTTACACACATTAGCTTGAGAAAAGCTTATAAAGCAGTCCCATTTCCAAACTGGGCTTTGGAAGGTCATGGGTTAGGACTCCAAATCAGCAGGGTTGAGGTCATCGAATTTTTACCTTTTGCCTAATGCCTCTTACACTGGAAAGAAAAAGGACCATCTACCAAGCCCAATTTCCGTCAGGCAGATGTTTACCACTGATACTCAAAATGTATTATTTTGTTAAATGGGAAGGGCACAAAGAGTGGTATGTCAAGCTAGCATCTTTTAAATCCAATGGTATCAAAATTTAAGCAAGCGTTGCTCTGAATTTTCTTTTGGAGTCATTATGCTTCATGGGTAATTGCAACAAAATGCAATTTGGTATCTCACTGTAAAATGACCATTACAAATGTCTGTGAATTTGTTTTAACCTTTTGCTTGGTGTTCATAGTATGGTTGATAGTAGTAAATTGAACAACAGAGTCAGACAGGGAATTATGCAACACTACCATACAAGTCAAGTTATAGAAATTGACCTTTATTTAACACAACTTTTTTGTTTTCATACAAAGTGACTTTTTTTTTTAGTTCAGAAAATCCATGTTGCAACAGTACCGGTCTGTTTCAATCGTACCGTTGAAGTCCAACTCTGGCCTCCCTCTTTAAAAAAAATATATGTTGTCCCTCAACTTATTAACAGTATTTTAACTAAGAATTTATCAATAGCCTTTCTACATTTTTCCCTCTCTCTCTCTCCTGTATTTTGAATTATAAAATAGTATCTGCAAAACAGAGGTTTAAATTTCCAACCAAATTTTGTCTTTGAACAACTGTGCAAGAAGAATCCCTTTTTTTTTAATTAATGCAAAAAGAAAGCAAAAACTAAAAAAAAACGGAAGGGGAAAAATCAGAAGAAAGAAAACCTATGTACATAATGAAATGTTAGGAGCAGTCATCACAAATATAGTCCTACTTAAATGATACTTGAACAATAAAGTTACATTACCTACAAAACATGACATGCAATTTTTTACGAAGGAAAAAAAAGATAAACACACGGTTGGGAAATGAAGTCAGAAGTGCAAAAAGAAACATAGAATGGAATTTGGTACAGTGAGAAGATACATATTGTAACAAAAAACAAATAAAACAGACACACACTACATTTATCGACAGTGGGAAAACTAACAAGTTACAGGACCACACTAGAGGTTGTCAGATCCCTATAACAGAGAGTGCAATTCTAATTAAATAAAAATCCCTATGGCTATTACACACCAAAAGAACAAAGCTTGAGCAATGTAAGCTTCCAATTACATAGACTACCTAAATGTGATAAAATAAAGCAGTCTCTAGGCACAGCTATTAAACCTTATGATTTACTGCTTAATGTAGGCCCAGCAACCCAAAATTATTATTCTGAATACACAATGAGCACAGTTTGATCAGATACACCATGACATTTAAATATTAACCCATGCATAAAAGAAGCCAATAACTTTTTTGAACAGACAAAGGAGTTTATGAGATACAAACAGTGGCCTCACCCATATATCGGAAGAGTGCTTCTCCCCCCTGGATTCACTCCCCAAATGGGTACCTATAAGAAAACCCATTCACAATTCACGCAACTGATTGTTCTTGAAGGTAGAACAGCTCTTATGGAAGGACAGAACCACACTTCATGAAAAAGTCACGCTCACTCAGCTGAGTAGGAACTCGACACTGTTTCGTTTGGTTTTCTTCGTATCAGAAGCAGAGGAGAAATAAGCAGGGGGTGACTGGGGAAGGGGAAGCTGAACAGGTTGCTTGTTAAAAAAAAATTCAAGTAAACATGAACCACCAAATACTTGGGAATGGGGCGGGGGGGAGAGAGGTTTTTGTAAACGTATCCTAAAGGGTTTCTCTCTCACTCACTTTGCAGCATCAGAGTCTTATGAAAAAGAAATTCTGCATTCATTCATTTGTATAGAAACAAATGTACAAGAATTCTGCCAGCGAAAGGCCTACCGCCTTCCACGGGTGCCTCACAGATGTTGTCCGCGACGACTCCAAATTGTACCAACCATACAGGCAGCTAAGGGTGGACCAAACAACACCCACCGCAAGCAAATGTTTTATGTACGAATCTGTTGCAGCGTTTCAGTCACTTCGCTCCATATGTCTATAGAGGGCCGGCTGGAATCCACAGGACCTTGTTTTGTTCTTGATCAACTGTTGTCATGATCTGAGTGCAAACGATCGAAAGAGGGCCTCCCTGGACAATCCCTGTGAAAAGAAGGATCACACACACACACCAGTCAATCAGCATGCTTGTTTACCGGGGGGAGCTGAATTTGCGCCAACAAATCGAAAAACACTGAAGCAATTAAAAGGAAGGGGGATTAATACCCCCCTTCTTAGTGGTGATGATGGTTTTCCCCCACCCTTTCTCCTAAGAGCTCAAGGTGGTCATATGTAGGACACCCTCCCTTATCCTCACAACCACCAGGCACGACAGTTGAGCTTTGTTTGGTTTCTCACCTGTTGTCACTTATCAGTTCAAAAAGTGGCCTGCCTCTTTGGCAACAGGAACAACAACCCTGCCTGTTTCCTTATAAGCATCTCCACCACCAGGTGTATGAACTAGACCTTGATGTGGCCCAGGAATCAGGATAATGAAGGGAGGTGCATATACAGAGTGTGCCTCTCTATGCGTTCTCACTGTATGGACTTTGGGTGTTGATGGTGGAACTTGTAGGACCCAACTCTTGGCATCTTTAATGGCATTCAGGTGTGCTCAACTATGGTTCTCAAAGAATAGAGACAAAGGGTGAAGCAGAGACACACAGAGAGACATTTAAGATGTAGATTTTTCAGGAGACTGAAACTGCGTGTTGTTCCTTTCAGGGGAATAGTTTGAGAGTGACACAGGGAGAGGCCTAAGATAAGGGGGAATCTCTTTTTGTAACCCTCATTGAGCTCTGGGAAAGGAGAAAGGAACTGGGCTTTCTGGCTTTCACTTTTCTTTACCGTTTGTGGAAGCAGAGTTCTTTTTGTGGTTAGCAAAATAAATCAGTGTTGAAGCAGCCAAGCTTCTGAGAACCTTCATTCCTGCTAAGAAAGCCTTTGCTGTTGCAATACAGCTAACAAAAACATGGCAAGAGGAGAAAGCAGCCAGGCCCCACGAGTATGATCTTCTAAGACAACTGTTTTGTTACTGAGCCCTCCAAAAGCTATTTTCAGAGGCATCAGGTGACAAAGTTTACATATTAAATCTAAATATGGTTAGAGGGACCCCTGTTATAGCATAATAAACCTCCATGGCTGAACAGAAGGTTAAGTTTAGTAGCAAGGCAGAAATATACAAAGAGATGATGGCTGTAGCAACAAGCCACTATTTACAAAATAAGAAGATGGTCGTTTATGGGTTTCGTTAATAAAACAGGCATGACTGGTTAATAATAATAATAGTAATAAAAAAAAGAACTGGCAGGCTTATTCAAGGGATCAAGTTAACAGAAAATACAACACACTGGTGCTCAGTTAGAGCCCATTAAATGCTTTTAGGGACATCCAAGCTGGATTTGCAAGGCAAAGCCCAAGGGCAAATTGCCAGGAATTTCCTACCACCCCACTCTGGGGGTTTCAGAGTTAAACACTTAAAACTGCATTTATGATCAAAGCCAGTCCTAGTTGCTTTGTTGTTCTACCACAGCAGTATCAGTGGAGAAAAATACCAACACAGCAAGAGTCTATCATAAGGATATGTTGGCCTATTGCAAAGCCTCCTTCTCAAGCAAAGTGTTGCAGGCTTCTCCAATCCAATTATCTTGTTGTTGTTGTTGTTGTTGTTGTTGTTGTTGTTGTTGTTGTTGTTTAGTCGTGTCCGACTCTTTGTGACCCATGGACCAGAGCATGCCAGGCACTCTTGTCTTCCACTGCCTCCCACAATTTGGTCAAACTCATGCTGGTAGCTACGAGAACACTGTCCAACCATCTCGTCCTCTGTCGTCCCCTTCTCCTTGTGCCCTCCATCTTTCCCAACATCAGGGTCTTTTCCAGGGAGTCTTCTCTTCTCATGAGGTGGCCAAAGTATTGGAGCCTCAGCTTCACGATCTGTCCTTCCAGTGAGCACTCAGGGCTATCCTTAAGAATGGATAGGTTTGATCTTCTGGCAGTCCATGGGATTCTCAAGTCTCCTCAAGCACCATAACCAATTATCTTGCTGCACTCCAAAAAACCCTGACTATTTAGCATGTCTCCACTGCACAAATCCCACTGATTTCCAAGCTGAGAGGGAACATGTCATTGAGACTCCCTAGTAGGATGCCACAGTGGATCTGCATGCATAAATTAAGTTCCCTGTTTCTCCCTCAGTTTATCTCTAATTCTACCAGGAAATGGACCTTTCTGTACTTCTTGAGGCAAGGAGGGCAGCTAGCCCTTGGGGCTAAGAGAGTAGCCACCACCCCTAAAACTTGGAGTAGGAGGGGAATTCCCCTCAAACCTCCAGAAGCATGTCAATAGACAGCAGTAAAGCACGGGGGGTGACCGATCATGGAGTGATGGGCAAACCCAAAATGGAACTGCCTCCAGGAAAAAATAAAAAATAAAATCATACTTATTGGTTGATTTTGTCATCTGCAAAACTGTTTTGAGCTCTGGGAGGTGAAGTATTACTTTTGTGAGACCAACTGGAGTCCAGTGTCTATGGGTGTTCTTACGTCTCCTGAAAATTCTCATAAAATGGGACACCCAAGACGCCAAACTTGCTTATTTCCTCCTCCCAACCTCCCTCTCGAACCCTTTTCCTTTTGTGACCTGTTCTTTAAAGTTGTAAGCTTGAGGGCAGGGACTGCATTTTTTTTAAAAAAAAAATAGTGATTTGTACTGTGCATATGAACCAACCACACAGTCCCAAGAAGTCATAGAAACCAGGATACAGACCAACAGACAGAATGTCTTCATTCTTCACACACAAACTAAAATGCTACTAGCCATTCTCCACAGTGTCTTCCGCAATTTGCTTGCAGTCCTTACTTGCTAATACAGTTGTATCTTGGAAGTCGAACGGAATCCGTTTCAGAAGTCCACTCGACTTCCAAAACATTCAGAAACCAAAGTGCAGCCAATCGGAAGTCCCATCAGACATTCGGCTTCCAAAAATAGTTCGCAAACCGGAACAGTCACTTCTGGGTTTGCAGCGTATGGGAGCCAAAATGTTCAGGAACTAAGCTGCTTGAAAACAAAGGTACGACTGTATTGGAAAAGGGCCTTGCATTAAAATGTTGCACAGGCTGTCCCTTGGACATAGTCAAGTGCCTAAGTGACTAAGCAGGCTGGCAGGACCAGTTTGCAGCAGCAACATATGTAGTTGGAAATAGCTATGGCACCATTCTCCCAACTGTAGCATCACTGCAGCTTACCTGGATCGGACTGGGCAGCTGCAAGCTCTGCCCCCCCCCCCCCACTTCTCCCAGAAGCTTCTGCCAGCTTTTAGCGCCTGACATTGCTGGGTTTCCTATCCCTTGAGCTGACCCTTCGGGAAATCCTAGCACGTAACACAGACTTATTGATTGTTCCCTTTCTTCGAAGTAGAACATGTTTAGTGCTAAAAGGGATGATTTATAATTCTTCTGGTTATGGGGAACCAGGTGCTATACTGTGACCTACACACACACACATGTGACCGCTAAAGTTGCAAAAAAATACACAAACACACATAAACACAACCAGCTAGAGGAATCAGAAGCTAGCCTTCCACTTTGCTATTGTTTCCTTTGGCATACAAACCTGTGAAGTACTTGTTATATTCCTGTTCTATCTTCTGAGCGGTCTCAAACTGTTCTTTGGAATGTTTCTGTGTAACTTTGTCCCTCAGGAAGACGGGGTCTTTTTGCTCTCTAATACAGAAATGTAGAAAAAGCTCATTAAACGCTTAATTTTTCAGGGGACACAAGGCAAACCATTAGGGAGCTAAACAGATTTGCAGCCCATTTTAATCGGCATAGATGGTGTGTAGAGACCGCCACCTGGTGCCCAGTATAGGAAGGCCGCTTGACACACAAACTGCAGCAGCAGGAGCAGCTACCAGGGGTCAGCAAGCTTTTTCAGCAGGGGGCTAGTCCACTGTCCCTCATACATTGTGGGGGGCCTGACTGTTTTTTTTTTGGGGGGGGGGGATGAACGAATTCCTGTGCCCTACAAATAACCCAGAGATGCATTTAAAATAAAAGCACACATTCTACTCATGTAAAAACACGCTGATTCCTGGACCGTACGCGGGCCGGATTTAGAAGGCGATTGGGCCGGATCCGGCCCCCAGGCCTTGGTTTGTCTTCCCATGAGCTAACCATGAGCTAATCTGCTGCAACTGGCAAGGCAATCTGCCACGATCAACAGGCACCTACACAGAGGCAGTGCTGTCAACTGTGACCAGAAAGCACCCTTAGGGCGCTGGATGGCTGTCCAAAACCTTTATATATATGAAACGTTTATAAATGTTGCTTAAAATCCTAAATTTCAGTTATCTTTTATGAACCATAATTGTAAGGAAGCAAGCATTGAAAATTGTTGAGCAAGGTGGATATATGGAGTGTGAGTGCAGCTGCCCCACAAAGCCCAGTGGTTGCCACTTGGCTCCCAAAGCTGGCTTGGCTTTGTCACTCCACCTGGGCCTGGATTCCTGTTTTCTTATCAGAGCCACTTTTCAAAGTTACTTCTTCTGTACGGAGATCTCTTCCCTCTCTTCTCCCTCTCCCTCACTGGCAGTTTCATCTTGCCAAAACCTTGGGGTACTTGTCCAATTTTCACATCTTCATTCTCTCTCCAATGCCTCCTGACTTTTGCACCTCTCCCTCCTTGCAAGGGTTTAAATATCATGCTGGCAGGGAACATCTGATGGGCACCTTGTTGGCTACCTCTGGTTTAAACAGCTTCTATGGCGCTGACCCGGCTTCTCCCTGTTCCCTTCCTAACTGCCTAACTTTTCTTTGCAAATCCCCAGGGCCTGTTCTTAATGCAATTATTGTACAGTACACCTTGGCCTCGAGGCATTTTAAAAGCATTAAAAATAGTAGCCACAAAGGACTATATATAAATATAATCCAATGCAAATCTGTAGACCTCATATGGAAAAAAATCATCCTTTACCAAACATATATTATTTATACAGTGGTACCTCGGTTTACAAACATTCCTGTTTACGAACTATTCGGTTTACAAACTCCGCAAAACCAGAAGTAGTGTTCCGGTTTGCGAACTTTACCTCGGTTTACGAATAGAGGCCGAACGGTGGAAAGGCACCGCCGGCGGGAAAGCGTGCCTTGGTTTAAGAGCGGATTCAGTTTAAGAACGAACTTCCAGAATGGATGAAGTTCATAAACCGAGGTACCTATGTATAGCATAACCAATGTACAAAAATCAGTTGTGCAGAGAAGGCAGATTTCTTCCAACGTATGCATAACTAAAAGCATGACAACATTATATGATCTGATTAAATAAAATCAAGCCTTTGATAATGCAGTGCAGCCCCATACTCAAAATTCATAGAATTTTGAAGTGCAACCTACACACATCTACTCGGAAGTTACCCCTGAATGGGGCTTACTATGAGGTAAGCAGATATAAGACTGCAGCCTAAATGGCATATCTAAGTGAAAGCAGTTTTCCTGTTGCACACGAGAAAGCACTGGAAGCACTCCATCCTCCAAGCACTACCCGAAACCCTACAGCCACCACCCGGCCCACACCTCACACTTACTTGATCTGCTTGGCATTTTTGTAACGGACAAAAATGACGATTGGGTAGATGTGAATGCTGTGGAGCCGCTCGATGGCATGAGGAGCAATGTCCAAGAGGCAGTGACAGTCCTGATGAAGAATAATTGATTAATGTTATGTTCAAAGCATTTCACGTGCATTCACTCAGCAACCCTTACAAACAGCTATGCAAGGCAGCTCAGTTTCATTAGCCCCCTTTTGCAGAGGAGGGGACTGGACAATAACAGCTCACTTTAGACTATCAAGGAAATTCACAAGTGTCCCTGCAGCTTGCCTGCTCTCTCTGAGACAGTGCTCGAAACTCCCATTGTTCCAGGCGCATTTTGTGACACGCAATTTCATCATCGCAAGCAGTTTCTGAGCTATGGGCACAGTACTGCACCTCAGATTTCAGATTAAAACTGCAGTGGAAGGAAAGGGGGACCCTTTTTCAGTCTTCCCACTTCCAGCTACTGTCTGAAGACTGGAGAAGAGACCCTCTTAAGAAAATTGGGGGTGGGGGTGGGCAGGGGAAGGACTAGACCATGTCAAAAATGAACAGAATATTTTAGCTGCAGTTCGTTCATTTTCAGCTTTATATTCTTGTTATTAAAAAAGCGCACCTAGACATTCCGTTGTTGCGCCCATAACCTGGGTTTAAGGTGCCATTTAGCTTCTAGCTTTCATATCTCTGTTTCTAGCACTGCTCTGAGACACCATTCTGGTTGCATTCCTATTCTCTCTCTGTATTTCTGTACTTTTTGCTTCCCCCATGCTACTTCACTCTCTTGCTACTTCACTCTCTCCAACAGAAGGAGCCAGGAAGTGCAAACACCTGACTTTAAACTCATCACCAGCCTAATATTCTCAAACCTGCCTCTCCCCAAGCTGTCTTTCCTATCTGCCCAGTTAACAACGGAAGGGGAGCCTGCTGAACCAAAGGCCCAGCATCTCACAGTGACCAGCCAGATGCCTTTGGGATGTCCAAATACAGAACCTGAACACCATAGCAAATTTACTTAGGCCCAAGCTAGTTGTGGTGGAGGCAAGCGGCATGTTCTTATTTAAACATACGTCTCCATTAGTGGGGTGGGCAGGGCATGCTTTTTTACCATGGAAGTTGTGCTCAGGTGAGCAGACCTGAAACTTCCAAATGGCCTAAAAGCACTTTTCTCATCAGCTTGGTTTACTGCCAGTAGCAGAGCTGGCCTGAGATAAAAGTTTCTGTAGCAATGGGACATGGAGAGAGGAGGTGGGGAGCTTGGATGGGTGCTCTTCCTGATAGAAGAAGCAGAAACCTCCCACTCCTCACCTGAGATTAATATTCTACTGCCTTTTAATTGTATCTGTGGGAAGGGGGGTATTGTTTTACTGTTCTGATTTACTTATTTACTTGTTTTTATCCTGTATTTTATTCTGTGAACCACACTGAGATCTTACGATGAAGGGCAGCATGTAAATTGCATGCGAACAACAAATGGCTTTGAGGTTTATTACAATCCCACACTATGTAAGTGTTGTTAAATAATGATAATATTGGCTGCCATGTTGCATCAGATTTGGCCCATGAAGTGTAAGCTGAAGAACAGGGATAGGAAGTTCTTCATTTTGTCCAGTGTGCCATGGAAAGTTACTGCCATATGCTCTGGAAGTCAACAACATCCAATGTTAGACTCAAACACAAGACTTGCTGGCTCACCTACTTAGCCACTTTAATCTAGGGATTACAGAAATCAAAACAGCACATCAATCCGGTTTTTAAATATAAGAATGTAAACGTAATTGAGAAAGGGTCATATTTCTATCTCCTTGTGCATTGCCTCTTCTCCAAAGAGTTCAGATAAGTTTTTGTGTGGTTCCAGACTGTCTCCCACTCGAGAAGCTGGCAGGCCCAAACTAGTTTAGCTACAGCAGAACTGTGGGTGGGTGCCTTTTTTAAGAGGAAAAAATATAACCGATGGTAAAGTTACCATAAAAAGAGAAAGAGAAAGAGAGAAGCACCTTCTCTGTTATCTCCTTTATTGAGGCAACAGTTGTCACATCGAAATGTCCACTCCTACGTTTATAATCTATGAATAAACAGTCTTTCACACCCCGCTCGATGGCTTGTTGAGAAGCTTTCATCACCTCTGTTTTGGAAGAACAAAAACAAAGATGGTTTATTCATTTTTACTTTCACAGGAAGATGGCATTCAGATGCTTCAGACCCAAGTTTTCCTTTGCACACGTACAGTATATATATAATGCATGTTAACATTTAAACCAGTTAAAAGCAATCATTTGGCCTTATGTCTACTGAAGGGCTTAAACGGATCATCAAGGAATATGCACTCACAGCTGCACATTCCCTACAATGCAATATTTGCACAAGCTAATACCATGATAATGTTCCCCCCCCCCCTTCTAGAATGGGGCAGGGTAGAGGGATGTTACATTACAACAGAGAGAAAGCAGAGAAAATTGCCAGGTGTATTTGGGGGGGGGGGAGCAGCACTGTTGTCGTCTCTCCTGCCTCATTCAATGTAGGACCACACACAGAGCCTTGGGGGAAAGCAAGGAGGCTGCTGCAGCAGTTGCCCAGTTGGCTCTGTAGCATGACAACTGCTTCATAAACCCATGCTTTAATAAATCCAGGCTGGGGCAACTGTTTAATAAGTTCGTGCTGTCAAATGAGGGTTTCCAGGCTGCATGCATAGCTGTCAGGAAGCGCTTTCCCCAAAGGAGCAAGCAGATAAAGAGTTTAATAAATTGCACAGGAGGGAAGGGAGACCATGATGCTAAACTCTGCACCATCACTTGGTACTTCTGCTTAACCAGGAGTGTGTAGCAGCACCTGTACCTTGGCTGATGTGGCTTGTATTTACTTTCCTTTTGAATTGAAAACAAGGTAATGACGTTGTTCACAACTCATATTTAGCAATTTCCCACAATTGAGTCTTTCTGGTCTGTGTCTTCCCTATACACACTTGAAAGATACAAAATACGACTCTTGGATCAAGTGCTCTGTCCCAAACCAAGGATCATTGTTTGTTTCTCTCCCAAAAATACATAGCTCATATTTGTTCTTGATCCTAGTTTTTTGGGAGTGAAAAAAACCAACATCTCTGGTTCAGAGATAACACTAAACCGGGTCTTGTGGTTTTTTTCCTCTGTGTGCTGGAGGGGAGAAGATGAATACTATAGTAAGGAGAAGAGACTTAGAGGAAAGAGAGCAGAGGGAGAATTATAAGCTGAAGAGGGAGAGGAGGAAAGAGTACCTGAGAATGCAGAGCAGCACAATGGCCAAATGGGCAAAGGAAAAGAGGTATATTAGAAGCGAATTCTTGCTGATAGAGGGTGTGTGTCACCTGAATTACCCATAACACCTAAGCAACCATTGTTTTTCTACTGCTCCCTCTGGAGACCAACTTTTTGTTACTAGAGGACCTTCAAGTGCTGGCATATTTACCTAGAGGACACCGACAAAATTTTCCTGGAGATTCCTTGACTAGCATGTCCTTCACAGCATCAAGTAATGGCCCTAGAATAAGCACAGGCCTGGGAGACGTGCAGTCCACTTTCTGGACTCGTTGATAAGCAAGGTTTACAGAATCTGGAGAGAAACAGAGAGTTGCTTACATGATCAGGAAAAGAAATAAATAAAAGAATGCAACAGCTCAAGGGCCCATGATAGTGAAGGTAACTGAGGTGTGGGACAGTCGCTGTCTAGAAATTGTGAATCTGAATTCTCTAACAATACAAAATCTGAATTGAAAAAAACCCAAAGCCCGAACAGATAATACAGAAGAAGATCATTGGGAACAACTGGAGACACTCCACGTTCTATAGCTAATGATCCAAATCCATACTTCTTAGCTACTGTGAGTAGCAGATTTATGGGGACATGTGGAAATATACTTTAAGAAGGGTTATGGGACATGCCAATCAGTCTTGTATGTAAAAGATTAAATGTGTGAGAGAAGAAGAAGAGGAGTTTGGATTTGATATCCTGCTTTAGAACTACCTGAAGGAGTCTCAAAGCGGCTAACATTCTCCTTTCCCTTCCTCCCCCACAAGAAACACTCTGAGAGGTGAGTGGGGCTGAGAGACTTCAGAGAAGTGTGACTAGCCCAAGGTCACCCAGCAGCTGCATGTGGAGGAGCGGAGACACGAACCCGGTTCCCCAGATTACGAGTCTGGCGTTTGGGTATCACCAAACAGCTTTGAACATGCAGCGGATATGGCAGGCTGACTCTCCCCCGCTCACCTTTGCCTCAACTCCTCTGTTTTGTTTTGTTCTGAAACCCAGTCACAGGCCCTCCTTTAAAGGTAAAGGTACCCCTGACCATTAGGTCCAGTCGTGGACGACTCTGGGGTTGCGCGCTCATCTCACTCTATAGGCCAAGGGAGCCGGCATTTGTACGCAGACAGCTTCCAGGTCATGTGGCCAGCATAACTAAGCCGCTTCCGGCGAACCAGAGCAGCACACGGAAATGCCGTTTACCTTCCCGCTGGAGCGGTACCTATTTATCTACTTGCACTTGACATGCTTTTGAACTGCTAGGGGGCAGGAGCTGGGACCAAACAACAGGAGCTGACCCTGCTGCGGGGATTCGAACCACGACCTAGGCTCTGTGGTTTAGACCACAGCACCACCCACGTCCCATGAAGGCCCTCCTTTACCAATATGCAAATAAACCTAGATAATTTTGTTGTGGGCTAAGCAAATTCAGTTAAGATACTTGCCATCCAAAAAAGGGATGGAGTCTGTGCTGATGGTGTCAAGGGCTAGCAGTTCCTTTCCATCTTTGGACCCGCTGCGTTTGTGCTTGTGCTTCCTCCTAAAGAACGACCTCCGAGCTGCTGCCGATGATGTCTTTGCAGAGCTGTTTTCATCTTTAGCTTCGGACATGCTGTGCCTCCTATAGAACTCCTGCTCCATCCTGCAAAGAGATTGTGGACTTAATTGGGCAAAATCTGAAATGCTCTCAAACAGAATACAGGTAGCAGTAAAACCAACGCTGGATCTTGAGGCAGGCCTCGCTATGGGGTTGTCTGTAGTTGTCTGGTGTTTCCTGCTTGGCAGGGGGTTGGACTCGATGGCCCTTGTGGTCTCTTCCAACTCTATGATTCTATGATTCTATGATTTGAGGACATAAGTTCGGTTCTGAGCTAAACCAAGCCATGACTTACCACAATCGAGCAAACACGAGGATTCCTGGGGTGAAGACTGTGGCCTCTGCACCCAACCTAGGCTTGTGGCATGTCTCACTATAGACAAACCATGAACTGTAATTAAGACTCCTTACTCATGGTTTGTCTGGAGGAAGCTTCTGTTCAGTGTGTAGTGGTCATCTAAGTGGGCAGATATAGAAACTTGAAGCACAAAGTGAAGAATTAAAAAATAGTAAGAATAATGGAGTCCCATAGAAAAGAGGAGAGCAGGTATGGCCACACTAGAACCCCATGATTCTACAGTTCCAAGGTAAGATGGAGGGAAATGAAGTGAGAAGGTTGGTGAAATGCTATTGCAAAGAGGGAGAAAGAGAATGATATGATCAAGTAAAAGACCTGAGAGTGAGTGAAAACCAAAAAAAGTATAAGCTGGCAGCCACCAATTGGCTGCATATACACCATGACATCAGGATCTTAGCTGAGGCAGCAGTGCCCAATTCTGCTCCTTGATCTTGATCTCCTTGATCTTTATTAAAAAGCAAGCATTAATTTGGTGGATTAAAGGGGAAAATGTGGTGTTCTCTTATGTTCCAACCCACGGACCAAAATTAAATATGGATGCCATCCATCCCTGTCTAAAAGTGCTGCGGCATGACGACGGGAAGCCACTTAGGCTGTTCCGGAATAAAAGCACAAAAACTAAGTCCTTTCCATTTTTAGGAAGTAGGCAACCATCGGTAGTACTAAAAATGACTTGACGGAATAGTTTCTTTTAATTGAGAGTTATTAAAACATGCCACCTCTCTCAAGTAACTTTATTAGGAAACTTAATACCCCCCTCCAGCATTAACTACAAAGCTCTGAAGAACGAAACACTTGGCATTCGTTCATACTTCATCGTATCTGCCTCCTTTTAGCAATGAGGCAAACGCCATTTATATCTCAGAGATTTAATTACATGTATTTGCTGGGAATCTGTCCTCTTTCCAGCTTTTGGGCATTTTCATCCAGCTGCCACGCCATCCAGCAGCCAAAGTTCCCCTGCGGCAGAGTGTCATCGACGTACAAAATGTCATCCTTCTTGAAGCTCAAGTCCTGCTCCACTTCTGCCATCCGGTCATAAAGTGCCCTGCAAAAAAAGAGAGATAAAGAGACCCTTTTTATTTTATATTATTTGTTTTTTTAAATTTTATTTTATTTTATTTTATTTTATTTTGACAAAATAATAATGATAAATAAATAAGAATAAAAATGTGCACCGCACCACCGAGACCATTCCATTGTAACTATCCAACCTCCCAAAATTTCAACACCTCTTGCAATGGTTTCACCCCTTTCCATTTTAACAGTACAAATTCTGCAAACACCCTCCATATCTCCTCAAATCATTTCTCCTGCATATTTGCTGTCTTACCTTAATGGCACGTGTTAATTTATCATTAATAGCAATATCCCTCATCTCTTTATACCATTCTTCCATTTTATATTCTGCTTGCCCCTTCTAATTCCTAGCTATAGTAATCTGTGCAGCAGTCAATAAATTTGTGAGCAAGTCCTTCATAGCTTGCAAACCTTCCACCCCATCATAAATTGATAATAATGCTATCTCTGGACTTTCAGCCAGCTTTAACCCAGTGATTTCTGTCATCTCCTTAAAAACCCTTTGCCAAAAAAATTGTACATATTTACGCTTTTTATTTTAACAATGCTTTATATCAGAGACTCCAGGGTGTGAACCAGGAACCTCCAGATTTGAGGCTGGGACTTTGCCGAGTTGAGCTCCTTGGGACTATGCATCCTTGAGCCTCAGCGGTGTCCTCAGGTTCAGGACAGAGAGGGCATGTCAGTCCTTGCAACTGGTAGGCAGCAAGGAGCCTGTGGAATGGCAAGGCCTGGGAGAAATAAACACTTCTTCTTCTCATGCCTGGTCAACAGAGTAGTAACTTAAAGCTCCCACTTCTGCCTCTGCAGCCATTTCAAAAATCCCAAGTAGGAGGCGACCAGTTCCAGGGCTGATGTGGACATGATTGCCCACAGCCTTTATCTACCTGGGGTGTATATTTATATTGTTAATGGGATGGATTCAGACCAAGTTTGATTTCAATGGGAGTTGAGTAAGTAATGACTAATTTTATCTCAATGGGACCCAAGTTCAACTAACATAGTCCAGACCCAACCCTTAGAGCTATGCTTCACCACTGTATTATTATGCTTCAGGGCATGTAATACATGCTCTGGATGGCTCAGCTGGTTAGAGCATGGTGCTGATAACATCAAGGTTGCAGGTTCAATCCCCATATGGGACAGCAGGATATTCCTGCATTGCAGGGGGTTGGACTAGATGATCCTTAGGGTCCCTTCCAACTCCACAATTCTGCGATTCTATTATTTTACCCCTGTGCTTCACATTAGAGCCATCTGTTAAAAGGCAGTCCAGCAAAATATCACAGATCCTGGTGAGGTACAGAGGCTGGGAATTTTACTTAGTTTCTTCAATAGTTTATATTATTAAATACACATTATTTAATTGTGTGCCTAAAATTACTTAAGGGTATTCAAGGAGTTCATGACTGAGATAAGCCTTGAACCAGAAAACTGCTGGCTCACTTATCTTTTTCTCTTTTTTAAGGAAGTGCTCTCTCTGATACTTAGTCATCTTCACTAATCTCTGGGAGGTAGATTAATAATATTCAATTTTACAGGCTATGGAATCATTCAAGAATCCTTAACAGGGCTGTGCTGAGCCTAAGGCCCACTTCCCTAATCATAGGATATCCATCCTTCAGGTAATTAAGGGGAGATTATTAAATTCGTTGAAAAGGAAGCATGGAATCACCATAAATACAGTTTGCCTTATTGTGACTGAACTTTTGATGCCAGTTTTGTAGGCGTGCTCTTGAGCTGTATTCATAAAAGTGGGATGCATGCTCGCTTCTGTTGACTATAGCATCAAGTGACAACTTTTATGTGCAAATAAACCATTGCAAATTAAGTCACTAGAGACAGGGCTGTCCTGTTCCCTATAGTCAGTTCAAACACAATGTACACAATGTTTTCAACACAGCCAATTTACAAATTCATCCGCAAGCCATCAAGTGCTGAAAGTTCAAGAGATGCTCATATCTGTGTGAATTAGCCCACAGTTGTAGCAGATGAACAGTCTCCTGGTTTCCCGATTGAACTTTTACATACCTGACATAGAATCCATCTCCGGGTAACTCTTTGATCTTGTTGAATTCTTCTATTCTGTACTGAGCTTTTATTCTAACATTTTCACCTGGCTTGAGCATTTCAAGATAAGCTTCTTCGGCTGTTTTGTTCCGCATGTCAACAGATCCATACTGGGGGGGGGGGGGGGGGAGAGGAAGCAGAAGAAACAAAAACACTTGAAATCTCCAATCGGATGCACGCATCCAACAAACCAAACAATGAAAAGGATGTTATGTGGGACTAGAGAGCCTGACTATGCCAAAAGAGGGGGAAAGGAAATACATTCACGGTGCATTAAGAACCCAGCGTCTTCGCTAATGGAAAAATTGGGAAATGGCAACCCAGTCCAATAATACAGCTGGGCAGCACAAGTTTTCAGAAACGTCATTCATTGGAGAATGTCTAGGCCATATTTCATCCATGCATCACTGCTCTGAATCTTAAGCATCCTTGCTGGTCTCAGGTGACATTCCACCTCAAATTTTGTACATTTTCCAACTGAGACCTAATAGATTTCCTGCTTATCTGAACCTTCCTCACCACACTAGAATATTTGAGGGCCAGACTACATATCAGATGTAGTTGTACGATTATTTTTCCTTATGGTATTTTATTTTTCCTCTCCAAAAGCACTAGCAGCATCCTGGAATCTCAAATGAAGGATCAGCCGGAGTGGCGGTAGCATGTGGGTGCATGAGAAGAGGAAGAAAACAAGGGATGAATTCCCCTTTCCTTGCTAACTATTTCTGTCCACTAAAAACAAAAAACCCAAGCTGCTTTTCCTTTCATGGGGGAAACTATGAATGTGTTTTGCATCCATAGATTCTGCAAGTGTTTGAACCACCAACCACCTTCCTTTTATATCTACTGCTTACCTCAAGTATCATGTCTCCAAGCACCAGCCCATCAGGTCCTTTGGCAGGGCTGTCATCTTCTACATCGGACACAAAAATACCATGTAGGTTTCCACCACAGATCTGGATTCCGAGTTCCACTTGGGACTTCTTAATGGTAACTGTTCTAGGTTCAGGTGTCCTCTTGCTGGTGTCTACAGAATTCCTTTCAATGGCAAGAGAAGAAGAGAAGACACCCAAGGCCTGTTTGACAAGCTGATTCTCATCAGGTCCTGCTCCTCCAAACCCTCAGCTCCAGCCAGCCCTTAACCCCTGTTCCCTTGCTATCTCTCAGCTCTCAACAACAGAAGCCCCAAAGATGTCCCAGCTGCCCCAATCTGTGGCATTATTTGGCAGGAAGGAATCGACTCCTTTCCTCCATTCAGGGCTTTTTTTTTCCAGCCAGAACTTGCCAGAACTCAGTACCAGCACCTCTCAGGTGGGCACTGCTGCCATTATAAAAGAATAAGGGAGGCATTCATGGTGAGTTCCAGCACCTGTTTTTCTAGAAGAATAGCACTGCCACCATGGATCTAGATTCAGTGTTCCTCTTGGGAAATCCCACGCCCTCGTGCTGAATTGCTTGGCCCTGGAGAAGTGGAGCCCTTGCTTTCAAATTTGGCACTCAGCTTTCAACCCTACTCCCCTTGAATAAGTCTAGAAGCAGCTGGCCAACCCCAAAGATGCAGAGAAAGAGAAAGAGAAAGAGAAAGAGAAAGTGAAAGAGAAAGAGAAAGAGAAAGAGAAAGAGAAAGAGAAAGAGAAAGAGAAAGGGAGAATCTTCATGAAGTGAAATGAGGAAGCAGGTTACCTGATTGAATTGCGGGGACTGGTGGTTGGGGTGGTCTGCTTGGATGGAGGCGTCATGGTCCCTTCATCCTGTTCGCTCACAGTATCGATTATGGAATGGCTGTCAGGGGTTGCAGCTCCGCTGCCTTGTGGAGTAGAATGGCTGCTCACGGGTTCTAGCCGGGAGCTCAAGTTAGAGGAAAGAAGAAGAATACCACAAAAATTAAAAGCTGATCAACTGTATTATATCTAAACAGTTTCAGATATTTAGATATTTAAATGGGTGCTTAGATTTTCATCCGCAACCTGCTCCAAAACCTTAAGGATGACTGCCTCTGCTGCCTATAGAATATAGATCTAACCTGGTCCTGGCTAGCAGCTGAAGTGACTGGCATCTTGCTTATTCTGGGATCAGCTGTTCTCCCCCAGCAGACAAAAGCAGCCGGTCCCAGAGTGAGCAAGGCACAACTGCAGTAGCCTGGACAAGGAAGGGTGGGTTGGTGTAGATGGCAGCAGCTCTGTGGAATGTACTGGATGCTGGTGGGATGGAATCTGCTCCTGTGAACTGGATTCCAAAACAGGTGAGAGGTACCTAAAAATACATGTATTTCCTGTGTAACATATAAATTGGCTGTCAAGAATCCCATCCCCCCCACACCCTTTCACTGCTTCAGACAAGTGTTGTGATTGGCTCTTGGTTTCTACACCCAGTAAGGAGGTTCAGCTTGGGGTTGTTGACATGGAAAACAATATGCACTCTTCCCACCAGTCGTCCTCAGGGAGAATATCTATTTCACAGTGGTTCAATTCAAACATCATAGCAAACCACAACTAAGGAAGCTTAACAATTACAGGTATCTGTCAGCCTCCAGATGCCTGATCCAAGAAAGCAAAAACTATCAGTTCACACGGCGTAGGCCATCCTGGATAAGGGCTAACTAATCTTACCTTGATCGTGAGTGATTGCCAAGTTGGAACATGTGTAGGTTGTATTGTGCTAGAATAGTTATGGTGTCACACTGTTGTCCGATGATGAGCCGCGCTTGCTGTTCTGTAGCATTCCGCAGATTTATTCCATTAAACTGTGGGAGGAGAAGGAGGAAGACACATGCATTCAGAAGCACATTCCTGCTGATGAAATAAGTATAGATTTCCCCATTTAACTTCATATTGCTTTTTGAAATTTGATCCCCCGCCCCGATTTATTGGATCTGTAGCGCAATATATTTGTTGAGTTCAAGTCAGGGTGGACAGGAATGCCATTACTGATTCTATATTATTTAATTACCACTTTGAAGAAAAAATCAATGCCATCATAAAATCTCGACAATTTGACCTGACTGCTCTGTAAGTGGATAACTTACTGACCTACTTAAGTACAGAAAGGTTTTCCTAAATAGTATTTTTTTAAAATAAAAAGCCAGCTTTTTACATAAAAAACATTTTAAACACACATACAATGAAGTAAATGCATTTCAAATTTGATTAGCTATTTTCTGAGGCTGGTGGGATACCAAAGACTAATTAACCTTTAAATTTTAAGTAAATTCAAGGGTGTGTGGAAAGACAAGCCTTGTGGGCATTCCCTCTGATCCAAATAGGTGCTCTTTGAACATTTGTCCAGGCCAAAAAGTTTGATCCAGTAGCCAGCAATGAACACCATACATTTGGAAGCTGAATAGGTGAGTGAAAGAGGATGAGCACTACTGATGACAATTTGACTGGCTTTGTTTCCTCCTGTTGGATTACGCCAATATGAGTAACAACTTTGTGGGACCCCCATGCTCTTCTTTTAAGCATCCAAGTCAGCAATGTTGTGAAATATGATTGCAAACATGCCAGACAACTTAGCAAGGGGGTAAGTCAAAGGAAGCTCCAACCCCCATCTTTTCGAATTCTCACATTACAGCTTAATTCAAAAGTGCAATGTGTGAATGTAGCAACGCATATTTCTAAATGTGTGTTAACATGCAGGAATACTCATTGGGGACCCAGAGCAGGTTGCTGCTCCTCCAATGGGCGATACAGACCCAAATCCCTGTTTTCCCCAGATTGGCTCATTTCCTGTGTTTGTAGGTGGCAATTTCAGGCTACTATAGAAATAGTAACACACTAAGTACATTGTGATATCCATTCTGTTTATGAAAGCAAGTTGATCCGCAAATAAAATTGGCAATTTGTAAATGCCAGCATCTAAACCATTTGGAGCAAGCTGCCCCTGGTGTAAAAATAGCAGCATTGGTCAGCTTACAAAGGTCAGAAAACCTTTACCTCCAGTAACTGGTCACCATATTCAAGGCCAGCCTGATGGGCGATGCTGCCACCAGTCACTTTAGAGACAAAGATCCCACCATTTTCACCACATACGATGGAGATTCCTAGTGGCTCTGAACCCTTCTGCACTTTGACATGCCGCGGTTCTTCCATATAAGGCCTTTGGGAGGAAATGAGAAGGAGGAACCATCAAACCATGGACACCCCACACAAAACAGAATGAATTAGGCAAAAGACATGCACTACTCATTCCCACCCTAACCCTTAAAAGCAGAAGACCACCTTAAAAACAGAAATGCTGCAAGAAGCAGCATTGCCTTAACACCATCATGCAATGTATGGTGGCCAAATCAATTAAAACGAACATTTTAAATGCATTTAGAGAGAAGAACAAAAAGGGAGGGAAGAAAATTAAAACACAAGAAGTAGAAATTAAATGATGAGTTTGAAACAAAACACAACTTTATCCATATTATATATAGGTAAGCGAACATATATAATATGCATTTTAGAAAATGTTTTAGAAGGAAGCCTTACGCCAATTTACAAAGAAATGTGAGATCCTTAAGAGGCAACAAACATAAATATAACATGGTAAGGCAAGAGCAAGGAAAGCACAATACCAATATTTAATATTTGTATGCAGGGAACACAACATTAGTCAATGAAAATTAAGCAGCTGTAAAAAAAACAAACCATTAAAAATGGTCAAGCCATTAAAAATGGCAGCTTGCATGGTAGGATTGCAATTACCATGCAATTTTTCCTTTGGGGGGAATTATCCAAACATGTAAATAGCACAGGGAAGGTGCGCAAATACTGCTTGAGAAGGACAACCTTTATATCAAGCCAACCTCAAACTCCTTAGTGAACAGAACCTTGGCCTAGGAGCCACAGGGATTCTCAGAAAAGACCTATTACGGAACAAATATCTGAAAGATGCAGAGGGGTGCAGAAAGGAAGAGAAGAAGAAACACTTAGAAAGAGAGATAGTAACAACAGAGACTAAACTGAGACCAGAAATCAAGCCCCATGAAAAGTGCAAGTCAAGCCTTGGTACCAATTTCCTACCAAACACAGCTCAACCCTGGTTCGTGTCAACTGTTTGACTGACAACTCCTAGTGGCTGCGATGCATGCATCATTCACCTGCATATGGCACCAAGGCCCCCAACCTCTTGACTCTGGGTAGTTTCAGGCATGCAAAACTCTGGGCTAAACTTCCACTATTGGTAGGGAAGGAAGCCGCAGCTTTCTCAGCTATCTTGCTGTTTGCACAGGGAAGTATCCGCTCAGTGGGTGGTTGGGTGACAGCTCCCAGCAAATTGTTTGGCTTTTTACTCCAATTCCCCCCTCTCCCCAAGGTGCAAGATTAACCACAGACTCTTGATATCAGCTCTAAGGCACTTGTACTCTTGTGGGTACTCTTGTACGAAGAATGAACATAGTGAATAGAGTACATGATACATTTCTATTAAACACATGCATGAGCTGCCCACGCCAGAGAAGCCAGACCTGGCCTGGTTTCTGGGCAAAACAGTCTTTGCATAGGTGCTTTTTTGGAAAACAAAATGAAAAAAGAGGGGTGTGCTTTATAAACATTATTTCCAAAGTATTGTTTTTGTGAGAGTAGCAGACAGGCCTGTAGTGAATAATAATAATAATTATTAATAATACTCTTGTGACCGGAGATAGAAGCCTCTACTACAGTTGGCCTGCATGAGAGTCCACTGGCAGCCCCAAGCGCTCTTGCCTCATGTACGACCCAGCCCTTGGTATATACAGCACCTTCCTCCAATATTACTGGGGGGTTGGGCAGCTGGGGAAGACCACCAGCCAACCCATTCACAGATTAATGAATATGCTCCAAAATCCACCAATCTGTAAGCTACTTCTGTCCCTCCATGCACCTTTCAATGCTATGAACGGGAGCTTCACAGATTTGGTCATGATTAGAAAGGGACACCACTGCCTTTGCTCAGTGTGATGACAGGCGAGTCTCTGTGATTCCGAATTTTGTCATGAATCTTTTTGTAAGAATCTTTCATATTCCCTGGAAAAGCTTTGCTCAGATGCAGTCAGCTCCTCTGGGAGTCCGTGAAACTGCCATGAGTTTACATAGCACCTGCTTAACCTTAAGTACAGATTTTTTTTGGGGGGGGGTAAATACTCAGCACAACACTAACATCTTATCATACTTATCCCTCAAGCAGAAAAGATGGGGCAGATCAGAGTTGCCAAACCTTTCTGTTTCATGTGTCACAGAAAGGGGTGTCATCACGGTTCAGATTGTACTACTGCCTTTCACCCTTCCGCTACCCAGAAATTGTTTTATTTGTAATGGATTATGCATGGATCACTGGTCACCCTATCCTTTGACCGCGATAAAGTCAGGAATACCCTGGTCGTGGTCCTTCTTTTCTACAGCGCAAGAGTGAAGCCTCTTCACATGCTGTTCAACCCTGCAAGAATTAAAGGTCGCACACACGTATGTCTTCATTCAGAAGCAGCTGCCTCCCCCTCCCCATGCAATTCTCTCTCTTCTTTCCATTTAGGCGCATGCTTTGGTTCATCATACTGGCCATGTGCTGTTAAGTGAAAGAATCTCCAAAATGGAACAGTCAATTCAAGAGCAATCATGAAGCAAACCCACGTTAAGCTGTTAACGCATTCCTTGTTGTGTTTGCTGCCAGAAGGGGGGCATCTATGTGACCTGGCAACTGTAACTTTTCTGGGAGGGACTGCTCTCTGGAACATTGGTCCTCAACAACTGGGCCACCCTAATGTGGGCTGCACCAGGGGTCCAACGCACACCTTTGCCGCTTTTCTCCATTTTTTAAGAAAAAAGAATGCAAAGCAGACAGTTTGTGGGCACAAGGACAGCCAGGGGACATGGAAGAGAGGAGCAGAAAGGTAGCATAGGTAATAGAGACTGGGATGGGGTGGGGTGGGGGACAATCAGTCAAATTTTGCAGATTGGGGTCACAGGCAAGTCCCAGCTTGAAAAAGGGCTGAAGGCTACTGGTCTAGAAGGCTGCAGTTTCTGTGCTTAGCACATTCCTCCCCTTTCTCTTGCTCTCCCCCCCCCCCATTTACACATTTAACCACTATTTTAACTAGCCCTGCCTAAGACATTTGCAGAATAACTTACTTGTCTTTTCGACGTTGCCCTACAGATACTGGGCTCACCGAGATCCTGGGCAGGGTGGAAAGTGAGTTCTGCGACTGGCTACTGGCGAAGGATGAGGTCTCCAGGTTAAGCGGCGACTGCGGTGGGGTTACCAGGCTGGGGCTGCTACATTCGGAATGAGACAGTGAACCTGTATAGAACAGCACAGGAGCAGCCATGGCAGTTGGGTGTGTTGCAAAAGTTATCGGGGAAGTCACACCGTTACTTTACATTGGCTTCCAAGTGTTTTTAATAGTGGGCTTCCAACAAGAACAACACCTAAATGTTAATGTGCACTATTTAAAGACTACCCCACCACTAGGATATGATGGGAAATGGGGAAAATTTATAACTTATCTTAAATACCATTGTAAACAGTTTAGGATTGGAATACCACTTGTGGTTTAAAGGTGAATTTTGAACACAATGGAGAGGTAAAAGATTTGGATATCACAAAAGATGCAGGAGGAAATGATTAACAATAGGACCCACAAAGGGGAGGAGGGAAGTCCAGGAGATTCTCTGGAATCTTGTTTTTATGTTGTATGTTGGATATGTGACTGTAAAATTATAATCTGAAAAACCAAATAAATAAATTAAAAATAAAATAATAAATGCTCTAATGATTTTTTTGGAGGGTTTTCATACTAGCACTGAGAGGTTGAGGGGGTAGAGAGAACATTTTTAATATGCATGCACTAGAAATATGGGATGGGGGCATGTCCTTGCTCAAAACTTGGAGTGCTCAATGTTCACCATGGTAGCCTCAGACTCCCCCTTGAGCCCCCCTTCCTAACCCTCTCAATTAAAAAATAAATAAATCGGGGTCTTGTTTGTTTTGTTTTTTTAATTTGGGAGTTGCCTCTCTCTGCGCCTGTGTTGCATTTGTGAAGGGGGCGTGCATGGGTGTTTTACCTGGTGCTTTGGGGAGGAGGCTTTTCTCATCCCATTACTGTGTTTTTCTTCTACAAAATGGCTATGTTGTGGTACCCATGCCAGTTTCTTAGATTTCCAAATGTGACCCCGGGGGGCCCACCAAAGGTGGGAGGGTTCCCTGCTCTAAACACTGACAAAAATCTACTAGCTGGGACGCAGAACTCTCCATTCATGCAGTAATTCCCAAGAAAGAAAGAAAGAAAGAAAGAAAGAAAGAAAGAAAGAAAGAAAGAAAGAAAATAAATAAATTACCCCTATCAGAGCCAATGACGGACCTCGGGTACCTTGGTGTCCATGGTATTTTTATTCGTTCTGTCCTATATTGCAAGTTGCTGGAAGAACCTACTTTAAAGGAAAAAGGAAAAAGAATCAGGATTAAGAAGAAAGAGGAAATAAACTCCTTTAGGCCCTGAATTCCACAGGAGATCTGCAATATTTCTGCTGTAGCAATATAAAGTGGTCCTCTGGAACAAGTTTTATTATTTCAGAGAAAAATCTTAACTGCATCCTCTGGTAGTTAAATGAAGATATATCAGTCACATGGGGGACATCTTTTTTAAAAAAATACAAAACCAAAAAGAATGTATGGGTAAGGAATGGGGCACCATTGTCCCCTCCCTGCTATCCTTCTCCCAAATACTTTCCTCCTCTGCTGAGCTCAGATATTGGAAATGTGCTCAGCTGGGAGGGAGAAAAACATTTGAAGAAAGTGTTCTGAACACAGGCATAGGCAAACTCGGCGCTCCAGATGTTTTGGGACTACAACTCCCATCATCCCTAGCTAACAGGACCAGTGGTCAGGGATGATGGGAGTTGTAGTCTCAAACCATCTGGAGGGCCGAATTTGTCTATGCCTGCCTTACAGCCTTTTTGTTCTTAAAAACAGGACCCTTCCCATCCCTGTATTATCAAGAAACTGCTGCCTTTAGCTACAAACACACACCACTCATTCTGCAAGGGCCTATGGAGACTCACATCTTTCTCAGTATGAAGAATGCAATTGGGACAAACCAAAGAAAGTCATCGCCAACTCCCTCAAGCACAATTAAAGAGACGTTGCTCTGTTCTAGCTTTTGTAATTCTAGATAAGGATGTAAACTCACTCAGACAAGGAATCATGTGCAGTGGGCTTGTAATATGACATGGGCAGTGCATGGGGCCCGACACAGACCTTACAAGGGCTGCACAAACCCAATAATTCACTCCTGTGTCTCATAGGAGGCTGGTACATGAACTAACTTGGGAGAATTCTAGAAATCTACATGACAGCACTGCAGCAGCATTCCTGGAAGTTTTAATGGGCTGTCTCTGAGTGGCCAAAGACAGAAAACAGAGTCTGAATCTTGCAGCAACAGTTACAGAGAAAGCTGAATATTTTTTCCTCAATTGCACAAACTTAGGAAGGAAAGAAATGGTCTGCACTGCCCAATCCGAAATGCCACTTACCAAGTCTTGCGCTAGAAGGCAGTGAATTTGAACCATGCGATGACCTTGTGCGTGAGTTGTCAGAACACTCACTAGAGTGCTTGTGACTCAGGTCCAAACTCAGACGGCCCTGGTGTTGAGCACTACAACACATAGAAAAGCTGGGTGTTACTGGTTCAGAATCACCAATCACCCGCTATGTGTGGTTAAGACACAATCCTGACATATGAAAGTGATCAGAACACAACAGCAGAATGGAGACGATTCACCGATTTGCTTGTGGGGAAATAAATGGAAACAAAATGGTGGCCTTCATATACCATCTGGTTGGATATAATAATAATAATAGTAATTTATTATTTATACCCTGTCTATCTAGCTGGGTTTCCCCAGCTACTGTGGGCTGCTCCCAACAGAATATTAAACACACGATAAAAGATCAAACATTAAAAACTTCCCGATACAGGGTTGCCTTCAGATGTCTTCCTAAAGTCAGATAGTTTTATTTCCTTGACATCTAATGGGAGGGTGTTCCATAGAGCGGGCACCACTACCAAGAAGGCCCTATGCCTGGTTCCCTGTAACCTCACTTCTTGCAGGGAGGGAACCGCCAGGAGGCCCTCGGAGCTGGACCTTAAGCTGGGGGCGGAGACACTCCTTCAGGTATACTGGGCCGAGGCTGTTTAGGGCTTTAAAGATCAGCACCAACACTTTGAATTGTGCTTGAACACTGCTGAAAGCAGAACAGAAAAACAGCCAGACTTTCAGTCAGATCCAGCAAGCTTCTTTTTTTCCTTTTTCCTTTTTTCTACATACCTGGGATGCAGATGCTGATAACAATATTGGCTGGCAACAGAAGGGCAATTGCTGGTGTTAATTCTATGGCTCCAAGCAGTGTAAACAGGATTTCTCATAACAGCTGTTACTGCAGGACAGGGTGCAATGTTTCGTGGGACCGTACCTATAGGTTGTGGAACAATACATTAATTAAGTGCTGGGGGTTCATTCAACAACAAGAAAAAATGCATCCCATAACAGCATAAATGATAGCGCCTCTGCTTACCAAGGATTCAAGATTTCAAATCAAAACACAGTTCTTATGTTGTAACTAACCTGATGACAGGCTTCCAGGGTATAAAGAGGTAGGCACAAACCCATCGCTGTGCCTACCAGACTGTTTTGGTGAATACATTGGCCATTCTTGCAGCTCAGGAGAAAGATGCTCTTCACTTGCTGGAGTATATTTTTGTACCTGTGGGGAAAGTTCAGTATCACACACACTTTCAACTCAAAGTCATTATTCTGGTATCCAGCATGGCAGGGATGACCAACATCTAGCCCAGCATATTCTGCTGCACAAAAGATATCTAACAGTTCCCTGAGATGCAAGTAGGTAGCCGTGTTGGTCTGCTGTAGTCAAAATAAATTAAAACAATTCTTTTAAAAGGTAAGTTAAAAAGACTCTTCTTAAAAACCTAAAAACTCCCTTAAAAGAATCAAGTCTCCAAGAAAGTTATATGATCTAATAAAGTTTTTAAAAGAATCCTTCCAAAAGAATTAAAAAATTTTAATGCAGCATCTTAGAGACCAACTGAATAGTTTTAGGTATAAGCTTTTGTGTGCATGCATACTTCTTCAGATACACTGAAACAGAAGTCATCAGACCCTTATATATAATTGGGGGGGATGGGTGATTCGCTAATGGGTATGGTAAGTCTGTTAGTGACCATTAATGACAGTCTGCGGGCAGGTAGGGTCTTAGCCTGCTTACCAGATGGAGCTGGTAGACAGCTGCCCTGGACACAGAATTGACCTGCACCGCCATGGACAGCTGTGAGTCCAAAATGACTCCCAGGCTGAGCACCTGGTCCTTCAGGGGCACAGTTACCTCATTCAAGACCTGGGAGTCCTTCAATACCCACCCACCCAGTCCCCGCAAAACAGTACTTCTGTCTTGTCGGGATTCAACCTAAATCTGTTAGTGCCATCCATCCTCTAACCGCCTCCAGGCACTCACATAGGACCTTCGCCGCCCTCACTGTTTCTGATTTAAAAGAGAGGTAGAGCTGGGTATCATCTGCAAACTGATGAACACCCAGCCCCAACCCCCTGATGATCTCTCCCTGCAGTTTCATATAGATGTTAAAAAGCATGGGAGAGAGGACGGAACCCTGAGGCACCCCACAAGTGAGAGCCCAGGGGTCGAACACTCATCCCCCAATACCACTTTCTGAACACAGCCCAGGAGGAAGGAGCAGAACCACTGTATAACAGTGCCCCCAGCTCTCAGCCCCTCTAGCCAGTCCAGAAGGATGTTGTGGTCGATGGTATCAAAGGGTGCTGAGAGATCCAGCAGAACTAGGAAACACACTTTCACCTTTGTCCCTAGCCTGCCGGAGATCATCGACCAGCACGACCAAGGCAGTTTCAGTCCCGCGATGAGGCCTGAATCCCGACTGGAAGGGATCCAAATGGTCCGCATCCTCCAGGCATGCCTGGAGTTGTTCCACAACCACCCGCTCAATCACCTTGCCCAAGAATGGAAGATTTGAGACTGGCCGATAGTTGGCCATATTGGCCGGGTCCAAAGATGTTTTTTAAAGAAGCGGTTTAATAACCACCTCTTTCAGCAGGCCTGAAGGCTCCCTCATAGCTTTTAGGAACCAGGATGGGCAAGGATCAAAAAGACAGCTGGCCGGTTTCACTCATCCAAGCAGCCTGTCCACATCCACGGAGGTAACAGATTGGAACTGATCCCATGCAACTTGACTAGACAGGACTCTAGCACTCTCCCGCCCGAGCCCTGCTCCCAGGGTGGAGTCTACCTCTTTCCGGATCTGAGCGACTTTATTTGCAAAAAACTTTGCAAAATCATTGCAGGAGATCTTGGGGTCCTTACTGGGCACCGATGGCACAGGTGGTTCTGTTAAATTGTGAACCACCTGAAAGAGTCTCCTTCTGCTGTTTTCCTTAGATGCAATAGAGGCGGTGAAGAAGGTCCTCTTCACCATCGCTATCACCACTTGGTAGGCTCGATGTTGAGCTCTAACCTGTGTCCGGTCAGAGAAGAGTGAGTTTTCCACCACCGACACTCTAGCTGTCTCAACTATTTTTTCATTGCCCTCAGCTCCAGAGAAAACCATGGGGCTGTCCGGGCTCCATGCAATTGGAGAGGGCACTTTGGAGCCAGACAGTTGATAGCCCTGGTTAACTCTGCATTCCAGTGGGCCACCAGGGAATCAGCTGAAAGGCCATCAACATGGGATAAAACATCCCCTACCACTCTCTGGAAACCATTTGGATCCATTAAGTGGCAGGGGCGGACCATCCGAATTGGTCCCACCTCCCTGCAGAGGGGAAGGGTCGTGGAGAAGTTCAATGCATACAAACATATACAATTTCATATTTACATGCAAGACATAATATCAAAATGGAGGACAGCTTCTCTTTACAGCTTGATGAATCCCACCCTACAAGTGGAACTGTGAGTTAATCTATCATAATTTGATTACAAATTGGAAGTTCAGCCAAGGGCTCAAATGTAAACTGCCTTGGGGTTGGATCTTGACTACAGGTTGCTAATGGGCCACTCCTGCATTATGGGGTTCTGCTTCCTCGTAATGGCAACTACCACGTGTGGAACTGCCCCACAAACGTTCCACTTCATTTAAACTTCCAATTCCCGGGATCTTAAGCATACACCTGGGAAAACCAGTTAACCCTTTTCTTTTGCTCTTTGCCTTGATGCAGAAAAGGTACGCAACACAAATAAATCTCTTTGGAAAGTATGTGCCAGGACCCACACTACACGTTGTGGTATCTACCTGATGAGGTGGATTAGGAATAGGCACAGGGGTTAGTTTATGTCTCAAGGCAGGAGCAGACTTGGGCCTTGGCCTTTTAATTTTGGGCTCTTCCATTCTTTGAAAACCGATGTCATCTTCATAGGATTTCCTTGAAGGCAAATGTGCAGAGTCGACCCCCTCTTCCCTGTAATAATGTCCAGAAGGTCTACCTCGCCCCTTATGAATACCACAGTCTGGCTTGAGTTCAATGGACACAGGAGGCTGAGCTGTGGCAGGACTGGATGGTGGTGAGCCGGTCATAGCAGTGGAGTCCGAGGTGGAACTTGCTTGCTGTTTGTGTTTGAACTTAATAGAATCGCTTCTCTTGGGAGGGGTGGGAGGGGTGGAAATGGCTTCCGTTTTGGAGGGCTGGGGTGAATGTCCCAACACCTGACTGGGAGACAGGTAGTCCATCTTAGGAGGAGTAAGAGGCCTCTTGAAAGTGTCCGGATCAAAGATGGACTTCCGTTGTTTTGGCTTTTTGTACACAGAGAATTTTTCTGTTTCCGCAGCTGAAATGTTGACCATTATCTTGGGCCAAGTGCCACCGCTGTGCTTCTCACCATGCCCTTTGTCCAACACACTCTCAATCACCATGCAGTCTGCTACTGTGGGCTCAAAAGGCAGTCTCCTGCTGTCCAGACCAACAATGCCATAGCTTGGCTCCCCATACACATCTGGACTAAAGGAGCCTAGGCTGTGTTCAGAGGTACTGTGGCACCCATGGACTGCACTCTGGTGAGAGTCTGTGTGCAAAACGGTGTTGGAGAATGGTTTGAGATCGCAGTACAAGTTGCTCTCCTGATCATTCTGGTCCTTCTTAGTGTCCATTATGTCTGGATTGAAAATGTCTGTTTGGGTTGAGCTGTTGTGTTTTAAGTTTCTTTTATTCTGAGCCTGCACCTCCGATGCATGGACCCTGCAGTTTGATATTTTCTCTGAATCCTTGAGGTTTTCAAATATGTTTTGACCACTCCAAGATGAGCTTGAGCTCTGAGGAAAAACCTAGGTGGAGAAATAAAAAAGAACATGGTCTCAGCAGAATGCTAAGACTGAAGCATCTTGTTGTGTTCTGCCCTCCTCTTCCTGCTGGTATAATTTGCAGGTTGTTAGGCAGTATTTTTAACAGCTATGCAGTAGATGAAAGTAAGCCCATGTTTTAAAATGGAAGATGTGTCCTTTACTCCCTTTTACCTCCCACCCCCTTCAACACTCACCTTCATCAATGAAAGCGTAAGTGATTCCCTGCAGTTTCGCAGCAAAGCTTCACATTCAGTCAGTGATTTATTATCTAGTGCAATGCCATTTATCTGCAATGAAAGTATGGCATGTCAACCATGCAAAAGCTAGCAGTGGGTCAACACCTTGGCTGGCTGACATTCAATAAAGATAAATGCCAGGCTGCCTCAAGGCAATACCATCATGTGGTCTTCACTATGCTCAACTCCTATAAACTGCAAATTAGGTATCAGACACAGGTTTCCTACCGGGTATCTGGATGACCACTATAAGAACAGGATACTGGGCCATATTGGCCCTTCTGTTCAATGTTCTTAGACTTGGATGATTTATGTTCCCACTCCCTCTAAAGTGCATTACTCCATCGTGGTCAAGGAATCTAACTATGTTTTGGTGTGATATCTGAATAGACAAACTATGGCTTGCTGTTTGCCAGCAAGCCAAAGCCCAAAACCATAGTTTGAAGTAAGTCTTGCAAACCATGGTTTATGCAAAGTAGGGATGTGAAAACCACTGTGTCTTATAGGCTGGAGTGCTAAGCAGATGAAATTCTAAAACAGACTAGTAACTCTTAAAGCATGCATTGCCTGGATGTTTGGTAGCACAAGTCATGGTTTTATTACCACAAACTGTAGTTTGTCATAATATCTGAATCTCAGTTCAAATATCTCTATATATGATACCTCAATTCTCAAATGTGAGCTAAGAAACACTAAAAATGTGACTTACGGCAATTATTCTATCTCCCACTGCAAGGGATCCCTCTTTGGCAGCTGGGCTACCAGGCACTACAGTAGCAACAAATACTCCATTTTCTAGACCAATTCCACTATCTGAAATTGAGAAGATAGGTGCATAGGTTACTTTGTTCTTTACTATGGTATATATTTTTGTGTTTTTATATTGTGATATTTGAATGAAGGGCAGTATAGAAATTTCACTGGGAAATGTGTGAAACAATACCATGAACTCACCACTGAAATTAAAAAAGTATAAGGGAATTACCTTTGTGGCCAGCAAGATTTATGTGTAATGGTGTTATCACTTTCCCTCCTAAGGACTTCCTTCTGCGAACAACCATATTTATAACTCCTCCGCCGTTAAGTACCGCTTTTATTACTTGCTTCTTATCCTTGTTGGTAAGGTCCACATCGTTTATCTTCAGCAGCCAATCATTCACTCTGATTAATTAGAGCAAAGGCAAGGAAATCAATTTCCATTTATCCTACATGTGCTTATAAGCAATGATTATGCCAAGTGAAATGCAGACACTTCTAATACCATGATGATACAACAATATCTTAACTCATTTCTTGGTTTCAGGAGAACGGTTTGGTGATTGCTCTATTTTTGTCATGACATCAGTTAAGGATTCCTTAAGGATTGCAGCATCTTTCACATTCATCAGACAGAGAGAACATGTCTCATAATTTTTTCTGAATCAGCATTTAGGTACAGCTCATATGAAGCAGTAATATTTCTGCCAAAAGCTGTACGGATGGAGAATTTCTGGTTTACAGATCAGTCTCTTAGCTACAGGTGAAACTCGAAAAATTAGAATATCATGGAAAAGTTCATTTGTTTCAGTAATTCAACTTAAAAGGTGAAACCAATATATGAAATAGACTCATGACATACAAAGCGAGATGTGTCAAGCCTTTATTTGTTATAATTGTGATGATTATGGGGTACAGCTAATGTCTTGAGCAGCCCATCCACTGTGTCGGGATTGTGTTTAGAATTAGCACACCAGATGCTTTGGGTAGCTTAGAAACAGTCCAAGCCTAGATGCCTGGAGTCATCCACCTGCCCTTTCCCTAAGGAACGTGTGTCCGTGCAGAGGTAGATATAAAGCCAAGGCTGCATTCAGCAGCCTTGGCAGGAGTGTGAGGCATTAACTGAGAAAAGGTTTTGCTCTGTGCAAGGTATCAGCAGAGAAGCTGAAGGTTACATGCTGCATAGTTCAGTATAGCATGGTGAGCTAGCATGGTAAAGTGCTAGTGGACCTCTCTGTATACTTGCATCTTCACAATGTTAACTTCTAAGACCAGAAGAACTGTATTATGGTAGATTAGCTCATGATGTACCAGCATCTTTTAAAGCAGGCATCCCCAAACTCAGCCCTCCAGCTGTTTTGGGACTACAATTCCCATCATCCCTGACCACTGGTCCTGTTAGCTAGGGATGATGGGAGCTGTTGTTAGGTTTTCTTCATATTGATGTGGTCAATGGTGCTACTCACAGGTGTGTTTGTAATTATAAGAGTGGCCAGCCAGATGGGCAGGGTATAAATAAATAAATAAATTATTATTATTATTATTATTATTATTATTATTATTATTTAACCTGCATGGCAGCACACCTGCGAGCTCTTGACAAAACAGCACACCTGAGGTATCTTAACAATTTAACTAATTAGCAGGGGGGAGTTTACCTGCTGCACCGAATGCAGCGATGTGATTTTGAAAACTGTATTTAAGTTGACCAAATGCTTTGTATGGTACTGGCTGGTGTAGAGTGGTGAGTTGCAGCTGTTTGACTATTATTTAAAAATAAAGTAAGCAAAGATATTGTGGGCAAGTTTTTATTCCATCGCCCCAGTTGCTGCGCAAACTCGATTGACGAAGGAAGTCCAACAGTTGTAGCCCCAAAACAGCTGGAGGGCTGAGTTTGGGGATGCCTGTCTTAACGTTTATGTAGCTGGTGTGCTTATGTTTGTCTTGTACCACGAGACAACAAACACTTTACACTCTAAGCTGAACTGAGAGGGAAAGGAGTTTTCTTAACTGGGAACGCTAGAAAAGGCTGACTACTGAAAAACAGGAAAACGCTTGATGCTCTGTTGAAGCTGTGCATACTCTGCTGATCACACTGGTCCAAGTGTGGTGTAGTATTAACAACAGATGGTGGGCCCAAGTCTAACAGGGTATGGGCCGATTGACTTTTACAGGTCATAAAAAGTGTACTCTGCTCTTCAAAAAATGTAACCTTCAGAATGCTGACAACCACTTCTCCTTTGCTGCCAACACTATTTTTGGGGTGGCGGTGGGGAGAGAAAATCATATGCCCTATCAATGTAGACCTGTGCAGACTGTCAAACCCAGTAGAAAACTACAGATTGAAAGGGATCCTATTCACCCAGCCCCTACCTCCACAGGTTGATTGCAATTTACACGTCAGCATGCGTAGTGTCTGAAAGCATTATCTGAAACCACAGTCACCTCCCCTGACCCTCCATGTCAACCCAATTTGTCCTCACAGGACCAATATATTATATTTACAATGCACGTTATATATTAGCATTGGCAACTAAACGACAAACCACTGATTCTTTACCTTAATCGACCGTCTGCAATGCTTCCTTTGTCCACTTTGGTAACAAATATCCCGCAGTCTCCAGGAAGATATGGTTCATTCACACCTTCGGCCACGTCAAAACCAAGGGCTTTCAAATCCATATCTTCCTAATGGATATGAAATGCTATATGTTATATGCAGTGATTCTGTACACATACGGAGTGTAAGTAACTGAATTATTTCGACTATATAGTATCTCCAGTTTTCTGTGCCTGTTTTTTCTGGGGGGGGGGGGAATAGGGGATGAGAGAGAGGCTTCAACAAATGGGACACTCTCTCACACACACAAAGGAGAGAGTAACATTTGACCAGGACCTCAGTCTTACCCTGTCTTTCTCAAACTCTACTACTTCTGTTTCCCACTCTAAAGAATCCGTATCGATGGCTGAATCATGAGAGCTGTGGGCCATCAACTGCCGGAACCTTGCTTCCTTTTCCAACTGATTCTCCATCTTCTCTCTATGGGGAGAAACACACCTGAGTACGTCAAGCAAGGAAAGCAGGTATCAACAGCATACAGGAAGAAATGTATTTAAATGCACAGGTAGTGGCACTAAACTATACCAGTTATGGAGGTTGCTCTATCCCCACTGCAGATGCTACAGGAAGGCTCACCTGGGAGGAGACTGGCTACCTGCAGAGATGGTCAGCACAGCCCACCTGTTCCGAAGGCAAGTACAGCTGCCCTCCTGATTATACAACCAAGTGTTTTCTCCCATTTCTCTCTCTCCTGCCCTCCAATTACTTAGCCAAAGGCCTGGCTACATTATTTTGTGACATAATTCTGGTACACACCTCCTCAGGTTTGCCAATTAACAGCATTTTTTAAAGCGGGAGGAAAAAATCGCATATACATTCTTTTCAGCCTTCTAGGTTGTCCTACCCCAAGGGCTCAGGTAAGAAAACACTTTGCATACAATATCAAGTCAGAGTTACACGTTGAAGGGGTTTCTGGAACGCACTTCAGCTCTTTCAATTCACGCACAGCGTCGTTCTTTTGCTTCCTCATATCATCCAGATTGCGAAGAGCCTCAGCCAGGTCACTCACTGCTCTGTCTCTTTCCCTCCTCAGGTTATCACACAGAGTCCTTCAAAATGGAGAAAAATTGAAAGGAAATGGTAATCTATTAAGATACTTTTTAAAAAAAAAAATCACCAGCACCCAAGGTGTTGTTTTCCAGACAGCCTTGTGCTAGACAACGAATTAGATGCAGGTGCCGGACTGGAACAAGCAGCCTGTACTCCCAACACTTCAGACTCTTTTCTCCTTCACTCCATTGGCAGTGGGCTAGAAAGAAGATATCAAGTGCAATTAATTAATAGAGTCATAGAATTGTAGTTGGAAGGGGCCACGAGAGTCATCTAGTCCAACCCTCTGAAATGCAGGAATCTTTTTGCCCAGTGTGGGGCTCAGACCCATGAACCTGAGATTAAGAGTCTCGTGCTCTACCGTGGACTTGTAAAAGGGTAAAAGAGTACAGTGGTGCCCCGCAAGATGAACGCCTCGCAAGACGGAAAACCCGCTAGACGAAAGGGTTTTCCGTTTTGGAGGCGCTTTGCAAAACGAATTTCCCTATGGGCTTGCTTCGCAAGACGAAATGTCTTGCGAGTTCCTGCGGGTTTCCCCCCCCCCCTTTTCCTAAGCCGCTAAGCCGCTTATCAGCTGATCCGCTAAAAGCCGCTAAACCGCTAATAGCGCTAATCCGCTAAGCTGTCAATGGGCTTGCTTCGCAAGACGAAAAAACCGCTATACAAAGAGCCTCACGGAACGGATTAATTTCGTCTTGCGAGGCACCACTGTATTGGGAAATGATATATAATTAATTTTTTAAAATGTTAAAAAGAAGCTTTCCCAAAAAACCCCAGTCCTTTTAGTCGGGGATAATTCGGAAGGATATTCCCAGGTGTCAAAAAATATTATTTATGCATGCTACTACTGCGGCCCATGTTTTGCTAGCCCCAAAATGGAAAACGAGCGAGGTCCCAACCTAAGAAGAATGGCAACTTAAAGTAATGGAATATGCACAGCTTGCAGATTTAACATACACAATAAGAGAACAAGGAGAACATACATTTAATAAAGACTGGAAAATGTTTACTGAATATATGGGTGGAAATTGTGTTCATTTAAAAATGCTGGTAGCATTAAGATAAATTCAACAGTGCAAATAAGCTTTGATGCGATGTAACAATGATTCATGAATGGTTTAGTTCATGTAAAATATGCAGGGATGTATGGTATGCAAAATGAACCATAGAAAGAGAAGAAGGGAAGTCATTGAATTAAGGCTGTCTAAATGAATTATTTTGAAATGTAAATTAGAAAAAATTAATAAAAATGAGAGAGAGAGAGAGAGAGAGAGAGAGAGAGAGAGAGAGAGAGACACTCATGCTCTACCAACTGAGCTATTTTTAAAAATGCAAATTTATTACTATTAATCTGGAATATTTGCAGAGAGATAAGCTGGAGAGAGGGTATATTCTGATATAAGACTTGCATACCACTCCCAGTTGTCCACATGCATGGAGAACACATGAATCAAAAGTAGCTAATTTGGCCCTTATTTTCAGATTGCAGTTGTACTATTTTCCCTCTCAAAAACAAAGCCAACATTACTGCCTATTATTTTCTTCCCCTAGTTCTGGACTGCCATAACTGAGAACAGTTTCAACTGAATGCAACACGGCTGCAGCCCCTAGCAAATAACTGGGCATCCCAATTGTACACTGCAAATAAACTCATGGGGAGAACTGTCAAACTGTTGTTTGTTTTTACCGTATGCTCTCTCGTTCTGCCACAATCTTGTCGCGTTCTTGAAAGGCCCAATCTCTTCTGCATTTTGCGACTTCTGCTTCCTGGACAGCTTCTTTTAACTCCTGTGACATTGCCTCGTATTGCTTCCGCAGCATTTCAATTTCTTTGTTTGCTCGTTCTATATCCAGTGTAGCAGAATCTTGTATCTGAGGAAGTCGAATCATGCAATTCATTTAAACACCATTCGTTGGATGTAGTTGGCTTTTAAAAAAACCAACCTTTTTACAGGGGTTTAAAAAATACACAAGAGTTCTGGATTTGGGGTATGAGCCGATTTCCCAGAATGTGTTCTATTATCATGCCATGGGCTCACTCTACCTACCTCCTACTTTAACTAACATAATTTCTAGCATTAATTTCGGGATAGGCACATGTGCAATATGTCAGCTTTCAATACTTCATGCACATTTTTTTCTTACAGGTTACTGAACACCACCAGTATGTGCATGTGTATTGTTCACTTACTTAGTCACTCGGGTTTCTGACATCCATTACTACCAATTGCTGTTACTGAACTGTTTGTAAGATGCCTGCTACATTACGCTTTTGTTTTACTTGTGCATCATTTCTCTTTTATTTTGAATGTTTTGATTTTTAATTGCATCTTCATTGTTGCTTTTGTTTTACTTGTGCATCATTTCTTTTTTATTTTAAATGTTTTGATTGGTAAGAAAAAAGTATGTCCACTGATTATATCAGTGTGAAGTAGAAAATGGTGAGATTTGTGGGACACGTCAATATTCTTTTTTGTACACTAATTTAATCACAATGTGCATGCACTGGTACGTTTTTGTAACCTAGCAGATAGAGACAAACTGAAAACTACGGCAAATTATGCATTCCTAGCAGGCTGAATAGCAAAATAAATAAATAACAGACAAGTGAGATTATTAATGTACTCTGGAAGCAAGGATGGGTAATTCAGAATGCCCAGATCAAGTGAAAAATTTGGAAAGAGAGAATCTCTTAAATATCTCAACTTGATGCCAGATGTAAACCTTTGAGTAGCCAAGGAGTGGGAGCTGATTAACAAATTTTTGTTTTTAGTCATGTGCATAATAATGTAATACAGGCACATGACAAACACAGATTTCACAAAGGTACACGCATAAGAGAGCTAGGGGACTGATTCATCACCTAGTGATATTACGGGTTAAACTCTACAATGATTTGAACAGCAACTCACCCTGAACCCAGCCCAATGTGTACTGAGTCACAGAACATCCTTTTCCCAATTCTATCCTTGCCATTTGCAAGATTGTCACTCAAATAAAAAGCATATACTGATAGGGACTGCTGGTGGAGAAAACGGGGGAGGAAGAGAAAACCCACCAGTCCTGCAATTTTAAAAATGATTATTGCATCTTTCAACCAAGGCTTTCCCCCTTATTTTCTGTTTCCTTTAGCCTCTGTAGAAACCAAATGAGAAACTCTATTGATGGGCTTCCTTGTGGTAGCTGATTGCACAAAGAGTCCTCAATGAGTGCAAGAGGAAGAACAAACGTGCAAACTTTGCCTCTACCTGGCGAGCTTGATAGTACTCTCTCAGTAGATGATCTCTCTGGATGATGGCTTCTGTTCTTTCCTTCCTAGCCACATCTCTCTCTTCCTTCACTGTCTCAATATCCTTGCAGGCTTGATCCAGCTCCTTCTGGGCTTCAGCCTTATCTTTCACTTCATGGCAGTACTTTTCCAAAAGCTCATTCCTTTCACAGATTGCTCGATCTCGTTCCACTAGAGCAGAGTTCAGCTCCTGAAATAAAATAAAAATCCATCATTGGAGGTACATTAAGTGTACAAGAAAGTCTTTCTCTTAATGAAAACACACTGAATTTTTGAAAGCCTGTGCCATGCATAAGAAGAAGGAATAATACAGCACAAAACATGCATTAGATGCAACTAACAAATATCTTTAGAGCTGCAACACATATTTGCTTGCATCAAAAGTTGAAACACTGTGCAGCCCCAAAGTAATAATAGAGAAATCAGAGAAGTTAATTCTGACCAAGGGATGATTGGCACGAAGGGCAATAATACTTAAGACTTTTGTTTTACCAGCTGTAGTTCTAAATATCTGGAGGACACCAGGATAAGGAAGGCTGGTCTAGAAACTTGCAGAGAGTTACACATGCAACACCACTAGGTTTGAACAACTCTTTCTGGCCAGAGCAAGTGCCATACAATACCACACCTGTCTTAAGGCTTCCATTTCCTCACTAGCCACTCTTTTCTCCGAGGATGTGTTTTTCAATTTGGATTCGGCAAGTTCCAGCTCCGTTTGCAGCTTATCCACTTCTTTGATGACTTGATCCCTCTCGCTCATGATGAGACGGTACTCGTTGAAAACGGAGTCCCTCTCTTCCTTGTACTTCTCTGCATCCTTCACGGCTTTCAGCTGCATTGTTTTAAACCTTGTCACTTCTGCCTGCAACCGCTCCATCTCTCTCTGTAGCTCCTTGTTTTGGGCAGTGGCCTTGCTCAGTTCCTGCTGCACAGTCTCAAACCTAAAGAGAGGTGGGAGGAGAGTCACAGCAAGTCCTTTCACCACTTGTAAGCGAAAGGGGGCCCTATGAAAGCTTCCTTCCTCTTACACACCACACTAAACTGTGTAAAGGACTAAATGAGAAGTGAGAGTCAGCCATGTTTCTTTTGTCACATGACTGCCCTGATCACATGTTCGATGTGGAGGTGGCAGGGGGGAGAGAAGCAGTGGTTCTCATCTCATTATAAAATATATGTTGGTGAAAGGAGATGAGCTCTCCCCTGGATTACTTCTCTGAACTCCATCACTTCAGACACTTTTCTCTCAGCTCACTTCACTTCACAAACCATGGTGCAGGGGAGAGAAATAGTTTACCTACGTATGATGTTTTTACTTCAACATGGGACACATGATTATACTGAATGCTGTGCAAGCAGAATTCCACTTCTGCAGCAGGACTTCAGTTTTCTCTCTACCTCCACATTTAACCCCCAAATGTGCTCCCCAACCCTCAGGAGAGGATTTTGAGGGTGCACCAGGTTGGGGTAGAGAGGGCAGGAGAGAAAGTTGAAGTGTCATTGTGTGCACCGAAGTCTTTTGCATCATGGGACACAGTCCTGACAAACACACACACAGTAATATGTGACTGGAGCAAACACATGAACAAAATATGGCTACTCAGTCAGGTCTACTTTGATCCCGAGTGACCAAAACATGAACAAAGAAACAGAAAAACCAAGACACGACAAGAGTCAGACAAGTTCAGAGAGGTAACTTGAGTGCTGAGTTTGTTCTAATAAAAAATAAAAAATAAAATGGCTTTGTGGCAAAAGCATCTTCTACCTTCTCAGAGAGGTAGAGTACTGCTGCTGGAAGTGTATTGCTGTGTCCCGCTGTTTCATCAGCATGTCAATCTGCTTCTGGAGTCGCCTGTTCTCCTCTTCCGTCTGCTCTAATCGGCTCAGATCAGTATTGTGACTCGCTATCTTCTCATTGTACCGCTTCCTAAGTGTGTCGTAATCCTTCTTCACGCCCTCCAGCTTGTCCATTGCTGTATCGTAGAGTTTATTTAGTATCTCTGACGACCCATTCTGCTTCATCACCTGGAATAACGGAAGATATTCTGAATAAGAATTCCTGGAAGATAAACTTCAGTCATGCTGTAAACAGGAGGGGGTAAACCAGGGGAGATTTTATTTTCTGCTCTCTAGGACCCTCAAAAGAGCTAACGATGTAACGCCTTAAAAAAATCACAACATGGTTAGGACCAAAGAACTGTGAGCAGAAGGAGAATAGCTGCAAGTGCTGTGTTCCAAAGAGATTGTACAGAATTCTCAGGGCCCTGAAAAGCTGGTTTCATGGCACAACACATGATTCTGCTCATATAAGAGGTTGAATTAAGTTCTTGGAGAAACGGAATAACATTTTTAGATTTACTGTATTTTTCTGTGTATAAGACGACCCCTATTTTTTAAGCCCAAAATTAAGAAATAAATAATTGCAACATTCCGTGTATAAAACGACCCCCAATCTTAAAATTTGGGGGGGGGGGAAATATAGTATTATACACAGAAAAATACAGTAATTTTGGTTTTCTCCTATAAAACACTCCAGCACAGAATAGGAGAGGAATTCCAGGAATGAAAAAGGCCCATAACATCCAGGAAGGAACACAAAGAGCAGTAACAGTACCCAGACTTTGTGCAGCATATTCCCTCTCCTTCAGATGAACCTTGCTGCATGGAGGAAATTATTTCACTCTGAAAAGAAATCTCTCCGTATGTATACAAAGTGGCTGCTCTTAAGATATTTAGCCTTCCATGATCACTGGGATTTATACTTAATTTGTTATTATATGGTAACTTATTATATATACCTTTTGGACACCAGAAGGCCCAGAACACCTCTCATGTATGTAAAGCACCAACTTGAGTACAATCAAGGAGATGACAGTTGCTAGTTCAAGTAGTGATGACACCAGGGTCCACGGACTAATAACCGATGCCCCAGAGGTAGTGGAGGAAATACACCAGGAAACGTTCAGGGCCCCAAGTGATAGCCAACCCATAGACATGCACCTAGGTTGACTTCATGCCATGGTTGGGAACCTGGTGTAATATTCCTCTCTGAAGCTGCTATCATGGAATGTGGCAGGGTGGTTTTCAAAGTTGTGTCTCCCTGACTTTACAAAGTTAATAAGGGCACACGATATAGTTTGTTTACAAGAAACCTGGTCATTATGATCACACTGAACTTGCAGTTCCGGCAACCAAAAGCCGTAAGAAAGGTAGGCCTCCAGGTGGATTGTTAACCCTGGTGGCTCCCCATATAAAAAGTGAACATATCCTGTCGACAAATGCTAGTTGTAAATTACTAGTAACAAAGATAGAGCTAGAGAGCCAGGAAATGTTATTGATCAATGTGTATATCCCTCCCATTCCCACTGCCAAGAACCTACAATGGTATTTATTGCTCAGGTGCTTGAGAATCTGGACTTCATCTGCCCTGACCTACCTATTGACTTTAATGCCCGCCTAGGCCAAGGGTGGGAAGTGTACACAAAAGCATGCAAGATCTCGAATACTTCTGTTCTCCCAGACTTCTGTTTTTGGGAATGTAGATCCCGGGACCCAGTAATTAATCTGGCTGGTCTGAGACTCATTAAGCTGACCACCACCAGGGCCCTGACGTGGCTCAATGGGCTAACTGACTGGGAAGGCTCTGGGAATTTTACCTACATCTTCCTACAGGGAAATAGTGTGGTGGACTATATTCTGATTCCCACTAAAATGACATCCTACGTGGTTGAGTTCCACATAGGTGATCCTATGCTCAGCGACCATCTCCCTCTACACTGCAAACTTGTCTTTCCACAGAGAAAGACAGAACAGTTAATTAATCCATCCCCCCAGGAACCGAGACCCCAGCACACAAGGATATGAGTCAACGAGCATACACTATCTCTTTTCCAAAGCTTGGTGAATTCTGACCGTGTGATCCATTTGCTTTTGGTAGAGAAAGGTGAACTTTCCCCTGTTGTTGGAGTCACTCAGTTCGAGGAATTTATCGACATTTTAATAACTGATCTGTCCTATTTACACTCGCTTTGGCCACCCAAGGAGAGGGGGATTGATCATTATAAACTGAGGAGTAAAGCAGGGCTGTGTACTCGCTCCCTCTCTTTTTAATCTTTTTCTTAATGACCTCGCTTCTTCACTAAAACAGGTGGATGCTCATAGCCCAAAACTCAACGTATCAAGCGTACCCATCCTCCTATACGCAGGTGACATTATTTTGCTTTCACGGACAAGAACTGGCCTAAAACGATTGTTAAATTCCTGTACTATCTGTCCAGAATGAAATTGTGCATGAATTTTGATAAAAACAAAATAATGGTTTTGGGGAATTCACGCAAGAGCTATAGCTGGGTATTTGGTCGAAAACCCACCCAGCAGGTATTTGAATTTGGGGGGGACGCAGGTGGCGCTGTGGGTTAAAGCCTCAGCGCCTAGGACTTGCCGATCGAAAGGTCGGCGGTTCGAATCCCTGCGGCGGGGTGCGCTCCCGCTGCTCGGTCCCAGCGCCTGCCAACCTAGCAGTTCGAAAGCACCTCCGGGTGCAAGTAGATAAATAGGGACCGCTTACCAGCGGGAAGGTAAACGGCGTTTCCGTGTGCGGCTCTGGCTCGCCAGAGCAGTGATGTCACGCTGGCCACGTGACCCGGAAGTGTCTCCGGACAGCGCTGGCCCCTGGCCTCTTAAGTGAGATGGGCGCACAACCCCAGAGTCTGTCAAGACTGGCCCGTACGGGCAGGGGTACCTTTACCTTTATCTGGGAATTACATTCCATCACAGGCTTCTATGGCCCTTGCACCATGCAATGGCGGTGAATGCCAGTAAGATGTCTATGCAGGCCATAATGTGATTTTTCATAGCAAGAGGTAATTCGCATATGCCCTCTGCCCTCAAGGTCTTGAACGCCAAAATAATAGCTCAATTGCTCTATGGAATTCCAGTCTGGCTGCCAGGGTTTACCCAGCTGGTAAACGAGTGCAGGAAGCTTTCCTTTTTAAGATTTTTGCTGTTCCACGTTGTGTACCCTATGCAGCCTTGTGTCTAGAGGGAGGTCAACACAAGGTAGAGACAGTTGCCTTGGCGAGATTTCTTCTATGTTGGTTATACATTAGAAAAAGATCCCCTCCTCAGCGAAGTCTTGTCAGACCCCTTTCTCTCCCCAGGGCTACAAGTTTAACATAAAGGTATAGCAACTTGGACTGTCAATGGAACTTTTGCAATCGATGCCTCCACCATCTGCCAAGGCTATAATAAAAATTAGGTTGTGGGACATTGAACGCCAGGAACTAACAGCAGCAGCAGCAGAGAAAACATGTTCCCCTCTTTACTTTCAACTTTCTTGGGGACATGAAACTAATTATAATAATCTTGAATTTCTGCTTATCCCTCAGGAAAGAAGGGCATTTTCACTGGCCAGGTTTAATTTAAACCCATCAAACCTCCTTTGGGGTAGGTTCTCGGGAATGGTGGAAGGAGAAATAATTTGCCCGTGTGAAGACCACCTGCTGGAAGCTCTTACTCACATGGTTCTTAAATGTAAACTATATGCTGATCTCCACCAGCAGTTCCTAGATCAACTCTGCATGCCCAAATGGAAACCAGAGTTGGAGGTCATACATTTTCTATTACTGGGGAATGATTAGGAGCTCACCAAATTAGTGGCTAAATATATTTATTTGGTTTTTTGTCGCAGAAACACATTGCAGACGTCTGATCTCCCTGGAGACCTAGAGATGTAACGTTAGACTTTTTCGCCTCTTTTCATTTGACAAATGTTCTGTGACATTGGGGAGGTGGTAATTCTGTACTGATTTACTATGGATGTTTGTATGTGATGCCAATAAAAGGTTTGATGATGATAATGAGATGTAATGCAAACGTTAGGATGTAAAACTACACATGGCATTAAAGCTGCCAGCAAGACGAAGGGTCTGCTCTGCCTGACACGTATTCCTTCAAAACAATATGGATGTCTTGCACATACTCTCCCCTTCCCTTCTATTGATTTCTGACACTTTTAATCCAATGTCTCTTCACGGGGCTTTCTGCCAATATATCACCCCGCCCAAAGGTGTCTCCTGAACATGGATCTTCTCCCACTGTGTCCTTCTAAGTCTGAATGGCAAAATCACCCCCCAGCCCCAAGCTCCTCCTTTCTTTGATCTACTGTTGATTATTATGAGACAAAATGCAACTGCAGTTCCGTTTAAGTCTACCACAAGGTGGCACACCAGTTACAATGTCCATTGCAGCCCTATTATAGATGCACAACGCTCAAAATTAAGCTAAAACCATTAAAATATATTCTCAACAAAGGGAGCATGGATTGTTTCCAGAACATTTGTTTTTATGAACCTGTCAATGTTAATACACGTTTATCGGGGTCAATTGGTAGGCATGCATCTATTTCCAGAGACGGTTCATAAAAGAGAAAAAGAACCCTTTGTTGGTTTGAAAAGGACAGCGTTCAAAACTTTTGGTGAAGAACACAATAGGGAAAAGAAGCCTCAGGTAAGAGTGGTGGGGGTGGGTTGGGGGGGAGTCCTGTTCCCCAGAAGCAAACATGATTGCTACCACTTTCCTCTGCATAATATCCAGGCCTGGCCCACCCATAAGGCGGGTGAAGCAGTTGCCTCTGACGGCAGAAGCCCCCAAGGTGGCACCCCCATGGGCCTACCTCCACCGGAAGAAGAACCGGCATCAGCACTGTTTCCAGTGTTTCCAGTGAGATCTTGCCAAAATCTTGTGAGATCTCACGTATAGTGCAAGGCCTTCTGAGATTTCAGCAAAATCTCGCTGGAAATTGTCTTGGGTGCTGGTGATGGAGGCTGCAGGGTGGGTGGCAGCAAGGTGGGGTGGCACCTCACATTTTGCCTCAAACGGGACACACTGGCCCTGACAGCATCAGTGCAAGTCCAAACCAGACCCCAGGTCCTGAGTTTTTGAATGACTAATCAAGAACCAACAATCTGCTACTCCTTGCCTGCCAGCACCTCTGCGTGAGTGGAGGACATTATATATGTAGGTCTCACACAAAAATTCTGGCATTCACTGGCATAAGATGTGGCGATGGCCACTAGTTAGAGGCAGATGAAGGCAAATGAATGGAAATGAACTTCATGGAGCACAGGTCTATCAATGGCAATTAGCCATTATGGCTACACAGAACCTCCATGTTTCAATGTCACTACTTATCCAGCACAATCAAGGAGGGATGGATTTAGATGATTCCCTTCTGTTGGGCGACACACTTCATAAAGGGATGGTATGCACATATATGCAAACACTTTCCTCCTGCAGCGCAGTAAATACGGTGTTTTCAGCGGGAGGTTCAAGGTCTGAAAAGCTGACCATGAGCTACCCAAACTCTAAAAAGAGGACAAAATCAAGAGTGCCACATTCAGGCCTTACTAAACATGGACCTAAGGTAGTCCTAATGAGAAGGGTTCACTTCCTCCACAGTAAACTGAGCTCGGTCACTTCCAGATGACCTCTTTAGTGAGCATTCATCCTCATTTGCCTGTACAGTTTGCAAGAAGATGAGGATGGCATTGTGTCTAGCCACCCCACACTTCCCAGTGCATTTTCCAATCACTTCTCTTACCTTGAAAAGTCTGATGGGGGGGGGGGGGGGCTTTGTTGTGCAAGAACAACTTTGGCTGTATGCGGCAGTAACTGAATCCCACCACAAAATAGGAACAGTCTGGAACTGTCCCTTATCAAGAACTGACTGCTTGTCTGGAAGAAGACAGATGCACCATGTGCCCAGTCTTAAATCTAACTCCCGCCCAAGTAGGTCTACTTTTATAGGGGAGCGCCAACCCACCTCATTCATCCAAAGCTTAATGATAAAATAAGTCTTTCTATAAATCAAAGATGAGTCAATAGGGCCCTAATTGCTCCCCTATGCATGGCAGGGAACAAGAGCACTCCTTATCTACCTCCCATACCCCCCTGGCACACCTGCCCTGCTTCCAATTCCCCAAGCTGTCTACAATGGGGCGTAATATTTAATGACAGTCCACACATGTCAAAATTGCAATGTGTACAGTATTTCGCGAAGTCAGTTTCCCCAGGCGAAAATCAACAATCAATCACAAAATCAGACTACGCGCACAAAGGCTGTATTGAAAGGTTATGCCCACAAATGGATTGGGGGGGGGGGGCAAACAGATTCTGCCACATGCATCTGAGAGGAATTGGGGAATTACCAACAGAGAAGAAAGGGGTGCAGAGGGAGTAAGAAAACGGACAAAATCATCTCCCCTTTTGCTCTTGAAAAAGTTGGCAACTCATGGCTTCCAGCTCAGCCGCCATTGCGAGCAGCTGTGTTCACACTAGCGGACACCGGCCGTGCAGGCAATCAAGGATAATCTGGGAGTAATTATCCTTGCAAGCCCCCCCCCCCCCGAGGATCATCCAATAACTGCCTCTTGCTCTGATGGAATGTGGGGGCAAGGACACAACCTGAAGCATATTTAACCTGAGGTATGGCTGTAATTGGAAGTGATCCAGTCGTGGCCAGACCTGGACTACTTTCGATTTCAAAGCAAGATGGAGAGCTGTTGCATACCTGAAATAGAGCTCTCGAGGGAGAGGCAATGTGAAGGAAGATGTTTTGATTTCAACATGGACAAAGGAAGAAAGCAAATATTCTGCACAGCTACAGGAAATAAATTCCTTCTGCAAGCTAAAGAATATGGATTTATAAAAATGTGATGGAAAGTCATTCATCAGTGGCTGTGAGAACAAAGGGTTGGATAGGAATGGTGGAACTTGGACTAAGTAAGAGAGGAATAACATCAACTCCCGAGAGCAGGAATATGGGAAGTCAGGCAAAATGTTTAATTCAGATTAATTGGCTAGTATTGAGATTTGGCATGATTTGGAAATGTATTAATGTGGTTACCATTGGATTGTTATTAATGAAAAATTAATAAAAAATATTTATTTATAGAAAAAGAAAAGTTGGCAACTCACATATTTCAGGGCAGACCCGAAACAAAGGGGTCTTACTCCAGTTTGAGCCCCAAACCAACTAAATAACTGCATATTTTCATACCAACATATATGTGTGGAAAGCCAGCGTAGATTTCTGCTTCCTACAGAGGTGAAATTTAGGGTGAGGGGACTCTACCTCTCTACATTTCAGACTGCATATTATTCTTCAGGATCACCAATATCCCTCACCAACTTCATGGGACTACGTGTTTGATCTGTGATAACATAGCTACAGCAAGTATATATAGAAAAAACAAAACACACCAAATGCTTATAAAATGCATTTAGTACAAACACACACACACACACACACACACACACACACACACACCACACTTTGCAGCCCTTCTTAGGTTACTTTGTGCTTGTGTACAGTGTCAATATTTGAGCACAAGTAACATGCAATTCAGCCTTATACAGGCACAGCAAATTCCCTTAAAAACCGAAGCTTCTGGAAAGGGGGATAGAGGCAAAGATTGCAGGGATGGAACAATTGCTTCCACTGGGGGGTGGGGGGCAGAAAAGTTTGTGCCCCTTTGAAATAATTCTCCTGAAACTCCTTAATAAACAAATAGAAAACGAAGGCTAAGCCATGTCTGAAAACGTTTGCGTTTTCAACTGCTTGCTCTTTAACGGAAATAAATAAAAGTCGAGGCATGAGCATAATGGTGATAGAAGAGGAGAGAAAATTTAACAAGGAGGGAATTCTCCCATTCAAATCCTTGATAGGAAGAAGAGTAAATAATCCGAGCTGGGCCAAAGGGTGCCACCATGGCAACAGCAAGCAGGAAGAGACTTATAAGTTAGTCAGCTGCTGCACGGGAGAATCAGTGGCCATCTCTGTCAGTGGAAGTAATCTGATCCCAATTCTCTGTCCTTTTAAGCCATCAGGCTCCTTGTGCCTTTTGATCAAGCTGAAAAGACACCAAGCTCAACGCACCTACAAAGATTGGCACATGTTGCTGTTTGCCTCCCACCCCCACGTCAATAAGAATGAGACTAATCCTGATGGGCAGTGACAAAAGCATGGATGCACACTCGCAGCTCCTGTTCCAGACCAACGCAATTCACTTCAACATACTGAGAAGAGAAGCCGCAGATTCTTTCTTTTGCTATTGACTGTGATGAAAGCAAACAGGGTGGAAACCCCTCCCCAAAGGAAAATAAATGATGGGGGCCCCAGGTTAAGATTGGTACAGTCAAACTTCGGCTCCCAAACGCCTCCGTTATCATACATTTTGGCTCCTGAATGCCGGAAACCCAGAAGTAACTGCTCCAGTTTTTGAACGATTTTCGGAAGCTGAAGGGCTTCTGGAGAGATGTTTTTTCCTTCCCTCCATTGACTTTGTTGACTGCCCTTTGGTCCTCGGTTGTCAAACGTTTTGGAAGTCAAACGGTCTTCCGGAGTGGATTATGTTCGACAACCAAGGTTTGACTATCATCTCTTTTGCCAAAGCATCAGAACCGATGCACCAGATTTTGGCCCTTTAGTTCACAGTGTTTCTTATTAGTATTTTTATTTAAAAGCTCTCAACAAAGATTTTTCACAACGCTTTCCATAAGAAGCATTCACTAACAAAAGGCTGGCCTGGAGTAAAAACCAGAACCCTGCATAGAGAGTAGGATCAGCAGCAGCCTATGCACATGCACAAAGATGGAAGCAATATTATTTATTTATTTATTTATTTATTTATTTATTTATTTATTTATTTTTATTATTTATTATCATCATCATCATCATCATCATCATCATCATCACCACTCCTAACACTTAGTGAACACAGTTTCTCCTGGTTTACAGAAGGCCCTGTGGTGGTTGAAACAGAAAAGGTAGGTGACTGGAGTGGAAGTGGTTCTCCACCGAAGTCCAAGCTGAGCAATTATGGCATAAATTCCGAAAAAGAAGAAGAAAGGAGATAGGATCCATGATGGCAGAGGCAGTGAAGTATCTCACCTGCTTTGCAACAGTTGTCCAATTGCGTTTCCTGTTCCAGGTGGTGAACGACCTAGCAAATCTTGGATCTCTATGCTCAACCTTCCTATCCAAAATACTGAGGAGTTTTAACTAAGCTGTTTTCCCAGTGTGCACCCACCATTATTGTCTTAACATATCTGTTGCAAATTAACCCAATGCACCAACACCTCCCTGCAATTATACTTGGGGTCTCTTTCGAAAATGAACATTGGATCCAGTGCCATTTCCACTTGAAGCGCTTTCCCGCAGGCCCCTAATGCACCCCGTGTTCCTTGCCTGGGTGGAAGAGGCTACGTGCACTCCGCCTGAGTTGCTCCCCATCTCTGGCCAGGCTGTTCAGTTCCCCCCACTTTGCACGCTTCAGCAATGGAAGCAAATTAGGGAGACCCCTCACTATCCTTGGCCCCCTTTCTCTACAAGGGTCAGGTTGCAAAGCCAGAGCTCAGTCCTGTGCAAAAGGTGGTTTCCTTTGGATTCAGAACAGGGGTGCCAACTTGAAATATTGGGGTGGGTGTCAGGGAAGCTACACCCAGCATAATCGATCACAAGATCACAAGCACACAGACATACACAGCATTTGAAAGTCAATGCCCATTAAATGGGGGGCAGGCTCCCTCAAATATTTTATAGGTTGTGGCAAAGGGACCACAACCTATAAAATAAATTAATAATAATAATTTATTATTTATACCCTGCCCATCTGGCTGGGTTTCCCCAGCCACTCTGGGCAGCTTCCAACAGAACACTAAAATACAATAACCTATTAAACATTAAAAGCTTCCCTAAACAGGAGGATACAGGATACAGGAGGATAATTTGGGGTTCTGGACCTAAGTATTAACCCCATCATGTGCTTTCAGGACATTCAGCTTGGGCAGTTTCACACACTACTAACATGTTCACATTCACATTTCAGATGCCTAGCAAAAACAGTGAATGAATGGGACAGAAGAGCTTGTGGGACTTGCACAGGTCAATGAGCTCTTTATGCCCCCATCTCCTACCTCTGGGAACCAATGAGACCAATCCTTCCCCTTTATATTGCCTAAAAAGCAGTGGCGTACCCAGTGGTTGGCCCTAGTAAAAGGCGCAGACCCATGGGAGCACAAAAATTGCACCTGTCTATTCTGGCTCAGATCCTCTGGCAAGGATGCAAGGGACCGATACATCTCCTTGCCAAGAGCACAAGGGAGCCTAGGTATGTGCAGTGTGCCTAGGAATTGGTTCATTATTATTTTTTTCAAAATATAGTCCAGCCCCCAACAGTGTCTGAGGGACAGTGAACCGGGCCCGTTTAAAAAGTTTGAGGACCCCTGCTCTTGATATTGTTGGGTTACAGCTCCCACCATCCTTCTCATCTCTGAAATTAAGAGCAGCTGAAGTGCAATTTGAGCAGCCCACTTTACTAGAAATTAATGAGATAGAAAATGGCAGCATTTCTAATTTACACAACTAGGTCTGTGTTATAATCGAAAGTAAACTGCTCCTTGTAGTAATGGGGGGGTATGGAAATTAAGGAAATCTATGGAAATTAAGGAAAAGAATAAGCACTGTGTGTTAAAGAAATGGAATGGAAGAGACACTCTCCTGCAGTGCCCAAACAAACACTTGAGATATAAGTGGGGGTGGAAAGAGAATAGAAAATAAATGAGAAGCTAAACTCAGCAGGCAAAAACAGGGCAGAGGCTACCTGCTGCTGCTGACTGCGCAGGTCTGTTATCTCCTTCAGATCCTCATCATGAAGTCTCTTCATTTCCTCACATGACTGCTGGAGGTGATTGTGCTCTCGTACCAACTGGCTGTTCTTCCGCTTCAAAGTGTCCATGTCCTCCTTCAGCTGTGACTGGTCACTCAGCAGACGACTGTGCAGTGTACTGTTCAGATATTAGAAATGTACACAGGAAGCGCTTGTAAAAATGCTCCAACGACAATTAAAAAGCAAATTCAGAAAACACGGAACAGCAACATTGCTTTATCAAGCAAACATCCCCATAAAAGAACCACCACAAATACAGCAAATCCTCTGGACTCAGAGGGGTTTATTAATTTTATACAGCTGTGTCTCTCAAGATGTTGTTGGGCTCCTCATCAGCCCAGCGAGCATGCCAAACATCAGTTGTATTCCAAGACTCTCTGGAGGATCATAGTTTAGTCACCACCATTATAGACTATCAAACACAGAAATTACTATGTGTAGTGTCATCTCCTCCAATTTGATAAAGAAGTTAAAAAATTAAGAAATATCCACCATTAGAAACCACCAGATTTGCACTGTTGCCTGGTGTTGTGCATTTTGTTGATACCTAATTGCCTTTAAGAGAATCCTCCTTAGCAGTGTCATTTAATGCACTGGACTCCAACTTGGAGCTGGTGAAAGCAGGGTTCTGAAAGGGGGAAGCAGGGAACAAGTATGATCAATGTATGATGAGAAGGTCATCCACACCAAGCTAAGCTTATACCCCCCACCATAATTTTCAGAAACTGGCTCTCCATCTTCAAAGATATTTTTTTAAACTAATCCTAAATCTGCAGCCAAAAGCTTTGAACATTATCTCTTTATTGATGTTGAAATGATGGCATTTTAAAAGTTGACTGAAGCTGGAGATAAGAAAACTACGATGAAGGACCTTTGAACATTAAAATCTAAGGCAGCTTAACTGACACATAGTAATGGTAGGAGGAAACCAAAATACATCTCTGTGCATATGCTGTGTGCCTTTACTTACTGATAGAAATCAGCCTCCTTAGCAGATTCTTCACATCTTTTTAGCGTTTTGGTGTGTTGGTTCTGTAGAGACTGCAGATCGGACATTGCCTTCATGCACTGAATCTTCAGCCTTTCATAATCATGGTTTGGCTTGGGGGTAGGCCTACCACAAAGATAGATTTCAGTTGAGCATGACCTTAACACAACATTCACATGAATACACATCAAACATTTTAAGTATTAAGGTGAAAGAAAACATGCACCCCTCCCCCAAAGGTTAGTTTATATGAAACAAAAATGATGTATTAAGCATACTCTGTACCCACATGGAACAGAGTTGGCCACTGGTGGTTTAAATAATTTGCAAAGAACATCACTAGTTATCAAAGACTGGTAGTCATCTAGGATCATCTAGTTCAACCCCCTGCAATGCAGGAATCTTTTGCCAAACACTGGGCTGTAACCCACAACCCTGAGATCAAGCGTCTCATGCTCTCTGACTGAGCCATACTAGGCATCCTTAGCTGTCCCACACCCAACTCAAACAGCTGTGCCTTGGAAAAGAGCCAAAGACCCATGCCCAAGTGCACATGCATTAGACCTGGGAATATACCCTCATGTGACCGTTCAGTCTTTTACCTGCAGTCATCAAAGGTTGACCCAGGAGACGACAGTGCAAGACGCTTCCTCAACTCATCCCTCTCACGGGTAACTTGGCGGAGCTGAAACAAAATGGTCTCCAGTTTCTCATTCATCTGCCTCACATCAATGACTGCAGGGGGTGGTGATGATGGTTTACCCGTTGTACCTGTTGCCAAACACAAACAAGCACGGAATTAGGGGGTTAGACAAGAGCACTTTCCAAAAAAAAACACCAACAAAAACAAAAACAAGCAATCTGTTTGCCAGAAAAGGTGGATAAGTGAAAAAGCTATTCCAAAGGAAAAGACTGATAAATTTGCCAAGGCCATGCATGGCTGCAATAAAAACAGACTTGTGATCAAGTGCACACATTTAGGGTGCTATCCACAATGCTTCCACCAACAATTGTTTTGTTGATTTGTTATCCCCTAAAATCAGTTATCTAAACACAATATATTGAGAACTGAAGTCAAGTTTCTAGGCCATGTAGCTTTGGAGATGAGCTTGAATACCACTGAGTGCTACCTGAATGACTCCCAAAGATTATCAATATAACAAAGTGGTAAAATTTCTTATGACGAAAAAAAAAATCTTAGGGCCTACTCTCTGGGCACAGTATCCTGTCTTCAGCTACCTATTCCTCTTACATCGATTTTCTACTTAATCCTAGGCTATCTGGAGATTATTAAAAAAGCAAATGCTGACAACTGGAGCATTGTGGAGCAAGCTGAAGCACCAATGGTGACAAAAGCAAAAAACCAACAAACCAGAGCCAAAGGGATTCAAATTCTGCCTTTTCCATGGGAGGAAATTATGAAATAAGTCCCACAGCCCTTCTCTTCATTAAAATGTCCCCCAGAAACAGCTTCTCTCTGCTCAATTTAAGAGGGAGCCTGAGTTTTTCATTACCACAAAAGGTTTCCTAGCATTGTCAAGTGTGACTTGGCATATGCTTCAAGTAGCCCTCTAGCTTCAGGGGATGGGGAAGATTTGCAACACTCATCCCTTTCCTTACAGAGGACATTTCTAGCTGAATGCTAAAAGGCTTTTGATTTCATCTGACAGCTCACTTCAGTGTGAAGGAAGTGACCTGGGCTTAAGCTCTGTCTTCTTTTTTCCACCTGACTGACTGCTTCATGCCACAGCATTCCCATCCTTCGCTTCAGCCAATCCGATTCCTTCCAACACGCTTGGGACTGGAGACCGAAGCTCCATTTTTTAAATTATTCCCCCACCTTTCGGTAACACGCCTCTTTTCAGACAAACTGGATTTGTCATAACATTTTTATTACAACTGCCGCCAAGTGCAGCTTGTTTTGTCAGCTTAAATAAGTGCTTCACAACTCAATTTTTGCTTCCACACTCAGCCCTGAGAACCAATCAGTATGTGGGTCACTTTTTTAGGCTTGCTTCCAGGTAGCCAGTTTCCACTTTAGTCACCAAAGTAGGCTCACTCATCTAACAGGGATGTGTCTCATCAACATAGTATTGTGTCCAATGTACTATACACACAAAGTCCATGAACTTTGGGGATGAAAAAAGTAGATACAATATGGTGGCTGGGGACAAAGAGTGCATTGTCCCCCAACTTGGCAACCTCCAAGAAAAAACTGTTGGCAGTTGCAGTGCCTGCTGTAGGTATAGAGACTGATGCGGAAGAGACATGTTTTGTTGCAGCTGGGGCAGATGAAGATATCTGATTGTGCTGATTCAGGTGTACCACTGTGGTGTTGTTTCTTCTCCTCCCATCCAGCGGTCATTTCTCCTTGTCACTTCTATGGATGCACAATTTGATGGCCTGTCTCCAGGAACTTCGGTCATCTGCAAGGTGTGGTTAATGTCACTAGCCTTTGTGTCACATTTGCAGACATCTGTGTAACACAGAGATGGTCTGCCAATTGGCCTGGTGACTGAAGCCAGCTCCCCATAGAGCACATCCTTGGGAATCCTGCCATCTTCCATTCTGTGGACATGGCAAAGCCAGCATAGACATCGCTAAGACAGGAGTGCGAACATGCTGGGAATATGGACTTGGGAAACATCTTTGTTTGACATTCTATCCTGCCATGCGCTACCGAAAGTCCTCCTGATGCAGATGTGGAAGGCAATGAGGCATCTCTCCTGGTGGCTGCAAGTTGCCCACGACTCACTTCTATAATGAAGTGCCGAACATACAGGCTTTGTAGACCTTCATCTTTGTAACACGTTCTCCTATAACCTTCTGTGGAGGTGGGCCCTTGCCATAGCTACCTTGACAATACACTTGTCCAGCTCAGCATTGATGGAGAGATTGCTGGTTATGGTGCATGCATGCATTGCTGTGAACCCAGAAGCAGCAAGAAAAGGGAGCGTGGCAGGCTTATACACACTCCTCCATTGTGTGCAATGACACGAAATTCAACCCCCGAACAAATCAGGGGTTGCCTGTACTACACAGATGGTACTGCACTCCTTTGCACATGTCAAAAATGCTTTCTTCTATTTCACCTAATTTTGGGGGGAGGATTGCAATAAACATTGTACATATCGTTTATGTTGGGAATGTCAGTTGGTGCAAGATTTTTGGTATTTAATTTTGATAAGAGTATTACTGAAGAAACTACTGTTTGTTGTCCAAATTTAACGTTGCTGAATATTTTGATGACGTCAATGTAAATATATTGTCAAAAGAACTGGCTTTATATATGATCTTGGCAGCATGGAAAGTAATTACAACTCATTGGGTGGGAAACAGCCCCATTTTTTACACTGGACGCTTGGTAACACTCACTCTGAAGTATACCTATAATGGAGCAAATTATGCATAATCTCAGATTTTGACAAGGACTAGATCCTCCAGCCACTTTTATATGATTTGGCATTCCCTCATGACATATGCAGAGGAATCATCATTTCCAAGACAACTTGTCACAAACCTGGCAAATCTGAAATACAGTTGAAATCAAAATTCAACCCCCATTGCAAAGCAGTTTTATTATCAAAATTTACATACTTTCCGCTGTTTGCAATGAGCAAATCAAACCAAAGCAATTGAAATAGCTCAACACAATGGATGCTTCAAGTAGTCTCTCCAAATTCAGCTAAAAAGGCAACTTACACTGGCTTCTCCAGTCTCACTATTATTCAACCCCTTGGATGGAATTCCTCGCAACAGCACAAATACAACTGGTGTTGTCTCAAGCATACCCAATGCAACTCATCAAGGGCTTTGTGAGTTGCACCAGGTGTGCTTGAGGTGGAACACATGAAAAAAGGACCACAATTTTTTGGAAGACATATTTGCGTGTGACGGATTTTATTTAAGGCCCTCTTCCACTGGAAAAATGCAGCCAACTTGTAACCTGAGCTTCTGTGACTGTAATCTGTGCCACTGTGATTACAGTTCATGGGCATTTGTGGTGTCTGCCTCAACCTTGTATCCCTATTGAGAGGTGCCTGCAGTTACAACACATGGCTAGCAAGGGAAGTGCAAGGCCATATGGGCTGGCGGGCATCAAAGAACCTTGGAAAGAGTTGCAAGGGTTCTTGCTTCTAAAGAAAGGTATCTCCTTGTGTGACCTTGGCTCCTAAATGCAAAACAAGTGTCCTTGTTCCTGCCATTTCTATCAGAATGTCAGAATGATGCGATTAAAAATACTACTTATGCAAGGGCCAGGGGTGAGGCGCACAACAGTGGGGGAAGATATATACATAAAAGTAAAAAGAATCACTCTTCACATCTCACTGGCATCTCAAAAAGCACATGATGCAACCGAGAAAAACTTAGAAAAAGGCACGGTAAACCAGGCCAATGCTCTTTGTGAACCACTAAGCAGCAGGGCATAGTTCAACTGCTATCAAGTTCGTCCAAAGCCTCATGTTTTTGGTGCTTGGGTGGGTTTACAATATAGCGCGGGTGGTGCTATGGTCTAAACCACTGAGCCGCTTGGGCTTGCCGATCAGAAAGTTGGCGGTTCAAATCCGCGCGACAGGGTGTGCTCCTGTTGCTGTGCCAGCTTCTGCCAACCTAACAGTTTGAAAGCACACCAGTGCAAGTAGATAAATAGGTACTGCTGTGGTGGGATGGTAAACGGGGTTTCTGTGCGCTCTGGTTTCCGTCATGGTGTTCTGTTGTTCCAGAAGCAGTTTAGTCATGCCTTAACACAATCCTGGAAGTGTAAAACAGATCTTCCCCTTACCCTCCCCCAAACAAATACAATGTGTGGAATCACCACTCCTAGTTGTGCAAGAACAAGTACTGTACTTCCAGCAGAGTTCTCAGCTATTTCACCTGTGTGTATTATGAACAAGAAGACAGATTTGTTCACAATCAACATGCAACTCAAAGCAAACAACCACAACACCACAGGCACAAGCACAGTTCTTACCAGTACTGCTGAGAGAACTGCTGCTTTCAGAGTCTGATGGCATTATGGACAGTACGCTGTAAGTCGATCCTGTGGGGGGTGGGGAAGATAAAAAATTACAGATTAAAAAAAAAAGTGTTGCTTAATTTACATGGGATATGCAGTTAACAAGCACAAGCAACCTTAAAATTTTTCCTACCATCTCCCAATCCCCCTTTCTCTAAAATAGCTACTCACCTCGTCACCTATGGCAAATAGCAAATGCAATGGGGTGAGGATAAAGGGCTTTTTGTCTCCTTCATTCCATGACTACCAGTTTAGGTAAGCCAGTCAAACTGAAGACTAAGTCGGCTGCCACCACTCCCCTTTATACTCCTAATCTTGGACAGGAGAGAGCTCTGAAGCAGAGATAGCATCCAGCCTTAGACACAAATACACCCACGCACCTACTTAGCATAAACTAAGGAACTAGGAACATTGGAAGCTGGAATAATCCTGCAAGTTTCCGTACAAATGCATCCAGGACCCCAACAGTCAAATTCTACCACATTTATTCAAAATAGAAAAGAAAGAGGAAGAATAAAATAAACAAGTGTCTATTACATCCTATCCTATTATCTTTTGGCTTTATGTATAGCATAAACGGTCAGTTGAGGGATTTTGTGTGACAACAGCACACTTTTTAAAGAATTCTGATCCAGGTGGGCCTTAACTAACAGCTGGCCGTGTTACGACAATCACAAGCCAGTCAGGTGATTGTCCTGGGGGCCGAAACTGGGGCGCATTGAATTTTTCAGCTTTCAAATTTCAAAAATGAGGGGCACTAAGAAGTTGCAACGTGACTGGGGAATTATAAATATGTTTTGGTACAATTCATATAATTTAGTTTTGTTCGCTAAGTAAAATGTGTGTAAAATTGCACAGAAATCATGAAAAATGATTGTCAAGCAGTTGCAGTTATAGTATATATCATTATTAATTTTTATTTAGCATTATCTGACATTTTCAGAAGGTAAAATTGCAATTCTTTGGTTTTCAGAAAGCATCAAACATAGACTTACCCAGCTAAATGTTATCTAATCACAAAAATCCCACACACCCAAAACTATATTTTAAGACCCCTCATTGAAGAAATTCACAAAAATTAAGCTCCACGCCCTAAAATGACATGACCTACAAACAACCAAGGGGCAGTGAGTGAGAGATGGGCTACTTGGCTAGAGATAGGCTGGAGATAGGCAATCAAAGTGCAGAACAGTCTTTTTTCAGCTCTTGGAAGTAACTTCTTACAGAAATTGGAGGACTGGGGAGATCGAACAGGCTCAAAGGAGGAGGTTAGGGAGAGCAGAAATGTGCTACAACCCTCTCCTCCCAGCAACCAGGCAGGGGAATTTAGCTGGAGCAGGACTCTGGTTCACCCATGCTCCCTCACCAAACACAAAATGTCTGCAACTGGTCCCCAAATACATTCCTCCATCTGTACATATTCCCACGCATATGAGTGACAGCATTTTTACCAAAAGGAAATGAAACCCAGAAGTGCCATTCTCCTTTTCAATCTATACACGGGCGTACCTGTTCATAAAGCGAAAAAAGGGAACACATGTACAGCTTTCCTCAAGCATCCCTAAAAGCTTGAGAGTATCCTAAAAAGGTGTAAACGTTTCCCACCCCTTTCTCTAAGATACAGCATTGCACTGCAGTGGCAATCCCAACTACCCCCACAAACTCAAATTTTCAATACCCCATTGTGGCTGTGTCTATTCACCCACTCCCACTCCTCCAGGCTGCTGGATAGTTAAAAGCTTGATGGTTTTTTGGTGTGTGTGTTTTTTAAACACCCTTTCCCCCTCAGGACTGCAGGTCTCTTCAGATGGAAAGATGCTCCATATAGCCAAGGTCCCTAGCCTGATGCCTGACTTGAACCACAGACTGAAAAAGGAATGCCAACCATTAAAACTGTGTATCCTTTCTCATCAGTGCAGCCAGATGACAGCCACCAGGCCTGGCAGACCTCCACAGAAGCAGCTGGTGCCACAAAAACAAGAAATACCCATATGGGAGATCAACTGGCAACAGGGAAAACGGAGGAAAGAGATTAGCACACGAATCCGAAAGTAATTAAACGAAAGGGCTTCTCTCCTTCCTTCTGTCTCGTTAACCTCAAATGGTCGTACCGCAAAAGAAAAAAGTCAACAGCACTGGTCACTGTAATTATTTGGAACAAAGAAAGCAACAAGTACTTTGTCCAATGCAAGACTACTTAAATGGGAAAGGATGACCAATCCTTCAGCAGAAAGGCTAAATGAGGCAAGGCTGTAACCCATCACATGCCAACAAATGGCACAGTGGGCAAGAATAATGTAGTGTTACATAAAAAGGCTCAGGATGTCATGGTAATGAGTGACGGTTTACTGAGCCGCCTCCTGCCTATCCTACACTAAGGCGGCAAAGGGAAATGCTCTCAGCGAGAGAAAACAAGTCCTCCCTCTTCCCTGGCCAGTTCCGCCAACAAACTGCTCAGGTTGACTATGCTCTAGCTCCCCTCCCTCCCTTGCCAATGCCAGTGGGATTGAATCTGGCTCTAGGACAAGTAGCCAACTCTGGGCTCTTCAGTAATCAACAGCTGAATTGAGACTGACAACAAAAAAAAGAAGAGTTGATTGTGCTAAAGGCACTCTCTGACCCATCACATACCCGATATAAAACAGTCTTTACTTAGCATGTAAATGCCACAATGGCAGGAAGCAGTCAGATCTTCCACAGCAGGAAATTGCGCAGCTTGGGTGCCATGACAGAGAAGCAGTGTTTGAAATGTGTCAGGCGCATTTTGCTCCTGGCTTTCGACCCCTTGCGACCAAGTGAAGATGCCTGGGCACAAGGATAACGCCTGACATCTCCACCATCTGGGAAGCATTGGAACTGGACTGCTTTCACACATTAATGCCCCGTCCTGTAGAATTCTATCAGTTATATTTTATCTGCACAATCGGAATGAATTCTGGAACCAAATTGCTTTTTCTGTGCAGACTGAGCAGGAGCAGTCACCATTATGAAAAACAGGTCAGAATAGGGCACAATATATTTGGACTGTCCCTGGATCAAGTGACTTTTCTGCTTTAACCTCTCAAAGCTCTTAACCTAGCTCAAAGTTGTCATCTGAACTAGCCAGATGTTTAACTGAGAATCAATCACAGTCAGTCCATCATTTGAAAAATAAGACTTTAGAGCCGTCTTGCCCCCAACTGGCAACTAGACATTCTGTTTTGGCGACCGCAGCCTTGGTTTAAGGAGCCATTTGGCACCTCCTCATTGGCAAAGTTGATGAAACTTCTCTGTTGCAGGAATCCATACATCAAAACAACTGCATAAGGCCAAAATCTAAGAGTCATACTCTATTATTGCTGTTGTACAGCCTCTGTACAAAAAATAAATAAATAGATTGTTTTAAAGAATAAAAGCCTAATCAAGCTCAGTGTTCGAAACTCCCATTGTTCTAGGCGCATTTTGTGTCAGGGAATTTCTTTGATTAGCGTGAGCAGTTTCTGAGCTCTGAGCGCAGTACTGCACCTGAGATTTCAGATCAAAACTGCAGAGTGGAAGGAAAGGACCTTTTTCTGCCTCCCTGAGGCAGAAAAGCTACTCTCTGAAGACGGGAGAAGAGACCCTCTTAAGAATATTAGAGAGGTGGGCAGGGGAAGGACTAGATCATGTGAAAAACAAACATAACATTTTAGTAGCAGTTCATTCATTTTCAGCTTTGTATTCTTGTTATTAAAAAAATATGTGCCTAGACATTCTGTTGATGTGCCCATAACCTAGGTTTAAGGTGCCATTTAGCTCCTAGCTTTTATATCTTAGTTTCTAACACTGGTCAAGCTAGATTTTAAAACTCAAGCATTTCTATAATGCTTAAGGCAGGTGCTTAATCTTATACATTAGATAAGGCTTCCAACTGAAGTACTTTAGTACAATGCAAGATGTAGTTGGACCTGCTTACCTAACATTTTTGAGATTAATTTAGAAAAGGTGCAGCTATTTTTCTACACATATTTTTCACTGCACCTTCTCAGAAACAGCATCAGTAAGCATCTCTTCCTAGTTGCCTGCTGGGAATTTCCATTATCAATTAAGCACAGATTTCCCCTTCCACCTTCTCTTCCACACCACTTCTGTTGCTGGTAACACCTTCTCTCCACTCCTCCTGACAAAGGCCTGAGTTCAGCAGTATGGCAAATGTTTGCTTATCCACATCTCAGTGCACCAAACTGAGCACCAAACAGGACTCCAATTAGCTTTGGGGATGCAAAGGAAGTTTGATTAAGATGGGAAATGATCCAGTTTATAAGGCTTCCGTTGCCTTTCACATCACCAGAAAAACTGCCCAAGGAGCTGAAAATTCACATGGATATGCCATGCTGCATCTTCTTTTGTTAAAAGCTTGTGTTGCCAGATTTGTCAGAAGCAGTAAAACTCACAGCAGTTGCTAGTGCTAAGGGGTGTTTTTTTTTTGGGGGGGGGCGGTAAGTGCTGTGGTTATCAAAGCCAAATTTGTGCATTACTGATGTTCATTTACAACTGCAAAATGCGGTTTGATATATGCATCAATTTCACATTGGTGTTTTGCTGCTAATATATATCTAACAGTATGCTGCTTTGTGGTCTCCCCTTTTCCAAGAAAATAGGAAGTTTCAGGGCAGTCTTTTACAGGGTTAATTTCCTTTTCCAGAGAAATAAAAGTACTGGAGACTAGGCATGTTTTTGCATATCCATGAATAAAAGTGAAAGTTGACTAGAAGGAGCAGGCAAGTACTGTACCCTGTCAAACTATGCTCGTCCTTTACAAGCATATTGTAAGGGTCAAATCTGGTCCATAGCTATTGCTGAAAAATTAAGGTATAGTAAGTCAAACAAAAGGCTTGTAATCAACCACATGGCAAAAAATATATTTAAAATATAAATGATGCACACAATGGTAAAATGTATCCCGCGAAATATGCCAATATTTGGAATTCTTAGTAACTCTTCAAGTGAACAATCTCATACGACCCCGAGGACAACGTCCTGATATTTACAAACAAAACAATTTATAATAAGGACATGTTAAAAAAGGTAAAGGTACCCCTGCCCGTATGGGCCAGTCTTGACAGACTCTGGGGTTGTGCGCCCATCTCACTTAAGAGGCCGGGGGCCAGCGCTGTCCGGAGACACTTCCGGGTCACGTGGCCAGCGTGACATGTTACTATGCTCCAATATCAAGAATTGTTCTACTTCCCAGGAACTGTGAATGCAACAACTCACATTTGTACTTTTTAAAAAAGAGTGCTTAATTTTAAACTTAATGTTTCACTGGATACATTTTAACATTGTGTGCATATTTTATATTTTAAATATTATTATTATTTTGCCATGTGATTGATTACAAGCCTTGTATCCCCCTTTCTTATATGTTATTGAAATATATGTTACCAAATTTTATGCTTCTCTGCTCAGTATGGGATTCATCAGGATTCTACGAGAGTTAGTCCAAGTCACACAAATATAAGGAGTCAATCTCAGAAGATCAAATATTGGGCTTTTGTAATTCCCCCTTTAAAAGTTTTATTGGCCAGGTGTACAGAAAAATTCAGTACAAAAAGAAAACACCTACTGCGGTTCATAGAATCCTTATAGAAATTTTTAATCATCACCAGAATGGGGCCATAGTTTACTGAGAAGCTAGCAAGCAAACCTCTGGAATCCTTAAATCCAACTCTGGCATTTCACTGCAGGTGAAAGAAGTTATGCAATTGCATGAATAAAGCACGTGCTTTTCAATTCAAACAATAAAACTTAGACTCTTGGTTTTATTAAAATGAACCTAGTGGAAGTAGAAATAGTTTAATCAGACTACTGCTGTCAATATTAAATTACGGTAACTAATCTGATCATATTGCAAACCATGGAATCAGCCACGGAGAAGCAGAAACGAGACTCACAGAGCAACAGATAGGGGTAAGGGAGGTGATCAGAAGTTTGAGGAAGTACATTCTCTCAACAGTTGCCAAAAAGAAAATCCACTCCAAGTATATCTACTTTAACAGATCTCAGTAAATACTACCTTCATCATTATAAGCCACACAAAAAGAAACTTTTCATTGTTGTTCTTTTCGCACCCAACATGATGGATGCTAGAAACCAATACCTATGACCTGCAACACAACACAGTTGTGCAATAACCTCCCTCATGTAGGATGATAATGCTCACAGTGCAACGATTGTCAATCTGACAACTGACCTTGGTTCTCGGAAAGGGAGCATTTCCCAAGGCAACGGCAGTATAAAAGGGTGTCTGACTCATCAATAGTTGGCAGACAGCTAGTGTACATTGTGAAATCTGGTACCACGTTAAGGATCTCAACACTGCCATATGAGAAAAAAATGGGCACACGGTCATTATGCACTGTTTTACACAGATTTTTACAGTAAGGGTTTTTACATTGTATTTTAAATAGCTGTATTTGTTCTGCAGAGGACACAGATAACTTGCATTATGTGGTGTATATATAAATTCTGTTAATTAACAAATAAATGAAAGATGTTGGGAATTTTTCTACCTCTGCCATGACAGAGCTATAATGTAGCATTGGGATGGAGAACATGTGACCTTCCAGATACTTTTGGACTAAATTTCTCGGATCACTGTCCATGCTGGTTGGGGATTATGGAAGTTGGAAGTCCAACATACAACAGGTTCTCAGTTCCTGGTGTAGTACGTGTTTTCTGCCCAAGGCCATGGTAAGAATCTCTAGATTAACAGTGGTAAATGTTCTTGCTTTGCCAGAATTTGGGTTCCTACGCTTGATAATATGCACTGAGGAACATTAATCATGCACGTCAATACTTTAACCGGTTTAACTGTTTGTTTAGTATTTCTGAATGTCAGTTGCATCCTGACAGTTTGATATTAAGGCAATACAACCTTATGATGAAAATTTGGCACATACCAAGGAGAAAACAATCTTTAAAATAGAAAAGGGAAAATATAACCATCTGGATTCTATTTTTCATTTGCAATTTGTACGTGGAGCAAGAACCCATCTCTAAACTGTGTACGTGTTGAATGTTTGCTTGAAAGCTTCCCATATTAACAGGAAAACCACTTTGCTCCATTAGAGGGAAGAAACATTACCTCTATCTTAAATGGATTACAACTCAGTAACTCAGGCAGGCAACCTTTTCTGGCGATAATCAGTGAAGGGAGGGGCACTATCAAACCTGCTCTTCTCATTCCTGATCCAAACACTGAATGTTTCTTTTACATACAGCCTATCTGCATGTAGACTCTGTGAAGACAACCCAATGGAGGAAAGCACGAGCAACAAGTGCAATCCCATTGCTCCCTCCTACACCTGGCATCTGTTCATTATCCCTAGAATTAAGGTAATCTGCATAGGACATCAGACACCACACTGAATGAACTATGGTTTGCAACAGACATGGTTTAGAACTCAAACCATGGCATGTTTAACAAACTATTGTTCAGAACCATTTGATCTTATTCTCCACCCTTTCAGCTTCACTCTGTCTCCATTGCAGGGACTTACAGAAATAAACCATAACTATATTTTGTCAATTCGGACACTGCATCAAATCACAATTCAACTTAACCATGGCTGAGCCTTATGTTTGGGCTGGAAAACATGAATACTATATACAGAAAGTAAAAAAAAAGTTACCTACTACTATATAGATATATAAAATGACTGGAGGGTTAATCGTCCTTGCCTGCACAATGTAAAATTTGCTTCTAACCCTTGTAACACAAAGAATTTTGCGCTCAATTTATCTGAACAGTAAATGTTGCTTGCCAGCCGTGCACTTGCAGAAGACATTTTCTTCAAAGCTTAAATAAGAGAGGCCATGTATTATACAAGCTTTCAGAAACTATTATATTCGTTTGGTAGATAATGCTTGATACGCCAAAGGCAAAAAGAAAGAGGGAGGGGAAAAGTAAAATGCCATTTTTACTATAAGCTTTAGGGTTCCTATGATCTTTTTTTTAAATTACACTGGTATATTAATATAATTTATAAGATCTATTACATAAAACAAGCTGGTTCCAACCATTCTACTGAGGAAGAGAGACTGCCCTCCAAGTCCTTGGTGGCTTCCCCTCAGAGCTCCGAACTCAAGAGTGAACTCATGCATGCAATATCCAGTGATGATTTCCATGTGTGAGACAGATTAGACCTATATAACAGAGCTTTCAGATCCCTGCATGTCATCTCAAGCACAAGCTCTCTCACAGAAGGCACCTCATGCTTCTGCCGTGAGCCATCAAGTGTGTTTTAATCAAAAGTTGAGATCTCTGCACTGGAGATTCAACGAAAGCATTTTTGCTCACTAGATTAGGGTTGCCATATGTCCGGAATTTCCCAGACATACCCATGATTCGGCAGTCAGAAGCAGTGTCCGGGCGGAAATCGCTGAAATGTCTGGGAAAATCCGGATGCATGGCAACCCATTTCGGAAGTGTAGATTTTGATGCATTGTCTTAAAAATAGCTTGCAAATTTCGTTTTTTAAAAAAGATTTTTTTTGGGGGGGGGGAGGAAAGCTCAACAACTACAGTGGTGCCCCGCAAGACGAATGCCTCGCAAGAAGGAAAACTCGCTAGACAAAAGAGTTTTCCGTCTTGGAGGTGCTTCGCAAAACGAATTTCCTATGGGCTTGCTTTGCAAGACGAAAATGTCTTGCGAGTTCCTGCGGATTTTTTTTCCTCCCCCCCCCCTTTTTCTAAGCTGCTAAGCCGCTTATCCGCTAAGCCGCTAAAAGCCGCTAAAACGCTAATAGCGGTAATCCGCTAAGCCGTCAATGGGCTTGCTTCGCAAGATGAAAAAACCGCTAGACGAAAAGAATCGCGGAACGGATTCTTTTCGTCTTGCGAGGCACCACTGTAAAACAAAAACAAAGCTATGGCAACCCTACACTAGATAGGAGACTTCAGTCTTGGAATAGCCAACATGGTGCCCTCCAGGCTATGGATGCAGTGAGTTGTAGTCCAAAATAGCTGATGGGACACCACACTGGCTGTTCCTGGTTAAATTCCAGCATATTTAAGCCGGAAAACCACTGATTCTCTGTCTTGAACCTACCATCTTAAAACATGGATTATACGGGGAATTGTGTGCTACATAAAAAACTTCCCTAAACAGGGATGATTTCAGATGTCTTCTAAAAGTTAGATAGTTGTTTATTTCCTTGACATCTGAAGCGTGTCCCACAGGGAGGGCGCCACTACCGAGAAGGCCCTCTGCCTGGTTCCCTGTAACTTTGCTTCTCACTGTGAGGGAACTGGCAGAAGACCCTCAGAGGAGGACCTCAGTGTCCAAGGTGAGTGATGGGGGTGGAGACACTCCTTCAGGTATACTGGGCTGAGGCCGTTTAGGGCTTTTAAGGTCTACACCAACACCTTGAATTGTGCTTGGAAACGCACCGGGAGCCAATGAAGATCCTTTAGGACCGTTGTTATGTGGTCTCGGCGGCCGCTCCCAGTCACCAGTCTAGCTACCGCATTCTGGATTAGTTATAGTTTCCAAGTCACCTTCAAAGGTAGCCCCACGTACAGCATGTTGCTGCAGTCCAAGCGGGAGATAACCAGAACATGTACCACTCTGGCAAGACAGTGTGTAGGCAGGTAGGGTCTCAGTCGGCATACCAGATGGAGAAAATGCGACTAACATGGTTGCACAAGTATCTGTGCAACCATTGGTGCATTTTGCACATTGCCAAAGATGGAGGTACATTTTTTAGTTAATTGCATTTTTCTCTTTTCATGATCTAGGTCAGCCTTTGTCAACCTGGTACTGTCCAGATGTTGATGGAGTACAGCAAGACAGCCCTGCTGTAGCCAAACAACATCTGATGGACCAGGCTAGTAAAGTCCGCTCTGGGCCATTTTTACTTTACTTAATCACAAGGTCTTTTCAGCATCCAGGAGGACACTTCTAAATCCATCGTGGTGAGATGCGGTGTAGTGGCTCATTGGCAACTGGGTGTGTAGGGCCCACCTCTTGACAAAGATCATACTACCAAGACATCTGTCTGGCAGGTACGGCGAGGTGAACAGTTGCCATTGGATCTAAGCTAAAAGTCAATAAAATTTATTTTACTTGCAAGGGTTATTCCACACGTCTTGGGGCAGGACTGACACTGAGTTCCAGCTCAGCAGAAAGCTGCAGTCCAGGGTAGCAAATATAGTGAGCCCTCCAGCTTGTTACATTTCTACACTTAACAAATGGTGTGTGATGTGGCCGTTAAGAGGCTCACTATTAGAGAACCTAATTCCACAGAAGAATTTCCGATTTCCAACACAACACCCACCCACAGAACAAGTATCAAAGGGCAAGAAATGCACCATTAAACGAGGAGATCTGCTTGCCTCTTCTTAATGCCTGCATTTAATCAAAATGGGAACTCATCCTTTCATTCCCGTAAACTCATTTGATACTGTATAACTCACAGCGGAAGAACAAAAGAGGAGATTAGAATACACAGTTTGAAAATGACGAAACGGGTATTCAGAAGGCCCAGACCTCCGCTAGGTAAAAGCAAACATTACTTCTCCAAGATTAGGCAGCGAGTGAGTTACTGCATCCAGCTCTTTCATTAAATGCTGGGAACTGGGTATTTCCCACTGCAAAACATGCCAGAGGGCAAGTCTGTAACTGCTGGCAGCAGGAGGTTTATCACATGCGTGGCTCAAGCTATTCTCTAGTAAATCAAACTTGAACAGTGGGGAGGGAAAATCAACATTATAACTCTTCAAATGTATTGATGTAAAATCAAAGGAAAACACTCTAAGCCTGACTTTTCTACCCACAAACTTTTAACATTATTATTAGCATATTAACAAAAATGCCAGACCCAATGATCATTTGGTCTGTGTAATGCTCTGCGTGTGTTTCAAGACCAGAAATGTATTGGACTCCACTGCACGAGCCTGGCCATGTGGATTGAAGGCAAGCCTTGCTCCGACTGGCTGCACCTGCTGAATATAACACTAAGCTACCATAATGTACACATATTGCGTGCACCAATACATTGTCTGAATGCTCCCACTTTGCTCTTCCTTTGGCTAAGCAGGGAAAGCAAACCATGGGGTGACTAGCTTACCATAACATCCAAACAAGCACATATGTGGTTGGCTTTCCCAACGCAAACCACAATCTGAAGGCAATACTTTTTCCTGGCCTCCTGTTGTAGTTTTGTTTTGGGGTTGTTGGGTTTTTTTTTGGGGGGGGGAAACAAACCATGAATGCTGGTTCAGGTGTGACGCTAAGCCAGCAGCACCATGGTCTGCTGCCCAGTCAACTGAGGCAAGAGTGAAGTGGGATCTCTTGAACTGCATGTGCCATTTATGATTTTTAAAAACTATGCAGCTTTGCCTAGTGTTACGCATGAATGCAGAAATTATAACACTGCCCCTAGCATTGTGTTTGATTATTGAATTAATATACTGCCTTTCCTCCCAAAGGATCCCAGGGCGTGTTTGCTAACTCCCAGAAGGTTCACAGTCCATTCATACAAAGTGCTGACCAGGCCTATGGGAACTCAATGTTGTCCTGCAAGAGAGAGGACTTGCTCAACTACCCTCCTTGAACTTTTCTGTAGCTGAGCATCACAGGGAAGATCAGGAGTGATGCTGTCATCCATCCATCTTCTCATGGGGAAAACACCTAATCAGCTTCCAAGGAACACAAAAGTTCTTGGACCAATCTGAAAGCCACCATATTGCCCAATGGCACCTCTCTGACTAATGCAGCCCATCAATTAACCTGTTTAGATATTGAACCTTCAGAAAAAACAGGGAGGGAGACAAAACACATCCCTTTGTCCGCAACAAGTGTATGGAAGTACAAGAAGTGTCAAAATGCATGCTTTCAGTAAGTGCAGCAGAAAAGGGGGAATTCCCAGGCAAATTGTGTGTCGGTGGGGTGGGGAGCAGGAAGCAAAGGAGTAGGAGAAAACATTTGAAACCCAATGCATTTCAGACCTCACAGCTGCTTCATCAGGGAGTTTCAACTACTGAAGTTCCACCTTTTGTTATATAGGGCTGCCTTTCCTTCCATTGTACAGGCTGCCAGCTCTTAAGCCTGAGAGATGCTCCGACTCCAGTACTTCCTATATGATTTTTTAAAAAAGAAATGGCTTCAGTTTGTTATGACAAGAAAGAAGCTGCTTGAGGCCTGCCTGAGGGGAAAAGAAGCTGAAGGAGTTACACCGGTCACCTCAATGGAAATGAAGTTGTGTGTCAATCCAAAATCAAATCATGGTAACCAAGCCACAAAGACCATCTATGGGCCAGTAAATCATGGCATATGCCCCCTACGCTCAGCAGACAGTACCACACTTCTAAAAGATAAAGAAGCTATTGCACTGTGCTGGAAAGAACATTACCAACATCTCCTTAACCGCACCCCCCCCCCGCCCCATAGCTGCTGAGGTCCTCTCACAAATTCCGCAAAAACAAGTTAGAGATGAGCTTGCAGTATCTCCAGATCTGGGAGAGTTGTGTACAGCTATTACCCAAATGGAAAACACAAAGCCATCGGACCTGATGGGATATGTGAAGTCTTCAAAGTGGGTGGAATTGAATTTACACAACAACTTCACAAGCTCATTGAAAAAATCTGGGAGAGAGAAGAGATCCCAGCAGATTTTAGGGATGCCAGAATTATCAATCTCTTTAAAAAAGGTGACAGAACTGATTGCGAAAACTACTGAGGCATCTCTCTATTAGCTGCAGCCAGCAAAATTCTTGCAAGGATCTTAGCAAACCATCTCTTAACAATATCCGAGGTGACCCTTCCTGAATCCCAAAATGGCTAGGGGGACAGTGGACATGATTTTCACCGCTCAACAGCTTCAAGAAAAATGCAGAGAGCAAAACCAACCCCTGTATATGGCGCTTATTGACCTGACTAAGGCTTTCGATGCTGTAAATTGTAATGCCCTGTGGACTGCCCTTCTGAAAATTGGCTGCCCAGATAAATTTGTAAACATCATTCGGCTCCTCCATGATAATATGACAGCAACAATCGCAGATAAAAATGGCTCTCAAAGTGAACTATTCACAGTGGGATCAAGTGTTAAACAGGGATGTGTTATTGCCCCAACTCTATTCATTATTGTCATTGCCATGATCCTACACTTTGTCAAAGGGAAACTCCCCACCGGAGTAGAAATCATGTATCGAACAGATGGAAAGCTCTTCAATCTGAGCAGGCTGAATGCAAAGAGTAAGGTTACCATAACTTCCGTCATAGAGCTTCAGTATGCTGATGACAACACGGTGTGTGCACGCTCAGAGGATGACCTTCAAACCATCCTAAATATTTCGCAGAAGCTTACGAAAAGCTTGGCCTATCACTGAACATTCAAAAAACCAAAGTGCTGCACCAACAAGTACAAAATAACCCCTCTGCAGCACCACAAATCCAATTCAATGGTGTAACGTTGGAAAATGTTGATCACTTCTTCTGCCTGGGCAGTTATCTTTCCACAAGGGCCGACACTGATGCCGAAATCTAGCACTGCCTGAGCTCTGCGAGTGCAGCTTTCTCCCGATTGAAGTACAGAGTGTTTGAGGACCAGGACATTTGCAGGGAAATCAATGCTTGTTTACAAAGCTATTGTACTACCAACCTTACTGTATGCCTGTGAAACATGGACCACTTATAAACACCATCTCCAACTCCTAAAAAGATTCCATCAGCGGTGTCTCCAAAAAATTTTACACATCACTTGGGAAGACAGGCGAACTAATACCAGTGTACTGGAAAAAGCAAAGATCACCAGTGCTGAAGCAATGATTCTTCAACATCAACTTTGTTGGACTGGTCCTGTTATGCGGATGCCTGATTATCTTCTCCCAAAGCAACTACTCTATTCCAAACTTAAATATGGAAAGTGTAATGCTGCTGGTCAACAAAAGAGGTTTAAAGACTGTCTCAAGGTAAATCTACAAAAATGTAGTATAAACACCAACAATTGGGAAACACTTGCCTGCGAGCGCTCCAATTGGAGAACAGCCTTTACCAAAGGTGTCATGGGCTTTGAAGCCACTCGAACTCAGGGCGCAAGGGAGAAACGTGCTAAGAGGAAGGCACGCTTGGCAAATCCACACCGTGATCAACTCCTGCCTGGAAACCAATGTCCCCACTGTGGAAGGATGTGTGCTTCCAGAACTGGCCTCCACAGTCACTTATGGACTCATTGCTAAAACAGTGTTTATGGAAGACAATTTTACTCGGCTACGAGTGATCACCAAAGGAGGAAGAAGATACCAATGAAAGAAGCAAAAGGAAATCCCACCAGGGTGGGGACCTGCTTGATCTTGGAATTTACTTGGAAGCTTTTATGCACATTTTTTCTGCCTCCATAACTGTTCCCTCTTTCTGCATTTAAGTGTGTGTTTTGGGAGGCGGAGGGGTATTTCAGAAGCCACCCTCTGGTCCTGTGCATGAGTGAGGACTAGTCTGCAATATGAGACCAGGGGGAAAGTGTGGACAAGTGCCTTCTGTGTGTGTTTCCGTTGCTTTAGTCATAGGTAATAGCTAATTCCTTCAAACAATGATATAGATACTGTTACTGAGCTATTCCTCACTGCCATAATAACCCTTAACTGATCTGGACCCTGCGGTCATCACTTGAGGCCCTTCTTCGTGTGCCTCCTCCACAAGAGGTTTGGAGGGTGGCAACACAAGAATGGGCCTTTTCTGTGATGTCTCCCTGTTTATGGAATGCTCTCCCCAGGGAGGCTTTCCTAGCACCTTCATTACATAGCTTTAGGCACCAGTTGAAAACATTTCTCTATAACCAGGCCTTTGGCTGATTAACATTCTATAGCCTTTTAAATGTATTTGTGGGAGGGGGTTATGATTGCTGGTATTGCTATTATATATTTTGTGTTTTCATTTTATATTTTTATGTTGTGAACCACCTTTAGATGAAGGGCAGAAAATATTAATAATAATAATATGTGTTTTTGCTGAACACATGTGCATATTTTGATTTTGTGTGTATATAATAACCAGACCCATTTTAAGACCTGCATGACTATTAGTTATTAGGTAAATCTGCCACAGCATGCTACTGCGATTGTCTAAAGACCCTAATTTACTAGAACATGTATTGTTGTTGTTGTTGTTGTTAATCATTTCATTTCTATACTGCTTTATATTTTTAGAGGGGGGAAATCTCAAACGCGGTTTAGAATACATTATAACATCAAATAAAACAAACTGGAGGGGGGAAACCATCAATGAAGTCAAATGCAACACATGTTTCTACCAAGACTTCATAACACTAAATGCAGAAAGGAAACCACTAAGTTTCACTAAAAAAAGTGCTGACTATGAATTTCACAGCTTTGTCAACCAGCTTTGGATATTCGTTTGATTCATCTTCCCACTGAAACACATTACCTATCTACACACACACACAGAGGCATTCAACTACATTTTACTCAGAGTAAGCCTATTTAAATTAATGTACCTAAATTGATGATGCTAATTCATTTCAATGGGTTTGAGTACAACATAGGGTATATGTTCACACTGGTGGCTTGAAATGCAGCACCCCCTTGGCTGCATTTCAAGCCACATTTGTGCAGAGTTCTTCATATCAGAGAATGGGTGGGGACGTCTTCACTCAATGCGCACAAACTTTTTGGTTTCCCTGTCTCTGTGACCCTCCTGGAACTCCTGTTCATTAAGCTATCTTTTATATTCATTTGTTTGCTCATCTGCACTGCACAACAGCTGTTAGGGTATGTTCACATTACCGCTTACTCTGCATCCAGTTTTCTAATTGGCTTGAAGCTTGTGAGAGACAGAAAACACACAAAGCATCAGTATTAGTGAAGAAACTGCAGGACTGGTATAGTTTATGGCTAACAACGTGTGAATGTGGCTTCTAAAATTAGCAGCGGGAGTGCCTTGGCTGTGGAATAAGTGGTAACATGAACATATTCTTAGCTAAGTATCACTCACAACTATCGCCCTATCAAACAGTAAACGATTAACAGAACAGTACCTCAGGAGGGACGCGGGTGGCATTGTGGGTTAAACCACAGAGCCTAGGACTTGCCGAGCAGAAGGTCGGCGGTTCGAATCCCCGTGACGGGGTGAGCTCCCGTAGCTTGGTCCCTGCTCCTGCCAACCTAGCAGTTCGAAAGTACATCAAAGTGCAAGTAGATAAATAGTTACCGCTCCGGCAGGAAGGTAAATGGCGTTTCCGTGCGCTGCTCTGGTTCACCAGAAGCGGCTTAGTCATGCTGGCCACATGACCCGGAAGCTGTACGCCGGCTCCCTCGGCCAATAAAGTGAGATGAGCGCCACAACCCCAGAGTCGGCCACAACTGGACCTAATGGTCAGGGGTCCCTTTACCTTTACCTCCTCAGGACATATGTTCATGAAAACAAAGGAATCCCCAAAACATAAGCAACACTCCAAAAGGATAGCACAGAATTAGAGAAAGTGAACTCCATGGATTTAGTCACAGCGGCTGGTGTAAAATAATATTTCCCACTAACTTTATATAATTCCCCTTTTCAGGATAAGTATAGGGCAAAAGTGACTGGGCAGCTGAATTTAAGTTTCCTAATTCACAAAGGAAGAACGCAGCATTTTGTTTATGCTGATACTGAGGAAAATGTTGCACAAAGTACTCCAGACCAAACCATATGGATCAAATGTCCACATTCTTGTTATTTATCAGTTCTATATGCTGACGGGTATGTGCACATGTGCATCTCTTAGTAAGCCTTCCTATATTAGGAAACTAAGAATTCAACTAAGGCTGTAATCATATGCAGTGCAGTGGGTCACCTGTGATGTACTTGTGCATGATGATGTCATCATAAACCACACTATATTCAATACAAGGGTACACCTCTTATTTGCTGAAGCTCTGAGAAAAATGCTGGTTCTCTAGTAAGGGTGGGGCCTCTGGCCCATATGCCTGATTAGGCACAGCACCAGCCTCAATTTGGCCCACAAGGCGTATCCTCATTAGTCATGCCCACCTGCCTCATACCTGATATCTCATGTGACATCAGATGTGGGGCAAGTATAAATGTGGCTACAAAGGAATAATCAGGAGCTTAAATCCTGATTGGTGGCTGCTGGAAAACTCTCTCTCTCGCTCTGCTAGTCAGCTGATAGATCCTGGAAGCACACCTTCAAAGAGGGTCACTATAATTGCCCATGAGTTGGTCAACCATTGCAGCAACACCCCCCCCTAAACTATGACAGGTGTCAATCACCTGACATCTTTACAGCATTGTGTGATTGACAGGTGGTGGTCCTGCCTTCATGTCAAAGCTGCCCAATGGCAGGCTGGGGACTGAGGGATCCAATTTGTCGGGCAGATCCAAGTCCCCTACCCCTGTTCTATAGAATATAACGAAAACAAGCTATGGGTGAATAAAAATTGACTGTGACATCACTGAGGCATATGCAGCACCTAATCTCAGTTTTTAAATGGTTTTAGCTTTCTTTTTTTAAAAGAGGCATGACAGATGGGCATGTAAAACAAGTAGTACTTAAAATATAAAAAGGAGGGCAGCTCACCTGAAGGTCTGGTTGCTGAACCAGCTTTTCTACGTAACTGAGTGAGGTCTGTTCTGTAGGTTGTGCAGATGGATGGAGAACATGCACACACCATGGATCAAGTCCCTGCTGTGAGTACTCATCAAAGAAATGAACAGATTTACCTCCACCTGAACACGTTGCTGTAGCTTTGGTGACATTGCGTCCCAAACTGTGACAAAGACCCATTTTCAGTAGAAAACTTCACCCTATGTTCTGTACCAGTATGGGTGAATACATTCGCAGCTGATCCTTCATTCCTGGAATCCAGCAAATTAACAAAACAAAGCTTAGGCTGCAGTCCTAGACACAAGGACCTGGGATATTCTCTCACTCTAGTTAATTCAGATTGTTCTTTGCAATACAGTGACTGAACAACATAAACCCATTTATTATTTCTAGAATGACCTTGACCTAGCTCACCTGGTTACTCAAAACAGCAGCAGGCTAGACTGGGGTGGGGGTGTCAAGGAACGTGTATTTCTATTGTCAATCAAAGCACCATCTCCTTTATCCCCAATTACAAAGAGCCACTGGGAATGGTGATTAAGAGTTTTGGGTCAAGGTGCCATCTGTATGCTGATGACACACAGCTCTATCTCTTCATAACATTTGAATCAGGAGAGGCTGTGCAAAACCTGGGGCAGAGCCTTAGAAGCAGTGGTGGAATGGATGATGGAAAATAAGCTGAACTGGAATTCTGGCAAGACAGGGGTAATGTGGGTGACAGTTTCCTGCACCTGAAAAGCTGGTCAATTGCCTGCCCTGTATAGGATTACACTCCACTTGAAGGGAGCAGGTACACAGGTTTTTTTGGGGGGTGCACCTTGATCTACCTGTCATTGGAGGCCCAGATAGCTTCAGTGGCATTGGTGATTTCAAGGTTGGATTACTGCAATGCCTGTGTAATCTGGCAGTGCCTACCACTTTTTGAAAGCCATATATCATGTGAACACAGCACCATTAAAACATGGTTCTTTTACTTGTTGGGCATCCCAGCCCTACTCAGATACGAGTCTTTGGTCTATTAACACCTAGCCCAGTGTTTCTCGAACTTGGGTCCCCCACTGTTGTTGGACTCTAACTCCCATCACCCCTAGCTGGCAGGACCAGTGGGGACCCGTTTGAGAAATGTGGATCTAGTCATTTGAAACTGTCACCTCCAGGCAACCAGCCCACCCACAGTATTATTAATTCTATAACAGCACCTACAGCTATTAGCACTGGTCTTAACACTGTATCAGAGGTACACAGACCCCACCAACAAGTGGTTGCCTACAAAAAGGGCTTGTCCTTTGGATTGGTTCCTGACTAATTGGTTTTGCAGCTCTTGGTTTTTTTATGTTTATGTGATTTTTATTTATCTGACCTCTTTCATTCCCCAACCTTTCGATTTCCTTAGATCGCAAGCCTGTTTGGGACATAACTATTACAAATTTATGGGTGGAGGGAGAACTGCTGCAAGTTATCTTGAGTCCACAGGACTGGGTTAGGAACAGGAGAGCATGTACCAACCTCTTTCATCTGTTATGGGATGAACAAGTGAAATAGTCATTGAAGAACACTCTGAAAAGGGGAGGAGCCAAATGGTTCTTGGTTCCAACAGTGACCATGTAGAACAGTCATTGAAGGTTCTGTTAGCAAGGGGCCAGGGCTTGCTGTTGTCTTTTAAAAGCATTTGAACTTTAACAACTAGCTTTCAATTCTACTCACAGCACAATCTGTCACTGGCTGCGAGGTTGGGAAACTCTGATGCAAGATTGCATTCAAGGGAAACCTTTGGCAAACTATTGGGAAAACACATAGGCACACACCTCATCTTTCTTCTCCCTTTTGGCAAACATTTATTAATTTTCCTTTGTAGAATGTGAGCCATTTAATTTAGAAATCAAGGGAGGTGATTAACGACTGAGCAGCAAAATCCCACCATTGGGATGCAGCCAATGAGGAGCTGATCGTAATTGTATGTGAATTGTGCCTCTTCTACTTCCCCAGATTGGAATAGATGGTGGCAAAAAAATTCCTCATCACACAGGCAGCCAACTACTCTAGGTGTCTAATTTCTATAGGCATCACATTTTGATAACTGGCAGCTTATTCAGAGTGGAAGGATTAAAATATCCTTATGCTTTCTAGCATTAGAGGTAAGGAAACAGCAACCTATAGTTCCATTTAAAAATATTAATGCACCACTTTGATTTGCTGAATTTGTGTTAAGTCACCAGTCAGATTATTATTTTTTATTTATTTATTTTGGGGGTGGTTGATGTTGTTGAACTGGCTGTATTGAAGAAGAAAGCTATGCTGTCCTTGTTCTTTTTTAACGTTGAATGTGGAAACAGAAAATATGGGGTAGAACTGCACTGAAAAAAGCAGGGTACTTTTAAACCTCGGGTAAAGTCTTCAATTAGTTTTGTTTTTAATAAATGCACTTTTAAAGCACACATTTACTCCAATGCAATATAACCTAATTGGGATTACTCAATTGCCTGTGCCTTTCAAGTTAACTGCCTGGTGCTTTTTTATTATGATTGAAGGGCAGTCATCAGGGAGCATAATTTTTAAAACTTAACATTGCATCACTATTACATTTCATATTATCATGCACTTCAAGTGCCTCTCCATTAGATTACTGCACTGCAGCAATTAGCACTTTTATTGAAATTATCTTCAAGCAAAATGGAAATTAAAAGGAGATGGGGTATTTAAGGCATAATAAGGCTTCATATATAGAAGCTCACCCATGCAATTTCCCATTCAACTGTGCAATTAAGATCTGGCTCAGACACGGCCTCATCATGTAAGAAGTGCATACAGTGGCATACATAAACTTCCACTGCAGCAATTGCTGGTAACTCTACGGAATAAAGCAAGGTCAGACTACTACTATTAATACTAAGGTTGGGCTTCCTACTGTCTGCAAATCAAAGTGGCTGATATTGCAAACCCAATCTGTCTTCTGTGCCTGAAGAAGGCCCTAAGACCATAGCACGAAGGATGGTGGAATGATATCTAACCTGTCAGGAACAAGGTGCCATTTCTAGGAGGAACAAGCAGGCAGACAGAAGAGGATGCTCAATCCTTTCTATGTCCATTGATTTTCACTTGCGAACACCCCCAATGACCCCCCCCCGCTGTGCTAAAATGGTCAGGGGGCATTTGCAGAAGAGAATCCATAAATATCTCCCCACAGACCCTGCTTAGTATCTTGTTTCCCTTGCAATGTGTAGTTCAGGCCAGTCCTAGACAGTTCACTGGGTCTGAGCCCTGAAATAGGCTGTGAGATTATCAATGCAATCCACAAAGTATTGAGCTTGTTATGGAAAAGGAGCTATGGGAGGAAAAGGGTGAGGTGCAAGAGAAGTAGGTGCATGCAAGTGGCAACTATCCACTGAAAACCTTGGGCAAAATCCAATGTCAGTCAAGCAGGTCTCCCCTTCCTCTCCCGCACCCTCCTCAGATCTGCTCCAGAGAGTCTCCTAAAGCTCTGGAGCAGATTCTGGAGCAGATTCTGCAGGAGACAGTACAAAGGAAGCATGGTGTATGGGGAGATGAGGCTTGCCACTCAGCTGTAAAGAGGAAAACCAAAAGAAGTAAGGTCCATCTGTCTATTTCATCTTTACCCATCCTATGTATGTATCTCATCCTCTCTCAAAGGAAACTCAAAGGATACATAAGGTTATCCAATATTTTCCTCAAAGCAACCCCTTGAGGCTTGTTAGGCTGAGAGTTAGTGAGTTTCATTGCTTGTTGATGCAAATCCTTCCCTATCCACGACACCCCAGGGGAGTCTCTTCATATATACCCACCCAAAAGTGTTTTAGAATCTTCTCCTAAACTCAGAGGACAAGGGAATTAATCCACTGAAGTAAATAGATGAACCACTAAAATATACAGGAGTTGGAAATACGAGTGCTACAGATGGCCATAGCTGTCCTTTAAAACATTCATACTGTTTTGAGGTCAGCTTTTTTTGTCTTATAAAAATTTAAAGCAAAACACCGTCGATGCTTTTAAAACCGCATCCCAAGCTTTTAAAGATGAAAGATTTTGCTCGATTAGTCCTAATTATGGCAGCATCAATGAAGCTAGAATGTCGATGAGTGTAATAACTTGGTCCAAAAGTGACTGTAAATGCAAAAGGACAACACAACAGGATCTCATGCAAAAGCAGAAGGATCTGACCAGTATTTCTTCAAGTAGTGCAAGTCAAATCCACCTAACGGTCTGCTTGATTTCTAATCGCAAACCTATCATAAACAGCACAACAGATTGAAACCCAAGTCACTGGGATACCAGCTGACAGGTCCTCTAAAAAGGGGGCGGGGAGAGAAAAGAAACATAGCAACCTGCTGACAATGCACTTTGGACAGCCAAGCACACAACAAAGGCCTTTTGTTCCACATTAGCAAAGACACAGTGGTTGAACCAGTTGGCCTACTGCTTTAATGCAGGCCTGTATTGCGACAAAAAAGAATTGCTGTGACCTTAACAGAAAATTAGTAAATTGGTGTAGAATTACAGACTTCTAATAGGCCAGCCAAGCGGTAGTAGAACAGAAAATGTACTCTTTGCTGAGGGCGGTGGGTGGGAAGATTTTCTAGAGCATTGGGGAATCTTTCCAGAGCAATGTTCAAAATCTCTACCTGCTAGAAATCCTTTCCCACAACAACTGACCCTGCCTTCCAGCACAGAACCATTGCACTGTTGAAGTGAATTTTGTATCTAGAGGTTGCAAATTTATTGGGATAGATACTATAAATGAAAATAGCTGGACATACTTACAAGCTACTGAAAGAGCTAATTATATCTATCCAACAGAAAAGCTGAGGCAGTCCTCCATTTAACCATTCCATGAAGGCAAGTGAATGGAACTACAAAGAGCAACAGAACACTATTACAGTGGACCCTCCGGATACGAACTTAATTCATCCCAGGGGTCCGTACTTATCCCAAAAAGTCCATTTTCAGAGGTGCCACTTCTGCGCATGTGCGCAGTGAAACCCGGAAGTATAGAATTCCGGGTTTGCCGCGTTCGTAACTTGAAATTACATTACCCGAAGGTAACGTAACCTGAGGTACCACTGTACACCTTGCCAGTTCAATTTGCTTCTAGTCCGCAATATTCTTCACCACCCCGGTTTCTACTCATGAGATGGGTCCCTCTTACGAGTAAAAAGTAGGTTAAGTAATTTTTTTTGCAGGCTTGTAACTTTTGCAGGCCTAGTAACAAGGCTGTATTCAGTGTAAAAATACAGTGTAATAAACTGCTTAGTCCTGTATGCTCTTTTTTGTGGTTAATACTGCCACCCAATTAAAGAAATCTTAGTAATTCATAGAAGTTTAACAATGCTATCTTATGCATTTGTACACAGAAGGTAACTAGGACTTCCAGGCAAGCATGTATAGGATTGCAGCAGTCATATACAGGATTGCACTAACCACTTGCATAATTGCACATATTAATTAAGTAATAGTTCTGAAGGAGGGAGAAGCACTTTTCAAATTATCCTTCCGCATGCTTTAGTTTGCAGCCTTTGATCCACAGCGGGGCAGGTATGGATACAGCCCAGACAATAGCTGGTGAGCAAATTAGGAGAATACGAGAGGAGGAAAGACATGATGGAGAAATTAGAGGGCAAGCAACAGCACTGGGGCAGAAGTGGCTGAGCAGAGAAGGGGACAATGATGCGTATGCAGGAAGGAGCAGCTGGACCAACTTCTACAAAGTCATTCGCCATTCTCAGGAGAGGATATTTTTCATTCTGGCAGTTAAGAATGCTGTAGGGGCCAGGAGGCAAGCTTGTTAGTCGTGTCCAATTGACACATGGTCACCAACATACGGGGACAGGGCACGCTTATATATAGAATTCTATCAGTGATATTTTATCCACACAATCAGAACAAATTTCAGGAACCAAAAAGCTTTCTTGAAAAATGCGACTTCTGAACTGTGTGGCCCCAAAATGGCAGGCATTCCATTTTGGCAACTGTAACCCTGGTTTAAGGAAACCCTGGTTTGGCACCTATCTGAGTTTCTAACACTGACAGTAGCAGAAGGTAGAAGTGCATTGAGAATGCCTGCATTACATCCACTACATGAGATTGCTAGACCTCTTGCTGCATTAAAAAACACACACAAGTTGTTCTTCTTCTTTTCTTCTTCTCATGGAACAAATGATTGTGTTCACCACTGTTTAGGCTGGTGCTGAGAACAGTTTTGTTCTGGGAGCAAATTAACTCCTGCATTGTTGGAGTTGGGTGCATAGAATAAAGAGCTTGCCTGGGATAAGACAGTCAGCATGGATTGTTAATTATGAAGGGCTGCTGGTTGGGCAGTAGAGCTTGGGGAGAGGGAGTTTGTATTCTCTAAACTAGCTAGGGAGGCAAGCACAATGCTTCAATTTAAAGAGGGAGATGGTTAAGGGACTTACACTTTGTGGGAAGAGGGAAACAATACAGTCTTGACCCATAAGCTCTTTTCCTTAATTTTGGGGTTGGTGGGAAAGAGCAGATTTTAGTTGCTCAGTGGAGAAGGAAAGACACTCTGCATGTGCTCAGGGTGACTTTTGCTATATCCCCACTGGTTAGCAGAAATTGTGGTTGGCTATCAAGCCCAGATACAATTTGTTGATCCCAGGCAACAATGGTTGCCAAGGTCTCAGGGGAGCCCCAGCAACAAAAGGTTAACCTTAGGAACACCAGCTTCTAGGGAAAATAAAGGATGAGGAACAAACACAGTGAGACAGACAGAGGGAGCAGATTAATGAAAATCAAGAATTGCAATAAAGGCAAAGCAACACCTAGGCAAAGCTAAGGAGGAATGAATGAAAAACATATAAATGAGTGGCTTTAGAATGGGGATGTGATTTGGGAAGCAAACACTAGAGAGAAAGATGTGCCAGACACTCTGCACTTAGCAGCAGACAGGGGATCAAAACAATGGCCATCTTTAGAAACAGTTTTCACAGCGCCTTCCCACAAAGCCCCAAACAGGGAATTATCAAGTGGGGACATAATCAAACAGAGACTGGCATCCATAGCTTAGTGCTTACTACCTGATGTGTTTGCAGTGCCAACACCATTATGATCTCACTCCTTTTTGGCTATGCAGGTTGGATCCCCACCTCCTGGCAGACACTTACGTACACAGAATATACAGTGGGGAAACTTAATTTTTTACACTCGTTGCTACTGTTTCTGCAAAAAACAACCATATTTTTCCATGTATGACTATGCTTTTTGCTAAAAAAAAAATGCTAAAATTGGGTGTCGTCTCATACACTGATAGTGAACACAGAAGGGGGACGTGTGATTAATGGCAGCAGCAAGCAGGAGACTGGCAGCAGTGATTGGGTGGGTGACTGGCTGTGGCTGCAGCAATTGGGAAGGCAACTGGTGGCTGTGGTGAGGCGGGCAGGCAATTGGCGGCTGCGACAAGTGGGCTGCTGGTGGCGGGGAGCGGGCAGACAATTGGTGGCTGCGGTGAGGGCTGCAATCGGCAATGGCTGTGGCAAGCGATCGGCAGTGGCGGGCAGGCGGGTGAGCGATTGGCAGAAGTGGCTTTCTCCACTCCCCCCAAAAGCTCAAACACTTAATTTCTTAATTTTCGGTTAAAAAAATTAGGGGGCATCTTATACATGGAAAAATACGGTAATTTGGGAGTGGCAGGGGACTGGTGGAAGTTGCACAAGCTACTTTTGAGGCCACGGCGACCCAGGGGGCAGGTGCCAAAGAAAGATTGCAAATGGATCCAATGATTATATTGTAGGCGTACTTGAAGAAACTTGGAATAAGCCCCAGGTGGAACAGATAGTTCTTCAGATAATTTCTGCCAAAAGGTTGACTGCCCATGGAAAACCAGCATAATGTCTGCAGTTATAAGACTGGTTACTGAAAAGGTGGAATAACACAGGACTTTTAAAACTTACTTGCTCCATAGGATTGAGAGAGGAAAGGGGTCTTAGATCGAATAAGGTCTTTCATGAAGAACAGATTTGTTTAATGCTGGAAATTGCTACAACAGAAATAATGTATAATAAAATATGAACTTAAAAATATCAAGCCACACTTTGATCTATCATCTTAAAAGGGGAAGGGGAGGAAGCTGCCGTAAAACATCATCTTGCTACAACTTCCTTAAAATGTGCAACAGTAAACTAACGAAATTACACCCACCACTAGCTCAAAATGCTTTTCACGCAGAGCCTACAGGGCAGCCGCACAATCCCATGACCCACAAATAACCTTGGCATTAGCGTTTCTTCACACATGCCCTATTTCCTTAGGCATCTCTGAAACTTCAAAACAAGAGATGCCTTTTAAAACCTTCAGCTGCATTCAAATTTCCTTCTCCGTAATGATGCAAGTGCCAGGACGCACATTTGACACCATCACCATGTTTTTCAGCTACAACTTCAACCAACAAGTCAGCTGACCCTACAAAGCAGAAGAAGAGAGATAAGTTTTCCCAGAAGTATTGGCTTGTTTCAAGAACTGAATGGAAAAGGCCTGAGAATCACGTCACTACTGGGCGAGTGGGAACAAAAGAAATATGGATTCTTGTTAAAAGCTTCCTACCCCTCTTTTGGGACGCGGGTGGCGCTGTGGTCTAAACCACTGAGCCTAGGGCTTGCCAATTGAAAGGTATCACTGCGACAGGGTGAGCTCCCATTGCTCGGTCCCTGCTCCTGCCAATCTAGCAGTTCGAAAGCATGTCGAAGTGCAAGTAGATAAATAGGTATTGCTCCAGCGGGAAGGTAAATGGCGTTTCCGTGCGCTGCTCTGGTTTCGCCAGAAGCAGCTTAGTCATGCTGGCCACATGACCCGGAAAAACTGTCTGTGGACAAATGAAACTAAGGCTGCACCCTGTAAGAAAGCCCCATTAAATGCAATGTAATGGTTAGGAATGCACTGTAAATCAATTTCACTCAGTCTTCTCCATGTCCTTTAATCCCAGGTAACTTTAATCACAAAGTTATCAAAGCAACACCAGGCTGCTGTGCACAATTTAACCCAGGTGACACACGTGGTGAATCTAAATAGAGGGGTGCAAGGGGAGTTCCTGCACAAGTGGAGATGGAAAGATTAATGGGCATGTGGAGAGCTTTGAAGTCTGAAGATAATACTCACAGTTCTCATTACAGTATAACAACTATGTGACTTAGTCACCAAGAGCAAGAAATCACAGAAGACGACCTGTGTCATTTAGAGTCCCATTTTGAATTCTACACTTGGCCATACTAACAGCAACCTCAGTACATGGACCAAACTTGACATAGACAATGATCTCATAACTCAGCCTGTTGCTCAGTTTTCCAAAGCATGCATTCAAGGAGGATTATTATTCAGTTGCATATACAACAGTTTACAACTGTTCAATATATCTTCTCCCACTTTTATTTCTTTCTCTCCCAACCCCTCTCCATCACTTAAGTTTGGGCATGTAAATGTGATGCGCTAGGGATAGTGTGTGTCTCTCTCTGTCCCTGTTGGACTCTTACCTATTTGGAGAGAGGATACTTCCCTACATCCCTGGCAGGTAGGGGAATGAGAGCCTTCCTCCACACACCTTTCATGTCTTCAAAGGGGTGGGGAATGGGGGCACAAAACACACACACAGCATGTCCTTGAGATTGAGATGCAAGGTAAACCCTGACAGAACTGAAAATGGGGACTATCATGTCACTGAGAGGTGGGGAGGAAGGTGCTTCAGATTAGGGAAGGACACAGAATCAGAGTTGTAGAGTTGGAAGGGGCCACAAGGGATCATCTTGTTCAACCCCTTGCAATGCCCAATGTGAAGCTTGAACCCACGACCCTGAGATTAAGAGTCTCATGCTCTACCAACTACCAAATTGCATTGGAGTTAACAGGGGAGAAAAAGCCAGTATTATTGCCTCTCCCCCACTCAACAACAGATAGAAACTCTTTGCTATCATGCCTGGAGGGCAACAGGAGCCGCATTCTCACTAATGTTGCCTTTGGGGGGTGGGATCTGGGCTTGGGGTATGCTCACTACGGAAGCCAGGGGAGAAAGATGCACAGAAAGATACTTGCTAGCATCTTCATCCCTGAGTAACACGGCCTGGTAATTCTACTAATTTCTGTTGGGGGCTTCACTTCTTAGAAGCATTTGAGGTGGAAGGTTGGGGTGGCTAATGAGCATAACTGCACTCCACACTCCAAACTGAATTACTACAAAGCACTTTGTGATGCAGCCCTTGAAGGATACTCAGAAACTTCAAATGATCCAAAGCACAGCAGCCAAGATAGTGGCCAGTGTTCCACTTAGAACTCAAATAATGCTTGTTCCATTATAAGAATTTTATAACAATTATTTTTTAAAAATGTAGTAAATTAAGTGAAGAGCATTTTCTCCCTCCTTCCACCGCCACCATACTGGTTACATAATTTTTTGCACAGAAGTTGCTTTCTGTTCCAGCTATACTAATTTAAACTACAGCACAGATATATAATCAGTGGCTTAATGCCAGCTGTAATTACGCCCTGTTTGGGTTGATTTGCATGAATGGGGAGACTGTTGTACTCTAGTTGTAGCTGATAACCACTGTAGTTTATTATCCGTGTAATGACTACTTCAGCGGTTGTTCACGTAAAGGAGTGGTTCTCAAAGTTTTTTCTCTGGGCCACACTTTCAGAATAAAAAAATGCGCATGCCACAATTTTTTAATTGATACCCTGGAAAACACAACTAGGATTGTCCTCAGTATCGCTTCATGTTCTTGCTCTCATTTTGAAAAGGTATCTATCCATAATCTGCAAATAAAAAAAAATATGTGATGCTATCCTATTCCATACTATTTTGTACTACAATGAAATGTTTAAATGTTTCTTTGATTGTCCTTGAATCTTCCTGCCACACTTGATAGTCTCTCCTGCCACTCCCTTTGAGAACTACTGATGTAAAGATACCTTACAGGATTTAGCAATGGTGCGAGTGTTCTAACTACTGAGATCAGGGAGGTAAAATGTTTAGAACTTACACATAATACACGTTGGCTTTCTGATGCCACAGATTTCTGTCCAAAATTGTTCAAATGTGTCCAGCCTATTAGCTATCATTCAGGAATATTAAAGCTCCACCTTTGGGACTCTGCTCAGAGGAGGCAAAAAACATTGTGCCTGGATAATGCTAGGAGGCTTAATTCAGACACTACACCAAACTATGGTAAGGAAAGCTTAACTGCAGTTTAGTGTGATGCCTGAAACAGACAAACCATAGTTAACAGTCATTGCTCTGCCCTTGGAGGCCACTATCAATTGGACAGGTAAGCAGAGAGAAAATCAAAGCATGGAAGCAAGTGCAGGTTTGCCCACACATTTCTAAGCTATGTTTGAGTTCAAACAATGATTTGGTGCAGTATCTGACTTGAAGCAAAGTGTATACAGCCTACATACTAGGGGGAGCCAAATTACATGTGTCTATTCCACCATCAGACATCTACACATAAGGCTTAGCATTTATAGGGCCTAAACATAGCATGTGACACACACCGGGCAAAACTATATGAGCACTAGTCCTCAAGAATTAGTGAAACAACTGCTATGTTTAAGCTTGTCTAGAAGGACCCTATAAGCAATCTGTGCTCATGCAGATGTCTGGCAGTCCCAGAGGCAGAACAGAAATGGCATGCCCCATAAACAGAGACTCAAGCAAAAACTGATATGTTTGGCAGCAGAGTTTGTATTCCTTTTCATCTTTAAACTGTTTAACATGGCTGCTTTTGAGATATATCTTTGTTTACATTGGGGGATGCGACAATCACATAAAATTAAAAACAATAAAACACTCAGGCAAACATTTGTGAATATATTCACAAAGTTGTGTAAAGGTGTATATAGCAAAATTACAACAATTATTACCAATATGAAATGATGCATAACGATGTGTATTTGCTTAGATTGTGAGCATAAGTATTTTGCATCAATAACAATTAGCTTTTATGTGAAATTATGGGGGGGAGGGGGGAAATTAAAATATATACTTCATGCATGCCAGACTGTGGTACTGTTCTATAATTGTATGAAATGCCTCATTATTTGTGTAATCCATCATCATCATCATCATCATCATCATCATCATCACACCAGACTGCATAAAAATTGTCATGTTTCTTTTGGCCTCACTGCGTTTAATTTTTATGTCAGTTTTTCCAATAATGCTGTTTGTGAACTGCATTATATCATTGGTCCATAGTTAATAACTGTAATGATTTCCATGTTCTGACAATAGTTTTTCTTGCAGCAGTTACGGTAATATATGTGTTATCAGTTTTTGTTTCTTACTGGCAACGTATCATGACTATATAAGTTAAGCAGAGCCAGTCTTGGGGTCATGGGGACTGTCTGCCTTGTAATCAAATATATTTATGTAAATACATTAAAAAAGAACTGACCCTATTTTAAGTTGAAACAGAACATACATTACATGGTATCTTTTTCAATGCAATGTTCCTGCTCTAAGTGTGATGGATCAATGACACATTAAAATTCCATTTATAGAGAGTAAATGGATGGTGGTTCTATGGTTTTACACCTAACGTACCGGTATTTTCAAGCCACTTTTTGTTAGGCATTTTAAGCACCCACGCAGAGAGAGGCAACAGAAGAAGCAAATAGGAAAAAAGAGTGCTTTAATGATTAGCAATACACTTTGCTCCAAACCAAGGAAATTTATAGCAAACAAGACTCCCTTCTACAAAGCCACCTGCAGGCATTTAACCCCCCCCCCCAAAAAAAAAAGATTTCTACTTAAACAGCCCCAATTAAATAAGGCAGTGCAATGCTAAGAGAGCTAAAACCAAGGGAGTATTTGTTTATTTTCTTTCAAAAAGAGATGCATTCCCTGCTTTCATCCAGTGTTCAAGATGGCTTCTAACAAAGAAGCAGCAGCATATCTGAAGTGTTCCTGCATGCATTATGCAGCGTACAGTTTGGCTTCCTGGAAATCACAGCTAATTTTGTCTCAAGTTTCTACCCTTGGTGTTGTGAATGAATTGATCAATTTACACGAACAAAACACAGAGCATACAACACTCTAGAATCTGAAATGTGTAATAGTCACCCATAGACATCCACAGGGGAGTAAGGGGAGCATTTGCCACCCCAATTAATAGTAATATCCAAATCCCCAACTATACACACACACACACACACACACACACACACACACACAGAGTTTCTAGCTTCAAATAACAAAGTCTGCATTCACACGACAGCTTTTTTCCATTTTTGCAACTTTCCTCCTATTTCTACAGTATATATGAGCTTTCACATGATGTAAAAGCCACTTCCAGAAGTATTGTGGAACAGAGCACAAGTTTAACAGTCATTTCCATCAAGTCCCGCCCCCCCCCAAGCAAATAAACATGCACTATATTCCACTATAGTTCCAGAAACAGCTTTTACATCATTTGGAAGCCCACATATAATGCAGAACTTAGGGTTAGGGAAAAGTTATGAAAACAGAACAAATTGCTATGTGAATGCAGCCAAAATATACAGACCAGTTAGCATTATAAAATCATAAAATTGTAGAGTTGGAAGGGACCCCAAAGGTCCTCTAGTCCAACCCTCTCGCAATGGAGGAATAATAATAATAATAATAATAATAATAATAATAAATTTTATTTATACCCCACCCTCCCCAGCCAAGACCGGGCTCAGGGCGTCTAACAACCAATAATAAAAACAAGTTGATTGAAATACAACTTAAAAACATTAACTAGATCATGCAGGGCGGATGGCCATCCAACCTCTGCTTAAAAATCTCCAAGGAAGGAGAGTCTATCATGGTCTACACAGTGTCGTCTGCTTTAACAACTGGTTAATGCTAACTATGTATAGCTTTGAACAAATGAACTTGAACTGTATACAGTGGTACCTTGGTTCTCAAACTTCTACATGCAGACATTAAATGGAACACAGGACAACTAAAAACTGCATCATGTTACTGAGTCACATAAAAACCAAATCATGTTATTTGATATAATTCTCTCGCGTGTTTCTTCAGTCTGAACTGAAGAAAGAAAGAAACGTGAAATTATTGTGTCTTGATTTTGGTGGTTGTTTTTTTCTAAACACACATCTATCTGTTTCTTCAACATGCTGCAGATGATGGAGAAATCAGGTGAGTTGATTTGAGAGCTGCCCAAGTTTATAGTATATAGGAATTGTAGTACTAGATTGTCTTATACAGTATAGTTATTTGAAAGCATTTTAAAGGGGTAGTGGGCAAGCTTAAACAACATTTTAAAACCTTGCCTTTAAAAGCATTACACTGGTCATTTTAAGAGAAAATATTTCATGCCATGTTTTTAAATTTTCTTGATATTGCAAATTCCTTTCATTGGAAAAATGGAGGGAAAGTCCATGGTGTGTGACAATGAACCCAAGTTTTCGGGGTCCTCATATATTTATTCCCTTCAGCACTCAGGGAATGTGGAATGTGCTGCTTCATGGCTTATATTGCCTCTCTGCAAAGGCCCCAAATTCTGCATAATCACCAATGCAGCAAGAATAATAATAATAATATATCGAGCAAATTCAGACAAAACCCACATCATCTAATTTATTCCAAGTCAAGTGAGATTTATTTATATATGCTTTCCGTGCAATTACTGCATTCAAACTGGTACAATGGAATATTGTATGAGAAATCAAGTTTGTTACAAAAGTGAATACTCAAAACTATCAAATCACGGAACAATCTGAATAATCAAATTCTCAACAATTCATTATACTAAACCCACCATCAACATTACAGCAACAGAATTAAATAGTGATTCATTTTATCACCAGTAGAAAACAGCAGCAACAAAACATAGATTAAATTAAAAGGAGCAGAATCTGCAGCAAAATGTTATCGCGCAAGACGCTCCTGTTCAGAGTTCCAGCAAGCCAGTCACACCTTGTTTCAAAGTATTCCATTCCATTTCCACACACCCCTGCAACAAGATAGGCTCAGTTCTCAATAAACTGCCCCCCACCTCCCCTCATCCCTACAATAGTTGTTTGAAACTTCTGCAAAACTCTCCTCCCACAAAGCCTGGAGATACCTCCTTTCTGTGCATGGATGTTTCCATTGTGGCAACACAAAAACCCACACTTGGTGAAATAGTTTGCTATTACCATATTAACTCGAATGTAATGCACACCTTTTTTGGCCAAATTATGTCACAAAAATTAGACTGCACATTAGTTTTGATGATGCATTTACATTCACCAGCAAATATTTTTTGGGTTTCAAGGTTTTGAAAATTGAGGTGCACATTAGGTTCGATGACGCATGAGATTCACGAAATACGGTAGCACAGGAACAATTAAGGTATTAGAAACACATAGCTAAATCTTCAGCTTTATGGAGAATATGTTTCTTTAGAATCAGTGGCACTGTCACAGGAACAAGCATGGCGCCAACATCTTCATGGCTCTCTCAGAACACTACTTTCCCAGTTCCTGTTCCAAAAAAAACTTCCCCCATATACTGATGACATCTTTATCATCTGGACTCATAGACAGGGAGACCGCTGGGAGACCGCTGAGTTTACAGGGAGACCGCTGAGTTTACATCAAGAGATGTCAATACTATTACTTTCAGACTAATCTGAGGCAGTGGATTTCCAACGCATTGTGTGCTAATTGGCAGACCAATGCCACAATGTCTGTGTTATCAACCACTGTTTTGTGAATTGTCACTGCCTACAGTTTTTCACATTTCATTTCCCACTAACCTTGGTGTTTATTATTTTCTCCAGCTGTGTGTGTGCATGCACGCACCTGTAACTTAGGATAACACTTCATACCTCCAATGTAGTCCACAAAAACATGTTATGGTTCCCTGACTCTTTGCACCTTTAGCTAAAACCTGAACACCTTCAGTGTAGTCCAAGTGCAAAATTGGTTTTCCCCCTGACATATGAACACAAGACATTAACAGGTCCCAGAGCCAGTCAATAGTGCGTGGTCTTATAAATGCATTCTCTAATAATTTGATCTGCAAATATGCCCAATGGAACCCCTCACTGCGTTTCATTTGGGAGCATACTGAAATCCCCCCAAAAACATAACACACTACTGAAGAGAACCTTGCAAATCCCAGAAAAGGATGTTCTGACCCTGCCTAGGAGATTCATCCTTATACGCGCCAGCCAAGCAAAGTAGCACCCTTTTTCAGAAGGGGATTCCTTTGCTCCTCACAACATGTTACCAGGAGCCACTACTGCTACAACCAGAAATCTTCCTGGTATGGCGTCATCATTGATGGCTTTTAAAATAACTTTGAAAACATTTTTTATTCCTGGCTGTATTTAGCTAATTTGCTATGGGGGGAGTTAACCGCAGACTTTTAATTCTGTATTTGTATTTTATATTATTATTGTGTTGTGGTGTTATAAAATGTTCTCTTAAAACTGACTTGCAAGGAGAATGAGCCCTGAGAGGTGGGGGGTAGGAACACATTACATTTTTTTCTGGTACTTTTAAAGTTTTTTATCAGAAGTTTTACTAAGCTGTTAAAAAAAAGTTTAATTTGGGGGCGGTTTTAATCCTGTTATGGTTTCATCACTTTTTAACTATTATCTTTTATATGTTTTTAGCTTTCTGTATTTTATGTGTGTTAACTTGCGCAAGCCACCTTGAATCCTGGCCTGGGAAAAGGATATAAATGAATGAATGAATGAATGAATGAATGAATGAATGAATCTTTGAACCATTTCATTTCACCAACTATTGTTAAGATTAACCACAGTTTAGGGTTAATATGTAACACTAAAATGGAACTGGAAGCTTCTGATCTTACTGTAGCCACGTTCTAAGACAGGGGAGCAGAGTACATAAGCTTGAGACTTGTTGCTGCTCATAGAATCATAGAACTGTAGAGGTGGAAGATACCCCTGAGGGTCATCTAGTCTAACCCCCTGCACTGCAGGAATCAACAAAAGCATCCATGACAGATGGCCATTCAACCTCTGCTTCAAAACCTCATCTTCATGATACTATATGCAAACCAAGACATTCTCTTTTCCCACCATGGTTGTCAATGAGGAAGTAAATTATGCTGTATGAACTTGTGACAAAGCAGTGTGATAATACACCTTGCCCACTCCCTCAGTTTTCTTCTATATATTCAGCTGATGAATGCAGTAAAGTGACTGATCTATTTGCACCAGCAAGCCAATAGCAAGTGACACATGCAATCATCTCAAGGTTCGGTTACTTAAACTGGAAAAAACCAGACTAGCGCATTTCATATAATGATGATGATATCTGGGAGTCTAGAGGCAAGATTGTTAAAATGTATATACAGAACTCCTATCTCCAAATCTGTATCAAGAAACTGCTAACGCTAAGAACACAGATTCAGGTTTTGTCCTTCAAGATGTTAATTTTTTATTTGGTCATGCTTTAATAACTGCAATGCATCAGAGCTATGACTCAGAAAAAAACCACATCATCAAGACAGAGTGTGTGTGTTTTGAGCAAAAGTTTTGCTTTGTCATCCAATACACATTTCCGTTTGGTATTCCCAGCCAACCTACAAGGCTGTCAGACACAATGCCCTCAATTTAGTAACTTCACTATTATTTTTAACTCTGCCAAAGCAATTAAGTAAAGCTGCAATCCTATGTCTGCTACTAGAGAGGTTCATTGAGCAAAATGGGACTTGCAGCCTAATGTACATTATTCAGAAGTACAGTGGTACCTCGAGTTACAAACGCCTCAGGTTACAAATTCCGCTAACCTAGAAGAGTTACCTCGAGTTGAGAACTTCGCCCCAGGATGAGAACAGAAATCATGTGCTGGCAGCACAGCGGCAGCAAGAGGCCCTATTAGCGAAAGCACGCCTCTAGTTAAGAATAGTTTCAGGTTAAGAACGGACCTCCGGAACGAATTAAGTTCATAACTAGAGGTATGTTTTACCAATGAAGACATAAAAAAAATTGTGACAACTGAGATGAGTCATCCATAACTCAAGACTTATCAGGAGCGCCTAGTTGCCCAGCAACTCTTATTTAAGTCATAACAGTTGCTGGGCAACAAAACTGCATTTGCTTATCCTCGCCTTTACACCACACCTTCTCCTTGGAGCAGGGACCTGGCTTTTTTAGGTAGCTTAGCTAAAACTGGCTTCCAGCTCCTTAGTTGCAATTCTGTATTTGACTCAAAGGTGCAAAGTAAGTAACTGGGATTTGAATGGTAGCACAGCCAAAAATATTTGGCATCCCCTAATGTTGGCTTGGCTTACTAGGTAGCCACTACTTTGCGGTTGCCTGCGACAGGTGCAGAGGGAGCTCAGGAGTTAGATTGGGTCTTTGCTCAATTACAATGGAATTTGGAAAAGGTAAATAACTGAAATGAACAGCCTAAGAAGCTCCAGCTTCTTCTTAGCTCCTCTTCAATTTTCTACAACTCAGAAAGAAGAAGATTGTGCTGCCATTCCCCTTGCTAGCCAGGGGGCATTCACCCTTGCTGGATTTCTGTAGGACTGACCCTGGGCAACCTCAATATCATAGAATTGTAGAGTTGGGAGGGCCCCTGAGGATCATCTAGCCCAACCCGCTGCAATGTAGGAATATGCAGTTGTTCCGTATGGGGACTGAACCTGCAAACTTGGCGCTATCAGCACTATGCTCTAATCAGCTGAGCTACCCAGGCAGCTATAGCCATGTGTCACTAGCAGACTGGCCCCTACCACATGCCCTAGTGGAGCTACACAAATAATAAATGCAACATATATAATAAAAGTATTACTTGTGATAGAAAAACAGGCCATGTCCTGCCAAACTTCTCAAGTCTCCTTCTACTGTAGGGCCAGCTCTGGAGGACTGCAAGTGGCTTCCAGGCTAGCTAAGGGTCTAACCCCCCCCCTCAAAAAGCACCCCCATTCTCACTTCAAACAAAGCCCCAAAGGACACACAGAGAAAGAAGACTGCCCATGACATTTCTCGTTAAAATCAATGTGCCTCCCAAAATCCTAGATTTTGTGCCAACTACACACACATGCACATTTTCTTCTATGTACGCCATAATACTATCCAAATAACCATGATGATTTTATGCAGCTATCTTGACAGTGATACGGCAAATAGCAACCCTTCTCTGACCGCACGGCATTAAACGTTACAAACACAGAATACTCACAAAGGAGAGCAGAAGCCTTAACATTTTGGTTCCTGTCCACATATTCAAAGCACAGTAAACTGTTTATCACTTTAAACTCCAGCAAGAGCATTCAAAGAGATGATTGGCTGTCGCCAAACAAGCCTGTAATTTAATTGTGTTTGCCCTAAATTCCTTCATTAACTATACTCTAAATAAGGAGACGGCTGGCTGAGGGAAAGGGCCTTAGGCTAAGCCAAATGGAAACAAACATGACACAGTCAGAATATATGCATTTTCTTTATCCTATAGATATGCAGAAATGCTTTCCTTGGCTTTTTTATAAAAGTTATTTTTTAAAAATTTTTAATTGTATTTTGACAAAGTAATAATCCTAAATAAATAAGAATAAAAATGTGCACCCTACCACTGAGACCATTCCATTGTAACTATCCAACCTCCCAAAATTTCAACACCTCTTGCGGTGGTTTGACCCCTTTCCGTTTTAACAGTACAAATTCTACAAACACCCTCCATATCTCCTCAAAATCATTTATATCTAACATACAGAAAAAGACAAGTCACCTCTTCAGGAGTTGCAGTGACCCAGTCACAAAGCGAAGGTTTGTCCTCAGGGTGAGGGACTCAGGTAGGCCTGAACTCCAAATTAAAGGCAAGAAGACATTTGCAAGGAACCCCAAGGAACCATGGGGATCTGTAAAGGTGCCTAAATGTTCCCCTCAGAACAGATTTCCCTCAGCACCACCATAGGAAAACAACTCCCACAGTTATTTAGAAGAAAGTTGCATCAGTTAAAAGCATATGAAATGTTTACCCGAAAAAAATTCACCTCAGAATGAAGGAGCCTCCCCAAATCTAACACATGGCTCTGTCAGCACTAACGAAGATGACAGTTTAGAATAAAAACTGTCGGAGAGGTAGCCATATTAATCTGTGGCAGCAAAATCCACAATATTTAGGGAAGTTTTGAATGCCTGATGTTTTATTGTATTTTTAATGTTATGTTGGAAGCCACCCAGAGTGGTTTCCAACAAAACCAGATGGGTGGGGTATTAATAAATTATTATTATTATTATTATTATTATTATTATTATTCCCAATTCTCATTCTGACCCAGGCAGATGAAAACGGCAAAGATATACAGGCTCTATAATCCCAAATGCACAATTTAAAATCCTTTGGAGAAAGAAACCCAGCAGCGTGCGTCCTCAAGGATTGCTGGAACTGGAAATTAACTTGAGAGACATGTTACCACTTAGCTGCCCCATAGTGTCTACATCCTACTCAAGTCATCGCTAAAAGCACCTCAGGAATATTTATTTTGAGGCCACCACATTCACAAGGAGGTGTCCTTTGTGTGAAATAGTGTCTCCACTAGAGGGTGAATATGCCTTTGAGGTATTTGCACAACAGATACCACAGAAGGGAACCGGCTCCAGTTTACCTCGCCAACTTGTTTGAGAGAGGGTTAATGCCCATGTTTGCCATTTTTTGCTAGGTCTGATGCAGGGATGCCAGATCTAACATGGTAAGTTACGTAAGACATTTCTATAATAAAGAATGTTAGCCAAACAAGTCTAGGTCAAATATTACAGATAATAAAGCAAAGTTCCTCAAAATGTCAGAAGTGGTCCGGAAACTTTGCTCCAAGCACCCTCAACAGGGCTTCAAGATTCCTCCCTATATTCACTGCCCCCAAGATGAATCAAGAGAGTCTTAGGCAAGTCTCAACCTACCCTGCCTCACATGGTTGTTGTATTGTTCCACAATTCTTCCCATATTGGCTGTTTCTCATGGAAACTCAAATGTTGGCACAGGATCTGGGACTTTCTTTGGAGCTCATTTCACTACCCCTTGCGAATGGAGTGTACCCTAAGGAACTGGATGCAAGTTGCTTTGAGGGTCAAATCAGATATAATAGTGGCAGACACACTTGTTTATAAGTGCTCTGTTATATAGGCTGATTTTTCGAGCAGGTGACAGTCTGTGCCTTCAAGCACTTCCCAGTGTTAGAAACTCAGATATATAAGCTAGGCACCAAATGGTTCATTAAACCAGGGTTGCAGGTGTCAAAACAGAATGTCCAGTTGCCATTTGGGGGCCAGACGGCTCAAAAGTCTTCTTTTTCCACCACCATGTGGTGGACCTGTAAAATGGTAACGGAGTATTGGGAAATAATTCATAACGAATTGAAAAGAAATGTTTAAAAGTACTTCCCCCCCCCCCCAAAAAAAAACCCAGAGTCCTTTTTACTGGGGATAATTCAGATGGAAATTTCCAGGTGTCAAAAAATACTATTTATGTATGCCACTACGTCTGTGTTTTGTTAGCCCTAAAATGGAAAACGAGTGAGGTCCCAACTAAAGAAAAATGGCAACTTAAATTGATAGAATATGTGCAGCTTGGGGACCTAACATATAGAATAAGAGAAAAAGAAGAGCATACGTTCAAAGAAAATTGGAAAATGTTTATTGAATATATGGGGGAAATTGTGTACATTTGAAAACATTGGCAGCATTAAGAAAATTCAACAGTGTACACAAGTTGTGAGGGATGTATTAATGGAATACTGAATGGTTTAGTTTATGTAAAATATGCAGGGATTTATGATATGCAAATTGAACCATGGAAAGAGAAGGGAAGTCACACACATTTTATGGTTGTTTAATGAATACCTATTTTAACTTGTAAAATAGAAAACTTAATAAAAATTATAGACAAAAAAATCATATTTTTCAATACAACTTTTGGGTTCCTGAAATTTGTTCTGATTGTGCAGATAAAATATCACTGATAGAATTCTACAGGATGTGTTGCTAGTGTGTGAAAACAAGCCAGATCCAAGGATCCCCAGGCATGCACCTCCAGATGGTGGAGACGTCAGGCACCCATCCCTGCATGCAAGGATCTTCACTTGGTTGCAAGTGGCCGATAGCCAGGTGCAAAATGCACCTGGCAAATTTCAAACGCTGTTCTTGCCCCTCAATCAATCTCCGATACTGGAAATGGGTACGGCGGGGGGGGAGGGGAGCCTGAAGTGAAGGAGAGAATCCTACACCCCCAATCTGCATCAGACCACTGTCTCTACAGTAGCCCACTAAACTATGCCTTTGTGTGAGACAATCTGCAGATAAGCTTCTTGGCACAGGTGTATTTGCAGAAGGTTCCTGCATTGAGGAAATGTGGACAACTTTCAAACTCATAATTAAAACGAAACTTCTCTTAGCTCCTCTCACTTCCCAAGCAAGAATAGTTAAAGCATACAGGAAGGCTCTGTTGCCTTTCTACCAATGGATGAAGTCAAGTCCTGTTGTATTCCACCAGACCACTCCAGTTCAGTCATCCACCAACAGAAATAATTTCAACACTGCAATTGGCCCTGAAGATTTTAGTGGCTCATCCACATTGGATGTAACAGCACTGCTGACGGAGGGCAAAATTTCAGTTTTCCACTTACCAATACATTCACTGCCTTCCAGGCACAATAATGGTTAAAGGCATTAATTAAACAAATATGCAGCTTCTCCAAAAATGTAATATCAGGAAGCAATATCTGCTTCAACATTTGTACTTGCTCAACAAGTAGAGGCACCTTGTTGCAGAAAAGAAGCAAGGCTCATGAACATAATAGTGAGGAGGAAAAAAGCAGATTAGGAACAATAACAACCCCTAAATCAGAGTATAGATAAAACTACCATCAGATCTCAGTCAATCTTCTGCCTGCCATCACTGTAGGGATCCTTTGGATCTGGACACAGTGACATATTGTGTGGTTTTAGTGGAAGGGGTCCATCTCCACAAAACCCTTTAGCCAAGTTCTGTGGCAGGTGCAAAGCACTCAGGGAAGGGAACAAAATTTGCCCCTGTGCTGAGTTTCTGTGGAAGGCAGAAGAAGTGCCTTGTTGCTGCTGGCACCTTCTGCAAAGCCCAATGGATGAGAGACCAGTAGCCTTTCCTCCCCTCAAGCTCCCTATTTATTTTTTTCCTGCCTCAACACTGCACTGGGCTTCTTCAGGAAGCACTGGCAGCACCTGTTATAAATCTATCGGCCTACATGGTCATCAGTATATATTTAAAAACTTGATACAATCATGTTGAAAACTGCATGCCTACATTTCACACATGCACACCAAATAGCAGTAGAGTCGAAAACCATTTAGGCGACGTGTGTTAAATCTACCCCTCCTAGCCTTCTCCAGCCTGGTGCTCTCTAGATGTTTTGAACCACAACTCTCATCAGTCACATCCAGCAGTGCTAATATGTGACATCCTTTTCCACTGCACAGACGTTTGACGCCCTCTATTAATAACAACAACAGATTTTAAACGGAGCTTTTTGCATCTGTTGTGTTTTCCTCTATTGCTCTCGGGTGCATTTTTCTCCTCTGGTTTGCATTATTTGCAATTGGCGCTACTGCTTTAACTTCGTATGTGTCACACTGCCTGGAGAGGGGCGATCTGCCAGTAATGCTACTTACTTCTACTGCTGCCACCAATACTTTACAGCCTGAAGTGTGCTACCATGCATTTCCTCCTGGCTCCCTGAATCAATGCAAGCAGGCAAAGCACTCCCTTGGTCCCTGTATCCCAGGCTTCCCCCCACCACCACCATGCTTCCCCCCACGAGTGATGCAAAGCCCCACTCACCAGCCGCCTCGCCAGGCTGCGCGCCCGCCACGCCGTTATTCAGGTACAGGATGGAAAGCAGGTGAGGCTGCGTCTTCTCCAAGGCCACGCGCAGGTCCTGGAAGTGGTCGCGGTCCTTGGCCAGGAGCAGCTTGATGAGCACGTCGGCCTTGCAGGCGCTTGCCGAGGCTCCCTCCTTCCCTCCATCATCGCTTCCTCCTCCCGTTACCATCCCGGCTTCCTGCAGCTCCCGCAAGTCGTTGGGGCTCAAGGTCCCCGCAGCATCCAGCAGCTCGATCACCTTGTCCACCTCCGTCATGGCCTGGGCCAGACTCTGGTGACATTGGGCCAGCAGTTCCTTGTGCTTCGGCTCCATGGCAGCCGGGAGGCAGGCGCTGCAGCCCCGCCGAAAGTAACTCGCCAAACTCCTCGCCTCCCGGGAGGAAAAGCCGCGCGCCCGGTGCGCGCGCCGGAGGCACAGTGACAAAGAGAAGATGCTTGGCTACGGTGCGTTGCGCCTTTGCCTTTCCTTGCCTTTCCTTTCCCTTCCTTCCTTCCTTCCTTCCTTCCTCCCCGCACAACAGGCCCCGCCCACCCCCTGCAATCAAAGGGAGCTGAACAACTTTTCTATTTCTTCCCCTGCTCTCCTCCCTCCCTCCAGACAAAGATCCAACGACCCCTCTTCCTTTTCCCACCGCAAAAGCAAGCGCAAAAGAGCGGCTACATTCCGCCTCCAGCCCCCCTTCAAAGTCGCCACTCCGGGGGACAAGATTTCAAGAGAAAAGGGGGGAAAGAGTGAGAGAGAAAAAGACTTATTTTTGCACACACTCAGGGCAAAGTTATGCAGAAGGGAAAACAACTGTTGCTCTTTCGCTGCCTCCTCGATCAAGCCCACCCACCCCTCGCTTCCCTCTCAAACCCCAAACTCCAAATCAAACAGGTAGCTCTTAAAAAATACCTTTCCTGCACCGGGTCATCACGCGCTGAAGACGGCGGAGGCTGGCGTGGTTCCTGCGTTCCCTAACAGTTCGGCACCTCCTGCCACCCACCAACTCCCCCCTACGAGAGAAAAGGGGGGGGGACCCTCTCCTTTTATTTCCCCTCCCCCTCTTCTGTTGTCTTCCCTGCCAAAGCTTGGAGAGTTCAGCTGCAAGCTCCGAATTGGCTCCGCTTTGGGCAAAGGGCTCCCCGCTTCATCTCGGCCCTAAAAAAAATGAGCCAACTTCTCTCCCACCCAGAGTTGTTGGGGTGTTTTCTTGCAGGGCAGAGGCCCCGTTTATACAAAAGAGGGGGGATGGCGGTGGAAAAGCGAGGGGGGGGGGCGAGGCTTCAATTCCTCCCAGGGCCTCCGCTCAGGAGCCCCGGCAGCCGCACGCAGCCATATTTGCTGCACCGGGCTTCTGCCGCTCCTGCAGTTTTTCCTGGGTGCAGGAAATGCATTTCCCTGCGTTGCCTGCGGCCGCCTTCCTCTCGGCTCCGGGAGAGAAGAAAGCGGGCGCCCGCCCCGCCCCCAGCAATGGAGAAGCGGGGGGGGGGGAGGAAGGAAGGGAGAAAAAGTGAGGAGGGAAAAGGGGTGCAAAAGCTGGAGGCAACAAGCACCTAGCAGGAGGAGGAGGAGGAAGGGATGAGGGCGATGGCTACTCGTGCTGCTGCCGCCGTTGTTTGCTCCATGCTTTGGATCCTTTCTGTTGCTGCTGCTGCGCCTTTGCTCGGCTAAGTTTCGCCTTTCCAGCTCCCCGCCGCAGCTTCCTCCGCCATAGCTCGCCCTGGCCGTCAATCAAAAGAGCCTTTGCTTTGGCAAATGTGTGAGGCGAGGCAAACGGGAGGAGGAGCTCCCTCTTTCTCCAAGCCGCTCCCTGGCTCTGTTCAAGAGTTGCAAGGGAAAGGGCGGGGGTGGGGTGGTAGAAGCCCGTCCTACTCTTAATTACCGTCCTCCAACTGCACCTTTTAAATAGGTACAGGCAGCGCTGCCAAAAAGAAAAAGCTCTTTGGGATGGAAGTTATCATTTAACAAATGCTGCTTTGGTGCACCTTTGCTGTCTCCCCATGTGGACAGTCTTGCACCCAACACCCTTTCATCTTACCCATATCGACTACCTTGTAGTGAAGCTTTGTTCTTTGTGCTTCACCTGTCAGCAGCCAAGCAAGCTGCAGCATGATGACACACTTGCATGTTTATTCTATAGTAAGATAGCAGGCATCACCTTTTTTAGCTCTGGCTGGTTTGCCAGCTGCAGCTCCTTTGGGAATAGATAGAGATGACTTTGCCACTGTACACCATGCTCCGGTAACTTCCAGGCTGGGTTATTGCAATGCACTCTACGTGCGCCCTTGAAGAGGACTCTTAAGCTTCAATTGGACCAACATGCAGAAGCCAGGTTTCTGGTTGAGGTTCCATTTAGATCTCAGATAAAACCTGTGTTTTAAAACAGCTGCACTGGTTGGCAGTTTGTTTCAGGGCCCAATTCAAGGTGCTCGTGCTAGTATTTAAAGCTGTAATTGACTTAGGCCCCAAATATCTGAAAAACTGCCTCCTTCCCTATGGACCCTCTCAGGTGCTAAGATTGATAGAAGCATCCTCTTGTTGGTTCTTCTGTCCTCAGAGACTCAGGGGATGGGTTTGGTCCAGGAAAGCACATTGTCTGTGGCATTCCTAAATTGTGGAACTCCTTACCTTCTGAAGTGGCACCTTCAAAATACATCTTCTGGAAAAGATGCACCTTTTTAGCCTGGCTTTTGACACTTGAGCTATATATTTTTAGGACTCACCTTATTTTTGTGATTGTAAGTTGCTTTAAAGTGTTTTTTAATAGTGTTCTAATGTTGTGACCTGTCCTGGGACCTTAGAGTGAAGGGTGGGCTAATATTCATCATCATCATCATCTGCTCAATTTGGAGTCAAACCATGCCTTTATCCACATGTTTGCCCTCCAGCCTATCATCTGTGCCCCCTCCTGTTAAAATTAAGGGGGTTTCAGGCGTACAACACCTGTATGGAGACTGAGATGGGAGGATGGCAATGGATAGGAAAAACTAGCATCCCTGATTCAAGAGATTTAAAAAGCAAGGGGAGAATCTCTGGGTTGCAAACTTTCCCATGAACTGCTCCTAGAGCAACTAACCTCAACTGGTTACAACTTGAGGTAAGCGGATATAGTCACAGAGAAGGAAATCCTGGGGAAACACAGCCAGATGGGCGGGGTATAAATAAATTATTATTATTAGTCTCATCATCATCATCATCCAAGCACTTCTGTGTCACTGTGGGAAGCCCAGGGCAACCAGGGTAGATACCTTATAAAGGTGAATGTAAAGGGATCCCTGACCATTAGGTCCAGTCGTGGCCGACTCTGGGGTTGCGGCGCTCATCTCACTCTATAGGCCGCAGGAGCCAGCGTACAGCTTCCGGGTCATGTGGCCAGCATGACTAAGCCACTTCTGGCGAAACCAGAGCAGCACACGGAAACACCATTTACCTTCCCACCGGAGCAGTACCTATTTATCTACTTGCACTTTGATGTGCTTTTGAACTGCTAGGTTGACAGGAGAAGGGACTGAGCAACGGGAGCTCACCCCGTCACGGGGATTCAAACCGCCGACCTTCTAATCAGCAAGTCCTAGGCTCTGTGGTTTAACCCACAGTGCCACTCGCATCCCTACCACAGGGCTCTAAATCTCTTAGTTCCAGGCATGGAAAGGCTGAGCATGGGACCAGAGGTCTTAAGTAGTCATACACATGCCTGACCACCAAATTGCATCTGCATTCCCACAAGTGACATTTGAATGACTTCTTCTGCCACATATTACACAGTCTTATCCTGTTCCAACTTGCATGAGCTGACAGATTGACTGAAGTCTGACTGGAAGCAGTTCCCTTTTTAAGCTCATCTTGTGGAAAATAACTTTGTCGAAATGAAGGAGTCTTTTAAAAATCACAACAGATGCACAGATAGCAGCAGAGAATTACACTGTATGGTGCATGTGCACACCAGCCTCCCTCAAGTCACTCTGCTCACAGTATTTCCTGTCCCCTTTTTGTTCTTCTCATCACCTACACTGGGGTGGACAGAAGGTAGACCAGGATTTATTGGTAGATTTCTAGGCAATTTGCCATAGATCGGCAAGGATATCTGATTCTAACTGCTTAACAATAGCAATCGAAAAACCACTGTTCCCACCTAAGTCCCCATCTGCCCTATGAATTTAAAGCAATATCATACCACTTTAAATAGGCATGGCTCCTCCCAAAGAATCATGGGGACTGTAGTTTGTTAAGAGTGGAATAAGGGTTACCTAACAACTCTCAACACTCCTAACAACTAGTTCTCAGGATTCTTTGGGGGAAGTGCTATTTATAGTGGCATGGTACTGCTTTAAATGCATAGTGCAGATGGGGCCTAAATTAGGCTGGTGAAATGAAGAAAGCTAATTGGGAGTAGACTTTTGCATGGAAAGGACTCTGAGCTCAGTTAAGATCTGGTACTGACAACAAGTTCCTGGACTCCGTATGTGCTCAGAGATAGCCTGTTCTTTCATTGTAGTTGCCTTGGTCTGGATGGTAGATCCTGAGCAGGGATAGTCAACATAGTGCCATCCAGATATTGTTGACTACAGCTCCCATCATCCATGGCAATTGGTCTTGCTAGCTGGAACTGATGGCAGCTGTAGTCCAAACCTTCAGGCATTGCAGGGGGTTGGACGAGATGATCATCAGGGCCCCTTCCAACTCTACAGTTCTATGACAACATGTTGGCTATCCCTGATCTTGGATCCGGTTTGGGTTTTTACAAGAACTCCAAGAAGCCAGAGACCTGCCAACCTCCGCCTTAGATTGCCTGCCAGCTTCTGTCCCACTTCCCATTTTCCACTCCAACCTAATGGCTGTTCTAACCAGGAGAAGGCTGCAAAAAACTATCGCTGTGATGGGTTTTCCAGCCTTCATCTGTAACATTGAAAATATAGGACATTATAGGCAATTGGCAGCTCAAGCTGGTCCCCCAGCAGTGTCCCAAGGACCTCTCCTATTATTTGTGATGTGCTGATGAACAAACATAAAAAGAATCTGGTCTCACTGCAACTTTCTTGCCCAAGTTGTTTCTTCTGAAGTGAACCCTCAACATTTGTCTTTGAATTTTGCTTTAAGTGATGTTTCGGTGGCAGCTTGTAGAAATACATCTATATAGCACACAAAGCATTATCATCACAATTGTCTTATAACACAGTAACCATTGGAAATAAGCCAGTATTATTATCCCCACATTTTGGGTGGGCAGCTGAGACAGAATATATATACAGTGGTACCTCGGGTTACATATGCTTCAGGTTACAGACTCCACTAACCCAGAAATAGTACCTCGGGTTAAGAACTTTGCTTCAGGATGAGAACAGAAATGCTCTGGCAGTGCAGGGGCAGCAGGAGACCCCATTAGCTAAAGTGGTGCTTCAGGTTAATAACAGTTTCAGGTTAAGAACAGACCTCTGGAACGAATTAAGTACTTAACCTGAGGTACCACTGTATATGCCTTCCCTAAGACCACCTAATAAGTTTATGGCTGTAAGATTTCAACCATTGACCTGGACCACAGATCATTCTCTTAGCTACAATGTTACACCAGCACTTGTCCTTTTTTTACTGTTTGCAAAGGACTGCAGAGATGCTAAAGGTACTAAATGGAGAGCAGTTGGGATTAATATGATTTTTTAAAACCCTAAGTATGTGGTAGGTGATCACGTAGCATACCTGAATCATTGCCATTTTGTATTCCCATAGAGAAGTTGGTTAAACAGTTTTTAAAGGTGGAATCTCGTCTTCTCGCCCACTTTTTCATTTCAGTATATGTTTACTAATTGGGTAATCATTGCAATTGCAGAGTGGGATGGTAGTTATTACTGGTTTAGGACTTGGGAGACATTATTGTTTCGTTCTGTTTTTCTTTTTGTTTTCATTCTGTATTTTGTGTTTGCTTTTACCTTGTATTTTTATGCTGTGAACCACCCTGAAATTTTCGGATGAAGGGTGGTATACAATTTTTAAAGAGACAGACAGATTTATGATGATTTACAGAATGAAATGGTATATATGGTGGAGATGGGAAAGCTTTTTGGGTGTTAATGTCAAATGCTCAGAAAACCATTCCAGAGTTGTTTTTCTTTTGTTTTGTTTTAAAAAGTTTTACTTGAACACTCAAAAAGCCCAATTAATTTTTGGGCGAACCAGATCGCGTCCACCCATCCCCTGATGTCAGGGAGGACACTAGGCTACAACCTGACGCCTAGCTTTGCATGTGGAGGAAATATTTTTGTACAAAGTAGTAAATATTCAATCCTGTGACACCCCTCCTCCATGGTCTGAAGTGGTACAGTCCAACCCTAGACATAGGCTTGCCCCCTCAGTAAGAAAGGGGCCATGGCATGAGATTTAGAACACATTTATAGTTGCCATGGAAATATAGCCTGGTGGGCAAGTTCTCCATCCCTCACCTGCTATGAAGTATTGTGCAGAACCAGTCATCGTCCCATGGTGGGTCACCAATGGTCACCAAGAATATGGACCTTCTTCTTCGGCGATTACTCATAGCCGAGTAAGATTGTCTTCCATAAACACGGTTTTAACAGTGAGTCCGTAAGTGACTGTGGAGGCCATTTCTGGATCCACATGTCCTTCCACAGTGGGGACATTGGTTTCTGGGCTGGAGTTGACCACGGTGTGGTTTTGCCAAGTGTGCCTTCCTCTTAGCAAGTTTCTCCCTTGCATCTTGAGTTCAAGTGTCTTCAAAGCCCATGACACCTTTGGTAAAGGCTGTTCTCCAGCTGGAGCGCTCACAGGCCAGTGTTTCCCAGTTGTCAGTGTTTATACTACATTTTTTAAGATTTGCCTTGAGACAGTATTTAAACCTCTTTTGTTGACCACCAGCATTACGCTTTCCATTTTTAAGTTCGGAATAGAGTAATTGCTTTGGAAGACGATCATCAGGCATCCGCACAACATGGCCAGTCCAACAAAGTTGATGTTGAAGAATCAGTGCTTCAACACTGGTGATCTTTGCTTCTTCCAGTACACTGATATTAGTTCGCCTGTCTTCCCAAGTGATGTGTAAAATTTCATTATACAGAGTGGTGGTGGTGGGGCGCTGTTGACAACTACTTTTTAATAGTGGCCAAAGAGATCCCATTTCAAGGAAATACATCTTCATCAACGGAAAAAGTTCAGGAGATGCTTTCTGTTGCTTTCAAACTTCAGCTAAGCCATTGTCAAGGAAATAACTCCTGATCACGCCCCCCCTCACCCCGACAAGAGAAAGTGCCTTGAAACACATTGGACACACTGAGCATTTATGAATAAATTACATAAGCTAATGCAATAAGTGGAATTCCTTTGTAAACTATTATGCATATATATGATGAAGTAACATTTTTACTTAAAAACCCCACTCCCCCATATCGTTGCTGTTCGCATCCGTCTCGGGAGACAATGGAAGAGTGCGCCTTCAGGGGTAAAGTTGGATAGTTACAGTGCTTCTATGTTTTAATGTATTATATATTTTTTTCTATTTTATTTATGATTTTCAGTTTTATACATTTCAATAAATTTGCAATCATTTTAACTTTTCAAAACTTGACTTCCTTCCCCCTTTTCTGTGGTTCCTTAATTTTTAATTTGCTCATTTATTCATCTACTTTAAATATATACTCTTATAAAACTGCAGGTTATTACTATAATCCTGCCAATGTTCTTATCTGTTTACAGTTTGTAAATTTTCAGTAAACCGTTTCCATTCTTTTATAAAAAGTTTGTTATATTGATTTCTTATTTCTCTGGTAAGTTTCGCGATTTCTGCATATTCCATTAAGTTTTTGTATCCATTCTTCCTTTGTTGGGACTTCTTCTTCTTTCCATTTTTGGGCAAGTAACATTCTTGCTGCTGTAGTCGCATACATGAATAAATTTCTATAGTTTGGGTAGTTCTGTCCCTATAATTCCCAAAAGGCTCCTCACTGTATATGTTTGCCTCCAATCCATGAGGGGGAATTGATATCTTCAGAGAACTGTCCTTTTCTGCATCTATTGCTCTATAAAGACATTTTCTTAATTGCTATGTAAAATAAATAAGCACATATTCCACAAATTCAGGGCAACTGATATGCAAAGAGGTTTGGGGTTTGGGTGCAATGCATCTTTCCTCCAAAGGCGTTCATATCAGGAAACCCAGCATGATTAAATATGATAATCATCTATAAAGGCGAGAAAATAATTCAAAAATGTGCATCCATAAGATTACAAGAACTTTTGGCAGGCAACACATGGAATGCCTTTGGGTCCATATATTAATTTGAAGCAAGGCCCAGTCTTTAAACATCATGCTAATGCATTCATGATTATCTACAAGCAGTTGTGCCTGAAGTATAAATTATCGCTGCTCATCCAAAAGGAACACCTCTCCGAAGTTCTTTTTAAAACCTATCAATATGGCGCTTATTCATTACGCTGTCCTGTCCCAAAGGCTTGGAGCCAGTTCTATCATGTTCAAAACCACATTATATAAAGCAAATATATAACAAGAAACAAGACACCTGCAACATTTAGCCGAACAGCCCCCCAATACAGTATCAGCTAAATGTGGTTGCTAAGCAGCCACTACTCTATTGCCCAAACGTTAGAGTCGTGCTCTGGCAATAAACCTAAGTGCTGGGATGGCAAATATTTATCTCTATTGACCCCCATCCCTCACCTGATACATACCCACGACCTCATCTGGGCCTTGCCCCCAACATCCAGGCCATGAATGACACAATATACCTACCCATCTTTTCAGAGGGTTGTAGTATGGCCGTATTTCTCACTTTACAGACTAAAGTCCTCTCCCTGAAAGGCTGTTCAATTGAAGTCTCTTTTAGATAGACATAAGGAAGCATAAACAGGGGTTGCCCCTCAAGTTAGTACCTGGACAGCAGACATGCATAATACCTGTCTCTATCTAAATTACAATCATTCTGAGTTTGCATGCAATTAGATACATAAAGGTAAAGGGACCCCTCACCGTTAGGTCCAGTCGCGAACGACTCAGATTGCGGTGCTCATCTCGTTTTACTGGCCGAGGGAGCCAGCGTACAGCTTCCAGGTCATGTGGCCAGCATGACTAAGCCGCTTCTGGCGAAACCAGAGCAGCGCATGGAAACGCTGTTTACCTTCCCACCGCAGGGGTACCTATTTATCTACTTGCACTTTGACAGGCTTTCGAACTGCTAGGTTGGCAGGAGCAGGGACCGAGCAACGGGAGCTCACCCCGCGCGGGGATTCGAACTGCCGACCTTCTGATTGGCAGGCCCTAGGCTCTCTGGTTTAGACCACAGTGCCACCCACGTCCCCTAATTAGGTATATAAGCATATGAATTTTGATATTTTTACTTTGTCCCCCTTTTGGTGACAAAGTCCGTCTTTTTTTTTGCTGATGCATAAACAGCTACCCTATAGTACTGTCAGCACAGCATCCTGGATACTATGGTAAGCGTGGGGCGAACGTAGCAACACGCTATTGAGGCAAACGTGCGGGTCTCTTTCTATCTCGTCACCCCGAGTGTAAGCTCGCTTCCCAGCACAGTCGGTCGTTTACAGCCGGAAATCACTCAAGTCAATAGTCATAGCTGTGATGGCAATCAAATTCCAGCTTGCAATACACAAAAGGACTCCCGCCCTCCTTTAGTGGCGAAATTGCCCCGGAGGGAAAGAGTTCAGCATGAACCTGCATGGCTGAATTAAAGTCAGCCAGTGGCACAATGTGGTTAATGTAGCTCCGCTCTGGGGAAGTGTTGTCTCTACCAGTGACATCCAATCTGAGGCCAGAGGGCAGAAAAGTTCTCTGTAAAGAATAAGGATGGGGAGGGGAGGACACTAAATATAACAGGAAATTGTAGGGTATGAGATGGCAATGCAAAGATTTAGATAGAAGTATCGTGTCAAGGCTAGATTATACAAGCAGCAGTATGGGAGGGAAGACCAGAAAAGATCACTTAGAGAATGATACTGTGGACCCAAAGCTTTTTGCCCCAGTGTTTCCAGAAAACAAGGAAATGTGCTGAAGTTGTAGACATTGCTGCCATAGAGCTTACACACACCAGAAATATCTTATTTAAGCCCAACAGACCAGTTAGTTAAGACAGCATCTTTGCAAAGCCTCTGTACATTTACAAAGCAGCAAAATCGTTTTGCTGAATTACAGAACACTGAGTTAAATTGGTGTTTGAAATGTGTAGAAACCACTCCACCCCCAAAGGAGTTTGTCAGAGCTTTGGGTTTTCAAGAAATTAACATCCCTTTTGACCAACTTCTATAATCTGTTTTGTGTTTGACTTGCTTTTAGTTGTTTTTATTTTTTTAGAGTTTGCAGAAAACTTATTAACTTTACTTGAAGTTTCATTTGTGTTGTCATTTCCCAAGGGCCCAATTCCCATAACAAATCGTCTGTGCAGGAAGGATCTTCTGAAGACTGCATATGCTCTGTTTGCGTGACAGCAGCTTAAAATCTAGCAGGTGGAGGGGTCTGGCTCAACAATCTCTTTTTAAACCCCAAACCAGCTGACAGCAGCACTGAATGGAAATGTAGAGACAAGCTAGATGACGATTCATTTCCAATCAACGTATTAAATTTAATGACAATAATTATTGGCACATACTATTATGAATTGGGAGCCACCATCTCTACAAACAATGATCATTCTCTGCACTATATTGTGTGTGTGTGCGCAAGCAGAGTATGGTCAGCTGATTCATGCAGGGCCGGAAGAAAAGATCCTTTGATTGGCTCATACATGATAGAAGCACATCACATGATGAATCGACACAAAATTGTGGGGAACAGCTCATGGGAAACATTGTAAATAAGGCAAATGGAGGTTGTGGCTGGGGGTGTCACATCTGTTACTGAGACAAGGAAGTCATTACTTAAAGTCGCCACAATCATATAATGTTCATGTGTGGATCAGCCCTTAGATTACTGGAAAGGATTCATCTTTCTGCATGATCTAGCGAGTTACATAAATGCAACAAAATGGTCTCAGGGTACCCTAGGTATGCATGAATGTTCAAATAGTTATGCTTTGTTAAGAATATTTACAGCAGTTTTAGGTAGAGAATTCCATCAGTAAATGACCCTGAACGCACACCTTGAAAAATTATCTTTATTCACATCTACAGTACAGTATAAGAAAGCAACATTTTCCCATGCTACATGAAACTGTTCACATTTTGGAAGGGAACTTCCTTTTGGAAGCTTCTGGATTCTGAGTACCAACTTGTCTTGTATAACATTATTCACAAAACTGGGGATAGTGATCTGACATTCAGACCCGCTACTGGCTCAAAGAAGAGTTTGCAAACTGCCATACAAAGCACAAACTGCAATCACACAGTGGTCTTTGTTGCCCCATAGCCTCCCAAATACAGAGTAGTTTGTAGTGAATTTAGGGGGGGGGGGAATCATCTCGTTAGTACTCCAGCTTCATACCTTTTAGTCCATGGTGCTATTAACAGCTCAGCTCAGTTTTTATATGAGTTGCTACACTCAATTCCCTCTAGTGGTAGGAGAGATTTGGTAGTTCACGTTTAGATCTGGATCATCTTCTGGACTGGCTTCTACTCCAGTCTGCCTTTATCTGGAAGGCTCTGAAGTACTGTCTCCATCACAGTCTTCACCTTCAAAAAGGCATCCAGAAAATAAGCAAATGAGTGGTCATGAATGCTATTCTGGCTGCATTACCAATTTTGTTTATTTTATTTTATTATCACTATTTTTTCGTATTATCTTTCTTTGTATTCAGAATTTCAGAGTTTCTTTATGCCTAGCAAAAAAAGAATCATGCAATTTGCTGTACATTATCATTTTTCTTTAACAAAAAAGCAAACAAACCAGAAGATGACCTTAATTCCTATGTTGGGGGTAATACTAACAAGCACATACAAATATAACTGTGAATCAGTTAAACATTTGCTCTGATAAACAATGTACGGTAGTTTAGGACCAACGTGAAACGCATGAATCAATATGAACCAAAAAGGGATAATTTAAACAATAAGGGGGGGGGGAGAGGGGCATTGCCTTCATTTCCTCATCTAGTTTTCCCCATCATGTTACTTGCTATAAAAGTATTGAAGGGTTCCAAGTACCTTCATTTACTGAAAAACTTTACTCACAAACTCTTCAACATTCAGCAATATGAAAAGTGACAGATATTACAAAAGTGAGTTTTGCAGCTTTCTTACCTACAGAATGCAATTGCTCTGGGGAGTAAACCCAAGAAATGTCTACTAGAATGAAAGGGGGGGTGTCCATCAGCCCTCACTTGCACAATTCCCAGTCATTCCCATTAGCTCATCATTAGCATAACACTACTGTGTATTAATTAGGCTGGAGAAATAGTCAGTGTATCAGTGCCTGAACTTTAGCAGGTAAGATCATTCTCTGAATCTCCTAATAAATAAAATCAGTGTGGGCCATGATCCCAATGCTAAACCCCAATAGCTCCTCCCCATTCAATTCACTACCATTTAGAGCCAATTTTGATTCCCACCCCTCTGTCTTCCTCTCTCTTTCTGTAGTTACTCTGTGGTGGAATCTACATGGAATGGAGTTGTGTGAAATGGCCCCAAAATATAAATAATTTCTCGGGCCACTTGGGAAGCAAACTTTAACAGAAAAGGATATGCACTACATATGACAGCAAACGCAACCTATTTGACATCAACCCAACTGGAAATTACTTTGGACACTCTGACAGATGTTTATCACAGCTGGTAGAAGCAGCAGAAATCTTTCCTATTACTATAGCTAATGCTTCTGACAGAAATCCAGGCAAAAACGTTAAGCGTCTTCCCTTTCATAGGGATTTGGTGTCCCACAATCCATGTTACAGGTTTTTGATGTAGCCGGGAAAATTATTGCTTTTAAAAACCAAACGCCGTCAGCTGAAGTTCACTGCGGATTAAGTACACAAAAGATAAACGCCTGCAGCAGTGGTGGATCAGTTGCGCACATCATGATCTCTCACTTATCCAGCCTCCAAACCCTACTTAGAGAGGCATGCAGCTCCAGTTTAAAATATGCCATCTGCTTGCTGCTGCTCTCCAGCTGCTACGTAGTAAGGGAAATATGGAAATCGGGGTTGTCGAAAATTAAAGGCCTTCTCGGGGGGTCTGCTTCCTTGTCAGCTTTATGCAGCAGCTTGAAAAGTCCAGTTCCAATGTTCATTGGGATACCCATAATGATGCACTCAGAAACGCCTAGAGAAGATCAAGAAAAAACGATTAAAGCCTCATATTTCCCATGCAATGTGCATCATGGACTTAAAGAAGCAAAGGTTGTTTAAGAGATTAGCTACAGTAATATTACATATTACAATCGTGAAGACTGATCTAAAGCAATTATTACCTGCAAACCAACTTCACTACGTCAAGGCCATGGTGAAAAAAGGAGTAGGACGAGAGATCATTCCCTACTATGGGGCAACAGCAAAAAAAGGCCATGCTCCACTTCCCCCATTTTCAGCCAGGATACATTTAGAGAGCTGTGCTTAGTGGCAAGATTCATCACCCAAGACACTTACCACACACTGAATCCTTCTGCCCAAAATATGCAGCGTCGAAGAGGTGATCTGCCGTCTTCTCAAACGAAGCAAGCATCAATACACTCTCCTTCATTTTTGCCAGGCCAAACCGAGTAATCCCCAGAACCTCACCCTAGTCCAAGAAAAGGAAGACAGCAGAACCTTATAAGTTAATTCATGCTCAACGAAGGCTTTGACTCTGTACAAAGAAGGCAAATCTATATGGTGGATGAAGTGGCATTTCTTGTCCTGGGCAAGTGTACACTGATAGCTATATGGATGCAGCACGGTTTGTCCAGCACGGTTGTTAATAAAAGAGATTTGGAACAATTGTCTTGCCCGCTTCCTCTCAAATACAACATATACATATATAACATATTTTTATATATACAACAGCCTAAGACCTGCTATGATTAGTTTCTTATTGTTCTATTATATTAGGCCACTGATTCTTCAGTGCCAACTTCCCTTTCCCAGGCTGGTGGCCAATCAGGTGTGGGGAAGTGTCAATGTCTCTTGCAATTGCTGGCAGCAGAGGCTGATCTCTCCCAGTCAACAAAGCAAGTGGAAAGAGTATGGCTGAGTGGCAGCTGACAGACCAGCCTGCTCACTCTGCCCACACTGCTCACTCTTGTGGCGATGGGCAGAGAGGAAGAAAACTGCGTACGCCAGTGGGGCGAGGGGGAAAAATATGTGTGGAGATTCCTGGAAGGCCACATCCGAATGATTCACATATTCCTGATTACTTGGACCAAAAGAAAAACAGCCACCCTAAACCTTAATTTGGGCTTAGAAGATATACTGTACAGTACAGTAAACAGATGCCCATCATGAGGCTCTTTGCTACGCAGGTGCCTAAGAAGGGATAAACCATGTGGATATCGCAGCAAGCAACACTCGTATAGGTGTTTCCCTGGTATTTTCTTCATTTACATTTATTTGAGGGAAGGAGGGCCAAGTGCATTGGTGGCAAAACAATGAAAAGGAATAAAACAAACCTTGTATGTCATCAGGTCAGACAGCAGCATCACATGCCTCCGGTCAATGCTCATACCATGGTTTACCATAGTGTACTGAATCTCATTGATGATGGTGGTCCGGGCAGCCTCAATGCCCAAGGTTTTCTCGACCTAGTGGATTCAATTAGTGGTTTAGGGAAGCGGCAAAACATTGATTCCGCTGGCACATAAGCACTGTGATTTTCCAAAGCAACTCCTTCCCCAAAACTACAATCATTCCCACATACAGTGGTGCCAAGCAAGACGAATGCCTCGCAAGACGGAAAACTCGCTAGACGAAAGAGTTTTCCGTTTTGGAGGTGCTTTGCAAAACGAATTTCCTATGGGCTTGCTTCGCAAGACGAAAATGTCTTGCGAGTTCCTGCGGGTTTCCCCCCCCCTTTTTCTAAGCTGCTAAGCCGCTTATCCGCTAAGCCGCTAAAAGCCGCTAAAAGCCACTAAACCGCTAATAGCGCTAATCCGCTAAGCCGTCAATGGGCTTGCTTCGCAAGACGAAAAAACCGCTAGATGAAGAGACTCGCAGAACGGATTCTTTTCGTCTTGCGAGGCACCACTGTATTTTGGCTTAAAAATTGCCCTGGCTTGCACCCGAGCTTGCCCCTGCCTCCTTACAGGCAGTAGCTTCCAGTGGTAGCATTTTTCTTCATTATCACACATGTAGGATGCCTATAGAATGCTGGTTTCGACCTATAAAGCCTTAAATGGCTCCGGACTGCAATACCTCAAGGACTGCCTCTTTCCATATGAACCTACCTGGACCCTGACATCATCTTCAGAGGCCCTTCTTCATGCGCCTCCTCCTTGAGAGGTCTGGAGGGCGGCAACACAAGAACGGGCCTTCTCTGTAGTGGCTCCCTGTCTGTGGGATGCTCTCCCCAGGGAAGTTCGCTTTGCGCCTTCATTACAGTGCCAAGGCAAAAATGTTCCTTTTTAACCAGGCCTTTGGTTGATCTGATTGACAGCCTATGCCCTTTTAAAATGTGTTTTTTTTTGGGGGGGGAGCTATTGGGTTATTGCTTTTATTTTTATTATGTATTTTGTGGTTTTATATTTGTGAACAACCCTGGGTATAGGAAGTACAGTGGTGCCTCACAAGACGAAATTAATCCGTTCCGTGAGGCTCTTCGTATAGCGGTTTTTTCGTCTTGCGAAGCAAGCCCACTGACAGCTTAGTGGATTAGCGCTATTAGCGGTTCAGCGGATCAGCTGATAAGCGGCTTAGCGGCTTAGGAAAAGGGGGAAAAAGGGGGGGAAACCCGCAGGAACTCGCAAGACGTTTTCGTCTTGCGAAGCAAGCCCATAGGGAAATTCGTTTTGCGAAGCGCCTCCAAAACGGAAAACCCTTTCGTCTAGCGGGTTTTCCGTCTTGCGAGGCGTTCGTCTTGCGGGGCACCACTGTATATAAATTCAATAAATAATAATAATAATGCTTTCTGAGTGTTCGGAGTGTTTCACTATATTACCTTGCTGCAATCTGTATTAACTCCATATTGTAGATTGGGGGTGGGGGGAAAGAAGTTAGTCTTGAGAGAACATGGCTTGCCTTAGACCACCTAGGACAGGAGTCAGCAAACTTTTTCAGCAGGGGGCCAGTCCACTGTCCCTCAGACCTTGTGGGGGGGGGGCAGAATAATTTTTTTTTTTGGGGGGGGGAATGAACGAATTCCTATGCCCCACAAATAACCCAGAGATGCATTTTAAATAAAATGACACATTCTACTCATGTAAAAACATGCTGATTCCCGGACTGTCCGCAGGCTGGATTTAGAAGGTGATTGGGCCGAATCCAGACCCCAGGCCTTAGTTTGCCTCCCCATGACCTAGGAAATTCATGGAAAAGGTGACATTTGAAGCAAGAACTTCCACAGGCTCCATCACTCAACCACTATGCCACACACTGCCAGCTCGTATCGCCAATGCCCTCTTGATGGCTACCTCGTAAGTGTTGTTCGAAGTAGTCCTTGTTCCTTTGACTCCATGCGTGGCCATGACAGCTCGCAGGTTGTCACCTTCCACCAGCAGCTTGTACTTCTCCTTCCCACTCTGCTCATCGATATGAATGACAGCGCGAGACACTTCCGGGATACCCTGCACAACCACCTTTATGTAGGAAAGGAAATCAAATAAAGTGTCTAGAAGACAGATACCCTTGCAAAAATATATCATTTGTCCGATAACAAATGTTGGAAATGTAAAGAAACAGAAGGTACATTCTTTCACCTTTGGTGGACATGCCCAAGGATTAAGGCTTTCTGAGAGATGATATATAATGAACTAAAAAAGGTACTCAAGTACACTTTCCCTAAGAAACCAGAGGCCTTTCTCCTGGGCATAGTCGGCCAATTGGTGTTAAAGAAGGATAGAACTTTTTTATGTACGCAACAGCAGCAGCAAGAATACTCAACGCAAAGCATTGGAAGACACAAGACCTACCCACTCTGGAAGAATGGCAGATGCAAGTAATAGAATATATGGAGATGGTGGAAATGACTGGCAGAATCCGAGACCAGGGAGAAGAGTCGGTGGAAGAAGATTGGAAGAAATTTAAAATTTACTTACAGAAATATTGTAAAATTTTTGAATGTTAATGGCATTGAAATGAACTGAAGGGGTTCTAGCAATGAGGTTAAAAATAAGATTGGATGGATAATTAGACAAATAAATTGGATATGAATTTGCTGAATTAATTTTCAACAGGGATACAAAAAAGGGAGATGTGAGGAAGTCAAGAAAATAAGTGAATCAAAGATGAGAAGTAAAAAGAGGGATTTTTGTGTTTTTTTTCTTCTTTTTTCTTAAAATGTGTTTTTTCTTTTCTTTTTTGAAACTATTTTCTCTTTTTTCTTATGTATTTTATAATTTTGTATTTTTGTGTACGCGTTTTTGTTTTTTCTCATGTTTGTTGTCTTTTCTAAAACTTAATAAAAAATATTTATAAAAAAAAAAATAGAAGACAGATACCCTGATAAATGCTTCTTGCTATAGACCAGATATCGCAATCAAAACCCCACTCCTTGCCCTCCTTGCTCTTTCCTACAGTGACTGTTTAATATTGCCTAAACTGGAAGTGACACACCTGTAGCCCTCCAGATGCAGGTGACTCCCAGCTCCCATCCGTCCCAAGCCTGCATAGCCTAATGGTCAGAGATAATGGGAACAGAAATCAAGCAACATTGGGATGACTACAGGTTAGCCTCCACCCCTGCTCTTCATATTTGCTTGGGAGTTCCACGGATGTGTGTTGTGACTGGGAAGGAAAGCAGTCAGAACACTCGAAGGCAAGGAGTCCACATAACTAGGGCTCACAATCTGCAACATAAAAACAGAATTCCTACAAAGCATGGTCTTCAGGGACTTCTGTACTTCGAGCCTTTTCACTTGGCGGGTGCATTTTTGCAACCCGAAGAATATGCATCCGGCACAGATCAGTCTACTTCAATTAGGCACTCAACTGATTTTGTTACGTAGTTATTTGATTTCTTTATTGGAAAGGGAAGGAAATAGTTTGGCTTTGGTAGGGATCTGGCTGTTTTTGAAAGGCCAAGCTGTTTTCAATGCAATTGCAACCAAACAGAATCAGTTTCTTCAAACACCTCCTCCCACTGGTTTCTTCCTCTTCCCCCGGTTCCTGCATGCCACTCTCTGCTCTTCATTATTTCCTTGGCTCCTCTGCATCCTCTTCAAGGGTGGCCCCTTCTCCTGTACACCCTCTTTCTCTCCTTACCCCATTCCTCCAGCTCCTGTCAGGTTCCCTTTCCTTCAGCAAACCTCAGCCTGTCATGTTCCCTTTCCTTCAGCAAACCTCAGCCCTGAGCTCTCTTTCCCTAAGATTCCATCTATTGCTCAGCTTCTTTGTGACATCATTCTTCTTTGTGACATCATTACTACTCAGCCAATGGACACCAAAGGCTTCACTGATTTGACAAAATAGTGAGTGTGCTCACTGTAATTAAGAGAAGCCACCACTTATCACTCCTTTAAGCAAATTTGTGAAGTTATCCTTAAGAGGAACTTCCCAAAGAGCTTCAGTAAAACTAACTCAGTACCCTGAAGGTTTAGCACCTAATTTATTGCACTGAAAGGGAGAAACGAGCTAAGAGGAAGGCACGTTTGGCAAATCCTCACCGTGATCAACTCCCGCCCAGAAACCTATGTCCCCACTATGAAAGGCTGTGTGGATCCAGAACTGACCTCCACAGTAACTTACGGGCTCACTGTTAATACCGTGTTCATGGAAGACAACCTTACTCGGCCATGAGTGATCGCCAAAGAATTACACTGTGATCTCCAGTATTATTTTTTGAATGACTGAAGGCATTTTATTGTACTTTACTGTGTATATATATATATTATATTATAATGCAGGTCATGGCTTAGGGAGCCTTTGGGCTGAAAAATGGTATGTAATAAAATCTGATCTCTCTACATATACATACAAACACACACAAAATATAGATCATGATATAAAATAGGCTCATCCAACAGCAAGAGGGCAATACCCAGATCAGCTTCTGTTAAATATGCACAACTTTATAAAGGTACAAGATGCCCAATATGAAGGAGCATGAAACAAGATTTGGAGTAACCCATAGGCTTTATTTCTAAGCATGGAGGACTGGTTGGAAAAAGTATGGATCCTGTTGGGCCGGAGCCTCTCCGAGATTTGGGGTCTAACATTAAGGACTATCAAAAAGGCCGGCAGAGAGGAACTGAAAGAGATTTAAGAGCCTCAGACGTGAGATCTCCAGGCTAAACAGTACATTAGACTGATGAACATTTGTTGGGGACTGAAACCGGGAAAAGGGTGGGTGGGGTCTGGGAATCCAAAGGGTACATAACTTTAACTTGCTTTGCTTTTATCTTTTGTTTTATTATCTGCATGGAAATTGGGAAAGCTGTGGAAGGGAAATATTGGTTGACTTTAGGAAAATGTTTAAGAATGAGGAACGATGTATAAGTATTTATGTTTAAGATTGGACAAGTTAAAATCGGTTCTCAAAATGAAATTAAATGAAAATAAGGTTTGTAAAAATAATTTGAGAAAATGGAAGAGGAGGAAAAATAAAATAACAACATGTTAAAATAAATTATCGAGCTAAAGTTGAGAAATAAGTATAAGGATTTGCTGAGTTAACAATTTAAATTGGAATACAAGAAGGGGAGGTGTGAGGAGGTCTGAGAAACAAGTTAAATGAAAATAAGTAATTGAAATTTTATGTGTTTTTTAAGGTTTTTTTTTAAGTTTTGGATTTTTGTATTTTTGTTATTGTTTCTATGTCTTTTTTTGTTCTCTTTTGAAAAGTTAATAAATATTCATTAAAAAAAAAATACAAGATGCCCAATATGTTTTCAAATTACAAAAGCTTCTTCAGGGGAAAAACGGAAGAAGTAAGAAATGAAACGGGGGTATTCTTAGCAGTGGTTTTCAAGAATTCTCACACTAATGCAGTGAATCCTTTGAATGCTGTGATCTGAGCACATACATTTGTTGTCGAGCATCATACACGGAAGGTGGAAAGTCCTTACTTTTGGTAGCTCTTCTTTCAGAGACTGCAAGACATAGTACATTGAACTCTTGCTGTTCTCTCGGGGAGTAACACAGACAACGGCCTCACCGTGAACAGCTACATCCCCAGGCTTCACTCTCAGCTTCGAGACACAAATAGAATACCGCACAGTCTCCGCATTAACCTGTGTCACAAATGTCACTTTGTTATTTGCATAATTATTTCGACACTGGGCGCAGTTCCGCAGGCATGCAATTTGTTACACGGTGTCCAAAACACTAGTCTGGCAAAAGCTCTGCAAGCGATTATTTGACGGCCTTCGCAAGATGCTATTCTATTCGGCCAGGCGATATTCGCTACTACCCAGGAGCCCCAAAAATATTCAGTTCTGAAATATGTGAATGTCCATTTCAGCCTCGTGCTACAGAAGCCCGAGGGAGGCTTTGGGCAGCACAACTGAGCCATACACCCTCTTCTTACATTTTCAATGTAATGTTGGAAGTAATGACTCCCAGGTACGCCCCCCCATGCTCCTCAAGTTGGGTGCATGAATTACAGTCATTCTACATATTGCACAGATGTGCAACTTCAGACTGCAACTGGTTGTGCTGAGTGCCATTTCAATTGACCTCGTACAGATAAAAAGGATGTACTGAACTAAGAGAGGATTGCTCTAAACCTTTCTTCCTTATATGCTAATGTATTGTAAGAGAGGTCATTTGACTACTCGCTCACATGAAAGTGGTACCTACAGCTGAAGAGGTAGAGGCTGTTTTACCACTGCAGGACTTTCCCAACTCATTCTGTGCCATGTGTAGCTTCAGCCTCAAACAGGGAAATTAACAGGAGGTCAGAACTCTCTAATTTCATCTGGCTAACACTGGTGATTGATTTGATTGATTGTATTTCTAGGCCACTTTTCATTCAAATGAATCTCAAAGCGGCTAACAAGCAATAAATAATCATAACATAATAAAACATAATAGCACATTGTGAATACAGCATACATCACATAAAATAATTAACAAATTATCAATAAAACAGTTGCAATCTATAAAAAACTAAACAAAACAGCAACTAAAAAAAATAAGCTAAACCTCACAATTATGGCAAGTCATATGAATAACAAATCAACACAGCATTTAGAATCTATAAAACAATATTAAAAACATTAACAAAATAGCAATTAAAATATAAGCTAAGCACTAAGTTCACTCACACAATCTCTGCACCCCCATGACTCATAACCTTTCACTCTGTTCAGTTCATTAGAATGCACACATGCAGATCATGCCTATTGTTAAGCCAGCTCAGTCAGATGCTGTGCTGGCTGGGGTCCTCGAGTAGCGGGCGATGGTGGAGATGGTGGGGCTCTCAGGCCTACCACCAGTGGTAAGGTGGAGGTTGTCTCCGGGTAGCCTGCCTAGGCACTGTTGAGGAGGAACTTGCCCACATTGCTTTCAATGATCAGGAGGTCCATTCCCACTTGAGGAAGTAAAAGACAAGCCTGTCCCTCTGAAGCAGTGAGTGGCAACTGCATTTGGCACGGTAGATGCAAATAGAGGAGGTAAAGGTAAAGGGACCCCTGACCATTAGGTCCAGTCGTGGCCGACTCTGGGGTTGCGGTGCTCATCTCGCTTTATTGGCCGAGGGAGCCAATATGTGGCGAACCAGAGCAGCGCAGACACACCGTTTACCTTCCCGCCGGAGTGGTACCTATTTATCTACTTGCACTTTGACGTGCGTTTGAACTGCTAGGTTGGCAGGAGCAGGGACTGAGCAACGGGAGCTCACCCCGTCATGGGGATTCAAACCGCCAACCTTCTGATCGGCAAATCCTAGGCTCTGTGGTTTAACCCACAGTGCCACCTGCGTCCCTCCCTGCTCTGCCATGGAACTCACTGGACCATCTCTGGCTAGCCACTGCCTCGTAACCTAACCACCATGATTTGCAGCTACTCACTGCCCGTTGCCATGTTTGGATGAACAAGAGAAGCGTAGTGGCAAGAGCAACGCAACGCTGTTGAAGAGAGATTACTTAGGGCCATATGGGCTCAGGGATTACAGCGGTGGATGAACTGCGGGGCCCTCAAGAGAGCAGAAACTGATGCATTATTCGGGTCTGAGACAATATTAGTGTTACACGCCCTAAAGAGATCAGTGCAAATCACTCCAGGAATTGCCTCCTCTGAATTTCATCAGAAATTTATTGTCTGCGCAGCAGCTGCAAGCCACGTTCGATGAGCCAGCTTACATGGTCAGAGTAATTACATGGTGCAGATTATTGTTAAGATGCACCGCTTTGGACCACAGGTGTAAATGACATTTGGATGCTTCTGCATATGAGAAACAACAACCAGGCATTTGGGGGTTACAAATCTTGGTGCAGCTAGGGATGGAGGAAAATTTCATTTAGTCTGGATTTTCAAACAAGCTGACCTAATTCACACCTCCAGACTAACACGCAAATCGGAGTGCAATTATCCTTTGGATTTTGCATTTTTCCAAATTTTGCAATGCAGTTCTCATCTCAAAAGAAAAGGCATACCAACATACAGATTTCTATTTTTTTATCCTGAAATATGCATGTTGATATAAACTACATATATACATATTCTGTGTAGATATTCAAATATGAATTTAGATACTACAGTCGTACCTTGGAAATCCCAGAACGTACCCAGAACAGAATCTGTTCTGGAAGTCCGTTTGACTTCCAAAACGTTTGGAAACCAAAGCGCGGCTTCTGATTGGTTGCAGGAAGCTCCTGCAGCCAATCAGAAGCCGCGAAAGCCACGTCGGACGTTCAGCTTCCAAAAATAGTTCACGAACCGGAACAGTCACTTGCGGGTTTGCGGCATTCAGGAGCCAAAACTTTCGACTTGCAAGGCATTTGGGATCCAAGGTATGACTGTACTGTTCATGGGCTTTTTTTAAAAAAAATAATAATATGCAGATTAACATGGAAAGGAATCAGAAGAGAGTTAGGGTTTTGTAGCTCTGTGGGAGAGCATCTGTTTTGCCAAAGGCTCCAGGTTCAATCCAAAGCATCTCCAAATAGGGCTTTGATGTATCCAGTCTGAAACTATGAGGAGCTGCTGCCAATCGATGTAGACCTTACTGAGTTACATGGACCAATGGTCAAAGTCTCTATAAGGTAGCTCCCTATGTTCCTATGAATAAATGTGTGTGAAACTGACGCAGGCTGTAAATAGAAAGACAGCTAGACTGATCCATCTGCTCCCTGCTCACTTCAAATCTGGTTGGGGGAAACTAGCAGAGAACATTAATTCTCTTTGAAAATGTGCATAGATGCATGCTGCAGAAGCAATTAACATATTGAAGGTACTACAGAGCAATAACTAGAATAAATTAAAGCACTACAGAAAAAGCCATGCTAATTTTCACTGTGGTATCTGCCCTGCCTGAAGGCACCCCTGTGGCAAATCAGTTTCTCGAACACAGTATCAGTGGGAGGGGGACATACTCACTTCCAGCCTCAGCAGCCTAATCCGCTCTAACGAAAGCTTGACGAGAATGAAACAGTCGTCAGGAAGGAAAACCTCTTCAATGTACTCTGAAATCTGAAAGTAGAAAAGAGAAATTCAACCATGCTCATTTGTTTAATAAGCATCACAGCAGTGCAGAACCATAATGGGAAATATTGTATATTAAGCAACAATAAGGCACCGTCTACCTCGCCCAGGAGTGTCTTCTCTATTCTTCCTTTAACCAAACGGGCAAAGTCTGGATCATCGTCCGTGTCAAGGTGGGCTGTGATAATTGGCGTACTATAGATAAGTAGCAAAAGCATATCGTTGTGAAAAGCTTACTGGTTTATTACCTTTCCATACCATGAACATTACTAATAATTCTATTTTATATATCGAGAACTAAACATTGTACAAAACAACTTATGATGCCCGTACGTTTAAAATCTAAAAAAAATCCATAAACCGCATCTCTGCAGTTATCTGCTGTGGTATTAACTCACTCTGCTGAAATTTGTTGCTTTTCGGTAAGAAGAATCCCAAACCAATTATTTCAAAGATACTGAATCTTGCTCATAGCTTGGAAGACGTCGCACAACACTTTTGTGTGAATGGAGGTTCCTCTTGTGAGCCCTGACCTTGTTCACACAGTATCTTGACTTCGTTAATCAAGAGTCTACTAATTATAGTGCAATCAGCTACTAAATTGACCCCCTTTTATCTTGCTGCTTTAGGTCGAGGTAGCAAATGGCAAGTACCATATTTTTTGCCCCATAGGATGCACCGGCCCATAAGGCGCACCTAGTTTTTTTGGGGGGAAATACAGGGGGGGGGGAATTATTTCCCTCCCAGGCGCGGGGCTGGGGTGGGGGAAGCCCGAGTTTCCCTGGACCCCAGCCCCCAGAAAAGGCGGGCTCCCACGGCTTGCGGAGAGCTGCGCAAAGCTTGAAGCCTGGGCGCACTGAGCTCAGCACGCCCAGGCTTCTGCATGCAGGCAACTCTCCGCAAGCCGTGGGAGCCCAGCGCCGGCCTCCCACGGCTTGCGGAGAGCTGCGCAAAGCCTGGAGAGTCCGAGAGCGATGGCGAAGTTGCATGCAGCTTCGCCATCGCTGCCGGAGCTTCCCCCGACCTCAGCCCCCAAAACGGGTCTGAGAGCAATGGCAAAGTTGCGTGCAGCTTCGCCATCGCTGTCGGAGCTTGCGGGTCTGGGGAAGCCCAAGCTTCCCCCGACCCCAGCCCCCAGAACGGGTCCCAGAGCCATGGCGAAGTTGCACGCAGCTTCGCCATCGCTGTTGGAGCTTGCGGGGCTGGGGGTGAGGGAAGCCCGAGCTTCCCCCGACCCCAGCCCCCAGAACAGGTCCCAGAGCGATGGCAAGGTTGTGCGCAACCTCGCCATCACTCCTGGAGCTTGCTGGGCTGGGGGGGTAGCTTCCTGAAGCCTGCATTCGCCCCATAGGACGCACACAAATTTCCCCTTCATTTTTGGAGGGGAAAAAGTGCGTCCTATAGGACAAAAAATACGGTACTATAGGGCAAAAAATAGGACAAAAAATACGGTCCTATAGGGCAAAAAATATGGTACACTGTAACTTTTTAGGTTCAGTTATTTTTGTGCTTTGATCAACAGGTAGGCCTAACAAATAACTCTCTACCTTTAAAAAAAAAAGGTCTCATTTTGATGGATCAAGAGAGCAATACATTGAACCCCTATAAATGAGAGCATTTAGCAGCCATCCAAGATAAGGGATATCATCCTGCAGCTTATTCCCCCCCCCCCCAGTAGGCAACTTGCAAGCAGAAGTTGAGTTACTAAACTTGTTTCCTTTTCAGAAGACATTACAACAAATGTTTGTGTCATAGGCAAGAATTACTGGATAGATCAAATGTTGTAGTTATCCTGCTCCTGTCAGTTTCTGTTTATTATAGTGCCCAGATTCTGACTCCAGCTAGCAAGTTGACAGAGAGAGAGACCTCCCCCTGTTATAATTAAATTTGCCATTCAAATATCAAGATGAGAATAAAATCTGGCTTCAGTACCTGATGGCTTTGGAGGCATTGATGATCTCTTTGATTCTCGGCACCCCTAGCGTGATGTTCATTGAGGCAACCCCAGCAAAATGGAAAGTTTTCAGAGTCATCTGTGTGCCAGGCTCTCCGATACTCTGAGCGCACAGAGCTCCCACTGCAGAGCCAGGTTCCATCTGTGCCCTAGGTTATAAAACCAAGAAAACTTTTGTATTTATTAATTTTCACACCTACGAGTCGGCGAGTCGACTCTAGAGAGTTCCTGGCTGAGCTGGCCTCTAAGGACCAAGATCCCCATTCTCTGAACCCAGAAGGTTCAGTGTGGCACTATGGAATCATAAAACCCACTTCTTTAAACCCTGGTGGAAGACAAGAAGCTGTGTTGCAGCCTAGGAGCACAGACAGCTCAAAATCTTTCCGTCACCTTTTTTTGCGTTCTAAGAATTCATCAGGCACTGGCTGCACACTTTCAACTATATATTATATAATGGTCAAACACTCTATTTTAAGAAAGTGAAACACAGGTGATCAGGAGAGCAGTGCATTTAATACACATTTTGTTTTTCTCCCTGATCCTTCAGAATCACAAAGTCCCAAGATCAGCTGCTTGAAACTTTCCCCTCATAAACCTCATGGCATATGCCCCCTACGCTCAGTAGATGGTACCACACTTCTAAAAGATAAAGAAGCTATTGCACTGCGCTGGAAAGAACATTACCAACATCTCCTTAACCGCACCCCCCCCCCGCCCCGTAGCTGCTGAGGCCTTCTCACAAATTCCGCAAAAACAAGTTAGAGATGAGCTTGCAGTATCTCCAGATCTGGGAGAATTGTGTACAGCTATTAACTAAATGGAAAACAACAAAGCCAGCGGACCTGATGGGATACTTGCTGAAGTCTTCAAAGTGGGTGGAATTGAATTTACACAACAACTTCAGAAGCTCATGGAAAAAATCTGGGAGAGAGAAGAGATCCCAGCAGACTTTAGGGATGCCAAAATTATCAACCTCTTTAAAAAAGGTGATAGAATGGATTGCGGAAACTATCAAGGCATCTCTTTATTAGCTGCGACCAGCAAAATTCTTGCAAGGATCTTAGCAAACTGTCTCCTAACAATATCCAAGTCTACCCTTCCTGAATCCCAAAATGGTTTTTGGCCTTCTAGGGGGACAGTGGACATGATTTTCACTGCTCAACAACTTCAAGAAAAATACAGAGAGCAAAACCAACCCCTGTATATGGCATTTTTGGACCTGACAAAGGCCTTTGACAATGTAAATCGTAATGCCCTGTGGACTGTCCTTCTGAAAATTGGCTGCCCAGATAAATCTGTAAACATCCTTCAACTCCTCCAGGAACAATCAGGGTCTGCTATATATAATTACCCTATTTTGAAATGCCTTCAAAGGCAGATAAAATGTTTTTTTACCCTATAATAAAACATATCAACCATTTGACAGCAAATAACAATACGGGGACAGTGAACATAGCATCAAGGCTATGAACCCCATGACATGAAAAAGGTGTCTTATCATATCAATATGAGTTCATTTGGTAGATGAGATTCAATTGGTGCCCTTACCAAGGTCACTGGACCAGCCCCGATCTGAATACCCCAATGAATATTATCAGCACTGTCGTTTTCTTGTGCACAGGCTAAGTGATCTCAGCCAAGGAGGTCAACATCAAACAATTATTTTAAATCCCATTTGTTAACCATCCTCATCTGGCAGGGCAAAGCTAAGGCTCCAAGATGCACAGAGTCACAGCAGCAATATGCTTAGTGAGAGACCTTATGCAACGAAGCAAGTAGAAGATCAGAGGACAGCTGTCACCCTTAGTTAAATCCCAGCGAAACAATCCTACGGCATATTATGGACCTTCTCTACATAAAGCAAATCAACTCACAGAGCAGTAACAGCCTCAAGACTAGTACTGTCTTCTTCCAGTATAAAAAAAAGCCTCAGCCTTCTCCAAACCAATGTCAAGATTCAGGATAAAGGCAGTTCGGAAACAAAGGTAACTTCCTTTCCACTGATGCCGAGACAGAATATTTAGATTGGGGTGTGTGTGTGTGGAATCAACCCACCCCAAAATATCCGCTCCATGAGGGCTGGGAAGGGAAATTGCTTCTCCCAATAGTCCTGTTTTTTTGGTGATCTTACACACAAGTAAATTCATTCGCAATTCAGTGTTTTATGTGCCCTTTTGCTGCTGGTTTTAGTGCTGCTGTTCTTCATAGAAGTTGCTTTTATGTTGTTATGGGCTAAAAGTTAGCACAGACATTTAAAACAAGCATTATTCTTATACAGTATACCTCCTTTTACAAAACCGAAATGACAGAGAAACCATAGGCCCAACATGCTAAAACTTAATAGTTTGTCTAGTGGGATTTATTATTAGTTAATGCAGCAGCGGTCCATAGTTGGAGAACTTGAGGCCTAGGATAATTTCAGATCTCCTTCCGTTTCGTAATCTGGAGCCTTCCGAGTTTGCTACCACCTGGTGGAAGGCAATCAGCACATCCAAAGGCAAGACTACTTATAGCGTTTCACTGCAATGCAGAGATGGGGAAACTGAGGCCCCCCAAATGTTAATGGACTTCAACTCCCATTAACACTGCCAATGATCAGGGATTATGGGAGCTGCAATTCAGCAGCATCTGGGGCAGGCATCCCCAAACTCGGGCCCTCCAGATGTTTTCGGACTACAACTCCCATCATCCCTAGCTAATATGACCAGTGGTCAGGGATGATGGGAATTGTAGTCCCAAAAACATCTGGAGGGCTGAGTTTGGGGGTGCCTGATCTAGAGGGCAGCAGGACCCCCATCTCTGCAATTGTCATGTTTCATAATTACTGTTCAATTCAATGTAATAACATTTGTTTAAATATATACTGTAATAATAATAAATTTGAATGTCATCCAGGAAATGTCCTGCTATATAATACTCTTCGTTTCAGTAGTAGTATTACTGGGAAATCTCAGGTGCTTGCATTTATATTTTTTTCGACTGCAAGAACTAAAACGTGTGCTTCTTACTACTGGAGAAATCATAAGTACAAAAAATCACGGCGGGTGGGTGGGGTGAAGGTGGATTCACCTAACGCAGTGGTTCTCAAACTTTTTTTCTCTGGGATGCATTTTCAGAGGAAAAAAATGCCCAATTTTTTTACTGGTAAGAAATACATTGGGAAACAAAACAAAACAACTCCCAGCAATGCTTGATTTGTAATACAGAACACAACTACTTTACAATATGATCACAGGACATCCGGAAAATAGAAATCATTGTGGCTAGCTACACAAGAACATGAATTATTCCCAAAATATAATACTGATTGTCCTTGAATCTTTCTGCCACACTTACCATCCTGCCCTGCCCATCACCCTTTAAGAACCACTGACCTAATGAGTCGGCTCAGTGCAAGCCATGCGTGAAGGATTCTGCAAAGGGGCTTCCCCCTTCTGCTTTCCCCCCCAAATGGCTCTGGGGGTTGGGAGAAACCCCAGAACAATGTAATTGTGGGTGGGGGGTGGGTAGGAAAGGGATGATCCTTTAGTCTGGGAAGCTGCAATGCTTTTTAGGTTTGGGGAAATACAGTGGTACCTCGGGTTACATACACTTTAGGTTATATATGCTTCAGGTTACATACGCCTCAGGTTACAGACTCTGCTAACCCAGAAATAGTGCTTCAGGTTGAGAACAGAAATCGTGCTCCAGCAGCGCGGCAGCAGCAGGAGGCCCCATTAGTTAATGTGGTGCTTCAGGTTAAGAACAGTTTCAGGTTAAGTACGGACCTCCGGAACGAATTAAGTACTTAACCTGAGGTACCACTGTAGTAAGTATGCAAGGAATTTAACTATGTATCAGGGGAGATGGGCAACTTTACAATCAATCTGAGGGAAGTTGGTCATTGCCATTTTAGCATGAATCATGTAACAATTGCAGATCTATTACTATTTAGCTATATTGACACTGAGACAAACATCTGAGGGAAGAAACTGAACTTTGGCTAAAACTTGCTTCCCGCTTCAGACCTCCTAAGTTCTGCCCGAGAAGCAGGAGAATACTTTCTATCAGTTTCTCACCTACTTATAATCAGATTTGGCTAAATCAGTTCAAATGACATTCACTCCTACCGGGGGGGGGGGGGGGAGAGAATTATCCATACCTCATATACTTCTCTCTACAGGTTTCTAGAAACTTCTCCAGCTGGGTTGGAGTAATCCGGTCCAATTGGTACAAAACATACGGCTGAAGCAATAAAGAGCCAGAACAGTTAGGAATTTAATTCAATAGACAGGGCATGTATTATGCATTCCCCTAGTGCACAATATGAAAACGCAGAGGGAAAAAACCCCCTTCCTTGCAGTAAGCAAGATAGTAAGTTATGGAATATGTTTAGGCCGCAGCTGTTATTCAGTACATATATCCAGAATCATTGGAGGTTAAACTTTAAGGATTAGGTTTTTTTTAATAAAAGCATTGTATTGAGTTTCCGAACCTACCTGCTTCAGAAACAAGTGTAGGACAGGTTGCTGCAGATTATTAGACAAGGTGCAACACTTTGTCCAGCATTATGAAATGACAGTAGGAATGGGCAGTTCTGGCAGAGATACCAGGTATGGGAATTAAGGGTGTATTACACAAGCTTACATGCAAAAAATAGTGCCCCTATCTTCATCTGTTAAAGGGTATGGAATTAGCACACAACCCACAAGCGGCATTACCTCTGTTGTGCCGTTGTCATTAATGCCATACTTGTCCCTGGTTTTCTTGATCTTCTCGGACATAGCTTTGATGAATTTTTTAATTTCCTGCAACAACAGCAAAAAAATAATAATAAAATGCACGTTTTAAGGCTTCTCCGCCTTATATTCTGCAGCCCGGCTACTATGGAGACTCTTAGCTTATAAACATCTGGCAGTATTTTGCATTAGTAAAAAAGCAGTAAAGCATAAAAGTGACTCAAAAATGCATTTCATGCCACAATTGCACACTTCAAGTTGCTTTTGGAAAGCAGTTGAAATAGCTACCTGCCAAGAAGCAATAAAGTGATTACAGATGTTCTCTCTGCTAGAATTTTGGGGACTTTTCTGACTTTATATACATCTCACAAAGCTGAGAGAGGCGGGGAAAGGAGGAAGAGGAGATTCTGGAATATTTCTCTTATGCCAAGATTTCTCTAACATACAGAGACCTGGGAACCTGTATTAACAGAATGCAAAAAGCAGATGCACAAAATTCAGTGGGACTGGCGGGGGGGGGGGGGGGGAGGGGGACACACCAGAAAGGAGCAAGAGATAAGAAGGTGTGTTTGGAGGAGCTTCTCTAACCTGACTGAACCCCAAGATCATCCTTTGAGGCTCTTCTCTCTTTGCCACCTAAGTTCTTGCAAAAGACAGACATTCAACGAAGAAGAAAAAAGCAAGCTTCCCCTGGCTCTTTATCGTTTCAATATACCTTGTCAACAACCAGAAACGTTTCCCATAGAACAAAACGTTGACCTCTGCTACAATGGAGAATTTCCTCAGATTTCAATGTCGGACTCGTAAGTTCACTCAATTACATATTCAAAAAATAGAGGAGTAAGTATAACTGCTGCATCTACTGTAGTTTCAGAAAATGTACTTTGTTATGTACTGAAGTTCTCACCCTGAGCCAGCAGGGGGATACTGTAGATAGTTTTCACTCAGGTCCACGTCAGTTATTTTAGGTGGGAAACCTTGGGTTGTTGTTGCTACAATGTTGACAGCCGGCTGCCTATAAAAGCAGGCCGGCTGAGCTGTTTGCAATCAGTTCTATTCCAGCTTACAAAATAAAGAGCTGCTTTGGAGAAATCGCTGCGTCGTCTGCTATGTCAACCCACAACTTAACACTGGCGACGAAGGTGGGATCGATGGACATCAGAGCACAGCCAGATGCGGCCAGCCTCTGAACTGAGCTGAATCACAGAGCAAAATCACTGAGCAAAATCACTGGCGCGCCTGGACTGGGGAGACTGGCACGAGCGGGTCACCGAATACTTGTTCGTGCAACACATCACCCCTCATGCGGGCACAGGGCGGAGTCCTGCTGAACTGCTCATGGGCCGCCTCCTCAGGTCACCGCTCGACCGGCTGCACCCGGACTTTGCCATGGCCGAACCCCCAGGCTGTGCCAACGCGCCACGGTCATTTATTCCAGGAAACCAGGTCTTTGCCCTTTGCCCTATGTGGGGGACATTCCTTGGGTGCCAGCCACAGTAGTGGGAGTCACTGGACCTCGCTCGTACCAGGTGGTACTCGAAGACGGACGCTTGTGGCGCCGGCACATAGACCAGCTTAGGCGCAGGGTTGGGGACTTGGACACTACCGTGGTGCCCCCAACTGCGCTCGTGGCTCCAGAAGAGACACTTACAGATGGCGAGGCTCCACCTACACCTCCCTCGCAAACTGCCAGCGTGGAGCCGAACCAAGCCACTTCAGAGGGTCTGCCAGACTTACCACAGACTCAGATCACTCCACTTGCGGAGGCTCCACCCACAGCAGCGGACCCAGGGGATTTGGTTTCAACGCCACCTAGGGTCGCACCACAGCCTCAGCAAGAATTGTGTGGCCCCCGGACTTGGCTACCAGTCCCCGGCGGTCTGGCAGAGTTTCCAAACGCCCAACTTATTTAAAAGACTATGTTGTTGGACATGTATCACTGTTGGTCTAAGTATGGGAAATGTAACCGATATGCTTTTGTGCCTAATTGAACATTACGATTGTAACTAACGCCTTATCTCGGTGGGGAGGGGTGTTATGTACTGAAGTTCTCACCCTGGGCCAGCAGGGGGATACTGTAGATAGTTTTCACTCAGGTCCACGTCAGTTATTTTAGGCGGGAAACCCTGGGTTGTTGTTGCTACAATGTTGACAGCCGGCTGCCTATAAAAGCAGGCCGGCTGAGCTGTTTGCAGTCAGTTCTATTCCAGCTTACAAAATAAAGAGCTGCTTTGGAAAAATCGCTGTGTCGTCTGCTATGTCAACCCACAACTTAACACACTTTAAAGTTAGCCTAGCAACAGCGGAGACTTAGAAATTCCCCCCATTGACTGACACGATAAGGCCATCACCACTTGGTTCCCTCAGCAACTGCTGAGAATAGTTTGCAGCTCTTCTATTGGGGTTTCACTCTCTCGTCTGCTTTTTTTTTTTGGTACCTCTGCTATCACCTGTTGTGAAGAAACTACATTTTTGATGAGGTACAGTTTAAATGCAAGAATACTGTGATAATAGGGACGCACACAAAGTATGAAAATTGCAAATGCGCGAAGAGGGGAAAAACACCAGCCATTTACTCTTGGCTAGAGCCAGAAAGGTAAACGTTATATGCGAGTTCAGCTGACAGTCTGCCAAGTGGCAGTTGCTAAGGGGAGGTAACTATGTAAAATGTGAGGTTTCAATTAATCAGTGCACCTCAACCTTTATGCATCAGGCAGGAGCATCCAAAATAAGTCGGTTTATGATTGGTCCCTTTGTGAAAATTCCTTCCTGACAACGGTCCACAGTTATAGGCCAATGAGCATTCAGAATTTCAGTGCAAATACATGGGTTGGAGTGTTCTAGCTGGCGTGGAATGTAGAAGCAGATTCAGCACTCGGGGGGAGAGGACCTGTTGCGTTTTGCCGCCTGAGGCAAAACGGGATGATGGTGTCTCACTGCCAAAGTGCCCCTCACCTGGCTTGTGTGGTGGCACCTGTGAAGCAGCGATGGGCTGCAGTGAGATCTCACGGAGCACACGAGATCTCCTGAGATTTCGGCGACGTTTCGCCAGAAGCCGCTTCTCCACTGGTGGCCGAGGGGGGCACCCCCTCTTTGGATTCTGATGCCCAAGGCAGCTGGTTCAGCCTGCCTCATGGGCGGGCCGGCCCTGTCACACTCTTTGCGGGGTTCAGTTGTGGAAGCTGAGTCAAGAAGTGACTCTGAAGGAGGAAGAGGAAGCCTGGAGACAGAGCCTGAAAGCAATAGCAGCAACATTTGGGGAGGAGGAAGAGTGAGAAGCTCATGTGAGAGCTGAAATCACTGAAGGCAGAAGCTAAGGAGGTCCAAAAGAGAGAAGAAACCTCCAGCAGCAGCCTTCGGGAGGGCTCAAGCCAGCAACTGGCAAATTCCTGACCAGAGAGAAGGCTTCCAGAGAAGTCCTCTGAATAAACTTGTGAGTTAACTGAGGTGGAGATAAGAAGGTAATTGGTTAATGGTTTCATGTAAGGATTAGAACAAGTTCATGGGAATCTTATTAAAGCAACACTAACACTGTTACAGTTAATGTACTATTTTCTCCAATCGGTAGTGATATCTGATAGTATAATACTTTGCTGTCTACCAATAAGCAAATCCATTATATTATGTTGTAAATAAGCATTAATGAATTCTCTTTAATTCTCAAACATGAAATTCTTGAGCTGTCTGTCCCATACATATACCCAGCAACAGTGTGCGAGGGATTTTTTAAAAAATTGAGTAAGGTATTGGGTGGAAACAATGGTGGAAGCAGAACTCTAAATAAAAAGAGCAGGCTCCCTTAATATAAGGTATATGTGGTGAGGATTCATCAGGGAACCTTACATGTACAGACTATTTGAATAATTTTAAAAGTAAAACAACATGAATACAACATTATATACAGCAGAGGCATTGAAGGGACAGACTGGATTGCTGCAGCACATTCTATGTGTGGCTTCACTCGAGCTTGATCCAGGAGCTAGTGCAGAATGCTGCAGTACGGTTGCTGACACGAATAAGGACTTGTCAACGTTGAACATCTGCGCTGGTTGTTGATTTACTGCCGGGCAGAGTTCAAGGTGTTACTAGTAGCATATAAAGCCCTTAACCACTTGGTAACAGTTTATCTCCGAGATCACCTGAGCACCCACATATGTCCACTTGACCACTTTGATCAGCAGCAGAATTGGCACTACCCCATAATGCCTGTTCTGCAAGTGTTAAGAACTCGATGGTTTAGTGCGGCAACACCTATGCTTTGAAACTCCCTGCCTAGTGAGATCAAGCAGGCACTGTGCTCTTTTTGGTGCCTGCTAAAAACATGCTTTGTAAGACAAGCCTACCCAATTACTTAAGAGTTTTGTTTTAGTCTATTGTTGCTTAACTTTCTGTCTGTTTTGTAAACTTTTACTGTGATAATATCATTGTTTTATCTTCTTTGTAAACTGTTTTGAGGTTTTTCCTACAATCAAGCAGTGTATGTGCTTTATGAAATGAATAAATAGTAAACCTCCAAAACATGTGTTTGTGATGTTCTGTTCTGCTATTGTTATTTATTGTTTGTAGGCTGCTTTGTGATTCACTTGAATTAAAAGCAGCATAGAAATATGAATTATATTGACTCAAACAGCTGATGGATCAATACTGATAGGGAAGTACAGTGGTGCCCCGCAAGACGAATGCCTTGCAAGACGGAAAACTCGCTAGACAAAAGAGTTTTCCGTTTTGGAGGTGCTTCGCAAAACGAATTTCCTATGGGCTTGCTTCGCAAGACGAAAATGTCTTGCGAGTTCCTGCGGGTTTTTTCCCCCTCCCCCCCTTTTTCTAAGCCGCTAAGCCGCTTATCCGCTAAGCCGCTAAAAGCGCTAATCCGCTAAGCCGTCAATGGGCTTGCTTCGCAAGACGAAAAAACCGCTAGACGAAGAGAATCGCGGAACGGATTCTTTTCGTCTTGCGAGGCACCACTGTAGCCTCATCAGTCAGGCTCCCAAATCCTGTTAGGACCTTGAGGTAAGCAAACTGAAGTCTTTTAGATTGGGGCTCTGTTTCTCCAGCTGCAATTCAGTGAACCTCTCCTGCTTTTCCTGATTAATCTGAAATTACTTCTTGTAGTCCACAAAAGCTTTTCTTGACACAGCAGGACTTTTGAGGGTGAGACGGGAGTCCCAGGGACTCTGGAAAGTGGCTTGGGTGGTGCAGAGCAGAACAGCATTCAGGGAGAGGGATTACTAGATCTGAATGAAAGAAGGAAAGTTCATGGAAGGTGTGTGTCCAGTGCCTTATTGATCCTCGTGTTGTGGGGAGAATCCCAAAGGTTGGGGAACTGAGGAGTTGGCAGTGGAACCAAAGGGCTGTAAAGGTTTTTGCACCGATAATAAAGCTTTTGAAAAGACCAGTGAGGGATCTTGCCTGATCGCTCTCGAGCAACCACCCGATAGCCGTAACATGGTGGATGGAAGTTCCAGCACCAATGAACATATGAACTGGGGGTTAGTAATACAAAACAGTTTCAATTCCAGAAGCGTCGCCACTATAAAGTTCTACATAGTGCACACACATGCTACAATTACCTCATTGTACACTGCATAACCTGTTTCAGTAAACGCCTTCAAGAAAGAACAGGAAAAAAACAAAGTAATAGGTATTTTGCTGTTATTGAAATAAACTATTCATAGGATAGCACACATTAATGCTCTTTCTGAACCAAATCCCTGCTATTGTAAACCAATAATTATGCCAGTCACGGAAAATCAAAGCAACAGAGCCCTGGCTCATATTTACAAGAAAGTGCTGCCTTTAAAAGTGAATATTTAGGCACCTCATCAGTTCCTAACTGGCAAGTAAAAACAATTCCTCAGAAGGCAGAGCACATACACCTGCATTTTAACCCAAAATCTGTCTATTTAACAACTGAGATGGTGCTACCGAAGCAGAAAACATGTAAGATTACTGAATCGTGCTGCTTTGTGTTCTGGGGAGAACAGTTTGTAAAGGACTAATGATCGTGTGAAAAAGAAAACGACGCAAAGACATCACCTGTAGGAAGCTGTCCTGGCAGCAAAGGAATTCGTTCTTCTTCATGATGGATTCAGCAGTTAACACCAATTCATTTTTACTAAGTGCTGGCTCACTTCGGCTTGGATACACTGCCTTAAACAACAAAGAGTACACAGACACATTACAAGGGCCTTTTCAATTTAATTCCTTCAGACAATTTAATATGCTTTCAAACTGGATGTGCCCAACTCCCCTCCCGCTTTTTAATCTAATCCTATCATTTAGGGCAAAAAGCCCAATTCTTACAAAGATCCCCAGTCTCCATTAGAATCATATAATTGTACAGCTGGAAGGGACCCTGAGGATCAACCCCCTTGAAATGCAGAAATATGCAGCCGTCCTACACAGGGAATCGAACCTGCAACACTGGTGTCAGTAGACCCACACTCTAACCAACTGAGTCATCCAAGCTCAAAGACAGATGGAAGAAAACAGATACAAGATTAAGAATTCTGTAGCATATTTAATTGGTAGATGCTGAAACGAGGACTGAAAGGTCCATTCACGAAAATCCAACATGAAGATTTCCTTCAAGCTTTGTAGTGAAGGAATGACCTTGGCTGTTCCAGTGGAGTAGGGATGACATGTCTAGGTCTTATCTTACGTCCTGACCACACTCTGACGCACAGACCTACTCCGGGAACAGTGCCAGAGTGTGTTCTTGGAGTTGGTGACCTCTTGCTCCAAGATAAGAGTGTAGGAAGGAAAACCCTTTTATGGTCAGGAGTACAGGAAGGAAATCCCTTTAATGGTTAAGAGTGCTGGAGCAGGAACATCTGTGATGTCAACCTGCGTGTACAAGCTGATGTGGCTGGATTCCTGGGGAAGGGGGAGAGGGTGCCTGGAGGATATATACACTGCATGAAATTTCTCATTTCTTTGGACTTGCTGTGGATTGACCACGCGAGTGCCTTTCTGCTGCTCCGGAGAGCAGAAATAAAGAACTCTTTCTTTGAACCAACCCTCGGTGTCATTTGACTTCCTTCCTCCCATCCGGGAGCAACGTAGAGCCCACCAATCGGTAAAGTCTAATAAGGCTACAGTAGTATGTTGACATTTATTGATACCGTTTTAACTTACTCTGATGTTGTCCAGGACACGCTTGAACTCCAGAGGTTCATCTTTCCCCTCCATAGCTGCAGGATCTAAGCCATCTCCGCCATAAATGAACTGTATGATGTCACCGGTAGAACTCCTGACAGTCAGGTCATACTGTGAGCACAGATCTTCAAGGGATTTCACCAGCCGCCTCTGGGAAGCAAGGGAAGACAACTGCTTCAGGACCTATCTAGTAATGCAGTTTACAAAACTTCTAAAATGTGGGTGGGGTGGCCAATTCGCACTTGCCAAACGCAGGATGAGCAACCGTGCTGCATTTTGAGAGTCATTACAGGTCTGGAAATATAACCCGTGGTGTAATAAATAGGAACCATTGCAGTCCAGTACACTGAAAGTCCCCCTCCATTTGAATCTTTTAAGGGAACATTTCAAACACTTAATATTGCATTAAAGGCATTCAAGGTACAATTCTTGAGGTATTGCTGCCTGGTTTGGCTTGGATAAATCTCATTAAATGTTCTTGATCAAAGTCTCAATTTTTTAAAAGCAGATTATTTGAAAAAAATGCATCCCATCCCACATTTCTAAGCATTGAAGCCTGTAGAAGGGATGAAGGCAGGACCAAGTCATCTTTTAAAGTATGATAGGTTTTTTTTTGGGGGGGGGGTTATCTGGAGTTTTGAGCTCCTTTGCTGTGTAGAATTCAGCTGAGACAAAAATCCTCTCATATGAAACAGCCTCACACAGGTTTCCAAATGACTACTTAGCTGGTTAGCTGCAAATAGAAAGAATTGACTCCAAGCAACCAGACAGAAAAAAATGGATAAAATGAAAGGAGTCTGGTGTCTTTCTTTCTAGTCATGAACACGTTACATGTGCATTAACACTGGTGAATATAGACAGCTTGCAATAAATGTTTGCTGTTTTTGCAAGGCTGCCCCTCATGGTAAAAAGACAAATTGGACATACAGTGGTACCTCGGGTTACATACGCTTCAGGTTACATACGCTTCAGGTTGCAGACTCCGCTAAGCCAGAAATAGTACCTCGGGGTAAGAACTTTGCTTCAGGATGAGAACAGAAATTGTGCAGTGGTGGCGCGGCGGCAGCAGGAGGCCCCATTAGCTAAAGTGGTGCTTCAGGTTAAGAACAGTTTCAGGTTAAGAACAGACCTCCAGAACGAATTAAGTTCTTAACCCAAGGTACCACTGTAAAGGGAAGACCCACAAAATTTCCTACAATCACAATATACGTCTACAGATATAGGAATCTTTCTATAGATGTAGTATAGACATTTCTAGAGATACAGGATTCCTTTTGCATCATCAGAATTGAACCTTGAGGAAGAATGAGGCCACAAACTGGGAGAGGAATGCTAGTTATTTTCTTGATTTAGATAAGGAAAACGAACCTTTACATGTAACGGATAGAAGTTGCTCATGAGTGTTCTGCTACACTAACAGGGTCTCCTCCCACAGCAAAGTATCCCCAAGTTACCTGCATGTATCCCGTTTCAGCTGTTTTTACAGCAGTATCAACCAGGCCTTCTCGACCAGCCATGGTGTGGAAGAAAAACTCAGTGGGTGTCAAGCCAGAATAGAAGCTGTTGGCAACAAAACCTTTCGCTGCTGGAAGCTGCAAGAGGGGAGAAAAAGACCTGAAATGTGCTGCAGTAGAAAATGAACTCAGAGTCAATGAGGTGCAGTGGCCGATAATGTCAAAGTAGGACCGGGGAGACCCAAGCTGCACACTATGAAGCATCCTGGGTGATGTTGGGCCAGTCACTGTCTTTCACTCCAACCTACCTCTCAGGGTTGCAGTAAGAATAAAGAGAGATGGGCAACCATACATGCCACCTTTAGCTCCTTGTTAATTATATATAAATTATAATAAACAAACATGCAAACCATGATTTTAATTAATTTTTATAATGAAATGTTTTTAGAATCGGTGGATTATTTTGATTGTTGTTAGCCGCCCTGAGCCCAGCTTCGGCTGGGGAGGGCGGGATATAAATAAAATTTATTATTATTATTATGAGAACACTTTCAGACTTCATATACCGTATTTTCCCATGTATAAGGAAACCGCTATTTTTTGGGAGATGCGGGTGGCGTTGTGGTCTAAAATACTGAGCCTCTTGGGCTTGCTCATCGGAAGGTCGGTGGTTTGAATCCCTGCGATAGAGTATGCTCCTGTTGCTCTATCCCAGCTTCTGCCAACCTGGCACTTCGAAAGCATACCAGTGCAAGTAGATAAATAGGTGCTGCTGCAGCAGGGAAGGTAAACAGTGTTTCGGTGCACTCTGGTTTCCATCATGGTGTTCCGTTGCGCCAGAAGAGGTTTAGTCATGCTGGCCTCATGACCCAGAACAACAACAACAACACAACAATTTATTATTTTTACCTGCCCATCTGCCTGGGTTTCCCCAGTCACTCTGTGCGTCTTCCAATAGAACACTAAAATACAATAACCTATTAAACATTAAAAGCTTGCCTAAACAGGGCTGCCTTCAGATGTCTTCTAAAAGTTTGGTAGTTATTTTTCTCTTTGACATCTGGTGGGAGGGCATTCCATAGGGCAGGTGCCACTACCGAGAAGGCCCTCTGCCTGGTTCCCTGTAACTTGGCTTCTCGTAGTGAGGGAACTGCCAGAAGGCCCTCGGTGCTGGACCTCAGTGTCCCGGCAGCACGATGGAGGTAGAGACGCTCCTTCAGGTATACTGGACCGAGGCCTTTTAGGGCTTTAAAGGTCAGCACCAACACTTTGAATTGTGCTCGGAAACGTACTGGGAGCCAGTGTAGGTCTGTCAAGACCAGTGTTATATGGCCGTTCCCAGAAAGCTGTCTGTGGACAAACGCCTGGCTCCCTTGGCCTGAAGCGAGATGAGCGCCACAACCCTGTAGTTGCCTTTGACTGGACTTAACCGTCCAGGGGTCCTTTACCCTTTTACCTTATTTTTTTTTAATCCAAAATTTAAAACTCAGGCCAGAGCCAGAACCACCCACACCAGAGTCCAAACCCCTGTGCATTCACCATCTGTGTATAAGACAACCTCCAATTTTTGACTAATGTTTTTAAGCAAACAAACAAACAAACAAAAAACATCTTATACATGGAAAAATGCAGTATAACAGGTACGATAATACAGCTATTATCTTTCCAGCTATTATCTGTACCTCTTCAAGAGGTGCTGCATGAACAGATGAAATTATTAGCTCTAGAAAATGTGAGAACTCATCTCCTAGGAGTGCCAGTGAGGCCAAGAAAGGATGGAGGGGTGGCCCTTTTGCACACAGTAAAATATACTATAGTAAAAGCTCCACTCTTACCAAAGTATTTCCTACAGGTTAACAGTTGTTCACAGAATTGTTTTCCATAGCAACGATCTAGCGTGATTGCTGAACTTCTTGGAATTCCTTCACCACAGGCCGATTCTCAACATTTATGTCCTGTATTTACTCCTTACACCAAGGGTGAAGAACTGATGGCCCTCCAGATGTTGCTCGATCCCAGCTCTCATGGGTCCAAGCCAGCATGGCCAAGAGTGAAGGATGAATGGAGTACAGAATAACTGGCAGTACCTCCCCCCCGACTTTCTTGCTTTTAGTTCACCAATTCCTGGTTGTCTCTAGAGGATTCCAATTCCAATACAAGAAGCCACAGGCCTCTCTGCTTCCCAGGGAGTGGGAAAGAGAACTAGCTATACTAGGCAACACAGAGGAGGAGAATGCTCTAAATTTGATGCCTGCCAACTTGCGTCTGGGGAGAAGGAAGAGGAGCGAGAGGGAGAAGAGACCAAGATCTGGGCAAGTTGCCCACTGGAACGGTTACATCCTTATGGAGTTAAACTCCAGTAGTCTAAAGCAAATGACTCAGCTTGTTCAATTGAATTAAGAGCAAATTATTTCACATTATCATGTCTTGGTCCTTGTAGCAACCCTATGGGGTAGGCCATTTGTATTATCCTCAAAGCGCAAGGAGGAGGGAGGGAGGAGCAGAGAGGGAGGTTTTCTCAAGGCAAACTAGCCTGTGAGTTCGCAGCAGTCAAGATTTGAACGGTTCAGACATTACATCGCACCAGAAATTCCGTCTTCATTTAGTATTCAAACCCACACCTCCCCGTTTCATAAGGTTGTTTAAGTCCCGCAATGCTATTCACCTTGGAATGCTTCTTAAAATGAGGCAAGGATCGGTTCTCAAAGCCGTCAGGCACCCGTGAGCCACTGATAGCCTGCTGTCCTACGCAAGCAATCATCTGGGAGATGTTAATGAAGGAGCCTAAAAACACAACGCCACAAAGAAAGAGGTAGGTCACATCTTGCCTCATGTTCCAAAGCATCACACTGTGTGATGGAGGTCTGCCCCACTCTACTTTACTTGTATGTGCAAATTCGCTTTTTTTAAAAAAAAAGTTTTATTAAAACTTTTCACATTACAACAAAAAAGACAAACTAATCTAAACCAAAACTAGTAAAAAAAATAAAAGAGAAAAGAGAATGTGCGTGCACATTTTCAAAATCTGGAGCAGATTATGAGGGTGTGCAGGAGAGAGCGCAAAATTTCTGTGGCACAATTGAAGTGGCAGCACTGGATACAACCCACTGTAGAAGTGCCCCATTATTTATGAATCACGTTGGGCTTGCATTTAATGTAGATCTGTGCAAAAAGCTTTAGTACTCATTACCTTTTTAAAAAAAACACACACGAAGTGCCCAAAATGGGATTCTTATCCTATCAGAATGCCAACAGGGAGCGTTGGGTTTGATTGAACCCTCAAATAGGAAGGGCTGGCACTCGACGTGCCAGTTCAACCAGAGCTGGAGAACCAGTTTGCAATGTTGCATGGGAAAAAAAAAAAGGCAGACAAAATTCCCACATACATGACAGCCCAATGAATTAAGAACAATCTATCTAGATTGGACAGAGAGCAAACAACTGAACGCAAAATTCAGATGCAGCTGCTTGGTCTTTAAGCAACTGTGCTATGTAGGAGGTATAGAAATGACATGGGAAAGTTTCCGAATTAAAATGTGGTGCTGCCATGTAAAAACCAGAAGCAAAACTTACCTGTGCAGTGTTTCATGCTGCTAGCATGCCATTTAAGCCAGCCTCCACAATGCATAACATTGGCATGCCAGTATGATCTTTGCCCATGCCACTGATCTTTGTTTGCTAACAGTGCACCAACAGGCAATGCAATTCAGATTCAAATAGATGCTGGTCATATGGGCTGTCTCAGGTTCAAAGACTATCTGCATGCACTTGGAATTACATCTAAACCTGTGCTTCCTGTTCTAGAGCTAAGTGTTGTCTGCACCGCAACCATAACCTTTTGCTGCCTTCTTTATTTATTGGCAACAGAAAAAGAAGAACAAGTGGGCAGCAGCCATTTGTTTTCTAAAGTCCTCACAAGCTTACCTTTTGAACCACAAAGAGCCATGACGAGGGGGCTGTTACTCTTGTCTAGTTCTCGAAGGCAGGCACTGCCAGCATGGTCTCTGATCACAGACAGCTCTTTCAGAATCAGCGCCTGGGAGGAGACTTACAATTAATAAGCTGACCATTTCAAGAATTCACCTAAAGAGATTGTTGCATCTTAGCAAATTCCCAAAGGAAAGGTCTGTAGGCTGATCATTGCAACAACAGAGGCACGACCAAGAATTTTGTCAAATTGACAAACATGCTGGCTTTCTGTGGGGGTTTGGCCCAGCCTGGCCCCTTTGGTGCTTCAGAAGACCCAGAATTCAGGGAGGCCAGAAACTGCCTCTTTCTTTTTCCTGCACTTATTGCTGTTGGGAGGTGCCTGTTTCCTGGGTAGGGGAAACCCTATATTCAACCACCAGGAGATAGGAGGGTTCACCTATGGTGAAGCAAGAAGTGGCAATCTTTCCCTGGAGACAACCTTGGGAAGATTAAGATTCTGATTCAGCAAATTGATTTACTGTGATTTGGCCCCTTCACATTTTGGGACTGTTTGGCCAAATCACAACAAATCAACTTGCTGAATCAGAATCTTAATAGTTATGCTTCACCCTTGAGAGGGTAAATAAGCAAACAGCACACAACGTGACTTCTGATTCATTGCTAAGAATGAGTAATTCTCTATCAGGTGGTATACAACTCACCTCTAATGTCTCTTCTGCTGTACAGCCAGGTTGCTGCTGCAGTTTGCCAGTCTTCAAAGCATCAATATATTCATCACATTTCTTGTACCCAGCATTCAGAAGTTCATACTTTGCCTTCAGCAGCCCCTGTCCTGGAGTCACATCGCCAATTCCAATTGAAAATCCTCGATTAGCTAAGTGTTTGGAAACAACAGCCAAATGTACACATCAGCTCACTGAGTGCCACACGGAGAATTTTATCCGAGGTTACTTTTGTACTCAGGGTTTAACTTCTTATCCATGCAAGATATGTTTAGATTTTCCTAAAACTAGCAGAACTAGCTTTAAAAGTGTAGCATTTTTAGTAAATGGTCTTGCTGGCTTGTGGTACATTTTGACATTGTGTCTCTTTGGGCCTTTCCAGAGAATAAATTAATAGGCATAGTTATGGCTTATGTGCTCATTGCACAGGACCCGGATAATTTTTGTTGTTGCAAGGCCAGTACTTTTCCTGCACTCAAATTTGATTATCTTGTCACTGGGGTGTGTGTGTGTGTGTGTGTGTGTGAGAGAGAGAGAGAGAGAGACAGAGAGAGAGAGAGAGAGACAATTCTTCCCTAAACAAGTGGCATCTATTGGAACGCGCCTGTGGCATCACTAGGGATGAACAACAACTACCTCCTTTGTACAATGCCTGTGCAGTTTAATGACTCTTTTTAAAAAAGTTATCCAACCCTAAGCTCCACCATGCCATGGTCCCAGTGAATTCAGTGAAGAGGGAGACACAAGTTCCAGACCTTAGTATTGACTCCAGTTTTGACTAGGAAGTGTCAGCTATGGAGGCTCTTCTTAGAACTATTGTGGTATACCAGTTACAGTGTCAAAATTAGGACGATCTGGGTTCAATTCCTCATTCAGGCATAAAACTCAGAGGATATTTCAGTCAATATTTCTCAGCTAATTTTCCTCTCTGGGCTGTTGTGAGGATAGATAAACAGGGTGGGGAAGAACTGTGCACCACATTGCCCTGAGCTCTTTGGAAGGAGTGCAGGATAGAAACATAGTGCAATAAAAAAATGAATGAAATTACCAGAAAGCCACTTTTCAAGGTACTTACAGAGGTAGACAGGAGCAAGTCTGGCTAGCCGTGACATCGCATCAGCTGCCTCCACTTGTCCCCAATCTCTCAGCAAAATGTAGAAGATATTATTCTTGGATCCAGACCCTAAAGTTCCTTTGTCCATGCTGCCAGCCATCAACTCACTATTGTGGATTGCAACGTCTGGAAAAAAACCGTCAGAAGCTTGTCAACCTAAGCTTCCCATTTTCAGCTTTTTCAGACTCACGACCACTTTTAGCCCCAAAATGGCAACATTTCATCCCTTCTCTTAAAGAAACTCTTCTCAAAATAATGGTGGCAGGGCTACTTATGCAACCTGGTGTACATTAGGGCATTACCTGGTTGTGGTTCCTGGTTTGCAAATTAGAAAAACAGTGCTTTAACACACCCAGAAACCTATACGGTAGATGCAGAAACGATGAGAACTCAAGTTGTAAGACGGAGAGGGTGGGTGGTAGAATCCAAGCATATTTAAGTCATTTTGTATTTTGTAACAGTTGAAGGCCACCAAAGCATATAAACAAACACAAATTCTCAACCACGCAGGTCATGGGACTTCTTACAATTAAAACTAGTTACAAGAATAAATACAGAGACTGAAACAAGGACAGAGACATAACTGAGCACAGTCAAACAAGAGCCTGGCTTTCTGTATGTGAGCTCTAATTCTCAAACAAGGGGAGTCCTTTTCTTATTCTGACATGTCAAGGACTGCAAAGCTAAAGCTGGCTTTGCTAATTTAATAGACAAGACAAGCAGGACTGTCTCTTCATTCAACATGCACCTATAAGATGGATGTGCATTTTCGCCTGGGGTCTATAGCATCCTCCAAAGGACTTTCTGGTTCAGCCACAAACAATATTGAGCTGCGGGCATCCACACCTTCCTTGGGAACATCTGCTTTTGGGCAGCAAGAAGACTTTCAAAGCGAGTCTAAGCAGTATTTTCTACAACAAAAGGCCAACGAAGTAAACCTCTCTTTGTAGAACATGCTGCAAGCATTTGTCCAAATCGAGTTAACCTCATAAACATTGTTCTCATTCCAAAAATAATCTAGGGACTGTTTAACAGTTTGATTTCAACTAGAACAATGGTCTGAGGTTAAGTTAGTTTCAGAAATAAAAACAACCCTCCCCACAAAGTCAGATTGTTCAATTTTGCCCAATGTTCAGCTCCTATGAAAGGAGCCATCTGCACTGCACTTGCCAAACAGTGATAATTTTCCTTAGAAATGACAGATCTCAAGTAATTTCTTTTCTAGTTGCAGATGCTTCAAGGCAGATCAAAAGAGACGTGTACCACTTGAGGCCCATTCGTCCACTTTGGTGCAAATTATTCTCTTTTTTTTAACTGCAGAAACCAAAACGGCAGAGGCTTGTGAACGCTTGGAAACTGATGTGGTACAGAAATAGTTTGATCCATTTTCCTCTATCAGCCAGCGAATTCCTTAAGTTGTGTTATGTACACAAAGTTACTTTCTTTGGTCTGCTGAAAACATCTCACCTGTCCCGAATAAAATAATAATTTTAAAAGGTCCTTGGAAGATACACTATCACTTGCTACCTTAAAAGCACAATTATTCTTTCTTTTTTCTTATCATATGTGGTGGTCTTGTGGTAAGGTTAAGGCTTACTGGGAAATGACATACAATGAAAGGAAAAGGATGTTTAAAGTAACATTTGTAAAAAAACAACCCAGAAGCTTTTCTCTTGGGAATTATGGGAATTCTATACTACCCAAACTGTATAGAAATTTAGTCATGTATGCGACTACAGCGGCAAGAATGTTACTTGCCCCAAAATGGAAAGAAGCAGAAGTCCCAGCAAAGGAAGAATGGATACAAAAACTTATGGAATATGCAGAAATGGTGAAACTTACCAGAAGAATAAGAAATTAAGATAACAAACTTTTTATAAAAGAATGGAAATGGTTTACTGAATATTTACAGATAAATTGTAAACAGTTAAAAACACTGGCAGGATTATTGTAATAACCTGCAGTTTCATAACAATATATATTTAAAGAAGATGAATAAATGAGCAAGTTAAGTTACCGTATTTTTTGCTCTATAACACACACCTGACCATAACACGCACGTAGTTTTTAGAGGAGGAAAACAAGAAAAAAATATTCCAAACGAAACAGTGGATGTATGATTTTTGTGATTCATGCTGTGGCCACAGACGTGATCTGACGGTGAGTTTGGGGTAGCCCAATGCAAAAATCCTGAGGATCCATGTGGATCAATGCTTTGTAACCACGTTTTTGCGCCATTGCAGCCCCATGAAACAGTGGGTGCATGTGTGTTTTTTGGTGCAGGCTGTAGCCATGGACATGCTATGTGATCTGATGGTGAACTTGGGGTGACCCAGTGCAAAAATCCTGAGGATCCATGTGGATCTGTGCTTTGTAACCACGTTTTAAGTGGGGAGGGGAGGAAAAGCATTCAAGGGACAAGGAGCACGCGTGGGGTGTGTGGAGAAGGATGCTGCTAATGATGCAGGAGAGGGGTTTAAGGGGAGAAGGAGCTCGCGTGGGGTAGGTGGAAAAGGAGCTTTTCGGCAAGCTGAGCGGGGAGGGAAAGAGCACTGTTGCTTTAAAGGAGCCAACCGGACAGCAGCCACTTACAGCAGTGTAAGCAGCTCCTTTCCTCTCCTGCTTTGCTCCTTCTCTCCCTCTTTGCTGCTTTACGCAGCTAATGGTGAATCCCCTGCAACCCAAGTCCTGCTCAGCGGATCAGCTGAGACGCTGGGAGAATCGTAATTTCCCCCTCTCCCTTATTCCGTGCCCTCCTGTCCCCAGCAGCCTTTTTAAAAACTTTTTTACTGGTTTTCACTGCACTCGTGGCTCAGAGCCCTCCTGTGCCCTGCGCACGGACTTTTGCTAGCTGAGGCTGCAGCAGCTTTTTCCGGCTCGCTATGGCTCCCGTCTGTCCCTTCTCCCGTGTAAGCGGCTGCTGCCCGCTTTGCTGCCATGGCTCTCCTTCCCTCCCTCCTCCCCGGCTCCTCCCCCTCCTCCTGGCTGTAAAGCAAGCAAAGCTAGAGCGGGACAGAAGCCCTGCAAGCGGCTCCCGCTTTGCTTGACTGACGGCAACCATGAGTGCATTCGCTCCGTAACACGCACAGGCATTTTTCCTTACTTTCTAGGAGCAAAAAAGTGCGTGTTTTGGAGCGAAAATTGAGGTAATTTGGATATGCAGGAGATATTAAATAAATTTAAGGAATTGCAGAAACAGGGAGAAGGAAGTCAAGTTTTGAAATGTCAAAATGATAGTAAAATCAGTGAAATGTATAAATCTGAAAAGTATTTTCAGTCACCTCCAGGGTTGACTACTGTAATTCGCTCTACGTGGGGCTGCCCTTGAAGCTGTCCCAGAAACTCCAGCGGGTGCAGAATGCTGCAGCGAGGCTCCTCACAGGGTCTCTGCCATGGGAGCATATTCACCCAGTGTTTTTCCAGCTGCACTGGCTCCCGGTGAAGTACAGGGTCAGATATAAGGTGCTGGTTTTGACCTTTAAAGCCCTTCACAGCCTAGGACCCTCGTACCTTCGGGACCGCCTCTCCTGGTATGCCCCACGGAGGACCTTAAGATCCATAAATAGCAACACCCTAGAGGTCCCGGGCCCTAAGGAAGTTAGATTAGCCTCAACCAGAGCCAGGGCCTTCTCAACACTGGCTCCGGCCTGGTGGAATGCTCTGTCTCATGAGACCAGGGCCCTGTGGGATCTGATTTTTTCCGCAGGGCCTGTAAGACAGAATTGTTCCACCTGGCCTTTGGCTTAGAATCAGTTTGATCCCCCCCCCTTATTTTTCATTTCTCCTCCTGTGAAGAGGCTGCATCCTAATGTTTTAATGTTGTATTTTAATCTTTTTAAATTGTATTTTAATCAACATGTTTTTATTATTGGTTGTTAGCCGCCCTGCGCCTGGTCTTGGCTGGGGAGGGCGGAGTACAAATAATAATAATAATAATAATAATAATAATAATAATAATAATAATATTTGAAGAAGAAAGCACAAATTTCCAAAAAACCCAGTGGCCAGTAAGTATGTGATAAGTTACAGTTGCCAAGTCTCAGGCTTCCCCACTACCTCCACTTACAGGAATCGTTGCTGCACAAGTCTTCTCCCTTGCCACAATACTGCTTGCCCTTGGTTCGAAGGTTGGCTTTGACAGGACAACTGTCACTAGGCTTCAGAATGATACCGAAGACCTGCTTTCCTGTCCACAGGGTTACAGGCTGGAAGAGGACAAAGGATTATGAAGACAAGCAGAAGAGCTTCCACTAAAGTTATAGAACTAGAACATGCAAAAACATTATACTTTAGGACTCCAAACCACTCTTCCGCTTCTTTTCAACTATTCCAGGTCAGGGAGCAACATGTAGCTCAGCTGGTAGAGGACGAGACTCTTAATCGCAGGGTCGTGGGTTCGAACCCCACGTTGGGCAAAAGATTCCTGCCCTGCAGCGGGTTGGGATAGATGACCTTTGTGGTCCCTTTCCAGTTCTTCAATTCTATGATTCTAAGCAATGGGATGGTGCCACGGTTTCAATCTCTACCAATTAAATTGATTAAACCAATCAACTGAAGCTTTAATCACAGATTAAAACCTGCCCTTTATTCAATCCATGAGGCAGAGGTCAAAAGATACAGCCACACAAATATGTCTGCTCCCTTCCACCAAATGGAAGAAGACCCGTCTCTTTGTAATCAGAATTTGCAACCAAGCACTGCAGAGATGGTTCGTTTAATGGGGAAACCCTTATGGTTATCCTTTCGCCAGTAAGAATTACATCGACAACTGAAGCAGCGTGTGCTCAGCTGAAGTCAACGGAAATTTTTATCTGCAACAGCGATGGGAACATTCATTTTTGAAACCCAACATGGTGTATTAACTGCAGTGTAACACATTTAGTGTCACAGGGGAGACAGACGTGTTCAGCTATTGTCCAGTTTGAGACTTTGCCACCCTCCAAAAAGGCGTCTTGCCCTTCCTCAGAGCTTGCTTTTTGATACAACACCACCAGGGAGACCTGCTCCACATCCAGGCAAAAGAACCTCGCCAATTTAGTGCTGACTAAACTCAAGTGTGCACTCTTGCTCCAAGATGTTCCATACCTTGAGAATTGCTGGTGGTGGGAGGCGAACTTTTATTTTCTCATCCTTGCCAACCAGAATAGAAGCGATAATCTGACAAGCTTTAGCTCGATCAAAGAAAGTGTCCTTGAGCGTGAGGAGGTAAGCCCCTAAAATGGGAAATACAGAACACAACGCAAACACTTCCGTATAAGAGGATAAGCTAGAAAGGGCATTGAGTAACATACACTATACTGGCAATACATTTAAACGTAATCAGATCACATGGAACTGCAGTGGCGTGAAAGAAAAATGCATCTTAATTATCTGTATTAATATAAATAAATAAATTTCATGCAGGTTGCATTTTGGACGCTAGAAAGACCAAAAGGTATTTAAAAAGAGAACAATGAAGGCAAATATTTTACCACATGGCTCTCCTTGTACACATCCTAGAGACAACAAGGCAAAGATCAAGAATATCTCAGCAGTGGCCACACTTAGGCCCAGGTTTTCAGTGAAGAAGTTCCAATACTGATGCAATCCTGCAGTCCATACAGAACCCTCCTTTGCAGATCGTTGGTCACCTCTACACCCATGCATCTCTGTGGCATGCCCAGCAGGGAAAGTCCTCTTCAGAAGAGGCACCACCATATCAATGACAGCATGGTAATAATTCTTTTTTTTTTTGCAAGGAGGTATTATTCTATCATGCATGAGCAAGGAAGATCTAAGAGGTCTTGAAAACAAATGAGTGTCTCATAACACAGGTAAACACATATTTGACTTCAAATACAGACCTGTAAGGAAATCTTGAATTGCAGCAATAAGGGGCTCTCCATTTCTTGGTGTTACCAAGTTTGCTTTAGTCTAGATGAAGGAAGATATATTAACTAGGGAAACATGGCACAATATTTCAAAAACTCTTATTATGTACATGATCACACTACTACAAGATCTTTCTACTCCTCCCTGCGACATATATAAACACACGTTAGATTCCAGTGCATTTTCTTAATGCAATATATCTGTTTAGGGTTTGATACGGCTTTACTGCCTAGTTAGTGTAGACATGATTCCACCCTGATGAGATTGTTCTACAAAAGGCATGGGGCCAAATTGCGGCCCACAGGCCAAATCTGGCCCTCAGCAGTTTCTCTGCCCTGTTTTATTTTAAGTAACTTTCCTCTGTACTTATCTCCGACTCCTTCCTCTTCCTCACCAAGTGGAAGCATGAAGGAAAGCAGTTAGCAAAATGCACACTTTGTGCAGTTCTTAAAAGGTTTCAACTAGTAAAAGAAATCAGGCAGCGGGCAGTGAACCTGCCCCATCTCAACAGGCAGTAGTACGTAATAGTCCTTTGCTTACCCCCATCAGAACAAGGGCTTCTGCTTTTGCTTCTTCGGTTTGAGGAAGATGAAGATTCATCTCATCACCATCAAAGTCAGCATTGTATGGTGTACAGACACATTCATTAAATCTGAAAGTCCGGTGTGGTTTTACTCTAGCCTGGAAAAAACATATCAGAAGAAAAAATCCATAAGAAAAAAAATTCTGTGTAAAACATACAAAGAATTCAGAACGTATCGACAGTATTTGGAAAACGCTTGGAAAATTTGTGCTTTTGCCTTTACATAATTTCAGTTTTACAAAAAAAAAAAGAGGGCTGGCTGCATCAAATGACAAGTTTATTTCATTTTCGTCTGACACTGCTGGAGGCTTAAGATAATGTAATGATGTAGGCCTTGTGAGCCATAACTTTACCCAACTCTTAGACAGGAGAAAACATGATGGCATTAGGATAACTGGGCTTGTACCTACAGCATAGATCTGGGCTCACACCCTTCCGTGTATCAGTCATAGAGAAAGTCTAGCAAACAGCCACTATATGTATTATCTTAATAATTTAAAGCATAGTGTAGGTGTACACATGCAGCAGATTGAGGTGGTAGAATATGCTGTACCACATCTGACTGCAAGTGGGGAATTACATATTTGAATGCCCCCCTATGTAAAGAGCTCCTTGCAAGTAGAAAAGTAAAACAGACTGGCCTAGAGACATCCCCCACTCCTACCAAAATGCTAGTTTTATACACGCAGACAGGTTTGGGCGTCTGAACCAGAGAAGCATTAAAAATGTACTCCCCGCTCCTCTACAACCCAAAGGTGATTTTACTATCCCACCTTGCTGCATTCACAGAGCCAGCTTTGCTCAGGCACATATCAGGAAACCTGAATTTTAGATTTAACTGACTAATATGGTCCAGAAAGAGAGGTGTGATCCTCTGTGAATGACAACTCTTCTCCTGCGAAATGGAGAAGATCCTAGGGTTATTTTATTTATTTAGTCAAAATCCCAAGGCAGTGTGCAATATTAAGAACATAATACACAACATAATAATAAAATAGTAATCATAACAGCCCCCCCCCAATCTAACAGCCATAGATTATTTAATGGCCAAAGGCCTGGGTAATAAGAGTGTTTTCACCTGAAGCCTAAAGACATGTAATGATGGCACTAGGTGAGCCTTTCTGGGGAGAGCATTCCAGATGGGGAGCCACCACAGAAAAGGCCTGTTCTCATGTTGTTGCCCTCTGAATCTCTCAACAGCAGCCAAATCATGATCATTTCCTCATCTGACTTGAATAATGTTCTACTTAGCTTGGATCTGGGGCAATGGTAGCCATACCACACAGATGAAATTACAGAAGTTGTGGAATAGCTACTCAAGTTGGAGAAGGTAGCAGGCCACATGTACTATTTGGATCATGTAAAAATCACACAGATCACACCTGAAGCCTGGCAGGCAGAAATCAGTGATCAAGCTCCTTTTCTCTTGCAGAAGAATACTACTCTTGCATGAAAGCCTTAAGAACTAATGAATGTATGTGTTAGGTGACCAATTATGATGAATGGTAATAAAAATAAATACGCCCCAGGGAACCACAGCAGTGATATGCTTACTATATGAGCCATGATGCTGAGCTTGTGCAAAGAGGGTTGTCGATTGAACAGGACTATATCGCCATCTATGAGGTGTCTCTCCACAATGTCCCCATACTTCAGTTCCTGAGCCATCTTCTCACGGTTTCCGTATTTCAAAAACCTGGGGGGAGGGAGGGGGAGAGAGAAAGAAAGAAAGGAAATCTATCATAAGAAATAATCAGTCTTAGAGGAAATGATTGTTTTCCAGTTATACAGCTGCTCTTCCACAGGACTGCTGAGCTTCCTCAGTGATAAGAAAGGAAATCACAGCTGAAAGCTTTTCCGTACCATTTTACAATAGTGAAGGTAACTTTTTAAAGTTAGAGGGAGGGTGAGAATCTACTTGTGCAAACGGCCGCAGAAAACACCAACAATTTAAAGAACGCTTAAGACGCATGTATGAATAAAGATTTTGGAAGGGGGGAAAGCATCCATTTTTAGATGCTGCCTACTGCAACCCATACATGTGCACTCTCAGAAAGGGCATTCCCTCTTGTGTGAGAAGGAATATCTCTTAAGACAGTACTTGCTAGCTGCAGTTTTATAAGGACTCACATTATACAACTCTTGACTTTTGAACCTATGTTGCTCAGTTAACTTGGGGTGTGTTCCTTTGTGCCTTTTTAGTTCAGTGTTTTTAATCACTTCACCTACCCACTGAAAGGCTGCAGACCCTAGTCCTAGTAATTATGATTATCAGCAGTTCATGGGAGAAGAGAAGGGGACTTAGCTTACCCTCAACACACTTTTGCAGAAGACCTATTTTTGAAGGTCACACGCACACAGCAACTGGATCAAAATTAAGTTTTGCCCACCGGATGTGCCACTGCTTTTCAAGGCAAGTACTTAGTGAATTGTATAAGGAACAAATTTTGAATGGTTACACAAACAAGACTAGCATCTTAGGCAAGAATCAGTGAAACTAAAAAAAGGGGGGGGGGGGGAGGGATCCAGATAGCCTCTCAGTATGTTCAAAACAAGCCCTAAACTTTCAAATCAAGTGACTGAAGTAAAATGAGTCTATTTCAGATACAAGGCCGCACCTTTTCATCTGTGTGTGCCTCTGCTGAATGAAGTTGGCACCAGGATGAAGCTCTGGACCATTCCGAACAAGTTTCCTCATAAAGTCGATGTTAGCTTTATTCACCTGTAATATGAATGCTCGAGTTAAAAGCGAAAAACTCGCACAATTCTTGTGCAGAGCTTTGCCAATAATTTTTGCTGCCCTGGGTAAATCATAGTTATGTGATTTTCTCTGCATTATATACTAGACAGCACAAACCACAACATATTAAATGATCAAGAGTTAAGTCAAGATAGCATTTTCTTGCTGTTATTTTAAATGCCTGTCACTCCTTTGTAACAGGGTAATACCTCAATACCCTGGGCTATGCCTTTACATCATACAACTGACAAGATGCCTCTGTTCTTTTCTTCTACTTGGTGGTCTGTCTCTTCAAGGCATTTTGAAAACAGAAGGAGACACTTCTGGAATTTTAGCACTCAAGGACTTGCTAAGTTCCATGTTTGGGCTAGCCCTATTCTTGTGCACATACTACAACTCTTTTCAAGATTATTGGATGTCTATAAAAATATACACATTAAAAGACCTTTCAGCTTGGCATGAGTGCAAGGAGCAGGGGGGAGGGGGGAATGCTATTGTGAAGATACCAGATTAGCTTCTGAATTTAAGGAACAGGCAACATACAGCTAAATTTCTGTCAACAGGGAGAAATGTAAAGTATTTCACTTGGGCAAAAAAAATGAGAGGCACAAATACAAGATGGGTGACACCTGGCTTGAGAGCAGTACATGTGAAAAGGATCTAGGAGTCTTGGTTGACCACAAACTTGACATGAGCCAACAGTGTGACGCGGCAGCTAAAAAAGCCAATGCAATTCTGGGCGGCATCAATAGGAGTATAGCATCTAGATCAAGGGAAGTAATAGTGCCACTGTATTCTGCTCTGGTCAGACCTCACCTGGAGTACTGTGTCCAGTTCTGGGCACCACAGTTCAAGAAGGACACTGACAAACTGGAACGTGTCCAGAGGAGGGAAACCAAAATGGTCAAAGGCCTGGAAACGATGCCTTATGAGGAACGGCTAAGGGAGCTGGGCATGTTTAGCCTGGAGAAGAGGAGGTTAAGGGCTGATATGATAGCCATGTTCAAATATATAAAAGGATGTCACATAGAGGAGGGAGAAAGGTTGTTTTTTGCTGCTCCAGAGAAGTGGACACGGAGCAATGGATCCAAACTACAAGAAAGAAGATTCCACCTAAACATTAGGAAGAACTTCCTGACAGTAAGAGCTGTTCGACAGTGGAATTTGCTGCCAGGGAGTGTGGTGGAGTCTCCTTCTTTGGAGGTCTTTAAGCAGAGGCTTGACAACCATATGTCAGGAGTGCTCTGATGGTGTTTCCTGCTTGCGCAGGGAGTTGGACTCGATGGCCCTTGTGGTCTCTTCCAACTCTATGATTCTATGATTCTATTCTATGATTCTAGGACATGGGCCTGTCCTTTACATGGAATGATACCAGGAGCAAGTCTGACATCCATCTCTTTCCCAAGTAAAGCCTAAGTCAAAAGTGTGTTTAATTCCACTTGGTGATTCAAAGAAAGCTTGAGATCTGATCTTGATAGAACCATGTGCAGACTCTCTGGAAGCTACCACAGCAAGGGACTGCACCACACAACAGAAGATTTCATTTTCTCCCAGTTACCTTCTCAGGAAACGTTAGTATTTTTGCAACATGAACAGGCACAGCCACTTCATCAATGCGCAGGTTTGGGTCAGGCGAGATCACTGTTCTGCCCGAGAAGTCCACTCGCTTTCCAGACAAGTTTCCTCTAAACCGACCTTAAAGGAAGTGGAGGGAGGCGAGAAAAGAGAGAAAGTTGAAGCCGGTCAAGAAAAAAAATCTCTGATCTTCCACAGAGAAAATAAACTGAAGTTATTATTCTTTATTATTTTTATTTGGTGTTATCAATGTACAGAGTGCTTTATGCAGTTTAAAAAACAAAACAATGTGTTCCTGCTGCAAGGAGGATAGAGTCTGAAAATGTAACCCAGGAATAAGCAATGGGGTAGCTGGGGATGAAGGAAGTAGGAGAATATGCATTCAATTCTGTTCAATATATTTAAGCTCCATTTCAGTAAGTGATGATGGCAAAGAGGGTTAAACCAAAGGCTTCATGGAGAAAGTGAATTTTAAGAAGGTATTTGAAGGACGAGAGAGAGAGAGAGAGAGAGAGAGAGAGAGAGAGAAGTGTTGTTGTGCAGATGTTCTTAGAAGAGAGTTTTACACAGGTATAATGGATAACAAAGGTGGAGTTACAGATAGGTAGCCGTGTTGGTCTGCCATAGTCAAAACAAAAAAATTTCCTTCCAGTAGCACCTTAAAGACCAACTAAGTCAGTTCTATCTGAAGAAGTGTGCATGCACACGAAAGCTCATACCAAGAACTGACTTAGTTGGTCTTTAAGGTGCTACTGGAAGGAATTTTTTTTGTTTTAACAAAGGTGGAGTTATCTAAGCTAGCAAGTAACAGACCTTTGGATGACTAAGGATTGAGCTGGAAGATTTAATGGCATAGGCAGAGATGTATTGGTATATAGAAGGATGCGAAATTAAGATGGGGGCAAAACCACGGAGGACATTAGGTATAATGCACAGCAACCTCCATAACACAAAATATAGCAGACTCAACTGTGCTCATTTAGATTTACCAATTACATCAGGAAATAAAAGGGTTAAAACTCACTAGCAAGTGTTAATGTGAACAAATACACTAGTAGCCTGCTGCCAAGCGCCTTGACAGTCAGCTGCAGAGTCTGCCTGGCAAGTCCAACAAACAAAAACTACAAAGCCCATATTGACCATTATGATATAACCGCACCATTTGCGATACGTGACCCCAGAGGGATAGTCTATATCCCACTTTCAGCAGTTGGTAACGGAGCTCAACACACAAATGTGTTTGCTTTCATTACTTCCCCCTAAAAACTGCTTTGGGAAGCAAGATAAAAATCCAAGAAATAAATGTAATCCTGAACAGCGTTTGGAAAAGGTTCCACCACCAGACTCCAGAAAGAGCTTCTGTCAGACTAGCCAATACTGGGGCTACATGGACATGACGTAAGGGGGTTTCACATGATCAGATGTGATAGCTGCAGGAGCCAGAGATTATGCTGAAACACCTACCCTGCTTTCCCTTCAGTCTTTGAACAAAGCCTCGTGTCCACTTCTTGGGTGCCATGTTGAGAGGAATGCCAGAGAGTTCACTATTGATGTACAGAGCGCATTGCAGCTGCAGAAAGTCCCAGTCCTCCATTATCATCTGAGTTTTGGCTCCTGATATTCTATGCTGCCCAACAACAAAACAGCCAATTCAAGAAAGGAAATTTCAACAAAAGCAACTCCATAGTTCTAGGGAACATTTAGCAAGTTCTGCAAGGATGTAACGATGTTCTTATGAGAATACCAAATCAAACTTCTTTCACAAAGTTTAACTGCAAAACAAGGAAAGAACTAAAATAACCAGACTAGTAACCATTTCAGAGCAATTCCGAATATGGACTTCCAGATGTGAACTCAATATCTGAGAACTAAGAACTTTTACCAGACCAAATGTACTATAGCTGCAGTTAAGATCTTTGATTGGGAACATATTGCACCCTAACCCCTGCAAGGTTGCCCAAAAAGAGAATTCTCTGGGGCTGAGAAATGGTTTTTTCCCTGGTTTTACTCCTGTGTAAAATATATATATATATTTGTGAATTTGCTGATTCTGGAAGAGCCTGGTTCAATCCCTGACCCAGCCATAAGCTCATTAAGGATGCTTGATGCAGACATAACATTACACCATAGATATAAGCAGAAGGGATAGGAGATTTGCATGGTAGGAAAGGAGTTAAGAGGTCAGGAACTTTATGGCAATCCCAGGCCCAGACCAACCTCAAATATATACGCTTAGAATAAGAATGCAACAAAACTCAGGCACTCACAGTTTGAAGAGGGCCTAAAATAAGGTGTCTCCTATGGAAACTAGTTATGCATTTTACTACAAATTCAAAAGCTAATAGCATATGAATTTAGGACGGCATTCTAAAAAGCACTGTTAAGAAGCACAATCCATACCTACTTTAACCACAAATATAAAATTAAAGGGCAACTCACCTTTTTGATCACATCATTGAGGAAAATTATTTCCGTCAGCTTCATCGTTAAGTCATCCTCGTTGGTGCCGGATTTTAAGTCGCTCACCACAGACGGCCTAATGCAGAGCGGGGGGACCAAGAGCCGTGTCAGGATCAAGTCTGAAGGCTTGCCGGATTCGGGGTTCATCAAAAGCAGAGGGATGTCTTCTGCAGGAATTCTCTTTAGGATATTTAAAACCACTAAAGGATTCAAGTTCTCCTACAAAACGTAAAAGGTTACAATCACACTTTTATCATTGCAAGGCGGGAAACTCAGTTTCTGGCTAAGACTCAAGCAATGCCTTGTCCACTGCTCTGTCAAGTAGCTTTAAAGCCACAAGGAAGGGCAAAATGTTGTGCCAGCATTTCATGTTTAAGGATCACAAATGTGTTCTTTACTTTCTTTAGAACACAAAGGCTTAAAAAGACATTTCTCAAACTTTGCCTATTTCCTAAAGTTATTGGGCCATCCCCTAGACAAAAAAAGTGGGTAGAACAATGGTATAAAGTACTGTACTTTGTACAGTAGGCTATAAGCCAGCCACACATAAATCAGAGGTTTCTACACACATGCAAATGAACGTTCCAGGCAAGGAATAGCATTGTCATAGTCCAAGGACACATTCCAGTCAGCCGAAAGAACATGCTAACAACTACTGCATGGGTAGGCAAACTAAGGCTCAGGGGCCGGATCTGGCCCAATCACCTTCTAAATCCAGCCCACGGATGGTCCGGGAATCAGCGTGTTTTTACATTAGTAGAATGTGTCCTTTTATTTAAAATGAGTCTCTGGGTTATTTGTGGGGCATAGGAATGCATTCATATTTTTTTTCCAAAATATAGTCCGGACCCCCAGAAGGTCTGAGGGACAGTGGACCGGCCCCCTGCTGAAAAAGTTTGCTGACTCCTGAACTACTGCAGCCACACACTTCAAGTATATGTGGCTTCATACACACACAGAACCCAGAGTCTAGACTGTGTATTTGCTTATGAAGGCCAAGTACACTTGCTGACCAGACACAATTGTTTTAAGAGTATGAGGCAGGGGATCTAATGGAATTGCAGGCTGTTACCAGGAGACACACAAGGCTAAAAGCTTTCCTTGACAAAATTCAAGGCAGCCGATTACAGCAGTTGGGAGACTGTGCAAAGTGAACATTCAGCTCTTCGAGCGGCAGCCAAGATTTATAGTGATTCAGCCCACACAATAACTCAGTGATTTTGGTACAACAACACATGTACTTTCACAGACTCCTGTGCTACATTTCCTCCCTCCATGACAAGAAAATAAGAATGTCTGGCTTTTCGTTACCACCCACTCATCATCTCTCACACATGGCAAATAATCATTATTAGAATTTGATGACAGAAATGATAAGAGACCTCCTTAGACTAGTGATTCCTAGAGCCTGAGAATCCCAACTCTGACCATCTCAAACCAAATTCTCAAGAATCACACGCAGTCAAGCTCTTACAGGCTTGCTGCTAAAAACCCTCTGCAACAATGCAAATGTCAGAAGTAAGCCTAAGTTCAATGGGACTTGCTCCCAGGTAAGTGTAAGATTGTATACTAAATTGGAAATGCTTTTAATTTAGGGTTTTGCAAGAAAGCCACGCACTCAGCTGCTACGCTACAATCTCTCCAACTTCTTTTAAGGTGTTGTGAACCATCTGTAGGTTGGGCAGACAAGAGAAGGCACTTCACTGGTTTTATAAATGCTACGAGTAGCGGATGGCAGAGGAAGGCTGGGTCCATTACCTGACCTCCCTCCCTCCCTCCCTCCCTCCCTCCGAATCACTGTTGCAAGTGGTGAGGTTCATACGGTGCAAATTTGGTAGCAGAAGCACCAGATTGGCTCTGCTGGCATGTATGCTCCATACCAAACTTATCCCTCCCTGTATGCAGCAGTGTCTAGGTGGGAGGGAGGTTTAATAAAAGGCAAAACCCTGCTGTGCTGTCTGCTACTGAACACTGCAGAGCAGGGTGGATAGAAATCAATGATTTATAAAATAATAACTGGATTTTTTAAAAATTTAAATCGGATTTTAATATACAATGCTTTTCGAGAAAAAAATCTTTCTAAATATTGTTTTCTATTTAAGTTACATTATAGTCCAAAGGCTATCCATCAGGAAATAAGGATTTGTTTTAAGATTTTCATGTGTGCTAATTAAAAAAAAAATTGTTTAACCACAGACAGAGCTGTTCCATCAGGCCTTTGACCAAGGCACAGTCTGATCCCCTCCTTTGGCGATCCTCGTAGAACTCTGGTCCAGTGGTTGCCATTTGATTTTGAATTGATTTTAGAATATTGATTTTAGAATGCTGTGTTACTTTTATTGCTGTTAGCCGCTCTGAGCCCGGCTTTGACTGGGGAGGGCAGGATATAAATAATTTTTTTATTATATTATTATCAGTTAACAAAAGTAGATACATATGCTATAATGTTTAAATCAATTTGAATCAAATCCATCCTGCCGCAGAGCAAAAACATGACTAAGATAGGCTACCATCCTCTAGGCACTAAGCATCAAGAAATGCTTTTGCAAAAAAAATCCTTGGTTTGTTTCAACCGAAGAGAAGTCCCCATTCCCAAAGGAAGAGAAAACTGAAACAATACAAGACTGCACAGGTTTCTTATTATTTACCTGGGCTTTCCCCAGTAGGGATTCAATCTCTTTATTATGTTCTATAGCGGTGTCAAAGGACTGTATGAAGTTAGACACAATGGGGTCCACTATCTTCTTCGTCGTCTTGTATTTCTCATGGATTATCTTCAGCAAGCCACACTTCTTTACAGTACCTACAAGAAGATCCAGAAAATTTGCTCACACATTTTTGCATTTTAATACTTTACATCGGTCAGCACTCCAGAGTCATGCTCAATGTTTTACAAACAGAATTAGGAAAAAAGAGGGAAAAATGAGGAGCGCAGGAGACACACCAACCAAAACCTTCAGTAGAATAAGGTTACTGTATTGTGGTTTAGTCACTAAGACTAAGAATGTTTGGTTCAAATTGGTTTTTTTCAGGCATTACATAATCTCGGTTATAAAACAGCAACCAAGAAATTGCAAAAAAAATTCCTTCCAGTAGCACCTTAAAGACCAACTAAGTTAGTTCTTGGTATGAGCTTTCGTGTGCATGCACACTTCTTCAGATAGAACTGACTTAGTTGGTCTTTAAGGTGCTACTGGAAGGAATTTTTTTTGTTTTGACTATGGCAGACCAACACGGCTACCTATCTGTAACAAGAAATTGCAGCGACTCTTAATGTCAAGCAACAATTTTAAAAGCCGAGAGTGACAACCACATAACAAATCTCAACAACAAAAATAAGACACTATCTATAATCAAATACCCGTGATAATATGAGGCAGTCTTATACTTCCTATCCGTCCGTGAAGTATTTCTGAACCCTTCTGAATACCAGCTGCTGGAAACTGCAGGAGCAGAGAGAGCCCTTGGATCCCTGCTTGCAAGCTTCACATGGGCATCCAGCTGGCCACTGTGAAAACAGGATGCTAGACCAGGTGGTCCCCTGTCTGATCAGACAGTGGGGTCTCAAGTTCTTAAGCAGTTTCAGACTCAAGTTGCTTAAGGACCAAAGGGCAGATTAATGCACTCACCATTAAAAGCCCCACAATATGGGCAGGTGTTCTTTTTTCTGCACTTTTCAGAGATCTTTTTTTTCAAACCCCGTTTCTGGAGGTAGGTCAAGCCAGGTCTCTTCAGATAATCCAAAAACTGTTTCTGTTCTTCGAAGGTCAGCATGATACGGCAACAGGTCTTACAAATCATCTAGAGCAGAAGCAAAAAACACAATTTGCCATCAACCAATACACCTTTGAACACTCCATAAATTTATATGCACATACAGGGACACTGTGGAAGGTTGAAGGAGTTGAGCTTCCTGTCATGTATTCTTCTTCAAAGCTATGCTATGCAGTAAATCTAAGGAAACGCCAAAAGCCCAAATATCTATATGAATACTTTGGGGGGGGGGGGAGTCTATTCTACTGAGCACTTCATTAATAATAACTACTCAGAAACTTTATATATTGAACATCGGGTAAGCACAGTACTGTAATTAATTTCTAGTCCACCTTCCCTCCAGTAAGCTCAAGGCAGAAAGCATAGTTCTATTCCTCTCCATTTTACCCTGACAACAACCCTGAGAGGTAGGAGAGGCTGAGATAGAATGACTGACCCAAAGTCACCCAGTGAGCTTCATGGTTGAGTGGGAATTTGAACCCTGGTCTCCTATCAGAGGAATCATAGAATCATAGAGTTGGAAGAGACCACAAGGGCCATCGAGTCCAACCCCCTGCCAAGCAGGAAACACCATCAGAGCACTCCTGACATATGGTTGTCAAGCCTCTGCTTAAAGACCTCCAAAGAAGGAGACTCCACCACACTCCTTGGCAGCAAATTCCACTGTCGAACAGCTCTTACTGTCAGGAAGTTCTTCCTAATGTTTAGGTGGAATCTTCTTTCTTGTAGTTTGGATCCATTGCTCCGTATCCTCTTCTCTGGAGCGGCAGAAAATAACCTTTCTGTGATGATGAGGACATCATCACAGGCAATGGCCCACAACAGGAACAGCATGTCAAGTGTCCCTCAATCTCTGTCATCTCCAGTCCTTGACATGAAATGCAACTTTACCTGCAAAATGCCTATCACGGCTTTGAAGTACCCCACATGGAAACAAGGCAACTCCAGGTCAATGTAGCCATAATGACCCAAACACTCCGCCAGATTCTTTCCACATGTTTCACAGGGACGATCCTTCTCACTTGTACCCTTGGGAGTAGAAATGCATAAAACAATTAACAGTGGCACCTTCTCTACATATCTTTAGATGGCAGGCAAAAATATTCCTCTTCTCCCAGGACTTTGACTAATTAAACAATCTTTTAAACACACACACTTTCTCTGTGTCTATTATTTTTGTTTACTACTACGTTATGTATTTTTTGGGTTTTTATATTGTAAACTGCACTGTGGTTCTCAGATGAAGGGCAGTACAGAAATTTAATAAATCAAATTAAATAGATAAGATATTGTCAAGCTGCTCTCTGATGAATTAAGACACCCCACTACTAATTATGTGTCATGGGCAGTATATGGCTTTATTCATCCATTGTAATCTTAGAACTCACAAGGATCTTAGTTCTCACAAGTCCACACACACACGCATCCATACACAATTATCTAGCCACAAATAAGCATGCATAACAAGTGCTCTTCTTTTCAGTAAAAGAAAACCAGACTACAGAAATCAAGTTTTATTTTAGCCTACAATTCTAGACCTCAAGTACTGTTAAGTTTTTCATCGACATACATTTTGCACACTAGAAAAGTCTGATATGATCTGAAAGTAATGGGTGCACAAAGAAACACTTTTGGAATGTAAGCATCCAAAGCTGTTTTATATTGTCAAGTCACCCATCTCTCTCCTATCTCCTCTGCCTGACAGCAGTTCCACAGGTTGAGTTTTTTCAAAGTCCTGCAACCCAGATCCTTTCTAACTAGAGATATGCATTGTGGGATATGACTGAACAACAAAAGGTCTTACCATTCGATGGTCCAGTACACCATACTGCAGAGGTGAATGATTGTTGTCTTGACTGTATAGGTTTTTACTAACCACCTGGATGTGAGCCTGCTGTCGCATCTCTTCTGGAGACTTCATCCCAAAGCAGATGTGGCTTCTAGAACAGAAAACACCACCAGATATATCACAAAATGGAGATACCCTGGATGACTATTTTGAAGTCTCTGCTTATACAGAATGTTGCCTCTGACAAGTAAGCAATACCAAGAATCCAGCACACCAGACTTCTGTATTTATATCTTGCAGCCTTCTAAGCACAATTCAGTGTGCTGACTTTAGCATATAAAGCCATGAGTGGCCTGGCCCCAACAGACCACCCATTGTAATCTCCAATATTGGTCAAGGGTCTCCCTTAAATGTACGAGTCACATAAGACATAAAGCCTTATTTGGCTAGCTCAAGACTAAGCCAAAAAGTGAATTAAAAACACATATTTTCCTGAGTATTGCACATACCCCGACACCATAAACAAGCGCTCATGTACACAGACAGCAAGGATACTTGAGTTTAATAGCTGGATCTTATCCTCTTCCCTTCTATAGTCTATCTGTCATAATGTGAAGTGAGGCAAGAAGCAAGAGGTGGGAGCTCACTCTACGCTACACTGTGGAAAAGTAGATTTTTAAAGAAAATATTTTATCACAAATGATTATGCCTCAGAAGCTTCTATTTCTGTGACTAGTTGCCATTAGATAATATTCAGAAATGTTGTTGGGTGGATAGCGATGCTGAAACGTCTAGAAGCACAGGCACAGGTGATAGAAAGCATGAAGTTCCTGATGTCTACTCACTTAAGAACATAAAAACAGCCTGCTGATTTCAACAGAAGAGACCAGCAACCACCTGAGATTTCCTGCTGCTTTGTCTTTTGTTTTGGTATTTTACATTTTATCCAGCATAAGAGAAGCCTGCTGGATCAGGCCAAGGGCCCATCTTGTCCAGCATCCTGTTCTCACCGTGGCCAATCAAATGCCTGTGGGAAACTGGCAAGCAATATTTGAGCCCAAGAGCCCTCTCCCTTCCTGTGACTTCCAGCAACTGGTTGGTACAGTGGTACCTCTAGTTACGAACTTAATTGTATTCAGAAGCATTGCTGCCTCCATCATCATCATCATCATTATTATTATTATCATCATCATCTGTGGAGACAGAGCTTAGCCACCATGGCTAGCAGCCATCAACAGCCCTCCACAAATTTGTCTAATCCTCTTCTAAAGCGATCTAGGTTGGTGGTCATCCTGTGGGAGCAAGTTCCATCGTTTTAACTATGTGCTGTGTAAAGAAGTACTTTATTGAGGGCACAGGCCAAAGAAACTCTGTATAAAGATGCAAATCTCATGCGGACTTATATGGGACTTGCTGCCAAGTCAACATGCACAATATAGAACCATAGAATCCTACAACCAAGGGAAAATGCTGAGTACAAGAGGAAGGCATGTTTAAATACTACAGAAAATTACTTTTTTGTATTATTTTACTTTATTCCCCACCCTAATGAAGTCCCAGGGCAAGCTATGCTTGCAAAAAAGAAAATGCAAGCAGAAAATATAGCCATCTAATGTAAACAAAATTGCTTATATTTAGATTTCCAAAATACTTCCTTTTCCTTCTTTTTTTGGCTGAGCCAAAAATAGATTTATCCCAGGATAAACCAAGAAGACAAAAACTTTAAGAAAGAATGGGAAAATTTTATAATTTATTTAGCAGACCACTGTAAGCAGATGAAAACAACAGCAGGATTTGAATAACACTTGTAATGTAACAACCACTGTGGACAATTATGGACAGATACAAAATATGGATTACGAAATAATATGCAGTTGAAAACGCTGACAATAAGTCCCATGGAGGGGATGGCGGGAAGTCTGGAGATTCGGAGAAATCTCTAGATGTGGATATTTACTTGGTATTGTTATAACTCTACGCTTGTAAAAGCAAATAAAAATCATTTTCAAAAAAAAATAAATAATAAATAAATAAGTTATCCCTTCTGCTTTCCAAAAGGGGCTCTCCGTAAGGTGCCTTCCGTGCCTCTGGACTATTCCCCTCCACACCACTCAATGAACCGCTTTTCTCGCCCCCCCCCCCAAACTTGACAAGCTTGTTCTTCGCTGCCCCCCGAGTCCCGCTTACATCTTCTTGGCCACGTCCGTCTCGCGGAACTGCTCCTTCACCATGGCGGCGGTTCCCCTCTCTCGCCCGGGGACAGCGCAGGAAAAGAGAGCGGAGCCGTGCCGAACCAACGCCGCCTCCTCCTCCTCCTCCTCCTTCCCCATCGGGCGCGTGCGTCGTGCGTCGCCGCCAACCGCGAAGGGTCGTTCGGAGCCTCATCCACCCGGCGTCGCAGCGCCACCTAATGGCCGGAGGTGCAACGAAAGGGAAGGAGAGCGCGCGGGGGGGGGGGGGGTCCCACCTGCCAGCCGCCCCAGACCAGAGAAAGTTGTTATTATTATTGTTGTTGTTGTTGTTGAATTTCTACAGCTCCCAACACCCGAGGATCGCAGGGCGGTTTGCAACCACAGCTATGTTGCTCATTTTGGTACTTTCGTATTGCAAAATATTTTTTTGCTTCCCCACCCTTTCATTAATTAGGCCTTTGGCTGATTAAACCATCTATTGTGGCCTTTTAAAGTGTGTGCATTGTTGGGCAGGGGGAAGGTGTTTATTGCTTTCGTTTGTTCTTATGGTATGTATTTTTGTGTTTTTCTTTTAAATAATATTTCTTAGTAGTTTTTTACAAATCCGTCCAAATGACTTTAATACAATTTCTTAAAATCAGGTTTCTCACTCCCGTTGCGAACATACGTTCATCTCTTTTTCCTATTGCCACATCTTGTTTAATATCCATGTCATCCTTTAATAGTTGTTGTCCATTCTAACAGCAAGTTGCAATTTTTGTGTTTTTCTACTGTAAACCGCCCTGTGTTTCCTCGGGCGAAAGGCGGCATAGAAATTCAATATATAACAGTCATCTATCAGTGAAGCTGTGAGATTAGCTGGCAGGCGAGCGGTGCCTTATGACAGCCAACGTTGTTTGTCCTCACGATACAAAGAAAAGCCGACACGCAGGTCAGCGGTTTGGAAACGAGTTTTCTTTTCTTTCTTAGTAAACAGGCCACTCAGGCATCCGTACCGACACTCGGAAGTCTCTATGGTCTCCGGTCGATTTCCGTCGACGCGTTTTCTGGGCCTTCCCCTTTGGACGCGAAGGCCCGCCTCCTTTTCCTCCGCGCGAGCGCCGCTATATGATTGGCTGCTGAAAGTTCCTTCCTTCCTTTTGCCGGAGACGCCGCCAAGATGGTGAGTTCTTGTCGGGCTCCCTCGAGTTCCCTGGGAGAGGCGGCTTCAATCCGAATTAGCCCCGCGCCATCCTTTGCCCGCTGGCCTTCGGAGTGACTGCACTCCCTTCAGCTGGGCTTTCTGGTTGTGCTGGGTCGGTTATTGGGCGGGAGGAAGGAGTTTTAGGGGTCCGGCTCGCGCTCTGAACGGCGCACCCTCCCCTCCACCGCTCTGCTTTCGGGCTTAGTGTGCGGCCTGGTCTACCAATAAACGGGGATGGCGGAGTGTGTGTGTGTGTTATCAAAATGCCCTCTCCTGTATCAGCTTTTTCCCAAGCTGCTGCTGCTGTTTCTGTATCCCCAATTTCCATCATCCCTTGCCGTGCTGGCCGGGGCTGGTGAGATTTGGGAATCTCAACCACTTGGAGGGCGCCGGATTTATGGAAGGGCTACCAGTTCAATGAATCTCTATTTTATCTTACTGTTTTATTTCATATCTGCCTAAACGTCAGAGGCAGGGTGGGGGTAGGTAGCAGTTTATACCCCTCCCTTGAAAAATAGTTGAAATTTGGCAATTTAAGGTAGCTTCAGATCGTTGCATTAGCAGACATTAATGCACACGGTGTCTTTGAATTATTTTTTGTTGTTGCAGAACGACACGGTCACCATCCGAACAAGGAAGTTCATGACCAACAGGCTGCTTCAGCGTAAGCAGATGGTGAGGCAGATGTGTTAATACTTTTATTTGATTCATTCATAATCGTAGCCTAATTTTCACATACATAAAGTCTATGTCTGTGTTAAAGCTGAGGTTGGTAAATTTAGTGACTGTAGTGTTTTTCCTGGATTAACTAGTAATATAGCATTATATTTTGGGACGCTACAGTGTGTTGATATGTTTTTGTTACTGTGTTAATATCTTGATTTGCAGTTATAAGCAAAGTTTCTTGAATGGTTATCGAGAAGTTTTCTTTTAGATTACTAAAATATCTGATAAATTGTCATGCTCCCCCCACTGTTAATGTTATTTTTTGGCATGATAACATAACTGTGGCATAGCAAGGAGTGCATTGAAAAGCTGGAATGGCCCAGCCAGTTTGTCAATGTTTCTATGTGAGGGTAAACAAGGGCTACTCAGATTTATCAAACTTTTATTCTTTTATATGTTGAATGTATTGTTAACTTTCTAGTTCATAAGCTAACATATATTTGAACACCAGTGATCCTGCCTTCCGACTGAAGCTAGCTGTAATAGACTCTGAACTTAAGAATGCTTTGTACAGGAAGACTAGAAGCTAAAGAAATTACTAGCTATATTCCAGAATGTGGCAGTGGAACCTGAATTTTCCTCTAACAAATGCTTCCGTACTGGTTTTCATTCCCGTGTTCAAAAGTTTATATTGCATCCTAATATATATGTCCCACACAGGACATTGCTACCACTGTGCTAGGAGCAACTTGTACTCTGATGTGCATGTTTTGCCTTGTGGTTTACACTTCTTGTGATACTGAAGCAGTCTTAAATGACAGAAAAGCCCTTAAAGTGCATTGCATATAAAGAAAACCAGTATAGCACAATCAGCTGGTGGAATTTATTCGTTTTGCTATTTTAGATGTTTCCACTGCACCAGCACATTGGTTTGCCAGAGAGAACATTTTGCTGCACATGCTACTTGGGGCTTCTCCCAACTCCTAGGAACCAATTTTGAGGGGAGGGGAGGAAAGCTCTATTAAAGAAGCCCTTTTAAAGTTCTTCCACTGACATTAGGTGAAACCTACCCAGTAGATTTTTGCAGGACTGCCATCGGCACTATGTGCAAAAACTATGTAAATATAAATAGGTTTTTTTGTTGCCACCTGAATAACATCAGTGCTGGGGGACAGCTGGATTTCCGTAGAGGATGTTTAAGGCCTACATGTGTGTGACAAAGTAAAGTAGCTCATGAATAGTAAGTTTTGTGAAGCTCTGCATTCATAGGTGTCTCTCTCTCTCTCCCCCCCCCCCCCCGCCAATACATTAAAAGTGTTTAATGTTTTGTCAATTCTGTATTTATAGGTGATAGATGTTCTTCATCCTGGAAAGGCCACTGTTCCCAAAACCGAAATCCGCGAAAAGTTGGCCAAAATGTACAAGACAACCCCAGATGTCATTTTCGTCTTTGGCTTCAGGACTCATTTTGGAGGTGGGAAGACAACAGGCTTTGGCATGATCTACGATTCCCTCGACTATGCAAAGAAAAATGAACCAAAGCACAGACTAGCCAGGGTAGGCTTCTTCGGTTGTGGTTTTTCTTTCTTTCTGGGACCTTTTGAAGCATTTGTTCTGTTAAAGATGCCCTCTTCCTGTTGAATTTTTTATTTTAAAATGGTATCTTAAACTATTGTTGTACTTAGTGGTATTAAGAAGGTTGATATTAGTTACATCAGTATTTTATTTATATCTATGTGTATCTTGTCCGTCCCCTCATTGCAGTGAACCTTTTGCATGCAAAGCAGATGCTGTGCTCAGTTGGGATGCCTCAGTTGGTTGAGCATCAGACTCTTAATCTCAGGGCTGTTGGTTTGAGCCCTACATTGAGCAAAAGATTCCTGCATTGCAGGGGATTAGACTAGAAGACCCTTGTAATCCCTTCCAACTGTGTACAATTCCACGATTCTCCCATGTTTAACTTGTAACAACTTCCTGTTCCCATAAAGGCTTGTCACTACAGCCTTCTAGGAGCCAGTGTGGTGTAGTGGTTAAGAGTGGTAGACTCGTAATCTGGCAAACCAGGTTCGCTTCCCCACTCCTCCACATGCAGCTGCTGGGTGACCTTGGGCTAGTCACACTTCTCTGAAGTATCTCAGCCCCACTCACTTCACAGTGTTGTGGGGTAGGAAGGGAAAGGAGAATTTTAGCTGCTTTGAGAATCCTTCGGGTAGTTATAAAGCGGGATATCAAATCCAAACTCTTCTTCTTCTACTGAAATTGCCAACATCGCCACTTTTTAGTGTGCCTACATACATCATAAAAGGCCTGGCCACCAAGTCTTGTGAGGAAAGGTTCAAATGATCTGGGTGTGTTGAGCTTGGATTAGAGTTTAGAATATAATAATGAGAGCCGTCTTCAACTTTTGAAGGGTTGTCATATAAATGAGAGAGTGAATTTGCCTTATGTCGCTTCAAAGGCCACAACTTGAATTACAGTCGTACCTTGGAAGTCGAACAGTATCCATTCTGGAAGTCTGTTCAATTTCCAAAACGTTTGGAAACCAAAGTGCAGCTTCTGAATGGCTGCAGGAAGCCGTGGAAGCCCCATCGGATGTTCGGCTTCCAAAAATAGTTCACAAACCGGAACAGTCACTTCCGGGTTTGTGGCATTCAGGAGCCAAAATGTTCGAGAACTAAGCTGTTCAAAAACCAAGGTATGACTGTATTGGGTTCAAATGAGAAGAAAAAGCATTTTACAAGCTGTTCAGTAGTGGAGTCAACTGCCTGGGAAGCTGGTGGGCTCTACTTTGTTACACTTTTAAGTAGAGGCTAAATGTCCACCTACCAGGGATGTTGTACAGTGGTACCTTGGGTTACGAACAGTCCTGCTTATGAACGCTTTGGGTTACGAACTCCGCAAACCCGGAAGTAGGTGTTCTGGGTTGCGAACTTTGCCCCGGGATATGAACACAATCCGCTTCCGGGGCCACGGGAGGCCTATGTAGGGAATGCACGCTTCAGATTAAGAATGGACTTCCGGAATGAATTAAGTTCGTAACCTGAGGTACCACTGTAGTGGATTTCCTGCATTGGCAGCAGGATTGGACTGGATGTCTTTTGAGATCCTTTCCAATGCTATGACTGTCCAAGGTTAAATGCCAGTGTGTACTTTGAGTGATTTACTTTGCTTTCCTTTTACTAGCATGGTTTGTATGAAAAGAAAAAGACTTCAAGGAAACAGCGTAAAGAACGTAAGAACAGGATGAAGAAAGTCAGAGGAACAGCTAAAGCAAATGTTGGAGCTGGCAAGAAAGTAAGTTCAACCCATCAGTGCTCATAAGCGCAGTCATTATTGTAACTATATTGAATGTTTCATGACAAAAATAACCTTTTCCTTTTCTTTCAAATTTCAACTTTTACTTCTGGATTGCAGAAGGTAAAGCTGAGATGCTGCGTAGTTCTTAGCTTCTCAAGTAGTTTAGCTTTTGTGCATCTCTCATTACTTAGTAGATAACAAAGTAAGAAGGTAACAGTACCTAGTCTCCAAAGCCTTCATCTGAAGATGGAGTGTTTTGGAGTGTCTTTTTCCCACCCTTTCCCTCTTGCGTAGCTAAAGTAGATCTTGCCTGACCCCATCCTGTCCTGCCTTACCCTCCAAATTAGCACATACTAATGGCAACTAAATGAGACTTTGAAATGTCCCTCAGTAAAGTGGGTACAGGTAAATAGAAAAACACTTGCTGCCATTTAATGGAGTTGAAACGTGGAGCATTCAAGTTGAATACAAGTTTTGCTTAACATATAACAGTGCAGAAATCAGACTTAAACCCAGTAGGCATTTTTAACATAAGCATGGTTTAAATTTGGATTTTAAATAGCCTTGAGTTCAAACTTTTTATTAAATGACTGACTTACTGTAAATTCAATCTTTTGATTAGTAGTAATCCTTTACTTTCACCTTTTTTCCTACTTTCTTGGGATTCTTGTTGATCAGAAATGAAGTGCCTAGCAGGTACCGAGAATAAGCATGGATGTGATTGCGTGTATTATGCATCACTTGCTTGACTTCCTAATGCTCCCTTGCTTTGTCTGTGTGTTTTGCTTTGGAACAAAGTTTTCCTGCCTCTATAGATTTTAATTTCCAGTAGGAAATACTTTGCTGTAGTATCAGGCAGGTTTGTAAGCTTAAATGTGCTGTAGTTAATATACAACATGTATAAATTGAGTAGCATCCCCCGTATTGAGAACAAGTGTGGCCCTAGATGTCTAAAATGTATGTTGCATGTTCTCACTTAGTGTGCAACAACCTTCTTGAAAGCGTGATGAAGCTTCATGCTTCAGGCTAACCATACACCAAGGCAAATATTCTGCTTATAAAAACACTACATTGCGGGCTGAATTTACATGTGAGAACTGCTTATAGCTGAACAAGTTGGTAACTAAAACACTCGAAATCCTGTTCCCTTCTGTTGAATGGTGAGGATTTAGTCCTCTTTTCTTTTTTTGATGCAACTGGCAATTCATAACACTATAAAAATTCATATTGTTCTAGGCTTTAACTTTTATCTGAGGCTTTCAAATAGTTAAATGTACCTCCTGCTTCACCACAAGCACAGAGCAGTCCCATTATCCAGGTGTCCCCCACACTGGTTCAGGTGCAAGACTGCTTCTGGAGCTCTTCACACCAGCATCCTTGTTTCTCCTTTTCTGTGATGCTACATCATGAGCCTGCCTGCTTCAATATTGGCTTACAACCATATGAGAACAAATGACGTAGGTTTAGGCATCACAGTACCTTCACAAGGCACTTTCCCTATCTCATAGTTTGTAAAGTCTTCCTTGGAACTGTTCCATTCATGTATAACTTAAAGTGAAACTTAACGACGCTGCTGATGTGCCTGTAAAGGTGGAAAACTGAGTGGGGATCAGGACCACAAATCCCTCAGTTTATACTTTCCTGTATTCTAGTGGCAGTAAACCCTCTGGGTAAATGTGTACCACAAATCAAGGCCACGTGGGTGTGCACTTCTGTGCATATACATTGCTTTCTCTAGTCTGCTGAGCTATGGAGTAGAGAGGAATATGGCCTGATGCTGTTACATAGCTCACATAGTGTGGCTCGCTGCTGCATATCAGCAATTGTATATTCTAGATATCATTGCAAATGCACACAAAGTATTTGAATCCTTGTATAGTAGACCTTATCATACCACTTAAGCTTGTACATTGATGTGTGTTTATCTAGTAAGTGTCCTGGTTTTTTGTGAGAAGCTTTTTTAGTAGTGGGAGGCAAGGAATTGTTTGCCTTTTGTCTAGTTTGCAATAATCCCCCTTAAGTTGCGAACAACTTACCCTTAACCGTGGCAAACTGCTTCTTAAGCTATTCACTTGACAAGCAGCCAGCTCCTAAGCTACCTGTGGCTATTTTCTCTCACCTTCAAAATCGTCCTGCAACTTGACTTTTTCTCACCTAATTCTTTGTGTGTCATCGCTGTACTATTTACGCTGCAAACTTGGATCTTGACACAACTGAAACAGGAAGCCTGCTAATAAGATTCTGGGCTTGATTCTTTAGTTAGCCCAAGGCTACAACTAAAATTAATTCTGTATACATGTAAGGTATGGAAATAGGTGCGATCCAGTACTGTAAAAACAATGGTACATAGCCTAAAGGGGTTGTCTTGTCTTTTAAATGAAAATGATGTGATTGAAGATGTACTGACATCTTTTTCTCCCTTTCTTACAGTGAGCCAGCAGTGGATTTTAACAGGTAAAACTACATCCATACTTCATTGCTGAGGGACCTGCTTATTGCTAGTCTCTTCAGAAGTTCATCCCTCCTGAAGGCTGTCTGATAACTGATGGTTAACTTCCTTCATTGCAGTTCTTTAAAAACCTCCTTTAGGTGCATGTCACAGTAACTATCATAAATATCTGTAGCAGGGAGTAGTTCTTCCTTGAAGGGTATTGTGGGGAGTGATCTGGCTCCTCAGCACAGCCTAACTCCTCCCATCTTCCAAGGATTGGGGAAAGAGGTGGGCAGACCAGTCAAAGTTAAAATGCACCCCACATTATTTGCAGGGTCTTCTTAACAGTTGCGGCAACTGGCTGGATTGATATTGCCACACAATTGAAAAATCCCTTTTAGACATGCTTGTCAAAATTTATTTACTTACAGTTGGTGGGAGGAGAATTCCTTAGCTTTATAGAACGAATGTATATTTAGTGCACGATATTGACTGACATTCTCTTCCCTTTCCTTTACAGAAATTAAATTATCCTGCCAGAAAATATATGGAGATTGTACTGTTGTGTTGCATTCCGGTCAAATAAATTCTGTGAAAACTCAAATGATGGGCTTCTAGAATTTACTTGATAACTGTAGCATAATTCAGATCTGTAGGTTAAAAAGAAAGAAAGAAAGAAAAGTATCTGTTAATGTTGCCCTGGCGGTTAATCAGATTGGAAGGTCTTGTACCTTGAGTAGGGATTGAGTGGGGAATTAGGCTTTATGCATAAGACGGTTACACTAGCCTAGAAACATACAGCCAGAGAGTTGGCTTGTTGGACCAAAACTCAATGTGAAATTCTGACCTTGCAAGCTGCTTTCATTAGATTTTATAGGTCACAGTGGTACAATTGACAGTACAAGCAACAAGCCATCAGAATTCCCCTGTCTGCCCTGCTCCCCCAAATATTTCCTGCACAACCCTACCTGTGTCAACTCTGCATGTAGTTCTGCCCAAGACCTAGTTTTTCAGGGAACTCCCTATTTTGTTTTGTTTCCGCTTGCTACTTTTGTCTCTTAATCAGCTTTCCTAGTACTCCTTCCCACCCATAATATACAGCTCTCGTCTTTAGTACTGTGAAGTTTCCTCAGCCTCAAAGTTATGTAAGCTGCATAATAAGGAATTACTGGTGTAAATGGCAATGCTCTTATTTTTTTTCTTCTTCTCGCCCTGCCTCAAAAGTTTCCCACAGTGCTTTGTGATAGTGCAGAGAAGTGGTTTTCAAGCAGTTTGAGGAACTCCAGGGTTCTTTTGAGAGATACATGGTAGGTACACATGCACTGAAAGATTCCTCCACACTACAGATGTACCTTGGTTTTGGAATTTAATCTGTTCCGGGAGTCTTTTCGACTCCCGGAGCAGTTTAAAAACCAAGGCGCGGCTTCCGATTGGCAGCAGCAACCTCCTGCAGCCAATCGGAAGCCACACGGACGTTCGGCTTCCGAAAATCATTCGTAAACCGGAACAATTACTTCTGGTTTTCAGTTGTTCAGGAGCCGAACGTTAAGAGTTCGAAGACGTTCGGCTTCCGAGGTTCCACTGTACTGCAGATCTTTCTGCAGTGTGCAATTGCAAGAGAGTGGTGTGTTATGGGTCTCATTCTTCGGTTATAGCAATGAGGACTAGAGACTTGTCACTGCCTCCAACTTGAACTGTCACAGAACATGCCTTTAAAAATTCTATGCTGCAGTGGGTTTCTCAGGCTGATGCTCAGGTGCTCCTTGGCAGATGAGCTGATACAAAAGGGATCCTCTGAAAGGATATTTTTTAAATCACACATGGAACATGAAGCAAAACATTCTCGATAGGGAACTCAACCTATAACTTCCTCAGCATTGGCGCAATCTCTTCAGCAGCTGCAAGAGTCTTCACTTTCTTTTTTTGAAATTGCTTTTCAGTTGATGGGTCTGATGTGGTAATGATGCCTCTGGGACCTAATTACTAAGAAAATGGCAATTAGCCCTTCACACCAGATTTTCCCAATGTGCTACCTCTTGAAGTGTCTCACTCACTTGTGTCAACATATTTGGGGTAGCTTTTCTGCTGAGAAGGAAACGGCAAAAAAAAAAAAAAGACTGAATAGTTATTTATAGAAGAAACAGCTTCTTTTTGACATGTGGCCGGTGTACTTTTAGGTTTTAAATTTGTTGAAGCCAATGTACTTTCTGTTTGTGAGTTCACATAAATGTAAGTGACCTGCTCCTGAGTTCAGGAATTACTAGATTTAGTAGTGTCATGTTTCCTGTCAAACAATGCTTTGGGTTCAATATGTTCCTGTGAGAGCAGCTTAGAAAGATTTCCAATTTCTTGCAAGGAAATCCAGCAGGTAAAAAAAAAAGTTTTCCCCTGTTACTGCATCTGTATATGGGTTAACATGGCCTGTCAGGTTAGGTCTCAAGAAGGTTGCTAATGTGTGATGCTCTGAGGTCTAAGGCTACTGTGGGTAACCTTTGGTACAGCAAATGACTTCTTACAAGTTACACCTCCTGCAAGCGTCTTTCCAGAGGAGGGATCCAAGCAATAGTGTTGGAAAATGTTGATTTAAAAAAAGGAAAATTCAGTTTATTACCCCTGCAAGGGTGCCCTCGTTCATTGTCTCCTGAGACAGAAGGATGCTAACCTCTTTCTCCCCTGCACACCAAAAAAGACCTTTTGATGTGCTCTCGGTAAACATTTGGTAGTACTGTATGCCAGCAGTAACACTGCACAGAAAAGTTGCATGAGGACAGGCTGGTTAGTCTTTCTTATGCAGTGCAGAGTCCCAATACTTGCTTCCACTAGCAGTAATATTAAAAACAAACTTTGACTTGCTCTTGGTGAAACATTGCTCAACTTCACATTCGTAAAATGTAAGCTTTCTATGAAATTTATAAGCCAAAGTTGGAATAGCTGTATTGGAGAATAAGGCAGGAAAAGTTTAAAAGACAGTAAAATGCTGCTGTTGTTGTTTAGTCGTGTCTTACTCTTCTTGACCCCATGGACCAGAGCACGCCAGGCACTCCTGCCTCCCGCAGTTTGGTCAAACTCATGCTGGTAGCTTCGAGAACGCTGTCCAACCATCTCGTCCTCTATTGTCCCCTTCTTGTGCCCTCCATCTTTCCCAACATCAGGGTCTTTTCCAGGGAGTCTTCTCATGAGGTGGCCAAAGTATTGGAGCCTCAGCTTCAGGATCTGTCCTTCCAGTGAGCACTCAGGACTGATTTCCTTCAGAATGGAGAAGTTTGATCTTCTTGCAGTCCATGGGACTCTCAAGAGTTTCCTCCAGCACCATAATTCAAAAGCATCGATTATTCAGCGATCAGCCTTCTTTATGGTCCAGCTCTCACTTCCATACATCCAGTAAAATGCAGTTCTACTTAAAAGTAGCATTTTGTATTCTGCTAGTTGTCACTAGAGGGAAGTGTAACCACACCAGCAGCCAGAGATGCAGCCTCTCTTTAAACAATAATGCAGAAGGCACGTTCTCTCCAGCAATATAAAACCATGGCTTCACCTACCCCCCCCCCCCCCGCCCCAGTGTTGCTGAATTCCAGCTCCCGTCAGCATTACCAATGGGCAGGGATGATGAGAGCCGTCCAGCAACACCGGGAGGCTCCCAAATTATCAATATACAGTGATACCTCTGGTTATGAACTTAATTTGTTCCGGAGGCCTGTTCTTAACCTGAAACCGTTCCTAACCTGAAGCACCACTTTAGCTAATGGGGGCTCCCACTGCTGCCGTGCCGCTGGCGTACGATTTCTGTTCTCTTCCTGAGGTAAAGTTCTTAACCCGAGGTACTACTTCTGGGTTAGCGGAGTCTGTAACCCGAAGTGTTTGTAACCCAAGGTGTTTGTAACCCGAGGTACCACTGTATTAAATAAAGCAGAGTGGTCGCTTGGTTGTATTCTTAAAAAAATAATGTATTAATGTTTCATCCTTCTTCCACAGTATTAATGGCTTGAATAAACATTTAAAAGGGACCAATGGATTTGGTGCAAAGTCAAATTGGTAGCTATGTAGAGAAAATAAGTTATTGGCACCTGCCGATTCAGAGGAATGTACTAGTGTAGCAAGCAGTATTCCCCCACGGGCACAGCTTCTGTGCAGAGAGCTAAAAGACAGATTGAAGATCGGGGAAAACTTGCACAGGGCCTAGGACAGGAGGAGAGTTGTGGTACAACTGGTAGCATAGAGCTCTCCCACTATCCTGGTTGGTGGAAGGAAGGGCAGTTTGGCTTCAGGTACCTGAGAAATACCGGTAACCATTTGCATTGTGGAACCTAATCCCTGTTTGAGCCTAATCTGAGGGAAAAGTCAAGAGGGGTACAACTCCTGCTCCTATTGCGATGAGGGTGGACTTTTGCAGTGGGGGGTGTTTTGCAGCCATGGAGGCTCCCAATGTGGTTGAGAAGCCTCCTTGGATGCAAAGGGCTCTCATGAGAGAGGGTGAGCTTGGGAGGACAGGCTAAATAGCTCTGCCGCATTCAACCAATGCCTGAAGAGGACGCTTGAGGTGCACTGTTTGCTGTGAAGAGGTCTAGCACTGTGCCTTTTCCATTCTCAGTACTGTAAGAGGAAGGGCTTCATCTGGCGCAATTCTTCCCACATAAGGAGTCCTCTCCAGGCATGGGCCTCATGATCCTGTTTAACAGCGGAGTTTCACAATAAAGGATGAAATATTTCAAGAAATGGAATATGGCTGCCCCTGTGAAAACCCTTCCTGTCTTGGAGGTTTTAAAGAACCAAATGATCTTTCCAGATGAGGAGTTGGTAAACTTGTGAGGCACAGACTTGTGCTTTCATCGTTTCTGATTTTTAAACAACCAGAGGAATTTATGGTGCTGCAAGATCCATTAGGCAAATCATTCTGATTTTACCCCATGCTAACTGAGCATGATGGGATTTGTAGTCTAATACAGATGGAGAGCACCAGGTTGGGGAAGGCTGTTCTAAATGATATCAGAAAGGATTGCTATTATGAGCCAAAGAGACTGTTATAAGCTGAGATGATGGGTTCTCTGAGAGAACTTATTTATTGAACATTCATCCTGATTTCCTCACTCAAAATTTACACAGAAGTTAGATTATATCTGGTCTTCTCTGAGCATTTGTTTTTATTTATTTGTGCATAAGCTATATGACAATGAGTATTCATCTGGAATTGCTTGTGAGGTTTTTATTATCTCTTTCAATGTGTTTTCCCCATCACTTTCCTAACAGCAAACAGTCTCCTTTTTTCAAATGTGGGTTTGCTGTGCCAGGGTGCCAGAGTGCAAAGCTAAATTTCCAAGTGTGCACTTTAATCTCTCCTGCAAAATGGCGACAGTCTGGAGATGCCCCATACCTGCAAGTTAAGAACAATTTTGTGGCTATGGGGATAGAAATGTGGTGTAGTGGTTAGGAATGTAAATTATGAGGTTCAAATGTCAGCTTACCCATAAACCTGTGGGATGCCTCTCATCCTGGCCTGCCTTACAGACTTTCTTAAAGGTTCATCATGGACTTGGTTTGAAGATTTTTAAGAACGAAATGGAAAAATCAAAGTATTACAAACAATTCTATGTATCTCCTTTTCACATTCTCCCAGATTGAAAATCAAATGTGTTCTTCAGAACAAATGTGTGTTTAAAGCACAGCCCAAATAAGCATCAGCCTTTCATAACCTGGATTAAAAAACCCCACAATAACCCAAAAACCATGCTGAGTTTTGCAAGCTTCGTGCTGTGATGATACTGTGGGTAACCCTTTTTCCTGTGGGAGGTGAAGCAATTATGTGGAAGGTATTGATGAATTGGAGGCTTTTAATGCTGTTCCTACTGTGTGTTGAAGACACCTTCATATCTCCTGCTGACCTTGCTACATCTGTCATCTGCAGAGGCTGCAATCTTAGTGATAGCTGCCCTACTTCAGGCTCCTTTCTTAAGGCCGGGCCTTGCTATAATCTTATAAGGCTATTTTTCACGTTTTACTATTTTTAATAGACTGCCTTTGAACATCAGGTTTTCTTTCAGACTATTATCTGTAGAGGAAGTGCAATTAGAAACGGCAAGGTGGTCAATATTCCTGTGGCTAACTTTGTTCCGGGACGCAGGTGGCGCTGTGGTCTAAACCACTGAGCCTTGGGCTTGCCGATCGGAAGGTTGGCAGTTCGAATCCCCGTGACGGGGTGAGCTCCCGTTGCTCCGTCCCAGCTCCTGCCAACCTAGCAATTCGAAAGCACGTCAAAGTGCAAGTAGATAAATAGGTACCGCTCCGGCGGGAAGGTAAGCAGCATTTCTGTGCGCTGCTTGGGTTTCACCAGAAGTGGCTTAATCATGCTGGCCACCTGACCCAGAAAAACTGTCTGTGGACAAACGTCGGCTCCCTCGGCCAGTAAAGCGAGATGAGCACCGCAAACCCAGAGTCGTTCGCGACTGGACTTAACTGTCAGGGGTCCTTTACCTTTTTTTAACTTTGTTCCACTGCATCTTCACTGTCCGTTTCGTATTTACAATCATTTTACAGAAATGACTTGGATTATTAGAAAAGAAAAGAAAAAATATAGAGTGTCTTAGGGGTACATACTACAGGAAAACTGTCTTTAGAAAGCAAATTATGTTCTGCTGCCGCTTACAGGCTTGAGGCTTTGCTTGCTTGTTGAGATGCGTGCACTCAGTAGAGCAAGCAACAAACCCAACTCGGCAAAGTACAAACCTAGTTTCAGACCTGTCTGCATTCCTTTTCTTTCCCCCATGCTTTGAGAGGGCCCCAGCACTCTTAAAAAGCAATGCAATTACTCGGTGTGAAGTTATTCTTCCCTTCAAGGAGAAAACATGAACCAAGGAAAGGTCATGCTTTCTTTGCATGATGGAGCATTCGGACTTGTGGGCCATGGCCACCTGTCAACTGATATGAAACATGTCCCAATTTTTAGACAGTTCTCGAAAGCACGTCAAAGTACAAGTAGATAAATAGGTACCGCTCCGGTGGGAAGGTAAATGGCGTTTCTGTGCACTGCTCTGGTTCGCCAGAAGCGGCTTAGTCATGCTGGCCACAGGACCCAGAAGCTGTACGCCGGCTCCCTTGGCCAATAAAGCGAGATGAGCGCTGCAAACCCAGAGTCGGTCATGACTGGACCTAATGGTCAGGGGCCCCTTTGCCTTTTTAATATCGGGACTCCACTGTCAGAGGCAGTCTAACTCTGTATACCGGTTGCCGGCTGTTGCAGGTAGGGAGAGTGCTGCTTGTGTTTTTCCCCACTGGGGCTTCTGGTTGGCCACTGAGAGAAGAGGATGCTGGACTAGATTGGTCTTTGGATTGATCCAGCAGGAGTCTTCTGATGTTGGACTACTTGCATGCCAAATTTCAGGCCCCTGGATACCCTCAAAATGTTGTGAGATTTACAAAAAGGACTAAAATACATTTTCAACGGGAGCAGAGCAGGTATTTATCCAGCAGGGGACTCCATAACTCTGCAGCAAGGAACGATTGCTTCTAATATCCAATGGGAGGATGTATGTGTGTTTGGGGAGAGAGGGCTTAGCAGAAGGATAACAGAGCCTACCAATCCATGATGAAATATTGCCAATTGAAAGCCTTTCTTTTTTATATTTTAACAAATGCTATTAAAAGAGTTTCATTTGTTCATTTCCCCCTCCCCCATCTCCCCCCCCCCCCGGCAGCAGCAGATTGATGGGAATTTTGTTTACATTTTGAAGAGCTTTGTTGAGAGTACTTCACATGTAAAGTCTACTGAGCTCCCTTTGCAGGGAATAGTAGCTTATTGAAATGGAGGCGCAGTCCCTAAAGGAAAACATACTTCATTTGTAATGAACGTTATGTCTGCAGAAACTAATGGCACAACCTCCTCTTCGGTTTATGCGAAATAAAGCAGGCCATATGCTGCTGCTTTTCAGAGTTTGGGGTTTTTAATTTAAATGTTGTTTAATGAATATTCAAGCCCATTTGCTCGAAAGTTGTGTGTGCGTATGTGGTTTTCTCGTCTCTCCCACCACACCATCACGTTTTCCCATCCTTACCTAGAGGATTAAGCCATTAAAACCAGGGTGTTATCACACACACACACACACACACACACACACACACACACACGGTGCTTCCTCCCTGAAACTTGGGATATGCAAAGGGCAGACGAGAGAGTAAATAAAGGCATTCAGTGAGAGTCTAGTGTCCCTTTTTTCTTTTCTTTGTTTTGATTCGTCATTAAGGCGAAGAGGAGCTTATTTTGGCAGGCCCAACCACCATTTAAAGCAGAGAAATATTCTTGGCACCATCACCACAGCAGAGTTCAAATCCTATGTCCCAGTGGTTCAAATCCTATGTCCCAGCTCCTGCCAACCTAGCAGTTCGAAAGCATGCTAGTGCAAGTAGATAAAGAGGTACCACTGTGGTGGGAAGGTAAACGGCATTTCCATGCGCTCTGGTTTCCATCACGGTGTCCCGTTGTGCCAGAAGTGGTTTAGTCATGCTGGCCACATGACCCGGAAAGCTGTCTGTGGACAAACACCAGCTCCCTCGACCTGAAAGCAAGATGAGCGCCGCAACCCATAGGCACCTTTGACTGGACTTAATTGTCCAGGGGTCCTTTACCTTTTTACCTTTAACCCTTTCAGAAGGTGTACCTATCCTGAGGTGCACCTAGGGTGTTTGGGATGTTCCTCCAGGACTGATTGTGCAATGCATCAACACACTATCAACATGAAAAAGTGCATCCCTGTGACCTAATTGAGCATCCATCCTGATTTGCTTGCAGGGACATTAGACAGGCTATTTGATTTGTTCTGATTTGTTTGTGGGGAAGTTGGATAATGTGTCTAAGCGAGGGTCATATCCTGCACTTTCCAGTGTATTGTCCAATCCTTTCATTATTGAAAAAAGTCTGATCTTTGGATGAAGCAAGTTTGTTGTGCGAGGCCTTCCAAGCAACTAGAATTGCACACAACATGTATTTGGCGCTATGTAATTGAATCCCACTGGGACGCAGGTGGCGCTGTGGGTTAAAGCCTCAGCGCCTAGGACTTGCCGATCGAAAGGTCGGCGGTTCGAATCCCTGCGGTGGGGTGCGCTCCCGCTGCTCAGTCCCAGCGCCTGCCAACCTAGCAGTTCGAAAGCACCTCCGGGTGCAAGTAGATAAATAGGGACCGCTTACCAGCGGGAAGGTAAACGGCGTTTCCGTGTGCGACTCTGGCTCGCCAGAGCAGCGATGTCACGCTGGCCACGTGACCCGGAAGTGTCTCCGGACAGTGCTGGCCCCTGGCCTCTTGAGATGGGCGCACAACCCCAGAGTCTGTCAAGACTGGCCCGTATGGGCAGGGGTACCTTTACCTTTACCTTTAATTGAATCCCACCTGAACACCCTGACAGTCTGGAAATTCCCTTAGAGTGGAGATTGAGAACTTGCCTGCTGTCCCCAGTCACTGTGCATTGATTGGCTCCATGTGCCCAGTCATTGCATCTGTTAGCTCTCCATTCTCAGCTCTCAGCCCAGAAAAGGGCCCCCAGGCCCACACAATTTATGTACTTGTGAGCTACTTGTAGACACCTAGATTCTGGGCACACAAAAGTCCACTTCAGACAGTCTTCCGTGTCTATAGATAGGGGAGAAGGACCATGTCTCCTTGCCTCACCCTCCGCTAGGGACAGCCATATCCAAGAGTTTCAGATTTTTCCTATCTTAAATTCAGTTTGCCTCACTTACACATACATTTGCAATTCTTTTTTTAAAAAAGGCTGTAGGAAAATGCAAATGCATTTTTCTCCACGTGTATCATAATATGTGTACTTGGCCTAATGTATACATTTGGCAAGCAATTTTCTCTAAATTGAATTCATTTTGGTTCATTCTTTTTGCTAACAGGTGCATTTTAATGTGCGCTTTCACCTTACATGTGCTCCCCCCCCCTCCAGTTCACATCTTTTGGATGGAGAACTGCTCTTTGCAAAATCCGGAGAAGGGCTAGGTTTGAAAGATTGCTGTGTTGTGGTTCATCTGTTGGATTTGGGTCGGGCAAAGCAACATAACATGATGCAAACACGTCTCCCCTACCCTTCCCATCAGCTCTACCTGCCTTGCCCTTCACCATCCATGCTTGGGTACAGTGACGGATTTACGTATAAGCTAAACAAGCTATAAATTAGGGCCTCACTCCCTTGGGCCCCCCCTAAAAAATTAAAGGAAAAAACCCCTGGATGTGCATTTCCAAAATATAAGATAAAAAACAAATAAAACAAAACCTACATACAGCAACAGTGTTTTGTGTTGTGTCAGCTCCTATGACGTAAGTAATGGGTCCCGCCTGCTAGCCTGCTCCCTAAAATATCACTGGTTTGCTCATTTCTATATATAGGGTGCCTACATTCTGCATGGACTTTTCAACAATTACTTTGATAAAATACTGTACATGTTTTGTTAAGTGCAAATGGCTTTAGATGCCTATTAGGTCCATAAATTACCATATAGCATATATTCAACACAAAAAACAGTGACAATTTGTTGTTGACAAAGGACAGCTGGACATATAAGGGGCCCCATTACCCTCAGTAGCTTAGGGCCACATCAGACCTAAATCTGGCCCTGCTTGTGGAGGAGTTTATGTGTGTCCTGTCCTATGTGTGAAACCCTTTGCAGATGTCACACAGAATGCATGGATAGAGCTGGATATTGGGGTTGGGACCAAGAAACCTGGACCCACTCCCTCCTCTGCACTTACTCTGAACACATAGAAGACTGCCTGAAGGTAACACCTGCATGTGGAGGCGCAGGGCCACTGGGAGTGTGAGTCTCCTTCTACACACTGATGGCACGCACAGATTATTAACAGTCCTTGCCTGGTTGCCCTTTGCATTCTAGATCCTCCTATGTTCCTATTCCTTTTGTGGTTGATCCAGCTAAGCTAAATGTGCCTTGGTTTGACCCCCACTGCCAACAACCTCCTCTGAAGCAAGTTAATGTGATGGTTAAAGCAAAAAGCTACTTTGGCTATTCTTTTTATCGATTCTAGCCCACCTTTCCTTAATAGAGCTCAAGGCAGGGAGCATGAATGATCCAAGGTGGTCTCCTCTCCAGGTTCAGCAGGAGGTAATGCTTCATGGGTCCTTCAGGCCATGCACTGGACTGGAATGATTTGATTTATGGATTTCTCTCATGTGCCATCTTGCCATTAACCACATTTACAAAAGCTCTGTGACAGTAAGTGCTCCCATTGTCGCTTCTGAAATGCCCTGAGCTAGTTGGGGACAGAAAGCCCACAACCAGGATGGAAACCTACTCAGATGCTCCACAACGACAATGAGGACTAGGAACTCTCATAGTGTTAACAAAGCAACCCTGGAACAAATACCAGGCAGCTAAACCAATGCTATCTCTGATTTTAAATTATCGGCAAGCTGTGTTCCTTCTGCGGGAGGCAACTGATGTGGGGAAACTGTGGCAATCCTGATTTCTAGCCTCTCTGAGCCCAGATTATGAAGCTTTGATGATGCAAGGCGGGGTGGGTGGGAATACTTTAAAAGGATGTTTATTTGGCTCCTCTGCCGTTCCTCGAGGGGTTTTCTTCTTCACCTTTCCTTCCCTCACAACAAACACAGACGAGCTGAGGGAACAAAACAAACACTTGATATGATAACCAAGCCCTTTGGAGACATGCGACATTAAGTGTGGAGGCAGCCTGTTTTGTGACAAACTTAAGGCTCCCGCGATGGATGCCGCACTTGGGGGCTTTCTCATTCCGCTTCTTCCAGGGTTGTCGCATTAATGCTAAAGTGGGCTTTACATGCTTCTCGCAGTGAAATCTTTCAGCCTATTCCTTAACTCTGTGTAGACAAGATGAAAGGGACTGTCGGGAGCAGTTGTACTTCACAGTAGTAGCCCTCAGGATAAAGATGAGGCTGGTGACAACCTGTCAGAACACGGCGCTCCTGTTTACATGTGGATAAAAGAGAAGGGATGCAAATGAGAGACAGAGAGAGAGAGAGAGAGAGAGAGAGAGAGAGAGACGAAAACAAAACCTGTCTGGTGCTTAGGGCAGAGTTGTGGGATTTTGCACACCCCTAGCAGCTAGGTAATGATCCGCCCGCCAGCTCACAAGCAATTTCCATAGAAACAGCATATGGTCCCCTGATATTGACTATTGGAAATGCCTCCACAGTGCTCTCCATCTCCAAAATAACCACATGATGATGATGAGGATGATGATGATATTTTGCCCTGGGCTCTTTTGAGAGGAAGGGAAGGGTAAAATAATAATTAATAAATAAAACATCATGACTTCCATGTTCTTACTATTTCTAGACAGCTTGATCAATGCCGCACCAGCAAAGCTAACTTTAGACAAAAGCATTGGTTTTTAGACTCAGGAATAGTCCCAGACAACTACCAAGTCCAGTGTAATTTTTTTTATGGTTGTAATATTGCCTTTGCTTCCTTCCAAGGGCTAAATTACTGCACACAAAGAGGGGCCACGTAAACACAGAGGAGTAAATCAAAGTAATTTAGCAGCTTTGGTTTTAACTTCTTGAGAGATCAAGTGCTTCTAAACTCCTTTGTATGGCTCCTGGTTTTGGCTAGGGCCCGCAGCGGTTCTCAACCTGTGGGTCCCCAGATGTTGTTGGACTACAACTCCCATCATCCCTAGCTAGCAAGGTACCTTTACCTATATTGCCAGCATGACTAAGCTGCTTCTGGTGAACCAGAGCAGCGTATGGAATCGGCGTTTACCTTCCTGCCAGAGTGGTACCTATTTATCTACTTGCACATTGACATGCTTTCGAACTGCTAGGCTGGCAGGAGCAGGGACCGAGCAAAGAGAGCTCACCCCATCACGGGGATTCGAACCGCCGACCTTCTGATCGGCAAGCCCTAGGCTCTGTGGTTTAACCCACAGCGCCACCCACATCCCATGGACAATATAGTTTGATATAAAAACTGGAATATGGATGAATATGCAGTTTGTAGATGTGTAAAGTAAGACTCCATGGAGGGGAGGGGGGGGAGTCTCAAGATTTGGAGAATCTCGTTATACAGATTTGTTTTTACTAGTTTGTGTTTATTTATGCTTTGTATTTGTAAAACCAATAAAAATGATTAAAAAGAAGAAGTAAACTGCATGTTGCTTTCTGGATTGGAGCAGACGACCTTTTTGCCCCTAGAGGGCAAAACGTGGCACTGGGTGGACAGGCACTTGAGGAACGCATTGCCGGTGGTTGTGGCAAAGCCGAGGATGGCACACACATTCAAGAGGTAAGAGCATTCATTCTTCGGCAAACCCCAGTGCAGCTAAGATTCTGGTCCCTGCACAGGTATCCTTGTCATGGGTGGTAGCAGCCCTTTGTTGGTTTTGGCTGCAGACATGCAGAACCATTTTTTAAAAGCTTTAACCTTAGATAGGAAAAGTATAGTAAAGACTGGGTGTGCCTCCTGACCAGTGCCGTATTTACGTACAGTGGTACCTCGGGTTACATATGCTTCAATTTACAAACGCTTCAGGCTACAAATGCTTCAGGTTACAGACTCCACTAACCCAGAAATAGTACCTCGGGTTAAGAACTTTGCTTCAGGATGGGAACAGAAATCGTGCTCCAGCAGCGTGGCAGCAGCAGGAGGCCCCATTAGCTAAAGTGGTGCTTCAGGTTAAGAACAGTTTCAGGTTAAGAACGGACATCCAGAAAGAACTAAGTACTTAACCCAAGGTACCACTGTATAAGCTAAACAAGCTATAGCTTGGGGCCCCATTCTCTTGGGGGTACCCTAAAAGTTTAAAGGAAAAAACACCTGGATGTACATTTCCAAAATATAAGATAAAAAACAAATAAAATAAAACCTACATACAGCAACAGTGTTTCGTGTTGTGTGGGCTCCTACGATGTAAGCCATGGGCCCTGCCTCCTAGCTTGCTCCCTAAAATATCACTGGTTTGCTCCATCCTATATACAGTGGTACCTCGGGTTAAGTACTTAATTCGTTCCAGAGGTCCGTACTTAACATGAATCTGTTCTTAACCTGAAGCACCACTTTAGCTAATGGGGCCTCTTGCTGCTGCCGCTCCGCTGGAGCACAATTTCTGTTCTCGTTCTGAAGCAAAGTTTTTAACCTGAAGCACTATTTCTGTGTTAGCGGAGTCTGTAACCTGAAGCATATGTAACCTGAAGCGTATGTAACCCAAGGTAGCACTGTATAGGGTGCCTACATTCTGCATGGACTGGTTGCAAATGGCTTTAGATACCTATTACCATATAGCATATATTCAACACAAAAAACAGTGACAATTTGTTGTTGACAAAGGACAGCTGGACCCATTACCTTCAGTAGCTTAGGGCCTCATCAAACCTAAATCCGGCCCTGCTCCTGACCAGTCTCACGGCTTCTCACGTGTTACCTTGATCTTCAGCCAAAGAGAAAGGGCCAACAGGACTGGCAATCTTCAGTACGAAGAGGAAACCCGATACATTTCAGTCCTCTCACTCCCAGCACCCTCTGCCTCGCTGCCTTGCGGGAGAGGATGCTTCGAAAAGAAGCCACAAGAGCCGGTGAACCAAGAGCTACCAGCAATCTTTCCTGATTTATTACTTCATTCATTAATCCATATATGAAGCGCAATTTAGGATAAGGCTCAGAAATCCTTGCTTTGACATGTTCTCGCATATTTGATAAATGATTCCTCCGGCAGAGGCTTGAAGGGCATCTGCAGTAAATTGTGCTGAGATCTATTTTTCAAAACACTCCTGCACTTTCCTATCAAATTAGAGGATATCCTTTAGATAAGGGTAAGCGATGAGATTTCTATCGCACGGCTGTGTGCCTCATAAGTCACAAAAATGGAAGAAAGTCAGAAACCCTCCCAGTAAAAATGTTAGCTTTCTTCTCCCACCAGGGATAGGCTGGGAGTTGGTCAACCAGTCGAGCAGGAAACAGAAGCAACCCAGAGTACTTCCGTCCCCCCAGATGGATGGGTGGGACTCCTGCTCCCTTTGGTCTGCTTATGTATAGTCAGTGTTAGTTTCAGGATCTTTTGTGAAGGTGTTTGGGCAAAATGATCTTGGCGGACCCCCAAACCTGGGTGGGTCCACTTCTTCCTGCTCCCTGCTTTCCCACAGGCATCCGGTTGGCCACTGTGAGAGCAGGATGCTAGACTAGATGGGTCATTGGCCAGAGCAAGAAGGCTATTCTTATGATCTTACATTCTTCCTCTTGCCACTAGTCGTTTGCTCTTCCTGTGGGACAACCAGCCTCATATAACCTACATAAGTCTAATTAATGCATGAAGGGGTTAACATCATAGAGTAAGCTGTTCTACCAGGCTTAGCTTTGTCACTTTTCCTCGCCTTGGGAGGATATAGGTAATCAAGCCTATTGTTGTATTCAGTTTACCTTATAATTCAGCGTGTAAACAGGTCTGAGCTACTTGCTCCAGCTCAGCCGCATGGCTCTCACCAGCCATTCTTGAGTGCCTGTACCAATAAGCTAGGAATTTTTATCACAAAGCTAAATTTTACTGCCCACGCAACTTTTCTGACTGGTGAATGGGAAAGCACATGAACCTGACCTTTGAAGAGTCTGCAAGAAGACCATTTTAAAACTTATCAAATGCATACCTTTGTGAAAATAATATGCAGAAGTGCATTACATATGGGAAAACCACTTGCAAACATGCACATATTAGGTAAAAATACATGGAGTAAGAAAACAATTGCATGTATTAGGATGAGAATATGCTGACAATTTTTCTCATCACAGCTTTCTTTTTCTAGCAAACTGATGTGAAAATGTGGCAAATTGAGTTTACGGTTGGGAAAAAAAAAAAGAGAAACCAGGAGAAACCAAAATTGGCAGATTCATTTATCTCTAATCACTGCTAGAGCTGTAAAGATAGCTGGTGTTGTGAGGCTCCCAGCTTTTCTTAAGCATGTCTTCCCTAGGTCAACTGGCACCACCCGTTCTGTCTGTGCAGCTCCCTCTTTTATAGTAACTCTGCACCTTTACTTCAAAATGGAGCAGTAATGCACCCACTTGGCTCGTCTTGCTTCGTGGAGTTAATTGTAGAGAGCCTTGCATAGTTACAATTGAATTAAAATATCCTGAGCCTGACTGGTTTCAGGAAGCATTAATTATATCTCAGTAAGAGGAAATGAAAACCCCATCAATTCAGAGTTCAGCTCTTTAGGCCCAGACAAATAACATTAAGGTGACATTAAGAGTTCAGACTATATATCTCTGACTAAAGAGTAAAAATGTTCTTACTTGCTTTGGAAACAATAAATGCAAGGCCTGCAAAACAAGGCACTGGGAGCTTCCATAGCTGGCAGCAAAACCTGAAGACCACAACATTTGTCTGTAGTACAGAAGTACTTGGATTAACTGAGTTGGGGAAACCATTTTGGTATGAGAAAAGGGTAAGGCACCACCTCCCCTGACACTTTCACACTCAAAGCCCCACTCCCCAAAGCTTTTTTATTTTATTTTATTTTACTCACAAGGAAACAAAGGCTCAATTACACATATTTGTAACGCCCAGTGAACCACAGAAAGTTAAAACTTCTCTTGAAGTTCAAGGGCCTTTTGTGTATGTCTTAGAGTAGGGTTGCAGCCCTCCAGAGGCTGTGGGACTCTCCCACCAATCCATCCAGCAGCGACAGTGAGAGTCAGGGCCGGCCCAAGACATTTTGACACCTGAGGTGAACCACAAACGCCTTCGATGAATTTCAGGCATCGTAATTTACCCCTCACAGAATTACAGTTCCCAGCAACCCTTTACAGTTTGAGGGAAGAGTGTGCTTCAAATGTGCTCTAAAGGCAGCAATGGTAGGCCTGGCAGCTAGAAACCATGGCAGTGATGGGGGTAGACACTCATTGAGAAAAGGGGGACCGCTGAGGATGGAGTGGGGCTAGTTAAACATGAGATGAGATCAAGTATCCCAAAGGTCTCGTTCAAAGGTTAGTCTTGCCCAAATGATGCTATGCTTTCTTCATTCTTCCAGCTGGCATCCTTCATGATATGACTGCACAAGGCATTGGCCATTTCATCTGAACCTGTTGCAAGCCCCGACAGATGGCACTGGGTGATCTTTCTAGAGTGGATGAGAAAGTGTGCAGAGAAGAAAAAGCAAGACCCCTTCCTTGCAATTGAAGGTCTCCAGCAGTTTGCTTGATAGCCTATCTTAAACTCACCAGAGTCAATGAGCCATTCTAATCTAACTAATTAAGACCCTCAGCTTTTAAAGTTAGAAATGAACCAAATAATCTTGGTTGTCTGCACAATTCCAGTAAACACGAGCATCAACATCATCACTCTTTTCCTTCTCTTCCAAAGTCCAAAGCAGTTACATTGTTCAGATCCAAGAGGCTGCTTCTTCCTCTCCCCATAAAATCACCCTAATTTAGCAGCTTTTTTAAATAATAAAAAAACCCCACACCTCAAACAAGCTGATGAGTAGCAACTGAAATCTTCCCCCATAGATTCCAAGGGCACAAAATCCAGTGACAACAGCCCATTGCCTTTCACCTCTTCCAATGGGCTTTCGCAACACCTGACCCTTCAAGCTGAATGTGGTTCTCTGGCCATATGCTCTTTGGCAGCCCCCAGGGGTCTTGTGAAACCTGCTGGTTTTGCTGTCTGCCTGGAATTTCAAGAATAGGGGATTGTCGAGCACCTGACAGGGCACCATAGAAAGTTGGCTGACTGTGTTTGGTTTGGTGGGCCATAGGATGAGCAGGTGTAGAATGAGGATGAAGAGAGGAAAAGGAAACCATGGATTTGGAGAGTGTACAGAGAACCATGACTCCTATATGTTCAACAGAAACGAATGGTTTCCAAACAGTTCTCCCTGACGTCAAGTCTAAGAACTTTCTTTTGTTGGAATATTGAGATTCTCTGAGCACTGGCATAGCATGCCTGAGGCTGTGGGGGTGGTGGCCCTGGGCACGTGATTCTGAGGGCACAAGAGGGCACAACCAGGTGCCCCCATGACAGATGCCCTGCAGGGAAACAAGCCGTGCCAGGGCCAGGCCTTTGGGTATGGGACAACACTCCCTTCTCCCAGAGAGAAAGGAGAGTGTGGCTCTGCGTTGGCAATCTGAGCTACCTGTCCCCACTGGATAGAGATAAACTGCACTAGGAATGGTGAACTGGTGGCCCCTCACATGCTGTTGGCTCCCCCACCCCTAACATTGGCCAGTTCTGGAGGACCATGAGTTCTCTATCCCTAAATTTCACTCAGCTCATCCTGATGCTGCCTCTGAACAGAGATACTCTGTTTAGCTATCCTGACTAATATCTGTTGGTAAACTTATCCTGTATTGATTTAATTTTTTTTTAAGCCATCTAAGCAATCAAGAGGTAATTGAGATCACTGACTCAGTTGTGGTGATGTGCTGATGGGAGACACTGGTGCATAGCTACAATGAGCAAATATCTCCATTTAAATTGCAGCCTTTGTCTTCCTCTCTGCAGTGCTTTTGTTCCTCTTAATTCCGAGATTTATGTAATATGTAAAAGTTTTGAATCCCCACCTTACGGACATTTAATATATGTTTGTAAATTGGTCTCAGCGTAGCCTGCTCTCTTATCCTGAAGGTTCGAAGGCTGATAGAGTAATTTCTGATCTCTTCCACTGCATCGATAGACATTCACATAAATTCATGTGGCAGTTTAGAGCCAATTAAAATTTATAAGCCACAAGGAGTGAGTGAAATTCTGAGGATTAATTTACTCACTGGAGTATTAATCTGTGTAATGTAGTAGGTTATCCTCCAGTAATCTTGGCTATGCAGAGATAGGGAGATACATTTCCTTGCATGTTTTACTGTAAATGCAGTAATTAGTCCCACTGGGCCAGCGAGCTCGAACGGCTACGGCGGGTGCTACCGGCACAGCCTCAGCATGAACTCTGAGAAGGAGAAGAAAAGAACCAAATCAGCAACTTGAAACCGAGCTGCATTCCTTGGGAAGGAGCCACTTCGCCTCCCGTTCTTCCTGCTGTGTGAGTGTGAGATTAGGCCCAGAGGAAAAGGCTCAAAAATAGAGTATGATGATTTCAAGGTGTAGCCTCCCTTCTGCCACCAGCGCAGAGCAGAAGAGAGACATGTCGGGCACCCCTCCCAGAAAGATCTCAGTGACAGGGACTGAGGCATTGGCAAGGCTCAGGGTGTCCTTGTCAACCTCCTCTACAAATGAATGGGATCAGAAGTGAAGCAGCTCCCCCAAGAGCGGCAGCAGCGATAAAAGAGGCTCAGTCAGTAGGGCAATGGACTCTTAATCTCAGGGATCTTGGGTTCAAGCCCCATGTTGGGCAAGGAGATTCCTGCATTGCAGGGGGTTAGATGAGGTGACCCTTGTAGTCTCTTCCAACTCTATCTAGCCTAAATGACATCTAGTTTGTATCTAGCCTAAATGACATACTGCCAGGAATGGTTAAGTCTAATGATATCACCTCAGTGGAATATCTACATTATGATTTTATGAAAGTTCAAACCTATTTCCCCCTCTTATTCTTTCTCTGTTCCTTCCTGCTTCCCCTCCAAGTTAGTCCAAGTGTGAGTTTCCATGCAACTGTGCTGGCTTCTTTGCTCCAGCTTGTTGTTGTTGTTGTTTAGTCGTTTAGTGGTGTCCGACTCTTTATGACCCCATGGACCAGAGCACGCCAGGCACTCCTGTCTTCCACTGCCTCCCACAGTTTGGTCAAACTCATGCTGGTAGCTTCGAAAACACTATCCAACCATCTCGTCCTCTGTCGTCCCCTTCTCCTTGTGCCCTCCATCTTTCCCAACATCAGGGTCTTTTCCAGGGAGTCTTCTCTTCTCATGAGGTGGCCAAAGTATTGGAGCCTCAGCTTCAGGATCTGTCCTTCCAGTGAGCACTCAGGGCTGATTTCCTTAAGAATGGAGAGGTTTGATCTTCTTGCAGTCCATGGGACTCTCAAGAGTCTCCTCCAGCACCATAATTCAAAAACATCAATTCTTCGGCGATCAGCCTTCTTTATGGTCCAGCTCTCACTTCCATACATCACTACTGGGAAAACCATAGCTTTAACTATACGGACCTTTGTTGGCAAGGTGATATCTCTGCTTTTTAAGATGCTGTCTAGGTTTGTCATTGCTTTTCTCCCAAGAAGCAGGCAAAACCTACACTTGGAATGGCTTTTCTCCCCCAGTTATGAGGGATACACCAGAAGCTTTCTTCATCCTTCCAACCAGCAGTCTTATCAGACTCTTTCTTTCCGCACATCTCTGCAACGTATTTACCAGACTCCCAACATCCGGTGCCACCTGGAAAGGGGTTGATTCACCCAACTGCATGACTGACCCAAGGACTACCAGCAATCTGTTTTGTGGACGCAACTCTTTTCCTCTAACCTTTGGGCTTGTGGGATCAGCGTGTATGCAGATGTTAGAGAGGTGTGTGCCAATAAAGGTAATAAAAGCTGTTGAAAAGAAAGAAAGGAAACCAATGTCCCTGCTGCATTTGTTCATTATCCTCTGATGTTAATGGCAAAAGGTACTTCTCAAGTCTTGTGAGAAAGGAGGACGTTAGCCCAGCTTTCATCCTCCCTCTTCTTAAATCTGTAGGTGACCACAGGTTGGCAAACGGGTTCCTGGGTTATTATCTTGCTTTATTGCCTTTATCTAGCATGGTCTTGGGGACGGAGATGCGGCAGGCAAAGGGCAGAGCCTGCCGAGTTGCCTTCGTGATCTAGATGACATGAGAATTAGCCCCAGCGTCGCCCTTCGTTATAATGAGTGTCCTTCATCTGATACCAGCGCCCCTTGCAGACCTCTTTTTAGCCACAAAACCAGGCAGTGGCCTAGCAAATAACTGCAATTTTGTCCTTAGAAAAAGAAAAAGCACCCCAGAAAACTGAAAGATGTATTTCTCCGTAATATTAAGTAGGAGACTGAGCTATAGAAATCATGGAAGATATAAGGATTATTCAGTGGAATGGAACTGCATTTAAAACAGGATTTGCATCTGCACTGTAGCCTTATAAGCATCCCTTGGGACTCACTGGGGCTTGTGTCTCAATACATAAGACCATAAGAAGGAAAGCCACTTCCGAGCTAGAGAGGAGGTGGGGTTGCGGGCTTCATGCCCCCTCCACGTGAGGGAATCGGCTGGCTTGGGGTGTGTGGCCTGCCCTATTTAGCGCTGGTGCGGCCGGGGATCTCCCTCTTTCGACCGCTTCACCTGCTCCGGTTTCCCACCCTCCCTCCCTTTAAGGTTTCCTTTGACCTTGCTATGGACCTCGGTTGGTCGCTGTTAAGGGGCCTGGTAGGAATTTTTTCCACTTGGCAAATTGGCACCAGCCACTTGGAATTTTGCCTACCTTGTAGCGTCACAACTTCCTTGGCATTGGCGGTTAGGCATTGGTAGGGGTATTGTTATGTAGATGGAAGAGGGGGGAGGAAGCGCCATCACCTCCCCCACATATTGAAGGGTAGTCCAATAAAGGATTCCGGGGGGCGTGGCTCTGTCCGAAGCCTATGGAGGTGAGGGCCTAGCCCTAAGGCATGCCCCCGAGCGGTGACCCCGGAGGGCGTTCCTAGTTGATGTGCATCAGCAGGACTCCCCCTACTGGTGGTTAACCCTTCCTGGACTTCGAGCAGACAGGCTGAAGCTGGATAGTCGATTAGGACCAATGCCTAAGCCAATACCGCTCATTACCTGTAACCAATAAAGTTGTGGCCAGTTAGCCCATTAACCTAGATAATTGCGTCATGTGTCTTTATTTCCGCTGGAGGGAGGTGGGAACTCGTCATGCAACCTGTTGGATCTGATCAAAGGTCTGTCTGGTCTAGCATCCTGTTTTCAAAGCAGCCAACCAGATATCAATGAGAAGCCCATAAGCGGGACATGAAGACAAGAAACTTCTCCTGCTTGTGACTCAAAGCAAGTGTTGCCCTTAGAGAAGGAACCAGATCTCAAACCCTCCTCCTGATGCCACCATCTCACCCACACATTGAGGCTACACAGGTGTGCCGATCTAGGGCTTAGAACAAGTAGCATTTCACAAAAAAGTCACTTTGAAACCTAGCAACCAATTTTTTGGTTCAAGTACCGTGCAACTACAGCTCCCATGTCATCAGGGCCAACATCTAAATGATGGCTGCCATCTCATTGGCATACCATCATGCTGGTTAGGGAGGTCACCACACGGCCCCCAGGCCTAAAGGTGAAAATACCCATTACCTGGACTTTATGGGATTGGCTGAGATGATGGGCAGAATCCGTGACCAGGGGAAGGAGACAGTGGAAGAGGACTGGAAGAAATTTAAAATATACCTTAAAAACTGTTGTAAAATTGAGGAATGTTAAGATGTCAAGGGGTAAGAAACAGAGAATTACAGCTGTAACTAAAAAAGTAAAGGAAATTTAATGAAAGGGAATTAAGATAAATTGACCAAAGGGTTGCTGAAGAATCATAAAACAAGGATGCAGGGATGGGGAGGTATGGGGAAGTCGAAGGAAAGAAGGTGTATGAAAATACGATTATGAAGTTATACTTGTTTAAATGTTTTGTATGTTTTTGTTATGTCTTTTGTTGGTTTTTATTATGTGTTTGAAAAATGAATAAAAATTATTTTTTTAAAAAAAGAAAATACCCATTACCAAAAGCCACCCACGCTTGATGGATATCCTGGTATGAGAGGATATCTGCCCATCCCACAAGGAATCGGTCCCAAATGCTTGCATTATGTAGTTTTCCTTCCCATTCCAAATTCCTTCCCACCCCTACCATCAATGAAACTGTTTCCCCAAAGGTCGTCACCGTTTTCCCCAAATCTAAATTAAGATGCGTGCAATTTTTTTTGCAGCGGAACTCCCCAGTTTATATTCAGAAAAGGATTAGTACAGCGAGTCTGCCTGCTGATGTAGAAATGATTGCATGCCCAACTCCTTTCCCATCTCACAAAGCTACTGAACGAAACAGCCATGGGGGGGGGGGGGCTTACATTTGAAGACGGAAAGGACTGAAAGCCAGACTTAGGACTGACCTGACGTATCAGGATTTCAGTGGGTTTCCCCAGCCCAATGGGCACTCATGGGGGGGGGCAGTCCTCCTTGCACCCCCATGAACCACAGACCCCCCCCAAGTGTCCCTATTTTCTAAGGACAGTCCCAGATCTACAGAAGCCATCCCAGTTTCTGATTTGATCCCGGGATGTCCCGCTTTTCCTTAGGACGTCACTATTTTCATCAGAGAAATGTTGGAGGGTATGGAGTTATGTGACCCCCGAGCCAAGGAGATACAACCTTTAGAAGACATCTGAAGGCAGCCCTGTATAGTTTTATTATGTTTTTATATATGTTGGAAGCCACTCAGAGTGGCTGGGGCAACCCAGTCAGATTGGGCAGGATATAAATAATAAAATTATTATTATTATCATTATGGAATGGAATTACTTTCATTATAGAAATGTCTGAGGGTATGGAATCATAATCATCAGCTTTCCTTTTTTCCTTTTAAAAAGAGCCAGTTTCTAGCATTTATAGAACTTGAGACATGAGGCAAACAGGCGCTGTTCTCCTAAATTTTCTGAGAAAGTAGCCTGCCTCCTCGCTCTCTGCCCTCCTTAATTATTTATTATTTTAAATTTTATTTAGATTGATATATCACCCTTCTCAGGGTGGTTCATAAGATAAACATCTAAAGAAGTAGTTAAAATAAAAACAGCGAAACATGTTTTGCTTTGCCCACCTTCCAAAAATATTCCTGGGATCTTAGGAGGCCTGGCAAGCAACCCAAGAGGGAACACCATACACACAAAGCCCTATTGGGGTCTTCCTTTTACTTATGTGTAAGTAAACATGTGAGGGTGAACAGCAGTGTGCTGCCAAGCCCCACCCCCTCTGGCATGTGAGTTTTACCCAGTTTACAGCTGGCATGAATGTGATGGCAAAGGTCTGGTGTAGAGAGCCTCCTTTACTTGCTGATGTTCTCGATGTGAAGTCACAATCAGGGCTCTAAGTCACACAGGGAGCTTCCTAGAGTAGAGCTGGCACCCTGCTTGGTCATGTTTCCATTGGGAAATCAAGGCACAGCGGAGACTGGTTTCTTTAAGAGAAATGGTTTATTGTTCACATAGGTAAAAAAAGGTAAAGGACCCCTGGATGGTTAATTCCAGTCAAAGGTGACTATGGGGTTGTGGCGCTTATCTTGTTTTCAGGATGAGGAAGCTGGCGTTAGACAGCTTTCTGGGTCATGTGGCCAGCAGGACTAAACCACTTCTGGTGCAACGGAACGTGATGAAAACCAGAGCGCACGGAAATGCCGTTTACCTTCCTGCCACACTGGTACCTATTTACCTACTTGCACTGGCATGCTTTTGAACTTCTAGGATGGCAGGAGCTGGGACAGAGCAATGGGAGCTCACCCCGTCGTGGAGATTCGAACCGCCGACCTTCTGATCGGCAAGCCCAAGAGGCTCAGTGGTTTAGACCACAGCGCCACCCGCATCCCATACTATTCCATATTGTTCCATACTGTCCCATATTATTCACATATTTACACCTGCGTCTACTTTGGAGAGAGTTCAGAGCATTACAATCTTCATGTCTGTTGCAGCCTACCAATATGGTTCTGCCTTGCATGGCCTCTGCCTGGAGTTCTGGCTCCACCTTCCTCCTTCCCAAGAACCATTGCCCAACCCCCAACCCTCCCCCCTCCGTCTCCAAGCCTTGTGTAACATAACGCTTTCACCTTCTTTGGGCGCAGCCTGCCCCCTCCCCTGTTTTCTAGTCCTGGAAGCTGAAATCCTAAACTTTCTCCATCCACAGTAACCATGGGAACTCCCCCCATTCTGTCCACTGGCAAAGAATCTCGTCCCCATGATGGTTTTCACTGATGTGTTAAAGACTTGCTTCCAGAATCTTTTGTCATTCTTAGCCATTTCTACCTCAGATGCCTGGCCTGGCATCTTCCCTTCAATACGTCAAATATCCAAATTCTACCACTTATTAATTTCTAACACTCACTTGCTCTAGCAGTTATAAGTTAAGGTTACCAGATTTTTTTTCAATGAATCCGGGGACACTTTTCAACGTCAGTCGGAATGATAGTGGAAATGATAGGGGACTGATTTGTAAATCCAGGAAATGGGGACACCTGGTAACCATATTATAAGTGCCCCTGCACCCCCAAACTCTGTTACCCCCCCCCCCAAGATTTATAACAATATCTTTACTTTGCTCCACCCTTTGAAAACAGCTGGGTGAGTTGTGCTGGTATTTAAATCTGAAATGTAGAATCCTGGCTAGGGCTGGGCAATATATCATCCAAAACCGATCTGAACTCCATATCGTGATAATCAGTTTCATAATTTTTGACCTGTCAATATATTGTGAATCATGATTCCTGCAGCCCCTGTTAACTCTGCTGGCTTAGCTCTCCTCTGCAGGGGGCAGAAAATCACCATAGCAGGTGCTGGCAAAAATCATGATGCAGGAAAAACTGTAAAGCCAGTCAATGCCTCTACACGGCTCTATCCTTATTTCACACATTGTGATATGTCAGTATATTGCAGTGTTGAAAAACAGATATCGCCCAGCCCTAGTCCTGACCATGTATACCAAATTTCATTACCATATAGTATCTATCACTAATCATGGGAGACATCATGTTTCAAGCAAGCAAGCAAGCAAACAAAGAGAGAATGCCAAACAGACAAAATCAGGTAACCACTTTTGCAAATCATAGGCAAAGGAGCAAGTTCACACCTTGGCTAACAAGCTACCTTCTTGTCAGGGGAGTAAAACAAACAGCCATGTCCCCATTAGTGGGTGTCACCAAAGGCATCCAAGCAACAAGGCAGGAATGCAAATTAAAAGTAGGTCAGAAAGGTGATCAGGTAGCTCAGTAACCAGCACACACAAGCGTCGGCAAGTCATCTCTCACAAGATGCTGCTCATTGTCATTCAACTCCCCATAGTGTTCTAAAACCTAGATGATCAGATAATAAGAGGTTGAGTGGGATGCATAACATCAAACTGATTAAATTTGTTTACAGATAATTCTTTCAAGGTTCCAGGAATATCATGTAATTTTCAAGGTTTATTTCCAACCGATTTTGTGTAATGTATTATTGACATCATCCTTGTGGACCATTTCGACAATGTCATTCAGGATAATTATTTCACAACAGATTTTTCAGAGCTCCTGATTCCTGTTGGGATTTGCTTTTGCATAAATTATGACACAGAATATTTAATCAGAGCCCTGTTAGTACCCCATGGATTGGTGTTTTGTTATTATTATTATTTAGGAAGGAGGAGAGGGGCAGAGGATGGGAAAGGGATGGTTTTGTAGGATTTCAGCCACAAACACATTTTCCCCCTCGGCGTGGTTTTCTACAGTGCGAAGGGCAAAATGCTATCCTCTAGCATCTTTGGTTAATAAAGCTTAAAAAAGAAAAGGAAAGGAAAAAATTGCAGGCATTAATCTTCAAATTACTTTAAATTAAATATTAATGTAAACAGATCACAAAATGCAGTTGTTTTTTTAAAAAGCATTTTCAGCAGCATTTTTGTTTTGATTATTCCAATGAATGTTAGTCCCCTTTAGCTAGCAATGACAGAAGAATAATAAAACTGAGAATTAAGAACTGTCTTAATATAAGCTGGGACCAGCTAAGCCAAAATGCCACTCAGCAGACTAATATACAAACAGGGATGCTGAGAAACACCAAATCGGCTTCAGTTCATGGCTCGGATGTTGTGTTCAGCATGCTCAGTCAAAGGTTGTGCTAACCCGACATTTAGGGACCAGCTATCCCTTGAGCTTGACATATGTCTAAAAGACCGCCCCTGAGCTTCAGACTTCAGAATGTATCAACAAATCTCTCACCTTTTCCAATAATCCTTTACTCAAAAGTCGGTACTGGATGCTCTGTTTACAAAAGATAATTAAGCATGCAGATCAATATGGCGCTGGGATTTGACAGTATTAATGTATCAACGGCAAAGCCATATGGATTAATTTTCTAATTGACAATGGATTGCTCCGTTTTTTGAGCTATGAACTGTAACTCGCAGAAAGCCATGCAATAGATTCATTAGGATCTGGGTTCCTTAGAATAAGTCAGAATGAACCATGCGCCAGAGGCACCGATTTGAGCAGAAGATTAGTTGTGCTGATGATGCATGTGATGTCGGGATGCTAGGAAGAGTCAGGGGGTGGTACCAAATGCTGTGGGGTCACAACTTCAGTGGCCGATGACTCCTCTTGTCGGGCCCTTGGCTTCCTCCTCCTTCTCCTGCCGCTGGCCTGTGGATGCTTCTCCCTCCCTTTGTGGCAGGAGAAGGAGCCACGGAAGCCATGCCACACCACACTTGCTCCTTGTTTGACCACCTCTGCTCCTGATTGTCCTCAACATTGGGAGGGGGCAAATATTTTATTGGTGGCCCCGAAGGGACCTGGGCCCTTTAGAATTGGCACCTATGCATGCACCTATAGCTTACCTGTAGGAGGATCAGACAGCCCTCTCCATGCTCTTGAGGAACATGCAAGAAGGTCCAGAGATGGACACATCTGTTACCCTCATGGGTTCTTGGAACATAGAGGAGGAAGGAGAGAGTCATTTGCCACCCACCCACCCACAAACATGCACAACCTCTTCAGAGAAAGTCTGAACCCTGGGAAAGGTAGTATTCTTGGACCATTCATATTCCAGCTTCCAAACAGGCTTGCTTCTGCCAGATCTCACACTTTCTGCTTTGGGATGTGCCACATCGTGAGTAGATCAAACAAGCAATGGATCCGATTAGTTCGACCGCAACTCCCCACAGTACAGCCCAGCAGGAAGAAGTGGCTTGTCCATTAAACTTTGATTCGTTTAATGTTAAGTAAACGTCCAGTGTGCTTCCAACGCCATAAGTCTTATCTCAGCAGAGAATTTCGTGCAGCGGCTGAAGGAGGCAGGAGAGTCAGTACCTTTCATAAATGAAGAATCCTGGAGCAAGCACTTTGGAACTCAGGGAAAAACTTTATTCTAAACTTAACTCATATCAGCAAACACGCCCATGGCCACAAACTGAGTCTGCGAGTCAGGTCAAGGAGGGAAGAGAGAGAGAAACACGGGTGAACTGACTATTTATACAAACCAACTCACATTCCTGGATGCTTAATGACTTTCAGCTGCTCAGTGATTAGAGCGACTTGTTACTTTTTAACCCTTTAGTACCAACACGGCTCCCCATCCCCACTCATTTTTGTTCCTTGTTGAATGCTCAGCGAGGGAAGGAAGAGAGAGCTACTAGCTCTCTCCCTCAGCTCCCTGAAGAGACGAACCAGGTGAATCCTTTCCAGTAACCCTGCCACTTCAAGGACTTTGGTTACGGGAACCGGCACATTGAACAGCATTGAATTGTACAGAGACTGCAATGGAACTTGCTTCCAGATAAGTGTGGTTAGAATCATCCCTATCATCTTGATCTTACAGGTGTGCATAGGCAGGTGGTGAACAGAGGGCTTGCATGGATGTTGTTACAGTGGGATTTCCCCTGCTTTTCTGTAGGGAGTATCCATCTCATCAATTGCAATGACATCAAAATAGGAGCAGAATATTTGCTGCATGGGTGGCACAACCTGTGGCAAAAGCAGCAAGAATTTATGGCGGTCCTAGGCCCAATCCAAATGTAACCATTTCAGTACAGTAAACCCTGTTGTATTGCATTGGGAACAAGCTTGATTCCTGCATGTTTCCTCTTCACCCCTCCCGTCCTCTCCTCGTGCATCCAGCTTCAGCAAAAATAATAACAATCCATTTCTTATACTGCCATTTCCCATGACATCTGAAGTGGGAAGCTGTGGCTTTAGAGGTCCTTCCAAAGGATACATGGAGCCAAGAGTACACAGGCTATCCATGAAAACAGAAGGAACACAATGGGGCAATAAGGAGGGAGCCACATTGGCATTAAGGCCTAGGAAAGGTTGTGGCTTCCAAGCTCTGATGTGCAAGAATGATGTCGTCACTAATATGGTGTCCAGATTTGCTTTCCCAACATTTAGAGGGCATGCAGGAAATCGACCTGACTACTCCCAGTTATTTATGAAATGGGCTGGAGCAGGGATCTGCTTACCAATAGATAAACATGGCTGACTGACAGTCCTTATAAACCAGCAGTGGGACCACATTTTACATTTGGGATTTGAGATGTGTGTACATATTGTGGCCAATGTGGAATGCACAAAGAGATTTGTGCATTTAGGCATTTAAGTACTTCAGGAAGGACATTTTATGCTAATATTTGCAAGTCAGCTTTCATAATTGCTACTTAATCACCTTAGAGTTGCATAAATCTTCATACTGGCATTTCCCCATCTGCCTCCCCTTCTTTCTTCATTATTCTCCTGATTCTGAAAGAAGTGACTGATACTTCAGGCTCCTCTTTTGAATGATGCTGCTCTGCGCAGCCCTTGAAAAGCACCTTCCTCAGAATAAAACCAAGTTGCCTCTTCCTCCCTCCAGTGCGAACATTAAGCAGAATGCCTCATGTGTCAGAGGCTGTGATGTGGCAACAGTGTTCCTATTATTTCCCCTATGGGCTAGCTAGCCAGCTCTGCACTTCATAAGCTGCCCCATTGTTCCAGCTGTGGTGGATAATATTGTTGCATTGCTCCATCTTCTCTTTTGCTTCAGGCAGCAAAATGTGTTGGGCTGGCTCTGCTCCTGCCTGAGCCTGGTGTTTATTTGGGGGTCAGTGACTTTGCTACAAGTCTGTTGAATAGCTACAAATAAATCGATGACAATCACACAAAATATTCAACCCATTTACCAACTTTTAAATTATCTATTTTGGATTCTGTAGTGTGTTGTTGTTGTTTCCTACAAAGGACGCATTTCAAAAACACAAATTCCACAATTCCAGTTTTGGTCACAAAGGGCACAACCCAGGCAATCTGAAGCACCTTTAACCCTCATTGGTGACAACAGGAAGTACTTGCCTTGCAAATCTATTCTCCATGCGGACTGGTTGAATAAGGATAGGATATTGACTGACCTCTTGCACCAGTGGAGCTCTAGTATCAGGGATCCATATGGGAATGTTTTCAGCACAGGACAGTATGACCGGTGGGAGGCAACAGCATTGCTGTCAGGAGTCCAGGTTCCCAGCTTGATAACACAGTAAGCTTGGTTAATTAAAAAGGAGGATTTATTGCAAAAACAAACATATAGCTCCGGACGGCTCTAACGCAGCCACTGGCATTATCACTCAAGATGATCCTTCTGAAGACTTCTTCCGGTTTCTACAGAATATATTGAACGATTGCCCCTTATGTCTCTTGTTTTGCTTCCTGTCTAGCAACCCTCCCATTCGCTGACTCTTCAGACTTATTGGATTAGCTGCAGCCTCTTCCTGTTCTGACAGACTGTCTCTGTGTCTGTTTGCGGCTGTTTGAGCTTCCTGAGAACTTTGGCTATGTTCCAGCCCACTTTCATTTGTTCCCTTGGCAACCCACATTCCAATGTCCAGAGGATTCACCACTGACTGCTGTGTTCTTTGCTCAGCCTGCGTCAAATCTAAGCCTCTCTCTTCTGTAGCAGGCTGTAAAGTTTCACTAGGAGCTGGCTCATTCCTGACAATTGCCATGGAAGCTGGGAAAGTGTTTGTAAGGTTTGCTGCATCAGCTCTTGTTTGCAGAAGTGCCATTTTGCTGCCACCTTTGCTGCTGGGACTGCCCAGGATCCCAACTGCATTATGCTAATGTTCTGGTGACATTGGCAGCTGCCAGCATAATGGGACCATGGGATTGCCTCGTAGTGGATGACATGGTGGGACAGCAGTGCTCACCTGACCTCCAGTCAGTTGCATTGCTGCTGCTTACGAGGAGGGTGAGGGAGTGAGGCTGCAGTGAGGTTGGCGCAGTGCAAACACACTAGCGGGAGTCCTGACTACATTCATGTGCTTGCAGTGCATTGAACTCACCACTGCCACACCTTCCCCTTCAACCTTCTGGTAAACAGCAGAGCCACGACTGACCAGAGGCTGGGTGAGCACCACACCGTCTCTGCTGCTAGGATTGCCTTGCCAATCATGTGTTTAACTACAATGGCAGAACATGGGATGCCAGGGCCCAGGGCCACATGGAGGCAGAAGGAAACAAACAGAAAACACATGTGCATTCAACTGCCTAACAGTGTCCACGTCACCCCAAAATTCACAGCCTCAGAGATAATAAAAGAAGAGTCATTTTGTTGTCTGGAGTGGTCATTTCCTGGTTTGCATGGAGAAACCCTTTTCAACAGAGCCCAGCATGCAGCTGTATTGAGGCAGCACTGCGTGTTAAAATTTTGTGCCCGCAGCAACCATCCCTGTGTGCCCCCCCCCCCGCTATGTCACTGCTTTACTTTCCTCTTGGGATTAACTTGAGTGCTTCTTGCAGTGGATCTTGCCCATAAATTCTGCGGTGCTAAAATTTGATATTTTACCACATCACACTTTTTCAGTGCTTCCACAGAAAAGCAGTTCATATATGGAACCCATAGCCTTGCTGGTTAGTGTAGTCTAAATGAAACACCTCTTGATAACCCTCTTTTCATATTTACTGTAAATGTTAGAAAACTACTGCCACCCTCCCCCAACTACACACACACACACACACACATTTGGATGTGAATCATGTGAATCCAGATTTGAACATTGCTGTGCCATTCTAACTTGCAAACCCCTGAGGGGTTTCGACTCATCCGGCTTTTACTTTCATTCCACATCACAGTGTCTTCAGTCTGGCTCACCTCCTTCAACACCCCACCTATTTTTTCTTCATTATTTTGTATCCTGCAGCAGCGGCAGCGGCAGCAGCAGCGGCAATGGCAGCGGTGGGCTCTGAATGTAAGAATTGATTGACTTGGCCAGTGCCAAGGGATAACAAGCAAAAATTACAGCCAGGAAGTGACTGATTTGAATGCACGCGAGAGCATTAAAGCCTGCCCGGCCTTCACAGGGGCTAAATCATTTGGTCAGCCAGTAATTGCATTAAAACGTCTCTGCAGTTTTGGAGCTACGATTCTGTCTGCGCCTGAGCACAAATACCTACTGTCAAAGGCACAAGTGCTTTATTGAGGTTGGAAGTGGGCAACTAATGGAGCCTTGTCTGTTAGGGTGAATAGGATATTGGCCCACTAACTGCCAGGGAGGCATATGGAGGCAAAACCAGAATTAGTTGGTTCTGGCTTCACCTACTGGTAGGCTCCTTGCCTTCCATCCTACCAAACCCAATGAGCACCAATGGGCAACAGACGTCACTGCTGGCAGCCCTTCCTGCCCTCCCACCCAGTCAATTCTGCTTTCCTCAAACACAAGGAAAGCTTGGCCAGAGCTGTTCTTTCCCCCACCCCCTTCAACATGTGAATTTCCTGGTTTCTCAGCTACTGGAAAATGGAAATTTTGAGGATTTGTTCCAAACGATGCTTCTGTTGTCTCAGTCAGATCCCTGTGTACATTCTCAGCATTGGAAGTCCCTGCCACTTATGTGGCTATTGGTGGGTTTTTTACCCATCTCCCCTTATAAAACAGTCACCCATATGTTATACAGTGGTACCTCTGGTTACGAACTTAATTCGCTCCAGCGGTCCGTTCTTAACCTGAAACTGTTCTTAACCTGAGCTACCACTTTAGCTAATGGGGCCTCCCGCTGCCGCCGTGCCACTGGCGCACAATTTCTGTTCTCATCCTGAGGTAAATTTCTTCACCTGAGGTACTACTTCCGGGTTAGTGGAGCCTGTAACCCGAACTGTTTGTAACCTGAGGTGTTTGTAACCCGAGGTACCACTGTATATCAAAAGCGGCTTTGGAGAGTTCATTCAGCTTCAAAAGCAACATGTGACAGATCTACCCAAAGCCATTTTTGAGCAAGGGGTTAGTTCTTCAGATCCCAGCCAATAACTCAAAACTGTTCCTGCTTTAAGAGGCAAATTACGGCAAACCCTTTAACTATATAATCTCTCTCTCTTGCAAAATAAAAAGGGAAAAGGTGAGCTTCCAGCTTTCCACCGTACTCTAGCATAACCAAAAAACAGAACCTTGGATGGAGCTATGTAGGTTAGTTGTTGCCATCTGTCTGTCTCAGGAGACAATGGAGGAGTGTGCAGATATGAACAAGATTCATTTTCAGTGCTGGGAGCCAAAAAGCGTAGTAAGTGGGCTCAGCTTCCATCTTTATGTAGTCTCTTTTTTTTGTAATGATTTTTATTAAATCCTTCAAATTATTGCATAACTCCAATCACACAACTCTCTTTTTTTTGTTACACATTTTCTTATTTACTTCCCATCCCTCCTTTCTTGATTTTTTTTAAATTCCTCCTTAGTAGCCGCACTAAAACACATCTATATTTATTTTCTGAGCTCCCAATTTTCTACGAATCCTTTTTCTTTCCTCTAAAAAAGTAAATAATCACCATTTACACCTCTGGGGAAAGGTGGGTGGTATTCAGCTAAGTTTTACATACACATTGAAATTAATGAACATGTCTTATTGTACGCTGAAAGAAAATTATATGAAAATGATGTACCGATGGTATTTGACTCCTAGTAAGGTAGCAAAGATGTATAAAACAAGTACAAACACCTGCTGGAAATGTAAAGAAGAAGGTACCTTTTATCATATGTGGTGGTCATGTAAGGCAATAAAAGCATTTTGGGAAATGATATATAATGAATGGAAAAAATGTTTAAAATAACATTTATTTAAAAAACCCCAGAAGCTTTTTTAATTAAGAATTGTAGGTACTGAGACCCCAAAGGAGCAGAAAAGACTTTCTATGTATGCAACAACAGCTGCACAGATGCTATGAGCCCAGAGATGGAAAGAAGAAGCAGTCCCTACCAGAGAGGAATGGTAAATCAAGCTACTGGAGTACGCCAAAATGGAAAGCTCAGGAACCAAGAAGACAAAAACTTCAATAAAGAATGTGGAAAAATTATAATTTATTTAGGAGATCACTGCAAGCAGATGAAAACATTAGCAGGATGTTAATAACACTTGTAATGTAGTAATTATCATGGACAACATGGAGAGATATAAAACATGGATTATGAAATAATACGCAGTTGAAAAGGTTGACAAAAGGACCCATGGAGGGGATGGTGGGAAGTCAGGAGATTCAGAGAAATCTCTAAATATGGATATGTATTCTATACTTGTAAAATCAAATAAAATTATTTTTAAAAAAGAAGAAGTAATGACCTCACTAATGGAGAGAAATGTAGGATGTTGGACAGGAAAACCAGGAGATCCTTTGGAGGGAAAGACCTTTAGCGATGATGTATTACAACAATCATTTTTGGTCTTTTCAAGTCTACCTTCAAAAAGGACAGGCATCGCTGTCTAATCTTACCACATTATCCTTTTGTATCGGTCTGTTAGTGAGCCATGGAAATTTACTGCTCTGACCAAGATGGAGGCAAGGAGGTGTTTGCCCCTCTGATGTGATTTAATTGAGACCCAGATGAAGAGCAGCAGCCTAGCTGCCATAAATCATCCCTCCAGGCAAGCTGAGGAAATCAACCATAGAAGGTCTAATCAACGTACAGCCGGCAGTTAACCCCCGGCGCCTTGAGGTGAACATCTCACCCGGTGGAAGTCAATGGGAGCTTTGCCGCGGACTTCAATTGGGGCCATGATTTGACCGCAGGCTTTTCATTGTGCTCGCCGAGCTGCTCTTGTTCCATGCCATCCCTCTGAAATGTTTAAGCTCCTCGCACAGACCCGGGGTCAGGCAGTGCCTGATGAGAGCTGACCTAGAATCCTCGTAGCGCAACAGTCCAATTGTCTGAGATCACGTCGCCTTGTTCTGATGCGCAGAAGTCACACCAGCCCTCGTGAAGTACACACAGCCAATTTCAACTGCATCTGGAGCCGTAGATACAGCGAGAAAAGCAATGGCGGTTTCTCATGGCTCTAATATGTCAATGGGCCGTGCGGAGTTGGCCAACGAGAAAGAAATCTAGATTGTGAAAATACAATAATATGGGTTAAAAAGAGAGAGGTTGCTGCTGAAATTCCACCAATCAATTGTGGGGGAACAGAGGCCTACGCTCATCATCCATCCCCCCACAATAAAAAATCGAACTGGTAAGGTTTCAACTTTTCCATGCTTCGGCTCAGCCTGTGTATCCACAAGAGTCTCTTTCTGTTCCTTGCACTGATTCCTGCCCCCCACCTTCCTATTCTGCAACAAAATATTGATGCTGATCTTGCTTTTTTAACAATATTAGTCTCAGGTCATTTACTTCCAATATAATTACTCTTGAGTTGCATTATCTGTAACTGGGATAAGAGCTATAAATGTTATGTGTCCAAGTAAAATTTCATTTGCAGAGCTTTATGTGATCCCTGTCCCAAAGGACCCGGAGTACTTCTTCACATTGCACAACTTCGAACTTCTACTTCTTTTCCCCCTGTCTGAGTGTCTCTTGCCCTTTTATGAAACTAACTGCTGCAGTATAACTGACCCATTATAATTGGCCCATCAATAATACTCAGTGGGGATGACTTCCAATTGTCCAATTTTACGGTCAATTCTACAGGTGCATCAATTACATACTTAATATGTAGAAGAACAAAAATCATTGTATTACGGTTTTCAAGAAAATACACTTTAAATCTTGCTGGACAACAGGGAAGACTGAAAATGCCCTTCATATTGCAAACAAGATCTTGAGGTTCATCCATGTAAGTAGTGACTCTACCCACCTAGAGCTTTCACTCATTTTCCCACCATTTTTGAAAGATCAGCCCCCACAAACATGTTTGCATGTTTTCTAAGAACACCAAACATGCTATGATGTGACAGCAGCTGGCTTTGGAAGATCTCTAGCAGTTTGATGATGAAATGTGCTAAGAAGTATCTCTGGAAGACTACCAGAATATCTCCATGCTTCTGGAGGACTGCAAGAATATCTCTGTTGTTTTGGAGTGGTTCTGGATGACTGCCAGAATGTAGCTGGCTGCATTCAGATTGTGGAGACCCTGTTGTTGTTGTTTAGTCGTTTAGTCGTGTCCGACTCTTCGTGACCCCATGGACCAGAGAACGCCAGGCACTCCTGTCCTCCACTGCCCCCCGCAGCTTGGTCAGACTCATGCTGGTAACCTCGAAAACACTATCCAACCATCTTGTCCTCTGTCGCCCCCTTCTCCTTGTGCCCTCCATCTTTCCCAACATCAGGGTCTTTTCCAGGGAGTCTTCTCTTCTCATGAGGTGGCCAAAGTACTGGAGCCTCAGCTTCACAATCTGTCCTTCCAGTGAGCACTCAGGGCTGATTTCCTTCAGAATGGAGAGGTTTGATCTTCTTGCAGTCCATGGGACTCTCAAGAGTCTCCTCCAGCACCATAATTCAAAAGCATCAATTCTTCGGCGATCAGCCTTCTTTATGGTCCAGCTCTCACTTCCATACGGTAGTGGAGACCCTACCGTACAAAAAAGAGGTACCAGCATATCACATGAAAAGACTTGCAACAATACAAAATGGCCTTGTTTACCTGTCAAGTCTTCTGAACTGCCAAGGGCTTGACAAACTCCCTGTTTTTCAGACCCAAGCAGGCAGCAATACCAGATTTATCGAGCCTTTCATGAGCAGCCCAAGTGGTCAGGGTTCAACTTGAACAGAAGAAAAACAACATACCTGGGATTACATAGGCTTCCTGGTGAGACAGTATGGTTTCCAAGTTCTAATAGCTGTATTATTATCGTTTAGAAATTAGCCTGTTTGACATCACCTTAAAAATAAAATAAAATAAAATAAAAATAAAATAAAATAATCCACTTAATCCACTTAAAAATAAAATAAATAAATACCCTTATTTGAAGGGCTGCATCTTCAAAGGGCCCGTTTCCAATGGCTCACTTGACTCCAAAACTATTTCCTCTATGAACACTTTTTTATTTTCTTGTTTTTTACACTTTTGTCCAAGACTGAGAAAGCAAAATATAAGAGTATCCACATGATCAAACCCCGGCAAACTGAAATCCCCTGCATAATCTCTAAATTCATCAAGTGGCCCACCATGTCAATGCAAGCCTAGATAAACAGAACTCCTGTTTGTTTGTAATTGAATTCATGACTCATTAAGTATTTTGGATGCTCCCCTCCAAGCAGTTTGAACTAGTAAGATATTAATGTATTTTCATAATGAAGAAGAGTGCACATTCCCAAAAGTGGCCTAGCAGAATATTAATATCTAACCAGGTCACCACTGTGTTTACTATCAGGACTGTCCCAATACATTTTGCTGCCTTAGGCAGAGGAAAAGTCTCTCTCTCTCTCTCTCTCTCTCTCTCTCTCTCTCTCTCTCTCTCTCTCACACACACACACACACACACACACCGCCATATGTCCAGATTTTCCTGGACATTACCAGAATTTCAAAGGCGGAACTGATGTTGGGGAGGGGGGATTTCCGAAAGGCAGTGCTTTGTCAATCAAATCAATTGAAAAATCATGCCCAACAACTTTTGGGGTGTCCTGGTTTTTACTTTTTGAAATATGGCAACCTAAATGTACAGAAGCTGACTGGGCAATGGGATAGCAGTCAGCAGGCTAGTTTAGAAGGTGCAAGGCACACACCTCTGATCTCCAAAAGGTGGGAATGGCTAGGAGGCTCAGGAGAAAATGCTGGGCGGGCTGTCACTGTGGCCTCCCAGCATCTGCCGCCTGAGGCTCTGCTGAACAGTAGGGCAGGCCCCGCTTACTGTTGTCTTCTTCATGCCATTCATGGTTTGTTCAGGCAGGATGCTAGTCACATTGTTGGCTGAACCAATTAAAGCTGTCAGGAGCTCACTGATGTTTTGAGGCTTGCTGCATAGGATTAAAAACGAGTGAGAATGAACATGAAGTAAACAATTGCTTGGTGTGTATGTGTGAGTTTGTGAGAGAGGAGGCCCCTTCTAATATGTCTGTTTGCTAAATAGCCAACAGAAGAAGGTCTAAGGGTCAACACAAAACATTTCACTATTAAAAAAAGAAAGGGGTTGCGGAAATAAAATACTAATGCCTCAACTAATCCTCTACCCTGGAGTTATCCTGGAGAGGTTGTGCTATAATATTTCTGTTAATCATCATCACCACCATTATTTTATTTGTATACCACTGTTCCACAAAAAGAATCATGCTCCAGGTGGCTTGGAACAAAGAAAGCAGGAATACACAGTGGAACCTCGGTTGTCAAACTCTTCGGAAGTCGAACACTTCAGCTTTAGAATGCTGACAACCCAGATGTGAATGCTTCCATTTTTGAAAGCGTCTTGGAAGTCCAACAGCTTCTGAGGCACATTTCCCCATTTTTTCAATGGATTTTGCTGATCAGCAATTGTGCCTCGGTTGTCAAACGTTTTGGAAGCCAAATGGTCTTCCGGAACAGATTACGTTTAACAACCAAAGTTCCACTGTAAAAAGGTAAAGGTAAAGGTACCCCTGCCCGTACGGGCCAGTCTTGACAGACTCTAGGGTTGTGTGCTCATCTCACTCTATAGGCCGGGAGCCAGCGCTGTCCGCAGACACTTCCGGGTCACATGGCCAGCGTGACAAGCTGCATCTGGCGAGTTAGCGCAGCACACGGAACGCCGTTTACCTTCCCGCTGGTAAGCGGTCCCTATTTATCTACTTGCACCCGAGGGTGCTTTCGAACTGCTAGGTTGGCAGGCGCTGGGACCGACGACGGGAGTGCACCCCGCCGCGGGGATTCGAACCGCTGACCATGCGATCGGCAAGTCCTAGGTGCTGAGGTTTTACCCACAGCGCCACCCGCGTCCCATAAAGTTCCACTGTAGTACATCTCAAAATCAGCCACCACAAGAACATTTTCATAATAACATAATAAAACAACGACATGATAGCAAATATACCAACATACCCTCCCTTACATTTCAGCACTATAGATATAACAAGATTACATTAAACCTCCTGGGCAATGGCCAAAACAAGAAGTGAGATGGACAATTGCACCTTGGTCTCAGAAACACTTCTTTCATGATGTTGCTCACAGTCGCACTATCAGGCTTCCAAAGGCAGCAGGTGGGGCAGCTGGAAGCCCCCTGCCCATGACATTGCTCAGACAGTTTCAAGATAGGGTCCTTGAACACTACATGGGTTGACCTGTTGATATGAGTGACTGTCTTTTCTGCAAGCCAAAGCCTCCATTTCTCTGACATCCACGTCATCTCCCACCCCACCCCACTCCTCTGCAGACCTCAGTAACCCCACTATAGTCTTTCTCCTCCATTAAACATTTTGTTATCGTGCTAATGTTCATCTAAATTTCACACTCAATCTTTCAAACGCTCAGGGTTGCCCAGCATGTTAAGGGAAAGAGGCCTTTGAGTCGAGAAAGAAAGAAATTCTGCAGCAAGTAATAGAAGATCACATACTAAAGGTCCCCCCAGTGACCAATTGTTTCATGTTTAACAGGATTATGTGCCTTGGGGATGTCTGGCATTTGCATTGGTATTTCCATCTCTAACGCCTTTTCTCAGATGCTTCCTACCTTACACAGACACTTTTAATACCTGTAGCCTCTTGCTTTCCCCATGCTTAAAACTTCATGGACACAGTGCCCTTTGTGTAGAGATGCTCTTGAACTATGTTCAGAAGCTTTGGCTGGTGCAAAATGCACCGAAGACTCATCGTGACAGCATGAAGCCTCTTTCTGACTGTCAACTTGCTTTCCTTTTGCCAAGACTTGGAGCTTATCCCATTTATGACATCATACATGGCATCAGAATGTCATGCTTGCAGTTGGCCTTGGCTATCTCCATGACCATGGAAGAGGCTTAATAAAACTCCACAACTAGAAAACAATGAAGCTGACTCACTAGCAGGTTTGATCTCATACTCTAGGGATGAAGAGGAGTTTAATGTAATTTAAAAACCTAATCCCAGTACCAAACCAACCCCAAGCACCATTTAATCCAATGGAAGATACCATCTCACTTGTGTGTATTAATACTGAAGCGTGAGTCCATTTTTACAAAAGGGATTAGCCAATGTAATATTCTTTGTGTTAAGGATAAGCTGTTGATCGGACATCTTGATCTGAATATCTTGTCTGGTTGTCTCAAGTCCTTTATTTTAAGGAAATATCACCTCCAACATGAAATCCTACTGGCCATTACAAAGATATCTATGGAGTTCAATCTTAGATTATACTGTAGACTTTAATGTAACCTTTTCTATGGAGCACTTGACTGAGGGTACTTTGTGGTTTATTAAATCGTTTTTATTTTATTTTTCAAATATAGATTTATAACAAAACCATATACATTTCCATCCTCCCCGTGGGTCCTAATGTCAACATTTTCAATTGCATATTATATCATAATCTATATTTTATATCTATCCTTATTGTCCATAGTATTTGTTACATTACAAGTGAGATTAATGCTAATGTTTTCATCTGCCTAAAGTGGTTTCCTAAATAAATTATAAATTTTCCCATTCTTTCTTAAAGTTTTTATCCTCTTGGTTCCTAAGCTTTCTGGTCAGTTTTGCCATTTCAGTGTAGTCCAACAGTTTAGTTTGCCATTCAGTTAGCAGGAACTTTGGATGAGGAATGGCCGCTTCCATTTCATGACAGCTTCAGTTGCATAGTTGTATTCAACAAGCTATCAGCACAACGACTTTTGCCTGCACAACAGAACTTTGCCCCTCTCCTCTCCCCACACAACTGCTATGGGGTGGCAGCAGTTCCCAAACCCTCAGGAGCAGATTTGGGAAAACATGGGAGTGAATGATTTGCAAGACTGGATGGGCATATCTTCACTCCAAGCTCCTTCCCCATGTTGCTCTTTCCTCCCTTTTTCCTGATGCTGATCTTTACTCTTCCCCTGAAATCTAATTAGCACTTTCCACACCCAAAACCTTCTCCATTCAAACTGTAAAGATTCAGGAAAACTGCAGTGGTGCTCTGAGAGAGAAGGTGTGCTGTTAATAAAGGTTACCAAAATACCCCAGCAGCACTCTTCCCTGCTAAAATGAACCACCTCATTTTAGGGAGCCTTGCTGGCTGAAGGACAGGATATAAGGCATCAGTCAACTGAGCAGTTTTACTTGCGCAAACACTTTGGGCTGCGCAACAGAAAACTCATTCTCTCTCCTCTCCCTGTGTAGTCTGACTGAACTCTGGAGGGCTGGAGGGAACCCCAGAATATATTTCAAGGGTGCAGCAGGCTGGGAGGGAGAGGAAGTTCTGTTGTACACCAAAAGTGTTTGCAGTAGCAGAACTGTTTATTTGGATGTGGGTGGCGCTGTGGTCTAAACCACTGAGCCTCTTGGGCTTGCCGATCAGAAGATTGGCGGTTCAAATACGTGCAAAGGGGTGAGCTTCCATTGCTCTGTCCCCGCTCCTGTCAACCTAGCAGTTCAAAAGCATGCCAGTGCAAGTAGATAAATAGGTACCACTGTGGCGGGAAGGTAAACGGCGTTTATTTGGATACCACCCTCCAATATCCACATAGATGAAAGGAAACAAACTGCATCTGTTCTGCAAATGAGTAGGGACATAAGAAGAGCCTGCTGGATCAGGCCAAAGGCTCATCTAGTCCAACATCCTGTAACTCACGGTGGCCGACCAGATTCCTGTGGGAAACCCATAAACAGGAGCTGAGCACAAGAGCACTCTTGGCTCCTGTGGTTTCTAGCAACTGATATTCAGTGACGTAGAACAATACTGTAGCTGGTGGTCCAGTTGAATTTCATGTTACAATGCAGACACGATTTTCCCAATCCAGTGTTGGCTTCATAATACTAATGCAGAAACAAGTGGCATTTGCAGGGAAGGATCAGTGGTCAGTGTGAGAGTGTGCTTAACCCATCCCTACCGACTCTCCCTGATAAACACCTTCTTCCACAGCCACTTTTGTAGTCTGTTTCCACTCAGTCAGGCTCTGAGGTGGAAGTAAACATGGATACTAGGTGAGGGGAATGGCCTCAATGGGCACCTACAAGAGAGAAACAGAAGGCAGGGAAGGGTTAAGCACTCACAAACACGTGTTTGCCAAGGCCAAATATTGTTCTACCCTACTAATGGCCCAAGCAAGAACCACACAAGAGTTCTTTTGGGGCTCCAGTGAACAAGTTCTCATTCAGAATATTATTCCTGCTCCTAGATTTATGGCCCTTCCTTTAAATGAAAATGGGAGGGAACACTAGTGTTTGGGAGATGAGGATTTGCTAGTAGATTTCAGGGTAGCTTTAGAGAAATATATGACGGAATTAGATGTGGCACCATCACAGCATTGTTTTATTGGCAATTAGGTTTCGAACTGGCAAGGCTGTGTGAAAATAAACCTCAGTTATGGGACTGTGGTGTTTCAGCGCCATCTGTCAACAGTTTGCTCCTTATGCCTCAACATGTGTATCTCTGGAAAGAGGGAAAAATGATTTAATAGCACAACTGAAGAGGTGAAGCACACCAAATTGTACTTCAGTTTTTACAACAAAAGCTTTCATTTATGATGTTTGATGTGGTACAAACAAATGTAAATTTATCACAATGTTTAAGCATTGCGTACGCTTGCCAAGACTCCAGACTTTGGAAAGTGTATTATGCTGTTTTCAATTTCTCTGAGTGGTAGGAATTTACAAGGCTCGACCTTTTACGGTATCCATTTCCTTGTGAGGCAAGAGTATTGGAAGCTTGTAATATTTGGGAATAGGCAGGTTCCTAACATTAGCTTCGAAAGCAGAAGCACATTGGACTTTGACAATGCCTGATTCTTGCTAGCCTGGCACAAACAGACTTCTGCCTTCTCTAGTGGTTATATACTAGCTGGCAAAGTGTTTCTCTCCAGCCCCTGCTGGTGAAGTACATTACAGCTAGTAGTCACCAGCCACCAAAAGCCAGCAATGTTCATTTAAGCAAGCAACCATGCTCCAATGAAGCAGCAGCAGCATTAGCTGTTAAGCCAAAGAAAAACTGATTCCTCCCAACTCCGATATTTTAGAGAATAACAACAGACCCTCCAAGTGTCCCTATTTTCCAGGGACAGTCCTGGATTTACAGAAGCTGTCCTAGTTTCTGATTTGATCTCCGAATGTCCCGCTTTTTCTTAAAGGTAAAGGGACCCCTGACCATTAGGACCAGTCGTGGCCACCACTGGGGTTGCGGCGCTCATCTCGCTTTACTGGCCGAGGAAGCCGGTGTACAGATTCCGGGTTATGTGGCCAGCATGACTAAGCTGCTTCTGGCGAACCAGGCAGTGCATGGAAACGGCATTTACCTTCCCGCCGGAGTGGTACCTATTTATCTACTTGCACTTTGACGTGCTTTCGAACTGCTAGGTTGGCAGGAGTAGGGACCGAGCAACGGCAGCTCACCCTGTCATGGGGATTTGAACCGCTGACCTTCTGATCGGCAAGTCCTAGGCTTTGTGGTTTAACCCACAGCACCACCCTATTTTCATCAGGGAAATGTTGGAGGGTATGGAGGTATGCGACCCCCGAGCCAGGGAGATAAATAACTATACAGTGGTGCCTCGCAAGACGAAATTAATTCATTCCGCGAGTCTCTTCGTCTTGCGGTTTTTTCGTCTTGCGAAGCACGGCTATTAGCGGCTTAGTGGCTTAGTGGCTATTAGCGGCTTAGCGGCTTAGTGGCTATTAGCAGCTTAGCGGCTTAGAAAAAGGAAAAAAAAAAGGAAAAAAACTCGCAAGAACTCGCAAGATGTTTCGTCTTGCGAAGCAAGCCCATAGGGAAATTCGTCTTGCGAAGCACCTCAAAAGACGGAAAACTCTTTCGTCTAGCGAGTTTTTCGTCTTGCAAGGCATTCGTCTTGCGGGGCACCACTGTATAACCTTTAGAAGACATCTGAAGGTGGCCCTTATTAGTTTACCCCTAGCCCATCTGACTAGGTTGCCCCAGACCAGAGGATGGCAACCTAAAGCCCATGGGCCGGAAGCGGCCTATGAGGGTCGCTTAACTGGCCCATCAGCCACCCCGAACCGAGCCGCCCACTTGGCGAGTTCCCACACGCTGCGCTAAACGGGCACAGCGTGGCGTGGGGACCCTCTTCTGCAGCTCTGGAAATTGCTTCTGCGCAGGAGTGATTTTCGGCATCTGGGCATGCGCAGAAGCGATTTCCGGCTCCATGGACATGTGCAGATGCAATTTCTGGCGTCATGCTGCGTTGGTCCAGCCCATGGAGGCTCTCCGTGGGAGTGATCTGGCCCATGCCCAGTAAGCCTTCCTGACCCCTGCCCCAGGCACTCTGGACGGCTCCCAACATACATAAAAACATAATAAATCATTAAGCATTTTTTTTAAAAAAACCTTCCCTATACAGGGCTGCCTTCAGATGTCTTCTAAAGGTGATGATGATTTGTTTATTTATATGCCAGCCATCTGACTGGGTCACCCCAGCCACTCTGGGCAGCTTCCAACAAATTAATGGGTTCCAACATAGCTACTTATCTCCTTGGCTCGGCGGTCACCTAACTCCATACCCTTCAACATTTCTCCGATGAAAATAGGGATGTCCTAAGGAAAAGCAGGACATTTTGGGATTAAATCAGAAACCGGGGCGGCTTCTGTCAGTCGGGACTGTTCTAGGAAAATAAGGACGCTTCGAATTATAGACTTGGAAGGTCTGACCGTGTAAGGTAGGTTAGACTGAAAAAGAGTGACCGGCCCAAGGTCACCGAGAGAGCTTCGTGGCGGACTCTTCATTTGGCACTCGAATCATATCACCACCTTTAGATGTAAGGACTAATAGGTCTAGATCAGTGGTTCCCAACCTTTTTTCGGCCATGCCCCCCTTAAGCATCTAATTCTTATTACAGTGGTACCTCGTGTTACATACGCTTCAGGTTACATACGCTTCAGGTTACAGACTCCACTAACCCAGAAATAATGCTTCAGGTTACGAACTTTGCTTCAGGATGAGAACAGAAATCGTGCTCCGGTGGCGCAGTGGCAGCGGGAGGCCCCATTAGCTAAAGTGGTGCTTCAGGTTAAGAACAGTTTCAGGTTAAAAACGGACCTCCGGAATGAATTAAGTACTTAACCCAAGGTACCACTGTATTCAAAAAGTGAACTTTTCACGTGGAGGAAGCCTAAGAGGCCATTAACTGTTAAAACTCATTCTCGAATTGCCCCCCTTAAAAATCAAATTGCCCCCCTGTGAGACATGTGCCCCACTCTGAGAAGCATGGGTCAAAATAGACCTTCCACCCATAGCAATTTATTTTTATTTATTTTTGAATGTATAACAAACAAGACTTAAAGTGTTCCAACAGTTCAAAGAAGAAAACCACAACAACTGAACATGCAAAAACTACACGTTTAATGCACATTTCTCTCTCCCCTGTCGCCCCAAGAATTCATGGAATGGTAGTTTGTTAAGGGTGCTGGAAATCATAGCTTTGTGAGGGGTGAACTACAGTTCCCAGGATTCTTTGGGGGTGGTGGGAGGGATGTGCTTTAAATGTACGGCGTGTACGCAGCCTTCGTTCATGTTTGCCATAGCTGTGGTATTAGTTCTTGAGAGTCTGCTATGCCCCATGAGGGTGGTTTCCCCCCCCCCCCATATCAATACATATTTTGGAGTGGAACTGTGGATAGAAAACAAACAGAGAGAGGGAAAAGAGCGCTCCAAGTAGATCATGACAGATGGTTGTAGAAAATGAACCTCTCTTTGGCGCTACAAATGCTCCCTCAGGAGGCTCTTCAATTGCTCTCCCCCTTCCCTGCGTTCATTCCCCTCCCCAAGCCAGTTGCCACTTCCTTTCATTTGCCGTGATTTAAATGAGAGCATCATAAAAAGGGGGAAAAGACAAAATTTGTTTTTAATAAGTAAATAGGTAAGTAAACTCCTTGGGTTTGGGGCGGCCGTTTACTATGCAGGGGGAGCGAGAAGGAGTGGGGGGGAAGCCTGAATCTATATAGATCTCTCTTTCTCCTCCCCCCTCCAATTCTGGCAGTCACTCAATGGCACTGCTTGACTGCTATCAAAGATTCAGCGTGGGGGGGGGGGCAGGAGGCAGAGAGAAGTTGCCATTTTGTAGGCAAAAATAACAGATGGTTGCTCATGTTTGCCTCACTCCAGGGGCCTTATAACTGTGTGGAGGGTCCAAGAGAATCTGAATAACTTAAGGGGGGGGGAATGCACACATGCATCATCTATAGTTTAAAAGATCTTTTTTTTTATCTTCCCTCCTGCTTTTTTTTTTTTTTAACAGCTAATGAATTTGATGATGCCCATACATTTCCTGAGACACTTGGAGGACACATTTGTTTTCCAAAGCAAGTTTTAATTAATTTTTCCGCCACTCATCCACAAATTTAGCACTCTTCTGTTGCAAAAACAAGCAGCTTGCCACAGGTGGCGGGGCACTGATGTGACTTTAAAAGCATCTCTCCACACTGCCAGCCTAAATAAACATGTTTCTTTATGGGAAGATTACCCGGAATGCAATTCTCATTCTCCCTCTATGAAACTGTGTAGCGTGAAAGCAAAAATCAGTGTGTGCGCCAGTATATGGGGTCAGGAAGGCTAAAGTAACTGTGGTTATATTGCATAATTTTGAATAATGTGTAACACCCAAGCAAGAAAGGAATATGGACTCTGAGGATGACAACTACATTTTGTGTTTAGCATTCGTGTCCTTACAAGCATTCAGCCTGAGGTTTAGGCTACGATAGCGCACAAGAAATATTATTCACGCATTGAACATTTTAGCGTCTAGGTATGACTTTTCTCTGGACACGGGTGGCACTGTGGATTACACCACAGAACCTAGGACTTGCCGATCAGAAGGTCGGCAGTTCGGATCCCCACGATGGGGTGAGCTCCCGTCGCTCAGTCCCAGCTCCTGCCAACCTAGCAGTTCGAAAGCACCTCAAAGTGCAAGTAGATAAATAGGTACTGTTCTGGTGGGAAGGTAAACAGCATTTCCGTGTGCTGTTCTGGTTCACCAGAAGGGCTTAGTCATGCTGGCAACATGACCCGGAAGCTGCACGCCAGCTCCCTCGGCCAGTAAAGCGAGATGAGCGTCGCAACACCAGAGTCGTCTGCTACTGGACCTAATTGTCAGGGGTCCCTTTATGACTTTTCTCACAGGTGAGAGAAAGTGAGAGATGGAGAAAGGGAAACCAGAGAGTGGAAAGAGGAAGGAGAGGTTGTCCTTTTCGAGGAAGCTGTGGGTGGGAGAGAGAGCGGTCTTTGTGGGTAGGGCAGATAGGCAAGTATTGTGAACCTTTCTTGGGTTTGGAAACTGAGGAAGAAAGAACACATTACAGTCTTTTTTTTTTTTTTACAGTCTTGGGGAGGGAAAGTGAGGAAGGGAGTTGTAGCCCTAAGGGGAAACCGAGGCAGGGAGAAGGGATACGTTGTCGTCATTCACTGTTTACTGGGCGTTCTTGATTCGCTTGCACAAAGCTTATGTTGAGGTTAGATTATGCTGGGTCTTTACTGAACATTTGCTCTGATTGTTTGCAGGGAGGTTTTACAATAATGAACTGGTTTGCTCGAACGGTGTACGTATTTCTTCTCGTTAATTTCCCTCAACACAAAAAGGTTGTGTTTTTTTTAAAGGGAATTTGTTGTGCTACTGTGACAGAACACTTTAATCCACTTTAATTGCACAAACTTAAATTACCAGCGTACAGTTGATTGCCTCCTGTAAAATACTGACAGTCTGGAGGCAACCTTAAAGGAGACAGGAGTGGGATCCAGTTCAGGGAGCTATCAGACATAGGAAGTACTCTAACACCAAGTTAGAGCATTATTCCTTAGAGCTCAAAAGTATCTCTTCTGAGAGAGAGCCATTGTGGTGTAGTGTTTAGGAGCGGTAGACTCGTAATCTGGTGAACCGGGTTTGTGTCTCCGCTTCTCCACATGCAGCTGCTGGGTGACCTTGGGCTAGTCACACTTCTCTGAAGTCTCCCAGCCCCACTCACCTCACAGAGTGTTTGTTGTGGGGGAGGAAGGGAAAGGAGAATGTTAGCCGCTTTGAAACTCCTTTGGGTAGTGATGAAGTGGGATATCAAATCCAAACTCTTCTTCTTCTTTTGGCTGGCAACAGCTGCCTAGCATCTCAGACCAGGGTCTTTCCCAACGCTACACGGAGATGTCACTGAGGGATTGAACCTGAGATCTTCTATTCTAGTCTAACATCATTCCCACCTCAGAACTGTGCAATAACAGGATACCCCATTACAGGGGTCTAGTCGGAACTCTCTCTCTCTCTCTCTCTCTTGATAACAATTTTTATTAGTTTTCAATTACAGTCCAATAATAGCCTCATTATAACAATGCCAAATAATAATACAGTTACTAATACCAATCATTCAGATACCAAATTATATAATTTAGGTTGCCCCCCCCCGTGTGCTAGAATTGATGGTTTGATTATTTTCTTTATTTCTACATTCCAAAATCTTATTAATTTCAATTACACTCCAGTCAAGATAACAATCCCTTAAACAACAACTGCAATATTAACAACTTCCATTCGTATTGACACATTAAATGATTTATGGAACTACAAGTGAGGCACTCAATCTATATCCTTATTCTTTCTGTGTGTGGCAATTATTCTGTCCATCATGTTTCTTCCTGTCCTTGTAAAATGGTACGTCTATCTCTTCCCGGTTGTTGCTGTTCTCCATCATGCCTTAGTCGGAAGTCTCTGTCCAAAAGCCAAGGTGTGCAGAAGATGGGCCATAGAGCTTCCTTCAGCTGCCTGAGAGGGTCATCCGTGTAGACCTGCATCTTGCAGAGGACCCATTAATCTTGAGCCCGACCCTGTCATGCCACAGCCGTCCACCAGGGGTGCTGTGAGGCATACACACCTTGGCCTAAGTCAAGTCCAACCTACATCTGAAACCAATAAAGTTGTGGCCAATTTTTAAATCCCAGAATGTTGTCCTCTCCAGTTATTTCAGCTTCACAGGCTGGGCCTTGCTCATTGCGAGAGGGTCCACAATGTCTCCTCTCTTACAGCACAACCTAAAGCTGAGAACACTGTGTAAGTACTTCAAAGCCATGTTTTTCACCAGGCAAAATATCCACTCTCTCTCTCTGCAGACCCGCAAACATTAAAAAGGAAAGGAAATTATCTAAAACATTTAAGTGAAGAAAACAGGAAGAAGAAGAAAAAATACACGCAGCTATGATGGTGGCCAGCCCCTCCCCTTCCAATTTTATTTATCTCATTTCCATGGTCACTGGAGGCAGCTATGGAAGATAACCAGATGTTCAAGCATCTTTGTCTTTTTTCAGAAATTGCATCTGACGCACCTGCATCTTAGCAACAACAGGCAATGTTTAGAAAACCCATTTGTTAGCGGAAAGAAAGGCAGAGCATTTATATGCACAAACAAATCCAAAAGCTTCATAAAAAGTTCCCCTGGTTTCAGGCCCTGCCGAAGCAAAGCATACAAGCTGCACCTTCTATTCAGAGCCCCTCCGGTCCCTTGTTGCCAGAAACAAGCTGTTAGCAAAGGCAGTAAGGAAAAATAATAATCTTTTGATGACACAAGAAGGCATCTGAATAATGTAAATAAGGAACTGGGTGCCAAAGTAGGAAACCGTTCCTTTAAATGAAAGGGGAGCGCAGCGAATGCTTCCCTCTTGCTCCCCAGCCTCCCTCTCTTTCAGATTAATATGAACACCTTTCCCCAATGGTCTTTGAAGCCCTGTCACTATAACTACAAATGATCTCCAAGGATGTTCTTCACAGAATCCACAATGGGGAAGCAAGAGCAGTAGTACAGGGGATCTTTAGGAAAGAGGGCAATTTCAGCATTATGAAAATCACAGCGTTATTTCACACACAACAACAACAACACAGAGTTGCCTTTTTGAGAAAAGGTTTTCTTGTGAAAGGAAGGACTGCTTGAGCATGGTGAATTGTGGTGCATGTCAAGTCCATCTCTCTCTCCCACAGCGAAGAGGAAGGTTTGCAGCAGCTGAAGACCTGGAGGCCTGCATTGTTGTCAGGCTGGCAATGAGCATAACAAAGGGCAATTTCTCCATTTAAAAAAAGGGGGGGAGGAATAATGATCTGTTCACTTTCTATGGTGGGTGGTGTCACAGCGGTGATCTGGCAAATGGCTGGGGTGGATGAAGAAGAAGAAGAAGAAGAGCTTAGATTTGATATCCCGCTTTATCACTACCCAAAGGAGTCTCAAAGTGGCTAACAATCTCCTTTCCCTTCCTCCCCCACAGCAAACACTTTGTGAGGTAAGTGGGGCTGAGAGACTTCAAAGAAGTGTGACTAGCCCAAGGTAGTCAGCAGCTGCATGTGGAGGAGCGGGGAATCAAACCCGGTTCACCAGTTTATGAGTCCGCCTGCCGGTGAATGACCAATGCAGAAAGGTTTTGGACAGGCTTTCCCCAGGGGGTGAGACCAGCCGGCCAATGAGTGCCAAAAAGCTTTCATTAAAGCCTTCTTATGTGGCAAGGGAAACTGACACTGGGGCAATTCAGAAGCTGTTTGTTGAAAATGAACAGGGGGCAATAAAACAAGCTGTTATGCAAAGAAAAGGAGCTTAACTTTAAAGGCACGGTAAGTCCAACTTGCTTTCCCTGTCCATACTGGGCAGATTGCTGTTATCATTGCTTTTGATCTCACACACAAAATAACCAGAAATGTAAAAAAAACTCCAACCACCCCTAAGAAATATTTCCAAAACATTGGAATGCAATGTGATGTGCCCTGTGAATGTTGTGTAAAAAATGGTGACTTTTCACCACTTTTACCATGATGGCAACTGCACAGAAAAGGGAAAACGTGGGAGCATTCTCTGCCAAAGTACAGTGGTGCCTCACAAGACGAAAAGAATCCGTTCCGCGATTATCTTCGTCTAGCGTTTTTTTCGTCTTGCGAAGCAAGCCCATTGACGGCTTAGTGGATTAGCGCTATTAGCGGCTTAGCGGCTTTTAGCGGCATTTAGTGGCTTTTAGCGGCTTATCGGCTTAGCGGATAAGCGGATAAGCGGCTTAGCGGCTTAGAAAAAGGGGGGGGGAAGGGAAAAAACCCCGCAGGAACTCGCAATACATTTTCATTTTGCGAAGCAAGCCCATAGGAAATTCGTTTTGCGAAGCACCTCCAAAACGGAAAACCCTTTCGTCTAGCGGGTTTTCCGTCTTGCGAGGCATTCGTCTTGCGGGGCACCACTGTATGCAGTATGCTCTTGCCTGGGGAATGTGTTTATTTCAGCCAGAAGGAAATAGGACTGGGAAGTTTAAGCCCCGTGTGATTGGCCAGGTGTGTACTTTCTGATATGAATAAGGCCCTGTGGGAAGAGTTGCATCATGATGTCCACCTGTGGGCTTTTAATTGAAGGGTGGGCACCCAGAAAGGTCACAGAGTACAGACCACCCATGAAATGACTTGTAGAATGAAGGCAAGGATGCTCAAAAAGAGCCTTTAAAGGTAAAGTAAGCACAGACACTGAGGTCCAACTCTGAGGGCCTTCTGGCAGTTCCCTCACTACGAGAAGTGAGGTTACAGGGAACCAGGCAGAGGACCTTCTTGGTAGTAGCTCCCGTCCTGTGGAACACCCTTCTGTCGGATGTCAAGGAAGTAAACAGCTATCTGACTTTGAGAAGACATCTGAAGGCAGCCCTGTTTAGGGAAGTTTTTAATATTTGATTTTTAGCGTGTTTTTAATATCCTGTTGGGAGCCACCCAGAGTGGCTGGGGAAACCCAGCCAGATAGGCAGACTATAAATAATAAATTATTATCATTATCATCATCATTATTATTAAGCATGAAGAAACCCCTGTAACCAATCCATAAGAATTTCACTTACATTTTCTCTTCCTGTTGTTAATTTTTCAATGTAATTTCTTTTCTCATTAATTGATGGAGAATGCAGGGGGTTTTTTTTGCCAGGATTGGGGGCGGGGGGAGAGAATGCAGGAAAAATTTTCAGTGCAGCACTGATAAATACTAAGAGGCCTGCCGTCTTTTTTTTTGTCATCTGTTGAAAAACTGAGGTTTGTGGTTTGTCTGGGGAAGAGTGTGCTTTAACAGACTTCCTTAGAAATCCCAATTCTTCATTTGCCTGGGGTGTTGCTCTTCTAGCCTGGGGCATTAGACTCGAACCGCTGATGGAGATCTGTAAGGGTTTTGCCCTTAGAGTTGAGGGATGAAAACAGCATGCCCTCCAACATTTCTCTGGTGAAAATTCCATGATTGGGAATGTATTAGAAATTTCCCCTTAGGAATCAGGGGAAAGAGTCCATTTGTCATGCAAACACTTGCCTAACAAATGATTTCCCGAGAACGCATTGTGTTCAGAGATTGAGAACTGCGTGTCGTATAACCTCCCCACAAAGGAATCCAAATGAATGCTCAACAAATAGCAGCAGACATCACATCACCTCCCTGAAAGCTTTGTGCAAACAAAACAGGATGAATGGTCAATAATCAGGTCATCTGGAAGTGACTTGGGTACCAGGCAACACACACCAGCTTCTGGACAGAGAGTCAATAACAGGGAGAAGTTGAGTTCTGCAGAAATGTCTACTCAGTGGAGTTTTGCTCTGTTCTTGTCCCTGTGAATTGTGTGATATTTAATGCCATGAGCATTAGCCAGACACAAACTGGAAGATCAAATAGCATCAGCAGGCCTCTGATGTCATGCTTCGCAGAGCAGCTAACAATTGCCCTGGCGCCTTAGTGCTTCACTACATTTGCTATGTGATAATGTGCTAGCGGTGGCAAGTTAGTCCACTTCTTTGAAATGTCAGTGTCTTGCTCAGGTTCTGGGGCAAAACAATAGGAGTGTTTGAGATTAGTTCAGCTGCAAGAAAACACATGGGAATATTAAATGAGACAGACAGAGAGAGAGACTACAGGCTTGATCTTGACTTCCTTCATCTGCTCCCCAGTTTCCCCATTGCTGTTCCCAAAATACTAGCAGAATCGCCTCCCACGCCATCCCTTTCCACACAGTCTGGAAGACTGCATAGGAGAGGGAGCTGATTGAGCTTGATGTTCCCACCCCTGGCCTTCACACAGTCGCTGCTTCTTCGGGAACTGAGCCTACCGAATTGTATGTGCCTAATGGCGGAAACTGTGATGCGGGTGGGGCTGTGGGTTAAACCACAGAGCCTAGGACTTGCTGATCAGAAGGTCGGTGGTTCGAATCCCCGCGACGGGGTGAGCTCCTGTTGCTCGGTCCCTGCTCCTGCCAACCTAGCAGTTTGAAAGCGCGTCCAAGTGCAAGTAGATAAATAGGTACCACTCCAGTGGGAAGGTAAACGGCATTTCCGTGCACTGCTCTGGTTCACCAGAAGTGGCTTAGTCATGCTGGCCACATGACCCGGAAGCTGTACGCCAGCTCCCCCGGCCAATAAAGCGAGATGAGCGCCGCAACCCCAGAGTCGGCCACGACTGGACCTAATGGTCAGGGGTCCCTTTACCTTTTTAATGGCAGAACCTGCAGTTTGATGAGTCAGAGATTTTGTGTATAGAGTCTGCACTCCCATCTCAACTAGTGATGGATAGAATCCCCCTAATCTGGCTTGGAACTGGTCTGTAAAACCCAAATTGTTTCCTCTTAGATTCTGGGGTTTTTTGGGACTCTGTTGCCCCCCCCCCCCAGCGATGTTATTCAGAGCAGAACAGAATCCAATAGGAACACAGGAAGTTGCCTTATAATATTTGGTCTAGGTGCAGGGAATAATTTTGGTTGGCCATACCTGTGTCTCCCTCCACTTTCTTGTGCCAACTTTGGCAGGTGGGGTGGGACCACCCACTGAACAATCCTCTGATGCCATAATGCCATAATGATGTCAGGTGATTGACACCTGTCAACTTGCACTTGCTCCCCAAACACCTGACAATCAGCTGCTTGTTGCGCCTTTGGGAAGTGTTGTTGTGTAAGGGGTTTTGCATTTTGTGCAGCACTTCCCAAACGCCCAACAGCCAGCTGGCCAGAGGTTCCTCCTTACCCATGATTTGGGCTATCTAGCTCAGTATCGTCTACACAGGTTGCCAGAGGCTCCCGATAGGATTTCAGATGGAGCAATCCCAGCCCTACCTGGAGATTCCTGGGGTTGACCCCAGAACCTTCTGCATGCCAAGAGATGCTTCACCGCTGAGCTACAACCCTTCTCCTAAGGGTCCTCAAACTCATCCTTATGTGTCCTCCTTTGCAGTGCACAGTGTTCTCTGGAGAGTCATCAAGAGACTGTCCTCTGTTTGGAGAGATCCTCTGCTTGAAGGGATGTCCTGTCCAAGTCTGGTCTCAAGATGATGAAGCACTAGGAGGGACAGCAGGCACCCTGATGTTGTTCACCAGCAATTAGATCCCGGACAGCAGACTGAGTAGGCACACAGGGCACCTGCTCACAGTCTATCCCACTGTGGTGAAGTGTATTGGATTTCTTTTTCTTCTTTCTTTTCTTTTTTTGCCAGAACAGACCAATAGGTCCGATCTTTCTCTTCCATCCTTCTTTTTAGCAACTTTCGGTCTCTTTCCACTTGCATAAATTTGGCTAGTATTGTTTACATCTGAACTATGTCTTCAGGTTGGGGGAAAGGGTATATTTGTATCCCTCCCCCAAATTAAAAAATAAAAACTGTATTGGATTTCTACCCCCCCCCCCCAATTTAGCCCTATATTAAAAAACTGGTACGTGCAAATTTTATGCAAATCCGTGCCCTCTAGTCTTCTTTTTTGGCAATATAGAAGTGGCCACCATAGTTTTCCTTGCTTCTGGAAAAAGGCAAACAGTGAGTCAAAGTGAGCCTCCAGGATTCATCAAGTGAGCATCAAGCATTTTGTGACATTGGGGCAACTGCTGAAAAGGCCCTGCTCTGAATGGAGGCTAATCTTGTGTCCACAAAATTGATAACCCGAACAGAACCTTATTATTGGAGCTTAATTTACATGTGTAGTATGCTGAGGAAGGCTTGCATTTTTAGTTACCTGGTCTCATGATCTCCCAAACATCTGTGGCCTTTGAAGAATTAAGGAGAATTTGGGCTTGTTTTTTGTTTTTTCAGTTATCACCTTATCTTATGAGGTGCCACACAATTGCCTCTTTACTTCCTGTCTATGATGCAAATAGCTTTGGCTAAGCTTGATAAAAATCTTTCTCGATTTATTAAGTTAAAGTTAAAATCTTCTAATTAAGCTTAAGTCAAAAATCTCTTGCCTATAGTTAAGTCATGTCATCCTCCTAATTGCTGACTGATAATACAACCTCTGAAGTATTGTAATCTTATAACTGCTAATAAAGGCTTTTAACTATTAATCTCATATTTCAGTTGCTAAATTTTACTTCTATATTGTAATCTCATTATATGTTTCTTGATTCATTATAGTCCCATTTTCATTTATGGGAGTTGGTTATTTGCTGTATTAAGCAAATTTCTTTAATTTTCTAATTATTATTTTGGTAAGCAGTAATAGTCTATTTCTATAAATGTGGGGGTCAGTCTAGATTATATCCATGGGCTCCTTCCAGGCCTACAATTCTATATCTAGTAAGGTTTAGAATCTAGTAGAAGAGGCCGCTGAACTAGTCAGACCAGTTTCTATGAAAGATAATGTCCTTAACCACTGAGTACCTCCATTTACATGTCCAAAGTAGTTGCCCAGTTGTCCTAGAGACAAATGGAGGTGATCCTCCCCCACAGTTAGAAGCGACATCACCATGTAAGGTAGAAGAAGAGCCAGAGTATGTATGAGTTTGGGCTAATTCTGTAAGCTAGAGACATGGAGACCTGTCTTGCTCTCTGCTGGACCCAAAGCTCTGGCTTGGGGGGGGGTCTCCCTGGGAACCTAATGGGGATGGAAGATTTGCTGGCGTGTGAATGCTGTGAGCCCCTCCACCAGGTGAGCCCTATGCTCAGGTTATATACTATGCAAATAAAACCATATATCCTATGGGCACCACAGTCTCCATTGACATTCATTCCAAAGAAAGAGAACTCTAGGTAAGGGCTGGCATCCGTGGAGCCTCCTGCCACTTGAAAATTGGGCTGTGCACCACAATATTCTATTCTCATCTTAATTTCATGTTTTCGTAGAAAATCACTTTTATTTGAATTTACAAATATGAATTAATAACCATACCAAATATGCTTCCATATAAAGAGATTGCTCTGAATCTCGGGACTTCCTCCCCTCCCCTCCATGAATGTCAGCATTTTCAACTGCATATTATTTCATAATCTGTATTTTATGTCTGTCTATATTGTCCATAGTATTTGTTACATTGCAAGTGAGATTAAAATCCTGCTAATGTTTTCATCTGCTTACAATGGTCTCCTAAATAAATTATAAACTTTTCTCATTCTTTCTTGAATTTCTTGTCTTCTTGGTCTCTAAGTTTTCCAGTCAGTTTTGCCATTTCAGTGTACTCTAACAGCTTAGTTTGCCATTCCTCTCTGGTAGGGACCCTTCTTTCCATCTCTGGACTAGTAGCTTCCTTACTTGCATGTTTTCAATAGCCGGATTTTTAATGCCAAATTTCCACACAATGGCAATTTAATTATTTATCTAAATATCTAAATATGCTTATAAGTAGATGGTGGAACAGAGATATGGATGAATACTATTTGGGGGGTCCAATTTTCCATTTAGATTTTTCAGGAATTGGGACAGACTTACCTTATTTTGGGAGTGGCAGCAATGGAATGACATGGAAGGTTCTTTCTTGTTCTGATTGAATAGCAGAGACAGAATGTCCATATCCACCTCAGAAGTATTGCATTTCAGTGGAATTAGTTAACATATTCACTCACCAAGGGCTTGTTCACACATGCGTGTACACCTGGTATGTATGTGTGCACAGCAATATGACGCCTTATATCTAGTTGGACTACACTTCCCATCAGCCTTAGCCAGCATGATCAATGAGGAGGGATGATGGGAGCTGTAGTCCAGAATCATCTAGAAGGCCACCGGTTCCCCACCCTTCAGTGTACACTATTTGATCACTTCAGCACTGTGGCAACTTACATATGTGTGGAAGCATCACAGGCATATCACCATGGACAGAAGATTAAAAGAACTGATTCACAGCTGGGAGTCATTTGGAAAAATAAGGTAATGCACATTCACGAGCGAACCAGCTCTTAATTTTGGCTGGAAGAGGCCATTTCCCCTATACTTTTGGTCCGATGCTGTGGGAGACAATGCAGATGTGGGAAACTTCAATGTCTTGGGCCAGCAAAACAGCTGTGAATGTGTTGATTCCCTTCTATCTAGCCTTATGGAGAAAAGCCCCATATGGAAAGAGCTGTTATTGCACAGGGACTGCATAGGCTTTCATTGGGGTTTTGACTGCAGGAGGGCCAAGCCGCCAAGCGCAAGGTTTAACTGACACCCCCAGTTGTTTTCTTACATAGTAAAACGTCCAGAGCTTGGGGTACAAGAAAACAGCATAGAAACCCACCCAAACCCAGATCTTTCTCTCTCTTTTTGTAGCTGCTTTTGTTTAGATTTGTCACTCAAACGCACAATGGAAATCCCAGAGGTTCCTGGGATCAGGATCTCCTCCATATGTCTGACCGGCTGTGTGAGCCAGATTTGTAGGGCGGAGGCTGTGCTCATGACTGCAAGTCCAGATGGAGAGCTGAGAGATGGTAGCTACTGCTAGCAGTCACTGAAAGTGCAGAAAGAGAGAGGGAGAGGGAAATTGGACCTTTCAGACGGAACTTCAAGGCAGCTCCCAAGAATAAGTGCTTGGAAACTTTGGCTCCTGTTATCCCAAGGGAAGGAACATCAACCTTTCTAGATTTTGATCTGCGAGTTGGAGATAAACAGTGCGCTATCTGGACTGAAAGCCAAGTCTGATGTGATACTGACAGGAACAAGAGGGTTAAAGTGCAATGATAACTAAAGTTGAAATTCACTGGAAATCACAGGAGGGGAGAGTTCTGCTGCACTCAGGTCCTGCTTATGGTCTTCTCATAGGTAAAAGGTAAAGGTAAAGGACCTCTGGACAGTTAAGTCCAGTCAAAGGCGACCATGGGGTTGTGGTGCTCTTCTCGCCTTCAGGCTGAGGGAGCTGGTGTTTGTCCACAGACAGCTTTCCAGGTCATCTGGTCAGCATGATTAAACCACTTCTGGCGCAACGGAACACCATGATGGAAACCAGAGCGCATGAAACCGCCATTTACCTTCCCGTCACAGCAATACCTATTTATCTACTTGCACTGGCATACTTTCGAACTGCTAGGTTGGCAGGAGCTGGGACAGAGCAACAGGAGCTCTGATCAGCGAGCCCAAGAGGTTCAGTGGTTTAGACCACGTTGCCACCCGCTTCTAACTTCTCATAGACATCTGGTTGGCCACTGGGAGAACACGATGTTGGACTAGATGGGCCCCTGGTGTGCTACAGTGGGGCTCTTATGTATTTATATATTTGTGTGTGTGTGTGTGTGTGTGTGTGAGAGAGAGAGAGAGAGAGAGAGAGAGAGAGAGAGAGAGAGTGTGTTTAGGTATGTGAGAGAGAAAGAGATTGTGTTACATAACTGATCCAGGAAGTTCTGGGCATTGCAGGGCATGGGAGGGGAAGGTCATGTAATAGAGTCACTTAAGACAGCAGAAGACTTTTGGCAGTGTAGGATGATAGAGCAGAGGGAGGTCACTGATAGAATCATATGTGTGTGTGTGTGTGTGTGTGTGTGTGTGTGTGTAAATTTTATTCATTTTCAATTCAATATACGTTCCTCTTACAAAATGAAGAAGGTTCACTCCCAACCCAGATTCTGCTGCATTATATGTTAAAATATATCTAATACATATTTCCACGATTACATTTATTACTCTGAGGTATAGCGCCAAGGGCCTTTTGGCAGTTCCCTCACTGTGAGAAGCTCAGTTACAGGGAACCAGGCAGAGGGCCTTCTCGGTAGTGGCGCCCACCCTGTGGAACGCCCTCCCATCCGATGTCAAATAAATTAACAACTATCTGACATTTAGAAGACATCTGACGGCAGCCCTGTTTAGGGACATTTTTCATGACTGATGTTTTAATGTATTTTTAATTTTTTGTTGGAAGCCACCCAGAGTGGCTGGGGAAACCCAGCCAGATGGGTGGGGTACAAATAATAAATTATTATTATATAGTATTGTATCATTTTCAATCCGTTGCTCATAATTCAAATCCTGCTTTGTGATTTCATTTGACTATAGTTTTTCTTAAATATTCCAAAAAGGGTCTCTGTTCTTCAATAAAAAGTTGCAGATAGAATCATAGACTCATAGAATTGCAGAGTTGGAAGGGACCCCGAGGGTCATCTAGTCCAACCCCCCTTCAATGCAGGAATCTCAGCTAAAGCATCCGTGACAGATGGCCATCCAACCTCCAAGGAAGGAGAGTCTACCACCTTCCGAGGGAGGCCATTCCACTGTTGAACAGCTTTTTTGACAAAAAGTTCTTAGTCAGAGATAGTTCCATCTGCGAAACTTGCATGGGGGAAATTCCTGGTGGCTTAGGCCCCACAGTAGTCAAGAACTCTGAACAAATCAGTGTATGCCAGGGTTTATCAACCTGGTCCCTACTGCCCACTAGTGGGCATTTCAGTATTCTAGGTGGGCAGTAGGGGGCTCTACGGCACAAGCTGAATCCTCATTTCATCGAGCACTGGTGGGTGGTAAGGAAATTGTACCTTCGAGAAAGATGCATTAGTGCATCTAAAAAGGTTGACTACCCCGGTGTATGCTAAGGAAATCTGTTTATTTTGGCAGCAGCATACTCTGCCCAGTGGATTCCACGGGGTCCGTATTTAACTGGCAGCTCAAAGAGTTTCATTCATTGGCAATGATGTGGGGAAGACACATCACTTCTAGAGAAAGGAGCTGTGTCACGGCAGTGAAAAAACACACACCTGAAGCTGCTTAATGATTAAATTCCCTCCTGCTGTCCCTAGTTTTCTCTCCCTGCAGTGCCCACCCTGTTCTGGCTTTCCCTCCTGCATTGCACAGGTTCATTCTTCAGCCAGAGGCTAAGAACCCATGTCGATAATACACCACGTAGCTGCAAGAGGAGGGAGCAATCTGAGCGCTCCAGCTCAAAAGAACAGCACCTGTATTGTACAGACAGGATCCTACATCTCCTGGCCTTCGTTCCGTGTTATTTGCATCAAGTCCCCGGCATGAATCAGTTCACTGCGGCAGCCGGCTGGCCGATGTGACTTGCATTCTTAACAGGTCCCCGGTATGTGGTCCCTGGATGGATGGAGGACTGGGATGTGACTGGCATATCAAAGCAGCCTGACATGGCGACGGTTGTGCAAGAGTCGTGGGCAAGGAGAGAGGCAAGCTCGCTCAGCCCTGAGGAGGAACCGGGCGTTCCTTGAGATCACAATAACCCTTGTCAGAGCCCTGGTCAGTCAAAGGGGATTTCAGCCTGCCCACCGACAGACACCAGCAGCAGACACTGTCTGGGAGGGCAAAAGCTCCAGGAAGGCTCTGCAGATAAGGAAGTCAGGGAGAGCTGCAGAATTGCAAATCCAAATGCTTTAATCTCCCCTTGAATTAGGTTTTGTGAATATAATCCTTCACTGTTTTTCATTCTACTTCTTTCAGGAACCCACTGCTGCTACGGTACATTTTTGATCTTCTCCTTTGAGGAAATACTCCAACCTCCCTATTACAAAGAACACAGGGCTGCTGCTGAAAATTTTGGGTCAAGCTTTCCCTTGCTCCCTTGAAATATACTCAGAGTCGCAAAGTGATTTCATGCTCTTTATTCAGCTCATAGTGGTGAGGAGGAATGAAAGTCCCCTCAAGGTATCTGCTTTATATACATTATTTACACAATGGGCTGCACATGATTGGCTAATTCCGGAATTCTACTGTAAGCCAATCAGGTTGTGGATTCACTTCTATCTGGAGCATGATTGGGTAGTTCCTGCCAACCAATCATACTGCTGCATTGTTCTAGGACCAATCAGACTGCTGCATTCTGAATCCTATTGTTCTAGGACCAATCAGGCTGCTGCCTTTTGGATCCTATTGTTCTAGGGCCAATCAGACTGCTGCAGTTTGGATCCTATTCAACCCAGTACATAACACCCCTCCCCTCTAAGTTCCAGTCCTGCCCGGGAGGTCGCATTCATAGTCCTCGAGGTACGCCGGCGGCCTACGTGTGCGTTGCGGCCTGGGGTGTTCCCTGGTCCGGGGTTCAGGTTCTGGCTCGTGTTCCAAGGATACTGGTTGTGATGGGGCTGTTTGGTCTGGCGCAACTGGCTCACTCAGTCGTGGTTCTGGTTCCAGTGTCCTTTCGGCCTCGCAGGTCCTCTCTGTATTTACTGATTCTGCCTCTCCTGCTGGCCCCTCGTGCTCTATGGGCCTCACTGCCCCTCTGTTCCCTTGGGACTCCTCTGCCCTTTCCTCCTCCTGGTTTTCTCCTGGGAATCGTCGCCGTATCTGGTCGCAGTGGCGGCGCCAGCATTGCCCCCCATCCGTTAGCACCTCATACGACACGGGGCCAGTGACCCTGGTGACTGTGGCGGGTACCCATGCTGGGCCTGCCCCAAAATTCTTTGCGTACACTGGGTCCTGAGCCTCGAAGGTCCGGGGGTTCTTGCCTTCCCCCACCACTGCCTCATCCTGAGCTCTATCGGGGTGAAGGCGGTCCAATCTGATTGCAAGGCGCCGACCCATTAGTAGTTCAGCGGGGCTCCGGCCAGTCGTTGAGCTGGGGGTGCTGTGCTGTGCTAGAAGGAATGTGGCAAGGCGGTACTCCCAATCCCCTTGTGTCATACGGCGAAGGGTGTCCTTGGTGGTCCGCACCATGCGTTCTGCTTGGCCATTGGTGGCAGGGTGGAATGGCGCCGAACGGATGTGGCGGATGGCGTTCTGCATTGTGAAGGTTTGGAATTCTCCTGACGTAAATGCAGTCCCGTTGTCTGAGACGAGAGTGTCAGGGAGCCCGTGGGTTGCAAACAGCCTGCGTAGTACCCGGATGGCTGCGGACGTAGAAGTGGACGGTACCAGTGCGACTTCCAGCCATTTGGTGTAGGAGTCCACCACTATGAAGAATGTTTTCCCCTGAAAGGGGCCAGCGAAGTCCACATGCAGGCGTGACCATGGTGCTCGGGCGGACTCCCAGGACTGGACTGGGGCCCTTGGGGGATCTGGGCGGGATTCTTGGCAGGCCTGGCAGTGTTTGACCCAGGCCTCTATCTCTCCGTCGATCCCTGGCCACCACACATAACTCCTGGCAAGGGCCTTCATTCTTACTACTCCTGGGTGTGTCTCGTGTAGGGCTGTGAGGACCCTTTTGCGGAGGGGCTGGGGAACAACGACCCTGCTTCCCCATAACAGGCACCCCTTGTGGGCTGACAGTTCATGTTTGCGGGTTGTGTAGCCGGCGAATTCTGGCCCGGGGCTGCTGCTGGGCCATCCCCTCCACACCCAGTCCAGGACCCGGGAGATGACCCTATCTTTCTTGGAATGGTGTGCAACTTCTTGTGCCTGAATGGGGCGGTCAGGAAGCAGCTCCAGGCTCATAACCTCTTGTGCAGGTGCTGGGTCGGGGCCTGTTTCCGGTAGTGGTAGCCTGCTGAGGGCGTCCGCATGGCCCATCGCCTTCCCCGGACGGTGAATCAGTGCATACTGGTAGCTGGCAAGGAAAATTGATCACCTGAGGACGCGAGGAGACAGCACTTGGGGGGTCTGCTTTTCAGGGGCAAACAAGCCAAGCAACGGCTTGTGGTCAGTCACCACGGTGAAGGGCCGCCCGTACAAGAAATCATGGAATTTTTTTACTCCCTTCACGATTGCCAGACCCTCCTTGTCGATTTGCGAGTAGTTCCGCTCGGTTGCGTTGAGTGTCTGGGAAAAGTATGCCACTGGTACCTCTCTTCCATCCGGGAGTTGGTGTCCCAGGACAGCGCCAATTCCATAGGGCGAGGCGTCGCATGCTAGCACCACCGGCAGCCTCTCGTCGAAGTGTGCCAAGACCGAGTTTGAGACAAGCAAGTCCTTGACTGCCTGGAATGCGGCCTCCTGGCGCTGGCCCCACACCCAAGGGGCCCGCTTGTCCAGGAGTCTGTGTAGGGGCTCCGCTACTGCCGCCTTGTGGGGAAGGAAGGAATGGTAAAAGTTCAATAGTCCCAAGAAGGCCTGAAGTTCAGTCTTGTTCTTGGGCGCTGGGGCATCACAAATGGCCCGTACCTTGTCCCCAGTCGGGTGGACCCCTTCTGCGTCCACCATAAATCCCAGAAAGTCCACCTGAGGCACTCCTAGAAGACATTTTTCCCGCTTCACCTTGAGACCCGCCATCTGGAAACGGTGCAGAACGGTGCGGAGGCGGTCCTCAAACTCCTCTGGTGTGGGCCCGGCAATCAACACATCATCGAAGAAGGGGGTGACGCCAGGAATCCCTTTAAGTAGAGAGTCCATTAGATTCTGGAATATGCCTGGTGCCACGCTGATACCGAATTGCAGCCGCTTTACCCTGAATGCTCCTCTGTGCGTCACAATCGTCTGTGCCTCTGCTGTGGCCTCATCTACTGGCAGCTGTTGATATGCTTGGGCCAAGTCCAGCTTGCCAAAAATTTTCGACCCAGCCAGGGTGGCAAGAACATGGCTGACCACTGGCACTGGGTATGCATGGGCCGTAAGGGCCTTGTTTATGGTACATTTGTAGTCTGCGCAGATGCGGACCGAACCATTAGGCTTGACGGGTGTGACAATTGGGGTTTCCCAGGGGGCATTAGGCACCGGCTCCAGCACTCCTTGCTCCACAAGCCGGTCCAATTCCTCGTCTATACGGGGTTTCAGGGCGAACGGGACCCGGCGGGCCTTGAGCCTGACCGGTCGTACTGCGGGGTCAAGCTGTAGAGCAATGGGGGGCCCCGTATACTGTCCCAATTTCCCATCAAAAACCCCCGGAAATTCCTTGCATATGGCGTCCACGTCCACTTGTAAGCTAGTGTGGTTCACCCCGGTGACGGCTAGCCCCAGTGGTCCAAACCATGCCAATCCCAGTAAGCTAATGTAGGGGCCCTTGACCACCAGCAATTCCAGTTGCCGCGTCCGCCCTCGGTATTGCACCCTGAAGGTCCCCACCCCCATTGTGGGGACCTTACGTTTCTGGAAGTCCCGGAGGGTGAATGGGGCCGGCCTGAGTTTGGGACCCCCAGTAGGACACAGTTTCCTTAAGGTCATTGCCGAGATTATGGATAGAGTTGAACCCGTGTCAAGCTCCATGCGGCATGGGGCCCCCTCTATCTGTACGTCAACATAAATTTTCTCTACGTTGGGGTGGGGCAACTGGTATACCTGGAAGTCCGTGAGCTCAGTCGAGTTGCCTTGGTGCGTTGGGCCCCGGGACCTGGGGCTCTTGGATTGGTCATCTGATGCCTGGCGTTGGGTGGGCCGAGCCCGACACACCCGGGCGATGTGTCCCGATTTTCTGCACTGCCTGCACTCTGCGTTGCGGAAACGGCAGGTCCTCCTCTCGTGACTTTCTCCGCAGCTTGCGCAGTTCCCTCCTTCTCGTCGAGGCAGCTGTGGTATGTGGGCTGCTTGAGTGCGCTGCTGTACTCGGTGCACCTCCTCCCTGTTGGATCCTGAGTCGTCGGTGAGGTCTTCATGGTGGACCCTCGGTTGGGATGGCTGGCTCGGCCGTGCCTCTTGCGTCGACCTCTCGGCAGCTTCCGTTGCCAGGGCCTCCTCCAGAGCGACCTGGAACGTTAGGTCCTTCTTAGCGTAGAGGCGTCGTTGCAGCTTCTCATCCCTCAGGCCACCGACGAGGCGGTCACGAAGCATGTTCTCCAGCTCTGAGAAGTTGCAGAACCGGGCGGCTTGGCGGAGAGAGGTCACAAACCTAGTTATGGTTTCCCCAGGGGCTTGCCGCTTTGCGTAGAAGGCATTTCGACGAGCCACCACTGAGGGCTGCGGCGAAAAGTGCCCCTTCAGCTGTTCCATTATTGTTTTGTATGGAACAGTAGCGACGTCTTCAGGCGCAAGGAGAGCCCGGGCGATTTCAAACGTCTCCTCTCCGCAGACACTGAAGAATATTGCCCTCTTCTTGGCGTCTTCTTCATCAGTGACCCCTTTGGCTTCTAGGAGGAAGGTGAAACGGGAGGCGTATGCTTCCCAGTCTCCAGATGCTGGGTTGAACGGTGAAAAGCTGCTGTTGGTTGCCATTCTGAGTTCCTTGTGTCCCGGAGCTGAAGCCTGGATACACGGTGCGAGGCAGCGATGCGGCAGGTGGCGGTGCTGCGGTGCTGTGTGTGGCAGTCAGCTCAGCGGGATCCCACCTTCGTCGCCAGTGAAATATACTCAGAGTCGCAAAGTGATTTCATGCTCTTTATTCAGCTCATAGTGGTGAGGAGGAATGAAAGTCCCCTCAAGGTATCTGCTTTATATACATTATTTACACAATGGGCTGCACATGATTGGCTAATTCCGGAATTCTACTGTAAGCCAATCAGGTTGTGGATTCACTTCTATCTGGAGCATGATTGGGTAGTTCCTGCCAACCAATCATACTGCTGCATTGTTCTAGGACCAATCAGACTGCTGCATTCTGAATCCTATTGTTCTAGGACCAATCAGGCTGCTGCCTTTTGGATCCTATTGTTCTAGGGCCAATCAGACTGCTGCAGTTTGGATCCTATTCAACCCAGTACATAACATCCCTCTTGGAAGTCCTCTTCAATTTGTCCTGAGCTATTACAACCAGTGCTTTTTTCCTGGTGGTATGCAATGTTATGGGGGGGCTTTCTGGGTGGGGGAAGGAGGCAGGAGGGCTCTTGGACCCCATCAGAGCATCATGCCTCCTTCCCCAAGCCCAGGAAGTGTTTGCCCAGCTTAGGGAAGGAGGTGTGATGCTCTGACCGGATTCTGGGGCCCTGCTGCCTCCTTCCCAAAGTCAAGCGAGGGAGGCCTCCCTCTTTATCTGGACTGTGAGGCAACAGGCACAGCCAGGCTGTTCCTGAAGAGCCGAATGCTGCCCTCTGCCTCCAGCTAGGATGCTGGTCCAGCATCACCAAGCTTCTCACTGAAGCTCCAGGCTTCCGAGGAATCCCAGAGTTCCTTGGGGCATCGTTTGAAAACCACCCACGGGAGCCATTTGTTTGGTGCACACACAGCCCTGGTATTTCTGACGAGCTGTTGCGGTTGGGGTGGATGTAGTTTCGGATTTGGGGGTGCGAGGGAGAGAAAAACTCAATAGGGCAAAGAGATGCTGAGGGGAAAATTCTAAGGAAATAAATGGCTCTGAACATGCCAGCTGTAAGAAAGAGAGCAGCTTTTCAAATATGCAAGCCATGCACAGGCTGGCAGATAAATAGCTTCTGTGCTCAAAAGAGCCTCCGGCTCTGCCCCTCCTTGTACAATAGAATGCCACACTCGCTGCCGTGACCCTGGAGAGCCAGTCTGGAGGAGATACTGCTTCCTTTCCGCACCCAGCTCCCAATCAGCCATTTTAAATGGGAAGTCTGATCTTTGCTGAATGCGGGAGGAGAGGATGATCTGAAAGACTTACATTTATAAAGACCACTTGAAGGAGCTCTCTGAGCCACAGGCTTATCGTTGACAAGCAGCACTTACGCTCACCGTGTGAGGGAGGGGCGGCGGGGAGGAAAGATGTGGGAGAAACGATAAGTGAAACAATGGGGGAATTTCAGGGACGCAAGCAGATGGGTGGGTGGGTGAAACAGGGCTCCCCCCCCCAGTTTCCTGACACTCGTTTCTGAAAACGGTTGTGCCAGAATGTCTGTTGTGTAACAAAACTCTCACGGCTGGCAGAGGGAAGCGGCACAGCCCTCACGGTGCATTATTTATCTCACCAGAAACCACTTACCATTTATCTCCAGGGCTGGCAGGTTGCAACCCAGAGATTACCTCTGCAAATTGCTGCTGTAGGGAGATGAGTCAGAAGTGGCTTCTCTTGTCTCTCCCCCCCCCACCCCCGTGCAATCCAGTCCTTTCAGCCACCCCCCCCCCCAATTTCTTGTGAAAAGCAGGATTCCAGGTGTGCTGCACATCAGGGAGAGGATAACGATCCCAGCCGGAGTGGGGGAAAGGAAGAAATGGGTGAGAGAATTATCTGGGAATTAGAGACTACTGAACTGGTCTTCCAGGTCAGGGGGTACGATTTTCAGCTATGCTTGACCTCTCTATCTTTTCCTTTAGAAAATAACTAGTGTAGAGGTAACCAACATGACGACCACAGGTGCCAGTGTGCCCTTTGGTACTTCCCATGGTACCAATGAAAAGGTGTGATAAATATACCCATAAATATCCACAATACACAAAAGGCAGTTCCTGCTCAGCCCCTCCTACATTAAGGGATGGAAGGAGCTGTCAATTTTGGTTCTCCTAGTTTCTTCATTTTCCAACCTTAAATTCAGTTCTCCATATTTCTGCAGAAAAGAAAAGAAATTCTTGTAAAAACTCCTCAGCGTTTTAGTGCAAATTTCTCCATATTAGGGGACTGCTGGGGAAGAGCAGGCACTGCAGATAACAGCAGCAGCAACAACAAAAATTAATGATTAATAATAATTTTAATAGTATTTTTTGTATGCAATTTTGACTAATGTACACATTTTGGCAAGCTGTTTTGTAAGGCTCCCCAAACAGGCATTTTGATTCTTTGTTTATTTCCAGGGTTGAATCATTACTTTTGTGGGAGCAGGATTGTCGCTTTCCCGTGGTCCTTTTGGGCCTCCTGAAAGAGTTGATTGGCTCATCCTTGGGAGTCCCATGGAGCTGAAAAGGTTTCAAAACTCCATAGCTTTCAGTGGCAGCTTGGGCAATGGCCTGACTCATTTTGCAATGGTACAGGCCTCCCAGAAGCAACTGCAGACAACTAGAGCACATGGGATTCAGCTCATGCCAAATCTCATCTGTCGTAACACCAGGTGTCCACACACACCTTCCAAATATATGACAAGGCCATAGTAAACTTGCCACCAGCTTGGCATCTTTGAAATAGGTTCTTGAGGTTTCCTTTCAGGTGGTGAAGTGTTTAGTCAATCTCCATGGAGCCGCTTTGTTTTGGATGGTTTGGTGAGTGGCTTTTGCTTATTTTCAAGGCCTGACATCTTGCCACCTGGCCTTCAGAAGAACTTCCCCCCACCCAACCACTCCAAAACAAACTGGCTAAAAAACGCACACCTGGGAGAGAGCCGATGTGCATTTAGCTTATTCAATGCTTGTGATTCATTTCACTCACTTATTGGGCAGTAATCCAATTTGCATGGTGGTCATTCTAATTAAATTCAATTAGCAAAATAGCAAAAACAAAAAAACACCCTTTGGATTTAAGAGGTTGTGTCAAGGGCTTTCGGCATTCACTCAAGCTCCAAAATGTCGGGCAATTACTGCTGCCAAGGGTTTTGCCCTTATCAGACATGTTATTTAGACAGTATCAATATGGTATGGTGTGCTATCTTCTGGCTAGTTCCAACTTCACCACTGCTTTGGCACTGGATGGCTGTCCATGCAGAGTGTTGGACCTATGTCCCAGATTAGTTTGTTCACTAGAACAGCCACATGGAGTTGATTCAACTGAAACTTTCAGTTACAAGCACCCAGCTCAGTGGCATAGCATGGGTTGCTAGGGCCCGGGACTGTGAGGACGGGTGGGAGGGAAGGAGGGAGGGAAATGGACAGAGTATGCAGGCACATTCAACTGCCTAACAGAGTCCGCATCACCCAGGAGATTGCATCCACAGAGATAAGAAAATAAGAGTTGTTCCATTGACTGAAGAGGTCACTTCCTGGTTTGCACGGTGTTATAACAAAAACTGCTCCTTTTCCCTTATGGGGTATTCCAGAGTGCGTATAGAGTCCTTTAGTGGGTTCCCTATCAGTAAGAGAAAATAACAGAGGCCAACCGGAGTATATGTGAGATTCTAGAAGCATTTGGATAGTCAATGTCAGAAACAGAATGGTGGTCAAGATGGAACGTTAGTTCAATCCATTGGGGCAATTGTCAATGTAAGTGTAATATAACTCTGAAAGCTGCATGAAGTTTAAAAACAAAGAAACATACATACATACCCTTCCTGTCCACATCTTCTGTCCATGTTTCAAGTAACACGTTTCTCATTTGTTCATTTGGACACAGAACCCCCCCAAATCCCCCCCAAACAGGACCAAAGTCACTGCCATTTCTAGAAATACACTTTTGTAACCGGTTGTGGTACACATGCTGCTTTCCTTGAATTGTTTAAGTCACTATTTTTGTTTTGTTTCCCTCCATCCCACTGATGGACCCTGGGGTAGCTGAAATTCCAGCATGCTGACTTTCCCGTTCTCTGTGTAGTGTACTTGATGAAAAATGTGGTGCCTTCATCCTAAAATGCTAATTTACAGTAGAGCAGGGAAGGGGAGGGAGGAAAAAGACAGGAATATCTATCAGGGTTATTTGGAAGAAAATCATATTCGGATGGAGAGAAGGTGGTTTTAATTTCTGTAACTATGACTGGTTCTGAGTCTCACCTATAAAAATCAATCTGTTCCAGACGTCAAGGACCAGGGAGGAGAGTTTTATTCTCCGTGAAGAGTGTTAAGCTCATAAATGGATAAGAGAAGAGCACCTTGCAAGTCTTTTAGGAATCTGTCTGTTTATTCCATGATGATAACAGCGGGGGGCTACCTTGAATATGCCGCTGTCAAGGTTAAGGTTAAGGTTAAGCATGAAGAGTTCATCCACAAAACAAGAGAGACATCCATGTGGGGAAGCAGGTTGCAATGCCTGGTTTCTTTGTTGGCTTTGGAACTGCAGGTGGAACAGAGAAAACCGACAGCTCAGCTGGTAGAGGACGAGACTCTTAATATCAGGGTCGTGGGTTTGAGCCCCATGTTGGGCAAATGATTCCCTTCCAGTTCTACAATTCTACAAGCTACACCATTGGTCCATCTAGTGCAGTATTGTCTACATTGACTCGCAACTACTCTTCTGGGTTTTAGAGGGCGGGAGGTGTCTGTCCCACCCAAGCCTGGAGAGGCCAGGGACCAAGCCTGGGAACTTCTGCACTCAAAGCATGAGCTCTAGAACCGAACTGCTACCTTCCCCAACACCGCAGATCTCATGTGCTTTGTTCCACTCAGGTTTCGAGCCTGCAGGCCACTAAGCACAGCAGTACTGGCTATTGGTGGCAGCCATCTTTTTTACCAGGAGACCAGTCTCCTGGTCAGGACACGACATCACAATGCAGCATTGTTTCCGTGGCGCATTCTGTCTCAGAAGCATAGCTGTTGAGAGCATGCAAACCACCATCTGAGACAGTAGCAATACTTTTATTTTTTTTGAAAGAGAGTAAAACCCTTGTCCACATCATGTTTAAAGTTAAAATGAAAATGCTTAAAATTTGACTGCCTTGTGGAAAGCTGCTGAATATCCTCCCAGCACTTTTCCCCCCTTCAGGGGCTTGAATGGTCACATGAAGAGGAGCTTTCCAGGAGAAGAAGCTACTATTGTGTTGAGATGCGTCAGGGCTGCTTATTGGGAGGAAGTGGAGCGATGAGGCATTGGGGAGAGCAGCACAATGTAGATACAATAGCAGAGCCAATCTGACGCTGCCTCCACCTGCTAAGCAGCAGTGGCTCACCTGCTGGGAAGTCAAGTAAGCATCTCTGCTCCGCATACTGGGTGTGTGTCCAGATTTCCATCTCTCTCTCTCTCTCTCTCTCTCTCTCTCTCTCTCTCTCTCTCTCTCATCTTAATTAAATTTTCTGTTTTACAATTTAGAATACTTATTTAAACATCCTTAAAGTACCAATGACTTCCCTTCTTCTCTTTCCATTGTTCATTTTGCATATCATAAATCCCTGCATATTTTACAAAAACTAAATCATTCAATATTCCCCCCATATATTCAATAAACATTTTCCAATCTTCTCTAAACGCATGTTCTTTTTGTTCTCTTATTCTATATGTTAAGTCTGCAAGCTGCGCATATTCTGTCAGCTTAAGTTGTTGTTCTTCTTTAGTTGGGATCTCGCTTGTTTTCCATTTTTGGGCTAACAAAACATGGGTCACCATAGTGGCATACATAAACAACCTTTTTTTGACATCTGGGAATTTCGGTCTGAATTATCCCCAATGAAAAGAAGAAGAAGAAGAAGAAGAGTTTGGATTTGATATCCCGCCTTTCACTCCCTTTTTAAGGAGTCTCAAAGCGGCTAATATTCTTCTTTCCCTTCGTCCCCCACAACAAACACTCTGTGAAGTGAGTGGGGCTGAGAGACTTCAAAGAAGTGTGACTAGCCCAAGGTCACCCAGCAGCTGCATGTGGAGGAGCGGAGACGCAAACCCGGCTCCCCAAATTACAAGACTACCTCTCTTAACCACTACACCACACTGACTCTGTTGTTTTTTTTTGGAAAAGTACTTTAAAACATTTCCCCCCCAATTCATTATGGATTATTTCCCAATACTCTTTTACCCTTTTACAGGTCCACCACATGTGAAAGAACGTTCCTTCAACTTCATGGCATCACCAGCACTATGTGTGAGTCCAGATCTGCAGGACTTGGGAGCACCCCCAGAAAAGGCTGTTGATAAGCCCTCATATCTGCAAGTAGAACTGCTGAATCTAAGTCCTGCTTGTCAAATGTTGTATGCAACAGTAGCCGCAAGGCTACTGATTGTGAAAAATTGGAAAAGTGGTACTATACTGACAAAAATAGAGTGGCTTGCCAAATTATTGGAGTACTACCATATATCCAAAACCATATTGAAAAATCAGAACTCCTATTAGAATAAACAAGTTCCGTTTTAAATACTGAAATACTAAATAAGATGGATAACAATGTGTAATAGAAAAAGAAGCATGAAATTAGGTTAAAGGTGTGTGAAAGAAAGTAATAGAAGTGGAAAGAAATTGCAATTGAGTAGATTGGAAGTCTAACACAAAGGTGGGGTGAGGGGTGGTGGATGGTGATGGGAAAAGGAATTATCTGTGGGACTGAATGTAGGTATGTTTGAATATTCTTAAGGATTGTATGAAATGTATGTTTGTATGCTTGTATATTCATAATATGTGTGTATAAATGCTGAATTATGTTAACAATAAAAACTTTTCAAATTAAAAAAAAATAAAATAAGTCCTCTTTGTCAAATGAAACTGCAGGGAATGTAAAAGAGTAGCACTTTGGATCAGAGCTGGCTACTGAGGAGACACTGAATGACCGTGAACTGCTCTTTCTCCTTTGGTACCCATGGGGAAATGAGCAGCCTCAGATAGCTTGATTCAGCCTCCCCAACTTGTACTCACATGTTTGGATCAGGTAACATCACCTCCCTCTCAGGTACTGGACTCTAGAGCTGATGGATTCTGGGAGCATGAGATCTTCTGGAAATGTTCCATTGGCTTGAAGAGAAGTTGCTATCAGTTAGTGCAGGAATTGCTATCAGTTTGGGTGGGAGCCAGGTTGCACCAAGTTGGTTGTAAGGTGGCTGATGTTCAACAATAATCAGGGGGTCATTTCAGCTTTGGAGCTCAAACCCAGCAAGAGTAGTACTGGCTGCTGCACCTGGCAGCATCTGTATCCTGCAGAGGAATGAGAACGGACTGGCAGAAATAGGAAAAAGGAAGAGGATGTCAGAGGAAGGCAAAAAAGGGAACAGTGGAAGCCGACTACAAGTCTGCACGACACACAAGGGTAACTGGGGGATTCCATTCATGTGGAACTGGAAGGTGAAAAGAAATGTGTGTGTGTGTGTGTGTGTGTGTGTGTGTGGAGGTACTAGCCCTGCCTCTACTGAAAGCTTGCAAAGTTGTCTCCATCAGTCAGCGGCCATCCATCTTCCTCTTAAGCTATTGGACATGCATTCTCCCTGAGGTGCACTTCAGCTAACGTCCTTGAATAAAAAAGGCTAACACAACAAAGACAATTCTGCTGCTCAGGAATTTCTTGACAACAATATGTCCCCTGCCAAGTACAAAAAAAATGCCTGCGAAAATATTGAGCTTCTGAACCTGGATAGTGCAGAACTAAGATCAGATGAACACAGTTGTTCTGCCCTTCTGTGGCAGGGTTTCTGGAGCTTGCTGGGATGCCCCCGTTCCTCGTTCATAGTCAAGGAGAAGGCAAGGATGATTGTGTGTCAGGAATCTTTGTGGCTGCTTCCTGTAGAGACCACAGAACTACTGGTAGTAGCTCCCGCAGTGAAGGGTCTGCCCACTAAGCAAGGCCGTTGGCTCTTTCTACACAGGGAGAAGTATCAAGCGGCTGCCTTTCCCAGATGGGTCTTGCTTGAGCAACTAGGCCTTCCTGAGCTCTGTTGTGTCCCTGTGTCCTTGGGTCCTGACTTCAGGCTTGCATCTCAGCAGTGGTGGCTGGTGCCCGCAGTAGATCGATCCATAGCCAACCACAAACAGAGTCAACTAATTCAAGTTTTGTCCCCATTCTCCTCCATGCTGCGTTCTACAAGGGGGAAAACATGGAAGACTAAGGAAGAAGAGGCAGCTGACAAGTTGTAAGAAAGAAGGGGCAGAGGTGGGAGCTGACCGAGGGCCGACTAAAGTTAGTGGGGGAATGGCCTCCATTGCTTTTTGATCCTGGTCATGCCCCCACTCCTATCTTGCTTCTTAGTGCTGACTTCTGGCTTGTTCCTTGCCCCTGCCTCCTGGTTTTTGACAGTCCTGAACTTCTGGCTTGTTCCATGGCTTCTGGTTCCCGGCTCCTGCCTCACCTTGGACCACTGCCCATGGCTCAGCCCTGACCCTGGTTGTGAGTCCTGGTTCCTGCTGCTAATGTCACGTGTTGGTGCTGTGGCTGGCTGGCTGACTGGCCCAACAGCCGTCCATTGCCAATTGAAATTAATAGACCTAACTTAGCCACGTCCATTCATTCCAATGGGTCTGCATAATAATAATAATAATAATAATAATAATAATAATAATAATAATTTATACCCCGCCCATCTGGCTGGGCTTCCCCAGCCACTCTGGAGGGCTTCCAAAAAATATTAAAATACCATAATACATCAAACATTAAAAGCTTCCCTAAACAGGGCTGCCTTCAGATGTCTTCTAAAAGTCTGGTAGTTGTTGTTCTCTTTGACATCTGGTGGGAGGGCGTTCCACAGGGAGGGCGCCACTACCGAGAAGGCCCTCTGCCTGGTTCCCTGTAACTTGGCTTCTCGCAGTGAGGGAACCGCCAGAAGGCCCTCAGTGCTGGACCTCAGTGTCTGGCTAGAACAATGGGGTGGAGACGCTCTTTCAGATATACTGGACTGAGGCCATTTAGGGCTTTAAAGGTCAGCACCAACACTTTGAATTGTGCTCGGAAATGTACTGGGAGCCAATGTAGGTCTTTCAAGACCGGTGTTATGTGGTCTCGGCGGCCGCTCCCAGTAAAGCACAGGAACAGTTGGTCAAGAGGAGGGGGCATGGTCAGAGTCCAATGCAGGGGAATTTAAACACCCCAGAGAGGATCCTCTCCCACCGATTGTCCCCACTTGGGGTATATTGCAAGTAACTGGCCAACAGACTAATGCTGCACAGGGGCGCTGTGTAATTCTCATCATGCTTGGAGTTCATCGTGGACCAGGGGACCAACTTGGAGGCTGCGGTGCTATGAGCTAATGAGCCAATCTGGGTTCCTGGCTCCGAACCTGATGCCAGTGATCGGGAGGCGGGGGTGGGGGGGTGGCGTTATGCAGTCTGAGGCTGACAGGCAACTTGCTGAACTAGCCTCTACAGCACCAGGACCGTAGTGCAAGTCCACCCGCATGGATGCTTAGTTGGGGCATGTGCAGAGCGCCCACCTTAATGCCACTGGAATGTGCCAAAAGAACAGAGAAACACCAAACGGTTCTAGGAAGAGTCAGTTGCTTTACTGACAGTATAATGCCATTTCAGCTACATACAGTTGTTGATACAGTTTTTCCTTACATGATACAGGTTGCGCTCTGGCCAAAGGCACAAACTTGCCTTAAACGCAACAGCATTTCCACTGTAGATTGTGCCGAGTCATTCTCACATATTTGCTGACTCATTCTCCCATGCTTTGCTAGCTGCAGGTGCAGGACAAAACATGACCAAATTAAACAGCACACCAGAATCAACCCTTTCTCCCTGCATGCATAAAACCTTAAATATTAAAACGCCTTTCCCTGGGCCTGAGGAACTAAGTGCTGCCCACAGTACCTTGCTGGTCCAATGGAGCCATGAAATGCAATTAACTCAATCTGGACAAAAGACAGGAACCATTGGTACATTAGTTCAGTCTGCATTGACTGGCAGCAGCTGCTTGGGGCTTCAGTTGGGGTTTCCCTCACCTGGAGGGAATATCTCTCACCTGGAGATACTGGGGGTTGAACCCAGGACATTCTGCATGCAGAACAGAGGGCTTTGTTCACAATAAATGGTGTATGGCAGGGAGGGTTCAATTCTGTGGCCTGATTTGGTAGGATGAACATGCTAATTTGCCTATGAACCAGCCCCACAGAAGTTTCATTACAGATTGACTGTCTTGGTGAACAGACAACTAAGTGGACTTCAAGTAACAGTCTAGACAAAGAAAGAACACTGCGTAGTACAATACTTACAGTTTTTGTATTGTGCCTTTCATAGGAACTACGGTAATTCAAAAGGCTTTGTAGAATTAGATAATGCCATTGCGGCTAAGCAATAATGGTAAAAGGGAGAGAGAAATTAAGAGCTTTAAGCAGTGGGGATGAGCTGAGTTTCCTGATGAGATCTGAAAAGAGATGGGAAATTGGTGAGGCAGAGAGACCCAGAAAAGCTCAAGAGGTGATGAAATCTCTGGACGTAATTGTGAATAGTAAGGGAAATTTCTTTGTCAGAGCTGGAACCCATTTAGAATCTAACCAGAGGCTGATTTGGGTCTTGTATCTCGCTGCTGTCGACATGGCTGCTGTAATTTTCATGGCTGCCACTCAGGGTGGAGAGTCAAAGGAAGTCAGAGGTGCACAAAATGAAAGAGTGGGGCGGGGGGGGGGGGGAGAGAGCTTATTGACAAACCGGATACGTTTTGAGCTAAAACACACTTTTCAGTGAGATATATGTAGTAGAAAAGTGTGGAATCTTCATGCACGTCATCAGGTGGGGCAAACCCAGAAGTTTTGGGTGATGCAAAAAGCTCCCTGAAGACTTGCTTTGTTGGGTGTTGGGTGTACTGAAGATGGGGAGCAGAGCTGAGAGTGTGTGTGGCACATCTCGGGTGAACTCTGTGAGTTTACTGAGGATGGAGTCAACGTTCAAACAGAAGACTTCTTGAGTCATAGCTCCACCTCTTAGGTTGCTAAATGGAACGGCTGGTTCAGCTACTGTTCAGCACAACAACTCAAGAGATGAGCAGTAAAGAAGTTGGTTCTTTATTCAAAGAGACAAAACACAACAGAGAGCTCCACGGGCAGGACTAGCTCAATGAAGCAGTTGCCAGAACTGAGGATCTGAGCCTCCCATGTCCTCCTAAAGACTCCTCCCCAGCCGCCTTCCCAAGAGCCGCAAACTCCATTGAGGAGGGACTGTCTGTGCCTTTTGTTCTGCTGCATTTAACACCCTCCTGGTTCTTGGGAACAGAGGAAGAGGGGAGATAGTAACAGTGGAACTGGCAAATTGCTGGGGACCTGCTGCAGCCTCTGCCTCCTATTCCTCCTCTGCTGCCTCACTCTCACTTAAACCTATTGTTTCCTCAGCCTCCAACCCACCCACCCCCACCCTTCCTCCTCTGACCTGTCTCCTGTATCCCACCACCAGTCTCTTGGCCTGGAGCCTTCCCACTCTGATGCTTCCCTAGGGGGTTCCTCATCTGTAGCCTCCAACCATTCCTCCTCGCCTAGCCAGCCCCCGACACTAAACTTCTTTCTGCTTATTGGGCAAGGTTACCCATGAAAGCATGGAAACAGGGCAATTTTTTTGAAAAGTCTGTAACTGTGCAGGAGCCTTTAAGGCAGCAGGACATACTAGCACCCAGAACCCTGCCTTCCCCAACTAAATACTGAATTGGTCAAACCACAATAGATAGATAATATGTGAGAGTCGCAAAGTGCAGGGCCCAAACTCTGCATGTCAAGGACTTTGTGAATATCTCTCCGTGTTGCTGTTAGCAAAGAGGTGGGAGGAGGAAGGTTCACGACTATTTTTATCCTATTTTATTACAACTTCAATTGGAGATCTTCCTCGCTTGCCATTTTTGTCCAAATATTTAAGCCATCAGACATATTTCCTGCAGACTTTTCTCTGCTCCCCCCATCTATTTGAACCAAGTATCCCCTTTCAATCAGCCCTGCTAATTAGATTAAGTCCTACAGTGTGACCCTAGAATTGAAGCCTTTGTAGCTACCTATATTATATTTTTCCACTGAAAGCAGACATTCTCCTCCACATTTCTCTGTGGAACATTTTCCCCTTTTGTTAAAATATTTCAGTGAAGCTTTTCAAAGGAAGCAATGTGAATAAGACGTCCATTTCCACTCCGCCAGTGGCTGCTAAGCACCCAACTGCCCTTTCGTGCCTTAAAAACCCCTCAACCTTCTCTTTTCATGTTTACTTTAGAAAATATTTGTGCTATCATTGCTAGTTCATAAAGCTGGAACAGAACGATCTCCTACACGGTTAACCCACTAAACTGCATTTGATCCTTGTAACAGTCCTGTGCTTAAAAACAACACTCAAGCTATTATTGGAAAAAGGAAATGCAGCATTGTCTGGAAAACTCTATTGTCATAGAGTGGATAGAGTGGATAAATGCAGATGGTGGAGGGGATGTCTATATGCCAGTGGCATAGTGTGTGTGTTTGTGTATGGCAGGGTCACAGGGGTGATTGCTCCAGGCGCAGAATTGTTAGGGGCGCAAACGTTCAACACCCAGTGCTGCCTTAATGCAGCTGAGCGGTTTCATTGCTGGGCTCCATTGAAAATGGCTTCTCCTCACAAACCAGGAAGCAGTGGCGTAGCGTGGGGAGTGCCAGGGGTGCCGGCTGCACCGGGCGCAACATCTGGGGGGGGCGCAAGTCCAGAGGGAAGGGACAAGTTCCTTCCTCCGCCGGGCTCCCCGCCGCCACCGCCAGCCTTGCACCCTAGCGCGCGCGCGCCCCCCCGCCGCCGCTGCGGCTGCACTCCACTCACTGCTCGCAGGAGGAGCAGCCGCTGCAGCAGTGCCGACGCCGCCACCAATGCCTGGCCGGGCACGGGCAGCCTCCGCACCCCGCCGCCGCCGCCGCCATCCCCTCGGCCCAGCCACAGGCGGCGGCTGCTTCTGCCGACTGGGAGGGAGGAGAGCTCCGAGGGGCCTCGCCGCGCCCTGCTCTCCCCAAAACCCTCCGAGAGGAAGCCGGCGGGCGGGCGAGGGTCTCCCGGCGGAAGGGGGCGCCGCTGGCTCCAGCTCTCAGCGCAAGTCTCAGCCGCGGGGGGGGGGTGTTCGGGCGAGGATGGAGCGCGGCTGGAAGCCCCCGGACCAGGCCGGGGGGAGAAGAGGCGCTCGCCAAGCCCGGATCTGGAATGCCTCGGAGCGCGGGCTCCACCTACAGCCCAAGGAGAGGAGGGGGCGGGGAGGCGCCCGAGGGGAGGTGGCTTCGGCTGCCTCGGCCCGCAGGGGCTCCGCAAATAATAAATTTAATAAATTCCTGCTGAGCCTTAAGGGGGTGGTGGTCCTTGGCTCCTTCGCTCGCCCCCAGCCCCAGTGGCGTAGCGTGGGGGGTGCAGGGGGGGCGGCCGCAACATCTGGGGGCGCGCGCTCACACTCGAGTGCTAAAATCCAGGGGTTAGGGGGCACAAATTACTTGCCTTGCCCCGGGTGCTGACAACCCACGCTACGCCACTGCCAGGAAGTGACCTCTCCAGACAATGGAGCAACTCTTCTTTTCGTATCTCTGTAGCTGCGATATCCTGGGTGACATGGACTCCATTAGGCGGTTGAATGCCCATGCATACTCTGTCTCCCTCCCCCCCCACTACACGCTGCCCTGAGCAATGGCAACCCAAGCTACGCCACTGCTATATGCACTCAGTTGAATGTTTGCATGGAGTCTACTAGTGTAGAATTGTACATATGAAAGGCTCTTTCCCTCTGACGGGAAAACCTCACACAGCAGACAACCAACTGAGCTGTGATCCTGCTGCCACTTCTACATATTTCCCTGGATATGTCATGAGAATAGGTATCATGATGTTCTGATGATCCAGAATATAAGAACAGCATCTGGTATTCAGAGGCATTTTCTGTCTCCAGCCTTTATCAGCTCAGAACATCCTTCCCAATAATCCAGTGGAAGGAAGAGCTTTGAAATGGCAAGCTTCTGCCGTACTCTGAAGAAGGAATAAAGTCGGGCAGGGGGGTGGAGACAGGAAAAGTTGTAAAACGTTGCAAAGACCTAAAAAATCTGTGTATCCAAAGTGATATGCACCCTCTATAAGGCAACATTGCTTCTATTAACCTCATTGCAGCACTCTGTAAAGCTATTGTCTGTCTGCGCCAGAAGGGAAAAGAACACAGGTCAAAGGTGGTTGATCCAGAATAGACTGTGAAGGGAGACAAGCTGGAAGAATTAAGAAGGAAAGTTTTGATCATGGGGATGATAACAAGTAGCTGTGCCTCCTTAAGTGAATCCACAGAGAGAGGACTATGAAGGCACTTAATGAGGCAGGTTTGCTTTTAATAAACACACACGGTATTGTCAGGGCAACGTAGCTATAAGTTGTTTCCATCGTATCAGTCATCACCCCCAAAATAAATTAGGTTAATGATGGCTGGCTGACATAAGCCTTGCAGCCATAAAGCTCAAGCTCTCTCCTTAATAGGCAGATGAGGGACTTGTGAGCAGCATGCAGCTCATCTCAATTTTTGACCTCTTGCCTAAACAGAGCCCTTTCTTAAAAGGATGAAGAAAGCAGGGCACTTTGGGACACTGGCTCTGCTTAATGCTAAGATATGATTGAGGTCGTATCTGTAGGCAGTGAAGTATATACACCCCATAAGGTCTCCGAATAATGATACACCATAAATTCATTTTGCTTTTAATTTAAAAATCTGATTTAAAGAGAGAGCGGGGAAGAAAAGACTTGTAGTTTGGATCTCTCAGTGCTTCTTACCTCTGGGCTCACCCTGCTTTATAATAATCAATAACTAATTGATAATCTGGCTTTGAACAAAGCTCGAGGTGGGATCAAGCAATGAACATTCTCAGAGTTTGCAGTTCTCCTTATAGGTTTATATGTTCTCTTTATATGAGAGTCATAGCCTGGCTTTTTCAAATCCTGCAATTTGCTTCCAAGCATGTATACTTAGAAATGAATCCCAGTGAGGTTTGATGGAACTTACTCCCGAGTAAGTAGGCACAGGGCCGCAGTTTTCATCCGCCTTTGCTCCCTTGCTTGTGAATGTGCAAAACCAGTTGCTCACTCCACCAACACCATGTTTAAAATAAGTACATCCCCGAGGGGATTCTCACTGGACTATTGGATTTTGAGTGGATAATAACAATTTGTTAAATAAATCACAGGGCATTTCATCAAAGGGTCTGATGTGGTTTTTTAGTTTTGGGGTTTGGCAAACTTCCTTAGTTACTTGTCCTTTATAACAATTCTCTATTTAATGTGAAACAGCTATCCCATCAAGGCTGCGGTTACGATATGTTGCCACTGTTGTTTATATTCTTTCTGTGTCTGCAGCACATCTGTAGAAGCTGAAGCCCCGGCTAATAACCATGGTTTCTCCCCTGGGTGACTCTACATATTATTTATTATGTTCAATAGGAAAACATCAAACAATTGCTGGTGATTGGCTTGATCCCACGTTTCAGTAAATACATTTACTATGCTGGCCATAGATTTGTCATGATTTTAAATCATTGTGCTGCAGCATTTAATATCTGTACTAAATATGTGTTTGTTAAAATGAAACTTTATATTTGTTTTATTTAATGTCCACCACTTATGCTCCAGTTTCCTTAAATAATGTAAGTTACTTTCGTTCTTTCATTTGCCTTCAACCATGCAGAAGTACAGTTCCTTCACCGTAATAAAGAGAACCTGCTCAGCACATCATTACTGGATACCATAATGTTTGATTAGGGATGAGTTGATTTTTGGGGGGTGGTTGATCAAAAGATGTCCCATATGAAGAGGCAGGAATATTTTTTTTATTTGCCTAATATACTGCCTTATTGATTTTTTTAAAAAAATGCTTTTCACATTTTTTGGGTGGTCTTTACAATGCAGTGTTCCCCATAAATCACCAAAATTTCTACCCTTTTCACTGGCACTGAATAGCATAATTTCTTGTAGATAATAGTCTTTGTTAATAAGTTGATTAATTTCTGTTGGGATTTGTTGTGTTTAAAAAAATTGTCCTGAACCACAAGCCCAAAGGAGGGCTTGGGGGAGTGATTGGGTTCAGGAATACCAAAGTAGGAAGTCAAAAACATCAGAGCAATCAGTTCTAGTGCTTTATTAAAGAAAGGTGTAGGCTTACAGCAAAGCAGCCTGCTACGGGGTGAGCTCCCGTTGCTCGGTCCCTGCTCCTGCCAACTTAGCCGTTCGAAAGCACGTCAAAGTGCAAGTAGATAAATAGGTACTGCTCCGGCGGGAAGGTAAACGGCATTTCCATGCGCTGCTCTGGTTCACCAGAAGCGGCTTAGTCATGCTGGCGACATGATGTGGAAGCTGTACGCCAGCTCCCTCGGCCAATAAAGCGAGATGAGCGCCGCAACCCCAGAGTCGGTCACGACCGGACCTAATGGTCAGGGGTCACTTTACCATTTACCTTTAGGTCTCCCAGCCTTTACAGATGGAGGGGGGGATGGAAATGGCAGCAAGAAAATGGCTTATCCGCTCCAAAGAAACACTCATACATTTGTTATACACAAACAGGATACGGCCCTTTGACCAGGACTTCCCATCGCTTCACTTGACCAGATGAGGGCCTAGGTGTCAAATACCCAAATCTTACAGATAGCTCCCCTTTCTGGGTTCAGAGCCCAGCACCCTAAGCCCACAAATAAGGATAAAATCAAAGCAAGCAAATGAGCTTATAGCAAAGCAAGTGGATGTAAACAGATAGGAGCTCATGGTTGCAACTACCACCAATTAATTGTGGGGTCATCTTGACTATCAAGATGGCATTTGCAGAGCTTCTGGAACAGTTCACCTTTGGTTCAACACAAAAATTGTTTTAAGTAACCCTAAGAAAAGGGACATGGGTGGCGCTGTGGGTTAAACCACAGAGCCTAGGGCTTGCCGATCAGAAGGTCAGTGGTTCGAATCCCCGCGACCGGGTGAGCTCCCATTGCTCGGTCCTTGCTCCTGCCAACCTAGCAGTTCGAAAGCATGTCAAAGTGCAAGTAGATAAATAGGTACCGCTCTGGCGGGAAGGTAAACGGCGTTTCCGTGCACTGCTCTGATTCGCCAGAAGTGGCTTAGTCATGCTGGCCAAATGACCTGGAAGCTGTATGCCGGCTCCCTCGGCCAATAAAGCAAGATGAGCGCCACAACCCCAGGGTCGGTCACGACTGGACCTAATGGTCAGGGGCCCCTTTACCCTTACCCTAGGAAAGGCAAATGAAGTAGGATGGAGGATCAGTGATAATTGTGGTATGGACCATGCACTTCAAAATGCAGCTGAACCCGGGCAAACACTTTCAACAGCCTTTTCAGGAAATGCTGGAAAACAGAGTCCCATTTGCATCAGCAACAAAATCAAAATGACGTACGGGCGAGTAGTTTTTGTTTATCTCTACCTCCCTTGCCATAGGCACGTCTTCACTTGGCTATTCTCAACACAGTCGCCCCAAGAAATAACTCACAAGCAGCTCTCCACTTCCGAACATGTGTTTGCCTTTCATTCATCACGGAATAATTAAGCTCCTAAGAACTGATCTACTGTTTGCAGATTATTTAGGAGCAAACAAACAAAAGGGTGAAATTAATCAGATAAATTGTTTGCCATGAATCATTTTCTCTGCTCAGTTAGATACCAAGGTGTTGTTTGTGTGTCTGATGAGCGGGGTCGTAAATCTGTCTGCAGCCCTGGTTGGATTTCAGTAACCTCACTCCACTTTTTTTTTTTTGCTGAGATCATGTTTTGTCAAGCTGAGGGCTTCTCAAAGCTTCCCTCTCTGGGGGTGGGGGAAAGACAGATGCTGGAAGAGTACTCAACTGCATTAGCAGCAGTTTGTGGCTGACATTGCATCCTGCGTGACAAACGTATGCATGCAGTAGGAGGTCAGATTTTCGATCAGTTGTGCCCCTTATGCTGCAAATGAAATGGTACTGGGGGTTAGAACCATGAAACTGTGGCGTTCTTCACTGCTGGTCCTTGTGATGAACCTGTGCAGCTATTGACAAGGCTTTCTGTGCTGCACCTCTAGGTTGCTACTGTTCATCCAGGCAGTCTCTTTATTTGTTCTTAAATAAGCCTCAAATGACACAGTTTCATATTGTTGTAAACAAAAATTGCCCTTTTCCCTTATGGGGTATCCAAGAGCCCATATAGAGTCCTTAGATAGGTTCCCTATTGGTAGGAGAGAATAACAGAGGCTAACCAGAGAATATTGGGAAGCAAAGCAGCTAGTAAGCTTGATCTTTATTGAACTGTTGCAACTGGGTGCTCCCCTCCCCTGCAGGAGAGGAAGAGGAACCCCGAAAAATTGTGTGCAAGGCCTTATAAAGACTTTTGAAATTGCCACCCTGTAGATCAAGACCACCCCCAGAAACATCATACATACATCACAGAAGGGGTGTAACCTAAGACCACCCCTCAGATACATCACACCTACATCACAGAAAAGGCGGTCTAAAACAGAAATTTGAATGTTGTTTTTCTCCTGTCGTTGTTTATCTCCTGTCTGGCAGGTTACTTGATTGGATTGCCTGGGGAGCCTGGCCAGTCCTTTGTAATGATAAATACTTAGTTCCTGGGCCATGTCACAAGCTCACACCCTATTCATATCTTAAATGTGCCCTTAAGACAGGATTTGTGAGGAAAGAAACAATGGGGAGGTTTCCCACTTTGACCTTGTAGAGAAAACATTTACTCAGTTTAGGAATCAAAATGGTTCCAGGTTGGTCTTCCTGTGCTGATCTATGTATGTGCTTGGTTGGTACACTTATGAACATTACCATATATCTAAGACTATAAAATTCCTATCACAATATTCTTCACTGTAGCTGACACCTCACCCTGTGGCTGTTTCAGGTCCAGAACTGGCAATCTGGGAACCTGCCCCCGTTTTAAAACCTGGACCTGTGCGCAGAAATGCTGCACAAAAGGAAAGCCTGGATGAGCACTCACAGGAGATGCCAGCAATATCAGAATCACAGAATCATAGCATTGTCGAGTTGGAAGGGACCCTGAGAGACATCTAGTCCAGCCCCCTGCAATGCTGGCTTTTTTGGTCCATAGTGAGGCTTGAACCCACGACCCTGAGATTGAGAGTTGTCAGTTTGCATTTCTTAGTGCAGAAAGTATTGATTTGATGTGTAGAGATCTTTCCTATTCTGATTAATTCAAGAGGGCTCTGGAAGCTTCTCTGTATGAAAGAAGCTTCATGATTGTTTGGGTTATACCTTCAGAGAAGCTGAGTAAAGCTGGCTTGAATTGGTTCTCTTATCTCTTCCAATTAAGGTCATGTTGACTATAAATATAGGCCAGAAGGAGCTTGGGTTTTACTTTTCTCTTTTCTACCTCTCTTCATTCTGGTGTGGCGTTCTGCACATAGTATGTTTAGTGTTAAGGTTTAGTCTTGTTATACGTTTGTAAGTTTTCTAAGTGCTGCAACTGGATTTTTATGGACTGTGCTGAATGTACTGAATGTACTGGATTAGTGAACATTATGCTTATCTGCCTTCAGTAGCAAGTAAAGCTCTGATGAATGAAGTACAATTGCCTCTGGTCTATTTTTGGAATCTCTGCTACGTGTTTAAGTTTTTCCTCCACATGTATGACAGGTCATGGGCCCAGAATGCTTTTTTGCTGCGCTGATGGGTTCCAGAGGCTGAGCAGAGTGCCAGAGTCCTGGCTGTGAGGTGCCGGAGTGTTTGTTCTGAATGAGCGGAGGAGTAGCTGTGCTGAAAGGTCGTAGGAGGACAAGGAGGACCTGGAGAGTCCCCATGTCTGGACAGAGATGTTACAGCAGCTGGAGCGGCCATTGTGATTTACGAGCTGGGAAGCCGTTGTGGAAAAGCCTTGCAGCGCTGGAGAAGCTGACCATAGTATCTCCACTGTAAAGGTAAAGGTAAAGGTAAAGGTAAAGGTAAAGGTAAAGGTAAAGGTAAAGGTAAAGGTAAAGGGACCCCTGACCATTAGGTCCAATCGTGGCTGACTTTGGGGTTGTGGCGCTCATCTCACTTTACTGGCCGAGGGAGCCGGCGTACAGCTTCCAGGTCATGTGGTCAGCATGACTAATCTGCTTCTGGCGAACCAGAGCAGCACACGGAAATGCCGTTTACCTTCCCGCCAGAGCGGTACCTATTTATTTACTTGCACTTTGACATGCTTTTGAACTGCTAGGTTGGCAGGAGCAGGGACCGAGCAATGGGAGCTCACCCCGTCACGGGGATTTGAACTGCCGACCTTCTGATCGGCAAGTCCTAGGCTCTGTGGTTTAACCCACAGCACCAACCACGTCCCTTTTATCTCCACTGTAAGACATAGTAAAGGTGGAGGGCAGGGGGGCTTTGGACATCCAACAGAAGCAACCAGAGAGGATACATGAGTCCCTCCATCTTCTCATGTCAGTGACATGAAATACAGGTTCAAGCCCTAGAAGCATGGGGAGAGGAACCCCAAGTCCTTCACACTTCCTCTGTTGCTACATCTGCAGAGGATCCAGAGTGCCCCTGAGTTAAGCATCAAACATGACTTGCATGTCTTTGCAGCAAAATAAACCCTCCTGCTGCATTTCCCAGATGACATTGCATTCATTATTTTAGGTTTCTGTCCCATAGAGTCAATATAGGGGAAACCCCATAAAGAGTGAAGTAGTCTGAAGATAACATATTCTACAATGAGGGCTATATATATATATATATATATATATATAATCACAAAATCCTGGAGCAAATTATATATTTAGATATTGCCATCTCTCTCTTCAAATGTGCTTCCCCTTTTCAATAAATGCACTTTAAAATATTTTAAAATAGCCCGGCTTTCTTTAATTTGAGCTGAGAGCTTGTTGTTAATACACTGGGGTTGTCCTGGGTTGTTAATACACATACAATTAATTACACACACAGCTGGAAAGATCCTGAATAAAGGACTCCCCACTAACAACAAGAGTAAGGGAGAGAGAAAAAACCCTCACTCTGTCTTTTTTTTGCAGGGAACTCCTCTATTAAGAAGGATGTACAGAGAATCAATAAGCAGGTTTGTCTCTTTTCCTTTCCTCCCCCCCCCCCCCGTCTTTTCTGAATAGTGGCAGAACATACACACCTCTGCCATTCTGCAGGCTGCCTGTCTTCATAGCGACAGCTCAGCAGGGATGTTCCAGCCTGTTTGACCTCTGCCAATCTCTTAAACTCATGTAAAAGGCAGCAAATCCCCTATTATGAACATTATTACCAGCAGACTTCTCTCCCCATCACCCCTGCCTCAAACATACTGCTCTACATGATTCAGAATGGGTAAGTTCAGTTCCTAATTCTGAGGAGAGGATCAAGTGAGGGAGAACTGAACTCTCTACTTAACTTAGAGCAACTTTCTGGAACAGTCCCCATATTGTAAGAGTGTGTCTCGTTCCCGGATTTGTCGTTTCATAAATTCATCTACATGTGTAATCCCTTCCTATTATGGAGACAGGTTCGCCAGCTCTTCTGCTTTGCAACCGTCGAACTGGAGGAAAATGGATTTCCCTTGGAGAAGATGGCTAAATTGTATTATTTATCCATCTAATTGGCACGGCAGTACATCTGTGGGTCTATCTATCCTCTGCCTGTGTGCTCTTCAGATGTGAAGGAAATAAGCAGCTATCTTCTCTTTAAAACACATCTGAAGGCAGCCCTGTTTAGGGAAGTTTTTAATATTTAATGCTGTATTGTTTTTAACACTTGATTAGAAGCCGCCCAGAGTGGCTGGGGAAACTCAGCCAGATGGGCGGGGTATAAATAATAAATTATTAAATTATTATTATTATCTTCTCTTTTTGCTCTGTTACTTAATGAAGAAACTTTGCAATGTGTGTTTTTGGTAACAGTCATTTGCAGCAAAGCTAGTATATGTAGCAACATGATTTATGCAAAGATATTGCTTCGTGGGCTGGTTGGTTGGCATCTGTCTGTCTCAGGAGATAATGGAAGAGTGAAGTCAAACTGTTGGAGAGCCACAGCGCTTGTTGTGGCTATAGAGACCGATACTGGAGAGACATGTTTTGTTGCAGTTGTGGCAAATGAAGGCATCCAGTTTTGCTGCCGCAGCTGCACCATGGTGTTCCTTCTCTTGCTCTCCTCCCATTGGTCATTCCTCCTCTGGTCACTGCTATAGATCCAGCCATTGCGGTCATCTGCAAGGGAATCCCACACAGCAGGGTTAATATTGGGTTAATCTTTGTAACGCAGTCGTGGTCCTTGGGGATCCTGCCACCTCCAGCTCAGCAGCTGTGTTTGCTGTTAGAATGTATTGATACTGATTGAAACTTCTTCTTATATATACATATATACGAGCTCTGCTCAGTTAATTCTAGCAACCAGAGTTTACGCACAAAATTCTGGCAACCGATCTTGAAGCTGAAAACTAGCTTGGCTTCTTTTTTTCTGGTTAGTTGGCAAATCTTACAGATACTAGTAGCCAGGGACACAGTTTAAAACAACACTGTACTGTAAGTTTCTGAGCAAACAGACAAGTAAACGAAATGTTTTTAAAAATCAAATCCCCCACCATTAAAAAAAAAATTCTCTCCCTTCCTCCTTGAAATTTTCCATATTCATAACTAAGAGAATGGATATAGCTGTGCCTGTAACACATTGTGCACTTTCCAGAGAGTTCTGTGGCTTTAACCAGGCTCGTGTGCTTCAAACTGACAGTAATTAGGATTATTGTAATAAAGGAGACCCTGAAGAATATTAAATGGAGGTCTGTGCTGAAATACGCCTGAGCCTTAGTAATCAGGCTTATGGATTTCAAGTATTCATTTGGAATGAGGAAAGGCCAGCATACACAGACTTAAAAAAAAAAATGTTGGGAAAGGAGAGATCTGTTCAGACATGTTGAATAAGGTTTCTGTATGGATATAATAAGTGCTGCTTGCAAAATGTGCCAGAAGTAGAAATTCTCCTCAGTCAGTTTGATATCAAATGGCTTCACTTCATGTTACTTGAGGAGAGGCTATGAGGGCTTTCCAAAGGACACAGCCAACCCTATCATTCAGCAGAGTGAAGCGGCAGACTTAATTTGGCAGATTTTGAAGGACTAGCAAAGGCCAATAAATTGCAATTGTTAAGTTTATCTTATCTTTTTCCAGATTGAGGGACCCATTTGAATTTTCTGTCACAGACATAGAAAGATATTGATCTGTTTTCATGGAACACAGAGAAAATTAAATTTGGACAGCCAGAAATTTCACTTGTTTAGAATATAAGACCCAGACACAATTAGAATCAGATATGAACATAATTTCTAAAATCTGAAGTAACGTACAGTAATGCTTAGAAGGGAGGTAGAGAGAACCCTGGACACAGAACGGAACTTCAACACAATTCCATCCAGGCTTTTGTAAACTAACATCCAGTATGCCAGGAAGAGTATAACTTCCCAGTTTGGATTGGCATTATTCCTTCCTCACAGTCCCCGGTAATATGGGCATAATATTAGCCTACCCTAAGTGGGACGTGGGTGGCGCTGTGGTCTAAACCACTGAGTCTAGGGCTTGCCAATCGGAAGGTCAGCAGTTCGAATCCCCGAGACGGGGTGAGCTCCTGTTGTTCAGTCCCAGCTCCTGCCCACCTAGCAGTTTGAAAGCACGTCAAAGTGCAAGTAGATAAATAGGTAAGGTAAACGGCATTTCTGTGCGCTGCTCTGGTTCGCCAGAAGTGGCTTGGTCATGCTGGCCACGTGACCCGGAAGCTGTCTGCGGATAAACGCCGGCTCCCTTGGCCTATAGACCAAGATGAGTGCTGCAACCCCAGAGTCTGTGACTGGACCTAGCGGTCAGGGGTACCTTTAAAGGTAAAGGTAAAGGTACCCCTGCCCGTACGGGCCAGTCTTGACAGACTCTGGGGTTGTGCGCCCATCTCACTTAAGAGGCCAGGGGCCAGCGCTGTCCGGAGACACTTCCAGGTCACGTGGCCAGCTTGACATCGCTGCTCTGGCGAGCCAGAGCCGCACACGGAAACGCCGTTTACCTTCCCACTGGTAAGCGGTCCCTATTTATCTACTTGCACCCGGAGGTGCTTTCGAACTGCTAGGTTGGCAGGCGCTGGGACCAAGCAGCGGGAGCGCACCCCGCCGCGGGGATTCGAACCGCCGACCTTTCGATCGGCAAGCCCTAGGCGCTGAGGCTTTAACCCACAGCGCCACCTGCGTCCCAGGGGTACCTTTACCTTCACCCTATAGCTCTATTGTAAAGGTCACTGATATTGTATCCCCTGAACTGAATGAGGAGGTGCAACCTCTGCACCTATGTCGGGCTCAGTTTTGGCTTTATGGAAATACTGAGATCTGATTGAAATGGACAAACTAACATAAGAAATTCATAGAAAAGGTTTGGTACAACACAGAACATAGTAGCATGTCTTTATTGTTCCTTGGAAAGTGTCTTGGCATCATGTAAGACTGGAAAGAAGATCACTTCTGTAAATCCCTGTGGCTTAATTTATTAGGCAACTCTGTGTTACTTACAACTTCTATTTCTGCTGTGTTTCTGCTTTAAGCAAAAAATATATAAAAAAATGAAAAATAAAAAATCAAGACCAGACATAAAATCGGACTTATAGGTGGATGAAATGAGATACACATTTTGGAAAGCACTAACGCACATAAGCCTTCATTCATTTCTCTTTATCCATAGCCACAAACCAAACTTGAATCAAATGTTGCAACAGCTGTAATTCTGCCTCCTGCATCTCATTGAACATTTAGCATTAAATGACTCAGTTTTGAGTGCAGGTAGATTGTTCTCACGCGGCTAGCACACGAAGCAGTATAATCTCCCATCTATTGACATTTGCAATGTAACTTGTTGACATGACACCACCATTTATCATTATGTTTGTCAAAAACAGTGGCTGCTAGTGCCATGCTAGACCATTTCAGGGGTTGTCTGCTATTTCAGAAGCACAGTTTCAACATTGCATTTGCCTTGTGGTGCTAAACTGTGGGCGGGTGTTCTGAATATTGTCTCCCCCGACTTTTTTTGTGGACAAAGTAAAGCAATCCTCCCGCGTGGCCCCTGACCCTCAGAAACAGACCCTGTTGTGCATTTCAGCTGCTGTTTTCCATGGATACGGAAGCAAAGGACTTGTTAACTCTTTCTCCTCTGCCTTGTGCAAAAGAGCTCTGGCAGATTTCCAGCCTTCTATATGAAAGTGAGCAGCTAAGGGAAGAACTATTGTAAAGCTGTTTTAGGATTACCATATTCCTTCTTTTTCCAGGACATGTCCTCCCTTTCATGGGTAGAGTCATCATAGCGATCCAAAAGTGGAAGTTGGCAAAGGTGTCCTCCTTTCTGCTCTTCAAAATATGGCAAACCTATGTGTTGTTGCTTTTCACAGGCGGCAAGCTGGGCCTAAAGAGCCCCTGATCTGAAAGTGTCAGTGTTGCTGGCCCTTCAGCTCTTGCTCAGTATAAAACACGGGCCCTGTAATTGACAATACAAGATGTGTTAGGCATAACTTCCTTGATGCATTAGTATAGAATGGCAGGGAGCAACATCAGAAGTCAGCCCCCGATTTTTAATATATTGCTGTGAAGAGTCACTTGGACAATGATATGTCTGGTCATGGAGGAAACCATGACTTCCGGGTTAGCGCCATCGGCAATGGCGGAATTCCTCTGACTAAGAGGAACCTGCTCCGTGAAATTCGGGTCTTGTCGCTGCGGCGAAGGCGGAGACCCCTTAAAAATCCCAGGTGGAGGAAGCCTGGGAACGTGTGATTCAGCTGACACCAGGAGCGCCCCCCTACCCGCAGGGAAGCCCCTTTTTTGGGGCTTCGAAACGACGTGGGGTGAGCGGCGCGGTGTTTTGAATCGACTGCTATTTTTACGGAGTGAAGCCGCGTAGCCGTTGCCAGAGAGCGCTGACTTTTTCTTGTGGACAATTGGATTTCAAACAACAACCCGTGAGTAGAACGGGAAATTAGGTTTTTAAAACAATTTAATTTGGCAAGGAACGGGGGAAGGTCTAAATAGGAAGTCCACCTCCCCCTTTTGTAAATAGACTGAAGCAAAGAGTTTGTTAACTAAGGTCTTGGAAAGCTCTACGTAAAGGATTAAAACTTCACTGATTGAAACTATTACCTACACTCCCTTTGGAAGCAGGGGAAGCCTGCTGGAGAAGGTAAAATTTAGGAACTGAAGCGTCACGTCTCCAAACCCGGGAGAGGTCCGTGAGGAGCCCATTGACGGTGAATAGAAAGGTTTGACAGCTGTCAAATTTGACAGCTGTCAAATTTGACAGCTAGCTGTTAAGATACAAAGAAAGACTTTGTTTCCATTGTCCATTTTTTCATCTAAAAAGAAGGAAAGGTAACTGGAATTGTTATTAATTTACTTTTGAGACTTTTGGGACTGTGCTGGAAGGATTGATAGACTGCTTTCCGCTGGAGGGAGTTTTGGGACATGGTCATAAGAATGCAGCTGGGAAATTAGCCTAAGAAAAAAACTCTGAGAAATTAGCTTTGACCTTGGACATTTCAAGGATGTCGGCGGAGAAAAAAGTTACGCTTGAATTGAATAGGACATTTTATCTGTTGGGAAAGCTGCATGAACAGATAGATGCCATGGCTACCAGCGTTGATATTTTGGGAACAAAAGTTGGCATCAGTAAAGAAGTTGACAAGAATCCGGCAGAAGAATCTTTCTTAATTGAACAAATTGAAGAACCAGAGAATGAGAAAGGGGGAGCTTTAACCCTACACAGACAATTGGAGGACTACAAGTTGAGGCCTTACATGACTGTAATTAGGAGAAGCCAGTTTTTGGAGATGGGAGCCTGGCTTGATTTGGAAAATGAAAAGTGGAGAGATCACCCTATGTGGGGAATCAAATGACTTTTGGGATATGAATTTGAGCCAGGAGGGGACCGAAGTTTTTGGGGCCTTTGGATTTGGAAGAAGTGTGAAACAAGATCGGGAATACTTTATGGGCCCTATCTTTAATTATGGAAATCTGGCAGACTTGATAAGATGGAATATGACCATCGTTGGGTTGGAGCTCCCCCGAGAACTGTTTCTTAATATTAAAGATTATCAAGAAGATCCGCAGATGGGACATGAAAAAGACTTAAGAGCCTCGGATTTGAGATCTCCAGGTTGATGGACTGTTGTAAGCCGATGGAACTGTTGGCAGGGGCCGAGACTGGGGAGGGGAGACGGTGAAAGAAAATTGGGAATTTAAAGTGTATATATTGAGAATTTTGTTTTTTGTTTTTTAATGAGAGATGGAGAAATCGTGGAATGGAATTTTTATGACCCTAGGGGAATATGTCTTAAGAGAATAGGTTTAAATATATCAGTTTTAATGAGAAATAAGATTAAATAAAGTAAAAGTGGATGGCTAATTGGTGAAAGAGAGAATGGAAAATTACAGTATATTAAGATAAATTATTAGGATAAAAATAAAGATGAAGGATTTGCTGAAATATCTATTTGAACTAGAAAACAAAGGGGAGGTGTGAGGAGGTCAAGGAAATAAGTCACAGGAAAAAAAATTATGTAAAGGTTTAACTTGGTTTATTTTCTGTTTTGATTGTATGCATTTCCTAATTATTTTTTTCCCTTTTTATCTGTTTTTGGGTTTTTTTGGCTTTTTTATTTTTTGCATTTTTTCTTGGAAATGTCTTGGTTTTTTTTTGTATTGTGCTTTCTGTTTTTTATGTTGTAATGTTTTAAAACCTGAATAAATATTATTCATAAAAAAAAGGAAACCATGAATGTTTACGTTCTGATTTATGACTAAGTGCTGTGTTGGGTTCTTTGTTCAGATTCACTAGTATCCTTGTTTTTGTTTTAAAAAGAACTACAAGTTTCTAGTCCCCGAGGTTGTTGGTAAAAAGCAATCAGGAAATACCAAGCTGAAACTCTGAACTCAAAGGGTTCTAAAAGGGATTTCTAGTCACCAGAGGAAGAGACGTTGCCATTTCTGAGAGCCCAGGCTTGGAGGCAGAACCCCTCTATAGGTTTATAGAGGGTTTGAAAGCAGCACTCATAAAATCAGGCTGACATGCAGTCTAATATATTACCCAGGATTGTGTATATGGTTCAGAAGGGCATAGGAATGTGCAACATCAACCCCCATGATTGGCTAGCAGTACCAAGCCCCTGGATTTGTCAGATTAATAGGAGAAGCCTCACCTCCTGCCCTTGTTTGGTCAATAGAGCAGCTTATTCTGCCTACTGGACTCCAGCCTGTCCCAAACCCAGCAGTTGATTAAGAGCAACTTGGTCCAGAGAACATATACACCAGATCTGGTTCTAAGTATGGCTGTACCCAATCTGGGCCAGACAACACAGATAATAATTCCAGGAGTTACAGCTGTAGAACTTCCTGCTTGCATTTTAGGTGCACTGCTAGATCCTCTGTTGTGGTTGAATCTCAAGGTTGCAGCTGCCACTAGGAATAGCTTACACAAATTGTGATCACAAGTGCTTTGCAGTTTGCAATACTGAAGGCTGTTTACTTAGGAAAGTTTGTGTTGCGGTTTGCACCAGTCGTTCATCAGACACGAGGTCTGAGAAGGGCGAAACCAAAACAAGTTGAGTTTAACAGGTATCCATGTTCCAAATGCCATCAGGTGGGATGGGATGTGGTTTTGATCGTGGGCAGCGGAGAAGAAGCAAGGTAGGTCTCTGCCCCAGGCTTACAATCCACAAGTGGTTTCTGGAGCAAGAATGGAATGGGAAAGGCAGCGTGAATGGGAGTGAATGGGAACAAGTGCACTTGTGCTTGTTGGGTCAAGACCAGGGCTTAAGCAAGGGCTTCACGGAGAGGATGGATAAAGTGAGAAGAAACAGAAAGATGAAATCCTGTTAGAATAGCACTGGTCCTATGCAGCATCAGCAGCTTCTTCTGAAATCCAGTCTACTTCATTGGGGGAGCAATTTTTTGATGTGGTGGGGAGTGAAAGGATAGAGGACAAACAGGAAATATGTACTGTGTGCATTCACGCACAAGGAGAGTCTTCCTGGACTAGAGCCAATGCAGGCCTAATCAGGATGTCAGTTGCATTCTGGGGAAACTGACGTCACTTTTTAAAATGTTTGATCGCAAAAATGAGAGCTAGAAACTTGTTATTTTAAAAAGGAAAGCTGGGATTTTCATGGTTCTGATATATTCTTTGCAGGTAACCCAGTTTAATGGTAGTGTAGAAAACTAGATAGGATGAAGAATGCTTTGTGTTTCCTTGGCTCAGAAAAGGTCCTTCCACCCCAACAAGCTGGTTGGATTTAATGAGGGAGTTGCCCACTTCACTTCTTTCTGATAGAAGTGAAGATTCAGACGAAAATTGATCTATATCTGCGAATGAAAAAAAGGGGGGGAGGAAAAGGTCTCCCTTTGAAACAAAACAATGCCAGGTATAATAATGAGATTATACCATGATATTAATTTACAGCTATTGGAGAGGAGTTTAAAGTAACTATTTTAATACAACGTTCAGCGCAGAACACAATCTGTTATTTTTAAATTGGTTTCCTTCGGGTGCCATTTCATTGTTTGAAATGAGCAGTTTTAACAATTACACTTACCAGAGCAAATCACACACCTGATTTACAGCTTAAACTGTTAATTTGCCATGTTTGATTGTTCACATTGGCTGCCAATTACTGGACTGTAAATTCACTGAATTCTTTTTCTTTCTTTTCTTTTCTTTTCTTTTTTGTAATGGTTGCATTGGCACCCGGGAAAGGGAAAACTCAGCTACATACAAATCATCCAGACAGAACCAGGGTCAGGAGTTGCGCTTGTGCCAGAAAGTCCCAGCCAGTAATGTGGCAGCCAATTGCTGCATCTCTTTTTTGGATCAGAGGCCTTTAAAACTGTCGGTAAACATGGCCATGTTGACATGAAGCCTTGCCAAAGGTTGGGGTGGTGGGTATCAAATGGTATCAATGTTAAAATATTGCATCCTCCAGTAGTCTTGCTAGAAAGGGCAGGCAGCTGGCCATCTGTTCTGAGGAAATACCCATTTTCTATACTGCAGTGACCTGACCCATGACTTACTTTCTCAGTGTTATGTACAGTGGTGCCTCGCAAGACGAAATTAATCCGTTCCGCGAGTCTCTTCATCTAGCGGTTTTTTCGTCTTGCGAAGCAAGCCCATTGACGGCTTAGCGGATTAGCGCTATTAGCGCTATTAGCGGCTTTTAGCGGCTTTTAGCGGCTTATCGGCTTAGCGGATAAGCAGATAAGTGGCTTAGCGGCTTAGAAAAAAGGGGGGGGGAAGGAAAAACCCCCCACAGGAACTCGCAAGTCATTTTCGTCTTGCGAAGCAAGCCCATAGGAAATTCGTTTTGCGAAGCACCTCCAAAACGGAAAACCCTTTGGTCTAGCGGGTTTTCCGTCTTGTGAGGCATTCGTCTTGCGGGGCACCACTGTATTGGGTTTAACACATTTTATGTTACAAGGCGCGTTCTAACCAATTGTATAAGCGTTGGTAGACGAACATTCTAATGGCAAGTAAGCGCATGCACTTTCAACTGTCAACGGTCAGTTCATGCTGGTTTTTTTTTTATTGTGTAGTCCTGTGAGTTCGGTTCTTGTTTTGCCATGAGTAAGCTGTTGTCACTGACAATGTTGAATAAACGTAGTTGAGGAACTTATACTGCCTTTGGCTTCTGACTTCTTCCGAACATTTAACACTCAGCATGCAAGCAACACTGCCATGAGGCAGCTTTGAGTTGTGAGCCTCATACAACCACCAATGGTCTTGGTTGGCTTATTGAGCTGGTGATGTTTATCAATCCCTCAGCGGCCTGTGCTAAATTTGGTGGCTTATAAGAGGTGACTTGTTTGGTCAGACTGTCTTTTCCAGAACCTCAGAAACTAGCAAGCACAAGTTTTGTATGTCTTAATAACCTAGGTGGACCATCAGAAACTGACCAAAGGTTCCCCAGTCGTCTACACTGCACTTTCTGCTCATCCCTGTTCCACACGACTGATAATAATAATATAGGCTGGTCATCCCTGTCACATATGAAGAGATCTGGTAGATAAATAAAAGGTGTAGGATCTACCTGTGGAGTACAAGAGGAAACTGTGTCTCACTCAAGTGATCCATCACTCCTTTTAATGGAAGATAGATCAAATGTATTGATACCCCTTCATGGATCACTGCCTTGCCATGGCGAAGGGGCTTGAATAACTCAGAGAAGCTATGATCTATGCCATGCAGGGCCACCCAAGATGGACAGGTCATAGTGGAGAGTTTTGACCAAAGGTGATCCACCTGGAGCAGGAACCGGCAAGCCACTCCAGTATCCCTGCCAAGAAAACTCCATGGACAAAGGCAACAGGCATATAAAAGTTATGATGCTGGAAGATGAGCCCCTCGGGTCGGAAGGCGTCCAACATGCTACTGAGGAAGAGCGGAGGACAAGTACAAGTAGATTCAGAGCTGATGAAGTGGCTGGGCCAAAGCCGAAAGGACGCTCAGCTGCGTATATGCCTGGAACCGAAAGGAAAGTCCAATGCTGTAAAGAAATTTGGACAGTGTTCTCAAAGCTACAAACATGAGTCTGACCAAAATGCGGGAGGCAGTGGAAGACAGGAGTGTCTGGCGTGCTCTGGTCCATGGGGTCACGAAAAGTTGGACATGACTAAACGACTAAACAACAGATCGAATGTGCAGGACATGTCTGTCACACCTGACATTGTGGGTGTAGTGTACGGGGGAAGGAAGTCCTCTTTCCATATGAACCTACCTGGACACCCTGAGATCATCTTCTGAGGCCATCCTATGTGTGCCTTCTTGAGAGGTGTGGAGGGTGGCAACATGAGAACAGGGCCTTCTCTCCAGTGGCTCCCCATCTGTGGAATGGTCTCCCCAGGGAAGTTCACCTGATGCCTTCATTATACCCCTTTAGGCACCAGGTAAAAACGTTCCTTTTTAACCAGGCCTTTGCTTGACCTGATGGACATCCAATACCTTTTTAAAATGTGGCTCTTTTTGGGGGGGTGTTATTGGGTTATTGTTCTTATTTTGATTTTATATATTGTGATCTTTTCTGTGAATAATAATAATAATAATAATAATAATAATAATGGTAATAGTAATTTCAGTCCCTCACTATGTAAACAAATAAAACATCATCTTACGAAACACAGGTTTGACCATGGGATAAGTTATGTTATACTTCCCCTTGGTATACAGATCTGGGTGTGATTCTTGTTTCTGCAGAAGCATTAATGTGTGGTGTGATTTGGTTTTGATTTTAAAGCACTGATTTGGGTTGTGCCAAAGAGTCCCTTTTGTCATACTGGGCTTTTTCTGCTTCCAAGGCTTTTCAAACTTTTTTTCCTACCCAGATGCACCTGTTCTGCACAGAGCAGCCACAGTGCGCTATTCTGAAGTGCCACCTCATTAACAAGACAAGTTATAAACCTGTGTGCTTTATTCCCATTGCTACTGCTTTGACTTTTAATAGAACTTCTCTGGTGTCATGACACTTTTCACTTTAATTTCATTGGGAGTACACACACACACACCAATCAGCATTTCATTCATTAACCCACTTTTACAGATGTTAAAGTGGTGTGGCTGTGTGAGCAAAGAATGATGGAAAAACTTGGTGGGATCCTGAGTGACCTGTTGGAAAATCAGTGATGTATACAAGTCAGCCCAGGGTTGATTCATGCACATGACCACGTACCAGAGCTGACCAGCACAAATTGTGGCTAAAATGGCACCCTATGTGCATTTCCATAATTCCTTCCTCCGATATAATTCAAACCCAAAGCAGCCTGTGGCTGGGTGAGAGATGGGAGTTTAGAGAAGACCTGGTAATTTTCCAGCTCAGAATCATTCCTAAAACTTCTTTACCTGCAGGATGAACAGCAGTGGGGAGATACGGGGCTCTGCATCTTTTCTCAGGTAGGTGAATAACATATAGAGAAAGAGATGAAAACGGACTAAATAAGAAGGGCTTCAGTAGCCTTTTCCATACACCCCTCCTGTCCTGTAGCCAGTCTAGGGCTAGTTTTGGTTCAGAAACAAAACCACCATGAAGGAACGCGCCCAGCCAACATAACTCCATAGTTTGAGCCTATGTGTGCTTGTTGTTGCTTTTGGGGACCTCCACCATTACTGCTTTTCAACCCTGGTCCAGTCATGTTGATAAGCACCCCAACATGGCTGCCAAGGCCATTCTGGTTGCCTAGCAACTAAAGGGAAGTTGTTCTCCCTTCCTTAGGACCAGCCACTGTTTCATCAGGTGGGAGAACTGATGGATCTAACTGACCAATCCTAACTGGTCTTGTGTTTTGTGTGCTTTCAAACTGTCCTGAAATCCGATGATATGGGGCATGTATATAATGTCAAGCAAATCCTGACTTAATACTCACAACGGCACGCTCAATGTAAAAGAAACCATGGGAAAGCAGAACGGAGAGGTCATCATGAGCCATGGTGCTGTTGTCTCCTAATTCCTGGACAGAAAGGCCATTTTTAAATTGCTTCTATCGTTGTTCCCTCAGGGAATTCTCTGATGTGTAATTCTGTAGGGGGAACAGGAATTGCCTAAAAGAGAATTCACCACACTCCTGTCAAACTGCAATTTCCTAAACTCTTTGGGGGAAGACACAACTGTTAAACTTCTATAAAAATGATATGCCCCAACTTTAATGAAGACGGGTTTCATGGCAATGGACTGAAATAACCAGCTCCTTTCCTATCAGCACGATCTGAAGTAAGCATTGTCCTATTTTTGTCAAGTGGTTGACTGCAGGCAAATTGCTTGAGGATTTACCACTGTTCATTTGAATTATCAATATTGTCATTTATTTTTGCTTCTATGTTGTGATGATGGTGATCGATGATGATAATAATAATAATATATTAATTTATACTTAATTTACATTCCAAAATGGCTCCTTACTGGTTTAACTATAAAATCAATATATAATTAAAGCACACAATAACAAATCCCTTATAGGCTTTGAAGCAGTTTACGGAATATAAAAACCAGTTCTGGAAACATTAAAATAAACATGACAAAACAATCATATTAAAATGCTACAGGTGTGGAAAATGTATAAAATGGGCTTCTTCTACACCAGGTTTTGAATGTGTGGCTTTGACCACACTGTGTATCTGTCAGCAAAATTAGAAGGTGGCAGTGTGTGCAAGTAGATAAATAGGGACCGCTTACCAGCGGGAAGGTAAACGGCGTTTCCGTGTGCGGCTCTGGCTTGCCAGAGCAGCGATGTCACGCTGGCCACGTGACCCGGAAGTGTCTCCGGACAGCGCTGGCCCCTGGCCTCTTGAGTGAGATGGGCGCACAACCCCAGAGTCTGTCAAGACTGGCCCATACGGGCAGGGGTACCTTTACCTTTACCTTTTAGTGTGAGCAACAAATGTTTTTATTTGCTTAGTAATAATGATAATAATCACATATAGTTATTTAAAGTACGCCATGGCTCCCATTATCTTATTGTCTGCTTTTCCAGTTAAAGTATCCTAAAGATTATACACCGTAAGCATAAAAGAACAATAAAGAAGTTTCTTTTTCAATATATAACTACAAAGGTAAAGGTAAAGGGACCCCTGACCATTAGGTCCAGTTGTGACCAACTCTGGGGTTGCGACACTCATCTCGCTTTATTGGCCGAGGGAGCCAGTGTACAGCTCCGTCACGGGGATTTGAACCGCTGACCTTCTGATCGGAAAGTCCTAGGCTCTGTCATTTAACCCACAGCGCCACCTGTGTATAACTATACATTCCACTTAATTTTCAAAGCAACTCAGAGGGGGGAGGTTGCAGTCCGAAATACTATCAACCTACTGACTTATCCCCACAACCAACAATAAAAGAATGCATCCTAAAACAGCTTGAAAATAGAATTGATCGAAGCCTGAAATCACACTTTCAATAAAAGAGAAGCTAAGTTCTCAGTGCAAAAGAGAGTAAACAGGACAACTCATTGTTCGCAGCATGCAGAAAAGGCCCTCTGGGAGAGGAAGATTTCCACCTACAGCCTGTGTAACTTTTCAGCTTTGTTTTTGAACTGCAGAGTTGAACATTGTCTCCACCTGCCAGTGCTCTGAGGATGTTCCATGAAACTAGGTAGAGTCTGCCCACTGCGCTAGGGCTAGGGGGATGTCCCCCTGTTGCCTAGGCAACTGGACAATGCTCGCACTCTCCCTGGGCAGTGTCCTGAGGCTGCAGCCATTGTGGCAAGAGAGTGAGCATCACTCTGTTGCCTAGGCAACAGGGGGACATCACTCTTACTGGGTCAAAATGACACAGAGGACGAGAGAGAGAGAGAGAGAGAGAGAGAGAGAGAGAGAGAGAGAGAGAGAACGAGAACGAACAAACTGCAGGAGCAACAAGACAAAATTGTTGTCCCCCCCCCCCAGGAGGGGGCAGGCATTTTGCACGCACGCCGTTTGCGTTTCAAACCATTTTAGTCGCAGGCCCAGCCCTAGAACCGTGCCGGCAAATAATATATATTTAAGCCCGCAAGGTAAACGAGCGACATAGGCAATGAGTTCATGAGGTAGTAACAAGCGGCCTCCAGCAGGTGGCACTGTTTGGTGAGTTTTGCTCCGTTGCCTTTATTACCTAAATACATATTAATGCTTTGATAAATGATCTCTCCCCACCCCCCCACCCCTAATAACCTCTTCCTGGAAATATTAAGCAAGCTGTATTGTATAAACCATGTATTTGCAGAAAGCCTTTTATTGGAACTTCCTATATATATTAGCACACATATCCACAGGTACTTTCCCTTTGCTTTCTTAAGGGAGGAGACAGCGTTGCTTTGTGTGTCAATTGCTGAATCGACAAAAGATTAGGATGCTTTGTAATGAGTTGGAAGGGCAAAACATGCCTGCCTACCTCAGAAGGGCTTGACAAGGCTTAATTAAGTTTTGTCAAAAGTGCAGGCTGGGGTGAGGTGGGCAATTCAGCATGTGGTGCAGTTTTTAATGTACCTTGCATATTCCTTTTCACGTAGGCATGCTTTATATTTCTTTGTTCTCCTCTGAAGTCATTTCCGCTGCCAGCTTCTTGCAAGGACGGTGGTGAACATGCTAACTAGCAGATATTGTGGAGCAGGCTTGTTCATTTCAATTAGAAATCTGCCACGCTGAAAGCACCCCTACAACACAGTTTACACCAGGTTCATGCCAGTGTCTCCACCATGACCTCGCCTAAAGAATACGAGGAACTGTAGCGTGTTTAATGTGTTGAGAATTCTCTATTAAAGACCTCCAATTTCCCTTAGAGAATGGCAGTTCTCAGGTTTCTCTAGGCAGAAGGAAGGACTATTACATCAGGCACGTGGGACCTGAAACATCATGTTGCAGCGCGGAACACAAACCCTCCAACATTTCTCCAATGAAAATAGGGACATCCTATTCTATGGTAGTAGTAATTTTATTATTTATACCCTGCTCAAGTGACTGGATTTCCTCAGCCACTCTGGGTAGCTCCCAACATATATAAAAACATAATGAACACATTTCAAAACTTCCCTATAAGGCGGCTGCCTTCAGATGTCCTCTAAAGGTTGTGTAGTTTTTTATCTCCTTGGCTCAGGGGCCACGTAACTCCATACCCTCCAATATTGCTCTGGTGAAAACAGGGACATCCTAAGGAAAAGCGGGACATTCCAGGATCAAACCACAAACCAGGAAGGCTTCTGTAAATTTAGGACTACTGTCCCTGGAAAATAGGGACACTTGGAGGGTCTGGAAATGGTTCTGTGTGGCAGAAATGGCAAAACTTACCGGAAGAATAAGAAATCAAGATAACAATTTTTTTTATTATAAAAGAATGTAAATGGTTTATTGAATATTTACAGATAAATTGGAAACAGATAAAAACATTGGTAGGATTATTGTAATAACCTGCACTTTCATAAGAGTAAATATATTTAAAGAAGATGAATAAATGAGCAAATTAATTTGGATATGCCGAAGATATTAAAAAATAAATTTAAGGAAATGCAGAAAGAGGGGAAAGGAAGTCAAGCTTTGAAATGTCAAATTAGTGAAATGTCAAATTAGTGAAATGTATAAACTTGAAAAGTATAAATAAAAAGAAAGAAAAGAAAGAAAGAAAGAAAAGAAATGGTTCTGTTCAGAGCTCCGGTGAGTCAGCCAAGCCTTTTTCCTGGACACGCCTTTCCATACCCCATTCTCCCTAGGTTTCTTGTTTTTATTCCCCCCTCTCCATCAACAGACAGCATTCCATGGCTACTAGCAATGCTCAGAACTCAGGGGGCAGTTCCCCCCTGCTTTACATCCCCTACCCAAAGTGGTTTTGTCATTCAGCAAACCTTGCAGTTCCTCCATTCTTTTTTTTCCTCCCCTGCCCACCTGGTTTCTACACCCCCCCCAACCAATTAGCATTTTGTGCTGATTGATCATGCTTAGTTCTCATTGGAGTGGCACTCCCCCCCCCCTTTTAGTACTTCGACCCATAACTATTTTAAGTTGGGAATTTTTTTATTTTTTTTAAAATAATTTTTTTTATTAAATTTTCACATTTTTATCAAGACAAACATACACACACATAAACAAAGACAACACGTATGAAGTTTCATAACCTTACTTTCCTAACCCCAGTTCCTGACCTCCCCCCACCCCCCCTTCATACATCCTAGTTCAATTAAATTAACTCAGCAAATTCATATCTCTCATCCTTTACATATTATTATTGTATATATATATATTTAAAAAACCTTTTACTTAGCCAGATTTTACTTATCCAATTTTCTTATAAATATTAAAACCTTTTCTAAGGTCGACTCAAGTTCCTTCCACGAATTTCCCTTTTATCTTAAAAATAAATCATAATAATCAAACACAAAAGTCATAAAGATTTTTTTTTTGAAAAAAAAAATTCTCCTTCCCCCCCCCCCAGCCCGGTTTCTGTCCCTTCCAAATGTCCCCACGTCCACAAAAACAGTTTTTAGCCTGGATTCCTCACATCTGAGGCCTTTAAGTCCCTGTCAGTCTCTCTTTGCCGATCTTGTTGGTAGCCCTCCTCATTGGTCCTCAGGTTTCGAGGAAGTTCCAGCTCAGTCTCATCAGAATTTCTTCCATCCAAAGTGCTTGACACCAGCTGCTGCAGAAGGTCAACCAATCCATACTCGAAGAGGAAGCCCCAATCATATTTCTTATTTCTTTTAAATTCAAATATTCCAAATGTTCCAGGGGCTTCCTCCCTCCTCTTTCGCATCTTTCGCAGATTTGTAATCCAAGGGTCTTCTTCTTTGTATTCTAACAATGTAAGCTTGTGGTTGGTAGTCTCCATCTGTACTGGCCCTTGCTCACTCTACCCCTGTTCCAAAGTTATCTCTTCTGATTCAGCTGCAGATTTTTTCCCAGTCAAGTCCATTGTGCCTTCAGCAGAGTCACTTATTTTAGAGTTCAAGGTTATAAGTTGTTTACTCATGACCGAAGTCTGCTCCTGCAGTTTTCCCACAAGAAAAAACATTCTTTCTAACTCTGCCTGTAATTTTCCATCTGCAGCCATTGTAATGTTTCAATGTTTCCCCTAGGGGGATTCTAGTTACTTAATAGTCTTTTCCCAATAGTCCTTTACCTTGTTTTTTCCCTACTTTATTTCCAACCACTTTAGTTCAAATGTAGCAAATTAAGTCCAAAGAGGTGTTAAATAATAAAGTTTTTGACTTTCGCTGCCCGTTTGACAGCTGTCAAACTCCTCGTTCCTTTTTCTCCAGCTCACATAGAGGACACCCCCGGGTCTGGGGAGGTTTAAACAGAAACTTCTAAAATTCCACTCTTACTCTCCAGCACAAATCTTCTTCTGTCAAATTCGTGCAAATATTATCTTTTTACAAAACACCAAAGAAAGAACTCTCCACCTTAGTTCTCCGATCTTTGCTTTAAATTTTCTGTAGGCAGGGGGGTGCGGACTTCCCTTTAGCACATCCCCCGATCGTGCCGAATTCAAGGATAAAATTTTTAAAGTCCAAATTCCAATCTACTCACGGATTAGTTAAAGTCCGAATTTCAGGGAAGAAAGTCAGCGGTCTCCGGCCATGGCTCGCGGCTTCGCTCCACTGCAGTAGCGGTCTACTCACAGCACCACGCCACTCCCCGTACCCTCTCCGCAGCCTTTAAAAAGGCTCTTCGTGGGTCGGGGGGGCGCTTTAGGTGCCCGCCGAGTCACCAGGTCCGCAGGCTTCCGCGCCTGTGGTTTCTAAGGGTCCCCGCGTCGCCGTCGTGGTAAGACCCGTCTGCAATGGAGCCGATTCCCTCCGGAGCTCGGAGGGAATCCGCCATTAACCGGATTGCGCTAACCCGGAAGTTAAGTTGGGAATTTATGCCAACTGATTATTTGAAAAAACAACGACCACCAAATGAAATCATGGGCAGGATTTGAAATTTGAGCAATGGGAATTAATGATAATATATGTCACAGAGGAATATGCACTAGGTGAAAAGTTTGATATTATGCAGTATATAAGAGGGATGAGTTATAAAAACAACAAGGAAGGTGGGAAGTCAAATTGTTAGAGAACTGCATAAGAAATTTGAAGTCCGAAAACAATTGGTTAAAGTTATGACAATCTAACAACCACAACAACCACAACAACAATGGATTTGATGCCAACTGGACATCATTCCAAACAAGTAGTACAGTGGTACCTCAGGTTACATACGCTTCAGGTTACAGACTCCGCTAACCCAGAAATAGTGCTTCAGGTTAATAACTTTGCTTCAGGATGAGAACAGAAATTGTGCTCCGGTGGCGCAGCGGCAGCAGGAGGCCCCATTAGCTAAAGTGGTGCTTCAGTTTAAGAACAGTTTCAGGTTAAGAACGGACCTCCGGAACGAATTAAGTATTTAACCTGAGGTACCACTGTAGTTTGTTTTAAATATAGACACTGCATGTACTGGGACAGTTTCCTGCACAATACCCATTGACATCAAAGGGGACTCCTCAAAATCATGATAGAGTTTAATTGGAGGTTGCACAGAATAACATCCCAGTGGATCAGCTTTCCCCAGTCTGGTACCTTCCAGATGTTGTCAGCAACAATTTCCACCATCCCTGGCCTGGCTGGCTGGAGCTGATGGAAGTTATCTAAAACATCTGGAGGACCCCAGGCTGACTGCAATGGATTCTGCCCCAAGGGTCATTTGTTTTCAGCATTCAAAAGCATTCCCAAGTATATATGGACTGCAGAGACAACTGTAATTAATCTCTGGAGGGCCGAGTAGAACGGACTTGGAGCATTATATAGCCAACACCAATTTTTATAATGGAGTTACAGACATGGAAATGGAATGGGGAAAAGCATTTCCAGCATTTTATGTGAATATACTCCCCCCCCCCCCAGCTTTCTAAGTGTCTTTTAATCTAATCTATATGATCTATCTATCTATCTATCTATCATCTATCTATCTATTTTTGAGAATTTTCACTGAGAAGAATAAAGTAAAAGGAAAGGGAAGAAGCAAGAAGGAAAGCAAAAAGAACAATAAAAATAAAGAAAAAGAAAATACTTGAAATTTATACAAAATATCAGTATAGAAGTACAGTGGTACCTTGGGTTGAAAACATGTCAAGTTACAGACACTTCAGGTTACAAACTCTGCTAACCTGGAAGTAGTACCTCGGGTTGAGAACTTTGCCCCAGGATGAGAACGGAAATCATGCGGCAGAGGCGAGGCGGCAGCAGGAGGCCCCATTAAGCTAAAGTGGTACCTCAGGTTAAGAACAGTTTCAGATTAAGAAAGGACTTCTGGAACGAATTAAGTTCGTAACCTGAGGTACCACTGTAATACAGTTATTCCAACTAATGAAAAATTACTAACAAGATAGTACAGTGGTACCTCGGGTTACATACACTTCAGGTTACATACACTTCAGGTTACAGACTCAGTTAACCCAGAAATATTGCTTCAGGTTAAGAACTTTGCTTCAGGATGAGAACAGAAATTGTGCTCCAGCGGCACGGCAGCAGCGGGAGGCTCCATTAGCTAAAGTGGTGCTTCAGGTTAAGAACAAAACAAAAGAAAAGAAAAAAATTCCTTCCAGTAGCACCTTTAAGGTGCTACTGGAAGGAATTTTTTTCATTTTTTTCTTTTATTTTGTTTTGACTATGGCAGACCAACACGGCTACCTATCTGTAACTGGAACCAGGTTAAGAACAGTTTCAGGTTAAGAACGGATCTCCGGAATGAATTAAGTACTTAACCTGAGGTACCACTGTATAATTTTTATAAGTGCATTTTTATAAATGCATTCCAAATTTCATTGTATTTATCCATGCACAGTCTACGTCTATCAGTAATCTGTTTGTATATTGCGAGCTTTGTAATATCTTCTACTCACTGCTCAATATTAGTCTTTTGACAGTTGTATTGGTGCAAAGAGCCCATCTACATTGGCCCATGTGATTGGTATATGGCTTAAAATAATATTATCACCTGAGAATTTCAATTCCCTCCCCAAGATAGTATTTATACATCCCAATGCTTTCCTTCAAATTCATAAGCTTTGAACATTGCGTGAATATTTGCATCAAAGGGGCATTGTTGTTATTCTGTCTCCAGCAACATGTTGTTGCAGATAATCTCTTTCTCTACAAACATTTCAGAGTCCAATGGGTTCTAAATAATATTTTTTGTTGTATAAGACATAAACTTATAATCTAACGACACATGAGGTACAGAAGCTAAAATATTGTCCCACTGCTTAGGTAAAATAGGAACCTCCCATTCTTTATCCCATTTATTTCTCAGCTACTGTATTTCAGATTGATTAACTGAGACCAGATATCTGTAGAAAGCAATCACTGAGTTTTTAGTCTCACAGGATTTAACCAATTTCAACGTGTCTTAATTTTGGTTTGTAAGCTCCACTTCAGAGGTCTTGCTTTTGGTGCCATCTCAGGACATGCCACAGTGACATCATTTAATGTGTGTGTGTGTGTGTGTGTGTGTGTGTGTGTGTGAAAAATGGTATTGTTGCTGATGTGGCTCACAACAGTCCAAAATACATCGTGCAGGCAGCCACCCAAGTGTGCTGCTTTGCATGCATCATGTTATCAACCTGAGAGAAATGGACTGTGGCTGAGAGCAACCCACCTCCTGACAATACAGAGAAACCATCCAAGATGTCATATATCATGCATATAACATTGCTATGTGGGCAAGAATTGTGTGATGCCTACAGGGGATAGCCTCGGCCCAGTATACCTGAAGGAGCGTCTCCACCCCATCGTTCTGCCCGGACGCTGAGATCCAGTGCTGAGGGCCTTCTGGCGGTTCCCTCATTGTGAGAAGCAAAGCTACAGGGAACCAGGCAGAGGGCCTTCTTCGTAGTGGCGCCCGCCCTGTGGAACGCCCTCCCATCAGATGTCAAAGAGATAAACAACAACCTGACATTCAGAAGACATCTTAAGGCAGCCCTGTTTAGGGAAGTTTTTAATGTGTGACATCTTAGTGTATTTTTGGTCTTTGTGGAAGCCGCCCAGAGTGGCTGGGGAAACCCAGCCAGATGGGCGGGGTACAAATAAATTATTATTATTGTTGTTGTTGTTGTTGTTGTTGTTGTTGTTGTTGTTGTTGTTGATATGGTGCAGAACTCATACATGTGTGGAAAGGAAGTAGCAAACCTAGTTTTAGAAAAACAGCAGGCCATCTTGGCCATTGTCTCTTCCCTAGAAACAGAAGACATGCTTTCCTTTCTGCTTTTAATGCTAACACCTAGTTTGGTTGCTGTCAGTTGCAGGAGAGAAGCAGGGACACTGGGGTTTCAGCCCATCGAGACACAAAGCAACTCCCTTCTTGTTGCCTGCAGAAGCAAAGGAGGCCACTTGGAAGCAGCACTTCATATAGCCAGCCCTTCCATCTGTTGAAGACAGGTTTCCGAGCTCACCACACTCCCACGGACAGTCTGCTTTGAGATTGCCAAGTATCTGGGGCCAGGTTACATGAGATCATGCAACAGCTGGTTGACAGGACCAGCCCTAGCATTGTGCAGAGTGAGGCAACCAAATGACAAATGGTAGGAGGAGGGCACCAGGAGCAGCGCCCACCCCAACAGTTCCTCCTAAGTGCCCTTGCCATACCCACCTTCTGTTGGAGCACAGAACTATGCGTGCCACACAGCCCACCTTGTGCTCCCCAAATGACGTTGTTGCCCTCAGGTGCCATGGAGGAAGCTATCTGTTGCCAGTATTGAACATGCAGCTGCTAGTCCAGTTAGCTTCTATATGTGGAATGCAAGGGCAGAAGGCTGCATTTAGTCCTCGCTTCTCCTGTCCAGCCAGCTCCCATGAGGAGGACGGGTGTCCCTTAAACTCCTTAGCTAATCATCCAGAAAACGTATGGATCTCCATATCAACAAATACCTTTCAAGAAAAAAGGCTGTCTTTCTAGAACAGAGCCCAGTTCCTAGAGGTAGCTCAAGGGCAATGATTGCCACTGTGGGCTCCTTTGGCAGGAAGGAAAGGATATAAATCAATAAATAATATCATCATCATCAACAACAACAACAACAAATTTATACCCCGCCCATCTGGCTGGATTTCCCCAGCCACTCTGGGCGGCTCACAACAGAATATTAAAAACACGATAAAACATCAAACATTAAAAACTTCCCTAAGCAGGGCTGCCTTCAGATGTCTTCTAAAAGTCAGATAGTTGTTTATTTCCTTGACATCTGATGGGAGGGCGTTCCATGGGGCGGGTGCCACTACCAAGAAGGCCCTCTGCCTTTTAATATGTGAAATCTTCCAGTGCCTGACAAAGAAAGGTGTTTTCACTTCCCCTGACTTCTGACTTTGTACAGTGGTACCTCTGGTTAATTCGTTCCGGAGGTCCGTTCATAACCTGAAACTGTTCTTAACCTGAAGCACCACTTTAGCTAATGGGGCCTCCCGCTGCTGCTGAGCTGCCGCCGTGCAATTTCTGTTCTCATCCTGAAGCAAAGTTCTTAACCCGAGGTACTATTTCTGGGTTAGCGGAGTCTGTAACCTGAAGCGTATGTAACCTGAAGTGTCTGTAACCCGAGGTACCACTGTAATCTGCTCTTATGGCTGCTGTTCCATTTTAGACTGTTTCTGATGTTCTCATTGTATGTGTCATATAGAGATTAGGGATGGAAGAACCTGTCCATTTCAGTTACTCTCAGTTTCTCCTTGTTCTAGTCTTCTGGAAGGACTGGATAAACCAATAGTTATTGGCCTTAATTTGTTCCCTATTAGAATATGCTACCTTCTGTATGAAATACTGACTTTTTCCGAACCTTTTCCTTGTGTGCCTGTTTCTTTGTTTTCATGCAACTTGGGGTCCTCTGAAGTTGCCCTGGCAGTGTGAATTCTCTAGGTAGGGAGAGACAGATCAATTTACTTACAGTCCGTATTTTCACATGCTCGTTCATAAGCATCTTTTGTCTCATTTCCCCATTGAATCTGCATTTAAAAGCAAAACCGAATGGTGCAAGAAATGTGTCTGGCTGTATACATGTTTAACTAAATCGGGTCCTCCCTTAAAGAGGGCATGTATTACTGAACGCAGAGAAAGCCTTTCTTCTCTCAAGCTCCTAAATTTTAGTAATTTGGCCCCTCACTTCTGCCATCAGGAAATTTCCTTCAATTCAAGGGACAAAATATTTTGTGCTACCTGCAAGTTCCAGGCAGTCTCTGTGGGCAGCCCCACAGAGGTTACCAGGGCATGGATAATGGTGGCCAAGCTATATACAGTAGGTGGGGAGGAAGGGAGGCTGGAAAGTTAAGAATCATAAAACATTATAACCCTTTCAGTGTGGGGTACATTGTTGTATTTGTAGAAAAAAACAAATAGTTCTTTTAGAAAATTACACACACATATATAAAATCACCACCTTGCAGCTCAATCCTATACATGTCTACTCAAAATTGAGTCCTATCAAGTTCTCATCCCCTGGATGAGAACTGCAGCCTCAATAGCTGAGATTCAGTATGTTATACTCCAACTGCAAAGTCTGAGGCTGCATGCCAGACTCCATTACACATTCGTAGCTCTGCAGACCACTTTATCCCACTGTTCTGAAATAATATATAGAAATTACTCAAGGTATGGAACTAGGAAGACAGAGCTTGTTATCAACCTTCAGCAAAAAGATGTGCATGTGCGCGCACGCGCGCGCTCACACACACACACGTAAAAAGCCTTGGGGGGAATGCTATTTTGCCAGAGCAAAAGTACGGTCAGTGAGGAGATAAATCAAAATGCAGTGAATAATCTGCTCCCTCTCTGCAAGCTGTAAATCAGGAAGAAAGATGAGGTGGTTCTCAGACTGGTTGCGGCAGAAATGCAAGATTACACATTCTGTTCCGTACCAAGAAGAAAGAAAATACCAAAATTCAAACACATTGCAAAAAGTATTATTAAAATAAATCAATATTAATAATAAACAGTTAATAATATTTTTAAAAAACACCCCCAGCCTGTGGCTTATTAATGAATGCAATGTTTAGAGGAAGTGTCAGCTTCTTATTATTTTTTAAATAATATTTATTAACAATTTAAACACTACAAAAAATAAAAACAATACAATACAACACAAAAACACTACACAACACCAACACATTTAAACTAACAAAACAAAAAAACAAACAAACAATTTAAAACACATCAAATGGTTTCAGTGTCTTATCTTGCATTCACTTATTTCCGCGACCTCCTCACACCTCCCTTTTTGTATTCCACTTCTGTTAACTGTTTCAGCAATTCCTTTCCATCTTTCTCTGTTTTCTATCCTATAATTATCTTAACACATTCTAACCTTATTTTTTCCTTTGATACTCTATTAATCTATTTATACTTAATTCCTTATAACATTTCTACTAAAGCCATATAACTTCATTCCAACATTTTTCTAACATTCATTAATTTTGCAGTATTTCCATAAATAATCTTTAAACTTTTTCCAGTCTTGTCTTCTTCCACCGACTCTTATCCCTGGTCTCGGATTCTGCCAGTCATTTCCGCCAGTTCCATATAGTCCATCAACTTCATCTGTCATTCTTCCCGGGTGGGTAAATCTTGTGTCTTCCAATACTTCGCGATGAGTATTCTTGCTGCTGTTGTTGCATACATGAAAAATGTTCTATCCTTCTTTGGCACCAATTGACCGACCATGCCCAGGAGAAAGGCCTCTGGTTTCTTCAGGAAGGTATATTTGAATACCTTTTTCATTTCGTTATAAATCATCTCCCAGAAAGTCTTAATCCTTGGGCATGTCCACCAAAGGTGAAAGAATGTACCTTCAATCTCATTACATGTCCAACATTTATTATCGGGCAAATGGTAAATTTTTGCAAGCTTGACTGGTGTCATGTACCACCTATAAATCATTTTCATTAAGTTTTCTCTTAGGGCATTACATGCCGTAAATTTCATACCTGTGGTCCATAACTGTTCCCAGTCAGCCATCATTACGTTATGTCCAACATCTTGTGCCCATTTAATCATAACTGATTTCACCATTTCATCCTGAGTGTTCCATTTCAACAGCAAGTTATACATTCTTGACAAATTCTTGATATTTGAGTCTAACAATTCTGTTTCCAATTTTGATTTTTCCACCTGGAAGCCAGCTCTTTCTTTAGTATCAGTTAATAACTTAAATTTTATTCGAGGCTTTTTGCCCTGCCAAACAAATCTGGAAATATCTTTTTGCCACTTCTTGAAGCAATTCATCTTATCCAAAATTTGCAATGTTTGAAACAAAAACAACATCCTTGGCAACACATTCATTTTTATCACAGCAATTCGGCCTAACAACAATAACTTCAAATTCGTCCATATTTCTAAATCCTTTTTCACTTCAGTCCAACATTTTTCATAATTATCCTTAAATAAATTCACATTTTTAGCAGTCATGTTAACCCCTAAATATTTCACTTTCTTAACCAATGTTAGTCCTGTCACCTCCTGAAACTTCTCTCTCTCATTCACAGTTAAGTTTTTCTCTAGAACCTTAGTTTTCATCTTGTTCAACTTAAAACCTGCTCCCTGTCCGAATTCTTGAATCAGTTCCAATACCCTTTTAGTACTAGATTCTGGCTCCTGTAAAGTCAATACTAAGTCATCAGCAAATGCTTTCAGTTTGTACTGTTTAAGAGGATGTGTCAGCTTAGACACCCTCCAGTTTCAAGAAAATTGACAGGAAGACTAGAAATAATAGAAATGTTAATTGTCTCTATTTACTGTTTTGACAGTTGTGGTGATTCTTAGTAGTATTGAAGTTAGCTTCCTAATGTATCTGGATTGCGCATACCACACAACAGACTGTAAGTGTCTGCACTATTGTTCAGTCTATCAGGAACCGAATGTAGAGTCCTACTACATTATAAGTCTATATTAGGTTCCTACTGGCATAAAGTATCATTAGGAGAGACCCAACGCTTTCTCCTGTAAAGCATAGCCTTCTGAATGTTGTTGTTGTTTAGTCGTGTCCGACTCTTTGTGACCCCCTGGATCAGAGCACGCCAGGCACTCCTGTCTTCCACTGCCTCCTGCAGTTTGGTCAAACTCATGCTGGTAGCTTCAAGAACATTGTCCAACCATCTCGTCCTCTGCCGTCCCCTTCTCCTTGTGCCCTCCATCTTTCCCAACATCAGGTTCTTTTCCAGGGAGTCTTCTCTTCTCATGAGGTGGCCGAAGTATTGGAGCCTCAGCTTCACGATCTGTCCTTCCAGTGAGCACTCGGGGCTGATTTCCTTAAGAATGGAGAGGTTTGATCTTCTTGCAGTCCATGGGACTCTCAAGAGTCTCCTCCAGCACCATAATTCAAAAGCATCAATTCTTCGGCGATCAGCCTTCTTTATGGTCCAGCTCTCACTTCCATACATCACTACTGGGAAAACCATAGATTTTACTATTTTACACCTTTGTTGGCAAGGTGATGTCTCTACTTTTTAAGATGCTGTCTAGGTTTGTCATTGCTTTTCTCCCAAGAAGCCTTCTGAATTGGTCCATACTTATATGAAATCAGCTTGTTTCTTTTACTTGATCCTCATGTCAGAATGTAAATGCAGGAGGAAAGCATTCACCAAATGGAAATTTTCCACAATATGCATCAGGGACAGGGAATCTGTGGCACTCCAGATGTTGTTGCCACATAACATCCCTGAGCACCAGCTATACTAGACGAAACATGAGAACTGAAGCATCAAACAAGACCCAGGACATGGTATCCCTCTTTGGTGTATATATTGCAACTAGCGCTATTCACATATTACTCACACGCTGAGCAAGGAGACACATCATATCTTTGTCATGTGGGATATATTTGTGAGAAAAAAAGGCTAAGGAGTAAACCCTACACAAATCCAAAGTGGAGTCAGCCTTCTTCTGGCAATTCCTGCAGCCAAGTTGGTGCCAAACACATTGCTCTCCTTTCCTTTGGACCACATCAGTGAGGCTGAGAGGGGGGTCTTGTCCTCTGGGCAGCTCAGGACCTCCATACACACTGCCCAGGCTTGCTCCCTGGGAAGGTCACTTTGGTGTTGCTAACCCTGTGGTTTGACTTCACCCCCAGATGCCATCGAAAGGGTCTCATGGCTCACTATATGTGTTAGAGCATCTGTTCCAACTCTTCAAATGTACTGACTATTCCCCATTATCACCGCCACTTTTAACACACCAGAGGTCTGGAAGCCATGTCATTTGTAATAATAAAATTTAAGGTCTTATATATATAATAAAAAGGGACACGACTGGCGCTGTAGGTTAAACCACAGAGCCTAGGACATACCAATCAGAAGGTCGGCGGTTTGAATCCCCGCGACGGGGTGAGCTCCCGTTGCTTGGTCCCTGCTCCTGCCAACCTAGCAGTTTGAAAGCACGCTAGTGCAAGTAGATAAATAGGTATCGCTCCGTTGGGAAGGTAAACGGCGTTTCTGTGCGCTGCTCTGGTTTGCCAGAAGCGGCTTAGTCATGCTGGCCACATGACCTGGAAGCTGTACGCTGGCTCCCACGGCCAATAAAGTGAGATGAGTGCTGCAACCCCAGAGTCGGCCACGACTGGACCTAATGGTCAGGGGTCCCTTTACCTTTACCTATATATAATAAATGTTCATAAGTGTAACAACCAAGCATGTACATAGATCAGCACAGGAAGACCGACCTGAAACCATTTTGACTCCCAAACTGACCAAATGTTTCCTCTGCAACGAGGGTGGGGGTCAGGGAACCTTCCCATTGTTTCAGGAATTGGGAAATCACCATCTCAAAGGGTGACAGACTACCAGGAAAAGCAATCAGATAAGGCATTATCAGATAACCTGGCAGACAGGAAAAACAACAACACCTTTTCTGTGATGTAGGTATGATGTTTGTGGGGGGTGGTCTTGGATTACACCCCTTCTGTGATGTATGTATGATGTATAGAGGGGTGGTCTTGAGCTCCAGGGCAGGGAAGAGTCTATATAAGGCCTTGCGCGCCATTGTTCAAGGTCCTTCTCCTTTCTGGCGTGTGAGGGGAGCACCCTGTTGCAACAGATCAATAAAGATCAGGCTTACTGAGGGGGGCCACTAGGGGTGCATTACATAACATCTCCAACCCACACGAGGTAATTAAGAGGCTGTGATGGGAGTATGCAGCCTCCCTGCCCCCCCAAGGAGATGGGGAGACTGCCCTTGCCTGCTGTGCCCACATATATCACCCCCAAACCCGAGGGGGTGGGGGCACTAGGCAGAAAGCCCTTGTGTGGACTTCGGCTCTCCTGGACGCTGTCTCTGATTCGCACCTCTAGCTGCAGCAACTTCAAAAGAAACAATTAGAAAGAAGCAAATGCACATATTTCAAGCAAGAATGGGGAGTAAAGACTGCTAATTGAAGAGATCTCTGATAAAGAAGATGGGTCGGATAAACAGGAGTATATCATGAGAAGACACACCAAGGCTCGGTATGTCGGCAACGGGACTGGATGGGGGGGGGGGAACTTTCCTTTCTTTCTTTATGTGATTAACCAATAACCCCCCCCCCCCAAGTCAGAAATGCCGCTTAAATGACCTAAGCTGGATGATTTAAGACTGTGTGGAGATAATTTTTAACCAAAAGCATGTTTTAAGGAGACCGTGGAAAGTACAAGAGCTTTGGGATGACACAGTAAAAAACAGCGTCGCCATTTTGGCAAGTTCTGTCGAAAGACTTATGTCTGGGAGAAGGAATGCATTTGTTTTCATACAGCAAGCAAATCTCCTCAGAGGACAGAAAGAAGGCGACAGATTTGCGAAGATTAATGATGGAAAGAGAACTTTTATTTATGGAAGTGATGACACATGGAAACTATCTTGCTAAGGATATTGGACGAACGGAAAAATTCACACAGGATTACAATTTGTGTTTACCTGCTTAAGGAGATTATCAGAAGAGATCATAAAGAAAAAAGAAAAATATATGAAAATAATAAGAGGAGATGTGGAAACAGCAAGATAGGACTGAATAGAATTGTGAACATTATTTGGACAGATTTGTGGACATTAATGCAGCAGCAAGAAGATGATTGGAATCCCCTCCGGAACTTGAAATATGGGTACCCCCAACAAAAATTTAAAATTCGGCTTTGTAATTCGGAATTTATGTGATTTGATTTGATTTGATTTGATTGGTCGGTTAATAAAAAATATTTTTTTTTTAAAAAAAAGATCAGGCTTACTAGCTGCTTTGCTTCTCAATATTCTCTGGTTGGCCTCTGTTATTTTCTCCTACCAATAGGGAACCCACGTAAGGACTCTATACGGGCTCTTGGATACCCCATAAGGGAAAAAGGGCATATTTTGTTTACAGCACGTTCCAGATCCGCTTCTATTCTAGAGTGGCAATTGCTCCTGATGCAAATTTTTTTGCATTACACATTCACACCTTCTGTTCCAAAAGGTGTAATCCTACTCCCCAAATTGTGCAGATTTTCCCCCAGTACATGAGTCCAGCACCTGCACTGTTATATAAAATCCATGCTAAACAAAGGCTGTTTTCCCGTTCATTTTTAACGCTCATTTGAAGATACCATTTCAGTGCCCCATGCTGTAAGATTTCCACATCCCTGACTGCTTAACATGCACATTGGAGCTTCTAACTCTGAGCCATATAGATTTGTCTTTGTCTTTTGTGCTAATTATTAGCTGCAGCAGAGCCGTCTCTGTGGGTGAACGCATACAGAAACAAAGGCGGCAAGGTTGTAAAACCTTTTATCTCTATCAGGGCACATTATTTGATAAGGTGCTACGCTAATAGTAACGCATGTCAAATTGTGTTTAGACAGATCACTGTGCTGGGAATTGGAGGGTATATTTGTCTGTAGACACCAGCACCTGGAAGAGTAAAGAGAAATTCATACCAATATCTGTGGCATAATGCAAGTAACAAACCCTCTCAAAGCAGTTATTTTACAAATGGCTGCTACAGAGATAATGAGCTGCTTGCTCCTTTTGCCTCGAAAGCTCACCCTCCCTTTTGGATGTTAAGCAGTTTGGGGCTCTAGTAAGACGCAGAGAAAACAGGAAGCAGAACGCATGAGCGGCGCCAAAAGAACAGCAAAAATGCTTACCCAAAATGCAATGTATGCACATAAACATTACCCTTTTCGTTCTTACCACCCTGTACCAATTTGGTGCCATCAGTGAACGTGGCCACCTCATTGTTCACCTGTAACTCCAGGCCATTTATGAAAAAGAACAAATCTCAGTACTGATCCTTAGGGGTTCCCATTTCTTTCACCCCTCCATTATGAGAACTGTCCACTCATTCCCAATATCCTGTTCTTTAACTGGTTAGTGATTCAGAAGGGGACCTGTAATCTAGCATGAGATGACTGATAAAATTATTCAGGATTATATGAAGATGGACTTTATTTACTAGGGTATCTAGCACAACATGTCCCTTCTAGCTATATGCTTAGGGACAATCTCAAAGAACTCTAAAAGGAATTGTTCAGATAGAATTTATTCTTGCAGAAGCCATAATTTCACCCTTTCTCATTGGATCGCTTTTCAAAAGTTGGTGTTGCCCTTTTTGATCCTCCAGTGTGGATGCTTGGATAAGCTACATATTTTTTGTTAGAAGGCCATCTATTTCACATTTGAGTTTAAAAACTCTTCAGTTAAATGCCATCTGGCCTTAGTGATTCATTCATTTTGAATTTGTCAATAAGGTCTAGAACAGCCTTTCTTGTCACCACTATTTGTCTCAGACCCCCTTCCAGAGAACGTAGGTTCAGGCACCAGAATCTGCTCTATGTCTTCCACAGTGAAAACATATGCCAAGAATTCATTCAGTTTCTCTCCTTTTCCTCCTTTAGCATGCCTTCGACTTCCTTGTCATCCAAAGGTCTAACTGCCTCCCAAGTTGTTTTCCTACTTCTAATGTATTTTGAATACCTTTTTTATTGTTGGTCATAATGTTCTAGCAACGTGTTCCTTGAATTCTTTTTGTGCATCTCCCATTGTTCGTTTGCCAAACATTGTTGCATTTTGTTTTAATTTGGACAAGGCTTCTATTTTCTAAAGGAAGCCTTCTTTTCTCTCCCAGCTGCCTTGACTCTGCTCATTAATCACAGAGGCACCCTCTTGGCCTTGGGGGTACCTTTCCTTATCTGTGCCGTATATTGTTTCTGGGCTTCTATTATTGTGGTTTTGAATATCTTCCACACAAGAATTCTGGAGGGATTTGGCCCTCTCAACTTTTCCTTTCAACTTCCTTTTACCAATCATCTCCTTTTTGAGAAGTCAAATGTGTCTGTCTCGGCATCTCATTTTTCCACTCTTAAGTTCAGTTCTCCACATTTTGTTTGGGGCTTTTTTAAAAAATGCATCCTTGTGAAAATTCACAGCATTTTAGTGTGAATTTATCCACATTTACATTTATTTGCATGCAATTTTGCTCCCATGATGGCCCAGGAATAATGTGTTGAGATCTGACTCCCAGAGCCTCTTGTTTGAGACCCCTAAGATTGAACTCCTGCACACTTGATTAGAATAACTCAAATATTAAAGAGTAGAAGTTAACTTTTGAGCATTTTGACTTTGATTTTTGTTTCAAAAATCTGCTATGATACAAAATTCCTACTAAAACCATATCTCTCTCCACGCTCCTTGTTAGCTTTAGGATGAAAAACATGAAGTGTAAACATTGAATTAGAGTGCCAAGTATTATTTCTTCCTGGCCGATTACAGAAACTGCACTACCTTTGATGTTAGATCATTTAAATATTTCTTTTCCCCAGTCGCCTTCAGATGATCTCAGAAAGAGGTTTAAGCGAAGTAACATATCTTTAATTCAAAGGAGCCCCAGCACTTCATGAGAGGATATAAATGAGAGCAAACCTGTGAGGGTCCGGCCTCAAAGATGGCTTAGGCATGTCATATTTTCCACTCTGTTTCTCTTAAACATGTTTTGCACATTCAACTGCTAAAAATAACTCTTGCAGTAGGCAAGAAGAAGCAGCAAAACCCAGTGCAGGCCAGCTAGCCATTTTTTCACACAAAGGAACAATATTTTATTTCCAGATCTCTGCAAGGTACTACAGCAGTGCAATAGCTTTGCAAGGCATAAAGGAGTAGGCTCAATTATATTAGCACACCCTCAGTATCACTGAGATTTCTTTGTCACGCCTGTGGCTCATTCTCAGCTCTCACACAAATGCACAGGCACCAACTCGTGGAAGTGGGGTTGGAGAAGAATTTTATTGGGTCCACATTTTTAAGCGAGCTGACCTAATTTGCACCTCCCAGGTTAATACATGGACTGGAGTGTGACTGTCCTTCAAATTTCTCATATCTCTGAATTTTGCAATATATAGCTCAGATTTCAAAAAATGTACCAAAAGGCATAGAAAATTGTTTATTTAGAAATGTATTCATTGTGTTAAAATATTTGTGTGTTCAGAACCAGAAACCTCCCCCCTAAATAAATTCACACTTGACTCAAATTTTTGGTTTCGTTTTGGCAGAATTTAGGCCACAAATTTATTGATTACAGAAAGTGACTGGTTGCATAGGCTCTGGTTCGACTAGCTCCCTGCCATGCAGGTAGCGCTGACCCAGGGCATCAGCACAGGTCAGCCAAGGGTGAACACCTGGATAAGCGGAAAGCCGGGAACGGGCTAACTCCACCACCCAAATGTCCCCCTGGACTCAGGCACGGGCACAACCCCCTCACAGGGGTTGACCAAACCACCAAGTCCCTGGATTCCTTTAATGGACTACCCTCCACATAGGGGTGGAGAGAGTGTTCTCCCATCCCTATCACTTGAACCAGAGCCTATCCACAACCTTACAAGTTGTGAAGATTTGCTAGCGGCAGGCGAAACCCAAATGGCAACAGCCAATCAGCCAAGTGGGGAAAATTCCTTCCATGCCTCTGTCCCAACAACAGACGACACACGACGGCATAGCAAGGTCAAGCGCAACAAACCCTAAAAACAGGGAGAGGTGGGTGAGTGTTCCGAATGCATGCACTGAAAGAGGAAGCTCTGGGTCATGTGCATGGGCATAAATAGGTCCCTCGAACCGTTTGAACTGCGTCCCATTGGCCAGATTATACCCAGCTTCGAGGGACCTACCAACTGGGTGCTGTGGCTTATCAATTGTACCCACCCACAACACAGGGTGCCGGTTGTCCAGGTCTCACCGCAATACTGCTAGGATTCGTTAAGGTCCCCACTCTGAGGCAACACAACTAGGACACTCAATAGCAGGTACAGTGGTGCCTTGCAAGACGAAAAGAATCCGTTGTAGGTCACTTGGCAGTTTTCTAGGCCAGGTGTAGCATGATAGTAATGCATTTGTTTTTGTGAGTAGCTACAGTGGAAGAGGTCATATTAACCTCTTTGCTGATATGGGAGTCCGCTCTACAGCTTTCTTACTGTTGTCCAACTCTACCTGGGTTAAACAACACTGAAATGATAGCTCCATACATAGTGACCAGTTGCTGTGAGATGATCTCATGCGATCTTGCATATCAGGCCTGCTAGCACTGCGGAGAGAAGTCCTGAGAGTGATTTATACCATTCACAGCTCTTCTGGTTTCCATCCATTTAATGGTTTGTTCTATCCCAAATGCTGTAATTGGGGCTTCAAGAATCTCTCATTGCGCCACTGAGCGCGGAGAAGTCTGAATAGTTTGGAGTAAATCTGCTATTGCTACCTCCTCAGAGAGATGATCTCCTCGTACAGGTCTGAATAAAACTGCTAAAACAGCACATTGATTGTTCCTGTGTCTCTGTGGTGCTGGCCCTTGAGATCTTTAATAGGAGGGATTGTGATTGTACTTTTAGCTTGTTCAACTCTATGGGCTAAGAGACTACCAGCTGTTCCCCTAGAGTCCCCGAATGCTTGTTCTGTGTCTCTGTGTAAGAAAATTGTGGTGTTTGTGTCATTTGCTTCCTGTACATCGAGCTCATAGGAGCTTGTATGTCTCATTTGTAGGTTTAGAATGGTTAGAGTGATAAATCCTTATGCCCTCTTTTATTTTTGTCTCTGGCTCAGGGTGTTATTTAATCCTGCCTCTTTTTTTGCATATACAGTGTAAATAAACTGTGCAGTCACATAGCCTACAGTGTAAATAAACTGTGCAGTCACATAGCCTACAGATTTAATTATTAGGTGGATTGGGCCAAGGGGGAGGGGAATGGTGGGTGGGATGGGGCTGGGCGGCAATGCTTCTATTCTTCTACTTACTGTATGTATGGGGTTTTGCGTCAGCCTCACGTGTGGGTTGTCTTAATATTCTCTTGTTGTATTTCTTTGGTGGTGAAAGAGGTTGGGGGTGGCCTAGGGTGTGGTTGGTTGTCTTTGGTAGGCTGTAGTGAGATTGGTTTTTGTGTGTAAGTGGGGTGTGTGTTAGCCAGGTTAGCCAGATTGATTTGTACGTTGTCAGTGGATTCTTGTTGTTGTCTTGTTGGGCTGTGTATGTGATAAAGGGGAACCATACCGGGGTGAAGGCATCATCTTCTATTTGTCCCCGTGTCAGTTTCAGTTTATTGGTTAGTTTTTCTAATAAGGCTGTTCCCCATACTATTTGATACCATTGGTCCATACTTACTCCTGGCAGGTCTCTCCAGTGTGTGGCTATGATGCTTCTGGCTGCTGAAATTAGGTGGGTTATGAGCTCTTTATAATGAGGGTGGGCATTATTATCTTGGAAGATGTTTAGTTTTAGCTACTGTTAACACTGACTGAAACAAAACGTCCCGTATGATAGGTGTTAAGCATGCACCTATGATGTTTTGAGCTGGTATACGTCTAAGATTGTAAAGTGTAAATCTATCATGCAGGTTTGTTTGTCAGGTATCTCTGATAAGCTGCATCTTCTTGATAAGCAGAAGCTGGATGGCAAATTTGGTACTGCCTACATGTGTGAAATGATCCTATGAATACGAAGTAGGTTAGTAGCAGACAATTCTCTCCCCCTCAAAGGCAGCCAGGCAGAGTCATCATTGTGCACAATGCATACACTTATTACTGCTATTATTACTTTCCACAGAAGTTTTGTTTTCAATACTGCTTCGAACTACAATGCCCAGAATTCTTTTAGGGGAAACTATGAGTAGTTAAGCTAGTATAAAACCAATATAACTTTATCATGCAGATCTGCCTGAAGTCTTTGCTCTCCTTAAAGCACCTAGCTCAAAGAAAGCAGCCTGATCTCCAAAGGATTTTCTTTGACCTAGTCTTAATCAGCATAAGCCTTCAGCCCAGCAGGCAGGTGCCATTATAACGGTTCGTTTACAAGGTAAGTGCGTATGCAATGCGACAAGTCCAGAATTAGTAATGCGAGTCATCTGTCATTTTTATCATTGGACCCTGCAGGGAGGATCTGATTAAATGGATATTCAACTCTTTGCATTAATGTGCACCCAATTTTAATTTGCATTTCATTAACGGCACAAAAACGGCATAATTTTATTATTTGCTGTTCAGAAAGGATCTCTGCCAGCAAGTAGCTGTGCAGAATTTAACTCAAGTACATAAAGTGTAACATTGCCTGGCATTGTTCTCTTTTCTCTTACTTCCCTTCTACCTCCACTCTAAGCACATTAGGTTCGGCCACTCTTCTAGTTGAGAGACAATGCACTCACTTAGTCTCAGGCTTAACATGCCTCAACACCTTTGTAGCCTCTCAGTAAAATCTTATGCATGAACAAGAGAATATAGCCCATATGTTGATTCATTTAAGAATCCAATTACACAAAGCTTGCATTGGGGTGAGGGTCAGCATTATTGCATAGTAGCTTCTGGACTGAGTAAAGAATTCATTCTGGTCCAGTAAAGAATTCATTCTATTATTTTTTGCATTTATATCATACCCCTCCTTTCAAAGGATTGAGTTTTATGCTTGGTCTAGACCAGGGTTTCCCAAACTAGTAGTTCACTGTTTTTGGTCTGCAACTCCCATCATCCCTGACCACTAGTCCTGGTAGTTTGGGAGTTTTAGTCCAAAAACATCTGGAGACCCAAGTTTGGGAAACACTGGTCTAGACAAAAACAACTCATTATAAGAGCTTAAGAGCACCCTGATGCATCAGACCAAAGTTCTGCCTGGTCAGTTTTTTCTTTCCAACAGCAACCTGTTTGATGCTTCCAGAAAACCCCAAAGATGTTGTGTTTCCTTTCCTAGTTGCTACCTAGCAACTGGCATGTAGGAGTACTGACTCTGAATGTTTTGTTTAGCTGTCCTGGAAAAACTGTTCATGGACTGCAGCTTAGATGCTCCCTAACATTAAAACATACACAGAGACCTCCTGCACACAATAAGCTAGGTATTGTGGGGAAATGACTCTAGCCTTGTTTTCTACATATAACGATTTTTTAAAAAAATGTGAGGAGGCATTCAGATACACCATCTCCCACTTGTAATTGGCTGCACAATCAAGAAACAAATTTACCAATCCACTGATCTATTTGTCTAGGCTAGACTTTAGTAAGCTTGAAGTCACTCACACCTTTAAGAAAGAAGTAGTCCCTCTTTCTGTGGTTGATGTGGGCATTAATAATGTCACTTTTGAGGTGCCTGCACACCTGGTCCTACAGAGGATGTGTGCTTCCTATTTTTTCCACTGGTTGCCTTCATTGTACACACCACACTGAGAAACCTTTGCAGCGTTCTTTGTTTACACCACGATTTCACAGGAGCACAGCAAAACCACCCAGCTTTTCATTCTCTTTCTTAAGTTGAGAAATGCTTGGAAATTCGTAGCCAATTCTAAGTGCATAAAGTTTCCTCTCAATGCTGGTGGGGAATTTCCTCAGGTTTATGACTACGGTAGTCTATTTGTAGAGGACAGTCCTCTATTTGATATTCTGGCCAGTCCAAGTCCCGCTTAAAGATTAAGAACCACAAGTTAGCATATGTAAATATTATATTTGTGTCCTGCATTGTCTCTTTTTTGGAGATGCATAGAAGTGGCTACCCTAATTGCAGCAGGGGAAAAAAGTCTTATATCCCCGCTTTTCCATGCCTGGTGCAATGCCAATAATCATCAGCTACCTGCCTCTTCCCCCCTCGCATATCTGCATTTTTAAAAAGATGCATTTTAAAAAGATGCATGTTAAAGACACATGTCATGTCACGTCTAGTTTGGTCCTTAGTCAGAATATTCCCTGGATTGGCAACTGGGGCTGTGTATTTAATAAAAGTCCAACAAACTTCAGAGAGCTAAGAGAGCTAGGGGGTTGAAAACCATGACCATCAAACTTGTTTTCCATGTAAAGACTTAGCTTTCAAGGTTATCCCCCCCCTTGCTTTTTACCCATCTGCTTTGAGGTGAACCTTGAATGGGAAGCCTCATGGCGTGTGCTGCCTTATTACACAAAGAAAGTACTCTGGCATCTCACAGCTCTTGAATTATTTAAAATACAGATGACAAAAAAGGGAAGGATTAAGAAGATCTGATACACTCTCCAGACTGAAATATCAATTATACACACTTACACTTTTAAAAACTTGTTTGTGAGATTAAGAATTTACTATTGAGCTAAAACATTAATTACAAGGTTCCTCCTGCTTCCCTCCACAAAACTTGCAAGTCCTGATTATATAATCTACCCATCCCAGTCCATGTTGCTGAAAGGTTGACAATAGGTGTGCTTCAGAAAGGCGAGGGCAGAAAGGCAATATTTAACTGGCAATCTGAACTTCCTCTGTGGTGAGGAACTGTTTTAGTACAACAGCAACAATTCATTTCAGTAACTTTTACAGAAAATATTGTTATGGGTTGGGGTTGGTTGATCAAGATGCTGGAAGGAGGTTTGCCAGGCACCGGATCTAGGCCTCTCCATTGATAGGTCCACAGATAGTCTGATGGGCCTTCATGACAGGCAGAAATTAGAAGGGGAAGCCCTTTTCCCCACCTCTCCCAAATAACACTCTATCTATCTAGCTATCTATCTACTGTTGCTGTTGTTTTAAAAATGAAATACATAATTTTGATGCCCTTTGCCCACAAATTAGCTTTGAACTGAATTGAGAAAAAGAACGACATAGTTGCATTTTAAGCTGGAAATGCCCCACACAGCTGGTCACTCCAGTTTGTCTTTCTGTATGGAATGCAGCACAATGTTGCCCCTTGCCTCAGGTAGCAAAAAGTTTTGGGCTGACTCTGCCCAAGTCTGAAGAACATTATATCTACAACAGAAGAAGATTACACTCTTGATCTGCTGAACCCTGACCTCTAATTACTTGAAAGTTGTCTTTGCCTGTCAAAGAGGCTTCCATTTTTGCACCTCATCTTCAAAGCACTTTTCGAAGTTCAGATGTGGAACTCTAGTGTTTTGCTGCATCAACAGCTACCCATGGTCTGAAAAAGACCCATGGGTGTAGCTGCCTTATGACAGGTTCACTGGGGTTTTAACTGATGTGTGAGAAGCTAAGCACCAGAGATTAATGTGCTTGCTTATTTTGTTTTTAAGGGAAGTCTTTTGCAGATCACCATCTGATAGAGATGATTTGTAGAGTGAAAGAAAAGGACACTCACAAATAGCCTTTGGCCTCCCTGAAACTAAGGTAAGCACAACTAAAACTCTATACCTCTCTCGTAAAAAGTTCACTGATTTTTTCTCCTGCTTGATCATTTTTGCATGTAGTCCCCCCCCCCCATTGGTTGATGAAGAATGGTTAAAAATGAGAATTTTTAGCACACCTCTGTATTATGTAGGCATCATGCACCATGAGTGGTACAAGGAGACAAGTGAGGCTTGCAGGGAAAGTATTTAGGAGCCAACATGCTTTTGTACCTAGTTCCTTTCAAGGGAGATACAAAATGTAAGGCTTCAATGTAGACTTGCTGTTTCTTTATTAATATTGCTTTTCTTATTGGTTTTGTTTCTCCCTTCAGACCAGGGAGATGCTATTGCCTCATTTAATAGCAACTGGACACAAAAACTAGCAGTTTGTATGGGGTGTTAGAAGAGAGGTAGTACCTCTGGTGGGGGACATGTCATGTTGCTTCTGGGGTAGTTTGTCCACCTTTGGTCCCCACTCAGCTCTCACCTGTGGCTCCTAGAAGCTGTCAATGTGTGACGGCAGCCACACCCCAGGAAATGGCTTCAACCAGCTGGCTAAACCTGGTGGAGGTGGTCTGGTGGACAAGAAGGTAGGAAATGAGGGGTAACTGGGGCTTATCAACCTGGGAAGGTAGCCCATCTAGGAGAAGGAGAATTCTGATTCAAAACTTCTGTTTCCTTGTGGGATATCTTTGGGAGAAGAAAAGTCTAAGAAGTGAATCTTACACAAATCTGGGGTGGAGTCCCTAAGAGAGCACCTTCCAGCAACTCCTTGAGCCAAACTTATTGGCTCCAGATTAGCTTTCCTTTGGACCACATTAGCGAGGCCAGGGTGGTGATCTTGTTATCTGGGCATCCCAGGACCCCCACACACATTGTCCAGGTTTGCACCCCAAAGATATCACTTCAGGTGTTGTGATTCTCCAGTGGCTTGACTTCACCCCTGAAGGTGCATTCCATTGTCTCCTGAGTCAAACAAACGTCAGTGTTCCAGGAAAAGCTTCTCCACCACAACTTCTACCAAGTACAGTGGTACCTCGGATTACAGACACTTCAGGTTACAGACTCCGCTAACCCAGAAATAGTACCTCGGGTTAAGAACTTTGCTTCAGAAAAAAAAAGGAAGAGTGAGATCAACAAGAATAGCAAAAATAATAAGAACTGGACAAAGCTAGAAGTGGGAACATTTGGGACATCCAGATTTGACAGGCTTAAAGAAATAAAATTGGAGTTTTTACTCCTAGATATAAAAATCTGGATGGAAGAAATGGGCCTTTTTTGAGACAGATTCCTTCCAAGATTGGACATTCGAAATTAAAGATGACTGGTAAAGGACTATGGCTTAGAGAGATGTGGGAACTCCAGGAAGACATCAGACGTTGAGGAACATTGGGAACGCAACCGGGAAAGGGGGGAGGGAAATTTGGAATCCAAAGGGTGTAAAATTATTTTTTTACCTTTTTCTATTTTAATCTGTATTGCATATTAAAGGGGGGAACTCGCGGAAGGGAATAGGTCGATTTTAGGGGATGGGAAAATATTTTTAAAATTGGGTCAATGATAATAAGCTTAAATTTGGGATAAGAACTTGTTGAATTTATTTGTTTATTTGTAAGAATTGGAATACAAGAGGGGGAGGGGAGGGGAAGTCCCGGAAAGATGTTATTGGGAAAAAGATTTTAAAATTGGATGTTTTTATTTTGTTTTTTATTTTGTTGTAATTGGAAAATTTTAATAAATATCATTTAAAAAAAAAAAGAACTTTGCTTCAGGATGAGACCAGAAATCGTGCGGCGGCAGCACAGCAGCAGCAGGAGGCCCCATTAGCTAAAGTGGTGCTTCAGGTTAAGAACAGTTTCAGGTTAAGAACGGACCTCCGGAACGCATTAAGTACGTAACCAGAGGTACCACTGTATAAGAGCAAAGTCAGAAAACGATGCAATTGTATGCAAATGCTATCACTTTCCATATGTATTTCGAGAAATAATTTTGTCTTTGCTGGGATGTGGCATTCAATGTGAACAGTTTTGCTTATGGACTAAAAATAAGGAGGAGGAACTAAACTCAAAGGCTGTGGAGCTGCCGCTGAGCAAATAAGGCCCCTGCTCCCTAATGCTGATCTCTCTCTTCCTCTTTTGAAGACTATAGTGGCCTTTTCATAATTTTATTCCACAGCAGTGTTTTGTTCATTGGGCAGAAACTGTTGACCTATTAAGTTTCCAATTATTCTCTCTGGGACCGGGAAAAAGAACCCAAGCATGAAAGGAGTATAAATAGAGACTCAGTGTTTAGAATTTTAAATTGAACATCAGGACGCCAGCTAGAAAAAAGGCTAAGTAAAACTTTCCCCAAACAACGCTGGTGTGGAAACAAATTTCAAGCATTCTTTTAAAGCAGGGTTTGGGAACCTGCAGCCCTCCAGCTCTTGCTGGACTGCAGTTCCCATCATCCCTGATCATTGACTCTGCTGGCTGGGGCTGATGGGTGTTGGAGTTCAATGACATCTGGTAGGCCACAGGTTCCCGGCCTCCGCTTTAAAGATTGGCTGACAGGACAGTCCTGGGAGTAAACCTCTTGAACTCAATATGATTTACATATGAATGGATACATATAGATTGCTGTCCCACATTTCTGGAGGGTATAGCCTCTCATCAACACACTGAAGAGTGGGAGATTCAGCAGGGATAGAAGGAGATCTTCAAATAGCAGGTAATGTGAGATAAGATGGCGCCCGGCACGCTTCCCCTGTGCCGATGGACGCCTGTGCCGATAGAAAAAACTTGAGCTCTCTTAGCAAAGTCCTTAGCAGAGTTCTTAGCAGCGTTCTTAGCAGCGGTAGGAAGTGTTGCCTTGTGTGTGGGTAATAAATCAGACTGAATGCAGGCTTCTTGCTAATCTCCAATGCCTTTAATGAGAAGAAAAACATCATAAATCAGCCTGGCGAGAGAGCGGACATCCTTTCGCCTCTCAGCCAAAAACGAAAGGAAACTCACACACAAAGATTCCCATATGTGAACCAAGCCACGCCTCAGAATGTGAGACGTCACACAGAACTGTTTAACCCTGTAAGTTCTGTTTCTCCTCACAGGTAAAGGTAAAGGACCCCTGAATGGTTAAGTCCAGTCAAAGGCGACTATGGGGTTGCGGCACTCGTCTCGCTTTCAAGATGAGGGAGCCGGTGTTTGTCCACAGACAGCTTTTGAGGCCATGTGGTCAGCGTGACTAAACCACTTTTGGTGCAACAGGACACTGCGACAGAAGCCAGAGCGCACAGAAATGCCATTTACCTTCCCGCCACTGCGGTACCTATTTATCTACTTGCACTGGCGTGCTTTTGAACTGCGAGGTTGGCAGGAGCTGGGAAAGAGCAACGGGGACTCACCCTGTCGCAGGAATTCGAACCACCGACCTTCTGATTGGCAAGCCCAAGAGGCTCAGTGGTTTAGACCACAGTGCCACCCACGTCCCTTACCTTACCTTCAGATAGCAGCACATCGTTAAACAGTGGAGTTCACTTCTGCAAGAGGCAGTAATGACCACCAGCTTGTATGGCTTTCAAAGGAGATGAGACAAGTTAATGGAAGAAATGGCTACCACTGGCTACCAGGATCATAGGCAATGTGCCTCTGAGTACCCATTTGTCGTGGCAGTCCCTCAGATACTTCTGGGTGTGCACCCAATGAAACAGCTTCTGCAACAAAGAGGCCCTTTCCCTGACCTTGGCTTATCTAGCTCCCCTATCTGAGCTGCATGCAAAGACTCCACCTGTGTGTCACTTAGAATCATAGAATCATAGAATCATAGAGTTGGAAGAGACCACAAGGGCTATCGAGTCCAACCCCCTGCCAAGCAGGAAACACCATCAGAGCACTCCTGACATATGGTTGTCAAGCCTCTGCTTAAAGACCTCCAAAGAAGGAGACTCCACCACACTCCTTGGCAGCAAATTCCACTGTCGAACAGCTCTTACTGTCAGGAAGTTCTTCCTAATGTTTAGGTGGAATCTTCTTTCTTGTAGTTTGGAACCATTGCTCCGTGTCCGCTTCTCTGGAGCAGCAGAAAACAGCCTTTCTCCCTCCTCTATGTGACATCCTTTTATATATTTGAACATGGCTATCATATCACCCCTTAACCTCCTCTTCTCCAGGCTAAACATGCCCAGCTCCCTTAGCCGTTCCTCATAAGGCATTGTTTCCAGGCCTTTGACCATTTTGGTTGCCCTCCTCTGGACACGTTCCAGTTTGTCAGTGTCCTTCTTGAACTGTGGTGCCCAGAACTGGACACAGTACTCCAGGTGAGGTCTGACCAGAGCAGAATACAGTGGCACTATTGCTTCCCTTGATCTAGATGCTATACTCCTATTGATGCAGCCCAGAATTGCATTGGCTTTTTTAGCTGCCGTATCACACTGTTGGCTCATGTCAAGTTTGTGGTCAACCAAGACTCCTAGATCCTTTTCACATGTACTGCTCTCAAGCCAGGTGTCACCCATCTTGTATTTGTGTCTCTCATTTTTTTTGCCCAAGTGCAATACTTTACATTTCTCCCTGTTAAAATTCATCTTGTTTGTTTTGGCCCAGTTCTCTAATCTGTCAAGTTTGTTTTGAAGTGTGATCCTGTCCTCTGGGGTGTTAGCCACCCCTCCCAGTTTGGTGTCATCTGCAAATTTGATCAGGATGCCCTTGCTTTTGATCCAGCTGCCACCTCATCCTCCTCCCCGAGGGAAGAGAAAATGGGACATTCTGGGATCCAGCCAGAAGCACCGATGCCTCTGTAATTCTGGGATGTCCCAGGAAAATCGGGATGGTTGCAGGGTATGCCTACGGCATGTTGGACATGCCTGTGGGGCTGCAAGATAAGGTAGTCACCTCTTCACGAAGGACATCAACTCTCATGCGGGAAAATATGTTCATTTAAATGTGAGAGGGTGCATGTGGAATGCTTATATGGGGTAAGGGCCCATGCGCATCCTGTATAAATTGGTTACATTTAGTGAAATCTAATCTCTTCCCCCCTCCCTCTGCTCACTGGCTGCCATGTAGGTAAGGAGGTTGACTTTGACAACATCTGAGAGGGAGAGGCCCTCTAAATGCGGATAAATTTTGCAAGCATTATTTTCAGAATGAAAACACAATCATCTTTCAATAATGACTGCGCTTTAATTGTATTCATAAGGCTCCACCTCTACCCCTCACATCACCAGGAATGCTGCAAAACATAATGAAAGCAAATTACAGTACAAGAAACAATTATGCTTTTGCTTCTTTAAAAACACAGTCAAAAGTTGTTACCCTGTTTATTCCTTTGTTGGCTAATCACAGTGGCCAGAGCAGCCATGCTAATATGGCACTTAGTGTGTCTGTGAATGAGTTATAGCATCATAAATAATGTGAGGTTATCCAAGCCATGTAAAGCAGAAACAAGATTATCATAATCAGTAATTTGCATCATCGTAAGGAGAAAGTTTCCGGGGGACAGATAGATACTGGTATTTAATTACTTAAAGGCCATGAGAGTAAAGGTGTCCCAGACATTTGCATAGTCCCATGTGTTTTGAATGGAAGCTCTGTGTTTGGAAGGCAGAAGTAGGCTAGACTAAATTAGGATTTTCTTTTTACTGTATTTTCCCATTCTTCTCTATGGGGATAAATCCAACTCCTCTCAAATTGTCTCTCTGATGCTCTCTCTTCCCTCCTCCCAATCATAGCTGTCAACTTACAGATTTGAAAATAAGGGACCAGCAGCCTTGAAAATAAGGGATCAGCAGCCAAAATAAGGGATTTTCCAGGCACAGGCTCACACTTCTGAGCCCCTCCGAGCCAAAGGCAGAAAGCCCAGCCAGCAGCCAAACGAAGCCTCAAGTGGTGGTTCCCACAGCGCAGCAACCCGGCAAAGGGGATGCAGCAAGGAAAACCACCGTCACCTCTCTGCTGGGAAGCGCTGAGCAAAGGTGAGTCCCCAGGCAACATGACAGATTTGATCGGCACAAGGCATGCAAGCTCCACCCCCCAGTCGTTCTGAGACTCCTTATTGGGTGAGCAACGCAGCCAAGCAACACAGATGGAGCCTCCCTCCTCCCTGGCCGGCAGGGAGGGAGTGAGAGGAGCTGCTTCCTTTGAAACCCGGGAAATTTAAGGGACATCATCAGTAAGGGACAGCAGCGGGACATGGCACTGGGATAAGGGAGTTTCCCGCCAAATAAGGGACGGTTGACTGCTATGCTCCCAATGGTGGCAAGTAGGAGTCAAGGAGGGACTCCACTGCTAACAGAAGTTGGTGCTTTTGCTGCAATTTTTAAATGCCTGCTGAAAACTTCTCTAGTCTGCCAGGCCTATGTAGGCAATTAAGATTGTATCCCCTACAGTGGTTCACTGATCTTTGTTTTAACTTTTTATGCTCTTATTCTATGGTTGTTGGATTGTTTTTTAAAAAAATACTGTTGCAAACCACTTTGATATGTCTTTTTGATATAGTGGTATATAAATATGTTTAATAATAAAAAAGTGAGAAACCAGTTTCTTTCAAATTAAATGTAGCTTTAAAAAAAGTGTGATTGGCATGACATGCATCTTGGCTCTGTCATGCATTGGAGGACAGCAATACCTGCATTTGAGAGGAAGGAAAAGTAAAGAAATATGGTTGCGAAAAAACCTGCCTAGTGCAGGGTGCAAAATGCATCCTACCTCAAGAGAATGGTCAGCAATGTGTAAACTAATTGGTGTGTCCTTTTTCCTTTGTTGGTCTTTCCTATAGTATATAGGAAATATTTTCTTCGCCCAGCACACTGTATGTGGATTGAGTTCGCTGCCCCATTTGCAAAAGAGGACCTACATTTGTATCTGCTTTGTGTCATTTGCATGCCATTTTGCTGGTGGGTTGAGGACTGAAAAATAAATCAGGGGTCACAAGCAAGTAATAAGAGTCTGACAGACTGAATGGCAGTAGGTACAGCCAGTAGGTACAGCTTTCCCCATAATTATATTGCGTGGACAGGCGGAGTCCCCCAGATCCCGAGCGGCCCCCCCGTCATGTGGAATAACGACTCAAGACAACGTGCTATGGGATTAAATTGGCCACAACTTTATTAAATTTCAAATGTGGGTAGACCTTGGCTCAGGCATTGGGTGTTATCCCTCCCCAGTCCCCAGCCGGGGACCTAGGGAGCATCAGGGTTATCCAGTGTGTGTGTGGGGGGGATGGGCCGGCTCTGGAGAACATATGTTCAAGCAGAGATAGCCACCCCCGTTACGCCGCCGCCGCCGCAGGGGAGAGCAATGACGACCTTTCGGCGTACGGTCAAAGCCTCCCTTCAGAAACCCCTTTAACGGGGAACCCTGGTATCGCCGCCGCAAAGAGGAAGATGGACTAAAGGATTCCGCCCAAGGCCTGATACCGCCAAAGTTGTGACGTTTTGCTACGGGAAAGGCGAAACCTGCCAATGCAGGGAAATTCCTTTCCGGCCCTTCAACAGCGACCTTGACGGAGCAGTGTCCACATACCTGTGAAGAAAAGTTAACCTGCAAAACCTGTGAACTTGCAATACAAGATATTAACTGAGGGTGGGTAGGGTGGGAGAAGCTCTGGAGCCAAGTGAGGATTCCCAGGTAAGATCCTCCCTCTATTGTGTGGGCCGGTAGTCCCTCCCCTACCTGGCCTGGTCTCCTTGGCAATGCTTCCCCCAGGTGGGATTGGACAGCTGACTGAGGTAGGCAGAGACCTCCAGGTATCCCACCTGAGGGAAGGCGGAGCCAAGCCTATGCTGATGGAGCCACTCCAGATCCAGGGGCTGCGCGCATCCACGCAAAGGGACCCCCCGTTTTATGCGGGGAGTGGTCATTAGCGTATTAGAAAAGGCTTGACCTGTTGAATTTCTGCTTGCCCCACAGCTTCATGAGCTGGAAGCTTGTTATTCTACTGTATGTCTTTCATCGGTTGATCTGAAGCTGGCAAATACAAGTATGGTAGATCATATGGTGTGGTGTGCTTAAGGACGAAAGAGATTCAACTTATACAAGCACCCAAGGTTCAGGTCTCCATGCTTTGAAAAATTCAAGATTAAATAGTCAACATGCAAGTATTCTAAGAGTAGTTGTTATTTATTATTTAGACCCCATTAAAATGACAGCAGTTTCCAGCACAGGCCAATGAACCACCCTTTTCATCCTTTTTCTTTTGAGCAAAGGATTGAACCTTTGACATAAGTGTTCATACCAGGAGAAACAACCCACTTTCCAAAATTTCTTTATTTTCCCTGTGTTTGTGGGAAAGCAATTAACCCCCTCCCCACTGTTGCTAATGATGGATTTTATTTGCATTAGCAGGTTTTTTATTATAATGTTTACATACTCAACAAAACCCACTTGTTTTTGCATAAAATTCAACCTTGAGTTAGAAAGAGCATGAACTCTTGTCTTTGCTCCCACGTTTTCCTTTTCATGGGCCTGCTAATGCCCAGACACCGCTACGCTAAAAATACCTGGATTGCTCCATTATTTTCTCTAGGCAACAAACAGGGGACCCAAACCTGACTTCAGATTGAACCAGGCAGCCCTCCATTGCCTTGAATCTAGAGAGAAAATGTTAAAAGTGATGCACGCACCAAGGAAGACCCAAACCCAACTTCACAACGAAGCAGCAAATGGAGAAAAGACTTATGAGTAATTCTGAGGCCACCTTTTGACACTTCTTTAATAAGTGTGTTGCCCTACATTTCTCTATAGCACCCGTCAATCTCAGCCGTTAATGCACTCATTGGCTTAAACACTGAAAGGTGGGAGCAGACACATCTCTAGCAAAGCAATTTCTTTGAAGGAAGGCTGCCTACTCGTTTTGCTTTGGAACCTTAGTTTTATAGATAATAATAATAATAATAATAATAATAATAATAATAATAATAATTTATTATTTATACCCCACCCATCTGGGAGGCTTCCAAAAAAATATTAAAATACTGTAATACATCAAACATTAAAAGCTTCCCTAAACAGGGCTGCCTTCAGATGTCTTCTAAAAGTCTGGTAGCTCTGGTGGGAGGGCGTTCCACAGGTAGGGCACCACTACCGAGAAGGCCCTCTGCCTGGTTCCCTGTAACTTGGCTTCTCGCAGTGAGGGAACCACCAGAAGGGCCTCGGTGTTGGACCTCAGTGTCTGGGTAGAATGATAGGGGTGGAGATGCTCCTTCAGGTATACAGGACTGGGGCTGTTTAGGGCTTTAAAGGTCAGCACCAACACTTTGAATTGTGCTCGGAAACGTACTGGTGCTAGAAACTTACTTTTCGTTTTTAAAAAAATGAAAGCCCAGAGTCTGGCCCCCTGCTAGTTCAGGGCCGGTTACAGCAGTGACCCCTATTCCCTGTGGGTCAGTTCATCAGTTTTCTAGCAGGTGACACCAGCACAAGGTCGCAAGGACTGGTCTCTCTCCTTCAGGCATGTTGAATCAGCATGAAGTCACAACAGCAGGTCCCTTACCTGGAGGCAGCCTGGATCGGCATGAGATCACAATGGCCAGCAGGCCACACCAGTATGGGGACAAAATGGCCAGCCTTTCTCCTTTAGGCATGTTGAATCAGCATGAAGTCACAATGGCCAGTAGCTCTCCTTTAGGTGGGCCACATCAGCATGAAGTCACAATGGCAGGTCAGCGTGACGTCACAATGGCAGGTCCCTTACCTTCAGGCAGGTTGTGTATGGTAACAATGACCAGTTTTTCATATTGAAGCAGCGTAGGGGTGGGCGTGGGGATTTCTCTCTCTCATCTTGATGGTGGGCACATGTATGAGCATGTGGGCATTGCCTGTCATTGAGATGAGTGGGCCCAGTGGCTGCCAGCATATATGTTGCTGACATGGACCAGAGGTTGTGAGCAGAGTAGCATCGGGCACGCAGAGGTGGAAAGTTGGCAGGCAGCCACTCCAGCTATTACAGGCCTTTTGCTCACACTGAGTATTCCCGTAGTGGCCCGGCACCAAAAGAGGCAGAAATAATGGAAGCGGACGCAGAAACTTTGGAAGTTCCCCAGAAATAACAAGGTAGCAGCCTGTAGAATCTGCCAGGGTGGCAGGTGCAGTTTAAAGACTAGAAGGCTTGGAGTTCTGGCATCAATTCACTGGCTCAGGTGTACAGATGTGGTGCACAGAATTCATTTCCTCCTGTTTGAGGGGGAACTGCAATATTCAGAGCATCGAATGGATGTCCGTCTGCATGTTCATGTTGGATCATGGAGGAAGGGGGACTGGATGGCTGGTTGCTTAATGGCCAGCTGCCATTTCTTGAAACTATTACCGAATTGTGTATTTCAGAACTACAGTGCCTCTTCCTGAGAGTCTCTCACCTAGAAATCGGCTCCAACCCCCTCCACGTGCCTCCATGTGGATGGGAACAGAGGTGGGCTGGTTTGGGCTGTATTATTAACATGGGAAAGATAAGGAAAAGGGGATTTTTTTCTTCCTTTCAGGGATGGAGTGGGAAGGAGAGAAGCACAGCGAGGAATTCACTGGTGGGGGGGGAGCTCTGTATGGTAGAATAATTTTGTGGAGGAATCAACAGAAGGAGTGTGGATTTGAGACTTAATTTTTGTAACTTGATCTGAGGGAGATTGGTTGAAGGGGAATTGATCTCTGTCAGAATCTGAAAGCCACATTAATGGGTATGTTCTTTCTTTGCAGCAATTTTTTTTTTAATGGTTTGGCGATTTGGGGCTGAGATCCCACTTCTGTTTGTGTTCAGTTTGTGGCTTTGGGCCACTTCAACCAAATACCTCTGAGGAGCTCATAAGCAGAATATGAGGGCAACTGTCTTCCCTTGTGTGTTGTCCCACATGAGCTGTGCCATATTTTTAAGCAAGATAAATATTTTATAAAAAGTGCTCCACACATTTAATTCCTTCATCTATAATGTACAGCATATGTGGTATGGTTCGCTTTCTTGAGGTGTTGTCTCTACATGCTTTCTGACTATAGTGCAGTTGTAGCTTGGATTGTGTTGATCTGTAATAACCCAATGCCATACCCTGCAAGTGTCCTGGAAAAAACGGGGCATTCCGTTTTCTTGTGCGAGAGCATGGCAGCCATTTTGGGTGCTGTGATCTCATGTGCTTTCATGCTGAGATCTCACCCTGTAAAAAAAGCGCACTTTTCAGGGCTGTGATTTTGCGTGGTGCCCCGAGATGTGAGAAAAGGGCATCTTGGGGGTTCTGTGATCTTGCATGGGTGGGAAGACACATTTCCCACTTTTAGGACTCAGGTTGTTGGGGGGAATACAATGCTATGTGTGGATGATGGCATCCACTGAGCCTCTTAGGCTTGCCGATTAGAGGGTCTGTGGTTTAATCCCCACAATGTAGTGAGCTCCTGCTGCTCTGTCCCGGCTCCTGCCAACCTAGCAGTTCAAAAGCACACCAGGTCAAGTAGATAAATAGGTACCGCTGTGGCGGGAAGGTAAATGGCATTTCCATGCTCTTTGGTGTCCGTCATGGTGTTCCGTGGTGCCAGAAGTGGTTTAGTCATGCTGGCCACATATGATATGATATGATACAATACAATACAATACGATAATCTTTATTGTCATTGCCCCATACAGAACAATAAAATTGAAAAAATCTCCATCAGACATTCAGAACCAACAAGCCTGCTATCCCAGCTATCCTAGCCTGTTTAGCCCCCTAAAAACTCTGATACCCCATAATTAAATGCAATATACTCGCATAGAGCCTGCCTTACACTGTGTTTAAAACCAAAATCGCATTTGGATAGAAACTTTCTCAGGCAGCTCATCACTCGGAAAGCTGTCTGTGGACAAACGCCGGCTCCCTTGGCCTGAAAGCGAGATGAGTGCCACAACCCTATAGTCGCCTTTGACTGGACTAAACCGTCCAGGGGTCCTTTACCTTTTTACCTTACATTGCAGGGGATTTGTGAGCATATGCAATGCCTGTACACCTTATGACCCGAGTGGTTTTTAAAAAATGCTCCTTGACATGTGAGGTGTTGTCAGGCTCTGCCTCTTCTAGATACTGCCAGACTCCACTTCTTCACCTGCCAGGCTTAGTTTACTCAACCTCCCCCCTTGCCAGGCATCATTCCTTCTTGAGTGGTCAGTTTCTGTGAGGCTCTACCCCCTTGAACTTTAACCTTTCATGCCAGGTTCTACTGGTGGGAATAGCTTGGCAGGCTGGGAAGGTTTTTGTAGCACCCCAACTTTTCATGGTGGTGGGGGGATGGAACCAGCTATTACTTCCACATACATTGCGATGTGCAGTTCTGCGTAAACCACGATGTTTTTGGGTGGTTCTCTCCTTATAATCATGTATTTTGCAAGCTGCAGCAGAGGGAAAAAATGTATTTTGTCCAATATTTGGTATTCTAATTGGGTTGAGAAAAGCATTTCCACAGTTTGGTTGCCAAGGCAACCATGTCCTTCATCTCCATGTGTTCCGCATATGTGTATCACTTTATCTTGCATCTCTCAGAGGCAAAATCATGGCATTGCATTTTAGATTTTTTTTAAAAAAAAAAGAAGGGGAAAAAGCTCATAAAACCTTTTAACATCTAGAAGACTCATTAAACGGTTTTGCTCAAGAGCAGCTTAACTTATTCTTTCCCCCCCAGCTGTATTATGAAGGGGCTGTAAATGCAACTGGGCTCTTCTCAATATCTCTTTGTACCAAAGAGAGCTTGTTGTTGTTTAGAAACGAACAAATCAGTGGTGATACCGTTGTGTGCTTAAGCGGAAAGTTATGTAGAATATGTTGATCCATCAATATCTGTACGTGTGTGAGTGTCTCAAATTGCCATATATAATGGGAATGGTATATATGTGTGTGTATGTATAATTTTGCTTCTAAATAGGTACTTGTAGGTGGTGAGTGAGAATCAAAAAAGAGGGATAGAAACTTCTTAAAAGTTACTCCCTTAAAAAAACAAAACGAAACAAAAGCTCCCACAGTCAGGACTCGAATAGAGCTTGATGAAAAATGAGCTGTTTTCCCAAAAACTTTGAAATGATTCAGCTTATTCGAGACTCCACTCCCCGAGTTATGTCTTTGGGAGTGTGTCAGGGTCCAGTTCTCCACCAATCCTCCTGGTTAGCCTTCATAACCTGTGCCCTTTCTACCTAATTACCTTTTCTGCTGGTTTGGCAGTGGTGAAATGAAGGGTGGTGGTTGTCTCTGATGCCTACCACAGCTGTGTGCCTGGAGCGCTTGGGAAATACTGTTGCTAGGGAAATAGCTGGTTTTCCTTGTAAAATCTGTCATTTGGGACCCCTAGTGTGTTACACAGATGACACCAAACTGGGAGGAGTAGCCAGTGCCGCAAAAAGACAGAATTGGGATTCAAGGTGACCAAGGAGAACTGGGACCAAACCAACAAAATGAATGTCAATAAGGACAAATGTAAGGTTCTACACTTGAAATGTTGTTGTTGTTTAGTCGTATCCGAGTCTTCGTGACCCCATGGACCAGAGCACGCCAGGCACTTCTGTCCTCCACTGCCTCCCACAGTTTGGTCAAACTCATGCTGGTAGCTTCGAAAACACTGTCCAACCATCTCGTCCTCTGTCGTCCCCTTCTCCTTGTGCCCTCCATCTTTCCCAACATCAGGGTCTTTTCCAGGGAGTCTTCTCTTCTCATGAGGTGGCCAAAGTATTGGAGCCTCAGCTTCATGATCTGTCCTTCCAGTGAGCACTCAGGGCTGATTTCCTAAAGAATGGATAGGTTTGCTCTTCTTGCAGTCCATGGGACTCTCAACAGTCTCCTCCAGCACCATAATTCAAAAGCATCAATTCTTCGGCAATCAGCCTTCTTTATTGTCCAGCTCTCACTTCCATATATCACTACTGGGAAACGGAACTTGAAATGGAAGATCCTATATCAGGGGTGCCCAAACCTTTTTCAAAGAGGGCCAGATTTGATGAAGTTGTTGAGCTTTTTTTTTACAATTTTACCCCAAAGCTGTTGAGCTTTTCTTAGGATTTTATGGGGGCCGGATTAAATCAACCAGTGGGCCACGTTAGGCCCCCGAAGCAGACTTTGGAGATGCCTGCCCTATATAAAGAAGGGGGGGCACCTGGCTTGCCAGTAGTACATATGAAAAAGATCTAGAGGTCTTAGTAGACCACAAGCTTAACATGAATAAAAAATGAAAAGAAAAGCTAATGCTATTCTAGCCTCTAGCAACAAAAGTATAGTGTCCAGATCAAAGGAAATAATAGTCCCACTCTAGTCTGCCTTGGTCAGAACTCATCTGGAGTAAGATGTCCAATTCTGGGCACCACAATTTAAGAAGGATATTGAACCTACACAGAGGAGGGCAACCAAGATGATCAAGGGTCTGGAAACTAAGCCTTAGGAGTGGGTTGAGTATGTTTAGCCTGGTAAAGAGGAGACTGAGAAGAGGTATGATAGCCATCTTCAAATATCTCAAGGGCTGCCACATAGAGAATTGTAATGGTTGTAAGGGGTTACTTGTGCGTAAATTGCCTTCAGTTCAATTAGATCGTTTGCTCGACTTGGTTTTGTTGAATTTGCAGAGTCCCAAGCACAGCGGAATGATGAGGAGTACGTGCCACATACTCTATATTACTTTATTTACACTTCAAAGCTGGTAGATTACAGAAAAACATCTTGCCTCTGCCGGAGCAGAGAAAGCATCCTCTCTCCTCTAAAGCACGGAGAGAAACACTGTGTGAACAGTGAAAAACAGGAAACCAGTGTACGTCACATCCAGTCTCCTTTCCTGTGAGAAACTCCAACAGCAATTGACTGTGGAATGTAAACACCTGTCTCGTGACAAGCACTTTCGCTGCACAGTGAAGGAAGCAGAAACCAACATCCTCCCCCTTTCTGTGAACATCACTGGGCAGCGTGTTCGTACAATATCAGTACAAACCCAACTTCTGCACATAGGTATAGTGTTGATCCCTTGATACAATCTTGGACAATACATCAGCAGGAATTACCTGGCATATAGGACACCGTTACGAGTCCCTTCTGAATACGTTCCCTAGCATGTTGCACCTTCAATTGCAAGTGCTTCGTGCTTTGCTTACAACCTTCAGAATTCAGCAAAGCCAAACATGCTTTGTTGTCCTGGTAAACCTGGATTGGACATTTGACAGGAATTTTCATGTCTTTGCACAATTGTAACAACCATTCACAATCCTTAAGTGAATAAGACAGTGCATTCAGTTCAGCTCCACAAGTACTTAAGCTAACTGTTGTTTGCTTCTTGCATGACCAATCAAATAGACCCTGATTGTACATATAGCAAACTCCAGACGTGCTTTTCCTGTCTGTAGTGTCACTTCCAAAACTTGCATCTGCAAATATCTCAAGACCACCAGACTTCTGATTGTTAAATCTCAGTCTGTAATGCATAGTGCCTTTCAAATACCGCGCTATGCGTTTCAGAGATTTCCAATCCTTAACAGTAGGATTGTTGACTTGTCTGCTTAGCAAATTACAGCTAACAGCAATGTCTGGTCTTGAACATCTGGCAATGAAGTTTAGCTTGCCTAGCACACTTCTGTACAGTGTAGTGTCAGAAAATGCTTCTTCAGTGTCATCTACCTGATAACCTGTTGTCATCGGTGGGTCTACAGGGTTAGCATCCATCAGGTTTAGTTTGCTTAACACATCAGCAATTTTCCGTGACTGGTGTACTAGAATGTTACCATCTTGATCTCTCTCTATTTCCAGAGATAGGTAGTTGTTTACCTCACCAAGATCTTTCATGTCAAAGTGCTTTTTCAGTTGAGCTAGGGCGCTATTGTACATTGTGACATCCTTCCAAAAGAATAAAAGATCATCAACATAAAACAAACAATACAGTTTCTTTTGCCCCTCCTTTTTGACAAATACACATGGATCAGCTTTCCCTTGCTTAAAACCTAGAGAAAACAATACTTCAGTGAGTTTTGTGTGCCAACACCGTGCACTTTGTTTGAGACCATAAAGGGACTTCTTCAGAGCACAAACATATCCCTGTTTTACCTGTACGCCATCAGGTGGAAGCATATAAAGTGATTCATCTAGAGATCCGTACAGAAAAGCTGTATTCACATCATGGTGACTAATGTGTAGATTCTCCTCTGCAGCTAGCTTGAGCATAAGCCTAATGCTCTCATACCTCACTGTGGGTGAGTAGGTCTCATGATAGTCTTCACCTGGTACCTGTGCAAAACCTCTGGCTACCAATCTGGCTTTGTGTCTGACTATCTTGCCATTTTGATCAGTCTTCGCTTTGAAGACCCATTTGCTTCCAAGCAGTTTCATTCCTGGAACTACTGGAACAAGCTCCCATGTTTTGTTCCTTTCTAAGGAATCAAGCTCAGCCTTCATGGCATTTAACCACGGCTCAGCTTCCTTTGAATCCAAATCCTGGATTTCTTGGAAACTTGAAGGTTCAAATACCTTCTTGGAGCTTTTAACAGCTGTTACTGCTATCTTGGCAAACTCATCAGCAAATCTCTTTGGAGGTCTGCCTTTCGTGGCTCTTTGTGACCTGCGAATTAGCCTTAAGTCTTCAACACTCTCCTCTTCCTTCTTGGGAGAAAAGTGACCTATTGTGAACAATGGTTCCTCCAATTCTTGATCAGAGCTTTCAGAGGGCCGCATAGAGGCTTTCGCACTCTTGAAATCCTCTGAATTACCCGATTCAGTTTCAGACTCAGAATCAGAACCTTCATCAGTGGGTGTGGGTTGCTGTGGCTGCTTTTGACTATCCTCAGTCTCATCACTGTCATCAGGATAACATTGGAAAATTCCCACATTCTCCCCCCACTTGGCATTGTACTCAACACTTCTTGTGAGCTTAATTGTCTTAGAGTCAGTCATCATTATTCTGTAAGAACCTTTCTGATAACCTAGAAAGATACCATGCAAACCACGTTTGTCTAACTTGGAGTTTTGTGGTGAGTGAACCCACATGTCAGAACCAAAAATTTTCATGTGTTTGATGTATGGTTTCTTGCCAAACATCTTCTCATATGGGGTACAACCAATCGCTGAAGATAACCTGCGATTATAACTGTAAACAAAACACGAGAGAGATTCGGCCCAATAACTCTCTGGAAGATTGGCATCATGCAGCAAGGTTTTTAACCCTTGAAGCAATGTTTGATTTGCCCTCTCGCAAAGCCCATTCTGCCATGGCGAGCGAGGACTAGACAAATCGTGTTGAATTCCTTTCTCAGACAGAAAAGCTTCAAACTGCTGAGAAGTGAATTCCCCCATGCGATCAGTGAAAAGAATTTTTATCTTCTTACCATGCACATTTTCCAGCCAAGCACAGAATTCCTTGAACCTTGGAAAAGCCTCTGATTTCTGCTTGAGATTGTACACATAAATATACCTGGAAAATGCATCAATGAGAACCATGAAGTACCTATTTCCACCCAAAGAGGGTGCTAGTGGACCAACCAAATCAACATGAACAACCTGGTATGGTTCTGTAGCTTGCCTACTAGACACCTTACCTTTCGCAGCCATTTTTACCTTGTTTGCTGCGCATGCCTTGCACTTCATGTGGTACCTGCAGGGTTTAATAGTCATACCTTCAACCAAGGCAGGCATTTTAGATACTGCCTCAAAATTCAAATGACCAAATTTTCGGTGAAAAGCATGAATACATTCTGCATGCAAACTTTTGTTAGAACCTGCAATGCAACAAGTGTCATCCTGCACAACATCATCATAATACAAAACATACAAACGATCAAGATATTCAGCATGCAATACATCACCATTTTTCTTTGTGATGATGCACTTTTTGTTCTTAAAGGAAACGTCAATTTTCCGCTCATTCAGCTGTCCAACGCTGAGCAGATTATGTTTGGCATCTGGTATGTAAAGCACATCTTTTATCGATAAGTCCAAACTGTGAAGAACAACAGTTCCGTAGCCTTTACTGGGGATTGTGTGGTCATCCGCCTGGTGAATCGCACCTTCCTGCAGTGTAAAAGACACGAACAGTCGCTTATCGTTGCACATGTGATGGGTCGCCGCTGAATCAACAACGAAGAAAGATCTAGACGTCTTCTGGACCTTTGCAACCTTTGGAGCGAAGCGTGAGACCATTGCCTTGTGCTGCGTTGTCCTGGACACCGGACCTTTGCCTTTGCTCTGGCCTTTTCCACGCGATGAGCTTCCGCTGCGCTGCTCTGTCTTGGCCCTGGGATATCTGCATTCACTCTTCATATGGCCTAGACGTCCACACGAGTAGCATTTCACTGCCTTCAAAGCTTTGGCGCCATCTGGTGGTTCCACTGCACTCTGGGATGACGTCTGTGAAGACTCCCCCTTACCCATGCAGCTATCACCCTGGCGGTCTGCTTCATTCTGAATCACGGCAGTATCACAGGCTACTCTGAGCTGAGCATGTGGCTGATTGGCATCAGATTCCCCACTTGCATCAGCCAGCCTTCTGCAGCTAGCCATCATGACTCTGGCATTAGCCTTCTGCGTCATCTCTGCTGCTTTAAATCAAGCTGCTTTATACAAGCTGCGTCTCTGCTGCTTCAAGCCTCATTCCAAAGGCAAGTTCAAAACTGCTTTCGGTTTCCAGCCTCCCCAGGCCTTTGCCTTAGAGCCTATGCCAGTGCCGTGGCAATCGGCTTTTAAAAGTTCAAAGTCCAGCCATAAAGCCATTAAATAGGAGCTGGCAGGCTGCCCGTAGCATTAGCACATACCTCTCATCAATCAACTTGATGCGCAGAGATATCGTCCGATCCGTCCCTCTGCATTCCTTTGCATTCTTTGCCGGCACTCCGAAGTCCATCCGTCACTTTGACTGCGTTTTTCTGGGCCGATAACCAGAAATGTTGAATTTGCAGAGTCCCAAGCACAGCAGAATGATGAGGAGTACGTGCCACATACTCTATATTACTTTATTTACACTTCAAAGCTGGTAGATTACAGAAAAACATCTTGCCTCTGCCGGAGCAGAGAAAGCATCCTCTCTCCTCTAAAGCACAGAGAGAAACACTGTGTGAACAGTGAAAAACAGGAAACCAGTGTACGTCACATCCAGTCTCCTTTCCCGTGAGAAACTCCAACAGCAATTGACTGTGGAATGTAAACACCTGTCTCGTGACAAGCACTTTCGCTGCACAGTGAAGGAAGCAGAAACCAACAGGTTTAGGGTTAGAGCTCACCCTCCGTGACCTGTTAGTCACTTGCAGAATCCGTCAATGGGCGTTTCTTGAATCTCTTCCACTCTTTCTTGAATCTCTTCTTGAATCTCTGACTCGCAACGGGACGACGAGGAATGAGGCCAGGGAAAGGCTGGCGATGCAGCAAAAGGCTGCTGAACACGCCCCCTCCGTGGCACCTGGTTGGATGGCCACAGGGGGAGGGGCGTGAGCGCCAGCCAGGTGAGCTGGAGGCAGGGGGCAAATGCCCCCTGCTGGGCAGTGCTCGGGCTCCTGCCCACAACCACTCCCCTCTCTTTCAGGGAGGAGAGTCTTTCTTGAATCTCTTCCAGCATAAAAGCTGTTTGACCCCAAGTCTCCTCCTATGTTCTCTGTGCGGAACGCGTCTGCGCAAGTAAGGGGAAGGCAGGGGCGTGCCAGCACTCTCTCCGCTAGTTTCGCTTGAAGGGTCTTGGAGCCCTGACACCACCTCCTCCATCTCCCTCTCCTCTCCATTGGTGTCACGCTGAAATCCTTCCCCTCTGCTGGTTCCCTCCCCAGCATCGCTCTGGTGCCCTGCCTCCGTTTCTCCCTTTGATGTCAGTTCCCTGACAAGGATGATGGAGCAAGCTTATTTTCTCCTGCTCTGGAGGCTAGGACCTGAACCAATGGATTCAACTTATAAGAATAGAGATTTCAACTAAACTTCAGGAAGAACTTTCTAATGGTAAGAGGTGTTTGACAGTGGAATGGTCTCCCTTGGGAGCTCGGGGATTTTCCTTCATTGGAGCTTTTTTTTTTTTTTTTTTTAGCAGAGGTTCTATTATCTCCTTCTATTTTCTTCCCTATCATTTTTGTTTTCCTAGTGCACTTATTCAGTTAGTGGCAGCGGTATGTTCTGAGACGCGTTGCTCATTTAATTCATAATTCAGAATGTTTCTTCCACTTGAACTTCTGACATGTGTTAATATCTAAAGTTATACGGTGCAGAGGCAGCTGAGGTTGGTAAATCTTGAGCGCGTTGTTCTTGGTCCTATTTCTCATTCCTTCAAGTGACCTCGTTAATTTGCAATGTGGTTTAATGTGATTTTCTCTCCCCATCCTGTACTGCCTTGTTAAAGGGGTGCATGGCCAAGGCAGGGGAATAAACCTAGCATTTGCCCCTTGAAATATTTAACTGCTTTTGAAATTTCCTCTAATCAACCACAACTCAAATCGCCGACTGTTATTATATTTAGTTGCTTATGGGATGACAGAAACCCATCAATGAGCATCACCTTTAAATGTGCAGTGTCAGCCTCTTCTCTGACTCTGAAAATCCTCCCCCCTCCCACTGTACTAATTTGGTTACTATGCCCCAGCATTAATTAGCAATGAGTGGGATCTGGCTTAGAGTCGAAGGGCCAAGCAATTTGAGAAGCATCAGTTTCCTGCAGTGAAGCAATTAGTTTCTGGAGTTTTGTTTGGTCCTTTCTTTTTTCTTCCATGAATTCAGTTCGAGTCATATTTCTGCTCAGACATCAATGGCTTAGATGCATAACTGCGAACGAGAATATTTCCTCTCTCCATCAGAAGAATTTATTAGTGTAGCAGCAATCTTGTACCACTGAGTTTATTAATTACTCTGTAAATAATGCCCGTAACTCTCACTGAGGCCAGGTCTGGTCCTTGGATTCTGGCAGCCAGACCCAAGCACTTTCCTCACTGCTTTTCCATTTCTGTCCTCCACTATCTCAGTCTTGTCCCAAAGTTTCAAATTCTTCCAAATAGAAGCAGAAAGATTATGCGAATTAGGGCAAACCATGTGAAATATACTCGGAGTCGTGAGTGGATTTCATGCTCTTTATTCAGCTCATAGTGGTAAGGAGGAGTGAAAGTTCCCCCAAAGTATCTGCTTTATATACATTATTTACACAATGGGCTGCACGTGATTGGCTAATTCTGGAATTCTCCTGTAGGCCAATCAGGTTGTGGATTCACTTCCATCTGGAGCTGGGTTGGGTGGCTCCTGCATGCCAATCATACTGCTGCATTGTTCTAGGACCAATCAGACTGCTGCATTTTGGATCCTATTCAACTCAGTACATAACACCATGATTTTTCTTTGGGGAGAGGAATGTGGTTTTGTTTAAAGCAAAACGTCATTTCCTCCAGCGTGTGCATGTGGTAGGATTATAGTAGGGGTTGGCAATTTTTTTTAGCCACGGGCCTCAGACCTTGTGGTGGGCCAGAGAAGCGGCACTGGGGGGGGGGGAGCTGGAGAAGAGGCAAGGGGGGCAAGTAGTCCTCCTCCTCACCCCCAGCCCCCTTCTCGTGGGTAGGCAGAGTGAGCTCGCCCGCTCTGCACTCTGGCCCACAGGAGCACCAGGGTGGTGGCGGCAGCAGAGGGAAGATGAGCAGCACGAAAGGGCTGGCTCTGGAGAGGGGCTACTTAAAATGGCGCTCAGGCTGCTCAGCCCAGCCCCCTTCCTCCTCTAGGCAGGGCGGGAAGAAGCCAGGAGGACGGAGGGAGGAGGCGCCACCACAGTGTGTGTGAGAGGGGGGGAATGGAATGGGGCAGAAAAAAAATGGCGCAGCCTGAACGAACAGAATCCCCATTCCGATCCATGGACAGTCCGTGGGCAGGATCCTGAAGGCAACTGATCCTGATCCGGCCCATGGACCTTAGTTTGCTGACCCCTGGATTATAGGGACCTAATAATAGATGTGGTACAACTGCTAGCCAAGGGCTCTTGGGCACATTAAGAGTTTCTCTGCTATTACCAGCCTATTTCATAAACAGCTGTGACTAATTAATGTAGCAGTGCTATTAAGGGATATAATGCGGGTTGAGTAGAATAACTTTGCATTTCTGCTCTTTAATCACACTCTACGTTTGCAAATTAAAGCATTTATGCTGTAGTTGGGTACCATGAATTCCCACTGTGGACTTTCTCATAGGGCATAGAGCAGCCGGCCGTATGTTTTGGGCTACAACTTTTGCCATCCCTGACCGTTGGCTATGCTAGCTGGAGCTGATGAGAGTGGTAGTCCCTCCCAGAGAAGAATGGCAGATCAAGCTGATGGATTATGCCGAAATGGCTAAAATGACCGGAAGAATCAGAAATCAGGAAAACCAAATTTTTTTATAAGGAATGGGGGAAATTGATAACTTATCTTAAAACCATTGTAAGCAGTTAAAATCATTAGTAGGATTGGAATAACACTCGTAGTTCAATGGTGAATTTTGGATACAATGTTGAGGTAAAAAATGTGGATTATTATAAAAGATGCAGGAGGAAATGATTAACAATAGGACCCACAAAGGGGAGGAGGGAAGTCCAGGAGATTCTCTGGAATCTTGTTTCTGTGTTGTATGTTGGATATGTGACTGCAACATTTTAACCTGAAAACCAAATAAATAAATTTATATGTATGTGTGTGTGTGTGTGTGTGTGTGTGTGTGTATGAGTGGTAGTCCCCCAAATTTGGAAGGCAGTAAGTTGGGGGAGGCTGGTGTAGAGCATCAGTTTCACCACTGATAGATGCTGCAGAGGATGATGACGTTGTTAAGGTTTTTCTCAGAATTACATGCTAAATGGAGGGGTGGGATCCTGGAATGTACCACTTCAGCTGCTGCTTTAATTTAAAGAGATGCTGACTGGAGTAGGAGTATTACCAACTGCAATTCCTCCACTCCCACAACACCACACCTGCGTCCAGCTAGTAACAATCTGATGGATAGATCTGTTTGCAGTTCAGTTACTGATCCCTCTATACCATTCTTCTCACAATAGATTTTAGCCCAGCCCAGTGAGGCAACCAGGAGCTCTGGCAGTGTGTTTATTTACAGCCGCTGCAGCTGATCTTATTTATTTATTGCATTTATATCTTGCCTTTCTTGGAAGGACCTCAAGGTGGCATGCATGTTTTCTCTCGCTTCATTTATCCTCACAGCAACCCTGTGAAGGTGGGTTAGGCTGAGAAATAGTGGTTGACGCAAGGTCACCCAGTGAACTTCATAGCTGAGTGGGAAACTGAACTTGGGTCTCTCCAAGTTCACTCCACAGTGGCTCTCTTATTCTTTGGATCACTGTTAGAGTAATATAGGGCATGGGTCATCATCTAGGTACCCATGAAGGCTTCCAGTGGCATCCCTGGGCAGATGCCTCAGCTTTTCAGCTTCCTTCCTTCCTTCCTTCCTTCCTTCCTTCCTTCCTTCCTTTTTAAAGGTAGTCTCTAGCCCTTCTAGAAAGAAAATGTGCAGGTACCTTCTAAACAATACCTGTGAAATCAGAGTGATGTGGCTAGCTGCCTTGTATATTTTTTCTGGTACTGAATAATGCTGCTTGTTGTTATTAGACAGAACTGGTGTGTGAGAGTGAGTGAGAGAGAGAAAGAGGAAGGAAGGAAGGAAGGAAGGAAGGAAGGAAGGAAGGAGAGAGATCTCCATAATCAGGATCAACAAGACCTACCTTACTTGCCATGGTAAATATAAGGCTGTCTCTCTAATTTTGTGTTATGCTATGCCTCCTCCATGGCAGCCATTTTGTGACTGGTGCCCTCAAAACACTCTCAAAATTCAAAATGGTGTCCAATAGTCTCCAAAGGCTGATGTCCTCTGATATAGGGAGAGATGTTTAAGGCAGAGGCAGACAACTGCTGGAAATGGTTTGAGAGAGGCTTCACTTTCATTTGTCTATTCTCACCTTGGCTCAAACAGGTTTTGCCATTTTTGAAGTAATGCAAAAAACTTTCTGTCTACTCTAGGTAGGCAGCAATCCCTCTTTCAAAGTCCCTTTCCCATTGCTCTCACAGATAAGGAGACCCCTTCAGATGTTTGTGTTGGGCTGCGTCTGCTTGGTGTGGTCCTGTTTCCCACTCACACATTTCCCTTAACAGAGAGCAGAACACTCAAACAGGTTTTCTGAATAAACTCATCTGTTTCCAAAACTTAATTTTCTCTTGTAAATATAATGCAGCTCCTCTTTGAGTGGAAGGGTCAAAAAGGACCAGCTGGTGTAAACAACTGCAAGTACTGAAAATAATGTGTTACAATAAAGTATTTCATATCCTTTTTTATATCTGGTCGAGATCATCAGAAAGTTCAGTCTGTGGAGATTTGATCTAGCTAAATCAATCTACCAGTTTCTGGAGGCAACCATTTTATTTCGGGTCTGTGATGGGTTTTCTTTGATCTTTTTTCTCATTCATTTGATTAGACACTTGACACCTTTTATCATGAACACACTCCCTATTTTCCATCTGTATTTCAGATGTTGCAGATCAAAGACTGGCAAAATGACAAGAGTGTTTTGATATTCTGAAAACAATTCTGATCTGAAAGAAGGGCTGTATAAGACATTGTAGACAAAGATAGAACGTCTCTTGCAAAACATTTTTACAATGATACTAGAAATAATGGACGTGGAAGGGTTTGAAATTTGAGGTGAAACTGAATATGAAGAGATACACGACATCAGAAAATAACAGAGCAGTTTGAATTCCTAAGTATGTTTACTTGGAAACCAATCCAATTGAACTTATTTCCAGATAACTGCACTTAGGACTGCAGAACAATGGAAGCTCATCCAGCTTCTGCCAACTGTTGTAAACAAAAATTGCCCTTTTCCTTTATGGGGTATCCAAGAGCCCATATAGAGTCCTTACGTGGGTTCCCTATTGGTAGGAGAAAATAACAGAGGCCAACCAGAGAATATTGAGAAGCAAAGCAGCTAGTAAGCTTAATCTTTATTGATCTGTTGCAACAGGGTGCTCCCCTCACCCGCAGGAGAGAGGAGGGACCCAGAAAAATAGCGTGCAAGGCCTTATAAAGGCTCTTGAGGTTCCAATCCTGTAGATCAAGACCACCCCCAGAAACATCATACATACATCACAGAAAAGGCGGTCTAAAACAGAAATTTGAATATTGTTTTTCTCCTGTTGTTGTTTATCTCCTGTCTGGCAGGTTACTTGATTGGATTGCCTGGGGAGCCTGGCCATTCTTTTGTAGTGATAAATACTTATTTCCTGGGCCAGGTCACAGGCTCACACCCTATTCAAACACAGACATACCCTTAAGACAGGATTTGTGAAGGAAAAGACAACGGGGAGGCTTTTCCACTTTGTTTTTTCCCCCCAAGTGAATTTTTATTGTTTTCCTTACATATTCTTTTCCAACAAATTGTAATAGCACCATACATTCCCTTTGACTCTGCCGAGTCGTGACCCCCCTCCCTCCCCACAACTGGTATATTTATCCTCTTTCCATCACGCACATCATTCTCATATTAGTACTATTATACATTGGAGGTATTATGTCAGTCCTGCTAGTGTCTTGACCTCTTTACAATTCTTCTTTAAATATTCAATAAATTTACTCCAGTTATTTTGGTATCTTTGATCTCCCGGGTCCAGGATCCTCCCTGACAGTTTGGCAAGTTCTGCATATTCTGTCAACTTCGCCTGCCACTCCTGAATAGTTGGTATATCTTGTACTTTCCATCTTTGGGCCAGAAGGGTCCTCGCAGCAGCTGTAGCATACATGAACAAATTTTGATCTTCTATTTTAATTTCTGTTCCTATTAAGCCTAATAGAAACGCTTCTGGTCTTTTCGGGAAAGTATATCTAAATATTTTTTTGAGTTCATTATAAATTGATTCCCAAATTTTTTTTACCTTATTGCAGGTCCATCATATATGGAAATAGTCCCCATCTGCCTTTTTACATTTCCAACATTTTCTTTCTTTTTTCCTATACATTTTAGCTAATTTTACTGGCGTCAAATGCGATCTATACATCATTTTTAACAAGTTTTCCTTTAAAGCCATGCATCCTGTAAATCTCGAACCCTCCTTCCATAATCTTTTCCACGCATCCAATTCAATGTTATGCCCAATATCAATTGCCCATTTTATCATTGATCCTTTACTTCTTCATCTTTTGTATATCATTCTAGCAATAAACTATACATTCTTGATAAAATTTTATCTTTACAGTCTATTAACTCGATTTGGAATTTCGATTTTTTATCTTCGAACCCATTTCTCTTTTTATCTTCCTTTAATAAGTCACTGATCTGGTGGTATTGCAGCCACCCTGTTAACATCTTTTCAATTTGGTCATATGGTTTGAGCTTTATCCCTTGGTCTGTTTTCCTAGTAATATCCTCATTTCCCCTTCCATGTTTACTTTTTTTGTTGTCAACACCTCAATTGGTGATATCCACCACGGTGTCTTTCTTTCCAGGAGGTTTTTATTCCGATCCCATACTTCATATAAAGATTTCCTAATCACATGGTTTAGAAAACCTTTATGTACCTTTACTTTGTTGTACCATAGGTACGAATGCCAACCGTATCTATTGTCGTGGCCCTCTAGATCTAATAGGTCAGTGTTTTCTAAAGTCAGCCAATCTTTTAACCATACCAAGCACGAAGCTTCATAATATAAAGTCAGGTCTGGTAAATCAAAACCTCCTCTCTCTTTCTTATCTACTAGTATCTTCATTTTTATCCTTGGCCTTTTCCCCTGCCAGACAAATTTTGCTAATTTTTTTTGCCAATCCTTAAATTGTCTTATCCCTTTTACCACTGGTATTGCTTGAAATAGAAATAACAATCTAGGTAGTATATTTATTTTTATCATAGAGATTCTGCCTAATAATGACAATTTTAGTCTGCTCCATATATCCATATCTTTCTTAATTTCTTTCCATACCACCTCATAATTGTCCTTGTACAGGTTTATATTTTTTGTTGTCATCCAAATTCCTAAATATTTTATTTTTTTAGCTATCGCAATTCCTGAGTCTACTTGTAATTCTTCCATCTCTTCTTTCTTCAGATTTTTTGCTAGCATTTTCGTCTTGTTTTTGTTGAATTTAAACCCTGATACCTTCCCAAACTCTTCCATTCTTTTTATTGCCTCTTTCACACTTTGTCTTGGTTCTTCCAACGTTAAGACTAGATCATCTGCGAAGGCTCTTAATTTAAATTCTTTTCGTCCCACCTTAATGCCTCTGACTTCTGATGATTCTCTTAGCTTCTTGTTCAAGACCTCTAGGACTGTAATAAATAGCAAGGGAGACAAAGGACATCCCTGCCTAGTACCTTTAGTTATCTCAAAGTTATCTGATATGTTGTTATTAATTATTAACTTTGCTTTTTGGTCCAAATAGATTGTGTCAATACCTCTCAAAAAATTTTCACCAATTCCTAATACTTTTAAGTTTTCTTTCATGAAATGCCAAGAAACATTATTGTCAGGGGCTCAGGAGCAGAGGCACAGGGAAGAGAGGAGATGGAGAGCGAAGGGGAAGAATCGGAGGGGAGCGTAGGAGAAGAGGACAGTGGACCGAGGGATTCCATGAGCCTCTCCAGCGAATCGGAAGATTCACAGAAGGGGGCACCAGTGGCCAGGGGTAGGGGGTTCCCAAGGGGAACGCTCCAGGAGCAAGGGGGCAGCAGGGACTCCCAGAGCAGTAGTTGGAAATCAGGACCAGCTTCCCCACCAGAGCAGAGTGGGGGGGAAGAGTCCCAAGGATCGGGGCCAGTGCATTCCCCACCAGGGAGAGAAGATAAGGCAGGGCTGACCACGCCTCCATCAGAAAGTCGGACAACGGAGGAGAGGTCAGATCTGGCCAGTGTCCCGGAAGAGGGAAGCAGTGACCGAAGTAGTGTAACGGTTAAGAGAAAGGTCACTGGGTTGGCGCGAGAGGCAAGTTCAAATGTACAGGAGCGCGGGACAGCAGAGAATGAGGATTGGGAACCGGGTCCTAAAGCCCGCCGGAGGGAGGGGGAGGAGCTAAGCGACTCAGCGTCGGAAGAGTCCAGAAAGGGCAATGCCCCAGCGGGCAGGAGGACCCAGAGGAGGAGAGAGCAGCGTAAAAGGTAGAGCAGGGCTAGGATCTTAAACTGGTGTCATAGGGGAGGAGACTCAGACGGGACTTCGCCGATCTAGGGTTTAAGACGTAGGGCTGCACGCTGTGGCTTTGAAATGGAAACTGAACTTCAATAAAGACTTTTGTACATTACCACAGCCTAGCGTTGGTCCTCTGTGAGCTGGGACCTAGAGGCAGCTCTGACAATTATCAAATGCTTTTTCCGCGTCTATAAACATTAGTACTGCCTGTTTCTCATTTCTGACTTCAAGGTATTCAATTATATTTATCAGGTTTCTTACGTTGTCCCTTAGTTGCCTCCCTGGCAGAAAGCCTGTTTGGTCCTTGTGTATCACCTTATTTAACACCATTTTTAGTCTATTCGCTAGTATATCTGCAAATAGCTTATAGTCGTTATTCAATAACGAAATTGGTCTGAAATTTTTTACATCTAATATATCCACCTCTTTCTTTGGGATCAGTGTAATATAGGCTTTCCAGGTGTTTGGCATCCTTCCTTCTCTTAAGACTTTATTCATTACTTCACTTAGAACAGGTGTCAGGTATTGCGATAGCGTTTTATAATACTTTGCTGAGATACCGTCCGGTCCTGGGGCCTTCCCTATTTTCATTCTTTTTATTGCCTTCATGACCTCTTGTTCTGTTATCTTCTGGTTAAGCATTCTTTTTTCTTCTTCTGAGATTTGATGCAATTTATGGTCGTGGATATACTTTTCTATTCTCTTATTGTCTTCTTTATCTTTCCTATAAAGATCTCTATAGAATCTCTGAAATACTTTTCTAATTTCTTTTGGGTCCTCAATTATTTCATCCCCATCTTTTATTTTACAAATTGTGTTCTGTTTTTGTCTTGCTTTTATTTGCCACGCCAAGAGTCTCCCAACTTTGTTGGCCGACTCAAAACTTTTTTGTCTCATGGCTTTTATTTTCCATTCGATCTCCTGTCCCACCACCATGGAGAACTGAGACTGCAACATTTTTATATTTCGTTTTATTATTTCATCTTTAGGTTTTGTTATTAGCTGTTTTTCGTTCTCCATGAGCTGGGACAGGATCTCTTCTTTCTTCTTCTCTCTCCCTCTTTTCTGGAAGCTGTTTTTTTGAATCAGGAAACCCCTTATCACCACTTTGCTCGTGTCCCAGACTGTTTCAATTGGTGTTTCTTTGTTTAGATTCCATTTAAAATAGTCTGTTATTGTCTCTTTTGCAGTTTCCACTACTCTCTGATCATTAAATAAGCTCTCATTCATTCTCCATCTATGTGTAGAAGGGTCCTTTCCTTTTAATTCCATATATAGTGGATTATGATCTGACAGCGTTCTTGGGAGGGTTTCAATTCTAGTTACTCTCGGTGTTAGAATCCTAGAAACCCAGATCTGATCTATTCTGCTGAAGCTTTGGTTTGGTTCAGAGTGGAGGCTTTTCCACTTTGACCTTGCAGAGAAAACATTTGCTCAGTTTAGGAATCAAAATGGTTCCAGGTTCGCCTTCCTGTGCTGATCTATGTATGTGCTTGGTTGGTACACTTATGAACATTACCATATATCTAAGACCATAAAATTCCTATCACACAACCAAGCAGTTCGAAAGCACACCAGTGCAAGCAAATAAAGAAGTACTGCTGCAGTGGGAAAGTAAACGATGTTTCCGTATGCTCTGGTTTCCGTCACAGTGTCCCATTGCACCAGAAACGGTTTAGTCATGCTGGCCACATGACCCAGAAAGCTATCTGTGGACAAACACCGGCTCCCTCAGCCTGAAAGCGTAGATGAGTGTTGCACCCCATAGTTGCCTTTGATTGGACTTAACAGTCCAGGAGTACTTGCCTTTTTCCTTTTCTCCTTTTCCCCTTTACTTAGGACTGCAGTCCTAAGTTATGTGGTGTGTTTTTATGTGGGCCAAATTTGCTCCAACAATGAGTCACTTTATATAGATCAGATTTTATTTTTTTAAAAAGCATGGGTAGTCTGCGATGGTACTTGCTGGCCAAGCCAGGCATCCAACTTACATGTATTGGTAGGCACACCTGCTATGTCCTACTCACTTACAGTATGATCCTAACCATGTCTTCTCAGAAGTAAGTCCTAGTTAATTCCTAGTTAAGCAGAGTTAGGACTGCTGCCTTGGGCTCCAACTGCACAATCCATACATTCAATTCTGGTGTACAGATTGTGCAGCTGGAAAGAGATCTCCCAGGTTGATGTGTCGTCAAACTGACATGGCCTTCAGAACATGGAGGTGAGGTGTGATGATAGGCTGGGGAATGCCATTGCAATCACAATCCCCACCACCAACACAGATGTGCGCACGCTTCTTGTACTACGAAAAAGAACAAATTAACTCGGATTACTCTTTTTTTAATATAAAGTTGATTAAATTTAAAATAGTGTATCATGAAACAACACTATGAAAAAGAGCTGTCTTCTACCCTCAATGAAACACAGCGGCTGGTGACAAATGAAGACAAGTTATTTCAGAGCTACACCTTTCATTCCACATACCATTCTGTGTTTCACTTTTTTTGGTGATAGAGACCAGCAGAGACTTTCCTTATCTCCTTCCTGAAGAAGATGCAAGGTGTAATGTTTCTATACATACACATACACAGACAGCCTTCAGTAAAATGTCCCATCTCCCCCCTCACCCCCCTGCACTGCCAGTATCTTCCCTCTCACAAAAAGAAGGTCCTGGAGCTTTTCTGAACTGGAGCAGAGTCTAATTAACTTGGCAGATAAGAGTGAGGTAATCCTCCACATTAGGTCACTTTTCCTATTAGGCATTGAAAGCAGACTATGCCTTCCTTGGTCTTAACTGGGGGAGGGAACAGGGGCAGTGAGAGATAAGCAGAGAGAATACTGTTTCTCATCCTGCCAGCTATGGTTTTGTCTGTATTGAGCACACCAATCTTCAGTCAATCCGAAGCAAGAAGTCAGCAGCAGTTTGAGATGGTGAGATTTTGGGTTTATCTTCTGTTGCTGCATCTGAGGTATTTTCCTACCAGTGATAGTTAGAGGTGGCCCAAGACATTTTGATTCCAGAGGCAGGAAATGAAATTCTGTAGCGCTAGTATTATCCTATAGAAACAAACAGAATAATTGAACATTTCCTGCATAGGAACAATACTCTACAATCTACCTCACTCTGTCTAATTGTGTTCTTCCTCCTGCTTGTCGCCTTGACTTTTCTACTGCTGTCCCTGCCCAAATAATCTGGTCTCAGACATTATTGTTAGGAGGCTGAACTTCCTTGCTTCCAGGAAACTCACAAATGCACATATTCATTAGGACTGCCATCTGCTCTCAGGCCCAGTTCTTACTGAGGCAACACTTCTGTGGCTGGGTTGTACCACTTCAGACTTTAGGTAGGGGCTTGTATGAGAAAATGCTCCCCAAAAATGAACATCCCTTTACATATCTGATCCTGCATTGTGGCCAAAAGTACTGCATCCACGCAGTGGGTTTGAATTGGCTGAGTGAAATCGAAGATGTGGCTATCCCAAAGTTTCTTGAAAACTTTGGCTGAAAGGGTTTTAGACAATGGTGAGAAGCTGAAAAGGTTTGGCTGTTCTAAGAGTTCCAACAAGGCTTTTTGTGTTGGCATCCAAGTGGTGCCCCTCTGTTGGTGCCAGTTCTTTCCTTGGGAATCCAGGACCTACGACTTGAAATACTTGAATAACATTCTGAAACGACATGAGAAGTGGATAGAAACAGAACCCGCGTTTCATCTGTTTGTATCCTGTGTTTGTCGTTCTCTCAGCCCATGTTCTGCACCAATACACTTGTCTGGAAGAGCATTCAGACCTTTAAATTATACATAGCAGGGATTGAGCTTGGCACCTTCTGAATGCAAAATATTTGCTCTTCTGCTGAGCTACACCCCTCAACACAGAGAGTGTATTAGAGGCATGCATGGAGAGGGAATGGGATCCACGCTGGATGAAGAAATGACAGACTCGACATCAGTTCCTTAGATTCCTGAGCAGTTGCTGAGGACCGCTTCCCGCAGCAAGGTCCATTGGCACCGCCATGAAGAGCTGCCATACCTACTCCCTGCACCACTACAGCCATTCAGATCTCTTAGCACTGCTGATTGATTGTGGGGGCATTGCCACTGATGGGGTGTCCCTGCCCAGCTTTTCCTGGGGTTGACACTGGCTGTTTACTGCACTGCATGTTAAGAAACTGACAATTGCGTGAACCTGTTGTTGATCATAGGAAGCCTATCATGCCACCAGTTCAGACAGGAGTGGGGAGTCAGTGCTGGCAGGGACTGATTGGCAGTGGTGCCATGGCAGCAGCTGCAGGGGCACCGAGGGCTCATTTTATGGCCTACTGTGAAACATGGCATTTGCCAGAAACTACAGAAAGAATGGAAAATCTTTAAGGAATATCTGGAAAACTATTGTAACAATAAACATCTCCTGGCAGAACTAGAATTATTCTTGCAAAATAAGAAATATAATGTTTTTGGTATCTGATGAAAACAAAGAAAGTAATACAGTAATCTGTAACTGTGTGTGAAAAATAATAGAAATAATAATACAATGAGTCTACTTGGAAGTCAAATGTGTTTATTTATTTATTTCCCTTTTTTCTAATTCTTTCTTTAAATCTCTCCCCCCTTTCTTCTTTTTCTTTCTACCTTTTTGTCCTTTTCTTTTTCTTTTTGATCTAAGAAAGAGATAAAGAGATAAAAGTTAAATATGAAAATTTGAGCAAGTTAAAGTGATGTTCTGTAATTTTTCAACTACTGTTAAAGATGGTCAATTGTAATGAACTGATATAGTAGTTATTGTGGATTTTTTTTGTTATTGTTGAATCTTAAATAAAGTATTTAAAAAATAAAAGAAAAGAAACAAGGCATTTGCACAACCAAACATTGCAGGGGGCCATTTGCAGGTGTTTGGCATCACTTTCGAGTGAATCAGACAATGTCAGGTTTTTGGCGAAATTGTGATCCCATGGGTTAGGGCGCCGAGGGATCATTTTATGGCCTACCTTGAAACATTGCATTTTCATCGCCAAACATTGCAGGAGCAAATTTGCAAGGGTTTGGCACCACTTTCAAGTGAATCGGATGACGTCAGCTTTTGGGGCGAAACTGTGACCGATCAGTGATCATTTGTGATGGAGGAGCACAGAGAGAAAAAACGCTGTGGGGCATATGCAGCAGTACAACTGGACGCCTTCAACTGCCCCACCTGCAGCAAAACATGTCTCTCCCGTTGCATTGCCAAAATAAACTTGAAACGGCCTTGAAGCGTGGCCTTGAAGCACATCCCTGAGGCACACCTAAAACATCTGCTTAGTTAATTAGTTAATTCTCCCCAGCACCACGTGTCTTTATCAGGGTGTTTGGTAGTCAGAGTTGGTCAGTGTGGCTGAAAGTCTGTGAGCCTGTTTCTCTGGCTGGATGGCTGAAGGGAACAGAGACCTGTATATAGTTCTGTTTCTTATTTTATACATAGACCAGGAGTGTTATGAAGCTTGTAGGGTAAACAATGAAGACTGTAAGGGAAGAACTGGATGGGTGAAGTGGTTATTCCTGTCATGGGAATTCAACAAAAAGTGCTGGGCGGCTGCTGCTGCTGTGAAGATGCAGGAAGACTTTCTGAGTAACTCTGCTGAGGTGAAAAAATGGAACCCCGAGAGTTGGTGCTCATGTACTAACATCTCCTGTACAGTGGTACCTCGGGTTTCAGATGCTTCATGTTACCGACGCTTCAGGTTACAGACTCCGCTAACCCAGAAATAGTACCTCAGGTTAAGAACTTTGCTTCAGGATGAGAACAGAAATCACGCAGTGGCGGTGCAGTGGCAACAGGAGGCCCCATTAGCTAAAGCGGTACCTCAGGTTAAGAACAGTTTCAGGTTAAGAACGGACCTCTGGAACGAATTAAGTTCTTAACCCGAGGTACCACTGTATTGGTCTCTACAACACAACACAACACAAAGCCGGTGTTGTAACTCTCCATCGGTTTGACCCGCAAAGGTTCACTCCTCCATTGTCTCCCGAGACAGACAGATGCCAGTCATTCTCTACTCAAGTCTAGTGCCAGCTCTGGGCAGCTCCCTTAAGGGCCACAAATGCAGCTTCAGGGAAGATCCAAACCATGGACTCAACTCTCTCAAAACTGCAGCCCAACGGTAAAGCATAGCTTATCTTGCCCTCTGTCTTCACTGCCCTGGGTACTATTTTCTATTACTTCTGTCACCGCTGTGCTGCCGCCCCTCGTTCAGAAGCTTGTATATTCATTTCTGAAGGCTGAAAACAACAAAACCTAAGCTGAAAGCAGCACCTGCTCCTACCAGATGGCCAGTTAGTAGGGGCTTTATCAGATGCGGATGGTGCGCTGGTGTTCTGTACAGGCAGGGTGAAGGGATTATTGTCTCCGCTCCCAACCTCCTCCTTTCAGCTCAAGTGTCACACAGAGGTTCAGCTGCTTGCTAAGTGGACACAAAGCTCATCAAAGTGTCAGGTGTTTTTCCCTTGCGGAGGGAAATTCAGCACAAAGGCCACCTCCTCTGTCTGGTTTCTTCAAGCTGCATGCATATGAAATGTTAATGGTACAGAGATTGTGCCCAACAGTATGCAACCAGTGCAGGAAATCTGTGCTGGGACATTTTCTCCTTTAGCCTGAGATTTTTATTCCTTTGTGTTCCCATATGGTTTGGAATGGCTTGAACCGTTTTAGGAGCTTAGCAGAGGCCACCGTTTTCAGAAAACTTTGCATGAACAGAAATATTTCTGCATTTTCCTGTGTATAAGACGAGGTTTTTTATTTTTAAAAAATGCTAAAAAAAATGGGGGTCGTCTTATACACTGATATTTCGGGGGGGGGCATTGGTGGCAGCTGTGAGCATGAGATTGTCACCGGCGATTGGGCTGGTGATTGGTGGCTGCAGCAAGGCTTGCTGTTGATTGGCTGCTGCGGCAATTGGGCAGGCAATTGGTGCTGGCTGGCAGTGAGCAAGCTGACGATTGTTGGCTTTGTTGAGGCATACGATTGGCAGGTTAAGAACTTTGCTTCAGGATGAGAACTGAAATCGTGCAGCGGCAGCGCAACGGCAGTGGGAGGCCCCATTAGCTAAAGTGGTGCTTCAGGTTAAGAACAGTTTCAGGTTAAGAACGGACCTCTGGAACGAATTAAGTATGTAACCAGAGGTACCACTGTACACGAAAAATACCCTGCTCTTTTCTTCTTATGTCACCATGCACACAAACTCTTACACAGTAGTACATACCTTTGACTTGTAGTCTTCAGCCTTTTCAAACCTTTTAACCCCAATCTGCAATACAGTGGTGCCCCGCAAGACGAACGCCTCGCAAGACGGAAAACCCGCTAGACAAAAGGGTTTTCCGTTTTGGAGGCGCTTTGCAAAACGAATTTCCCTATGGGCTTGCTTCGCAAGACGAAAATGTCTTGTGAGTTCCTGCGGGGTTTTTTCCCTTTCCCCCCTCTTTTCCTAAGCCCTAAGCCGCTTATCAGCTGATCCGCTAAAAGCCGCTAAACCGCTAATAGCGCTAATCCGCTAAGCTGTCAATGGGCTTGCTTCGCAAGACGAAAAAACCGCTATACGAAGAGCCCCATGGAACGGATTAATTTCGTCTTGCGAGGCACCACTGTATCTAATATGCTTTATTTATTTGTTTTGCTGCCTGCCAACCTAGCAGTTCGAAAGCACCTCCGGGTGCAAGTAGATAAATAGGGACCGCTTACCAGCGGGAAGGTAAACGGCGTTTCCGTGTGCGGCTCTGGCTCGCCAGAGCAGCGATGTCACGCTGGCCACGTGACCCGGAAGTGTCTCCGGACAGCGCTGGCCCCTGGCCTCTTAAGTGAGATGGGCGCACAACCCCAGAGTCTGTCAAGACTGGCCCGTACGGGCAGGGGTACCTTTACCTTTACTATTTGTTTTGCTGCACACACATCTTTTATTTCTCTTTTTTTCCTTTCCAGTGTAATCTGGGAGAAAAACCAGCTTAGCTGGTGGGTTCTGGTAGTCCTTTGTAATATATAGTGCCTTGTGCGAGGCCAACATTTGGTGCCCCCAAGTGGCATACCCTCCAACATTTCTCCAATGAAGTTAGGGATGTCCTACTCCATTTTTATTTTTATTTTTATTCCCCGTCTGACTGGGTTGCCGCCGCCACACCAGGTGGGATTCAACATTTATAAAAACATAATAAAACATCAGACATTTAACAAACTTCCCTATACTCTCCAACATTTCTCTGATGAAAATAGGGATGTCCTAAGGGAAACTGGGACATTTCAGGATCAAATCAGAAACCAGAATGGCTTCTGTAAATCCTGGACTGTCCCAGGAAAACAGGGACACCTGGAAGGTCTGAAATGGATCTTCTCAATTATGGATCTTCTCAATTTTGCACCCCCTTAGCTTGGTACCCTTTGTGGGGTAGCCACCCATTCAACCTTATATCTGGTGCTGCTCAGCATCTTCTTCAGGGTATTCCATACCTGGAAGTTGCAGGGGGAAGCAGAGAGCATTGCAGTGGCTTGGAGTGACCCACCATAGCTTCCCACCATTCAAAGCTCCTTTTTAAAAAGAACTTTTCACCAGCAACTTCATTTAAAGGTAAGCTAATCTTTCTCTTTGGAGTCAAATTCCACAGTGTCTAATTCCATTTGCAGCAAGGAGCAAAGGCAAATCATGGCTCAGGTAAGGATATGTTTATGTTTACAAACATCTAATATCTGTAAGGTGTGAAGTGTCTCCTACTTAGAATGGTGGGGGGCACATACTTATGAGGTACATGTATGAAAAAGCAAATAATTGGGGAAAGAGGTAGAGAGAGGGTAAACATATTTGAAGGTCACTCCTACGAAGAGGAATAACATAATTCCTCTTCAGACACACTTCAGAATGAAAAGTGTACTGTAACTTTTTTAATGAAATAAAATAGAGATTATGTTGCTGGTTTCATAGCAGTTAAAATACATATATTCTATTCATTCCCTTGCCACCCTCGGGGAATTCTATAAACTTACAAAACTCAGAGTGAAATGACCTCATGGTGATCTCATTTTTCTCCCTCTCTGCATGAGGTTATGAAGTTTCTAATCCAGCCTTTTATCTCGTATCCACAATTAGAATGTCAAGATTGAGCACCCTTTATCTCCAGGGTGACAGAGACGGAGAAACTTCAAAAGGGGACAGTTTTGCCAGCATCTAAAGACTCTTCTTAATTATTATATCCTTCCGGAAGAAAAGTGAAATAAAAGGGAAAGGAAAATGATATTTCCTTTTGACAACCCTGTAAAAATATCAATGACCAACTTGCACATTCTAAACTACTTGAGGAATGCATTTAACTGAGATCAAGACCCTTTCACTCCTAGTATCAGTTAACATAATAGTAATGTTTAAGCAAAAGTATCTTATTGCGATATTGGTCTGCTGGGCTAGTTAAATTGCTGAAAGGAATTAAAACCAGAAAACAAAGTGTTTTGCAAGATTTATGTCCTTGTAACTCAAATTTTGCTTAGCTAAATGTTAGTTTATTTGTACCAGTCAAACAGCTTGGCAAGTGTTGGGCTAATCAGTAAGAATAAAGGTCTGGTATACAAATGCAGCAAAATTGTGAGGTAGACTCCTGAGTTGGTAAGAATGGACTGGTGAGCTTCAGGCTGCAAATGGGTGACCACTTTAATGAATACTCCCCCATGTAAAAAGAAGAAGCTCGTCGCAAGTTAACAAGATTAGTCAAATGGAGAAAAATATTCTAGTCCAACATGATCTCTATTGTTCTATATAAGAGGACTGGTAAAAGGTAAAAGGTAAAGGCAAAGGACCCCTGGATGGTTAAGTCCAGTCAAAGGTGACTATGGGGTTGTGGCGTTCATCTCGCTTTCAGAGCGAGGGAACTGGCATTTGTCCATAGACAGCTTTCTGGGTTACGTGGCCAGCATGACTAAACCTCTTCCGGCGCAACGGAGCACCGTGACAGAAACCAGAGCGCATGGAAATGCAATTTACCTTCCCGCCGCAGCGGTACCTATTTATCTACTTGCACTGGTATGCTTTTGAACTGCTAGGTTAGCAGGAGCTGGGACAGAGTAACACAAGGACTTACACATAGGTGAACATATAAAAATGTGATGCACCCTTGTACTTTGAAGTGATACAAGCCATACTTGCACCCAATTTCTTGCTCATTCTCCTACTTCTGCATAGACTGGGCTAAAGTTTCTACCCTGGAGGGTAAGGAATAGAATAGCAGCCAGTGTTCTCTTAGGCTAGATGGATATATTTGGTTAATTGGATATATTGGGTTAACTATGTTTTTATATAAACAGGCATAAATTATGCCAGCCTGCATGTGCAGTTCTGCACACACCATGGGAAGAGATTTTCTTTGTGAATTTTAGTTGGTGGCTCCCTTGTACACATTGCTGGAGGCACTGCATTGCACCCACTCACGGAAGATGGAATCCGTGCAGTTCTACAGTTCCTATAATGGTAGCAAGCATGTCAGCCTTGTTGTCTCTAAAGCCTTGGCAAGCAAGCTCCTCTTACCAACAGTTCAAGCAGGCTGTGTGGTGGCAGCCTAGAGAGGAATGGGCTACGCATGCCTCTCTAGAACTGCATGTGTAGTCGAGAATTGCAGATTCACTCCTTTCTCTTTCTTGTCAACCCTCAAGAGTCTCAGACTAACCCCTTACGGTAGGGTGTGCCTGGTGGTCTCCGGTTCTGCTGCAAGTCATCACAGAACTCCGTAGAGCATGTGAGATTAGCTGGAAGGTGGTAAAACACAGCAAGGTAGCCTTCAAGCATCACTTAGTCTTAAGTATTCTTTACCTAAGTGGTGCTTGAAGACTAACCTGCTCAATTCCACCACCTTCCAGCTTCTCTCGCACGCTCTCTTGCCATGCTCTGATCTCAGGGCTCCCCCTCCAGCCTCCTTTCCCTTGTAGTGCTCTGAGCCACTCTAATCCCAAGGACTCGATGGCTGCCTCTTATACAACCCCCATGGGCTGCATTTCCTGCCCTATCATGTTGAACTTTGGGCCCATCCATTTTTGAGGCAGTGCACAGCTTCTGTTCAGATCTCTTGCATTCTGCACTTTTGAAAGGAAAACGTGTGGTGTGCAGTTGTGCGTGTTGCGCATGCAGTGTATACAAATAATTCAGACTGGCCCTGTTACAGTCTTGTCTGCTTTTGTTGATAAATGCCTGAAATGTGATGCCGGCAGAAAAGAAAAGGTTTTGTGCATCAGTAGCAGACCACATTCTGCAAGAGTGAGCCATGTGTGGTATTGAACCGTGATTGAGAGTTAACGCCAGACACACAGTGCACAAGCCGCTCCACCACTTATTACATAGTTGCCTGTGTTGTTAGAAGTTGGGTGCTGGTTTTTAGAAAGTTCAGAAAAAGCCTTGTGTTGTTTCTACATTAATCATGAAAAGAACAGTTCCAAGAGCAATGTTAGTTTGGCGTTGCACATTCCGGCGATAGTCTCTTCCTCCTTTTTCTGGATTGAATTATTTGTCATAAACTGGAAACAATAAAACCTGCAGACTCTTCCACTTGGCTCCAGCAACATTGTTCTTGGCTTCTTGAACTTTCCCTTCCTTTGTCTCTGTCTTTTCTTTGCTAGGAGAAATTTGTAGTGTGCCTTTTGCATCAATACCAGTTTGAAATATATGGCAAAGCATGATTGACGTTTGTAAGGTTGGCCCAAACCTATAATGTGCCAAACTAGAGAGAGAGAGAGAGAGAGAGAGAGAGAGAGAGAGAGAATCATAGAGGCCTGTTTAATGCATGCATGAATTATTTTCATTTAAAAAATAATGTCCTACATTTAGGGACCATGGAGCAAAGTGAAGTCAAGTGTAGCTTTCGCATTTTCTCAACACAGATGACTCCTCTCCAAAAACTCCCATGTCCCTGAAGATCCCACTTTCACTAACATACCAGTCCCAGAGGCAGCAGAAGACATTGCAGTCCTGGCACAGGGCCTTAAACAAACACCTCCCTGCTGGACTGTTTCAGACCTAAGTAGGATCTGGAGTGGGCTATTGCTGGAGTAATGTTTGAGGTTACTGGCTTGGTGACAATCACTCCACCTTTTGGTAGCAAATTCCATAATTTAACTTTGATGAAAATTGTAGATCATATGTAGCGTCAGGATAAAATCTCGTAGGCCAGAGACAGAACCACAGTGGGCTATAGAGTGTCAGAGTGAAGCCAGGGCAGTGTCTACTAGATTATGAGTGGAATCTGATGGACTATGGTTTATAAACTGGTTGGGCCATGGAGTCTTGGGATAACTTTTGCCAGGAGTCATTTTGAAACTGAAACAGGCACTCAGAGAACAAAAGCACACAATCCAATATTGTCACAGTCAGTATCACTGGTATAAAAATACAGATAGAAGCAGGAGTGTCAAGATAAGATGTACTGTAGATGAATCAGTTCTCAGAATGTGGTTGCAGGGAATAACACAGCAGAACGGTGGTCAACTCACCTGCTACATATGCAAACTTATTCTTGTTTAATTAATTAAAAGGATTTCTACCCCACCTTCCTTTGAAAGTTCAGGGTGACCTGTTCAAATACCACACCACACAATGTTACATGTTACTATAATGTCTCCCTACATTTGTGATGAATCCAATCCATTGTTTGATGGATGACATTTGCAGGAGAAGAAGAGTTTGGATTTGATATCCCGCTTTATCACTACCCGAAGGTGTCTCAAAGCAGCTAACATTCTCCTTTCCCTTCCTCCCCCACAACAAACACTCTGTGAGGTGAGTGGGGCTGAGAGACTTCAAAGAAGTGTGACGAGCCCAAGGTCACCCAGCAGCTGCATGTGGAGGAGCGGAGACGTGAACCCGGTTCACCAGATTACGAGTCCAAATGGTTGAACATAGATAATGGTTGATAGAAAATGTGTGATGATGGTGAACTCCTCATTGGCTTTCCATTCCTTTTTTTTTGGTGTGATTACACAATAGCAAATATGAAAATATATGAGCATTCTGAATGAACCTTGCGTCTTTCTGAGTGTTTAAAAAAGGTAAAGGTACCCCTGCCCGTACGGGCCAGTCTTGACAGACTCTGGGGTTGTGCGCCCATCTCACTTATGAGGCCAGGGGCCAGCGCTGTCCGGAGACACTTCCGGGTCACGTGGCCAGCGTGACATCGCTGCTCTGGCCAGAGCCAGAGCCGCACACGGAAACGCCGTTTACCTTCCCGCTGGTAAGCGGTCCCTATTTATCTACTTGCACCCGGAGGTGCTTTCGAACTGCTAGGTTGGCAGGCGCTGGGACCGAGCAGCGGGAGCGCACCCCGCCGCAGGGATTCGAACCGCTGACCTTTCGATCGGCAAGCCCTAGGCGTTGAGGCTTTAACCCACAGCGCCAAAAAAGCAAGTAATGCCTCAGTTACTTGTGATCCCTGATTAGATGAGAATGGGAACACCTATGCAACTAAAGGAGAAACAAAATAGGGGGGAAATGCACAAAATCAGCAGCAACCAAATGAAAAATGGCACTGAACATGATGTATATGTGAAAATTTTGCTTGAAGTTTTTCCACCACTGAATCCCAGATCCAAACTGGAGAACATTTGACACATCTCTAGGGAGAGAGAAAAACCATCGATCTCCAGCCTTTCTTGTCTTTCCCCACAGTGCTCTAGGTCATGATCAGTGCTGCACATAATAATAGTTTATTTATACCCCACCCATCTGGCTGGGTTTCCCCAGCCACTCTGGGCAGCTCCTAACAAAATATTAAAAACATGATAAAATATCAGACACGAAAAACTTCCCTAAACAGGACTGCCTTCAGAATGGCCCTTACCCCATTAAGTTAACTGTATAGTGGTACCTCTGGATGCGAATGGGATCCGTTCCGGAGCCCTGTTCGCATCCTGAAACGAATGCAACCTGTGTCTGTGCATGCATGGGTCACGATTTGCTGCTTCCATGCATGCGAGTGATGTCATTTTGAGCGTCTGCGCATGCACGAGCGACAAAACCTGGAAGTAACGCGCTCTGTTACTTCTAGGTCGCCGTGAAGCGCAACCCGAAAATATTCATCCCGAAGCCTATTTAACCCAAGGTATGACTGTACAAGAGGAGAGGCTCCTCACCAGAAATCTTGTTCTTGCTAACTTTGAGAAGACTGTTTCTTGCTGCATAGTATGAGCCCAGAATTTTGCAAGAAACAACAACAACCTGCCTTCTTCTGTGTTCTTTGGCTGAAGATTGTAACACTTTCTGGCTTTATCAACAAAATTGATAATGGTAGCCATTTTTAAAAGAAAAGAAAAAGAAAAGAAGCACGTTAGAATATTAAACTCATCTGCTTCATCTCCTTGGCATAGAAAAGTGAGGGCCGCAACCTCGCATTCTATTACAATAACCTTGTACTGTAAGATAGAAAATCTCTGGCCCAACCTTGGCACCACAAAAGCACTTGCCTTGGAATGGAATAGAATGCCAAATGTTTAAGCACACTCCCCAACAGTAATTACTCTTACCTAGCAGAAGAGATTGACAACATCATTCTTTAAATGTGTCACCCTAGAAGCCTTTTATTCTATGAACCATTGGGGAAGGGAGGGTAGGAGGCCATGGTTTAATTGCAGGCATTTTCACTGTTGCACACAAAATCCTTGGATGTGGATGGATATGAATAATGCCATGAATGACAACCGAACCGAACCGAAGGAAGGGGAATGAAACTCTAATCAGAATCTTTATTAAGGCATATTCACACATGGGTGTGCATCTTTAAACTTGAATAACTTCCTCAGGCCAATGGTCCGTCTAGCTGAGTATTATCTACCCTGCCTGGTAGCAGATCTCTTGGGCTTTAGGATCTTGTCCTGCTGCCTGAGATCCTCTTACAGGGTGACACCATGTTGGTGCAAAGAAAAGTGGGTATATGAAAAGGATAATTCCCTGGATGCCAAGATCCAAGTTTTGGGCAAGTACAGTGGTACCTTGGGTTACAGACGCTTCAGGTTACAGACTCCGCTAACCCAGAAATAGTACCTCAGGTTAAGAACTTTGCTTCAGGATGAGAACAGAAAGCGCTCGTGGTGGCACGGCAGCAGCGGGAGGCCCCATTAGCTAAAGTGGTACCTCAGGTTAAGAACAGTTTCAGGTTAAGAACGGACCTCCAGAACAAATTAAGTTCTTAACCTGCGGTACCACTGTGCTCATTGGTGAGAGAACCCCAGCAGCAATTTGAAATCGCAAAGTAAAGCAAAGTAAAGCATGGAAATATATGGCAACTATTTTTTTAAATAAAATATTTCTCAGAATATTATGACCAACATTATGAAATACGATCTCCATCAAAGCATGACCTAGAAAACCTAGAAAACAAGAAGAGTTTGGATTTGATACCCCGCTTTATCACTACCCGAATGAGTCTCAAAGCGGCTAACAATCTCCTTTCCCTTCCTCCCCCACAACAAACACTCTGTGAGGTGAGTGGGGCTGAGAGACTTCAAAGAAGTGTGACTAGACCAAGATCACCCAGCAGCTGCATGTGGATGAGCGACGCGAACCCAGTTCCCCAGATTACGTGACTACCGCTCTTAACCACTACACCACACTGGCTCACAAAGAAACAATGGAAGCAAACAATGTCACGAACGTGTTTTCTGCAGTCATAATGACTGCAAGTTGTTCATGACCGAAGGTTCTCAGAGAAGAACCTTCAAAGCATCAAAATAGATAAATGAGCATAAATCCAAAGAATATTGCCAAATTTGCTGTGCTTCAGCTGTCTGGAGAATATAGCGTGTGCTGTAAAAGTAATAAAAGGATTGGTGGCTCCCATTTTGAGCCCTCCTAGTTAAATACTTCTGTAGTCCCATCTGTAGTCAAAATTGTTCAAGAAGAGATAAAAGTTTCATCTCAGCCAAACACACAGGTAATATTTAACCATCTTATTTTCCACTCATGAACAAATATGATGGAATCTAAGCTTCAGCAGAATTAGGCAATGCAAGTATTGTTGACCTAACAATCTGTAGATATGACGTAAGAGCTAACTGCCATGTTGCAAGCTTGAGTGTTGCATTAAGGTGTCTGAATTAAGGGTACAATGGTGCGGTTTTCACCATGAACTTATTAAGTCACCTTTCAGTTGTCATGAGCCAAGGCCACTTCCACCATGGGTGGCCCTGTCAGAACGCTTACAGGAAAGAGGATTTTGGTAAAACACAAAATGTGAACACATCCTTTGTCCACCTGAGCTGAAATTCTTCTCTGCAAAAAAATAAAAAATAAAAGCCTTGGAGCAATTTTGTCATTTAGTTCTGACCTTTTCAGATACACAGCTAAGCAGTAAGGAAATTGGGTTTCCTGTCAGCTCCCACTATCTACTGTTTCTCTCTGTTTCTTGTGGTCAATACTTGGCTCTTCATTACAGCTTTTTTCTGGGGATATTGTTGTTTCAGTTAGACCATAAAGACCCTCACCTGTCACTGCCAACGTGTTTCCTAGCAGAAATAGATTAGCTCCAAATGACAGGAAGTTCAGCTTTAATGTCTGGATCCTTACAGAAAAGTAGCGCTGTGTGATCTGTGGTTTAGTTTCCCTGCGCTGTCGATATGCCCTTCTTTTGAGGCTCTCTTCTTCACAAGCCACTTTAAATGTGGAGACAGGGCGGAAAGTCTCCATTTTGGAGGGACCTCGTTTCTGCTTCCTGCAAAACAACTGTGGATAGACGAGGGCAGGCGCTGTGCAAAAGAGAATGACAGAGAAAATATTAGAAGTGAAAAAGATCAATTAAGCACATCAGCCCAATTTGCAAAATTGATTAAATTAGAAAAGGGGGGGGGGGAGAAATCTTGAGGCCCAGAGGGGATACCATTTATCAGGGTTGTTTTACAGGATGTCGAACAACTGTGGGACTGGTCCCTTTTGTTAATTGGCAAAGTTCTAAGGTGGAGGGATGCTGCCCGGAGATTTTCTGCACATTCACTGGAGGGGATATGCTTCAAAGTGAGTTATTTGTCTTATTCCAGGGAAGACTGACATTGCTGTAAGGTTTAAACATGATCCTTTGCTTAGCATGACCAGCTGTTCCATGTTACAACAGAACAAGCAAGGCAGGGGAAATTGATACTTAAACACACAACCAGAGGTGGCCTCAGGTGGAGTCCTGTGCCCTGCCCCCTGCAGTGGTGGATTCTGGTGAGATCTCATGAGATCTTATCAGAACTTGGACACTGACTCTGCCACTTCTCCTTGCTTCCCTGGCGGCAGTGGTGCCTACAGCATTGCCCCTTGGATTCTGCTGCCTGAGGCGGCTGCCTCAGTTTGCCTCATGGATCAGCCGGCCCTGCTCACAACTCAGGAAGGCCACTTCCTGAGTGTGGTCTCCCCCCACCACACTCCCAGATACACCAACCCTTTAGTAGACTTTTCTCAATTCAGTGGACATTAATTAAATGTGTTGTTGTTTAGTCGTTTAGTCGTGTCCGACTCTTCGTGACCCCATGGACCAGAGCACACCAAGCACTTCTGTCTTCTACTGCCTCCCGCAGTTCGGTCAAACTCATGCTGGTTGCTTCAAGAACACTATCCAACCATCTCGTCCTCTGTCGTCCCCTTCTCCTTGTGCCCTCCATCTTTCCCAATATCAGGGTCTTTTCCAGGGAGTCTTCTCTTCTCATGAGGTGGCCAAAGTATTGAAGCCTCAGCTTCACAATCTGTCCTTCCAGTGAGCATTCAGGGCTCTTAATTAAATACCGTTGCCTATTCCAGCATCCCTTCTCAACAGACATATGAATTAACCCCCTAGGCCAATTTTAGTTAATAGTTTATTATTATTTTTTGTATATATAGTTTAAACATTTTTCACTTTACAGTTGGTATTGAATGGAATAAAAACAGCAACCTGGGCAGTAGGTTCATTTTGATAACTGAGATTCTGCCAAGTAGGGAGAGCTTGTAATTTTTTACTTAATAGTTTATGATGATGTTCATCTGTTGAAGGTTTGTCGGACCCAACAAAAATCCCTTCTACTGCTTTGTTCTGTAGTTTGCTGTATTCTCTTCTGGAACATATACATATGTTTTTCAGCCAAATACTGAGTTTTTCTCCATGCTGTAATTCTTATGGAGTTTAGTTGACTGTTCTGGAATACAGTATCTGTGGCTATTGCCTCTCCCCAACATTTTTTCTGATACATTGGAGTTTGTTAACATCACAATTCAGTTAAGGTTCTGGGGTTACCCCCCCGGCAACCCCACTTTGCTCAAGGCCCCGACTTTCTTATTTATGAATTCTCTTCCATTTCCAGTTCAGAGTGTGTGTGACTTACATTGAAATCAGTTGCCACATAGTCCTGTAATTTTTAAAACATTTCATCCTTGCTTTTCATTGCATATTTGACTATGTACCTTGAGTAGTCATCAGTAAAAGTCACCATTTATTTATTGCACACACACTCCCGGTGTACATAGTGGTTTTGTGGCTAAACTTTATGCTTCACAAAGAAAATAATGCCAAGGGCTGACCTGAAAAGGATAATTTCCTTGAGTGCTGGCCTTTTTGGTGCTGGCCCAACTAGCAGTGATTTGTTGTCCACAAAAAGCTACAGGTTAATTGCCTTCTTCCATTCATATTGCTTACTATACTTTTGATTACAGAGCAATATGTGGCATTGTGGGTAATTAATAATATGCATACACTATATAACCATGTTTCTAATCTGTTTTGCTGAAGTTATGTACCTCCTTCGGCTACAGGGCCTCTCCTCGGTGGCAAATGACATGCAGAACATCTTCTCATTTCTTCCTTGCTTTCAGAAGTTGCCTGTCATAGGAGGCAAAAAACCCATTACCTCCTGTGAAGGAGAGGAAAGAATGAATCTTCTAAGCTGGTGCCTCCACCAGTGATATTTATAAGTTCATGTATTTAAAAACAATATTTCAAATTAGTTGTTATTAAGGATTTTTTGGTGATACAAACAAATAAAGAAAAGTACATATAACACTATATAGCTCAGTTGGTTGAGCACAAGACTCTTAATCTCAGGGTTGTGGGTTTGAGACCCATATTGGGCATAAGATTCCTGCATTTCAGGGTTGGACTAGATGATCCTCGTGGCCCCTTCCAACTCAATGATTTATATGATTTCTATGTACTAGTGCTAGTTTAATTTGTTGGTTAATTTTTCTAGTAAAGTGGTTTCCCATACATTTTGGTACCAGTGGTTTATGTTCACTCCTGATAGGCCTTTCTAGGGTCTAGTTACGATATTTCTAGCTGCTGAGATTAACTGACTTGTGAGTTCCTTGCCATGTGCATCTGTGTTGTTGCCCTGGAAGATATTAAAAGACTGTCATCCGACTAGTTATAGCGAGAATCTGGAAATCAGATAAACCAGCTGACATCTTGCAATGGTATTAAAATGTATGGATTATAGCATTGTTGACAAAACTTACATGTTTTAAAACATAGCGTCTGGTGTGCATCAATAAATTTACTGAAAAATTGAGTCCGTTAATTATTGGAAAGTAAAATGCCAAGACTATGTTCAACCTTATATATTATTTGCACACATGTAATCTGATGTTCTGGGACGCAGGTGGCGCTGTGGGTTAAAGCCTCAGCGCCTAGGACTTGCCGATCGAAAGGTCGGCGGTTCGAATCCCTGCGGCGGGGTGCGCTCCCGCTGCTCGGTCCCAGCGCCTGCCAACCTAGCAGTTCGAAAGCACCTCCGGGTGCAAATAGATAAATAGGGACCGCTTACCAGCGGGAAGGTAAACGGCGTTTCCGTGTGCGGCTCTGGCTTGCCAGAGCAGTGATGTCACGCTGGCCACGTGACCCGGAAGTGTCTCCGGACAGCGCTGGCCCCTGGCCTCTTAAGTGAGATGGGCGCACAACCCCAGAGTCTGTCAAGACTGGCCCGTACGGGCAGGGGTACCTTTACCTTTACCTTTAATCTGATGTTCTGTTTAAAATATAATAGTAACCAAGAGACCTAATAGGTGTATACAACACTCTTTAAATCATATTTAACCTCTTGTATCTGGATACACGATATTAAGAAATTATATTTATATTTAATATTCACATACATAGATGAAGTATTTCATTTCTTTTCAAATGACCTTAATTTTGCATTAATTTTTTTTTTTAAAAAAAGACTGCTGCTGAATTTAATGTGTGTTGCCCTTCTAACTGACGAAAAGGTTTTGGCTTGATTAACCAATTCATTGGCTAAATATTGCAAATGTGTTGCTCGAATCTGGAAGAGCTTCAAGGCAGATGACGAGCAAAAGGAAAAAGAAAGAAACAGGGCCTGTTGTTTGTGTGGAAAATCCTATTGTTAGATAATATTATTTAATGCAGGTTTAAAAACAAATATAATGTTTCCAAAGCCCTAATTAAAACTTGTCTACAGACAACAATAAAAAATATGAATAAGTGTGTGCAGGCAAGTATAGGGACCAGCTCGTTCGAAATGCTAATTGTTACTGTGCCTTTTGTGATCTGCAACAGTTCCTCCTCTCCTTCAGTGATGCTGTAATTAATTGAAGGGAATTAATTATCATGTTGTGATGTTATTGCAGTAAATGCCAGTAATGGGAGCTATGCGGATAATGAATCACACCTAAATAGGATCTTCTGCTTTATCTGCCGCTCGCCCTCCCGTTCCTCAGCAGCCCGCTAGAAGAAAGCTGTATGAGAAAAGAGATTGCAAGGGATGCTGCCAGTTAAATAAAGTCCCAAAAAGCCCCTCACGCCCGCATTTTCCTGCTAGCATTACCTTACTGATGTCATTTTAGCCATAGCATTCTAAATGACAAACGTAATAGTTCCACCTGCTGGCATTTAAAGAAGTAACCACATTGTGTACTTCAATGTACTTTAGTGCATTCATGTGCATTCATGTGCTTTTCAATGTACTTTAGTACGTCTTGAACAGTGGCATAGTGTGAGCTGCCAGCACCCGGGGCAAGGCGCTAAAGGAGGGGGGACGGCATCACCCAGGGGAAGGGGGCTAGCACATCGCCATGCATCCTCCTCCCCCATTTTTAGTGCAACCCCCGAGGTGTCTTATTTACATCATAAGGTTGGAAGCCATAATGAAAAGAAGTGGCCCCAACTTTATGGAATAAAGCCTTTTGACACCTTTGTGAAACCCACCTGTTTTGTGTGACTTTTGTTACGTGGAGGGAGTGCTCTGCTTTTTATATTGGTAGTGCGGCTGCTGTTTTTGCTTTTAACGCTAACAACAGAGATAGTTGTTTTCAGTTTAATGATTGGATGAAATTGTTTTAAATTGAGGCTGTGAACCTACATAAGCAGCTGTAGAAAGGATTATTGGCAAAACCTGTTGGTGTTTCGCAACTTTCTGACTTGTTGCAGGACCTTAGCCAGACCTAGCAGAGTATACGCAGAATCCACGGAAGCAATTGGCAACTTGGCTGCAGACAGGATAGACAAAGCAGGAACCAGGAACTTGTAGTTATAGGTGTTTATTATATACAGTGGACTATTTACAGGAACAGAACAGAACACGGATCTTTAACTTGCTTTCTCATACACGACTCACAACTCCTGAACTCAACCTCGTACACTGACACATTCCAGTTAGTAGGCCATTAATCATTACTCCCGTGAGAGAGCTTGACCAATCATGGTGCTGTCTCCATGCCTCTGTATCACCAGGCAGACGTACTCCTTCACACTGCCTTGGCTGTCTGCCAAACCCTAATTGACTCTGTGTGAGAAGCTGCACGTATACAGATTCCCAACAAGGATGCAGGGGCACCGGGTATAGGGGGCAGAGGGGGCTTCAGCTCCCCCAATGTTTTGGGGCAGGGGCAGAGACCCCCCAATATTAAGGGGGCTGCCACCACCACACCCTGCTGCTGGGCACCCTCCGCATGCCCCAGCCCCAGCCTCCACCCAGCAGCCCGGGAGCTGGGTGGTGGCTGGGACCAGCGAAGGCGATTTTTGCCTTTCCTCATTCCAGCCTCCAGCCAGCAGCCCAGGAACCCAGGAGCTGGGCAGCTGAGATGAACAACCATGAAGATCACCCTCTGCGTGTCCTGCTCCTGCTTGGCATATGGTGGGTGGCGTCACATGACACTCCCTCAATGTGTGTGTGTGTGGGGGGGAGGCAGGTCAGCACCCTTGAAAGGATGCAATATAAACCTTTTAAATAGATGGCAAACTGTCTTGAGGCATCTTAAGGATGGACACATTTACTATGGCATAAACTTTGAAGGACCCAAGTTCAATTCGTAAAGGGCCTTATGTCCACCAAACCTATGCCACAATGGACTTCAGGCACCACAAGTCTCATCACTGTTTTTCCTGCAAGAAACTGACACGGTTAGCTCTCTGGAAAATTTCAAATGATCAGTTGGAGGTGACAGTATGGAACTGGATGGAACAAAGGTCTAGTCCAGGCATAGGCAAACTCAGCCCTCCAGATGTTTTGGGACTACAACTCCCATCATCCCTAGCTAACAGGACCCTAGCTAACATCATCAGGGATGATGGGACTTGTAGTCCCAAAACATCTGGAGGGCTGAGTTTGCCTATGCCTGGTCTAGTCTGTTAAAAAGTAGCTTCAAGTGGTCATCTCTCCAGATGTTTGGGGCTAGATCTTGCCAGAATCAGCCTTGGATGGTTGAAAGAGTCAAGTCAATGTTCCAAGCCCAAATCTTTAAAATTATGGACTTCCGGTCGGCGCCAGCGCTTAATGGCGGTCCGAGCCTCGAGCTCCGAGGCAGGACTGCTCCGTTAGTTCGGGTCTCACCCGCTACGGCAAGCGGGGGACCCCTAAAATCACAGGCGCGGAGCCTGTGAACAAAGGAGATTCGGTGGGCACCCTTTGCGCCCCCCGGTACTGTGAGGGAGCCTTTTTAAAGGCTTCTGAGCGGCATCGGGGTAAGCGCGGTGCTGAGAGTCGTCACCCAGCTAGCGGAGTGAAGCCGCGTCGCCATGAGCGGAGAGCGCCGATTCCTTCCTGCAATTGGAATTTGACCACAACACCCGTGAGTAAGATTGGAAAAGTAACGGGACTTTTAAAAAAAAAAAAATTGGCTGAAAACGGGAAAGGCAAAAATTAAGGAAGTCTGCCTCCCCGGAACTGCAGAAGGAATAAAGCAACGAAAATCAAGCTGCACTTAAAGGGAACCTTTCTAATTTTTTTAAGCTGTCAAACTGACATCGGACTTAAAACCTCCCCCCAGATTGGCAGGAGAAGGGGGGAAGGGATTGGAACGTTGTTAATCTGCTGGAAAATTAATGGAAAATTAAGACCTTCCATTGCCAAACCCCCTGGGGTCGGGCTGCCCAAACAAGACACCGGGACGTGGACTGTCAAACTTTGAGAAGTGAGGACTTGTTTGCAAAAAAGTTATCGGACCTTAGATGTACTTTGCTGCATTTTGGCCACATAGAAAAATAGAGACTTTACAATTTGGACATTGGAAACTTTTGGCTACTGTTATACTCCCTTGCTTCTTTGTTTTCTTCTATCTCTGCCATTTGGATACAATTGAATGCTCCCTCTAGAGGGCTCTATCTGAAACTGTTGCACTTGAAAAAGTAACAGTGGGATTTTCCACTTGGGAATCAACTCTGTGAAAACGACCTTGAGGATATGAGTGCCCCTACAGAAGAGATAGTAACAAGGCAGAAAGCAAAACAATCTCACAAGAAAAGGGCCTCTATATCAGGAACTGCAGCTGTGCAGGAAAAAACACCAGCTTCTATGGATCCTATGACTCAGGCTCTACTTAAAATAAATCAATCCCTGGAAGCATTGACAAAACTTTCGACAGAGAATTCTAAAAAATTAACAGAGTTGACAACAAGGTTGGATGTGAATACGGCTAGTGTTGCATCGAACACAGATTCTATAAATAGATTAATTCAGGAAAGTTCAGAAACACGAAAGATTGCAGAAAGTGCAAAAATAACGGCTGAAGAGACAAGGGAAAAATTTGGGCCTATTATTAAAAAAGTGAATGAGCATGATGCAGCCCTCTCCTTATTGGAACTTCAACGTAAAGAGAAGAATTTAAAATTTAGATTGGTGCCTGAAGGGGAAGGGGACAACCTTGTGAAATTTCTCACAGAGAACATCATAACTTTTTGGCGGGAGGAATGGGAGGAAGATGAGGAACTTGAGATAATATCAGCCTTTCGACTGGGTAGAAGGCAGGACAAAAAACCAAGGGACTGCCTAATTACATTGAGATCAAAAGAAGAAAGAGATAGAATATTGAATTTGCATTACCAAAAGGCACTGGTGATCCAAAATTGTCAGATACAGATTTTTAAGGACATTCCTAAATACATTTTAGAGGTGAGAACATATTACAAGAGTTTAGTAGACCTGCTGAAGAAAAACACTATACCATTCAGATGGGAATTTCCACAAGGATTGTCCTTTAACTTCAATGGAAGGAAGATTAAAATAAAAACAATTCAGGACAAAGAACTATTTTTAGAGAAGTATCTGGAGGATCTGCAGAAAGGAACCGTGGAGGAGAGGGAACCACCCGATATAGCAAATTTGTCATTTGGACTTTCACTACCACCATCGGAGGAAGAGCAGAAGCTTGGAGCAGTTGGAGGAACAGCTACCTAAATACAAAATGTCTCTGCAACTCCTTAGTTGGAACTGTAATGGTTTGAACCTTCCTCGGAAAAGAAGACAGGTTTTTCACATTTTGAAGAAAGAACAATTAGACATAATATGTTTGCAAGAAACCCATATTGCCAGGATACACAGGAAATTATTAATAAATAAGAGACTCGGTCAAGAATTTATCTCATCAGACAAAGTAAAGAAAAGAGGTGTGGTGATCTATGCAAAGGAAAAGTTGGCTCCAAAATTGATATTTAAAGATGAACAAGGAAGATACCTGGCAATTGAAATACAAATTCAAGGAGAAAAGATATTAATTGTGGGAGTTTATGCCCCAAATGAAGGGAAGGCTGAATTTTTTAGGAAGTTGCATGAAACATTAGTTGACTTTTTAGATTATAAAATCCTAATGATGGGAGATATGAATGGAGTTGTCTCAACAAACATGGACAAAGCACAGAGACAAGTGATCTCGAAAGAAGGGAGACTACCAAGGATCTTTTTTGAAATGACTGAAACAATGGACTTGATTGACATTTGGAGAACAAAGAATCCTTTAGAGAGAGAGGGAACTTTCTTCTCAGAAGCAAAAATGACATGGACAAGAATAGACCAAATTTGGATTTCTAGTAGTCTGGCGTCAAGAACAAAAAAAGTAGAAATCTGCCCAAAAACGTGCTCCGACCATAATGCGGTCAAGATGGAGATGAAACTAACAACAACTGGTTCCTTTAGATGGAGAATGAATGACACCCTATTCAAGGACGAAGAGATCCATAAGAAGGCCCTTAAAACATTAAAAGATTACTTTGAGATCAACAGGAAAACAGATGTGGAAAAAAGAATAATTTGGGACGCAAGCAAAGCCGTGATGCGAGGTTTCCTAATTCAACAAAATTCTATTAAGAGGAAGCAACAAAATGAAAAGAAGGAAAAAATCTTAGAAAAAATAAAAGAAGGAGAGAAGAAGTTGAGGTCCAAACCAAAGTCTCATGAGATTTTGAGAGAAATAAAGTTTCATCAGATGCAATACATGGAACTCATGAACCAACAAATAGAATGGAAGATAAAGCAAATGAGACAAAAAACTTTTGAATCAGCGGATAAATGTGGGAAACTTCTGTCATGGCAATTGAAAAAAAGGCAGAAAATGAATACGGTAACAAGTTTAGAAATGGATGGAAAGATTATCCACAAACCCAACGAGATCAACAATTGTTTTCAAAGCTTTTTTAAGAAATTGTATGCACAAGGGCCAACCAACGAGCAAGAAATAGAAGAATTCATCAGAAAATACGGTTTACCAAAAATCTCAGAACAAAGTAAAAGGATCTTAAACGAGGAAATAACAGAACAAGAAATAGAGGGTGCCATTCAAAATATGAAATTGGGAAAATCACCAGGACCAGATGGCCTGACGGCCAAATACTACAAAATGCTGAAAGAATGGCTGATACAACCATTGAAGGAAGTTTGCAATGAAATTTTGAAGGGGAAAAAGGCACCTGAATCGTGGAAAGAGGCTTTCATCTCACTTATACCGAAAACAGAGACTGAGAAGAACCAAGTTAAAAACTACCGCCCTATATCTTTACTCAATGTGGATTACAAAATTTTTGCAGACATTTTGGCAAAAAGATTGAAAAGAGTGTTGGCAGAAGAGATTCATAAGGACCAAACAGGCTTTCTCCCAGGTAGACATATGTCAGACAATGTGAGGAACATTATAGACATTTTGGAGCTGCTGGACGTTGACATTAATAGGAAAGCAGTTTTGATTTTTGTGGATGCGGAGAAAGCCTTTGACAACATTTGTTGGACTTTTATGAAAAAGAATCTCCAAGGGATGGGGGTAGGCCAAGGTTTTGAAAACGGTATAGGTGCAATATATCCTCAACAAAAAGCCAAATTAATTGTAAATAATGTGGTAACAGAAGAAATACCTATAGAAAAAGGTACACGACAAGGTTGCCCAATATCCCCTTTACTTTTTATATCAGTCCTGGAGGTTTTGTTAAACATGATCAGAAAGGACCAGTTGGTTAAAGGAGTTCAGGTCGGAGTTAGACATTATAAATTAAGAGCATTTGCAGATGATCTAGTATTGACCTTGCAACAGCCAGACACTAGTACTAAAAGAGTATTAGAACTAATTGAAATATTTGGTCGAGTAGCAGGTTTTAAATTGAACAGACAAAAAACGAAAGTGTTGGAAAAAAATTTAACAATGGAAGAAAGAGAGAGTTTTCAGAATGAAACAGGCTTGGAAATAACAAAAAGGGTAAAATACCTGGGGGTAAACTTAACATCTAAGAATGTGAATTTATTTAAGGATAATTATGAAAAATGTTGGTCAGAAGTTAAAAAGGATCTGGAAATATGGTCAAGGCTGAAACTTTCCTTGTTAGGCCGAATCGCTACTATTAAGATGAATGTATTGCCTAGAATGCTGTTTTTATTCCAGACGCTGCAGATTGTGGACAAGATGGACTGTTTCAAGAAGTGGCAGAAAGATATATCAAAATTTGTCTGGCAGGGCAAAAAGCCCAGAATTAAATTTAAGATTTTAACTGATGCAAAGGATAGAGGGGGGTTTGCCCTGCCGGACTTAAGACTCTACTATGAATCAGCAGCTTTTTGCTGGTTGAAACACTGGCTACTTCTTGAGAATACTGACATTTTGGATCTGGAAGGGTATGACAATAGTTTTGGTTGGCATGCATATTTATGGTACGACAAGGTAAAGGTGTATAAAAGTTTTAAAAACCATATTGTAAGGAAAGCATTGTATAACGTTTGGACTAGATACAAAGATTTGTTGGAAAGTAAAACCCCTAGGTGGGTGTCACCAATGGAAGCTAGGGAAGTAAAAAAGCTTAATATGGATTCTAAATGGCCAAAATATCATGAGATTATAGAATACGATGGTGAAAGGGTGAAACTTCAGAGTTATGAGAAACTAAAACCTAAGGTTCGAGATTGGTTGCATTATCATCAGATAAATGAGACGTTTAAACAGGACAGGAAAATAGGATTTCAGAAAGAGAAGTCAAAATTAGAAACAGAATTGTTGGAACCCAATACTAAGAATTTATCAAGAATGTATAACTTGCTGTTAAAATGGAATACACAGGATGAAACGGTGAAATCAGCTATGATTAAATGGGCACAAGATATAGGTCATGATATTATGTTTGCTGACTGGGAACAGTTATGGACCACCGGTATCAAATTTACTGCATGTAATGCTTTAAAAGAAAATATTATGAAAATGATCTACCGGTGGTACATGACCCCAGTCAAGCTAGCAAAAATTTATCATTTGCCTAATAATAAGTGTTGGAAATGTAATGAGACTGAAGGCACTTTCTACCACCTTTGGTGGACCTGCCCAAAGGTTAAAGCTTTCTGGGAAATGATCTATAATGAAATTAAGAAGGTCCTTAAATGGACTTTTCCTAAGAAACCAGAGGCTTTCCTCTTGGGTATGGTGGGCCAAGTGGTGTTAAGGAAGGATAGGACATTCTTTATGTATGCCACTACAGCAGCAAGAATTCTACTGGCAAAGTATTGGAAGACGCAAGAACTACCTACTCTGGAAGAATGGCAAACAAAGGTGATTGACTTTATGGGACTGGCTGAGATGACGGGCAGAATCCGGGACCAGGGGAAAGAGACAGTGGAAGAGGACTGGAAGAATTTCAAAATATATCTTAAAAATAATTGTAAAATTGAGGAATGTTAAGATGTCAGGGGGTAAGAAGTAAAGAATTGCAGCAGTAAACAAAAAAACTTAAGAAATATTTACGAAAAGGAACTAAGACAATGGACTTAAGGGTTGCTAAAGAATTATTAAACAAGGATGCAGGGATGGGGAAGTATGGGGAAGTCAAAGAAAAAAGGCTATGAACCGATGAGTATGAAGTTATATTGTGTTACATTGTTCTTTATTTTATGTGTGGAAAATTAATAAAAATTATTATAAAAAAAAAAAAAAACAAATCTTTAAAATTATGACATTCCACGACTGAAAGCAGTCCAGCCACAAACCCTGTTGAAACTGTAGATGTTTTCGACCCCTTGTACAATGAGGTAACAGTTGAATGAGAGTAAGGAAAGCTGACCTTATATGTCCTCAGAGGCAGGTGGCATCGGCAAGTTCAGCACAGATATATTGATGAAGCCAGCTGAGGAAATGTTGACTACTGCCTATAGTTGTGTGCACACCTCGGGTAGAGACAAGGGTACATGCACAGCCTTTGTCCATCGCTCACGCACAAGCCATTAACTCTCAACCCACAGGAGAAAACGCAAAAACTGGAAAGACAGATGGAATGGCCTGCAGCAAAGGAGAACTGTAGCTTCAGAGACAGGGGGGAAATAACCTAGAGAGATCTGAAGTGCTCTCTTTTGTTGATTTTGTAGAGGACTTCGGTAAAGAGGAACAGAGGGCGCTGTGACATCTCTTATGCTGTTTTCCTTTGTTAGGTGTGGGGTTGACTGTCATATTCCGGCACAGCAGCCCCTTCGCCTTTCCCCTCCCCTTTGTGTTTTTCATTACATCGCCTTACTCATTAGTCACTGACAACATCCTGCGAGATTCAGGGGATCTGCAAGAGACCAGGTCAAGATGTGAAGAGCTAGACAGTTCTCTGCAGAAAAAAGATGGGACAAAGCAGTCGAAAGACCCAAAGCATCAGAGCACACAATGATGCTACAAAATAAGACGGTGGCAGCAGCTATCGGGTACCACAGTAGGCAGTGTATCCAGCCCAAATATGTCTTCACACATGTGAATTTTCTAGAAAATATTACTTAGTTGAATTTCTGCTTTTAGCAAATTCCAAAAGGGTAGCTGTTTAAGAAAAGAAAAACCAATATGGAGTCTTAAGGCATAGACGGATGGAAAGTCATAGCCAGTATTTCAGAGGTAAAGGTAAAGGACCCCTGACAGTTAAGTGCAGTCGCGAACAACTCTGGGGTTGTGGCGCTCATCTCACTTTACTGGCTGAGGGAGCCGGTGTACAGCTTCCGGGTCACGTGGCCAGCATGACTAAGCCACTTCAGGCGAAACTAGAGCAGCACACGGAAACGCCATTTACCTTCTCGCCAGAGTGGTGCCTATTTATCAACTTGCACTTTGACGTGCTTTCGAACTGCTAGGTTGGCAGGGGCTGGGACTGAACAATGGGAGCTCACCCTGTCATGGGGATTCGAACCGCCGACCTTCCGATCGGCAAGCCCTAGGCTCAGTGGTTTAGTGCCACTTGCGTCCCTTTTCAGAGGTAGACTGCCTCTAGTTAGAGAAGTTTGATTAAGCAGGGCTACACAACTTGTAACTTACCAAGCTGAACAGAACCAACCAGTCACATATGATAGTTCAGTAGGAGCTGAAACTTCCTGTTTCACTTTTTGCTACATTGGAACTGATTGCAGAAACAGAATTGGGAGGATGGGAAATTTGGTTGAGCTGTGCTTTGCATGGTGGTTCACAAGTTAGCTATCATGTCTAACAGCCACTGGCTGATTCTATGAGCTTGCTTAGTCCTTAAAAAAAAAGCAAAAAAAAAAGCTAGAGGACATCACCAAGTTTCAGTAAATCCCACATGTTAACAAACAGAGATATTGTGGGGAACCTCTACTGGTGGTCCCCCAAGGCTCAGAGGCATGGCTTGTAACTACTAAAAGCTATGCAAGTCCAGAAAACTCCCTCCCAGCTGAGTTTAGATAAACTTCAAATGCTTGACTTGAGACTTTCCTGTTCCAGAGGGCATTTTAAGGTAGCATTGGTTTTATGATAATTTTTGATGTTTTATTGCCTCATTTTCTTTGAGCTGATTTTATGGGAAACCTCTTAGGACTGCATAGGATTAAGTTGTATATAAATGTCTTAAATAAACAAATAAGAAAAATCCCATACAATGGGACAACTCAGTTAATGTAGCCTAACCAAAGGCATGCAGACAGCATGGGGAGGGAATATAATTTACAAGTAAAGAGGATCATAATTAATTTCCAGAATTCGCTACCACAAAATGTAGTGAGAGCCAGTAGCTTAAATGTCTTTTTAAAAATGATCCAACAATTCATATGTCTATTCGTCACTTTTAGCCAAGAAAACTTGAATCAAAGGACCAGGAAAACAACCTGTGAACAAATACATTTTGATTGATGACAACCTTCCTCAGGGACACAAGACTAAAGTTCCCTTGTAAAGACAACATCTCTCTCTTTTCTTTTCTTTTTTGCACTGGATCCTTTTCTTCTTTCTGTGTTGTATGGATGTCCCAAAATGATGACCATATAAGACTCTTTCTCCAGGCCACAGAAGGCACTCAAGCTGAAATATCTCATCTATTCAGGGATCATATTTACTGTACAAATGTTGGGGTTCCTGTTTGAAGGCAACTTGTTCACTCCTAGTTTGTTTATTGGCCTTGGGACTCAATGTTCCAGCATGTCTGTGAAATATTAACATTTCCCCTGAATTACATCACTGTGAGCTAAAAATGTATGTTTGTGGTACCTGTACCACCAGCCTGACAAAGCCCAACATCCTTGGGCCCAGACACTGCCAGCACTCCACGCACCAGCACTGGTGACCACACACTTGAGGTGGTAGACAATTTTGTCTAACTGGACTCCACTTCTCCTTCTGTGGCCTGGAGAAAGAATCTTATTTGGTCATCATTCTGGGACATCCATACAACACAGCTGGACAAGCGCCTTGGCAAGGCAGCTATGGCAATGGCTCACCTCTCCAAAATGGGGTGGAAGAATGTGATGCTAATGACCGTTATAAAAATGAAGGTCTACCAGGCTTGTGTGTTGAGCATGCTGCTTTATGGAAGTGAGCCGTGGGCAACTTACAACTGCCAGGAGCAATGCCTAAACGCCTTCTACATGAGCTGTGTCTGGAAGATTTGTGAAATCACATGGCAAGACAGAGCCTCAAACAAAGATGTCCTCTCCGATGTCAGAAAATAACTGTCAAAGATCAAGGCCTTATGCTGCTACTATGATGCAGACTTGATTGGCAATAACTATTTGGTGACAAGGGGTGTGTGTGCGTGTGTTGCTTTTAGTATTTATAGACAGGGCTTGGATTGGGTAAATTCATTTTGATTGGTCTGGGAAACTACAGATTGATTGACTGGAGGTTCCAGCCCGTGAAGAAATGGCAGTTAGCTGTCAGAAGTAACGTAGGTTGAGGAAGTCAGTTGACCAGATAAAGCTGAGGTGAAAGAATAGCTGAGATCTGAATATTAAGCTATTTTTCCCCAGTGTGATAACTATACTTTGCTGGTGGAGATCAAAGAAGGGCCAAGAGAGGATGACCCATGCAAAGGCCTTACCAGAAGAAGGTCACACAAGTGAGTTTTTTAAATCGGCCAAGCAGCCAGACATACAACTGAAGAAGTTATGGGGTCAGAAGCACATTGTCCCCAGTTGTTGGACAACGATATGATGAGTGAATTTGGCCTGAGGTAGTGGTGCTGTGGGTTAAAGCCTCAGCGCCTAGGGCTTGCCGATCAAAAGGTCGGCGGTTCGAATCCCTGCGGCGGGGTGCGCTCCCGCTGCTCGGTCCCAGCGCCTGCCAACCTAGCAGTTCGAAAGCACCTCCGGGTGCAAGTAGATAAATAGGGACCGCTTACCAGCGGGAAGGTAAACGGCGTTTCCGTGTGCGGCTCTGGCTCGCCAGAGCAGCGATGTCACGCTGGCCACGTGACCCAGAAGTGTCTCCGGACAGCGCTGGCCCCTGGCCTCTTAAGTGAGATGGGTGCACAACCCCAGAGTCTGTCAAGACTGGCCTGTACGGGCAGGGGTACCTTTACCTTTTTTTTTTAAAAGCCTTTTACTCTGACACCAGTGTGCTCCCACCACTGGATTTCGAATCTGTGTACGCATACCGTTAGCTACTATCTAGAGGTATCCTGTAGTTTCTTGTTAGCTGCTGCTGTTTCATGCGAATCCAAGCCAGCTCTGACCCAACTTGAGATCAGTAGTCATATCCAATTTGTACCTAAGCCCAGGAGTGTGCATTTGAAATGGCTGGTGGAACAATCTCATTTGCCTTCCTACCATCCTTGCTTGCACTCCTGCTGCGGTGAGGGGAGGGAGCCAATCAGGCTGGCTTTGCCTGCTGGTGATGTGACCCCATTGGCCACTGCTGGGAGCCAATCCCAGCTCCTGCTGCCTTTTGGGTTGTTACTGGCATGGCACAGTTGCACTTGGCAGTCTAAACCCATCTAACTCTCCTTCCTCTGGTGAATCCTCTTTCCTTGAACTAAGGTTACCAGATTTGTTTCAATGGATCCGGGGACACTCATTGCTCGCTACATACATGTGAATGCTGAGAAAGCTGTAAATCTGGGGACTGTCCCCAGGAAACGAGGACGTCTGGTAACCTTCCCTTGAACCCCCTCCCAATTTTATTTTTTATTTTTTGAGCTTTTAGACTCTCACCCCCTTCTTCCCTTCCTCCCTTCCTTTCTTTTCTTTTCTTTTCTTTTCTTTTCTTTTCTTTTCTTTTCTTTTCTTTTCTTTTCTTTTCTTTCTGTGTACCTGTGGGTAAAACATGCATTTCAATTAAATACAGACCATCCAGGTGATCAGCATTCTCAGACCGCCTTGTAGTATAGACAACAATCAGTTCTTCAAAAACTAACAGCACATTCCTAACCATTTCTAATCAGATGTAAGCCCCAGGGCCAACCCACCCATGAGGCAAGGTGAGGCAAATGCCTCAGGCAGCAGGGTCCACTGGGGCAGTAGATCTCAATGTCAATCTTCCTTCCTTCCCTGTTCCTGATGTACATTTTCCCTGACCCCTTATTCTATGGTCCGCCTCAAGTGCTAAAATGTTTTGGGCTGGCTCTGGTAATTCAACTGGCCTGGCACATAGGTAAGTGGGGTTAGGATCGCTGCTTTAAGCTGTGGTCCTACTAACCCCCTTACTTGAGAGTAAGCCCTATTGATGGCTTCCTTTAAGTGGTCATGTTCATGGCTCCCCTGTCAGGTTCATATTTTGTGCTTTCTCACTTGGAAGGGCGATGACAACCTCATAAAGATTATCTCAGGGAGGAAAGTGTTATGAGTACAGGTTGGGGTGGGTGAAAGGGTGGGGCAACCAGGTAAGTCACATCAGACAATGACATCCTCACCTGCTCTTGAGGACACACAGCCGAGGAGGTGGAAACACATCAAAGAGTAGCGATGCTTACAATGATGAGGAAATTCGAAATGAAAGCAGCTAGAAAAGCCCAACGTTGCCTCATTTTAAGCTGGCAATGTGTACACAGCCAGCGTCTCTGGAGTCCTTAGAAACTGTCACTAAGCATATGTAAGACCTCAGTGTAAACACCAGTACTCCCTTATGTACATAATAACCCTTTGATAAACAGTTAATAGCTGGCTCTGTCTCTAGTGTTGGTGGCAATCTCACGCCAAAGCCTACCATACCAGGCTCTCAGGAGTTTTAAAATGCATTCTAAGGGAATAGGTGACGGCAGAAAAAGGTCAGATCGAGTAAATCCAAATTATGGAGGCAGGAGAGTTCCATGGGCCCTGGAACATAAAAATTAAAGAAGCAGAAATATTTAAATTTGTGTTGGAACTAGAGAACTGTTTCCCTGCAGAGGTTATGCTGGAGAAAGGCAGTTCTTTGCTGCCAAGATGGCTGCATAGGTATTCATAGCATGCCCTTTGATACAGGAGAACTCCCAAGCTATGAACCTGAAGTCCTATTCACAGGTTTCATTATATGTATGGCACTCATGTGTGGCTTTAGGAGTGAGGATGGGCTTCTAGCCCCATGACTGATGCTTGCACCCCCCTTGCTGCGCTGCCCCAACCTTTGCATGTTGAGATGTTGCAGGCCAAGCATAGGGAATCTGTGGCCCTCCAGATGTGCCTGGACTACAGCTCCCATCATCTAGGATGGCAGTTTGCGCCCAATAATATCTGAATGGTTACAGGTTGGCATGGTGGGCTACAAATTTGACAAAGCCTCTCAATCTTCTGAGACCTACCATTTCCCTGTATAGTAATTTTTTTTGGCAGAAGCAGATTCCCAGAATTTGAAACCTATTCTGTAATGTGCTGCCTGAAGTTATTCATTCATTCAGTCATTCATTTCAAGTTTATACATTTCCACTAATTTTACAATCATTTTGACATTTCAATATTCAGTACTGTAAACCATTTCCATTCACACACACACACACACACACACACACACACACACACACAAACAAACAAACACACATAGTTATCTTGATTTCTTATTCTTCCAGTAAGTTTCGCCACTTCTGCATATTCCATCAGTTTTTGTATCCATTCTTCCTTTGCTGGGACTTCTGCTTCTTTCCATTTCGGGACAAGTAAAATTCTTGCCGCTGTAGTAGCATACATGAATAAATTTCTATACATTTTAGGTAGTTCTGTCCCTATAATTCCCAAAATGTGCTGCCTGAAGTTAAGAATCCTAATGAAAAGCTCATTCTGTCAAACTGCCTCCAGTGTGGATGTCGGTAGCTTTGCTTTTTCTTGTTTCATGGCTTCTGAGGCAGCCTGCAGTATCTCCTCTCACCTGTGGGTGGGGGGTGGGGATGCAAAGCTTCTTCACCACCCCACTCTTCTCCCTGCGGTGGCTTTGGCCCACAGTATGGAGACCCAGAGATTGAAACACAGGGGCAGGAAGAGCTACTCCATTGTGGAAGAGAGAAAAAGCTTCCCTCACCTGTCCTGCCCCTCATGACCACAATGATATGAGCAACTCATATGAAGGAATTCTGTAAACTTATAGATTTGCTAACTTACTCGACCAAAGGAATTCTTCAGTGGTTATTTAGTCTAGGCAGAATTAATTAAACCCATATAATCCCTGCCAGATGTTTATCCGCTGCCCACTATACGACTCCTGACAAGTTTTAATTTTAATGCATTTCCAATTATGGGTTTTCTCCACCTCCCTAATACATCTGCACATACAATCCTCTCTCTCTCTCTCTGTGTGTGTGTGTGTGTGTGTTGGCGGCAGGAGGACCTTTTCATTCTGGTTAACCTAAATCTTCCTTTCTGTAAATTCAGCAACTTGCTTCTGGCCTTACTTCCGTTGCCATGGTGAACAATTTATCACTAACCCCCTTTTATAACAACCTTTTACATAGCAGAATATGGTTATGTCTCCCCTTTCATACCCCCCCACCAAGAAATAGCATGGCAAGTTCTTTCGACTCTCTCCCTAAAAAAACTCCTTCCTAAACAATGCATTTCACTGCATCCTTCTGAAACTAGGCTAGGCTACTTAAAAAGGGTTAAGTGTATGCCAAAACCAAAAATTATACTTGGGATGGGGCCCAACATTTACTAAGTAAGGGTTGGTTCTCAAATTTCACATTAAGGTGATTGTACAGATGGAAGAATATTATTTTGCAGGACTTATTTAACAGCCTTCCTAAATACCATTATTATTCCAATTTATTAGTCACTTGACACATAAGGAGCCTCCAAGTGAATTACAAAATTACAGAATTAAACAGTACCATATATATGATATACTTCCAGGGAACCCTAACTGCTATCTGGTGCCTCAGCTTTTGCAAATCAGAGAGCACAATTCGAATACCCGTAATCCTTTGTGGTCATAGTGAGCAAAATAAATCCTGCATATTACATGCTTAAGCAACTGTGGTTTGATTGTGTAATGAATCAATCAAGTTTGATTTATTAGTCACAGTTTCCATTCAACATCATAAAATGTGGTAAAAGCTTATTCAAAGCAATGCCAACCAATACTTATTAGGTACTCTGCACTGTTTGCAGCATCGTGCAATGATACAGCAGAAAGGGGAAGACACAGGCTGGATCTAGACCAAAGCTTTCCAAACTGTGTGTCATGACACATTAGTGTGTCGGCTGCAGTGTGTACCTGTGTTGTGTGAATGCTCCCCGTGCTCCTTCTAGGGCTGGAAAGGGGTTAGTTTAACCTCTGGTTTGCTAGTAAAACTGAATTACTGTGTTGTGGAATGATGTATGTCTAAAAAGTGTGTTACCAACATGAAAAGTCTAGAAAGCTCTGATCTAGACACATTAAAAACAAACAAACCATGTTTCAGGAAAACATTACCTCAAAATGGGAAATCAGTTGCCGAAAGATAGAACTCTATAGCGCCATCTGGTGTCACAGTGTTATAACACAACTAAAACACTTTTAAAAACTACTAATGTAGCTGAGTCCTAGGACTAGAAGAGGCAAAAGTAGACATGGATCTTGGCAGGCATTGGCTGGGGTAAGTGTTTGTTGGGTTTTGGAGGGTGAATATCTCATCCCATCTAACAAGAAACTTAGGTAGTGACAGCCACCAGGGATCAGGGGTGCCAACGTGAATAAAATATTGGTGGGGCCTAGGTAAGCCCCGCCCCACATAATTGATCACAAGACATGGCACACACGTACCATTTGAACAGCAATGTCCATCAACCTGGGGGGCGTCCCCTCAAATATTTAATGGGGGTGGTAAAGGGATCTCGGGACGCAGGTGGCGCTGTGGGTTAAACCACAGAGCCTAGGACTTGCTGATCAGAAGGTCGGCGGTTCGAATCCCCGGACGGGGTGAGCTCCCATTGCTTGGTCCCTGCTCCTGCCAACCTAGCAGTTTGAAAGCATGAAGTGCAAGTAGATAAATAGGTACCGTTCCAGCGGGAAGGTAAACGGCGTTTCTGTGCGCTGCTCTGGTTCGCCAGAAGCAGCTTAGTCATGCTGGCCACATGACCCGGAAGCTGTATGCCGGCTCCCTCGGCCAATAAAGTGAGATGAGCACCGCAACCCCAGAGTCGGCCACCACTGGACCTAATGGTCAGGGGTCCCTTTACCTTTACCTTAAAGGGATCTCAACCCCTAAGAGTTGACTCCTGTGCCAGGGATGTAGTGCCAGGGTCACCAAGCACAAAGAGGGATATACGCTTGAAGGAATCAAACCCAAGATTTGCAGAAGTACAAATAAATTTCTTAAAAATAAAATAAACAATGGGCCAAAGCAGCTCAGTGAGAACGGAGCATGCTCAGTAGCCACAGAATGTAGAGTCACAGCTGATAAAGAAAAAGGGGAGGAGGTGGATGTTTTGCTTGGAGGGAGTGGCTGCTTGGAACTCTGAGTAAGAGCTCCCTATAAGGGGCTAAGATACAGTGCAACATTTTGTTGTTGGTCGCTCTGGTGTCGCTTTATTTGCTGTAAGATTCAAGAAGATTCATTCTAGCTGGCGGAATTTCCCTGTCTTCAAATACAAACACCAGGGGTGAGCAACCTACCAGCAGAGAAGACAAAGAAGAAGGAATTAAGGCCATTAAAGGTGGGGCGGGGGGAGAAAGAGAAGATATAAATCAGAGGACCAAAAAATAGAGGGAGGGAGACAAAGACAGCCCCCTATAACCGCAGCACCTGCTCCCCACACATTGCAGTAGCAACAACAAAACTATATCTACACCCCATCTTGTCCTTACAAAGCGAACTGTATTCTTTTTAAAAAGTAAGAAAGAAGAGGAAACTGTCTTCCTTGGTAGGTTATGGGGGGCGTGTTGGGAGGGGGAATCCAACTATAGCTGCAGTGCAGCTCCCTTCTCCCCTCTTATAATCTCTGTCTTGTAAAGAGGACTGTGCAGGCATGAAAGAATTGGAAATCTTCTCCCTCGCTGGGATACCTGCTGCTTCCCATGTCCTTCTGGTCTTTGGAGTCTGCAGAACTCTCCTCTTTTGCTGCTGAGTAGTTCTCTTGCACAATAGCACACTACACTCCAGCCTGAGGAGACTGAGTCAGAAGCAGCTGGCAGGAGTGTACCACACAGCCACTGGGGGAAGCTGGAACTTTACGGGTGGTGGGTGCTGGTTAGGAACACCCCTATTTCATGCTAAAAACTGTTCTGAGTGCTCCTGAGGGACTAGGTGTTGCCGGTCACAAGGAAACATGGCTTAATGTAGGATTCTTGAGCCTCATCACTTACCAGGCTACTTTCAGTGGGAATTGCTAAATGCTGTCTCTACAAGGGAAGGAATTGTTTTAAAAAATATCCCCAAGACCGGAGTCGGATGTAGCAACATGCAGAGTGTGTACAGACTTGCAGCTTGTGGCTGACAGAGACTGGAAAGAGAGATTGAGCAAATGATCGGATTGTGATGACTGATTAATATGTTTGTATATGTGGATAGAAAACAGGCTCTGGTTCTGAGGGAAGGCACAGTTCCAGAGGCTGAAGCTGAAAATCCCTGTAAGGGTGCTGGCTCTACCATTTGGACAGGCCTGGATAAATGGTATGAAGGAAATAAGACAAATATGAGAGATGGACCTAAGTAGTATGTCTTACTATATAATAAAATTGTAAGGCTATCATCACATGGCAGTTTGTGCGGCTACCAACAGGTGGCCCTAGCAACTCTACCATGACAACACACCAGTAAGCAGGTGAGCAAGCAGGCAGGCAGCCCAGGTGAACTTTAAAAAGGGGTTTGGGCAGGTTATGAGGGGAAGTTTGGGGGAAGGTGGTGGGATGAGCTGGGAGCATAGGCTTTGGGTGACCTGTGAGAGGATAAGTGAGGGTTGAGCTCCTGTAAGGAACATTGCAAGTAGCATAAGACTATGAGAAACTGCCTGCCCCTTGCAGGAATTCTCAGCTTCAGCTTCCACAGCTAGGAAATTGGCTTAAAATATGAGTGTCTAAGGTTGTACCCTTATTAGCCTAACAGTTAATCTGGCTCTCTCTGGGATGGCAATCTGGAGAAAAGAATGACAGAGAAGTAAGTAAATCAGAAACAGCATCCCTCACAATAAATCTCTCTGTGGGGCAGTGGCTGGGACCCAGAGGTCAACAGAGGGCTCACGGAGAAGAACTGGACCAAAACTTTCAGAAAAAGTCACCAACATGGCCTTTGCTTTTCCCCTTAGTTTTAACTGGGACTGCTATTGCCTTCCATTGAAAGAAACCATTACTGGGGGTCCCCCCCTGTAACTGCTGGGAAGGGGTATATTCACTTCTTTGACATGTGATTTGGTTACCTTGCACAATTCATGTGAGCAGAAGTCTCTGGGATCATCCATCACTTTGCCCACTTCTACCCCCTGGCTTCCTTAAGGTAAATGGGAACCCTGATGGTTTATTTTTGAGGGTTCCCCTATTCCTGAAGCCAACTCTATGCCTACAGTTGTTTTAGTATCTGAAGCGGGTGTGTGTACACACACACACACATGCAGAGAGAGAGAGAGAGAGACAGTGTGTTGTTGTTTCAAATGAAATAATGGATTTTAGCATCCAAACAAGTCATGTTTTGTTTGGCTCTAAGTCACCTTTTTAATAACCCTGTTTGATGCTTCTGCACAGCAGAAGCGAATGAAATGCAATGAATGCAAAAAGTCAATCAAAAGTCTATTTCCTTTAGCAAATCCACTCAATTAATCTTTCCGGGTTTCTCTCCCCCACCTTCTTTCTTCTTTAAATAAATGTGAAAGCAACAGCTCACAAAGCTGGTCTTGAAAATCCTCCGCTGCTGCCTGTGTTTCCTCTCAGAGCTGTAGGTGTCAGTATAAACATGGCTTTGAGGTCAGGTGCTTCTGGGATGTCATTCGAACCCATTGAGCTGTCCACATTATTGAAGGAGTCGGCATTCAGATGTTCAGCATGCATGGGACATTGTCTGCTCGGCTGTTTGAAGCCCTGGCAGCAGCAGATGACATCTGGTGACTAATGGGCTCAGATGTGAAAGCCGTTCCCACAATGCTTTGGGCTGCAGCTGCTCCAAAACCACAGCAAGAAGCTGGAAAGAGAGGAGAGGATCAGTCGAGGGAAAAAAACAAATCAATACCTCCTGATTTCAGAGGAAGTCAAACATGGCCCTGACTACAAATACATTTTCCCAACCTGGCCTTTCTGGGCAAATGAAAAAGAACCACACAGCTTACTGCATTGTGGTTTAGTTTATGCCACTCGAAAGCACACCCCTTTATTAAAATGACACACATTATGTGCTGCATGATAGTGAAATGAAGCCAGATTGTGTTTTCCATGAGGAAAATCTTTTCCACAAGAAGAAGATGCCTCTGAATTTCTCTTGGTGGAAAGAGAAAAAAAAAGGGGGTCGGGCAGGATCTGCTGCCGGTTTAGAATAATGTTTGAAGTGGATACATTTTGCTAAATGTTTAGAGGCCAGTTGATTACTGTTGAGGGGAATGGCAGAAGAGAATCTCCCCATGGATCCGGCTGGCAAACTGGACGCTCATTTTATAGTGTTGTGGTTTGAGGACCCGACCCCCACTCGCCCAGGACGACAAAGAGAAATGAGGCCGGGGGGGAGGCTGGCACTGCAGCATAAAGGCTGCTGGACACGCCCCCCCATGGCACCTGGTTGGACAGCCACGGGGGGGGGGGGGGGGACGTGAGTGCCAGCCAGGTGAGCTGGAGGCAGGGGGCAACGCCCCCTGCTAGGAGCGGTGCTCGGGCTCCCGTCCACAACCACTCCCCTCTCTTTCAGGGAGGAGAGTCTTTGCTTACTTAATTAATAGCAAATAGATTACTAACTGGGACAGGTTTTTCAGAACATCCCTTGGCAGTTTTGAAGAGAACTATATGGGCTTCTGGTCTGCTTCCAGGATGAACAGAAAATACTGGTTCTGACCTTTAAAGCAGGGGCGAAACTAGGCTTTATTTCACCTGGGTCAGAGACCCAGTTTGGCACACACACCCATGTGCATTTGTGTACACACACACACAGGCTAGGAGCTCCCATGGAGCACCTCTGCAGGCTTCACCTGGGGCAAAAAAAACCCTGGCTAGTCCCCTCCCCTCCCCATAGCTATGGCTCTGCTTCAAAGCCCAGAATGGCCTTCTTCCACATAAACCTTCCCAGACCCTGAGGTTGTATTCTCCCCCCACCCACACAAATATTTTATTAAATTTTTCATGGTGCAATAAAATAATATTAACACCAATAGTAATCATAATAAAACACAAAATTATATGTACGATACGATACGATAATCTTTATTGTCATTGTCCCATACAGAACAACGAAATTGAAAACCTACATAAGACATTCAAAACCCAACAAGCCTGCTATCCCAGCTATCCCAACCTGGTTAGCCCCCTAAAAACTCTGATACCCCATTTTTAAATACAATATACTCCCATACAGACTCCTTACAATGCTTTAAAACCAAAATCGCATTTGGGGAGAAACTGTTTCTTAGGCGTGTATATAGCCCACTACCATAATTATACCTTAATCTTCACATCTAAAGAAGTGAGTCTTCCCAGCTCTCGCCTGAAAAAAGTTTTCCCTTTCCTCAGCCTTGAGGGAAACTCACTCTAACCTGTCTCTACACAGGTCTCTCTCTTCTCTCCATCAACCCCTCTAAATGTATCTTCATTTAACCTGACCCTTAGATTGTATTCTTTGAGATTCACCATCATCTGAGGTAGCAATCCTAGATAGGACCTTTGAAGTGTTGGCACCCCAGAGGGTCTGATACTTTTACTTCCAAAGAACCTGACTGATGAGTATTCATTCGGATCAGACTGCAGGGTGGTTGCATCGAGCAATTATTACCCCGTGCTTTCCAGGGTGCCCTGTCACTTTCCTTAGCACAAAACGTCATTTTAAAAAATCGGTTTTGTTGTACATGAGCACCAAATCCGCTTTCTCTGTGCAACCTGAATTTGCCAGTGTGTAATTGAACTGCATCCTTAAAGAGTGACAGTCTGGAAGTGTCTGGTGTTCCTTTATTTTTTATTACTGACACATCTTGCCATTACTAATGCTCAGTAATATTCTGCTCTTTTATGGTTATAATGAGATGATTGTTGTTTTAAATAGTTCTTTTATTTGTTAGCAGCTCTGGAGGCTTCAATGTTGGAAGAGTGGGGTGGAAATGTTGTTAAATACATAAGAATTAGATTCAGCCAGTTAAAGCAGAACTAACATAAGCCCCTTCCTCAATTTTTTGCAGGCTGGGGCAAAATTTCTACAACCCAGCTCAAACTATATTGTTGCATCAATTTGCAAATATATTTTAAGAAGTCATCATAAATAAATTCAGCCTTTTAAGGCAGGTTTTCTCACAACATACACAATACTGCCTAATATGTGCAGTCCTGCAAGCACTTTAATATATGCTCTTTTATGCTTACTTTCCTCTAATATATGCACTTTCTATAAATCTTTAGGTTGGGGAACTGCATCATAAAATGCAGAGATGTGTGGATTTCAAAGGGCAGCGTTTAGGTTCACATATTATTATTTTTATTTAAAAAAAGGGGACGCAGGTGGCGCTGTGGGTAAAACCTCAGCGCCTAGGACTTGCCGATCGTATGGTTGGCAGCTCGAATCCCCGCGGCGGGGTGCACTCCCATTGTTCGGTCCCAGCGCCTGCCAACCTAGCAGTTCGAAAGCACCCCCGGGTGCAAGTAGATAAATAGGGACCGCTTACCAGCGGGAAGGTAAATGGCGTTCCGTGTGCTGCGCTGGCTTGCCAGATGCAGCTTGTCACGCTGGCCACGTGACCCAGAAGTGTCTGCGGACAGCGCTGGCTCTCGGCCTATAGAGTGAGATGAGCGCACAACCCTAGAGTCTGTCAAGACTGGCCCGTACGGGCAGGGGTACCTTTACCTTTACCTATTATTATTTTTTTAGGAAGGGTGAATTAGGCAGGTTCACATTAAAATTCAAACTGAATTGAATTTCTCTGCCATCCCTAATCAGCCTTTGTTTCTCGTACAGAACAGGGAAACTCATCCTTCACAATTGTTGCAGAATCAAAGGCAGAGGCATGGACTGGAGTCAAATATTTTACATGTGACTGGCAATTTGTTTCTGATGCCAAGGAGAAACTATAGAAAGGCCTTCGTGCTGCATGTGGAGGTAATTTGCGTGTCATGAGAAAAATGATGTCGCAAGCCACCTAGACATATGAGATGGGGAAAATAATGCATTCCTTTGGTAGGACATTAGGAAATGTTTAGAGCTAGTGTTGAAAGGCAGGTAATTTCCTTAGCTCCCGGCCACTCCACCTCCAAAAATAAATCAGTATTTTCGATTCGAGAGAAATACCAAAACAAGTAAAACCAGAAATGGAATGGCAGGAAGGAGATCCCAGGCAGACGTTTGCACCATTAAGTGCTGAGACAAAGGGGAAAGAGCTTGTGTCAGATAGTGGACAGTGTCAAACAATGAATGGGAGATTGGGTTTCAGTTTGCCACTCAGCCATGGACCTCACTTGGTCAGTCACATTCTCTCTGTCTCTCCGCCTAGCCGCTTCACAAGGTTTATTTGTTTAGGATGAAATGCGAAGAAGGAGAGAGAGACTGTGTAGGCTTCCCTGAGCTCATTGAGGAGAAGAGCAGAATAAAAACATAATAGTCAAGACAGGGGGCTGTAATTGTCCCCCCTCCTCTTCTCCTTCTGAAACAAGCCTTCCTTTGTTTTGGAGAGTATTTGGCACCCAATGGTGAAAGTGTGTGAAACTGTTTGCAATGGGCAGGTGTCAGCGAAAGAGTGAACATGCTGTTTTGCAGAAGCAAATGGGTCAGTAGCACTGAGCTTAGCACAGAAAGGGGTGGTCCCCATTGCTTTAGCACTGGGGGTGTCAGCTCTTCCCCGTCCTCCCAAACATAAGCGGATCAGAGGAGAAAATGGCCACAAACAGCCACAAAGATGTGTTCAAGACTGGAAGGAAGAAGGTTGTTTTTTTTTTTTTTTTGCAAACGTTTTTATGCTCTCCACACCTTTTGCAGCAAAAACCAAACCTCGCGAAAATAAAGCAAAGGGCGCTGAAAAACAGTACATAGGAGGGACACATGCTGCTGTCTCTCGCCGCTGCTGTCTCATAGAAAAGTGCAAAGGCACTTCTTATAGTAGTTACTGGCAGTTCCCAGCTCCCATGCAAAGAAATGGCAGCAAAATTGTCTTTGTAGGCAGGCATCCCTAACATTACCATTGCCCTTAACTGTCACCGTGTATAAAGTGTACTGTGTGGACAGCAACTTAGAACAAGTGTGAAATAAATGTTTGAGAGGCAGACAAGATATAAACAGAGGTATCTTGAAATAAAGATTTCTACTTGCACCTGCATCACACACAGCTTAACAAAAGAAAACAATTAGTTCAACCTGTATTTTCAGGCCATTTTTTGGTTGTTAGTTTTGGCCGCTGAGACATTGAAAAACAATCTCTGCCCTTTGCATATCAGTCGTCACAGATCCCCTCTTCTCCAGGCTTCTACTGAGAGCACACCATCAACAAAGGATTCCGCTTCTCCCAGAAGATAAAGGTCATACTCGGAGTAGATCTACTGAAATGATTGAACACAGCTTACTTTCAGTTGGTCTACTCTAACTTAGCTGGATTCAACCAAGTGACACCTTTCACCAGGTGGTGTGGGGCTACCTTTGAAGGTGGCCCGGAAACTACAACTAATCCAAAATGCGGCAGCTAGGCTGGTGACTGGGAGTGGCCACTGGGACCACATAACACCGGTCCTGAAAGACCTACACTGGCTCCCAGTATGTTTCCGAGCACAATTCAAAGTGTTGGTGCTGACCTTTAAAGCCCTGAACAGCCTCAGCCCAGTATACCTGAAGGAGCGTCTCCACCCCCATCATTCAGCCCGGACACTGAAGGGCCTTCTGCAAGAAGTGAGGTTACAGGGAACCAAGCAGAGGGCCTTCTCGATAGTGGCACCCACCTTGTGTAACGCCCTACCAGCAGATGTCAAGGAAATAAACAACTACGTGACTTTTAGAAGGCATCTGAAGGAAACCCGGTTTAGGGAAGTTTTTAATGTGTGATGTTTTATCGTGTTTTTAACATTCTGTTGGGAGCCACCCAGAGTGGCTGGGGAACCCCAGCCAGATGGGTGGGGTATAAATAATAAATAATAATAATAATAATAATAATAATTATTATTATTATTATTATTATTATTATTATTATTATTATTATTATTAATTGAATTTGTATCCTTCCTTTCCTGCCAAAGGAGCCCACAGTGGCAATCATTGCCCTTGAGTTACCTCTAGGAACTGGGCTCTGTTCTAGAAAGAGAGCTTTTTTTTGTTGAAAGATATTTGTTGATAGTGGGACGCAGGTGGCGCTGTGGGTTAAAGCCTCAGCGCCTAGGACTTGCCGATCGAAAGGTCGGCGGTTCGAATCCCTGCGGCGGGGTGCGCTCCCGCTGCTCGGTCCCAGCGCCTGCCAACCTAGCAGTTCGAAAGCACCTCCGGGTGCAAGTAGATAAATAGGGACCGCTTACCAGCGGGAAGGTAAACGGCGTTTCCGTGTGCGGCTCTGGCTCGCCAGAGCAGCGATGTCACGCTGGCCACGTGACCCGGAAGTGTCTCCGGACAGCGCTGGCCCCTGGCCTCTTAAGTGAGATGGGCGCACAACCCCAGAGTCTGTCAAGACTGGCCCGTATGGGCAGGGGTACCTTTACCTTTACCTATTTGTTGATATGGAGATCCATTACATTTTCCTGATGATTAGCTAAGGAGTTTAAGGGACACCCGTCCTCCTCATGGGAGCTAGCTGGACAGGAGAAGCAAGGACTGAATGCAGTCTTCTGCCCTAGCATTCCACATATAGAAGCTAACTGGACTAGCAGTTGCATGTTCAATACTGGCAACAGATAGCATCCTCCATGGCACCTGAGGGCAACAACGTCATTTGGGGAGCACAAGGTGGGCTGTGTGGCCTGCATAGTTCTGTGCTCCAACAGAAGGTGGGCATGGCAAGGGCACTTAGGAGGAACTGTTGGGTTGGGGGCTGCTCCTGGTGCCCTCCCCCTACCATTTGTCACTTGAGGTGGTTGCCTCACTCTGCGCAATGCTAGGGCTGGTCCTGTCAACCAGCTGTTGCATGATCTCATGTAACCTGGCCCCAGATACTTGGCAATCTCAAAGCAGACTGCCTGTGGGAGTGTGGTGTACCAATGAGCTCATAAACCTGTCTTCAACAGATGGAAGGGCTGGCTATATGAAGTGCTGCTTCCAAGTGGCCTCCTTTGCTTCTGCAGGCAGCAAGAAGGGAGTTGTTTTGTGTCTCAATGGGCCTGAAACCCCAGTGCCCCTGCAACATAGCATGGAGCGGATTTCATGATTGGCTGCATGGTGCTGTAGTAATTCACACAAACAGATGAAGGAGACTTATCATCCAACATTCACTGGGTGAAGATGAGTATATGTTTGTTACGTTATTTGCCACTGACTCACTGAATGTAACAATGAGTGATGGAGGGAAACAACCAAGATATTTCCAGGAGGTCTGGCAGTACATCTTATTCCTGCTATTTTACTGCCTGAAACCACATTCTTAAACGATAGCTTCTTTTTAGTTCTTTCACACAAAATCTCATTCTTCAGCTGTGCTCCTTTGCTCACTTACCTGGGAGTAAGTACCACTGAATTCAACAAGGCTTACTTATGAGTAGACATATACAAGATTGCACTGCTAACCATTTTGTTGTTTCATGAAGGATGCTCAGATATAGACACATCTTTCCCCCTTGATTAGGGTTGCCATATTTCAAGAGCTAAAAATCTGGACACAAAAAGTTTTAGAGCTGTTTTAGGGCAATTTCTCCATAGCTCCTCTGTCAGCACTGAGCCTGAGCCACCCACATCAGAGCCCAAGCCATCTCCAGAGCCTGAATAAGAGCCTGGGTCGTCCACACCAGAGACAGAGCCACACACACACTCCAAAATTTTGTTTTTTAAAAAACCCAAATCCAAGACATTTGCTTTCAAATCTATAATTCCCCCCGGATGGGCTTGTAGGACCCCCAAAAGCAGACGTGTCCAGGAATTTGCTGGCATATGGCAGCCTCATACGCTCCAACATTTCTCTGATGAAAATAGGGACATCCTATTCCATAACGATAATTTTACTATTTATCCTCCACACAACTTATTGGGTTGCCCCAGCACTCTGGGCAGATTCCAACATATATAAAAACATAATAAGACATTTAAAAAACTTCCCTATACAAGATTGCCTTCATACAGCTCAGGGGTTGGATAACTCCATACCTGCCAACATTTCTCCAATGAAAATAGGGACATCCTAAGGAAAAGTGGGACATCCGAGGATCAAATCAGAAACCAGGACAGCTTCTCTAAATCAGGGACATCCCTGGAAAATAGGGACATTTGGAGGGTCAGCAACTCTACCCTTGATTTGTATGGCATGTTCATTATTTGGACATGTATATTTGTGTACATTAATACAGATGATGGCCCCTGCCAAAAGCCAGAAATGAGCACTCAACTTCCAGTTCTGCAGATCTTCAACCTTGTAGTTTTCATGTTGTAAACTCCTGATCACAGGGACCAGCTGGGTTTTTCTTTTGCTTATGCAATTTCATAAAGTGTCACCTGTGAAGACGGTACTGTATAACACTAATACACAACTGTTATAAGTCGTCATGCAACCTTCCTGAGGCCCATACAGGGAACATCATTTACAGGACAGGGACAAGGTTCATGAAAAACTTGAGTCTGGGGACCCAGGTCTCCAGAACATCTGAAAGTCAGTAGAGATAGGGCAGGTGAGATTTAGAAGAGAGACATGACGAGCAATGGGATAACAGTGGGCAGGAGAAGAATTAAGCATCCTTTTACAACCTGCCACTTCTCCATTCCTATCCTGCAAATAACCCCATTCTTTTTAGCAGATGCTGGTTTCCATACCCAATTCTGCTTTCTGAAGGTCTAGTGAAGGCCTCAACAAAAATGGGGCAGAGGAGACACACAGCAATCAAAGTGAAGACCACGTGCAGCAGAATGCAGACTGACCTCTCTCAGCTGTTTGGAGCAGACCTGGAACTTAAAAGAAATCAGCAACTGCCACAAGGATTGCCTCATAAGGCTTCAGGTGGTCTCTTTGGTATCTTCCTCATTTTGCCATATCTTCATTTTCCATTGTGTCTCTCTCAGGCCAGCAGATTATGTCCTCATGGTGAAGAGCTGTTATGAAGCCAGTCACAAGGTAAGTTTTATTTGTCTTCCAGAGACCATTGTGACCTCATGATGGCCTCACACTGCTTGTGACCTCATACTGGGATGTCTCTGATGTAACAGAACCTGGCATGAATCAGAACTGAGCCAACTCCCAGAGGCCTGTCCAGTTTGACTTGAGAAGTGTTTTGTTTTTAAATCTTCTGATTCATTTATAAGGGGAAATATATGTTTCCAAAAGTTGCAAGGAACTAAGATGTTTCGCAGTTTCTTACTTTGGCTTGGATCCGGAGTTCGCATGAGCAGACCCGGCCTGCGCAGTGGGCCTTTCCCCTCCTCTCCTACCCACTACAGCCCCTGCACGCCCCTCCCTGCAAGATGGTCAGAGGATGTGGTTTGACAGGGGGTCTGCATTGCAAAAGAGATGGGAATCAGGTGGAGGCAGCTTTCATGAGTAGAGGTGAATGATCTGTCAGGATTGGGCTATTGCTGCAAATCCTTAGAAAGATTACTTAGAAAGATCCTCAGAAAGTTACCATTCCCAATACACTTCCGAGCACAATAAGTTACATTGGCTCCTAGTACGTTTCAGAGCACAATTCAAAGTGTTGGTGCTGACTTTTAAAGCCCTAAATGTCCTTGGCCTGGTATACCTGAAGGAGCATCTCCACCCCCATTGTTCAGCACAGCCACTGAGGTCCAGCTCTGAGGGCCTTCTGTAGTTCCCTTACTACAAGAAGTGAAGCTACAGGGAACCAGGAACACCCTCCCAGCAGACGTCAAGGAGATGAGTAACTATATAACCTTTAGAAGAGATCAGAAGGCAGCCCTGTATATGGAAGCCTTCTAATGTATAATGTTTTATTATGTTTTTATATCTGTTGGAAGCTGCCCAGAGTGGTTGGGGCAAACCCAGTCAGATGGGCAGGGTATAAATAATAATTATTACTCTTTGGTGATAACTCATAGCCGAGTAAGATTGTCTTCCATGAATATGGTCTTAACAGTGTGTCTGTAGGTGACTGTGGAAGCCAATTCTGGATCCGCAGTACCTTCCTCAGTGGGGACATAGGTTTCCAGATGGGAGTTGATCACGGTGAGGATTTGCCAAATGTCCCTTCCCCTTAACTTTTTTCTCCCTTTCATCCTGAGTTTGTGCTTCCTCAAAGTTCATGACGCCTTTGCAGTGGCGTAGCGTGGGGGGTGCAGGGGGGGGGGCGGCCGCACCGGGCGCAACATCTGGGGGTTAGGGTTAGGGGGCGCAAATCCACGGGTAAGGGGGCGCAAATCCACGGGTTAGGTGGCGCAAATTACTTGCCTTGCCCCGGGTGCTGACAACCCACGCTACGCCACTGCGCCTTTGGTAGAAGCTATTCTCCAACTGAAGCACTCACAGGCCAGTGTTTCCCAGTTGCCAATGTTTATACTACATTTTTTTTTAGATTTGCCTTGAGAGCATCTTTAAACCTCTTTTGTCGACCACCAGCCTTACATTTTCCATTCTTAAATTGGGAATAGAGTAGTTTCTTTGGAAGACGATAATCAGGCATCCAAACAACATGACCAGTCCAGTGAAGTTGATGTTGAAGAATCATTGCTTCAACACTGGTGATCTTTGCTTCTTCCAGTACACTGGCATTAGTTCACCTGTCTTCCCAAGTAATATGTAAAAATGGTCAGAGACATCGTTGATGGAATCTTTCGAGGAGTTAGAGATGGTGTTTATAAGTGGTCCATGTTTCACAATCATACAGTAAAGTTGGTAGTACAATAGCTTTGTAAACAAGCATTTTGGTTTCCCTGCAAATGTCCCAGTCCTCAAACAATCTACGCTTCAATCGGGAGAAAGCCGTGCTTGCAGAGCTCAGGCAACGCTGGATTTTGGCATCAATGCTGGCCCTTGTGGAAAGATAACTGCCTAGGTAAGAAAAGGATAAACATTTTCTAACATTGCACCATTAAGTTGGATTTGTGGCGCTGCGGGACGGGGGGTTGTTTTGTGCTTGTTGGTGCAGCAGTTGTGTTTTTTTTTGGATATTGAGCAATAGGCCAAGCTTTCCATGAGCTTCTGCAAAGATATTTAGGATGGCTTGAAGGTCATCATCTGAGTGTGCACACATAAATAATAAAATGATGATGATTATGATGGTGGATGTTGGAGGATATGTGAGTAGTGGTGTGCTGGACCACTCAGAGGCTCTCTGTGATAGATTTGTAAAGCCTTTTTAGGACAAAGTTGCCCACATCAGCTTAGATTGACACCATAGTACAAATCTACACTTATGGCAATTGTGGCACTGTGTGACAGTAGCTCCCTTCTTATCTGTTGGCCCACTACCAGAGAATATCATTGAGAGACTATTGCTTGGCCCTGTGCCAGTTGACCTAGGGGATACTGCAGGGTTCCATCTTGTCCCCCATGCTAGTCAGCGTGTCTATGAAAACATTTCAGTGAAGATGAATGGATATGTCAGTTTTGGTTCCCCCAGCTTCTCATTTGTCCAATTTTAAATTCAGACCTCCACATTTCTGCATCAATATGTGATTCATTTTAGTTTGAATTTCTTGTAATAAGCAGGTTTTTGAATGCTCTTTTCCTTAACGTAACTCAGAAGCTGTGCTTTTGGCCTGAGGAGCACTGTTTCCTGTGCAAAGTAGCAGCAGCACACAAGGTGCCACTTCTGAGGTAAAACAGTGCAGTGGACCAGGTTGAGCCTGCTGGTAGGCCCAATATAACCCATGAACCAGTCCTAGACCTAGACCATAGAGTTCAACTCAGAGTTTTAACTCACATTACATTGGCCCAAGGACAAGAATGGTCTGAAGCATAGCTGAGGCATTACTTCCCCATAACAGTATGATAATATTTTAGATGGTATGAAAGATTTACCTTTGGAGATCTCTGTTAAGAATATCTGAAAAGCCATTGCAGATTTGTATTAAATTACAATAGAAATACGACAGGCTTGTACACTGCTCTCTCTCTCTCTCTCTCTCTGCTGTGCCAAATGGATTAATGTTATGATAATGAATACCCGAGGAATTAAGTGTGATTTGTCACTTGTAAAACGTTGCCCACCACTGTAATCCATCACTGCTTTGTGGCAACGAAGGTTGATCTGTCAATGAGATTGCAGAACAAGATGGTAATATCTTCACAGTATCTTTCTCTCTCCTCCCATTTATGCTCTTAACAAAGAATTTTAATTGTACTTATCCAGGTGAAATCCTGTAGTCATTCGACCAAACCAAGGCTTAATACACTTTATTTTAAGTCACGTAGATCTCCCAACCTGCAGTAACGTCCTTCCCCTCAGGTTTTTTTTTTTTTTGGCCATCTTATATCCTAGTAACCGTCATGCATGACGATCCCGATCTTCTCTGCAGTGTGCAGTGAGCAGATGGAATGGTCAGTGATTCAAAATGTGAAATACTGAAAAGGTCAAAATCCAACAGGATGCTGCTGTCGGTTTCATCTGTGATCTCTTGTTCTCGTATCAAAAGTCATCATAAGGACAGTAATGAGAACATCATAAATCTAGTTCTCTCACCTAGAGGCCGATGGCGAAGGATGAGTGAGTTCGTAGCGATAAAGAAACTGAATCTGCTGCAGTTCTTTATGGGGAAGAGGACTGCTACCCACATAATCACAGGAGCCTGACCGGATCAGAACAATGGTGCATGCAGTGCAATATCTTTCATCTGATAATGGCCAGGTCCAAACGCTTCAGGACAATTTAAGAATATGGAGTTACAGCATTCATTTCCCAGGCTGATCTCATGGTGGCACTAGGAACACCTTGATTCCCATCCAAGGAAAATTGCACTTATACTCTATTGAGATCTTGTCTAGCACATATTCATATAGATCTGCACAGTATATCAAACCCCATACAATCTTCCAGGCATATATGGTGGCCCACCAGGAACTTAACAAACTTGTTTTTCTTCCGGCTTGTTGTCAGGCATCCAGCAGGTATGGGCAAAATTCTGCTGGCCTGATGGAGGGCATGATCCAGACCCACAGAGTGGTTCAGTCCACCATCCTGATTCAAAATGGTGTCCAGCTGTTTCCAAATATAGACAAAACCCCACTCAACCAGCAGATCAGATGTTTAGAGCATGGCCCTTTCTTACTATCATCCCCCAAATAATTCGCAAGGCAGAAAACCCATTTTTTCTCTGTATGTTAAGTGTTTGGTGAACAATACAGGGGTACCTCTGGTTACATACTTAATTCGTTCTGGAGGTCCATTCTTAACCTGAAACTGTTCTTAACCTGAAGCACCACTTTAGCTAATGGGGCCTCCTGCTGCTGCCGCGCCGCCGGAGCACGATTTCTGTTCTCATTCTGAAAGCAAAGTTCTTAACCCGAGGTAATATTTCTGGGTTAGCGGAGTCTGTAACCTGAAGCGTATGTAACCTGAAGCATATGTAACCCGAGGTACCACTGTATACAGCAAAGCAACTTCTGCAATCTGCATGCTGATTCCACTTAGGACCCCTCCCCCCCCATGTATTGTAAAGCTGGTGATATGATGTACAGGGAAGGTTGGGATCAAACAGGTCTATACAGCCTCAGGAATTTTTAGGTAAATAGCTTCCCACATACACATAAATATCAGATTTTGGTTAGGCCTTATCATCTGTCAGGAATAGGGTCAACTGGCCAATGGGGCAGCTACCTTTTGTCCCCAAGGATGCCACAGAGAATGATGTGAACTAGGTCTTTGTGACATAGTGCATTCTGGTGCTGCCGGGTTGTTAAGGGCAACCAAGTCACCTCATTTTTTATTGTGGGTGGGGGAGAGCAAAAGCTTACTCACCTAGTCTTCAAAGGTAAGTCTACCCCCCCAGTCAAAAGTTAATAGATCCACACCCCCAAATTGATAATAATAAAAATTGGGGTTCAGCATTCCCAAAAAGTCATGACCAAGTCTAGGCAGAATGCTTTGGCCCAGCAGTAATCTGAGGGTACATCTGGGGTGGGAAGTATAGCGCTCCTCCCTCCACTCCAGACATAGAGAATAGCTCCTGCTCCTATATATGCACAGCCCTATACCTTTATCTGCATATCCCCCCTCCTGGGTTTTGTTTCTTGGTCATACCAGAGTGTGTGACAGAATGTTGAGAGCTCACTTTTATACATAAGAGATTGCATTATTGAACAGAATCCACACAGCAGGGCCTACTGTGTTCAATAGCATATAAGCAGAAGGAAAAGATAGATAATCTCTTTGCATTTTTTTTTAAAGAATGGAGACAATTGATGAATACAACAGGCAGGGGAAGCACAAAGAGACAACAAGGCAGTGTTAGCCAGAGGTTTCTGCACAATGGTTGCCTAGCTGTTGTCAGGTTTTAGGGCAACGTGTGGAAGAGGATCTCTTTTCTGCTCCCAAAGTAGCCCACAGGAGAGGCACCAGCACAGAGCCTGGGGCTCAATAGAGTTTCATCTTGGGGAAATCATGGCTGATACGCTACTAAAAGCAGAGCTGACTTTAAGTTCGGGTATTCGTTTTGCAAATCGAGTTCTTAGGAATGCTGTCCCACAGCCCCTTTTACAACACCCCATCCCTCCAGAAAGCATCTCATCCCACAATTCTTATTCCCTTTTAACAAATAACAAGGTTGCCAGAGTTGGAGTGTTCATAGCATGAATGTAGTTCCCATTTGCTCGATGTGCTATTTGCAGCTAGGAATAGCTGCATTTGAGAAAACTAGTCTCTTGTTAGATGATGAAAAGAGGCATACGGAGATGTCGGCATGGCATCGCATGGGGTGCTGGAGCAAAATGGTGGGCTTTCCTTATTAACATTACATCACTAGAAGGTTTGCATGTGAGGCTATAGCTGCAATCCTATATGAGGAGTTACGCTGCAGTCCTAAACATACTGACTAGGGAGTAAGCCCCTAGTATTAAGGTAGGGGAAGGGACACAAGCAGATTTAGATGTACAGTGGTACCTTGGTTTGCAACGGTTTTGGATTACAACCACGTCAAACCCGGAAGTGTGTGTCCCTTTTTTTTGGATTACAACCCATTTTTAGGGGGAGGCCCCACTGGCGAAAGCACGCCTTGGGTTTGGTTTACAACTGGACCTCCGGACAGATTATGGTTGTAAACCAAGGTACCCCTGTATTTGATTTATGTATTGCTTCACACATAGGAAGTCTTGAATTGATTTATAGGGCCAACATACAATATGCAATGGAAACCTATTAAAAGAAAAGCAAATATACTAAGAGCCTTCATCCACAAAAATCACCGACAACATAAAATAACCACCCAAACCAAATATAAGCAACCCAAAAGCCAGGCCACTAGTGCTGATCAAGTGCTATCCTTAAGGTCCTGAGTGAAAATGGACCTTATGTCAATACCAGAACTATGAATTGGTTCAGAAACAAATTGGTAGCCAGCACAAGTGGGGGCAAACTGTACTTATATGTCCAGATTGTCTAGTACTGGTCAGCAGCCTGTCTGCAGTGGTGGACTTGGGTACTGTGGCATCCTGTGTGAGGCCACAATTGGGTGCCCCTTCCCCTGTCCTCACGCTGCCTTCCCAAAGGTGGATAAGGAGGTACCTGGCTATGGGAAGGAGGCACGAGGGCTCTGTCAGGGTCCTGGAGCCCTCCCACCTCCTTCCCAAAGCTGGGAAAGTGCTAACTAGGCTTTGGGAAGGAGAAGGGAGGACTCTACGCCAGTGTGGTGTAGTGGTTAAGAGTAGTAGACTCGTAATCAGGTGAACCGGGTTCGTGTCTCCACTCCTCCACATGCAGCTGCTGGGTGACCTTAGGCTAGTCACACTTCTCTGAAGTCTCTCAGCCCCACTCACCTCACAGAATGATAGTTGTGGGGGAGGAAGGGAAAGGCGATTGTTAGCTGCTTTGAGACTCCTTAGGGATATCAAATCCAAACTACTCCTCCTCCCCCTCCTCCTCCTCCTCCTCCTCCTCTTCTTCCCAAAACCTCGCACCTCGTGTACAGGGCCTTGAGATGGTGCCCCCTCGGCTCAGCACCCTGCGTTTGCTCCCCAAAATCCACCCTAGTGTCTGCTACAGTTTCCAAACTGCCCTCAAGGGCAGTTCAACAACACACCACTGTCATCTAACCTAGAAATTACCACCGTATAGACCTCTGGATCTAGGCTATATCTATCCAGATAGGGTCACAGCTGGGCCACCTGCCCAAGCTGGTAGAAGATGTGCCATTCCAGAGGGGCCTCTTGCACCTCAAATAACAAGGATGGATCCAGGATACCCCCAAGCTGCACACCTGCTCCTCCAGGGTGGTGCATGACCCTATCTGGCTACTGATCTTTCATTATTTCGGAGTTCAAGGGATCTGGGATTAACTGGGTCTGCTCATATCCCATATCATGGGATATGAAACAGTATTTACAGGGCTATTGTAATGATTTGGACTTACCATTCAGGCCCAAACACAGATTTGTTGCTGATGTAGCAGCACATTTTGGCTCTCCTTCAGAGCCATGAGCTCTTAAAAGTTCATCTCAAAACACTGGTGGAAAATATTAAATGACAGCCTCTCTGCTTTCTCTCCAAGCCAGTGATGCATTCCATACTGCTTCTCAAGGTAATAATCCTTCTGCTGGTCACATTAGGAAAGATGGAAGTATTAGTGGATATTTTCCCCCACCCCACCCCCTGATAATGGAAGATGGCTTCATTAAGTTGTTAGGATGAAGCCATTAGTGTTTATGTTGCTCTGCAGAGTAACATAAGCAAAAGACAAGTCCATGTCCTCAGGAGCTTACAGGCTAAAAATACACCATGATAGGGAAGGAAGACAACAGAGGCAAGGCTAACAAGGGACAAGTGCCAGAAAGCACAATTACATGTAATGGGGCTTTGTTTTGGCTGGGGATAAATACTAAGGCGTCACAGAAGATGTGGGCTTTGAGCTGAAGACTGAAAGAAGAGAGGAAAGGTTGTCAGAACGCAGAATTCCTCCTGAAGTTTCAGCTTCTTACTCCCTTTCTGAGAAAGCCTGCTCATGCATTTCTCCAGAGTGAATGCAAGGAAGATGGAGCAGAGCTATGCCTCCCCCTTCATCACATGCCATGCTGTGCTGACCTCACTTCCACCACCTACATATTGAGCATGGCATTTGCAAAGGGGGAACCTATACCTGAATGCGTGACCTCCTGTTTTGTGAAATGCCCATATGCCACCCAGCAGCTCATGCGCTCCAAGACATCCATGTTCAATGCACACACATTGGAGCAGCATAGTGTGGCATGCAATGGCTCAGGCCAGGCTGATTTACCATTCACGTGGAGAAACACATGAATAGGACTAGAATCATCAGGAAAAGGTGTGGAATCTCTGGGAAAGGAGCCAAGGCGAAAAGCTTTTGCTGTTAGCTCCATTCCTATGTTCATTAGGCTCCATCCTAAGCCACCAGGTGCTGCCCTCTGACTAGGGGTAGGGGACGAATTGCATTCAGTTCACGTTTAAAGGAGAACTTTCCCAATTTGCACTTTCTGAAGCTACAGTCATACCTCATGTTACATTTGTTTCAGGTTGAGCGTTTTCAGGTTGTGTCCTGCGGTGACCCGGAAGTACTAGAAAGGGTTACTTCTGGGTTTTGCCACTCGCGCATGCACAGACGTGCAAAATGACGCCACACGCATGTGCAGAAGTGGCAAATCGTGACCTGCAGACGTGGGTTGTGTTCTGCTCATGTTGCGAACGGGCCTCCGGAACAGATCCCATTCGCAACCAGAGGTACCACTGTATATGCAAACTGAAACACAGCCATTCCACTGAAATTTGCACTTCTCTGAATTTTGTAATGTGGTTCTCTAGCCAAGCAGAGTGTGCCAAAACTGCATATGCTGAGCTAAGGTGTTCATAAAAATGCATGTATCATTGAAAATAAGACAAAATCTATTATATTGGGGAAATGGCTTTGTAAAATTGCATACAAGATGCACACAAAAGCTAAAATTGCATACAAAAATGTATATGAGGATAAATTTGCACTAAAATACTGATACATTTTCATGAGGACTTCTTTCTTTCCTTCTTTCTTTTAAAAAGGTAAACTGATGTGGAAATATGGAGAATGGAACTTAAATGAGAAACTTGAAAGAAAACGGAACTGACAGATTCGCCCAATCCTACCTCTGACCCACTCGGTGCCATCCCTTCCTTTCACCATGCTCTACTAGGCTTCATCTTCTGATGTATCCTCCATCTACCCCTTGGGCTCTACTCTCTGAATCTCCAGGCCTAAGGTTCCTGAAAGGGGCAATGGTGGGAAGGGATGTACTCAGGGTGAGAGTTCCGGGCATAAGGAGCGACAAGAGGAAATGAGTGCAGTTCCTAGACAAGACCTTTGAATAGCTCTACTGTGATAGGACTTGGAAGCGTGAAGATCATTATCAGGATATGTGAGTGGAAAAAAGAAGGGGAGTGGCATAGGGGAGGCTTTTAAAGGATGCACCAGGAGTTTGCTCTGTATGAGCTCCTCTGCATTATTGCGAATGTTCCCTTCTACTCTTGAATGTTCCCTAATTAGTCATTTGAGGGGGGAAACTTGAAGAAGGAAAAGCACAAAGTGAGAGCTATGCATAATTTACAAAACTGAACGCTTCCTTTTAGGTTAATGGCATTGCAGCTCGTTTCTCCCTCCCCCTCAGCCTCTGGCAAGAACCTTCCGCCTTCCTCATTTTTATCAATTCATTTGGAGTTGTGTCCCTCTCATCACCTTCCAAAAAACTGGGGAGACTCTCTTTCCCCTCTGCCACCACAAAGTACCTTTTCCTAATAGATTGTCTTCTTCTTCTTCTTCTTCTTCTTCTTCTTCTTCTTCTTCTTCTTCTTCTTCTTCTTCTTCTTTTCTCTCTCTCTCTCTCTCTCTCTCTCTCTCTCTCTGCTACTTTGTGCAGACCAGGTTAAAAGTCTGGTTTTTGCAGTTGCCCTGAAGAATGTTGTTGAAGTGCCTTTCTAGAAACCAGCACAAATCAAGGATGTGAAGATATTGGGGGGGTGGGGGAGAGACTTTGGGGAGGGAAGGAGAGCCTTCCTCAAAAGGTTTTTAAAATAACAATTTGCATCCTCAAGTAATTCCCAACTCTCCCTGGCAACCATTCATTTCTTCCAACCGGCAGAAATCTGCAATATGAGAGTGGATTGGCTTCTTTTTCCCATGGGGCCATGTATCTCTTCATCCGCCGCCTAGGGTAAAAAGCAATGCATACGTTTACAATATAAATGTGATTTAATCGACCTCCCTGTCAGCAAGAAATGGCAAGCATATCAAACAAGACCAAGATGTTAGGAGAGGGAAAATGGGAGGGGGGGGAATCATAAATTATTGCTGTGATGAGTTTCTGAGCTGGGTTTTTTTTTTTTTGTGGGTGGGTGGGGGAGAGGGGGAGACTACTGGATGATTTTGTGTAAGGCTTTTCCCCGAAACAATAATTAAGATAATTCTGTATGACAAGGAGAAAAATGTTCAGCTTTGTATGAAATGTGCTCTATGTTTAGCAAGCTGAAAGCTCTCTGTATTGATTAGAATTCCCCACAGCCCAGCAATGCAAAGCTAAAATTAATTGAACTGCGGTCCATCTCTTTTCCCCGAATCCTTATTTACTGGATCCTGTGTGTGTATCTTGAGCTGAAAATTGATAGGTTCCTTTGTGGCGAGTGTGCGTGTCTGTGTTTGTGTACACCAAAGCTGTCAGAAGCATGTTCAAGGCCGGCCCTATCAAGAAGCAGCACAAGGAAGCCCGCCTCAGGCGAGGGATTTGGGGGTACTATTAAAAGGCAGCAAATAGTCAATTATTTGGTTTGTTATATTTTCACCACCAGGGGAAGACCATTCAGATTTCTTTCCGCCTTCTTCTTATGCCTTGGGCACTAATATGTTTCAGGCCATCTCTAAGAACGCAGGATCCTAATATCCACCCTCTTACAGCTAAGAGAAGCACAACCCACTGGAAAATATTCCTGCCCAAGCCCCTGGAAGTGAATGGGAGCCATGGAAGGAGCACAATAGTTCCGCAGGCTGACTTTCAAACAGTTTGGATGGAAGGCTAGGTCACCTGCCTCTTCCACATCAGCACATTTCAACACATGGGAGAAAGTTGTTCTTGTGCCTGAAAGCAGAAAGGAAAATAAAGCATTTAACCAGATTGGAGAAAGATACGTAAACCACATTTTTTAAAAATTTCTTGTATGCCACCCTTCCTCACGTGAGAACCCAGGGCGGCTTACAACCAAGATGCACTTGCACTTTTAAGGGACCCCCAGTTACAAATGCTCCCCCAAATGGTCCAATGACAATTTATGGAAGAGTGGAAACTTTTGGGGAGATTGAAATGAAATTGCTGACAGGATTTGAAATCTGAGCGATGGGAAGAAACGATAATACAGTGGGCGCTCAGGTTGCGAACGTGATCCGTGCGGGATGCACGTTCGCAACCTGCAGCATTCGCAACCTGCGTCTGCGTGTCTGCGCATGTGCGGGTTGCGATTCGGCGCTTCTGCGCATGCGCAAAGCATGATTTAGTGCTTCTGTGCATGCGCGACCACCGAAACCCAGATGTAACCCATTCCGGTACTTCTGGGTTTCAGTGGTCCGTAACCTGAAAAAATGCGACCTGAAACTTCTGTAACCCGAGGTATGACTGTATACGAAATACAGGAATGCATATTAGAGGAAATGTGCAATGTAGTAGAGGAATATGTATTAGATTAAATGTGCGACATTATGCAGTCTACAAAAGGGATGGGCATATAAACAGCATAGAAGGGAAGGTGGGAAGTCAAATTAAAAGAGAAATATATAACCAAATCTGAAGTTTGAAATCAATTGGTTAAAGTTATGAAAATCTAATAAAAATCTTTAAAAGCGAAAGCAAAGGTGCACTTTCCCCTTCTCAACCCCCATGTGTGGCCTCATGCCCCCCCCAAGTGGCTCTAGGGTGCATGGGTTGGGGATGAAAGAAGGGGTCTTTCCATCTGGCAAGCTGAAATGTTCCCGAGATGGAACATTTGTCATTGTGGTCTAAATGGAACTCTTAAGGTCAGAGCCACAGTACTTCTGGATCCCAGATGCCAGGGCCCAAACAGTGTGCATGTGTGTCGGGTGTGTGTGTCCCTTAACTCCCTGCTTCTGGGCACCCCCTTAACATCTGGATGGACTAAAGGATCTCTTAGTGCAGGCCCCTCACATTCTTCGTTTCCATTTCCCTCACATCTTCCAATTCAGGCGTTTCGACTTTCCTCCTGCTCAGCCCATCCTCTTTATCCGTAACCCAAGGCTTGCTTTATTTACTGCCTTGACAACCTCGTCAAAAGTCCACATTCCCCTGCCGTGACAACACTTTCTTCCAATATTCTGGTGAATTTTTATGTCAGTTGCTATGTGTGTGTTTTTTGTTCTGACTTAGTGAAATATATTTCTTTCGAGCTGCCTTTGACAAAATGTGTCATTTTTGAACTTTACACTGGATTTCTTGGCTCCGGCTCCCTTTGAGTTATGGCCTCTCTTCCCCTCTCTTGAATAAATTACTCTTCCCACCTTTTAGAGGACTGCTACACTGTCTCCTTCAGTGACCTCTTGTTCTTCATTCTCTTTGAAATTTCTCATTATTTAGTTTAAGCCCTTCTGTGGCCTCCTTTTTCTTTTTCCTGCCATGATTTTTGTTTTGTTTTGTTCTGCAGTCCTCAGCTTTGCCAGTTTTCTTCTTTTCCTGCAGGGGCAAAATCCAAAGCACCCTGGCTGGAGTCCAGATTTGAGTAATTATTTTCTGTCTCCCTAAAACCCTTTTGCCCTGACTATTGTATATGATTCTTAGGGTTCATCTTGGCTTCTTGCCCTGCTAAGCACTGTTGCCTTTTGTTTCCAGACTCTCATGCCTGAGACTGTGCTTAACAAAGAAATGGAGAGTTTTAAAGTATTTAATTGATATATATATTTGCAGTGCACCCAGAAAAAGACTGAGGGGTCCTCCTTACAGCTTACTTATCTATCTAGGTATTGAGATAAGTTCCAAGGCTGCGGATACCCTGCTACGGATGTCGGAGGAATCTGTTGAAAATGGACTATCAAGCTGATTTCCTTCATCAAGGCATGCATTTTTGCTATGGATGCTGTTTGCCTCTGTTTTCCACAAGGAAATTTTCTCTCTTGTTTTGTACAAGCTGCATTATTACATATTAATTGATGTATAAATGCTGCTGTCCTGACGGGGGCCTCATCACTGTTCTTTTTCCCGAAGTGTCGTTTGTTGATTTTGTGTGCCCATAAGATAAGGCAGCCTCTAGGCACTAAGGCTGCAAGTCTAACCATGTCTGCTTAGAAGTAAGCCGATTGAGTTCAATGGGTCTTACTCCCAGGTAAGTGGAGTTAGGACTGCAGCCTCAATCCTACTTCCTACTGTAAATTTTTAAAACCGCATGGAAAGTACTGATCTTCTGGACTATATCTGTGCTCATCAGTTAAAATCCTAAGAGTTTCAAGCTTTCTTTAGACTGGGTGTGGAATAAAGCAAGCTATGCTAAGAGACATCAGGTAGGATCCATAGTCTGGGGCAAGCAAGAGTGGGTTCCCTATTTCCCCACTGGGTACGCACATAATGCAGGGTGCCGACTTGGACCCCAGATTATGAGTGCCCAGCGGCACAGGTGGTGTAATCACGCCCCCCCCCCAAGTAGCAGCAAGAAGAGACAGAGACAGGGTTGAATTATGACAGGACACTGAACCACCAAGTTATGAAGTATTGGGAGAAGAGGGAGAGGGAGTTGGAGAACAGATAGCAGACACATCTTTAGAGAACCTGGGAACTCCCCCTTCTCCAAGGACAATTAGGATTCAAGGGTAAAGAATGCAGTGATGTTTGCCTCCTGAGACTTTCCGTAGAGACAGTGGCGTAGCGTGGGTTGTCAGCACCCGGGGCAAGGCAAGTAATTTGCGCCCCCTAACCCGTGGATTTGCGCCCCTAACCCGTGGATTTGCGCCCCCTAACCCTAATCCGTGGATTTGCGCCCCCTAACCCTAACCCCCAGATGTTGCGCCTGGTGCGGCCGGCCCCCCCTGCACCCCCCATGCTACGCCACTGCGTAGGGACACAGGGTGCTGTTGGGGAAGGAAAAGGAGGAGCTCAGAGTGAGCAATGTCATGATGGCGTCCAGGACTAGATTCCTTGTCTTGCTCCACAATTGCTGAATAAAACCACAAATACGAACTTTCTTGTTTCTTCTTTGATCCTGGAGGCTGCCGGGGGAGGAGAGAATCTTTTGAGCTTGACAGGTGCTGATGCTGAGCACCCATAATAATTTTTTTGTGCGTGCCCAAGCCCCCAATACTGGTGCCAGTGACATAATGAGTTTGGGGATATGGACTGATGGGCCTTCCCAGCCGTACCCACAGACTGACAGTGGGCTGACAGTATCATGGTTGCCCTAAGTCAGTCTTTCTCTCCTTTAACTCTAGCCTGCTTGCTGGAGGGAAATGTTATCTCTGTCACCATATGGGATGTCAGAATCCCTGCCCTTGGTGTGATAATAATAATAATAATAATAATAATAATAATAATAATAATAATACTTGTACCCTGCCCATCTGACTGGGTTGCCTCAGCCACTCTGGCCAGCTTCCAACAGAATATAAAGAACATACGATACACCAGACATTAAAAGCTTCCCAACAGAGGGCTGATATAGCATACAAAGTTGAGCCAATAAAGTCTCTGTGTGGATCTTGCTCTGCTGTGAGAACAATGGACAGCTTACAGAGAATTTGCCTCCTCTGTCTGTGTCATGGCTCAGAATTTCCCAGTCCTGAAAGACCAGCATCACACCCTGTCAAAGCTGAGCATTCATTCGGGTTTGCTGCGGCTTGCTGCCAGTGTGCAGCTCAGAGTTGTCAATAGATCTTGGTGGTTGGGTGGACAGAGGCTGGCAGTTTTGCGTATAGGCCCCAGTTTAATGCAGAAAGGGTGTGCAAACCTGAGGATTGGTGAAATATCCATAGCAGCGGAAGTCTTAATTCTGGGGCTGCATTACAAAAAGCATCTTTCCAAGAGGGGAAAAATAGGAGAAAACATAATTAAGTAAAAGCAATATTCTGCCTGTCATAACCATAGAAACAGCCTGGCTAAGCTGGGGACATGTAGGAATTCTTGCAAATTTGATGCCAATCCATGTGACAGTCAAGAGTGTACACTCTGAGGCTGAATCAGGGAGAATAATTGAAGCCTTGCAGAAAGGCAAGCCAGAATGTGGGTGAACACTTAGCAGTAACTGGAAATTTAATGCACTATAGAGAAATGTGTGTTTCACTTCCTGAAAGAAAGGAATACTCATGTCTTTTGGACCTGGACAGAGAGACCATTTGTGATCCTTATTCCAGGAACTGGGACTTGTTATAAAAGCTGGGGGTACAAAACAGATAAGGGAAGAACTGTACGGTTCCTATTGTTATTATCAATCTATTTAAATTGCACACCAGAATAATTTACAAAGTTTTAAAGAATTACACAAGCAAAACAATAGGCCTCTGCTCTAAGGAGCTTGCAATCTAAATTTTGACTGGGAGTGTGGGCAGTCAGAACAAGGGGAGGAAAGAGAGAGGCAAGGAAAACTTATTTTCATTTTTGTGAGTGCCTCTTTTTTATGGGGCTTGGCAACCCTTGCTGTAAACATATTTGAATTGTTTCAGTGCCATTCCCCTTGGTTTTTGTATCCCTGCCTCATTGCAGCCCTTGGACTCGTTTTCTCACATTGTCATTGACCCCACTGGCTGTCGTGACCCTCGAGAATGGACGGATGATGTAATGTGTAACATATCAATGAAATCACATTAGTCCCTGCTGCCAATTGGCTTAAATGATAGCACAGGCCACGAGAGCATTGGAGAAGGAAGAAAATGGCGGAAGGAAGAAGCAATAGCCAAAGGAGCAAAAGGACACTGAATAATATCAAAATGAAGCAAACATTCAGCCAGGTGGGGTTGGATGGTGTTTCGGCTGTGTCAAATGTGCTACTTTCAAAGGCCCATTACAAACGACCAACTTACCAAGCAGCAAGGGTTTTACTTTGTTAAGAACAAAGTTGTGGAGTAAGGCCAAAAGTCCAGCATCCTGTTCTCACAGTGGCCAACCAGATGCCCATAGGATGCCCACATGAATGATGGAGCCTTGCTAAAGCCCACAATAACAAGAGGTAGTAAATTCAATAGCATGGTGATCAGATTTCTCCACGAGCCATATTCAGTCATTCCCCTGCATGAGGGGAAGAGGGCAGGGTCATAATTCTTTGGCTCCGCCTTTGGTCACTGCTCAGTGGTCTGGACACCTTTCGTCATAGTCAACCTGACGGTCTGGAACAGGAGAACAGAGACTACTCCTGCTGACCGTGATCTAGAACCCTGATTGGTTCAGGGTCCTAAAACAGGAGTTGTGGAGGCTCCCTGGTGCAGATGTTTAGCTCAAATACATGGCAAGCTGCTGAGATTCAACCGAATCAGACTTCAGGCTCGGTCAGAGGTATGTGCCTATCTCTCCAGGCACCGGCTGAATTCTTTCGACCTCCCTCCGGCGACTCCCGGCAGGAAAAACACACGAGGTCCGTTCCGGCGATTTTCCTCAGGCTGTGAGAAAAACACACCAACTGCTTCTCTTCCTCCCTGCTCTCCAGCATATCCCCAGGGAGGGGAATCAGACACAGACAGAAATGAATCTACATTGCTTTTATTCCTGTCTTTCACTTCAGTACAGAGAAAACATGTCTGCTCTCTTCAACAAACAGAGAGAAACTCCAAACTCCACCCATGTACATCCTGTACAGGTCATATGACACACACACTGAGCTAACATCCGGTGCTCAGTACAGAATGGACTGCCCCTTTGTTTCCATGGCAACAGTCACATACATCCTGTCTGGCTTTGCAGCCACCAGCAGCTGACTGAGCTGCTGGAGCCTTTGCTTGCTGCAGCATTGCTGCTTTAGAATAACATACTCCCCCTAAAGTATCAATGCGTGCTGCGAGCAAAGCGTCATCCAGAGAAGAAAACAAACAGTTGTTATACTTATAACACTCCCCTGTTGTTTCAGTTCCACCCTTGGAACTACCCGCCACTGGTTTTACCAATGTACCTCTCTGGTTGTGTGACTTCCAAGGAATGAGTGCATCTGCATTACCTTGGTTAGCAACTCTCTGTTGTGCCTTTGTCTCTGACTCAGACACAGCTTCAATTTGACCTTGGTCGTTTACAACAGCAACACATGCAATAGCTTGGTTGGCAAACTCTTTTGAATACCTCTTGGGTGGTACACCCTTCGTTGCTCTCTCAGACCTACGTAAGAGGTGCTGCTCTTCTCTGCTTTCTGGTTCAGCCTCTGAGCTCTCTGGAGAACCAGTACTAAGCTTAATCAGTGGTTCATCCTCCTCTTCTGAGGGTCTAGTCATTGTGTGAGATTTCTTCTCAATGACTGTGACAACTGAGCTGTCTGAGCTATCGCTGTCATCATCAGTACTACTGAACTCAATAAAATCAACATCATCATCATCAGAATCATCATCATCACCTGTGGGAAATGTGTGAACAACCACTCGCTCCTGTTCAGGAGCACTCTCTAGAGATTTTGTGAGAATCACCTTACCAGATTCAGACAAAATTACTCTGTAGAGACCCTTTTCATAACCCACAAAAATGCCTCTGGCATTCTTTACTCCACCTGGAGCTTCTGTCCTCACACGAGACCCAAAAACCTTGAAATGGGCAACAGAAGGTTTTCTGTGGAACAGTTTCTCAAAAGGAGAACTTCCCAAGTCTTTTGAAACCTTTCTCAACCACGTGTAACAAAATGACATTAGTGACTCAGCCCAGTACTCATGTGGCAGATGTGAACTAAGCAATTGCGCTTCCATTCCCTTTTGCAATTCTTTGTTCACCCTAACACAGACACATCTGTTCCAAGCTTCTTCGGAAGCTGCAATTTTGTGTCTTATCCCTTTCTTCTTCAGGAACCTCTGGAAATCCTGTAAGAGAAAAATTGGCTTCTCATCTGTGCAAAGACAATCTATGTCAGCATCATGCATATTTTTAACCTTGTCACAAAACTCTTTAAACCTTTCTAAGGCTTCTTTCGGTCTCTCCAAAAGATAAATCCAGACAAAACCTGTGAAAGAATCAACACATATTAGGTAATACTTTGCATTGCCTCTAGATGGTGCTAAAGGACCAATCACATCAGCATACACCCGCTGAAATGCCCTGTCGACCCTTGAGGTGACCTGCTTGGTGTTCTTCTTGGCTACACCTGCAAAAGAAATCATGTTAGAATCACAAGAATTACATTCCATGTAATCACTTTGATCAAAAGTCAACAAATACAGTCCATCTTTCTCTTTGGCAGAAAGATACATCTCTCCATCTTTGTAGATCTCGCAGTGTTGATCATCATAGGACAGTTTTAGTCCCTTCTTGGCAATCTGCGAAACGCTGAGCAGATTGTACTTCAACTCTGGAACCAAATAAACATTGTTTATAGTCAAGTTCAGACTTTTAAGATACACAGTCCCAATTCCGGTGGCTTCCAGCTCTTGACCGTTGGCTTGTTGTACAACGAAGCTTTGCTTCTTAAACGACGAAAACAAATCCCTGCGATGGGTCATGTGAACCGTCGCTCCCGTGTCTAAAACGAAGGAATTCCCCACTTGTGGTGTGGCTTTTAGGGACATCAAAGCCTTTGCAGGCTTCGCCTGTGACTTGGCATGACTTCTGCCTGACGCCTCAGACTTCGTGGAGCTTCCCTTGGCTCCTTTGTTCTGACGTGGCTCCTTGCAGTACCGCTGAAGATGCCCAGTCTGCCCACAATTGAAACATCGGTCAACGTTCAAAGCTACAGCGTCTCCTCCAGTAGCTACAGCAGTGGGGGTGTCTGAACTCCGTTCTGCCCTCCCCCTGTCCTTGACTTCCAGGGCGGCAAGTCTGTCATGTTCGTTCAGGACGACGGCAAAGACCCTGTCCGACGTTAGATCTTGCGCTGGGAGAGACCCCAGCTGACTGGCAACCGTTTTGTAAGTCCGATTCAGACTGTTGATCACCATGAAGCAAAACACTTCCTCATCCAGACGGAAATTGCGTTCCACCATCTGCTGACGCAGAAATTTCATTTCCGTCAGGTGCGCTTGAACATCTCCATCAGGCGCAAGCCTCAGGTTAGTCAGCTTTTCAAAATACAGCAACGCTGAAGAACCTGCATCTCTCTGATGTGTCCTTCTCAGCGTGTCCCAAACATCTTTCGCGTGCTGTAAATCTTGTATATGAATAAGCTGAGAGTCTGACACGCACATAATTATAGCGGTTCTGGCCTTCACATCCTGTGACTCCCAAACAGGCGTTGGTGCTGCAGGGATGGGGTTCTCAACCACCCCAAACAGTCTCTGATTCTGCAGCAAGGCCTTCATCTTAATAGACCAAGATGCATAATTGTCACTGGTCAAAAGGGGTGGAGAAGGCAGGCCTCCCCCCTTCTTGGCATCCATTTTGAGTCCTTGCATTGACTCTCAAACACAAGCCTCTAAAATCCAATAGCTGGCTTGTTTACACTCTGTGCACCTGGCAGCAATAACACTGGCCACTTGGAAAGTCCCTTCCAACAGTTCCTTTGTAAGGGCCTAGTCTAAACACGAGCTGTTTTTGCCACTCTGGGCATAGCCTGACTTCCAGCCCTTATCTTGAAACTGGCCTGCGTTGCTAAGCAACCACATTCCTTTCCTTGGACAGGAAAAACCACAGGAATGTTTGGAATGCAGACTCTTCTCTCTCGGAGCTGTTTTACCCAAACGTTGCTCCCATGAAGCAGAGAATTAATCCAACTGCATTCACACTCTTAAGCCCGAAAATCTCATACCTGGGCTCCGTAGCTTGGCTTTCAGCATCTTCTGGTGAGCTCCTGGCTGCAGAGAATCAGCCTCCATCTCAGGCTTCCATGGAGAGGGATGAAAATAGCAGCTCTGCTCCTATTTCTGCAGACTTCCATGGATCGTAGAAACCATCCTCTGCTACCAATGTCAGAATTCAGGCTCGGTCAGAGGTATGTGCCTATCTCTCCAGGCACCGGCTGAATTCTTTTGACCTCCCTCCGGCGACTCCCGGCAGGAAAAACACACGAGGTCCGTTCCGGCGATTTTCCTCAGGCTGTGAGAAAAACACACCAACTGCTTCTCTTCCTCCCTGCTCTCCAGCATATCCCCAGGGAGGGGAATCAGACACAGACAGAAATGAATCTACATTGCTTTTATTCCTGTCTTTCACTTCAGTACAGAGAAAACATGTCTGCTCTCTTCAACAAACAGAGAGAAACTCCAAACTCCACCCATGTACATCCTGTACAGGTCATATGACACACACACTGAGCTAACATCCGGTGCTCAGTACAGAATGGACTGCCCCTTTGTTTCCATGGCAACAGTCACATACATCCTGTCTGGCTTTGCAGCCACCAGCAGCTGACTGAGCTGCTGGAGCCTTTGCTTGCTGCAGCATTGCTGCTTTAGAATAACAGGACACACAACAACAGCACTCTCTCATCAAGTGTAATTTAGTGAGTGGGAAGGCAACTGTATAGGTCTAGACTCTGGAGAATTTTATTATGGGGGGGGATAAGTGAGAAACATATGACTGTTGCTATGATTTTAAGCTGAGTTGCATGATGGAGCTGCTTAGTTGTGTGTATGTGATATATACAAAACTTGATTTTTAGGGTCTGAGGTGGGACACATGGGCTTAAAAGCAATAAATATCTTTTTTTAAAAAAAAAATAAATCTAGATGTTTCCCCTGAAGAGAGCAACTCCCATGAAAGAGTAACTTGTTTTAGAAACAAGACCATTATCAGTATGACGGATAAAATATGAATCACCTGCATCCTTAAACAACAAGAAGAACTAAAAGAGTGACAAACCATTGCAGCAATGTTGGAGGAGATAGGGCTTCACAAACAGGCTAAGTAGCGATAGCTACAGAGTGCTTCAAAGTGAAGTGTAGTCTCCCATATCACTGCAGTTTAGCACACATTTGGGACCACTTCCCCTTGGTTTCCACAAGTTGTACCACAAATAAATACTGAAATTAGAAAATATGTGGTGCAGCCATACTCTTGTGCTTTGGATTTTTAGTTGACCCATTTATTAAGGCCTCATTTCCTTCTGTCAAAGCACTGTGGGTGATTGAAACTTGCCACAGCCACCTGACAGTTACACATTTGTTCACTGAAACAATTTCTTCTTGCAAACGCCAAGGAACCGTTGGACAGGGGATGGGGTCGTGTACAAATCCAATCCCCTTCGCTTTATTTCCAGAGTGTGCTTTATTTCCAAAGTCGGAGTTGAATTAATAGTCTGCACGGCTTTGCACAGCATTATGAACTAAGTGGGTTTATGGAGAGCTTTGATGGAAAGGCTTTATGGAGCAAGTAGGTTATGCGGAGAGATCTGAAGGAACAGAGGGAAGTGGCACCATATTGATTAGGAATGGGGAACCTGTGCCCCTTTAGATCTTGTTGGAATACAACTCCCATCAGCCCCAGTCAGCAAGGGATGATAGGAGTTGTAGTCCAACAACATCTGAAGGGGCTCAGGTTCTCCACCTCTGAAGCACTAGGGCAGTAGTTTTCAATCAGTGTGCCGTGGCACCCTGGGGTGCCTTGAATGATGGTCAGGGGTGCCACAGGCAACACTGGCCTGTATCCCTCTTTCCTTCCCTCCCTCCTCTGATGCCCTCTCGCACCTCTGCCTCCCAAAGGCTTGCACAGCTGTTGTTGCAGCAGCCCTGACTACAAGCTCCCTAGGCCACTGGTGTGTCTGGGGCTGGCCAGGGGTGCTTCCCAGGCTCCTGTGGGGCAGTGTGAGGGGCAACCTCAGAGACCAGTGCCAGCAGCAGAGGCTGCCCAGAGGACCCCCAAGGAGAGGGGAGGTGAGAGGAGGCTGAGGGAACACCCCACAAGGGAGGGTGTTTGAAAAAGGGTGAGAAGCTCCTAGCTTTGGGCTCCTGAGCCCCACAGGGGTGCCATAGAAAGAATGTAGTTTGGTCAAGGGAGTCGTGGACTCAGAAACGTTGAAAACCTCTGCACTAGGGGCAGCAAAAGAAAACAAGGGAGCAAGAGATCTTTGATCATGTTGTCGTCTGGATTGTTTGCTCCTAAAAGCAAGCAAGCAAGTAAGCACCAGAGAGTGAATGAAAGAGAGAAAGAAAAGCAGAGAGGTTACAAATCAGCATTAAGTAGGAGGAAAACAATCCAGTTCCTGAACAGTAAGCACTGCAGCCTAGCTAAATCGTACACTTAGAAACCTGGTGTTTTGGGGCATATTGCTGCAAACAGATGGGAAATATGCCTTGTGATTGCCAAGGTTTCCTGAGCCCCACACACTTTGCCATGGCAGTGTATCTGGAAGTTTACAAGTGGGAGGCAATTTGGGAACTTCTCTCAAGCGCTTGTGTTCCCTCCCTTCCCCCCTCTTCTGGAAGAGGAGCAAGAGATGCCTTTGGCTTTTCTTTGGCAACACCAGCAAATGGCGAGAACCTCACATTCCTAGAGATCTTTCATCCAAATGGCTTCCTATATACAAAAGCAATTTGCAGGCATCATTGACTGATTGCACAAACCACGGCCCCCAATGCTCCTGATTGGCCTGTCGCAGCAGTGGGACCATGGCTGCGTCTATTTTTGCTGCCAAGGCAGGTTTAAAAGCAGCAGGCTTGAGGCCCTTCTTGTCATTACAGCTACAGCCATATGCATGCCCACCATCTGGTTCTGAGGGCAACATATGCATCTGACAACAAATGCAGGACCTGATTGTACAACTCGCTAACAAAAGCTGTACTGCTCTGGAGATGTGAATCAGAGGTGAGTTTGTGCTCTTCTACTTGTGATTAAAAGAATGCTGTCCGAAAGGTATCCTTCTCATGAGACTGGATGAAAATAGAGCATAAAGGAATGATGCATACTGACTAATGTCATATAGGTTACACACACACACACACACACACTTTATTTATTTGGTCTTTCATATTAAAATTTTACAAAGATGTATTAAACATAAATCATCAAAACAAGATTCCAAGGAATCTCCTGGACTTCCATCCTCCCCTTTGTGGGTCCTATTATTGATCATTTCATCCTACATCTTTTGTTGTTGTTGTTTAGTTTAGTTGTGTCTGACTCTTCGTGACCCCATGGACCAGAGCACGCCAGGCACTCCTGTCTTCCACTGCCTACCACAGTTTGGTCAAACTCATGTTGGTAGCTTCAAGAACACTGCCCAACCATCTCTTTTTTAAAAAAATAATTTTTATTAACCGGCCAATCAAATCAAATTAAATCACATCACATAAATTCCGAATTACAAAGCCGAATTTTAAATTTTGTTGGGGGGACCCATATTTCAAGATCCGAAGGGGGATTCTGAGCATCTTCTTGCTACTGCGTTAATGTCCAAATCAGTCCAAATCAATCCAAACAGAGTTCATAATTCTATCCAGTCTTATCTTGCTGTTTCCACATCACATCTTGTTCATATATTTTCTCTTTTTTCTTTATGATCTCTTCTGATACTCTCCTTAAGCCGATAAACACCAATAATAATCCTGTGTGAATTTTTCCGTTCTTCCAATCCTCAAATCGAGATGGTTTCCATATATCATTGCCTTCATAGATAACATCGCTCTTTCCACCATTAATCTCGCAAAACTGTTGCTCTTAAGTCCCACTGAGGAGTTTCACCCACAATATAAAAACAGCTCTATTTCTCTAATTCTCCTCTCAGACTTAAGTCCTCCAACAGAACTTCCCAATATGGCGACGGCATTTTTAACTGCGTCATTCCAAAGCTCTTATACATTCCACGCTCTTCTTAAAACATGCTTTGGTTCGAAAGTTTATCTCCACACAGCCTTAAATCCACAGCTTAAGTCCTTAAAAGGACATTTCTGACTCGTGAGGGGAGGGGATTCTTGTTTAATCACATAAGGAAAGAAAGGAAAGTTTCCCCCCCTCCCCCATCAGTCATTTGCCATACCGAGTCTTGGCGTATCTTCTCATGATTTCTCTTGTTCCTCCGACTCGTCTTATTTTATCAGAGATCTCTTCTGTTAGCAGTCTTTACTCCCCCTTCTTCCTTGAGATATGTGCATTCCTTCATCCAAATTGTTTCTTTTGAAGTTCTTGCAGCTAGTGGCACGAATCAGGGATGGCGTCCAGGAGCACCGGAATCCCACAGGAGGGCTTTGTGCCTAGTGCCCCCATCCCCACAAATTCGGGGGTGGTATAGGGCACAGCAGGCAAGGCAGTCCCCCCCCACCATCCTGGGGGGGGTAGGGAGGCTAATTACTCCCATCATAGCCTCCAAATTACCTCGTGTGGGTCGGAGAGATGTTATTGTTAGCCATCTTCCGATGCGCCCCCTAGTGCCCCCCCCAGAAATTACTGCTGCTGCCCAACCATCTCGTCCTCTGTCGTTCCCTTCTCCTTGTGCCCTCCATCTTTCCCAACATCAGGGTCTTTTCCAGGGAGTCTTCTCTTCTCATGAGGTGGCCAAAGTATTGGAGCCTCAGCTTCACGATCTGTCCTTCCAGTGAGCACTCAGGGCTGATTTCTTTTAAAATGGATAGGTTTGATCTTATTGCAGTCCATGGGACTCTCAAGAGTCTCCTCCAGCACCATAATTCAAAAACATCAATTCTTTGGTGATCAGCCTTCTTTATGGTCCAGCTCTCACTTCCATGCATCACTACATGGGAAAACCATAGCTTTAACTATACAGGCCTTTGTTGGCAAGGTGATGTCTCTGCTTTTTAAGATGCTGTCTAGGTTTGTCATTGCTTTTCTCCCAAGAAGCCGGCGTCTTTTAATTTTGTGACTGCTGTCACCATCTGCAGTGATCATGCAGCCCAAGAAAGTAAAATCTCTCACTGCCTCCATTTCTTCCCTTTCTATTTGCCAGGAGGTGATGAGACCAGTGGCCATGATCTTAGTTTTTTTGATGTTGAGCTTCAGACCATATTTTGCGCTCTCCTCTTTCACCCTCATTAAAAGGTTCTTTAATTCCTCCTCACTTTCTGCCATCAAGGTTGTCTCATCAGCATGTTGATATTTCTTCAGGCAATCTTAACTCTGGCTTGGGATTCATCCAGTCCAGCCTTTCACATGATGAATTCTGTATATAAGTTAAATAAGCAGGGAGACAATATACAGCCTTGTTGTACTCCTTTCCCAATTTTGAACCAATCAGTTATTCCATATCCAGTTCTAACTGTAGTTTCTTGTCCCACATAAAAATTTCTCAGGAGAGAGATGAGGTGATCAGGCACTCTCATTTATGATGATCCAAATCTTTTACATCTCCATTGTGTCTAGAATTCACCCTTAAACTACAAGTGATATTCCAATCCTACTAATGATTTCAACTGTTTACAATGATCTTTAAGATAAGTTATAATTCCTCCCCATTCCTTATTAAAATTTTGTTCCTCCTGATAGCTGATTCTTCTGGTCATTTTAGCCATTTCAGCATAGTCCATCAACTTCATCTGCCATTCTTCTCTGGTAGGAACTTTTATCTTCTTTCCAGAGATGCACATACACATATCTTTTGTCCCTCACTCTCACACTCTGCCGTTACACCTATGAAGGTCTGATCTTTTCCCAGATCTTTTCCTAATATGTGAACCCAGCCAGTCGTAGCTGTTCCCAGGGTGTGGCTGCTGTCGCAAGCTGACAGCTTACCTTGGGGCCGCAGGTGAGAGCTGAGTGCAGGGTGGGGACCAAAGGTGGACAAACTGCCCCAGAAAGAGCATGATGTGTCCCCCACCAAAGGTACTCCCCCTCCCCCTAACACCCCATACAACCCTGCAATGCTTCCCCCCCTAAAAAATGTTTAGGGGTACAGTGGTACCTCGGGTTAATTCGTCCGTTCTTAAGCTGAAACCGTTCTTAACCTGAGGTACCACTTTAGGTAATGGGGCCTCCTGCTGCCGCTGCGCCGCTGCGATTTTTGTTCTCATCCTGAGGTAAAGTTCTTAACCCGAGGTACTACTTCCGGGTTAGCGGAGTCTGTAACCCAAAGTGTTTGTAACCCGAGGTACCACTCTACTCTCCTTTTGACCCAAGAAAATCACCATTTCATAGTTCAAATCGGGATAAATAAATACAGTAAATGGACAAAAGTACAAAGAACATGCATTACACCGGGAAAGCAAATGAGGCCGCCATCAGGGGTAGCAATGGAACTAATGATTCACCGTGCTAGAGAAGAAACTAACATTTTTTTAAAAATTAGTTTCTTCTCCCATTAGATTTACAAAATGTTTAGGGGTATGCATATTCCTGCGTCCCCCTCCCCCCCAAAATCACTGCACTCCTGCATGTATACTGCTCTAGGCTGGATCTACACCACTGACCTGTTTAACATTATTAGAACAATATTAGATATATTGTTCTAGAATGTCACAGGGCATACATGTAATTTAAATCGGTTTTCTTACTTTGTTGTTGGTTTATTTCCGTCAAAATGCTGCTGGTTGCTCTGCAGAGCCTTCTGGTGTGACGTTTTAATAACACATTAAGAACGTTAAAAACAATGCGCCATTTATCCCTCCACGTTACCACAGCCCTTCTTTGACCATTTCTTAACGTTAAAAACATGCGTGTAGATCCACCCTGGCTATGTCTGCTTGTCGCCAGCAGACTTTTCCCAGACCATCTGTGTACACACACACACACACACACACACACACACTGGTCTTGAATCCAGACTAATTCTATGAGAAGATAAGATTCAAATGTGGCTCCTATTTTAGTTCAGAAAAATAGTGCGTGTCACCTCAACACCCAGAAGCATGGGAGGTACTGTCCTCATAACGAATAGTGCGGATTTCATAAAGGGAGATTTGGATTTTTCAACATCAAGTACAGAACTGTATTTAAAAAAGTACACCTCTGGCTAATCACCTGATGTTATACTTGCCCTGAGTGTTAAGGATTAGTACGTCAGGTCATGCCACATGCAAATTTACCACTTTTCATCATATTCCGGCAAATAATTCTCTTGGTGTGCATCATTTTAAGCTGTCACAGCCCTCTGCTTTTCCCATGGACCTGAATCAATACTGATCTCAGTTTGAAAGCACTTATGGCAGGGCTCATATTTGTAGATCCACAAGCAGAATGGATACGTGCTAAAGCTAGTCACCTTGGCATTTTTGCAGCCTCATTGACGTATTAAATATAGGTATTCACCGTGACTATTAACCTTACAATTATTAAGCAATAAACCCCCACATACATATTTATTAGATGAATCTTGTATAGTTGCATAGTGTCTTCCAAAACAGATGTGGTTGTGAAAGAAGGTGCTACGAAGCCAGACTATAGAATTGGCAGAGAAAGGGGGAATCAAAAGTGGATATACCCTCTTGTTTCCCTTTGATGTCAGTGACTTGATATTGATCATGCAATAAGAAAAAGTAGTGAGTTTCCCTTAGAATAGGAAGCGTCATTCACTCTAATATCAGGTATCACCTGACAATCTCTTGAATGCAGTGCTAAAAATACTGCCTAGAAGGGTACATTTAGGAGAAAATTACACTTGCCCCCCAAAATGTCACCTAAAGTGATTTATTTCCAGCTTCTTCTTCAGGTAAAAGATCTGAGGAGTTACAACTGAAGACTAGCGAACTTTCCTGGGGAGGCCCCATACAACCTTAGGTTGTCATTTGATTTTGCCAATGATTAATAAACATATTATTATTATTATTAACTTCAAAAGGAGAGGGAGAAGGAAATATCACACAGATATAAGGAAGAACTGAAGTTACTACAATGAGGTCACTGGAAGAATCAGTATTAATTCATTTTATTAATTAAATGATATTTGTTGAAATTATTTAATTATCAAACATGTTATCATTTTTCATTAATTAAAGCATCCTTAGGGCACCTCTCAGGGCAAATACCCTCACAAGGTGGCTTCCGATACACAAAATGCAAATGACTGTAAAAATGGATAAAGTAAGATACAAGCAGCCGTTTAAAAACATGGCAAATGGACGGCACATAAAATCTCACCGTCATAGCTTTATACGGTAGCATTAGAAGACCAAACAGAAAAAAAAGGAGTAGGTCAGATTTGGAAAAAAAAAAACTGTTTTAAAAATACCCGCTACCCTGGATAGCTCAGTAGGTTAGAGCGTGGTGCTGATAATGCCAAGGTGTTTATATTATTATTATTATTATTATTATTATTATTATTATTATTATTATTTATATATCACCCTATACCTGGGAGTCTCAGGGCGGCTCACAGAATAAAATGAAGATATAAAACCACAAAACACATAATAAAAATAAAAATGACAACCCAATAACTGCCCCCCAAGAGCCGTATTTTAAAAGGGATAGGACTCATTGTTAAAACCATGTTTATGGAATAATAATAAATAATAATTTATTATTTATACCCCACCCATCTGGCTGGGTTTCCCCAGCCACTCTGGGCAGCTTCCAAAAAATATTAAAATACTGTAATACATCAAACATTAAAAGCTTCCCTAAACAGGGCTGCCTTCAGATGTCTTCTAAAAGTCTGGTAGTTGTTGTTCTCTTTGACATCTGGTGGGAGGGCGCCACTGCCAAGAAGGGCCTCTGCCTGGTTCCCTGTAACTTGGCTTCTCTCAGTTAGGGAACTGCCAGAAGGCCCTTGGTGCTGGACCTCAGTGTCCGGGTAGAACGATGGGGGTGGAGACGTTCCTTCAGATATACTAGACCGAGGCCATTGAGGGCTTTAAATGTCAGCACCAACACTTTGAATTGTGCTTGGAAACATACTGGAAGACAATCTTACTCAGCTATGAGTGATTGCCAGAGAAGAAGAAGATGTCAATCAGATCAATGGAAGGCCTGGTTAAAATGGAACGTTTTTGCCCGGTGCCTAAAGGTGTATAATGAAGGTGCCAGACGAACTTCCCTGGGGAGACCATTCCACAGACAGGGAGCCACTGCAGAGAAGGCCCCGTTCTTGTGTTGCCGCCCTCTGACCCTCTCCAGGAGGCACACATAGGATTGAGGCATCTGATCATAGCCTGCATTTTTATCAAGGCTTATATTTTGATCAGATTCCTGTATTCTAAAAATGAGCTTAAATTCACAAATATTTCTTTCAAGGCAGGAAACCAGCAGGCAGCTGGCAAACTCTTGGGCAGAGGCCCCTCTGGTTTATTGCAGTCATAAAAAGGCTGGAAGCAAAAGGTCAAACTGACCATACAAATTACACAATTAAATAGTAAGTGCCTCCTAAGGTTAGAGGGCAAGAGCTAGCTTGAAAGAAGGGGGGTGTAAACTGAAGAAGTTTATTTTGAGGCTGTAAACTGTTCCTTCCTTTTTACTTTAGAAGGTTTATTCTTCTAAAAAGCTATCTATGTTAATGTATGAAATATTGGCTTAAATGTAATTATGCAAAGGATTTAGAAAGTAAGAAATGTTAGATCCTTATGTTAGATTCTTATTTCATAGAATCATATGGTTGTGGGAGACCACAGGGGCCATCAGCCCAGCCCCCTGCCAGACAGGAAACACCATCAGAGCACTCCAGACATATGGTTGTCAGGCCTTTGTTTAAAGACCTCCAAAAGAAGGAGATCTTTCATTGATGATGCGTGAAAATGTGAACCCAAGATCTCTGACATCTGTTTAAAATAAAATTAGCCACCATCTGTTTTAGCCATCTGCTCTATTTTAGAATTAAGGGGGCAAAGGTGATCTGGTAATTAAGGTGCCTTGTAGAGGTTAATGGCTACTTGTTTGCCAATTATAAATAGAAGAATATATAGCTTTTTGTTTCCCATAAAAGGCAATAGGAAATGGGTGTATCTTTTATGATTGGTTCTAGCAAACAGCCAATAGGAATTTCAACCAGGCTGATTGGACAGAGGAGCAAGGGGGCTGGGTTAAAGAAATATAAGTGCTGGTCATAATGGCAGGAGGCCAGGCCAGAGCTTGGTAACCATATACCACTGTGCCTCTCATTTATTTGTCCGACAAATAAATTATTATTTTAATTTCTCTATTGCTGCGTTGAATATTTCATTCCAGCTAAGCGTTAACCACAAGCAGGGTGCTACAGGATGGCCTCAGAAGATGTTCTCAGGGCCCGGGTAGGTTCATATGGAAAGGGGCGGTCCTTGAGGTTGTGAGTTTGATCCTCGTACGGGACAGCTGCGTATTCCTGCATTGAAGGAAGCTGGACTAGATAACTTGCAGGGTCCCTTCCAACTCTACAATTCTATGATTGTGAATTCTATGAGCTGAAGGGGCCAAATGCACCTCAGTGGGTGAAGACTGAACTGCCCCGGGCCTAATGCGAAATGAGTCCTAGGGCTTCCCTGAATTTCAACTGGACCGTACTTATATGTCACCATATATGTTGACATAATGTGCACTGTGGTAGCAAAGGATTCCTCCTAAACACTGAGCCTCCCCTGTATATCTCCGCCCTGCTCACTTCCGGACCACCCATGCTGGTGGTTTCTTTCAGGGACTAAGGCTTCTGCCAGAGATACCTTCCTCTGGTACAAGGCTGGAGCCATGCCAGCGCAGATCCGCTATGCTAGCACATTTCTGGACTCTTCTAGCACAGGGGGTGATTTAGGAATGAAACCACCCCCTGCCCTGAGGAATAGGGACAGACTATTATTAACCAAGCTGAGCAACCAGCTGATAAAAACTCCCATGAAGTGCATGCGTTGGTAAATCAGATTTGCGTCTCGTTTGAAAGAGAGAGAAAAGCCCACGGGAAATGCAGATATGGCTTGGTGTACGCTCAGCATATGCTGATGTTGAACATGGTGCATTTAAGAAATGAACTGACAAACGCGAGGCTCCATGTTCACTGATACCCCTGGTTAAAGAGGGCTGTTTTAGCAGTCTCACCAACCCTGTCACTAATTGGGCCTTTTACATGAGTTACCATGTTGGTCCCCCCCCCCTTAATAAATGAGGTGTTTCCATAGTAACTGCCACATTACATGGGCCCGTACTTGTGATCTGTCGGAGACACAGATCAACAGCTCAGATAAATAAACTTCTCAACATGACATAAACACCAAGCTTCCTTAATATGCTATTGAGATGAAATGGCAACAGGCAGAATATGCTCCCCTCCTTCCATCTCTCGCCCTCCCCTCACTTTTGCATTCAGCTTGGCTTTTTTTTAAAAAAACGGAGTCTTTGAATTCAGTCTAGCCAGCTAATGGAAGTGGAAAGAACTGCGGCTTAAAACATAAAAGGAGCTTGTGTCATCATGGTTGCTCTGTCAGGGAAGGCAGCAGGTGCGAGCCTTGCCCCTGACAAAGTGTTGTCGGGTGGGCTTCTTCCTGCATTAGTGAGCTTTCTGACAGCAGGTGGTGGCGGTGAGCGGCAGTAGCGCTGCGAAACTGATTTTATTATTTAATTTCTATACGGCTTAATCTATTAAACATAACTCAGAGTGGTGTACAAAGGATTGCAGTGACAGCAGACAGTACGATATGCGGTGTGAAGCTGAATACCGCCTGCCATTGGGATTGCCCACAATGCTCTCTGGGAGTACGGCATTTAAAATGGCGGGTTCCAGCTGCCCACCACTGGCCCTCAAGAGTGTGTGCGAACAGGAGGTCTTCGTATCAAGGGTCTTAGTAGACCACAAGCCTAACATGAGTCAATAGTGTGATGGAGCAGAAAAAGAAGAAGAAGCTAATGCTATTCCAGACTGCATCAACAGAAGGGATATAATTGTCCCATTCTATTTTGCCTTGGTCAGACCACACATGGAGAACTGTGTCCAGTTCTGGGCACCATAATATATGAAGGATACTGACAAGCTGGAAATTGTGCAGAAGGGAGCGACCAGGGCTGGATTTAGATGAAGAGAGGCCCTAGGCTACTCCACTTGTGAGGCCCCTCCCCACCCCCACCCTCACGACTCGAAGAAAGTGGCAGAGTGTTATAAACAAAATTGAATGAAGCCAAGGATAATGACGGGTACTTAAAATTCTGCAATGGAATTAAACCTTGTAAAGTTGACCTGAATAGTGAAATAGCCCAGGTGGGGCTTGGTAGCTTGGGAAGCAGGTGTATGATGCCTCAGCTGGAGTAGGCTCATGTGAGGGTCAGATGCCTCTTAAAGTTCATAAAGCCCAGAGTATATAACAGGAAGACTGACATGGCCCCCTTTGATACTTGGACACAGACTTGGAAAGGCCACCTAGAAAGTGTGGAACAAATATAAGTCTGGTTGAGCCACTGGTTTCAACACCTGGTTTCCTTGGGCACAAGCACCCCAGCAGTGCTATCGCCTGTTCTATAGCCCACCAAAGAATCATAGAATGGTATGGGCCTCGGCCTCGGCCCAGTATACCTAAAAGAGCATCTCCACCCCCATCGTTCAGCCTGGACACTAAGGTCCAGCTCTGAGGGCCTTCTGGTGGTTCCCTCACTGTGAGAAGTGAGGTTACAAGGAACCAGGGAGAGGGCCTTCTCGGTAGTGGCAACCACCCTGTAGAGTGCCCTCCCATCAGTTGCCAAGCAGATAAACAACTGACTTTTAGAAGACATCTGAAGGCAGCCCTGTTTTTAATGTTTGATGTTTTATCACATTATTATTATTATTATTATTATTATTATTATTATTATTATTATTTTGCAAGGGACCCCAAAGGGTCTTCTAGCCCAACCACCTTCAATGCAGGAATCTCAGCTAAAGCATTCAAGACAGATGGCCATCCAACCACTGCTTAAAAACCTCCAATGAAGGAGATGCCACAACCTTAGGAGGGAGTCAGTTCCACTGTCAAGCAGCTGTTACTGTCAGAAAGTTCTTCCTGGTGTTTATTTGGAATCTCCTTCCTTGTAACTTGAATCCATTGGTTTGGATCCTAGCTTCCAGAGCAGGAGAAAACAAGCTTGCTCCATCTTCCATGTGACTGCCTTTTAGGTGTTTGAAGATGGCTGTCCTATCTCCTAATCGAAGAGCTGATGTTGGTTATGGTGCCTTATTGAGTGTATGAGCAAAATTGAGCTAACTGATATGACCCCATGGCTCAGGTATCACACACTGCAAACAGGCTCAGAGGACAACGAGGCTCTGACACTATCCTTGTGAGAAAAGTCTTCCAGAACCAAATTCAGGACCATCCTGATTGAAGAACACAGTCTTGCCACTCTCATGTGATGCTTCACTTGGAGCCAGACAGAGACGGTATCTTATTCATTTGGTAGAACCATAGGAACTCTCAAAGAGCTTTCAGGTGTTCTGGGTGCTTTGAACTCTTAACTGAGCACCTGCTGCCCCGAAAGCTTTGAGCTCACAGATCAGGGCACTAAAATATCATTTATTGGAATAAGTCAGGAGATGAAGTGCATGATCCAGCCCTAATTAAATACCTCCTGAATCTCACCATTTGCAGCGGGAAAGTTAATCACACAATAACATCAGAATGAATTAACAAATACTTCTCTCTAATACTTTTCGGACAATCCTCCCCACTCTCCCTGCTGGTTTTTGTAGGGGCACAGAAGAGAACTACTGCTGTCAAATTTGATTAATCTCCTTCCACTCAGTTTTGAGGGAAGATTTGTGGCAACGGAGTCCAAAGGAAAGTGGCTCAGAAGGTGTTAAGAAAGAAGCCAGTGACCCTGAATTAGTTGGTCTCTAAATGCCAGTACAAAAGAAAGAAAGAAAAATACACTGAATATTCTAATTTGGCAGAAACATTAACCATCTACATCTAACGTACTTGATAGAAGAACTGAAGGGTAAAAATGGTCAAATCTGGAGGACAGACCAAAGTCTAATTTCTGTCAAAAGAACATGCAAGGCACGTGATAAAATAGCACCCGAAACAGCCAAGTGCTGTTCAGATTTGGCAGCATTGTTCAATAGAATTGCCCTTCAGCTAGGCAGGGCTTCTTAAATTTCTGATGGATGAGGTTAGCATTAGGCAACTGTTAGATCCCTGAAGGCTGGAGTAAAAGGGGAAGGGTGTGTGTGTAATGGCCTCTTCCAAAGGAACTACATCTGTGGAAAGCATTTTGGCCTTGTGACAGAAAATGATGGATATATGAATGTGAATGGCGTTAGGTTGTTTGTTTCTGTAGACAGTAGAAGATGCCCGTCAAAAGGAATTTATTCATCGACTGTATTTGTTACGTTAAGTTGTGCCATAACCCAGGTTCTCTGGACAATGTACAATTAAGGACTTTAAAACTACCCAAAAGTATTTAAAAAACCATATAATTCGGTCAAATGCAACACTAACATTCAGTAAAACCAAATAACCCTAAAGAGTGAATAAACATAGTGTTGGCTGCAAACATGTGACCTAGGAAGCAGTATTGATTGCATACATTCTCTGTATTTGTGTATTTCTTTATTAGATTTATGCCCCATTTCTCAACTGTCAGGTCCTCAAAGCAGTTTGTTTGCTATTTAGATTTATTAGTCACCTCATAAAATAGGTGACGCACAGATATTTCAAATACAAAACAAGGGTAAAACGCAAGAAAAATGTAACCAAATCAATACACATTTTTTAAAAGACAAAAGCCACCCGGTTGAAGCTAAAACCAGCCACTATCCATCAGAGTTTTGAGAGCAGAATCTCCTGTTCAGGGATTGTACACAGAGAGCTGTTGCTGCCTTACTGAGTGCACTTTTGATTCTTCAAAAGTAAAACTCTTACTCAGAGTAGCTCCAATGAAATGAATTAACATGACTAAGTTAATTCCATTCATTTCAGTGCATCTCCTCTGAGTAAAACTTAGCTGAATACCACCCAGTCTTTCCACCAGTGTCTGCTCCTGTGAATGTTTTACTGTGGCAGGAATCCCCAAACTCGGCCCTCCAGATGTTTTAGGACTACAACTCCCATCATCCCTAGCTAACAGGATCAGTGGTCAGGGATAATGGGAATTGCAATCCCAAAACATCTGGAGGGCCGAGTTTGAGGATGTCTGCACTGTGGACTCAGCTACATTAGTAAAAAATAAATAAAATAATGTTTTAAACGCATTATAACACTGTGACACTAGATGGCGCTGCGGAGTTCTGTCTCTCGGCAATGTGATTTCCCATTATGAGGTTTACAACGCCTTTTCCTGAAACGTTTTTTTTTATGTGTCTAGATCCAGCCTATGTCTCATAGATGTTAGCACTCTGTATCAGCACACTTCCCAACTGAGAATAACACTTCATGCATCTGACCAAGAGAGCACCAAACATCAGTTAATGAAACTCCTCCTGAGCTCACTCTATTCTCACAGATATTTATAAAAAATTGGCCTGATTATTTACTTCACAAAATTTATACACTGCTTTATACAAAATTTATACACCTACCAAGGGGCCGTATGTGCTTTGAATGTGAGATTTTAAATAACCGATGAAAATTGCCATTGAACTTAAAGGTATCTCTGATCCAACTGTATCTTGAAATTTGCTGACATTATTTCATCCACCTGTTCACATGAGAGTTTTTTTTTTTTTGAGGGGGGTGGGAGCAGCATGAACATTTGCAGTAGCCCCATCTGCAATGTCTTCTACATGCTAGGAGGTGCTCTCCCCAGGGAAGAAGAAAAGTTTGGATTTGATATCCCACTTTATCACTACCTGAAGGCGTCTCAAAGTGGCTAACATTGTCCTTTCCCTTCCTCCCCCACAACAAACACTCTGTGAGGTGAGTGGGGCTGAGAGACTTCAGAGAAGTGTGGCTAGCCCAAGGTCACCCAGCAGCTGCATGTGGAGGAGTGGAGACACGAACCCGGTTCGCCAGATTACGAGGCTACCACTCTTAACCACTACACCACACTGGCTCTCGCCTGGTGCCTTCCTTACACATCTTTAGGTGCCTGGCAAAAGCCTTCCTCTTCTCCCAGGCCTTTGGCTAATTAAACAATCTATGGCCTTTTAAAATGTGGTGGTTATTGTTTTCATTGGTTATTATGGTATATGTTTGTGTTTTTATATTGTCCTTTTATTTTGTACTGTCCTTTGATCCTCGGCTGAAGGTGCTGTGGGTTAAACCACAGAGCCTAGGACTTGCCAATCAGAAGGTCGGCGGTTCGAATCCCCACAACAGGGTGAGCTCCCGTTGCTTGGTCCCTGCTCCTGCCAACCTAGCAGTTCGAAAGCACGTCAAAGTGCAAGTAGATAAATAGGTGCTGCTCCAGCGGGAAGGTAAACGACGTTTCCGTGCGCTGCTCTGGTTCGCCAGAAGCGGCTTAGTCATGCTGACCACATGACCCGGAAGCTGTATGCTGGCTCCTTCGGCCTATAAAGCGAGATGAGCACCGCAACTCCAGAGTTGGCCATGACTGGACCTAATGGTCAGGGGTCCCTTTAGCTTTACCTATTATCCTCGGCTGAAGGGAAGTATAGAAATTTAAGGTTGGCTGCTATGAGAACAGGATGTTGAACTAGATGGGTCATTGGCCTGATGGGTCATTGGCTCATCTTATGTTCTTATCCCCCCCCCATGTTCTTAATCACCTAACTCTGCTCAGAATGGAAACCATGTGCCATTAAGCCCAGTGTACATGTGATGCTCAACAATTATGTTGGATATTGTTATGCAGGGTGGAGTGGGTGTTCTGACTTCTGATGACTTTGGACAAACACTTGTATATCTGTATAGTTTTATGGATATTTTATTACATAATTTTGTACTTCATTTCTATTGTAAATCGCTTTGGGACTCTTTTCCCTTGTGTGAAACAATAAATGCATCTACTAAACCATTGAGCTATTGAGCTATTTGCTTTTGTAGAAGGCAGAAATTATTTGCTAAAATCCACCGAAAGGTTTCACACACTCCTGGTGAAAAGCCTTCTGTGGCTTTATCAGGACAGCTAGGTTTGATTTTTGCCTTCTCACAAGACGTTGTCCAGAAAAGCAGAAGTGCCTATTTGTGATAAGGTCAGGTTAATTGTAGAATGGGTATCTGCATCTGCTGAGCATGAATTTCTGGAATGCTGTCTTCATCTTGGAACAGCAGGGTGATGGGTATTGCCGAGTGGAGAGGCATAACACTACTTCAAAGTCAAGTCCGCCAGCCATAATAAAAGCAAGCTGCAGAAATTCAAATAAAACAGATCTGGGGAGGAGAATGATTTTGATACTAAGATCTTGTGTGATGAATTACAGATCTGCTTTAAGCAGATTGTTATGTTTTGAAATCACATGCATGGCAACCCCAGCCATAGCTGGTGCAAGGCCTATCTAATTATGGCTCCAGATGGATTGGAAAGCAAAGTTTTTTGTGCTCCTCAGGCCATGCCTTCTTCTCCCCTATAATAGCTTAGGGCATGCGCCAAGAGGTAGTCTGACAGTGCAGTTCTCGCATTTTATGCAAAGCCCATATCCTGCAATTTTTCACAACAACCCAGACACCGAGATGCTTTGCAGCTAAGCTCTTTGTAACACTTACCCCCATGCCAAGATAAGCTTCACTTGCTAAATTTAATTTCTGTATATCCAGGCAGCTGTTTAAAGGCAGAGCTGTTTAAATGGGGATAGGGGAAAGCAAAACTGCAACTCTATTTGGCAACCTGGATGAATTGTTCAAATAGTGCGCATGTATCCTGCTCACCTGAGCATGGATGGCAGCTGCGACTGCCTTGTGAAGGTCCTAATGGCTGGTGGGAGAAATATCCCAACTGCAGAAGTTTGAATTTGCCCGTTTGTGGGATTGACCAATCACAGGCAGGCAGAAGACTGATGTCACAGGCGGGGTGAGGCTTGGGGGAAACCCAACTGGAGTCTTCACTTGGGTCCACTCCCTGGCCTTAAATTGGGCCTATCTCTTCACCTGGCACTGCAGTCATGCCTGTTTCTGAGTGTCAACTGCAGATGGGCAACTTCAAGGCCTCTGATCAACTTTCTTACAGCTTCTTTCTTACCTTAGACCTGGACTTGGACTGAACAGCCCTTCAAATAGAGGACACCTTGAAAAAGAGGACTGTCCTCTATAAAGGAGGACATGAGGTCACCCTCCTCTGTCCTGATTTCCTCCCCCATTTTTCTGGGCTATCACAAGTCTAGTTCTCCTCCTCTGCTTAAATAAGGATTGTTTCAAGCTTTGTTGAGAATGCTGTTCCGGTTAATGTGAGGTATGGGAAAAGTAACCACAGCAAATGTTTTTGGGTCGTGCCTATTTTATCGCTGGGTCAGTGTTATACCATACAAGGGAATTATTGTTTCTGATCATAGCAATGGCACAAAGCACCCAGTGCTGATGAGGCTGAACGGGCCAGGCACAAATGGTGCTGTTCTTGTACCAGTCAAGCTGCAATATGGACAATAAAGCAGGATGATCCTGCCAGTGCTTTGCTACAGAACAGTGCTTGCTCTTGGCACAAAGTATAGACAGTTAATACTTAATCCTTGTGATCAGGCTTCCAGCACAGTAGCATTGCCATGTCTCGTAATCCTGGCAGTGGAAGCTGTGCCACAAAGCCAGTTGCTTTCTGCTGCTGCTGCTTCTGTGACACATGGGTGTGTTTGTGTCTGTTTGTAGCACATATTTGCCAACTACAGCTGCACCCTGCTCCAAACCTGGTCAACGTGAGCCTGGGCAGGGATGAAGCAGGAAGTGCCATGAATGATGATCCATGAATGAGGGTTCGTCAGCTTTTTGAATGGGGATGTGGAACAGAGCCTAAAAGCACAACTTAGTAGGTTATGGGCGGAGTTATTAGAATCTGGTGGGTCACAGGAGAAACCTAGAAGAATTTGGAGTCTTTCCAATAAAACGTGGCTCTGATGACCGAACCAATAAAATACTGGCTGGCTGGCAACTCTGGGCAGAAAGTCTGTTTTATCCCATTTTCACACGCAGGTGTGCATTTTTATTTCATTTTTGTTTTCCAGAAGTAGAGGACAACCAGGTATGGAGATGGATAAGAGAGCTGACTTGGGAATGGAAAGTGACTTAACATTTTCACCTCTGGTTGTAAAAAGGATAAAAGATAAACCAATATAAGCCACTTCTGTCCAGCCCTGATTTCTTCTTTTATCATGACAAAATGCCTAGAATACCGCTAGCATATTGTTTCTGCATAGCTGCTACCCCTGGTTCCTGCAAAGTCCATGGGGACAAGATCCAGAGAGCAATGTAAAATACAGAAAGCTGGATCCCCTTGTTCTGATAAGTCTGGTCATAGAAAATGTAGTAGGCAAGCTACCTTTTGGGGATCCTTGTCCATACTTTCAGGTCCTCATTGAGGAACTCCTCATTCATTCATTCATTCAGTCAGTCATTCATTCAATTTAGAGAATGTATATACCACACTTAACCTTTCTGGCAAAAATGTTTACAGGAATTACAGGTGGTTTACAGAAATGATAAAACCAAAATAGCATGAACAAAAGAATATGAAGGAAGATAAGAACCCAATGCAATTTAAACATGCATTGTATTTTAAATGCCATCCTTTAAAACAACAAGTCAACAACTGAACAGGATTATCTTCTCAAGCATCCAATAGGCCTGGGGTAAACAGCTGAGTTTTAAAGAAGAATTTTGAAGCACCCAATGGATGGAGCTTCCTGAATAAAATTTGGATAGTTGGCACGTGTAGAGGACCACCTCTGAGCACAGGCCCGGCATCTGTGTAACTGAGGCCCCTTAGAACAGCCAAGAGTGGCGTACCTGGATGTCATATGATAGGCATGCACCTTTGGCTCTTGAAGCAGCCTGAGATCCGGCAAGTAGAACAGCTGGAGCTGATTAGGGGAGGCAGAGGGATGCTGGAGGATGTGGTGGCAGCTTCAAAGGGGGATGAGGGTGGACTGGAAAGGGGGGAGATGTGAGACAGAGGAGGCAGAGAGAAGTGAAACAGAGGCCACTGGGGCACGGAAGGGGAAGAGGGTAACACTGAGGAAGATTGAGGTGGAGAAGAGAGACAGTGGGGGGGGCAGGGAATGAGGTCCCACCCTATGGAGGAGACACGGTGGCAAAGCTAGACACTTTCTCACTCAAGTCATTCCATTTATTTATATAATGAGTTTAGTGTAATATCAGTGGTAGGAAGAGGCCTCTCAGCCTTCTCATAAACTTAACTTCTGCACATAGATTTATATCTGTTGCTCGGGCCACTTTTGCCTCTGCCCCTGCCCACCCCCCATAAGGTGCCATCGGACTGAAAAAGGTCCCCTGCCCGCTGTGATTCATGGCCCTTTTAAAATTAGGGGTGGAAGGAAGTGAAGCTGGGTGAATGCAGCCTGCCACCATATTAGAGTCTTCCATTATCAGTACAGTACACTGGAAGCTGGTTTGGTTTTTTTAGAGGTCAGGCGCTGAAAACCCCTCCAGACAGCTCCTGCTTGTTCCAAGAGGCACTGAGAGAGAAAGGAAAATATTTGGGAGCAGCAATTGCTTTTGCGTGGACAGGCGGAGTCCCCCAGATCCCGAATAGTCCCCCCTTTCATGTGGAATAATGACTCAAGACAACGTGCTATGGGATTAAATTGGCCACAACTTTATTAAATTTCAAATGTGGGTAGACCTTGGCTCAGGCATTGGGCGTTCTCCCTCCCCAGTCCCCAGCCGGGGACCTAGGGAGCATCAGGGTTATCCAGTGTGTGTGTGGGGGATGGGCCGGCTCTGGAGAACATATGTTCAAGCAGAGATAGCCGCCCCCGTTACGCCGCCGCCGCAGGGGAGAGCAATGATGACCTTTCAGCGTACGGTCAAAGCCTCCCTTCAGAAAACCCCTTTAACGGGGAACCCTGGTATCGCCGCTGCAAAGAGGAAGATGGACTAAAGGATTCCGCCCAAGGCCTGATACCGCCAAAGTTGTGACATTTTGCTACGGGAAAGGTGAAACCTGCCAATGCAGGGAAATTCCTTTCCGGCCCTTTAACAGCGACCTTGACGGAGCAGTGCCCGCATACCTGTGAAGAAAAGTTAACCTGCAAAACCTGTGAAAAGTTAACTTGCAAAACAAGACATTAACTGAGGGTGGGTAGGGTGGGAGAAGCTCTGGAGCCAAGTGAGGATTCCCAGGTAAGATCCTCCCTCTATTGTGTGGGCAGGTAATCCCTCCCCTACCGGGCCTGGTCTCCTTGGCAACGCTTCCCCCAGGTGGGATTGGACAACTGGCTGAGGTAGGCGGAGACCTCCAGGTATCCCACCTGAGGGAAGGCAAAGCCAAGCCTATGCTGATGGAGCCGCTCCAGATCTAGGGGCTGCGTGCGTCCACGCAAAGGGCGCCCCCCGTTTTAAGCAGGGAGCGGTCATTAAACACGCACATACACCACCCTGCTCGTGGCCGAGATGTCTTGTGGCTGCGAAGCCATTCTCTAGCACAAAAGGATTCTTTTGTCTAAAATGGTTATAAAAACAGCAAAAGGTCTGATTTTTGGAGCTTTTATGCTCCCCTCCTCCTCTTGTTTCCTAGAAAAGGTTTGTGCAGAACCAAAAAAGGGAATTAGTTCGGCGTTTGGGTAACACAACACACACCAGCTAGCTGCTGAGAAAGCCAGCCTAGCAAGAGATCTTAGAACAGGGCTCCCTCTGTTTATTTATCCCTTCTCCCTCAGGCAACGCATGGATTTGTTTTTTATTTGTAATCTCCACCCCCCTTCCTCCTCCTGCAAGGAATCTTGTGCGGCTGGGAGGTCTCCAGTTTCGGCTGTAGCTTCTGCCAGCAGAGGAGGCTGGCTGAAATGTTCTGATACTCAAACATCTCATTCTCAAAGAGCACACATGCTCCTTAAAAAAATAATCGCTATGCAGAGTGGCGGCAGAGAGAGAAGGGGCTGCTTTATAAATCATAGCTTTTCAGATTTTTGGTAATAAGGATCTGGGTAGAATCAAAGGGATGCACATTCAGTGGAAGGGCCACCAATTTAAGGACATTTTACACAATCAGTAGTCCCATACCTCCCATGTTTATGACTGGACCTCTGAATTGTTCAGTGAATAACCTCTTTTCAGCCCATGTGGGCTACATTTCCTCATGGGCAATTTTCTGAGGGACCCTTGGAGACAAGTGCCCCTTTTTTCTAGGGATAGCCCCAGATTTATAGAAGCCATTCCAGTTTCTGATTTGATCCCAGAATGCCCCACTTTTCCTTAGGGGGTCCCTATTTTCACTGGATAAATGTTGGAGGGTATAGTAAAGGTAAAGGTAAAGGTAAAAGGACCCCTGACCATTAGGTCCGGTCGTGACTGACTCTGGGGTTGCGGTGCTCATCTCGCTTTATTGGCCGAGGGAGCCGGCGTACAGCTTCTGGGTCATGTGGCCAGCATGACTAAGCTGCTTCTGGTGAACCAGAGCAGCGCATGGAAACACCATTTACCTTCCCGCCGGAGTGGTACCTATTTATCTACTTGCACTTTGACGTGCTTTCAAACTGCTAGGTGGGCAGGAGCAGGGACCGAGCTACGGGAGCTCACCCCATCATGGGGATTCGAACCGCCGACCTTCTGATCAGCAAGTCCTAGGCTCTGTGGTTTAACCCACAGCACCATCCGCTGTGTATAGTAGGATGTCCCTATTTTCATGGGAGAAATGTCAGAAGGCATGGAGTTATGTGACCTCCGAGGCAAGGAGATAAGTAATTGTACAACCTTTAGAAGACATTTGAAGGCATACTTTAAAAGCTTTGTCATTTAAGCAGTTTCCCAAGATCTACTAAATGATTCCTCAAATTATACTACAGGATGGTGCATGTATTTGAGATCATTTCCAGAACACCTATATACATAGATATTCTGGCTTTTGTTAGTTACAGGGTCTTTATAGTGGAGTCCTTGTTTATTCAAGAAGACCTACTGCAGGATACAATGGGTAAAAATATCCTATCAAATTTTGATCCGCTCTGGATCCCAATCCCAATCTGGCCACATGGGATTAAGCAATCTCCCCTGTGTCAGCCTTACTGCCACATAACATTTTTTAGGTTTCTGACCTAACAGCTGTGTGAATCAACTCTCAGGACCAAAGAAGATGTTATGTTACTGAATTGTTATCCAATAAATAGCACAGGGACCCTTATCTGGATCAGAACCATCCTGTGGGAGAAAGGGAGGCGTCAGCCCTTTGGACCCACTGTGGTCCCAATCTGAATTGGGGTGTGTGTGTGTGTGCCTGCAATTTTTTGGGAGGTGGATTCCACCCATGCAAGGTCTAAATATGTGAGGTTTCAGGGTATCAGTGAAGGGGTGGAATCTAGAGATCTGTCCTCTCTCTTACTTTGATCTCCACTGGCAACCTCATCAGAAGACCTTATCATATGTTATAGATTGCACTGACTAGAAGGGTATGCTAGATTCTCACTACTGGCTCATGGGTACTATGCATAATTTATGCAGATGCTCATCTATGTGAACAAGCCTTTTCTACTTCCTTGTTTAATCATTGTTCATGGGATTTTTAATGCAGATGGTTTTTTTTAATGGTTTTTAACAGTTGGATAATTACTTTTTTATTTGAGGAAGAAAGACTTCAGTACCATTAAACTCCCTGAGAATCTTCCCTCAAGATATTGCATAGCTGCCATCCAAAAATTGGAAGTTCCACTGTATCCAAAAATCAAGGTCATGGCCAGTGTGTGCAGTCGATCATAGAATCATAGAACTGTAGATTTGGAAGGGAACACAAGGTTCATCTAGTCCAACCCCCTGAAATGCAGGAATCTGTTGCCCAGTGTGGCAGAAGAGTGGGCAAGTTGTTTGGGCAGATATCTGCTGTAAATACAGTACTGTTGTTGTGCCTTTCCTCAATACAAAGTCCAAGAGAAAAGCAAAGAATTCAGTTTTAGGAGAAGCAGATTTCTGCTGAGCCATGAAAAGATCCAGAATAAGTTAGGTTGTGCTACTGGTGCAAGTAATTTCTTATAGGTCAGTGTGTGTGTGTTTGGGTGTAGATATACTGCAAAATGTTTCCCCCTAGTCTTTGTGGTTTAGGTTGTTGTAACGATTACCAGGATAATGTAATGTGAAGTACTTTGAATATTTATTTATTTCGTAACCCACTCTTCAGTGTTCACATACCCCCTATGTGAGGAACAATGTTAACATACAAAAAAAGTCATTTAAATAAAACTTAATATAAAATCAAACAATATCCTAACAATGTAACTACAGCAGCCAAGTATTCGTGCTGATCACATGGGAGAAAGAAAGACATTCCAGAGTCGGGGTGCTGCTACTGAGAATGTCGTCTCATGAAGTTGCCACATATCATATCTCAGTGAACTGTGGTGGTGTGAGAAAGGGATTACTGGATGACCTCAGTCACGGCAGGTGGATAAGGGTATCGTTCAGGTATCTGTGTCCTGAGCTATCTACTGTGGTGTTGCCATCGTGAGGAATTGGGACTATATGACATGCTTGCATTTAATGCAACATTGCAAGCAAATGGCACAGGTTCTGCATTGCTACATCCCTAGGAGGATGCGGGTGGTGGGCTTGCCGATCAGAAGGTCAGCAGTTTTAATCCCTGCGATGGGGTGAGCTCCCATTGCTCTGTTCCAGCTCCTGCCAACCTAGCAGGTCAAAAGCACGCCAAAAAGTGCAAGTAGATAAATAGGTACCGCTGCGGTGGGAACGTAAACAAGGTTTCCATGCACTCTGGTTTCGGTCACGGTGTCCCGTTGCACCAGAAAGCTGTCTGTGGACAAACGTCAGTTCCCTCAGCCTGAAAGCAAGATGAGCGCCACAACCCCATAGTCGCTTTTAACTGGACTTAACCATCCAGAGTTCTTTTGCCTTTACCTTATTTACCTATCTGAAAGACCTATTCCCTCATACGAACCTATCCAGGTTTTCCGACCACACATTTTCAGGTCTATCTTTTTAGTCATAAGGGCTAGAAAGTTATTTAAAACATAAAACAAAAAACAAAAATGGAAGCTGAATTCTGCACTCAGCACCACCAACTTGTGTGTTTTTCCTCTCCACTCTGAGAGCCATCATGACATACACGCAGCGCAGGCTATAACTAGCTGTCTCCCTCTGAACTAGTGTTGCAGCTATTAGTGCATCAGCGAGACATATTTTTCCTTTAGAGTCATTCTTTCAAAGCCCTTTTATTTCCTTATTAGTAATTTGTGACTTGACTGGAATGTTTTGGCCGCTCCTGTGTTTTGTTGCTGCTTCTGAAACAAAATCCAGATCCTGAAATACCAAATAGCGATAGGTTTGAAAATAACGGAAGGGACTTTTTCATAGTAAGCAAACTGTGCCTTTTCTGTTCACATAGCAAATATGTACTGGCTGTTTGGTGTTTGTGAAGTACAAATTGTCCCGCCTGAGCATGTGTTTTGCTTTCTTCAGCACCATCTCCAAATTCCCCACAGATCCTTTGCTGATGTTAGCAAAGCATCTCCTCCCTGCTCCGGTACAAAGCTCCTAGCCAAAAACTTTATCCTGACTTTTAAAGATGAACTCACCCATGCGCATTACTTACAAAAGAAACAGGATGGGAGCAAAAGTTTTCCTGGGGAAAGGATGTTGTTTTCTGATACCCTGAAAGCACAATTGCTTTCCAGGGGGTGTTGCTATTACGTTACTTGTTTTAGATCAATTGCCCATTTATGGCTTGTTCAAAAATGTTCTGCACGAAGGCTGAGCTGACGCAGCCTACTTAATTGTGTGTTTACTTCCGTGAGTGCCAAAATACATCTTGCATTTTTGACACTTTGGAACATATTTGCAAAGTTGCTATTCAATCCCCCCCCCCCCCCGTTTTGTCTTTGCCTTCACAGTTATTATTGCCTGTTGTTAGTACAGTGGTACCTCGGGTTACAGACGCTTCAGGTTACATAGGCTTCAGGTTACAGACTCCGCTAACCCAGAAATAGTACCTCGGGTTAAGACCTTTGCTTCAGGGTGAGAACAGAAATCGTGCTCTGGTGGCGCGGCAGCAGCAGGAGGCCCTATTAGCTAAAGTGGTGCTTCAGGTTAAGAACAGTTTCAGGTTAAGAACGGATCTCTGGAACAAATTAAGTACTTAACCTGAGGTACCACTGTATTTACAACCCATTTTTTTCTGGGCTACATCCTCACAAAGCACCATAAATAAAGGAAAGGATACAAAAATGCAGTATATATACAATATACATATTCAGTGCTCTTTTTTTCCTTAAAAAATGTTTAGGGGTGCTCTCATTTTGACTCAAGAAAATCACAATTATATAGTTAAAATTGGGAAAAATAAATACAGTAAATGGACAAAAGTGTGTGTGTGTGTGTGTGCATGCATTACTGCAATAAAGTTGCTCTGAATCGCAAAAAGTTATTTGCATGTTCAGACCTTTAAACCCCCCTCCCTTAAATAAATCCAGACAAGACTCAAATCTTGGTTTGGTTTTTGGCACAATTTAGGCCACAACTTTATTGATTACAGCAAGTGAGTGGTTGCATAGGCTCTGGTTCGACTAGCTCCCTACACCATAGCAGGTAGCGCTAATCCAGGGCACCAACAGAGGTCAGCCTAGGGTGAACACCTAGATAGGTGGAAAGCTGGGAACAGGCTATCTCCGCCACCCAAATGCCCCCCTGGACTCAGGCACAGACACAACCCCCTCTCAGGGGTTGACCAAACCACTGAGTCCCTGAATTCCTTTAATGGAATACCCTCCACATAGGGAAGGCAAGAGCGTTCTCCCATCCCTATCACCTGAACCAGAGCCTATCCGCAACCTTACAAGTTGTGACAATTTGCTACATGGCAGGCGAAACCCAAATGGCACCAGCCAATCAGCCAAGTGGAGAAATTCCTGCCGTGCCCCTGTCCCAACGAGAGACAACACACAACGGCATAACAAGGTCAAGCGCACAGCCCTAAAAGTAGGGAGAGGTGGGCGGGTGTTCCGAATGTACGGGCTGAAAGAGGAAGGTCTGGGTCATGTGCATAGGTATATATAGGTCCCTTGATCCGTTTAGGCTGCGTCCCATTGGCCTGATCAAACCCTGCATCAAGGGACCTACCAATCGGGGGTTGTGGCTATCCAATCGTACCCACCCACAACACAGGGTTTGGTTGCCAAGTCTCACCGCAACACGTGCCCTCTTTAAGGGAGGACCTGATCTACACTCTTGGGAAAAAGCAACACTGAAGAGGTAGGTTTTACAGGTTCACTTGAAGGCTAGTCCTGTAAGAGCTAACTGAAAACCAGTCAGAAGGCAAATGGCAGAACTGGGCACTCTGGTGAATTTCAAGTGCTGCAAATATTTATTTCCGCTCTAAACAGGAGGCAGCTTAGTAGGAGAGGTGGTTGCTGATATTGCTTGTGTCTGTTGCCTCAGGCAGGATGGCTATGCTAAGTTGAAGAGAAAAGCTCAGATCCTATGAAAAGTTCTACATATGAGCAACCTCAGACAAGCAACCATGAGCACTCACACTTGACATTGTGGGTGCCCTTTGAGGGATTGCGCATGGTGCTACAGTTCCCAGGGAGCATACTGGCAAACAGGGGCTGGCTTGCCTCTCAGTGTTGGAGGTTCATTCCCAGCCTCAGCAATCAAGTTTCTTGCTGGGAGGTGGGGCCAGCCCCATGTATAAATAGGGGGTGGAGCCGACAATAGCCAGGCAGTCAGCTCTGGAGATTCACCCTCCCTACCCTCCCTTTGTTTAATGTTTCTTGTTTGCAGGTTAACTTTTTCTTCCTGTATAGTGGGCGCTGCTACGGTCTTTGACTGGTTGGTCGCTGTTGAAGGACCAGGAAGAAATTTTCCTGCAGTAGCAGGTTTTGTCTTCCCTATAGCAATTCGTCACAACTTTGGCGGTTATGGCCTTGGGTGGAATCCTTTAGTCTTTTCTTCCCTATATGGGGTGTGTGTGTGACACCCCCCTGTGGCGGTGATTCCAGGGTCCCCCTCTTAAAGGGGTTACATAAATAGGTGTCACTGGCTATAGACTGAAAGGATGTCAGTGAACTACCCTGCGTGCGGGGATATGGGCTTGGCTGCCTGCTACACTTATGTCTCTCAGAGCACCCCCATATCCCATTTACCCTGATGAGCCCCAGTTCCCCCCAGCTGGGGGGCTGGAAGGGATACACGCCCAAGGACTAAGCCAAGGTCTTCCTACATTCAGAAGTTTAATAAAGTTGTGGCCTAATTTTAATTCCATATAACATTGTCAGAGTCTTTATACCTTCCTTATGATCCCTGGGGGCTGGGGCTGTCGCCACCTGGTCACGCAATATTGAATCACCGGTGAAGAGAAAGCATAATAAACACAAAGCAAAGGGGTGGAAAACTTCAGCCTTGAAGGCCAAATGTGGCCACTCAGGTCTAACAGGCTGTGCTTTGCTTTCTCTTTGAATGATAAGTGCCTCTTGCTTGCCCAGATAGAGGGCAGAGAGGTGTGTCAATGTATGTAGAAACAAGACAGGTAGAATTTACATATGTTGCTTGAATCTTCAAGCATTCAATATCCTTTGCACCGCCCCTCATTTTGCAGCAATAAGGAGATGCCTGCTCCGAGGCTGGAGAACATCTGCTCAGTGACAGTGGCTGCACTTCTTGGGCTGCTCTTACCTGCAGAGCTAAGAGAAGGTCGAGCAAGGTAAGCCGCACGTTTTCTAGTCGTGTTAAAATCTCAGCAATCTTCATCACACGTTCAGTGAAAAGAGCAGGCCTGTCTTCTAACTTGCTGCAGGGCAAAGGCAGGAAAGGAAGCAGTGAGACACTTCTGAAATGAAAAGCAGTTAACTGGAGCAGTCGTGTTGTTGATGGTTTGGCTAGTGGTCCACATGTCTGTAACAATCTGTACTTCCTGCCCTGAGCTTCCTTGCAGGCTGACTTAACCTTTCCCAGCCGTGCGTCACACATTTTCGGAGACTTGGTCAGGAGGAGAAAAACAGCTCACTCAAGAGTTGGTCATGGAGAACTGCTTAGGTATGTGTTGTGTAATAAATGCGTCTTGAAACACACATATAGCAGTAGTTCTCCCTCGCAGAATTCCTACTTTGTTTTTCTTGGTTCTTTGCACAGGGAATATATATTTTGTTCTATTTTTACCAAATGATTCAGACTAAAAGGACTTTAGGCTACAGCAGCTTATGCCAGATGTTTGGTTCAGGTGCTTGTAGGGTACAAAAGCCCTAGGAATCAGGGAGCAATTCTTTCTTCACTTCAACTCATCACCTCAGGGAAGGTGATGAGGGAAACAAGGATTTTCCCAAACCTAACCCTGGTCCTACCAGGCCCTGTCCAAGGTGTGGTGGACCAGCAAATGCCCCTGCCCTCATTTTTCACCAGATGTTAAGAGTGGGGTTTTAGGGTGGGTGGGATCAGAGCAAGCAAGCAATGCAAGGGGAGGGAGCAAGTTTTGTTTTGGAAATGTTCTATGTGATTTAAAAAACTTTCTGATGAGATCGTTGTAAGCTACCCTGGGACCTTATGGTAAAGGGCAAGTCAGAAATCTTCCAACTAAATGCATAACTAGGCAGGTGAATAAATGGGTGGGGGAAGAGGGCACGAGAGGGGGACAGAGTGGGCCAATTGGTAGGAAGGGCTGAGCAGGATGGGGAGGTGAGTGAGTGATTAGGGACAGAGGGAGAGCCACGGAGATGGAGAGGAGAGTGGGGCAGTTGTGGGGAGGAGTGAGCAGGGCGACCAAACAAGGTGCAGAGAGAGTGGGCAAACTGATAGATACATCTGGAGGAGAGTCAGCAAGAAAGTCAGATGGGCAGAGGCTGCCACTGATTCTGTGCTCCCCTCCAATCTGCCTTCTGATCCATGAGGCTCACTTTGCCTCGTGACAGAGCTGGCCCTGCAAGAGAACAAATGGCTAGGCAGCTTGTGATGGCCAAATGCAAGCAATTCATTGCAGACATGGAAACTTACACTCCACACTGTGGATAGAGTGCATGCAGCTGAAAGTGTGTTTAAAAATAGCTAACAACCTACTTAGGTATTCTGTTGGAGGGAAATAGCAAGCTTCTCTATTTATTAAGTGTTTTCTGGTGAGTGTTGTTGTTTAGTCATTTAGTCGTGTCCGACTCTTTGTGACTCCATGGACCAGAGCACGCCAGGCACTCCTGTCTTCCACTGCCCCCGGTACCTTGGTCAAACTCATGTTGGTAGCTTCGAGAACACTATCCAACCATCTCGTCCTCTGTCGTCCCCTTCTCCTTGTGCCCTCAATCTTTCCCAACATCAGGGTCTTTTCCAGGGAGTCTTTTCTTCTCATGAGGTGGCCAAAGTATTGGAGCCTCAGCTTCAGGATCTGTCCTTCCAGTGAGCACTCAGGGCTGATTTCCTTAAGAATGGAGAATTTGGTCTTCTTGCAGTCCATGGGACTCTCAAGAGTCTCCTCCAGCACCATAATTCAAAAGCATCAATTCTTCGCTGATTAGCCTTCTTTATGGGTAGGAATGGATGAATCTGTCAATTTTGGTCCTCCCCTCCCCCCTATCTTCAGTTCACAACATTTCTCCTAGTTTACACTTTTATTGTATGCAATTTGCCTAATATACACATTTCTGCAAACATTTTTGTATGTCATTTTTAGTAATACACACATTTTTATGCACTTCTTTTGGTTGGGAAACTGCACCACAAAATTCAAGGAAGTGCAAATTTCGGAAGATAGCTATGTGTCTGTTTGCATATTGTTTCAGGAAGTGCAAATGAAGTAAGTCAGCCTTATATTGCAAACCAAACCAAACTACTTACTCATCCCTAGTCCTCCCACAACACTAGTAAAGATACATACATATATGTATGTATTCATTTTTACATTTACTCACCATATCAATTATTGCAGTCACTTTAAAATCAAAGATAAATTACTTGTTTGGAATACTGCTGCAAAGCAGTTCTTAAGTGTTTAGCTCTTTCAGCAACCCAGAAATTAAAATATAGCTTCTCAGTTTGTATTGATATGTATCCATTGATATGTTTTATGTTAGGCAATTGTCCAAGCTCAGTTGGTTAGAGCATGGTGCTGATAACGTCAAAGTTGAAGGTTCAATCCCCATATAGGACAGCTGAATATTCCTGCCTTGCAGGGGACTGGACTAGATGATCCTCAGGGTCCCTTCCAACTCTACAATTCTCTGATTCATTGAAGTGGATTTTAAACAAATGAAAACAAAACCTGTTTCTGGCCATTTCAGTTTATGTCGAGATGACGTCTCTTTGCTCTGCTGCCGTTCTCCTTGCAAATCTAATCCAGCTTCCTTTTAAAGGGAATCATCTCGTCCTTCTCCCAGTTCCATCCTTTGTTTATTGTAGACTATTATATTTCATGGTTCTGTATTGGAGAGTTGGCAGTACTATTAAAAAACCCTACACACTCTAATTCATGTAATGCTTCCACCCATTTGCTTTTATGCCATAATGGAAGAAAAAGATTCTTGTCCCTTGCCTCATCTTTGAAGGTGGAAATCCCATGTGCGGTTACCTAGAAACAAATCCCATTTGACATAGTAGTAATTACTTCCAAGTAAGTGTATACAAGGCATTGCACCATACATTGCTTTCTTTTCAGCAGTTGAAGAGCATAAGTCCATTGCCTCCAGTCCTCTCCAGAGTGAACCCCCTTTGGGTGCTGAGCAGAATCATAGAGTGGAGAAGAGAAGAGAAGAGAAGAGAAGAGAAGAGAAGAGAAGAGAAGGGAAGGGAAGGGAAGGGAAGGGAAGGGAAGAGGACTCTGTTATGCACGCCAAGTGAAAATGTAAGAACGAAAAGGTTCTCCCTCCACTCCCTGTCGTGAGTTGAGCCTTCTTGAAACCTTCCTCAGAAGATATTGATGCAGAGTTCTACAGTATTAGTGTTGTATCCATATTCTGCCTAAAGGGAAATTTTGTTTTCTATTACTTTTTGAAGATGGCCCATGAATCCAACAAATGAAGACAAAAACTGCATTTGACACAAGAGGGGTTATCAGCTTGTTAAAAAGGAAGGAAATGGGTTACCATTCACATATTTTTGAATAATTCTAGTAAAGTTTGACATTTGCTAGTCTCTATAGCATCTACATAGCTCCCGTGAGCCAACCCAGCGCTTGATTCTACACCTTGACATGACACATTCCCACATCCTAGGAATCTGAGGGAGTTTCCAGTATTTAGATAAAGTAGCTCTAGTTGCCACTATCAAATTAGAAAGTAAGACTTTTTTTCCCATTAGAAACTTGATCTTTTAATTCCTAGGTTCCCAAAATGCTTTGTTCTCATAAAACAATAGCATGAGATATATATTTTTTCAATTTCCCAAGTATACGAGCTATAGAGAACATCACTGTTAATTTTTGCAAATTTCAACAGAGATTGGAGATCTAATGGTTTATTCTTGGCACTTGGGCTGGTGTTTGATTCCACTGCACTATCGCAGGCATAGGCAACCTTGGCCCTCCAGATGTTTTGGGACTACAACTCCCATGGTACCTAGCTAATAGGATGAGTGGTCAGGGATGATGGGAATTGTAGTCTCAAAACATCTGGAGGGCTGAGGTTGCCTATGCCTGCACTATTGTCTTAAATAACTTTTAAATAGTGAAAAAGCTGCAGTATATGTGTTTATCTTTTTTTCAAGGTGAAACCATTCTTCCATCAGTCTGGTGACTGGGTTGCCCACCTGTTCACATAACCTGGATTTTCTTACTCTAGATATAGTAGGACCTGATATATTAGTGCTAACATCCTCTTAGGGACTGAGATCAGGAGGTGTTCAAAGCAGGCCTCTGTCGTCATTAAATTTGTATCTTATCTGTCCCTACAAAATGTGGTGATTATGCAATTTTTCTTTATCTATTTATTTCAAAAGGTTGACCTCACATTTCTTGACAAAGTTGCTCATATGGTTTTAGGGCTGGATGAACCTGTCAAGTTTAGTTTCTGTAAATTTCCTTCTCTCCCCCCATCTTAAGTTCAGTTCTCACAATTTGCACATCTGTTTGAATCATACCCATTTTGTAGGCTTTTTGTGTGCATCCTTCCCCTAAAATGCACATTTGTGTATTGCAAAATTGAGAAGAGTGCATTATCTGATTGATAGCTGCATCCCAATCTGCATATATATTTAGCACTGGGGGAGTTAGGTTGGTTTGCTTTAAAATGTAGACCAAACAAATTTCTCCTCCAACTCTCTGTTTGTCCAGTTGGGAGTTTGAGGCTGTGGAAAAAATGTCTCTCACCATGCGCTGAGTGAAACTGACAATTGGATCTGGGACTAGAGTTGCCACTGCATTTTGCCTGCAGTGAAATTTTAAGGTGAAGCTGTGGAATTAAAAGGGAAAGAGCTGTGGAATTGCACAGGAAAGGGGAAGAAAAGGATTAATGAAATGGCTCAGAGGAATCCCCCTCATCCTTAGCTCTTGTAATGTTATCAGGAAGTGCTACCACTATAATGCCTCTTGTTTACTTATGTTGCAACTTGTTCCTGCATGATGTACGGATGTTAACTTCTCAACCTCCGTTCTTGCCAAGAAACTGTCACTGGAAGCAGTTAGCATTAGCACAGCTAGCCACTCAACAAGCGTTCTTGTCTACTATAAATATAACAAGCGCAGGTTGAAGACCTCAAGCTTAATGTCTCACCATAGGTTATGGGGCTGCCTGGCCAGATAATAATAATAATAATAATAATAATAATAATAATAATAATAATAATTTATTATTTGTACCTCGCCCATCTGGCTGGGTTTCCCCAGCCACTCTGGGCGGCTTCCACAAAGACCAAAAATACACTAAGATGTCACACATTAAAAACTTCCCTGAACAGGGCTGCCTTAAGATGTCTTCTGAATGTCAGGTAGTTGTTTATCGCTTTGACATCTGCTGGAAGGGCGTTCCACAGGGTGGGCACCGCTACCGAGAAGGCCCTCTGCCTGGTTCCCTGTAGCTTTGTTTCTCGCAATGAGGGAACCGCCAGAAGGCCCTCGGCGCTGGATCTCAGCGTCCGGGCAGAACGATGGGGGTGAAGATGCTCCTTCAGGTATACTAGGCCGAGGCCGTTTAGGGCTTTAAAGGTCAGCACCAACACTTTGAATTGTGCTCGGAAACGTACTGGGAGCCAATGTAGGTCTTTCAAGACTGGTGTTATGTGGTCTCGGCAGCCGCCCCCAGTCACCAGTCTAGCTGCCGCATTCTGGATTAGTTGTAGTTTCCGGGTCACCTTCAAAGGTAGCCCCACCTTCAAAGGTAGAGCACATTGCAGTAGTCCAAGCGGGAGATAACTAGAGCATGCACCACTCTGGCGAGACAGTTTGCGGGCAGGTAGGGTCTCAGCCTGCGTACCAAGTGGAGCTGGTAGACAGCTATCCTGGATACAGAATTGACCTGCACCTCCATGGACATCTTTACTCTCAGGCTTCGCACCTGGTCCTTCAGGGGCACAGTTACCCCATTCAGGACCAGGGAGTCCTCCACACCAGCCCGCCCCCTGTCCCCCCATAACAGTACTTCTGTCTTGTCAGGATTCAACCTCAATCCATTAGCCGCCATCCATCCTCCAACCCCTTCCAGACACTCACACAGGACCTTCACCGCCTTCACTGGTTCTGATTTGAAAGAGAGGTAGAGCTGGGTATCATCTGCATATTGATGGGCACCCAGATAGATGCAATATGGCAATGCCATGGGAACTGCTTCGTACCATGGGCCCGAAACAGATGAGGGGCACCACTGACTCTCCTGCCTAGATTTATCTGATCCTGGAATAAAATGTCTAACATTTTGCAGCAGCTGAATTACATATTCTCTCCACCCAGTAAGAGGTAATGAGGACAGATCCATGTGTTTAATCATGGAAGTGACCCACGGTGGAAGGACCATGGCTTAGGGGCAGAGTATGTGCTATGGATGCAAAAGGTCACAGGTCCAACCCCTGGCTGGAAAAGACCCCTCTCTGAAACCCCAGAGATCCACTACCAGTCAATTGTCAGGGGCTGGCTGGACGCAGAGGAATGGTGGAAGTAACCAGCTGGGGAACCCCCAAGGGAAACAAGCTCAGAGCCTGGGGATTGGTGGTGGGACAATGATGAGTGGTCAGCAGGAGAAGACTGTGAGGAGAATGGGAGGAGGGAGGCCAAGAGGCAGAGATAAGTCAAGCTGATGCAGAGTCATGGGTGTGTCTCCCCCTCCTGCTACAATAAATTCCCATCCCCCCTTGTCTCCCAGAACCAGAAGAGGCATGAAAAGGGCAGAGGAGAGATTGGCTTCAGGCAGGCACAGTCTCCAATTGCTTGGGAAAAGCCCTGGAGAGGAGGGGGACTTAGACAGCTGTGGGGACTCAGTCTCAGCAACTGATGCATGGGGCAAAACCTACCAGGGATGAGCTGCTGTGCTCATTTGGTAGGCCTAACACTCTGCCAAGTTTGTGCAGATCTTGTTAATGCTAATAAAGAGTTAACTCGAACTTGAAAGGTGTGATTTACGGCCAGCTCGCTCCTATCGTCAGTATAGCCAGCATCGAATCAGATGGACCAATGGACTGACACTTTAAAACTCCATTTCCTGCACTTCATTTAGAAAATGGTGGTGGGGATTTGATTTCAAGAACAAACGAGGTGAGCAAAGCAGGGAACGAAAAGGAATGCTAAACCTTCCTAGCAATGTGCCCCTTGACACAACTTTTCCCTCAGCCAAACTCCAATGCAAGAAGCAAGCCCTGCTTGCAGAAAAACATTTGGGGAGAGAGGCAACATGGGATGAATGGTTTAGCACTATTTGCTATCACACCCACTTTGCCCTTAAAATTGGAACAATCCTTCACCTTGCATTTGATTGGGGCAAAAGGATCTGCTACAATCATGTCTAGCTTGGCCCTCAGTCAAAGCAGTCAGATTTCTTGGTTTCCTTTAGGGGCCAAACTAGATTGTACATAAAAGGCATGGTTGCCTTTCATATTTCTGATTGGTGGTTGTTTTCGAAAACACAACTGTAGTGTGTGTGTGTGTGTGTGTGTGTGTGTGTGTGTGAGAGAGAGAGAGAGAGAGAGATTAGGACTGAAATCATGGTGCTCAGTGAGTGTTTTTTTCCTAACCTTTCCCCCTTATGCTGATGAAAATCACCAAACAAAACTATTTCCCGTCTTGATTTTTTATATTGAATGGGAGCAGACAGAGAAATAAGCAACCAAAACATGGCTCTGACGTTGCATAATGAGTTGTTTGCTTTGTTCATCCACACACCATGTGTACGACAGGAATAATTTTCTGTTTTCTAACAAAGTTCTATCCCATCCAAATTATCTTGGCTTCTACCTCCCGCCATCTGGCAGAGGTTTATAGAAAACTCCATCAGGTCCTGAATGCTTGTGCTCTAAGTGGCACTGAGCAGATCAAGGACGGATAGATATCCTGCTGCTGAATTCCTTTATAGCATCCTTCGCCAACCTGGTGCCCTCCAGGATGTTTAGAACTACAACTCCCATCAGCCCACACTTTTGTATTCTGAATGTGTGAAAACAGAAACATAGAGGGTTGTTTCACACGTTGCATTCCATGCTGTGAACAAGGCTATCTGAAGCAAATTTCTTCGTAACCAAAAGCGGAACCTCCTTCCAAGACATTCCACGTTAGGGTGTAGCCCAGGTGAGCCTGAATCCAGCCAACATAGCTGTCTATACCAGGCAATACCAAATCCTTGTAGCAAATTTGCATAGTTACAGGACTGCCATGAAAATGTGGGAAGACCCATGTCTTATTCATGGGTCTTCCCACATTGCTGTAGTGATATTTAAAGACTTTCAAGCACAGCCCTTTTGAAATCTTAACTGCATCCACATAAAGGGTGATTGGGATTATGCTGGTTGCTCACCCCTGTATATCAACTGTACATTCAGTTGATGAGGTACCAGTTGATCAGGAGAAATAGCAGAGATGGGTCCAACACAGAAGCTAACACCAAAAGCTAACACAACAGAACTTTTCCCAACTCCCCTCTTGCTTTATTGAAACCACTTTTCCCATCAACGTGCTGCCCTCACTTGCTCTGCTCAAACTTCGGCCATAATTTAAAACCACTCTTTTCTTCCCATTGTCTCTCTCCGCTTGATCTTAAAAAACCCACCATTTGCCTGCCAGTGTTTCTGCATTTTGGTTTGATCAATTCAAACTTCTACCATTAGAATTTTAGCACTAGCTGTTTTTGCAGCTGAATCACACTGTCGACTCATGCTAAGCTTGTGGTCTGCTACGACCCTAGACCCTTTTCACATGTACTACTGGCAATCCAGGTGTCTGGCATCTTATATTTGTGCAAAAAGCTGTCGAAAGCAGTGGATGGGTGATGTTTTAGGTATGGCAGAGGGGTGAGCATTCCACAGTGCAGGGGTAATGGCAGGAAATGTGCATTTTCAAGTCAACCTCCCCATTTTGTGATATTCTGTAGGCTTCGGTGCTGCGAGTAAAAGTTTCCCACAGGCACTATATGCTCCATCTAGGAAAGATAAATAACCAGGCGTGCCACCCCCCCCCAAAAAAAAAAAACAAACAAACACCAAATGCAAAATGGGATAGTGGTTCCTTTGGCCTGTAGCTATCTTCTCTGAGAAGAGAGAGATGGAGGCTGTATCTGCAGCCCTTGCCTCAGGGTTCTGTGTGGCCAGGTTTCGGCTAATGGGGAGCCACAGACCAAAAGAGGTTGAAGATTACTGGTCAAGGTTGAGGGTGGTTTTAGCTTCTGCCATGAGCTCTCCGAAATCAGCAAGCACAGAGGCTCCTGAAGATGAGTGTAGCTGGTTTCACATGCTGGCAGACTGTTTATTTTACCCTGCCTGTAATGAACTCCATTCTCCTGCACTTCCTGCATTTTTAAAATCACATCAATATGGTTGCTGTTTCCTTTTGAAAACTGAGTGTTACAGAGTCACAAGGTCAAATTTTGATCAGTCTTGTTCTCGTAGAAACTGCACAAGTAGATGTCAAAGGAAGAACTCCAAGTTTATAAAGAAGTCTCCCCAGGGTTTTCCCCCACTCTGCAGAGTGCTGGCATCCTGAACTCATTTGTTCCTTTACTACTTAACCATAAAGGGTTTAGTCTTTCAAGGTGCTGTTTGCATCCGGTGAATGACATAAGTATGTATGAATTTTAAGCACGAGGAGGTCCGTGGAAGTTCATTTTCTCAAAGCTTAAGCATTTGCTTTATCCTTTACTGAGATGAGGAATTGAGTTTTAATTTGTACCAGAATGAGCTCTGAAAACACTGCATCAGTTTTTCAGTAATTCTGAGATCTCAGGAATTATTTGCTAAAAATTATTCCAGCCCCTCCATCTCTTTTCTTGGATTCCCTTTTCTTGAAGAACTGAAACAGGAACAATGTAGAGGAATTACAGTATATACAGAGAGGGAAAATGTGCAGTCATATAAGGAAGCAGTTCTTTGAGAACTCCCAGGGTCCTACTATGGTAACTGAATGAGATGCTGTCTCTGCAAGTGTCTGGCTGTAGCTGAAACCTTACTGCAACACAGTGAGCCCCACCTTATTTTGGAATCCTTTTCTGCAGAGGGCTGAGGCGACAAGAGTACCGTGAACCAGAGGAGAGTGACAAGACTGTGTTCTTCAGTCGGTATGGTCCTCAAGTTAGTTCTGGAAGACTTTTCTCCCAAGAATAGTGTCAGAGCCTCATTGTCATTTGAGCGTGTCTGTGGTCTCAGAGTAATGGACATTTCATGGCAACGAGCCCAGGTTTGCTCATACACTCAGTAAACACACCATAAAGGTAAAGGTAAAGGTACCCCTGCCCGCACGGGCCAGTCTTGACAGACTCTGGGGTTGTGCGCCCATCTCACTTAAGAGGCCAGGGGCCAGTGCTGTCCGGAGACACTTCCGGGTCACGTGGCCAGCATGACATCGCTGCTCTGGCGAGCCAGAGCCGCACACGGAAACGCTGTTTACCTTCCCGCCGGTAAGCGATCCCTATTTATCTACTTGCACCCGGAGGTGCTTTCGAACTGCTAGGTTGGCAGGCGCTGGGACTGAGCAGCGGGAGCGCACCCCGCCGCAGGGATTCGAACCGCCGACCTTTCGATACACACACCATAGCCAACATTAAATCTTTGATCAGGAGATATGAGAGCCATCTTCAAATACAGTGGTACCTCAGGTTACATACGCTTCAGGTTACAGACTCCGCTAACCCAGAAATAGTGCTTCAGGTTAAGAACTTTGCTTCAGGATGAGAACAGTAATTGTGCTCCGGCGGCGCGGCAGCAGCAGGAGGCCCCATTAGCTAAAGTGGTGCTTCAGGTTAAGAACAGTTTCAGGTTAAGAACGGACCTCCAGAACGAATTAAGTACTTAACCTGAGGTGCCACTGTACCTAAAAGGGTGTCACATGGAAGATGGAGCAAGTTTGCTTTTTTGTGCTCTGGAGGGTAGGACCCTTAATGAGTGACAGCCCTTTAAATGTTTGAAGACAGTTATCATATCTCCTCTCAGTGTCCTCTTTAAAAGGCTAAACATACCCAACTCTCTCACCTGTTCCTCATGAGGCTTGGTTTCCAGATCCTTGATCATCCTGATCACCCTCCTCTGCACACATTCTGGCTTGTCAATATCCTTCGTAAATTGTGGTGCCCAGAACTGGACATAGTATTCCAGGTGTGGTCTGACCAAGACAGAACAGAGCAGTACCATTATTTCCCTTGATCTGGACACTAGACCTCTGTTGGTGCAGCCTAGAATAGATACTGTATGTGTGCTACCAGATTTTGTGTAGTATATGTCTAAACATCAGGGCAGCTGAAAACAACTAAAATGCTTGAGTCCTCATGGGTTTGCGTGTGTGTCCTGATTAGTAACTGCCATGCAGTTAACTATCCACAATTTTATTTGGAAACAGAGGCCTGTAGCTTCTGTCCTTCAAATGCTGCAGTTTCTCTCCAAACTATTCTGAGCTGAAAGCATCTCGCTGATCTCCCCAACTAATGAGATGAATTGATTTGCTGTATAATTCTATGCCAATGAGTTCATTTACACCTAGCACCGTGTGTGGAAACATCATTATGAGGGGGAAGCAAGCTTTTTGTAGCCAGTCTCTTCCCTACGAAAACATTCAATTGTATCATTTTTGCCTGTTGGCAACGACTGCTGTGTGTGTGAAAGGTAATGCCCAGTGATTTTAATCACTTATTATTCTTACATAAATTACTGGCATGGGTGACATATATTTTTATTGTGCTTAATTGATTTCAGCATTGAGCAAAGCAATCATGTGGAGCAGAATGTCATGGTTTCAAAAAGAAATAGCCACTGTTTAGGTGCCAAGGAATGGCCAGGCTGTTGCTGTTGCAGTTGCTTTGGCCAGCTGGTAAAGTAGCTTGCAGAATGTTTGTTTTCCCCACTTTATTTCTGCATTTCCAGGAATTTTGGATTTGTGTTCTTAGGTGAAAGGGGAGTTTTTTCCCTATTCAGCAGAGAAGATGCAAACCTGATAAATTCGGCACCATTTGTAGATGTAAGTTGTTTCACCGTACACCAGATATGATTTTGAGCGGCCAGTACTGGGTTTGGGGCAGTAAACCTGATGTAAGAGGGTAGAACATGGACCATTTCTGACCTGGCTGGTACCCCTTTTTCCTGAGCAAAGTTTTGGATTTCAAAACTTTTACCTTTAAAGAAATTCATACACAAAACATACATAAAACAAAGTTAGTGGGCATATTGATCTCAGATGCTCAGTAGAGAGACTGCTTGGCTTCCCCAGCTTCAATTAAAACCTAGGGAAAGACATAATGAGGTAATTCCTGCAATGGGTCTTTTTCAGATTAGGCAGCTGGGAAGGCTGCAGAATGCTCCACAGATGCTTAATGGGGGGAAAAACACCCCTCAGCCACCTCACAATTATATGGTAAACTGAGTCCTACACCCACTGAAATTTTAAAACATCCAAAGAATGAGGAAGACAAATGAAAGCTTCTTTCTAAGGAACAAACACTTTTGAGAAATTGCAGGATACGTTTCAACATATCACTTTACTTACATAGAACCATTCATCAGAATTAAGAATTCTGCATAGCTCAAAAAACACATGGTGCATTGTCTATAAAAATGTTCAGATAACATATAAGTGGCATAAAAAGGTAAAGGTACCCCTGCCTGTACGGGCCAGTCTTGACAGACTCTGGGGTTGTGCGCCCATCTCACTCAAGAGGCCAGGGGCCAGCGCTGTCCGGAGACACTTCCGGGTCACGTGGCCAGCGTGACATCGCTGCTCTGGCGAGCCAGAGCCGCACACGGAAACGCCGTTTACCTTCCCGCTGGTAAGCGGTCCCTATTTATTTACTTGCACCCGGAGGTGCTTTCGAACTGCTAGGTTGGCAGGCGCTGGGACCGAGCAGCGGGAGCGCACCCCGCCACAGGGATTCGAACCACCGACCTTTCGATCGGCAAGTCCTAGGCGCTGAGGCTTTAACCCACAGCGCCACCTGCGTCCCTTATAAGTGGCATAATCCAAAGCAAAAAACAAAACAAAACCCTATCCCATTGAAATCCATGGTATTAAAGTGCTTAATGTTAGATGGGTTGCTCTGAGTTGATAATTAGCTGTTGTTCTCTGCTCTTTACATGTGAGTGTTTAACCTAAAATCACTGAGGGTATTCAATTGTAAAACTCCATCTTGAAGGAAGTTGCCTCTTTAGTCTTTCTCTGGACGCCACAGAGACAACAAAGGATGTGATAATGGCTCTCCAGGATGCAGGTTGGAATGACAGAGAGATAACAGTTTTGATTTCTGGAAGAAGTAAACTTATTTCTTGTAAGATGCTGAGCCTGTGCTGGACATGCACAAGATATGGTATGGAATTTTTTGGAGGAATCTTTGATTGTTTTTGCTCTGTTTTGAAGTAAGTTATGCAAGTAAAGTTTTGAACAATACTTATTGGTCTGGGCAATGTTTTATTTCAAAAGGAGTCGGTTTTTATGCATCCAGTTGCTTCAGGCTGCACAATATTATATCTGCAATACTCTTGCCTGGGAGTCAGCTCTGTTTACTTACTGGGGCTCTTTAAAGCTGGTAGCCACCATGTTGCTTTTCCCTGAGTGCCGCATTATAAGGGGCATTTTAGGTAAAAGCGGCATTCTTCACTGAGAAGGACTCCCATTTTTGTTTCCCTCCAAATGCCCTTCAATATGGAATGTTCTGAGCAATCTAAAATGGCAGCCACTAATCAGATAGACAACAGCTCTCATGTTGAATGAGGACACAAGATGGAGGGTGAGCTTTCACTCAGCCTTAGAAGCAAATATGAAGGGCTTTTACTGGAAGAACTGCCAATTATGCTAGCCCTATGGCCACAATCTAAAGAAACCATGTTGCATATAGGGCCTTCTTTTATGAGCAGGGAGGTTTGCCTCATTTTATATGTTTTTGTATGTTTTGTGGCATTTTATGCATTGTGACTAGCTGTTCTTTTTATTCATTATATTTTAGTAATAATTTCTTGTAACTGATAAGTGTAAACTGTTTAATTATTTAATATTTAATTTTACTGTTTACTATTATATTCTAATGGGTTATTGAATATTGCTTTATTTGATATAAGTGTTTATTTTAAAGCTTTTGTGACTTTTGCATATTGGATCAGATTGTTATTATGCATGTGATCTCTGCTGTCTATTCTGTTGCTCTTTCAGCTTGTAAGCTGCCTTGTGCATAGTAATATAGGAAGGCAGTATACAAATTAAAAGTGAAATGAAATAAAATTTTCTCTGTGTATGCTGAAAATTCCTTTCTCAAAGGGGAACGAGGAATCCCCTGAATGCCGTGAGCTCTGGACTGGGGTCCACCAGAACGCCTTTTGAGATTGTTGGGGTACTAAAACACTTCATATTATGGGGTGTAAAATAATGAAGATAATTACAAATAAGGAACACTTTCTCCCTCTTCCTGCCTCATCCACTCAAGGCTTAGTTCTTCTGTCCTTATGAGTGCTAAAAGAGTAATTTGGAAGGGGGGGGAAGAGGCTATTGTAGTGAAACGTAGGCTGCAAATGACTGGAAGCTGTAATAGCATTCCTGGTATCTACCTGGCAATTTTATATAATCAGATGCCTCCTTTATTTAGCGGTTTGTTAAATCGCCGGTTATAGATTTTTAAATGTGTTGCTGTATTTCCGAGGACTTCCAAAGCTCGCCCTTCTGGCCCCGTGATTGCAATAGATGGCTGGGAAGGGCATTCCATCCTTTATTGCCTGTTTTTAACCCTTGCCATTTAAAACATTTAGGTGGGGGGAAGAGAAGGTGTGGGAATGAGACTCCTATTTTAGTGAGATTAAGCCATTAAAGAAGAGGCTTCCGTGATGATTCTGTTGCAGTTAAAAGGCTTAATGGAGATGCTGCGACTGCAGCAGGAGCAGGAGCCTTGGAGAGAGACTTGTGGACTTTTGTCCGTTATGGAAATAGGAGCTTTTGCAGGGTCTAATCCTGTGGTGTTATTGTACCATTTCAGATTTGTGCTGCATAGGGTGAATTTTCAAAACAGAGTTGAGCTGAATGTTCAGGAACAGGCATTTTGAGCTCAAAAGGTAGGACTAACCCAGGGGTTGGCAACCTAAGGCCCAGGAGCCAGATGCGGCCCATTCGCCTTCTCAACCTGGCCCGCAGACGGTCTGGAAATCAGCATGTTTTTACATGAGTAGAATGTGTCCTTTTATTTAAAATGCATCTCTGGGTTATTTGTGGGGCCTGCCTGGTGTTTTTACATGAGTAGAATGTGTGCTTTTATTTAAAATGAATCTCTGGGTTTATTTGTGGGGCATAGGAATTCGTTCATTTTTTCCTTCAAAATATAGTCCGGCCCACCAAATGGTCTGAGGGACCGTGGACCGGCGCACAGCTAAAATAGCTGGACTAACCCCCTCAGGGGAAAAAAAATCCTTCAGCTTGTTTAATCTCAGGGTTGTGGGCTTGAGCAAAAGCATAGGAGTCAACAGCTAGGGGTTAGGGCCTCTCCGGCCCCCGTATAGTTTTTTTGAGGGGGGTGCTACCCTGGTGGATGGGCATTGCCATTCAAATGGTGAGCGTGCACTGCATCATGTGATTGATTACTTGAGCACCCCCTCACACACAAAATTTTATTCAATACTGCACCCCTGAGCGAAAGATTCTTGCATTGCAAGTGGCTGAACTAGATGACCCCATTTTCCCTTCCAGCTCTACAGTTCTGTGATTCCTTCAACCTGTTTTTGTGTGTTGGTGGAAACAGTGACTTGCACTCCCAGACATTAACAGGTGCCTTTTTTGCTTTCCTCACCTGTGCCAAAATGAAGGGAGGCAGCATTGCTGTCACCAGGTATAGCAGCAGGACCCCCAACACAAATGTCACCTCCTCAGACGTCTGCATACTCAGCGAAGGATTGAAGGGACAACTCTCAGTTGGACACTCTCAGTTGCTATTTGAGAACTCTCTTTGCGTAGCAGGACCATTCTGACGCTCAAAATGTGCATCAGAGTTTGCTCTAAGTAATGTCTGCCGATTTGACACGTGTGACACAAACACACACACACACGCACACGCACACGCACACACACGAATGATAGAGAAATTTTGCTGCTCTTCTATAAGTTCCTTTTATTTGAACTTCCTTTGACATTCCTTCAGGTAATTCATCTAAATAGCACCCCTCCACATTCTCTTCCATTTTTTTGCCTTAGTTAAATTCCATTTATCTCTCTTGCTTGCTCACGGGTACGCTCTCTCTTTAGTAGAAGCCGGTTAGATTAATTTAGGCTGCATATGCACTTGGCCGCTTGCAGCACAAAAAGGTAGCTTTTCCCATCTGTGCTTGTCCTCAACATGCGGCTTTCAATCTAGATTGATTCTAGATCCTGCTCATTGGCAAAGGTGGGTGCGGTGACTTGATATGCATTTGAAACCCTCCCCTTGGTTGTGTTATCCATGCCTTTTCCTCCCTGCACATGCCTTGGGTGAATGAAAAAGGAAGCGATGATTGCGACCTTAATATACACCCAGCCACAACACCATTAGGCACACGTGGATACATTGCTCATTTCCGGGACTGCTTGCATCTGTTTTCAAATAGACACACTGTGGGGTAATGTAGAATCAATCTACAGTGGTGCCCCGCAAGACGAATGCCTCACAAGACGAAAAACCCGCTAGACGAAAGGGTTTTCCATTTTGGAGGCGCTTCGCAAAACGAATTTCCCTATGGGCTTGCTTCGCACGACAAAATGTCTTGCGAGTTTTTCTGACTTTTTTCCCTCCCCCCCTTTTTCTAAGCCGCTAAGCCGCTTATCTGCTTATCCACTAAGCTGATAAGCCGCTAAAAGCCGCTAAAAGCCGCTAAGCCGCTAATAGCGCTAATCCGCTAATCCGTCAATGGGCTTGCTTCGCAAGACGAAAAAACCGCTAGACGAAGAGAATCGCGGAACGGATTCTTTTCGTCTTGCGAGGCACCACTGTACAACGAGCTTTTATTTTTAGAACGGAGCTGGTTTCTCAAGAACTGCTTTTCAGGGGCAAAAAATATGCTGGGATCTAGATTGTGTGTGGACAAGATAGAAAAAACAAGTACACAGTCTTCCACTGGAAGAATTCTAGAATACAAAGGTCATATGTACACAGCCTTAGGGTCATGCCTTGTATGTCAGTAGTATGCACACAGAATCTCTTTATCACAATTGTAGTCTACCCTACCTATAAAGAGCTAACAGAACCACCATGCCTTATTTCCAGTTCATCCTCACAGTGACCCTGGGAGTCAGGTTAGACTGAGACATGGTGGTTGGCTCAAGGTCATCCACTGAGTTACAAAGCGATTTGAAGCCTGTTGTTTCTGCTCCAACAGAGCAGAAATCAATATTCACAGATATCCAAAACTTTCTAGCATGTGCAACTGAATGTGAAATTTTGAATTCATTGTTCAGATTCACATTTAGAATATGAAATTTTAACAAAACTTTGAGTGCTTTGATAACTGTTTTTGCAGCATCCAGCTTGAGGTTCCAGAAGCTGTCAAATACTAAATACCATTGTGTGTTATCAACTCCTGCCTGATACTAATACCATTCCATGTTCGTTTTTAGAATATTAAATACTTCTTCCTGCCAATCATCAAATGCTGTCAACCACTAAATGTCATTAAATACCAGTTCCCATATATAGTTGGGTACCAAGCAAATATCATCTATCAAATGCTGTCAGATACTAGTACCATTTCTTGCCAACTGTAAAATACTATCAGATATCAGGTACTCAAATATCATGGGGTATTCGCGGGGACCCTCAGAAACCGCAGGCGCTGAAGCCTGCGGACTTGGTGACTCGGCGGGCACCTAAAGCGCCCCCCCGACCCACGAAGAGCCTTTTTAAAGGCTGCGGAGAGGGTACGGGGAGCGGCGTGGTGCTGTGAGTGGACCGCTACTGCAGTGGAGCGAAGCCGCGAGCCATGGCCGGAGACCGCTGACTTTCTTCCCTGAAATTCGGACTTTAATTAATCCGTGAGTAGAATGGAATTTGGACTTTAAAATTTCTATCTTTGAATTCGGTACGATCGGGGGATGTGCTAAAGGGAAGTCCACACCCCCCCTATTTACAGAAGATCTAAAGCAAGGATCGGAGAACTAAGGTGGAGAATTTTTTCTTTTTGGTGTTTTTTAAAAGATAATATTTTCATGAATTTGACAGAAGAAGATTTGTGCTGGAGAGTAAGAGTGGAATTTTAGAAGCCTTTGTCTAAGCCCCCCCCCAGACCCGGGAGTGTCCTGTATGTGAGCTGGAGAAAAAGGAACAAGGAGTTTGACAGCTGTCAAAGGAGCTGTCAAACGGGCAGTGAAAGTTAAAAATCTTATTATTTAACACCTTTCTGGACTAAATTTGTTATATTTGAATTAAAGTGGTTGGGAACAAAGTAGTGAAATAACAAAGTAACGGACTGTTGGGAAAAGACTATTAAGTAACCAGAATCCCCCTAGGGGAAACATTGAAACACTACAATGGCTGCAGATGGAAAACTACAGGCAGAGATAGAAATAATGTTTTTTCTCGTGGGAAAGTTGCAGGAGCAGACTACGGCTATGAATAAACAACTTATAACCTTGAACTCTAAAATAAGTGACTCTGCTGAATGCACAATGGACTTGACCGGGAAAAAATCTGCAGCTGAATTAGAAGAGATAACTTCGGAACAGGAGGAGAGGGAACAAGGAGTGGAGCCAGTACAGATGGAGAGTACCAACCAGAAGCCTACATTGTCAGAACATAAAGAAGAAGACCTTTGGATTACAAATCTGCGAAAGATGCGAAAGAGGAGGGAGGAAGCCCCTGGAACACTTGGAATATTTGAATTTAAAAGAAACAAGAAATATGATTGGGGCTTCCTCTTCGAGTATGGAAGATTAGCTGACCTTTCGCAGCAGCTGGTACCAAGTACTTTGGATGGAAGAAAATCTGATGAGACTGAGCTAGAACTCCTTCGAGACCCGATGACCAACAAAGAGGGCTACCAACAAAATCAGCAGAGAGAGACTGACAGAGACTTAAAGGCCTCAGATGTGAGGAATCCAGGCTAAAAACTGTTTTTGTGGACATGGGGACATTGGGAAGGGATAGAAACCGGGGCGGGGGGGGGGGGAGAAAGAATTTTTTAAAAAAATGTTTATGACCTTTGTGTTTGATTATTATGACCTATTTTTAAGATAAAAGGGAAATTCGTGGAAGGAATTTGAGTCGACCTTAGAAAAGGATTTAATATTTATAAGAAAATTGGATAAGCAAAATTTGGCCAAGTAATAAGAATCAAGTATTTCTCCGGACAGCGCTGGCCCCTGGCCTCTTAAGTGAGATGGGCGCACAACCCCAGAGTCTGTCAAGACTGGCCCGTACGGGCAGGGGTACCTTTACCTTTTACCTTATTTCTTTAAAAAATATATATATATAATAATAATATGTAAAGGATGAGAGATATGAACTTGCTGAGCTAATTTAATTGAATTAGGATGTATGAAGGGGGGGTGGGGGGAGGTCAAGAACTGGGGTTAGGAAAGTAAGGAAATGAAATTTTATATGTGTTGTCTTTGTCTGTGTGTGTGTGTCTGTGTTTATAAAATGTGAAAACTCAATAAAAATTTTATAAAAAAAACAACAAATATCATGGGGTATTTTAAAGAATAATATTAAATAATAATGACAAAGAGATAAAATTATAGGATGAATAAAGAAAACAAAATACCTGTTTTCGAACGTATCCATTGATGAAAATTTCGGTTTTCGAACGGCATAAACCCAGAAGTATATGCTTCAGTTTTCAAAAATGTATCGGAAGTCGAACATGCCACACAGCTTCCATATTGAGTTTTCCGTATTGAGTTTTCGTTTTGAGGCTTCCGTACTGAGTTTTCAGTTTTCAAACATTTCATAACTCGAACAGTCTTCTGGAACAGATTACCTTCAAATACTGAGGTACCACTGTAAAGATAAAGGAAAAAATACAAATACAAACATGTTCAGAGTCCATGATAAGGATACCAGATGTTGACGCACAGACGTTCAGACTATTTCAAATCGTAGATTCCTGCAATGCAGGAATCTGAACAAAAACATTTGGTATCCAAATTTTCAAAGGAAATCTCTGAAGTGAAATTGTTTCAGGTGTAGCTCAATAACCTTTCTACTACATATTATGTCAGTGTTATATGAATGGCATTGCTACATTATGCAATAGCTCAGTTGGTAGAGCATGAGACTCTTAATTGCAGGGTCCTGTGTTTGAGTCCTACACTGGGCAAAAGATTCCTGCATTGCAGGGGGTTGTAACTTGCTCATGAATCATGTTTAGGTAACCAACATTGTTCAATTACCACAGTTTGTGTGGGCAAGTTTGCTTTGGGTGTTTGTCTTTGGCAGTGTAAAATAGAAGCTCCAAAATAAAGCCATCGGTGCAACAAGCCCACAGGTCTCCTTCTCCTTTTGCATAGTTACAAGCATCCTTTTAGACTCTGCTGAAAGACGAAGTACCCGGAGATGTTTTTAAGTAGCTGGCTCTTTAATGTCTCCCAACCATTTCCTCCTTACTACTGAGAATTACCTTCTGGTGCCTGATAACAATTTCAACAGCAGGCGACCCATCCATATTTTCGTACATAATTAGCCGAACGGCTATACAGCAGAAGTGGGTCATCCTGTACTTGTTATTCACAGATGGTTCAATATAATGGATTTTGGAAGCAGCATAACAAAAAAAATTGATACCAGTTTCAGAGAGGCAGAAGAGAGCAAAGAAAATCAAGGGGAAATGTTTATGGAGGGTTGTAGCAGGTGCATCTCTAATCGCTTACCAGAGTAAAGGTATGATGTGGTCCAGGTATTTTTGCAGCCCTGCACAATGTAGTGTTAAAATGGACAAGCATCTGTATTGACATCTCTCTCTCTCTCTCTCTCTCTCTCTCTCTCTCTCTCTCTCTCCTTCCCTCTCTCTGCCAGTTTGAAACATTGCCTCTTGCTGTAGCACTACCAGGGGAAAACATAAACAATGATGAGACCATGCAGATAGACATCATCAAGAGGCTACCCGGGATGCTGTTAAGAGGCCAGAAGTAGCTTAGCTCCCATCCCAGAGGTGTACCCAACTGCACTCGTTATTTTCTCCCATGTAAGACCACTGAAACATATATATTCTTTGGATTTCTTATTAACTTGCACCATAAGATCCAGGGCAGCTTACAATCTGAAAATAAAAATAAAAATAAAATAAAATGATTCATAATCAGGAGAATAGGTTCTCTCTCTCTCTCTCTCTCTCTCTCTCTCTCTCTCTCTCTGTGTGTGTGTGTGTGTGTGTGTGTGTGAGAGAGAGAGAGAGAGAGAGAGAGAGAAGATGCCACACACATCTCTGTGGGAGAGCCAGTGTGGTGTAGTGGTTAAGAGCGGTAGACTTGTAATCTGATGAACCGGGTTCGTGTCTCCACTCCTTCACATGCAGCTGCTGGGTGACCTTAGGCCAGTCACACTTCTCTGAAGTTTCTCAGCCCCACTCACCTCACAGAGTGTTTGTTGTGGGGGAGGAAGGGAAAGGAGAATGTTAGCCACTTTGAGACTCCTTAAGGTAGTGATAAAATGGGATATCAATTCCAAACTCTTCCTCTTCTTTTTCTTCTTCTGTGGGAAGGAAATTCCACCGCTTAGGGGCTCCCACTCTTGAGGGTAATGGAACTGGCAAGAGGGACCCAATGAGGATCTAAATGTCTGAGAGGGTCTAGTTGTAGGGGCAATCTACCTGGAAGACAATTGTATTTCGAGGAGATAAGTGACCAGACATGGTCAGCTCTTCCTGCTTCTGTTTATTTCCCCTCTATCTCTTGTTCTACTCTTTGATGGCTGAGAGCAGCCTTTAATGTATAATCTGGTGGAAGGAAGAAGTGATAATGCAGGGCACCTTCTGACCTTTTTTGATGTTAGACATTGTTTGGAGGAACGTGCAGTATTGGAAGAGGGGCTAGCTAATTAATCATCTGCACTAGCTAGTTGGGCAAGGTACGTAGGCTAACAATTTAGCTCTCTATAAATCAAATGGTTTTGGGGCATAGCTCTCAGAAGCTCGTGCAACCTGAGACTACCTCGGGGTCACTTCACCACTTCTTGAGGACTTCCCAGTAGCAGATTGAGGTGCTTGCTTGGCAGTATATATAATGCTTGCTGTTTAGAATAAAATCTTTAATCTTCTTACTCACTTGTGTTTGTATTGCTTCTGGATCTCATTAAAAGAACCACCTTGCATTTGGCAAGACGCTAGCGAAGGAGATGGTCTTTCATAAGTGAACGGCATAATGTTTGGCCTCTCTCTCTTCTGGGCCTCAACCACCACCACCCACCACTTAATAGCCTAGCCCTTAGCAACAGGAATCCACAGGGGATTGTGATGCAACACACCCATCGGTTATACAGTATACAAACCTTCTCTTCAAGCACACACACACAAACACACACAACTCTAACCTGGCTTGCTTCTGAGCTCTGAGCTGGACATATACCCTGCAAGTGTGCTTTAAACAGGCCTGAGATGAGAATGGGGATAGGGGTAACAGCATGCTGAGGTCACAAAGGCACCAACGGCTGCCTTAAAGGGGATGCGGACAAGGCTGGTTTCAATGGCGGACATTGGGGTCTCAAATTTCAGTGGCACCCTGTGTGGTGCTAATATTTGGTGCCCCCCACCTCTCGCCTTCTACATCATAGTTGTGGCACCTTCTACAGCACCCCTGGGGCTCTGTACCCAGTGCGAACAAACCAGTCCTTCTCCCCTAAATCCGTCTCTCGCTTAGGACAGAGGTCACAGATTCCCTAAAGGCACCTCTCCTCAGCTTCCAAATGGTTTATCTCCCATTTATAGCTAGACAGAGAAAGCAAGGAGAGCACATTATTGAAGAAGATTAATCCCCTCACAATGAAGAGAGGAGAATTCCTATGCTTATACAATAGGTGAATGGGGGATTTCAAGGCTGCTTGCCTCCATGTCGGTATGATTGTGTGTTTGTGTGTGTGTGTGTGTGTGTAGCAAACAGGGTGCTGATGAGTAAACCCAGCGTATGATTCAACACATCTTTAATCTAGTATTGACTTTCTCCTTTGAGATCTCTATAGCAGTATAAAACCAGCACACAAAAAGTAAATACATCTTGAGCTGGGATTCATGTCTGTGGTGGGGGGAGGAGAAGACCTAAGGGAAGAGAAAGCTCAGTTGGGGCGGGGAGTGAGTTGTTCGTCTCAGGTGAAATCTCTGGTGGGGCATTCATTGTCGGGGCTGTGTGCAAGAGCATTCGCTTGCTGAGAGAGATGGAAAACTAAGATTGACATAAGAAATGAATTCTTTTCTCTCTCCCTTCCAGAGCAAAGCTGAAAGGAATACATGCAGCCAAGTGGAAAAGGGTTGTGTATTTCTCTTTGCCATTTCAGAATGCTAGATTATGGCTCCCTGGCAAATATTGTGTTCATCACGCAGGGAAAGAACATGCTCAGACCTTGATGTGACATTGGAGAAATAAGGAGAGGGGGGATTTAGTCTATTAAAAATAAAGGGTGGGAAGCTACAATGAAAGAAATACTTTGCTGTCCAAGATGAGTCGTCTTGACTAGGTTTCTATTGAATATTTTCTTCTTTTTCTATTCAGCTCAAAATCACCATATTTTGTGCATCTGAACAAATAACACCCCATACCCAAAACAACCCCTAAACTTGCTGAACATTTCCAATTAAATGCTTCTCAGGGGTCCCTCAGCTTTTGTGTGTGTGTGTGTGTCACAATTTCCCTCATCTTTCCTCACGCTTATTTTCAGACTCATTGGGATACACTGTTGTTTAATCCATTTAGCTGTATTGACCCTCATCACTTTTGTCTGCAAGCTTCCATGACAGCATCCCCCTCAGACAAAGAATTGTGGTTTCACCTCCACTTTCCGGAAACAGTTGAAGACATTTTTGTTTCGACAGGTTTTCCCAGCTGGATAAAGGGGTCTTTACCACAAGTGCCCACTTGTTAGGGTTTTACTCCTGTTCAAAGTGGAATGGGGAGTGGTTATTGGTTGGTTCTTTCCTCCAAGACCGTTTTATATTCTTCACCACCCATTTTCTTGTAGAACAATGAAACGCCCATGCACTGTGGCTTAGCTATAGCAAGATGATTCACCTACATATGAACTCAGGTCTGCAGCAAGAAAGCTTCTGGGGAAAGGTGAAGCTTTATAAATATTTGAAATCTTACTGTGAGCACGGGAAAATGTGACACATGTTTTATAATGCAATATCTACTGCAGCACTATTATTTCAGAGCTTGTCGCCTTTTGTCGACACTCCTCTTGCAATATATGCCATTATTTCAGAGCCAACAGTTAGCACTGTAGCGATGGTTGGGCAATGTGCACTTGCCCTGGACATAGCCTGGGCAGGTGCATGAAATGGGCGCCTTAATATAATGCAATATCTTGGACGTTGTTTTGCAAGAGAAGCGCAGTGGTTCGTGCTTCCTTTTCCTATCTGCTGCACTTTATCCTCTGCCCCAAACAACGTTATTTATCTCCCTCTCCCTGTTTGACTTCCTTCCCCCTCTTTCTGAGGTTCCTTAAATTAATTTTTTGATATCTATTCTTCATATCCAAATTCATTTAATTTACTCATTTAATTATTTACTTTAAACATATACTCTTATGAACTTGCAGGTTATTATGATTATCCTGCCATTGTTTTTATCTGTTTGCAGTTTAACTGTAAATATTCAATAAAGCATTTCCATTCTTTTATAAAAAGTTTGTTATCTTGATTTCATATTCTTCTGGTGTCGCCATTTCTGCATATTCCATAAGTTTTTGTAGACATTCTTCCTTTGCTGGGTCTTCTGCTTCTTTCCATTTACCCCATTCATTTCAATGCAAAGTAAACAGAGTGCTGCAGAAGGGAAGGAGGTTGTAATCAATTGCCTATCATTGGAGACTGAAACACCCGCCATTTCTGTTCCCATTTCCATCAGAATTCTCTTAAAACCCCTACTTGCAATTTGCCAGTGGTCTGAAGGACCTGTACAGTGGTACCTCGGGATAAGTACTTAATTTGTTCTGTGGTCCATTCTTAACCTGAAACTGTTCTTAACCTGAAGCACCACTTTAGCTAATGGGGCCTCCTGCTGCTGCTGCGCCGCCAGACCACGATTTCTGTTCTCATCATGAAGCAAAGTTCTTAACCCGAGGTACTATTTCTGGGTTAGTGGAGTCTGTAACCTGACGCGTCTGTAACCTGAAGCGTATGTAACCCGAGGATGTGGAACCTCAGGCCTCGGTGCAAAATGGAACTCTCCCCACCCAAGCCAATCTATCTGGGCCTTAGGACCAGGAAAACTGGGACTGGGAGGCAGACTAGATGGAAAATATCTGGGGGCCGGGTGGAGACTGATAGTCCAAAGGTGTGTGTGTGGGAATCCAGGGACCTTCCACCCTCCACAAATGTCCCACCTCTCTCTTTGCGCATATGAGGTAAACATGGGCACAGCAATCTCAGATTTGCAGCTGAATGTCTCGTTTTGCCCTTAGGTGGATACAAAAAATGTAATGTGTGAATTGTCCCTAAGTTGAACCCTGGGATGTTTAAATTTGGATTACTTGACTTGAGTGTATTTAAGTGCATGTTTTTAAAGACTTTGTCTAAATGTGATGCAAATCGGAGCTGATACTTGAGCATCTTCTTTGCCTTAGGTAAAAAAACGAGAATAAATGTGGTAGTTTTAGCTCTAGGGATTCCCTTGATTTGAAAATTCACTGTGCTTGTGATGGGATAGAAATCAAAGAAAACTGGAGACAAAGTTGGGGGAAACAGTTTCTTTTATAGGTAGGGTCTGGTGCCTTTAACAACCGCATGCCCAAAGTTCAATATATAACACTTTCCCCATCACTGCATCTTCATTAGTGCTGTACTGTATTTTTTTTTTAGAAGTCAGCATTTTTAGGGGAAAGTTACCTTTTGAAGGATGCAAGAAGATGCACTCCCCTGCCTTCTATGATTTTGTGTGTGTGTGAATGAAATGTTCACATTGTTCTCCAAAATGCTGCTGCTTCATTGCCTTATTTTTTTTAATAATGAATTTTATTAGTATTTTCCACACAACAACAAAAACACACAAGATATCAAAAGATAACAATACACAACACACAAAAATCAACATTCAAAAACTAAAAAAGACCAAACAAACAAACAAAACAAAACAAAAGAAAACAAACAAATCCATATCTTACAAGTTAATATTATAAACACTAAAACAACAAGACATTGACTTCCACCAATCCCACAGCACCTCCTTTATCTCTCATTCTGTCTTCCTGTCTTCCTGTTTTCTTTATCCTCTCTATCCTAACATCTAGATATAAATGTCCTTTCACTTCACAAGGTTATTCCCATTGCCTTATTTTTTTCATAAAAGGCCTTCACTGCATTAACTCAGCAGATCTGGAATTATGTAGATGTGATGACATCATAGACCTATGTAGCCAATTAGATTTGATGGTGGTATCTTGGAGGACAAAGGAAGCAGCGTTGCCCATGCTCTCTGACCCAGCCCCATTATTGTTTGTTGAAGCACTTCAATACCTGTACTTAAAAACAAAACAAACCAGAAATTCCCCCAAGGACATAAACTTGCAAATAGTTCCCAAGAAATGGGGTGGATGGATGGATGCGAAACTCATCCCCGGTTTTGGCTCTGTTTTAATTTGCATCCTGAGAAAAGCTTGATACGATTATTATTTTTAATGCAACTTCATAGGCACTCGCAGCAAAAATGATAGTAGCTCTTAAAAAAGAAGAAGACTCAATAGTACAGCAGAATGCTAAGAAAACGTGTCTCGCTGCATTCACATTTTCACTTGGCTATTAATCATGGGACTTCCATACTCAAAAGCAATGTATTTATAATTGGACCACATCTCTACAGTATAAACCCCACTTGGAAGATATCATAGATGCATGTTATTATTGGTGGATGAAACCCTTAGTCTCAAATCATGTTCCAACTGGCAATGAGAGTGACACTATAGGATGCTAATTTTCACACACTCCCTCAACTTCCACCCATGGATTGGGACCTGCTGGATACTTGAGAGTTTCCCTGTTTTTATTTTTAAAGATCCAGGCATACAGTAAAATTGGGAGGTTTCCAGAAGCTGAAATGGGGGAAAGGGCTTCTTTTCAAAAGTGGGATTCCTGCCAAATGAACCTCCTTCTTAGGCTTAAACTATTCCCCACGTTCCATATCACCCGAAACATTTATAAAATGCAGAAAAGGTGAGAGACCATCATGAATAAATAATCTGTAATAGCAGAGATTTCCTGATATGAAAAGAAAAGAATTAAGATGCTCTTGTTTTCAAACAGTACCCTGGCAACTGGGGATTTTTCTAGCTGTGAGCTAGAGAATTACAAATTTTAGACAATGATGTATTGACGAAAACAAACAAAGGCTGAATATCAGAAATACTCCAGGGGCTGACAGAAATCTCAAGAAGGCACTTTCTCTCTTTTTTTTTAAGGTAGTCCAGCTGACAATGACATTTGACGACATATATTTTCAGTCTTTCGGTAGTGAATTATGAAAACTGTGTAGTTTAAGTATGGGTGTCTTTGGATACTGCTGTTCAAAAATGGAGAAGAAAGTTTGGGGTGAAAATTGCTCATAGAACTACAATTTGTATTATTTCCAGAGAAGTAGATGTGTTAGTCTTTTGGAGCAAAAGCAGGGGGGCGTGTCATCTTAAAGATTAAAAATTATTAATAAACATGTAAGTCTGTAAGGTGCCACAAGACTCTTTGGTAATTTTATATTATATTTACTTTAGGATCTAGGGAAATGGTTGTTTTTTAAAAATTACCTTTTTATTCAAAATTAAAACAAAACATATTATCTAGAAACATATCATCCTTATTTCCCCCTTTTCCCCTCCCTCCCTCCCCCTCCCTCCCCCCACAGAACCCACCCACCCCCACCCCTGACTTCCCTCAGTTCCAGTCTTTGATTTCTCTAAAAATCCTGTTTTCTGCATGTTACATAGTTGTATAGATCCTCAAACTATTTAAGTAATAATTATCAATAAAAAGTTTGTGAATGTTTATTCAAAACCAGCCAAAGAGTCCAGTTCGCTTTGTTGCGTCTTCAAATACTTTGTAAAGGGTTCCCATTCATCTTTAAAGTCACAGTTATCCTTGTCCTGTAGCTTGTATGTCAGTTTTGCCAGTTCTGCATACTCCATCAATTTTTCTTGCCATGATTCTTTAGTTGGGGTTTCTTCAGTCTTCCATCCTTGTGCTACTAAAACTCTTGCGGCTGTTGTCGCATACATGAAGATGTTTTTCAGCTTTTTTGGCAGATCTTTCCCTACAGTCCCTAATAAAAATGCTTCAGGTTTTTTAACAAATGTTAAATGGAACATTTTCTTCAATTTGTTATATATCATTTCCCAAATTTTTTTAATTACCTTACAATCTAGGATCTAGGGAAATGTTTAATGGATGGCAAACTGCCAGCTGGAAGAATGGATCGTGCCTCCAAGTTTTTACTTTGGGAAGGACCAAAGCTCAGAGGTAGAGCATCAGTGTTGCATGCAGAATGTCCTGAGTTCAATTCCCGGCATCTCCAGGCAGTCACTGCCAGTCAGAGTGGGTAGTTCTAGCTGGATGGGCCAATGGTCGAATTAAGTAAAGGCAGCTTCCTATGTTTCTAGGTACAACAATTAAATTTGGGGTGTGATCAAATGTTTGCTAACCACTGATAAGGAAAATACATGTTTTCCACAAAGAAGTATTCCACACTTTGATGTGACAGTGCTGTATGTCGCATGCATGTCGCATGTGACAGCCATCTTCAAATATGTCACATGGAAGATGGAGCAAGCTTGTTTTCTCCTGCTCTGGAGAGTTGGAGTCAAACCAATGGCTCCACATTACAAGAAAGGAGATTCCGACTAAACATCAGGGAAAGCTTTCTAACAGTAAGAGCTGTTCAACAGAGGAATGGTCTCCCTCGGGAGGTTGTGGACTCTCCTTCCTTGGAGGTTGGGTGGCCATCTCTCATGGATGCCTTAGCTGAGATTCCTTCATTGCAGGGGGTTGCACTAGATCAGTGTTTCCCAACCTTGGGCCTCCAGCTGTTTTTGAACTACAATTCCCATCATCCCTGACCACTGGTCTTGCTAGCTAGGGATGATGGGAGTTGTAGTCCAAAAACAGCTGGAGGCCCAAGGTTGGGAAACACTGGACTAGATGACTCTTGAAGTCCCTTGTAACTCTACAATTCTACGATTCTATGTAAATACACACATCTGTATGTAGTTCCTTGCCTGAGAGCTCCAGTACTGCTAGACAGTGTTGAGTTTCTTATGGAGCCTGGCAGTCACAAGGCAGGCAGAGTCACGCAGCAAAACAAACAAAGCAATTCTGGCTCCATGACCTCTGTCAAGAGAATAAAACAGCCCTTGAGAATACAGAAGTAGGCTAGCCCCACTTGAGACCAAGGGTATTCACCATGCACGTGGCTTTATAACTCAACTTGGAGAGGATTTTTGACATATAGTTTCCCTAAACAACGACCACAGAGCCAGAAGTCAAAGGCTTATAGACTTTCCTTGAATCTCTTATAAACAAGTGTGAATTGATCCTGATGGGATTTCATTTTTGTTGTTGCTCTTTGAAAAAACTTCAGGGCAGGTATGAATGTTGTTTCTGGATCACAGCCCCTAGTCTGAGCATTTTGAATGCAAAGCATTCGTTCCCAAACTGTGTGACGGAGTATATTGTGGTGCTGTAAGAGAGCATTTAGGGTGCCATGGAAAAGAAATACAGCGAGCCCCAAATGCTCACCCACAAAGGAGGTTGCCACTGTGTCTCTGCATGATGTACTGCTCTCGATTTTCTTCCTTCCAGTCTGGCTCTTTGGGGAGGCAGATTCATTCTGTCTCTCTGCATGGGTGCAGATGGATCATTCAGCCACTCCTGATGCAGATGTATGGCCTACTTTTGGCAAGGTATGTTGAATGGGTTACTGCTCTGAGCTGGCCTCCTCCCAATCAAAAAACATATCTAGATCAATTACTCATACAGAGCAACAGGAAGTGGACTCCTCCTCTATATGTGGCTCATTCATTTCCTGTTGGCTTTTGTTTATTTATGAACCATCTTGGTATTTCTCCTTGAAGTCAAAGGTGGCATACAAATAACAGTAACGATAATATATTTTTTAAAATAAATCATTCCACTATGTAAAGGCCCACTATTTCAGCAATGAGGGTGAAGTGTTTGGCTAATTCTGTTTCAGGAAAAAAAAGACCTGTGGTCCTCACTGGTAGTTTGGGAAATATAACAGAAATGGGGGGGGGGGTCAGTTGGTCAGTTAAGTGGGCCTGCAGTTGGTCAGTCCAGTTCTTCAATAGCAAAAGCTCTCTGATTTTGTAACAGCAAAACTCCATACTCAAAACTCCATACTCTCGGACAGGAGATATAGAAGTAGAATCAGTACCAACAGGCTAAAAAATAGCTTCTATCCGTGGGCTGTTAGGCTGTTGAACGAAAAATAACATAGCGAAATTGACTTGCGAGGTGGTGTGTTGTTCGATAAGAGATTGAGTGGGGTTTTTTGGGAGGGGGAGGCTCGTTTAATTTCATTGTACACAGGTTGTACAATGACAATAAAGGTATTATTATTATTATTAAAAGAAACAGGCCCAAGCACAACACAGCAACAGTGGCAGCTGCACCAAGTGAGAGGCCAAGTTGACCAGCACATAGCTACTGGGACAAAGCTACTGGGAGACTTGAAAGTGCAACCATATTGATTTTGGACCTCTGTGTAATTCTTGTAAACGGAGCTCTCATCTCCAGAGAAGCTAAATTGAGAATAAGGAAGAGAATGAAGTTTGAAGAAGCTATGTAGCTTCATTGCGGATGGAGTCAAACAGGGTTCAGATTTGTATACAAGGTAACTGGGAAAATGCGCTGTTCCCCTGGGTTATTTGGCCCATCCATTATTCACAGCTCAGCTTTAACTTGTGCTGCCTAAATGGAACACGTCAAAACATGAACAATCAGTCCATTGCGGGGAGGAGAAGGGAAGAGGGTGGCTCTGAGGACACTGTGGAGTTCTAAGAGTGTCTTCAGTCAATGGGCCCTGCAAGCAGCAAGCAACCACCCTCGCTGTATCTGTGCAGGCTCCATTTAGCCATTTGCCAGTAGATGGAGTAGTTAAATCATCTGTCTGTCATCCATCTCTTTTGATCTGTTTCTAAACGGCCAATCTCCACAGTTTGTAGGCACTGTTAAATTCTCACCTCCTGGCTTCAAAGTGCCTTGACAGCCACATCTTTCTTCTGCTGGGTGACGAGTTTTAGGTTTTATAGCTAACCTCTCTGAACCAAGAAAGAGGAAATAGTTCAAGGCTTCCCCGAAGGTGGAATGAGATGAAACAATGGCCTGGTGGCAGGCGGTGCTCACCCTTACTGCTGTGGTGGCAGAGGGGCGGGTGGGTAGAAGAAAGCAGAACAAATGAAAGGGGAAAGAACAGAGCCCACAACGTAATTTCAGTACTACTGTTAGAACTAACTTTTCAACAGGGAGCTGACTGCCCACTAACCCAAACCACATCATCCGTATATTTCCGACCAAAATACAAATAGAGTCCCATTGTGGCAAGACTGCAGACTTTTCCCACAAGATCAGGGATGGATAGGAAACCAGTGTAACTCCAGATGCTGCTGGACTACAACTCCCATCATCCTTGGCTATTGGCCAGGCTGTCCGAGGTTGGGTTGATGGTAGTTGAGGTCCCAACAATATTTTGTGGGCCACAGGCTGTAGGCCAGGGTTGCCCAAACTTGGGTCTCCAGCCTCTTTTTTTGGACTACAACTCCCATCATCCCTAGCTAGCAAGAACAGTGGTCAGAATTGATGGCAACTGTAGTCCCAAAACAGCTGGAGACCCAAAGGCTTACCTTGAACCTTGCAATCCCAATCCTTCTGAATGAGCCATCTGTTATCCACCCGAAAATGGCAGCTGCATGCCTTGCTCTTCCTGTTATCTCTGTGACATGTATCTGATGTGATAGCATCATGACAGCCTACCATTGTTAGGACACTGGCTACACCCTGACAACCTGTGATGTGGGGGCACAGGAATGGAATGAAATTTGGAGTATCACAAAACAAGGTAAATTGTACTAAACTTTACAGAGGAGAGAGAGAATAAGGCAAGTGGCCGCCATTTTTGGTGGCGGCTCCATGTTTCTGGCATTGTACTAATGCCAGTGTACTGAAAGAAGCAAAGATCACCATTGTCAAAGCAATGATTCTTCAATATCAACTTTGTTGGACTGGTCATGTTGTTCGGATGCCTGATTATCATCTGCCAAAGCAACCACTCTATTTGGAACTTAAAAATGGAAAGCGTAATGCTGGCTGCCAACAAAAGAGGTCCAAAGACTCTCTCAAGGCAAATCTAAAATATGTAGTATAAACACAGACAACTGGGAAACACTGGCCTGCAAGCGCTCCAATTGGAGAACAGCCTTTACCATAGGTGTCATGGGTTTTGCAGATGCTTGTATTCAGGACAAAAGGGAGAAACACGCTAAGAGGAAGGCATGCTTGGCAAACCCTCACCATGATCAGCTCCTGCCCAGAAACCTATGTACCCACTGTGGAAGGATGTGTGGATCCAGAATTGACCTCCAAAGTCACTTACTGCTTCACTTTTAAAACCGTGTTTATGGAAGACAATCTTACTCGGCTATGAGTGATCGCCATAGAAGACGACTGTACTAGCCTTTGTTTCGCTTCTTATATAGCCCCCAAACCTATGCCAATTTGTGGCAAAATGACTTAAATTAATACCTACCACCACCATATTAAAATGTTTAGAGAAAGGAATTTATGTAAACCATGGGAGGAGTGACTTGTGGACTACTTGACTACATCCCAGCATCCTTGGCCATTGGTCATACTGGCTGGAGCTGATGGGATTGGAGTTCGACAACATGGAGGGGGCACACGGTCCCTACACTGATGTAAAAACCCCCACAAAACCCAAATTTTAAAAAAATAAAACAAAGAGTCATGTCCCACATGCATAATATTTGGGTGGGTCTGAATTTTCTGGCGACAAGAAATAATATGAGCATTTCTTTTGAAGTGCAAATTCCATTCCCTCCTCAATATACGCTTGCCTCGGTGCAAGCATTACACTGAAGGTAAAAAAAAGAAAATGGACATTCTGTGCTTGTTAATGACTCTGAAATCAATCTGCATTGGCTGTTTCATCCGCAATTCGGCTGCAGTTTGAAATTTAAGAGAGAGAAAGGGAGTATACATCTGCTTGGCTGGAAGCAAAGTGCAATTCTACACTGAGGCAATATGCATATCAATGGACACTGGCCAGAAACCAGAGCTTTGTGGGTGGAAAAAAAATCTATTTAACAGACAATGGAAAATCAGCCAGTCTGAAGGCATGTGTTGGCTGTTCCTGGGAAGAAGAAAAGACAGAGTCGTGTGTAGTGGGGAAAATAAGTGCTTTTAGAAGCCCACAAAGCACAGGTAGAGATGAGAAGAAAAGGATCAAACGTTTCAAGGGATGGCTCACAATTGAAATGTGAACCCCAGGCAATTTTCAAACGCCCTCCAAATAAATCCCATCACTGGTATGTGGCACTTGTTGCCCTTATCCTAACGTTTTTTGTTTGAAGACAAACCTTTCAAGCTCAGATCTATGCTCTGCTCATTGCATCAAGCGACTGCTAAACAAAGCTGGCAAATGATCCCTCCCTCCATCTTTTCAAGCAGATTCAATGGCCTGGTGGCTTTTGATGCGTTTCCAGCAGAAGCGGGTGTTAAGCCACCTACGTATATTCCACAGCAGCTCCCACTTAGGTTGTGACCATTATCATAGCATAGGATATGACTCTCATATCCACTTCTGGTCCTCTGAGACTTCACTTAAAGGTAAAGGTAAAGGTACCCCTGCCCGTACGGGCCAGTCTTGACAGACTCTGGGGTTGTGCGCCCATCTCACTTAAGAGGCCAGGGGCCAGCGCTGTCCGGAGACACTTCCGGGTCACGTGGCCAGCGTGACATCGCTGCTCTGGCGAGCCAGAGCCGCACACGGAAACGCCGTTTACCTTCCCGCTGGTAAGCGGTCCCTATTTATCTACTTGCACCCGGAGGTGCTTTCGAACTGCTAGGTTGGCAGGCGCTGGGACCGAGCAGCGGGAGCGCACCCCGCCGCAGGGATTCGAATCGCCGACCTTTCGATCGGCAAGCCCTAGGCGCTGAGGCTTTAACCCACAGCGCCACCTGCGTCCCGAGACTTCACTTACTAGCCAATAATTCCTGGTGGGGTAGGGGCAGGCTAATCTGTCAACTTTGGTTTCTCTCAGTTTTTCAGTTTTCCAATCTTGAGTTCAGTTCTGGACATTTCCACATCAGTTTGCATTTAAAAGATAAATAAATACATCTTTACAAAAATGCATCACATTTTTTGTGTGCAAATTTCTCCCAATAAACACATCATTGTATGCAATTTTGCCTAATATACACATTTTTGCATATCTATTCCTCCACTGTATTCCATTCCCTGAATTTGAGTCTCCAGCCTTTTTTTGGACTACAACTCCCACCATCCCTAGGTAGCAGGAACAGTGGTCAGGGATGATGGGAATTGTAGTCCCCAAACAGCTGGAGACTCACATTTGGGAAACCCTGCTCTAGGTGCTTACTGCTCAGGCTGCTGCTGCCCTCAAAGACTTATGCTATCCGACATTGAACCTTGGAATCCCGGCCTGCAAATCCACCTGCCTGAAGAGGGGCCGAACAGACTTAATAAACAAAAGTAGCTTTCAAAGTGAAGAGTTGTGAGACTTCTCCCAAATTTTCTGCATGTAGGCAACTTTTTGTATGGGAAGAACATTCCCTAATATAAGCTGGGAATGGTTCAGCTTGGACAAATCTCATTTCCTTGATCAGCTCAAGGAAAGCGATACGTTTGAGAATGTGCTGGTCCTATGTGTAAATGAAAACCTCAACTTTGTATCTCTTGGCAGAGTTTTCTTCTAATCTTCTAGTTTTTATATTCCAGTTATTTAAAGGGAAATGTTGACCAGTCTTCATCAGTCTGGGGTCCTCCAGATGTGTTGAATTCCAGCTCCCAACCGCTTTGGCCAGCATAGTTTGCTGGTTGGGATTAATGGGAGTTGTAGCCCAAACTTTCAGGACACCATCTCCAAATGCTTGGTACAGCTTTAAATGCTTCCCAAGTATTTGGCTCACTATGTACCAGGCGATTAAGTATCTCTAAGATATGAAACTGCAAATCTGCCCAGGGATAGGGGAAGGGATTTATGAACAACATTTTTCTGGCTGCTTCCCAGCGAAGGATATGCATAATACTGAGTGGTATCATTTAACAGAGAGAAGAAGAGAGGAAATCTTCACATTCTTTACCCATCCCTCCTTGCCCCATATATTTAAAAAATACGACCGTATATGCATTTCCTCTCACTCAACAGTTTATATGTGAGTCTCTCTCCAGTGTTTTTATTTTAACATTAGAGGCTCCACAATTTTCACATCCCCCAGTCATCCAAAAGCCCTGTTTAAATGACACTACTTATTGTTCATATGATCCCAATATGGACCTGCTGTATTTTTTCTTCTTTTAAAAAACCCTCAATAGTTTTCACCAGGGTACCATTAATTGTTACAAAATGTGGTTTGCTTAATGTACTGACATTAAACAAAGCCAGATGTAGCTAAGGAGTGAAATATCCAGATGAAATTATGATTTAACGGAGAAACTATGTGTGGATTAAGGTATACGAGTGCATGTGTGTGTAGCTGACAACCATTGGAAGATGCAATCCATAGCCCCATCTGTCTTTACAAACCAATTCTCTTTATTCTTTTATTGCTAGGATGATTTTAATATTGTATTCATCTTATACATGTATTGGGAATGGCCTTGGGAGGCCCTCGCAGGGCAGAAAGGTGTTACATAAATGTATAAATAAGATCAATAAAATAAATTTGCCAGTCATTGTCAGATGGTTTTATTTGATGCCAAATCAGTCTTGTGATATGTTTCAGAGTGACTTAAATGCCCATTTACAGAAATTGAGATGTCTCCTTCCAAAGATAGTCCGAGGGTTTTGCAGAAACAAAGAAGGCCTATAACTGGTCCATTCAAGCATGTTACCCCATTGTCCAGAAGAGAAACAGAGTACACCTCTGGGGAGAGAAGAATCAATCAATTTCTGTCACATATGTTCATTCTATCCCATTTTCATTGTATTTTTTTTTTTAAAAAAAGTCTGCATAAAGGTTCACATTCAAATATGAATTTGAAATGTGCTTTTTCTCAAAATATACATTAAAAAAAACCCTTTGATTTATTTATTTTAGCCAAATATTAAACATCTGGGAAGTGTGCGAGTTGGTGGACAACTCAGCCATACACAGCTAAGCGATACAAACCCAGGAGGTGTGGAATCAGGTCAGTCCATTTCAGAATTTACAAGGGGTGAATTCCTTAAGCATCCCTCACCTTCCTCTGGCACGCTGGGTTCTCCTTTCAGACATGCACTGCCCGTCACATCTTTTGCATCCTGTTAGTATCTCCCGTTTCCAGGCTTTCTTCATAATTGCCTTCTTCATCTGGAAGATGAGGTTGATGATATATCTGTCTCTTAATGGAGTGAAGGTGATCTTCTCATTAGGGAAGATTAACTCATAGGTCATATTATGTTAAATTGATTAAAGGAGGTGCTGGCTGCGTGTATAATAATATCGCAGTAATAAGGGTTCAGGAAAGGAAGCTTTCCTGTGTCTGCCCAATTCCAGTGTGAGATTTCTGCCTCTCTCTCATGCATACACTGCTGCCTTTGAGGTGCTAAAACAAAGAATCTCTTGTTAAGTGTGCACAGAAAGGCGGGGATCCATCTTGAAATGTTAGTACTTCCTGCAGATTTGGTCCCATTCACGATAGTGAGTGTCACTACACATGCTGTTTCAGCACTTATGATGGGACAGATCTCAAGTCTCTGGAGCCTTGAGGAGATGATCAAACCGAGCAGAATGTCATGATGACAAGTTAGAGCCAAAGGACCATTCTGTTTCTTTGAGAGCATTTTGCTCTCACCTGTGACTCCACATCCACCAGGCTGCATCAGTGGGTTATCCAACAGTGCCAGCTCTAGGCCCCTTAGCCATAGTCCATTGATAGGCTCTGCCCCCTAACCCATGCAGCTCTACTTCTTTGTCTGCCTGGCTCTGTCTCCTGAATTCACCAACCTTCACCCACTGCTACAGGGTCTGAGCCTCAGTCAACAGAGCAAGACCAATACCACTGCTTATACAGTCGTACCTTGGAAGTCAAACAGAATCCGTTCCAGAAGTCCGTTTGGCTTCCAAAATGTTTGGAAACCAAAGTGCTGCTTCTGATTGGCTGCAGGAAGCTCCTGCAGCCAATTGGAAGCCGTGGAAGCCCCGTTAGATGTTTGGGTTCCAAAGAACGTTCGCAAACCAGAACACTTACTTCTGTGTTTGCGGTGTTCAGGATCCAAAACGTCCAAGTACCAAGGCATTCGGGATCCAAGGTATGACTATGTTGACGCAATGGGGGTCTCTAGTGAGTGTGTATGTTTCAGGTTTTCTTTCAAAGGTAGAGATTCCCATAAAAAGAAGGCCTGGTTCCCCAAGGGATCATAGAATTGCCGAGTTAGAAGCAACCATGAGGGACATCTAGTGCAATTCTCTGCAATGCAGGAATCTCAGCTTGAACATACATGATAGGTGGCCATCCTACCTCTTCTTAAAAACCTCCAGTGAAGGAGAGTCTACCACCTTCTGAGCGAGTTGGTTCCACAGTCAAACAGCGCTTACTGTCAGTACAGTGGTACCTCGGGTTAAGTACTTAATTCATTCCAGAGGTCTGTTCTTTACCTGAAACTGTTCTTAACCTGAAGCACCACTTTAGCAAATGGGGCCTCCTGCTGCCGCCACACCGCCGGAGCACGATTTCTCTTATCATCCCGAATCAAAGTTCTTAACTATTTCTGGGTTAGCAGAGTCTGTAACCTAAAGCATATGTAACTTGAAGCGTATGTAACCTGAGGTACCACTGTACATTATTCCTGATGTTTCGTCGGAATCTCCTTGCTTTGGGATTGTGAAATGTTGGATGAGGGAAAGATTGCTGGCTGTTTCACTAGACTTCTTCCAGGACTTAAAGCTACTGAAGAATGAGGTGGGAAGGAGGAGGTTCCTGCTTCACTTCTCACCTCAGTGCCTCACAGGAAGCCTGAACCTCTAAGAGGGCCCAAGCAGTAGGATGATGGCCTCCTTGATCTGATAAAAAAGTCCATCATTGTCCAGTAATGTGTCCTCACAGTGGCCAAATTGATACCTATGGTGAGCCCACAAGCAGGGTCTGGGTGAAACAGCACTCTGCCTGGTTGCCTTCCCAGCAACTGGTATTGAGAGGCATAATGCCTCAGAGAGTGGAGGGAGAACACAGCCATTGTGGTTAGTGGCCACTGATAGGCTTATTCTCCATGAATATGTCTAACCCCCTTCTAAAGCCATCCACATTGCTGAACATCACTACATCCTGGAGGAGCAAATCCCATAGTTTATGTGCTGTGTGGAGCAGCACCTCATTGTGTGCCCCCTTTAAAGGTGTGCAATGGTCCTTAACTCATTGTGGGTGCTTCTACTTCTCTTGTCGATCACGAACTCCTGGACCACCGCCTTGCCGACGTGGGGATCCAGGGCACAGTCCTTCAATGGCTGCACTCGTTTCTCTCTGGTCGGGGACAGAGGGTGGCGCTTGGGGGTGAATTGTCATCGCGCCACTCCTTGGTGTGTGGAGTGCCTCAGGGTGCAATACTCTGCCCGATGCTTTTCAACATCTTTATGCGCCCCCTCGCCCAGCTTGTTCGGAGTTTTGGGCTGGGCTGCCATCAGTATGCTGATGACTCCCAACTCTATCTGTTGATGGATGGCCATCCTGACTCGGCCCCAGACACACTGATCAGATACTTGGAAGCTGTGGCTGGATGGTTACGTGGGAGCCGTTGAAGTTAAATCCTTCGAAGACAGAGGTCCTCTGGCTGGGACGGGACGATATGGGATTGAGGGGGCAATTCCCATCTCTTGCGGGGGTGCAATTAGTGCCAGCACCATCCGTTAAGAGTTTGGGTGTAATCTTCGATACCTCCCTCTCCATGGAGGCGCACATTGCAGCTATAACAAAGGTGGCATTTTTTCATTTCCGCCAAGCTAAGCAGTTGGCTCCTTACCTCTCTCGCCCTGACCTAGCGACTGTGATCCACACGACGGTCACCTCCAGACTGGATTATTGTAACTTGTTCTACATGGGGCTGCCCTTGAGACTGACTCAGAAACTCCAGCGGGTGCAGAATGCCGCAGCGAGACTCCTTACGGGGTCCTTGCTGAAGAGATCACATTCACCCGGTGCTATACCAGCTGCATGGCTCCCGGTAGAGTACAGGATCAGCTTTAAGGTGCTGGTTTTAACCTTTAAAGCCCTATACGGCCTAGGACCCTCGTACCTACGGGACCGCTTCTCCTGGTATGTCCCACAGAGAAACTTACGGTCTTCAAATAAAAGCATCTTGAAGGTCCCAGGCCACAGAGAGGTTAGGCTGGCCTCAACTAGAGCCAGGGCTTTTTTGGCTGTAGCTCCGATCTGGTGGAACGCTGTGTCACAAGAGACTAGGGCCCTGCAAGACTTGACATCTTTCCGCAGGGCCTGCAAGACAGAGCTGTTCCACCAGGTCTTTGGCCAGGGCACAGCCTGACTCCCTCCTTTGGCAATCTTCACGGAGCTCTGTCCCAATGGTTGCCATTGGTTTGATTTGAATTAATTTTATAATGAATGATTTTAGAGTGTTGTGTTGTGTTGTACTGTTGTACTATTTTATTGTTGTTAGCCGCCCTGAGCCCGGCTTCGGCTGGGGGGGGTGGGATATAAATAAAATTTATTATTATTTTTATTATTATTATTATTATTATTATTATTATTATTATTATTATTTCAAAATGCTAAACGGTGGCATTGGACTGAAAGATCATTTCAGATCTGGGAGTGATGCAAAGGCCCCAGAAGAGTATGTTGATGCGTCAGCATCCTATTGGCTCCCAGAGCAGAGCAAGGAGCAGGAAAGGAAAGAATAGTTGGCAAAACCAGAAAGATGCATTTGTTCCAGCAGTCAGGCTGCCTAGCAAACCTCTCCCCCATGTCCTCTCTGTCTTCTCCAGGCTCTTTCTCCTATCCGACAGCCTATTTCTCTTCTCATTACGCCATTCCTGTTCTCCCCCGTGATTAAGTGCACCTTCTTCCTAACCAAGGAAAGCAGTTGCAGCTTGGCTTCTGGAGACATAAATAAACAAAAAAGGTCAGAGACGCAATCCCTGGTGGAAGCAGACAAGGACTGAGACATCCTGATAAACTTTGGCTGTAGAGTTGCAAAGATGGCAATGAATTAAAGGGGATAAAAACCCAACCCAATTATGTATGCAGATGGGGAGGGAGTCTGGAAGTAACTGAACACATCATTTAAAGGAAATAAAAAGGGGGGCGGGGAGAAACTAGCAACTGATTTAAATGTCTCGGATCCCTGCTGAGACTCATTTCCTAAACCAGGATATGTAGTCTGCCATTCCGTCTGGGTTTTTTCCTCCCAATTTCCTTGGCTTTTTTTCCAATGGCTGGCTTTGTATATGTGGGGGGGAGGGGAGGGGGAGGGGATTGTATCAATTTATGTTTTACTTATTGTTTAGAATCCATGATGTCATACTCTGAGATCCCTTGGAATCGAATACACCCAGATTTCTGAATTTCAGAGCATTCCACCAACATTTTTATTTCACCCCAACCCCCCACTGCCAGCCCCGCATACAAGTTTGTGATGAGCAGTTTGATTCAAAGAGCTCCTTGACTTCACAGCTTTCAACTTTCTTGCTCAGAAGTAAAATCCTCTAGAAAAATTGCTCTCCGGCAAAATGGAAAAGGTAGCAGTGCATTTTCTCTGAACCAGGGAAAGTTGTAGGCAGGTAGAAACCAGATTTCATTGCCAGCAGAAATGTAAGGACCATCCCCATGTTCAGTAGCAGGTCCAGGTTAGGTCCAGGTTGCCACTTCTCTGTTGCAAAGTGCACATGGAGGTGAGATCTAACCCAAGGATATGATCACTTGTTTGGTTTAAGGAAGCGTAAACAGACATGTGGGACACATGTCTCATGTGGGTGAGCGGGTGGCTCTGTGGGTTAAACCACAGAGCCTAGGACTTGCCGATCAGAAGGTTGGCGGTTTGAATCCCCGCAACGGGGTGAGCTCCCATTGTTTGGTCCCTGCTCCTGTCAACTTAGCAGTTTGAAACAGACATGTAATTTCAACACACAATTTTAACATGTAATTTCATTATGTGTATTAGTTTTAAAACTACTGATATTATTTATAATCATTACGTTTTATATGCCAATTTGTTTTAAACTTTTGATTTTATCAGTATTTCAATTATCTATTTTATCTATATTTTATATACATTTTAAATCTGTATCTCACCTGTATTTTTAATAATATTTTTATGTAAACCAATTTGACAGTTAAGCGATCTATAAATCCATTGTGCAAGCTGAAACAGACAGGACTATTGGAAACGTTGAATTCCTCCCTAAGTGTTGAAAATTGTAGTATTCTGAATTGTTTGTACACAGCTTGTGTTGAGTTGGATTCTTTAAAATTGGTGGGTCAGAAGAAGTATTGGTACTCACTTTGGGGAGTTTCCATGATGCTCTGATCATGCCTCCTTCATTACTCACTGTCCCACCGATATGAAACGATGTGATCAATGGAAGTCGTGCCTCCTGTTTGAAAGGAAGCTTACCCAGGTGAGAAGAAGAGGCCCAGAAGATGACCTCCTGGAAGGACAAGTAACTCTGTCACATTTCTGCATTGGACTGAATCATCTAAGAAAGGCTGCACTTCACTTTTGACTCTTGAAGGTGTCTGCCCATCCATTTGTGGGTGAGAGTCACCCCCTCCCCAGTCTTCACTAATCCCATAGACCCATCAGCAGTAATTCATCCTTGGCTGCTAGATTCTATACGTGGCTTTAGCCAGAAGAGACCCAAAGAACAAGGCATGAAAGGTTAATAGAAGGCAGAAAGCTTCCTTGAGTAATCACAAAGGAAAGCCAAGCAGCACTCGAGGCAGATGCTCGTTCGGAAGTGACACCGAACCCCCTCTGGAAGACTCGGCACTGTATCATGCAAAACAAAACACCCTTAATTTAGGATTTAATAGCTCCGAATCTCTGGTGGGTTGAGAGAGGGATATTAATTCTGCCACAATATTGGATTAGAGTGGAGGCAATGGAAATTTGTCTTACCTGTTGTATTGATTTAACTCGAGCAGATAATGGCCTGACATGAAACAGTGGAAATGAAAAGGAATCCGCCTAAGCCTGCAATCCCAGGGCAATTCAGAGGATGTTGCAGCAGGGCTACCTGCAAGTCGGGGCTGGCTGCTGCATTACGGAGAAGTGTTGCCGGCGCTTCTGCAAGGCTGCGCCGGTAAGCTTTGCAATGAGAAGGCTCCATGCATAATTACAGGGATTGGCAGTAGGAGCAGAGTGACTTCTGTTCTGGCTAGGACCATAAGCTAGAACAGAAGCCACTCTGCTTCATGTAAGAGTTGGACTCTTTCAGCGAAGTCCCTCTGTCATGCTACGTTATCTTGTAGTGGCAGGTTTTACAGCGTGACCTCCCAACAGCAACACTGCCCCTCCCTGGGAGATGACGATTTGGGGAAGGGGAAGGACCTACATTGTCCTTCTCTTGAACAAACATTACTTTTAGAATCATACATTTGGAAGGGACCTCCAAGGCCAGCAAGACGAACCTGCTGCTCACATGACAAGGTGCATGCACACCATTTAAATGGCAAGGCCCATCAACTTAGGGGGCAGCCCCCTCAAATATTTTATTGGGGAGGTTGAAGGCCCCGTGGCCCCTAGGAGTTGGCTCCTATGCCTCTGCTGTTGAAAGAACTCACCAGTACGGCAGGCATGAGAGAGGGGGTCAACCAGCCTACCCAAAAAACCTCTAATGCAGGGGGGTCTGCCACCTTTTGTGATAGTCCTGCTTCTTTGTCTCCTCCTGTTCCCAAATCCCTCCTGTTATGTATTCAGACTGGCTGCAGTTCTCACTCTGGGCCACCAGTATGCAAATGAAGGATTGAGAGTTGCTTTCACCGATTGGGTAGTTAGTTTGAATTTGTTACTGTTACAAGTTATTGAGCATTATATAAGGCAGCCAGCTTCACTGTTGTTCAGAGAGACTTAGAGCACTGCTAACTGCTGTAATAAAGAGCCGTTGCTTAAAAGAGCTGTGTCTGTCGCCCATCTTTCCCACTATACAACACCTCCCATCACAGGACACCTCGCAAAAGAAGTCCTTGCTCAGCTTCAGCCCTTTGGAGCACTGCTGAAAAGTGCCATATAAATGTCATTCTCGTGGAAATGCATTGTTTTCCTTGACCCACACCCTTCAATGACTTCTGTTCCTATCAGTTTTACTAGGTGATCTCACATCTACTGCTGAGCATGGTCTTTAAAAGGCTACCTCAATTTTAACTGGAGGTCACCTCTTTCCAAAATTCCATGGAGCAAGAGGTGCAGGGGATAAGCAGTGGTTGGCATCATGATTTTCCAGCAGTTTCATAGGGTACAAAAGTATGGCATGTGCACTGCAAAATCCACACCATCTGTTACAGGGTTAGCCATTTGGACTGAAGCTCAGCAGGGAAGATTATACCATATGAGTGAATCGGGGCCACTGCTTCCTCGTTATTGATTTGATATATGGGTATTTATTTGTTTATTGCCTATGTATCCCACCTAAGAACATCATAAGAGCCTGATGGATCAGACCAGCGGCCCATCTACCATCCTGTTCTCACACTGCCTGACCAGATGCTTGTGGAAAACCCTCAAGAAGGATTCAAACACAAGAGCCCTCTCTCCACCTGTGGTTTCTGGCAACTAGTATTCAGAAGTGTTGCAGCCTCCAGCTTTGGAGACAGAGCATAGCCATCACCCTCCAAAGAGCTCAAGGTGCTTCTGTTCCTCTCCTTTTTTTAACCTCAAAACAACTCTGTCAGGTAGGTTAGGCTGAGAAACTGTGACTGGCCCAAGGTCACCCAGTGAGTTCTGTGGTTTAACAGGACATGTGGGTTCATATGGGAGAGAGCAAAAAAAGACAATTAAAGACTTCCTAGTTACGAGCAAAAAAAGACAATTAAAGACTTCATTGTCCATTATCAAGAGCTGGACTAGTCAAAAACCTAGAGAGAGGACCCTGTTTTGTATATCCAAAGAGCATCCATACTACAGAATCCAACACAGAATTTGGAATTGCGAGAATGGGGGCAGTGTTGGTTGGGGTTTTTTTTTTTAAGGACTGTGTTTTTAGGCCTTATAGAGAGATATTTGAACATGATTAGGTGGTCTTGGTGAAACTAGGTAGCCAGTGCAGCTGTGACATATGAGTTACAACCAGGATGACCTGGCAAAATTCATTACTTGAAGTGGAGATTCAATTTCACAGTGGCTTTGATAAGAGGGGCTCCTGTACTCATGCGTCAAAGTCAATAAGACTTTTGTATTGGGTAAGAGAGTCTCATGGGCAACAGTGTTCGGGTCCTCGATTCCATCATCTCCTGTCTCTTTGTCAGATACTGTTCTGCTAAAAAGGCCAATCAGGAAAAGTTCTGCCAGTCTGCTCTAATAGGTTTTTTCCCTCTGATCTAACCTGACACCTTTGATGACAAGAAGGTGAACTGTGAAATGTCTTGAGAGTGCGATGGGATTATACTTCCTCCCACCAATCAAGCCAAAAATCTCCCTCCCCTTTGATGCTCTGATGTAGACTTGCCTGCTTTAATTCACATCTCCGAACCACAGGGAAATGATCCATGGCACAACTAGGTCACGACAGGCACAAGAAGAAATATGAGTGTGCCTGTGGAACTCTGCCAAAGCTGGAACTATTCATTTTGGGTCTGAGCTTTAGAGATGTTCAGCATTGGATGAGAGATGCAGGTGCTCTCTGACTTGTATGATCATATACAGGCCGGCGTGGAAAGCCAGCGTGGTATAACCCTGGGAGACCAGGGTTCAAGCTATGAAGCTCACCATGAGCCACTTTCTCAGCCTAGCATAACTCACAGAATTGTTGTAATGATAATTAAGGAGGGGGAGAACCATGTATACTATACTACCTTGTGTTCTGTGAAAGGAAGGTGGGGTATATATATTTATATACCAATATCCATATATATGTATTTAAAACTCAATAGTATTTTTTTCCTTTTGTGGGCAAACAAATTGGGCTTGCAGAGGAAAACCTCCCAGTGGATCAGAGCTTGGAGGGCAGCGGCGCGCACCTAGCGGCGCGCGCAGTTTAATCCATCTTTTAGGTTTAGGGGAGCTAGTCTCAAACGTTTGTTGGGGGAGACCTAGGTTTTTTTGGGGGGGAGTTATTTGTCCTGTCTTCATGCTTTTTATGATGGAGGACCACTGTAGCCACCCCCAACGACAAGTTCTCAAGATGGAGGGTGAGGGAACAGCTGCAGTCACCTGCGGTTCCTGCGCAATGTTTGTCATCTTGCCAAAGGATGCAGGCAGCTTTACCTGCAGCAATTGCATGGTGATTGCCCTCTTAGAAGACAAAGTCCAGTAACTGGAGGAACGTGTAGCTACGCTCCAAAGAATTAGAGAGCTGGAGCTCTTCTTGGAAGCAACAGAGCACACTGTCTCCACCAAGGAGGAGACAGGGGACTCCCCTGAGAAGGAGGCTAGTTCACCAACACAGGAGCCAGATATATGGAGAAACGTAACTCAGAGAAGTAGGAGGCCCAGGGTTCACTCTGATTGTTTAGAAATACACAATCGCTTTGAGGTCCTCTCCCCTAGCATGGAAGACGAAGAGCAGACTCCATTTGAGGATCTCTCCCTCATTACAGTCGATCAGGTATATGAAGAAGAGCAGCAAAGTCAGCCCTCAGGGAATGTGCAGGCGACCTTGGAACGGACAGCTCATGGAAGAACCCTGACCAAACCTAAGAGGAGGCGTGTAGTGGTGATAGGGGATTCCCTACTGAGGGGAACAGAAGCAGTGATCTGTGGGCCTGACAAGATGTCTCGGGAAGTGTGCTGTCTCCCTGGGGCTAAGATCCAAGATGTAACTGAACAACTGCAAGGAATCATAAAACCCACTGACAAATACCCCTTCCTCTTGGTTCATGTGGGAACCAATGACACTGCAAGCAATAGCCTCCAGAAGATCAAAAGAGACTACGAGGCTCTGGGCAGGAAATTGAAGCAATTAAATGCACAAATTGTCATCTCATCTGTCCTCCCAGTTGAACGACGTGGCCCAGGGAGAGAGGGAAAAATAGTGGAAGTGAACAGCTGGCTTCGCAAATGGTGTAAACAGGAACGGTTTGGATTCTTAGATCACGGACTGCAGTTTCTTGAAGATGGACTTCTGGCAAGCGATGGGCTGCACCTCACAATGGTTGGGAGGAATGTTTTTGCCAAAAATCTCAGAAACCTCATCAGGAGGGCTTTAAACTGACTAATGTGGGGGAGGGAGACAGTGCTCCTGAAGGTAGGAGTCCATCAATTGATGAAGATGATCATCCAAATGTCATAGACCAAATGGAGCAAACAGCACGCAGACCTAGTGGTGGGAGGAAAAAATCCTTAAATAAGAGACACAGGGGAATGATTAATGGACTTCAATGTCTGTACACTAATGCGCAAAGCATGGGAAATAAACAAGATGAGCTTGAGCTCTTGGTACAGCAAACTAAATATGACATAATAGGCATCACTGAAACCTGGTGGGATAAGTCCCACGATTGGAATATAATAATGGAGGGATACAATCTATTTCAGAGAAACAGACCAGACAAGAAAGGAGGAGGAGTGGCGTTATATGTCAGGGATGTGTATACCTGTGAAGAGATCCAAGATTTAGAACCTCAAAGCCAAAGTGAGAGCATTTGGGTCAAAATTAAGGGAGAGAAGAATAACAGTGACCTCATTGTGGGAGTTTACTATAGATCCCCAAGCCAAACGGAGGACATAGATGATGCCTTCCTGGAACAGATGGCCAAGCATGCAAAAGCAAGGGAGATAGTAGTAATGGGGGACTTCAATTACCCGGATATTTGTTGGATGTCAAACTCAGCCAAGAGCATAAGGTCAAACAGATTCCTCACTGGCCTTGCAGACAACTTCATTGTCCAGAAAGTGGGAGAAGCAACAAGAGGAACAGCCATTTTAGATCTGGTCCTAACCAATGTTGATGACCTGGTTAGTGGGGTAGAAGTGGAAGGATCATTAGGCGCGAGTGATCATGCTCTTCTGAAGTTTACTATACAGCGGAATGGAGCAGCCAAGCATACTAGGACTCAATTTCTTGACTTTAAGAAAGCCGACTTCATAAAACTTAGGGAAGTGCTGGGTGAGATCCCATGGACAGTAATACTAAAAGGAAAGGGAGTTCATGATGGCTGGGAGTTTGTTAAGAGGGAGATAGTAAAAGCACAACTTCAGGCAATACCAATGAGACGGAAACATGGAAGGTGCCTAAAGAAGCCAGGGTGGCTATCTAAAGAACTTTTAAGTGAGTTAACATTAAAAAAGGATGTGTACAAAAAATGGAAAAGGGGGGAAACCACCAAAGAGGAATTCAAACAAATAGCCAGCACGTGTAGACACAAAGTCAGAAAAGCTAAAGCACAGAATGAACTCAGGCTTGCTAGAGAGGTTAAAAGCAACAAAAAAGGCTTTTATGGGTATGTTCGTAGCAAAAGGAAGAACAAAGAAACAGTGGGGTCACTCTGAGGAGAAGATGGTGAAATGCAAACAGGGGACACAGAAAGGGCTGAACTCCTCAATGCCTTCTTTGCCTCAGTCTTCTCCGATAAAGAAAACAATACCCGACCTGAAGAATTTGGAGCAAATGATTCAGCAGAGGAAACACAGCCCAGAATAACTAAGGAGATAGTACAAGAATACTTGGCTAGTTTAGATGTATTCAAGTCTCCAGGGCCAGATGAACTGCATCCAAGAGTATTAAAAGAACTGGCAGATGTGATCTCAGAACCACTGGCAGTCATCTTTGAGAATTCCTGGAGAACAGGCGAAGTCCTGGCAGACTGGAGGAGGGCAAATGTTGTCCCTATTTTCAAAAAGGGGAAAAGAGAGGACCCAAATAATTACCGCCCAGTCAGTCTGACATCAATACCAGGGAAGATTCTGGAGCAGATCATTAAGCAAACAGTCTGTGAGCACCTAGAAAGGAATGCTGTGATCACCAATAGTCAGCATGGATTTCTGAAAAATAAGTCATGTCAGACTAACCTGATCTCGTTTTTTGACAGAATTACAAGCCTAGTAGATGAAGGGAACGCAGTGGATGTAGCCTACCTTGATTTCATGTTCAAATATATAAAAGGATGTCACATAGAGGAGGGAGAAAGGTTGTTTTCTGCTGCTCCAGAGAAACGGACACGGAGCAATGGATCCAAACTACAAGAAAGAAGATTCCACCTAAACATTAGGAAGAACTTCCTGACAGTAAGAGCTGTTCGACAGTGGAATTTGCTGCCAAGGAGTGTGGTGGAGTCTCCTTCTTTGGAGGTCTTTAAGCAGAGGCTTGACAACCATATGTCAGGAGTGCTCTGATGGTGTTTTCTGCTTGGCAGGGGGTTGGACTCGATGGCCCTTGTGGTCTCTTCCCACTCTATGATTATGTCTCCAAACCAATTAGCATTAAGCTCATAGAGATGTGTGTGTGTGTGTGTGTGTGTGTGTGTGTGTGTATACACACACATACTAAACAGAGATGTTGCAAACTTAAATGTTTCAGCTGATTGCCAGCCTTTTAACAAACTGATCTAATCTATCACCTCTTTTTATAAAGCAAAATATATATATTCTGCTTTTCCACCCACTGGGACCTCCATGCAACTAACAACAATATAAACAAGCCAACACAATTAATAAATAATGTCCCTAAAGGCAGATAGATTATTTATATCTTTCTCACTGTTAGGAGATTCTGAATGTGCACCCTTGCTTTGTAAATTTAAAACAAGGTATTAGGCCATGGGGATTCTAATAACCAACAAAATAACCTACAGACCTCAAGACTGAAGTCAAACCATCCTTGGTAGAAAAGGCAAACACCACTCACTCCTCTTGTCAAATATCCAAGTGAAATAGAAACATCTCCATAAATCTTTTTAAAGTGCTGACAATAAAGCTGACCTGGGAAATTTTTTGAAACAGGGCACTTCAAAACATGGGAAGGGCCATTCTGTCCCACTGTGTCCCCATTTCACCACCTCCTTTTTTTGTTTTGTTTTTCAGGTCCACAATAACTGCCCCAAACCCCATTGCTTTAATTCAGGATTTGCAGTCTCATAACTAGTGTTGCTTGGGAATTCTAAGAAAAGTTTGGTCTGCCATCTTCATTCAAAATGGTGCCCAGTTGCATCCAAACAAACAGGAAAACCTGTTCCTTGATGTCAGGAATCTTCATGCAAAATTTTGTTATGAAAACACATAGCGAACAAACAACTTTCCAAAACAGTGGCTATATCCTTATCAGTAGTTGTGTGTATGTGGTGCTCTTTCAGGAATTAAAAAACACATCTACCCTACAAATATTATTGCATTTCTCCTCTTGTTTCAGGGGCTTTCTTCCAGAGAGGGGAGCACTTTCTTGAGGAATGCTTTACGTATATACTGGAGAAATCCATCTGGTTGTGAATTCTCCTCTTGTATCAAACCAAGCGCATGCGTGCAGGGAGATTAAAACATAGCTGTATTTTGGTCTAGGCAACATATTCTCTTTCCATTTGGAAGAACAACAAAGCCAACTGTCAGCTGTGCAAATAATAGGACATTTATTTTTGCAGCAATCAACATCTGAGAAGTTCTATCCAAGCCACCCAAACAATATTACAATTCAGTGCAAAAATAAGCATCCCACAGCCTTTTCCGGGAGAAAGGAAAATATGCTGATACATCGGCTCGAGGGGGGAATTTAGACGGCTGCTTCCCTTTCCATCCACCATGGGCAGATCCCAGGAACAGGGATGTCTCAAGAGATCTGGTGTCAGGTACCAGCACCTGAGAGAACAGAACACAGATTTCCTCCCACCCCTTGTCCAGAGAACACATCTCCCCTGTCTAAACTCCCTTGCCAATTGAGATCCCTGGATGGGACCCTACTAATGATATCATCTTCAAAAGAAAGCAGGCAAGATCCAAACACCTCCATGCACCACATTTATGCTCACACAGATAGTGCCTTCTTCTTTTGACCACTCCTTGTGCCTCACTAGCTGTCACTCTAGAAGACCCCTGTCTGGGGGAAACTTGCTGGAAAGCCAACATATGCAAACCATATGCAAACAACAGTCTATATTTCAGCCAATGGCAGACAGAAGTGGAGGTTGGGCTTCTTAGCAGCAACACCAAGGCTCAGGAATGAGTGACCAGAGGCGGCGTAACGTCACTATGATGTATGTGGCCCCTCTGTTTTGCCATACCATCACAAGTTGAAGGATGGATTCAAAGATTCTTAGCTGCATTCTGGGATCTTTATGTGTTCATTGTTTCTTGTGGTTAGATTTTTTTTTAAAAAAAGATTTCCACTCACTCTAATCGTGACAGTTTTTTTTTTTTAAGAAAAATAAATAAATTATAAGCTGCCTTCAGCTTGTGGGGAGATAGCTAAATATTAAAAGTAAACAAATCAGTATTTTGTGCTATGCAGATAATGATAGATTCTTCCCATTTCCTTAACTCATTGGATGTTTATCAGGCTTTCATTGGTTCTCAGTCTCCAGGTCCTGTTTCTGATTGGCTGGGAGGACTGAATTGCTTTTTCAGGCCAAAGGGAACCGCCCAGGCATGAGCATTCTGTTATCAGTCAATAACCAGTAAGTAAATGGAGACCACATATCAAGGAGCTGAAAACAACTCTGGAAAGCCTGGACCATGGATGGAAGACTTCACTGGAGACCACATTCCAATGAAGTCTTCCATCCATACCCCCAGACTTTCCAGAGACCTTTTCAGCTCATTAGGTTCTTTTTGTTGTTGTTTTGGCTGAGCCCAACTCAAAGGCATGGATAGTGGTTATTGTCTTCCATCCAACATACCAGTCTCAATGACCCCATGCAGGTGAGCTGTTCCCAGTTGGCAATTGGTGGAACTCAGCCCACTGTGAGAAAGATGGAGGAAAGCAGGGAATGTGGTAAACTGAAACCAGGAGCAAAGAGGGAGCTTCCTATCAGAAACATCCAAAATGGATTTAGGAGGTGGAGTGAAATAATCATGCGGGGATTCGGTCTCTTGATGGTTTGCTACATTTGTATACCATGCTTCTTGCGATACAGCAGGGGTGGAGAACCTCAAGCCCCAGGGGTCAAATGGCCCCTGGGCCTGTCTCTTTGGTCCTTGGGGGTCTCCCCAGGCAACCCCCATCACTAGCATTGCTTCACAACCTCCTTGAGTGTTTCTACTTGTGTCCTTGAACTCTGACAACTACTCTTGCCTGCCTGGGGGGGGGGGCACAGAGGAGAGTGTGTGAATGTCTGTAGAGATTAGCCTACCATGCAAAGCACATTCTGTATACCATACAGCACATTCATTGCTCTGTCTGCTTTTTCCTCTGGCCCCATTCATCACTGGGAAGTTTGCCCAGAAAGTTTTCCCACCTCATCTATAGAAAATTGTTTCTGTAGAGGACCTGTTGCTTGTCCAGTGAAAGGAGTAAATCTTCAAGAGCTTTGGGCTCCCCAAAAGGATAAGAATAAATAACCGTGAGCTACAACTGCTGAGCAATAGCGATAAAGTGCCTGCTTAGGGGGTCAAGCCCTTAATCTGAGCAGAAAACGGATAGTTCAGTTGCAATAGGGGTGCATGGAAATATAAATTGGTGGTCTTGGGGTGTGCGAGTTTCTGTATGCATAACCTGAAATAATGAGCATTTTTACATGTTTCTTTTTCATAGAATCATAGAATGGTAGAGTTGGAAGGGACCACGAGGGTCGTCTAGTTGAACCCCTGCAACCTAGGAATATTTTGCCCAACATGGGGCTTGAACCCACAATTCTGCTATTAAGAGTCTCATGCTCCATCAACAATTTTTAACTATCGCTAGGACTTGAGAGCAGGGGAAGGAAGTTTCCATACAGAGGACTTCCGGGTTAGCGCGATCCGGTTAATGGTGGGAATCGGAGGGAATCGGCTCCATTGCAGACGGCTCCATTGCAGACGGGTCTCACCGCGACGGCGACGCGGGGACCCTTACAAACCACAGGCGCGGAAGCCTGCGGACCTGGTGACTCGGCGGGCACCTAAAGCGCCCCCCCGACCCACGAAGAGCCTTTTTAAAGGCTTCGGAGAGGGTACGGGGAGTGGCGTGGTGCTGTGAGTAGACCGCTACTGCAGTGGAGCGAAGCCGCGAGCCATGGCCAGAGACCGCTGACTTTCTTCCCTGAAATTTGGACTTTAATTAATCCGTGAGTAGATTGGAATTTGGACTTTAAAAATTTTATCCTTGAATTCGGCACGATCGGGGGATGTGCTAAAGGGAAGTCCGCACCCCCCTGCCTACAGAAAATTTAAAGCAAAGATCGGAGAACTAAGGTGGAGAGTTCTTTCTTTGGTGTTTTGTAAAAGATAATATTTGCACGAATTTGACAGAAGAAGATTTGTGCTGGAGAGTAAGAGTGGAATTTTAGAAGTTTTCGTCTAAACCTCCCCAGACCCGGGGGCGTCCTCTATGTGAGCTGGAGAAAAAGGAACGAGGAGTTTGACAGCTGTCAAAGGAGCTGTCAAACGGGCAGTGAAAGTTAAAAACTCTATTATTTAACACTTTTTTGGACTTAATTGATTACATTTGAACTAAAGTGGTTGGAAACAAAGTAGGGAAATAACAAGGGAAAGGACTATTGGGAAAAGACTATTAAGTAACCAGAATCCCCCTAGGGGAAACATTGAAACATTACAATGGCTGCAGATGGAAAATTACAGGCAGAGTTAGAAAGAATGTTTTTTCTTGTGGGAAAACTGCAGGAGCAGACTATGGTGATGAGTAAACAACTTATAACCTTGAACTCTAAAATAAGTGACTCTGCTGAAGGCACAATGGACTTGACTGGGAAAAAATCTGCAGCTGAATCAGAAGAGATAACTTTGGAACAGGGGGAGAGTGAGCAAGGGCCAGTACAGATGGAGACTACCAACCACAAGCCTACATTGTTAGAATATAAAGAAGAAGACCCTTGGATTACAAATCTGCGAAAGATGCGAAAGAGGAGGGAGGAAGCCCCTGGAACTTTTGGAATATTTGAATTTAAAAGAAACAAGAAATATGACTGGGGCTTCCTCTTCGAGTATGGATTGGTTGACTTTCTGCAGCAGCTGGTGTCAAGTACTTTGGATGGAAGAAATTCTGATGAGACCGAGCTGGAACTTCCTCGAAACCCGAGGATCAATGAGGAGGGCTACCAACAAGATTGGCAAAGAGAGACTGACAGGGACTTAAAGGCCTCAGATGTGAGGAATCCAGGCTAAAAACTATTTTTGTGGACGTGGGGACATTTGGAAGGGACAGAAACCGGGGCTGGGGGGGGGGAGGAGAATTTAAAAAAAAAAAAAAATCTTTATGACTTTTGTGTTTGATTATTATGATTTATTTTTAAGATAAAAGGGAAATTCGTGGAAGGAATTCGAGTCGACCTTAGAAAAGGTTTTAATATTTATAAGAAAATTGTATAAGTAAAATCTGGCCAAGTAAAAGGTTTTTTTAAAAATATATATATATATATACAATAATAATATGTAAAGGATGAGAGATATGAATTTGCTGAGTTAATTTAATTGAACTAGGATGTATGAAGGGGGGGTGGGGGGAGGTCAAGAACTGGGGTTAGGAAAGTAAGGTTATGAAACTTCATACGTGTTGTCTTTGTTTATGTGTGTGTCTGTTTGTCTTGATAAAATGTGAAAATTTAATAAAAATTTTTATTAAAAAAAAAAAAAGGAAGTTTCCATACAGATTTGGAATTTGGGCATGTTGAAATCAGGGTATCAAAATTCCTGATACCCTTCAGTTTGAGGAATTCAACAGATGGGGAACGTACACGAAATTTCAGTTTGGCTCAACTGCCCCTCACTTCCAAGATGCTTCTCCGTCCGCAGCAGTGGGAGGATGAAAAAGGCTGTTTGCTTCCATGCTGGAAAAGCAGGCTCTCAAAACCTGGTCTCTTGAGCCAGCATCCCAGAAGCTGTGCCTGTTCCCTCCCAATAAACCTTCCACAATAAACTGTGTGGGATTGGCTTTCAATTATGTAAGCATCGCCAGCCAAGTCAGCTTGCAGATAAATTATTTATGCCAAGTCGCTGAATGCACGGCTGCATGAACAATGTGTTCGCATTAATAAACCCAACTGCAAACTCAAAACAGATCTGAGGCAGGAAAATTGAAGCAGAAAACCCTACATACCACTAGATATAATGCCATCAAATTTCAATGGCATTGCCTTTCTGCTTATTGCATTTTTTCACATTAGTCTCCAGTGTGCTAAAATAAGGACTCATTTTGCTCTGCCTTATCTTTTATTTGGTTTACAAGGGTTATGCAGAGCACAGCAGTGGCTGTCTTCAACCAAGTGCCCTCCAGATGTTTTGAACTACAACTCCCATCAACCCTAGCTATTCTGTCTAGGGCTGATGGGGGCTGTAGTCCAAAATAACTGGATTATTTTATTTTAATTTATTATTTATATGCTGCCCCATTATTATTTATATGTTGCCCCAGCCACTCTGGGTGGCTCTCAACAGAATGTTAAAAACACAATAACATATCAAACATTAAAAACTTCCTTATGCAGGGCTGCCTTCAGATGTTTCATAAAAGTCAAATAGTTGTTTATTTCTGTTTGGAACCAGTTTGGCTAAGACTTCCTTAGAGGAATTGAAGACTGGGGAGGCTGTAAATTTTGGTGCAAATACAAAGTTGCTGCTTTCCCCAATCAGTGTCCTGGACATGTTTTTTATTTATTTACATTGTTTATATAATGTAAATAAACATATTGATTTATTTTAGTGTACAGTGGTACCTCTGGATATGAACGGGATCCACAGAGCGCAACTCGAACGTGCTCAACCCGAAGCGCATTCAACCCGAGGTATGATTGTAGTGTAAATAAATATATTTCTTTATTTAAGTGTAAACTAAAAGAGACAATGAGATTCAAAAATGCAATAATGCATACTGATAAGAGCTTGATACTGCTGGTAATGGATATGCTTGTGTTTCTATTTTACTCATGTGCAAACTTGCATGTTACACATGTATTCAAGGAAAGCACGGCATTGGGGGATCTCTAATCTAGAGACAGTTGCATGTCCCAGTGCTTAATGCACTATGTAGCTACCAATTTAGAAATGCTGGTGTAGTCTTGCTTGCTTGGGAGAATTAGCAAGCACCGATGAATGTCAATATAAACACAGGTCTCCAAATTCACAGTTATGCATGAATCTAGGGTGTTCCAGTACTCCAAAGCTCACCCTGGGTGTTCCATCAGTTTTCATGGCAAATTAATGAGTGGTGTTTGGCTCTGCATAAAAGGGAATTGTTATTCATAATGTAACGACATAGTGTACGGTATGCTGATGTTACTCCTTCCAAATGACATCCCTGACCTTTAGCTACTATGGCAACATGTGTCATTCCAGGGCACTCTGGGGACGAAATGTTGGCTCCCTCCCTTCTTCTCTCCCCCACCCCTCTATAGTGGCAAATATTCATAGAGGGGGGGGAATATGCAAACTGGCCTTTTTCTAAGGGGTGAGGAGGTGAGAAAAATGGGGAAAATCAGATTTTTTCTAAGAAAAAAAAAACTTCTTTGAAATTTCAGCTCCACTCCATTAGGGACACTTGTCTGTTTGAGATGTTACAGCCCTATTTCCATAGATAGCCTTTGGCATGCCATGGAATTCTACTGGAAATGGAAATTGGAGCAGAAATTGCTGCAATTTGCATGTTCGTCTGAGGTGCAGGACAAAAATCACACAAGCCAATATGTGTGGTATTATTATTATTATTATTATTATTATTATTAATCTGCAAACATTATGTAAATAATCTCATTGTTTTTTACATTGTTGTTGTTTCCCTTCTGTTGAAATGCACTGAAACTAATTATGTAATCTGGTAGCAAGACAAATAGTACAGTGGTATCTCTGGATGCGAATGGGATCCGTTCCGGAGCCCCGTTCACATCCTGAAGCGAACGTAACATGTGACTGCGCATCTGCGCATGCGCGGGTTGCGTTTCACTGCTTCCGCGCATGCGCGTGATGGAATTTTGAGCGTCTGCGCATGTGCGAGTGATGAAACCTGGAAGTAACATGCTCCGTTACTTCCGGGTTGCCGCAGAGTGCAACCTGAAAATGCTTAACTTGAAGCGTATTCATCCCAAGGTATGACTATATACATTTTAGCAGAAGCTGAACTGTAGTAGAAGAGAAACAGCGCTGAATTTGACAAAAACAGGATAGGATGGAAACTGCTGCCTTGTCACATTCCTAGTAAGGATGACACCCCACACATTATGTGTGCCTGCTGCAGAATGCATATTTATTCATTCTGAAACAACTGACCTCATAATGTCCTATCAAATGGTGGGTTGTGCACTATGCAGTGCTTTAGCGCTCAAGCATGCGTTATGTGACCTGCATATGCAACTAGACGAGAGATATGCTGGGGTCTTCCCCTCCCCACCAGATTTAACAAGATTCCAAGAAAGGCAAGAAATGAATTGGATACTTGAAGGTTAACCACTGTAGTTGCAGTGTGTGTGCTCACACTCACACTTTTTTAAAATGGCAATTCAGAAATATTACCCCACTCAAAGCACCACAGAGCCAATAATTTACCTGGGGATGGGACCACAAAATTGGGGCTGCCACAAGTGAAACTACCAAACTATAAAGAGCCATTAGAATAACCAGTCTAATAGTCCTGCATAACTGTCTTCCCCAGAGATGATTGCAGCCCACCTTGGTTCATACTGTGCCATATTCAGCTGGGAACACGTGGAGTTACCCTAACAGAATCACTGCAGTTTTGAATGAACATTGGGGGGGGGGTACAATTTTTCAACCTGCTCATTCTCATGCCTCTTCAGAGCTGCAGCTCAATTTGACTCGGCTTGGGGGGGTCCATTCAGCAGCTACGGAACTAAAAGCCATTGGACGTTTGGAAATCATATTCAAGGCAGTCAGGTTGCAAGGTGTTAACTTTACTGGCCATGCAAATCCCAGCATGAGAAATAGCTTCCATGCTTCTTTCCTAATGTGACTTCATTGCACCTGAAATTACATTGCAGAAATAGTATTTTGAACTCCCGTTTCCCAACGGAAAGCTTAGGTCAGGCAAAAGTAGCCTGGAGGGATACATTTGCCTGATTAAATCTGATATATTCTGAGTATCCTGCCTTGCTTTTAGCTTTTTTCCTAGTCCATTTATTCTCGGCTAGTAATCAACCTCAGCAGCCACCTATTAGAATGATTACTGCTTTACAATATGTAATGTGTAATGCGTCGAGCTGACTGTTTCTTGCATATGAAATATAAGAGGGGAAACAGAAAGATTTTGACTTTGTCATTTACTGCATCCAATCACATCCAGGAAAATGCATTTTTCAGTGGGGGGAGAACCCCACCGCACAAAAGTGAGCTGTTGGAGAGTTGGGCCTGCAAGACCAGTTGAGCCAGGGATTCGATGGCTGCACATCACAGGCCAATCTTGATGTAACCTGAGTAGTGTCTGTTTCCCTGCCACTGCTTCGCCTGGCCAGGGCAAAGGCAGCCATCCTCTTATATACCTGCTGGGATTGACAAGGCATCTGATCCTCACCTGAATCTCATAACTCTCCTGACAGGTTATTTGGTCTGCAGCCACAGTGTGGAAATAAAGGATGAGATTGCCCACCAGATACCAGGCACTCTACTATTCAAATTAGGCCCCAGTGTTTTTGTTACAATCCCCATCTCAATTAAGTAATCGATTTTAATCTAGAATTTAAACTACATGGAGCAGGGCCTTTTCACTGGTGGTGCCCATTGTATGCCTTGCTCTTCCCAGACCTGTTCTCTCTTGGCCTGTATTTTGGAGCTTTATAATTTAGGATGAACTGGTTGACAAATCTTATCAGTCGCTAACATATGAACAGTTTTTATTTGCTGCTATTCTGGGCTTCTGGTGCACCAGGGTTTACACCAGCATAATAGAGTTAGCCAGGATTCCAGAAGGGATACAGATTTTGCAGACTTTGGTTGTGAACTGTGGCCCTACAAAAAATAAAGTAAAAAAAGGTTGCGCCTCACTGCTTCAATTTGGGCCCGACTGGCTATCCCTGAGTCTCATAGTTGCTGGGCCTGAGTTGCCCTGTCCTTGCATGAAGTCTTGGGTTTGCAATTTTGGGAGAGGGGAGTCTTCGACACTGGGGAGCGGGCAGGCTGGTGAGGCCCCCCTAGATTTAGAGGCCCTAGGCATCAGCCTACTTAAAGGTAAAGGTAAAGGGACCCCTGACCATTTGGTTCAGTCGTGACCGACTCTGGGGTTGCGGTGCTCATCTCGCTTTATTGGCCGAGGGAGCCAGCGTACAGCTTCCGGATCATGAGGCCAGCATGACTAAGCCACTTCTGGCGAACCAGAGCAGCGCACGGAAACACTGTTTACCTTCCTGCCGGAGCGGTACCTATTGATCTACTTGCACTTTGACGTGCTTTCGAACTGCTAGGTTGGTAGGAGATGGGACCGAGCAACGGGAGCTCACCCCGTCGCAGGGATTTGAACCGCCAACCTTCTGAATGGCAAGTCCTAGGCTCTGTGGTTTAACCCACAGCGCCACCTGCGTCCCACAGCACCACCTGCGTCCCAAAGCGCCACCTGCATCCTACTTAGCCTATACATAAATCTGGCACTGGTCCCTCCTCCCGAAATGAGGAAGAATCGGGAAAGAGGGAATGGTGACAAGGGATGAATTTGACCTGCTACAGTTGCAGTTAGGAGAAATGGTTTGATTCCTTGAGCAGAGCAGGATAAAAGGAACAAAGGTGATACAAGGCTATACAGTGGTACCTTGGGTTACAAATGCTTTGGTTTACAAACGCTTCAGGTTACAGATTCTGCTAACCCGGAAGTAGTTCCTTGGGTTAAGAACTTTACTTCAGGATGAGAAGAGAAATCGCACTGCGGCGGCGTGGCAGCAGCGGGAGGCCCCATTAGCTAAAGTGGTACCTCAGGTTAAGAACAGTTTCAGGTTAAGAACGGACCTCCAGAATGAATTAAGTTCTGAACCCGAGGTACCACTGTATTAGCAAAAGCTTTTGTGGGTCCTGCATTGGAGGAGTTGTTGTTTCAGGTCACATGGCATTCCCCCAGCCTTGAAAGGCTCACCCAAAAGGGGAAGTTCTTCTGATATGTGCTGTGAACTGCCCTGTGATCTTCGGATGAAGGGCCGTATTCTAATTTAATAAATAAATAAATAAAAATATATAAACTGCAGCACAACTAAGGACCTCAGTGAGGATCTTGAACAAAGTGGACCATTTATATTTAATAAAGCAGTTGTTGCATGTTAAGTACCCATGGCCTGTAAATAAAGCATCTATTGAAGTCTAATTATCTTAAGAGGTGCATCTAGCTCTTTGTGTAATTAATTGCACATTACACATTCAAATCAATGCATTTGCTAGTGGTAGCTCAGCAGACTGGCGATGAGTATTCTACTTATCAATTAAGTGCCATTGCTGTATCAAATTAATTAGATATCAGCGAATGTGTGAAACAGCTATTCATGTCTTGGGCAATATCAAATAAGTGACATTTCGGCAAGAGGTCTTTATGCTTGCAGCTGATCCAAATAGTGTGTTTTTTTTTTTGAGGGCAATTTCACACAGACCCTCCTGCAGTCCAACTTTCACACAAGTGCGTTACTGTGCAGATGCCATTATAGTAGGAGTATATGAGGCAGATATGAGGCTACAAGGGTACCAGGAGCTCTGTTCAGGCATTGATTACCCATTGCAATTCGAATTGTACTAGGAAGAGTGGCAATGTGCTGAGTCCTTTTTGTTGGGGGTAATTCAGATGGAAATTCCCAGGTGTCAAAAAAAAGATTATTTATGTATGCCACTATGGTGACCCATTTTGTTAGCCCCAAAATGGAAAACAAGTGAGGTCCCAGCCAAAGAAAAATGGCAACTTAAACTGAGGACCTAACTTATAGAATACGAGAAGAACATTAATTTAAAGAAGATTGGAAAATGTTTATTGAATATATGGGGGGAAATTGTGTACACTTGAAAACTTTGGCAGCATTAAGATAAATTCAACAGTGTAAATAAGTTTTGATGGAAGTAATAATGGAATACTGAATGGTTTAGTTTATATAAAATACGCAGGGATTTATGCTATGCAAAATGAACCAGGGAAAGAGAGGAAGGGGAGTCATTGATATTGTTTAAATGAATATTCTAAATTGTAAAACTATATATATATACAGGGGACGTTATATATATAGGGGACGTTAGTCCTCTGCCCTCAGAAGCAAGAGAAGGCACTTTTTTGACACCTGAGATGTATATTTTAAGGACACATCTAATTTCGCTAATTTTAATGTTGCGTTGAATTGCATTTAATGGTGTGTTTTAATTGTTGCAACCAGCCCTGGAACCTTAGACTGCAGGGTGGGTAATTAGAAATAATTATAATTATAATTATTATAATGGCTAGGCACAGCTTGCTCCCCCAATCAAGGTGTATAGTCCCCAAGGCTGGCCAAGTTATTTCAGTACTGAGGTAGAAAAAATCCAAGCACCTTTCCCTGGAAGTAAAGACAGAATAATAATAAACAACAATGCGCCGCCTTTGTGTGACATTCAGAATCAGCTGCCCAAGGCAACTGCCTCACTCTATTTAATTGTAAGACTGGCCCTTATTCTGACCATGTGGTGGGATTGAGTGCAAAATTGGGTTGTAGGAAACAGAAAGGAAACCCAAGTCCAGAAGAGCCACGGTGAACCAATGTCTTAAGGAGGCTCTTGAACATAGTAACAGAGGAAGTGTGTTCAATATCAGGTTGAAATATACTCAAAGTGATTTCATGCTCTTTATTCAGCTCATAGTGGTGAGGAGGGAATGGAAGTCCCCTCAAAGTATCTGCTTTATATACATTATTTACACAATGGGATGCACGTGATTGGCTAATTCCTGAATTCTCCTGTAGGCCAATCAGGTTGTGGATTCACTTCTATCTGGAGCTGGATTGGGTGGCTCCTGCCGACCAATCATACTGCTGCATTGTCCTAGGACCAATCAGACTGCTGCATTCTGAATCCTATCGTTCTAGGACCAATCAGACTGCTGCAGTTTGGATCCTATTCAACTCAGTACATAACACAGGTACAAGGGCATTCCAGGGTCAGGGAGCTGCAAGTTGAAAAGGATGCAGGCGGAGAACAGAAAAGGTCATCTTAGGTTTAACTAAGGGATTGGTGCTTATTGTTGGGAAAACATTTTCAGCCCAGTTGGAAACAGAGTACTGGATTTGATGGAGCATTGGTTCAGTCTAGAAAGTTCTAAGCTAGCATTTGTCCTGAAATGCTAGTATTGTATGTGTAGGCAGTCTTTTCTTCAAGGGGAGGATTTCAAAGATTCAACCCATTATTGCTTGTTGTCTGAAATAATATAAACTGGGTGCAGATAAATCACATACCTTCCAACATTTCTCCGATGAAAATAGGGACATCCTATTCCATCATCGTTGTCGTGACAGAGTTGCCCCAGCCACTTTGGGCAGCTTCCAACATATATAGAAACATAATCAAACATTAAACATTTTTTTAAAAAAAACTTCCCTACACAGGGCTGCCTTCAGATGTCATCTAAAGGTTGGTGTAGTGGTTAAGAGCGGTAAACTCGTAATCTGGTGAACCAGGTTTGCGTCTCCGCTCCTCCACATGCAGCTGCTGGGTGACCTTGGGCTAGTCACACTTCTCTGAAGTCTCTCAGCCCCACTCACCTCACAGAGTGTTTGTTGAGGGGGAGGAAGGGAAAGGAGAACGTTAGCAGCTTTGAGACTCCCTCGGGTAGTGATAAAGCAGGATATCAAATCCAAACGCTTCTTCTTCTTCATCGTTACTTATCTCCTTGGCTTGGGGATCACATAACTCCAACATTTCTCCAACGAAAATAGGGACGTCCTACCATAACCGCCAACATTTCTCTGATGGAAATAGGGACATCCTAAGGAAAAGCAGGGCACTCTGGGATCAGATCAGAAACTGGGGTGCCGTCTGTAAATCTGCGACTTTCCCTGGGAAATAGGGACACTTGGAAGGTCTGCAATCATAGTAGCTGACCTATTCATCTACTTTAGCTCTGAAGCAAAGACAAAGGGCAGTTGGCTAGCCGCAAGCAAAGCTATAAATTATTTCTTCTTTTATGCAACACAGATGCTAATTCTTTAGGTCCTGGGGTCAGGGCCTATGCAACTAGAACGCTATGCAAATAATCCCACAAACTCTCCAACAGTTTCTCAGGTGTGGGGCTCACTCTGAGCTGTGGCTGCTGTAGCACAACTTATTTCTTTTTTCCTAAGGTTTCGTGGGGGGAGGCTGTTGCTATTACAAGTAGCGGAACTGGGTGCCATTCGAGCCTAGCCAAAATTTTAATTCCACAGTGCCCTAGGCCTAGAATCATTCTGAGTCTCTCTCTCTCTCTCTCTCTGGTGCTACAAATAATGGTTCCGAATATTTGGTTAAAAACCTGCAAAATTGCTTCTTTTTACTAAAGGTGTGAGGAGAAACCTCAGAAATTTTCTCAGGGGGGAAATGTCTTCTGTGAAATTTCACATCAGGATTTCTGAGAATTTCAGATTATCCCCTTGGACCACTGGTTGCCTCTTCTTACAAGAGAGAGTCATAGCCTGGAATTTCTCAAGGGGCTATGGCACATCTTTACTCAAGCATCCTTAGCATGCTTCCCCCCTTTCTTTTGTTCCAGCAGTGTCCCTGCTGAGTTGTTCCTTTTCCTCATGAAGGTGTGGTAGGATGAGACCCCTGAAACTCATTTTCGCTGGTGACCTAATCAAGGCTTTGAACCCAAGTGTCCTAAGATGAAAGGCTATTGCACATATTTTTCATTTGAAAAGCCATTTGGAGAGCACATAGACCTTTTCCCCCTGAGAGGAGGTGTCAGATTGATGTACTGCAGCACAAAATGGGAGTGTAAATGTATGTGATGTTCATGGACTAGTGAATAGGGCTAGTTTACTATGAAATGAATTACTGGCAAAACAAATGGGTCAGCTCCTAAGCCAGACACTCTTTTTGCTTTTTGACTTTTCGAGGCACCGTTAACCAAAGGAAGGCTCCGAAAGGTGTTGATTCCCGACACTTTTCTAATGATCCTGTCATTTCGCTGAAAAATGTTTTAAGTGCTGCTGAAGATTTGTTCTCATTTTTATTTTAAATGGAACAAGGACAGAGAAAAGAGCTCGAGAGGGATGGCAGGCTCAGAAATGGCTTATTGCTATATTGTCATAATGGGAAGAATTCATTTGGTTAAGGGCTTTGGGGGTAATAAACGCAGCCTCTAAATTAAAGCAGCCTTCAGAGTTAATAGCCGCAAAGACTTACTCCGGTTCTTTCTGTCACAACTGTTAAAGTGCAAATAAGCATGGGGCTGGTTTATTGCGTGTGTGTTGCTAGCTCAGGACATGCCAGTTTCTTTCTAAATATGAAATGGTGCAGCTACCTGCATATTCTGAAGCAATAACCTCTCAAACACTTAATTGATGGAAATACCCCTATGTAGTAGAAACCCACCACTGCCAGTATCCTATGACTGCTAGGATCTGCTGTGTCTTGAAGCAGCATCCCCAGACCCATCAGCATGACTGTGTCCCTTGTGGTGAACCACTTGAGGCTATCCACCTCCAGCTCAAATATCCCAGATAGCCTCCTGAAATGGCCGCTCCATAAATATCTCTGAATATGGGGTAGATCACGGGTAGGCAAACTAAGGCCCAGGGGCCAGATCTGGCTCAATCTCCTTCTAAATCCAGCCCACGGACGGTTTGGGAATCAGTGTGTTTTTACACGAGTAGAATGTGTGCTTTTATTTAAAATGCATCTCTGGGTTATTTGTGGGGCACAAGAATTCATTCATACCCCCCCCCAAAATGTAGTCCGGCTCCCCACAAGGTCTGAGGACAGTGTTAAAAAAGTTTGTTGACCCCTGGGATAGATTGTTGCTTGGGCATATTAGCTCAGGCCTTTGTGTCTCAATGTTTTCTTATATCCACCTCCAGCCAGCTTATCAGTTGCCTTTTTTTGCATCCAGTTCCCTTTGGATTTGAATTTGACTCTGACCAATGAATGATGTGACAGCCCTGCATTTTGTCTTGATGACCAAGTTCCCTGGGAGCTCCCTGAGGATGTTAGTCCCTCATCCTACACATTTGGCTCTGCCTTGGCTACCTATGGCCAGTGCCCTGTGGGTACTCAAGTGTACGCAGAACCGGCATCTTTTTTTTCTAGAAGAAAAGCACTGGTTAAAGGTGTGGCACTTACTGTAACAACTTCATGGTGAGTACCAGCAACATTTTTTTCTAGAAGCACTGCCTATGCCTCATGACTAATATCGACCAGATCCCCTTGATTTCCAGAATCTCATCTGTTCACCAGTGGAGATGTATCAGGGATGCCTACTGCCTCGAGAAAATCCACTAGTATTTTCCATGAATTTTTTAAAAATATACACATATTGGTATGTGCTTGTGCCCAATGTAGACATTTTTGCTCAGGAATTTCCCATAATATAATGAATTTTTTAATATTAGTTTCACTAATATGTGCATTTTTATACTCACTTTACCAGTGTATGCATTTCTGTACCTATCTCTGGGCTGAAGAACTGCACTGAAAATACAGAGGTATGAATTGATTTCTGTTCTCGCATTGTTTCAGAACGTGTAAATTCAGTGGGCTTGCCTTTAGACCTGAACTGAAGCAGAAAAGAGGTGTTTTCTTCCTTATGCAGTTATTAGGAGGAAGGAACTTTGTGGAAGGCTCTTTCCTAATGGAAAGACTGTAGGTTCCCCAAACACCTTATCTTCCCTCTAAACTTTCAGATAGGCTGCACCTAGACACATCAAAGAGGTGCTTCAGTTAAACGCATTACAAACTTTGTATGAGAAATCGGGTTGGCAAAACTGGAACTCCACAGCACCCTCTGGTGTCACAGTGTTAGAATGCATAAACAATGCATATAAAGTACCTTTTCTTTGCCAATGTAGCTGAGTCCATAGTTGAGTCAGATAAAGTAGCTTGGTAGGCGAAGGCAGACAAACAGACAAGGTTTGTAGATGTGTAGGTACTGAGAACCAATACAGATGTCTTTATTGGTTGTATATATATCTTTCTTTATTCCTATCTCAGGGAAAAATTTTATGTGAAGATATCTACCAAAATCTTTTTTATCGAACCCTTTCCAGGCTCTCCATTATTCCAAACTTGCTCTTACATTTCAAGCAGCTATACACATGAATGTGCTCTCTTCTACTGTAGACACTTTCCCCTCGAGGTCTAGGAGGGAGCTGGTGAGGTGCAAGAAGCACAGAGTAGACTGCATTTAGAGCTAGACTGAACAATTGCTAGGGGATTGGGGTGGGGGGAGAGGAGGGATCTATCTGCCCAGTCCAGTATTCACAAATTCACTTGTGGAATTGGAATGCCGCTCCCAGTCTGATTACACACTTCTCTGGATTTTGCAGTGCACAGAAACTGAGGACAAAAATACGTGTCATATGTAAAAGATACAGAAAAATGCATGTAAAAGCAATGAAATGTGCATATTTTACATGCAAAGTCTGCAGAAAATGGATATAGTAGAATGGAACAAGACAGAATGGACCTACATTGGAGTGCCTATGAGACAGAAACATGCTGCAATTCACTATTCATTTCATCCTTAACTATTGCTTCTTGTAATGCTACCAGTTAAGGGTGAGGGAGAAAGTTGTGCATTTTTATAATTACGTTTCTGAGTGTACTTGCAAAATGTCCTTGGGGTCCACCTTGAAATATAGTAAAGGAAATGAACTTAAGCCTCTGTTAACCTATCCAACAGGGTTGTTGTGAGCAGGTCCACCCCGGGTGTCATGCAAACTGTGACTGTGAAGAAATGAGTTGAGGAACGACACATCACACCACATAATTCATCAGGAATAGAACCAAGAAGTTATGGGATCTCCCTGTATTGCTTCTTTAGCCAAACTACAGCATATGGGTCAGAAACAGACCGTTTTACCTCCACTAGGCCTGAAAAGGAAGCCGTTCCAGCCTTCTTCTTTTTTTAAAAAACCAAACAAACACACAACAATCTTAAAATCCTGCAACGATCCTTCCTGGTTTCCTCCTCTACTCTTTTTTGGTGCGTCTGTATTTACTTGAAAACATTGCTTGTCTTTGAATATCTGGCTGTTTTTCTTTCCATGAAGGGTATGACTCATAATTGATGGCTTCATAACAAAAGTAGTTGTTTCCCAACTTGCTTCCAAATCCTTTAATATTGTTATTGAAACACAAACGCCTCGTGGGATGCTTTCCACGCACTCACCGCTTCTCTGGTCTCTGGAGCTATTTTCTGTCATTTGAAAGCGGGTCTCTAGCATTATCTTTAATGTGCCAGGCTACTCTGTAGGTCTCCCGACTTGACGAAAGTCGAAGTGTATTTCAGTGCTTCATTTATAGAAATGAGAAGAGCTGAGTGTAAAGTCTGCCTGAGAGCCACATTCCCTGAGTTTTCCTTCTCCCTGGCTTCTGAAGTGCAGCTCAAGGTGAATTCACGTGTTTTCCTGATTCATCAAATGGCTACCTATGTTCGAATCTGGTAGGTTTTTTTTGAATCTGGTAGGTGTTGACATGTTTATTGTAGGTCCATTCCATGATCCAGAACAGGGTTCCAGATGTTCTGGGCTTAGCACAAAGCAGTCCACCACAGACTTCCAGTAAGCAGACAGTGGTAGGAGGAACTCTGGGGGAAAAGAACACTAGATTTTACATTACAGTAAGCAAGCAAGGAACTCTAAAATAAACCTGCTCATCTAGTAAACATAAGAGTCCTGGAGTCCAGATTCTTATTTCTAAGAGTCCTGGTCCTCTGGATGCAACATGTAAGTAATAGTAATAGTAATAGTAATAGTAATAGTAATAGTAATAGTAGTAGTAGTAGTAGTAGTAATAATAATAATAATAATAATAATAATAATAATAATTTATTATTTATACCCTGCCCATCTGGCTGGGTTTCCCCAGCCACTCTGGGTGGCTTCCAACAAAATATTAAAATGCAATAATCTATTAAACATTAAAAGCTTCCCTAAACAGAGGAGGATCACTGTAAAGTGGAGACCTCCAGAGCCGCACTCTTGGGTAGGGGGCATAAATATTCAGTACCAGGCAGAGGGCCTTCTCGGTAGTGGCAACCACCCTGTGGAACGCCCTTCCACCAGATGTCAAAGAAATAAACAACTATCTGACTTTTAGAAGATGTCTGAAGGCAGCCCTGTTTAGGGAAGTTTTTAATGTTCGCTTTTATTGTTATTATCGTTGATATTCTGTTGGGAGTTTCCCAGAGTGGCTGGGGAAACCCAGCCAGAAGGGTGGCGTATAAATAATAATAGTAGTAGTAGTAGTAGTACTGAACACCAGGGATGTGGAACTTACAACCCTCCAGAGGTTGCAGGACTACAACTCCCATCATCCCTAGCCATTGGCCAAATTGACAGGCCCTAATGGGAATTGGAGTCCAACAATACCTGGTTCACCATCCCCACTTCAGAGGGAAGGGAGAAGAGGTAGTATTCTTCTTCCATGTCCCAATATGGCAGTTCATTTGATTCCCCCCACACCCACCCCGACAAAATGAGAGAAGTATGAAAAGTGTATCAGATTATTTACACAGAAAGCAAGGAAAGCTTCCAATTTAAAATTTATGCAAGGATTCTGATTTCTTGGCTTCATATCACATTTGCCACTCCAGCAAAAAAGAGACCGGTGGGGGGGGGGAGAAGGTCACATATTTAAATCATTACAAATATATTCACTCCACATCTGATTGTAAGGACGTCCACAGGAGTGGATTCTGTTGGATTCTCCATTCCAAAATTGTACAAAGGGATGAGCAGTTTCCTTGAAATGTGTCTAGACAATTATTTCTTCCTTTCCCAACACACTTATTTATTTATTTACAGACCATCATCTTCTTGATAAAAAATGATATTCCATATGTCAGTCCTTTATTGACCAATAGATGGTAAGAGCCTCTTTCCACTCTTTGCCTAATAACACAAAGGCTGCAGTTCGCATATTTACAACACACAAAACATGCTCTTTCCTGTTGTCCTTTCATCCTTCCCAGTAAAATGGTTGAGGGATTCAATTGAATCATATATCGCACTATATCTCTGATACTGCTTCTGATGTCTGACCAATATTTTTTGACCTGAGGGCGTTCCTGCCAGATGTGAGCTAATATGCCTCTTCCTCTGTTACCTCTCCAGCATTTATTTGACAGATTTGAAGACATACTTGCTATTCATACTGGTTTGTAATACTGTCTATACAATATTTTATAGAAATTCTCCATTGATGCAACATCTGCCAGATGTTTGTTTGTTTTGCACATACATATTTCCACTTGTCTTCCGTTATTGCAATATTCAATTATCTTTCCCAGTTTCATTTTACAGAGTCTTTTAGATTAGTTGGGTCCAACAGTATTTTGTATATTTTAGACAGCAGCCCTTTGTCTTTCTCTAGTATGATAGCTTTTCAGAAAGTGCTAATGCCTCTCTGCATTTATTTCTCTTGCAATGTTCTGAATGTAGAGTGATATCCAGCATTACTTATACTCATCCATTAAAATCAATGAACTTAAGTCATGAATTTCAATTGGTCTCTTCTGAATATATATTTATTATTTATTAAATTTTCATACTGCCCTTCATGCAAAGATCTCAGGGTGGTTCACATTATAAGAACATAGTAGATGGCGCTGTGGGTAAAACCTCAGTGCCTAGGACTTGCCGATTATATGGTCGGTGGTTCGAATCCCTGCGGCAGGGTGAGCTCCCATTGTTCGGTCCCAGCTCCTGCCCACCTAGCAGTTCGAAAGCACTCTTAAGTGCAAGTAGATAAATAGGGACCACTTATAGCGGGAAGGTAAACGGTGTTTCCGTGTGCTGCGCTGGTGCTGGCTTACCAGCTGCACCTTCGTCACGCTGGCCATGTGACCTGGAAGTGTCTTCGGACGGCGCCAGCTCACAGCCTCTAGAGCGAGATGAGCACGCAACCCCAGAGTCGGACACGACTGGCCCGTACGGGCAGGGGTACCTTTACCTTTACCTTTTAGAAGATCATAAGAACAGCGTAAATCATATAATATAATTAATAAATCACCAATAAAACAATTACAATGTTAGCAAACCAGCAACTAAGAAAACAAGCTAAAGATCGTAATTACAGCATAAATCGGGTCCTCCCTTAAATAGGGCATGTGATGTGGTGAGACCTGGCAACCAAACCCTGTGTTGTGGGTGGCTAAGATTGGATAGCCACAACACCCAATTTGTAGGTCCCTTGATGCTGGGTTTAATCAGGCCAATGGGATGCAAGCTAAACAGATCAAGGGACCCATATATACCTATGCTCGTGACCCAGAGCTTCCTCTTTTGGTTCGTGCATCGGAACACCCGCCCACCTCTCTCTATACGTAGAGCTGTGCGCTTGAGCTTGCTATGCCATTGTGTGTCATCTGTCATTGGGGCAGGGGCACAGCAGGAATTTTCCCCACTTGGCTGATTGGCTGGTGCCATTTGGGTTTCGACTGCCACATAGCAAATCATCACAACTTGTAAGGTTGCGGATAGGCTCTGGTTCAGGTAATAGGGATGGGGGGAACGCTCTCGCCATCCATATGTGAGGGGTCTTCTGTTAAAGGAATCTAGGGACTTGATGGTTTGGTCAACCCCCTGTGAGGGGGTTGTGCCCGTGCCTGAGTCCAGGGGGGCTTTTGGGTGGCGGAGATAGCCTGTTCCCGGCTTTCTACTTATCCAGGTGTTCACCCTAGGCTGACCTATGCTGGTGCCCTGGGTCAGCGCTACCTGCAACGGTGCAGGGAGCTAGTCGAACCAGAGCCTATGCAACCACTCACTTGCTGTGATCAATAAAGTTGTGGCATAAATTCTGCCAAAAACCAAACCAAAATTTGAGTCTTGTCTGAATTTATTTAAGGGGGAGGTTTAAAGGTCTGAACATGCAAGTCATATTATATGATTAACAAACCAATAAGGAATTTATAATCTATAAAACAATATTAACAATATGGCAACCAAAAACATAAGCTAAACACTATTAAGTTCGTACACACACTCCCCTCTGTACACACTTCTGAATATGACCTACTTGGATATCAACAATCATTCCTAATTTTAAGTACTGAAACAATGGTAGCGGAGCATTGGGATTTTGTGGTTTCAGCTGATCATTTGATAAGATTATATTCCTAAAAAATAAAGACTTTGAACTTGGTAATACTGCCTCTTGTTCAGTTATCGAAGCCTAATTCTTTGTTTTCTGAACTCTAGCTCCATTTGTTACTGGTACTAACAAAGAGATATCTGACCTGTACATTACCCAAATCTTAGGTTTTATTATTTTTGGATCCTGCTCAAATACACTGATTCTGAAAGCTTCCCCATATCCATTCTGATAGTGGTATATCTACCTTTACTTGTTTTATGATTCAAGTTGGTGTACCCTGGTATATTAAAAAGCCCCACTGAGCTAGTGCTATCAATGTCGAAACAGGATAAGACACTGTTATATTTGGTGTTTCTATCCCCCCCTTATTATAGGGTTGCCATGCTTCAAACAGTAAAAATCCAGACAGAAAAGTTGTTGAGCTTTCTTTGGCAAAGTTGTTGACCTTTTTAATTTTTTAAAAAAATGCTTTTCAGATCTATACGTTTCACTTTTACAATCATTTTAACATTTCAAAACTTGACTTCCTTCCCCCAATTTCTGCGTTTCCTTAAATTAATATTTTAATATTTCTGCGTATCCAAAGTAACTTAATTTGCTCATTTATTCATCTACTTTAAATATATACTCTTATAAAACAGCAGGTTATTGCAATAATCATGCCAATGTTCTTATCCGTTTACAGTTTGTTTGTGAATATTCAGTAAACCATTTTCATTATTTTATATATAAAAAAGTTTATCTTAATTTCTTATTCTTCTGGTAAGTTTCGCCATTTCTGCATATTCCACAAATTTTTGTATCCATTCTTCCTTTGCTGGGACTTCTGCTTCTTTCCATTTTGGGGCAAGTAACATCCTTGACGCTGTAGTAGCATACATGGATAAGTTTCTATACAGTTTAGGGAGCTGTGCTTTCTGAGCAAAATCACAAAAAAACAATAATTGCATTTTTGAGCTATTTTTAATAGAAAATCAGCAAAAATAGCATGGGCTGCCATACACCCATATTTTATTGGACATTTTTAACAATTTCCATCCAGACACTGCTACCGACTGTAATATTCCCTACATTAGTTCTTATTCACCAGGCCTTACAAATTCTTCCAAATCAGACCTGGCTTTTTGCTTGGCCAACAGTCAGACTTTGTATAGTACCCATATCTTGTTCTGCCTGACTGCTCTTCCGCCTGCTCCTTCTCCGCATCCTTGCTCTAATACATGCTATGGTTATTTCCAGTTTGGACTACTGGAATGCACTCTACATGGGGCTACCTCTGAAGGTGACTCGGAAACTACAACTAATCCAGAATGCGGCAGCAAGACTGGTGACTGGGAGAGGCCACCAGGACCAAATAACTCTGGTCCTGAATGACCTACACTTCTGGGGGACCACAGGTTGTCCAGCAGTGCACCAGAAAGTGAACATCCATGTCAATGTGTTGACATCTCCTTTTTCGTTTAGTGAGCTGGGGGGAGATGAACTTTGTCTCCGATTAAACTTTGAAGGGAACATACAAACCAGGCTTATATTAGAATGCTGGTATAAATGCCGGCCTGTTGTCTTTGTCCATGGAGACAGCATCTTAAAAAGGAGAGACATCACCTTGACAACAAAGGTCCGTATAGTTAAAGCTATAGTTTTCCAGGTAGTGATGTATGGAAGTGAGAGCTGGACCATAAAGAAGGCTGATCGCTGAAGAATTGATGCTCTTGAATTATGGTCCTGGAGGAAACTCTTGAGAGTCCCATGGACTGCAAGGAGATCAAACCTATCCATTCTGAAGGAAATCAGCCCTGAGTGCTCACTGGAAGGACAGATCCTGAAGCTGAGACTCCAATACTTTGGCCACCTCATGAGAAGAGAAGACTCCCTGGAAAAGACCCTGATGTTGGGAAAGATGGAGGGCACAAGGAGAAGGGGACGACAGAGGACGAGATGGTTGGACGGTGTTCTCGAAGCTACCAACATGAGTTTGACCAAACTGCGGGAGGCAGTGGAAGACAGGAAGGCCTGGCGTGCTCTGGTCCATGGGGTCACGAAGAGTCGGACACGACTAAACGACTAAAGAACAACAGCAATAAATGCCAACAAAAAGTTGGTTGCAAAAAGCTCTGTTCTATTTTCCACGATAAAACTAGCATAGCTCCCCACTTAATTGCTGTGTCCCTGATTCAGAGGGAAAGCTGGAAGTCATCTCGCAAGCAGAGGTGGATGATTCTGACACTGACCACAATGTTCATACCTAGAGGGAGAATATGCTTCAGTGGCAGAGAGGAGAACAACAGCAAAATTTATCTCTGTCACTTGCAATTAGAGAAGCTTGACTGAAAATCCTTGGACTGGGATGCTGTTTTATGTCCGGTCATCACACGTCATTTAACACATTATGTCCCAACTTTCCAACCTTAAAAGAAAATTCCAGGCACAATCCTGCTGGAGTTTTGTAGGCTCGTTTTCAAGTGGAAAGTTCAGCAAATACATATATTTCGTGCAATGAATACAATGGGACTGGAAATTGCTTCCCTTTAGCTAGATTGTGCCCAATTTTTAAATAAAAAGGTTAATCTTTAATATTGAGGACAGTCAACATCCATGTTTCATGGACCAAAGTGTGTTGCTGCAAAACTGAACTTATTCTGAATGGTCGAGCTCCATAATAGAGTTGGGACCATCAAGCAAGAAGGGGTGTACAGAACACACACCCTGAATTATAATCTAAGTAACAACACCCTGCGATAATGAATTCGGATGGTGAATGCCACCCTCCCAAAAACATCAAAATTTGCAACCCTTCCCCAAGTAGCCCAGCAAGAACTGATGTGGAGTGACACTGGCATTTGGTGGAAGTGAATTATCAGCAGCTCCCTTGTGATCTCCCCCAATCTAACAGGACAGTAGCAATGTGGGTCAGAGCCAGGTGGGAAAAACAATCACACCACTCCTATAAAGTAAAAATGTACCTAAAGGAACGTCTCCACCCTGTCCATTCAGCCTGGACACTGAGGTCCAGCTCTGAGGGTCTTCTGGCAGTTCCCTCAATGTGAGAAATGAGGTTACAGGGAACCAGGCAGAGGGCCTTCTCAGTAGTGGCACCTTACCTGTGGAACACCCTCCCATCAGATGTCAAGGAAATAAACAACTATCTGACTTTTAGAAGACACCTGAAGGATACCCTGTATTGGAAAAATTTTAAATGTCTAATGTTTTGCAATTTTTTATGTGCTATAAGCCACCCAGAGTGGCTGGGGAAACCCAGTTAGATGCATGGGGTATTATTATTATTATTATTATTAAACTCAAGTCCATGCATTTTCTCTTGGGAGTGAAAAGGGCACATCTCCCTACTTCTGCACACCCCATTTTTGCTTTTAAAAAGCTTCCTGTCCCTTCCCCCATCTATTGTATCTAATCCAGCTCTCAATCCTGCCATTTTTAAATGGTTTTAAGGTGCTCCTGACATCTTTATCTTCGGGTTTTAGTGAGTTCCCATCTGTATGATTCTTGGCTTGCATCGCGGGGTCAAGTCCCAGGCGCCTGCCGTATTTCATGGGCTTTGCAGGTGCTGCCATGCTGGTGGAAACTAGAAACGCCAGCCTTCCCTGGGAAAACCTTTCGAAACAAACCTCGAATGTTTTCATTCTTTCCCACCTGCCAAGATGTTTCCGTTCGGGTTGCAGCCAGAAAAACCATTACAGATGAAGATTAGATTAAAAGAAATAGATTTAGAGGCTAACAGGATGCCTTCCTTGGAGAGATCTCAATAGTATGCTGTATATATAAAGATTTATGCCTAGTATTTATGTGTGTGTGTGTTTTGCCCATATGGATAGTAAACACTGAAACAGGATGCAGTTTGCGGGGAATGGGAGGCAAAAGGGTATCAGTGAGGGTGGAGAACATCTGGTTTGAGGTGTGTGTGTGTCGAGGGGAATGGGAAGGAGCGGGCACAGAGCTCGAGGGCGCAACCACTTCATTTCTCGCATAGACTCCCTTCAAGTGCGTCAAATGTCTGCATGTAAAGGCTGTCTCTGCAGACACCGAGAACCGTCTGTGCCATTGTTCAATTTCCAGGCTTGTCTACAGATCCGTGAATGAAATGAAGCTGTGCTTGTACGGTTCCCATTAGAGATGATGAATAGTTCTCTTTCTTTTCGTTTGAGTGGGTGTTGTGGGGAAGCTTGACTGGTTATTATGGACTGTTTCCATGCATGCGCTGAGCCACCCCAGCTAAGGGGTGGGTACACATTTGATAGCAAAGTCTTTATTGGCAAAAGAAGCACTTGCAGCAACTTCTGCATTACTTTGCATGCCCCCCTCAAGTGTCCCTATTTTCCAGGGAAGTCCCTGATGTAGAAAAACTGTCAGTTTCTGACTTGATCCCGGAATGTCCCACTATTTCTTAGGATGTCCCTATTTTCATTAAGAGGAACGCGGGTGGCGCTGTGGGTTAAACCACAGAGCCTAGGACTTGCCAGTCAGAAGGTCAGCTGTTTGAATCCCTGCGACGGGCTGAGCTCCTGTTGCTCGGTCCCAGCTCCTGCCAACCTAGCAGTTCGAAAGCACGTCAAAGTGCAAGTAGATAAATAGGTACCGCTCCGTTGGGAAGGTAAATGGCATTTCCGTGTGTTGCTTTGGTTCGCCAGAAGTGGCTTAGTCCTGCTGGCCACATGACCCGGAAGCTGTACGCCGCCTCCCTCGGCCAATAAAGCGAGATGAGCGCCGCAACCCCAGAGTCGGCCACGACTGGACCTAATGGTCAGGGGTCCCTTTACCTTTACCTTATTTTCATTGGAGAAATGCTGGAGGGTATGGAGTTACCTGATATGTTTTTTCACATTTTTATATATGTTGAAGCTGCCCAGAGTGGCTGAGGCAAGCCAGTACGACGTGTGGGGTATGAATAGTAAAATTATCATTATGGAATGGGACATCCCTATTTTCATGGAGAAATGTTGGAGGGTGTGCACTTTCAGGCACTAGGCAGCTGTCCCTTAGTCCTCCACCCTGTGGAGCAGATGCAGCGACAGGGAGACCTCACCTCTCTGCTGGCTTATGTACCTTAAATACCTTCCCCCGAAGGGCTGCACACCCACAAGCTGAGACGTCTCCTACACAAAAGTCAACTCTGTTCTTCCCGTTTCAAGCCCCTCCTGGTTCTAGGAAAAAGTGGGGAAGGTGGGGAAGCTACTGACCCATACCTCACCTGAACCATCCCTTCTTCCTCTGCCACATCCTGCGTGCCTCCCTCTGCCTCGGACTGCCCTGACTCTCCCTCCTCCCCCCTGCCTTTGCAGGCAGTGCCAAACCCCATCAATCACTGGTCCTCTATCCTGGGTCACTCCCCAGTCTCCTGCCTCCACTGCACACTCTCAGGAGCCTTGTCATCAACTCTTCTCTGCCCCTTCCCTATCATGCCACTCAGCTATGGTGGCTAAATAGTGAGAATCACCCCCCCTCAAGTCTATGTAATATATCCTAGCCTAACCTACCTCAGGGGACACGGGTGGCGCTGTGGGTTAAACCACAGAGCCTAGGACTTGCCGATCAGAAGGTCGGCGGTTCAAATCCCCGCAAAGCGGTGAGCTCCTGTTCCTTGGTCCCTGCTCCTGCCAACCTAGCAGTTCGAAAGCACAAAGTGCAAGTAGATAAATAGGTACTGCTCCAGCGGGAAGGTAAACAGCGTTTCCATGTGCTGCTCTGGTTCGCCAGAAGAGGCTTAGTCATGCTGGCCACATGACCCGGAAGCTGTACGCCGGCTCCCTCGGCCAATAAAGCGAGATGAGTGCCGCAACCCCAGAGTTGGTCATGACTGGACCTAATGGTCAGGGGTCCCTTTACCTTTACTTTAACCTACCTCAATTCATTGTTCTGAGGATAAACTGGGGAAAGGGGGCACACATCATGTATAACACTTTCTTGCCAGGGCGGTGGGTGGGGGGGCAGTGGGAGAGATAGGATTAGGGATGAATGGACCAGTTTATTTCAAGCCTGTGTCAGTTTTGCATGAATTTGTTCATAAATCAATTCTACCATGTTTCTGTATTAACCAGGTAATATGTTAACTTGAAAAACCTACATGAAAATTCACATTTTCCTATTTAATCGCAATGTATGCATTTCTAAATGTATTTTATCCTAATATACACACTTCTAATGCATTTTGGCATTCATATATATATTTTTATCTGAATACAGTTTTGTAAAATTCAAAGAAGCACAATATCTGAATGATAGTTATGTCCCAGACCAAGAGGTATGAATTTGAGCAGTTTGCTTAAAAAAGAATTCTCCTCTATCCCTCTATCCCTAGCTGGAATGTAAATGTAATAAAATGAAGACACGTGAGATACTGTCTCTGTTTCCCCCCAGTACTATATATTCTTACTCCGGAGAAATTATCATTGAACTTAAAAGTACGTACTTCTGAGTAAACATGCATAGGATTATGCTGCAAGGGACAGAAAGGAAGATTACAACATTAATTGTGTAAAGAGATTAATGTGGGTGTGTATATCGAGAAAAAGGAAAAAGAATGAAATGTGTACACAAATGTCTGTGTGTGCAAAGAGAAAAAGGAATTAAGGGATAAGTGAGGAAGTGAATGACTGCCTAAAGGGGAAGGGGAATCTGAATTTGAATGCGCCAGGCACCAAACACATTCATTTTTGCACAGGCTCATTTGTTGATTTCTGCAACCCTTTGCTGGCCGAAGGAATGAACCTTAATGCCCGATCTTCAGCGCATATGCATGTAAAATAATGGCAGCCTCATGGGGCAGTGTTTTGTATCTGCTTCATCCTTTCCTTGCTCAACACCATTCTCACTCACTGTTTAATGGTCAGTTCTGCTTCCTACAAGTCAACTTGGCCATTTTCTCTCAAGAGCACTATTGGACAGAAAGTGGGTGCTGTTTGGCAAGTAAAAGTGACCTGGAGTTGGAGGGGCAGGGGAGAGACACGGAGAAGAAAATTATAAAGGGAACCGTTTACTGATTTCCATTCATTGTGTGTTTTACAGAGAGCTGGAAGGAAGGAAGGAAACACAGGGAGGGAGTGACTAGGAATAGGTTGGAAAACACAGCCTGGGGCAATTAGAGGCAAGTTGCCTCATTGCCATAGACTTTCTTACAGTCCTTTGCCACATTTCAGAAGTATTACTAGCTGTGAAGGCCACTTCTCTTGTAGTAAAGCAGCAGGCTTTGCTTGTATGAAACAGGCTGGTGGGAGTGGCCGGTAGCACCACCAATTCTAAGGGTCACCGTCATAGCTGTCAACTTACAGATTTGAAAATAAGGGACCAGCAGCCTCGAAAATAAGGGATCAGCAGCCAAAATAAGGGAGCAGCTTGCATTAACTAGCCTTACACACACAGCCTCCCCTCCTCGCCACGAGATCGTCACCCGCCATTTTAGTCAACCAGCTCCTTTCCTTTCCCCCATAACAGTCAACCGAAGGAGCCTCCAAAACAAATCCAAAAGCCCCCCCTCCCACGAGATCGCCTTTCCTTTCCTCCCACCATGTGCCCCTGCTCCAGACAGACCTTTTCCCCGGCAAGGGTGAGTGGGCCGTCAATGACGTATCCATCCAATTCCAAGCACAGGTATGTTCAACTTCTGAGCCCCTCCGAGCCAAAGGCAGAAAGCCCAGCCAGCAGCCAAACGAAGCCTCAAGTGGTGGTTCCCACAGCGCAGCAACCTGGCAAAGGGGATGCAGCAAGGAAAACCACTGTCACCTCTCCACTGGGAAGCACTGAGCAAAGGCGAGTCCCCAGGCAATGCGGCCAATTTGATTGGCACAAGGCATGCAAGCTCCACCCCCCAGTCGTTCTGAGACTCCTTATTGGGTGAGCAATGCAGCCAAGCAACACAGTTGGAGCCTCCCTCCTCCCTGGCCGGCAGGGAGGGAGGGAGAGGAGCTGCTTCCTTTGAAACCCGGAAAATTTAAGGGACATCATCAGTAAGGGACAGCAGCGGGACATGGCGCTGGGATAAGGGAGTTTCCCACCAAATAAGGGACGGTTGACAGCTATGGTCACCATCCACTCTATTTATTCATTTGGGGCTTTTATCCTGTGCAGCTTTTTATTCTAGAGACACCATACACATGTGCACACACAACAGAGAGAGGACAGCAGGGGTGAAGGGCCAGCCCACCTATGAGGCAAGGTGAGGTAACTGCCTTAGGCAGCGTGATTCACTGGGGCAGCAGATTCCAAGCTCAATCTTCCTTCACCGCCTTGTTCCCGATTATTCATGTTCATTTATTATATTTGTATGCCGCTTTTCACTCACATGAGTCACATGTAGCTCTTCCCTCACCCCTTCTTCCCTGGTTCACCTTGGGTGCTAAAATGTCTTGGGCCAGCCCGACCATGTTATTTCTAAAAACATAAGAGCATCAAGAAGAGTCATGCTGGATCCAGCTAGTAGCCCATCTGGTCCAGCTTCCTGTTTGCACAGTGGTCAACCAGATGTGTGTGGGGAGCCCACAAGCAGGACCTAGGCCCAAGAATGCTTCCCCCCTTCTCTGGTTTCCAGAAACTCTCATTCAGAAGCATACAGTCTCCAACAGTGGAGGTAGAAGATAGCAATCAGGCTGAGTAGCCACTGGCTATGCAAAGAACACCTTGAAATAATTATAAATCTCCACTAAAGGTAAGGGTGAATTTCATCCAGGGGGGGGGGAGCAATAATTATTTCTCTTTTCAAAGCATTATAACAGAGAGGACCTTGGAAGATATTGCTGAAACAAAAAAAAAAATGCAAAAAAAAAAAAATCCCCTCTGCCAATTTTCACAGCATTCATCCTGTGGACTTCATTTTTTAATTGTTTTCCTGTGTTTGTTTATTAGTTTTGGAATTAAACTCTGCCATGGCGACATCTCAACTCAGTTGCTCCCTCTGCCTATGGGGCTCATGGAAATTTTGGCAGAAGTATGTTAACATCTGTTCCTTTTATTTGGCTGTAAAGAAAGAAAGAAAGTTGGAGGAGGGGAGACAGACTGCTGTTGAGGGACTCACTTTGGAGAACAATTTCACTTTGTCATGCAGCAATTATTTGTTATGAGTTTTGAATACTTTCCTGATTGAATAAGGTTTTATTTGTGTTTCTATATTTAAAAGAGAGAGAAGAGAAGAGAAAGATAGAGGAATTACTCTGGGAGTCAGTTCTGTAAGATGATAGGAGGGAAAGATCAGCTGAATGCCTTAATTGCAATTCTTTACAGTGCCAAGTCCAACCTTACCCATTAGGGATGCTCTGCGCACCACATGCCATTATTCTGCACCGTCTCCTGAGCATGATCCAGTGTTGCCACTGCCCCTTCCTCCTTACTTTTAAAAAGAGCACTCTGCAGCACCAACTCGTCTCAGAGCATTCACTGCCCCCTTTCTCATTACTTACCCAGCATGCTACAGATATCGCCTCTGGTAGACCGGCACTTTCAATCTTCTTGGCTACTGTCAGGTCCAGGGGATGAAGAAAAACAAGTTGTTGCTGCTGCTAGGCAACTGCAGAGCCCACAGCATCCAGCAACTTCCCATTGTTGATGATTGGAGGATGAGTCCTGAGGTTGCCTAGCAACAGCAATATGCTTCCCCCTGCTCAGGCAGGGCAAGGTGGCCATTGTGCAGAGAAAGAGCAGCAATCTCTTTGTAGGATCAATCGAGTCAAGAAATGCCAGTTGCTCTAGTTTCTATTATATGTATCTATTATATGTATCTATTGTGGCCTTAGTCATGGTGCCTAAGTTCAGAAATTTTTTGGGGGGGCATCATAAAGTTTGAGGTCATAGTTTGCTTCCCAACTAATTATGAGCAAAGACCAAACCCCAAGGAAGTTCAAGCGTAACTTGTAATCAACTGGTGGATACCACAACCCCTTCCATTTCCGCTTGGCAATGGCAGCAGTCTAGACACCGAGGATTCTGGGAGATGTTGTTTTCTGGGTACCTGATGGCCATATTGAGGATTCATGTCCCTTGTGTCTCCGTATTTCCTTACACCCTGGGGCACTGCTGTTGTAGCAACATTCCAAACATCAGGGAAGGAGGGAAGAATGGAAGTTTCTCTGATACTGCTATTCCTGCCACTGCTAGGTAAGTTTTGGGAAAGGGAAGGGAGCAATAACAGGGCAGGGGACCACAGCCAGCTAGAAGGGGCATTTGGAAATCACTTGGTTGGATACTTGCATTGACAACGAAACTCACAAAAATGACGGAGCATGAGATAATAAAACGACAGTCTCATCATTGTAAGTGCAACAGTATCCACATTTTAGAACTGGGCTTGGGGGCTTGTTTTCGAATTTTGGTGGGGAAAAATTCATTTTAACAAAGTCAAGATGGAAGAACTTTGGCCATTGCCATTACATGATGAACACCAGATTCTGGGGTGAGGAAGCTCAGATTTAGGGGTAAAATGCAGCCCTCTGAAACTCTCTTTCCTCTGGACTCTCCTCAGCCACACCCCTGTCAGCAGCAGGTTAGCAAGAACTCACATGGCGTCAGTGAAGTTAACTCTTTATTCGAAGAAACAAGACAGCTCAGGCGGCCAGTCCTAGTCAGCACAGCAACTCTTCCTGGCAGAACTTAGAACAGCAATGGCGCACATCTGAGAGGTGCCGGGAATGAGTTCTTGTGAGCTCCAGCTGAAAAAAATCCCCTATAGATAGCAGTAAAAACAATGTCATATAAGCACCCTTTGGGCCATTCTCTGTGTTCCCATTGGACCAAGTTCAGTGCCCTGGCTCGTACTTCTTCCTGGTTGGATGACATTGTGTATGGTTGTGACATTATACAGCCAATTGGATTTGACTGTTTGACACCACTGAGAGGCCAAAGAAGAGTGATTTAGCTAGGGTTGCCATATTTCAAACAGTGAAAATCCAGACAACTTTTTGGCCAAAGTTATTGACCTGGGCTGCTATACATCCAGTTTTTCCCAGACATTTAACAGATTTCTACCCGGACACTGCTGTCAACCTGGACATATGGCAACCCTAAATTTAGCAATGATGATGACGACGATGGTGATAACGTTTTAGCCAGGAATGCAAAAAAGAATCCTCAAAAGGGGGGAAACTGTTCAGCATAAACAAAAATGTTTGCAAAAACAAATAAATCCTATTAGTAACTTTGACCCAACTCTAATTAGGACCAGCCAATGTGGCATGTAAATTTTCAAGTCATGCAGAACTTGTCCTCAGACTAGATCGTTGCTAGAACTTGAATTTCAAGTGAGTAAATAATAAATCAATATTAAAATAACAACAAGTGGACTGAAAATCTTTTATTGGTACAAACCGGCAGCCATAATTAAAAAATCACAACAAGAATTTAAATGGTTGTGAGAAACTACGAGCGTCGAACATTCTTGTGTGCTTTCAAGCGACACACAGCGGCTGATGTGTGGGTCTTTTGGGACCTGAAAGAGAGTAGGCTGAGGGTGTAATTGGGGGTATAATGGGGCATAACAGGTGGGGGTCCATATGCACACTCTTACGATGTGCACGGGGGCCAGGAACCCCCATACAAATCAGGGGGTTGTCTGTATTTTAAAAACTTGGAAAGTAAGAAGGATCCTCACCGAGCACTGTAAAACAAAATACAGAGTTGGTGCCAGGAGAGTCTCCATGGAGAAAGAAGCCCATGACACCCCTGACCATTAGGTCCAGTCATGACCGACTCTGGGGTTGCAGCGCTCATCTCGCTTTATTGGCCGAGGGAGCCAGCGTACAGCTTCCGGGTCATGTGGCCAGCATGACTAAGCCGCTTCTGGCGAACCAGAGCAGCGCACGGAAACGCCGTTTACCTTCCCGCCAGAGTGGTACCTATTTATCTACTCACACCGGTGTGCTTTCAAACTGCTAGGTTGGCAGGAGCAGGGACTGAGCAACGGGAGCTCACCCCATCACGGGGATTCGAACCGCCGACCTTCTGATCTACAAGTCCTGGGCTCTGTGGTTTAACCCACAGCCCCACTGGCATCCCCACAGCCCATGACACAGTTTTCCCCAAAGTCCAGGAAAACACACATTGCAAAGCCCTAGGGCAAACTTTTGTTAAAGAAAAGTTGCTCCGGGAGTGGTGGAAGGGAGGGGCTTAACCCTTTCCCTGCACATTGCTTTTCTACTGCAGCAAAGGAAGGAGGCAAAAATGAATTTTGTTTCCATTTCATTGCGAAATGCAAACGTTGCGCTTTTCAAAACAGTATGTGATCTGAAACCCAGCCATCCTTTAAAATTTGCACCGCTCCTAATTTTGTGATGCAGTTCTCCAACCAAACAGAAAGTACAAAAAATGTTTGTATTTGGGGGAAATATGCATGAAGTCGCATTAAAAAAGCATACAAAATGCATTATATCAGGGAAAATGGCTTGCATAAATTAGTCAAAACTGCATACAAAATGTATTTTTTTAGGAGACATTTGTACTAAAATGTTGGTGGATTTTCACGAGAACAGGGGGGGAAATGCAGATTGCTGTGTAAATGTGGAAAACCGAATTTAAGATTGGAAAAATCAGAAACCAAGAGAACTGAGCTGGCAGATTCACCTGTCTCTATTTGCAGCTCCCCTCCTTGGTTTTCTCCCTACAAGTTTCCAGAAGGACTTTTCTGTTTCTGAGGGTAGACATATGTCTAGAGCAACTGGTGATGAAAGGGTTAAGCAGACGCCTGCACACACACACACACACACACACACACACGCACGCACAAACACCCTGCTGCTTCTCTGCTTGAAACTGCTCCCCAGTGAGTGGCACCTGAACTGATTAAGAAAATATCTGAGCTCCAGGTGAGCTGCCCGGCAGGAGGGCTTGCAAATTTATTCTGGGTTCTGTTTGAGAAAGGCAACGTGGATTCCTCTTGTCTCCCTTTTCATGGTGAGCTCCGCAAAGCTATCCCTGGGAGGGGAAGCAATAAGCTGCTTCCATCATTGGGCTACAGGGCTGCCAGTCCAAACTCTGAGAAGCTCCTATACCTTTAAGAGCTGCTATTAAGTGCTATTTTCCCCATCACAGATATGCCCTGAGACACTGCTGCAACCATATAGCTTGCCATTTTGGTTCCTAGCCCCCATTTGAGGTGATGGGAGGTGCTGTATTTGATTTGTGATATCTCCTTCATACATGCAGGTCCCCCACGATGTGTGTACAGTGGTACCTCGGGTTACATACGCTTCAGGTTACATACGCTTCAGGTTACAGACTCCGCTAACCCAGAAATAGTGCTTCAGGTTAAGAACTTTGCTTCAGGATGAGAACAGTAATCGTGGTCCAGCGGCGCAGCAGCAGCGGAAGGCCCCATTAGCTAAAGTGGTGCTTCAGGTTAAGAACAGTTTCAGGTTAAGAACGGACCTCCGGAACGAATTAAATACTTAACCTGAGGTACCACTGTATATGTGGGAACCTGTACTATGTTGATGTAGATCATGGGATGGGTGGGTGCCTCTTTTTACCCAGTGTGGTGTAGTGGTTAAGAGTGGTAGACTTGTAATCTGGGGAACTGGGTTCGCGTCTCTGCTCCTCCACATGCAGCTGCTGGGTGACCTTGGGCTAGTCACACTTCTCTGAAGTCTCTCAGCCCCACTCACCTCACAGAGTGTTTGTTGTGGGGGAGGAAGGGAAAGGAGAATGTTAGCCGCTTTGAGACTCCTTCGGGTAGTGATAAAGCGGGATATCAAATCCAAACTCTTCTTCTACCCACTAGGATTTATCTTCCAGGAGAGAGGAAGTGTGGGGTGGAGGGTGGGGAGAGGCAGAGGGATTGGAAGGGGTTTCCTCCAATATTCAAGCCATGTTTCTTGTTGACTAAGGATACAATGCCATTCTGGTGACTCAGCCGCTGGAATGCAAATCACTTTGCAGTCTGCTTAAGCTACAAAAACATGCCTGTCAAGAGATGGAGACGGGCTTTAATTGCTACTTCTGTCTGCTTATTTCTCCATAAAGATAGGTGTCAGGATTCAGTCTTGTCTGCACCTCAAACCAGAGATCTGCTCAGAAAGGAAAGCAGATCTCTACACTGGCAGTGACCCTGAAAGGTTGATGGAACCACATATCCCTGCCCCACACCAGGAGCTCACCACCCCAGTTTTCAGAGGTGGGTTTAGGGGAGGAGACTCTTGAGAGTCCCATGGACTGCAAGAAGATCAAACCTCTCCATTCTTAAGGAAATCAGCCCTGAGTGCTCACTGGAAGGACAGATCCTGAAGCTGAGGCTCCAATACTTTGGCCACCTCATGAGAAGAAAAGACTCCCTGGAAAAGACCCTGATGTTGGGAAAGATGGAGGGCACAAGGAGAAGGGGATGACAGAGGATGAGATGGTTGGACAGTGTTCTTGAAGCTACCAGCATGAGTTTGACCGAACTGTGGGAGGCTGTGGAAGACAGGAGTGCCTGGCGTGCTCTGGTCCATGGGGTCACGATGAGTCGGACACGGCTAAACGACTAAACAACAATGAGCCTGGACTAAGCGCCAATCCAAGTAGGTGCCACAGGGGGGTGCCACAACAAGGACTTAGAACGGAAGGTGAGAGGTGGGGGGCACCAAACTTTGGCATCGCCCAAGGCGCTGCTGAAATTTGAAAGCCCAAAGTCTGTTACCCATACTTCCAGCATCTTCCCTAGGTCCACAGGAACAGAGGAAATGGCAAACCTGGCACCAGAGCCACCTCTGCAGTGCTTGGCTAGCTGTGCATGGAGCTACTCAAGAAGAGAGAGAAGCATATAGGATAACATTTAATCCACACAACAGCCCTGGGAGGTAGGCTAGGATGAGAGAATGTAACTGGCCCAAGGTCAGCCAGTGAGCTTTGTGGCTGAGTGGGGATTTGAACCCAGATCCTAGTCCGAGACTCTAAGCACTACACCACACTGGTTCTCGATACTCAGAATGCAAATCCCATCAGGCTCTGTTCTGGAGTAGTAACAAAAATTAGTGCTGTTTCCAAACCTGCACTTCTCAAATCCCCCTCCCCCGCATGCTGCTGCCATCAGAAGAGGGTTCCAATTTTCTGCCTCCTCCTCAGAGCACTTTAGAGTATTATTATTATTATTATTATTATTATTATTATTTATTAATTTCAATGGGCCCAGAATTTTGAGCTTATTTTATAGCTGAGAGGTGGCAGAGGGTGCCATGGATGTTTTATTTTCTGCTAAACATTTCTCCAGCATTCTGCAGCCTCCTCATTCTGCAGCCTGCCCTCCCTGATCTGAAAAGCCCCATGAGAAGAGTTACCTCATGGTGTCGTACCCTGGATTCGAATGGTGGGATCCTGGGAAGGCTGCTGAAGGCAGACCGCTGGGCAGATGATTTATGGAACAAAATGAAGGATCTGCGCAAACACCCCTCATCCATCTCAGAGGTAAGGTAAGCGCAGCAAAACCCCTGCATGCACCTTTAGGAATTTCACCAACATTTTCTCCCCACTTGGATAATTTTCTAAGCTTTTCTTCTTGGCGGATGGAAAGCGGGGAAAGAGTGGTGGTGGGAGAGAGAATGCCGGAGACATTTTCTGCGCAGCGCTGCCACAAATACAAACACACTTCTTCCTGCTTAATGAATAGTCACCCTCCCTTCCTATTCAATTAAAACAATGAAGAACCCGGTCTTCTGCAAAGATAGCAGCCTAGTGACGTATCTGGAAATATCTGCCTTCCAATTCTCCTGCGGGTCATCAGAAAGGTTGATTTGAGCAGTTAGAGGCCCCTTGTGACTTATAGGTGAATAACGTATCTTCCTTTTCCATTAATAAAATAAAAGAAGGAAGGCTGATCACTTTGTGGATAAAAACGCATCACTTTTGGGTTGATCCAGATGGTGGCAGAGACATGGGGAGCTCCTCATTTATTGAGCATCCATCCTCATTTGTTTGCCGGTGGATCAGGTGATGATGGCTATTTAATGAGCATTCATTCTCATTCACATGCAGGGAAGTCAGATGATGTTGTGTCCAAGCAAGTGTTATTATCCCACACTTTCCACTGTGTTTCACTATCACTTTCCTTACAGCCGTCGGTTATTTTTTGTTGTGCAAGACCTCCCAATCAACAAGGAATGTGATATCTTTATTTTTCAGGGGTGGCAGGAGGTGTAAGCTGAATTTGCCAGCATGTTGTTGAAAGTAGTGATGGTCTGGAAGCACCCTTGGAGACAATGCTGCTCCTTGTCTCTTTCTCCCTCTTTTTTGGGTGAGGTTTAGCATAAACCAGCTTGTGACACCAGCACCATAAATCCAAGGCTTGTCAGGCTTCGGGAAATCGGCTTCCTCCCCCCCCCCCCCCCCCCCGTGGCAGTAGATAAGAAGACCAAAGAAAGGAACGTCTTACCAGTTAGAAACGTTAATAATCACAGTGAGAGAACAAAGAACACATATCCTAGAAATGGTGATGCTCCCAATAAAGAATCACACCCCCTTCCATCCCTATTAATCTACGTCACTCCTACGTCTTGTAATCTGAATTTGTACCATCTGCGCTTTCTGTTCTGAGACTTTCTGAGCTCTTCTTGACCTTGGGCTGAGAGGAGGAATGCTGTCCAGAGACTGTGAGTCTGTTAACCCTCTCTCTTCCAGTGTTCCTTCACCTAGCTGTTCCCCATCCAGTATTTCCCAGCTTCTGCCTTCTGAACTATGCCACTCTGCAAACCACTGTTCCAAATCGATACTGTCCTCCCGCTCCTGGGAAGATTCAGGATCCGAATCAGGAGCAGGGGGAGGCTCCCACCATTCCTCCTCAGTGCATCCCTCCTCAGCACGGTCCCTGACAAGGCACTGCAGCAGTATACCATTCTCCAGGCATGGAGAATGCTGGGAAATGTAGTTTGTTAAGGGTGCAGGGGGTTGTAGCTCCACAAAATCAGCACACTTAGCAAACTACAGCTCCCAGGATTCTCCATGGCTGTTTATGAGATATAATAGTGCTTTGAATGTATGGTGTGAATGTGATTGTGAGGTCACAATGCTGTGCTTTTCTGTCTTTGCCTCTGGCATCAGTGGGTGTGGGGAAACACATTGGTTGGTGGTGTTATCTGGTAGCAGCTGGTTGTCTTTTATAATATCTGGTATTACCCTTAGAAGCACAGGATCATGGGGATGGGAGGAAAATGAAGGCCAATTAGCCCAGCTAAAGATTACTTTCATCATCATAATGTTAATCATTCAGGGGGTGGGGGCGGGTGGAGAACAAAGAGGCGTTATCCCAAGGGAATGATCCACTGTGGTGTAGCAGATGGCATGCAGGATTTGGGTGATGTATGTTCAGATCTCTCTAGGTTTGAAGTGCACAGGGTAGCCAGGACCAAGTTGTTATCCCATCTCAATCAACTTTGAAATGGGTATTTATTATGGGATCCCCATGCACGCAAGATTTTTTGGAGTCTCCACGTAATGTCATCATCAAAATGCCAGCCCCTGTATATTGTTTTTCCTTGTTTACCTTCTCCCAGCTCTCTCCATCCCACATACATGGTCCTCTGCTACAGCACCATTCCTCCAGAGCAGCAAGCTGTGTGGTTGATGGGGATAACTGGGGGTGGGAAGAGCAGCCAGGTTGTTCTCCAGTTTAATATCTGATGTGTAAAAGAACTTTGGGGGCTGCAGTGTTTGCCTTGCATTTGAAGCAAATGCCGTTAACTGCCAAAATCCGTATTTCTGAGCAGAGGAATGTAAAACTCAGTGAAACACCATCTCTGTAAAGTCTGTGCCCAGGGCAGCTGTCTACCAGTTCCATTTGGTACTCTGTTTGAAACCACTGTGGTGCCAGAGTGGTACATGTGCTGGTTATCTCCCGCTTGGACTACTGCAATGTGCTCTGCATGGGGTGACCTTTGAAGGTGACTCAGAAACGACAATCCACAATATGGCAGCTAGACTGGTGACTGGGAGCAGCCGCCAGGACCATATAGCACCGGTCCTAAAGAATTGACACTGGCTCTCAGTACATTTCCAAGCACAATTCAAAGTGTTGGTACTGACATCTAAAGCCCTAAACGGCCTCAGTCTTGTATTACTGAAGGAGCATCTCCACCACCATCGTTCATCCCAGACACTGAGGTCCAGCTCCAATGGCCTTTCCAGTAGTGGCACCCACCCTGTAGAACACCCTCCCATCAGATGTCAAGGAAATAAATAGGTATACAACTTATAGAAGACATCTGAAGGCAGCCCTGTATAGAGAAGTTTTAAATGTTTGATTTCTATTGTGCTTTTATATTTGTTGGAAGCCGCCCAGAATGGCTGGGGCAACCCAGTCAGATGGCCAGGGTACAAATAATAAAAATATTAATACTATAATTATTATTCTGTATTTGGTAACTTTAGTCACTTTTTCAGACTGTTGGCTTATTCTGTTAAAATATCCTTCCCTTCTCAACAGACCTTATTTGATATCATCATACAGCCACATCCAATTGTGTTGACCCAACTTTTTATCAACTGGCAGTGAGTTGATGTCATTGCATCAGGTGCAGTGAGATGACATCACTGGAGTATCATCATTGGGTGCCTCCTTGCTTTCTCCTCAGGCATCGTCAATTTACCACTAGAAGCCTAAAACTTTGCCAATATAATTGTTTTCCATATTACTCCTAGCTAAATTGACATTAAAATGTATTTCCTCCCTTGGTGTATTAAATCCAAACGGATGGCTTTCCTGCTTTGCCTGCCTGCTTTGATGAAGGGAGGAGCTCTTAGGCTGCTTTCTGTTCCTTTCGCTTTAAATCAGAGGCCCAGCCGAAAATTATTTTATTTATAACAGCAGCGGAGACACCTGCTCCTGACATGTGAGACCATTTGGATGACACAACTGGCGACCAACAATAGTAACAGCACTCTGGGCTTTCATTAGAAGCCATGTGATGCTGCTGCAGCCTTGCCAAGTCAAACATAATAATTCCACCCACTGAGAAATAAATATTCCCCGGAGAGCAAGTGAGAGCATGAGAGAGGGAAAGGAGGCTGACAAAGAGAGATTCTAGTTGTTTACGGGGAAGGAATGGCATCTAAATATCTCTGTGTATTTGTTTCTCTATATACGGTACCTACATCGATGAACTATACAGCCAGATAAGACAAACGTGCTCTCAGTTCCAGTGGTTGTCTGTGTCTCCTGTCTATAAAATCCAGTTCTCTGTCACATGCCAGAAATACGCGTTTGTGACCAAGAAATGGGCTATGCAGATGGGAGGTATTCTCAGATCACAATGCCCTCCCTTTAATTTCTGTTAGGCAAAATAAATGGGACTGCAGTCTGAGGCACCATTGACAGAGGGGTGTACCTGCCTATGGGCCGCCATGTTTTCCCATATTGCCTCTGTTGCTACACAGTGTTGCTCCAGATATAGTGTGTGTGTTTTTTTGGGGGGGTGAGTTACGTAGGGCTCCTGACTGTGGCTTTACTATGGAGAAATTGGTTTAAGGGGTATGGGACAGAGCAAGAGAGAACGGTCGCTTCTCTCCATGCTCAGCCTGAAAATTTAAGAACTCCATGTCACAAATTTAGAGGAAAATTACTCTGAAGAATCCTCAGATCAGCACTTGTTCACACCAACATACCATCAACATATCTTTCACACCTAGGCAATTCACTGCCCACTGCTTCTACAACTCTGTTTCCTTCGGTGCTGGAAAAGAGCTCTGAGACTTAGGCATGCGTATGTCCAGATATCTCACTGGGCTCGGTCCCAGCCATGGCATTATTAGTTTAAGCACAATAGTCCGAGACAACCTATCCATCTTGGTTCTAAAGAGCTCAGCCAATATTAGCCCCAGACCTTGAAAAACAGTTCAGCTGCCAGTCCAGAGACTGTCGGTCATTCTAGGCATAAATGTTGCTCATTTTCATTGCCGCTGCCACTAAATCCTCTAATGCTTCACAGTGTCAATTATGACCTAAGCCGTTTGTATCCTGCTTTCCCAACTATTCCTTCAAGGGCAATCTGGTCATTAGCATAGTAGGATATGTGGCATTCTCATGAGTGGACAGGTAATTTACAGGAAAAGCTGTAAGTGTTAGGCTTCAAAGTGATGCCTCTTAGTGCCCGTCAGTTGACTGGCACTGAGAGACATTGGCTATGAAGTCCGTTTGCAAATAGTTTCAACACAAACCACTTGCAACTGGACTCAACATCCTGACGGACACACCTTCGCCTGTCTTAAACCCAGTATCACGTACAATGTCAGGGGTGGGGCAGACAGGTGTGGCTTGGGGGAAATAGCCTCACAGGCCAAATTAAGACCTCTGATTAGGCCCAAAGTGTTAAGTTGTGGGTGAACATATCAGACGACACAGCGATTCTTCAACAGCTCTTGTTTATTCACAGGCCAGAACAGAACTGAACTGAAGGGTTCAGCCAGCCTGCTTATATAGAGCTCCACTAGAACGCATCAGTAACCATTTTCTGTAACTATCCAATCACTGAACGTCACTTTCGATCCCTTATTTGCATATGTGGACCTGAACTACCTACAGTATCCCCCTGCTTCCCCAGGGTGAGAGCTTCAGTACATAACACAAAGGTTGCCCACTGTGGGTTACAGAGACTTGAGAGACAGGTAAGGTTATTGATGAGTGCTTGCCCCTAAGTAAAATGAACAATTTTATCTTTGTCCATTCTTTTTCAAATTAGCAACTGGCCTCCTGACAGTTCTAACAGCACTGGTTTTCTTTCATACTCTGATTAGTAGATCTACAGTGCACTTCTAGGGAAGAAAGAGAACTGCACAAATGCACAAAGAAAAAAAAAATGCAATTGCTAACCCCCTTGTGAGTATCTGTACATGGAGGTTACTGCAGTGGAAATGAGAATAAGTATGTCTATGAATCGAAAGACAAAACAAATGAACAACTAAATTAGATCTGAGGAAATTGTCTGCAGCAAACAGTATAATGCCTCTTACTCTTAATGCCTTGTTTGTTATTGCCGCTTTGATTTCTATTAATCTGTTATGTTGAATAGTTCAACAAACATTTTGAATCATGGACTGCCTACAAATAGTGTTCACCACATTTGCTGTTAGTGGTAACCTCTGGATGTTGCCATAGCAACATGTCTGCTTCCTGTTTATATCGTGACAAAAATTAAAATAAAAGCGGAAGAAGGCTTAAGTGCCAAATGCCCATGGAAAGGGTGGGAACGATTCATTTAGCACGTGGAGTGGAGAAACAACAACAACTAACAATTATTTACCAGGTATCTTTTCAGATAGTACTTGCAGAATTTGCTGCCACAATATCGAGATCAAATAACAGGCACAAACAACATGAGCTTATCCCAAGGGTATTCCAGCTGTCCGCTGCCAAAATGCTGGATTACACAGAGTTTAGGAGCCATCTAGGAAGACACTCTTATTCTATACAAGGCCTGTATTGCAAACTAGCCCTTAGTTACACAGGGCATTAAAAATCATAAGATAAAGAAGTGGCTTTATTCACTGCCCAAACTGTGTATATGAAGTTCCCCCAAAAAATGCAGATAAAGGACTGCACCTGATCTCGGAGTACAGATTCATACTTTCCAACATTTCTCTGATAAAAATGGAGGCGTGCTAAGGAAAAACAGGACATTCTGGGATCAAATCAGAAACCAGGAGGGTTTCTGTAAATCTGGGACTGTCCCTGGAAAACAGGGACACTTGCAGGGTTTTATGCTAAATTACTTTTTAAAAGCAACTTCCTAACCTGAAGGTTCGTGGACAATATGCTGGTGAAATCTCAGTTGAATAAGATTGTGTGGGGCTAAGCAAAAAGATCTGAGGTAAGGAATTTTGGCCCAAGGTGTTTGGGAGGAGTGTGGCGGCGGGGGGGGGGGGAGATTGTTTGTAAACTTAAAAGGGGTTTATTGGGGTTGGGAAGAAAAAACCCCCACCCACGAGTTTATTGGGTAACAGGAAATACCGGTAACTTTATTCTGTCATGCAATCACAAAAGGCCACAATTGTATACCCTTCCCCCACAGTCTTTCTGAGCAGGGACGAAACTAGGCTCTATTTCACCTGGGTCAAAGACCCAGTTTGACACCCCCTCATGTGCATTTGCACACACACAGAGGCTGGAGGCGTCACATGGGGCAAGAAACCTGGCTAGCCTCCCCCCTGCCCAGTAGCTATGAAACTGCTGAGATGGCATTATGGGGTTATTGTTCTGAGATGGTCTGCTGCCAGGAGGAGTTGCGTGGCAAGGTCCCAAACCCTCCCAGGAGGTGGAATAAAGACACATGAAACAGTATTTTAGATTAATGGGCGAAAAAGGCCACAACTTTATTGGTTACAGAATGTGAGTGGTATTGGCTTAGGCATTGGAAACCACACGACTATATCAGACTCCTGCCCATCTGCAGGAGTCTTGGAAGGGTTAACCACCAGTAGGTGGAGCCCTGCTGATGCACATTAACTAGGAACTCCCCCAGGGTCACCGCTAGGGGTCGTGCCATGGCCCTGGTCTGGGGCTTCAGCTGGAGACCACGTCCCCCGGATTCCTTTAACGGAATACACTTGAATTAGGAGGGGTAGGTGATAGCCACTACCTCCCCTCCCCTTCTTCTTCTTTTAAATATTTTTTATTGCTCAATTTCCACATAACTAATTATCAAACCATATAATCACCTACATAATTTCCCCCCTCCCCCCCAAGGACTTCCCTCAGCTCCTCTCCCTGATTTTGCTGCACATATTTTCTCTGCATATTATAAAACTGTATATGTCTTTACATATCTATTCATCATGTTATCAACAATAAATTTGTGTATGTTTAGTCAAAACCTGCCAAGGAGTCCAGTTCATTTTGTTGCGTTTTTAAATAATTTGTGTAAAGTCCCCATTCCTCCTTGAAGTCACAGTTGTCTCGCAGTTTCTATGTCAATTTAGCCAGTTCTGAGTAGTTCATCAATTTCTCTTGCCCCCAAGCACTTTCTGCCTGAACCGTGTCGTTCCTTAAGCGGACGACATGGAGCTCACCGCCATTAGCCTCTGCAGCGAACCGGAAGTCCTACCTCCCCTCCCCTTCAACCTAATATTCCAATGCCTAACCGCCAAACCTTACAAAGTTGTGACAATTTACTACGAGGCAGGCGGAAAAACCCAACAGCCAATTTGCCAAGTGGAAAAATTCCTACCAGGCCCCTTGGACAACCAAGGTGACCAACCGAGGTCCATAGCAAGGTCAAGAAATAAAAGAGCCTAACTTAAGGGAGGGAGGGCAGGAGAACTGACCGAGAAGGGAGAAAAACAGGGGCGAGTCCTCAGCCACGGGCAGTTTAAATATCCCGTGCCACGCCCCTGGACTGTCTCAATTGGACGGCCTAAGGATGACGTGGCCGAGGACCATCCAATGGCGCAGGGGTGATCCTGCCCTGTATGTGTGGGGAAGGCTTGCTCCCAGCGCACAACCTCATCTCCCCGGAAATGGGAAATGGCTTTCCTGCACCAATTAAAGTAGCAAACCAAAGTTTGAAGTCTAAAAGAAGAAAGATAAAGTCCTTGCCACTACTGCTACCCAGTAAGTCTCCCTGAAATTTGTGAATAAATCCCCTGCCCCCAAGGAGCTGGGTGGCAAATTTGTGGGGAAGATTTTTACTGTGCACTGAGCTTTTGGAGGTTTAGGTGAGGTACCTCCACATTCCCATCAGCAGCGGGGCTGGAATAAATTGTGCAAAACTGTATCCACTGCAGAACGATTTTTGCAAAATAAGAGGCAGTGTGTAGTTCTGCTGGATTTGCATGATTTATGGAGATTGCAGGGTCCAGCTTTGCAGAGTGCAGGGTTACCCCAGTGATTAAGCTTGATTATTTTATATTAGCATCAAGGACACCTGACCCTGTGCTTTACCCAGTACTGAGCATTCCCCCCCCCACCTTCCTTAAGAGCTGGTTTATTTCCTTAACTCTGGCAACATGAGGGAGTGATGCCAGCTTTCCCCCCAGGAGAGATGGTTGGAATCCACTTGTCAGTGGCACTCGCTTATCTTTAAGATTTCTGCCTTGGGACCTTACTTTGCCAAGCGACTCTTGGAAGCTCAAGCAAATCCAAACAAGAACTAAAAATAATGCATCACCAGGGACGCATTAGTATCTGAGCGCCACGCTTCATTCCCTCTGAGGAATCATTGGGGATTTAAATGATCAGTGCTGCATGGTCACAAGTGGCTGGAACTTTAATACTTGAGATAAATGGCTCCCCAGTTCTAGTGAGGATCTTGCTTAGTGAATGAAGCGCCTCCTTCAGCAGTCCAATGGAATGAAACAAAATTGGACTAATATATACAACAGAGAGGGTCTGATAAGTGCCTTGGTTAACTCTGATTCTGGTGCTAATGAGATTGGTTCCAGGCTTTCCATCATCACCTTTTCCTTGCTTCGTAAACACTGAAGGCAGCAATGCAATTGCAACATAGCTGCTGCTTCGATCCTTTCCATGTTGGAAACAATGTCGGCTTGTTTTTGAAAGGGAATCCTTGGCTTTTCCATTCAGATAAGTGGGATGTCGCTGCAATCTTAAATACAGCTACCTGGATACTGTTCTTTGAACACACTGGAAGTCATTCTGCGTAGATGTGTATAAGGTTGTGCTGTTGCATCTTTAACTTCAGCTGGATGTAAGTTTTACAGGACTAAAGAAACAGGGATAGCTGAAAATACATTTTTTCCATTATTATTTTTTTAAAAAACAAACATACCATATCTCATGGATCACAGCAGAACATGGGAATTTATTACAATTTTTGTCCACTTAGAAAATTATGTCTATCTGTGTGTGTTTCTTGCAGTGAGACCAGGGCTGCTTTTTCTAGCCGGAAGTTGCCGGAACTTAGTTCCGGCACCTCTTAGATGGGTGCCATTGCCTTTATAAGAGAGCAAGGGGGTACAGTGGCACCTCAGGTTAAGCACTTAATTCTTTCCGGAGGTCCGTACTTAACCTGAAACTGTTATTAACCTGAAGCACCACTTTAGCTAATGGGGCCTCCCGCTGCTGCCGTGCTGCCGGAGCACGATTTCTGTTCTCATCCTGAAGCAAAGTTCTTAACCTGAAGCACTATTTCTGGGTTAGCGGAGTCTGTAACCTGAAGCGTATGTAACCTGAGGTACCACTGGATTCCTGGTGAGTCCCAGCACCTCTTTTTCTAGAGAAGCAGCACTGAGTGAGACACATTGTCTAAACCCTTTCCACGTGCTGTTTTTGAATTGAGAGCAATGCCAAACGAATGCCGCCATGCCTTAAACTCCAAACGTGGGCTGCAAGCCTTGGCGTATCGATGAAACGCTCTGCCATCTTGCTAAGTAAGTGACAATTTTGGGGTGGCGAATGCTCTTCTCCTCAAAATTCAAGGCGGATAAGACCAGCAAATCTGAGCTGGTTTTTTCTACAAAGAAAGAAAGGTCATTTCACTGACTAATTCAGTCAGATCACCGTGGAAAATAAAGAATCGTCTTGAACTGAGGATGGAGCCATAGGGCATAGCAGAACCGAATGAATTTTCCACCGTGGTGGCTCGAGATCAAAAAGCTGAATGTTTTTAATTTGGGGAGTGAGGGTTACGTGCGGTTTACAAGGGGAAGGGGAGATCAAAGCCGTGTGTATCAGGTGGCCCCAGAGGGACTTTTAAATTATACCGGGGACTGGAGTAATTTGTGTGATGCTTTTAATTTCCTGTGCTACCAGTTGAAGTGTTTTAAAATTTTTGCATCCTTTGGCTTAACAAAAAAAAAAAAAAAAAGGCAATCTATTTAGTATCTTTTGACCAGGAAAAGCCGAAGAGGCAGGAAGATTGCAGAGAAAACTTCTCTTAAATGGTAGTTGGACCATATCCAATGCCAGCTCCTGTTATAACTACGAGAATGAGTATGTCATGGAGTCTAGAGCCATGGCGTTCCCTTGCCTGCGCCGTAGAAGGACCTATATGCCTAGACAAATGGGCTAGACTCAGAGCCCCAGGGAATGAGGCCAACTTGCTTCCATCAGGAAAGTGCAGGCTTCTCCGTGGCTTTCCTATTTTTGATTGGATCTAGATGTGTGCCCCCTTCATGGATCACTGCCTTGCCGTGGCGAAGGGGCTTGAAGAACTCAGAGAAGCTATGAACTATGCCGAGCAGGGCACCCAAGATGAAAAGGTCATAGTGGAGAGTTTTGACCAAACGTGATCCACCTGGAGGAGGAACCGGCAAGCCACTCCAGTATCCCTGCCAAGAAAACTCCATGGACAAAGACAACAGGCATATAAAAGTTATGACGCTGGAAGATGAGCCCCTCAGGTCGGAAGGCGTCCAACATGCTACTGGGGAAGAGCGGAGGGCAAGTACAAGTAGATCCAGAGCTGATGAAGCGGCTGGGCCAAAGCCGAAAGGACGCTCAGTTGCGGATATGCCTGGAAGCGAAAGGAAAGTCCAATGCTGTAAAGAAAAATATTGCATAGGAACCTGGAATGTAAGAACCATGAACATGGGTAAGTTGGAGGTGGTCAAAAATGAGATGGCAAGAATAAATATTGACATCCTGGGCATCAGTGAACTAAAATGGACGGGAATGGGTGAATTCAGTTCAGATGACCATCATATCTACTACTGTGGGCAAGAAACCCGTAAAAGAAATGGAGTGGCCCTCATAGTCAACAAAAGAGTGGCAAAAGCTATACTGGGATGCAATCTCAAAAATGATAGAATGATCTCGATACGAATCCAAGGCAGACCTTTTAACATCACAGTAATCCAAGTTTATGCACCAACTACTGGTGCTGAAGAAACTGAAATTGACCAATTCTATGAAGACTTACAACACCTTATAGAAGTGACACCAAAGAAGGATGTTCTTCTCATTATAGGGGATTGGAATGCTAAAGTAGGGAGTCAAGAGATAAAAGGAACAACTGGCAAGTTTGGCCTTGGAGATCAAAACGAAGCAGGGCAAAGGCTAATAGAGTTCTGTCAAGAGAACAAGCTGGTCATCACAAACACGCTTTTCCAACAACACAAGAGACGACTCTACACATGGACATCACCAGATGGGCAGCATCGAAATCAGATTGATTATATTCTCTGCAGCCAAAGATGGAGAAGCTCTATACAGTCAGCAAAAACAAGACCTGGAGCTGACTGTGGCTCAGATCATCAGCTTCTTATAGCAAAATTCAAGCTTAAACTGAAGAAAGTAGGAAAAACCACTGGGCCGGTAAGATACAATCTAAGTCAAATCCCTTATGAATACACAGTGGAAGTGAGGAACAGGTTTAAGGATTTAGATTTGGTGGACAGAGTGCCTGAAGAACTATGGATGGAGGCTCGTAACATTATACAGGAGGCAGCAACGAAAACCATCCCAATGAAAAGGAAATGCAAGAAAGCAAAGTGGCTGTCCAATGAGGCTGTCCAATGAGGCCTTACAAATAGCGGGGGAGAGAAGGCAAGCAAAATGCAAGGGAGATCGTGAAACATACAGGAAATTGAATGCAGATTTCCAAAGAATAGCAAGGAGAGACAAGAAGACCTTCTTAAACAAGCAATGCAAAGAAATAGAGGAAAGCAATAGAATGGGAAGAACCAGAGATCTGTTCAAGAAAATTGGAGATATGAAAGGAACATTTCGTACAAAGATTTCCATAATAAAGGACAAAAGTGGAAAGGACCTAACAGAAGCAGAAGACATCAAGAAGAGGTGGCAAGAATACACAGAGGAATTATACCAGAAAGAAACGGATGTCTCATATACCCCAGGTAGTGTGGTTGCTGACCTTGAGCCAGACATCCTGGAGAGTGAAGTCAAATGGGCCTTAGAAAGCACTGCAAATAACAAGGCCAGTGGAAGTGATGGTATTCCAGCTGAACTATTTAAAATTTTAAAAGATGATGCTGTTAAGGTGCTACACTCAATATGCCAGCAAGTTTGGAAAACTCAGCAGTGGCCAGAAGATTGGAGAAGATCAGTCTACACCCCAATCCCAAAGAAGGGCAGTGCCAAAGAATGCTCCAACTATCGCACAATTGCACTAATTTCTCACGCTAGCAAGGTTATGCTTAAAATTCTACAAGGAAGGCTCAAGCAGTATGTGGACCGAGAACTCCCAGAAGTGCAAGCTGGATTTAGAAGAGGCAGAGGAACCAGAGACCAAATTGCAAACATGCGCTGGATTATGGAGAAAGCTAGAGAGTACCAGAAAGACATTTACTTCTGCTTCATTGACTATGCAAAAGCCTTTGACTGTGTCGACCATGGCAAACTATGGCAAGTTCTTAAAGAAATGGGAGTGCCTGATCACCTCATCTGTCTCCTGAGAAATCTCTATGTGGGACAAGAAGCTACAGTTAGAACTGGATATGGAACAACTGACTGGTTCAAAATTGGGAAAGGAGTACGACAAGGCTGCATTTTGTCTCCCTGCTTATTTAACTTATATGCAGAATTCATCATGCGAAAGGCTGGGCTGGATGAATCCCTAGCCGGAATTAAGATTGCCGGAAGAAATATCAACAACCTCAGATATGCAGATGACACAACCTTGATGGCAGAAAGTGAGGAGGAATTAAAGAACCTTTTATTGAGGGTGAAAGAGGAGAGTGCAAAATATGGTCTGAAGCTCAACATCAAAAAAACGAAGATCATGGCTACTGGTCCCATCACCTCCTGGCAAATAGAAGGGGAAGAAATGGAGGCAGTGAGAGATTTTACTTTCTTGGGCTCCATGATCACTGCAGATGGTGACAGCAGCCACGAAATTAAAAGACGCCTGCTTCTTGGGAGAAGGGCAATGACAGGCCTAGACAGCATCTTGAGAAGTAGAGACATCACCTTGCCAACAAAGGTCCGTATAGTTAAAGCTATGGTTTTCCCAGTAGTGATGTATGGAAGTGAGAGCTGGACCATAAAGAAGGCTGATCGCCGAAGAATTGATGCTTTTGAATTATGGTGCTGGAGGAGACTCTTGAGAGTCCCATGGACTGCAAGAAGATCAAACCTCTCCATTCTGAAGGAAATCAGCCCTGAGTGCTCACTGGAAGGACAGATTGTGAAGCTGAGGCTCCAGTACTTTGGCCACCTCATGAGAAGAGAAGACTCCCTGGAGAAGACCCTGATGTTGGGAAAGATGGAGGGCACAAGGAGAAGGGGGCGACAGAGGACGAGATGGTTGGATAGTGTTTTCGAGGTTACCAGCATGAGTCTGACCAAGCTGCGGGGGGCAGTGGAGGACAGGAGTGCCTGGCGTTCTCTGGTCCATGGGGTCACGAAGAGTCGGACACGACTAAACGACTAAACAACAACAACAAGATGTGTGCAGCCGATTCTCCACCTCCACAGCCCAGTTTCCAATTTGTTAGCCAGAAATATGTCAGTTGGTGGTTTAGGAGTCTGTGTAACAACTTCCCATTTTCTAAACTCTTTTTTTAAAACAACAACAACAACAACTGAAGTTTCCTTGCAACCAAAACAGAGTTAGGTGGCATCTCTCCTGCCCACTTGCACCAACCAGTCCGCTAGCTATCTTAGCTTGCCTAAGCTGTTGTGCTATTTATCCTAGCTTTGCTTATGTACTGTTCTGATTTGAACATTAAAGTTTATTCCAGAAAATGAGATTTGAGTTCGAGTCCCGCATCCTGCCAGAACCAGACAAACTCTCTTGGGGTGGGTTCTACCTGCCACAGTGACCTGCCTAGGCTCATGACAGATTGTGCTTGTCTTAGCCTATCTTGACTTTGGTTCTATCAGATCCACACCCTCCAACATTTCTCCAATGAAAATAGGAACATTGTATTTAACAACAACAACAACAACAACAACAACAACAACAACAACAACAACACCCCCCACCTGACAGGGCTGCCTCAGCCACTCTGGATGGCTTCCAACATATATAAAAACTTAAAAAGCATACAAAACTTCCATATACAGTCAAACCTCGGTTGTTGAATGTAATCTGTTCTGGATGCCCGTTCAGCTTCCAAAATGTCTGATAACTGAGCTCCCTGCACTCAATCGGAAGATGCGTTGGATGTTCAGCTTCCAAAAAACGTTCAAAGACCGGAACACTTACTTTTGGGTTTTCAGCATTTGGGAGCTGAAATGTTCCAAAACAGAGGCGCATGGGAGCCGAGGTTTGACTTTACAGGGCTGCTTTCGATGCCTTCTAAAAGTTGTATAGTTACTTATCGCCTTGGCTCAGGGGTCAAGCAATTCCACACCCTCCAACTTGGAGGGTCTGCAGATTTGACTCAGGTCTTCAGAACATGACCATGCCCTTCCATCAGGCGTCACTGTTTCAGCCTGGCCTTCACCTGGATATGCCCCCCTGGCCCTCTTATAGGGTAGTGGGGCAGGCATAGCTTTGCACAAGCAAATGGGAAATCCACCTCAGGGGGCTGGCCCTGAGCTGTCTGTTCACACTGAGGATGGTGTCTCCATGTCCTAGGTGATGGAGGAGGTGACAGCGTTGACCTGGAATCAGACTGGGAGGTGAATGAATCCTTGTCAGCTGAAGCTGGTGAAGGCAGAGGATCTGGTGGTGCAGTAGTCTGGTGCTGGGAGTGGAGTGGGTGGGACTGGCAAGGACTGATGATGTGACAACCTACGGGGTCCCTCTTCAGGACTGGGCTCCTCACCCCTGAAAGCTCAAATTACTCTCAAGGTTCCAACCCAAACCTGATGGGTCCCTCTCTAGAATTGTCACTGGGTTCTTCCCAAGACTCCCTCTGCCCCTCATCCCAATTGGTCCAGTCTTTCCAGGCCACTCTTTTGGGACTTAGGACAGAGCAGGTGTCACAGCAACATTCTGAGGCCTCATGAAGGTTGGCTGGTCTGGAACTGTTGTCAAACCCTCTGCTATGGAGGAGCTATCTCTATCTGAAATGGTTGTTGCCCAGTTCTGCAGCCATTAGCTCCTATAGCCTGGGCGTAGTGAAGACTGCATCGGAGCAGTGCTATATGAGACGAGGACTCAGGTAAAGTCACATCCTTTGGCTTGGGTAGTCCTGAGGTAGGGGATAATGGTTCCTCCTCTTCTGAGTCTTCCTCTGAGCCAGAGCGAGAATTGAGGCTAGAGGACATGAGAGGAGGAATATGGGGCCAGAACCAGAGTTAGCTGGTTTGGCCTACCATTAGCTCCACATAATGTGACCCCAGCCTCCACTGGTTGTTAACAGCCCTACTCCATACCCTCCAGAGAAAATAGGGATGTCCCATTCCATAATGATAATTTTACTATTTATACCCCACAAATCTTACTGGGTTGCCCCAGCTACTCTGGGCGGCTTCCAACATATATAAAAACACAATAAAACATTAAACTTTTTTTTTTAACTTCCTTATGCAGGATTGTCTTCAGATGGATTGGGGGTCAGTTAACTCCATACCCTCCAACATTTCTCCCATGAAAATAGGGGCACCCTAAGGACATTCGGGCATCAAATCAGGAACCAGGACAGCTTCTGTAAATCAGGGATGTCCTTGGAAAATAGGGACACTGGGAGGGTCTAATACTCCCTACCCTACCAGTAACAATGGGCATCATCTGCCACTATGTTGAAGGCTGCTCTGTTGATGCTTTATATTTTAGTTATCTTATTGATGTTTTGCCTGTTATTTAATGTGCTTTATATCTTTGTTTTAGAGCTGTATTTTAAAGTTAGCCACTTTGTAGGCTGAGAAATGTTTGTGTGTGTAATAAATATTACTTATAGATTCTACATAAAATCTAAATCTTTTGCGCAACATTTTTTCATATGGCCTACCCATGAGGCAAAGTGAGGTGACTGCCTCAGGCGGCAAGATCCATGGGGGATGTCAATCTTTCCTTCCCTTTTTTTCCTGTTGTAGATCTTCCTTTACACCCTTCTTCACTGGCAGGGAGGGGAGTGCCATTTTGGGGTCTTCCAAAGGAGTCAACATGTATTGGGCCGGCCCTGTCACATGAAAGTCAATCTTTGGTCTTCAAACTAGAGCTACTATTACTGTCGACACTGGTAATATTCTCTTGCAAACTAATGATTTAAAGGGGGAGGGGACTGGTCCTCCATGACCTCAATGACCATGTGATTTGGTCCTCAATCAGGAAAGCTGTTGAGTCCCTTTTTCTAGAGGCTCAGAACAAGCACTGATCATGGAAGGTTTAAGCATAGGGAACCCTGTTAGAATTGCTTAGGTTTTCCAGCTCTCTGACCTACAGTTACAGTAGTCGACTTAAACATTTACTGTTGTAGCTATATTTTTTATTGAAAAGAAGAAAAGAAAATCCTTGTACTGCAAAGGCTACATAACCAAGAATTCAGCTGCTGCCCTCAGATTTACAAGTACCTTTATGTAAACACAATACAAAGAGAAAGGCTCTCTTTAACGACTTACCCTTTAATAACAAGATTGTATATGCTCTTAGAATATCTCATAGGAGAATCGTGGCAAATGCAACTTCATTCTTGGTGGACGACATATGGTCAGAGTTCAGTTTAAGTTCAAGGATTCTGCTGTACTGAAATATGGCATGGTTACATCTTACTTTGCTTTGAGTTTATGGCTTCATTACCTCAGGCCAAGAATACACAACTTTTTTTTGCTGGCAGTCATATGAACAAATTGGCTTGATGGCTTTCTGCAAGCTTTGATATTTATTCATTTTTCAGTTTCAGTTTTCCACGGTGGTTCAGCTTTTTGAGCCATGCGATACAGGCAAATGCTGTGTTCTACTATAAAAGAAATAAAATAAAATAAAATAATGTTTATATTCTTTACTGGAAAACAAAAAGTTCAAAATTGCAAGTGCACAGAGTAAGATAAACCAGAAAAAGAAGAAACAAGAAATAGTACCTACGTAGAAAACAGAACAGAACAAACAACATCAAAAAGATACTGTGTACGTTACAAAAAAAAACAAAAACAAAACCCAGACCATAACTGTACATGGTATTTATAAAAACCAATTCCAAATATCATTAAATTTGTCCATGGCAAAATTTCCAAAAAATATTTATGAACCTTGAGTGGGGTTCACTCACAGCAGTGATTCAGGAAAAACTGAAGAAAGGCTGACAAGCTGTTCAGTGCTTACCCATAAAATGTGCATTTTAGACACATTTTAACTTAAATACTGTTGCCTGTCCTTTGGTCATGATACTCCAGAGATGCTAGCACTGACCAGGGTTTGGTTTCCTTGAAATGAATGTCAATGAAGACTCCAATTTCTTTAAGATACATGGTTTTATTTATGCATGTATATAACCTCAGCACAAGATGGAAATGTTCACAGCATTAACACTCCAACAGATCTTGCCTCCCCATTAGGGTTCAGGGGAGGGGGTTCCCCAAAGCCATAGCCTTGGATTCAGTACAGATCCAGACAAGCTTCTCTGTGTCTTTTCAGCTCCCAGCACCAGCACACAAACCAGCTTCCTGGGCCTATTGTTCTCCTGCCTCTAGAATGATGTAGCATTCAGGCAGGTGAGGGCAGGGAAGGCGCTCCCATTTGTCTCCATGGTAACAAGGTTCACTCTTTAGTCATGTAAATAGAGGGTACCTACAGGATACCGCCATTAACCTAACAAAGAAACTGGTTTTAACAGTTTTGCAGTTCCTTCTAACTATGATCTTGCTAACACAAACTCACAGGCTCAGTTCGAACCCACGGGCATCATACCAAGCAGCCCCTCAGTCCCATATCAATACATATTCTTTTGCATGATTTTTTTGGTGAACTTTGTAAAATGTGGAAGAGTGCAATCTGATGGGGAGTTGTGATCTGATTTGCAAGCGAGCATGGGACCATTGAATGGGGTTGGTCTGCTGCAAATAAATTCCTCTTTCATCCCTATTTCAATGGATTTAAATGGAAGTAATTTCTGCTGGCAGTTATATTGGTGTTGAGGTGTGACCACGTTCTTCCGGTCCTGAATGCTTATGACTGCTAGTTTGCCCTGTTTTTATTGGGATTCAAAAATGTGTTTGCTGTGGAAAACAGGAATGCAGTTCTGGAATCATAATTCAAAAACACAGTGCTACTGGGAGCGGGGAGAGGGGGAATATTTCTCTCCTTAAAGTTTAAAAACCACTAAACTCTCTCATTTGTTTAAAGAAGAACTTACTAGTCTGAAACCTTTAAGTCTATTGCCAGCCTACAGCAATATTCCTTTAGCTGGGTTATGAAAACCTGAAGAAAGAAAGAAAAAAAAGGAATGGCAAAAAAATTAATTAAACATAGATTAAAAACATAATTACATATTTTATTAATTGCACTTTAAAGATGCCCTTGAGAAGAATCCAGAGGGCATTAGTCAACAGTAAAAGGCTTAAATTTAAATTTCCTTGCTAGTCATTTTTAAATCTCATTTGAATTTAGTTTTAGTTTTTTTATTTATTTTGGATTAAATTTATATCATTATCACACCGTACCAGAAAATGGTTACACCTTTTATTTAAAGTGACTGATCATTAGAAATGCATTTGCAATTCACTGTAATAACACTGATTAAAATGAATTCATTTGGAATTAATGGGGCTGCCACAGAGAGTGCTCATCCTAGCTAGAAAAGCAGCACAGCTCAAATCAACATGAGTTAAAAATAAGAGGCAATTCTCAGCTTGTTAATAAACTTTCCAAAAGGAAATATAGCCGGTTGACTTCACGTCTTGTGCGTCACATGCCAACCTAAAGCAATGAATGGTGGCCTAATTCACACATGCCCTCAACTGTGCGGTTCTGCTTGCCTAAAACCATGTGGTATGTTTACAATGGTGACCTGCTTCAGTCACACCAAACTTTCCATGCCAGCATTGCACCTCCTTGGTCACTTCTGACTTAGGTGAGATAACATTCTGAGTGATACACAGAGTAGAACACAGTAGTTAGCAAAACACAGATTGGTGGCCTTGACCTGAAGCCTTTGCCTCATCAGAGTGGTTTCATGTATATACAGGCTATGCTGGGATGTACAGTGGTACCTCGGGTTACAGATGCTTCGGGTTACAAACTTCGTTAACCAGGAAGTGGTTGCTCCAGGTTAAGAACTTTGCCCCAGGATAAGAATGGAAATCACATGCCAGCGGCGCAGCGGCAGCGGGAGGCCCCATTAGCAAAAACACGCCCCAAGTTAAGAACCGTTTCAGGTTAAGAACGGACCTCTGGAACGAATGAAGTTCTTAACCCGAGGTACCACTGTATCAGGATATAAGAGCAGAGAGATTGTGGGCAAGGCCATGGAAAGCTTTGAAGGGCAGAACAAGGAGCTGGTGCTGAAGCCAGTGCAGGGATTTTCTGAGGAGCATTATGTAGGGATGCTTGAGGAGTTTGACTTTTACAAAATGGGATGCAAATTGCATACCCCTCCAATTTTTTGGGAGGGCAATTCTGGGCACCCCCACCCCGCTGACCACGTCACTCACCCCCTCCCTGCTGCCGATCCCTCCCTCGCCTGCCTGTTTGCCCCCTCCCCCCTCCTACCTTTGTGCACTGACCTCCTCCTTTGCAGCTCTCATTTTCCTTCTCATATTGAAATACTGCCCCTCAATGAGGCCAAACTTAGATTCACAAAGTTTTAAGGGGTATGCATACCCCTGCGTACCCCCAGAAAAAAAGCACTGGGTACACTCAATAAATATATCCTAATCTAAATAGCCAATGTCCCAGAATTCCTTGGGGAAACAAATTCTTTGTTTACGCTAGGCATCCCCAACTTTTGTCCCTCCAGATGTTTTGGACTACAATTCCCATCATCCCTGACCACTGGTCTTGTTAGCTAGGGATCATGGGAGTTGTAGGCTAAAACATCTGGAGGGCCGCAGGTTAGGGGTGCCTGGTTTACACCATTTCCAGCTCATGCCGTTTTAAGACGAGATGAGCCAGATGCAAAGCAGCCCTCAGACTGATGCCAGATCCAAAATCTCAGCCTGAAGAGTCTAGTGAAAATTTTAGTTAGGCCCTCATATACTGAGAAGTAGGTCTCTTAGGACTGTTAGATAGCCTTTATTTCAAGATCCAGCTCTTGTTTTGAAGGTTCATGCCATATAACGTTTGTCTCTCTTTTCTGATGGCACAACTTCTGTGGCTGAAATCTGGCACCCAACTTCTGGCAGCTCCTGAGATGTGGAGAGGCAGTAATAGATTTTTCCTTATTGGTGCATCAGTAGCAGCCTTTCCATATATTTTTCAGTTCCATTTGTCTCCTGCCAAGCCGCTCTAAGACCCATTTAATGGCCAGGGCCTCCAGCTGTTTTTTTCTTGGGGGGGGGGAGAGAGAAGATTTTATCTTGGTAGTTAAGGTTTTCCTCGGCCCATTGTAAATTATGATTTAATCTTTTAAAAATCTCTCTTCCTCTCTCTTAGTATTTGTACAGCAGCAAAGAGGGGAGAAATGCAAAACTTTCCTGTTTTAATATTTTGTTCTCAAACAGCAACAACCACGTTTGGGTTTTTATGAAAGTCCGATTGCACAATTTGTGCTTAAAAGGAAGAGAAGGAACGTACGTGTGTTTGTGTGTGTGTGTGTTTGTGTGTGTGTGTGTGTGTGTGTGTTGCAAATTGAATCTGAACATACAAATTAAAATCCAGCCCACCAATTTAGAAAGTAATATAAACCTATATTAGCCATTGTGTGTTGTGCCAGAAAGTGAAGCCCCTTCCCTCCTTCCCTTCCCTGTATAACCAGCTAGTAAATGAGGAAAAATAAGTGTAACCAGGAAAAGCCGTCTGATGCGGACATGAGAGGCAATCAAAAACAGACTTCTAAGTACTGGTCACTGTATTCTGAGGAGAATTCACAGGGAGGGATGGAGGAGAATTTCAAAGAAACACTGACTGATTTTGCCTCTTTTGGGTCAGGAAAAGGACTGAGAGTTTTTGAAATAAAAATGGTGATACCTGGACAGTTTCTGGGGCAGGGTGGAGCCAAGCTCATACCCTCCAACATTTCTGTGATGAAAATAGGGACATCCTATTTCATCATCACCATCTTTTTATTATTTATACCCCACCCATTTGACTGCTTTGCCCCAGCCACTCTGGGCAGCTGCCAACATATATAAAAACATAATAAACCATTCAACATACAAGAAAATGTCCATAATTAGGGCTGCCTTCAGATGTCTTCTAAAGGTTGCATAGTTACTTATAGCCTTGGCTTGGAGATTGCATAACTCCATACCCTCCAACATTTCTCTGATGATGTCCTAAGGAAAAGCGGGACATTCTGGGATCAAATCAGACACCGGAATGGCTTCTGTAAATCTGGAACTGTCCCTGGAAAATAGGGACACTTGGAAGGTTTGAGCGGTTGGATTACCCCTTCCCACAAGTTCAGGTGCAGAGCCCCACATTAAAGCTGTACAGGTGAGAGATGGATCAAGCCATGTGGGGGGAATAGCCTTGATCCTTGCTTTTCTAGCAGCAGACGCCAAACGATGGGGGAACTTGTTTTAAAAAGGGAGCTTCAGGAAGCACTTTTCCTTAAGCCCCCAGCCCAGCCCAGCAGGATGCCAAAGTTTGGAAAGGGCTTCTCCTCAAGTTCTGGAGGACTTTGACTGTCTCTAAAACAACCCAGGATCATTTTGAAGTGTTTCCAACCTGTCTCTAAAGCCCCATCTGCACTAGACTGGTATAATACTGCTGAAGTATCCATGACTGATGACCATCCAACCTCTGCTTAAAAACCTCCAAGGAAGGAGATTTCACCACCTTCCAAGCAAGTCAAATTGCTCTTACCATCAGAAAGGTCTTCTTTGAGACCATTGGTTCAAGTCCTCCCCTCTGGAGCAGGAGAAAACAAGCTTGCTCCGTCTTCCATGTGGCAGCCCTTTAGATATTTGAAGATGGCTCTAATCTCTTGTCTCAGTCTCCTCTTTTTCAGGCTAAACACACCCAACTTTAAAGGACCATCCTAAGGGAGACAACTAGACCCCTGTGACGATAGGAACAAGTTTCTCCTGTAGCCGTGAATCAACACCTTCCCTTCCCAACACCTGCAGTTGAAGAAGAAAATACCTGGGCAAGAAGCCCAGTTAGGAGCAGGGACTGTACAAAAACAATCGTCTCTGGTATGGAGAAACAAATGTCTCTGGGGGGACACAGAAAAGAGAGAAACTCTGAGACTAAGCTGCTAGCCAGAGCTGCAGCTGTTTATAAAAGAGAAAATGTATCTTTCATTCATTTTTGAAGTGCTATTGCTGACAGATTTTCCTTGCAGCTCATCCATACTCAGCTTCTCTGCCAAAGTTTTTCCAGCCTCCCATTTTCTTTTGATCACTACTCCTTCCCCTTCAACTTAGCATTTTCCTCTCCCAGAGTGTTCATTCTCCAAGCCCTTTCACCCATTGATTTTTGAAACGTTGGCAGCATTTCACCATTTAAAAGAATTATCACGACCCATTCTCCTTTTCATAGGAATCTGTGCTTTGCCATTAGAGGAAAATTCAAGAGATTGGGAGGTGGGAGGAAGAAGGAAAAGTGGCTCACATAACATGGTTGGGAGATCAAGAGGGAAATTTAAAATTCAACTTCTCTGGGCCAGCATGCCTAGCCTTGCCATACATCAGGAAAATCCCTGACATATCCTGGTTTTGGGGTGTAAAAATGGTATTGGGGGGATATTTTGCTGAAGCAGCAAAATGTCAGGGGAAACCTGGATGTATGTCAACACAATGAAAAAACATACAGGTAGGTAGCCGTGTTGGTCTGTCATAATTGAAATAAAATTAAAAAATTCCTTCCAGTAGCACCTTAGACAGAGGGTACCACCATAAGGGACGCAGGTGGCGCTGTGGGTTAAAGCCTCAGCGCCTAGGGCTTGCCGATTGAAAGGTCGGCGGTTCGAATCCCTGCGGCGGGGTGCGCTCCCGCTGCTCGGTCCCAGCGCCTGCCAACCTAGCAGTTCGAAAGCACCTCCGGGTGCAAGTAGATAAATAGGGACCGCTTACCAGCGGGAAGGTAAACGGCGTTTCCGTGTGCGGCTCTGGCTCTGGCTCTGGCTCTGGCTCTGGCTCTGGCTCTGGCCAGAGCAGCTTCGTCACGTTGGCCACGTGACCCGGAAGTGTCTCCGGACAGCGCTGGCCCCTGGCCTCTTAAGTGAGATGGGCGCACAACCCCAGAGTCTGTCAAGACTGGCCCGTACGGGCAGGGGTACCTTTACCTTTACCTTTTACCAGCATCAGAAGGAGCAAGAGTCTTAAAAGTAGTTTTTTTAAAACAAAAAACAAAAAAGTCCCCAGCTTTATAGATCATTCTGAAGCCAGTGATGGTAAATTCTATCCCCTAGCATAACATGGCTTTGATTAATGTATATTATAATCATCACAGCTTCTGCAGATGCCTATTAATGATGTAACTAACTGTGTTGAAAAGACTATCAAAGTGCAGGAACAGTGATTCCACATACAGTTTGACGCTCTTGTCTTTCATACATTAGACTTTTTATACTTCATAGGCTGTGACTTCAGTTTTGCTGCCAATCAAATCTCTCTCTCTCTCTCTCTCTCTCTCTCTCTCTCCCTCTCTCTCTCTCACACACACACACACACTGCAACATCAAATGTGTTCTGAGCAGCCTACTCAGCAGTCTCTAAAAAACTGGACTGCTTCTTGAAATAGTTACTTAAAATGGCAGAGCAGGGCAAGAAAAGGAACGATCAATTTCTCCACCCAGGTATGAGCCCTTGTAGAAGACACATCAAGATTGTCCATACTGTTTTAAGTGTTGTGAACCTTGTCTCAGCAGCAAAACAAATTGCTATTTGGCCACAGATACATACATGGATTTTTACAGTTGAATGTCTTTATTTGTGCAAGAAAAGAAAACAGGTCAGCACATGTATTATTTTAAGGTTTTCTGGAGAAAAGATCAGGTTCTTCCATCTCCATGTCACCTTTTGAACTTTTTTAATAGCCTGGAGAATAATTTGCAAACATTTTCATGTGCACCTCTGCTAATATACACATTTTGTGAAGAAATTTCTCCATATATATATATATATATATAGAGAGAGAGAGAGAGTTACTTTTTGGGTATGTTATCTTCCATAATATGTGGTTTTTGTATGCATTTTTGGTTGTTGTTGGAGAACTGCCTTGCAAAATACTGAGAAGTGCATATGTTGAAGGACAGCATGGTTTGGTTCATGTATTGGTTCAGGATGTACAAATTCGGTAGACTGAGCATATTTCTCCCTTATTCCGATCATAAGGCCTAGGAACCTCAAACCAGGTTTGTTGAGAGGTATCTCTGCGGAAAGACTTTGACAGTGCAATCCTATGCATGCTTATGCAAGTCCCTTAAGTTGCAGGTATCAGAATCTTCTTCTAGCTCTTTGTTCCAAATCATTGGCTCCACTTCTCAGGTGGAAGTTCACCAACACTTTCCATTCCCACCCCCCTGGGTTTACTGTACAGTCCCAGCTGAGGAAAAATGGATGCAGTCCCCCCTCCTTGTTCCATTAGGCTGCCTTACTTGAAAGCAAAAGGGGGGGCGATCATCTCCTTGTTGACTCAACAAGCTGAAGCAACTGCTTTCTTTTCATTTTCTATTACCTCTGATTCCCTCACTACATTCAGGTTTTTCTTCCAAGCATCTGTATTGGCTTTAAGGGACTGGACCTCCTCACCCATGCACACAGATCCAGGATGTGTCTAGTCCTCAGGGAAATAAAAAATGGATGGCTTTAAAAGAGGATTAGGCAAATTCATGGAGAATAAGGCCGTCACTGGGTACTAGCCATGATGGCAATGCTCTGACGCCACAGTCAGAGACCGAACGCTTCTCGATACCACTTGCTGACAACTGTAGGAGGGGAGAGTGCTTCCCACAGACATAAGGCTGGCCACTGTGAGAACAGTGTGGTGTAGTGGTTAAGAGCGGTAGACTCATAATCTGGTGAACCGGGTTCGATTCCCCCTCCTCCACATGCAGCTGCTGGGTGACCTTGGGCTAGTCACACTTCTCTGAAGTCTCTCAGCCCCACTCACCTCACAGGGTGTTTGTTGTGGAGGAGGAAGGGAAAGGAGATTGTTAGCCGCTTTGAGACTCCTTAGGGTAGTGATAAAGCGGGATATCAAATCCAAACTCTTCTTCTTCTCTTCAGGATGTTGGACCAGATGGGCCATTGGCTGTTCTCTAATCTACATTTTCCAGAACAATGTGAGAAGTAAAACACAGCCATCCTGTGAAAGTCACACTTATCGGAATTTTGCAACCCACTTCTCCGACAGATATTTGCAAGAATGTATATACATTACGTAAAAGTGTACATGAAAATGAATATATTAGGGGAAACAACATACCAAAAAATGCCCTCCATTAGCAGAAATCGCTTGCAAAAATGTATACATTAGTCCCCCCAAAATGGGCTTGTTAGGAGAAATGTGAACCAAAAAATGCCAATAGAATTTCATGAGTGTTTTTGAAACTAAAATTCATAAATTGCTGCAGAAATATGGAGAGCTGAATATAACAGTGGGAAAATGAGAAAACGAGAGAACTAAAATGAACAGAGCCTTCTGTTCCCAATACAAATGACATAATGTCATTCAGCACCACAGAATTAAACTGATTACAGCTGGGAATCCTATACTCCATGGAACTTCAGAGCAGACGTATATAGGATTTCACCGTGCAGCACTAAATTCTGAAATAAAAACAATGAAAATATCCCAATTATAAAAGAGCTAAAATTGCAGGAACCTTCCTGTTAAAAGGATGATTTCACAAGTAATACTGATTTACTTCCTCTGATTGCTCATCCCCTAAGCATGAGCTACAACAGCAGAAATTGTTATAGAAAATTGGAAGAATTGTAACTTTTCTAGACTTATTTACTAGTTAGGTTTAAGAACCCTTGTGTTAAGCCAAAGAGTTATCACTCTTGTAGCTGCATGACAGATAAGTGGAGGAAATTGTTCTATTTAGCAATGGCCCTTACGGACAACATATTCAGTTATGTATATTTGGGGCAACATACACACAGTCAAAATTCCTACCAAGCAACTCTGCAATCAAATGTGACTTTTTATATCAAAAAAAGTGCATCTACCTGGTAGATTCTACCACTAAACAGAGGAATAACTTAACAGTGAAGCAGAGACAGAGCTGGCCCACCAATGAGGTGGAATGAAGCTCCCGCCTCAGGCAGCAGAAGTGCAGGAGGTGGCTTCCCGCCTGCCCCACCACTTCTGTCATTGAAATGCCCTCCTCTTGCCAGTGAGAAGGAAGTGTTCAGACACAGCGTTGCCACTCATCCTGACCCCCCATGTGGAGAAGATGAGCAGCAACATGAAATTCAGTGAGAGGGGGGCACAATGGAGGAAGAAGGAAGAAAGGAGGGAAATGAGATTGGCAGAGAAAACAAAAATTACCATTCAGGTAAAGCAGCCATGGCTCACAGTTTTGATGACTAACTTTCGATTCAGATCATATTGAGAGAAATGAGTAGGTTTACACGTGCAGCTACTGGGCCAAAATATTATAAATGGAGGGAAGGGGTGTTTGGAAATGCCCAAGCAATTACAAGCAAGCACCGAAATCTAAATGTCACCTTATCTCATGTTGGCTCAAGGCCAGCTTTCTCATGGACCAGTTTCTTCCTTCCCCACATTTCCCTTAAACATACTGTTTTTTTGTGTATGGGGCGGGGAGAAGCAGGGGGGGGGGGGCTAAAAGCTGAGAGTTCTTTGAGGGAGGTTGTTCCAGTATTTACTTCCTGAATTCTTGATAGTGGTTTTGTTTGTTTGTTTTCCTCCTCATTTGTTGACCCAGAGGAACCATTTTTAAAAGACGATACTCTTCAGAGCATGAAGACTACTTGGAAGCCCATCACTGCAGAAAGCTGAAAACTTGGGAACAATCTTAGCCCAAACGTCTTGGCTCCTGTTGTCCTCTCTCCACCCTCCTTTATATGGTCAAGTTTGGAGGAAAGCTGGCAGATGAGAGGCCTGGTGGTGGTTGAGGAAACTCTCGCTGGGCTGTGTCTTTCTGAGCTTTGGAGCATAGCAAATGGTCAGGGGTGATTAGTCATGCAGTCCAATAACGTATGGAGGCCCAGTCCGAATCAGGATGGGTGGTGACTGCCCATTTCTAACCTTGAATCAGAGACTTTGGTAGCATGTGTCTTGGTCCCTGCAAGCTGTGAGGCAGTGTGCAAGCAGAGCAAACTACTGCCCTGACATCTGATGCCGCTGCAGCTTCAATCTCAGCAGGGTCAGGGGGTCTGAAGAGCCAGTAGGGACTTCAGTGGCCTTATATAACTTATGACTTTGGCTGGGCTCCAGCCTTAGCAACTGTCTAAACAACTCTTGGTACAGGTTGATCTGCTTCACAGACACACTGCTGGAAGAGAGTGTGGAGCTGCGAGCTGGCCGGCTATTTGACCACCAGCCCTGATTCTATGTGAATAGAATGAGCTGATCTAGGGTCTTGGGAGCTTTCGCAGATACATGGATGTCACCCTTGGTCTTGACTCTCAGGTTTCTGAGAGTTAAAATGAGGAGAATTGTCTGCTCTTCTCTTCTTTGCACATGGAGCTCACCTCGCCCACAACTGCACCTGGACACGGTTGAACTTTATAGCCATACAAACCTTGCATGGGCTCATTACCGCATACCAGGAGCACGGTGGTCCTGCTTTCTTCTGGCAAGCAGAGCATATAAAAGGATAATGAATATTTAGCTGCTTTGCTGCCAATCAAGAAAAGAGCGTATAAAATTCCAAAAGGGTGACAGACCTCGTGAAAGGGCCCATTTTGATCAGGAAAGTAGCATGATGTTCAAAGGATGTTTATAGGCACCTTTTGGAAGCTATAGTTTATTAAAATAGTAGAGAGGGGTCTGTTTTTCTCATATGTGCTGCTTTTATAGAAGCAAACACTTTGCTTTCACTTAGCACAATATGGAAGCCACGCGGCACTGCAGTTCCTACCAGATAAAGCTTCTTTTAATTTGGCAGCTCTCATTTGTGGCAGGACTGCTAGCCCTCTAGTTAAAGGCATCCCCATTCACGTTTTCTCAAGTATAACTGAGGGAATATCCAAGGCAGAGCTTCTCTCCTATATTTCTTTACCCTCCCTTGTGATTTGCCTTTTACTATCCCTTGAAGCCCCTGTAATATCATCCTTGCCATTGCAATACATAAAAAGTTTCCCTTTCTTGCAACTGTGAACTATTCTTTTTTTTTTAAGGAGGCAAGGAAGTATTATTAAGTATATGTTTGATGCAGAATGCACAAAATGAGAGGGGTGCATAGTAGCTGAAACAACCCCCCTTTTCACCTCACCTTAGTAGGGAAAAAAATGCAGCCAGATCCTATGATCTGGAGGACAGAACTGAGTTTCACTGGGTTGTACCCAGCTAACTCCTCCTCAGATATAGACTTACTCAACTTTATGGGCCTAAATGAGTCCTGTCCATCAGTTTCAACAAATCTTCTCTGAACAAGATGAATATTGGGTTGGGTTCAGTGTTAATTAAAATATATGCACAGTTGCATGAGCTAGCAATGTTGATTTGCTCAAATGAAGACTTTATGGACTGATTGGATATTTTTATTTATCTAGGGTTGTAGCCAACTAAGGTCTACTCAGAATTGCACCTGAGTTAGTCCTGTTTATTCACTTCAGTGGATTCACAGTGAGTAGGACAGCCCTTTACTTGCCGGCACCAGCAGCTACAACTAAAACTTCTGCTTGTGCAAGTAAATAAAATTGTTTTCCCAGGTCCTTGCTCCCCCTGCCCACTCTCTCTGCCTTCTCCTCCATTTTCTGTGAAAGCTTCCCAAGTTCCTTCTGATTCGGCCACTGCAATTTGGACAAAGACCCAGAAATGCCAAGGATGGTGGCAAGTTAAGAGGCCATTTCTGTTAGCACTTGCAGAGACACTTCTCTCGCTGCCTACAAGGCAACCAGTACAGGAAACTCCTGGTTTCTCCATTTCTAAAGGGAATTGGCAAAGCTCTTAAAGACGTCCAGTCCCCTTGCTGGGTCCAGATGTTTCACGAACATCTCATCATGCTTCAGAATCTTCCTCTCTTTGTCTGCGATTGCTCTCAATCCAAGGCCAGACTTTCACCGCGGTGCAGAGGAATTCCCAGTCTGGAACGCACTCTGCAAACAGCAGTCTGGCTTTCTCTGGGAGCTGACATTGATCAAAAGACACCACTCCCAAATCTACGAAGTCTGCCAAGGTTAAAATATTTCCTTCAATCTGTCTGGCCCATTAAGGCAATTCCCTGCATATTTTAATGCTAGGGTTAAGCTAGGTCCCTTTTATGTTACATTCAAGCATGTTTTAGCCAGCAAAAACAGGCTCTTTAAAAATCATCCGAGTAATAAGGTGATTTCAAAAAGAAAGAAAGAAAAGAAAAGAAATTCTCCCGAGTGCAATAAAAGGTGGTAGTTTCTGCAAAGGGGGAGGGGAGGAACCACGACAGGCCCTTCTGTTAATACTTATCTTGCTAATGTGTCTCCCAAATGGCTGGAGCAAAGTGCTTGTGATATTAAGAAGATTTTGTCATGCAGTTCCCCATATGTTTTTCCCATGTAGCTCTCTTTATTGCGAGCTGGAGGGCTGCAATGTCACAATGCATCCCAGGTTACTTGGTATTCTGCATCAGACTAGCCCTATTCATTTTGCAGCTACAGAGGAGAAGGGGATTTGTAGTGTTACAAGCAGTCAAATCTCCAACTCCCTTTCCTCGGTCTCACGTGGCAAAAACAAACCCTTTCGCATTCCACTTGTGGATTTCCTGGGAAGCATCTAGCCAGCCAGTGCTGGGAACTACTCCAGCAGATGCAAAGGGCCAAAGAGCAGGATACGGCCCTTGCCTCCACCCCCTGCCTGTGAACTTCTAAAAGTATTTGGGCACTCCTTTTGTTTCTCATTTCCTTAAATCTTTTGTTCATTCCTCACATTAGTTTGTGACTCTAAAAATAATAATAATAAAAAATTCCACATGGAACTCCCAGTCTTCAAAGAGCATATAATTAGTTTGTGGAATTCCCTGCCACAGCGTGTAGTAGGGGCCACTAGCTTAGATTCATTTAAAAGAGGGTTAGACTATGTTGTGGAGGGTGGGCTTCTCAATGGCTATTAGTTACGAACGCTCTATGGAACTTAAAGGCGCAGAGGAAGAATGCCTCCAACTACCATTTGCTGGGGAGCAGAAGCACTGAGAAAAAGGCTACTAATCTACAAGTACTTTTGAAGAAGTACTTGTTAGAAGAAGAGACTGTAAGGCCCACGCTTGAACTGTAAGCCCATGTTTGACTGTAAATATTATGTTTCAATTCACCTATAACTCTTAAGTTTCTGCAAGTAAAGTCTTTGATTGTTAAGGCTGGACATTGGCATAATTTCCAAAGAAGAGTGTCAGTCATATACCTTGGTTTTCAAATGTCTTGGAAATGGAACGTTTCGGTTTTCGAACGCCAAAACCCTGGAAGTAACTGCTTTGGTTTTCGAACACTTTTTGGAAGATGAATGTGCCATGCAGCTTCTGTATTGAGTTTTCCATAAATAAATGCTTCGGGTTTTGAACATTTCAGAAGTCGAAGGGTCTTCAAGAATGGATTACATTTGAAAACCGAGGTACCACTGTATATGATTTGAGCTTCTTAGCTGCATTTTTGCTACTTTTACTTCAACATGCTATGGGAAACTTTTCTTGTTTTCATCCCAGTAACTAGCTAACCGCTAACCCCTTTGGGTTTTGACCACTCTCCCTCTCCCTCTTTAAAAAGGCACGTTCTCTCTCTCTCTCTCTCTCTCTCTCTCTCTCTCTCCCATTTATGTTCAGAAATGGTCAAACTAGAAGGGGAAAGATCTTCATTACTGCCTTTGATAAAATGTGCACCTCCAGCAGTAGAGATGCCTACAGAATATGTGGCTGGAGAGGATGCGGCAGAATTCTGTCATCTGACCACTAAGAGTTCAAGGGATCAGTTCCCAGGAGATCACATAACCATCCTTCCTGCAAAAGCTTTAAAAGAATCCTCCTCTTCAGAGAGAAGACAACAACACAGTAGGAGGTTTGCAGTCTCAATAAATAAACCCCCAAGAGTAATCAGCCTTTCAATGAATGTCATACTAAGGAAGAACTGCAGCTGAATGAGTAACTGTGGTCAAAACGAAGGGTGGGTGATGCAGATTTTTTTAAAAAGTGTATTTCTGTCTGTGTTTGTAGATGTATTTCATATGGAATACTCCCTCAAATGGAAATAAGGGGAGGCGTTCTGTTCGTGCCAATGTGCTATGTGAATAGCTGTTACTGCACAAAAATGTTTTACTGCTTTCATTGGATGGCATCCAGTGATAATCAGAGATGTGTTCAAAGGGGTATATTTCAGGGCTGTCATATGTCCGGACATCACTAAGATTCCGAAGGTGGAATTGACGTCAGGGGGGAATTTCCTAAACGCAGTGCTTTGTCCTGGATCTTAGGCAAGTCAATCAAAAAAAGTGGGGTGTTGTGGGTTTTTTTGGCATTTTTGTAAAAAGAAGCTCAACAACTTCCCGGTTTTCCTTAAACAAAAAACAAGCAATTTCTGTGGTTTCCTAAAAAAAAAGAAAAAGTTCAGCAATTTTGGGGTCTTCCTAAGAAAAGTTCAACAGCTTTCATGGTGTCCTGGTTTTTACTTTTTGAAATATGGCAACCCTGGACTATATAGTGGTACCTCCGGTTGTGGGCGGGATCCGTTCTGGAGGCCTGGCTGTATCCTAGAAAGTCTGTAACCAGAGGTACCCTTCTGCGCAAGCGCATGCGGAGAAACCCGGAAGTATACACTTCCAGGTTTGCCGCGTTCACAACCTGAAGTTTACGTATCTAGAGGGGTGTGTAAGCAGAGGTACGACTGTATTTCAAATGTGGAAACTGAATGAAACTTGAAAAGGAGAGGCTTTCTGTTGGCACAAAATGTTGCATAATGGAAGTAACCACATGTATTGTTGTTGTTGTTGGCTGTGATCCAAAGAGACGTGTGTGTGACCACACAGCACTTCCACACATGCACAAGAGAGTGTTCTGCTTGTTTTCCTGTTAGAGTGGGGCTCCAAAGATTCCAGCAGAGATTCCTGGTGGGATCTTTTCTGGTGCACAGAGCCTTGAGGTAAGTAAGTAGAAGGCAAGACCCCCATGCACACAGGGCAGATCAGATCTGGCCCTATAGAGCCTATCACTGCTGCTATTTGATTAGGTGCTCAGTGTACATGGTACTATTAGATTCTTAAAAGATGGAATCCCATCCTGAAGAGGCTACATTGAAATCGGTGAGAAAATGGAGTGGGAGGCAAGGGTGACAGGAGCAAGGAGCCCTGAATTCAAGTAAAAACTGTCCCATGCTCATCAATGGTTCCTCTTCATCCTGGAGAAGAGTGACTAGTGGGGTGCCACAGGGTTCTGTCTTGGGCCCGGTCTTATTCAACATCTTTATCAACGACTTGGATGATGGAGTCAAGGGCATCATGATCAAATTTGCAGATGACACCAAACTGGGAGGGGTGGCTAACACCCCAGAGGACAGGATCACACTTCAAAACGACCTTGACAAATTAGAGAACTGGGCCAAAACAAACAAGATGAATTTTAACAGGGAGAAATGTAAAGTATTGCACTTGGGCAAAAAAAATGAGAGGCACAAATACAAGATGGGTGACACCTGGCTTGAGAGCAGTACATGTGAAAAGGATCTAGGAGTCTTGGTTGACCACAAACTTGACATGAGCCAACAGTGTGACGCGGCAGCTAAAAAAGCCAATGCAATTCTGGGCTGCATCAATAGGAGTATTGCATCTAGATCAAGGGAAGTAATAGTGCCACTGTATTCTGCTCTGGTCAGACCTCACCTGGAGTACTATGTCCAGTTCTGGGCACCACAGTTCAAGAAGGACACGGACAAACTGGAACGTGTCCAGAGGAGGGCAACCAAAATGGTCAAAGGCCTGGAAATGATGCCTTATGAAGAACGGCTAAGGGAGCTGGGCATGTTTAGCCTGGAGAAGAGGAGGTTAAGGGGTGATATGATAGCCATGTTCAAATATATAAAAGGATGTCACATAGAGGAGGGAGAAAGGTTGTTTTCTGCTGCTCCAGAGAAGCGGACATGGAGCAATGGTTCCAAACTACAAGAAAGAAGATTCCACCTAAACATTAGGAAGAACTTCCTGACAGTAAGAGTTGTTCGACAGTGGAATTTGCTGCCAAGGAGTGTGGTGGAGTCTCCTTCTTTGGAGGTCTTTAAGCAGAGGCTTGACAACCATATGTCAGGAGTGCTCTGATGGTGTTCCCTGCTTGGCAGGGGGTTGGACTCGATGGCCCTTGTGGTCTCTTCCAACTCTATGATTCTATGTGCTTAAGACTTCATTTAATTGCAGAATAAGGAGTTAAGCCAAAATCTTCATGGAAGACTCTAAGGAGGGGTTTGAAAGAAGGGAAACACAGGTTCCCCATCTAGGAGTCCTTGGAGAGAGTTCCACGCATCACAGGCTATAAATGAGAATGGGTTACCATTTTCCTCAGAGTGGCTCTGGGGAGACGAGAGAAGTGGTTTCTGCCTTCTGCCTGGCTCTCGAGGGAGCCTTGGGTGGTCCATGAGATCCTGTGGGAAGATGCGGGATCTCGTGAGAGCCTTAGGGAAGTGGAGAGCTCAGAAGCCTTGGTTGCCCAACAGTTGGGGCCATTTTATGATGTGAGCTTTCATCTGCTCTCCCACTAGGGTCGTGGGTTGACAGATCCTGAGAGGAAATTTAGCCCCAACCTCAGCTGGCCCCGGATCGAGAGGCTTTTACTTTTACCTCAGTGGTTTGTATCATTTTATTGGGCGTCTATAAATTGTGTCATGACTTCAGGTGGAACGGCATAGGGCAGGATTAAAAATAAAGAGGTCTGGAAGGGAGAAAATGTGCAAGCCATGCCATTAACTCAGGACAGAGCTGACATTTTGTCAGTCCCTCCCCACAGTTGCCCAGTGGCATCCCTGATGCCTGACCTATGCCACACATAGCTGTCAACTTTTCCCTTTTCTTGCGAGGAATCTTATTTGGAATAAGGGAATTTCCCTTTAAAAAAAGGAAAAGTTGACAGCTATGATACAACATGGGGAGCCCCACAGATAGAGGGCTCCTCCCCACACTCATAGGAATGGATGGACCACACTGTTACAGCTTTTGTTCAATGAGCCTACTTTTTGTGTTTATTTAAATGCAAGGCTTTGGAGAATTCAATTTATTTTCCCTCAGTGACAAGGCTGATGCTATCGCTTTTTTCCCAATGAGTGTTAATTTAGATTGAGATGTCAAAGAGCTGGAAATTATGAGTATATTTTCCTAATCAAGCTAAATCATTGCTGCTAAAGCTGAAACAGATATAAAAAATATTTTGTTTCACCAAGGGCTTTTAATGAGCTACAAAGTTGAACATCAAGCAAATCAACTATGAGTCAATTATCTTTATTAATGCTGGCAGGGTCTTTGCCAACATTGATATCTTCAATCCAGTCTGCTCTTTCCACTTGATGTAATGTGTGGCTGTCCCTCACACATATGGTTCAGCCTCTCCATTTTGCAAAAGATGAAAAATAGCTTAGCCAGTCTCCTGGCAGAGCTGAGATGAATGTGATTTTTTTTTAAAAAAAAAAAAATCTCATTTGCATATGCACATATTGAACAAATGTTGGGTTGACAGTTCAAGACACTGTATATTTGAGGCATGACAAAATCAGAATAATCAAAAGATGCCAGCAAGGCCAAAGCTCTCAAATTTGGGGGTTTCTTTCCTATCAGACTGCAAATATGAATTTAGAATTTTGGTCCCAGCCCTTGGCATAAGTCTAAACATCCATTCCAGTTTGAAATTGTCATCAATTAATCAACTAACACTAGTTGATTAATCTGCTGAGTAAACGGATTTGGACCTGCAGTCCTTAAATATATACATAACTGAAAATGTCTCATATTGGTGACTTTTACTTCAAATAGTATTTGAAGAGCTTTCTCAGAAAAAAATGACAGTGTTTGCACCTAACTTTATTATGGTTAAACATATGCATTACTTACTTCTGTCTATCTACCCTCTCCCCCTCCTTTCTCTCTTTTCTATTTGGGATCCATCAGACTGAATATCATGCAGTAATTTCCTCTCTAATGTGTTTATTCTGACGATGGTGGGTGGCTCTCTTCCTTAGCAGTTTCTAAATATTTCAACCCAGCTTAGCTCCTACTCCAAAATACAAGTTAATGCAGGAATCCAAGCCATCAATCTCCCCTCCTTCAGACAGTGATAAATTTGAGGACACTAATAGATACCACCTGCTGTTTTTCTTGTTCCTCCCTGTTCAAAACAAGGTTTGGGGTGTATGAGAACTACAAAGGGAAGATCTATCAGAAGGAATTTTGTTTCTACCACTGCCTTCTAAAAAGCAGGCCCCTCCTGATACCTTTCTTTGAAATCCTATGAATATCTATTTGGAGGCAAGTCTAATGGCCAGTTAGCTAATTCTTCTTCTTCTTTTCATGCAGTACTAAGACACATCCACAAATGCAAATTTGGCCTTGCAGTTTTCTCCACAGTGCTTCCCACAACAAGACCCATGCATATTTGGAAGACTTTACACATGTAGGAGCAACGCTGCAAGAGCCTGGCTCAAGAGGCATACCTTGGGAGTTGGGAGAAAACTTTGAGTCTGGTTTGGAGGCTCCAGCTGGTACAAAATGCAGCAGCTAGACTGCTGGCGGAGTGGGCATATCTCTGGTGCTCAAAACACCCACTGACTGCCCATATTTAAAGCCCTTTAAAGCCCTAAATGTCCTTGGCCCAGTATACCTGAAAGAGCGTCTCCACCCCCATTGTTCAGCCCAGACACTGAGGTCCAGCGCCTAGGGCCTTCTGGCGGTTCCTTCACTGCAAGAAGTGAGGTTACAGGGAACCAGGCAGAGGGCCTTCTCGGCAGTGGCGCCAGCCCTGTGGAACGCCCTCCCACCAGATGTCAAGGAAATAAACAACTATCTGACTTTTAGAAGACATCTGTAGGCAGCCCTGTTTAGGGAAGTTTTTGATGTTTGATGTTTTATTGTGTTTTTAATATTATGTTGGGAGCTGCCAAGTGCAGCTGGGGTATAAATGGGTGGGGTATAAATATATTATTATATATTTTATGCAACTCCTTTCCAGTTGGGATCAGACAAGGCCTCCCTCCCTATTGAACCTCTGGCACCTACCAAAGAATTTGTTATTTCAGTAGGCTTCTAGACCGAATTCTGATTTTATAGTTTTACCCGAGTTTTATCGTTTTGTACTGAGTGGTATTGTAAGGTATTGTATACCCCTTAGAGACTATTATAATTAAGCAGTATACCCATTTTCACAATAAACAAACAAACAAATAAAGATACTGGCTTTTTAACCCCCAAACTTCCTCTCTAGGTCACATCAAAATCCAAGCATATGGAAAGAATTCCTGACACCCCACTCCAAAACAAACAAACAAACAAACAAACCCTAACATGCCTGCCATCCTCAGCCCCCAAGCATATAACTTCCTTACTTTCCCAAATTGTTTACATTTGTAGCAGAATATTCTTTCAGGAAATCTTACAATTGCAATGGACATTGCCCAGCGGCAACCTAGACGAGAACTTAGAAGTGCAGGGTAGCAGTGCTGCTCTTCAAGGAGTCATTGGGCTGAGCCCAACAACCAGGTCACCCCAAATCTGGGTCTCTGAAACCTGATCTCTCAGAGACTACAAGCCCCTTCCCCAGGGATTTTTATTCTATGTAGCTGGATGTCAGGAAGTAGCAAGGCTCTGAAAAGTGTGTGACAGAGGCAGAAGACAAGGGGAGTGACCCAGGAGAGGTGACCAGTGATTGATGGGGTGTGATTCCATCTTCAAGGCAGGCGCCAGGGTTGGATGGAGAGTCAGGGCAGTCCGAGATGAAGGAGGGCATGCAGGATGTGGCGGAGGAAGAAGTGATGTTTCAGGAGAGGAACGGGTCGGTAGATTCCCCACTTCCCCCTGCCCCGCTGTTGCCTAGAACCCGGAGGGGCTTGAAAAGGGAAGCGCCGTGACAACTTCAGTGCAGGAGAGGTCTCATGTTGGGGGCACGCAACCTATCGGAGGTATACAGTGGTACCTCGGGTTAAGAACTTAATTCGTTCTGGAGGTCCGTTCTTAACCTGAAACTGTTCTTTTTTAAAAATATATATATTATTATTGAGTTTTCATATTTAATTACATCTCATTACACAAATCTATAACATAAAGCATTGCTCAGGCAGAGCATAGACTTCCTTCCCTCCCACTTTCTGACTTCCAGACATCTTTTACTAAATTCTCACATTTCTATAACCACTTTTTTACCTTAAGACTTCTTCTTTTTTATAAAAAATACCTCCTTATGTGTAAATCAGTTCCTTATTTTCGCATTTCAATTCAAACCTACAAACGTTTTCAAATGTTTACAATTTTCTTTCATATAAAATATAAATTTGCTCCAGTCCTTTTGAAACAGTTCATCTTGCCAATTCCAGATCTGAAATTGTTCTTAACCTGAGGTACCACTTTAGCTAAAGGGGCCTCCCGCTGCTGCCACACGATTTCTGTTCTCATCCTGAAGCAAAGTTCTTAACCCGAGGTACTATTTCTGGGTTAGCAGAGTCTGTAACCTGAAGCGTCTGTAACCTGAAGCTTCTGTAACCCAAAGTAACGCTGTATAAAGAGGGGAAGGGGTCCCAGTTGCTGCAACTGCTCGATATGGCCCAGTGGACCACTGCTCAGAGACTATAAGCATGTTGTCAGAGCTGCCCAAGGTCCCAGCTCACAAAGGACCAACGCCAGTTCTTGCTATATACAAAAGTCTTTATTAAGGTTCAGTTTCCATTTCAAAGCCGCGGCGTGCAGCTCTACGTCTCAACCCTAGACCGCTGAAGCTCCATCTGAATCTCCTCCCCCTCGACACCAGTTCAAGACCCTAGCCTTGCTCCACCTCCTCCTTTGCTCCTTTCTCCTCTGGGTCCTCCTGCCCACTGGGGTGTCGCCCTTTCTGGACTCTTCTGATGCTGATTCCCCGGATTCTTCCCCCTGTTTCCGGCGTGCTTTAGGACCTGGCTCCCAATCCGACCTCCCTGCTGTCCCGCGCTCCTGTACATGTGAACTTGGCGCGCGCGCCCAGCCGGCAACCTTCCTCCTGACCATTACACTGCTCCTGTCACTGCTTCCCCCTTCCGGGGGGTTGGCTGGGTCTGACTTCCCCTCCGTTCCCTCACTCAGCGATAGGGGCGTGGTCAGCCCTGCCTCATCTTCTCTCCCCACTGGAGGGGAAGCCGGCCCTGACGCATGGGACTCTTCCCCCCCACTACGTCCTGGTGGGGAAGCTGGTCCCGATCTCCAGCTGCTGCTTTGGGAGTCGCCGCTGGCCCCTTGCTTCTGGTGCGTCCTTCCCGGGACCCCCCTTGCCCTGGCCATCGGTGCCCCCTTCTGGGAATCTTCCGAATCGCTGGAGAAGCTCATGGAATCTCTCGGCCCACTGTCATACTCCCCTACACTGCCCTCGGATTGTTCCCCTTCGCTCTCCGCTCTCTCTCCCCCCTGTGCCTCTGCTCCTGAACCCCTGACACATGTGAATGTGTGTATCTGGAGCACCTTGGGAGCTGCTGCAAGTGTTTCTCTTGCCAATAAAGGGTTAACTATCTGATGTGTGGCTTACCTTATCTGGGATTGGCTGTGACACTGGCTTGCCAACAAAGGCAGGATACTTGTCCTGACATTCTAGAGTGACTACAGAGAGCAAAGCTGCTTTCTGGATCTTCACTCTTCAGTGTGGAGGCAGAGCCCAGGAGGATATTCACATCCAGGGAACATAAAAGGGCTTAGCTGAGAATGTGAGGCTGAGCTCTTATAAGAAGGAGTTGCTTTCTCCCTGGAGAAACCGATGAGGTTTTTTGCCCCTCTTCTTTGAGTTCAGATAAGTGATAGCTTTTATATGCCTGTTGTCTTTGTCCATGGAGTTTTCTTGGCAGGGATACTGGAGTGGCTTGCCAGTTCCTCCTCCAGGTGGATCACATTTGGTCAAAACTCTCCACTATGACCTGTCCATCTTGGGTGCCCTGCTCGGCATAGTTCATAGCTTCTCTGACTTATTCAAGCCCCTTCGCCACGGCAAGGCAGTGATCCATGAAGGGGTTCAAAATTGGTTCAAAATTGGGAAAGGAGCACGACAAGGCTGTATATTGTCTCCCTGCTTATTTAACTTATATGCAGAATTCATCATGCGAAAAGCTGGGGTGGATGAATCCCTAGCCGGAATTAAGATTGCCGGTAGAAATATCAACAACCTCAGTTATGCAGATGATACAACCTTGATGGCAGAAATTGGGGAGCAATTAAAGAACCTTTTAATGAGGGTGAAAGAGGAGAGCGCAAAATATGGTTTGAAGCTCAACATCAAAAAAATGAAGATCATGGCCACTGGTCCCATCACCTCCTGGCAAATAGAAGGGGAAGAAATGGAGGCAGTGAGAGATTTTACTTTCTTGGGCTCCATGATCACTGCCGATGGTGACAGCAGCCACGAAATTAAAAGACGCCTGCTACTTGGGAGAAAAGCAATGACAAACCTAGACAGCATCTTAAAAAGCTGAAACATCACCCTGCCAACAAAGGTCCATATAGTTAAAGCTATGGTTTTCCCAGTAGTGATGTATGGAAGTGAGAGCTGGACCATAAAGAAGGCTGATTGCCGAAGAACTGATGCTTTTGAATTATGGTGCTGGAGGAGACTCTTGAGAGTCCCATGGACTGCAAGAAGATCATACCTATCCATTCTTAAGGAAATCAGCCCTGAGTGCTCACTGGAAGGACAGATCATGAAGCTGAGGCTCCAGTACTTAGGCCACCTCATGAGAAGATAAGACTCCCTGGAAAAGACCCTGATGTTGGGAAAGATGGAGGGCACAAGGAGAAGGGGATGACAGAGGACGAGATGGTTGGATAGTGTTCTTGAAGCTACCAGCATGAGTTTGACCAAACTGCGGGAGGCAGTGGAAGACAGGAGTGCCTGGCGTGCTCTGGTCCATGGGGTCACGAAGAGTCGGACACGACTAAACAACAACAACAACAAAGTGATAGCTGTTCTCTCTGCTAGCACTCTGATGCAAAATCAGAGAGGACAAAGAGTGCAAGTAGCATGGGAAATGCCATTAGGTGTCCTGCCAAAGGACTGAGCAGAATTTTGACTCGGTACAGATCTAAAGCCAAATCTGTGGAATTTCCTTTGAAATTCGCACATAACCGAATTTTGTGAGGCCATTCTTCAACCAAACAACATTTACAAAAATGCATGTATTGGAGTGGGATGGGGTGTGCATAAAGATAGAGATATTAGTGAAAATAGCACACCAAAATACAGTATATTAGGAGAAATTGCTTATCTATGTTTATTAGAGAAATTGCATTATCTGTGTTTATTTGCACTAAAACACTGGTTACCTTTCATTATGATTGGTTTCTTTTAATTGCAAATTGCTGTAAAATGTGGAAAAGTGAATTTAAGATTGTGTGGGGAGGGACAAGCAACAGGGAGAGTTGAAACTGACAGATCCTTCCATCCCTAGTCCCGTCACACACAAGTGGCACAACTGCATTATCAGATCAGCATCCTCTATGCTTATTGTTTTAAAAATGCAAACGACACCATTGTTCTAGGGAAAACAAACATGACAAAATATTGAAGCATTTGTAAACAGAGCAGCAATCTGAACACATATTTCTTCAGAATTGTTGGGTTTTATTTTATTTATTTTGTATTTTTTTATTATTTTGCAACCTGAGAGGAATACTAAAGATTGTGCACGCTGCATTTCCCTCCTACCACTTAATCTTGAACAAATATAACAACTCTTCTGATAGAGGTGGCCAAGGGGCTAAGCCACAGTGGCAAGCCCCATCATGATGATGTATTCATAGTTCACAGAGTGCTAAGTCGTTGCATTTGGCTCTACAGCCTGCAATTACACACATTGCAAGCACCAGAAATCCCCCCCTCCCCTTCACAGTTATTTCAGGCCCTTAAAAGGAAGCTCTGGCATTCTTTGTGTAGCGAATGACATTAACTTATGTTTCTAACTTGCTTTATTAACCTTTTCTAAGACACAGGCTGGGAAATGCCGGGGAGAAATGCTACCCAATTTTGGCATAAACCCATCTGGGAAAACAGTTCTCAGGGTCTAAGGAAACCTCTAAGCAGCAGAAGGTGCGTATGTTACTTCAGATATGTGAAGTGGAACATCGGTTTGTTCAGATGTCCAGTTAAATGATCCAATTTATCAAAGGCTGTTGTCCATCTCTGCTGCCTAAGGGCTTTTTTGGGAGGTGGGGTTCTCCAGAAACACACTCCATTTGGGACTTTTATTTCCACAAACAGGCACATTTACTAGGGAAAGGTCCCCACAGAGCACAGTCAGATTTACTTCTGAGTAAATGTTCCCTAGTTGGAGGCAGTGGCGTGCTCTGGTCCATGGGGTCACGAAGAGACGGACACGACTAAACGACTAAACAACAACAAACAACAAAAAATGTTCCCTGGTTTTGCATTCATAGAATCATAGTATTGTGGAGTTGGACGTGTCCCTGAGGGTCATCTAAGCTAACTTCTTGCAGTGCAGGAATCCTGCCCACAGCCATCCCTGGGTGGGTTTGAACCACTGACCTTCTGATTAACAGCTAGACGTGCCAACCCACTGCACCACAGGAGATTGTGGCTTCCTTAGGTTCGCCAATGGGATGGCAAGCAAACTTGTCTTAAAGGTGAGGCCTGATTCTAGGAGCTAGCGCTTACCTAAAAGATAGAGATATGCTCATGTTGTTGCCTCGTGGCCCAAAGGCACTGGAAAAGTCAAGCCTGCACACGCTCCAGACCCCAAGCTTTTGTCTAGGATGGGTGCCGGGCTGAAGCTTGTGTGAACAGAGGATAAAAGAAAACCCAGTGTTTGCTGCACATTGCTGGCGTAGTCTCTGTTTGTTGTAAGTGTATAAGCTATATTGATATAAGTGCCCCAGGGCATAAGCTTCTCAGAACTGACAGGCAGACACGACATCCCCTCTTGTCCCAATGTTGAAATGCAATGCCATTCTTAGGGGTGGCACAGGAGATGCCACTGATGCCAGTCTATGCCAGGGCTGGCCTGCTGTGCATGGCTCAAAGTGAGAACTCTGCAGCCACGGAAAGGAAATTAATATAAATTGTTGCAATATTTGTACCGGAAGTTGCCTTACACCAGGTCAAGCCATTGGTCCATTGAGCTCAGTATTGTCTACCCTAATTGCAGCAGCTCTCCTGGGTATCAGGCAGGGCACTCTCCCAGCCCTGCCTGGAGATGGCATGGGCTGAACCTGAGACAATCTGTATGCAAAGCAGATGCTCTACCACAGAGTCTTCTAACGCTATTGCCACCAATCATTTCCCACTTGTTTTGCCCCTTGTTTTCCCAGTAGTGATGTATGGAAGGGAGAGCTGGACCATAAAGAAGGGTGATCGCCGAAGAATTGATGCTTTTAAATTATGGTGCTGGAGGAGACTCTTGAGAGTCCCATGGACTGCAAGAAGATCAAACCTATCCATTCTTAAGGAAATCAGCCCTGAGTGCTCACTGGAAGGACAGATCGTGAAGCTGAGGCTCCAATACTTTGGCCACCTCATGAGAAGAGAAGACTCCCTGGAAAAGACCCTGATGTTGGGAAAGATGGAGGCCACAAGGAGAAGGGGACGACAGAGGACGAGATGGTTGGATAGTGTTCTCGAAGCTACCAGCATGAGTTTGACCGAACTGTGGCAGGCTGTGGAAGACAGGAGTGCCTGGCGTGCTCTGGTCCATGGGGTCACGAAGAGTCAGACATGACTAAATGACTAAACAACAACAACACTTCTAGACTCTGTTACCAAGATCTATGGGCTCCAACCCTGGGTGCAGGGCTCTAAGATTTTATCACTGGGCAAATAGACCCCATCCTTTAACCTAGACAAGTTCCAATGCCTGATCCTTTGAGGGTATTACCCATAGAGATCTGCCCAGCTATAGAGCTGGCCCAATACATTTTGGCACCTGAGGCAGACCCCAAAATGGCAAGCCGCCTCCGCACCAGGGAAGAAGGGTGATGGAAGATCTACATCAGGAACAAGGAAGGAAGGAAGATCAACATCAGATTCTGCTGCTCCTATGGATCCTGCTACCTGAGGCAGTCACTTCACCTTGTCTTATGGGTGGGCCGGACCTGCCCAGGTGTCAGAATGTTGTCTTCCAACCCTCTTCCATGTGTAACAGTTCACCAATGATTGTAGCTTTGGTAGCTCAATCTCACATGGCCAACGTCCACAGCATAGTTCCTTCCTATACTGGCTTTGTCTTAGCATCCGAGACGAGAGATACCATCACAAGAAGGAGTCATCTCACCTACAAGGTTGGGCATCTGAAGCTACCTGAGTGGCTGCAGCAGCCTACTTTTACACTACTGAGCTAAAAATCAGAAGGGGCTCTCTGGTTAAAAAGAAGCCCCATTTTGTCTGTGCCACCTGCCAGTTACAGACATTCAGACTGTGTCTACAAAACAGGAAGCCAATTAATTTAATTACCCAGTCTTCCGACCTCCGTGGGCTCCACAATGCAGCTTGCGACAATAACAAAAAGATTAAATCTGAAAGAATCTAAATTAAAAGCCCGTACCAAAAAAATAAAAAAATAAAAACCTATGTAACGTTTTTCTAACAAGAACTAAAACTATTGCAGAAGACAGAGCATCCTTTCATTTTTTAATCACACCAGTTGATTGGTGGATCTGTTCCCCAGGGCTCAAGCACAAGTATGAATAAGCCCTTAGAGAGAGAATGTCTTTACCTTTCTTCTGGCTCAGGTGTCAATAACAGCCACCTGCAACTAACTGCTTACCGAGACAGGACAATGTATTAGAAGGTGAACCACTGTCCTGACCCAATATGGTTGCTGTTTGGTTTTCATGAATATACTTTGTCATTTCCTTTTGTTCTGAAGCTAAATTAAGGCTTGGGTTGGGGGTTTTCCCCCTCCCCCAAGCACTGTGCAATTCACAAATGGGGTGTGCTCTGAGCACTAAGGGCAACTCATTATTTTCCAACTTATTTTTGTAATATACTGGCTGCAGTCTGGGGGAAAGCTGTGTCAAGATATCTGCAATACAAAGCCTATTCTGTTTGCGAGCGATTTTCCTCTTGCCTTATTCATGAGCTAAGGATGCAATGGCATGACCCGGCATGTCAATCAAACTTCAAATTGGGATTTCTGGGGCTATCATAGCAAGGTTAAATGGCACTGTATACAAAAATATCCCACTAATGAAACGACAAGTCAGACAGGGTTACTACAAGCAAATAGTTTGCTGCAGAAGAGAAAGAAAGCAAAACAAAACACCACCCACAATATGGAAAGCATGCAGTGTTATTATGATGGAGGCCAAAGGGAGCCTTTCATTCAAAGTTTTCTTTTCTTTCTTTTCTTGACCAAGTTTCTTCCCTTTTCAGGAAATTCAATGGCCACTCAATGGTGATTTGATATTTCTTAATTATGTGCATGACATGAAAGGTGGTGCCCCTCTTCTCTGATTGCTTACAAGGGCGATTTTGTGTGAGACAGTCTAAGGAAAAGTGAGATGTGACTAAGACTGTGATTATGGAGGCATAGGGACACAGGTGGCGCTGTGGGTAAAAGCCTCAGCGCCTAGGACTTGCCGATCGAAAGGTCGGCGGTTCGAATCCCTGCGGCGGGGTGCGCTCCCGCTGCTCGGTCCCAGCGCCTGCCAACCTAGCAGTTCGAAAGCACCTCCGGGTGCAAGTAGATAAATAGGGACCGCTTACCAGCGGGAAGGTAAACGGCGTTTCCGTGTGCGGCTCTGGCTCTGGCTCTGGCCAGAGCAGCGATGTCACGCTGGCCACGTGACCCGGAAGTGTCTCCGGACAGCGCTGGCCCCTGGCCTCCTAAGTGAGATGGGCGCACAACCCCAGAGTCTGTCAAGACTGGCCCGTACGGGCAGGGGTACCTTTACCTTTACCTTTAGTCCTGGCACAGACCTCACAGGTAAAGCAGTAGATGTCTGCCTCTCCATCTCTTTCTTCTGCCATTGGGACCATTCGCCACAGCAGCACCAGGAGTGGCAGCAAACCCCCCTGGTGGACTGGGGAGAGCTCCCTGCAGAACAACTGTCGCCCCCCTCACCCAGAATCCCTTTTTGCTAAAAATCTGCATTTTAGGGGAGCAGAGCTTAAGCTACATGGCTGCCATTGTTTGCCACCATTGACAGCACCTGATCGACAGCATGCAGTTTAATTCAATCCACATTAAAAACACACTTCTTCTTCTTCTTCTTCTTCTTTTTTAAAAAAATCATTTTTATTTGATTTTACAAATATAAAATTATAACAATCCAAATACTTCTGCTGAAGAGGCTCCTCATGAGGCCGGAGGAACATACAATGTTTTGCTGAGTTATTGGTTTAATATGCTGTGAACCGCTTTAAGATCTTTATTAAAAATATAAAGCGGCATAGAAATTAAACAAAATAAAATAAAAACATATCTATATATTGAGATTACAGTGGTACCTCTGGTTGTGAACGGGATCCGTTCCGGAGGCCCGTTCGCAACATGAAAACAACGCAAGCACAGCGGTGCATCTGTGCACGCGCGGGTTGCGATTCACCGCTTCTGTGCATGCGCGTGACGTCATCTTGCACGTCTGCGCATGCGTGAGCAGTGAAACCCAGAAGTAACCCATGGAGGACCTTACAGTCTTCAAATAAAAACATCTTCGAGATCCTGGGCCACAGCGAGGTTAGGCTGGCCTCCACCAGAGCCAGGGCTTTTTCGGCCGTGGCCCTGATCTGGTGAAACGCTCTGTCACAAGAGACTAGAGCCCTGCAGGACTTGACATCTTTCCACAAGGCCTGCAAGACAGAGCTGTTCCACCAGGCCTTTGGCCAAGGCACAGTCTGACCCCCTCCTTCGGTAATCCTCACAGAACTCTAGACCAATGGTTGCCATTAATTTCATTTTGAATTGATTTTAGAATGAATGTCAATTAATTGATTGTGATTTTATGTAAACTGTGTTACTTTTAATGTTGTTAGCCGCTCTGAGCCCGGCTTCAGCTGTGGAGGGCGGGATATAATTTTTTTTATATATATTATTACTACTACTACTACTACTACTACTACTACTACTACTCAGGGTGTGTATGGGAGAGAGAACCTGTGGAACAATACTCAGGGGGAGAGACAGTTCCATTGGACAAGCTGAAATGTTTGCACTGGCAGAAGGATCTCCTGAGTGCTGCATTGACTTGAGCCCGTTGAGTTTATCTTTGTCAAATACAAACAGATTTTTAATAAACAAATTAACAAATGTACCATCAGACTCGTATCTTGTCCATCTGTTTCTGACAAGATACACGTTGTCCAAAAATGGGGTTTTCTTGGGAATTGGCACTGATATCTTCCATGCCGCTGCCAAAAGAGCACATTCCTTTGCCATGGGGAATGTATTCAAAGCCTCTTGTCTCAAAAAGTTCCTATCTTGCTTTAAAAGGACAGTCCATTGCTGGATGGGTGCAAAGGGCAATGTGTGTAGCAAGGGAACAAGCTTCTGATTGACATGAGTGAGGGAGTGACCCCACCCTTTATTCGGCTATCATGGCACCCAGCCTGCTTCCAGGCATCATGCGATGAAGCCTCAGTTCAGAGCCCTGCAGGGGAATGGGATCCCCATCCAATTTGGTCTAAAGTGAAATTTCAGAGAAAGTTGGGGATTCCACCTCAAACCAAACACCAGGGAAGCAAGAAAAGAATTGACAAGACTAGAAAAATTTCTCAGATTCCACAGACCTTCATCATTTTTCCAGACCCCACTCTCAACTTCTTCCATGCACCAAATTCACATGAAACCTTGAACATTGCCAGTGCATCCTTAGAGCTTTTTGCAAGGCAAATTTACCAGCATGATAGCACCGGAAGGAAGGAAGGAAGCAAGGAAGGAAGGAAGGAAGGAAGGAAGGCATGACAATTGTACAATGTGGAATAGTGGGAAATGACATGAGAACGTCTGGTTTATATGCAGAAAGTTTGTATGCAGAATTTTTCCAGTTCAAACTCACCAAATAACCACCATTACTGCCTTTTATTCCAGAGAGGGAAATCTGTTCCTGAATGGTATGTCCAGCCATACCTTGAGAAGAAACTGTATTAGAAATCAATAGCAAAAGAGTCTGAAAATTAAGTAATGTGGTTAAGCACCTCTGAATGATGCCATTTTAAAGAGCTGATTAGAAATAAATATGCCAATTGACACATAGATCTGGAATAAAATGATTCTTAATCAATTTAAGCTAGTGAGAGAATGAGAGGCCCTTCACAATGAGAGTCTGCAGAATGCATTGTGTGAGCACTTGTCAAGAGAGACAAAAAGCCGGATTTTTATTGACACAGCAGCTGCGATGAAATGGAGAGCAGATGAACTCCCAGGGAAACCAGGTGAGACAGAAAGGGAATCAAAATCACCATTCACATCAGCGGCGCTAAGGATGAACAACACCGGACTTAGGAGAATGGATGTCCAGGGAGATTTGAGAGGATTACCCGGTTCAATTAAGGGTAAGCTCCTTAACCTACTAACCCATGGTGATGTGCCAAAAAAGAAATGAAGTGACCATTGTGGATGGTCTCGAGTCGTCTGGATTTTGTTTTGAGGCACCTAATTATCAAGACACAAAAACATCTGCAACACTAAAGCAGCAGAGCATTGGAGCAGCGTCAATAGACAGCATCCCGTCAAGGGATCTGGCTTTGTGTAACCAAGAAGTTTGACTGGATTTTGTTTGTTTGTTTGTTTGTTTTAAGTAAAATGTGGAAGCTTACACACATGAGAGACACAGCACCGGGCATTTTAGCAAGCGATTTGGCAAATTAGACTGAAATTAGACATGTTCAAAGAGGAGTGGTGACACCTGGGGTTCTGAAGGGTGTTGGAGCAAGCCAGGGTAGTGTTGTGGTTAGAGTGTCAGGATAGGACCAGAGAGGCCAGGCTTCAGATCTCCCACTCAGACACGAAGCTCCCTGGGCGATCTTGGGCCAAAGTCCCTCAGCCAAACCAACTTGACAGGACCATTGTGAGGATAAAATGGAGAGGTGGAGAACCATTTATGCAAGGAAAGATGGGATATAAATGCAATGCTAAATAAATGTTTTGGCCAGAAGGACGTCTGGCCTTAGCCAAAGGAGATGTTTGAAGCTAGGGGATGTTGTAATATACGGTCACACTTGCATGCATAGAAAGGGTTAGCCTGAGCCCTGAGCTCATGCTGTAAATGGGTGTGGCTTACTCAGCAGCCTCTGCTCCCCACTTCTCATTCTTGCTTCCTGGAACAAGCAAGAAGCTACCTAGCCATGACTCCCTCCATCTGAACCAAATCTCTCCAAAAGGGAGATTTCAGAAGCCTACATCTTTGCTAACCCAAGGATTACATGATCCTTAAAAAAGGAAAAGGAAAACCAAGTTCTTTTCTTTTTAAGTTGTTTGGAACCTTTATTTCATCTTCAGTTTACTTTGGCACTGGTTTGGAGGGAACCCCTAATTTCTGGGTTTGTGGTTAATGAAGCTTCTCTGGTATGATAGTGAGCCCTCCCCACTGCCTGTTCCCATAGGTAAGCATTTGTTTTGATGAAGAAAGCATGGAATGGCAATAGTGAGACTGCTCAGTTCATTAATCTGGGCTTTTTTCAGCACTCCTGTTGAACAGTCAACAAATGTTCAGAGTGCTTTCCCAAAGAGAATTCCTCCACCCAACAAGGCAACCCCTATAGTTTATGCACTGGATATATGCTCTCTTGACGCTTTCCATCCCAACACTATATTTAACGGATCAGGCCACAGGATTTCTTGCTCCCTCTCTCAGCCGCTCCCCTCTCACATGCAAATGCCCCCCAATATTCCCTTGTTGTCCTTGATCATAGTCTGTTGTTGTGCCTGTTAACTAGAGTTAGTCTAGTTAACTAGAGTTTGAAACCACTATTAGAAGCCAGTTCCAAATCCTGCACCTTTCTGCAGTTTTGTTTTCTAATTGAAACCCTCTTCCCTTGCTCTTTTCTTCTGCAAGCGGGTGATCTCTCAAGCTGTCAATAAAAGCCCGTGAAATGCAGGCTGTGGACAGCAAAAGCACATTAGACAGCAAAGTGTGCTGCTGTACCGCACGAGCACTGTGCACTGGCTTGCCGTGAATACATTTCCCGTTAAGTGTGCCCGGGCAGGGCCATTTCATTGTGTAGGAAAGCTTCTCATGTGCGGCATGGAGACCTTTCCTGCTCTTTCCTTCCTGCCCTCCTCCTCCTCCTCTTTTTATTCAAGGACACGACTGCCAAACTCCGAGTCTGGCTCCTGCACACATTTCCCAGGAGGCCCTGTGAAATCAAGTTGCTCTCTTCATGCCAGCGTGGCTTTTGTTCCATCTCCGCTAGAGCCAAGAGGCAGTCGCACTGCCAAGAACACAGGCAGAATACAGTGGAACAGAAAGGTGTGGGGGGGGTTGTGTGTGTGTGTGTGTGTGCGTTTGGAAGAACACCCACCTTCAGTTTCGTTCACTGGGCTGTTTCATCTTTTAAAACCAGTGGCATCTCCCAGGCAGTTGCAGCAGGGAAAAACTTACAGACATTGCACTCGATGTTAATAAATGTGTTTTCCATTAAGCGGCTGTTGTAATGCTCTGCTTGTTTGCCTTTCTGGGCGCACTTTCATCATTCACTGTTGCACTGGTCCTGCCTTGTAATTTGTCTCGGACGTTTACATTGCCGACTGCAGGCATACAAACCTCTAAGATCAAGTAACTGTTCAAGACACTTGATAAAAGGGGTCTATTCAGGGTCTCTCTGGTGATGTCTGCACACACACACACACACACATCCAAGAACAGCTTTGATGTATTCTATAAACTGCCTGAGAGCCAACAATTCAACTTTCCTTGATGGTAAAATGCCATTAAGAGTTTTTGATTTTTATACATATAAAAAAGTTGGTGTACATGCACAATTAACACACAAACAGCCTCTCTCCCAATTTAACAAGGAGATAAAAATGCCTTCCCATGACAGATTTCTATCTCTCTATAACAGCTGGAAGCTATTCCTGGCATTCTCTGACTGAAGCCCGTGTTTCAAATAATTGAAAGGATATCCTATAATAGCATCCTCAGTGGGCTGGCAAACAGTTGTCTCCCGTGGAGCTACCTTGCGTAGGTTGAGGAGTCACCTGCAAGTGCCATCCTTCTGTTTTCTATAGGGTTTGCCCTTCCTTCCTTTGGTGGGTATCTCCTCATCTCTTAGGCAATCCTTTCTTCTTGGAAAACCTTCAACTTGCCGTCATTGGATTTGACAGCTGGTGTTTGTGAAATGTACACAGTTTGTAGGGTGTAGAATTTGTTACCCACCAAGTCAAACACAAGCACTGCTCGGGCATTCTCCACTTGCCTCCGTCCCATGATTACCATCATGCGGGGAGAAAATTGCAGGAATCATCTCAGGTCCTGACCCACTACTTACGTCACTCTTGCTGTTTCTACAGCCCTCCGCACATGTTGGAGACTGAATCTCTGAAGCGGGGGGAAACCTGGTCTGCTCTTGTAGGAAGATCAGGGTTGTAAATTGTGCAAGGATTCTGCACAAGTAACAAAGGCTCCACATTGCAGATGTTAGAGTTGTTCAGCTCAATCCCTGATCTGGACCTTGTGTGGTAATCCTCCAGGTTTCCACTCCAAGAATGAGTTTCAAAGATTTACTGCGAAACAGTCTTAAAACTAGTTACATAAAGATAAATGTTTCAAGAACAAATGACTAAATAAAATATTGCACTCAAGTAGCAGTCAATGTGCCTCAGTCCTTTAGGTCCTTTATGCAGTTCAGTAAAGTTTCCTCTCTCTAGTCCCAGGGAGAGATCCTAAGCTCATTCATCATTGCTCCTTCTGCCACTGTGACTGCTAGCAGTCACTGAATTCTCATGTTTCATCTCCTGCTGTGAGAGATCTGCTGCTTGGGTTTCCTGCGATGAGACCTCAGGTAGCATAACCCTGTGAAATGAAATAACACCAGCTTTCCACTTTCACCTAGAGTGGAATTTGTGAATGCAAACTTTTACAGATGTTTTAAGGCATGCATACAAAGATGACAACGATTGATTAAATTTCTATAATGCCCTTCATTCTAAGATGACAGAGTGGTTTACAATATAAAAACACAAAAATACATGGCAATATTGTCTCCTCCCATTACATTCTTATGCACATTAAACTTTTAACTATAATTCAGCTTCCTTTTGTTGCTGCCTGCCTAGGGTTGGGACAAGAAGACTAGGCCACAAAGTGAGAAACTGTTTTTGACTTGGTGGTCACAAATCAGTCAGCCATAAGTTGTGCCTGTGAAAGAAGAGCGTCAATGAATCAAAATTAAAACTCCATTTAGTTCAGCATCTTGTTTCTACCAGGGGCACAAGCCAAACGCTTCTAGGAAATTCACAACCAAGGCATGAAGGCAACAGTTCCTGCCAGTTGTTTGTCCACCCAACAACTGGTAGCCAGAGGTTTGCTGCCTCTAAATCTGAAGGTTCCATCTAATATTTCCATTCTCCTTTTTTTTTTTTCTGAGTACCCTTTTAAAGTCAATTAAACCAGTGGCCTTCACATTTTACTGGCAGTGAATCCCGTGTTAATTCCGCATAGGGGAATTTCCTGGTGAGCCAGGTGAGATGACCGTCAACGTGTTCAAGGTTTGGCTGCTGTAATGCACCCCATGATGTTTGCCTTAAAAACCTATTTGAAGGGTACAAATAGTATCATAGAATGAGATGCTCTTGTTCTACTTTTGTCCCCATCAACTAAATTCTGGAGACCAGCATTGCTTTCCAGGTGCCCCTTTGTTTCCAGGTGCCCCTTTGTTAAGAGCGGTAGTCTCGTAATCTGGGGAACCGGGTTCGCGTCTCCGCTCCTCCACATGCAGCTGCTGGGTGACCTTGGGCCAGTCACACTTCTTTGAAGTCTCTCAGCCCCACTCACCTCACAGAGTGTTTGTTGTGGGGGAGGAAGGGAAAGAAGAATGTTAGCCGCTTTGAGACTCCTTAGGGTAGTGATAAAGCGGGATATCAAATCCAAACTCCTCTTCTTCTTCTTCATTCATGGCTCCCCTCCGAACTGAAACGTGAACAGAAGCAGCAGTCTTCGGCACTCAGGTTCATGTGGCATAAATGGGTACTGGCAGCCATGGTAAAGTGGTGGGAATGTGCAATGGCCCATTGACAGATGAAGGATCAAAAACCGGGAGGTCATCCATGGTTGGGCAGGCGAGCAGGGTGATGGTGAAATCAAAGTAGGGCAAGACTAGATGAAGATCAGGAATGAGGACATCTGGTGGAAACAAGAGGATGAATATGCAATCAAATAGGGGTGGAGAACTAGATTCTGTTGGACACAAACTCCATAAACACTGTAGATTTTACCAGTCCTTAATGTTTCAACAATGACCCAGTGTGTCAAGTCTTGTTTAAAGGAATGAACCAAATTAATTAATATGGAGAATTAAATGCTATTTAGCCTTGCTTGTATCCCTGCCGACTTGCCAATTTGTCTGCCTCTGATGTAATTACCTTTCATTTATGTCTCTAATCCTACAGACCTGTCTCTTGCCCCTTCCCACCACCTTTGATTCAATCAGGCCACCACACAGAAGTTCCACATCAAAGCCAGACGTGGAGAGGGAAATGGTGCTTTCCGAGCTGCTGATCAGGGAATCAAGTTTACCCAAGTTACATCTCACAGAAAAGCTTGGGAAAGTGTGAAAGCAGAGGTTGCAGTATCAAGCCAGGGAGCAAAATGAAAGTGAAGTAGTTCTCCTCACATGAACAGTATGATGGACCAATATCCTGGGCTCCCGGTATGCTGGGCGGAGGCTGGGATGAGCAAAGGCAAAGATCGCCCCCTTGGTTGTCCCAGCCCCCACCTGGCTCCTGGTCCTGAGCTGCTGGATGGAGGCTGGGGCACACAGAGGGTGTCTGGTGGTGGGAGGTGGCAGCCCCCTCAATATTGGGGGGAACAGGCCCTTGCCCCCAAATATTGGGGGGCTGAAGTCCCTTCTGCCCCTATATCCAGCACCCCTAGTTTCCAGCCCTCTAACTACTGAGAGAATTCCTTAACCAACATGACTCAGGAAGGTAACCCTTAGTACCTTTATGTTCTAGTTCTAGCTAAGGTGGTGAATGCAATGAGCCATGCTTGCTTTTTCATCTCAGGAGGAGAGACACAAAATATGTCTCCTCTCCTAAGGGAGTCATGGAGCAGAAAGGAGGTGAGGTCAGGTCAGCAACACTAAGAATATCAGCCTAACCCTGAAAAAAGATCAATAGGTCACCCCAGGAAAGACAGTCTAAGATGCTTGGATATTCCTTTCTGTCGACTCTTACCATGCAGGTGTATCTGTCTCCGGTGCACTTCCAAGGTAAACTTCACATTGCAGAGGGAGGGAAAACTTTACAATCCCCGTGGTGGAAGGAGGAAGACCAGGCAAGAGACACTAAGGTAGACCGCCACCTTCCTGGGATGTGACTATTGGGTCACTACATTTTACTTAAAGTGGCATTTCAATATGCACTATATCCTGCCCTGCCCTTTATTCAGTTCACCTAAGGACATGTTCCTCTATTCATTTGAGAATTTTCAAGAAGGTCAATCAGATGATTTCAAAGTTAGATGGTTGCTGGCTGATGTAGACATTTGTTACCTACAGAATAACTTTATATGTGTTAGCTGTGAGAAACTTGCAGACTACTTTTTGGACCCAGAACTGTGTCAACTGCTGAGGGGATTTTAAAAAATCCAAATCAGGGATGAGGAACCTCAGGCCCAGGGTCTGAATGCAGTCATCCAGATCTCTCTGCCTGGCCTTTGGCATTCTTCCCAGGCCATCCCCTCCACTGGACCTCCTTTGTGTCCTTCTTGAGTGCTTTTGCTTGGGTACTATGTGTCCTTGAATCCTGAACATCAGTGGAGGCTGGTGTCCCTTGGGACTAGTAGGCAGAAGGCAAGGAGACCAACAGTAGCTGGAACCAGAGTCAATGACCGGTGGAGCCAATTAATTCTAGTTTCGTCTCCACTCTCCTCCATGCTGAGGTCTACAAAGGCAACACTGAAAGGGAGGAAGCAGGCAACCAGTGCAACTCAAAATCACACCTGCTGGACTGGTTGTAAGGAAGCAAACAAACAAACAAACAAACAAGCAAACACTTGCCCTATTGGACCAGGCTCAACTGCAGTCATGCTTCTTGTTTCCCTGGATGAAAGATAGAGAGGGGTGTGTGACTATATTAACAGTTGTTCTCCACCCACTTTTATTTCTGGCCATGCCCAATATTGGCATATATCCCCAGGAAGAAGACTATGCAGGCCACAAGCTGCAAACTCTTTCCTACTCGTAGTCTAAATGATTTGGGGAAATTTACAGCTTTAAATTTGGGGAATTTCCAGTTCTGAAAATAAGTGTGTTTAACTTTTTCTCGGGTTGTCCTGTTTGTCTTTTTGCGATTTGTATTGCAATGCCCATTGATGACGAACAATAAAAATCTGACTGACTGACATTTCAAGGGAAATCGAAGGTTTTTTGCTTCAGCAAAACATACACGGGATATTGACTTTCTAGAAGCGAAATTTCTTAGCGAGCTTTGCCCATTCCTGGGACTACTAACAAGTGTGCTTCTTTGATCTCAATTCCTCTGAGGGAGCACAGGAGCAGACTGCTCTGGAAGGGCATATTTATGTATTGGTTTTATTCCTGCAAGGCACTTCCTTGTCTGCATCCAAGCACAAACATTTTGTGGGGGTGAGGAAAGCATGCGACTAGATCCTGGGAAAGGTAAGATCCTGGGAAAGGTTGTTGTTCAGGTAGTTTGTTAGGGAGCCAGTCAAAATTCCAAGCCAGGTTGGTTATTCTGCTGTGGTTCATAACTCTGTCAGGCTCCTGGTAAAGGGTATCACTCATTCATAAATGCTGCCGCAGGAAGTCCATTGGTGACTTGCTTAAGCAATCCTGCATCTGGAGGAAAAAATAACATGAGAATTAGCTCTGGGAACACAACATCTCACACTATGGAGCCCTGTAGAGATAGTGCGTTCCCCTTCTATAGTATTCAAAGGTCTTTTGAAAGGCGATTGCAGACCTGGAAAGCCTACATGCCACTTACCCCAATATCACGATTTTCTGGTCAGAACTTCTGCCACGCTTACAATGGCGTGGCAACATCAAACCCACCAGACTTAATTACACTGTTGAAACAGTCAATAGGGCAGTGCGCTCTGCAACCACACGAATGGGAGGTCGGGTTGTGAAACACCCCAACATTAAAGTGTACATGAAGGAGCTATTTAGGCCCGATGGCGTGCACTTATCGGACCTCGGTAACGAGCGTTGGCTGAGCGACATCAGGCATGGCCTGATGGACTGGTTGGAGGATGGTGAAGGGGCTTTTCAGATGTCTTGGTGGCGAGACTGCAATCTTTGTGGTCTCGGGTGGCGGTATCAGGCCTTGGGCGGAATCCTTTTGTCCATCTTCCTCTTTGCAGCGGCGATACCAGGGTTCCCCGTTAAAGGGGTTTCGGAAGGGAGGCTTTGACCGTACGCCGAAAGGTCGTCATTGCTCTCCCCTGCGGCAGCAGCGTAACGGGGGCGGCTATCTCTGCTTGAACATATGTTCTCCAGAGCTAGCCCATTCCCCCCACACACACACTGGATAAGCCTGATGCTCCCTAGGTCCCCAGCTGGGGACTGGGGAGGGAAAACGCCCAATGCCTGAGCCAAGGTCTACCCACATTTGAAATTTAATAAAGTTGTGGCCAATTCAATCCCATAGCACGTTGTCTTGAGTTGTTATTCCACATGACGGGGGGGGGGACCGGACCGCTCGGGATCTGGGGATTCCGCCTGTCCACGCAATTAGCTCTAGGAACACAACATCTCACACTATGGAGCCCTGTAGAGATAGTGCATTCCCCTTCTATAGTATTCAAAGCCAAGCTAGAAGCAAAAGCAGCTGCATATATCTGTAGCACAGCCAGATGTTGCAAGGGGGTGTGTGCTCCCTGCATCAAGGAAGTTTATACAAAATAAGCACATTTGCACATATCTCTAGACTGTATGTTGAGCAGAGAACTTGAGCTTCCCAAGCACAGAAGCTTGATTCCACAGCTGCAAGATTTGTACTGTGGATGTCTTTTGCATGTGCAGACTATGAGTCAGGCAGAGGGCCTTCTCGGTGGTGGCAACCACCCTGTGGAATGCCCTCCCACCAGATGTCAAGGAAATAAACAACTACCTGACTTTTATAAGACATCTGAAGGCAGTCCTGTTTAGGGAAGTTTTTTTTTTAATGTTTGAAGTTTTATTTTAGCTTATATTTTGTTGGGAGCCGCCCAGAGAGTCTGGGGAAACCCAGCCAGATGGGCGGGCTATAAATAATAACAAATTATTATTATTATTAGTAGTAGTAGTAGTAGTAGTAGTATTCAATTTTGTGTGCAACCTTGGTTGTGTTTTTACTCTGGTAATTTCCCAAGTGCTGTGATAGTTTTTTCTAGTGATGGTGTTACAAGGACAACTTTTCAAGATCCTCTGATTCCAAGAGACCAGTGTAGGCAACAGTCCACAAAGAAGACTTGCCACCGTGGATTTTTGAGCAGGACTAGACATCCAGTGGTTCTGAGAACTGTGGTTACCACTAAGTAACCACAAAGCATTACTGGACAGATGCTTGAACTTTTCCCACTACCCCTTCCACTTTTCCCCACAACACAGACAAACACATCTGGGGAAAGCAGCCAAGAGAGGGCTTGCAGAGGTATAGATAGAGAATAGCATATACAGTATAATGTTTGCTACCACCATTTGGTACACATGTGAAGTACATTAATGAAACAATAATATGTTATCTTTATCTTTGGGAGGGGTGGGTCTTTAATGTCATTGTATGCTAGGATAAAATACAGAATTGTTTAGAGTCTATAAGAGGTCGTTTTCTTACTAGTCCATGGGTTTATCAGGATTGCAGAAGAAGAAGACTTTTAACTGGCAGATTAATCAACTTAAGCTTTAGTTGATTAATTAGTGGCTTTAACCAGAGATAACAAACTTCACAATGTGAAACTGAAAGTTAAGATCATACCTGTTTTTGTTTAAGGGGGGGGAGAGAGAAAGAGCGCGCTTAGATTATTTTGGTTTCGATATGTTAGTTATTGTATTATAGAATGGGGGGGCCACAATAAATGGTGTCCTTTCCATCTAACAATGGGTGGTAGCTTTTAATTATTACATTTGCAAATCACATTGCATGTGCCCTTCCATTAAAAAAAAAAAATGACACCTGTGTTTTGACGAGATGCAAATGTCTCTAAATGTAATCAATTATCTGGCTGAAAGGCAGATAATTAATCAACTAAACATTCTTTAATCGGTTGACAGCCCTATATATTAACACAAGGAGCAACTCTGCACAGGTGCCTCTAGCCAGTTTCGAGCTGGAGAACAAGGAACGCCACTTCCACGGCCGCAGATGCAGGCGGTCTGCATTCGGAAGCAGGGAACGATTCGGCTTAACAATGCGCTCCCCACCCCCTCCGCTCCTCCTCTCAGAAATCTCTTTAGCTTTCCGACGTTAAATATGATGCATGTGGGAAATAGAGTGAAGTACATTAATTGCCTTATTCATCACATCATTAAAATTATAGGCCTTGCTGCAGAGGAGCGGCCAGCGTCTTTGCAGCATTTCTGGTATACATCATTAATAAAAAGCATCCCTGTTAGTGGTATGCGAGATGTACTTTCTAAATAACTGCGCAGCGATTTGGGGCTCACTTATGCAACATATTGCTACAAACCATCGCAATACCCCTGGCGCATGCTTAAACTCATTGGGCTAGTGATGGAATTAATGAGGCCGCCGCAGTGACTGTATGCTGAGCACGCCCGGCTCCTTTACTGTTCTTTGTCTGCGGCAAAGCTCTTGTCTTTCAGAGCTGGCCGCCACTGCTGCCTCCGCTACCTTTGCTTGCTGCTGCTGCTGCTGTTCTGTCTCCAGGGCTGATCCCAGAATCAGATAATGAACAGCAGCATCGGGTGTGTAGTGGAGGGGGATGACTGGAGGTGGGGAACGGCAGTGGGGGAGAGAGAAGACTTATTATTCCTTCCCTCTCAAACAAAACAAAATCATTGAACTGTCAGGGTCATTAAGGACCCTGGGTTGTCATGGAAACGACCTTTGGGGGGTTTACGGCTGTAAATGCATGAGTGACTGTATTGTGCGTGTGCGTGTAAAGGGGTCAGGTTTTTGTTGGTGGCTTCTTTTTTAAAAAAAAGAAGCGGAGGAGGAGGAAGAGAAGAACAAGATCAGATGGCTGGTGTTAAACAAATGCGCTTCGGGACGCAGATGGGTGTTTTCTTGAAGGAGGTATCAGGGCATGAAGGGACGCAAAGAAGTCGTCTCAGCAGATATGTAGGCGTTTGGAGTTCCGCTTACAATTCTCCCAGCGTGGAGTAGTTGGTTAGAGTGTTGGGCTAGGACCTGGGAGACCACAGTTTGAATACAGCCCTGACTTGGTTCTGGAACTCATTGGGTGACCTTGGGGGGCCAATCACTGCCTCTCAGCCTAAGCCTACCTCACAGGGTGGTGGTCGGGATTAAATGAGCGGGGAACAGGGAACCGTGTATGCCACATTTTAGCTCTTTGGAGGAAAAAGGGGGCATAGAAATGTAATAAATAAATAAATAGAATCACGCAAAGGTGAGGTTTCACTCTGAGTTCTTATACCTGTCTTCTGTACACAAGCGTTTGTTTTGTTGTTGTTGTTGTTCAGTCATTTAGTCGTGTCCGACTCTTCGTGACCCCATGGACCAGAGCACGCCAGGCACTCCTGTCTTCCACTGCCTCCCACAGTTTGGTCAAACTCATGCTGGTAGCTTCGAAAACACTGTCCAACCATCTCGTCCTCTGTCGTCCCCTTCTCCTTGTGCCTCCATCTTTCCCAACATCAGGGTCTTTTCCAGGGAGTCTTCTATTCTCCTGAGGTGGCCAAAGTATTGGAGCCTCAGCTTCAGGATCTGCCCTTCCAGTGAGCACTCAGGGCTGATTTCCTTCAGAATGGAGAGGTTTGATCTCCTTGCAGTCCATGGGACTCTCAAGAGTCTGCATCTGCTTTACCCAGATGCACAACAAAAATACACCTGCCATACGTCCCGATATAAAGTGAATGCAGCATGATGTTGGACTGGAAACATTTAACAGTGTTCCCATTTGCTCTATGCAGCAACTATGCAGGTGGCAGGGTGCACACCCAATTTTTCCCCCATATGTCTATGTTTGTCCCTCCCATTTACTGGGCCCTCACTGCATTTTCGCTGCTATCCAAAATGCATCTGTGTCTCATATACCCCATTATAAGAAACTACTGTTTGATGTGTTGTTTCTCAAACTGGTGTCACACCAGCTGGGGTCTTTAAGCCGTTCCCAATTCTTCTCTTGCCATGGTGAGAGCACATCTTTGCCCAGAGTAATGACATCTCTGCCTCATCCATGGGTGTGTACACAAACAGTAAGGAATTGAAGCCACGTAACAACAACAACAACAACAACAACAACAACAACAACAACAACAAATTTTTATTTGTACCCTGCCCTCCCCAGCTGGAGCTGGGCTCAGGGTGGCTAACATCATGAAACTAAGACAGTATACAAAGAACATAAGAACATAAAAACAGGCAATCAATTAGTTAAAATACATCTTAAAATTAATTCAGAGCAAATTGAAATCTGGACAGATGGCAGTCCATGGGTAAAATTGAGAGTGGTTAATATTCTCCAGGGCCAGTTGTTATCACTGGTCTTATAAAGGACCTGAGAGCGGGCTAGGAGGCCTCTTTAATGCTTGTTCTTCTACAGAAAGAAAAGAATCAGACCGAACCCCGACCAAAGGCCTGGTGGAACAGCTCCGTCTTGCAGGCCCTGCGGAAAGATGTCAAATCCCACAGGGCCCTAGTCTCTTGTGAGAGAGCGTTCCACCAGGCTGGCGCCACAGCTGAAAAGGCCCTGGTTCTGGTCGAGGCCAGTCTAATCTCCCTCGGGCCTGGGATCTTCAGGGTGTTATTATTTGCAGACCTTAAGGTCCTCCATGGGGCATACCAGGAGAGACGGTTCCGTAGGTACGAGGGTCCTTGGGCGTATAGGGCTTTAAAGGTTAAAACCAGCACCTTAAACCTGTTCCTGTACTCCACCAGGAGCCAGTGCAGCTGGTATAGCACCAGATGAATGTGCTCTGGTGATGAGGACCCCGTGAGGAGTCTCGCCACGGCATTCTGCACCCGCTGCAGTTTCTGGGTCAGTTTCAGGGGCAGCCCCACATAGAGTTGTTGAAATGCAGGAGGAGAACAACTTCACTGTGCTCTAATGTGAACGCACCCTATATATGAACTGGGACTAGAGTTTATTTTAAGACCTCAGCATTGCAGGAGCTTCTTAACGTATGAGATCTTCTGGATATTTCAGATCCCTCTTTTGTGCGCCGACATCTTGTTATGCACAGATGGCGAAGAATATCTCACACGGCTCCCATGCTCCAAAGCTATTCCACCTTTTAAATAATTCAGAACACGGCATTATGCAGGAAGGATTTTCCTGGTGTTTATCAGTCATATTCTCAAGTCAGTGTCATTAAACAAAACAATTTCAAGCAATGTGCCTTTATTGAGGATAACATTGGACACAATGAAGATTAATTAGCAGCGGCCACAACCTCCACTGATGTCCACTGCTGCGTTTTCTTTAGCGTCATAGAGAGACCTGCATAAAGTAAACCTCTAGCTCCAAATTACCATCATGGCAAAATCACATACCTCCTTGGTAGTCTATGCAATGCAGGGGACATTATCAAAATCTCCAGATAGTGCTCATATAGGGCTGCCATACACCTGGAATTTCCCAGACATATCTAGGATTCAACTGACAAAAATAGGGAGGAATTTTCAGGAATCGGTTAAAATGTCCAGGAGAAACTCCGGAAGTGTTGATTTTGGGGCGAATTCCCCCCCTCCAATAGCTCCCAAAAAAGTCAACAAGTTTTGTGTCCAGATTTTCACTTTTTGAATATGACAACCTTAGCTCATTTTCTGCCTGATCCCTTAGGATTACTTTTGCAATTATTCTAGGTCCTGCAATTGTCTGCAATTTGTTCAGAGCCATGGGAGGGGGGAACTCTAAATTTGAATCCAATAATGCATAACTTGTATGGCAAGGACAGCAATTACAAACTAATGGAGAGATGCAATGTTTAATGAAAGGCCGTATTATGATGAAGATCAAGTATAGAAGGAAAACATGTTGGCCCACTGATACTTGTTTCTTCAGGCCATCATCTCCCACAAAATGGTGGTCAATGTCTCTTCAATGGCACCATCCTTTTCACTGGGGCTAGAACCAGTCTCCCCTTGATCTACACTTGGCTAAACTGGTACCTCCAGATATTTTGTGTTTTGCTAATGGTAGTTGTAGTCCAGAACATCTGGAGAATAAGTGCTGATGTATCCCACTTATTTCCCCTGACTCAGTAGCACCATAAAGGTTTCTAGGACCAGCTTTGCCTGCCCAATAGTCAACCTTTACTACATTTGCCACTCATGAGTTCCTATTCTGCTGCCAGGGAGCAGGTCAGCAATAACTCACATGCTTCAGTGAAGTTGACTGTTTATTCAAAGAAACTAAACAGCTCCAGCCTAGTAAGCACAGCAACGCTTCCCAGTAGATCTTGCCCCAATGAGGAAGTTGTGAGGACTGAAGGTCCCCACATTCCCACAGCTCTCTAGGTCTCCTCCTCTCATGGGTCCTTCCCAAACAAAATGAGACTCAGATATCTTGTCTGTTCTTGCTCTGCCCTCTTCATACCGTGTCTGGTTCTGGGAGATGGGACCGGGGGGGGGGCAGGAGTTGGTCACAGCAGGAGAGGGAGACTTCCTGGCTTCTTCAGCAGCTTGACTCATCTTTGCCTCTTGAGCCCACTCCTCTCCAGCCTCTGATTCTGAACTGCTCTCTGCCACAGCCTCTTCCTGCTCACTAAACCCTGTTACCTTTTCAGCTTCCAACACCTCCTCCTTCCAGTCTTCTCCCTCTTGTCCCTCTGACCACTCACCATTGTCCCACCTCTGATCCGCTAGCTCTAAGCCTTCTTCTATTGGGGTTTCCCCAGCTGGTGCCTCCTGCCACTCTTCTGCATCCAGCCAGTCCATGACATCTGCTCAGCCCCTGGTTCCAGCAGCCCACTTTGCTGATTTTCTGGGTTGCCTGTGATCCAGCACCCTTGCCTAGCAAAACGCTCAGTTCTCTGTTTCAGAAAGAACCTTCTGCCTAGAACAGCACTTGAGCGGTTATTCTTCAAAGGCTCACAAATTCTAGCTTTAGATGTGGGAATTATTCCCACTTTCATTATTTGGCCAATAATATCAAGATGTTAAAAATCAGGTATGTTTCAATTAATGCTCCTCCTAATCCCTTCTTTTTCTTCAGATTATATGGATTAACAAATGTAGGCTGTCTTTACTGTCATGCCTTTTGCTCCTGGGATCACCTTACGAGTCACTTTTCTCTGCACCTTTTCAAGTGTTATAATATCTACCTTTCTGCAGATGGATGGAATGGTTGGCTGGCAATTGGAACAGGGCTGATGGCCTGTTTCCATGCCTCTGTATAATGAGGACATTTAACACAGCTAAGCAAATGTTTCTGTTTTTTTTTTGTTTGTTTCATGCGGCACTTTAGGGATGTGCGGTGTATCTGAAATTAACCTCCCTGACACAAAGGGCAATGACATCACATTTCAGAAGGGATACTGAACCAAGGAATAAGGAATTAAATTTACAAAGCAAGTCACTGAAACTGTAACCCGCTCCCTGCACAGTCTCTCGGGTGGACCTCAAGTGAAAATTAAAAAGATAGGAAAAATCATTTCCCTTCAAACAGTGTCATCTCACAGTTCCATGGAATCCGAGGCAGAGGTTTGTTCTACAAAGAAGGGTCAGTAGTACGGAATGCCCAGCTGACCTGATCTGCAATCCTCGCATACAGATGTGTGGATTGGAACGCAGTAATACATTGGATCTCCCACTTCTCTGAATGTTGCAACACATTCCACTGCTCCAAAACGAAACACACACACACACACACACACACACACACACACACGTGTGCATCAGATTTGGACATATCACAAATCCTAAAGCTACCATGAATAAATTCAGGGTTGAAGCATGGACCTTTGCTGCATTTTCAGGGCACTTTGGATCTGCTTCAGAGCAGATTCAGGGCAGATTCGGGTGGTAAAAAGATGCAGGCATTGTGTCTGAAAATAACTAAAACACTTATCCCCGTATCAGGTAACTGCCAGTGTGGTGAGATCAAGGAGGGAGAGCTCTTCTGCGATTGACAGGTCTGACTTTTAATCAGAGGGGATGCTTATTACAAGGGATGTCCAATCACAGTGCTTTAGGGAAGTGAAGTTGAAGTGATGCATCACCTCCTCCTAGCCTGTTCTTGGTTCTTTGCTGTTTCTGCTAGTGGAGATTGCTTGGAAAACGCAATAGCTCAAGTCCTTCTGTCTCTGCCACATGCCCACACATCCACTCCCTGTCAAATCAGCTGTGCATTTATGTTTCTGTGACTTTGGGTAGCAGTTGAGCAGAATACATGTTTGTTTTTAAAGCATTCATCATCACCTAAAAGCCATCCACCCATTCTTCTTAATTTTTGCAGCTTATTTTCTTGTTCGGCATCTTAATAATAGGCGTCATTTTGGTAATAAAGTTATTGACCACAAAATCGTCGGGAGGAAAGGAAAACCCTTTAAATCCTCCACTACAGAATAAAATTTAAAGGAGGCCTGCCACAGAAGACCTGTGCACACATTTGTTCTCAGTTTGGCAGGTTTCTTACCCAGGGATACCTCTCTCTCGTTTGCTGTTTTCATACAAATTGCCCACAAAGCAAGAGGTAAGAATAAGTGAATCTTTTTGTGTTTTTATCTAGGATTTTTTTTTTGTGATCCCCCCTGAGATCTATGGATAAAGGGTGGTTTATAAATTTTATGAATATGTAAATAAGCCAAACTTGTAAAAGCTGGTGGGTGTTTTTGTTTAGGAAATACACTGTATCTGTCCTTCTGAAATCTGCCAGGATCAAATCCCTTTAAAAGGATCTGACATGTCTGCAAATTTCATGCAATCCTGCAAATAAATTATTAGTGCAAAACCCCCAGACCTATATTTCTGCAATTTAGCAGGCATGAAGCCTCATTTCTTCTGAATCAAGATTCAGACCCTGAGGAAACTTTGTCGGCACCAAATAATGCTCTTTTCCAAAGCGCTGATTCCAGACACCATCCCTTTTAATTCCTGTCAGTTCTTGGGTATGGGGTAAGTCTGGGGCCTGGTTTGCTATTTAAGGCCTCACCTCCGAACACTGTCAAAGTAGCTCCTGCCCTGCTTGGATCTCTTCCTGCAAAAGCTTGCTGTCTAGATCCAGCTCCCTGGAACCCACTGTTTCCCAGTTCCTTCTGAAATTTGTCAGATGACTCCAGCTTCAGCCGAGCTAGCTTAAAACTTACTTAGTGCTCCCCAAGAGATGCACCAGCTAGTACAATACAAGTGTTTGGCATGCCAATGTAAACTTGTAATCACATCTCTGTTTAGATTAGGGCACCTGCACTGGGTGTAACTTGAACAGGGACAAACATGCCAGAAATTGTCAGTAACTAAAATGACATTTAATTATACGATGTTTCTTTTCTGGTATTGAAAAAGTAAACATGTTTTCAAAACACTGAATAAAAAGCCAGATAAGTAAGCCAAGGGGAGTAGCATTGTTGCAGCTTCTGACTGGCTCTATGCCTGCAGCCTAAGACAGAAAAGCGCATTCATCTACAGAACAATGTTGTGGGATTTGAAGGAAGTTGGAGACATCACATAACCACCAGCAGCAGCGAGCAAGAAGGGGTAAGTTTCTCAGAAGGAGCAGTCTGGGCACTGATAAGCTAGCAGCAGTGCCCTTCGGTTACAACACATAATGTGTTAATGCATGTCAATTGTTGTCACTGTGCACTATGATGTCATCCATCTCAGCAGTTATGACACAAACAGTGAAGTCACCCCACATTCCGAGAGACAGAGGATAAGGTTACCAGCTCTGGCCTTTGACAGTGACGATGGGAAGTAACAGAGAAGTGGACAACTAGTAAAGGATCTAAACAGGAGAAAAGATTTGAGGTAAAAGCGGAAGGGGAAATGTCATGAGAGTGAGTCGTACTGTTTCAATGGGGTGTAATCAATGGAGGGATATGAAAATTGTTCTGTGCATTTGTAGTAATGGCAGTGAAGAAGAGTTTCCAAGACAATGTCTGATGTTTCTGTGCTCTTGAACCAGATTTGCACCAGAGTCTCCAGTAGTTAATGGGAATTATTTGTGATTTTGCTTGGCTACAGTGTTTTTGTGTAACTATCCACCAATACGGAGTACCATCACCTCTCTTTTTTTCCTGCTACCTATGGAATACATTTTGTGCTGGCACCCATAGCACTTCTATCAAAATATGAGTATTGGCATATCATTTTTAACACCCCCCCGAGTGTGGATGGCTGTACTGGGTTTCAGTACATATTTATTTTAAAATATTTATAGGTTACATTTCCTAAGTTATGTTTAATTTTAATACGCTTTAACATTCTATTATATTGTTTTGGAAGTTGGGTTTTATTGTCCTTTGGCTTGCTTTCTTGAAAATTCAGTTTTCCCAGTGAAATTTTCAGACATTTTCTGCTTTACAATAATTTTATGTGAGGGACTTTCTTGTGTGCTTTCAACCTGAAAGCAGCTTTGAATGATAAAAAAAAAAAAATGGAGGGTGAGGCAGGAAGTGGGAGGGATTCCACTTCCTGTTTTGCACTTCCTATATAATTCCCAAAGTGAAATGTTTGTACCTCATTCAACAGAAAACCTGAGAAACAGAAACAACTTATATTTCTCACCAGAGGGTTAGGAGATTTATGATATCCAGGGTTAGGAGATTTATGATATCTAATATCTAGTAAAGGATATTAGAGCATCAATGTAGGAAGAGGAAATCCAAGCCATTCATCGGTTTCTCTTGGTTTTCTATAATGTCTGAAGGCTTACATATCTTCAGATAATAGTCTCTGACTTTTCTTCCTCCATTTTGCCCATATGCACCTGGGCAGTGGGGGGGGGTGTTTACACATGTACAGCAGACTCCCCACTTCTGACTGCATCCTCAAATGGACAAACAAGCGCATGGTTGGAGGGGGCTAGGCCAGAGATTGTGGCCCTGTTTTTCCTCTCACATGAGTCTAAGAGCATGAGAGATGAATGCCTGAAAAGGGCTCAAGTGTGATTAAGAAACTGAACCCAATAAGTGCTCTGCAAATAGCTTCAGACTAGAATTACAGGGAATACTCAGTGGTCAGGATTCCAAGGGGGCAGGGTTACTAGGGAGCAGAGAATATGTTTAATCACCAACACACTGATGTCTGAGTGTGCCTCTTTACTTTCTAGTCTACATATGTGGCTCCCTTTATTTTCTGCTATATAATAATGTCCTTCACTCTGCTGAGAGAACTTATGTGTTGTACTTCAGAATAAAGCAGAAGCAAAATGTGCCCTCCATGCCAACAGTGGTTCGTTGGGCCTTACTGGCAATGTCTTTGTTTTTTTAAATGTTTTTATTAACAATTTCAACATAACAGATTATCAAAACATATCATATTCATTATTCCCCCCCTTTCCCCCACCCCTTCAAACCTTCCCTCCCCCTGAGACTTCCCTCAGCTCCTCTCTCTGATTTTCTCAGAACATATTATTCTCTGCATGTTGTAAAATTATACATATCCTTGCAGTATCTATCTACAATGTTATCAACTAGTAAATTTGTGTATGTTTATTCAAAACCTGTTGTCTTTTAGATAAGTTGTAAAAAGCTCCCATTCTTCCTTAAAGTCACAGTTGTCCTTATCCCGCAATTTGTATGTCAATTTAGCCAGCTCTGTATAGCTCATCAATTTTTCTTGCCACTATTCTTTCGTTGGGGTTTTCTCATTCTTCCATCCTTGTGCTATCAAGACTCTTGCCGCTGTTGTAGCATACATAAATAAGTTCTTTATTTTTCTTGGCAGGTCTTGTCCTACAATCCCTAACAGAAATGCTTCTGGGTTTTTTTACAAATGTCATTTTAAACTTTTTTCAATTCATTATATATCATTTCCCATTTTTTTTTAACTTCTCTACATTCCCACCACATCTGATAAAAAGTCCCTTCTTTTTCTTTACATTTCCAGCATGTGTTTGACCCAGTTTTGTACATTTTTGCTATCTGTACTGGTCATTTTCATATAATTTTCTTTCAAAAGAGAACAACCTGTAAATTTCAAAAAAAATTTCCACAATTTTTTTTCCAGTCCTCAAATTGTATATTATGTCCTATATACTGTGCCCATTTGATTATGACTGATTTGACCTCCTCATCTTTTGTGTCCCATTCTAGCAGAATGGGCCTTACTGACAATGTCCCTGTGGTTGCTTGCACCCATCTCCAGCAGTCCTTTCGATAGACAAACCCCCATTCTCCACACACACATCCCATTCATCATTATGATAGGCATTTTGCCAGTATTGTAATGTACAACAATGGATTCTAACTAGCATTTATGATGTCATGTTAAGTGCAGAATTTGGAGACTGAACCGTCAATACATATCCTTCATCTGGCATAAAGTGATTGGCAGAAATCAAAATGAATAGAGGAGGGCTGATGAATGAAAGACAACTCCTCTGCCAATGAAGGTTAAGTCTCTATAGTACTAATAGTCTTTTCGGCACTAAGACAGGCTGTTGTTTTGAAAACTAGGAAGTAGGATTTTCCCTCTTGCAGCTGTTGCAGCTAGCAACTATAAGGGAGCAAGAGGATTTAGTTCATGCCTGATGATGAAGGACCAAAATCCATCCTCCTTCGCTGACAATGGCTGGAAGATGGAGCTGAGGTGCTTTGCAAAACTCTGTAATATCCAAAATGAAGCAGGAAATAAAGCAGTTCTTTTTATCTCCGGTGGAGTATTAGCTTAACACCCCCTATCTCAGGAGAAATGGCAGAAGCCTGGGGGCAAATGAAAGACAGATGTCCTAGTTGAAGGCCTTTTGGGTTTGTTGAAAGGGAGGAGAGACAGAATCCAAGACCCTTATACGACCCACCCCTTAATTCTTCACTTTGACTTGAGACCCCTTTAAGCAATGCCCCAGATACTTTCCTGAATCCCATAAAACTCATTGACAGGGCTATGATCAGAGCTAACTCCTCTCTACAGAACATCACTTCTTCAGCTGCACAGCCCCATCTTGAGTCCTATCGTACTTATGGGACCACCTCTCCTGGTATGTCCCGCAGAGGACCCCAAGGTCCATGAATAATAACAGCTTAAAGGTCCCAGGCCCTAAAGAAGCCAGACTTGATCTCCTTCCGCAGGGCCTGTAAGACAGAGCTATTCCACCTGGCCTTCAATTTGAATTAGCCTGATCCTCTATTCCAGGGGTCTGCAACCTTTAAGACAAAAAGAGCCACTTGGACCCGTTTCCAAAGAAAAAAAACCTGGTAGCCGCAAAACATTGCGACATTTAAAGCATGCGCGCCGCTGCCCTCCGATCTGATAGCGGCCGGGAAGGTGACGTCGGGACGGTGCGTGACTAACGCATGCACCGCCCCCATGCGACGTCACAGCCAGTACAGTGCCCGCCACAGTGGGGAGTGTCAGGGCGCACAATGCACCTCCTCCCCTCACTAGTATCTGCCCTGGAGCCGCGGCAAAGGTGTAAAAGAGCCACATGTGGCTCCGGAGCCGCGGGTTGCAGACCCCTGCTCTATTCCCTTTTCCCTTTCCTTTTCTATGAAGAAACCCTTCTGGGACCCCATATTTAAACTCTTCCCTGGTCTCCTTGCTGGCCCTAGTAGGACCAATTTGGCCAGTTAGCCCTGGTGATCATTTGATGTTTACTGACTGTGGTTCCCCCCCCCCAAAAAAAAATATGATCCCTGAATTTTTGTATTTTATTGACGTTGATGTTGTATTTCATGCTGTTTTTATGCTGTTTTTAAGTCGCATTTTAATCAATGTTTTATATTTGCTGTTAGCCGCCCTGAGCCCAGTTTTTAAACTGGGAAGGGTGGGGTATAAATTAAAATATTATTATTATTATTATTATTATTATTATTATTATTATTATTATTATTTCTTTAGGATTGGTTTGCTACAAAGAAAATGGTACGCCTGTACCTTTTATACTTCAGGTGGAGGTTCACATGACTGAGTGTTCCCCCGTGCCATAAACAAGCAAAAAAAAAAAAATCTCTGCTGAGACTAAAGGGAAAAAATCAGATTGTTAAGGAGGCTTCTAACCTTGCAATTTTCTATGCACAAGGATTAATAATAATAACCATTGTTAGTGCAATAATTTATTGCCTGCCCTTTACCCTAAAGTCCCAGGGAAGGTTTCAGAAATTAAAACGCAACATTAATATTGCATCATATTGTGTTTTAATATCAAACAGTTTAATTTCAAAAACAAAGTGGGTCCTAACAATATTCATCTCCAGTGTCAAAAGCCAGGTTAAAGAGATGCGTCTTCAGCAATCGCCCAAAGCTGTATAATGAAGCACACATCTCTGTGAGAAAGTAGTTCCACAACTTACGGGCTGCCTCAGAAAATGCCCTCTCCAAGTCATGTGTGCACCCACTCTTGCGGCATAAAGTGGTACAATCTAGAAACAAGCTTATCACTACAGGTGCTGTCTGAGAGAATCGGACCAAACACAACAGCATGCTGGGAAAGTGAAAAGCCTCCTATACACTTCCTTTTCTTCTTTTTTTGAAAATAGTTTTAATTTGATTTTGCAAGCGTAAAGTTATAACAATGCATATCCACCTTTAGGGTTTTCTCTGAATCTCCAGACTTCCCACCACCCGCTCCATCGGTCTTATTGTCAACATTTTCAGCTGCATATTATTTCATGATTCATATTTTGTATCTCTCCATATTGTCCATAGTAATTGTTACATTACAAGTGTTGTTAAAATCCTGCTAATGTTTTCACCCACTTGCAGTGGTTTCCTAAATAAATTATAATCCCCCCCTCATTCTTTCTTGAAGTTTTTGTCTTCTTGGTTCCTGAGCTTTCCAGTCAGTTTTCCAATTCCACATAGTCCAATGGTTTAATTTGCCATTCTTCTCTGGTAGGGTCTTTGTCTTCTTTCCATCTCCAGGTTGGTAGCATCCGTGTGGCTGCTGTTGTATACATAAAAAGTCATCTTTGGGGTGGCAGTACCTACAATTCCTAATAAGAAAGCTTCTGGTTTGTTTGTTTGTTTGTTTGTTTGTTTGTTTGTTTGTAATAAAAGTTATTTTAAACATTTTTTTCAATTCATTATATATCATTTCCCAGAATGCTTTTATTACCTAACATAACCACCACATATGATAAAAGGTACCTTCTTTTTCTCTACATTTCCAGCAGGTATTTGTACTTGTCTTATACATTTTTTGCTAACTTAAAGTAAAGGTAAAGGGACCCTTGATCATTAGGTCCAGTCGTGGCCAACTTGGGGGTTACGGCGCTCATCTCGCTTTACTGGCCGAGGGAGCCGGCGTACAGCTTCTGGGTCATGTGGCCAGCATGACTAAGCCGCTTCTGGCAAACCAGAGCAGTCCACGGAAACGCTGTTTACCTTCCTGCCAGAGCAGTACCTATTTATCTACTTGCACTTTGATGTGCTTTCGAACTGCTAGGTTGGCAGAAGCAGGGACTGAGCAACGGGAGCTCACCCCGTCACAGGGATCCGAACTGCCGACCTTCTGATTGCCAAGTCCTAGGCTCTGTGGTTTAACCCACAGTGCCACCTGCGGCCCTTTGCTAACTTACTAGGAGTCAATTACCACTTGTACATAATTTTCATATAGTTCTCTTTCAGCGTACAGCATGCAGATAATTTCAAATCTGTTTTCCATAATGTTTCCCAATCTAAAAGTTGAATGTTATGCCCCAAATCCCTCACCCAGTGTATCATTAGCCTCTGATAAGCTTTCAAGGAGCCCCAGATTTTCAAACCCCACTGCATGAACTCCATTTACGACATCACGATCCAGCTCCTTCCTAATTTTTGTACACCTTGTGTTTTACTTACTGTTGTGGGGTGTCTTATGAAAAGTATCTTGAAGGGGGTTATTATTTCCTTCCCTGTTGGAGTGGGGGATAACTGATGACCCAGCTTCATCCCACCAGAAATGACCCTTCTGAGTGGTTAGCTTTTAACTTGTAGAGAAGACAGCTTTTGCTAGCTGCCTTCCGAGAGCCCTAGAAAGATATGCCTGTATCAGCAACGGGATTAATTTAGAACCTGGATTTGAATCTCTTGGGCAGTTAATAACAGTCAAATCCACTGAGACAGCATGGGCTCATTTGATTTCATAATCTCACATCTCTTTATACCCTGCAGAAACTTTACATTGTTTTGCTAAGAAATGAGGAAGCGTTTCAAAAGAGATCATCACAGGGGAAAATAAATCCACTGAGAGCAGAGCCATGTGGATCAAGGTGTTTTTACTTGGCTACTCACCTGCTGTTTAGCTGATAAATTGATGATTGTATTGAAAGGAATTTGCACTACAATAATGTGTGCCCTTTTGTAATTTAACAGATGATAGCTACCACTTATTGCTGAAAGGAAAGGCCATCTTTAATGTTATATATTTAATTCCCTGGTACAGTAACACACCAGAACCAAAACAGTATACACCCTCCAACATTTCTCTGATGAAAATAGGGGCATCCTATTATTATTATTACCGGTATTATTATTATTATTATTATTATTATTATTATTATTATTATTTTAATATACCCCATCCAACTGACTGGCAACTCAGGGCAGCTTCCAACATATATAAAACCATTAAAAAATGTTCCCTATACAGGATTGCCTTCAGATGGCTTGGGGGTCAGATAACTCCATACCCTCCAACATTTCTCCGATTAAAATAGGGGCGTCCAAAGGAAAAGTGGGACATTCTGGGATCAAATCAGAAACCAGGACAGCTTCTGTAAATCTGGGACTGTCCCTGGGAAATGGAGACACTTAGAGGGTCTGAAACAGCTTCAGAAATGCAAGAGTACTTTTCAACTAGCTGGTAAATTGAAAGTTGCTATCACTGATTAGTTTAATAAGCCAAGGTATGCATAGGCTTTGTGTGCTCACATGCAACACATTTGCTCCCACTTTGCTTCATGTGAGCAAGGAAATAAACTAGGAAGCCCACAATTAGCCATAGCTTCCTGTTAGTTCCAAACAAGGGACTCTGGTCGATTGCCTTCCAAACAAGCCAGTCTCAGAAGCTCCCTTGACAGCTGCTGGCTCGATTCCACCCAGAGGACAGTCTGACAGGCTACTGTCAATCTGATGCAGCTGGCCCAGAAACTAGCAATACACATATATTAGCACATTCCTGTAAGAGCCCTGGGAAGGGAAAGCAGAGCTTAGATTTTGGGACTCAACGCAGAAAAGTTTGTTAAAAGGCAACAACAGCTAAATCACCTTAGCTACTGAGTATGGAGTTACTGAAACCTATCCCAGAAGGGAAGCAGGGTGGCAGTGAGTCAAGGCAGGTGGCAGTGTGGCAATGCCTAGATCAATGAGGGAGAGGGCAGGATGGCGAGGAGAAAGAGATGGAGGTCTTTACCTATTCTTAAACTGCATAGAGAAGTGGGGATCTAGATCGTAAGAAGGAAATCTGGTGTTCCTAGGCTACTGTAGGCTACTGGGCAGGATCAAAAGGGCTTTGAGGGGATCTGGTGGCCCCTGGCCCCAGTAGGGCATCCACTGGGCAGATAAGCAGGCAGATGAGATGCAAAGATAGGCATCCAGCTGGAAATTCCAAGAGTCAAATCAGACAATGTGTCTATGAGCAGGACTGCTCTCAAAGGCAGCCTAAAATCCAGAAAAAGAAGAGCAGGGCTGGTGAGGGGTGTGGCCTTGGGACAGTGCATGGGCAGAAAGAGTGCCAAAGGCTGATTAGAAAGGCTCCTGTGACGTGCTAGGAACATGGGCTTGGGAAAGCACATTTTTGTTTGAGACTCTTTCCTGCCATTTGATGCCTCGGCCTTGGCCCAGTATACCTGAAGGAGCGTCTCCACCCCCATCGTTCAGCCCGGACACCGAGGTCCAGCTCCGAGGGCCTTCTGGCGGTTCCCTCACTGTGAGAAGTGAGGTTACAGGGAACCAGGCAGAGGGCCTTCTCAGTAGCGGCGCCCGCCCTGTGGAATGCCCTTCCTTCAGATGCCAAGGAAATGAACAACTATCTGACTTTTAGAAGACATCTGAAGGCAGCCTTCTTTAGGGAAGTTTTTAATGTTGATGTTCTGTCGTGTTTTTAATTTTCTGTTGGGAGCCGCCCAAAGTGGCTGGGAAACCCAGAAGATGGGCGGGGTATAAATAATAAATTTCTATTTCTGTTGTTGTTGTTATTGTTGTCATTATCATCATCATCATCATGCCCAGCAGTGTGAAACTGGGCTGTGTTCGCACCCCAGCTCTCTTTGGCAAATTCTTCTCCCCGTTGCTCTCATATGCCTACAGCTCAACTGAAGATGGTGTGTACATCCATTCACGGAGTCACGGGGGTCTGTTCAACCAGTCTTGTCTCCACGTCAAGACAAAAGCGTGGCAGGTTCTTATCTGAGAGATGTTGTTTGCAAATGACGCAGCCTTGACAGCGCACTCTGAGGAAGCTCTGCAGAAACTCATCAATTGTTTTGCCCACGCCTGCATGGACTTCAACCTCACCATCAGTCTGGCAAAGACCAACATCCTGGGTCAGGATGTTGCCAGCACACCACACATTAGCATTGGTGAGCACAAGCTTGAGGTAGCCATAACCAGCAACCCTCCATTTCCAACATCAACGCTCTTGGATCTCCTTTCCTTGATTCTTGAGACTCGCTTTGATCCATAAGGAAGTGATCTCAATATATCACTAGGTCAGAGCTGCATTTTTAATGTCTACAAATGTTTTGCACGGAGACAACACCTTAAGGGTTAAGGGAAAATGGAAGCTGCGGGAAGTCTAATCTCAGAGTTCCCAAATTGTTTTGTCGAATTAGCTTTCTATAGGTGAGGAACATTTACAAAGATTTAACCTTCTTTGCCCCATTCAAATTAAAGACACCTGCTTTGAAACTTGGAAAATGTAAGGATCACGTCTTAACACTGACTGAGGACTTCTCTGCCCTATTACAAGTGGTTTGAAGATAAGTCTAAAACAACCATAAAACAGGGGAACATATGGCAAGGGAAAGCACTATATGATATATTGAAACTGCAGTAATGTTTTTCTATGGAGTGATGTTTCCTTTAATTTCCTAAAGTATGCTAGGATGCATATTAATGTAACCAGATAGTCACATTATGCCAGCTCTCCTTTTATTACCAATTTAATGATGTAACCTGCTAATTTGCTTCTCATATGTACCTTGTGCATAGAGAGAGGTCCAGTTGGCTTATAGGAGAATAGCAATGCTGTTGTTTTTATTGGGCCTGGACGGGGCAGTTAGAAACAGGTATTAAATCAAAGGATGCACATTTATAACCATGTGGATCTAATTAAGTCTACGAGTAAACTTTTGAAAAAATAAAAGTCCCTTTGTTGGTGGCATAAGTTGCATTACAGAAGGCCTTCCTTTCCTTTGCTTTGTTTTTCTTTTGAAAGAGGGCAGATTCTTTTTTCTGTTTAGCAATATTGCACAGTCTGAAGAGCAGTATTTTAACTTTATTGATATACCATTCATCCCAGGCTTGGTTCCAAAGACATTCCCACCACCCCAGTGTGACGGTTTCATAGTGATGACGCAACCCCCACATCTTCCTCATCATCCTTTGCTGTTTCTAGAGTGCTGGAAGTAACTAGGTGCAATATCTCAGAGGCTGCTAACCTGTGGTCCTCCAGATATTTTTGGACTCCCATCAGCTCCAGCCAATGTGGCCAATGGTCTGGGGAACCAATGAGAGTTGTAGTGCAACAGCACCTGAATCTGTGCATAAACAAAAATTAAGAGTATAAGAATAGCCTGTGGGGTCAGGCCAGTGGCTCACCTAGTCCAGCATCCAGATGCCTGTGAGAAACCAGCAAGCAGGACCCAGACCTCCTGTAGTTTTCAGAAACACTATTGGCCTCCAGTTTGTTGATATGGCAGAGCAAGGCAATCATGGCTAGTAGCCATCGATAGCCCTCTCCTCCAGGAATTTGTCTAATCGTCTTTCAAAGCCACCGAGGTTGGTGGCCATCACTGCCTCCCAACTAAACAAAGGAGATGCACAAGGGAATAGAGGACAAAGGTAGAGGAATGGTGGACATCTTGAGAATGTGAGTTCTTACCAGGCATTTCAGTCCACTTAGGGGAACCCCTTGCGGGTGTTCTTGCTGGGAGGACGCTGTCTGTGACCTTTGATTGATTTTCTTGATTCTCTAACCAAAATGTTCTTCCTCTCACTTCTAGCTTTGCTGCAGTGGAAGGGGAAGGAAACTCCATGAAGCTGATGGTCCTTTAGCTGACAGCTGTGGTACCAGGCCCCTCGCTAATGCTCTTGCTGGCCCATTGCAGCAGCCCTTGACTTCCTCGTTGGTGGCTGGGACCAGATTTCCTCTTGCCTGCACTGCAACCACAAGGCAACAGTGATATTGACAATTCTAACTAGTGCTGTTCCAAAAATTCCTCCCCTACACACACACACACACACACACACACACACACACACAAACTAACTGATTTTTATTTTTATACCATTCACTCACAGTTAATGAGAAAATAAATTATGTTTGGGAAGAAAGGAAATGGAATTCTTATTTTTAAAGTGCATATTTTTGTTGCCAGAGCATGTTGGTGAGTGTTCTGCAAGTAATCTCACCAGCAGTCTGTATCCTACATCTGCCCTCGGTGTCCACATTTTCCCCAAATCCCATGCCATCCTCCACTGGACTTCCTTGGAAGCATGGGGAAATAAAGTCTTTTTACTTTTAAAGAAACCAATATGGATATTTTATTTTATTTTTTTTTTAAAAAAAGGTAAACAGGGTGGTCTTAAAAAGAAAATCAACGAGTGTTCTTATCTCGGATGCTTGGTAACCAACCTCCTATGCTTCAGTCTGAGTTCCAGGGAAGACACTGTGTGGTTAACATCTCTTATGGGGCTTTTCAAATTAGGAAGTTCAGACAGCCAGGAAGTCTTCTGAATAGGGATGGGAGAGAAATGCAATTTTTGCACGTTAATGAGAAAATACCAAATTTGCACTCCTCAAATGAATATTTGAACTGTTGGGTAAAAGCCACCTTCCTTCCTTAGATGGAGTATAGATGGTCTGCCTCTGATGGAAGTAGTCCAGGTAGCTAACTGGAAAGTTATTTAAGGGATAGTTCCATTCTAAAAGAGCTGTCATGTTCAGACCAACTGAACCATCATGAAAGGGGCTCAGGAGGTAGACTGGAGATGAAACTAAGAATGTTTGCTTATCTCATTCTTCTCAGGGGTTCAGAACCCTAGAATCACTAGGTGGTGCTGTTGGTCTTTATCATGTGTGAGGTGCAAATGTTGTTGTTGTTGTTGTTACAGGACTCCTCTCTTGTGGCCTTCATACATACCTTAAAATCCTTTTTGCTTCTCCAAGCCTTTTCTTGACTTTCCTGGGAACTCCACTGGTGACATTTTTTTTTTAAAAAAAAAAGTTAAACAATTGAATTGTCATATTAGTAACTTTAAAAACTGCCTTCACTGGAAGCTGTCTTCTGGGAGCTTGCTCCAAAAGCCAAAATGAAGGATTTTGATAGATCAATCACCTGCTTTTAAAATGGCCCATTAATTTATTTAATTGCTTATTGTTTAAAAGGGTCTGTTAATCCATCAAATTTAAATAAATATGCACATCACTGAAAAAGAAAATCAAGAGTCTTTTTTGACATATTGGTATGAAAATTTAACATGCAATAAAGAAATTACCATTGGCTGCAAGATGAAAAGCTTTATTACGCTTAAATAATGGGGCCACGCTTGCCTCAAAAAAGGAACATTTGTACAGTAAACTATCTTCTACACACACTCTCACTTCTCTCTATGCTCCATCCAGCCTAAAACTTCATATCTACATTTCCTGTCTGATTTGATGAAGGTGATGGACTTTTCGGAGCTTGCCGACCTGACTGGAAGAGTCCGTGACCAGAAGGAGGAAGAGTACCAGGAGGAATGGATGAGATTCAAAGACTATTTAGTTAAATATGCTAAGATAACTTAATTTGAAGAACTTGCAAATACCAGATAGGCTTAGGATTTAAACGTGATGTTAGAGAATAATATGTTTAAAGTCAAAATGAAAACAAAGAAAGATGTTAAGTAACCAAGTTAATTTTATGAGAAAATTGGTTTTGGAAAAATGTTACAATGATATACACTGAAATTCAGCCAGGGGGATTTGAGGAAGTCGCTTAACAATGTTACCAAGTTTGGATCAAGTACAGTTAAGATGTATGTTTGTTTGTTTGTTTAAAAATTTTGGAAAATCAATTAAAATTTTTTTTGGGGAAAACCAAACACATTTCCTGCCTGATTTGTAGGCAGCGGCAAGGCAATCTGCTCTGGCACTAGGAGTGGCGCACATCCGGAGGCATGGCTGGCATGTGTGGTGCGCCACCCGCAAGGGGTGTGGCATGCATCGGGGGGTGTATGGCAAGCGGTGCATGTCCCGGAGTGGGGGCAGCTGCAATGTAACCCCCCCCGATGGCACCTGGGGCAACCCGATCTCCCTGCCCCCCTTTCATCCACCAGTGCTTGTAGGTTTTGCATTCCAATTCCATGCAAGGCTCCTGGGAAGCCCTATTCCAGGGGTGCTGTGTGGTTTTAAAAGTGGCTGTCCTATAGGGGCACATATTCAAAATAGTGTTCACAGATCAAGCTGAAAGCAACTTCTTGATTAACAATATTAGATTTTTGCATTTCAGAAACTGCTAATGGCTTTTACAGTTGCTTTTTAAAAACATCATTCTATGATGTCCCCAGCAATAAGGCTGGCAAACTCTTTGAAAGACAAAATTCTGAAACCTAAGCAATGCCTGGAGAGTAGATCCCACCACTAAATACTACATTCATCTATGTTCATTTAAGGGGTCAAACTATTATTATAACTCTCTTTCTGCCGAGCAATAAGAGTAGCTCAAGCAAGTGACACCCCCCCCCCACATATGCAACCTAGTGCATTTTTTTTTAGGAGAGTAACAAAATCTTGTTTGTGGAGACAACCACACCCTGTGAAGACATGTGACTAATCAAATTCTTAAACCCAAGGGAATGAGCTTTCATAGGAGGAGAGAAGAGTTTGTGGGAAAATATGGCTCTTACCTGAAAAGTCGTGACTATGTGTATGTGGTTAACTCTACAGAGAGAAGATTATCCCTTTGAGATAGCCCCTTGAACAGAGTGCTTTGCATATTATTTCCTGATTGGACAGGATACCTAAATTGGGCTTCCATTGTTTTGCTCATCCTCTTAATTGACACCTAAGCAATATCCATTTTTGTCTAAAGAGAACCTGTGTCTGTGGATTGGAGACACAGAGTCTATGCATTTAGCGATCTTTGGACAGCCAAATGGTTTCATTGTTAACTTTATTATGATCCAGCCTTCCTTTTTAAAAATTATATTTTAATGTGAAAATATGTCGAGAGGAAGAAAAGGATGAAATAAAATTAAAGCAGAAAGCAGAAAATATCGGGGGTGGGGGGATATATACAAATGATACCAATAGCAGAACACCCTCAGTTCACATTGTGGATACAGTGACCATCAGTATATGAATCTTAAATGAAACATATATGGTAATTTAATTTAAGGAGAACAGACACATTCCTCCTTTTCTTTCTCCGCCTCACACACTGCATGCATCTTTCTCTCTGCCTAAGTACACCTCTCGTAGTAACACACAAAGAGATCACACTTGAACACCCCAAACACAAACAAAAGCCCCTCCATGGACAAAAGGGGTGTCTGCCAGCCACCTCAAATATCCCCCCACCCTGAATACAGGAGGGCCATCAACGTGGTACCCAGGGATGCTGGGTTGGTGATCCCTGACCAGGTAAGTAGCAGATAATATGTTCACAGATTAAATGATATATTCAAGGTGGACAAAAAGAATGTTTTTTGTACTGAAATCTCTAAATTTGAAAAAGAGCTGCTAGAGAATAAAACAAAATTACTTTCAAAAATGTACAGTGGTATCTCTGGTTGTGAACGGGATCCATTCCAGAGGCCCGTTCGCAACATGAAAAGCCCGCAACCTGAAGCACTGTATCTGCGCAGGTGCGCGGTGCAATACGGTGCTTGTGTGCACGCACAGAGCCTGATTTAGGGCTACTGCACATGCGCAAGCAGTGAAACCCTTTCCAGTGAAAGTAACCCTTTCCAGTACTTTCGGGTTGCCATGGGGTGCAACCTGAAAAAATGTAACATGAAGCAAACATAACATGAGGTATTATTGTATAAACTAATACTAGAATGGTATACAAAAGATGAACAGGTCAGATCAGTAATGATACACTGGGTGAGAGACTTTGGGTATAATATGCAACTTAGAGCATGGGAGAAGTTATGAAATTGAGATTTAAAGTTCACAGCATGTTACAAGTTGAAAGAAAATTATATGAAAATGATGTGCCGATGGTATATAACTCCTAGCAAATTAGCAAAAATGTTTAAAATGGGGTCAAATGTATGCTGGAAATATAAGGAAAAAGAAGGCACTCTTTATCATATGTGGTGGAAATGTAAGGTAGTAAAAGAATTCTGGGAAATAATATATAATGAGTTGAAAAAATGTTTAAAACAATCTTTTCTTAACCCCCCCCCCCGAAGCCCTCCTTTTAGGAATTCTAGGTGCCAAAATCCCAAGGAAGCAGAAAAGACTATTTATGTATGTGATCACGACTGCGCAGGTACATTGGCCCAGAAATGAAAAGAAGATAAAATCCCTACCAGAGAAGGATGGCAGACCAAGTTGATGGATTATGCCAAAATGGCCAAAATGGCCAGAAGAATCAGAAATCAGGAAGACCAAAATTTTAATAAGGAATGGGGAAAATTTCTAACACATCTTAAAAACCATTGTAAACAGTTAAAATCATTTGTAGGATTGGAATATCACTTGTAGTCTAATGGTCGGATGATTATGTCAGATAATGTGACTGTAAAATTTTAATTTGAAAAACCAAATAAATATTTTTTTTCAAAAAGGGAATGTGTTCACAAAGCTGTGTACGCAGATCTCCAGATGTCATGGTGCTACAACTCTCCACCCACCCCTGACCATGTTGATTTGGTTTTTTGGGAGGTCCAACAACATATTGGAAGGCAACAGGCTCTCCATCTGTGGATAACCCTGCTTAGAAAATAAGCCGTGTGAAGGCAAGGCATCTGCAACAATCAATGGCATTTCATGGACCATGACAGCAGTTGGTTTCTTTCAGCTGCAGGTTGTAGTCTCCTTAGATCTATTATGTGCTTAGCGCAGTCTTTTGAGTCAGCAGAAATGTAACAAGCTGGTCTGGGTTGTTTTATTTGTACAGCCATGCAAATTGCTCTCTCTAATAACCTAAGTGTTCACTGCAGTGAAGGTTGATTTGTTAATTTGCTCTCAACCCTGGAGAACCCATAAAATTTTATTATTGCAGTCATGATTTCAAAACCTATACCACGGCATTCCTTCTTACAGTTTTGCACATTCCAAAAACATGCAGCATTCATTTCTGTTTTTTTAAAAACACACAGAGACAGTGTGGTTTTTTTTAAAAAAAAAACAGAAGCAGAAATTCATACCCAAACTGCACTCAGTCTGTGCTAAAGCTTGTGAGGGCACCTACTGACATCTTTAGTTTGGCTATAAAAATGAAATTGCTGTTATTCAAATGGATACACTGAGTACCGCAATAAATGGATGGGAATGTTAGGTTTGAATACGCAAAAAAAGTATGTTAGGAACAATTTCATGTCAACTCTACCCTTGGTCCTTTCCCAGTGAATTCACTACTGTCGTTCCTATTTGGCCGGCAGTAATGCTGCAAATCAGTTTACAGTTCTGTGTCCTTATGCATATTGCTATTAAAGAGTAGCTGAATGCCATCTGGTGTGCCTTTAGAAATATATGCTCTTTACCCCCTACTTAGAATACCTTTAAGAGTTGAGTGCAGTGATAAGAAGTGGGCTCATGCATGTATCCCAATGACATACCCTCTGGTGAAAATAGGGACGTCCTATTCCATAATGGTGGTGGTGGAGGTGGTGGTGATGATGATGATTTTATTTATACCCCACTCATCTGGCTGGGTTGCTCAACCACTCTGGGCAGCTTCCAACATATATAAAGGTAAAGGTAAAGGTACCCCTGACCATTAGGTCCAGTCGGGGACGACTCTGGGGTTGCGGCGCTCATCTCGCTCTATAGGCCGAGGGTGCTGGTGTTTGTCCACAAACAGCTTCCGGGTCATGTGGCCAGCATGACTAAGCTGCTTATGGCAAACCAGAGCAGCGCACGGAACATAGCTGTCAAGTGTCCCTTATTTGAAGGGACAGTCCCTTATTCCAGCGCCATGTCCCGCTGCTGTCCCTTATTGATGGATGTCCCTTAAATGTCCCTTAAATGATGTCCCTTAAATTTCAAAGGAAGCAGCTCCTCTCCCTCCCTCCCTGCTGGCCAGGGAGGAGGGAGGCTCCAACTGTGTTGCTTGGCTGTGTTGCTCACCCAATAAGAAGTCTAAGAACGGCTGGGGGGTGGAGCTTGCATGCCTTGTGTGTGGCTAGTTAATGCAAGCTGAGGAGGTTTTTGAATGCTGGACGCCATTTTGTTGCATGTGCTGCTGCAAACTTTGCAGTGCAAAGCCAGGCCGGGGAGCCATCTTAAAAGTTGAGGCTGCATAGGCCTTGTGGTGCATGTGATTCAGATTCTATTCAGTTGAACCTCTGGTTACAAAGTTGGTTGGACAGTGTTCTAGAAGCTACCAGCATGAGTTTGACCAGACTGCTGGAGGACAGGAAGACTGGAGTGCCTGGAACAGGTGAGGCTGCAGGTCCCTTATTTTGGCTGCTGGTCCCTTATTTTCAAGGCTGCTGGTCCCTTATTTTCAAATCTGTAAGTTGACAGCTATGGCACAGAAACGCCATTTAGCTTTCCGCCGGAGTGGTACCTATTTATCTACTTGCACTTTGACATGCTTTCAAACTGCTAGGTTAGCAGGAGCAGGGACCAAGCAATGGGAGCTCACCCCGTTGCGGGGATTTGAACTGCTGACCTTCTGATTGGCAAGTATTTAGGTGTCTTTTAAAGGTTGTATAGTTACTTATTTCTTTGGGTTGGGGAGTCCCATAACTCCATACCCTTCAACATTTCTCTGATAAAAATAAGGACATCCCATTCTATCATCATCGTCGTCATCGTCGTCATCATTTTATCATTTATAAATTGCAGCTTCCAACTCACATAAAAACATAATAAAACATTAAGCATTAAACATCACAAAACTTCCCTATACAAGGCTGCCGTGAGATGTCTTCTAAAGGTTGTATAGTTACTTGTCTCCTTGGCTCAGGGGCCACATAACTCCATACCCTCCAACATTTCGTCCTAAGGAAAAGAGGGAAATTCCGAGATGAAATCAGAAGCCAGGACAGCTTCTGTAAATCTGGGACTGGAAAATAGGGACACCTGGAGGGTCTGCTTTGATCACATGCTCTAGAAAGAGAAATGGTTCAAGGCCTTACAAGGTAAACAACCCAGTGACTGTAAATAAGTTTTCTGGTTCTCAGGGTGTGTTCAAAACAGCCTTCCAAAAACAAAAGGCGAGGGGAATAAAATGGGCCAGGCTGTGAGGATGACCGCTCTTTGCTACATTTTCATTCTGAGCATGGAGCTGTCTCCATGTGCAGAACACAGCATTTTGCAGTTTGGGGGGTCTCACTGCTAGTTCATCAGTGGCTGTGCCTGCTGATAAATGACAGGGAATAGATGCAGATCAAATGGTAGTGGTAATCATCTGAAAACCTCCCTGACTAAATAGTGAGGAATTCGAACCAGTGACCTAGAAACTGAAGAATATTTGTGTGTATCAGTTCCTCATACATGACCCACTGTGAGGGAACTGCCATCGGAGCCAGAGGGAGAGGGAGGGCTCCAGAGGGATTCCGGAGAGCGTACCGAGAGGGAGAGAAGCAGCCCATCTTCTGGGGAAGGAAATCAGCGTAACACTAGTGGAGAAGGGGGGCAGATGGGGGAATCGGCAAGGTGGCTCCATGACTCTTCGCCGGAGACCAGCAGGGAGAGCACGGGTCCTCCGCTGCCCACACCCTCCCTGCGCAGAAGGCTTCTACGCAGGGAGAGTAGGCAGAGACTAGGCGTCAAAGAGCTTCTTTGCTGGAAGAAGTTCAAGAAATGCCCACTGACGGATTCTGCCAGCAATTGAGACAGCCACGGGTGAGTGGCTGTCCGGACACTGCCAATGATTGAGACAGCCACGAGCAACCCCTAGAACCATTACACCCACCTATGGTCCTCTTTGCATTTACCTAAACTGTCATATTTAGGGATGCTTTTAAAAGGTTAAAGAAATGCAGATTCACTCCAAAGACTTAAATGCTTGTGTTATGGCTAATAATAATAATAATAATAATAATAGATTGTTGTTTGTGCCTAAAGCAACAAAACACCTATGTATCAAGGAAACAGAATTCTGGGATGTATATAGATGGTGTGCAGTTGAGAAACTTGCAAAATTCTGCTTATTATGCATTTCCCAAAAGTTGCTATGCTTGTTGTTTTGCATAATTAATGTTAGTTTTGCTAGGTATTAGGAGAGTCACTTAAGCCCTGCCACAGCTATGGGAAATCTACGGGAAGTTCTGAGATTTCAGCAGATATTGCCCGTACATAGAAACTTATTTTAAACGATGAATACTGAAATTACCAAGAACCTGAATTTTGTGCCCAGCATAGTGCTATGTACCTTTTTTTAGCGAACACATGGAATCGTGACTTTTAAATCTGGCATCCAGGGGCATCCTTACTCAAAGAAGCCCCCTGAGAAATTTGGCAAATTACATCAAAATTGTTTTGCATGCTCTTCAAATTCCTACAAATGTTCTGTCTCAGAAGACTCCAAATTCACCTCCATCCTCTATCAGATTTAGAGGTGAGCCCAACTGACTCTCTGCAGCTTTGTACATGGATGTTATAAAGTTTGTTTAACTAGATTATTTGTAGAAGTAAATAGAGGAAGAACTGGGAGGCCTCAAGGGCATCATTCAGGTGCAGGATGAGAAGCTGAAAAATGCCTTAGGTATTGTCTAAAGTTAAGCACTTTCTAGTCCAATTGAGTTTGATGGGAGAGCTTTTTTAAAAAAGCTTAATTCTCTCCTTTAAATCAGTTTGGCTGGGTATCTGCCTTGTAGCAGAATGGAAATTGGTGCGCACATTCACAACATAACTGTACATTTCAAGTTCAATTACTGGGAACAAGGGGCATAGGGTCCTGAGAATCCACAGTTTCCTCAACATACCCCAACACACACCCTATTTCTGGCCTCTCCTCTGGTACACAGCAGCCTTGGGGCAGATATGCAAAACTTCTTTTGCAGACATCAAGATGAAAAGTCTTCACTGAGTAGAGGAAGTTGGGAAATTACTGCGCTGTACCACTGAACATCAGTCTTCAGTACAAATATAGCATGCCAACTATTGAACACTGCAAAAGATCAGTCGTCAGATATCCAGGAGAGAGAATAAAATGTCACTGGGTGTCAAACTGATATTTTATAGCAAATATTTTATGACAAACAATGTTTTATAAGAATTATTTGGGAAATAGTCAAGTCTTTTATGAACACTTTCTCTCCTAGCCCTACCAGGAGTTGATAGGGATTGACCCTGGAATCTTCCACGAGGAAAGCAGATGCTCTAACCCTGAGCTTTTGTCCCTCCCCTAGTATTTTGCCTAATATACACATCCCTGCGAGCAATTCCCTCCAATGCAGTGCAATACACACACACACACACACACACACACACACACACACACACACGTTACAGATAGATACATTTCACAGGTTCTACAATCATTTTGACATTTTAAAACTTGACTTCCTTCCCCCGCTTTCTGCGGTTCCTTAAATTTATTTTTAATATCTTCTCCATATCCAAATTAACGCTCATTTATTTATCTTCTTTAAATATACTCTTATATAACGGCAGGTTATTACAATAATCCTGCCAGTGTTTTTATCTGTTTATGATTTATCTGTAAATATTCAACAAACCATTTCCATTCTTTTATAAAAAGTTTGTTATCTTGATTTCTTATTCTCCCGGTAAGTTTCGCCATTTCTGCATATTCCATAAGTTTTTGTATCCATTTTTCCTTTGCTAGGACTTCTTCTTTCCATTTTTAAAATCATCTTTATTGAATTAAAATACAAATATATATATACATAAAGATAAAAAAGAAAGGATTAAGACAAGAAAAGAAAGAGGGGGAAAACACACATACGAAACAAGAATTTGCATTATTATACAATTGTTCATTGAATTTCTTTCCATTTTTGGGTAAGTAGCATACTTGCCACTGTAGTCACATGCATGAATAAGTTTCTATACAATTTAGGTAGTTCTGTTCCTATAATTCCCAAGAGAAAGGCTTCTGGGTTTTTTTTACAAAGGTTATTTGAAACATCCTTTTCATTCCATTGTATATCATTTCCCAGTGCATTTTTAAATATTATTTTCACTACTATTTTTATTTGTATGCACACTTTCCCCAACACATGATTTCATTTCACAGGTGCACATTTCGGGTTGGGTCGCTTTGCAAAATTCAGACATGTGCAACTTTCAAAGGGTGGGTAGCAGTTTGAGTTTGCATTGCGATTCAGGGTGTGCAAATTAGGTAGATTAAAATGCAAAGCGACCCAGATCCCCCTCACTGAACCGTCTCTAATCCCAACTATGAGGATGCCAGCCTTCATAAATATCATACTGGAGCCCTTTTCTATTTTCTGCCTCCAAACCTGCTCAGGCACCTGTCCACCAAACCTGTCCAGCAAAACCTTTGTGCTTCCATGTTCGGGTCACTTTGCAGCATTTTTGAATGCCAGCTTGTCAACCCCGTGAGTGATCTGTTTCTACAATTTCCTTCTGTCGCGGGATCTTTACTGCAAATCATGGCATTTTCATTCTGTAGGGCTTCTCTCCTGCAGGCTAACGGCTGTCCCAACCTTAAGCGAATGCTTACTTTAATGTCGAAAATCAGTAATGTATGCAGCTACATTGACCTAACATGACCTAGCAGAAGTAAGAACAGTTTTTAATGGCCAGTGGGACCTTGCAGGTTATGTTCCTTCTGCAGCACTAGTATGTTAAAGAAACTTCTGTCATGATTTTTCTTTGCCCTGCAGCTGATTACATTTTGGTCTGTAATAAAGTGCCCTGCAGGGTAAGTAATATCAATTATAGACACCCCTCCCTCCCAGACAATAAAGATTTGTTTCTCATACAGCCATGCCATTTTACTTAATCAGGTCTTTGAAAAAGGATTCAAGCTGGATTCAAGGCAACTTGTTCAGTACAGAGAGCCAAATGAGAAATATATTGTGGGGGCGATGTTGTTCATAACTTATTTCATTTCAAGTTGGGGCAGTAGGTCATGAGATGGCCTTCACACCAAAGAGAGGGGGTAGGAACACCATATTGTGGTTCCAAGCCAAGGGGCTGTGGCATGGAGTTTGAAGACTTCTCCGAATCAGGGGTCATCAACCTTTTAGAGTCGGTGGGCACATTTGGAATTTTTAGAAAGTGCCGTGGGCTCCAGTCAAAAAATGGCTTCCATGGGAGCATGACATAATATGAAATGGCTGGGTTTTTTTGGTTGTTGTTGTTTAGTCGTGTCCGACTCTTCGTGACCCCATGGACCAGAGCACGCCAGGCACCCCTGTCTTCCACTGCCTCCTGCAGCTTGGTCAGACTCATGTTTGTCGCTTCAAGAGCACTGTCCAACCATCTCATCCTCTGTCGTCCCCTTCTCCTTGTGCCCTCAATCTTTCCCAACATCAGGGTCTTTTCCAGGGAGTCTTCTCTTCTCATGAGGTGGCCAAAGTATTGGAGCCTCAGTTTCACGATCTGTCCTTCCAGTGAGCACTCAGGACTGATTTCCTTAAGAATGGATACGTTTGATCTTCTTGCAGTCCATGGGACTCTCAAGAGTCTCCTCCAGCACCATAATTCAAAAGCATCAATTCTTCGGCGATCAGCCTTCTTTATGGTCCAGCTCTCACTTCCATACATTACTACTGGGAAAACCATGGCTTTAACTATACGGACCTTTGTTGGCAAGGTGATGTCTCTGCTTTTTAAGATGCTGTCTAGGTTTGCCATCGCCTTTCTCCCAAGGAGCAGGCGTCTTTTAATTTCGTGACTGCTGTCACCATCTGCAGAGATCAAGGAGCCCAAGAAAGTAAAATCTCTCACTGCCTCCATTTCTTCCCCTTCTATTTGCCAGGAGGTGATGGGACCAGTGGCCATGATCTTCATTTTTTTGATGTTGAGCTTCAGACCATATTTTGCACTCTCCTCTTTCACCCTCATTAAAAGGTTTTTTAATTCCTCCTCACTTTCCGCCATCAAGGTTGTGTCATCTGCATATCTGAGGTTGTTGATATTTCTTCCGGTGATCTTAATTCCAGCTTGGGATTCATCCAGTCCAGCCTTTCGCATGATGAATTCTGCATATAAGTTAAATAGGCAGGGAGACAATATACAGCCTTGCCGTACTCTTTTCCCAATTTTGAACCAATCTGTTGTTCCATATCCAGTTCTAACTGTAGCTTCTTGTCCCACATAGAGATTTCTCAGGAGACAGCTGAGATGATCAGGCACTCCCATTTCTTTAAGAACTTGCCATAGTTTGCTGTGATCGACACAGTCAGAGGCTTTTGCATAGTCAATGAAGCAGAAGTAGATGTCTTTCTGGAACTCTCTAGCTTTCTCCATAATCCAGCGCATGTTTGCAATTTGGTCTCTGGTTCCTCTGCCCCTTCGAAATCCAGCTTGCACTTCTGGGAGTTCTTGGTCCACGTACTGCTTAAGCATGCCTTGTAGAATTTTAAGCATAACCTTGCTAGCGTGTGAAATGAGTGAAATTGTGTGGTAGTTGGAGCATTCTTTGGCACTGCCCTTCTTTGGGATTGGGATGTAGACTGATCTTCTCCAATCCTCTGGCCACTGCTGAGTTTTCCAAATTTGCTGGCATATTGAGTGTAGCACCTTAACAGCATCATCGTTTAAAATTTTAAATAGCTTAGCTGGAATATCATCACTTCCACTGGCCTTGTTATTAGCAGTGCTTTCTAAGGCCCATTTGACTTCACTCTCCAGTATGTCTGGCTCAAGGTCAGCAACCACACTATCTGGGGTGTACGAGTCATCCATATCTTTCTGGTATAATTCCTCTGTGTATTCTGTGTATTCTTGCCACCTCTTCTTGATGTCTTCTGCTTCTGTTAGGTCCTTACCACTTTTGTCCTTTATTAAAGTAATCTTTGTATGAAATGTTCCTTTCATATTTCCAATTTTCTTGAACAGATCTCTGGTTCTTCCCATTCTGTTGTTTTCCTCTATTTCTTTGCATTGCTCGTTTAAGAAGGCCTTCTTGTCTCTCCTTGCTATTCTTTGGAAATCTGCATTCAATTTCCTGTATCTCCCTTGCATTTTGCTTGCCTTCTCTCCCCCACTATTTGTAAGGCTTCATTGGACAGCCACTTTCGTTGATAGGATAACACAAAGAAGTTTCCACATCTATAGAAGCAGAAAAATTAGAGTTCAAGATAGCAAACTTTTTTTTATAAGAATGGAAATGGTTTATTGAATATTTACAGATGAATTGTAAACAGATAAGAACATTGGCAGGATTATTGCAATAACCTGCAATTTCATAAGAGTATATATATTTTTAAAATGAACAAATGAGCAAATTCAGTTAATCTGGATATGCAGAAGGTATTAAAAATAAATTTAAGGAACCACAGAAAAGGGGGAAGGAAGTCAGGTTTCAAAATATCGAAATGATTGTAAAATCGGTGAAATTTATAAACCTGAAAAGTATAAATATTTTTTTAAAAAAAAAAGAAAGAAAGGGAAAGAAAGGGAAAAAAGAAAATGAGATGGTACCAGTGTGCCCTGAATCAAAGGAAAAAACAGAGTGGAAACCACTCTGCAAAATAAACAAACCAACTAAGTAAGAATCAAATCAGGTATTGCAAAGGTGGTATTGCAGAAGTATTATGCATGATTAACTCATTGTTACAAGAGAGGCACCTGCTTAGAAGGCTTTATCTAGGTAGTTATCATGACAAATAAATAGAACTTCTATCTTCAGAAGCAGAATATTTGCAAGTACCAGCAAGTGAGTCACTTTGAGCTTTTGTGTTTGTTGTGTGTGTGTGTGTGTTTAGTAAGCAACAAACAAATGTTAATTAATTAATAATAGAAGATACCAGAGAGCAGGATCTGACCCAGTGGACCCAATCCAGTTTTCCACCCCTGCTTTTTCCTTCAGTTTGACAAGGTTGCCACAAATTTTTGACGCCAGTCAGCAGGAATGTTCAGGTAGTGTCTTGTATCTACATCTCAAGCTGTGTACACGCCATACATTTAAAGCACCCCCCCCCCAAAAAAAAAATCCTGGGAACTGTACTGTCTTAGGACTGCTGGAAATTACAGTTCTGTGATAGGTAAACTACATTTCCCAGGATTCTGTGTGTGTGTGTGTTTGCTTTAAATTTATGATGTGTATACAGTCCAGGTTGTCTGCACATGTGTCCAGCTGCTTATGAGGAAGTTGGTTTTAAAAACCACCACGTTGGCATTCCCTGAAGAAAGTGATGTTTTGTTCACATGTTATTCATGCCATTTTCTCCTTGGGGACAGTTTTCTCCCCATGCATCATAGGCAATGAGTTCACCTGTAGGCCTTTAATACAAGTCACTGGTGGCAGCTGAACATGCATAGAAGAACATGCTAAATGGGGAGCAAGTTTCTCACATGCCCTATGAATGTGGGTGCACAATTATTTTATTTGCCAAAACTATGTTTTTTCTCTCCAGCATTCTGCACATGTGGCTGACCAGAGCATTTCCCTGTAGCATCCTCCTCCTGCCACTTTCCTCAGGTTGCTTGCATCACTGAGTTATTTTTATATATTGATTCTTGTGTGAGAGTATCGACTGCTTGTTTCAATCCGGTCCAGCGCAGCTGGATGTAACAATTTAACTCTGTTAAGGCAGAGATGGGCAAACTCCCACTGTGACAGCCAGCCATTGATTAACATCAAATACTCACAGCCTTTAATGCCATTCAAGACCCAGCCTCCTACGTTATTAGCCGGTGTATGGCTCAGGAAACACAAGGATATAAATCCAATTCTGCTGTTGACCTCCCCCGGTGAAATATACCACAATCTGTCTGCAGCTGAGGCTTAAGACGTGCCATTGTCGAGAGCAATTTCTTAATGCAGTTTGTTGAACCACCCTCTGCGGATCTCACTTTCATTTTGTCGATCGCCATGCAAATGGCTGAGAGCAAAGCCGCAGAGGCCCCACACTCTTCCTTAACAGAGCACAATTGGTGGCATTACTGGAGAGGCACTCGGCTTGGCCTCCTGGCAAGTATGATAATCATAAGGGAATTTCCATCCCATTTTCTTTTCATGAGATTATGCGCCAGAATAAATGCAACCCCATTAGTAAAGGGGACTAACCTTCTGTTGCAGGCAGAACGAAAACGGGTAAAAGGAGGCTGTCTGGGCTTGATATTTAGCCTGCCCCAGTTTACCATTTCATAGGTGGGAAAGATACTAGAGGCTCATAAATGTTTGTCGGGTTCCAATACATCTCTTGGCTTCTCAGGCTGACACTGTTTACATCATGCTTATGTTTGCGGGAAGCCTATTTTGGCATTAACAACATTGAAATTAAAATGATAACAACATGCTGTTTTCCCCTCCTCACATCTAGTTGTTGTTGTTGTTGTTGTTGTTGTTGTTGTTGTTGTTGTTATTCCCATCTGACTCGGTTGCCCCAGACATTGGGCCGCTTCCAACAAATTAAAACACTGTATAACATTAAAAACTCCCCTGAACAGGGCTGCCTTCAGATGCCTTCTAAAACAAGTTAGTTGTTTATCTCCTTGACATCTGATGGGAAGCTGTTCCACAAGGCAGACGCCACTACCGAGAAGGCCCTCTGCCTGGTTCCTTGTAATCTCACTTCTTGCAGTGAGGGATCTGCCAGAAGGCCCTCAGAGGCTAAGTTCATAAGTTGCCCTCTCCCCCACAGGGTTTGTTGTAGATAGCCCATGAAATTGGAGTGTTGGATTTTGGTGTTGAAATTCCTTCTGTGACTCCAGAATCTGAATCATGGATGAAAGAGTGGCGGCAGCAGCTTTGTTGCTGGGCAATCAGGTTTTGAAATTGGAATTTGCCATCAAAATATGAGAATCTAACCCTTTTGTTCAAGGAAAAAGTATTCTGATAGATTAAATGTTGGGATGGAATGGCTACATAATACGTACACAAGGGCCGCCGCCACTATTTTGGTTTCATGCATATGTAAGATAGTGGCCTGTCTGATTGTACTAATGAGTGGTGCAATATAAGAATCAGCCAGAACAATTCAGCAGGTTATGCTGCCAGTTTCCTATCACTCATTCTAATAATGAACTCAGGTGGTTCAGTGCCAAAAGGATTGGACTCAAAACAGATCCTCTGAGAAACAAGAGGGGAGGTGTCAGCATAGTCAGGTGAACCCTGCAGGCATGTGGAAGTATGAAAATTAAAAAGGCGTGTGAGAGGGAAAGACAGACCAATGAGGAGTGACCATGCTCAGCAGCTTTCAGGAAGCACAGAATGTCGAGTGTCAATTACAAAAACACACACACCCTGAGATAGAAAGCATGACATGGTCTGCTTGAGTGCCTTACAATCTATAATAACCTCAGCATGGACAAGGAGTTGGAACCCTCTTAAGGGCTATGGATGCAGCACAAAATTTTGCTGAATGTCCCACGTCTCCCCCCACCCCTAAGAAACCAAACCTTCTCTTCTCCCAACCTTTTATTCCTCCACAATGGAAAAATTTGCTTTCTTTCCGAGGCCATTAGGAACTTACATATATGTGTGTAAAATAACCATGTCCTGAAGGATCAAAACAGCACTTGGCTTTTTCGTATGTTTCGCGCAGACTTCAGGCTGTAGTTACCTCCTAATAATAACCTCCTGTCATCTTAAATTATTTAATGAAGTCCGTTACATTGTCTTCAAGCTCTGCCTTGTGGTCATTGTGAAAAATTATCTCAAATATCTTCTGCTGCCTTAATTAAGCTGGCAACTCCGTTCTTTTCTTTCTTTCTTTTTTTTAATGATATCCCAAATGTTCCTAAACTATGTGAACAATCTGGGTCAATCAGTGCGCTTTACTCAGCACCCAACTAGAGAGGAAGATACTTCTTCATGGTTCAGGCCCCTTTTGTGACAAATGGCATGGCATTTATTAATGGGGGTTTCTCTATCACCTCTTTTAAGGTGACAGACATCACCCACTCATACAATAAGGCACTTAACCACAACTTGCACCCACCAAGTCTACTGTTCCCGGCCAGCTTGTATGAACAAGCCACGACAGGGAGGGATCAAGAGGACAAATATTTGGCCAAACTGCTCCAAGCAACTCATCCACAGTCTTCATAAGCTGGAATCAATCCCAGGCTAGATGGTTCACTGGCTGCTTCAGTGGGTCCTGTCATAACATGGGATCTAAGCCATTGTGGAAATGGGTGCTGTTCTCCTCAAACCGCCTCACTAATAATGATAATAATGATAATAATGATAATAATGATAATAATGATAATAATGATAATAATGATAATAATGATAATAATGATAATTTATTTATACCCCACCCATCTGGCTGGATTTCCCCAGCCACTCTGGGCGTCTTCCAACAAAACACTAAAATGCAATTACCTATTAAACATTAAAAGCTTCCCTAAACAGGGCTGCCTTCAGATGTCTTCTAAAAGTTTGGTAGTTATTTTTCTCTTTGACATCTGGTGGGAGGGCGTTCCACAGGGCAGGTGCCACTACCAACTAGGCCCTCTGCCTGGTTCCCTGTAACTTGGCTTCTTGCAGCAAGGGAACTGCCAGAAGGCCCTCGGCGCTGGACCTCAGTATCTGTTACAGGAGGCCTCCAAGGGATGTAACAGACCATCCACTGGTTTAGATTATAAACTTCTCCCTGCTTGGATTTTATCAGACCCCACCCTTGCAGGGAGTTTTCCCCAGGCTGTTGCTGCTTTGGCATCATTTTGTCTGACGGCTGATTCCTTCTTAGTCCCACAGATTGACTTGTGCAATCACAGGTAAATACAGTGCGTGAGATGATGGATGTTGTGTGACCAATCAGATTGGCTATGTGATGGCTGTAGTCAAGAGTACAAGTTTAGTCAAGAGTATAATGAACTGAACAATGGTCTCAAAGTATCCTGTAGGTTTCCCCGCTTCCTGTAGCTGATCCAGGGAAGGGGAGGTGGCGATTAATCCAACTTGTTTCAAACTGCTGCAAGCACATTGTTAAAAACGTCTTCCAGCCTATCAATTTCTTTGACATCTGTCATATATCTTAAATCAGATCCGCATCCCGCCTCCGTTTCTGATGAAGAAAAGGAGCCATGCTGTAAACATCCTTTCATTCCTCATAGCTCATGTCAAAAAGAATCATAAACTTACTGCAACAAGCCTAATTCTTCATTCAAAAACTGCTTATAGTTATGCATGTATCCACCATGATATGTTTTACAAAGAACAAATCTAGAATCATTTTGAGGCTTTCTAGTAAGTCGGTGGCAAAGCTAAACGAAGCTAGACACTCCCTGGCTGAGAAATAGGTCTGACTTTGGGCAGATTCACACCATACATTTAAACCACATTCAATGCACATTTAAAGCATATGCTTCTCCACCCAAATCCTGGGAGTTGCAGTTTCCCTTTCAAAGAGCTACAATCCCCAGCGGAGCTCGGGGGGGGGCAATAATTGTGTTCTTTAAATGTGCATTAGATGTGCTTTAAACGTATGGTGTGGCTCCCCAATTTTTTTTCAGTAATCCACAGTTTAACCAATTAAATTTAGATAAATGCATGTAAAAATTACTGAGACCTCACTCTAAATGCCCTTTTCAGAGACTTAGGAAAGGTAAAAGATAACCTACCTGTCAGAGCTGCCTCCAGGTCCCAGCTCACAGAGGACCAACGCTAGGCTGTAGTTATGTACAAAAGTCTTTATTGAGATTCAGTCTCCATTTTAAAGCCGCAGCGTGCAGCTCTACGTCCCGACCTTAGACCGGCGAAGTCCTGTCTGAGTCTCCTCCCCCTCCACACCAGTTTAAGACTCTCGCTTTGCTCCACCTCTTCCTAAATTCCTTTCTCCTCTGGGTCCTCCTGCCCGCTAGGGTCTCATCCTTCCTGGACTCCTCTGACGCTGACCCTGACGATTCTTGCCCCTCCTTCCGGCGGGCTTTAGGACCTGGTTCCCTATCCGGGCTACCTTCTGTGCCGCTCGCCTGTACCTTTGAACTTGGCGCGCGCGCCCAGCCTGCAACTTTCCTCTTAACCGTTAACTCGCTCTCTGATGGAGGCGTGGTCCACCCTGACTCATCTTCTCTCGCTGGTGGTGCATGTGTGGGCTCTGACACCTGGAACTCCTCCCCCCCACTACGCTCTGGTGGGGAAGCTGGTCCTGATTTGCAACTGCTGCTCTGGGAGTCCCCGCTGGCCCCTTGCTTCTGGGGTGTCCCCCTTGGGTCGCCCCTTCTCCTGCCCATCGGCGCCCCCTTCTGTGAATCTTCCGATTCGCTGGAGAGGCTCATGGAATCTATCGAGCTGCTGTCATATTCTCCTACGCTGCCCTCGGATTGCTCCCCCTCGCTTTCCATCTCCTCTCCTCCCTGCGCTCCCGCTGAGTCCCTGACATCCATCCCCCCCTCGAAGCCCCCCCTTCCCCCCTCCCCCTCTTCTGGCGTGGGTTCCGGGTGCTCCAATGCTATGGGGGTGCCTGCCGGATACCGGTCTTCCCCCCTGGCATGCTGCCAGTCCGTGACGGGTACATCGACGTCGCTCTCCTCTGCTTCCATCTCGTTGCCGGCGTGCTCGAAACCAGGATCCTCCCCCAACCCGTCCATGCCCCCTTGTTCCCCCATTTCCTCTGGGTAGTCTGCGTGCCAGGGCCCTCTGAGCAGTCTCCTGCGCCACTCCTCCTCGGGTTGAGTGTCCCACCAATAAGAGCGCTCCGCACCCAAGTCTGAGACCGACCCCTCCGGTGAGGTAGTCTCTGGAACCGTCTCCTCAGCCGAGGAGAACCCCTGAAACGTACTGGCTGAGAGTGTGGGGGTGAAAAGATATTCATCAAAATAATCCTCCGGCATGGGCCTGTGTGGGAAGAGTGCGTGGAACTCGTCTTTGAGGTAGTGCTCCTCCACCGCATAGTACGGCACCCAGCTGTTGGCGCTGGCCGGGGCACCTTCCCTTGCGATGAGATATTCGACGCCCTCTTCCCCCCATCTCGAGTCCAAAATCTCCGTCACCTCGTTGAGTGGCCCCGCCCTCGGCGACCCCCCTGTCATGGGTGCATCTCTAAGCGGACTGGGAGCTGTTCCTGGCTCCTGAAACCTGTGAGGTGCCTTGTAGGGCGTTAGCACCGATCTATGAAAGACCGGGTGCATTCTGGAACCCTCCGGTAGTGTCAAACGGAAAGCCATTGGGTTGATCTGTGCCTCGACTAGGTAAGGGCCCAACTGCTTGTGTCCTAGCTTCTTCTTAGCTAAGGATCTGGCCGGCACTGCCTGGGCCGCTAACCAGACCCAGTCCCCTACCCGTATGTCCTCCCCCACTCTTCTGTGTTTGTCTGCTTGCATCTTGTATACGTGTTTTGCTAGGTCTAACTGTCTACGGAGCTGTTCATGGACCTCCTGTAACTCCTCTGCCAATGCCTCTGCTCCCTGTGGCTCCCCCTCCCCCTCTTTCTCTAAGCCCGGGAAGGTCCTGGGATGTCGCCCGTGGTTGGCAAAAAACGGTGTCACCCCCGTGGACACGTGTTGTGTGTTGTTGTAGGCAAACTCGGCCAGGGGCAGATAGTCCACCCAGGTCGAGGGCTGCTGGTTGGCGTAACATCTCAGGTACTGCTGCATGACGGCGTTGACCCTCTCCGCTTGTCCGTTGGTCTGCGGGTGTCTTGCCGACGCTAGGTTGACCTTGACGTTCAGGATTCCCATCAGCTTCCGCCAGAAACTCGAGATGAACTGGCGCCCCCTGTCGGACAGGATAGACCGTGGCAGGCCGTGCACCTTGAACACGTGGTCTATGAACAGCTTGGCTGTCTGTTCCGCTGTGGCCACCTTCGCGCAAGGAATGAAGTGCGCCATCTTGGTGAACATGTCGACTACCACGAGTACTGCTGTTTTGCCCCTCGAGCTGGGCAGGTCAGTGACAAAGTCCAAGGCTACCCTCTCCCACGGTTCGGACGGGGTCTGTAGCGGTTCTAACAGTCCCGCCGGCGGTCTGTGTACTGGCTTGGCCCTTTGGCAGGTGTCGCACCTCGTGACGTAATCCGCGACTTCTCCCCGCATCTTGGGCCACCAAAAGTCTCTGGCTACTAATTCCACTGTCTTTTCCTTGCCGAAATGTCCGGCGCTGGGTGCGTCGTGTAGCTGTTGCAGTACTGTCGCGCGGAGTTCATCTCCCGGTACGTAGATGGCCCCCTTGCGGAGGAGCAGTCCGTCGCGTATCTGGAACTCGTCGTCCTTTGCCGTGCCGCTGCGCACCTCCTCCATCTTGGAGCGCGCGAAGGAATCTGTTAGCAGCTCGCGCCGTATCGCTTCCAGGTCTACTGTGGCAGAAGCGCATGCCCACGCCTTGTGTGCGAAAATGTGTTTGGCCGCTACCGGTGCTGCTTCCTCCAGATACTGCGGCTTCCTGGATAGCGCATCAGCCATGACGTTGTTGTCTCCGGGGATATATTCTATCCTGAAGTCGAAATCCGCAAAGAACTCCGCCCAGCGGATGTGTCTCTGGTTCAGGAACCGCGCCGTGCGCCAGTACTCCAGGTTCTTATGGTCCGTGCGAACTTGCACCGTGTGTTTGGCTCCGATGAGGAAGTGCCGCCACGCCTTGAATGCTGCATGAATGGCCAGCAACTCTCTGTCCCAGATGGTGTAGTTCTGCTCCGACTTGCTGAGTTTCCTGGAGTAGAAAGCACACGGCCTCCAATCCCCTTGCGGGTCTCGCTGCAACAGGACTGCCCCCACGGCTCTGTCGGAGGCATCCGTCTCCACCCTCATGGGCTTGCTGGGGTTCACATGCAGCAGTTGTTCCTCGGAAGCAAAAAGACGCTTGAGTTTCTGAAAGGACTGCTCCGCCTGCTCCGTCCAGATGAACTTCTTCTTCTTGGAGCTGAGGGTGTCCGTGATGGCCGCCGTCTGCATAGCGAAACCCTTGATGAACTTGCGATAAAAGTTAGCAAAGCCGACAAACCTCTGGACCTCCTTCCGATTGCGCGGGCTCTTCCAGTCCAGTACTGATCGTACCTTGGCACTGTCCATGGCGATTCCCTTGTCGGACAGCTTGTAGCCCAGGAAATCCACCTCCGTCATGTCGAACTGGCATTTCTCCAGCTTGGCGTAAAGCCTGTGCTCCCGTAGTCTTTGCAGGACTTCCTTGACATCTCCCTCGTGAGCCTCCTGCGATTCCGAGAAGATCAGAATGTCGTCCAGGAAGCAGACACACTTCTTGTAGAGGAGCCCCGCTAACACGTGATGCATGAATGCTTGGAAGCAGTGGGAGCCATTTTGTAAACCGAAGGGCATAACCCTATACTCATAGGTGCCCAAGGGCGTGAACATGGCCGTCTTCCACTCGTCGCCCTCCCGCATGCGTATAAGATTGTACGCCCCTCGTAGATCCAGTTTGGTGAAGATGCGTCCCTTCCTCACCGTCGCGAGCAAGTCGTCGATCTTGGGCATCGGGAAAGCCGTGGGCTTGGTTTTCGAATTTAAAATTCTGAAATCAACTACAAGCCTCTTCTGGGGCGTGTCCTTCTTCTTCACAAAGAACACAGGACTGCCCCCCACTGCTTTGGATTCTCGGATGAATCCCCGCTTCAAATTGTGATCTATGAACTCCCTGAGCTCTTGCAGTTCGTCTTCAGACATGGAGTACAGTTTTCCGGTCGGCAGCGTTGCCCCCGGCAGGAGGTCAATCTTGCAGTCGTAGGGTCTGTGGGGAGGCAGCTTGTCCGCTTCCTTCTCGCAGAAGACCTCCAAAAACGCCTTGTACTTGTCGGGTACCGCTTGCAGCATGCCCAGTTGTAGCTGTGGGTCATCCTCTTGCCCCTCGTCCTCCTGGTTAGTCATGATGCAATGTTCTGAGCAGTAGGAGGAGCAGAAGGTCAATTTACGCTGGTACCATGCCAATGCCGGGCTGTGCCTGTCCAACCAGCTCATGCCCAACACTATGGGCGTGTCTGACAGTTGGGTGACGTTGAAGCTGATGACTTCGCGGTGATTTCCAATGCGCATCACCATTGGCGGCGTTTGCTGTACCACCTGTCCCCCCAGCAATTCTCTTCCATCGACTGTCACTACTTTCAGGGGCATCGTGGCAGGCAGGAGCGCTATGCTATGTTGCTTGATGAAATCCACCCCCATAAAGTCTGCATTGCTACCAGAGTCAATGGTAATAGGCACTTCCATGGTGAGCCCATTGGGAAGCTGGAGTGTTGCGGTGAGCTGCACCACTGGTTTGGGCGGGAGGGGGTCTGTGGGCTGTAAGATTCCTGGGGACTGCTTTACTGATTCGTCTGGCTGGGCCCCAGCGGCTCTGCTTCCAGCCAGACTTCGTCGTTTCCCTGCTGCGGTTCCCTCTGCTGAACTGCTTCTGTTACTTTTGCTGAGGCTGCATTGTGCTTGTGGAGCCTCTGGGGGCACTCTTTTGCCATATGCTGAGCACTTTCGCAGATGTAACACTTCCTGTTCCCTCTAGGAGGCTTCACCTTGGCTGCTCCTGGTGTGAGGGCTCTGGTCGCTGACTGAGCCTTGGCACCACCTATCTCCATCGGCTCCTCTCCCCCTCCCAGTGGAGGCGTGGATTGAGCGCGCGCTGAGTCTCTGGGAAAGAAAGGAGGTGCCCTTGCTGGCGTGCGTCCCCAACGCCCTTCATCTTTGCTCCAGGGACGTTCTTCCAGCCGCACCCCAATCGTCAGCGCCTTCTGGACCACTTCTTGAGTGCTCCTTGGCCTCTCCCCCCTTGCGATTTCGTCTTTCACAGCCCCGTTGAGCCCCTCCCAGAACAGGTCCCTGACGGACGCTGAGTTCTTTTCCCATCCCAGCGCGTTGACCAATGCAAAAAAGCGGGAATGATATTGCCTTACAGTGGCTCTGCCTTGTTTCAGACCGTGAATCTCTCTTCTAGCGACATCCACATCTATCTCTGATAAAAAACAAGCGTCCATCGCCTTAATGAAGGCTTTTGCGTTTTGGAGGGCTGGATCATTATCTCTCCACAGATTGCGCAACCACGCTTTAGCTTCTCCATGGAGATGCGTTAGTATGAAGCCTACTTTCTCCTGCTCATCTCTAAAGTCCTTCTCCAGCAACTTTAGCGCAAAAACTACGTCTGCTCTGAAGTTAGGATATTGCTGCAGACTCCCATCGAAATGCGACACCAGGCTCCCCCCTCTCTTCCCGAGCCCGATCCCTTCGGATTTGGCTGCCGGTGGCCCCTGTTTAGTCAACATTTCCAACCTGTTTTGCAGATCCTTGCAGACAGCATCTGATTCCTCTTCTCTCCTCCTTGCCGCTCGTATTTCTGCGTTAAGTTGTACCACTGCTTCTTGCAAAGCTGCCAGTCGTTCTTCTGTAGTCATCTTGTGCTGCTTTTGTGAGCTCGCGAAGCACCAATCTTCTCCCCTCGCTGCGTCCTCTCACGTTGCGAGGTTCTTTGAAATCTGAGACAGGACTTACTGTCAGAGCTGCCTCCAGGTCCCAGCTCACAGAGGACCAACGCTAGGCTGTAGTTATGTACAAAAGTCTTTATTGAGATTCAGTCTCCATTTTAAAGCCGCAGCGTGCAGCTCTACGTCCCGACCTTAGACCGGCGAAGTCCTGTCTGAGTCTCCTCCCCCTCCACACCAGTTTAAGACTCTCGCTTTGCTCCACCTCTTCCTAAATTCCTTTCTCCTCTGGGTCCTCCTGCCCGCTAGGGTCTCATCCTTCCTGGACTCCTCTGACGCTGACCCTGACGATTCTTGCCCCTCCTTCCGGCGGGCTTTAGGACCTGGTTCCCTATCCGGGCTACCTTCTGTGCCGCTCGCCTGTACCTTTGAACTTGGCGCGCGCGCCCAGCCTGCAACTTTCCTCTTAACCGTTAACTCGCTCTCTGATGGAGGCGTGGTCCACCCTGACTCATCTTCTCTCGCTGGTGGTGCATGTGTGGGCTCTGACACCTGGAACTCCTCCCCCCCACTACGCTCTGGTGGGGAAGCTGGTCCTGATTTGCAACTGCTGCTCTGGGAGTCCCCGCTGGCCCCTTGCTTCTGGGGTGTCCCCCTTGGGTCGCCCCTTCTCCTGCCCATCGGCGCCCCCTTCTGTGAATCTTCCGATTCGCTGGAGAGGCTCATGGAATCTATCGAGCTGCTGTCATATTCTCCTACGCTGCCCTCGGATTGCTCCCCCTCGCTTTCCATCTCCTCTCCTCCCTGCGCTCCCGCTGAGTCCCTGACACTACCATTATGGCAAGTTACTACTACTACTACTACTACTACTACTACTACTAATTTTAAAAAACCTACTGCCAGTATGACAAAAGAGCCAAAACAGTCTTAAGAAATCAACACATGCGCTCTTAACTCACAGACATTCTGATAAGGCAGCTCTGTTGGTATTGCTTCATGTCTTTCTGCAAGTGGACTAGTGGGCCCATTTTGGATTTTGAGAGAGTGCTGGGGGCACCAGTCACAAAATGGCTGCCATCCAGGGTCTGTGGCATAGCACAAAATGGCTGTCATGGGGTGTCTCCACCTCCTGCTGTGACCAGCTCCCCTCCCCCCCCTGGTCTCCCAGAACACAGAGAGGAATGAAGAGGGCTGAGCAAAGAGAGACAAGATGAAGGAGCCTTAGGCTGCTGGGGAAGGAACGGGTGGAGAAGCCGTAGAGAGAGGTGGGAAGGTGAGGCCCTTCAGTCCTCATAACTACCTCATTGGGGGAAGACCTACTGGGAACAGTTGCTGGGATCACTAGGCCTGCATTGTGTTGGCTTCTTTGAATAAAGAGTTAACTTCACGGACACCAGGTGTTTTATTGCTGACCTGCCCTGTCTCCAGCTCCTGATACCACCTGTCTGAAAGCAGTGTAGTCAATACTGAGTTAGATGGACCACTGATCTGATTATTATTATTATTATTTATAACCTGCCCACCTGGCTGGGTTTCCCCAGCCACTCTGGGAGGCTCTCAACAGAATATTAAAAACACGATAAAACATCAAACATTAAAAACTTCCCTAAACAGGGCTGCCTTCAGATGTCTTCTAAAAGTCAGATAGTTGTTTATTTCCTTGACATCTGATGGGAGGGTGTTCCACAGGGCGGGCGCCACTACCGAGAAGGCCCTCTGCCTGCCTCACTTCTCGCAGGGAGGAAACTTCCAGAAGGCCCTCAGAGCTGGACCTCAGTGTTTGGGCTGAACGATGGGGATGTAGATGCTCCTTCAGGTCTACTGGCCCAAGGCTGTTTAGGGCTTTAAAGGTCAGCACCAACACTTTGAATTGGTCTGACTTAGTATACGGCATGGTTCCTGTGTTTTTCCCTAGTTTTGTTCGAGACAAGAGTGAAACGGAATTGAATGGAACAACAATGCTGCTTTGGAAGCATCACAATGTAGTTTCCACCAGGAGGTTCGTTGTTGTTCCTGTTTTGCCACTTTCCTGCCTACTTTCCACATCGCCATCCAGAACCTGGCATCGTTCTCATTCAGATGTCAGAACAGGATTGAAGGCACTCCTTGGAGGACATGAGTTTCAACTGGCAGAGAGTAAATGATGGATAATGAACTGAAGCGTTTATTTTGTCAGGGCTTTGGCATATCATTTGTTAGAAGGCATCGTCTAATGAATGCCACCCACACCTACCAGCTGTGTCATTGGAGGCTATGCCAGTTTCTGACTACTATTGTTTAATTCCCGCTGTCACTCATTGAAAAGAAATAGATTGCCTCACATGCTCAATGCATGAGAGAGAGAGTACCTGGATAGACACAGTTTTAACTTCAATTATCACATGCATCTAGCTGCATGGGAATTTTATCAGATTTATACAATTTTATGAATGCTAGTAGCTTTTGTTTCCTCTAGGTATTTTTTATTTTATTTGAAGGAAGGAAATAGTGGAATAGCTTGTAACTATGGCTTGCTGGAGTAGCAGGAGTTTCCTTTAGGAGCTGAAATGGGAGTCAAAATGGGGGTTCTCATGCATTAGATTTTACAGAGAACTAAAAATGAGTATTTATATATATTTTTAAAAGATGTTATGCCATGGAAAGGCTGAAACCTCACAATATTTGAAGTTCTGTGGTTTTGCAAGACCTTTGCCTGGATGTCTTCTCCCTTCCCCACCAGATCTGCCAGTTTGGGTGACCTGATTATCAATATTATATTTGTTTCTTGCATGCTAAAGGACTTACTTTACTAGGGTTGCAGCCTTTGTTCTGGCAAAATACAGGACAGGAGGGGGATTTTTTTCCACCTGGTTTTGAAATGACTTCAAAGCAATCCATTACAATCCATTGCAGCCTATCAGGATGGCCCCTCAGAAATTTGTCACTCTCTCTTTCTCACACACAAACATTTGTAACTGTCTGTGCCTACCCAGAGCTTAAATACATGAGCTTTCACACACATCTAGTACTTCCCAGCAATACATGCAGGGTAGAGCAAAAAATAAAGAAACAGAGGGGCATATTGTGATAAGGGGACAAGCTTTGTTCCACATATTAAATTTCTGAAAGAAAGAGAAAATATTTGGGGGGTGAGGTGGGGATTAGCCTTGTGGGGAGCTACTTATTCCCCACCCTCTTCTCTCACATATCATGCCGATAACTATGTTCAGAATTGGGGCTTCTGGGCGACACTGACACAAAATCGCTTGTTTCTAGAGCCTCGGAACCGGCTGCTCTCTGAGGGACAGGGCCCATTGCTTCCAGGGTGCTGCTCTGCAGTGTGGTGTAGTAGTTAAGAGTGGTAGCCTCGTAATCTGGGGAACCGGGTTCACGTCTCTGCTCCTCCACATGCAGCTGCTGGGTGACCTTGGGCTAGTCACACTTCTCTGAAGTCTCTCAGCCCCACTCACCTCACAGAGTGTTTGCTGTGGGGGAGGAAGGGAAAGGAGAATGTGAGCCGCTTTGAGACTCCTTAAAGGGAGTGAAAGGCGGGATATCAAATCCAAACTACTACTACTACTACTATTCTTCTTCTTCTTCTTCTTCTTCTTCTTCTTCTTCTTCTTCTTCTTCTTCTGGCTGCCTTAACCCAGCCAAAGCTGCAGAGAACTGGAAGGGACAACATGAAAGTCTTGCCCTGGTTTGCTCCTTCTTGGGGACAGGATGAGGGGAGGAAGTGAGAAGGAAAAAGAAAAGAAGTGACAGGCGGTTTCTCCAGCCAAGCCTTTCCTGTAGGAGTGGGGCTGGGCATTTGAAGAGGATCCCTAACTTCGGCGGGGGGGGGGGGAGGGAGAGAGGGAGAGAGGGAGAGAGAGGGAGAGAGAGGGAGAGAGAGGGAGAGAGAGAGAGAGAGAGAGAGAGAGAGAGAGAAGCAGCAGCAGCAGAGCAGAAACACAGAGCAAACTGTGCATTATACAAGACGGGTGGCAACCCTATCCTTTATCCATATGGTCCTGACTACAGAGGCCCAACTCAAGTGTCCACAAGTACAATCATTTAGGTTGGCAGGCACTTCTCAGTGGTGGCCACACCATTGTGGAGCTCCTTTCTTATGGAAGTTCTGATGGAACTATGAAAGGCCCCTTTATTACAGGCCTTCAAACATTCCCCAGAGACTCATTTGTTCCAGACTTTCATTATCTGAATCTCATACAATACTTTCTTTTTCAAGACAGACATGGGAGTGAAACCTTTTCTTCTCTACCACAGTTTGGAGGAGCTATTTAAATTATCTTACTTGACTCCCACATTTTCCTCTGGGGGGGGGAGAGAAAAATCCTTTTCCCTTGGGGAACATACATTGGTTCTGCTCCTAGAGACCTAGAATAGTTGATTATATCCTCTCGTGAAGAATGACAGAAGGACTGCTTCTTTTGGAAGCTGACTTTGAAATCCAGCAATTGCCTTCTGGGCGAGTCCATTGGGCTATTTACTGTTTATTTGGACAGCAGCTGCTCTCCAAGAATTCAAGCAGAATTCCCAGCCCCATCCTTTCTTTTGGAAGATAAATTGGGAAATTCCACATGGAAAGCATGTGTTCTACCACTCCCCGTTCTGCACACCTTTCTTTTATGAAGGCTAACGCTTGTGCTATGTCACTTGTACTAGCTGTGGTACTAGCAGCACCTACTGACACAATATAAACACTACACAGCCTGAGGGTACGAACCAAAGGGGGGGGGAGAAAATATGTCCCTGTCCCAAGAAAAAAAGCACATGAGAAATAGAACCCACCATAGTTGTGAAGATAATTGGGATGGGTAGGAATCTGGGGTAAAAAATGAAATATAAGACATGAAGAATGAGCAGCAATAGCCATGGGCTGTCTAGAACGGAGGGAAGTTTGTCAAGAGGGGGGAGAACCAAGAACCGCAGAAACTGTTCTGGATTAAATTACTTGTAGGTGTGGGACTTCCGGAGGCGGCGCGAACGGCAATGGCGGTCCTCTTTACTTTGTGAAGAGGAGGCTCTGCAGAAATGGGTCGTCCGCTACGGCGAAGCGGAGACCCGCGTCGGAAAACCACAGGCAGAGATAGCCTGTGGCCGTGGGACTCGGCGGGCACCATTTGTGCGCCCAGAAACGTCAAAGGAACCCCTAAGGAGCTCCGGAGCGTGAAAGGGCTAGCGCGGTGCTGTGAGTCAATCGCTCTTCCTGCAGAGACGAAGCCGCGAAGCTGCTGCCGATGAGTGCTGACCTTTTTTCCTGGGACAATTCGGATATAAACCAACTACTCGTGAGTAGGTGAAAATAATCGATTTTGAGACTAAATTTGTGGAAATTTGGCACTGAAGCGGGAGATGCAACCAGGAAGTCCGTCTCCCGGTTTTGTATATAGATTTTAAGCAGAGACTTTTAACTTTCTAATTGCCGTTGAACTATTTCTCTGAATAGTATCTTTCCAAGCATCAACTGGTTCTAATTTATTATGCTTGTGGACTATACCCTCTACCTGTGGATATAATCTTTCTTTTTTTATGGATTTATAAATTCTTTGAGAGATAGTGACTGCAGTGGACTGCCAGATTGGTAGAGCTACTAAATTGCCAGAGCTGCCAGTCTGTTGGAACTGTTACAGTGGATTGCTACATGGAGTTGTTACACTAGAAACTTGCACTCTTTGAGACATTGTAAGGAATTAAGGCTTGGCTCTGCAAAAATTAAGAACCTCAGAAGGTCTTTGGAAGTTTGGGGCTGTTAGACATTGTTATTGAACTTTCTAGAGACTTTGATTTTTGACATATTGCAAATTGTTTTTCCTTTGTGAAGAAACAGCCAGTCTTCCCCTAGTGGATTATTGAAAACTTGCAACGGCTGAGGGGAATTTTCCATCCAAGGGCTTGTGGATTCCCATGGGAACTGTTAATCATAAGACTGACCTTGGCACCTAGACAGTGGTGGGATGAGTGGGAAGACAAGATCAGCAAAAGCCAAGACACAACAAACTATGATAACTTCACAGCTGCGCAGATCATCGGTTCCTACAGTCTCTGTGACTCCACAGGAAGATTTAGAGCCAGCAAGGCCTGCAGGAATGGCCACAGGTGGAGACACATCAGTAACAGTATTGGATAAAATCCTTGGGAAACTAGATGATCTGTGTAAGCAAGTGAATGAGCACTCATCTAAACTAGATCAGAACACTGCTAGTGTAAATAATTTGTCACAACAAGTTGGCTTAAATGCACAGGCAATTGGGAAACTCTTAGAAACCACCACTGAAAATCGTAAAATTGCAGAGGAGGCTCAACGGAAAGTGGAAGCCGTGGAACAGGAAATAAAACCTATGCGTAAACAGATTGGTGACCATCAGGCATATCTTTCCATGGTGGATCTGAAAAGTAAAGAAAATAATTTGAGGCTGAGGTCAGTCCCAGAACTTGAAAAAGGAGACTTGAAGGAGTATCTGACAAAAGAATTTGCAGAACTTTGGTCTTTGGAAAAAGATAAGGATTTTAAAATAACAACTGCATTCAGGCTTGGAAGAGGAGGGAGGAAAGAAAAGTCTAGAGACTGTCTGATCTCCCTCAGATCGAAAGAAGAAAGAGATAAGATACTGAATGCACACTATCAAAAGACCTTAACTATCCAGGATACCAACGTGGAAATCTACAAGGACATCCCGAAATATTTATTAGATCTTAGAGCTGATTACAAAGATTTGGTGACACTATTGAAAGGAAACAGCATCATTTTTAGATGGGAGTTCCCTCAGGGACTATCTTTCACTTTTAGGGGGAAGAAGGTTAAAATCAAATCAGCTGAAGATAGGGAAAAATTCCTGAGCCACTACGGAGAAGACCTTCAGAAAGGGATTGAAGTGGAACAAGGAGCCTTAGGATCTGGACCACTAAGCTCTGTTCCCACACCTTTGGGATCTGCGGACCAGAAGTAAGTGACACCACCCAAAAGGAACAAGAAGGCTCCAGCATGGCCCTGCAACTAGTAACTTGGAATATTCATGGCTGCAATTGTCCGAAGAAAAGGAAGAGGATATTTCACATATTAAAAAAGGAGCAATTAGACTTAATTTGCCTACAGGAAACACATGTGACTAGGCTTCATAGGAAAGTTTTGATTAATAAGAGATTGGGTCAAGAATTTATTTCATCTGACAGAGTGAAGAAGAGAGGAGTTGTTATATATGCAAAAGAAAGCCTGTCACCGAAATTTCTTTTTAAAGATGAACTAGGAAGGATTGTGGCAATTGAAATTCAAGCACAAGGAGAAAAATTTTTGATTTTAGGAATATATGCGCCAAATGAGGGAAAGTCGGAATTTTATAAGAAGTTGCATGAGAAAATGCTGGAGCACATTGACTACAACAACATCATTTTGATGGGAGATATGAACAGAGTGGTGTCCACGAACATGGACAAAGCACAAAGTCATAATATAACAAAAGAGGGCAGACTACCTAAGACTTTCTTTGAACTAACTGACAATATGGATCTGATTGATATTTGGAGAACTAAAAACCCCCTAGGAAGAGAAGGGACTTTCTTTTCTGAAGCTAAATTGACATGGACAAGAATTGACCAAATATGGATAACTAGAGGACTGGCACCAAAGACTAGAAAAGTGGAAATCTGCCCAAAAACATGCTCCGACCACAACGCCGTCAAGATGGAAATGAGATTAACTACAACTGGTTCCTTTAGATGGAGGATGAATGACACCTTATTAAGAGATCAAGAGATTGTTAAGAAGGCCCAAAAAAACTTGAAGGATTACTTTGAAGTTAATTTGAACACTACAGTGGAAAAAAGAATAATCTGGGACGCAAGTAAAGCAGTTATGAGGGGGTTTCTGATACAGCAGAATGCAATAAAGAGGAGAACCCAAAATGAGAAAAAAGACAAAATTTTGGAAAAAAAATAAAAGAAGGGGAAAAAAGGTTAAGATCGAAACCCAAGTCGCAGGAGATTTTGAGAGAAATTAAACTCTACCAAGTACAATATATGAAATTAGTAAATAAAGAAGTTGAATGGAAAATTAAACAAATGAAGCAGAAAACTTTTGAATCGGCAAATAAATGTGGAAAGTTGCTAGCATGGCAGCTGAAAAAAAGACAGAAGTTGAATACGGTAACCAACCTTGAGATAGAGGGGAGAAATATACAGAAACCTGAAGAGATTAGAAAGTGTTTCCAGAGATATTTTAAACAACATTACACGCAGGGGCGCAAAAAGAGTTTGACATAGACCAATTTTTAAAGACTAACGGATTACAAGAGCTATCTCAAGAAAATAAGATGATATTGAATTATGAAATAACAGAACAGGAGATTGAAGGTGCTATTCGGAATATGCAATTGGGCAAATCTCCAGGGCTGGACGGGTTAACCTCCAAATATTACAAGATGTTGAAAGACTATTTAATTCAACCACTAAAGGAGGTGTGTAATGAGATAATGGAGGGGAAGAAGGCACCAGATTCGTGGAAAGAAGCTTTCATCTCGTTTATACCAAAATCCGAAGCTGAAAAGACACAACTTAAAAACTACCGTCCCATATCCCTGTTAAATGTGGATTATAAAATCTTTGCAGACATTTTGGCAAATAGACTGAAAAGAGTGTTAAATGAAGTAATACATAAGGACCAAGCAGGCTTTCTCCCTGGAAGGCATCTGTCTGACAATACAAGAAACATCATTGACATTTTAGAGTTATTGCAGACGAATATAAATACAAAAGCAGTGTTAATTTTTATTGATGCGGAGAAGGCCTTTGACAACATTTCTTGGAGTTTTATGAAAAAAAATCTTAAGGGAATGGGTGTGGGACGAGGGTTCGAAAATAGCATAGAAGCAATATATTCGGAACAAAAAGCAAAATTGATAGTTAACAATGTGGTGTCAGAAGAGATTAAAATTGAAAAAGGAACGCAACAGGGGTGCCCTATCTCTCCATTGCTATTTATTTCGGTCCTGGAAGTGCTCCTGAATCTGATTAGGAGGGACCAGTTGATTAAAGGGGTTCAGGTCGGAGCTAAACAATATAAACTTAAAGCCTTTGCAGATGACTTGGTCTTAACGTTACAGGAGCCAGAATCTAGTACGAAAAGAGTCTTAGAACTGATTCAGGAGTTTGGTCAGGTAGCAGGATTCAAATTAAATAAATAAAAAACTAAAGTATTGGAGAAAAATATGACCTCAATGGAAATAGAAAAGCTTCAGAAAGAGACAGATTTAAATGTGGTGAAGAAAGTGAAATACCTAGGGATAAATATGACAGCTAAAAACCTGAATTTATTTAAGGACAATTATGAAAAATGTTGGTCAGAGGTAAAGAAAGATTTAGAAACATGGTCAAACTTGAAACTCTCCCTGTTGGGCCGAATTGCCGCTATAAAGATGAATGTTTTGCCAAAAATGTTGTTTTTGTTTCAGACTTTGCAGATTGTGGACAGAATGGATTGTTTCAAGAGGTGGCAGCGAGATATTTCTAAATTTGTCTGGCAGGGCAAAAAGCCCAGAATAAAATTTAAAATATTAACCGATGCTAAAGAAAGAGGGGGGTTTGCTCTGCCAGACATGAAGCTTTACTATGAATCAGCAGCTTTCTGCTGGATTAAGGACTGGCTACTTCTTGAAAACACTGACATTCTAGACTTGGAAGGGTTTAATAATGCGTTTGGATGGCATGCATACTTGTGGTACGACAAGGTAAGAGTTCATAAAGCATTTAAGAACCATATTGTCAGGAGAGCAGTTTTTAATGTCTGGATAAGATATAAAGACTTGCTAGAAAATAAGACCCCAAGGTGGTTGTCACCTATGGAGGCTAAGGCTCTGAAAAAGCTCAATATGGAGGCCAAATGGCCGAAATATTGGGAGATATTAGAACAGGAAGGAAACACATGGAAATTGCAGAGCTTCGAGAAGCTAAAAGATAGAGTGCGAGACTGGCTACATTACTACCAAATTAGAGAGGCTTTTAACATGGACAAGAAACTAGGTTTCCAGGTGGAAAAATCGAAACTAGAAACGGAATTGTTAGAACCTAAAACTAAGACATTGTCAAGAATGTATAACTTGCTGTTAAAATGGAATACTCAGGATGAAATGGTTAAATCAGCTATGATTAAGTGGGCACAAGACATTGGTTATAATATTATGTTTGCTGACTGGGAACGGTTATGGACCACTGGCATGAAATTTACGGCATGTAATGCCTTGAAAGAAAATATTATGAAAATGATTTATAGGTGGTACATGACACCAGTCAAGCTTGCAAAGATATACCATTTGCCCGATAATAAATGTTGGAAGTGTAAGGAAACTGAGGGAACATTCTTTCACCTCTGGTGGACGTGCCCAAGGGTAAAGGCATTCTGGGAAATGATCTATAATGAGTTGAAAAAGGTATTTAGGTATACCTTCTTGAAGAAACCAGTGGCCTTCCTTCTGGGCATTGTTGATCAGAAGGTGTTAAAGAAGAATAGAACCTTTTTTATGTACGCAACAACAGCAGCAAGAATACTCATCGCAAAGTATTGGAAGACACAAGATATGCCCACTCTGGAAGAATGGCAGATGCAATTGATGGACTATATGGACCTAGCAGAAATGACTGGCAGAATCCGAGATACGGGAGAAGAACAAATAGAAGAAGAATGGAAGAAATTCAAAAATTATCTGCAAAAACATTGTAAACTATATGAATGTTAATATGATGCAGGATATTGAGACAATGTGGCATTAGTGACAAAGCTGAAGGAATGTGCAAAGATGTTTCATTAGTAACAAATAAGAGAATCACAGTTTAGTTAACCTAAGGAGGGAAGATAAAAAGATGAGTGGATAGCAGCAGGAATGGTTAACTTTAAAAGAAATTAAGACATATTAATTTGGTTAAAATAGGGGAAAAATCTGCTGAAACTAAATTGGAAATTTGAAAACAGAAAAGGGAGATGTGAGGAAGTCCGGAAAGAAAGCTGTATGAAACCAAGAATTGAACCTTTTAATTTTGTTTGATTTTTGTTTTGTATTGTTTGTTTGTATTGTTGTTGTGATGTTTTGCTTTTTGTGTTACTATAAAATTTGTTGAAACTTTAATAAAAAATTATTATAAAAAAATAAATAAATTACTTGTAGGTGTGGTTTTGGTGATGCGGCTTAACGACACATTATGCTTGTCCTTCGTATCACGGCCCACGGGAATGGAGCCAACCTCTTTTCAAACACCCCTGGCCTGGGTTGAAATACATGTTAGGAACAGAGCGAGAGAAGCACAGTGATTTTGCAGATTTGCTTTACCAAGCTCAGTGAATTCCATGTGCACCGATTCCATATGTTCATTTCCTGTGTTGATTTCATGCAGCCTGGCTACTTTTGGTGCATAAGTGAGAAACTGGATGGTAGATTATCCTTCTTTCCCCTGGTCCCTTCCTCTCCCCCCCCCCTTTACACTTTTTATGACACTACAAGTCAAGGGTAATAGCACCAAGAGATTGTGTAATATTTCCTGTATGGGAAGAGGGGGAGGGAACTCATTAGGCCTTGGTCTTGAGCTGCCGCAGAGCAGTGACTAAGACCCCATAAATACTTTCTGTTAGCCTGGCAGCTGCAGGAATAAGGCGCCCTCTCCTCTCACCCACCCCCTCAATCTTCTTCCCAGCCCTTCCTCTATCATTCTTTCTCCAAGACCGGTATTTAAAATGTAAATAAAAAGAAAGCTTTTAGGAGATTTAAGTGTTTCCCCTTGGTATTTAAATTATTCAATTATAACCAAAGCTATTAAAATACAGTTAATTAAAATGGTTAGCGTGTTTTCTTTTGCACTGATCGCAGCACTGCCCGACTTCTCCCTCTAGCTGTTTTAATTCCTATTAAAAATGATAATGCCCTACTTTATTCATAAATGCGGCAACTTTTCCAACGTGCAATTCTTCAAGGGATCTCTCTGGTGCGCACTGTGCTAGCTTGCTTCTTTACCAGCAGTCATGCGGAAATTTTGCTGTAGTCTTCAGAGGTTTAATCGAGGCAGTCGAAAAGGACTCTGGAACCAAAATGGGAGGCATTACCGAGTCACGAGGAGGAGCGGCTGCTTCCCCACCCTGCGTAAATAAGGGTGCCTTATTTTGATGCTGCATAATGTTGTTAGAGGTGGCAAGGAAAGCCCTGAAGTTTAATAAAAGGTGGGACTCTGATAAAGGTTTCATAACTCACGATATTGAAGCCACCAGATTGACACTTTAAATATTTTATTTGAAAGATTTTGCTGCATTCTGGGGGGAATAACTTAGGGCTGCGGTTCAGATGAGCAAGGAAGAGAGACTGACAAAAGAAATTCCTATTTTCCACCATTCTAATAACTGGGGCTAAAGCTCTTCTTGGTGCTCTGTGGAGAAACATTCTCCGTCATAATTTTGTGATTCTGAGCTAAATCCCTGTGAAGGCTTGCATCATGCTTAGAAGCACAGGAACAAAAGAAGCTGCTTTTTAGTGCTCCAGTGTTCCATCTATCTCAACAGTGTTTCTACATTGACAGGCAGTGGCGCTTGCAAGGTTTCAGACAAAGGTTGCCCCCCAGGCCTACCTGGAGATGCTGAGGATGGAAGCTGCGACCTTCTGCAGGTTCTCTACAACTGAGCTATAGCACATGGCAGTGCCAGATATTGTTAACAGATCTGACTGGGTTACCTAAGCCCCCTCCCAGTTGCCATCTAGGCCCTTGGCACCTCTTGCATGGGCCCTTTTTCATTCCTGCACCTTCTCTATCAGTCGTGTTAAATAGTGTGGGGTCTCTGAGAGATATTTGCAGGACAGAGCCTCCCTGAAGTGGATGCCCCCGAATTCATCCTAGAAAGCACCACTTTTCCTTAGGACACCCCCATTTTCACTGGAGAAATGTTGGAGAGGAAGACACTATTTTCCTCTAAGAAATGTTGGAGGGTGTGTGAAGATGATTCCTGAAATGGTTAGAGGGGCAGAAATTTCTGCTCCATTTCATTGGTGCCTATCAGACAGGGAATGTGTGGGCAGTATGAAGAGCAGAAGCACAGACATGTCATTTTTGATGTGGCCTATGGACACTTTTAAATTAAAATTGAATCAGTGCATTGAGGCTGCAACCCTAGACACGCACCTGAGAGAGATCCCCTTTGAAGTCAGCGGAACTTCCTTCTTAGTCAACAGGTATAGGGTTGCAACGTACATATGGGAGTGGGTAGCGCTGTGGTCTAAACCACTGAGCTTCTTGGGCTTGCTGATTGGAAGGTCGGCAGTTCAAATCCCCACAATGGGATGAGCTCCCACTTCTCTGTCCCAGCTCCTGCCAACCTAGCAGTTTGAAATCACGCCGGTGCAAGTAGAAAAATAGGTACCGCTCTGGCAGGGAGGAAACGGTGTTTCCATGCGCTCTGGTTTCCATCATGGTGTTCCGTTGCACCAGAAGTGGCTTAGTCATGCTGGCCACATGACCCAGCAAGCTGTCTGTGGACAAATGCTGGCTCCCTCAGCCTGAAAGCGAGATGAGCGCCACAACCCCATAGTCGCCTTTGACTGGACTTAACCGTTCGTGGGTCCTTTACCTTTTTACCTTTGCACTGTAACATCCACCACCAAATGTTTCCCATCCCTCTAACAATGGCTTGTTAGACTTCACCAACTTTGGCCTCTTTTCTTATGTCCAAATAAATGGATGGGATTCATGTCACAGCCCTCTACTTTGTGAACTGTGCAAATGTTGCTTCTCATGAATAAGTTAAGCTCCATATTTTAGTATTCTTCTTTGGCTGAAGAAACTAAAAGGAGGTCAGGACTGTCGTACAATGGCCGAGGATAATGTTGACGCTAAGATGACCCGGGTTGACAGATATAACGGGGACAGGAGAAGCCATCAGTACAGCGAAAGTTTTTTGTTTCATAATGCATTGGCACCTGCTGGGCTCTGAGTAGTGTTGCTAAATTCAGCTGGCCTGATGTTACTCCTCCAGCAAGCTGTTTGCAAATTCCCCCCTCCCAAGCATGTTCAGACTAGGACAATTTGTTCTCTAGAGAACCCTGAGTTCCACCAGGCTGGGCTTAGATGACCTTGTGCGGGCATCTCTAACTCCTCCACAACTTGTTCCCTCCATGTTCAGTAAAAGCAAGATATGAACTTCCCAAAAGATAGTCGTTGATGCTCAGAGCCTGAGCAGAAGCTACACAAAGTGTAAACTTTTCCCACTGCTTCTCTGCTCTGTAGCGTACAAGTCTAGCTCTGATGTTCTTTCCCAAGGGCAACCTGATCCCAACAGATTTCACCACGGACTGGGATTTACTGTTTGAAAGGACATTTGCTCATAGTTAAACTTCTCTCAGTAAGGAAAGGACCCTAGATGCTATTACATAGAACAAAGGTTGCAACACCAACCATGCCCACTCAGAAGTAAGTACTCTTAGGTAAGTGGGGTTAGAGTAGCAGCTTCAGTCCCACTGACATCAATAGGATTTCCTCCCAGAAAATTAGGCATAGGATTGTGTGCAACATTGTGGTTCAATAATCAGTCCTGCAATAATTTTCTTCACATGGCTAGCTGATTCTGACACCAAACAAACAAGGTAATGTGCAAATTGGAGGAAGCTCAGGCATATGGGGTGAGATCTGCCTCCACATGCTTGTTGTTACGGCATCTGTGCTTTATAGGTTTTCCAGTGCCCCTAATAAACCAAAGACTGTGGGGGGGGGGTTTATATAAAAAGTTTTGACTAATTTCATTTGTTGATCAAGAGTATAAGCAAAGCCTGTCATTGCTCTAGGCTTTGTTGAATCAGCCCTATAATGGATATTGTATAAGCAAACTACAATCTGTGCCTTCATTTTTGTTCCCCAGCAAATCATGGTTTTAAGTGAAGTGAGAGATCTAAATGTTTCATACCTCCAGCCTGGATATTTTTATGATTGGAAGGGATCGACAGGCGTATTCAGGGGTGTGGTGATGGGGAGTCTATGTCATTAGTTGTCATCTCCCAAAGTGGGAGCTACTGCAAGAAAACTGTGTATAGAATCGTAGCCTTGATTTCATTTCATTTATATTCTATTATTTTAATTTTTAAATTGGAAAATGCATATTATGATTTGCGTTTATTTCGTTTGCAATCTTAACTGAGTATTTTTGAGGTTGGGGAGAGAAGCCAGTTCAGAATCTTTGTGTGTGTTTAGGCATTTGTGAAATTTCAGTAGCCAAGAAAGCTGCATTTTGAAAGGTGATATGTCAGGGACAGCAGGTTAGAAATAATATTCCAAGTAGAGCTATTTGAGCATTGTAAGTAATTTTCCATATGTAAGCACTGGAATTTGAAAGCAGCTTAGCTTTGAATAGTCCAGACTCTCCTTGCCTCTGACAAAGTGCTCTCTAGCACACAAAGGCTAATGCCACAATACAGTTGTTTGTAGTTAAAGTGCCACTGGACTCTTCCCAGTCTCTCAGCATTTCAAAATTATTATATTATAAAATTATTTAACTGACCAAGATATCTACCAGAGGTCTGTGTTTTTAAGCAGACTGCAGCCATTTTATGAATCTGAAAGTGGCCTTCATGAGTCATCAATCACATCAGTAAACAAAGACCTTCCAACATTTCACAGATGCAAACAAGGACACCCTCATGTACCTAGAACATCCCCCATTAACCCTTCAAGGTGCACTGCTTTACACACACATCCAATTATATGTTGCTGGAGGCTCTTCCTGCCTGCTGTACTGCCTGCCTGCCTGCTTTTGGTATATTTTGCTCCTCATCTTGGTATTTGTTTGCCCTTTTTTGTGAGGGGGAGAACTTTGGTTGAATCCCCAAATGGAGAGGCGAGGTGTATCAAATAAGGCTTTGAATTTTGGGAAAGAAGAGAACGATTAAATGGTAGCATGAAGCTTCTAACCTACCTACTTCACTCTGAAAGCTACCATGGTGGAGTAGCAGCAGCAGAACTCTGGGGAGGAAGATGGTGGCAAGAGGAAGCATCTCTGCTGACAGCAACTATTTCACAGAAGCCTCCCACCATTTAAGTCCCCTGACAAATGTGGTTACCCCCTAATTCACCACTCATGAGTGAGGCGATGAATTTGGGGTGTCTGTTTTCTTCCAGGCCTATGCTAGTGAAGTTCTCCTGAGAGAGGCTCAGATACAAACTCTGAAAAGATCACCTCACATGAGAGGCAAGGTTCAGAAGCCCCTGAATTTGACAAAAGAAAATCTAATCCACAGTAGAGCTGCCAGCTTTCCCCCATTTCCACCTGTCCTTACCACTTCTAAAAGCTCTTTTGTGTTCAGACCCAGACACCTCCCCCCTAAATAACGACACATTTGACTCAAATTTTAGTTTTGGTTTTTGGCCACAACTTTATTGATTACAGAAAGTGAGTGGTTGTATAGGCTCTGGTTCAACTAGCTCCCTGCAACCTTGCAGGCAGCGGTGATCTAGGGCACCAGCAGAGGTCAGCCTAGGGTGAACACCTGGGTAGGCGAAAAGCCGGGAACAGACTATGTTCACCCCCCAGATGCTCCCCTGGACTCAGGCACAGGCACAACCCCCTCTCGAGGGTTGACCAAACCAGTTGAGTCCCTGGATTCCTTTAACAGAATAGCCTCCACATAGAGATGATGAGACCATTCTCCCATCCCTAGCACCTGAACCAGAGCCTATCTGCAACCTTACAAGTTGTGACAATTTGTTACACAGCAGGCGAAACCCAAATGGCATCAGCCAAGTGGGGAAAATTCCTGCCGTGCCCCTGTCCCAACAACAGACAACACACAATGGCATAGTAAGGTGAATCGCAAAAATTGCCCTAAAAGTAGGGAGAGGTGGGCGGGTGTTCTGAATGCACGAGCCAAAAGAGGAAGCTCTGGGTCACATGCATGGGTATATATAGGTCCCTCGATCCGTTTGGACTGTGGCCCATTGGCCAGATTAAACCCAACATCGAGGGACCTACCAATCGGGTGTTGTGGCTATCCAATCTTACCCACCCACAACACAGGAGGTCGGTCTCCAGGTCTCACCGCAACACATGCCGTCTTTTAGGGAGGACACGATTTCCCAACAGCACTCTACCTTTCTGGATCTGTCTCCCTCTGCTTCTCTCTTTCTTCCTTTCTCAGCTGGAGACTTCCTGCATCCTAACCCCACACATCTCAATGCCTCTTGCTGTAAGATTGCTTCCTTAATTGCTAGGTATTCCAGCCACACCACTGTGAGAGAACTAGGTTTATATCATGTGTGGGGATGGAGGAGAAATTTGATTCGGTTCACGTTTAAAGCCGAATCCACTAGATTTGGATGTTCTAAAACACAGGCATCCTTTGAAATTTGCACTTCTCTGAATTGTACAATGCCGTTCTCCAACCTAACAACATTTGCAAAAATTCATATATTAGAAGGAAACGTACATACAGGGAGTATACTAATGAATATAACATACTAAAATGCATTGTATTAGGAGAAAATGCTTGCAGAAATGTGTACATTCATCAGAACTGCACACAAAATGCACTTTTATTATGAGAAGTTTGCACTAAAATGCTGATGAATTTTCCGAAGGATTTCCCCCTCATATCCCCACAAATTGCTGCAAAATGTGGAGACCCGAGTTTAAGATTGGGAAAATGAGAAACGAAGAGAACCAAAACCAACAGATCTTTCCATCCCTAAATGTGTCTATGTGTTTATCTGCTCTGCTCCTCCCAACAACTCCATTTTAAAGAGTTCGGAAAAGGCTACCTAATTTATCCACTGCCGCACGTAGCTCGGCAGTGTGTACACAAGAGAAGAGTGTGACTAAAGAGCATCTGAAAGAGATTATCGTCGCTTGTCTAGGCACATTCCTAAAACAGCTAGAAAAAGAGAGAGAAAATCCCTTTCTGGAATGATCCTCTCAGCTAATCACTTCTGTTTTCAATTGAATACACACACACACATATTTGGGGGGCCACTCAGTGACTCAGCTCTTCAACGAAGAATTCAAGGAAGTGGGAGACAAAAAAAGGAGACTGTGTCCTCAGCCTGCCTCCTCTGTTCCTCTCCAGACTGCGCTGCAAAATGTCAGAAGCAAACAGCCCCATGAGGGAGTTTGTTGACAGTTTCCCAAGAAAGCCTGGAGTCAGGAGAGGACGAGAGAATCCTCCATGTCCTTGTATGCACCGAAAAGACAGTTTGGGCTAGCAAAGGATCTGCACCTGTTGAGAGAGTGTAATGGAGAAGTTTGTCCCCTCCTCCTGCAGCGCTCTGAGGAGTGGGAGTCGAGAAGGATGCCCTTGGGATCTGTTGATGTCCTCGTGCCTCTCAACTGAGCCCACTCATTCCTGCAGGCTGTTTCCTTTCATTCACATTTCTAGCCAGCTGTCTGCCATCGACTCAATGCAGCCCACCTCATTCGAAGGCAACAATCATGACAACAATAGAGTTTTCTTTGTTTTTTATCGGTTATAATAAATAAACAGCAAAATAAAAGCCACCTTTTGGTGAGATGATATGGCGTTCACCCTGGCCATAGGAGAAATTAATGAACTATCAAATTAAAACGCTGAATATGTATGTAGATGGGTTCAGGGGGAAGAAGTGGATTTGCCGTTGTGCAATCAGAACAAAATAGAGGGAGCAGGGAAGGAGGACTGCAAAACACAGTTTTTGAATTCTGCCTAGTTATTGGCAGCAAGGGCTCTTTATTGAAATAAGCCCCTTCTCCCCACCCCCACACAGATTCATCAAGTTTCTGAGATGTTTTGGAATGGAATGTTAATGAACACTATTCAGCAGACAACATCTCGAAGCAGATTTGGTTTGTGTTGCTGGTGAAAGAAGTCCCAGAGAAGCCTTGAATGCCGCATATCAGAAAGATGAAATATAAATCCACTTATAAATGAAATAAATGTGGTAGGTTGGTGTGAGAGAGTTTGCATAGGGAATGGGGAATGGACACACAGAGAGGCAGCTTAAAATGACTCTGCATTTAACCCAAGCTGCTAAAAACCTAATGGAAAAGTTGTTGTGGTGGATCAGAAGAATGGTTTATCTAGCTTAGCATTCTCTTTATCAAGAATGGCTAATCAGGCATCATGGAAGCACAGAACTGCACAGTTGGAAGGGACCCCGAGGGTCATCTAGTCCAACCCCTGGCAGTTCTCATGCAGTACAGAATGAAAAGATGGCTTTGCACCAAGTACTGGTGCAGTGTGGTGGCAAACAATCTGAGCTACATATCAGGAAGCTCCCACTTGCCTTTGCCACGGACTGCCAGTTAAACATAACCCAAACACACAAACAGTAATTATTTCTTTCTTGTGTCCTTCATTGTCACTCCAAAAATGTGCTCGATGTAACATTCACTGCTTTTCATGTCTTCTCTTCTCTAAGCCTCTTTTCTCTTCATTTCTTTCTTTCTCAAATATAGAAAACCAAGCATTGCTGCAAAGCAGTGAATCATTCTTCCCTGTGCAAAAATCTCTATTTGGGTGGGCCTTTTTGGCTCTCATTTCTACTGCTCTCTTTATGCCCCTGGCAGGCTTCCACTTATCCTCTGGATAGTTGCCTCTCGCCTTTGCCCCAGCCACAATTTTTCCATTACACCAGAGGAAAGGGTGTCATGTTTAATTATCAGTGGCATTGTGGTTCTGATACTTCTATCCCATAGATCAATGTTTCCCAAACCATTTCCCCCCCTTGAATTAAAATTGAAGGCAGACTTTCTCCTGACACACTGGTTAGTTAGTTCTGTTGAAGCATCCCAGCATATCCTGACGAGGGAAGAAGCAAGGAAAATTTGTTTGCGCCATATTTTGAAGCGAACTGATCTGTTCTGCACCCACCAGAGCACTGCGTGGCTCAGATTGTCATTCCAAACTGTTTATGAGGCAGTCCAGAAATTGGTTTTCAAGTGTACGTCTTTCTTTTCACAGGTGACAACCACTCCAGATGGCTGGAAAGTCCACCGGCTGCCATGGTTACCATGTACACATTCAAACTGGGGCTCCCAAAGCCAACAGGAAGTATATTCCATTGTCCCAGGGACTTGGATAAGAAAAAAGATGGCCGCCACACAGTGGGCCACATCATCCCTCCACAGTGGGAGCAGCCATCTTTTCTTCCCATGATACACAACACATTCTGCATTTGGGGGCCACATTTTTAATCCCTTCATGCTGATTGTGGTGGTGGCAGGACTTCCTGTGGGGGAAAAAGACTTTTATATTTCAAACTATAAAGAAGGCTGATCGCCGAAGAATTGATGCTTTTGAATTATGGTGCTCTTGAGAGTCCCATGGACTGCAAGAAGATCAAACCTATCCATTCTTAAGGAAATCAGCTCTGAGTGGTCACTGGAAGGACAGATCCTGAAGCTGAGGCTCCAATTCTTTGGCCACCTCATGAGAAGAGAAGACTCCCTGGAAAAGACCCTGATGTTGGGAAAGGAGAAGGGGACAACAGAGGACGAGATGGTTGAACAGTCTTCTCAAAGCTACCAGCATGAGTTTGACCAAAGTGCGGGATGCAGTGGAAGACAGGAGTGCCTGGCGTGCTCTGGTCCATGGGGACACAAAAAGTCGGACACGACTAAATGACTAAACAACAAAGTGCATTTTTTCAAACCATGAACCAGGGAGGAACCCAGAAATGATACAGGTCAGAAATTAACCCATCCAACCATCCCAATTATGCCAACACACAATTTGGGAATTCCTTGCACATATGAACACTGGCTGTGCCTAATTTTTTTTTTTTTAACAGAGCAACAATGATTGTTTGTTTTCCTAACCCCAAATAATGAGCCCAACAAAAAGCCTTTTGATAATTTTATTGCTTTAGTTAAATCAATTTACTTATCAAAACCAAAGGATGACAGATAGAAGGTAAACAACCGGCTTGCCAAAGGAGCACATCCATTTATTAATAAGGCTGGGAGAGCACATGCCCCTTATTTTTAACTCAATTAGTACTAATTAGGCAGCATTTGTTTATTTAAACCACGACTTTCTATTATATCAGACGGCATTTCTGAAATATGTATCATAGATTCCCAGTAATTACACAGCCATCAGGTTGTCAATGATGGGGAGGCACCCACCTTCTGTTCTCATTACCATTGCATTAGATAAAGTAAAGCAGAAGGTGTTTACTTAATCATCGAACAAGAAGCAGGAGTTTGTTTAGGGTGGGACGGAACAGCTGCTGACCATCAGGACCACCAGCATGGGGAAATACAAACCAGGGGCCTTCTGTAGCTGCAACCTCTTTTTGTAAACCACCAATTTCCTGGGCCCTGAGCAATCATCACAGATTCGCTCTGTCAGATTTTTCTCTACATCTGTATGAACTTCCCATTCTGAAATGTAAATGCCCTCTGGCCTTGTGTTATGGTTGCTGGGACCAGGGTTGACGTACTAAACATTACAAAAACGGGCACACGCCTCAACTGGACAACACAACCATCCTCACAAGTCCACAGCAAAACCAACTTGCTTGCTCCTTTAGAGGTAAACAGGGCTCAAGCATGGCATGCACCTATGTGTCAGAAACAGCGTAAAAGAATGCAATCGGAGAGCAGACTTTATGCAAAATATACCATATTTCCGTGTATAGGACTATATTTTTTCCTAAATTTTTGAAGTTTAAAATAAGAGGTTGTCTTATACATGGATAGTGCATAGTGCATTTTCTTCATTTTGAGTTCCCCAAAATAAGGGGTGTCTTATACACGGGGGCATCATACACAAAAAATATGGTAATTTGAAAATACCACATGCCTAAGACATTTTGCTGACTGCAAAATGGCAGTGACCCGCACCCATGCACACTCCCACACTAGATCCAATCTTTTTGGAGTGCTGCATCTTTTAGACACAAATTCATACCTCCATCTCTTACTTCCATGGTTTCTCCTTACTGCATAACAGGCCAGGCCCTGAAACACACACACACACACACACACACACACACACACGGGCAAAGCTGTATGAAAACGGGTCAGGCCATTCCCTGCTTGCATCCTTCTTCTAAAATAAAATATTCCTCCTTACCTTCTCACAATAGCATCTTGGGACTAGCCTCAGCTTGGCTTCCGTTAATTCAATACCTCAGATCCTCTATTTCATTTGGGATGGTCCATCACCCAGCTGGACTATTCGCTTGACTGGCACAGTCCCTGATCCTGTGGATAATCTTGTTGGTTTTGGAAGAATTCAGGTTTCTTGTTCCTGTTGACACGATCTTTTCTCATGGCATAGAAAATGCCCCATGGTACATTTTTGGACAGACTTTTTTCCATTTAAAATCATCTGCAGTTTTTATCATCTTTTCCAGTTTTGTGCAGTTCCACTTCAGCCTTAGAAAGTGTTTCACTGGCATGCCGCCCCCTTCGTGATTGGCTCTGGGATGAAAAGAATCTTGTTTTGAATGAGGGGTGCAGTTTTGAGCGACCAACTTCGACCCTATGTATTCCTGCTCAGAAGTAGGCTACCCTGAGTTCAGTGGAACTTACTCCCAAGAAAGTGTGGATCACATAGCGTAATCCTAAGTGGGGTGTGGAGGTTGTGAAGTGGTGGATGTGCCATCACTTCCAAAGTCCTGGTAGTTCCTTCCAGTCAGGGTGAAAGCAAGAGAGAGAGAGAGAGAGAGAGAGAGAGAGAGAGAGGTACCATTTTTTTGGTGTGCAGCTTCTTCTTTTAATCCTCCCATTGGCTCCATTGAGGAGGGAGAGAGAGATATGCCAGCTGCAGACTGCTGTAGAGGGAGGATCTGATCCTCAGGCTTCTCCAACAAATGAAAGGGCCTTGGATCCAGTACATCCAAGGTCTTCTTCCTCCTGGCCCTGTTCCACCAGCTACCACTGATGAGAGAACTGCCAGTGTTACCTCTATGCCTGTGGGGAGTCTTCTATGTGTATATCAGGGGCCTTCATGCTGGACACAGCCTTCAACTGAAAAAAAGCTCTTCACTGGCAAAGAGGCACCTCTGCTCCTTCATAACCCCCTCCAGCCAGTGGATCTGGGAGTTAAGGTGTCAGGCTTCAGGGAATCTGCTTCCTCCCCCCTGTCAGTAAACAAAGGATCAAATGAAAGGAACATCTTACCAGTTAGAATCATTAATCATCACAGCGAGAGAAAAAGAACAGGTCTGCATTACATTACATTTTGTAATCTGAGTCTGGAGCCTCTGTGTTTTCTGTTCTGACACTTTCTGAGCTCTCCGTGACTTTGGAGAAGGGGAAATGAATACTATCCAGAGACTGTGAATCTGTTAAGTCTCTCACTTCTAGGGTTTTTTTCTGATAGGTGTTCCCCATCCAGTGTTTCCCAGCTTCTGCCTTCTGAACTATGCCCCTCTGCAAACCACTGTTCCAAATCTATACTGTCCTCCTGCTCCTGGGAAGATTGGGATCAGGGAGAGGGGGTGGCTCCCACAATTCTTCCTCAGTGCAGCCCTCCTCAGCACGGTCCCTGACACAAGGCTACACTGCAATCTATTACATGAATCCATGTACACACTTTAAATGGGCTAAAAAGATTCTCCCAATCAATTTGAGAGAGCAGGTTATGATTAAAGACAATAACAATACCAGTCTTTATTATTCTTATTTTTAAAAGAAAGAACTGCAGATGACGAGCATCATCTTCAAAGAGGCATTATCCTTTCTCCTGCACACATCAGGAATGCCTCTTCGAGGCAAAATATGTGTGGCTCAGTTAAACAGAAAGATGTTGATCAACAGTGCTACATCTAAACAAAGCATTAAATACGAGTTCTTCTGATTTACCCACTCAGAAAGCAGAGCTTCACTTCCGGGTCCTTCCAAGGTGTGATGCTATCACAGTGCAACCTCAAAGTCACACGTTTTCTGCTCAAAAGAGCTTAGCGATGATCAGTGCGGCAAAGTGAACTGCTATTGCCATGCTGACAAGAACCACTGTCACAAGATTTGACATATCCGTGGATCACAAAGCAAGATGGGTGAGTGTGGAAATGAGAGGGGGGGGAGGATAGCCCATCCATGCAAAATCTAATTTGGCTGCAGAACTAGCAACGTTATCATATGTTATGCGCTAGAGCCAAGGATCCATTGCCCTGAACAGAAAAGTTGGGCTATGCAGGTGCCATCATCCCTGACCACTGGCTAGAATAGTTGGGGATGATGGGAACTGTATATGGGGTACAAAGTTTGAAGAACACTTAAGTTCTAACCCACTGTTTTCAGTAATACCCAGCCAGATTCTTCAAGAATAGCACAAGCAGGCTGTGAAGGCCACAACCTTTCCCTGTTGTTTTATACAGGTATACTAGTCTGAAGATGCATAGATTTCATAAATATTCTTGTATACCTGTGGTTAACGCTCATAATTACAGCTGAACGTCTTAATGAAGAGCCAGTCAGAGTTTGCAGTCCAAGTAAACAGTCAAGAACAGCTGTCAACAAAGAATATTAAGATGGGAAGCCTCTTGGGCAACTCACATAATCAGGTTGTAGGCAGGCGCAGATGTCTGGCATTGCTTTTTATTGGATATTTCCTTCCTATCTAGATCTACATTAGACTGAATCAGATTGTGTTTACTGCATCTGTGATAATCATCTTGCTCTTCTTATCACCCAGGATACTTGACTTGGATCCACAAATCATGGAAGATAAAATGCAATGCACAGACAAGTCTCCCCTGTCTCTGTGGAAACACCAAATATTTAAAATTATTAGCAGAGAGCCTGTTTTCATGATAGCATCACTTGAGATGGTTTTCTTAAAACCGATAAAACCTATTTCTAAATGTGGTTGATTTGTGGGCGGATGCCTGAGGGCAGAAACTGGAGGGTCATGCAGATGGTCTTTGCCCATGCTAGAGACCTCCTACCATGGCTGGAAAATAACGTGTGTTGACCTCCCCTACTACAGGTACTAAATTATCATTTGTCATGCCAGGGTTTGTGGGAGTTTGGGCGAATCATTCAGATCAGATCCCAGCCTCACAAAATTGTTGCAGTGCTAGCAGGGCAGTGTGAGGAGCCAAATGTGCACGCCCCCCAGAAAAAAAATGTACCAAGGGCCATTGTCCTGGCAGCCCCCCCCCCATTACACCCCTGAGGGAGCGACTTCATTATGTGCCCATTTGAGAAAAAAACATATCTAGTAGACAGGAACTAACTTATAGTCAACAAATTCACAGAATATAAGGCCTATCAATAGTTATTAGCCATGATCTCAGATGGGACCCTCCACATTCATTCTTTTACAAATTGCATGTGTTTTTGTATACAGTGGTACCTCAGGTTAAGTACTTAATTCATTCCGGAGGTCCGTACTTAACCTGAAACTGTTCTTAACCTGAAGCACCACTTTAGCTAATGGGGCCTCCTGCTGCTGCTGCACCACCGCTGCACAATTTCTGTTCTCATCCTGAAGCAAAGTTCTTAACCTCAACATCAAACATTAAAAACTTCCCTAAAAAGAGCTGCCTTCAAATGTCTTCTAAGTCAGATAGTTGTTTATTTCCTTCACATCTGATGGAAGCACGTTCCACAGGGCAGACACCACTACTGAGAAAGCCCTTTGCCTGGTTCCCTGTAACCTCACTTAGGTAACAGCCAGAAGACCCTCGGAGCTGGACTTTTTTTATGATGGGCTCACCGTCACCTCTTTCCCCCCTCCTTTTTTAACTACCAATGGCAGCCATTTTGTGCTGGCACCCACTGCTGATGCCAAGACCACAGTCTTAAAAGTACAGCAGTGCAACAGTAATTTAGTACCTTTGGAAATCTTATCAAACCATATTGGAAAAGCTGGCTCTTGGCATTGGCAGGATTGACAGGAACAGCAGCTGGTATGTTCTATGGTTAGGATAATATTCTCTTCCTAATTGTGCTGTTTTAAGTGTGCATTTTATATTTGACTTCCTCTAGCAATGTTTTATTTTGAAATCTTTAAGATAATATTTTAGCTTGCTGTTAATTGTTTTGCTTTAAATGCATTAGGATTTCTTCTTTAATGTTTACTTTTAGAGTGTTTCATTTTATATTTTAATGTAGGTTGCAAACTGCTTTGAGATTTTTTCCTTAAAAATATAAAGCAGTAAGAAATGAAATTAAGAATAACAACAACAACAACAACAACAACAACAACAACAACAACAACAACAACAACAGTGATCGATCCATGACTGCTTTGCCATGTTGGGATTCACAACTTTTGTGAATGCATTTATTTAAGGATATTTTCCCCTGCCTTTCTGGGACATGAGACTTCAAGGCAGCTCAAAATCAATAAGAATGTGTGTTACTGTTTTTTTCAAAGTCGCCATAAATTACACGACTAAACGACTAAACAACAACAACAAAAAGCAGAATAAGCAGTTGCAAACAACAGAAATATAAAGCCATCCAAAATGCAAATAGGAAACAGATTACCTCTGATTAAAAAATGTGTTAATACTGAAATGTAGGCAAAGAAGATGAATTTAGCCTTTTTTTAAAGAAGACAGTGGTGAAGAAACTTGGGAACATGTGGAGCAAGGGAATTCTGCAGGTGGGACACCACCAAAGAAAAGACGCCCTCTCCGGTCCACAAATATGGCTCACCTAGAACGATAAAAGTTGCCCTTCTTTACAGCTGAGGACATGATCCTTCCTTTCTCTGAGCCACCAGAGGTTATTAAAATTTACTGCTAGTGAGTGAGGTGAACTGATATTACAGGAAAGAGGCCAAATGCAACGCTCTAGGTCTCTCTATCCAGCCCTCAAGACTCTCTCCAGCCACACTCCTCTCTACCTGTCTAGTTGGAATGTGTCCTTGAGCTGCGGTAATGCCTCTCATTTGCCTGGGTGTCGAGAGATTTGTGTGTACAGAAACTCTGATTTGTGTGTGTGTGTGTGTGATTTGATGGTAAGGTAAAGGGACCCCTGACCATTAGGTCCAGTCGTGGCCGACTCTGGGGTTGCGGCGCTCATCTCACTTTATTGGCCAAGGGAGCCGGCATACAGCTTCTGGGTCATGTGGCTAGCATGACTAAGCCGCTTCTGGCGAACCAGAGCAGTGCACGTGTAATGGTTGTGAGGGGGTTACTTGTGCGTAAATTGCCTTCGGTTTAGTTAGATTGCTTGCTCAACCATGCTTAGGGCGAGAGCTCGCCCTCTGTGACCTGTTAGTCACTTGCAGAATCCGTCAGTGGGCGTTTCTTGAACCTCTTCCAGCATAAAAGCTGTTTGACGCCAAGTCTCCTCCTATGTTCCCTGCGCGGAATGCGTCTGCGCAAGTAAGGGGAAGGCAGAGGCGTGCCAGCGCTCTCTCCACTAGTTTCGGGTGAAGGGTCTTGGAGCCCTGTCACCAATTCCTCCATCTCCCTCTCTTCTCTATTGGTGTTGCGCTGAATTCCTTCCCCCCTGCTGGTCCCCTCTCCGGCATCGCTCTGGAGCCCTGCCTCCGCCTCTCACTCTGATGTCAGTTCCCTGACAGCACGGAAACGCCATTTACCTTCCCGCCAGAGCGGTACCTATTTATCTACTTGCACTTTGACATGCTTTCGAACTGCTAGGTTGGCAGGAGCAGGGACCGAGCAACGGGAGCTCACCCTGTCATGGGGATTCAAACCACCGACCTTCTGATTGGCAAGTCCTAGGCTCTGTGGTTTAACCCACAGCGCCACCCGTGTTCCTTTTGATTTGATGGTAAAGGTAAAGGTAAAGGTACCCCTGCCCGTACGGGCCAGTCTTGACAGACTCTGGGGTTGTGCGCCCATCTCACTTAAGAGGCCAGGGGCTAGCGCTGTCCGGAGACACTTCCGGGTCACGTGGCCAGCGTGACATCGCTGCTCTGGCCAGAGCCAGAGCCAGAGCCAGAGCCGCACACGGAAACGCCGTTTACCTTCCCGCTGGTAAGCGGTCCCTATTTATCTACTTGCACCCGGAGGTGCTTTCGAACTGCTAGGTTGGCAGGCGCTGGGACCGAGCAGCGGGAGCGCACCCCGCCGCAGGGATTCGAACCGCCGACCTTTCGATCGGCAAGCCCTAGGCGCTGAGGCTTTAACTCACAGCGCCACCTGCGTCCCTGATTTGATGGTAGACTACAGCAAAAGAAAAAAGAAAAAAAAGGCAAGAGTTGCATCTGTTGCTCCACTCATTTTTTTGTCCCTGGCCACATCCACCACTGGGGTACACCCTCACCACCCCAGCAGAGGTTGTCCATGAGGGAATGTAGCCCTTAGAAAGATTCCACTGAGTAGAAAGTCCAGAAAAGTTTGCCTAAAGTGGGGCTTGGAGAATGGATCCTTCTTTCCATTGGGAATCCAAGGCCCAATTCACACATCATGCTCAAGTCAGGGTTGAGGTGATCAGTCGATTTGCAGTCCATGTCAGTATCGTGTGTGCTCTTCCTTCCTAAGTCTTATTTTAAAACCCACACCTCAAAGCATCCCAAATGCTTCAAGGACCTATTTTCTCACAAAATATAATCTCTAAACACATTTCCTCTCAGGGTCTACATTTCTAAACCAGTGTGATCCCAGGAAGGGGGTTATTATGCATTTTTATTATATGCATTTTGGCTCCTGCTATGATGAAACATCTGAGGAATTTGACAGCAGACCCAAAGAGTTTCACAAAGGCCGGCATAAGATGGTGTTGAAGGCAGAAACTGAAGACACCCTTCCCAGCTTTAACTCCTGCTCTTGATCTAGTTGTTGTTGTTGCTTAAAAGCCAAGGAAGGTCTAAAATGTGAATTCATGGCCTGCAATCAGAAGCCTCGATGTCCCCTCCTCCAGATTTAAGTCTCCAAATAAGAGCCATCAGGATGATTTCTCCTTCTCAGTTGTCGGTTTCACCCTGGCAGCCTGCCTTTAAGACCTGCCATTCCAGATGTGCAGCACTGACCCCGCCTGTCTGTGATTATGTGCTTTAAAATGACTGCTTATGTATAGTCTGTGTTTCACTGTTTCCAAGCTATATGGGAAGTGATGCTTTCTCCAGTAATGGACACCATTCACAGCAGGAGATTTCTTGTTTTTTATTAGAAGCCCTGGGTTACGTCTATAAAGTGCTGAAAGCAGTAGTTAACCATTGCCTCAGCAGCCAGTTCTTCCCAAATGCAGAAAAATGTGCAGGTCAGCATTCTTTGCTCTCTGGGTTTCATCTCTTATGCGCATGGCAAGTGTCTCATTTGAAGCATGTGTGCGTGTGTGTGTGAATGCCTGCTAGGGGGAACTGGTTGGGTGATATACAAACAGGAGGCAGCACACAGAGAAGGACCTCTGATTATGAACTCAGGGTCCAGGTATGTTCATATGGGGAGAGGTGGTCCTTGAGGTACGGCATTTACATTCTGCTATCTGCTCTGAGAGTCTCCTTGTGGAGGAAAAAGTGGGATGAACGTTTTTGAAATAAATACAGTGGTACCTCGGTTTTTGAACATAATCTGTTCTGGAAGACCGAATTGTTTGAAAACCGAAAAATTGTTTGAAAACCGAAAATTCAGTATGGAAGCCTCAAAACGGAAAACTCAATACAGAAGCCGTGTTTCCTGTTCGACTTCCGAGACGCGTTTGAAAACCAAAGCATTTACTTCCGGGTTTACGGCGTTTGAAAACCGAAATGTTCATCAACAGAGACTTTCTAAAACTGAGGGACCACTGTACATGCTTTGAGGTACCCCCTCCATACACCTATATATTAAGGCACAAGCTACCATGAGCCGTGTGAAGCTCTTAAACAGAGTTTGTTCCTCTGATGGAGACAGGAACTCTCCAAGGTTGTTGCTGTTTTGCCCTGCTGCCTGATAGTCGTTTAACTGGAAGATACCAAGGACTTGAGCCTAGGACCTTATACCAGCAAAACATCTGCTCTGGTTCTGCAATGCAGTCCACTCCCCTAGGGGTGGGTGAGCAGCAGGTCCTGCAGTCGTTGCCTCAGTGCTCACAAGGACAGCATTTCATTTCCCCCTGCAAAAGTGAATTGCAGCCACCATTAAAACATTGGGTTTAATCATAGTTATATCACTTGGGAGAGACTGAAAGTGCTTCATGGCTCAGGTGATTCTTCCTATCCATGTACAGCTTCTTGGCCACTCAAATGAAATGGGGTGTTGGGAACTTAAGCTGCAATCCTAACCCCATTTACAAACTCTCCAACATTTCTCTGATGAAATAGGGTTGCCCTATTCCACTATTATTATTATTACTATTATTACCATTATTATTATTATTATTATTATTATTATTATTATTATTATTTCCTGCCCATCTGCCCATACATCTGCTGGGCAGCTTCCAAAAACATAAAGGTAAAAGGTAAAGGTACCCCTGCCCATACGGGCCAGTCTTGACAGACTCTGGGGTTGTGCGCCCATCTCACTTAAGAGGCCAGGGGCCAGCGCTGTCCGGAGACACTTCCGGGTCACGTGGCCAGCGTGACATCGCTGCTCTGGCCAGAGCCGCACACGGAAACGCCGTTTACCTTCCCGCTGGTAAGTGGTCCCTATTTATCTACTTGCACCTGGAGGTGCTTTCGAACTGCTAGGTTGGCAGGCGCTGGGACCGAGCAGCGGGAGCGCACCCCGCCGCAGGGATTCGAACCGCCGACCTTTCGATCGGCAAGTCCTAGGCGCTGAGGCTTTAACCCACAGCGCCACCTGAGTCCCTCCAAAAACATAATAAACCATTAAACATTTTTTTAAAAACCCTCCCTATACAGGGTTGCCTTCAGCCGTCTTCTAATGGTTGTATAGTTACTTATCTCCTTGGCTCAGGGGTCTCATAACTCCATACCCCTCAACGTTTCTCTGATGAAAATAAGGATGTCCTAAGTAAAAGCAGGACATTCTGGGATCAAATTAGAAACTGGAACGGCTTCTGCAAATCCGGGACTGTCTCTGGAATATAGGGACACTTGGAGGGTCTGCATTTACCTAGGAGCAAGTCCCAATAATTCAGTAAGACTTACTTTTTAGGAGATACAAGGGGAAGCTTGTTTTTAAATCATTTAATATAAATACTGCAAGAAGGTTGGTTTCAGTGATGCATTAAACCGAAAGCTGGCCCCACTACGGAGTAAGCAAAGAGTTTCCTTATTGCATCAACATTCAGTCCGTGCTTAGAAGTGAGTCTCTCTGGTGAAGAGTTGACACTCCATTATGTCAGAGATAGAAAAGTCTGTATTTTGATTGTGTGTTTCTCTTGCTCCCCAAAAAGCAGTCATATCTGTTTTCAAAATGTTTTCTTTTCCCTCTTTGACCTGCTCCTGGCAGTCTACAACTTACCGGCTAAAATGTACAATCCAGCATTCATTAGGCTTTCTCTTTAAGGGCTTACCTTTAGGTTTACTCTTAATGTTTGATGAAATGGCAAGATGGAGACAAATAAGAGCAGTTGAAAGCAAAGGAAAAATGAGGTTCATTTCAGAGGGTTTTTTGGTTGTTGTTTTTCCCCATGAGGCATTGGACCATATATATCAGTGTGAATAAGTTGCAACGGCACTTGATGCAGGGGTTCTTGTTCTGCCGTTGGCCTGGCCTGGCCTGGATGTAGGCCGACAGCCCAGGTGGGGCTCACTAGCTTAGGGAGTAGGTGTGTGATTCCTCAGCTGGGGTAGACTCAGGTGAGCGTCAGATGCCTGTTCAAGCCCAGAAGCTGTAACAAAAAAGCCGTCCTGGCCAGGCCTCGCGGTTAGGGTGCCGAGGGCTCATTTTGTGGGGTGCCATGAAATGTGGGGTTTTCACCGCCAAACATTTCAGGGGGCCTTGTGACAGCATTTGGCGCCATTTTGGAGTTAATTGGACGACATTGGGTTTTAGGCAAAATCTTGACCCCGCAGGTTAGGGCATAGAGGCCTCATTTTGGGGGGCACTATGAAATGTGGGGTTTTCACAGCCAAACGTTACTTGGGGTCATGTGCAAGCATTTGGGGCCACTTGAGAGTGTCTCAGACGGTGTCGGGTTTTCAGCAAAATCTTGACCCTGCAAGTTACAGTGCCAGAGGCTCATTTTGTGAGCCACCATGAAACGTGGGGTTTTCACCGTCAAACGTTGCGGGGGTCTTTATTCTGGCATTTGGCTCTTCTTTAGAGCAAATCGGACAACGTCAGATTTTCGGCGACATCTTAACCCTGCAGGTTAGGGCATCAAGTGCTCATTTTCTGCGGCACCGTTAAATGTGGGGTTTTCATCACAAAACATTGCAGGCGGGCTTCTGCAGGCATTTGCCGCTGCTTTAGGGTGAATAAGATGCAGACAGGTTTTTGATGAAATCTTGCCCCCGCTGATTTCGGTGCCAAGGTCTCAGTTTGTCGGGCACCGTGAAATGTGGGGTTTTCACTGCCAAACAGTGCAGGGGGCCTAGTGCCCACGTTTGGGCCCCCTTGGATTGAATGGGATGATGTCAGGTTTTCTGTGAAATCTTGACATTGCAGGTTAGGGCACTGAAGAGTCGTTTTCTGGGGCTCCGTGAAAATTGGGGTTTTCATCACCAAATGTTGTAAAGGTCCTGGTTCTGCCGTTTGGCGCTGACTTTGAGTGACTAGTGGTTTTTTGAAGGACGTGTGTCCCCACTGTTCTTGGTCAGCCTTCACAGTCAGAGAAAGTTCTAGGAAAAGAGGAAAAGAAAATACAGATTTTGACTTAATTCATTGTAAACACACCTGGAATACACCCAGCTCTGTGTCTGAACACTCTCAGGATGTGCATAATCACATTGTCAATTTCATTTCATGAAAAAATAAATGTACCTCAAATTACGCCATGGATTATTTGTGTAGGCCTCATATGCCCCCATAGCTGCAGTCTGAAGGAAAGCAGCAACAGCTTTGCCTAATTCTTGAAATAAGCAAAGCCGTTCATTAATTAGGCTGAACTCTTTAATAATTGCCAGCACAGTTTACATGAATCAAGGAAAAGAGTTGATGCTGAGAAGTATGTGGCAATGATAACACATTTTCAAAGCCAGGAAAACATGTTGATGATGTTCACATTAAATAGCTCCCTACATTCAACTTGTGCGATCGTCTCTAAATAACTTTGGAGTTCAAGACGGATTCCCACAGTGCAAAAGCTCTTTGTTGACATTTAAGTTCGGGCGGTGGGGTGAAGGGTGGAGATGTAGAAATCCAGATGCTCCAACATTTCTCTGATGAAAATAAGGACATCCTATTCAATAATAATAATAATAATTTTATTATTTATACCCCGCCTATCTGACTGGGTTGCCCCGCCACTCTGGGCAGCTTCCAACATATATAAAAACATCAAAAATTAAAAACTTCCCTATACAGGGCTGCCTTTGGATGTCTTCTAAAGGTTGTATAGCTACTTATCTCCATGTCTTGGAGGGTTTCATAACTCCATATCTGATGAAAATAGGGACATCCTACGGAAAAGTGGGACATTCCAGGATCAAATCAGAAATAGAGATGGTTTCTTTAAATCCACAACTGTCCCTGGAAAATAGGCACACTTTGAGGGCCTGGAAATATCCTCCCAGTACCTGCATCACTGCAGCCAACCTGGAAAGGGTTGGGGTAGGGAAGTTGCCAGGTGAGTTCAGGGCTGCACAGGTGCCCCAGCAGTCAGTCCAATAGTCCATGCAGCCCCAACTTCAGTTCCACCATGTCCCACCCAAGCCCTGTCCAAGAAAACTGCAGCAAGGCTGATATCAGAAGGGCGGTGCTGCGTCTTTTTACCACTCCACACCAGCCACTGCTGTTTTCATCCCTTGACTTTCCAAGTCAGAACACTTGTTCTCTTACGTAAACCTGAGACAACCTGGGGAGGCCTCTATTGTACAAGAGAGGAAAAAAGTGTGGAACTCTGTAGAACCAAAAGGAGCTGCCTTTGGTCTCTGGCTAGCTAAACAAATTTAGAGGATGAACATTAATTACTTGGCCAGTTAACCGGTTAAATGCATGTCAAAATACAACCTTTACAAAATCAAATGGCATCCTGCAAAACGTCCAATTAATCATGTATAAAGCTGTATGGGTATTCTGCAGCCCTTTAGTCATTGATGGATGAAATGGTCAACTAATAGGTTAAAGCAAAAGAGTTATGGAATAACTGGGTTCTACCTAATATTCTCCACTTGAGATTTTTAGACAAACATAGTTATTTCAAGGCAGGCGGCAATATAGCCCTAAAAACACTTCCAATTTCCAATCCTCTCCCAGTAACATATTAACATATAACATATGCGGGAGGCAGTGGAAGACAGGAGTGCCTGGCATGCTCTGGTCCATGGGGTCACAAAGAATCGGACACGACTAAACGACTAAACAACAAAAAATGAGTTTGTGGGTACCACACTCCCCTAAATTCCTGGGCCCAGTAGGAGTTGGAATTTAATCCAGGCAAATGTTAATATATAAACCAGGCCAGTTTCCTGACCAGAAAATCTCCTGGAGTGATGAGCCAGTAGGAAGACAAAAGGAAAGGAAAGAGCCAATAGGAAAACATTTTCACAATTGCCCTACCAATGCCAAGAGAGCTAAAGTTCAATCTTATTTTAGTCCTACCACAGGAGGTGGAACTATGGCTTAGAGATGAGAGTCCTGCAGAATAACCTCAGGTTTGCTGTTATACCTATTTTGCTGGGGGAAGAGGGGTAGTCAGAGTACTGTTATACATTTCAATGCTGAAATATACTCGTACACTATAGTTATCTGGTGTATTGATGGAGTGTTGTTGTTGTTGTTTTAGGGAAATGCAGTGCAGTTGGGAGGAGGGGTTGCTGCAGAAATGATTGTAACAGAAGTAGGATTAATTAAGGGCTGCAGAAGATGAAAGGTGTTGGGGAAAGAACTGAAGATTTCAATGGTCGGTGGCCATGTATCATCTGGATACCAGGTCTACCTGTAGATGGGCTGCACATCTACTCACTGAAATAAGGTAAAGGACCCCTGGACAGTTAAGTCCAGTCAAAGGGAACTATGGGATTGCAGTGCTCATCACGCTTTCAGGCTGAGGAAGCTAACGTTTGTCCGCAGACCAGTTTCTGGGTCATGTGGCCAGCATGACTAAACCGCTTCTGGCACAACAGAACACCATGACGGAAACCAGAGTGCAAGTAAATGCCGTTCACCTTCCTGCCACAGTGGTATCTATTTATCTATGTGCAGTGGTGTGCTTTTGAACTGCTAGGTTGGCAGGAGCTGGGACAGAGCAACGGGAGCTCACCCCATTGTGGGGATTCAAACTGCCAACCTTCTGATCAGCAAACAATAGAGGGGGAGATTTGGATTACAAGTTTCTCAGAGGCCAGGTCAACCTAAGCCTCACCATCACCCAGCCTACCTGAAATGATAGACCTATTCTCAGATGCTAGATATAAAAATATGCAGGCACAGTTGTTCATTTGGAGTATTAATTGCTGTTGGCTAAATTTGTATACCACCCTATACCTACAGGTCTCACTTGGGGTGGGGGGGTCTCATTTGGAAAAAAATCTTGGGCACATGCACAGATGAAAGAAGGATAATAGAATCATAGAATTGAGTTGGAAGGAATCTGGAGGATCATCTAGTTCACCCCTCTTGAAGGTGAGGACATGCAGCTGTCTCATACAGGGATGAAACCTGCAACCTTGGCATTATCAGCACCACACTCTAACTAACTGAGCTATCCAGCAAGTATAGTAATCTTTGAAGCAAGCACACAAACAAATCGAACACTTTGCTCCTCTCTCCCGGCAGCAATCAATGACGTTGGAGCAGCAATCAGAAGCCACCCAGTGTAATGACATCACTTTGTGCATTGCCATTTTCACCAGCACGCCTGTGTTTCAGCATCGCTTCTGGTCCTGCTCTTAACCCTTAAGAAGGCGGGCAGGTGGGAGAGGAGCCCTGCTCATTTATTTTCCCCCTGCTGCTGCAAGATTGACTGCAGGATTGTTATCACGAGAAACAAGTTTTGCAAGTCACAGCACAGGCACAATATGGGCACGCCAGATGCCTTGGGATGTTGGATTATAGATACAGACGAGCCGGCGCAAAAGCTTTTGCGTTCCTCTCTGTGATCCCAAGTGACAACTCCACTTTCTAAACACACGAAACAGTTCGAAGTGGGCTAGCTGTGGAGGCTGCTTTGATGTCCTGCCATCACACTGAGCCGTGGAAAGCCTTGTTGTCTTCCGTAGCGAGCAGTTGAGGATATCAAAGAGAAGATGGGATGTTAAATTTTTATTGATGAATGTTTAATAGTCTGGGTTGTAAGCTGTCAGGAGTAATGCTGTAAAAGGATTCTGTGCGAATCTTGCTGTTTGCCATAGAGTGTCTGAAAGTGATTAGTCTTTTAAAGAGCCCATTTCCACCCCACCCACCCCCCAACAGCAGATGAAAAATAAATTTATTGTCATTATTAGAGGAAATGCAAATGGGCAATCAGGAGTTCGGCACACCTGTCTTTTTCTAGCGACTGGTGTTGTTTACACTGTTTCCCCCTCCCCCCAAATTATTTATTCCTAGAGCAGCTTTAGCATTTTCTGTACATAATCATGACACCACCTAGAGAGAGTTCAAAGCAATTCACATGTAACAAGGGCACAGTGAGGTAGGACACATTACTGTCTCCACTTGTAGATGGGGAGAGTAAGGCTAAGAGACAGGGGCTGGTCTGCCACTAGCCCTGCAACCAGGACCCCTAGGAAACATCGGGTCTCCCTCTCTGACAGTGAAGAGAGATGCCTCTTCCCTGCCCCCCGTGGAAACATCCATGGCCTTTGCGCTAGTGACCCTGGACTTTGTGCAGCAGGGGGCAGACTGAAGGCGTGCCATGGGCAGACATTAGAAATACACAGGTCTGAAAACGCCATTGCTTTCCCAGTTCCCCAACAACACCCCTACCAAAACAATCTAGAAGGAAAACGATTCCAGTCCCGCACTTAATGCAGTCAATTTCTCTTCCATTGGAACGGTGGTGCCACAGAAGGATTGCTGTTCTGTAATCACGCAGTTCAGAGATGGAGTTATCAAAAACACAATCTCCTTATGTGCCAGGCCTCGTGAGCATAAGAACTCATTCCCGGAGGTCTTCCTCCATGAAAATCAGTTGCCAAAAGTCCCCTGCTCCCTGCAGCTGCCTGAGTCCCCTCCTCTCCAGGGCTTTTACCCAGTGAAAAAGGTATAAAGCCTTAAAGTGCTGGGGAATGGGGCAGATTATTGCCGTGTGTGATGCCAAAATTTGGCGCTCGCCCCATCGCCTCTTGCTTTCTACTCTATATCATAGTTGTGGGGTTCCTGAGGCTCCACGCCCAGTGCAACTGAACCAGTCATGCTCCCCTAAATCGACGTTTGACTTGCTCGTGGAAGCAGCCAAACTGTGTCTGGTGCCTCGATGTGGAAAAGAAAACAAAGCACGGCCTCTCTTGAGATTTTTAATAAATATCAATGTACTGCATTATCTTTGATCCCTTTGTTGTTTAGTCGTTTAGTCATGTCTGACTCTTCGTGACCCCATGGACCAGAGCATGCCAGGCACTCCTGTCTTCCACTGCCTCCCGCAGTTTGGTCAAACTCATGTTAGTAGCTTCGAGAACACTGTCCAACCATCTCGTCCTCTGTCGTCCCCTTCTCCTTGTGCCCTCCATCTTTCCCAACATCAGGGTCTTTTCCAGAAAGTCTTCTCTTCTCCTGAGGTGGCCAAAGTATTGGAGCCTCAGCTTCACGATCTGAGCACTCAGGGCTGATTTCCTTAAGAATGGATAGGTTTGGTCTTTTTACAGTCCATGGAACTCTCAAGAGTCTCCTCCAGCCCCATAATTCAAAAGCATCAATTCTTTGGCGATCAGCCTTCTTTATTTTATTTTTTTTATAAAATTTTTATTGAGTTTTCACATTTTATAAACACAAACACACACACACAGACAAAGACAACACATATAAAATTTCATATCCTTACTTTCCTAACCCCAGTTCTTGACCTCCCCCCACCCACCCCTTCATACATCCTAATTCAATTAAATTAGCTCAGCAAGTTCATATCTCTCATCCTTTACATATTATTATTATATATATATATTTAAAAAAATACTTAATTCTTATTACTTGGCCAAATTTTACTTATCCAGTTTTCTTATAAATATTAAATCCTTTTCTAAGGTCGACTCGAATTCCTTCCACGAATTTCCCTTTTATCTTAAAAGTAGGTCATAATAATCAAACACAAAGGTCATAAACATATTTTTAAAAATTCTTTTCCCCCCCCACCCCGGTTTCTGTCCCTTCCCAATGTCCCCATGTCCACAAAAACAGTTTTTAGCCTGGATTCCTCACATCTGAGGCCTTTAAATCTCTGTCAGTCTCTCTCTGCCGATTTTGTTGGTAGCCCTCTTTGTTGGTCCTCGGGTCTCGAAGGAGTTCTAGCTCAGTCTCATCAGATTTTCTTCCATCCAAAATACTTGGTACCAGCTGCTGCGAAAGGTCAGCTAATCCATACTCAAAGAGGAAGCCCCAATCATATTTCTTAATTCTTTTAAATTCAAATATTCCAAGTGTTCCAGGGGCTTCCTCCCTCCTCTTTCGCATCTTTCGCAAATTTGTAATCCAAAGGTCTTCTTCTTTGTGTTCTGACAATGTAGGCTTCTGGTTGGTACTCTCCATCTGTACTGGCCCTTGTTCCCTCTCCTCCTGTTCCGAAGTTATCTCTTCTAATTCAGCTGCAGATTTTTTCCCGGTCAAGTCCATTGTGCATTCAGCAGAGCCACTTATTTTAGAGTTCAAGGTTATAAGTTGTTTACTCATAGCCGTAGTCTGCTCCTGCAACTTTCCCACGAGAAAAAACATTCTTTCTATCTCTGCCTGTAATTTTCCATCTGCAGCCATTGTAGTGTTTCAATGTTTCCTCTAGGGGGATTCTGGATACTTAATAGTCTTTTCCCAACAGTCCGTTACTTTGTTATTTCACTACTTTGTTCCCAACCACTTTAATTCAAATATAACAAATTTAGTCCAGAAAGGTGTTAAATAATAAGATTTTTAACTTTCACTGCCCGTTTGACAGCTCCTTTGACAGCTGTCAAACTCCTTGTTTCTTTTTCTCCAGCTCACATACAGGACACTCCCGGGTCTGGGGGGGGGGGGGTTAAACAAAGGCTTCTAAAATTCCACTCTTACCCTCCAGCACAAATCTTCTTCTGTCAAATTCATGAAAATATTATCTTTTAAAAAACACCAAAAAGAAAAAACTCTCCACCTTAGTTCTCCGATCCTTGCTTTAAATCTTCTGTAAGCAGGGGGGTGCGGACTTCCCTTTAGCACATCCCCCGGTCGTACCGAATTCAAGGGTAGAAATTTTAAAGTCCAAATTCCATTCTACTCACGGATTAATTAAAGCGATCAGCCTTCTTTATGGTCCATCTCTCACTTCCGTACATCACTACTGGGAAAACCATAGCTTTAACTATATGGGCCTTTGTTGGCAAGGTGATCCCTAGCGAGCATCTATAATAGCCCTCCCCCGGTGCTCAAAGTGAATAGAGGGGGAAGGGTGGTGCACACAAGCCCCTGTTTCATATCTCATGTCCCGGGGGAAGGTCTGAAAGGGAATCCTTAGCACACTCAGCTAAACACCTTTAGAAACCTCCCTGCCATCAGGAGTCCTGACAAGGCATCCCTCTTCAGATATTCCCTCCCAGAGCTGGCGTGCAAGGGGTCATGGGGACGGGGGGCTTGTCTTTCCCCATACATTCAGAGCATCACCTGGATCAGGATTTATATCTCAGGCAATCCAATTTTGACCTAACCCACTCCTATTCCTAGTGCTTTCAGGGGGTGGGGAATAGAATCCAGCAAGAAGGCTGATCCTGAGCATCATCACTCACCACCCCTGCCAATCACCTGATGCTACTGTGATGTTAGGTGGCTCATCTTCAAAATGAAAGAACAAGGAGCACACATACACACGCACACACACACACAACTATTCCTTTGGAGGCATTGCATGACTGCTTTTGCAGGGGATCGTGGTACTTAACGTATTATGGTGAGTATTAATCATGCACCAAAACTCATAGTCGCAAATAAAAATGGAAGTGCATGGCACCACTGATGTAAATCACTCTGACTAGATTCCCAGGAAGCCAAAGATGGCCAGTAGCTGACGTCCAAAGATGACTTTGGTTTGGAGCTCTGCTGAACTTCAGGATCTGTTGGCGAATCACATCCACTTACAGTAATCAAGGGGAAAAGAGGGCTTGCTGATTGCATTTGGAAAGCAAGCGGCTCAGCTGATGCTGCAGATTTTCCAGAGCACGTTCTACTCATTGAAAACATTTGAACCTTGAAATAGAAATATAGACCTCTTAATTAATTTCTCTGTTATTGTATAATGTGTAAAGAAAACTAATGCACAGATTTTTCCATTTTAATTACAAAAGGGGGGAAATGTGTGTGCAAGAGTGTAACGGGGAGAAGGGTGTGGACTGGGGCAACACAACATTGAATTTCAAAAGTAATTATGTAGGAGGGGAAGGTTTATTAGGCTTCAATAAGCCAGCATAGATGCAGATGGAATATATAATGGCGCGCCAGCTCTGAGTGCTGCTCTCATTAAGGCCACAGCGGAAGAACGGACACTCCAAACCCAAAAGTTTTCGTAGCTTTATGCTCGGCCTAGAAATCCAAGTCTGTTGTGGCTGGGCAGCCTTTCGGCACTGAGAGCCACATGGCACTTTGCATAGTACATAATGTAGTAGCAGCTGGAGTTGTAGGAATAAGAACAAGAATATAGTATAGCAAAGCACGTCAAGGAGTAGATTCTGTACCATTATTCTGTTGCAGGCAGCAAACTTGGTACACACACATTCTAAACAAAGATAAGATGGCTAGGAAAGGGAAAGGGATACAAAAGGAGAAAGAGAAACCAGATATTTAAGGGAGGGGAGCTCAGGCACTTGACCTTTTGCATTCACTATTAGAAACAAGGATAGCGGGACAAAACCTCCCTCTAAATACCAGGTGCTGGAGGGTGGAGATGGTTGCCTTCATGGAGACTTTCAGGAAGCACCTTTTAGGTCACTTTTGGACACAGGGTACTGGACTAGATCAGCTTTTGTCAACCTTTGGGTGTCTTAGACGACAATTCCCACTGGGCCAAGCCAGCATGCCAATGCAAAATATGAGTGTTCTCTTAGGAGTGGCTTGTTGCTGCTGGTATAAAGACTTAAATGGGCATATTCATGTCAAAGCTTCCAAGCAAAAGGGGATTTGTTTGGCCTTTGCCAGTAACGTTGCTGTAATTATTATTCAATATTAATAAATAACCGCAGCAAGTGGATGCACTGCTTGCTTTCAACAATTTAAATCTCGACTTTATCCATGCACAAGCATCTGAGCAGGGCTGATGTAAATCTGAAAATCTCTTTTGAGCCCTTCAGCGCCTGCTCTTGGTTTGGAAGGCAATATTGCCACAGCTTGAGATCAATCAATGAAAAGACCTACAGCGACAAAACGGATTGACAACTCGTGGGAAGTGTGTCCTTTGCATGGTTTGGGGTTGGCACTGGGGAACAGCAAGGCTCTGGTGCCTTTAATAGCTGCCTGGCAAAAATCCAACAGGTTAAGCCATTTCTAGCAGGTAAATCAATTATGAGAAAAGCTTCAGCGGCTCACATTTAATGTGTCTTATTACGTGTGTGTGTGTGATCACTGATTTATTTTGGGGGCCTCTACTCCACCTGCAAAAGAGGACAGACATTTGCATATGACAGAGAGCATATGCAATTTTTATGCAAACCAGTATCTTTTGCAAGTGGGGTAGAGGGTCCACTGTAAATACAATGCCCTGGGCCAAGAAAATCATGTTGGCATCTCTCTCTCTCTTTCCCTTTCCCTCTGTGTGTATGTGTGTGTGTCCATGTCTTTAATATATGTCTTTGTGATTGAATTGCAGGGTGGTCTACCTTTGGGTGTGTCTTGTTTCTGGGTGCATGTTTATGCCTGTGTATGCGTATTTACATACACACTCTCACTAACCCATATATATATATATATATATATGAGATTTACTATTCTGGAAAAAAAAATCTGGTGGATAATGCAGATGATTGAAGATGATGCCTCCCAGAAATATATTGTTCAGGCCTCCCTCATTTAAATTCAGCCTCTCATTCGCACTTGGTAATACACTCTGCCATATGAATTATGGATTCCTGTTTTTATCTCTCACACAACACATGAATGTTTGATAAAGATGGGCTCCAATATTATATTTGGTCAAAATGCTCCTCTGAAATGCAGTTTTAAAAAGAAAAAGAGAGAGAAAGAGAAGCTTTCCTAGTAATTATGCATGAATTTAACATAGGGAGGGGATTTCATTCCCCCCCACCCCACCCTGAATGTTTCTGCTGCACAAGTGTAGGAGACTGTGAGCCTTGGCAGCCAATATTCCTTATTTATGCTCATCCTGGAAACAGCATGGGAGAGACTGCAGTATGTTTTCCACGCTGCCCTACAAATGCCTCAGCCTTACCTTATTGTTTTCAGAGGGAAGAGGCTGCCTTGACGTTCAATTATTCATAATGCCTTTGTGAAGCCAGTTAATTTCCACAAGGAGTCTGGAGTTGTGCCAGAGGAGATCTCATTCATTCATTCATTCGCTCCCTCTGGGCATCAGGATGGCTTAGATGAGGGCCCATGGTTACGGCTGCTATTACTAGCAAAAAGCCCAGGTGTGCAGAAAGGTGTCTGCAGCAGTTGTAGTAGGTGTGACTCCCCTTTGGGCCTGCAACATTCATTTCTTTGTCCCCATGCTCCCAAACCTATCCAGCATGTCAATTGTCTTCATCCCTTTCCTCCTCATAAGGGGTGTTAATTGCTGGACATGCAAGGAGGTCTGAGATTAGGGAAGGGGTTCTTCTAGTGGCTGCTGGTGTAAGGTAAAGGTAAAGGACCCCTGGACGGTTAAGTCCAGTCAAAGGCGCCTGTGGGGTTGCAGCCCTCATCTCGCTTTCAGGCTGAGGGAGCCAGTGTTTGTCCACAGACAGCTTTCTGGGTCATGTGGGCAGCAGGACTAAACCGCTTCTTGTGCAACAAAACACCATGATTGAAGCCAGAGCACAGGGGAAAGCTGTTTACCTTCCCGCCACAGTGGTACCTATTTATCTACTTGCACTGATATGCTTTCGAACTGCTAGGTTGGCAGGAGCTGTGACAGAACAATGGGAGCTCACTCCATCATGGGGATTCTAACCGCCAACCTTCTGATTGGCAAGCCCAAGAGCCTCAGGGGTTTAGACCGCAGCGCCACTCACATCCCCATCTGATGTATTGATGACTCCCTAAATCAGGGGATAGTGGAGATATCCTGGTATCCTGTTCCTAGTGGGAAGGGGCTACATCATATTTGTAGTTAATGGAAAGTCTGCAAGGGTAGACCAGGTCATGTGATCATGTCTCACATGAGAGATAGCAGCCCCAATGGAGGAGGGAAATGGACACGAGAAGGGTTTCTCACCTATTTTGGTCTAGGAATAGGTGGATTGGTTTCACTGCAGTCCAAGTCAGTTCTGCATGTGCTCATTGTTAATTCCATTGCATCCTGTTAGAAGGAGACACCATGGACAGAATAATTGCCACACACAGGAAGAACAAGGATATAGTTTGAGTTCCTCACTTGTAGTTTTATAAATCATTTAATGTGTTGTCATGAATAGAAGTTATTAAGATCGCAGTTGTTGATTATTATTATTATGACCAGAATGTGTAACACAGATTTAAAGAAAATCATCAGATCATCAAATCTAACATGCCACTTTATCTAAATTATATATTTCGTATTTGAACAATTGGTATTGTTATGATTAGGCTATTATTGGATTGTAATTGAGAACAAATACAAAATATTATTTGAAAAATACATATTTTTGGACACATTTCTCAGAAAATGTGCATTTCGAGATGTATTTTCCCTCACAGTATACATCTCTAAACAGGGACGCCAAGAGCAGGTTCAAGACATGATGAAAAAAGTTGTTCAGGCCCCCTCAGCAAGGGTGGACTAACTAAAAATATTTTCATGCATACAACACTGTGTTGTGTTGGCACAGCGTTCACTTACAAAAACATGAAAATGTGACTGCACATAATAAGAGGAGCCTGTGCTGCCATACTGTCGAAGCACAGAAGCAAATGTTTGTACAGTGGTACCTCAGGTTAAGTACTTAATTCGTTCCAGAGGTCCGTACTTAACCTGAAACTGTTCTTAACCTGAAGCAGCACTTTAGCTAATGGGGCCTCCTGCTGCTGCTGCGCTGCCGGAGCACGATTTCTGTTCTCATCCTGAAGCAAAGTGCTTAACCTGAAGCACTATTTCTGGGCTAGCAAAGTCTGTAACCTGAAGTGTATGTAACCCGAGGTACCACTGTACAGTGCCAAAAATATTCGGGAAAGTTCTGGTTTGCAGCACAAGTTTGCAAGCCGTTACTCAGAATTGTGTGTGTGTGTTGAATATAGAATATATATATATATTGTTACGAATGACATAAATGCTAGATAGTCAGACCTCAAGCTCGCTTTCAGACCATCGGGCCCCAGTAGTTTCTTTCAGCTTCCCTCCACTCATTGGCCCTGTTCCTAAATGTATATTATCTTAAACATGCATTTTATACACATTGTGATAATTCAGAGAGTGCAAAATTCAGAGAGATGCAAAATCCCATGGACCGCAGCACTGTGATCCATACATTAATTCAGGAGGTGTAGATCAGGTCAGTTTAGCTCAGACTCGGCAATGAACAAATTCCTCAAGCATTCCTACTTTGATCTCTAAATGTGAAGCAAATCACACACACACACACACACACAAATCCTGGCTCAGTTCTGCCTTTAATAGATGGCCTCAACATTGGCATTTGAGTGTTACAAATCCCACCCCCCTTTTTTTCTTTTTTTAAGGCTAAGACCCAAATATTGTAGCCAAGCTCTGTGCGCTCTCAGACTGGCAAATAACAAAGGCTAATAAAAGGGTGATAATTGGTTCCCAACACCATCTATGAAAAGCTGGTTACCTTCTCCTGGTACAGCTGCCTTTTCTTGGAACCAAGGTGAAACAATTACTTGATTGGCTGATTCCAGGAGGATCACCATCTTCAAACAACATTCACCAGTATTCAAAATTAATTTCCAGTTTTGTCATCCAAATAAAGCATTTCAGTCTGAAGCATGACAGCCCTCCCCTCAAATTTTAATAATTTTGACTTCTTGCCTCTCTGAACTTTATGTAGATTTGCAGAAAGTCCAGTGTAAGATATCATAAACTGTCAATATTCAGTGCCATTGCATGCAATATACAAACACTGCCAGGTACTAATATTATTATTTTCCATTTAACAGTTATGCCTCACCTTTTAATAGATATCCAAGTGGTTTGCAGTTTTAAATATATATACAAATTTGAAAACAATTGAAATATTAATTTGGAAAAACCCAGTAGAATAGCATCTTAATAATTAAACGACTTAAGGCAACTTGAAAAAGTATAGTGTCCAGATCAAGGGAAGTAATAGTACCACTCTATTCTGCCTTGGTCAAATACTGTGTTCAATTCTGGGCATCACAGTTTAAGAAGGGTGTTGATGAGCTGGAACATGGGCAGAGGAGGACAACCAAGATGATCAAGGGTCAGAAAACTAATTGGTCCACTAAGGCAGAAATCCTAAGTTGTTGCATGGGTCAAAGGACTTTTCAAAACTCCCTCTCCAAAGATGGAGATGGTGGTCCACCCTTGGGCAGGAAGAATTGACCTTGCAAGATCTTTTGCAGCTGCTATGAATGCTTCCATAGCTTTTGCCTAACCAATGGCAGAGCTCTGATGCCAGTAGACATGAAAGGTGGGTGTGCCAAGGCCAGATAGGAGGCATGCCAGGCAAAGTTTGGGGGAAAGTTTACATCCAAAGCATGACTAATTCTCCCAACACAACCCTGAAATGACCGCTCTCCACATCAAACGGAGATGTGTGTGCCCTTTGTGTGCCCATGCGCAGCACCCCCAATCCTAGGTGATTCCTGGCAGAGCGCTCCTGGACCACCTCCCCAAGTCGTGAACCTTTAGGTTCCCGCCAAACCTCAGTTCAAATAACCAATCATGACTGGGGAGGTGGAGCCAGAAGAGTGGACCAGGTAAGGGTAAGGTCCTCTCTTTAAGCATAAAAGGGGGTGGAGACAGATTGGTTAACCCTGTTGTGCCCCAGTTCCCCAGGAGGGATAAATGCCAATGCCTAAGCCAAGGTCTTCCTACATCTGAAAGTTTAATAAAGTTGTGGCCAATTTTAGTCCCATAACACACGAGTCATTCCACCCAGATGTCGCCTGGGGTCGGGGAGGGGGTCTCTGCCTGGGCACGCAATAGGGAGCAGGGACATACTAAATTCCTGGAGCCTGCATATGTATTTTGCCTCCCGTTGAAAACAAAAAATATAAAATGGTCACTGGAAGAAGACCCAGGTTGGGGGTGGGCATGAGAAAATGCTGCTCCCTCTTCCTTCCTGCCCTGCCAACATGCGCCTTGCAGGGCTTAAGAACATTCAGATCCTTCATTTTCCTCTACTGAGCCAATGGTACGATTGCTCCACCAGTTAAACAGTATCGTAATTTCCTCTCAGCTATCAGATAATGACCGCTCCCTGCTTAAAACGGGGGGCGCCCTTTGCGTGGACGCGCGCAGCCCCTAGATCTGAAGCGGCTCCAACAGCATAGGCTTGGCTTTGCCTCCCTCAGGTGGGATACCTAGAGGTCTCCACCTACCTCAGTCAATTGTCCAATCCCCCCTGGGGGAGGTGTTGCCAAGGAGACCAGGCCAGGTAGGGGAGGGATTACCTGCCCACACAATAGAGGGAGGATCTTACCTGGGAATCCTCACTTGGCTCCAGAGCTTCTCCCGCCCTACCCACGCTCAGTTAATGTCTTATTTTGCAGGTTAATTTTTCTTCACAGGTTTTGCAGGTTAGCTTTTCTTTGCAGGTATGCAGGCGCTGCTACGCTAAGGTCGCTGTTAAAGGGCTGGAAAGGAATTTCCCTGCATTGGCAGGTTTCGCCTTTCCCGTAGCAAAACGTCACAACTTTGGCAGTATCAGGCCTTGGGCGGAATCCTTTAGTCCATCTTCCTCTTTGCGGCAGCGATACCAGGGTTCCCCGTTAAAGGGGTTTCTGAAGGGAGGCTTTGACCGTACTCCGTAAGGTCATCATTGCTCTCCCCTGCGGCGGCGGCGTAACGGGGGCGGCTATCTCTGCTTGAACATATGTTCTCCAGAGCCGGCCCATCCCCCCCCACTGGATAACCCTGATGCTCCCCAGGTCCCCGGCTGGGGACTGGGGAGGGAGAACGCCCAATGCCTGAGCCAAGGTCTACCCACATTTGAAATTTAATAAAGTTGTGGCCAATTTAATCCCATAGCACGTTGTCTTGAGTCGTTATTCCACATGGCGGGGGGGGGGACCACGAGGGATCTGGGGACTCCGCCTGTCCACGCAAAGAACATTGCTTTGTGCCAGCAGTCAGTTGCAGACAAATAATAAATACCATAGCGTGTCAACCATCAACTATTATCAAATAACAAATCCTAAATAGACACCAAATCTTCGATTGACGTCTGATAACTGACTTCTGTATTTGACACTTGAGTGCTGGTGGTTAAAAGTGTGTCAAGTATCAAATTGCTATGAAACTTTGACAGCCAAATACTAAACGCGGAATTAGAGCCGTGTACTAATATTAAGATCAAGTGTCATTAGATATCAAAAGATGTATTAGATATTTGGAGACTAGGGGAAGGCTTTGTAATCCTTCTGTGGGCGGAACAAGGAGAGAGGCAATTCTTCGCCAATTCCTCTTCCCATTGGAAGCCCCATCCCCCATGCACCCCAAACTGTGCTCCAGAGGGTTGGGGAATGCTTTGGAACATCACAAGATATAGTGGGGGGGGGGAGAGCTCTGTCATTGTCCTACTGACAGAAGGTCCCAATGAATTAAAGGCCCCCCCATCAGTGCATCACACCTGGAGTACTGTGTCCAGTTCTTGGCACCACAATTTGTGAAGGACAAGCTGGAACCTGTACAGAGGAAGCTGACCAAGATGACCCAAGGGTCTGGAAACAAAACCTTATGAGGAATGGTTGAGGGAGCTGGGTACGTTTAGCCTGGAAAAGAGGAGACTGAGAGGAGACATGATATCCACCTTCAAATATCTAAAGGGCTGTCACATGGAGGATGGAGCGAGTTTGTTTTTCTCCTGCTCCAGAGGTTAGGACCTGAACCAATGGCTTCAAGTTACAAGAAAGTCAATTCCAACTAAACATCAGGAAGAACTTTCTGATGGTAAGAGCTGTTTGACAGTAGGATGGACTCCCTCAGAAGGTGGTGGACTCTCCTTCCTTGGACGTTTTAAAGCAGAGGTTGGGTAGCCATCTGTCATGGCTGATCTAGTTGAGATTCCTGCATTGCGGGAGGTTGGTCAAGGAAACCCTCAGGTTCCCTTCCAACTCTACAATTCTATGGTTCTAAGAGTCACAATTTGATACCATCCAAATATGTAAAATGGTCAGAATAAATCCCAAAAATATTGGTGCCTGCTCCTGTCTGCGCCCCTGTTGGTTAGCCATCAAGGGTACAAATGAACATGTGGCGGAGTAGGGATGAGATTGCACTCACTGGACCATCTACCAAATATCCAAGGACTTGCTTGGACAGGAGCTTACTTGCATATTTTAAAGGTAAAAAAAACAAAACCCAATGCATATTATTTTTATTATTTATTAAATTTGTATACTGCCCTCCATCCATAGATTTCAGGGCGGTTCACAACATAAAAACACAAGATAAAAAACATAAAATGCATAATAAAAAGAAGAAAAACAAACCAATAACCCCCTGCAACTCCCACAAACACACATATATACTATACTATATACTATATACTATAAAAGTATATAGGATGTTAGTCAGCCAAAGGTCTGGTTGAAGAGGAACGTTTTTGTCTTGACCCTAAAGGTGTTTAATGGGGTTTATGCACTTTGGGGGGGTCATGTCACAACAGGGAAAATAGGGAGGACAGGGCTGCCAAAGGGAAGAGGAATTGGCAAAAAAAAATACCTAGGGGAGGGACTATGGTTTTTTTCCCCCCACCCCAAAATGGTAAAGTCTGTCCTTGCAGAACTGCTGTGGCTAGACTTCTGAGATTTGGCAGGCTCTATCGTCTTAAAGGAGTGGTGATGCCTGCAGTTTGCATTCAATTCTGGCAAAAAAAATAAAAGTTTTAATAAAAGACTTTTTGTTTTTTTAAAAAAATTTTTTTGAAAGGTTCCCTGCCCAAAAATCCCTTAATGGATCTGCCTGGAATTTAATAGGTTTAATCTACTCAGGAGGGCCTCCTTTGCCTGCAAATCTCATCCACCAACGTGAAAAGAACAAACATTATAGCCATTAAGATCAGATTCGTACCCAAATAAGGAACTCAATCCCCCTTCATGGATCACTGCCTTGCCATGGCGAAGGGGCTTGAATAACTCAGAGAAGCTATGAACTATGCCGAGCAGGGCTCCCAAGATGAACAGGTCATAGTGGAGAGTTTTGACCAAACGTGATCCACCTGGAGGAGGAACCGGCAAGCCACTCCAGTATCCCTGCCAAGAAAACTCCATGGACAAAGACAACAGGCATATAAATGGTGCTGGAGGAGACTCTTGAGAGTCCCATGGACTGCAAGAAGATCAAACCTATCCATTCTTAAGGAAATCAGCCCTGAGTGCTCACTGGAAGGACAGATCATGAAGCTGAGGCTCCAATACCTTGGCCACCTCATGAGAAGAGAAGACTCCCTGGAAAAGACCCTGATGTTGGGAAAGATGGAGGGCACAAGGAGAAGGGACGACAGAGGATGAGATGGTTGGATAGTGTTATCGAAGCTACCAGCATGAGTTTGACCAAACTGCGGGAGGCAGTGGAAGACAGAAGTGCCTGGCGTGCTCTGGTCCATGGGGTCATGAAGAGTCGGACATGACTAAACGACTAAACAACATCAAAAGGAACTGAATCAGAATAATATAGAGTGGATCTGAAACAGACTGAGACCCATCCAAACACTACATGTACCAAGTGAATACTGTGGTCTCTACAGACGCCTAATATTGATTAAGTGCCCCTTGTCTGTTCTTTAGTCAGACTACCTTACTAAAACTATGGACTGGGTTTAATCTGTGCTTTAACTGGTTTGGGCTCCAAACCCAAACACACGTACTAGATAGCAAGGTAGTAATCCTATACAATGTTCCCTGTGAGTAAGTCCACTGCACTCAGCAGGGCTTGTTTCTCTAAGTATACAGTTATAGGATTGCACTATAAATCCCGCGGAGCACAGAGGGATTTCTGTCTGAGTAGACATCCTTAGGATGCAGTTAAATTGCTGTTGTTGTTTTTGCAGTGCTTGTTTTAATTGTTTGAAAGTTGCCTCAAGAGCCCCTTAGGGGCTTTCAAGGTGGGAGGGAAGGGGTTTTTTTTAGAAAAAGAAAAAGAAAGAAAACCTGTTAAATAAATAAATGCAAACACAGATCTGAAATAAGCCTCACAATCCAGATTGGTCTCCCTCTCTGTGTGTCTCTCGCTTTTTGCTCCAGTAGATCATTATTAGTTGCTGCTATCTGGCATTTTCTTACTGTGGTTAAAGATGAGTTACTGCATGGTTTTGGTTAATGGAGGCATATTCCCCTGAGACATAAGTCCACGCTAGCTTTAAAGACGGGGCCGGGTACTTTATTATGGCATACGACCGATTTCAGCGCTGCTTTATCATCTGCCAGCATGCGCACACAAACTAATCAGCTATTCACTGCCTCCTGCCCCCCGAGGGCACCTTTCAATGAGGGAGACCATTGATTTTTACCATCAGACACACAAACCGTGAGCCATTCCATGCATTATGCTATCCCCAGTGGTACATTCTGCAGGGAAACCAGTCATTTCGGTTCATCACGTGCCCACCACACAGACAAACGAGCATGTAATAAAGTATCCCAGAAATTCAGCTGTTTACCATCTCTCTCCCTTTCCTGGGAGACAACACTTTCCCTTAACTTGGAGGCTCTTGATGGGTCTTTATTAAATATATTATTCAATTTGGGGTGTGTGGGGAAATACAGTTTAATGGAGAGTTAAGACTTATGACTAAGGCAGTATAAATACCACAACCAAGCAATTAATGTATTTCTCTCCGCTGCAAAATGAGGTATTTCCCTTGAGATAGCATGTTGCTGCATTCACAATGGACAAATACAAACTTTTTCCAGACACACCCGTTATCACTTTATTTATTTAATTGACCTTAAATGTCAGAGGCTCCAGGGTCTCATCCAGAAATATCAGAGCCTGAGAATGAGAATTTGCCTGGTGACCAAACTGGGGACTCAAACTTCAGGGCTCTTTTCAGATTCAGGAGATGAGACAGGACTTGGCAGTCAATAAGAAGCCTCTGGCCTTGTCAACACTGTAGTGTAGGTCCACTATAAATCCAGAATTTCTGGGATTGGTTTGCCAAAAATAGTGTCCGGGTGGAATTTTGGGGTTTAGTTTTGAGATTTTGCCAAAAAAGCTCTGGATTTTCACTTTTTGAAATATGGCAACCCTACTGTAGTGCCTTTTGCTTTCAGCACTTCAGCTCCTTCCTTGTCCAGCTAGAGCAGCTAAGGGCCAAACAACGAATTTTAAAATGTACAGTGGTACCTTGGGTTACAGATGCTTCAGGTAACAGACGCTTCAGGTTACAGACTCCGCTAACCCAGAAATAGTACCTCGGGTTAAGAACTTTGCTTCAGGATGAGAACAGAAATCGTGTGGCGGAGGCAGCAGGAGACCCCATTAGCTAAAGTGGTACCTCAGGTTAAGAACAGTTTCAGGTTAAGAACGGACCTCCGGAAGGAATTAAGTTCTTAACCAGAGGTACCACTGTATTTATTTGTTTGTTTGTTTCATTTTTATATCACCCTTCATCCGAAGAGCTCAGGGAGGTTCACAGCATGAAAATACAAAAGGAAGCACAAAATGCATAATAAAAACAAAAACAAAACAATACCCCTCCCCAAAAAAACATTTAAAAGAACATAGAGTGTTAATCAGTCAAAGGCCTTGTTGAAGAGGAACAATTTCACCTGGTGCCTAAAGCTGCAAAATGAAGGTGCCAGGCGGGCCTCCCTGGGGAGCTGCTGTGGAACAGGCCCATTCTCATGTTGCCACCCTCCAGATCTCTTGTGGAGGAGGCACATGAAGAAGGGCTTCAGATCATGATCACTGGGTCCAGGTTGGTTCTCGAGGCAAACCATTTGGAGGTAGTTTGTCCACCTATGTGCTGTAGACGGAAGTGAAGGGCAGATGGGGCTTGTCAACATGGGAAGGTAGCCCACCGAGAAGAAGGAAAACTGATCCAGAGGCAGAGCTAGCTGCTCTGCCACCTGGAGTGGCACACATGCTGTGCACTGGGGGGCAGGACTAGCTGCCCGCGGGGGTGCCCCGCCGTCGAGCATCCCAGGGGTGTGTGGCAGCGGTGACCATCCCAGGGGGCACCGCCCGCAGCGATGTCACTCCCCCTCAGAGATGACACCCCTACCGCCCCCCTTTCTCCGCCAGTGCTCTGATCCTAACTGGTGCCTTGTGGGATATCTTTGGGAGAAGAAAAGACTAAGGGGTAGTTGTTGCTGTTGTTGTTTTAAATTTTTTTTATTCAAATTATAACAAGACATATTATCCAAAAACATATCATCCTTGTTTTCCCCCCCATTTTTCCTCCCTCCCCCCTCCCACACAAAACCCACCCACCCACTCCCACCCCACCCCCTGACTTCCCTCAGTTCCAGTCTTTGGTTTCTCTAAGAATGCTGTTTTCTGCATGTTACAAAGTTGTATAGTTCCTCAAACTATTTAGCTGATTATTATCAATAAAAGGTTTGTGAATGTTTATTCAAAACCTGTCAAGGAGTCTAGTTCGCTTTGTTGCGTCTTCAGATACTTTGTAAAGGGTTCCCATTCATCCTTAAAGTCACAGTTATCCTTGTCCCGTAGCTTATACGTCAGTTTTGCCAGTTCTGCATACTCCATCAATTTTTCTTGCCATGATTCTTTAGTTGTTGTTGTTTAGTCGTTTAGTCATGTCCGACTCTTTGTGACCCCATGGACCAGAGCATGCCAGGCACTCCTGTCATCCACTGCCTCCTGCAGTTTGGTCAAAACTAAGGGGTTAACTCTAACAAATTCTGGAGCAGAGTCCCTAAAATTGTTGGATGTTGCTTTGTACATCTTCTTCCAGCAACTGCTGCAGCCAAGCTGGTGCCAAATGTATTGCTCTGCTTTCCTTTGGCCCACATCAGTGAGGGTCTTGTCATTGGAGCAGCCCAGGGCCTCCATACACACTGACCAAACTTGCTAACACAGCAGTTTGATTTCATCCCAGAGGGACATTCCATTGTCCCTCAAGACAGACAGATACCATATCTCTCTCTCTCTCTCTCTCTCTCTCTCTCTCAAATTTCAAGTAGAAATATGAGTAAAAATCACACCCATAGCTCATACAATTTGGACACCTGTTACACACTCACACATTACAGGTTAACAGATTTCAAACAGTTCCCAGTGATCACCACGAGAGAAATACACCTTTATAGTGAACCATAGTCTTATCAACATCATAAAAAACCCTCCAACTACTTTTCACACAGAATTAATTACTATAAAACTGAGCAACCACATTTTAGAAGAGCCCTAAAGTGATTTCCAAAATTTAATTAGGACAAACATTTTCCCCCTTACATCAGTATCACTTTATAATAAATGCAATCATTATTAATTCCTTCAGCATTGGCAGTAATAATGTTAATCATGACAAACTCTTTGGATAGTAATGCGTTTGTAATATTTTGTTCTAGTGCCTGTTAATGCTGATGTTAAATTAATTTATAAAAATATTGTATATGTATGACATGACATGTTGCAGTCTCAATAATGATGCTTGATAACAATTATGTGAGCTTCAAAACACACACACACACACCATAAGCTACTGATTCATAACAATTCTAAGGAAATATGTAACGTATAATACATTTATCACACAATGCTTTCTCAAATGCTGCTGTCACACAGTGACTAGGGACGGGTTTTAGAAGCCTAAAATCATACCCACCAACACCCCAAATTGGTAGTTAAATTTTTGCAAACCACATGATCCAGTTTTAGCCCACATCTACAGTGTAAGTGGGTGTACAGAAGGATTAGGCAACTGTGGCTAAGAATGCTTTATATTGTAATAACTTCAGTGCAATATTTCAAAACTTGGGCTCTTGTCCTTGCTTTTCAAAGCTAGCTTTACACATGAGATTTTGCCTTATGGTTGTTGCAAAATCACATGCCTATGTAACTTACAAGCTACATGTACTGGAATAATTTCATTATGAGGGAGATAATTATTGGGGTGTCCTCCCACAGACATATGCAAGCTGATAGGGAACACTCATCTGTACAAAAATGCTGTCTGTTATAGAGGCCCACAATGAATATTCAGGAGAGTTTTGCCTTAAAGGCAAGGATTCAACCATTTGATTATGTATTAATGTAGTGAATCCTCTCCACACAAAAATTACAACCTGAGTATTGGAATAGGTTTTCTGAGAATTGCCAACAAATAGGATGGGTGTTGTGCATTAATTAACATCTAAATGGTTTCAGGTTTTATATTTGAATATCGGCATGCAAGTATTAGCATTTAAATTGTTAGGAAATAAACTTCTGCTTGGGATCAGGATTTTATTAATGCGTTTATTAACTGGTAGTTAAAAATGTACTAAGCGCTATCAAAACTGTTTGCTTTTTAAGGTCAAGTGGAACAGTTCACTATCTCCAGGGCTCTGTTATGAGGAAGTCTCAAGTTCTTTGGTAGCTCACCAGAGGTACCCTGAAAGTACTTTCCACTACCGGTTCATCTGTAGGAGAATAGGGCTCCCCTGTCAACTCTCAGCACCCTTAAAGGTAAAGGTAAAGGGACCCCTGACCATTAGGTACAGTCGTGACTGACTCTGGGGTTGCGGTGCTCATCTCGCTTTATTGGCCAGCATGACTAAGCCATGTGGCCAGCATGACTAAGCCGCTTCTGGCGAACCAGAGCAATGCACAGAAACGCCGTTTACCTTCCCGCCGGAGTGGTACCTATTTATCTACTTGCACTTTGACGTGCTTTCGAACTGCTAGGTTGGCAGGAGCAGGGACCAAGCAACAGGAGCTCAGGATTCGAACCGCCGACCTTCCGATCAGCAAGTCCTAGGTTCTGTGGTTTAACCCACAGCGCCACCCACATCCCTTACCAAACTACAATTCCCAGGATGCTTTGGGAAAGTCGTGGCTGTTTAAAGTGTTCTGGCTTTAAATGTATAGTGCAGATAAGGCCCAGGGTTTTTGTTCTTTTTATTCTAGTTAACTTTTAACTGAGAAACAATAATGAAGAATAGGCAGATTTGTAGGTTTGAGATTTCCTCTTCTCCTCTCATAACTTTGCTTATTTGTTCTTTCTATTCTTTACCTTTCTTAATGTGAGAAGGGTCACGTTGAAGCCTTACGTAGTGCCTTGTGATTTTTGTACCGTTTTTGTGCATAGGAGAGAAGGATGGGTTTTTCATCAGCATCCGTTTTCCATCTAAACTTACCAGCGAGTCAACAGATTGCTGTCCAACACACTGAGTGTTAACTTCCAAGGCGAGTCCAGACGGCAAGAAGCAACACTCGGTAAGAAGATGCCAACATTCCTTTTAACTTCAAAGCAAATTCCAAGTAACAAAAGGATGAAGCGCGGGATTGTTAGCTACTTAAATATTCATTTTCCTTCATAAGCAGCTTGCAGGGGCAGAGAGGGAGAGGGAGACAGACTTTGGATCCAAGTCTTAAGCAAGACCCCGATTCACCGCTGAAATTCCACCTTCAGACTGATGCAGCTATTTGTAAATTCAAAGCCAGCTGTAGATAATCTTCTAGGACACAGATCCAGGGATGGAGAAAGCTTTCGGAATTGGGGTGTGGGGAGAGAACAGCAAGGAATTCACCCAGTTTGGAAATCCCCTAACCATTACAAGCCAGGCACAACCCCTCTTGACATTTCACCTTGGCTTGTAATGCTTGGCCCCAGCCCTCTCATCTGGCAGCTTCCCTCCTTTCCAGCTTTCTCATACTTTCCAAAACATACCAAGTTAAGGGGGGAAAGGGGGGAAGCAGCTATGGGGAAAGCTGAACTACCAAAGGCTGCTTCTAAGCTGTCTCAAATTCTGTTGTTACATGCCACCCCAATGTCCACAGCAGTGCAAGGTTCCAGGGAGTTCCAGGTGCTTGCCCAGGGTCTGTGATTCCTTTTGGAAAAATGAGGCACAGCAGGGACTGTGGTGTCTTTAGGATATATATCATTTATATACAGATATAGACAACCTGAAGGGACGCGGGTGGCGCTGTGGGTTAAACCACAGAGCCTAGGACTTGCTGATTAGAAGGTTGGTGGTTCGAATCCCCATGATGGGGTGAGCTCCCGTTGCTCGGTCCCTGCTCCTGCCCACCTAGCAGTTCGAAAGCATGTCAAAGTGCAAGTAGATAAATAGGTACCACTCTGGTGGGAAGGTAAACAGCGTTTCTGTGCGCTGCTCTGGTTCACCAGAAGTGGCTTAGTCATGCAGGCCACATGACCCAGAAGCCGTACGCCGGCTCCCTCGGCCAATAAAGTGAGATGAGCACCGCAACCCCAGAGTCGGCCACAACTGAACCTAATGGTCAGGGGTCCCTTTACCTTTACCTTTATAGACAACCTGAGCCTACAATGGAGGGGTACACAGCATCAACACCCCAGCTTTGCTGCAGAGAGGTGCAGATTTAGATGAAGAGATCAGTTTTTGCAAAACTCTTTTGGTTGCCCTCCATCACAACTTGCAAACTTGGAAAACTATGGGAAAGGGAGGAGAGGAGAGAAACTGGCAGCCAAGTGGGATGATGGCAGGCGAGCTTCCCCGGGATGGGTTTTTCTAAGCCCAGCCAATTCAGAATGGATATGGGTGAGTTTCACTGCTCTCTATGGTTGCAGAAAGATAAATGCTGTATCAAATGCAAAGTTTGAAATTTTGTTCTATTTTTACTTTTATGACTTATTCAGTCATTGGTGTTGTTGTTTTTTAAAAAAATGCAAAGCAGCAATTTATCCCTGGAAATGGATAGGACTCAACAAAGGGGTGTGTGAGAGATGAATACAGGAGGTTATTCATTTATTTACAAGAAGGAGAAGGTTGAATTCCCACAAGTTAAATGCAGAGCCGCAGCATGGAGAGGACCTTTCTTGGGAAGCAGGACTGAGAAATTAAAAGCTCTTTCTGTACCAGATTGTCCTGGCACAAAAAAGAGCTTCTAAGCTCTCTGCCTTGCTTCCCAAGCAAGGTCTGGGGGGCTTTCATGAGATCTCACGGGAGTTTGAATGACCCCGCGAGATCTCGCGAGAGCATCCTAAGATTTTCAGAGCTGGCACACCAGTTCCCAAAGCCTAGATGTGCTCACATCATAGCTGTCAACTTACAGATTTGAAAATAAGGGACCAGCAGCCTCAAAAATAAGGGATCAGCAGCCAAAATAAGGGATTTTCCAGGCACAGGTATGTTCAACTTCTGAGCCCCTCCGAGCCAAAGGCAGAAAGCCCAGCCAGCAGCCAAATGAAGCCTCATCAATAAGGGACAGCAGCGGGACATGGCGCTGGGATAAGGGACTGTTCCAACAATTAAGGGACACAACTGTAGTGTATTTTTAAAGCAGACTTACAACCATATGGATTATAATAATTATTATTATTTAAGTAGAATTACCTTTATTTGGCTCGTGGCAATTTGTTTGAGCAGACAGTTCTGCCTTTGCAAATGATATGGGCATACTTTGTCCATCACTGTATTTTTCTATTTGTTGTGGACAGACTTCCAGTAATATGAACAAACTATACAAAATATGCACATGTGGATCATTCAGTAAAAGAGTCTAATCAAGATGTTTGTACGACATGGGGCTAGCCAGATTGGATGCCCTGCTTTTAAATTATTAGGCAACCGCAACAGTTTTGCAACTGCAAAAGAGTTCCTCTCATGGGGAAGAGGGCAGAATAAGACTTCTGTGGTTGGGATGTTATGGAACGTTCATATTTTGGGAGTTCTGCCCATAATGCACAGTAAATGTAAAGCCTGTCCATATTCTTTATTGCCGTGAATTATTTCTCATAAGGATAATATCCCAGTGGAACACAGTAAATGTCACATAAATATGAAGCTGTTTCACATTATGTATATAATTGTCAAATTGCACGCACGCATCCTGTACATTTCCAATACGTAAACATTTGATTAGAAAAAAGAAAATCCATAATGTTATGCAGTTTAGAGTGACATTTTTTTCTCCAGCACTTGTAACGTTTTACTTTTTGGCTGCATATTTTTAAAAATAAGCTTAGCTCTGTCATTTTTAGAGGCCTTTCTAGCGCCATGGTTTTTAGAAGCTTGTTTAGTGGCTGCCATGGCAACCGTTACCAACAGTTATGATTAGGAAAGATGATATCTTTGGAGATGATTTGGAGAAATTGTGAGGCATCAAAGACTCAGATGCATGGAGTCTCCAAATTCATGATTAGATTATCTGCTAAATCCAGGGGTAATCTTTCCAAGCCTGTCTCAGGAGACCAATATTTTGGTTTTATTAAAATGCCTACATCTGAGTTGCCTTCACTGCCAGTTTGCAAACATTTTTGTATACATACAATATTATTATATTATATTATATTATATTATATTATATTATATTATATTACTACTACAACTAATAATAATAATAATGTTACATATCAATTATTTGATGATGATGATTTATTGACTTTATATACCACTCTATACCCGGAAGTCTCAGAGCAGTTCACAGAACAAAAATCAAAATATAAAACCACAAAATATATAATCAAAATAAAAACAACAACCCACTAACCCCCCTCCCTCCCAAAACCCACATTTTATAAGGCCATAGGATGTCAATCAAATCAACCAAAGGCCTGGTTAAAAAGGAATGCTTTTGCCTGGCGCCTAAAAGTGTATAATGAAGGTGCCAGGTGAACTTCCATGGGGAGACCATTCCACAGATGGGGAGCCATTGCAGAGAAGGCCCATTCTCTTGTTGCCATCCTCTGGACCTCTCGAGGAGGAGGCACATGAAGAAGGGCCTCAGAAGTTGATCTGAGGATCCGGGTAGGTTCATATCGAAAGAGGCAGTCCTTGAGGTATTGCGGTCCTGAGCCACTTAAGGCTTTATAGGTTAAAACCAGCACTTTGAATTGGGCTCAGAAACTAAATGTCTGTGGGAGAGACAAATAGGGAGTGGGAAAATCAAATCCAGGAATGTATTTACATCTGTGCAAATATCTTTTTTAAGTCTCTCATTTTTTCATTATTATTTTTTAAGTATTCATCAGAGGACAACCTGAGCTTAGGATGGGAGATAAATTCATTTGATTGGCATTTTAATTTGAACCTGCCTAATCCTTCTTGATCCAAAACATGAATCAAAGTGCAGCTGATCTTCAAAATTCTCACTTCTCTGAATTTTGTGATGTAGTTCTCCATCCAAAAAAAGTACACAGAAATGTGTGTATTAATGGGAAGTGTGCACAAATCTCTGCATTGCTAAGCAGTTATGTAGGAAAATGCATCAAAAGGAAACTCAGAAGGGAGGGATTTGAGGAAGTCAACCAAGATGTTTAAAAGGTTGGATTTGTGAAGAATTAAGTTTGTTGTTATTTTTTCTGTTTATTGTTCCCCCTTTTTTCTGTCTTCTTTTTTCTTTTTCTTTTTCTGTTTTTGTGTATCATTTTGCTTTGTGGTTTGTGTTATCACTGTGGAAAATTTAATAAAATTTGTTTTTTTAAAAAAGAAAAATGCATCAAAGCAGGACAGCACCCAACTTGAACAGGGTCAGACATGGTTTAGAATTACGAGCCTCAGAAACAAACAGTTTGAGCATGCACAGCGTGCAAAACCTTTTTTCAAAAAATCATCTCAATCATCCTCATCCATTTTAAAAATGGTAGGAGTAAAAAAAGGAAAAGAAATAAATTGTTTTTCCAACCTGGACACAGATGGGTAGAAGCTCCTGGCCACAGAAATACTTTTGGACTGAGATTGGCTGAGTTCTCCAGAGACCTTATTGGCCAGAGAATGGGTGATTGACATAAATGTCTCCCTGAGCCTCTCTAAATTCACTTGTTCAACAATGGCTGCAATGGTTGCCAATTTGTTTTCAGGCACAATTCATAGAATCATACATAGAGTTGTAGAGTTGGAAGGGCCCCCAAGTCTAATTCCCTGAAATGCAGGAATCTTTTGCCCAAGGTGGGGCTCAAACCCACAACCCTGAGATTAAGACTTTCATGCTGCACTGACTGAGCTATCCAGCTATGCCTATTTGAAACATTGGTGACTATCTTTAAAATCCTATTTTGCTTGGATCCAGGATATTTGAAGGACCAGAATGCCTGCTCCATATTATGGAAGTCTTCTTCTGAATCCTGTGTATGTCAGACCCATAATTTATTGAGAGAAGGAAAGGCCCTCCTTGTGGAGGAACCCAGATCACAGTCCTATTGATACAGCCTAATACCAGTATTTCTACCCATGTTTACAAGACTGAAGCAAGCTTCAGTGCTCGCCGTGGGATTTACTCCCTTCTGCATAGGTTTGCAATCAAACACTTTATTCAGGAGAAATTCCCATCCAAATTAAAGCGTTTCAACCCCCAATCGAAAGCGTGAAATATTCAGAGCACTATTCATTAATTCCCACCAGGCCATTCAGATATATTAGGCTGCAATGATTCTTTTTTTCTTTCCTGTCAGAAAAGCAAAATCAGATGAGGAAAAATGTGGTTTAGTGTTACTTGCAAAAGATCCAGAATAATAGTTGAATCATGCCTGTTCTTGTCTTCTCTTGCACAATTGTTCCTTGCATATCAAGTGCATCTCTTCCTTCCTCCCCTTCCCCATACCATTTATTTCCAGGAACCTCTAATGAAGTACATCTTGAGTTTCCTTTTCATGGCTAATGAGGAGACAACAAGAATTTGACTAATACTAGTACAATTACTGAAGCAGTGAAGCGTGCATCCCTGATTAGATGTGATAATTTGCAAGGCTGGGCTCTTCACATTAAGTTTGCAAACAGTTTAAAAATCGCTTCCCCCTATTTATCCAGCTAATCTCTGTTAATGACTCCCAACCCCAAAAAGGAAAGAGAAAATGTCTTTAAAATCCTATATTTCATTCAGGAAACTTGCAAATGGAGCAGAAGTGGAACTTGTGGGAAATCTGTTTCTGAGGATTTTCCAGGGAAGGGACACAGCTGGCTTTTCACCAGGCTTCAATATTCATAACCGCTTGAAAACAACAGACATGCTCCCAGACACAAGCACATGGGTGTGCACAAATGCTCTTACGTTAATCTACTTCTGGTTGTAAAAATTACTTTATTAAATGGATATTGAGATTGAATGCCCCCACCTACAACATCTCTGTGTAAAATCAGATGTACCTGACATTGACTCCAGTTCAATGTAAAAAATATATATGAAAGGATTATTGTCTGTAGAACAGGAGTTCAATTTTGTGAGGTGTCAGCTGGGATCTGTGAAGATCCTTGATGATAATTCTATGGGGTCTCTCAATCTCCTAGTCTTTAACTAACAGGGATGCAGTGGTGCTGTGGTCTAAAGCACCGAGCCTCTTGGACTTCCCAATCATAAGGTCAGCAGTTTGAATCTGCACAATGGAGTGAGTTCCCATTACTCTGTCCCAGCTTCTGCCAAAGCGTGTTCTCCTTCATAGAGAGCACGTGTTGCGGTGGGGTCTGCTGAGCCACCCCTCTGTTACCAGGCAGGGTCTCTAAAGATGGCCTGGGGCAGTGATTGGGTTGCTGGGGTAAAAGTTATGTTGCAATTTTGGTGGGAGGGGTAAAATGTTTAAATACTCTGCACGCAGCCTGGAGCTTTCTCTTTGCTGCGTGCAACGGATCACCCGCCCACCGGCCCTTGAGTAAGGGGTTGTTGCATTGACCTTGCTATGCCTGTCATGGGGTCGTCTGCCGTTGGGGCAGGGGCCTAGTAGGAATTTTGTCCATCTGGCTGATTGGCTGGGCCATTTGGTTTTTGCCTACTGCGTAGCAAATCGTCACAACTTGTAAGGTTGCGGTTAGGCATTGGTTATAAATTGGTGGAGGAGGGGTTAGGATAGGCTGGGCCTGCCCCTCCATGGTTGCTGCGGAAAGGGAATTCCGTTAAAGGAATCCTGGGGCTTGCCATCTTTTCGTCCAATCCCTGGAATGGGACTAGGGCCGGCAAGCCTTCGGGGAGCAGGCGGGTGAGAACTGAGGGTCTGTGACTCAGCTCCAATTCTCCCCGACTTGTTTTCCCGCACTGTCTTTCGGTGGTGCCCAGAAGTCAGTTCTGTCCCCAGGCGGGGGGACAGATAGTCTTAACCAATGCCTAAACAACCACTCACGGTTTTGTATTTAAATAAAGTTGTGGCCAAAATTATGACAAAAACCTTAAACAAAAATTAAGTGTGCGTTGTGAGTTATTTGGGGGGTGGCTTGGGGACCTTGACACGCAACCTAGCAGGTTGAAAGCATACCAGCACGAGTAGATAAATATTATTATTATTTATTGAATTTATATACCGCCCTATACCTGGGGGTACTGCTGTCGCAGGATAGTAAACAGTGTTTCTGTGCACTCTAGCTTCTGTCACGGTGTCCTGTTGCACCAGAAGCAGTTTAGTCCTGCTGGCCACATGACCCAGAAAGCTGTCTGTGGACGAACACTGGCTCCCTTGGCCTGAAAGTGGAAATGAGCGCCACACCCCATAGTTGAATTTGACTGGACTTAACCATCCAGGGGTCTTTTCCTTTTTATCTAGTCTTTAACTCACATATTTTTTTTCCTTCCAGCTGGCTGGGGAAACTAACACTGAATGGTTAACACCTTATCTTAATTTCTGCATAAAGTGCTTATTGTGTCAATAAATGAGAATTTTTATCGTATCGAAGACATTTAGACCCTCAGTACTGCAGGTATGCAGTGTTTCACTCCTTCCATTCATGTCTCACTCATCCTGCTGCCCTCTTAGTAATACCTTCATTTAAAAAGCAGGGGACATGTGACTTTCAAATACCATTGAACAACCTGCCTCTTTTTGTAGAAAAATACATGGTGTGTGAAGTGGCATAGGTTGGGGAGAAAGTTGTGCATATTTTAATATTCAGTTGATGTCAAAATACAGCGGGGGGGGGGAATCTTCTTTATTGACATTGAAGCCAACATTTATTGAAGAAGAAGAAGAAAAAGAAGAGTTTGGATTTGATATCCCACTTTATCACTACCCTAAGGAGTCTCAAAGCAGCTAACATTCTCCTTTCCCTTCCTCCTCCACAACAAACACTCTGTGAGGTGAGTGGGGCTGAGAGACTTCAGAGAAGTGTGACTAGCCCAAGGTCACCCAGCAGCTGCATGTGGAGGAGCGGAGACGCGAACCCGGTTCCCCAGATTACGAGACTACCGCTCTTAACCACTATACCACACTGGCTCTCTATTGACCACTTGCTTTGATCTCCTGCAAAAGAAAACCCAAAAACATTTTTTTAAATCTTAATATATTGCCTGCATAGAAAACAAGGTGCATATTTGACAGGCAAGTGTGATACTGTTGCTCCCCACCTCCCCCTCAGTCTGTCTGCATCTTCATGAGACAGGAGATTTTCTTTTCTTTTCCATGACAACTTTGCAAGACTGACAGATACCATTTTCAGATCTTACTTGCTTTTCTTCAGAGGCAACGTGTATGCTTTCAACAGTCACTCAGATCTGAAACAGGTAATTCACCCTCGTACCTGCCAGAGAGGCATTTGAAGCCTCAAGCAATGATTTGTGTCAGATTTCAAACACTAAAGCAGGATCAGATCTTGATGGTTGTGACTTGGGACATGATCTTACCAACACGTCTGGGTGCGTGGGCATATCGGGGCTTCTCTAAACCGCTTGGCTACAATAACCACTTTTGCTGCCTCCCTTTCTGTTAACTGACCTTGCTCCTCTGTCGTAGCAGCAACCTGACGGGTCAGCATTTAGCTGAGCAAAGACTCCACTGGCATGGAAATAAAGCTGAAGAGAAAATATAATTTGTGTAATTTCTTCATTGCAGGATGCCATTGAGAGTACGGACACTGGGGCCAGAATATGTTGACTGTGGCAATCATAGCAACAGCCAGTGCTATTTTTCTAAAAAAAAGAGGTGCTGGAACTCACCATGAACACCTCCCTTGTTGTCTTAGAATGGCAATGGTGCCCACCTGAGAGGTGCCAGAACTGAGTTCTGGCTGGGGGAAAAGCCCTGGCAAGCTTCCAACCACAATCACTCGGTTCCCTTCAGGTACTGGTCCCAGGGCCAGTTTCTGAGGGAAACAGGGTGGGTCACGGAAGCAGGCCGTGTGGTGGCGCAGCGGCCCTCACGTCATCTCCTGGCAGTGGAGTTGTTGCTGCTTCTTCAGGGAGTTAGGGGACTGCACCTCAACACCCACCCTTCTCAATTAGCAAAGAATTACATCTGTTCCCTAAAAGTCGATAGGTAGATCACTGGGGAAGCTGAGCTATAGGAGAGATCTCGAGGGGAAAATCCTATCATTGCTGCCGGGACAGGAAAAACTAGGAAGACGAGACGCATGAGCCACATCAACGGAATGGAATCCTAGCATTGCTGCTCGGTGTGAGATGTGCAAGGAAGAGATGTAAACAGAAGAAAGGAAAAATTGGTATGGGGTGATCCTTGTTTCAAGCATGAGTTTGACACTCTTCCTCTCAGCTGTGCAGGGCAAGGAAGGCACTTCTGCAATCCTTCCTTTAGAAGAAGAAGAAGAGTTTGGATTTGATATCTCGCCTTATCACTACCCGAAGGAGTCTCAAAGTGACTAACATTCTCCTTTCCCTTCCTTCCCCACAACAAACACTCTGTGAGGTGAGTGGGGCTGAGAGACTTCAAAGAAGTGCGACTAGCCCAAGGCCACCCAGCAGCTGCATGTGGAGGAGCGGAGACGCGAACCCAGTTCCCCAGATTACGAGGCTACCACTCTTAACCACTACACCACATTGTAGTGAATCTGTGGTCCTCCAAATATTGATGGACTACATCTCCCATTTTCCCTCGCCATTTGCAATATTGGCTGAGGCAAATCAACATCTGTTTGTTCTCCCTGACATGGTCTTCTTCGAGTTTCTAAGAAGAAGGGGGGAAAGCCAGACTGCTTTCCACTCGGTTAATGTGTAGCCTTACTTTAAATAACACTGTAATAACCAAGCCACAAAGGGGAGGGGAGGCATGGTATTTGCCCCACAAAATCACGACTCCCTGGCCCCAGCCCTCTTATGTACCCATTTATGTCTATGATCTACGCAGCCCACCTAGTAGAAAGAGGTCTACTGGCCTGAGCTGTTAAGCACTTTGAAGTGCCAGCGCGAAATGGCATCCTCAACCGGTTACTTTGCCCGCTGTAAGGAAGAGAGGAAAACACTTGACGGTTACCTAGCAACTGCCAAACACCCTCCCAACCTGGAACAGCAAGGCAGCCAGTTGCCAGTGCCATGCAGATTGCAGGATGCTGTCTGGCTCATTGCCCGCCAGTGTATAAGGAGTGCTGTTCTGCTCACACGGTGCTCCCTGCAGGCCTTGCCCCCATGAACACAATGGCAAGGCCAGCTTCTTTCAAACGTTCTATAAGGGCTAAGTGTGCACAAGTCAGGGATTTTGCAAATTTGTGGTGGCAGGCTCTTCCTCAAATCCACACGCACTCGTGGGAACATCTGTCTGCTCCATGCCGCCATTTTAATGCCTCACCCAAACCGCCCCACCACCATGTGTATTCCGTGAACTCAAATATAGAGTCTGAAAGGGGATTTCCCCTCAGGCAGAAGATCTCGAGGTGCAGCAAAGCACTCTGGGACAAAGCAGCAACCATTAGAAAATGCAGTTACCGTGGCAAGGCTCAAGAAGTAACATTACAGATGCCCTTTCCACAAAATCAAAAACTGTGAGGGGTGTGCGTATAGAGGGAGAGCAGGATTGCATGTACTGTATAATCAGCTCTGTGCATCCAACAGAAGCTTCCCTTCCAGGGCTAAAAGAACCCTCCCCCTTTAATGAGGAGGCCGTTTTTATTGGCGCCAAGGAAGGAAAAGGGCTAAAAACTCACACAACGCAGTCCTGATACAGGAGTAATGACTGCTCCTCACATTAAACGGGGGGCGCCCTTTGCGTGGACACGGGCAGCCCCTGGACCATGTGTGGCTCCATCAGCACAGGCTTGGCTTCGCCTTCCCCAGGTGGGATACCTGGAGGTCTCCACCTACCTCAGTCATTTGTCCAATCCCACCTGGGGAAGCATTGCCAAGGTGACCAGGCTAGGTAGGGGAGGGACTACCTGCCCACACAATAGAGGGAGGATCTTACCTGGGAATCTTCAGTTGGCTCCAGAGCTTCTCCCACCCTACCCACCCTCAGTTAAGATTTATTTTGCAGGTTAACCTTTTCTTCACAGGTATGCGAGCGCTGCTACGTCAAGGTCACTGTTGAAGGGCCGGAAAGGAATTCCCCTGCATTGGCAGGTTTTGCCTTTCCCGTAGCAAAATGTCACAACTTTGGCGGTATCAGGCCTTGGGCGGAATCCTTTAGTCTATTTTCCTGTATTGGGGGGGCATGCAGCGGTGACCCACACCCCCTTCCTCTTTGTGGCGGTGATACCAGGGTTCCCTGTTAAAGGGGTTTGTGAGGGGAGGCTTTGACCGTACGCCGAGAGGTCGTCATTGCCCTCCCCTGCAACGGCAGCGTAACGGGGGTGGCTATCTCTGCTTGAACATATGTTCTCCAGAGCCGGCCCATCCCCCAAACACATTGGATAACCCTGATGTTCCCCAGATCCCCGGCTGGGGACTGGGAGGGATAAACGCCCAATGCCTGAGCCAAGGTCTACCCACATCTGAAATATAATAAAGTTGTGGCCAATTTAATCCCATAGCACGTTGTCTTGTTATTCGACATGAGGGGGGGCCGCCCAGGGTTTGGGGGACTCCGCCTGTCCACGCAAACATTAATATGTTAAAAAGACCCAACCCAGAACAGAACTTCAAGTGATGTAGTTAGCATTGTGTCTAGTGAGGGGGCCAATGAGAGGTGATCATGCCACATGGGTCCTCCCCACAGCGGCAGATTTAGGGCAATGCAGACAGTTGTCTCGCACAGGGCACTGAGCCAAGGGGCTGCAAAATTGAGAAGATCCATCGTTGAGAAGATCCGTTTGGGGGCACCAAATTTTGACCTTGATGAGTGCACCATATGACCAAAGATTACCAAAGTCTTCCCTGCCCCCCATTTTTATAGCACAGAACAGCATTTGCATTGAATACGGTGGTTTCATTTTTCAAGGCATGCTTCAGCTATTCTCGTGGTGGGCTATTGCATCTTAGCACACACTTTGGGAATCCTCGATCTAAATTCTGTGTTCCTCTGCGTATTTTCCTTAGAAGACGTTCTGATCAACAGAAAAGGGACTGGCTGTCGTTTAAGCCTGTTTGGAATCCCTGCATCAGGCACCAGCTTTTGTTTATAAAATAGGCGCAAGATTCAGTAAGAACATTTGTGTCAACCATAGATAATTGCATTTGGCACATGGAAGAAGCCAGACAGTATACACTGGTGATGATATGCAATTATAGGGGATGGAATTCTTTGTGCATCTGGCGAGGAAGTTTTCTAATGTGCAGAAATTTTGACGGAGGTTGTTTAACTGAAGGCTGTTTGCAATCCAATGTGACATTCACATCAGTATGTATTCCTACTGGAGTACATAAATATGCACTCCAACAAGAACACATACAGATGTGAGTAAAGGGACTGAACATTTGGAATGTTCCCTTGATTTTTCTAGGAATAGTGGCTGTTGTCTATCAGGCTTTGTTTACTTTGCCAACGGCTTGTCATGAGTTCTCACAAAGCGTGTTCTCCTTCAGGGAGAGCACGTGTTGCGGTGGGGTCTACTGAGCCACCCCTTTGTTGCTGGGTAAGTTCTCCAAGATGGCCGGGGGGCATTGATTGGATTGCCAAGTTGCTGGGGCAAAAGTTATGTTGCAATTTTGGTGGGAGGGGTAAAAGGTTTAAATACTCTGCACACAGCCTTGTACTTTCTCTTTTGCTGCGTGCAACGGATCACCTGGAGCACTTGGACCGTCTGGAGGACAGTGGAGTGATCTTCTCATTGTCTGGTTACATTTCTTTATTTTCCCCTTCTTTTTAATCTTCTCTAGTCCCTTAATTAATTTAATTCCCCTTTTTTCCCCTGTTTGATTTCTCACCCCACCCCTTACCCTGCCCTGTGGGAAGATTCTCCCTGTACCTGTGAGCGCTGCCTGGGCATAAGCCTCCTGGGCTTGCCTTTACCAGTAGGGAGAGAGCCCCCATTAGGGGCTTTCTTTTGCAAAAAGGTTTTCCCCATTTTCGCCTGTTTAATTGTGGGGCTAGTCAGGGCTGTTCCCAGCTTGCCTGGAATCACTTTCATTTATAGTATCCCCATAGGTTGGCTTTATTTTGGGTGATTGCTGTGCTGTTGGCCAAATTTTAATCTAGCCTTTGGCTGGAGCACTATTTTGAGTTCCTTTATTTAATATTGCAATGAGACAAAAAAGGCAGAGAGCAGACGCAGGGAGGCTTTCACGGCCTGCTCGGCCTGCACATATCATTCAAGCCTAAGCCTGCTACAGTTAGCAGTACAATACATTCCCAGCTTACCTGGGATCACTTTCGTTTATAGTATCCTCATAGGTTGGCTTTATTTTGGGTGGGTGCAGTGCTGTTGGCTGAATTTTAATCTAGCCTTGGGCGGGAGCACTATATTGAGTTCCTTTAATATTGCAATGAGACTATAAAAGGCAGTGAGCTGAAGCTGGGAGGCCTGCTCGGCCTGCACATATTTTTCAAGCCTAAGCCTGCTCCAGTTAGCAGTACAGTAAATTGTTAAGTTTCTGTGACATGTGACTCATTCTCTCTATTAAGAATGTATCTGTTTGTTTGCAGGCTCACTTGTTGCTAATGTATATCTTAGGCAGACAGAGTGGAGCCAGAGGCTCTCTGTGCCTCCAATGAGCACTCTTTGTATGCTCTTTAACTATGCTGATTCTGAACAAGTTTATTTTCTTCAAGTTTGTTTTCCCCTGATAGTGGCGACTGCCATTTTTGAAACAAGCCATTGTGGCTCAGTGGCTAGAGTACAGGACTAGGACCTGGGAGACAGGCTTCATATCCCCCACTTAGCCATTGTTATAACAAAGCAAAACAAGCTGCTCCTTTTGGACTAATTTGTTGCTGAGTAGTTTGGCCCATTTGTGATATTGCTCCGAAAAAGAACTTTGGGTTTCTTGAGAGCGTGCTTCTCTCTAAAGGGCAAGCAGGGGTACCTGGACAGGTGGTGGGCTGCCTCAAGTTTGTTATCTCATTGGAAACATTTATGTCTGGCCTAGCTTGGCCTGCTTGGCCCTAGAATTTGATGGCCTCTGGCAGCATTTCTGGCCTGAATAGCATCCCCATGTGGTGCACAAAGCATTGGTTTCACCTGTTCCTCACATTGGTTAGGTTTTTTCCTTTTGCAGGGCCTTTGCAGATGCCTCCAGAGCTTGCCTCTCCTGCAGAGGATGACTTGCTGATGCCCCAGATGCCTTCTTCCAGAAGGAAGGTCTTCAGAGGCAGGAAAAAGCGGAGCAGGGATGATGCTTACACCTCCTTGCAGGTAAATCACCACTGGGCTCTGATGATGACTCAGACATCACCTTGGACCTCTCCAGGGGTCAGGGTGAGGCTGTTCCAGGTCTTTAGGGATCATCCTGGATAGCTCAGCTGGTCAGCGTATGGTGCCGGTAATGCCTAGGTTGCAGGATTGGTCCCTGTATGGGACAGCTGCATGCTCCCTCATCACTCTACCCGGACACTGAGGTCCAGCGCCGAGGGCCTTTCTGGTGGTTCCCTCACTGTGAGAAGCCAAGTTACAGGGAACCAGTTGGAGGGCCTTCTCGGAAGTGACACCTGCCCTGTGGTACACCCTCCCACCAGATGTCTACTACCAGACTTTTAGAAGACATCTAAAATAGCCCTGTTTAGGGAAGCTTTTACTATTCCTTCCAACCCCACTATTCTATAAGTGGTAATTCACTATGATGGGAATGTTAGACGCAGGGCTGCCATCATCCCCTTAGCTCGCTAGGATCACAGGGACGGGGACATGTGGACCACTTGTGCAGCTCCACATTTCAAATGGAAATTCCCTGAGCAATAGAACCGGAAGCTGGTATGCAGGAAGCTGGCCCGGTGGCAGCTTTGTTGGGACTTCTTTAGGGTTTCTGGCCAGTGTTGGCCCTGTAAATTTACACATCATGGTGGCAACACAAGGCAGGGCATCTTGCCCAAGCGGGGGCTGGCAAGCAATAACTCAATACCTCTTGCCCATATTTCCGTAAAAATATTGCCCTTGAAAGTCTGGCTAAAAGGTTATCTAGATGGGTCAGTAGCTTTGTGCTTGTGGGAAGGGTTTTCCCAAGGTTTGGGATTCCTCTGGCTTTTCAGCCAGTGGCTCAGAATACAGCAACTCAAAAGCCAGTTAGAGAGCTACCTGTGGTAGCCAGAAAGAAGGTTAGGAAGCAGCTTGCATTGGGACGTATGGTGGGATCCCCTTGATTCTCCTTCTAGTCCCGATTTTCATTTATCCCCATTGGGGATCGTCCCAAAGAAAGCCCCATATAATTCCATCTGATCCATATTTATCGCATCCCAAGGGCACCTCAGTGAATGATGCTCTGTCTCCGGAATGGTTCCGTGAAATATGCATCTTTGGATCAGGCAGTTGAGCTTACCAACAAATTGGAGGAGGTGCCTTGTTGGCATTATGCAATATTGAATCGGCTGTTAGGCTACTGCCGGTTCACCCTCAAGATTTTAAGTAGTTAGGCTTTAATTGGATGGTCCTTATATTGATAAGGCGATGCCAGTGGGTTGCTCAATAGGCTGTGCAGCACTTGAGTCCTTTAGTGCCTTTCTGGATTGTACATTGCGAGTCAAGACTCGTTTAACTGGGGGTATCGTTATGTGGATTGTTTTACTGGCTGGTTCATGTGACACCAGCCTCTGCTTAGCTTACTAGATGCCCCCTTTATTCCCTGAGGAGCTGGGTGTTCTGTTGGCAATGGAGGACAGTGGGTCCTACTGCCCCTTTTAATGTATTTGGGGGCTAGCTGGATACCGTTGCTCAAACTTCTGCTTGCCTGTGGAAAAGCTGTTTGCCTTGAAGGATGTTATTCTCGTAATGCTTCCTCTGAAGCAAGTGTTGCTTTGTCAGATCCTATCATTCCTAGGTCAGTTAAATTTTGCATGCAGGGTGGTTGCTCCAGGCTGCCCCTTCCATTCCTGCTTGGCCAGGTGGTCTCATGGCCCGGGGTTCCTTCATCATCATGTACAGTGGCCTTGAGCCTGGCAGGGCAAGGCAATCACATGTAACCTAACTTTTCGCGAGTTTTCCCCATTGTAGTGTCAGCGCACATCTGGACTGAGGAGTTTAGAGACCGTCGGGTATGTCTTGGTCTGATAACCAGGCAGTGTGAGAGTCCTGGCAAAACAGTCCTCATGCTCTGGCAGAGTCTTCGCACTGCTTAAGGTTTAATATTGTGTTTCTGCTCGCTTTATTTCGTGATCATCTAATGTTTTTGCGGTTGCTCTATCCCGTTTTTTCAGTTGGAGAGCTTCAGATCCTGGGCTCTGGACACCCAGCTATAGCCGGATTTTTCTGGAGCTCCTGTGGCACTTGGCAACAATTAATAATTATGAGGAGTAGTAGCTTACGTTTCCCCATTCGCTTTCAGGTCTTATGAGAAGGCCTGGACTGATTTCTTAAAATTTAGCTGGCAGTCCTCGGCCATTCAGAGGAACCTGCCCCCATCCTCTGAGCAGGACCTGCAGTAATTCGCCCACCTGCTGCAGATCGGATGCAGTGTTAAAACTATCAGACTTCAGTCCGCTGCAATGTCTGCTAGAGTAAAGCTTTAATTTTTCAGAGACCCTTCAAAAAGTGTGTCGTGCGCAGGGTCTCGGAAGGTTGGAATAAGCTCCAACCTTCACAGGATAGCAGGCAGGAAGCCGCTCAATCTTTGACCTATGCAGTATCCGCAACAAGTTAAGACTTGTCGGCTGGTTCAAGATCAAGACGAGACTTATTTCAGTATTCCATTGTAATTTTGGTGTACTGAGGGTTGGGGAAATTGTGTTGGAGCCAGCACGGGGCTGAAAGTTTGGAGGCTTATTGCCTCAGGACTTTTCCTTATCTGCTTTGGAGCTTGTCATAAGTGTCTGGAGCTCTGAGTCAGACCTAGTGAGCAGGGTTGCCACCATCAGGCTTCCAGTCTCAGGTGAGGTGGGCCCTTGCCCTGTTTTTGGATACCGGAAATATTTGGCTTTTCATTCCCCTGGGGGCTGGCTCGATCCTAGTGCACAGAAATGGGTTCCAGTTCGACGGGCATCTAATTGCTCACGTCGTGCGCCAGTTATTGCAGCCTGTGGCTTGCCTACCGCTGAACACGCCTCATTCCTTCCAAATAGGTGCTGCTGCAAAGGCTGCGCACTGGGGCCTGTTAGTAGACAGGATTGTGAATACGGGTCATTGGAAGTATGATGCTGACAAAGGTTATCTCAGGAAGCATCGCCAATGATGCCTGTCTGTTATTCCTTTTATTTTTCCCCTCATAGGAGCAGCTGTGCGCATTTGGATTGTCGGCCACAGCATCATGCACTGAGCTGGCAAGCACCCTGACGAGTCTGGACTGGGGGCGCCATCTTGGCCTTCCTGCCCATGTTTCTAGCTCCAGTCCGCATTTGGATTGTGGGGCACAGCATCGTTTACTGGGCTGGCATCAGAGCGAGGCAGTCTGGAAGGGGACCGGATCTTGGCTTCCCACAGCACGTACAGGTGTAGTGGATATCCAGACGGGGAATGCGGTGGAGTGAATTCATCCCACTAATTAAGCGGAGGGTGCTTTCACATGGTCCCCCTTTGGCGATTGTAGTGCAGTTGGGGAAGAATGATATGGCAAAGGTTGATTGCTCCACTTTGCGCTCCACGATTCAAAGAGACTTGGGGGAGTTGGTGACCTTAATACCTACCGTTAAAATATTTTGGTCACAATTGCTGCAAAGGAGCAATTGGCAGGGCATTTCTCAACCCAAGGCTGCTGAAAGGGCCAGGAAGCGCATTAATTCCGCAGTGAGCAAGAGGGTAACGGAATTGGGTGGTTTGGTGATTTACCACCAGGATATTACCTTCAAGGCTCTGGCCCTTTACCGCAATGATGGGGTACATCTTTCCGAGCTGGGGAATGATGTCTGGTTGGATGCGGTAATTGAAGGGTTGAAGAATGGGTTGGGATTGTGAGTGGTTGGCGGCGAGCGTAAAGGGCTCGATTGGCGGTTAGGCATTGGTTATAAATCTGGTGGAGGAGGGGTTAGGATAGGCTGGGCCTACCCCTCCATGGAGGGGTTCAGGATAGGCTGGGCCTGCCCCTCCATGGTTGCTGCGGAAAGGGAATTCCGTTAAAGGAATCCTGGGGCTTGCCATCTTTTCGTCCAATCCCTGGAATGGGACTAGGGCCGGCAAGCCTTCGGGGAGCAGGCGGGTGAGAGTTGAGGGTCTGTGTCTCAGCTCCAATTCTTTCCCGACTTGCTTTCCCCCGCACTGTCTTTTGGTGGTGCCCGGAAGTCAGTTCTGTCCCCAGGCGGGGGGACAGATAGTCTTAACCAATGCCTAAACAACCACTCACAGTTTGTATTTTAATAAAGTTGTGGCCAAAATCATGCCAAAAATCTTAAACAAAAATTACGTGTCCGTTGTGAGTTATTTTGGGGGGTGGATTGGGGACCTCAACACGCAACAAAGGTTTTAGTTATAACCAGACCCAATAAATTGCACCAATGGTGTAATGATTTATGCAAGAGCTGTGGGTTTATCCTGCTTTCTTCAATGCCTTACCCACTAGCTTTTCTTGTACCTCTCTGTACCCGTCAGAATGACCTTCATTTTTTCAAAATCTGGATCAAGTTATAAAACCTACCCAACTCCACAATCTGAAGTAGGTGTTAAGGAAAAGATACAATCATCAGAAACAAAGTCATCAGAAAGCTCCTAAGATTAGATAAACAAATTATACATTGGCCATTGATTAGGGTTGCCATACATCCAGAATTTCCCAGACATGTTCGGTATTCAAATGATTAAATTAACACCCGGGGGGGATTTTAAAAAATTAGCAAAATGTTTAGGTTTTTGCCAACAATTTTTGTGTTTAGGTATCACTCTTTGCCTCTTGTGGGTGAATTCCGAAAAGCTCAACAACTTTTGTGTCCGGATTTTTACTTCTTGAATTATGGCAACCCTACCATTGATAGTGAGGGACGCAGGTGGCACTGTGGGTTAAACCACAGAGCCTAGGACTTGCTGATCAGTAGGTCAGCGGTTCGAATCCCCGCGATGGGGTGAGCTCCCATTGCTCGGTCCCTGCTGCTGCCAACCTAGCAGTTTGAAAACACATCAAAGTGCAAGTAGATAAATAGGTACTGCTCTGGCGGGAAGGTAAACGGTGTTTCTGTGTGCTGCTCTGGTTCGCCAGAAGCGGCTTAGTCATGCTGGCCACATGACCCGGAAGCTGTATGCCGGCTCCCTCGGCCAATAAAGTGAGATGAGCGCCGCAACCCCAGAGTCGGCCACGACTGGACCTAAGGGTCAGGGGTCCCTTTACATTTACCTTACCATTGATAGCAAAGATCAAGATTCATAAATGTAAAAGAGAATGACTTGCCAGATACCTTTAAGGGTTCCAATGCAAAAACAATGTCAAAAAAACAGGCAATGTGACTGGAGTCATTCAACCCATCCATGTCTTGTCTTGTGAGAACCATCTTGCTTCTGGATTCTATACCTTCCTGGAACTTTACACCAGGCCACTGAGAGCCACTGCTACAGGCAATATAGTTGCCATTTCCTGGCTCCAAGACCTGTGGGTGTGACATCATTCTGATGCAAGAATGCAATTCCCCATGGAAACAAAGCATTCGTGCTTACAATTGGTTCCATGGTCTGGGAGTAGGCAGACATCCATTGCCTGACATTGAAACCAGAACATTCAGAATTATTTAGGCAGCTTGGCACAATAATATTCAAAAAAAGTTTCATCAGTTTGTCCCAGCTCTTGAACCAATATAGATGCTGTCTGAGAGTTGAAAACAAACAGATAAAGAAAACCAGCTGTATATTGAACATGGTGATAAACTAGAGGTTCTTCTGTCAACTGGCTTACACCAATAAAATTTCGGCCTAGAGATTATTCATGTTCGCTTGGGGAAGATAATCCAGTCCAATGCCTTTGTTTATTATGGGTCTGCCTTGAGGTGGGAAATCCCCATTCACTGGTGACTGAAAAGAGAGTGTTATTCAAGCCATGGAAAAAGTCAGTGGGTGTGCCGCCCATCTGTAAAAAAGCCCAGTTCCAGCTATGTTGCTTGTTTAATGGAGATCCTTAAAATTAATAGCAGGGTAAGCCCATTTGACAAGGCACTAACTAGTTGTTCTTAAAACATTTTAGTCTGTTGTGTTTTTGTGTTGATTAGCATGTGGGGAGCCGACGTAAATTGCTTGAACCCTAAAGTTAAGTCTCTTGCCTCAGAAAACCTTATAGCTTAGGAGTTTATTTTCATACTCAAACGTTTAAAACAATTAACTCATTCATGGGAGAGGACTTTAAACTGAGCTCATCTGAGTTAAAAAATATATATACAAGAGTGTTATTCATGAGTGAGCTTGTTTTCCCTCCAAATCGTGGGTTGCTTGAAACCAAAAGCTGAAGGAAAACATTGCTCTTAAACTTAATATGCTACTAGCCAGTGGAAGTGGGTGCAATGCCACCAGATTTATCTTCCCCTGTCATTTCAAATGCACGCCTCGCCCAGCCTATGCAACCCTTCCTGCCATTTCCATCCTGCTCTTTATTTATTTTTAAAATGTAAAGCCAGGTTTGTTTGTTTAGACAGGTAGCTTACTGCCCTGCTCAAAATTATTATTATTTTTCTGGTGTATTGGGATTTGACAGGGATGAAGAAAAACATCAGCCATTTCTTCCCGTTGTCCTTACCTCATCTTCAGGAGAATGTTTGCAGCTGTCTCTAGCGCCATTCGAGGCAGTAATTCATCTCCAGATGCAGGCTAAGGCCTAAAAACCTGCTGACACGGACACTTGCAGTTGCTGATACCTTGACTTCTAGACAGGCATGTTTAATTTGTACAATGGCCTCAACTTAAGACCGCTATTCCCTTCTATAAAACCCCCAAGGCAAATTCATTGCAGGGTAGACTTTACCATCGGGGGCAAAAACAAACAGTAACACTCCAAAGTCCCTGCCCTGGGTTTTTCTTTTCTCTTTTCTAGGTAGCCAATTAAAACTGAGGTAGAAATGATTCATGAATTAACAAAGAGTTGACAGGGAGGGTAGGACATTAACCAATGGCTTCAAGTTACAAGAAAGGAGAGTGCGGCTAAACCAGGCATAGGCAAACTTGGCCCTCCAGATGTTTTGAGACTACAGTTCCCATCATACCTGACTACTGGTCCTGTTAGCTAGGGATGATGGGAGTCATAGTCCCAAAACATCTGGAGGGCCGAGTTTGCCTATGCCTGGACTAAACATACAGAAAACCTTTCTGACAATAAGAGCTGTTTGACAGTGGAACAGTCTTCCTCAGGAGGTTGTGGACTCTTCTTCCCTGGAGGTTTTTATGCAGAGGTTGGATGGACATCTGTCATGGATGCTTTAGCTGAGATTCTTGCATTGCAGGGGTTGGACTAGAGGATCCTTGGTATCCCTTCCAACTCTACAATTCTATTATTCTATGACCCGAGACATTTTGCTGCCTTAAGCAGAGTCCAAATGACACCTCCATGGTGCTATGGTCAACATTTTCAAAAGTCTTGCTACCCCATTCCGATACCAATTCTTGCTTTCATCTATCCCTCTCCACCATCCCCACTAATGATGCTGCCGGAAGCAGGTTGAGTCACTTAGCTGTGTTCAGTGCCAGATTTACGTATAAGCTAAACAAGCTATAGCTTAGGGCCCCACTCTCTTGGGGGCCACCAAAAAATGAAAAGGAAAACAACAACTGGATGTGCATTTCCAAAATATAAGATAAAATACAAATGACTTTGATAAAATACATGTTTTGTTATGTGCAAATGGCTTTAGATACCTACTAGGTCCATAAATTACCATATAGCATATATTCAACACAAAAAAACAGCGACAATTTGTTGTTGACAAAGGACAGCTGGACATATAAAGGGCCCCATTACCTTCAGCTGCTTAGGGCCTCATCAAACCTAAATCCGGCCCTGGCTGTGTTACAGGGCTGGTTCTAGGAGTTATATATTTATACATATGTTTATGTGATGGTAGGGACGCAGGTGGCGCTGTGGGTTAAAGCCTCAGCGCCTAGGACTTGCCGATCGAAAGGTCGGCGGTTCGAATCCCTGCGGCGGGGTGCGCTCCCGCTGCTCGGTCCCAGCGCCTGCCAACCTAGCAGTTCGAAAGCACCTCCGGGTGCAAGTAGATAAATAGGGACCGCTTACCAGCGGGAAGGTAAACGGCGTTTCCGTGTGCGGCTCTGGCTCTGGCTCTGGCCAGAGCAGCGATGTCACACTGGCCACGTGACCCGGAAGTGTCTCCGGACAGCGCTGGCCCCTGGCCTCTTAAGTGAGATGGGCGCACAACCCCAGAGTCTGTCAAGACTGGCCCGTACGGGCAGGGGTACCTTTACCTTTACCTTTATGTGATGGTACATGGTGTTTCTATCCTATCTTTCATCACAGAAGATCTCAGGGCACCAAACAGCATTATAAAACACAATAAAAAGTAACCAATAACATTCCATTAGCACAGTGGAAATAATAATTCAGTATATCACCCATCTGTCTCGGTGTAGGCTCATACCAGTAGGCTCATACCTAAAATGGCTGATGGGAAGAGAAAGGTATTCAGGTGGTGCCAAATATCAGGAAGGTGAGCAGCATCTTGCAAGGGTTCCCCAAGTGTGCACCCAACCTCCTTACGAAGGAGGAAGATACCAGTTTGTGTTGGTGGCAAGCAAAAAATAGGTATAAAAGGAGAATTCCCAGATGCCGAGATCCAAGTTTGAAGCAGGTACTCTTTGGTGAGAGAACTCCAGCAAGTATTTGAAAACACAAAACATGCAGCAAAGTAAAGCAAGGACACATAGGCTGTTAGACCTTTAAAATATGTCTTTCCGAGCGAGTTCCAAAATAGTGCCCTCTTCCCCCGCATAGGAAAAGACCACTAGTTTACACAGTTTAAAACGGTTTACTTACAAAGCCTTAAAAAGTCAGGTTCATGTGCTACTCCATACATCAAACAGAAAAGCCACACAGGCAATAAAACTTGGTTTAGTTCTAAAGTGGTGAAAATTTCCAAATTATTGTTATAGGAACTCAAGAGAGGCTTGTTAGAGCCATGTGGTCTGAGCAGTAGCAACCAACTCGGACCTCATATGTGGAGCTTCTCAAATAGACGGAGGTACAACAAGAGGCTTGATTACCTCCCTCCGAACGCGAGGGGGGAGTGACCTAGCTAAGCATGGCAGGACAGTTTACTCTATGGCATTAACCCCTTGGTGGATTAATTAGACTTAGGCATGTTGGCTGTATGAGGCTGGTTATCCCACCATTTGTTCCCTCCAAAGCAATGTGTGTGTCTTGACTAGACACACTTAGGCTATTAAGACATGACTTAGACTTTGTAAGCCACCTGTTGCACATGACACATGTCTCTTAAAGAGACAGGCCACTTTATAGTACTCTGTGTAAAGCAGCTATAGGTAAGCAGGCTGACATCATATTGGTCATAATACAATCAGTGTTCAATCAGCAACTTCTGCTTTTATGAAGAGAATGGAGCAAAACACGAGCCTGTGTAAGGAAAGTGGAAACCCATCAGCAAAGGATGTTTCACAAACATAAATGTGCTTGGAGAGACCCCGGTGTATCCTTTTAATGACTAGCTGTAACTCACTGCTTTTACTTTGACTTTAGAAAAAAAGGGGGGGTACTAAACCAGGGAAAGTGGCAGGAACAGCTGAAAACATACTTGCCCACTATCCCTACGACCACCTAAGGGCTATGAACATCTGGAACAATCTGAAGCAGAGGGAAAGTGGGTGCATGCTAATGTTTGTCAGTGATGTATTCCGCTTTTTATTACCATGGAACTTTTGAGACCGGGATGTGTTCCTTCACAAACAGTGGTTGCTATATTGGAAATGGGTCACATTATTTGAGATCTGGAATGATTTGTGTAATGCTAATCCAAGGGGGTTTAAACTTACTAAGTGTTCTTGGCAATGTATAAGAACCTATGAGCCATCATCTGATCTAGGATTTCTCTTTTCTCTTTTTGGGAGTGTGTGGTGGTGGGGAGTTAGGAAGAGGCACCTATGGGATGCTTGGAGATCATTCCCCTGCACAGAACCGTGTTGTCAGCCACAGATCTCTTTCCAATTTCCACGCTTCAATCCTGTCTATGTTTGCCATCACATTGGCTGAGTATTTAATCTCTTTGCTCTCCAGAAAACAGCTCTTTGTCTCTGTCTGTACCGTACAATAGAAGCAAGGAGCAGGATTGGAGATGACGAAAAGATCCTTAAGAAGAGCATGGGTAGGACAGTACAGAAATAGGTCCCTTCTTTTTCCCCAATGATATTTTATTCAGTTTCAACATTAATACCATATATAGTTAAAAACCACAATTTCGTATTTTCTCTTATTTTTGTCGACTTCCCACCCCTTTTCCCATGGAGTTGTTGTTTCTCCTCTTCTGATGCACCCTGTCTTCTACCTACCAAATCGTAACAATATTATAATCTGATTACTTCTGTTGCTTATAGCTCAAATCCTGCCTGTGAGTTCATCATACTATTTCTTGAAATAGTTCAAATAAGGCATCCGTTCTTCCATAAAACACTCATTCTCTTGAAACACCCATTCTCATAATATTGCTGTTAATTAACACATCCCCCCCCAAAAAAAGGTCCCTTCTGATACCTGGGTTCCAAACCATCCAGGGCTTTATATGCCAAAATCGAAACCTTGAATTGGGCTTGGTAGCAAACAGGCAGCCAGCGGAAATCATGTGGTCTACTAGACAGTCTATGTACCCTAGCAGCAATATTTTGTTCTAGCTGCCATATCTCAGCTGTAGTCAAGGGCAGCCCTATGCAAAATGCATTGCAGCAGGATAATTGGGAGATGACTAAATGATGGATTACTGTGGCTGGGTTATCGCTATCCAAGAATAGCCATAGCTGGTGATGCAGCTGGAGTTGGAAATAGTGGCTCTGTGCAATTGGTGGCACTTGGGCTTCTAGGGACAGAGTAGACGCAAGAAGCCTGCCCAGCCTGCAAACCTCATTCTTCCGGGGGAATGCCATCCCATCCCATACAGGACAGGCTGACTAACTAATTCATGGACCCAGAATGGCCATAGGATAACAGCCAGAGTGTCATAACGAAACTGAGCTATGCACATGCAACAGTGAATGCATCCCTTTATTTAAAAACACACAGACCTCCCATTCATAAATAGTTTGACAGGGATAAGGCTGGCTAGGAGGCTTTCCCCTGATACACTGGTTTTTTTAAATATAGAATATTTTTCTCTATATAGGGAACATTCAAACACAAACTCCTATATTTGTAGCCTGTTATGGTATAACCCACCAAGAGGCAATCTAAAACTGCTCTAAGAGGGTACGCTTTCACTATCAAGAAATGTGGGAGAGAGACACGAATATAAAAGCCTTTTTTAATTTTAATAGAATATCTTTTAGCCAATAATGTGAGGTCAATCTGTAATGGGACACTATTGAATAAAGCAGGCAGGCATAAAGATTTGACTATCAGTCTTAATGATGGCACATTGTCAGCTTCAGAAGCCATAATGTACACTGGCCTTTCTCTCCCTGCTTTAATGCAAACGTTCATTCATATCATCTCGCCGTGTCAAATTACACGGCAATTTAGTCCCTTACTTCATGGGAACACTATTGAACAGAACTGACTTGCCAGACCAGAAAATATATGTGTCAGAGCTGCCTCTAGGTCCCAGCTCACAGAGGACCAACGCTAGGCTGTTGTAATGTACAAAAGTCTTTATTGAAGTTCAATTTCCATTTTAAAGCCGCAGCGCGCAGCCCTACATCTTAAACCCTAGATCGGCGAAGTCCCATCTGAATCTCCTCCCCTCTGACACCAGTTTAAGATCCTAGCCCTGCTCCACCTTTTCCGCTGCTCTCTTCTCCTCTGGGTCCTCCTGCCCGCTGGGGCATTCCCCTTTCTGGACTCCTCAGACGCTGAGTCGCTTAGCTCCTCCCCCTGCCTCCGGCGGGCTTTAGGACCCGGTTCCCAATCCTCATTCTCTGCTGTCCCACGCTCCTGTACATTTGAACTTGCCTCTCGCGCCAACCCAGTGACCTTCCTCCTGACCGTTACACTACTTCTGTCACTGCTTCCCTCTTCTGGGATACTGGCCGGATCTGACCTCCCCTCCGTTGTCTGACTCTCCGATGGAGGCGTGGTCAGCCCTGACTCCTCTCCTCTCCCTGCTGGGGGAGACGCTACTCCCGATACCTGTGACTCTTCCCCCCCACTATGCTCTGGGGGGGAAGCTGGTCCTGATTTCCAACTGCTGCTCTGGGAGTCCCCGCTGGCCCCTTGCTTCTGGGGTGTCCCCCTTGGGACCCCCCTTGCCCTGGCCACCGGCGCCCCCTTCTGTGAATCTTCCGATTCGCTGGAGAGGCTCATGGAATCTCTCGGGCCACTGTCATCTTCTCCTACGCTGCCCTCAGATTCTTCCCCTTCGCTCTCCATCTCCCCTCTTCCCTGTGCTTCTGCTCCTGAACCCCTGACAATATGTTTTATTTATTTACCTTATAGATTTATGCACTACTCTTTAGTATAAATATTTCCAGAGTGGTCCCTCCAGTGCAGTATTATGTTTCCAACAGTAGCCATATGAATGTCTTTCACAGCCTACAAATAGAACATCATAATGATAACCATCACCTCTTGTTTTTATTTCTGCCCCATAACACTGGCAGCTAGCACAACCAGATGCCATCCTCTGCCCCAGCTGCAACAAAACATGTCTCTCCCCTATCGGTCTCTACAGCCACTGCAAGCTCTGTAACCTTCCAACAGTTTGACTTTACCCCACAAAATGCACTCCTCCATTGTTTCCCGAGACAGACGCATGCCAACCAAACATATTACCTTAGTTCACAAAGGCTCCATTTCACTACAATGGCAAATAAGTGATAACACTACAGGTAGGGAATCGTAGAATTGAGAACTGAGATTCCTACATTGCAGAGGGTCATCTAGTCCAACCAAAAGCATCCATGACAGATGACCATCCAACCTCTGCTTTTAAAAATCCCAAAAAAGGAGAGTCCATCACTGTCAAATGGCTCTTACCATCAGAAAATTCTACTTTGTGTTTAGTGAGTTGTGGGACAGTCAAGTTGCCAGCTGCATTTGTTTGTTCCTGTGCCTTTAACAGCAGCCAGAAACAAATAAATTAAGAGAGTGAATATTTTCCTGGCAGAGAGATAAAGGATTGAGGGAAAGAAATACCACAATTTCTGAGAGTTTGCCAGTTTGGATAAGATGCCCCTAACTTCTCCACTTCCTTCTGCAGCCAATGCTCTTATCTCCTGCTACAGTTATAGGATAACTCATTGTGGTGTCTGCATTTTGTTCAGCCCTATCAGGAATTCCAGGAGTCCAACCTGCAGCGTGAAGGAATATTACAAATTATTTTGATTCTGAAATCTTATCTGTGTAGTCGGGTTTTTCTATTTTGATTTCTGTTTGTCTGTTCTCTTCAAAGAATTCTGTGAGATAATAAACAATAACAACATAAAGAGAAACCATAATTTGCTTCTGTCTTTAGACATTCAAAATATCACCCAGTGTTTTGCAGCCAGTGCCATCTTTAATAATACATTTGTTCCATCAAAGGTTCAGAGATCTTTTTTCCTGTGCTGGCGAGAGTGTGCATTAATAGTTATTAATGAATTTATGAACATGCTTGCTAAATGCCATTGTGTTCACATAGGAACTTAAAAGCACAGGTATGAAGTGGTGCTGAATTGCCCAAGAGCTTTCATTCAATTCTCAATTGGTCACGTATTAATTTAGCAATCTGATATACAGCCTCAGAGCAGCTTCAAACACTATTGAAGGAGCACTGTCAGCCTCATGGAAAGTGGTGCTTCTTGAAATGTTCAAATTGCAGAGATGGCTTCCCTGGTCTGATGTGCAAGAGATGGCTTGATGCATATGAGGTTGCTAAATTAAATGCACTACCAATTAAGAGTTGACTGCAAGGATTTCGACAATCCAATGGCTCTTTATAGTGATTTAAACCCCTCTGCAAACTGGATGATTCACATGTTGACTGGAGATGCAAGTTCCTCAGCACATAAGGAGAGCACCGCTCAGTCACGCTTACAAATAGCTTGGCAGAGAACTCAAAGCATGGAAGAGCCCATAGCTCAATGGGGCACACATGCATTATGTTATGTACTGAAGTTCTCACCCTGGGCCAGCAGGGGGATACTGTAGATAGTTTTCACGCAGGTCCACATATGCAAATAAGGAATCGAAAGTGATGTTCAGTGATTGGATAGTTACAGGAAATGGTTACTGTTGCGTTCTAGTGGAGCTCTATATAAGCAGGCTGGCTGAACCCTTCAGTTCAGTTCTGTTCTGGCCTGTGAATAAATAAGAGCTGTTTGAAGAATCGCTGTGTCATCTGATATGTTCACCCACAACTTAACACATTACATGCACAAAGCCCCAGTTTCAGTCCCAGACAAAAGAAATGAAATGTCTGCCTCTTACAACCTGATGCAAAAGGGAAACAGTCTGGACCAGGGATCACTCAAGTATTTTGGATTCTGGGCTGGCAACACTGCTTGAAGAACCAGTAAAGCAGGACAACAAAGAATCTATTTGCAGTCATTGTTCTTTCTTAAAAAAAATAAATCTGGCTGTTAGCAGAAATGGAAAAGCTCACTAATTATATAAGAATAAGTGATGGGCTACAAGATGATACATTCATTGAAAACCAGATAATATTTATTCCGTATTGGACCAACACACATAATGAGTCGGTGCAACCATTATTTTGTTTTCTTTTCATTATGTGATCATTACTGTAATTACGTTTTGTTTTCTTCCCGCAAAGGAAATATCAATTCAAGCCAACTATTTAAATATTCTATATGAACGTATGTGAAAGACTCTGCATGAAAAGAATCATCTGAAGAAAAATTAAAAAGAAAGCCAGCAAGCTTTCCTCTTAGCCCCTTATCATTACAAATTAACAACTCTGGTTTCCAGTATCTCCAGCTGATGTATGTAATATCACTGTATTTTTATTTGACTTACTTTCATTTCATGAGTTAATTTCAGGAAAGTTTATAAACTATGCTATATTAAAAGAAAATCTCCTGGCTTTCCCTATACCGTTGCTGCTTTTATTTACTATGAGATTTTGTCCATACTTTGTCCCTCCACAAATTGTATGTTGGGATAGTTGCTCCTTTTCAGAACTTAGCAATTACAACCTTTGCTGCCAACAAATCTGTTCAAATTTGTGAATTGTTCTTGTCATTCTCCCAGTTGTGCTTAGCTTTGAGCACCCTGATATCAGAGCAGCAGGAAAAGCAATTCATAAAATTGCATAAATCCATAAATTGATAGGGCAATGTGATTAAGCTCCCCAGCGTGTAAAGGAGCCGACACAACCCAGAGCAAGATACTTTCTCGTCATGTGGCTTTCTGAGTGTCCCAGAAACAAACGAACATAAAAGCATCCAACATCTCCCTCGAGATGATGAAATTATTTGTTGCATATTACCGGGGTCAGAAATTTCAGGCATCGCATTTCAGGCAGTCGTATTTGATACGTCCAGCCTTATATTCATATTGTGTAGGGCTCTGCCTTTTCTTAAAACATACAGACGGGAAACAAACAAAACCCTGCTTCGTACTGAAAACGCTGCTTTTGCCTGATGGCAAAAATGCATGTAGCCGTAGCTGTCTAAAATTAATTCCAATGTCTCCCCACACACATACACAGGCTTCTGGCTGCTTCCTCTCCGAGTAGCAAACAAGCTTCTATTTTGTCCTCCACTCTAATCACGATAGGGGGCTTCTTCAATGATTACATTGTTTTGGTGTGGTCAAAAGGTGAATACAAATGTTCGGTTTTTGGAAGGCGTATTGCTCATTGGGGATCGGAACTCATCATCCATATCAGAAACAGTAGTAAAACTGGAGGCCATCTGGCTGATTTACCTGTTAATGCAGAAGCAGCGGTCCCAGGGCCAGCTGGAGCAGGCTTGCCAATGTTTCAGAAGTCCCCAATGCTCAGATTAATGGCCAGATGTTTCTAAAAACTCAGCCTCGCCAGTCTCCACTTTGTGGCTCCCACACCTTTTGTCAGGGTTATGCTTGCTTCTGAGTGTTCAGGATCATCTCATCTCTCGCCAAGACCATGCTTGGTATTATTTTTCCCACTGAATGAAATTGATGTTTTGGGGTTTTTTGCACTTGTAAGGGGATCCTGGGCTGCATCAAGGAAATAGAAAGGGGCCAAATAGTGTCTAAGTGGGACTATGCCCAGGATCTTGCTATCAGCTTTTAGTGTGAAAATGGACTGGGTGAGGGGCATCACTGAGACGAAATATAGGGAATAATGGAATTCACTTGAAGAATGAGCACCAGGATAAGCTCTCTTACAATCAAATGAAATCATGGTCAGGATGGGAATATAAGCAAAGGAATGAGAATGATAAAGGAATGGAATGTAGGCTATATATATTATAGAAATAAGTATTACATTTAAGGCAGTAGATAAAGGATTTGAACATCATGGAAATAAGGATGGGAAGTCAAAATAAGGGAATATTGAACTGAAACTGAATCAAATTTGTTGAATTGTTTGGATTTGTTAAATTGTAGGAAAATCAATAAAAATTGATGGAGGAAAAGATAAGAAATGAGGATAAGTCTCTTTTATTTTTATTTTTGCACTGGAAGGTTGGTCCTTTGATGGTGGGCCAAAAGAGAATGAATCAGGATAGGACTAAGGAGAATGGTGGGACCTAGAGGAATGTTGGAGGCAAAGGGTGAATCAGGTTTAAATGTGGCAGGTAAGGAGCCAAGCCCAAGATATTTTGATAGGTGTGGATGGAGGCAGAAAGGACACTGGTTGATTCTGAGTCAGTCCCTGCAGATTCTGGCATTTACTGGCCTTTCAGGGACCTCTGTCCCAAACCAGCTCCCTGAGAGGATTACTGGTTGCACCAGTAAAATGCTGACCAGTGGAAAACCCTGGGGAACAAAGACTGAGCTGAAACAAAATGACAGCCTTTCACGAATGCTCTCAGCAGTGCCAAAAAGCAACTCCCCTTTTCAGCATTTCTTCAGCCTTCCTTGTAAAGAATGTTCACATAATAATCTACATGGTCCACAGTTGTCTGCGGTGATGGAAACACACAGTCCAATATGAGCAACAATGTGGCATTGTGATGTCATCACTTTCATTCAGTGATCACTGATAGGGTGCAATCCATCCATGTGGCCAATCCTTTTTTTATATATATATATTTATTTATACAACAAGAAAAAAAACACACACAAAAACACAAATACCAAATTACACACAAATTACAAAAATAACCATAGACACATAATTTTCTTGGCAAACAATAAAACATCTATTGGTCTTAACACTAAAGATCCAACTTCCCGTCTATTCCATATTTCAAATTCATATTACTTATTGCCAATACACATTTTTTTCATAATTAAACTTATTCTCAATAAATCTAATTTCTTCTATCTACCTAGCAACTATTACTGAAGTTCCTCGAAAGCTGCAACAGAATTTAAACTACTATATTTATTTTTCAGATATTCTTTGAAAACCTCCCATTTAGAAACAAATTCCTGTTTTGATTTATTCTTTATTTTTTCTGATAAACCATCTAATTCGGCATATTCTGTCAGCTTTTGGATCCAATCTTGTATAGAGGTGATTTCATTACTCTTCCATTTTGCTGCGATCAAAACTCTTGCTGCCACCATCGCATATAAAAAGATACCCTTCCTCTTTTGTGGAATATCCAAATCTGTTATTCCCAGGAGGTAGGCCTCTGGTTTTTTATTGAAAGAGATCTTTAGCATTTTTTGCAGTTCTGCATGTATACTCTCCCAGAATACCTGTATTTTCCTACGTGTCCACCACATATGGTAGAATGTTCCTGAGTCTCCGCATCTCCAACAATTACTTGACACATTTTTATACATTTTTGAAAGTTTCCATGGTGTTAGATACCATTGATGTTGCATTTTTTGAAAGTTCTCTCTAGTTGTGTAACAGTTTGTGAATTTCCAATTGATCTTCCATAATTTTTCCCATTGGGCCATGGTTATTGAATGGCCAAAATCCTGGGACCACCTCACCATTGCCCATGTGGCCAATCCTTTGATGGGCAAGAAGCAACAGCCAAAAGAAAAAAGGGTCCCAGGATCAGCAGTAGGCCAGACTGCTGATGGTGCAAAGTAGGACTGGAAAAGGGGGAATGATCACACAATTTAATTATGGTGGAGAATAATCAGTGCAGTTCGCTGGTATACAATTTTGCTCAAATGACTGGGATAAGCAACAGGAAAAGAGGAATACGAGTCAAACACACACACTACTGTCCCCCCCCCTTGGACTATTTCTTTCCTAGGAAGCTGCAAGAGGATCATTCCCAAAGGCTCAAAAGCATATTTAGAGCTCTAAAAAAATGGTTGGTGGAGCAGGTGCAGCTGCACCTCCAGGTTATGAAGCCCCAGTGACTATAATGGGACTTTTGTTAGCACAGAAATGTGTGTTTCACAGCCCAAGGGAAGCTGCTCTTATCCTACACTTGCTAACTTGGGTCCCATTTGCAATCCTTCTGATGGCAGTGGGAGCTTTGTCTGGCACCAAAGAAACAGAGATTGGCTCTTTGGCTGCCTCTATATTTATAGCAGCAGCTGCCACCAAATCTAAAAACAGAGCCATTGCCGAGAAAACAATGGGAGCTGAGTATATGGGCCCAGAGAATGATCTGAAGTAGACCTCCAGCAAAACCCAAGCAGATCTGGTCACCCAAGCCACCCAAGAACCACACACAAGCAACAGGTTGCTTGTGGCATCTTAAAGCTAGTGTAGCCCTCCAAATATTGCAGGACTACAGTCCCCATCATCCATGGCCCCTGCCCTTGCTGGCTGAGGATGATGGGAACTGTAGTGCAACAACATCTGGGGTGGGGGCACAATGGCTACCTCTGCCATAAAGACGAAGAGTTGGATCTAGACATAGACAGTTGAAATTAGTAGAATGCCAGAACTCACCATGAACACCTCCCTTGTTCTCTTATAATGGCAATGGCGCCCACCTGAGAGGTGTCAGAACTGAGTTCTGGTGAGTTCCAGCTGGAAAAAAGCCCTGCACATACCCATAAACAGTTATGCCACTTAGGTAAAGATAAAGGGACCCCTGACCATTAGGTCCAGTCGCTTTATTGGCTGAGGGAGCCAGCATACAGCTTCCAGGTCATGTGGCCAGCATGACTAAGCCGCTTCTGGCAAACCAGAGCAGCACATGGAAATGCGTTATGCCACTTAGTATAGGTTAAATAGCTACATTTTGGTGCAGAATATGCCTCGATTATTAGAAAAGTCTAAAGGGGGGCATTTGTACCTCTGCCCCTCAAAACAAGTTCCGTAAAGTATGCCCCATATTGACGTTTCAAGTTATGTAGCCGTCGTGTCACACAAACACACTGACATGACAATGCACACTCGTTAGTCAACAAGTCTGAAAATGGGATATCCCTACATCTGACAGTAAAAACAGCAGGCGTTAAGTCTACATAATAGAGCAGTCCAGCTCAGAGCAGAATGCTCCTTTCATTGCTTCCTTGGAGAGAGGAGAAATGAAAAAGAACAAACAGCTCAGAGGAAGAACCACCAGTGTCAGGTTGCTTTCAGGATTGGCAATGCCCCCCTCCCACTTCCGGGTTGTGGGCCTCAGGAGGTGCCTGGCAATGCCAAACCCTGATGCCCCAGCACCCATCTAATGTGCATGCCACATTGATCCTGTGGGTGTTGTTTTCTACAAACAGGGCCCTTTTAATGTTGATCTCTGTGTGCTAAACCTCCAGTGCTCTGTCAGCACTTCGGCACAGTTGGGGAAGGTTACCAGGTAACCAGCTGCACACAAAACAACTGCACCTGGCATCTCAGAACAGGAAACCCCTGTACTTGCAAATTGAAAGCCGGCCTATGAATACAAGCACTGCAGAGAAACACCCTGACCGGAGTGTTTCAGCGTGGATCCAATTAAAGTCAGCTGCTTTTTTTTTTTTTTAAGAGTGCATTGTAAAGTGACTGTCAAATCACAATGAGAGCATCTGCAGGAAGCTCTGACCAAAAAAAATAAAAAATAAAAACCCGCCACATTTCCTTCAGCTGTGCAGGGAAAGCTAATTACAGGCAGGTTAGTACTCTGCATATCAAGTGCTTGCTACAGAGGTTGTTCCCAAACAAGGCTGCTAATCTCCTGAGGGGAGTTTGAGCACCATATTTGTTCATTTAATTCATTCAAAGCATTTTGACCAAATCGTCTGCCTACACAGCACCGATTTTGAGGCATACCTGAGTGAATCTTTGTCCGTGGAGTTTTCTTGGCAGGGATACTGGAGTGGCTTGCCGGTTCCTGCTCCAGGAACCTATCCATTCTGAAGTAAAGCAGCCCTGAGTGCTCACTCGAAGGACAGATCGTGAAGCTGAGGCTCCAATACTTTGGCCACCTCATCAGAAGCGAAGACTCCCTGGAAATGACCCTGATGTTGGGAAAGATGGAGGGCACAAGGAGAAGGGGACGACAGAGGATGAGATGGTTGGACAGTGTTCTCAAAGCCACCAGCATGAGTTTGACCAAACTGCGGGAGGCAGTGGAAGACAGAAGTGCCTGGCGTGCTCTGGTTCATGGGGTCACAAAGAGTTGGACACAACTAAACAACAATGAGTGAATATTTAAGTCATTCCCTGTCTGTCAGATTCCTCAGTTTCAGCCTTTGGAACAAAAGGGTACTCCCCTCCCTCCTGCCCCCTTTGCAATGCTTAGCACTGTTAGCTCCCAGCATTTCTGATCTTGCAGGGCAATTCGACCTCTGTTTGGCCATTCTGGTCTCTGGGATCAGGAAAATGGTAGCACACATCTCGGTTCCCACACCAAAAAGAGGTGTGCCCCCAGGAGAAATAAGAGCACCTGTTCTCCCCATCCCACCCCCAGCCAAGGAAGACACATCTCTGATAGTTATTGACAAAGAAGCACTTACAGTAGCTCCCATAGTGTTCTGGACGCGCACACACGCACACACACCCCAAACACACATCTAGCCTCTAAGCAGCTGTCCCCAGATTTGTGCCCTGCAGGGCAGTTACAGTAATGGGGGACCACATTCCCCCCACCAGTTTAAGCTCCACCCACATGAAAGTCATCACTGTTCTTCCCTCTTCAAGCACCTCCTTGTTCTAGGAAACAGCAGTGCAGAGGGTGCCGAGGTGTCTACTGTTTCCTCCCTTGCCTGAACAGTCTCTTCTTCCTCCACCACATCCTGCATGTCTCCCTCTGTCTTGGACTGCCCTGGTTCCTGCCTTGCTGGTGGCTCAAAAACCCATAGGTCGCTGGCCCTCCCCTCCTGGGTCACTCTCCTGGCCTCTGCCTCCACCCCACACTTTTCAGAGTCCTGCCAGTTCTTGACAATGCCTCACTTTCTCCAGAGATTGGAAGCAACCAATTATGTGTGAAGCTGCTGACTTGGTCAAACTGAGACAAAGCTCACTGTGGCTTTAAACAGTAGGATCTGCAGAACTTTGGACAGCTCCACAAGTAACACAGACGTTGTTCCAATCGTGGGAAAATCTTATCCAAGCGGTTACTTCCCAATGCAGGTATTTGAATGCATCACATTTTGTTTTGAGTCTTACATTGGAGCAGTTACAGATAGGTAGCCGTGTTGGTCTGCCAAAGTCAAAACAAAATAAAAAAAATCATTCCAGTAGCACCTTAAAGACCAACTAAGTTAGTTCTTGGTATGAGCTTTCGTGTGCATGCACACTTCTTCAGATACACTGAAACAGAATAATGAAACAGGGTAATACGCCTCCCCACCTTCTCACTATATAGAAGGGTCTGGTGACTTCTGTTTCAGTGTATCTGAAGAAGTGTGCATGCACACGAAAGCTCATACCAAGAACTAACTTAGTTGGTCTTTAAGGTGCTACTGGAAGGAATTTTTTTATTTTGTTTTTACATTGGAGCATCAATGAAAGGCCTTGAGTTGACCTTCTGTGGTCTCAGTAGAGGGTCTACATGAGAGCAAATAGTCTTGAACAACTGGTGTGTTGATTCAGGTGGTTCATCTGCAAGGACTGTAACTTACTTGTCCTTGAATGATTAATAATAATAATAATAATAATAATAATAATAATTTATTCATACCCCGCCCATCTGGCTGGGCTGCCCCAGCCACTCTGGGCGGCTTCCAAAAAAAATTAAAATACTGTACTACATCAAACATTAAAAGCCTCCCTAAACAGGGCCACCTTCAGATGTCTTCTAAAAGTCTGGTAGTTGTTGTTCTCTTTGACATCTGGTGGGAGGGCATTCCACAGGGAGGGCGCCACTACCGAGAAGGCCCTCTGCCTGGTTCCCTGTAACTTGGCTTCTCGCAGTGAGGGAACCACCAGAAGGCCCTCGTTGCTGGACCTCAGTGTCCGGGTAGAACAATGGGGGTGGAGACGCTCCTTCAGATATACTGGACCGAGGCCGTTTAGGGCTTTAAAGGACAGCACCAACACTTTGAATTGTGCTCGGAAACGTACTGGGAGCCAATGTTGATCTTTCAAGACCGGTGTTATATGGTCTTGGCAGCTGCTCCCAGTCACCAGTCTAGCTGCCGCATTCTGGATTAGTTGTAGTTTCCGGGTCACCTTCAAAGGTAGCCCCACGTAGAGCGCATTGCAGTAATCCAAGTGGGAGATAACCAGAGCATGCACCACTCTGGCGAGACAGTCCACAGGCAGATAGGTTCTCAGCCTACGTACCAGATGGAGCTGGTAAACAGCTGCCCTGGACACAGATTTGACCTGTGCCTCCATGGACAGCTGTGAGTCCAAAATGACTCCCAGGCTGTGCACCTGGTCCTTCAGGGGCACAGTTACCCCATTCAGGACCAGGGAATCCTCCACACCTGCCCGCCTCCTGTCCCCCAAAAACAGTACTTCTGTCTTGTCAGGATTTTATTGCATAAAAATCTTGAGCTATTTCTACCGCTTCTCTCTCTGTGGGCTGCGTAGATGTGAGTTCTTATTGAAAGCTAGGCCTCCTCTTTTCAGCATAGCGTTATCTCAAACTTTAGAACTAATTCCAGCCTAGCATTTGAACTTTGCAGGTGCAGATTGAAATGCATATTCCTTCTCCCTCATGTATGAGGTGATTTATTGAAAGGCATGCTCATTAGTACCTGTGGAATTATATTTAGCAATTCTGCCTCGATATATCCACAATGGATCTTGAATCCCTTTACTCACTCATTTTTTCAAGCCTACATTGACAAAGTTGTCCTCATGCAACACAAAACTCATGACGGTATTTAACTTTTTGCTAACAAAGGAATTAATATTTATGACAACGCTCACCAAACTTACATGCCCAAATGTATCTTCCTCATATGACCGCACTTCCCACAGGTCTACTTTTGTGATGTTTTATATTAGCAATTTAGAATAAGGGTTTCCAGTTTCTTTGATGGCCCCTTCAAGAGGAGACATGAATGACTGCTGATCTTTCTTTCCCCCCAAAGATGAACATAAGAACATCATTTGATTGTACAAAAAGGTTGTGAATCAACTTCAATCGGAGCATAAAGGCGTATGTGTCTTTTCAGTTCTCGCAAATTATGCATATTGTTTTCCTGTATTAAAACAAGCTGTAATTTGCACCTTTGAGAAATTCTCCTTGATATGCCTTGTCTAAGGAGATGTGTCTCATATCACAATTTGAAAGTGCAATAGTGCCAGAAATGATGGGCAGAAGAAGGGTTACTTCTTACGGGCAGCTTCCAGATTTTTGAAATCTGGCTCTTGCCACAATCAGATAAAACTACAGATCTGGGTCACTTGAATTAGTTAAATGTCAAAGTTTTATGAACCTCACCTCAGTATTGGTTTGAACTCTGTGAAATATAGAATGGTCTGCAGTTGACACAAACTGGATTGTAAAAATCTATGTCTGCAATTCTGGAGACCGAGACCATGTAACACCAGTCCTGAAAGACCTACATTGGCTCCCAGTATGTTTTTGATCACAAATCAAAGTGTTGGTGCTGACTTTTAAGGCCCTAAATGGACTCAGCCATGTATACTACCTGAAGGAGCTTCTCCACCCCCAGTGTTCAGCCCAGGCACTGGGCTCCAGCTCTGAGGACTTTCATGGACAGCTGTGAGTCCAAAATGCAAAAATACATTTCATAGGTTTCCAAGATACTCCTGGATCCCCCCCTTCCCATGTTCTGTAACTATCTACAAAGAAAGAGTTAAAATAATTTTATATGTAGGTATGTATGTATAACAGGAGGACAAAATTGCCTTTATTAGGGAAGAAATTATATAGATCCATTAATTACACCAGGAAGAATGTTTAAACTGGCATGTATACAGTCTCGAAGGAGATGGGACTACAGAGCTAGCCCGATTCCCCCTCTCCCATTATTACATTTCTCTTTAAAGATAATTTGATTTTCCTGAGGTCAGCCATCAGAATGTAATTATTGTGCACCAAACATGTTCTTCCCAACAGCTTGTTTACTACAGAACACATCCGCTTTCACCGGTATGTGAAAACCTGTATTTTGGTTAGGCAAAATTATGCACAATATTCATCACACGATTACTTACGTAGTTATAGAAAGCCTGATAATAAAAGAGCCTTGGGGAAAACCCAGATACTTGCACAGCATACTTAATCTGCCTCAAAAATACCTTTATCTGTACAAAATGGGAAGGAAAAGGGAATGCTGGGAGGTAAATTCCAACACCAAATATTTTTTTCCTGTCTTTTATGCCAGATAATATTAGTATAAATTTGCTTAACTCTTCCCCCCAAAAGGAGGGCTATTCTCTGAGATCTTTTACTTGAACTCCCTAAAACTATATGCCTTTTTTGAGACTTTCACATGACAGAGAATTACAGGGGTTAGAAGTGAGCTCCAGAGGGGCTGCAATTTTAAGTATTAGCCTTGAGGTTGAGCAGATTCACACATCCATGCTCATCGTTTGGTGACTTGCGTGTGTGAATGGATCCTCACAAATTTAACCCTGGAATTAAAATCTGCATATCACTCACATTGCAGACTGTGGTCAAACTAGGACGGCATGAGATAGGATGCAACCAGACAGACTTATAACCATCTCACTTTTTAAAGGTGGACATTTAGCCATCTCATTTTCATTCCCACCCCCCTCTCCTGCTGTATTATACCAATGCAGGCTCCAAGTGGGAGACTATATTTGAATGCACCTGTATGTTACCCTCCCCCGCCTCCTCCCCCCAAACAACTCACTACACTTAGAAAGCTCATATATTAGAACTTACTCCCTCATGTGCTAATTTTGAATCTTTGGAGATGTGGGGGATACAAAATAATAATAATAATAATTCACTCACCTGTAATATGCGTACAATTTGATAAAATAAATCTCCCTGCTCACAGTATGAACAAGTCAAGCTTACCTTCAGGTGTACATTCGCTAGAAAATAGGATGCTACTCTCGTAATAATGTGTGATTTTGCGGGGGAGTGCAGCTTGCTCAGGTGTACGTCAGTCATGCAAACACTAATACTACAAAATAAAATATTATCGTTAATTTGCTAGGGTGATGGCTTTCAGACTGGCTTCTATTGAACCCTAGGGGTCTGCAGAAGCTCGTTATCTATAAGAAGAAAGGAGGACTCTGCTCCTGAGAGATAGCTGGTCTCTAGCCAATGATGACAAAGCTGTTGATCATGCAGACGATCTTGCATTGATCACTGCAAGATCTATGGCTTATTTCAGATGCAGGTGGTTTGCCTTCTCGTGATTACTGTCATGTGATGGGAAGAGTGGGAACATCCTTCCTGGCTCCTGCTCCTCCATCACATCCCCACCACCAAGTCCCATTGCCATCCGCTCTTTGGAGGAGAAGGTCTGTAGGAGAGAGCCTGCTTCATTCATGAAGCCTCATCGTACAGTTTAGAACCCTCCAAACAACTAAATGGATTGCTCTTTTATTCTGAAGGCATTTCAATAAATAATATTTTTTCGGGGGGAGGAGAAATATTACCCTCTCTTCTCCAAATATTTATCATTTATTCCTTAGATGCGGCAAGAACCTTGAAAAATAAAAACCTTCATAGCTGCAGCAAATTCAATAGACTTGTTTTTTTACAGTTATTTAGGGTCCTCGTTGTGAATGGAGAAGGCACCTTAGGGTGCTCACTAGTATCTTCTGTACGACACACAAGCTCTGTTGTGGATGGTGCAAAGGAAGATTATAAACCACTGTGTTTCCAAATAAAAACGCCCAGACATTTCCTTGTAGATATGTACTTCACTTTAATCACATCTTCTGAAATGGCTGGTTCTTTTTAAAATCCACATTCCTTGGAAATTTGGCCCGGAATCGCTACATGGAGATTTATTTCTTAGGTGGGGATATGGACAGCTGAAATGTCTGAGAGCTTTTAGATGTTTTCATCTAAAATTGTGCCAATGCGGGAAGGAGACTAAATCTTCCAAAGGCTGGGATTTATTGCCATAGTATAAAGAGGCTTTCTGCTTCTTCTGCTTCTTCTTTTTTTTTTTTTTTTTAAAAAAAGATGACTGCAGTGTGATGGTTCTAGGTAGGTATTTGTTTTTCCATAGGGTACATCCCTGTTAATCTACTGCAGTCAGAGAATCCTTCTGCTAGAGAACATTGTCTCCTAGAGCTGGGACAGGCAAACTGTGGCCTTCCAAATGTCGCTGAACTACAACTCTCATCATTCCTGACCACCAGCCATGTTAGTTGGGGATGATAGGAAATTGGATACAACAACATCTGATGGGCCATAGGTTCCTCAAACCTGCCCTATGGTGCTTGTTTTTTCCTAAAACTGTACGAATGACATTCGATGTCAGGACACTGCTGCATGGGAAACCACATTCATATATATATATATATATATATATATATATATACACATACACACACACACACACACACACACAAACACACTGCTGCATGGGAAACCACATTCACACACACATATTATATATATATATATATATATATATATATATATATATATATATGGTGTATACACTCCAGTTCTGAAGAGGAAGAGGGTCTCTCTGTGTTAAAGATTGGGTTCGTGGTGTGGCACTGTCTCTAGGATAAGGCTGATTAAAAATGATTCCTGCACACCTACAATTTTATTAATTGTCCAAGAAGTGGAAAACCATCTGGGAGCTTTTCAAGAGATGCCACTGAGTGCTGCTGCTCATGAAAAAGAGGAGCATCCCACCGGGATTTGATGGAGAATATCATAGTCCATCTGGGCAGAGCTCCAGTGACATTGCCCTCGCCACATTCAGGACTAGTTCCTGGCCCTACCCAGGCCAGCCCTCTCTGCCATATATTTTCAACAGGCAGTCATTGGCCCCCTGTCTAGCTGTAGAAAGCAAAGTCCATTGGGTAGCTATTTGGAAGGCTGTGAAAGGTGAGGGATAGGATGTTTCTATATTTTGAAAGGTTGTATGAGGTATGCAGCAGGGAGTGGAGGAGACAAAGTCAAGTGAGGTTGTGTGTTAGCATTTGTAAGACTAAGCAAGAGTGTGGGGATGTTCTGGAGGATTGTCTGCAAGAATATGGGTGTGGGTTTAATTTTCTTATTCATCTTTGTTCTTGTTTTTTACTCATTTCAAACATTTTTATCCTGCCTTTGTCAGGCTCAAAGGGGTTAACATAAAAACAGAATAGTTATAACCCAATGATTCAAGAAGAAAACCAACAAAACCATAAACCATTGGATTATTTTTTAAAAAAATACCAATTGCAAAAACAAACAAAAATGGTTTGTTTTATGTTTGTATTAATTTGTTTTACTGAAAACGTTTTCAACATGTCCTCCATCAAATGATCGCAAGGTTGGGTGCAGCCCCCAAAACAAAACAGCATAGAAATGCATGAATGATCCCACAAAAGCAATAAAATAATGACAACACAACTTTTTACACCAAAATCTAAAATGCTCTACATAAAACTGACTAGGGTTACTAAACCAAACCGGCAAAAGCCACACGAACAAACAAATGGGTTTTCAGTTGGCGCCAAAAAGGAACGTAGCATTGGCGCCCTGTGGAGCTCTGAAGAGAGCGAGTTCCAGAGACATGGGGCCACACAGATAAGGCCCTTCCCTGCATAGCTAGACAGTGTATCTCACAATGTGGCAGCCCACTCAGAAGAGCCTCAACACACCCCATTCCTCACAGGTGATATTCTTCCCTTACAAAACAAACACACTTGAAGAAGACCCAATGCACAGAGCACACCTGATCAGGGGATTGGGCCTAACCTCCTTAATCACTTTTTTAAAATGATATGTGAATAAAACGTAATTTTAATTCTGCTGGCCTCTTTATCCCCCAAGCCCTCTAATTATTACATTGCTTACACCGTGAGCCCTTGTGGGACAGAAATGTGCACATCCAGAAAGTTCCTGTAATCAGCTCTGAGCCTATGAGACCTAGAGCTCTATGAGCCTAATACACAAATAAATGAGTACCCTTGGGACAGATTGGGTTCACGTACAGGTAGCCCGTCTCTACTGTGGTTCGTAGGAAGTGAAGAAAAGGTGGGATTTCTTTCAAGAAATTCTGAACCTTCACACCAAAGTTACTGATTTAGGAGTCATATTTGAGAGATACGGATAAATGAAGTGCAGGCTTTTCTAATTGCTGAGGTTAGAGATGGACACCCTGCTTTCATTTGCTGTTAATTTTGCATGCATTCAGTTGTGAGTCCATTCTGCCCTGTTTTCTGAAGATTGGGGTGTTTTTCTTTAAGATTCTGTTTAAATTTTATGCATTTTTGTGTACGCATTTTCCGGAAAATAGAGCTGCATACATTTCCCACTAAAAAGCACCCCTCTCCAAAAAAAGATGCATTTCCCCAACAATATGTGCATTTTTAATGTGTTTACATGCAAAATTTGGAGAAGGGCACAACCTGTTAACTGTGCTCCAATCATCATAGGAGTCTGGGCACTGCAAATTAGGGTGGGTTTCCTTTACTTAAGATGTGGACCAAATGAAATTCTCCTCCATCCTTAGATGGGAGCCTGAGGCCAAGCAATGCTTGAAAGGGGTGGATTAAAGGTTCCGGATAGGCAATATTGTTGTTTTTCCTCATACCTGACCGAAAGAAGTTCTTTACTTCTCAGTAATAACATTACAGCATTCAGATTTCTAGCCAGAGCAGACCCAGCACTTTAAAGTTGGAAGATGCTTCTTTGTTTCATCCCAACATGGAGAATGTTCATTTATTTACTGCTCTCACTTAATTAATAAAAAATAGTATGTACATGCTTAGAGCATCTTATCACCACTGCAAATGCGGGACTTCTAAGTTGTGAAATCACTTAAATGCGTAATTGCTCAGTTCAAACTATGACCTTGTTCAACATGTCATGTCTGGATGTATCACCAATCGGGCATCATGTCACCAACAGTTTGTTTTCTGGCTCAGAATATAGAACAAGTTCCTGCGCATGCATGATCAGTTAGTTTTCAATAGCCACTCCGGATTTCATTTACTTGTTAATCCAAGTTCTGGTCACTGATTGCAATTTAGACAGAGCTATGTACCGTAAACTCTTCCAAAGGCTGATTTTTAAGGCTTTGGAGAACGTTGCATTTCTTTTATTACTGGCACAAGGCATAGCTCAGGAAAGCACCCAGGTCTTGAGAACAAGAGAGCTGTGCAGCTTAAGCGAAGCGAAGCTCCTCAACTAGGATAAAGTGAAGTTCAAGCTTCAGAATTCCTTTATATTCTCTCTGTAAACCAATCCACAAGGCTGTAGTTAATGCTAGAGGCCCAGGTGGGGCAGAGCTCTTACCAGTCAAGTGGGCATATGATTCTTCTGCGAGTTCTTTGAGCGGAGTTAAAATCCAGTAATTATCTTGAATGGAGTGGTTAGATCTAGTTTCATGGCTTCCCTTCCTTGATTGCTGGTTTGCTTGTGGGGGTATCCTGCCTTCTCTTCAAATTAGTAAGCTATGCACATGACCTCACAGGCACTGGAAGAACATTGCATCATGCTGGATGCAAACCCAGAGCAAGATGGATCCTTAATTCTCACAGTCCTTTTCATGTGCCAACATGGACTTCAGTGGGTTTTGGCACTCAGCTCAACGTGAATTTGCCTATTAGCTGATGTCATGGCGAGGCACTCACTGTACTACTTCACCACAAGCAAAAATTGCAGCATGGATCATCGATCCAGCTGAGATGTGCTAAAAGGCCTGTGAAGGCCAAAACATCCATGTGTTAATAAAAGGTTTAGCTGGAAACAGTTAGCTAAATATACCACCTACCTTCATATCATGCCCCACTCTGGTGATCCCTCTGGATGAGTGGGGGGAAACGCAGAATAAGCTGGTGGGGGGGTGTAATAAGAGCAGCCGCTCTGCATATATATTTTCAATTCTCATACATCTGTAAACAGCAAAAACAATAAACAAGTTACTTATCTGACAACAGTATCAGATTGATCCCAGTTAAATAATAGTTTACAGATTAGGTGTGTTTCACAATCAGGTGTGTTTCTGATTTGATCCTGGAATGTCCCTCTTATAATCATAATAATTTAATAATAATTTATTATTTATACCCCACCCATCTGGCTGAGTTTCCCCAGCCACTCCGGGTGGCTTCCAATCAAGTGTTAAAAATAATACAGTACAGTATTAAATATTAAAAACTTTTCCTTAGGACGTCCCTATTTTCAACACGGAAATTTTGGAGGGTGTGGAGTTATGCAACCCCCAACCCAAGGAGATAAGTAATTATATAACCTTGAGAAGACATCTGAAGGAAGCCCTGTATAGGGAAGTTTTTTAACGGTTAATGTTTGATTATGTTTTTATATATGTTGGAAGCCACCCAGAGTGGCTGGGGCAGCCCAGTCAAATGGGGAATGATGGTGATGGTGACGATGGAACAGGGCGTCCCTATTTCCATCGGAGAAATGTTGGAGGCTATTTGAGATTGTATTAGGGGTTATAGCTTATAGCAGAGATGTACAAAGGCATGTGGAAGGTATCTAGGAAATGCAATGACCCTCAGTGTTTTTTCCTATTAGTTTTCACAAACCACTCAGATTTATACCCTTTTTCCTTTCCTGAAGATGTGTAAAAAAATGCCGACTGGTTAGTACCTTCTCAACCGATGGTACTTCTTCAAATTAGCTGTTGCCTTCTCTGTTCTTAAATATGTTTTTGCTATGCTGGAATCATTCAGAGCCCCAATGCCATGGGCATGCAACAGTTCAGACCGCCACCTTCAGTGAGGCCTAACTGACCTCAAAGAATGGGGGGGCAACCTCAAATTCTAAAATATGGACACATGCACAAAGGAGGTCTAGGTTTGAAACACCTCAGGAAATGATTCCTTTAAGGAAATGGGAAAGTTTACATTTTAAAATACTTTCAGCATCAGTAATGGTAAAGGTTAAGTCCAGTCAAAGGCATGTGACGCTCATCTTGCTTTACAGGCCAAGGGAGCCAGTGTTTGTCTACAGACAGCTTTCCGGGTAATGTGGTCAGCATTACTAAACTACTTCTGGTGCAACAGCACACTGTGACAGAAACCAGAGCGCACGGAAATTCTGTATACCTTCACACCGCAGCAGTACCTATTTACAGTGGTACCTTGGGATGCAAACAGGATCATTTTGACTGTCTGTGCATGCGCGAGCAGTGAAACCTGGAAGTAACGCGCTCCGTTACTTCTGGGTCGCCACGGAGCACAACCCGAAAGCACTCAACCTGAAGCGTATTTATCCCGAGGTATGACTGTATCTACTTGCACTGGTGTGCTTGCAAATTGCTAGGTTGGCAGGAGCTGGGACAGAGCAACGGGAGCTCAGCCTGTCTCGGAGATTTGAACCGCCAACCTTCTGACTGGCAAGCCCAAGAGGCTCAGTGGTTTAGACCACCGTGCCACCTGCGTCCCACCCATCAGTAATGACCTCCTATGCGTAGGAGGGTTGAAGATCATTTCAAATGTGACCATATGTCCTCCCTTCTGGAGTCAGCAGCACCAGAAATAATCAAATCAGATGCCATCCAAAAGCAGGGTTTTCTTTTTCTTTGATGACACTGCAGTTTTTGGCATGGGGGAACACTTCTGATGCTGCCCACACTGCTCCCCCCCCCCGCCCCACATTGTGCAGATGGATAGGGATGGATGTAAGGGACTGGCAATGGATGGCGTTGTTGGCAGACCCTGCCTCCAGAGAGTGAACTAAAGCATGCCTGCCCACTGCCCAATTCAAAGTCACCACGTGGGCACCAGCTTAGAAAGCCTGTAGTGCTGCAAAAACATGACTCAGGCTTTGATCACCCTATTTTATTTGAGGAGCAGATGCCTGGCACAGGAAGCATAGTTTTAAGATAATTAATTAGAGTGGTAGAATGAGATAAGTACAGCCTGATGATGTGCATTGTTTGTATTAGAGGAGACATGAATTGATTTGACATTCCCGGAATATGGTGGTTGGAAGATGGTGAAGTGTGATCCTGCTGTGATGAGCAGGTACTTTCATATGTTCCCTCCATGTTCCCTTGTTCTTTCAGAAGAATCTGTTTGCAATTATAGTTTGCAGTTCTGCTTGCTAGGTGGAAACATTTTTCTCAGTAGGTTTCATGATAATGTATCACAGAAAAACAGTATGCTCATTCCATTTTATATAATTCCCCTATCATTTAACAGACTTTTCTTGGATTCTTCATTTAGGAAGTAAAGTGGATGTACTATATGAATATTCAAAATCTTTCCCCTTGAATTTTCTCCCTCTTAAGAACATAACAACTTAGGCACTGCCTCTGCTAGAACAGACCAACCAGGTACTCCTAGGAAACTCACAAGCAAAGCATGAGATAGCCATGTTTACCTTCCCAGTAACTAGCAATCAGAGATAGAGTGCTTTGAATGTGGAGGCTGAATTTTGCAATCAGAGCCAACACCCACTGACCTCCATGAAGTTGTCTAATCCACTTAGGACATCAAGCCACTCCTCAGTTTATCCCCTCCTCCAAGATTTGCTTCCTAGCTGAATATTTTTGAATTTAAACCCCAAGTCTACAAAGAATCCCCGGTGTAGCCTTTCTCCTGTGTTGTCCTCACAGTGATGTCATGAAGCCACTTATATTCTCCAAGTCTCCATATATGCAGGTAGATATGGAGCAAACAGGTCTGAAACACCTGACCTGAATGGACAGTGGTTATCTGATGTACATTGTATGCACATCCAGCTCCAAACCTGCGTTGAAATGACCCCTTGAGAAACATTTGCCGGTATTCAGCCTAAACTGGTATTGCTGAAACTTAAACCCATTCTTCTCATCTGAAAATTATATTAAGGGCTACTTGAAAACTGCTCTTATGCTTTCCTTTATCAAAATGTCTCTGTATGTAGGAGATTGGTTACTGACAGAGAATACAGTTCTGGTACAGTCCTCTCCCTGACTTTCTGGCTTTCTACATATCAAGATTTGTTTATGTTTTTGTCATGGAGGATTGTTGGAACCTGCAACTCTCACAACGTTCATCTGCAGTGTGAAATGGTGCACTCCAAGAATAGCTGTACCTGGTCCTTTTGATTGGTTTTGTTTTGTAAAAAAAAAACCCCATGAGGTTCCCATACTCATATATTGATAAAAATGCCACGGGTGCCAGCACAAAATGGCTGCCATGGTCAGCAAAACAAGAAGCATCCGGTGAGTACTGTCACAGGGACTGTACCACCTCACCTGTTCCTTGTGTAGACCAGGCCTCTGCATCATTCTAGAAATACCAATTTGGCTCCAACGCTGCACTTCTGGGATTTGCAGGCAGCAATGCATTGTGAAGGGCATGGCCAATGCTTACAACTCTATCCATACAACAAAGAACCCCAGAGCCAGATTGTTTAAAAGCACACTTTAGATGACTCAGACTTCACAAGGAACACAGCTCTTCATGGAATTTCTACTGGTGTTTTCCCCATTATATGATCTTAAAGAGGGAGAATACTTACTTTGTTGAAGTATTTCTTATCCTCTGAGCCCTCAGAATGTGCAATCTTGTTTTCCTGCCTTAAACAGATTTAATGTGGAACAACAGACATCTGTTGTTATAAAATTTACTACTCACACAGGATGTTATAAAAACAAGTGGAACTGCCTGGAAAATGTAAGTTCTTCTCTTCCCTTCTTCCTTTAAAAAGCATATCCATTTTCTATTTTTGCTCACAGAAGGGGAAACATTTGAAAAACCACTTCTTTCCTGATATTTTGTTGGAGGACAGCTATTCTTCCAGTGAGATAATGTTCCGAGTTTTATAGTATTAAACTGGAACACACAAGAAAGAGGCAACAGTGAAATAAATCTAAATGAATGAGGCAACAGAGTGGTTTCACGTCTAACCTCAGAAGCTTTATGTGTTTCTTGCGTAGGATGTGATTTTCTGAACGCCCATGAAATACATTTTCCTTCTCTTCTTCTGTACACCACAATGTGTGCTCGAGTGTCTGTGCGCAGCATAACTGGGGGAACTTGCATCGCACTGCTGAACACCCGCCCTCCCTCCCTAATTTTAGGTGCTGCTGCTTTGGCCTTGCTTTGGATTAGGTCGTCTGCTTTGGAGCAGGGGCTGGGTAGGAATTTGTCCATTTGGCAGATTGGATGTAGCCACTTGGTTTTCGCCTACCCCCTTAGCAATCATCACAACTTTGTAAGGTTTGGCGGTTAGGCATTGGCTTATTGAAGTGTGTGGGAGGGGAGGTGCGGCCATCACCTGCCCCTCCATGAATAAGGGTATTCTGGGGGTCTTGGATCTCGTCCGAAGTCTGCTTGAGGGGCTAGGGCCATGCCAGGACCACAGGAACCCTGGGGTGAGCTTCGTTGGTCTTCATCGATGTTGCTCCCTCGTTTGGTGTTTACCTTTTCAGACTTCCAGACAGAGAGGCACGAGTCAGTTATAGTCAGTTTGTTGCCAATGCCTAAGCCAACACCGCTCACTTTGCTGTAATCAATAAAGTTGTGGCCTAAATTTTGCCCAATAACTTAAACTAAAATTACATGTCAGGGGGAGGGCTTGAGGGCCTCGGGGTGCAACTAGGTGATGCATATGATGTCTCTCAATGACTTCACAGTGGCATATTTGTGACGGCACCAAGGACAGTCTGATTGGCTGTGGTGACCCATGTGATGATGTTTATGAGTGTCCATGGCGCCATCACAGGTATACCACTGTGATGTCATTGACACCAAAGTGGCTGTAAGGTCAAAGACAAAGAAGGCAGCAGCCTGTGGAGCAGGGGAGAGAGAGAGAGAGAGAGAGAGAGGAGCACTGAACAGAAATGAAACACTGAATATTCAGCAAAGTGATTCATTTTTCAGTAATGCATTTGGCTGAGTCTTGCGCTCCTTGCATGGTTCAGCAGACAAGCTGAAGCTGAACTGAAAAGCGGCTTTCATGGAAGCAGCCACAGGAAGGACTCCAGAGGCACCTTCAGCCGTGTGCCAGGTTTGTATTCTTGTAGCTTTCTGGGATTGTAGCGCTTTGTCAGTAGGAGCCAGACATAGACAATTCTCTCCGTTGCCATCAGTCATGTGAGCTAGCAGTCAGAGAATCCAGATCTTGAGAATATCCACCAGTCCAGCCTTCAGCTGTAGCCGAACTCACGGTTGCTTCGCTTCACTTCCATTTACCCAGACATTTTAGTGTTATTGTTATTATTACATTGCTAGAAGGTCAGTGGAGTCGAATTTTGGCATGATATCAAAATGTGCTTTTTATAAGTGTCTCTAGACCAGCTAGCAGGTGTTCTGTGTGCCAAATGTCTTTGTGTGTTGCCAGCATCATAAAATATACTGAACTGACTCTGACCCTTAATTTCTGTTTCTGTTTCATCATGAACTGAACATTAAGGTGAGAACCTTGAAGATGAGGTTGGTGGGACCCAAGCCAAACGTGCGAATGATCCAGTCTAGTGGTTGCCTTGGGCAGTTTTACCTGAATGACTTCTGCCTGACTCCCGAGAATCTCAGCTCTTTAAGCTTCTTGCTTTCTGCATTATTGGAACTTCAGTGCAGGAGAGAAACCCAGTTGACTTCTTGACTTGTTGGTGTTGCAGAATTCTAGCCATGTGCTCCCCTCCCAGGTATGGTTGTATTGTCTAGGGTGTGGATATGGGAACTGAACCAGCAAAAAGCCCAAGGAAAGAGTGCACAGGTTGGAGCTGTTAATGAAGAAGTCAGGTCCAGTTCAAAGAGGACAACTGATGGGGAAAAGTAGAAAGAAGGAAAAGGTTGCAAGCAGAAAAGCTACCTGGGGCACAAAAGTTAGGAAAATACAGGCAGAGAAGATGGACAAGGCTGGGGGAATGTGTGTTTTTTTCTGGGAGTACACAGGGGTATGCATATCCCTAAACATTTTGCGAAACTTTGTACTTTTGTCCATTTACTGTATTCATTCCCCCCCCCCCCGATTTGAACTATAAAATGGTGGTTTTCTTGAGTCAAAATGAGAGTACCCCTAAACATTTTTTAAGGGGGAAAAAAGCATTGGTCAGATGAATGAGGAAAATAGAGGGAAAGAGCTGATTCATATATTACATTCGAGAAGGAAAGGTCCCTGTGAAGTAGCCTTGCAAATAAATCCACAAAATTACTAGCCGTTGGTTTTACTTACCCATTTGTGCACACTTGGCAATGTAAGTCATTGGTGTCACCAACAACCTGAAAAGACACCAGGTGCCAGAAGATGGATTTAGCATGTTAAAATCAAGCCAGGCTTGCTTCCCATGCTCTCGGGATCACCTGGGATGAGCCATTAAGGAAAACAAAAGGAAAGTGATGGGCCATTAGGAATCCTACCAGAGAGAGGGACACTTCCTTCAGCTCTGAGTTAGAGTTTGGAGCTTTTGGCCTTTCAGTTAGCTGTGGCTTGTTCTAGGGGGGAAAGGTCTGTCTGTCTGTTAAATGCAGCAAGCTAAGCAAAGGGACAGAGAGCCGTGTTTGGTTTCTTTTTGGAGCAACGGCTGTAGCAATGGGAGAAACAGGACCCTCTTGGAGTGTAGGCTCAGGTTATATATGTGTGTGTGAATAAACCATATACCATAAAGGCACTACAGTTTCCACTGTGTCTCATTTCGTAAGGAAACATGAACCCTGGGTAAGTGCCTGGAAGAGCTGTTCGACAGTGGAATTTGCTGCCAAGGAGTGTGGTGGAGTCTCCTTCTTTGGAGGTCTTTAAGCAGAGGCTTGACAACCATATGTCAGGAGTGCTCTGATGGTGTTTCCTGCTTGGCAGGGGGTTGGACTCGATGGCCCTTGTGGTCTCTTCCAACTGTGATTCTATGATTCTATGATTCTAACTCCTGGGACTGTTTCACCTGACTCAGTTCTACTGTCCTGAGAAATAAGAGCACCCCCAAAGTGAACAATTGGTGAACCAACTTGTTCTCCAATTAATTTGATTCAGAAACAAAGCACTTATAGGGTAATTTGCAACCCAAAAACTGTTGTGTATATAGAACACTATTCCTTTTAAGTCATTAGGCATAATTTGCTTTGCTTACAAGCACAGAGAGTGTGCTTGTAAGCAAAGCAAATTATGTTTTGCATTTTGCCTTAGCATTTGGAAGCTTGGAGAACAGAAATCTTATTTTACATTTTTTAAAAAAAGATGGCTCCTGTAGGTTTTCACTCTGTGATACTTTTTTTAAAAAACCTTTTTACTTCATCAGCTCTAGCACCGTGAAAATACTAGTATAGGTTGATTATTGCAAGTGAGAATTTCCTTCTTTAAAAAGGGCAACTCCTGGAGCACAAAACAGTTAAATACAATCACTACCAGCTTCATAATACTGTTTAATCAAGGCTGCAATGATGGTATTTTTCTTCATGCAAGATAAAGCGTTAGTTAAGGGGTAATCTCATTGTTTTACATGCTTTCTGGTTTTAATAAGCATTAAGTCTCTAAGATGGCTGCTTTTCAGCATGTCTTAAGCATCTCAAGTGGAAATTTCTAAGGGTACTTTCAGCCATTTGGATATATATATATATATATATATATATATATATATATATATATCCATGGCAGCTCCCTAGACTCGTCATCCTGTTTTTTTCCTCTAGGCTGCAGCTGAGCTGGGTTGTTTCCAGTATTGCCAGAAACAACTTAATTTGTTTAAAAGTGGCCCCCGATGTGTCAGTCTGAAGCCTGGGTTCAGCAGGGTAAACTGCTGGAGGTTGTTTTGAATGGCTGAAAGGGCTGTTTCATGCTCCTAGGCTATAGAGGCAGCCTTTTCACAAGCATAGTGGCAATTAATGCTGTTTTTATAATGTCTGTTTATTTGCAGATATATGCAAGTCTTCAAAGCAGCAGAAATTTCCCCCAACCCGGAGAAGTGAAGAGGGACTCCACCTTACCCAGGGCGCCTTCTTGCAAGCTAGCAGCAAAACTTCAGCTTGATTCTCCTTTGCTGGCTGATCGGTCTACATCCACGGAGTAGAGCTGTGTTGCATAGCCAGTAGCTACCAGACAAAAGGGCTGCCCAAAGGTCTAGAGTGGGTGGGTGGGGTTGAGAGGACCTCTCCGCTTTGTCTGAGCCTCTCTGGTGCAAGAGCAGGATCTATAGTAGGGCAATGGATAGAAGCAATGCGCAGCATGGAAAGGAGAGCCACAGGAGAAGAAGCAGCCCTGTTGCGGAAGTGGCAAGCTGCTGGCTTCCCCCGGTGGCCAATTCCCTTGGCCCTGAGTGAGACAACCAAATTAGTGATAGCCTGGTCACAAGTCAAGGCCTCTAGTATCTAAGCATAAGGAAGGCAAATGAATGTCAGGCTTCGTGGAATCAGATCCCTCCCCGGTGGCAGTAAATAAGCAGATCAAACGAAAGGAGCGTTCTTACCAGTTAGTTTCTTTAATAATCACAGCAAGAGACAAAGGAATGCATATCTATCTAGAAATGGCGTTACTCCCAGTAAAGGTTCACCCCTTCTGTCCCCATTAATCTATATCACTCCTACCTAGAGATGGGAAGGACTGGGGGGGTGGAAAAATTGGGGGGGGGAGTGTGTGGAATATTTAAACTATATCAAACTGTTTTTTTAAAAAAAATTCCAGGAAAAAACAGCTTTGGGAGCCCCCCCCCCCCAGCCTTCCCATCTCTACTCCTACATTGGGTAATCTGAGCTTGTTGCTGCTGTGCTCTCTGTTCTATCACATCTAGTCTTAGGCGAAGGGGGGGGGTCAGGAATGTAGTCCAAGGACACTGAATCTGCCAGTTATTTCTCTCCTGGTGTTTCCTCTTCTAGCTGTTCCTCACCCACTATTTCCCAGCTTTTCCCCTCTGGGCCATGCCCCTCTACAAACCACTGTTCTAAATCAACACTGTCTTCCTGCCCTTAGGAATGTTCAGCAGAAAGGGGGGGGTGGCTCCCACCATTCCTCCTCAGCCCAGCCCCTGACAGGGAAGCAGGAGACAGGTGAAGCTGGAGAGCGAGATAAGAAAGGCAGAGGACAAAGGGGTTTTTGGCTATGCTGTATGGAGCTGATGGAAGTTGGAGTTCCATAACTTATGGGGGACCATAGGTTCCCTACTCCTGCATCAGACCCTTGCACCATCCCTCCCCTGCCTCCACCCCAGCAAAGGAAAACAAACATTTTGTAAATTGGGAGCATCCAGTGTTAGGATGAGACCCCCACCGCATTCCCTCAAACAAGGGGTATCTAAATTGTCAAGCACCTTTCCAGTAATTGATCCTGACCTGCATGAGTCTCGGCTGACTTGAAACGGGTTGCGACTTTTCAGACAGCTCTCCTCCCCAGCCCTGCAATTCATATGCTTGCCCCCTCCCTCGCCCTTAAAAAGGCTCGTCGTCTCCAACGCAGAAAGAAATATTGTGAAACCGAATAAAGGCTTCTTTGCCTTCTGTGCTCTTCTGGGAAATAATACGTCTCTGAGGTCTGCTTGTGGAAAGAAAAGGCTTAAGAAGAAACAACAGAATTGGCAGTGGTTGTGAATCCTGGAAAGTTTGTCTCAGTTCCCAGACAGAAGGAACTGATTTACATCTAGGTGACCAGAAGCAAAGCTGCAGTCCCTTGAACATTTGCATTTTGGATGGTGCAGCTTGTCTTGTAGGGGGAGAGAAAAGCTATACCTACTTGAAATCTGGGGCAGATGGGGCTCATCAAGCTGGAAAGGTGGCCCATCTAGGAAAAGGAAAACTCTGGTCCTAAATCTCTGCTGCCCTGCAGCTATACTTATTCATGAAAAAGGATTTGGGAGTACAGTGGTACCTCGGGTTACATACGCTTCAGGTTACAGACTCCGCTAACCTCGGGTTAAGAACTTTGCTTCAGGATGAGAAGAGAAATCGTGCGGTGGCGGCGCAGCAGCAGCAGGAGGCCCCATTAGCTAAAGTGGTGCTTCAGGTTAAGAACAGTTTCAGGTTAAGAATGGACCTCCGGAACGAATTTTTTTTTTTTTTTTTGCAAGTACATTTTTATTAAAGTTATACACGTAACAGACATACAAAAAGATACAGAAAAGCTTACAGAAGAAAGAAGGGTCACTACAGTAGAAATATACAAGCCAACCTTTTCCTTTCTCTGGCTATACAAAGAGAATTAGTCTGGCTGCTTCCTACAAACAAAAAGAAGAAAAAAGGGGGGGGGATTAAGTAAGTAACCAGAGGTACCACTGTAAACCGCAAAAACTTGTACCTGCTGCCTTGCAAGGCATCTTCAGGAGAAGAAAGGGCAAAGGAGCAAGCCCTACACAAATCTAGAGTGGAGTCCCTAAGAAGGTTGGGTGGCATCTTGTACGCCTCCTTCTGGCAACTCCTGCAGCCAAGCTGGTACCAAATATATTGCTCTGCTTTCCTTTGGACCACATCAGTGAGGCCAAGAGGGGGTTCTTGTTGTCTGGGCAAGACCTCCATACACACTATGCAGGTTCATGCACCAGGGAAGTCACTTTGGTGCTGCTAACCAAATACCAGGGAGGGACAGATCACTCTTGCCAGAGGTCTGACTTAGTCACTTGTACAGGGTTCCCTCCTGCTTCCTTCCAGCACACCTTCCATTTCAGGTTCCCTGTTCTGCTTTCACCCTCCTCCTCCTCCTCCTCCTCCTCTTCCTCTTCTGGGCCCACCTCTATAAATTTCGGCTGAGGGCTATATGCAGCACCCCAAGCTGTATGTTGCCCAGTCCTGCCATAACTGATCACCATAGCATGATGATAAGAGACACCACATTTAACACAGACCATGCCAACCCACCATTTTAAAAGTTGAATGACACCCTAGTTTTATTGCAATGGCATTTTGGTCTCAAATTTACCTCATGGGTGAGAGAAACACCCGTTTGCACTTTATTGGGGCACACAACATGGGGAAAGCAGTTTCTATCAATCACGAACTTGGGAAGCCAGTCCTAGAATGTATGAACGCACTTAATGTACGTCCAAGTTCCTAAAACTATGCCAACAGTAGGAGAAGCACACACATAAAAAAGCCCACCAGGGGAGGCAATGAATAACCTGATATTTGCCTATTTTATCTTGCAATGTTAGGTTAGTCATTATTTCACTTGGTGCTCTTCCAGACAGAACTGACATCATAGATTTGGCTTCGCTGTTGACATCTGTGGAATCAGTTGTACTATCAAATGCAGGCGTTGTTGTGGCACCGAAGGAGGCAATTCTCGCAAACTGGAAGGTCCCAGCATCACATCATATGGACTTCCGGTCTTAAACAGCTGCACAGTGTTAACTGCGCCTTGCCCAACAGTTACCATGTCCAGTTCAGGAACAGCCTCATTCTCCTGGAATGGGGAACCACCTCCATCAGTATGCAAGAGCCTTGCTTTCTATGTGAGAGGGACATTATAACTGTAGTTTTCAAATGTTTTCCTAATGGATTCCCTCGGTAGCATTTCCATGTTTGATTGGAATCCACCCCTCAATTTCTATGGAAATTTACACAACCCTTAGGGATCTATTCAGTTCTGCTAGCAAGAGTCTTAATTGTGAGATGTGATCTGAATGAGCAACTCTTTCCAGGGTCTTCACTGGAAGCCAAAAGTGTTCCAAAGTGGAAGTGTTCCCTACAGGGGAAGAAACACGTCTCTGTCTTGAAGCTCAGCTGAAACAGACAAGAGGACAAAAGAGATTTTATTCACAGCTAGCTAGGAAGTATTTTCCAAAGTGCATTGTGAGATATATTTTCCAGAGTGTGTGTTACTGAACTTCAATTGATAGGTTAAGACATCTAGGGTGGGTAGCACCCCTGACGTCACCGGGACTTTTTGTTTTGTGTTGTCTAACAGCGGAGAAAAGAGAGAGAAAAGCAAAGGTGAGAGAGGAGGAGAAACAAATTTGGGCAGGGGGAGAAAGTCATAACAATATCTTTCTTTCTATATAGTAAAAATGCAAGAGTGTCATCATGCAGCCCCCATTGGAAGATGTAGTGCCACATCACAATCACTGCATGAAGTCAGGGCAGTGTATGTGAGCAAAAGGGAAGGCAATGGCTGTGGCAAAGGAGTGAGATGGGAGAGAGAGCAATAAAGGTGAGTCCCCAGTCTGAAAAAGTGAAAGATTACAGATATAATCTAGTAGATCAGAGCCTTGGGCGGCCACACCCATGTCTACATTTGGAGGGCTGGAGCGAGAAGCTGGAGGTGCAGAAAGCAGAATGGAATCTCCTGTATGGAATTATAAACATGAGCTTTCCAGAAGCCTCGTGCAGCCAGCCAATCACGGAGACCGGTGTTGCACACCTCATCTCAGACCTTGAGGATCCTCAGAAAATGGTGTTTCTGCTGGTTCAGACTCAGGTATCCTTGAAAATGGAGCATGGGAAGCTGTCTTATACCAAGTGAGTGCATGGTTCATCATCTGGGCTGACTGAATGAACTTGGGACCTCCCAGATGCAAAGCATGTACTCTACCACCAAGCTCTGGCCTTCACTCATGCCGCACTCCCAATGCCACACACAGCCATGCTTAGCCGTTAGTCAGGCATTAACAATGACCCACCCAAATTCTTCACTTGATTGGCCTCTGTTATTGCTCTTAGTCCAGAGGAAAAAACCACCACATTCTGTTCCCTTCCTAAATTGCATTCTAGTTCTCTTTCTTTCTTCAGCTTCTGAACCAACAGGGAGACATTGTGTGTGCTGCCATGCAAAGCCTTGCCTCTGAGGAATTGATGTTGACCTCGTGTTTCTCCCTCAGCTTGCACAGGGCCGCCACGGAGAAGCGATAAAGCTCACAGTGAGAGCTTAAAAGCTGGGGAGTTTTCATTGTCTGTCTGCAGTACGGCTATCTCGCAAAAGGCCAGAAAGAAAGGCAGCCTCAAAAGTGCACCTCATTAAGGGAGAGAATGTGAAGAAGCATATTTCTTGCCTGCTGCGAGAGCCAGTGGGGTCAGGGATGCCGGGCTAGGAGACAATTCAATCCATAAAATGGGAAACAAAACCAAATATGTTGCGAGGATTTGTTTCATCACTGGATAGCTGGAAAACATTTTCTAATGACCAATTAGACTTGCCTCTGCTGTTGCCAGATCTCTCTGATAGTGCCACTATCTATTATAATAGTATTCATTCATCACAGGGATGACATTATACATTTTTCCTCGCTGCGTGGTGCTTATGCACAGATACTTTGGAAGTCAGCAACCTCTACTCTCAGCATATTGGCCATCCGGTGGCATCACTGTTGTCAAGCTTGACAAAGTGAAGCCCATAAGAGAGGTTGTCCAGAGTTTTGGAGTCAGGTGCTATCAGTACATGGATGGCCGCAATTTCCATTTTTCTTTCTTCATCAGATCCAGGTGAGGATGCCCAGAATAGGTGCTTGGAGTCAGTAGCAGATGGGATGAAGGCTGGCAGAGGAAAGCTCAGTCCAGACACAACCAAAGTGCTTCTTGTGCTGTTTTATAATATACTATCTATCTAGGGCGGGACGCGGGTGGCGCTGTGGGTAAAAGCCTCAGCGCCTAGGGCTTGCCAATCGAAAGGTCGGCGGTTCGAATCCCCGCGGCGGGGTGCGCTCCCGTTGCTCGGTCCCAGCGGCTGCCAACCTAGCAGTTCGAAAGCACCCTCGGGTGCAAGTAGATAAATAGGGACCGCTTACTGGTGGGAAGGTAAACGGTGTTTCCGTGTGCTGCGCTGGCTCACCAGATGCAGCTTTGTCACGCTGGCCACGTGACCTGGAAGTGTCTCCGGACAGCGCTGGCCCCTGGCCTCTTAAGTGAGATGGGCGCACAACCCTAGAGTCTGTCAAGACTGGCCCGTACGGGCAGGGGTACCTTTACCTTTACCTATCTATCTAGGGCAGGGTTGGGGAACCTGAAACCTTCCAGATGTTGTTGAACTGCAACTCCCAAACTTCTGGCTGGGGCTGATGGAAAATGAAACCCAGCAACATAGTTAGGATCACTGGTTTTATTTTATTTTTATTTTTGTGTGCGGTTTTAATTGCATATAAATATCATTGTTGCAAACTACTTTGATATTTTTTACAACACAGCAGTATATAAATATTTCTATGAATATAAATGAAATGAGTACCGGTAATACCTGAAGGCCACAGGTTTCCCATCCCTGGTCTAGGGAAATGGTATTCAGCCTGTTCTGGTGGGGGTTTCAATCAACCTCTAGAGCAAGTTCCCATCATGGGGTATTTTTGAACCCAGAGTTACTGCTGGAGGCTCAGGTGGTGACTGTAACCGCTTGTAGTTCCTTCCACCAGCTTTGGCTAGAATGCCAGCAGCGAAACACTGTTGAAATTCTTTTTGTTCTCCTGCAATTCTTCAGATGTTTCACCAGAGGAACCTCCAAATTTACTCTGAATTTTACTTTAGGCAGAATCTGGTGACAACCAAGTAATTTGTGGACCACATCACTCTGGGGAGCTTCACTAGTTTTAATGAGATTGTGTCCAAACCAGATGTTCAGAGCCAGTTGAGAGCCAGTGTGGTGTAGTGATTAAGAGCGGTAGACTTGTAATCTGGTGAACCGGGTTCACATCTCCGCTCCTCCACATGCAGCTGCTGGGTGACCTTGGGCTAGTCACACTTCTTGAAGTCTCTCAGCCCCACTCACCTCACAGAGTGTTTGTTGTGGGGGAGGAACGGAAAGGAGAATGTTGGCCACTTTGAGACTCCTTTGGGTAGTGATAAAGAGGGATATCAAATCCAAACTCCTCTTCTTCAACATTTGGCTCAAAATTTGCATGAGCCACAATCTAAAAGGTGGGTGAAACCCAACGTAATTATGGTAGCAGTGGCAGACCTTCCAAGTGTCCCTATTTTCCAGGGACAGTCCCTGATGTGCAGATTTCTGATTTGATCCCGGAATGTTCCGCTTTTACTTAGGACATCCCTTTTTTCATCTGAGAAATGCTGAAGGGTATAGTTGGACGTCCCTGTTTTTATTGAAGAGTTTGGAAGAGTTTGGATTTGATATCCCACTTTATCACTACCCGAAGGAGTCTCAAAGCGGCTCACAATCTCCTTTCCCTTCCTCCCCCGCAACAAACACTCTGTGAGGTGAGTGAGGCTGAGAGACTTCAGAGAAGTGTGACGAGCCCAAGGTCACCCAGAAGCTGCATGTGGAGGAGCGGAGATGCGAACCCGGTTCACCAGATTAGGAGTCTACCACTCTTAACCACTACACAACACTGGCTCTCTGTTGGAGAAATGTTGAAGGGTATGGAGTTATTCAACTCCCGAGCCAAGGAGTTAAGTAACCATACAACCTTTAAAAGACATCTGAAGGCAGCCCTGTATAGGGAAGATTTTCATGCTTAAAGTTTTATTATGTTTCTATATATATGTTGGAAGCCACATAGAGTGGCTGGGGTACCCCAGTCAGATGGGTGGGGTATTATTATTATTATTATTATTATTATTATTATTAAGGCTATCCCTATTTTCAGCAGAGAAATGTCGGAGGGTATACATTGGCAGTTTAGGTGCATAATTCAAAGAGGGCTTACTGGTGACTGATGGTAGAAGCAATGTTCTCTCTTTTTCTCTCTCTCTATAATTTCTTTTTGTCTCACTTGTTGTTGGAGGAGGAGTGACTCACAATATCTACTGCAGGAGGTTTCCCCCCAAACATAGGGCACCAACGAGGCTTGCGCTTTCCTCCACAATTCAGGCTCCCTCCCCAAGTTTAGCCCAGCACTAACTTAAACTCTTCTGAACCCCTTTGAAATTTCTCAGGTATTTGCCTAGGGAGGAACCCGTCCGATTTGCTTTGAACTTCAGTTAGAAGACATTTCAGTGGCAACACTTAACACATTTTTTCATTTTGATCCAAGCAAAAAAGAAATTACAACAGTGATCCTAATAAGGGGCATCAAAAGATTTAATCAAATGTATCAAATCCAGTCAGTTTTGAATGAAACTGTTCCTCCTCAAGGGATATTAGAATTTAGGAACTTGAGGTTTGGGGAGCAGACAAAATCTAATTTATTAAATGAGGAGACAGTAAGATTTGTTTCTAATATCATGTGTGGTAAAGGATTCCCACCTGCCGCCAAATGCATCAGGATTTTATGACTTCGATTAAGCCTTGGCTATAAGTACCTGAATCACTTTTGTCATTTTTAGTAAGATCATGTTTTCTGGCTGCTCTGAATTATTCAATATTACCTTTGAAGAACCAATGTATTTTAAGTTTGCATTTTTGATATCTTCCTCATAATAATTATGGCAATTTTATCAACACAGGTCAAATACTCATCCTTTTCCATGGAGAAAGGTTTTCTGCCTTTGACAGGTATTGTGAGTACACAGGCTCATTTCTATGGTCTCTCAGCATATAGGCCCAATGAACTCACTAAGCAATATCAGTGGTCCTGGAAGATATCCATCTGTGGTCTGCAAGAGAAATAGAAATGGAAGAGAACTGTTGTGATTCAAGGACCTGCCACCTGCTTGGGGATAAGAAAGACACATGGACACAGTATATTAGGTTAATGGGCTAAAAAAAGGCCACAACTTTATTGATTACAGCATGTGAGAGGTATTGGCTTAGGCATTGGATAAAACAACAGAGCGTGACTCCACCCCCTCAGGGAGGGGTGAGTCTAACAAGGGTTAACCACCAGTGGGAGGAGCCTGTTGATGCAAATACAACTGAAAGCTCCCCCTGATGTCACCAGGGGTCGTGCCATGGCCCTAGCCACCAGCAAGGGCATCGGACAGGATCCATAGGATTCCTTTACTGGAATACCCATAAAGTGGAGGGGTAGGTGATGGCCACACCCTGCCCTCCAATACACAAACATATTCCAATGCCTAACCGCCACCCGAGCCAAAAGAGGCTCACCGCCAATACCCTCACAGCTGCAACCAATCCTAAGGCTTCTGATGGTGTTGGCCAGCCAAATATCATTTCTGTGATCCGAAAAGTGAACACCGTCATCACAAAACAAAGACAACTCGCTGAATCGGATGTCAGCATGCAGAATCACATGGCCATACATATAGCGCAATTTGCGCGCCACCACACGGTTTAAGAGTTTCCTGGATTTTTCAATGGCCACAGGGCTATGGGAGTCTCACCAAACACTTCTTTTCAGAAGGTTGGACCAAAACAACATTGTCCAGCAGCGGAAGGGAAGTGCTGCCGCGGCAACATGTGAGTGGCAAAACCCTGCCCCCAAGCCTCCACCTGATTGGTTGGCTACCTGGGGGCGTGGCACAGCAGCCAGGCCAGCTGGGCAGGGGCTGGAACACCCCCTGCCAATGCAGGAATGGCTCCTGTTCACAACTCCTCCCCTCTGTAAGGAGGAGAGGCTTTCCCATACCTGCCCTCCCTAAATAGCACCATTCCCTGCTTGTTAGAATTTCACTGCCTGAAAAAGACTTGTCCAACCTGAGAGTTTCCCTTTGGTTACCTTTTCCCCCAATAGAGACAGTGATGGCTTGATGGAGGGATGCTGGCTCCTTTTTTCTGACTGAGTATATTTACCCTGCAAGTCAACAGTTCAGGGAAAACCTTTGGGTGTCTGCAAATAACATATGGTTTTCATAGAGCTGCTGTATCAAAAATCTCCTGGCTGCTCAAATAGCCATCACATATATGTCAGATGACAGCCTGCCCTTTCCAGGAAGACACTTAAGAAAAGAAAGAGGGAAAGCATTCTCAGAAACCTACTCATAGATTACACCTGATTTACACAGAGACATGGGTCTTGCAGCCAAATGCAGCCACTCTGACGTTCATTCACATTTTCCTCTCCATTCCACTGCAACTTTTTTATTTTGTACGAGTCTCTCTTCCATTTCGTAGCCCACTGATGCAAAAAATATATATGTCTTTTTGGGTGTGTGCTTTAAGATATTGCAGACATGCATCTTAGTCATAAATCCACTTCCGACTCTCAGGAGGAGGTGGGGTTGTGGGCTTCACACCCCCAACCCAAGTGCGGGGGCTGGCTTCCAGCCCCATGCGATCAGGGGAATCCTCGGGCCACATCATCCCCCGAGCCAGCCAATCGGCTGGCTTGGGGTGTGTGGCTTGTGCCATTTAAGGTGAGCGTGGCCCCAGGATCTCCCTCTTTGATCGGCGCAGCTGTTCGTTTTGCTCGAGTGTCGGTTAGGCATTGGTAGGGGTATTGTTATTTAGATGTGTTGGGGGGGGGAGGAACGCCATCACCTCCCCCCAAATATTGAAGGGTGGTCTGTTAAAGGATTCCGGGGGGGGGGGTGGCCTCGTCCGAAGCCTATGGAGGCCAGGGCCTAAAGCGCGCCCCCGAACGGTAACCCCGGGGGAGTTCCTAGTTGACGTGCATCAGCAGGGCTCCCCCTGCTGCTGTTAACCCTTCCCGGTCTTCAAGCAATCAAGCTGAAGTTGGATAGTGGATAGGACCAATGCCTAAGCCAATAGCGCTCTTACCTGTAACCAATAAGGTTGTGGCCAATTTAAGCCCATTAACCTTATTCATAAGGGACACGGGTGGTGCTGTGGGTAAAACCTCAGTGCCTAGGGCTTGCCGATCGCATGGTCAGCGGTTCAAATCCCCGCAGCGGGGTGAGCTCCCGTCTTTCGGTCCCAGCTCCTGCCCACCTAGCAGTTCGAAAGCACCCTTAAGTGCAAGTAGATAAATAGGTACCGCTTTATAGCGGGAAGGTAAACGGCGTTTCCGTCTGCTGCGCTGGTGCTGGCTTGCCAGAGCAGCTTCGTCACACTGGCCACGTGACCCGGAAGTGTCTCCGGACAGCGCTGGCTCTCGGCCTCTAGAGTGAGATGAGCGCACAACCCTAGAGTCTGTCAAGACTGGCCCGTACGGGCAGGGGTTCCTTTACCTTTAACCTTATTCATTGGTGTCCTGTGTCTTTATTTTCCACCAGGGGGAGGCGGAACTCACCACGCAAACAGATATTTACAAATCACCATGTGCTCTCCAGGGAGCTGGTTTGAGACACCAGGCAACCCTGTGTTACAACAATGTCTGCTAACATGACATGAAGGCTGGCAACATTATTCTCCCCCATGTGGAAATCCCTTGCATGCAACCACAGTGTGTGGCAGAGGCAAATTTAGGGAGGTACCACTGGTTCACCCGCACTGGGCGCTGAGCCGAGCCAGTGCTGCAGGAGGTGCTGCAACCATGCCAAACAACGGAAGGCAAGAGGCGGGGGAGGGAACCGAATTTTGGCATCGCACAGGGTACTGTGCGATGTCCAAAGTCCAAAGTCCACCACTGTGCCTGGAGACAATCAGTCAGGTCATGTATCCACTGCATTGATCAGAGGAGGAATGACTGCTGGGAGGAGTGCAAAAAGAAGAAAAGTCACGATGTATCTGCAGCAGCACAACTGGACACCTTCACCTGCCCCAGCTGCAACAAAACATGTCTCTCCCTTATTGGTCTCTACCGCCACAGCAGGCACTGTAACTCTCCAACCATTTGACGTCACCCCCAAAGGTGCAATTTCCCACTGTCTCCTGAGACAGATGGATGAAAACAAACAAAACACCATTGTCAATCAGATTGGCAGGTAAAGGGACTGGGCCTTTTCTCTCTCTCTCTCTCTCTCTCTCTCTAATTTTTATTAAATTTTCTGTTTTACAATTTAAAGTACTCATTTTTACATCCTTAAGATATCTATGACTTCTCTTTCCATGGTTCATTTTACATATGATAAATCCCTGCCTATTTTACAAAACTATATCATTCAGTATTCCATTATTATGTCCATCAAAACTTATTTACGCTGTTGAATTTAACTTAATGTTGCCAGAATTTTCAGCTGTACACAGTTATTTCCCATATATTCAATAAATGTTTTCCAGTCTTCTCTAGACATATGTTCTTCTTGTTCTCTTATTCTATATGTTAACTCTGCAAGCTGCACATATTCTGTCAACTTAAGTTGCCATTCTTCTTGGGACCTCACTCGTTTTCCATTTTGGGGCTAACAAAACATGGGCCGCAGTAGTAGCATACATAAATAACCTTTTTTGACACCTAGGGATTTCAGTCTGAATTATCACCAACAGAAAGGAGTCTGTTTTTTTGTTTGTTTTTCTGGGCCTTTTCAGTGGTAGCCACACATTCATGGAATTCCCTTCTTGAAGGACACAACTGCCGTGAAGCTTTTAAGTACATACTAAAGACTTAAAATTATTCCTTCTTTTTTTTCAATTAAGGTTTGGCTGCCTGCCTGTTCATGATGTTATCTGTTGCTGCTTTTATAATGTATTTTGGCCATTGTATTGATTATATATAAAGAGTGGGGGGGAGAGAGATAGTCTCTGTGTATAGTACTTGACCTAGAAGATGGGCGGAAATATATTAAATAAATATGTAAACAGAGGCTGGTGACCTAGGAGATTTTTGGGGGTACTGAATGTGAAGGATGATGAACTTTGAGGGCAGCTGTTTACTCACATATCCACTTAGCAGCTGAAGCAAACAGTACAAACAGTTCGTCCTCACTTGTAAAGCCGATAGGACCGAGCTGCGTGGCTAGCATTGTTTCAACATTCATAGACTATTTGTGGGAGCGTATTCAACCCCAATGCATCAGTGGCCATTCACCAAATGGTGTGTGAGAGAGCGATTGTGATCTGTTCGTTGTGTGCACATTGATGGCCTCATTTTCATCATGCAAGCAAATTGTGCATCGCCATTGCGAAATGGCTGCAGATGCAAATACAAGGGATTTACAAGGGAGTGTCTGGAGGCGGTTGGAGGATGGGTGGCGGCTAACAGATTGAGGTTGAATCCTGACAAGACAGAAGTACAGGAGCGGGGACAGGAGGTGGGCAGGTGTGAAGGACTCCCTGGTCCTGAATGGGGTAACTGTGCCCCTGAAGGACCGGGTGCGCAGCCTGGGAGTCATTTTGGACTCACAGCTGTCCATGGAGACACAGGTTAATTCTGTGTCCAGGGCAGCTGTCTACCAGCTCCATCTGGTACGCAGGCTGAGACCCTATCTGCTCGCGGACTGTTTCGCCAGAGTGGTGCATGCTGTAGTTATCTCTCACTTGGATTACTGCAATGCACTCAACGTGGGGCTACCTTTGAAGGTGACCAGGAAACTACAACTAATCCAGAATGCAGCAGCTAGACTGGTGACTGGGAGCGGCTGTCAAGACCACATAACACCGGTCTTGAAAGATCTACATTGACTCCCAGTACGTTTCCGAGCACAATTCAAAGTGTTGGTGCTGACCTTTAAAGCCCTAAATGGCCTCGGTCCAGTATAGCTGAAGGAGCATCTCCACCCCCATCTTTCTGCCCAGACACTGAGGTCCAGCGCCGAGGGGCTTCTGGTGGTTCCCTCACTGCGAGAAGCCAAGATGTAGGGAACCAGGCAGAGGGCCTTCTCGGTAGTGGCACCCGCTCTGTGGAACATCCTCCCACCAGACGTCAAAGAGAAGAACAACTACTAGACTTTTAGAAGACATCTGAAGGCAGCCCTGTTTAGGGAAGTTTTTAATGTTTAACAGACCACTGTATTTTAATACTTTGTTGGAACCCACCCAGGGTGGCTGGGGAGACCCAGCCAGATGGACGGGTTATAAATTATTATTATTATTATTATTATTATTATTATTATTATTATTATTAAGTTAAACAAATAGAATTGCTCAATTCTGCTCTCACCCTGGCCTCCCTGAGAGCCCGGCGTGCCCCACACCCCTAGCACCTATGGGAAAGATGACCCTATGCTCAGTTCAGCTGTGCCCCTAATCAATAGCCCTGGAGATTTTCATAGTACACAAGCTCTCCCTCCACACTGTCAAGGAGTGGGCAGAGGAGGAATGGTGGAGACCGCCTCCGCATTCTGACCCTTCCAGGGAGGGGGAGGGGGAAGACAATATACACTTACAACAGGGGTTTGAGGGAGGTCACAGCTCAGAGGCAGGTGAGGGGGAAAGTTGGGAGAGCCAGAGCAGCTGGCTGACACGTTGTCATTAGGAAGCATCCCAGACCCACCATCTCCCAGAACCCGGTGGGCCTTAAAAGTAGGAGAGCAAAGAGCTCAAAGACAGAAGGCACATAGCAGCACCCATAGAGGAGGTGATGATGATGACGAATGAGGAAGTGGGAGAGACGGGGTGGAGATTCACTCAGGACAACACCATTATCCAAGAGGCTGGGTTCTATAGTTTCTCTCTGTAAAGTTTGAAATACAAAAAGACTGTAAGAAACTTTTCCTTGTCTTTATACTTTCCTAGGCAACCAGCCAAGAGCCACTGACAGTATCCTCACACACACACACACACACACACAGAGAGAGAGAGAGAGAGAGAGAGAGAGAGCTCTTTAGAACAACTAGCATTTTGCTGGTGTGTTAAATAGTAATCAAATCCTCTTCTTTGTATTTCTTCCATACAGAAATATCTAACAGGTGATCTCTGGGCAGAAGGTGTGGTGTTGTTCAGGGGTGCTGAGAATGACAAACAGCCAGAACATTCTCCAGGCGGAGAGGCCTTCTGTGTGTGGAGAAATCACTACAGCCTGCATTCCCGCAAGGGATTAATCCCAACCAGGGGGTGCATTTTAGCTGTAAAGTGCCAATGTTCTCAGCTCCTGTAAGCAAGCTGCAAAGATTATATATGAAGACAGATTCAGTATAAACCACATAAGACAGTCCACAGACGAACAGGTTTGCCTTCCTTCTCCACCCCATCTCAACATGTGTCAACTTTCGCAGTCACTATATACGTCAGCAATCCGGTGGAGCTTAGTTGTGTTCAGAGAAAGTCTCGCTTTAAAACTCTTCTCATAATAGAAATTATTATTTATCCAGTCTGCTATCAGACAGATGGCTGCCATTTTATATCTGCCCAGCTCAGTGGACACTGGAGTTCAATTTAGAAAGCAGAAGGTCAGGAAGTGGGGTTCATAACTAGATTTGGGGGAAAGAGGACAATTGGGGTAGGATTTTAACCAAAGATTCTGTGTCTTTCACACAAAGATTCCTGTACTCCACGTTCTGCAACAAAACACAAAACTCAATGCTTGTGGGGAGGGCTCTGCGTCATAAAAATAATGTTGTGCTAAATTCCTGAACAAGAAAAGCTGGCTTTATTCGATAGATACACAAACCAAGGCTGAATTTTGTTTAGTATTTCTTAATCTGCATAATTTGCTCTCCAGTTTTTACTATTTTACATAATTTATTCTGGTTTTGCCACTCTTGGGGAAGGGCAAGGAACTATACACCTAAATGAAGCCCTACCGTTAAATATCTTATTTAGACCTTGCTCCGACCTCTGAGTGTTTTCCAGCAGCCACTTTCAGTCCTTCTTGTGTATCTTAGAATCATAGAATTGTAGAGCTGGAAAGGTTCTCAAGGGTCATCGCTCCCCTTGTGATGCAGCAATCTCAACTAAAGCATCCAGGACAGATGGCCAACCAACCACTGCTTTAAAACATCTAAGGAAAGAGAGTCCACAACCTTCTGAGGGAGTCTGTTCCACTGTCAAACAGCTCTTACTTTCAGAAAGTTCTTCCTGATGTTTAATCTGAATTTCCTCTCTTATAACTTGAATCTGTTGGTTTGGGTTCTAGCCTCCACAGCAGGAGAAATCAAGGTTGCTCCATCCTCCATGTGATGGTCGTTTAGATCTTTGAAGATGGCTATCATATCTCCTCTCAGTCTGCTCTTTACCAAGTTAAACACACCCAACTCTCTCTACCATTCCTCATAAGGCTTGGTTTCCTGACCCTTGATCATCTCGGTCACCCTCCTCTGCTGTGATGGCCTGGGACTCAGGCTCGGACTCAGAACCAGAGGAGACTCAGTCTGCACCGGATCCTTTGCCTCAGTCATTATCTGAACCAAGTCTGGGGCCTGATCCTGAAGAGTCCCAGTCCTCACAGGTTCCCCTGCAACAAACACCAGCTGGGCCGAGTCAGGGGCCTGAGCCTGCCCTGGCTCCAGATGCGAGGATTACCTCGTTGCCTTCAGCTGTGCCATCACTTACAGCTGCTCCACTACCAGTTTGGTCAGGTGAGGCTGAGGCAGCCCCTGGGTCTAGTAACCCACCGACGTCTCCCGAGCTGCAGAGACAAAGGTCTGAGAGAAGGAGAGACTTGAGTACTCACAGGAGGAGTGCTCGCCTTTGGGCAAAACAGGGAGGTGAGTCGCCAGGGGATCAGGACTGGCCGCTACCCTGACAAAGATAAAAGGCTGTCGGACCCTGCCCCAGGTTGCGGGAGCAACATTGCTGTATGTTAGATCCTGTACCTGTCCTTGCTTGGTCTCCTGCCTTGGCCCTGTTGGACTGGTCCTGGAGTGCGTTTCACAGGTTACCCCTGGGCCCAGCACATCTGCACACGTTCCAGCTTGTCAATATCCTTCTTAAATTGTGGCGCCTAGAACTGGACACAGTATTCCAGGTGAGGTCTGACCAAGGCAGAACAGAGTGGTACTATTACTTCCCTTGATCTGGACACTATACTTCTGCTGATCCAGCCTAGAATAGCATTAGCTTTTTTTTGCTGCTGCATCACACTCTTGACTCATGTTAAGCTTGTGGTCTCCTAAGACTCCTAGATCCCTTTTTCCATGTACTACTGGCAAGCCATCTTATATTTGTGCAGCTGGTTATTCCTGCCTAAGTGTAAAATCTTATATTTCACAACCATGGGGGCTATAAACTTTTTTTATTACACTTTTTAAAAAAGATACCTTCCAGCTTATGGAAGTAAGAAGCAATTACAACAGTAAAGCGAGGAATATTAGGTTGTATTCTGTCAGTCCTACCCAGGGCAAACCAAATGCAGGACTAACTCAGGGCCATTAACTTCAATTGGTCTACTCTGAGTAAATCATAGTTGACTACAACTCAAGGGAGATTTGGGGGATTTTGGAAATTATTCCATCAGCTAAGGGCCAAGTTAAATATGTCATAATTTGGATTCTTCTTATGTCTTTTGTAAGCAGTTACCCTGAGAGAGGAAAAGAAACATGTTAAAGAGATAGCTGTATACAGCTGTACTGAAAATTATTTATATAATGATTTTATACAGTAACAGAAAAATGCTTTTAGTTCATTGAATAGTATTGTAGGCTTGATATATCAGAGTATGTTCATCTTTTTTTGTCATAGAATGTGGAATGGGTCTTAAGCTAATGGATTTCTATGTACATGTATTGATGTATATGAAAAGGATCCTTTCATGGATGCAAGAATGAGATGTTACTGCATTTCTTAACATACTCCAATGCCTTTGTTTAAAACACACACACCTTTAATAAGTATTACATTAAGCCAATCGAAAAGCCCTTGAATACAAGGTTCTCTTTATTTAAGCTAGAGCTGCATTCTTTCTGCATAGATGAAATTCCCTAGAGTTTATTCCTGGGAACCTGAACCGTTTCTTACCCTCGCAACCAATTTTCACAAGTAGTTTCCAGAGAACTAAATCTGAGGGTGGGAGCAGTCAGGGCTATCCTGTGACAGCTGATAGATATAAATTGTCCCAGTTCTGTTTACACAAGCAAGGCGATGCCGATTTCCAACTCACCAGAATCTGATTCATTCTTTTAAGTACACAAACAACAGTGAGCTCACCACTGGTGACTGTTCAGGGTTCCCCATCCACCCATTCCTCAGAATACAAACGACTCACTGTAACGTTCACTAAAACAAGCCAAGATGGAAAGACAAAATCTTGCCATATGCCTTTTCCCCTCCCTTTCAGATTTGTTTTCTTCCTTTCGAGGGGAAGAGGAGCAATTTTCCAACAACGATGGAGCCAGGCTTCCAGAATAAATACAGCGTTGGACACAAATACAATATTGGGTAATGTTATTTACGGGCCCTGTTTCAGAATAACCTGATATCAATCATGAGTGCGGTAAAATGATGCGAGTTACTTAATGCTCCCATTTGTCACACTTTCCTTGCGAAATAAATGACAGCTGGTTAATGCAGGATTCTGAACATTTAATAAACAAATGAGGACGCTGCCAGCGCCTGTGATGTTGATCCCCTTTTTTGCTCGAGGGGGAGAGGAGACGTAGTGCAGCCCAATTAGTGGAGTAATGAATGTAAAATCTAGCCTGAATTCATGGGCTTTCTCTGGGTAGAACAATACATTACTCAGTGCAGCGCTACCACCCAAACCATCTCAGGTTCTCTCCATATTTCTCCCTCAAAGCATAATCACACCTACCCATACTGCGGCTTCACCCCTTTGGGCCCCAGCTACTGGTGAGGAATGGGTGCTAGAAATTCCCTGATGTCATGATGTGGACCTTTGCATTACAGAAAGAAAGGGGGTGGAGAAAAGGTTTAAACCAAACTTAGGTTCCTCAGATGTCCTTAGAATACAATTCCAGTCACCTCTTTCCATTAGCAAGGCTGGCTGGAGATCATTCATTCATTCTATATACCACCTTTATCTTCCAAGGATCTCACAAGGTGGACATGGTTCTCCTCCTTGGTTCTCCTCCTTCCCATTTCATCCTCACAACCTTTTGAGATAGGTTAGGCTGAGAGACAGTGACTTGCCCAATGCCACCCAGAGAGCTTCATGACTGAGTGGGGACTCGAACTTTGGTCTCCCAGGTCATAGTCCAACACTCTAACCGTTGTGCCACACTGCAAGTCCTCTGTGCTAGGGCTTGTAGTCCTACAATATCTGGGAACCCAAGGCTCAGCGGAGGGTGGGATAAGTTCAGATTGGCCTTCAACAACCTGGTGCCCTTTATATGGGAACTGAAGGGCAGTGATGGACTTTGGCACCTCAAATTTCAGTGGCACCAAAATCCTGCGTCCTTCCCCACCTCTTGCCTTCCATTTGATGCCATATTTAAGGTGCATCTTGCAGCACCCCAGAGGCTCTGTGTCCACACTCCCATTGATCTGCCTTTGTGAAGGGAGTCATAGTCCCAACACATCTGGTTGGCATTATTTTCACATTATTTTCTGCGGCCTAAGAGTGGAGTCCTATACACACTTACCTACAGGGGGGGCCAACTTGAATAAAATATTGGGAGGGCAGGTAAACCCCACCCCACATAATCACAAGATGTGGCACACATATACCATTTTAATGGCAATACCCATCAATTTGGGGGACTGCCCCCTCAAATATTTTATTGGGGGGGAGCGAAGGGACCTCAGCCCCTCGGAGTTGGCTCCTATGCTTACCTGGGAGTAAACCCCATTGACTTTACTTCTGAGTAGACATGCATAGGATTGTGCTGTTTGAGCCATAAAGTTGAACCATGTGGGCATGTTCACCATTTGGGTTCTTTCTCCTCAACATTTGAGGACACAGAGGGCTCCTTCACACTTCATGCGAAGCAAACCTGTGCCTGATCCTGACTCCTTGAGAAGGATAAACTCTCTTCACTGATGATGGTATATTTATGTTAAATGTCTACACATGTATTTCTCAGAAGCACACATTATATTTAACATGGTCACATAAATCATCTTAGATGTACATTTAAAGCGTAGTGTTGGAGGCAGCCCTCAGCTGGAGGTGTACTTTAAAAAAACAAAAAAACACCCTGCAACATCTATATATAAATATATGAGGAACACCGAGCCCTATATATTTTTGAGGACCCTGTCATATTGCCATACTGGAGAACTTACACCGGTTAATCAAATGAAAATAATACAAGAATTATCCCAGAGTCCATGGAGGCCAATCAGATCAACACTTTTATTTGCATAATCAATAAAACCAAAGCATGTTGCATAAAAACTGTCTGTCTATGCTTGTCTTTTGGGCGCCTGTATTTGTTTAGTCAGTTTTTCCAATAAGGCTATAGATTTGTTGATGCCATCGTTCAATAGATGGTTCAGGCTTGGTTTTTACGGTTTCTTGCTGTGATGAGGTGTGCTGCCCCCACCACTAAAAATGTTAATAGTTCTTTGCATTGTAAATTTTTATTGTTTCCCTCAAAAACAGAAGACGGAACTAAATTCAACGGCTGGGTCTGCAGGACTGGTGTGACTGAGCAGCCGAGCTGTACCATTTTTGTACATGCCCAGTTATTTGTTGTGTCCAGTTAGAAATGTGCATGTGCATGGAATGGTCTTAATTTAACCCTTGGTCTCTACCTGGCCAGCAATATGCCCAGTCCTACAACAAAATGGGTGTTTTAGTTGTCAATATTCTGCTTCGGCAGCCACTGTAGCTCTTCCTCCATGTTGCTCTTTGTTTGTATAGCAGAGAACATGTGATAACAGCCAATCAGAGAAAGATGCATCATGACACACAATGTTAAGATACATGAACCACCATGTTGTTCACAAAGCTATTGTAGTACCATTCTTACTGTATGCTTGTGAAACATGGACCACTTATAAACACCATCTCCAACTCCTCAAAAGATTCCATCAATGGTGTCTGAATTTTTTTACACATCACTTGAGAAGAGAAGCAAACTAATGCCAGTGTACTGGAAGAAGCAAAGATCACCAGTGTTGAAGCAATGATTCTTCAACATCAACTTTGTTGGCCTGGTCATGTTGTTCAGATGCCTGATTATTGTCTTCCAAAGCTATCCGGAACTTAAAAATGAAAAGCGTAATGCTGGTGGTCAACAAAAGAGGTTTAAAAAACTCTCTCAAGGCAAATCTTTAAAAATGTAGTATAAACACAGATATCTGGGAAACACTGGCCTGTGAGTGCTTCAGTTGGAGAACAGCCTTTACCAAAGGTGTAATGGGCTTTGAAATATATATAAAAATAAAAATAAAAATAAAAATTGTCCAGTAGCACCTTAGGGACCAACTAAGTTTGTTCTTGATATAAGCTTTTGTGTGCATGCACACTTCTTCAGATACACTGAAACAGAAGTCATCAGACCCTTATATATAGTGGGAGGGTGGGGGGTTTCTCAGGAGGGTAGTAAGAGATGGGTGATTGACTCAATGGGTATGGTAAACCTGTTGATGACTGTTGACAACTGCAATTAGTCCTACAAGGAAAAGCAAGGGGTAGTATGCAGATGATTAGCATGTGTATTGAGACAGGGTTTTGAAGACTCAGGACGAAAGGGAGAAAGTGCTAAGAGGAAGGAACGCTTGGCAAACCCTCACCATGATCAACTCCCACCCGGAAACCAATGTCCTCACTGTGAAAGGACGTGTGGATCCAGAATTGGCCTTCACAGTCACTTACGGACTCACTGTTAAAACTGTGTTTATGGAAGACAATCTTACGCAGCTACGAGTGATCACCAAAGAAGAAGTTGTTGTGCATAATGTGGAGGATGCAAATGCACACAAATTGTACTTCCAAAAACTTTGTAGCAACAGAGAACTTCCATCCATGTTTATGTAACATTGGATTCCTGACTCTATGAGCACATTACGGAAAGTGAAGGGGTCGGTTTGCTCATCGCTAGCTCAAGGCTCTGCTCCCTGTTCACACAGAGTGACAGTGAAGCACAAGAGGCCTGGTCAGAGATTCTGGGAACTGAATGTGCTCCTTCAAGACTTTCCCTGTGCAAACGTGTAGGGATTTCCTTGACAGAGAAGGCAAAGCCAAAACGTGCAAAAACTATTGTTTAAACCTGCATGGAGAAGCCTGGGCTTGCAAAGCAAACACATTCCCTCCCTTTGCTTTTGATAAAGACAGTAGGAGAGGTATGGATTAAGCTGTAAGTGTAAGTGAGGTAAGATTTTTATAGGTGGAACTGCCTCCCCGCCTCTCCAGAAAGCAAGAAGCCGCAGATAAAGGCGGAATAACCTGGCCTCCTGAGGGGTACAGTGCCCCAACCAGGGAGGTCAGCCAGAAATCTTGCCATGTGCACATATGGGTGTACACTCTCCAATTGTACCTGCTCAATAGTTGCAGCCCTGTTCTCTCACACACACTGTGTACCAGATGCTGGCATTCATGCAATGTGTGCCTAATCCTGCTGCTTACTTGCCAAGCGTACTTCTTGTCTGGCTGGCATAGCATCGCCCGTAGAGACAAGAGAAATGTTCCTGTTTCATGTGAGCATGCTTCCCTTGGCCGATAAGGCTATGTGTATTATTTTGAAGTTCATCATTCAAAAATTCTTTGGCAGGGGCCCATGGGAGCGGCCCACACATTTGGCTTACTCACACTCTCATACTGCGTAAGCCTTGTTCACTTGATATAAAATAAGCATTTCCCTCTGACGAATGTGGAAGAAAGGGATATAAGGCAGGGAGTGGCATTAAGACTCCCACCAACAATATCCCTCAGTTCACTCGTTTGCTTTTAACCATATGAAAAGATTATGATACTAAGATTCAGATTAGGATAAACCTTTGAGGTTTACTCTCAGATCCGATCCATTCCACCACAGGGCATCCATTAGAGATGATTACTAGCTCCAGCATTGTTTAATTCATGATTTTATTTTATTTTTTTATATATATACTGCTCTTTATCACAAGATCTCAGGGCGTTTCACAGGATAAAAATACAAGGTAAAAGTACAAGTAAATAGTTAAAACAAAAACAGCAAAACATTTATGTTAATCCTTTAATAACTGATTTAAGTAACAATAATAGAAGAAGAAGAAGAGTTTGGATTTGATATCCCACTTTATCACTACCCGAAGGAGTCTCAAAGCGGCTAACATTCTCCTTTTTCTTCCTCCCCCACAACAAACACTCTGTGAGGTGAATGGGGCTGAGAGACTTCAGAGAAGTGTGACTAGTCCAAGGTCACCCAGCAGCTGCATGTGGAGGAGCGGAGACGCGAACCCAGTTCCCCAGATTACAAGTCCACCTCTCTTAACCGCTACACCACAAAAAAATGGGAATCCAAGAAAGTTGCAGTACTTATGTATGTTAATGACACTATTTTATTTTCTCAAACCCAACAAGGGTTAAGAAGACTTTTGAAATCTCTTCATCAATTGGTAGAGCAAGAAAAACTAAACATTAATTAGGAAAAGACAAAAGTTTTCGTTTTTGCTAATAGGTTTTAAAAAAACACAAGTGGCGAATTGATGGGCACCCCACTGAGCAGGTGAAATCCTTTAAATATATGGGTTTATGCTTTTCTTCAGCTGGGAATTGTAAGAAGTACTTTGTGAATAAAATTAAATTGGCTACTAATGCTGTGAACTCTTTATTGAGGTTCTGCTGGAGTAAATGTGGTAGGCAGATTCCTCCAGCCCTCAAAATTTATGAAGCCAGCACACAAATATGGGGACCTACAAGCAGGCAGAAGCCAGAGACAGAGAGAGATCCTTGATTTCTGATTGAATCCAAAACCCTCTTGGGGTGTTAATGCTGTGGGACCCTCCATCGTAGGCTCAGGTTATATATGTGTGTGTGTGTAAATAAACCATACCTGGTGAAGACATCACAGTATCTGCTGTCCCCCATTCTGAGGAAACTGAACCCTGTGTAAGTGCCTGGAACCACTGGAATCTCACACTGCTCAGAGATTGGGGTGGCATGCAACAATATTTTGGGTGGGGAAGGGAGATGAAAGGCAGGCAAAGGGCAGGATGGATTGCACCGGATTAGCTGCACAAATTCCACCCTGCCATCCTCTCCAAGAGGCAATCAAATAAACACAGAACTGCACTTGAAAGATTTCTGAGTATTTATCAGCTGACTAGCTGCCTTGCTTCCAAAAAAACATTTGCAACGAATGTTTTCGGTTTCAGGGCACACATTTTCCCCTTGTGTCATTTTTTATTTTTTTTTATACAACGCTTCCCTATTTGAACAGCCTGTTAACTCGTTTTCTTGAACTTCTCTGGTTCTTGGTTTCTGTACACAAAGAGTTCAGTCCAAGCCTGAAGTGAACTAAATCTTCCATATGTTCTCTTCATTACTTCTTTTCTCAAATATTGCCTATTCCTTCAGTTCTATTATCTCTCATTTGGCTTGAAAGCCTCCTGGAGACGAAAAGTGTTGCTTCTCTGCTCAGCCCAGCTCTTGCTACAGTCAATAACCATAGTACAGTCAATAAATCTTCAGTACTCCTTAGAGAGGTAGTAATAGCTCAAAGTGCATAAAAGAGTCCCCGGATAATGAAGGACTGTTTCCCTTGCCTCTGTTTCCTTTGTCTCTGTCTCATGCTGCCCTGTTTGGGTGACATTTTTCTCCTCTCCAAAAGAACCTTCTCACAGGAGGGTATACAGTATGTCATTTGTCAACATTAGGCAACATGCTAACAGCAGCTCACCCTGTGCAGTTAGAATATTTATGAACGTTCCATCACTTCTGTGCAGTTCCGTTTGAAACCGGAGGGACCCACAGACAAATCAAGTGTGCATCACTCTCTAAATACAGTAGAGATCTCAAAGAGCCTCTATGAATAGTGTAATGGAAGAGGGCAAAGAATGTTTTGCTCTTGTCTACAGCTGGCAGCATCCAGCTTACCTGTCCTTGGAGACCCAAGCAGTTGTTTTTCTACACCAGACCCCAGCCTAGGCACACAAGCAGCATGAAGCCAAAATGGTCTAGCCACATGAGAAGAAAAGTCCCTGAGAGTCTGGAAGAAATGCACATAAGACCCCCCAACATCAATTTTATGACAGGAGGAAAAAGGTAAAAGTAGAATGGTACTTTAAAATGTGAGGAGGGGGGGAATCAGGTCCAATTGCAGCAGCTTACAAAAAGGTTCCTCACATATACTGAACTTTATGGTCTGTTGAGAAAGATTGAAGGACAAAAGGCTATGTGACAGAAGTTCACTTTTAAGATTCTTGGCCAAGGTGGGTCTTGATTGACAGGTGACATTGCCCAGTCACTCACAAGGCAGTCAGTAGCCAGGAGGGTTAAATGTGCTCTCTGTTCCTTTGAGCACCTCCCCTACATTGCCCAAGAACAACCCCCTGCAGTCCTTCATTGCAAAGGAAGATCAAGAGTCATAGGCAATCTGTATTTCGTGGACTGTGTTCACCACTGCTCTCCTGCTCACGGAGAAACCTCTGAGAAATTTCCAAGGAACCCTGGGATCCCCCAAAAGCACAGTATGAAAGCAACTGCATCTGTCAAGAGGAGGGAAGATGGGATTTTGTGCTTCTTCTAAGCTCCTTCAGCTGTCATTCAATGAGCTAATCACCACCGGTCTGCCTGAATGTAAATATGCTTTCAAACATTAGACAGATGAGCATGCTCTATTGTCTCTTACCTAATTACCTGTTTAAAGTGCCACATAGCTCAGAGGGAAATAAACAATTAAATGATGGCTGGCCATTTTTCTGTGCCTGCAAGGAAAATAGAGGTTGCTGAGGAAAAAATCAGATAGACACAGTTGAAAGCAAATCTTTTAAAAGCAGTCACATATAAGGAGGCAGAATAGCTTCGAAGCACAGTCAAGAGGAAGATCTAAGATGTGTGTGTGCTCATTCATGTGCAGACTATGTCTTCATCTTTCATCTTTTCGGAGCACTTAGCAGAAGTGCAATTTTCTTGGGCTGAAATAATTATGTAAAGATTGAAAACGTGGATCACCCCTAATCTGAGAACTTCCTTCCTTAGAATTAACTGAAGCATTATAGACAAAAATTTGAAGTCGGTAGCATCTTCCCCCTGAACATGATGCTGCAGTTCTAGAATTCACACCATAATATAACAAAATGCAGTATGAGAAATAAAAGCAAGAAAATACAGAAACATATATTAATATTTAATACAATGGATATGCCATCTCACATCTTCAACCACAAGTCCATATGCAAATGCAGACCGCCATGAGGCTGGTGGATCACAGTTTGGGGACCACTGCAATAGGCTATTCAAAAGTTCTAATCTGTGCTTTAAATTTAAAAAAAGGTTGTGCATCTACTGCACATTTCGACTAAGGGTATGGTCTGGACTAATTAAAATAATTATCTTGTCAATCATCCAAGATGCCACTCTTCCTCTCCTTTTTTCCAGGAAACCTTCCATTCATTTCTGTACACAGAGCATCTCGGTCCACAAAGGAGTTTTGTTTCATTCTGAGAAAGTGAAAATATATAAAGAAACTGCAGCAGCAGTCTTAGACAGCACAATTTTACATATCCCTTTTCTAGGACACACATCTGAACACTAAAGAGAAGGAGAACAGTCTTCACTCAGTTATACTTAAAAGGTAAATCATCATAGTTTTTAGCATGTACACAGTGCCCAAAGCACTTGGCAACTATTACGTTGCTAATCTTATAATTCTTATAAGATGCTTTTCCCATATTAAAGAAAGGGGTCACAGGCACTGAGCAACAGGAACTCGCCTAAGGTAAACTTGTGAACAAAGTGAGATTTCAGCCAGAGGTGGCGCAGTTTCTTAGGGCTACACTAGCCAAAATATTGTTTATTTAAAGAACTTAAAGGAAAATATCTAATTGGTGAACAAGGAAATTGAAAAATACAAGAGATAAAAAAACAGTAAAAAACACAAAATTATGTGTACAATAAAAATTCTTCATTGTAGATTGCATGGGCTGCAGACTAAAAACTAAAACGTATCGGTAGATACAAAGATAAGGGGGGGGGGGAGAGGGTTTTCAGAAGAGCCATACTACAAGTATTCACTTTGATTTAGTGGAAGTAGAATTTGCCAAATGGTTTAGGGGAAGTATTGATTTACCATATACAAAAGACTAGTTTGGCTTGGGGTTCATTCATAATTGTTACTTGCTTCTATGGAGTGGATTGTCACCAGATCATGTGATCATATAGCTACATTCACTCGGGGATCATATAGCTACCTTCTATAACATTCACCACGCAGTAACTTAATTTTAAGACCCAATAGTTGTCATTTGGCATTGCTCAAGCAAAGCACAGGGATCTCCAGCCTTTTAGGCCACCTTTAACCCCAAACTTGCATATGGGATTCCTGTTTCATGTTTTCTTCCTCTTCTCCCCCATCCATATCTTTATTCCTCTCTCTTATGAACTCTACTTCACCTTAGCCCTTTCTGTCCCCAAAAAGATCCCAGTGCTGATAGGACAAGCCACCTGAACTAAGTTTGCAGGACATCAGTTGCAGGTCGATGTTCGCTAGTTAATTATCTATAGACATCACTTAGAAGTAGGCTTGTGGTTATGAAGAGGTAATCAGAAGAGCACAGCAATAATATGTCCCGAGTGTATAAGCCCTCTGTCTTAGTTGACGTTATCCACACAGTTTAGTACAAATGGAACTACAGTGGTACCTCCGTATAAGTCCGCCCTGTCCAGCGTCCATTTCGGCGGACATCCACGGCAAACCTGGAAGTACCGGAACAGGTTACTTCCAGGTTTGCTGCTCGTGCATGCGCAGAAGTGCAAACCACTCCACGCACATGCACAGAGCGGTGCTTTGTCGAGCATCCTTTTCGCTGAGCGTCCGGGGCTCCGGAATGGATCCCAGACTCATAAAAAGGTACCGTATTTTCCACTCTATAGCATGCACCCGACCATAACACGCACGTAGTTTTTAGAGGAGGAAAATCCATAGGCATTGCCACCCGTAGGCATTCCCTCCATAACACGCACAGATATTTCCCCTTACTTTCTAGGAGGAAAAATGTGAGTGTTATGGTGCGAAAAATACGGTACCACTGTAAATCCTTAACTGCTCGAGGACATATTGTAGCATGAAAAATGCTCCCTTGGTTAGAGCATGGTTGCAGGTTTGATCCCTGTATGGGATAGGTGCATATTCCTGCATCGCAGGGGGTTGGACAAGATGGTCCTCAGGGTTCATTCCAACTCCTACAATTCTATGATTCAGAAGCAAGATCTATTGTGACCATATAGAAGCCAGACTGGAAGCTGAATTTTATTTCATTGCTGGCAATGGGACAATCTTCTCCACTGCATCTGAGATCTGCAAACTAGCTCATAGGGCAGGCTATGTCACACGCATGGCTGTGCTCCAACACCTCACTGCAACTTGCTCACTTCTCTGCATGGCTATAGTGCAGCATCTGTGGCACCAGTGTGTGTCATGTGAGTGGAGCAACGCATGTACAAGCATCACTGCTGCTTGGGCACCGGTTCAGGAGGACAGGAACATGTGCAGGACTCAGAGGAAACAGCTTGGGGGACTCCTATCACACAGAGACACTTCCAAACTTCCATTGCCTGAGGCAGCTATCTCAATCTACCTAATGTTAAGGTTGACCTTGACAATATGTCAACAAAGCCAGCTGTAACAGCAGCCTCATCTGAGCAGTCATCCAGTTTCTGTGGACACTGTGAAAGATATGTGCTCACTGCACATTTGTATAAATGCTCCAAGGTCATTGTACTTGCAAAATTGGAATATCACATTGCCATGCAAGGCAGTGAAGGAGCAGTCGTTCCTTTGAACTGGCTATAACATTCATATCTCATAGATGGTGTGTTTAAATTTAAATGCCCAAATATTCCTTGCCAATCCAAAGGGGTATGTGTCTGTAGATAGATAAACAGAGCCTGAAGCTCTTTTCATTGGACTGAACCCTGCTCCAGATATTCAACCAATGAAGAAAATTAAATTGCAGTGTGAAGAGAATGGAGAAATTCCTAGCAAAAGAAAGCAAACACTGTTGTTAGGTCGTGCGTCCCTTCTAACGTCAGGCACTCCTGATAAGAGAGAGCATATATCATGTACAGACAGAGGACAGGAGAGATTGTTCTTGTTCCTGAATTCAATTAGTCTGAATGTTTGTTTTTAAGCAAGTGTGAAATTCTTCTTGTTGATTTTGCAAACAACCTATAAGGGGCAGGTTGATATCAATTTCACTGTGGCCGCAACAGGGCTGAGTGGAGGGGGGAATACTTTGGGGAAATGCTGGGCGAAGCAAGATTTTGAATGTTAGAGGAACAGCTGTGTCATTTCTGTTTCTTTAGGAACATTTCCATTGGCCAAAGAAAATATCTTCCTGGTTTTGTTCATCTTCCACCCCACTGTTTTTCCCTCTTCTTCCCCACAGATTCCAGCACTCCTGGAATTTAATTTAATTTTTATCCAGAACCTAAAGGTCTTCATTTCTGCAATTCTTGACCTTTCTACTAACTGGTGTGGTGACCTTTACAATGTTTGGCTCCTGGGAGATCTGCCCATGCCACATTTGCCACAGAGACTTGGCACTGTGCTGACCTCAGACCACTAATTCTTGGGGACTGAATCCTTCCATGAAAGCAGCTCTGAGGAGATGGATCAGTTCCATGGTCTGTCCCATGAGGAGACATGAGCACCAGAGCCTGAATCTCCTCCCCTGAACCCCACAGATACACCTCTGCTGCTGAACTCTGATGAATGGTCCACAGATTCCTCAGAGAACCAAGCGAGCCCTTGAGGGTGTATCCCCACTCCTTGAAACCCCAGAGCCTAGAAGAAGCCAACAGCTGCAGAGGAAGCCACTGACCAGATTCAGCATTTAGGAGGTGGGGCCTCTGCTCTATGAATTCCTACCCCAGGCTATAAAGATCTGTCAGTTGCTCCAGGACGCTGCTGAGATAACTGGTATGTTCTGCCTCATGGGGCAGGATAACTAACTCTGGTCCTGTGACCAACACCCTGGTCCCTGTCCAGGGTGCTGATCCTCACCTTGCCTCCCTGGATCTACTGACCTCCCTCTTGCTTGGGCCATCACCCTTCCTGTGTGATCAGCATCTTCACCAGGACAGGCACGTTGCTGAGAATTCTGGAGCACAGCCATAATTTACCTGCAGAACTAGCCAAGTGCATCAAGCATTCATTGTTATTGCTCTTAAATTGGGTGCAACCCAGAACACACCCAGCATTCTCTGGCAGCTGCACATTCTGGGGGACGGGGCTGATAGTGGTAAGCAAGCTTGCCTTTCAGAGAAGCTTGTTTCCCATTACTGATCTGCTCGTGGAGAAATCCCTAATAAGCTTTCAAAGAACCCTAATATTCTCCTGAGCACTTTGAGAACCACTAAACTAGGGGAGTGACTACTGAAGAACAATAATATTCCCCCCACCAGCAACAGACATCTGAGTTCCATGGATTTTCCACCCAGCACCCTTGACAATTGTCCCAGCCCACACTATTAGTTTAGTTCCCAGGATCATATTTGGGAATCAGTAAGGGGGAACCAAGGTGGTCATCTTGTGTGAGAGCTGTACCACTTTTTTTTGCAGGGACTGACACCACTGAGTGCTCTGTTACTCAACAAAAACAAAGCACATATGTGAAGGACAAGACTCTTGGCCTAGCCTTTGTTCTGACATGCTGGTTTTCTATGTGTAAGAATCTCCCCTCCCCGCTTGTAGTGGCTAGGAGGGAGGTGACAGTTCCATCCCACGACCTACAGTCCAAAGTGGAACGGCCCCGACACAAGTTTACCACTTCAGTAAGATCTAGGCCTTAGACTAAAGGACTTCTCAACAAGATTTTTCAGACTCTGGGGGAGCACAGGCTGGAAAAAGATTCTCTCCTGCAAGGAATCCTGCCAACAAAGGCACCTTGTAAGCACCAGGTGCAAAAAGCCCAAGGTAATTGTCTCTAATTGTGAGCTTCTTGTTAACGCTATAGTTAGCTCAGCCAGAGTTGCTCACAGCATCCTTTCATGTCAATGGGAGTTACATGCATGAATTGCGTGGAGAATGGGGCCATTTACACTACACTCCCTTGATGCACACCATATTGAGCTCGTATGCTGGGAGGTGGTTGTTTTTAAACAATATCCAACATTTGCATGTGTTAAAATGTGGCATTAAGAGTTTTCTTTCTGCAAGTTGTTAGAAGTCCAATTAGATTTCTACAGAGCTGTACCTCCTTGGAGATAATTTCCTATTATCAGAGGAAGATGCATACGATGAAATATTGGTTTTCATATGCAAATTATCTCACCTACTTCCCACCCACCACCCTTTTTACTGCTTTGGGACTAAATGCTTTTGCAAACCTAGATGTTTCCACTAGAAAAGTTTGGTGTGATGGACTTTATTTAATTCCTGTGCAGCCTTTCAGTCCAAATGGATCTCCGAGGTAATATGCATAAAATAGCATTAAATCGGATTGGGACACAGGTGGTGCTGTGGCTTAACCACTGAGCCTCTTGGACTTGCCGATCGGAAGGTTGGCGGTTTGAATCCCCATGACGGGGTGAGCTCCCATTGCTCGGTCCCTGCTCCTGCCAACCTAGCAGTTCGAAAGCACGTCAAAGTGCAAGTAGATAAATAGGTACCGCTCCGGCGGGAAGGTAAACGGTGTTTCCGTGCACTGCTCCCCAGAGTCACCCGAGACTGGAGTTAATAGTCAGGGGTCCCTTTACCCTTACCTAGCATTAAATCTTACATTGGTACCTCGGGTTACAGGCGCTTCAGGTTACAGATGCTTCAGGTTACAGGCTTCGCTAACCCAGAAATAGTACCTCGGATTAAGAACTTTGTTTCAGGATGAGAAGAGAAATCGCGCGGCAGCCACATAAAAGCAGCAGGAGGTCCCATTAGCTAATTGGTACCTCAGGTTAAGAACAGTTTCAGGATAAGAACGGACCCCCAGGATGATTTGCATTCTTAACACGAGGTACCATTGTATTTAAAATAAGAAATAAAACCCTAATAATATTTTTTAAAAAATAAAATATGCCCATAATAGAGAGCACACAAATGTCAGGGTTAAAATAGCAGCATTTAATCCTGAAAGCTTTACAAAATAAATGTGTTCAACCAGCCTCCTAAAAGCTAGGAGAAAGGTAACTTGGCAGTCTTCTTTGAGCAAGGCGTTTCAAAGAGCCTTGCTGAAAGAGCCACAACTGAAAAGGTCCTGGTTGCTTTTAAAGCCCCAAAGGCGCTTACAAGGGAAGACCAGTGGACTTTAGCGACAGGCAGACCAATCCTGTGGGTCCTGATATAGTTGAAAAGAGTAGTTCAATGAGGCACGCAACAGATGAGAATGAGAGTTGGATCCCATCTCTGGATGATGGAAATACTGTAGTCCCAATAAAAGTAAACCCTACCTTGTGGGTGTAACTGAGGACAATAATAACCTGAGATGAAGATAGAGAACTAGGACCCAGATTGCTCACTCTGAAAGGTGATACCAAACTATGAGAACAGCCAAAAGAGAGTCTCATGTGTGGGGCTTTTGAAGCCCATGTCAGTTCAAGGTAAAAATTTCCAGCCAGGCCAAAAAAATAAAAAAAAAATAAAACACACTTGAGGAGGGTGCAGAGCAGGACTAGTAAGGGATGGAACCTAGGAGCCTAGGAGGAGTCCTGAAAGGCAGATAGAGGTGTCTGGAGCCCTATCTGAGGTTCCACATATCTGCAATGATCCATTGTGGAGGCTACCAAAGCATGAAGTACAGCAGTCAAGTCACCTGGGACTAGGATGGACCATAGCTGCCAAACCAGCTGTAGCTGGAAATAGACCACTAAGGTTACATGTGATCCATGAGTACCCCAAATGACACAACTGCTCCTTCCTCACCCTTTCCCAGAATCAGGATCTCAGAACACCTAACACCTCTGTCTTGTTCTGATTCAGTTTCCCATTTTGGGGCCCACCTCCAGCCTGTTATTGCCTTCAGACAATATCCTGTCTTCAAGAACAGCTACCGAAATCCAAAGTTCATGCTGATGAGACAGACTGTTACTGCTCAAAGCTATTGGCCAAAGCATAGGCAACTGCTGCTGCCCCGTGCCACCTATATCTGGTTGTTGTTTTTGACTCATTTCCCACCAACAGTATTCCATTGCTGAATGTGCTTTCCTGTGTTAGGCTGCTGCAGACAAAGAGCCAATGAGAAACAGCAAGTGTGCCCCTGTGTCAGGGACCATGCTGAGGAGGACTGCACTGAGGAGGAGGAGTGGGAGCCTCCCCCTCCCCCTGAATCTTCCCAGGAGCGGGAGGACAGTATCGATTTGGAACAGTGGTTTGCAGAGGGACATAGTTCAGAAGGCAGAAGCTGGGAAATACTGGATGGGGAACAGCTAGGAGGGGGAAAAACTGGAAGAGAGAGGGTTAACAGATTCACAGTCTCTGGACAGCATTCCCACCCTTTCTCCAAAGTCACAGAGAGCTCAGAAAGTGGCAGAACAGAAAGCACAGAGGGTAGAAGCTCAGATTATAAAACGTAGAAGTGATGTAGATTAATAGGGACAGAAGGGGGTGGGGTCCTTAACTGGGAGCACTGCCATTCTGGGAGATGTGTTCGCTGTGATTATTAAAGTTTCTAACTGGTAAGAAGACTCCTTTTCCTTTGTTCTGCTTATCTACTACCATGGGGGAGGAAACTGATACCCTGAAACCTGGCACCCGATGTACCAGGCCTGCTGCCCTCAATCAGACTCTGAGTAAGCTGCTACCAGCTTTTCACTATTCCATTTTAAAAACTCACCTGACTGTTCCATACTGAAATGCCTGCCACATCATTTAGCATTACAGTGGTACCTCGGGCTAAGTACTTAATTCATTCGGGAGGTCCGTTCTTAACTTGAAACTGTTCTTAACCTGAAGCACCACTTTAGCTAATGGGGCCTCCTGCTGCCGCTGCGCCACCAGAGCACGATTTCTGTTCTCATCCTGAAGCAAAGTTCTTAACCCGAGGTACTATTTCTGGGTTAGCGGAGTCTGTAACCTGAAGCGTATGTAACCTGAAGCATATGTAACCCGAGGTACCACTGTATTTTAATATCTGGGGACATGCTGCATGATCTTAGATGCCCACTTTTGGTGCCTCTGCCCAGATTGCGACCAAGGAAGATGCTCTGTAACCTATTATTGTTATCACTTCTAGGGCTGAATTGTGGTTGTTAACCTCAATTCACTACTAATAAATACAGAGGGGGGAGAGGGGGAGAAGAGAGAAGGGAGGAAGGAGTAAAAAGTTGTGTTTAATTCATCTACCACTGCCCCACTGAAGGCAATATCACAGATATTAGCCAAGAGCTTCGGCATAGCAGGGTGAGCTCAGGACAAACCAAGAGACTCGATCTGCAAGTTCCTGGATTTTGTCAGCTTGAGTTACAATATTTAGGGAAGACTAAGACACACACTCACATAAGTGTAAAGCGGAAGGAAGGAAGAAAACAGGCAGGCAGAAGAAGTGCCACTGGTCATATCACCTCAGGCTGCGATCTTGTCAGCTCTCATAAGTTAAGAAGGGTCAGCCCAGGTCAGTTCATGGATGAGAGGGTGCCCGTGATTCTCATCTGTTCAACCCAGACTCAGAGTGAAGAGTACTGCAGCCGTCCTGCACAGAAGAGGATGCAGCTTTCAGTGAATGCAGAGCCAGCTGCATTTGGGGGAGAGTCTAGACAAAACACCCTCCATAAGCCCCTTTCACTTGGAAAAGGGGTTTGCATGCAAACTAGTCATTCTCCCACCAGTTTTCTTGGGCCCTCATGCAAAGATTATTCCATAAGTATCCATAGGACTGCAGCCTTAGAATGTTTATGTCTGCTTTTCAAAGGCATCCCCACACACTCCAACATTTCTCCAATGAAAATTATTATTATTATTAATTATTATTAATTGAGTTTATACACCGCCCTATACCCGGAGGTCTCAGGGCGATTCACAGAAAAGATCACAACATATATAATCAGAAAAAAACAACAACCTAATAACACACAAACACCCCGAAAAGAGCCACATTTTAAAAGGGTATAGAATGTCAAACAGATCAGCCAAAGGCCTTCTTAAAAAAGAATGTTTACGCCTGGCACCTAAAGGTGCGTAATTATTTATGCCCTGCCCATCTGACTGGGTTGCCCCAAACACTCTGGGCAGCTTCCAACATATATAAAAACATAATAAAACGTGAAACTTTTTTTTTAAAAAAGCTGCCTTCATGTCTTCTATAGGTTATATAGTTATTCATCTCCTTGGCTTGGGGGTCACAGAACTGTCGGCATGCAGAGGGTTGAAAGGCCAGCTGACTAGCCCCCAGCTGAGTTTTCTCCTTCCAGCCATCCCGTTGCGAAGACCCATCAGCCTCTGCTCTGATGTAATTCAGCGACCCGGGCTTCAAAGCCAGGGCACACTATGTCAGCAGAGCGAACTGCGTGCACAGAATAGGCATGGGGCTTGTGGAAGCATACTACAACTATGGATTTATTAATCATAAATCAGGACAAAGAAACATGTCATCTCTTTTTTTGTCTTCTCCAAGAGACAAGGGAAAGCAAAAGCTATATACACAACGGAAGTTCCCAGCAAGCTGTGCTGATATGTAAACAGACATGTGACATGCAACAGTTCCATGTCTGCAACTAAAGGTGGAATGGAATTTTCCAACATCCTCCCCCTTTCCATAGAACCTATGGCAGAGTATTTCAACCCAACTGCAACCGCTGTACATATACCTGAAGTTGTTCTCTGTTAACAACCTTAGACAACAGATCTGCAGGAATTTTGTTTCCTGGCATATAGGACACCTGAATGAGCCCTTTCTAAACACACTCCCTTGCACGATGTAATTTGATCTGCAAGTACTTGGTTCTTTGCTTGCAACTCTCTGAAGCTAGCAAAGCCAAACAGGACCTGTTGTCTTGATAAACCTGTATAGGACATTTCACATTAACCCACGTTTCTCTGACACAAATAGGGATGTTCCACTGGATTGACTTTGGCACTATTGGTCTCGCAGTAGCAGAAAGCCTTCCACTCATGCAAGGCAGGGCACCTACAAGAGTGTTCCATATCATATCTTATACCGTTCTGCAGGGCTGCCACCCCCATCTTGGATCCTTTGAAGAAACCTTTTGGGGAATGGGCAATCCACATTGGGACCTTCAAAACTGGATGCCCCACTGCGTAGGCGTAAGTGGTGTCTGCTATCATAATGCTGTGGTTGGCTACAACCCCTTGTAACAAAAAATAGTATAGTGTTGCCAAAAATGACTGCAGCAGTTAGAGATGGTTGGCAAAGCTATATAGAGCCTTGGCTAGTCTCCTGTGGTGAACAGGAGTTGCCTCAAGACGACCAGGCAGGAAAGCTTCTGTAAAATTTGACTAAAAAAAAAAAACTTAACAAAGTGATATGTGGGTGAGTAAAAACATGGCTTATAATTTTTGTGCTCATTAATATGGCTGAGTTAGTGGGAAGGTTTGGCTTGAAACACAGGGAAATAGAGACAGCTCATCAGATAAAGCAGGGGAAAGCGGATTTTAGTAAGATTATGAATGAACAGAGGAGGCAATGTTGAGAGGGGGCGGATATATTATCAAGTCATTAGTAAAATGGCATATTATAGTGCGCTTTATCTTGTGTGGTTTTAAGAGATCATTAACATCAAGGGCTTGTCTGTGTTTCTACACGACACAGAACCTACCATTCTAACACAATGAAAGCATGAAAAAATATTACGGAGACTGCACACAACCATCCTGCTTAATGACTACATAATATATGTTTAGTGCCAATAAACATCATGAAGAGTATTAGTTGCTGAGTCTGGCCTTGCCACTGTTTTTCTAACATTAATAACTCAGCTGTTTTGGATTTTTTTATTTTTTTTAATGCTAAAAGCAGCGTGTCTGCATTATTGACTATGGAATACAGGATTTCATTAAGCAAACAACACAGCCCATTTCAATTGAGGGATTGATTTCCAGAGGAGAGAGAGCATCTGGAAGTGGCCTGCCGACAGTTCCTATTCCTCCCTCTGTAATAGAAATTGCCAACTGATTTAAATTAGGTTTCTCCACATTCACTCCTGGGCTGTGAACTTGGAGCGCAAGTTAATAAGTCCAGAGCAGACAAAAGGATGCACATCACCTCCTCAAAGTCAAGGAGGGGAACGCAGCAGGAAAATCTGACACAATTTTGGACAGCGTTGGGCAAGGGTGGCTTAAAGCATTCAGCTCTCAAACTGAGGTGAGGTTGCCAATTCTTCTTTACCAGCTTCTGTTTCGGCTCTTAGCAGGCCTTGGCAGGTGAAGGTGCCTATCGTCATGCCCTGACGTGCTGCCTTCAGCTGCTGATTTCTGGACCTCAGCGTGATCTGAAAAGCACAGGAGCAGGCCAGCTATTTTTCCCCTCATCAATTGGCAACCCTACATGGAAAGTAGCAATGATCAGTTCCATATACTAGCGTGCCATCAGGGGGCTACACTTTGTATGCGGCAATTCTGAGGGAATGAAAAAAGAGGCACAGAATTTGGGACTTGTCTGATACTGCAGCAGCCAAACAGAGGTTTCCAGGCTAGCCCCCATGCCATGGAAGGAACCATGAGGAGGAGAGAAAGTTGGGGGCAGGGAATAAGAGGAAGACTTGGGAGATGTGTTCAATGGGTCCCATGGGTGATATAGAATTCCACATATCACCCATGGGTGATCTAGAAGCCCAGAATGCCAAACTATAATAATGTCTAAGGAAAGCAGCAGTGTAGCAACACCACCGGTGCCTGGGGCAGAGCTTTTTTTAAGAGACCAAAGTTGTTGAGCTTTTTGGAGCAGCTTCCCACATAATAAAAAATTTGACATTAAAAACTTCTCTCCACATGTCTTCTAAAGGTTGTCTAGTTACTTATCTCCTTAGCTCAGGAGTCACAGAACTCCATAGTTCCCCCCCCCCCCATTTCTCCGATGAAAATAGGGACAGCCTTTTCAATACCCTCCAATGTTTCTCCAATGAAAATAGATACGTCCCCTCCAACATTTCTCTGATGAAAATAAGGGAAAATCCTAAGGAAAAGCAGAACGTTCCAGGATCAAATCAGAAATTGAGACAGCTTCTGTGAATCCGGGGCTGTCCCTGGAAAATAGGGACCGTCAGAGGGCCTGGTTTCCTATGTTCCTATGTGCTGGTAGGAGGACCCATAGCTTCCCCCATCTAAAGAGGTCTCTCTTGTGATATATTGTATAACTAACAAGCACAGCTAGCTCGTTTTTTCTGCTTCCCAAAGGACCACAACAAAAACAGCTTTCCTACCATGACACACAGTTCCTTTTGGGCAGGTGAGTGCAGGTCAGGAGTTTTAATTATGCAGGGCATTTGTCCCGTGTAGGTTTTTCATTCATGTTGAAAATATTCTCTTAAGCATGAGTAATAAGAAAAAGACAGCCTAACATCTCTGGGGTTTCCCCCCACCTTGTTGCTATAATCTTAACCTTTCCCGTTGTTTGCTAACATGTTTGATCAAGCGCCTGTTAAAGAGAAATATTGTGCTGTTGGTGCCAACCAGACCACCTCCACTTGGGTGTCACTGTAATTATTGTCAAGCATTATTGTTGCAAGGGTGTGCAGAGCACATAGATCTTTCTTTTAATATGGAGCTGGCCAATTTAATGGAACATTAGTAATGCAGCCAGCACAGAGTCTGCTAACAAAACTTTACGTTACTGCCGGATGAATTACACTATACCTCTTGAATGTCTAGCAGCTGGCAAGAGGCCAGGATCTTTTACATCTGAAAATGGAGCTTGTTTCTTCCTCTCTCTTCCTCCCGCCCTCCCTCCCTAAAGAAAACAGAAAACAGAAGAACTGGTCTTGGTGAGCTTCATATATAGCAAAGTTTTCCAATAGGCAAGCAATGTAAAACATCAACCCTAAAATAACATTGTGTGTTATTTCATTTAGAGGTGCACTAACTCTTCCTTAGTTTTGATTTTAAGGTAGAAACTAAAACCAGCCATGTTGAAGGGATGGAAAGTTTCAACCAAAAAGCACCTAGATTGCATCTATATTCAACTTTCCTCAATCCTCTTTAAAGCCATGGTTTTCTTTGGATTTTGTACCATTTTTCTCAGTGGGTGCTTTGCCACCATTTCTAGATTACGGTAGTCATAAGTATGATTTCCCCCACCCACAAAATTCAACATTAGGTAACATACTTTGATAGGAGTGAAATGAAAATGTAAGTTTGCCTACAGAAAGCTGTCGTGGAGGGCAAGTGAGGGCAATGGTGAGTGAAGACAAGTGAAGAAAATATAATGAAATAAATGAATATTTTTTGTAAAGGGAAGGCACTTTTCAAACACTGCAGAAAATCCCACCACCACCCCCAAAAATGCAGTAGGTTTAGCTCTGTCTCTAATTTACTTTTACTAGCCTATAAGGATTTTACATATGAACTGGTTTCAAAAGGAATATTTTTAAACCTCAGTGACCTGAGCTTGGTTTGGAAGCCAATCCAAATTCCATCATCACCTTTCACATTTGCCTAACACCCTGGCTCAGTGCGCCCAGGAAAATGCAATTTCTTTTTCTTGCAGAAGTCATTATGACCCATGAGAACAAACAAAGAAAGCTGCAAAACTGAAAATGAGCAATAAAGCCAGCTAGACCACGAAATCTGCCATCTAGCAATTTCCCTCTAAAGCAGAAAAATCAGGTAAACGTGGCCTTGCTTTCCCTTCACCTTATTATTAGCTCAGTAACATTTATCACATAGGTAGTAAATCTACAAAGGTTATAGTGCATTTGCCATATAAGGCTTCGGGGAGGTTGCTTATTGTGCTATAAATTGCAATCAACTAATCCATTCCAAATGAAAAACAACAACAACAACCCAATTTAATTTTTAATTTTTGCTGTCTACAAAGGCGCTCAAGGAAATTGTGGCATCTGTTGGGGGAGTGCAAAAAAAAAAAAAAAGACAACATGAAATCCTATTCATGATCCTTCTTCGCAACTCTCAGATGGATGACTGAAAACCAATGACTTTGGGAAACCAGCACTGTTTGGGAGCTACCAAAATCTCACTTATTCGCCAGTCTCTGCTAGGAGTTGCTGGAGTAGAAACATCACCATCTATTAAAGTGATTTTTAAACCTCATGTTACGTTATTGGAATTCCAAATTTGCTGCGGTAATAAAGTTGCATTTTGGAGCATTCAAAGCACTTGACATACATTCTCTCATTTTTTCCCCTTCTTTACAGTATTTTTCAGTATTGGTTGGTTGGTACATTTTTTAAAAAAAACAACAACAACTAAATAATCACTCCAATCGGATATTGGAGTCAAAGGCACCCCAAGGAAACCATACAATCAAAACATACACTGGTAGCTATTAAGGACAACACAATTGGGTGGTAAAAGAAAAATACACAAGCAAATGCAAACCATGTCTTCCAGTTTTCCAGTAAAGTCGCACAGAAATCACTGGGGTTAACCAATCCCAGAGACTTAGCAACCACAGCAGGCACTATCAGAGCATCCTACGCAAAGTCACCAAATTTCATAAATGTATGGCGCCTATGGTCTGTATGGTCTATGCTTCGTCAGACTGCAGTCTGGGCAGAGAGCATGTGGGATTCCTGGTGGAAATAGCTGGCTGGCCACTGTGGGAAGAAAGATGCTGGACTAGAAGGACTTTTGATGTGCTCCAGCATGAAATCATAGAACTGTAGAGTTGGAAGGGGCCCAACCCCCTAGTCCAACCCCCTACAATGCAGGAATCTTCTGCCCAACGTGGGACTCAAATCCACCACCCTGAGATGAAGAGTCTCTTGTTCTTCCAACTTGTTTTGTTCTTATGTGGGGTGCTCCATGTTGATCATCTCTACATCAAGAAGCTAGGCATTTCAGGAAGAAAAGTTCTAGGGCAGCCTTCTCCCTGTCGTGCTGGTTTTCTGTGTTTGGAGATTAATTTATTTTTATTTCTTCAGAAGCATTCATGTATGTGGGCTGGCCTTCTTCAGTCTCAGACTAGCCTAGCCAGCCCTCTTCCCCTTCCTATCAGCCACACAAATTACTCTTGGATATTGCAGTCCTGTGTTTTAAGTCTGTCTCTTGACCCAAATTGTCTGGCATGTAACCGTGATTGTCACTTGGTCCTATTCCTGATCTCCTGTCGCAAACCCTGTGGTTTTTCAGGAACATAACGCGGAGCCCTTTCCATCTCTCAGCTGGGCCACTGTAGCAGCAGACATATACAAGAAACCTGTTCCAACATTCCAGCATGCTCCAACGTCACACTGCAGTGTGACCAACAGAACACAGGATGGGGCTAGGTAGGTAAAAGGGAGAACTATGCATCTAAGCATAAGGTTTGTTCCAAACGGCTAACATGACCAGGGCAGATGAAGCCCAATGGTTTAATTTCCAATCAGGGTAATGACAGCAATGAGGATAAAATCTGCATTGCACCACAAACACTGGAGCCTAATTCATAGAAATTGCATGCAGTGGGCTTCTGTGCACAAACTGCACAAACCAGGGAACCTCCAAATGCACAAACTCTCCCTAGACACACACTCTCACACACACACAAAAAAAGCCCCATCATAATGGGCTTCATTTTGCTAGCGCTGAATAAATGGGCTTAGGAAAAGGATTCTTGCACATGTGTTTTAATCTTATGCTAATTTGCAGCTTGATTTTCTTTAATAGTCCCACTACCACTTGCTTGGAAATGGGGTGGGGTGGGAGACAGGAGAGGAGGGGAGCAGGTCTAATGGAATGAAACCGTTAGGCATTTTCCTCTAGATTTTCCATGTCAGAGTATGACATCAACATAACCCTTGTCCTTCCTTTTCAGTCTAGACGCTGAATGTCACTTGTTGTGTTGAATTAAGGCTCTAGCCTACACAGATGGGCCCTTCACATTCATTCAGAGTAGCAGTGTGATGTCAGATGGAACTTCATACAGACATATATCTCTCTGAATCTGAGCAGCAGAGGCTTTTGCCAAACGTACCATGGCTCTGTTAATGCCTTTATTGATCAGGCTGGAAAGTTATCATCACACCATATAACAAATAAAAACCCTTTTTTCCTTGGCAGTTCCTAGTGCTTTTCGGAGAGAGGGAAGGATCTCTCTTTCCCTGTTCTTACTTCATTCAGAATCAAGCTCAGTGCATGACAAATGCTATATTCTTCAGCATAGGCATTCCTAAATAGGAATGCAGTCTGGAACCATGCACCCATTGCTACCATCTTTGCTTGCTTGATTCCTTATCTCTATGGTTTCCCGAGCACCAGCCAGCAAATATATTTGGGATGGATCAAGAGAAAAGGATGTTAAGAGCTTTTCATGACCCACAATTCGCCCAAGGCAAGGAGCAAGAAGGTCTGATTTGATAATGTGGGTTTCTTCTCCCTCTTTCATATAAGCTGAATGTTGGAAGAGTCAGGACAATGGATATTCCGCAAAAAATGAAGGGTATCTTTTTATACGCATGGGACGCAGGTGGCGCTGTGGGTAAAAGCCTCAGCGCCTAGGGCTTGCCGATCGAAAGGTCGGCGGTTCAAATCCCTGCGGCGGGGTGCGCTCCCGTCGTTCGGTCCCAGCGCCTGCCAACCTAGCAGTTCGAAAGCACCCCTGGGTGCAAGTAGATAAATAGGGACCGCTTACTAGCGGGAAGGTAAACGGCGTTTCCGTGTGCGGCTCTGGCTCTGGCTCTGGCCAGAGCAGCGATGTCACGCTGGCCACGTGACCCGGAAGTGTCTCCGGACAGCGCTGGCCCCCGGCCTCTTGAGTGAGATGGGCGCACCAACCCCAGAGTCTGGCAAGACTGGCCCGTACGGGCAGGGGTACCTTTACCTTTACCTTTTATCTTTTTATACGCCATGGCGGCAGCAAGAGTTCTTATCGTGGCAAAATGGAAAAGTATTGAAATTCCCTCTGTACATGAATGGATCCAAAAGCTGACAGAACATGCTGAATTAGATGGTCTATCAGAAAAAATAAAGAATAAATCAAAATAGAAATTTGTCTCAAAATGGGAGGTTTTCAAATAATATTTGAAATATAAATATAGTAGTTTAAACTCTGTTGCAGCATTCGAGGAACTTCAGTAACAGTTGCAAGTTAGACATAAGAGTTAAGATATATTAAGAAGAAGTTAAATTATGATAAAAGTGTGTATTGGCAAGAAGTAATTGAAATAAGGAATAGATGGAAGGTCGGGTCTATAGTGTTAAGACCAACTTATGTATTATTGTTTGTTAAGAAAATTTTGTGTTTATTGTTATTCCTGTGGGTATTTCTGTATCTGTGTTTACTTTTCTTTTTTTCCTTGTTGTATCAATTAAAAAAAAAAAGGAAGAGTCAGGACAGATAAAACAAAGTACTTTGTCACGCAGCACATAGACAAACTGTGGAATTTGCTACCACAAGATATATTGATGGCTACCAACCTGAATATCATTAAAAGGGAAAGTTGAGAATGACAAGGCTACCAGTGGCTACTGGTTCTGATGGCTATGTTCTGCCTGAATTGTTGAAGGCAATATGTCTCTGAACACCAGTTGCTGGGAATCCAGTTGCTGTTGTTTGCGGGCTTCCTAGATGCATCTAGATGGACACTGTGAGAACAGAATGCTGGACTTGGTAGATCTTTGGCCTGATGTCACAATGCTGATGTCACAAATCACTGTTTTTGTCAGTTGCTGCTTTCCTAGCAACCACAGTAGATATCCCATTAACATAGTTACAGCTGATTGGCTGAAGAGAAGAGGGGGGGGCAAGGCAGGTTCCTCAGGAAAGGATGTGGACAAGGCAACAGACAAAAACAGAAATTGGGCAAAGCCGACTGGGAAAGGATTAATAAATGTAACAAATATGGTGCAGTTATACAACTAAGTCACGCTAGGATTCTGCTTTTCTTCCAAAACTAGGCTTTTCAATTAGCACTTCCATCTTCCCTGCCTATTGGCCATGCTGGCTGGGAGTCAGAAACATCTGGAGGACACCATATTGGTTGCCCCAACCCAAGGAATGTGTTTCAAGTGTTTCCTTCACCCTTATCCTCTCTTATTGTATGGGAAATAATTGGATTGCAACATGGGAAAAGAGCTGATTCAACAAAGACTGTGATCACGAAGGGTGTCCACCAACTTTTGTATCAATGATTTTTAGAATGACGTTATAAATAATATGGCTCTTGTGGTCTTGGCATCACCGTAAGTCAGCAAAAGTAACTCTGCACCTGAATCATAAGGTGTATCAGCAAACAAGGTAGAATTTCCAGTATTTTTATATGCGGAGAGAAGTATAAGCATGAAATCTGTCTTCTTCTAGCCAGACTTAACATCACATTTCTCATCCCAGAAGAGCTTCTAACTTTATAGAAACAAATTCCAGCTGAGTAGTCGTGGTTGTTGTTGTTTAGTCATTTAGTCGTTTAGTCGTGTCCAACTCTTCGTGAGTGGACCAGAGCACGCCAGGCACTCCTGTCTTCCACTGCCTCCCGCAGTTTGGTCAAACTCATGCTGGTAGCTTCGAGAACACTGCCCAACCCTCTCATCCTCTGTCATCCCCTTCTCCTTGCGCCCTCCATCTTTCCCAACATCAGGGTCTTTTCCAGGGAGTCTTCTCTTCTCATGAGGTGACCAAAGTATTGGAGCCTCAGCTTCAGGATCTGTAGTCATGGTAGGCCTGGCCAAAAGTACTCCTCCCTGTGCTGCCAGCGGAGAGGCATGCCCACTTGCTCTAAACTGGGGGTGTGGCTCGGCAGATGTTGCTGGACTACAACTCCCATCACCATTGGGACCTTTGGCCCTGCTGGGTAGGGGTTGATGGGAGTTGGAGTCCAACAGCAGCAGAGGGACCACAGGTTCCCCATCCCCATCATGGAGATGCCCAATCACATGGTTCCCCAACTTATACTACCCTTCCCCTTTGTATAAAGGAGAAGAAAGGCATGAGCTGGGCAACCATGTGCCCTGTTAAAGATACCAACTCTAACAAGCCCTCCTAATCACACATGGTATTATCTGGATGGTAGAAAGGAGGGATCAGACCCAGTCATCTACCACCCAAAGACCCTTATTGCCCAGGTAAAGTCAAGGGCTGGTTGGATGCAGAGGAATGGTGGAAGGAACCACCATAGGTGACCAGTCTATTTATAGGGTGAAGGTAAAGGTAAAGGGACCCCTGACCATTGGGTCCAGTCGTGGACGACTCTGGAGTTGCGGTACTCATCTCGCTTTACTGGCTGAGGGAGCCGGCGTACAGCTTCCGGGTCATGTGGCCAGCATGACTAAGCTGGTTCTGGCGAACCAGAGCAGCACACAGAAACGCTGTTTACCTTCCCGCCAGAGCTGTACCTATTTATCTACTTGCACAGCGTGCTTTATAACTGCTAGGTGGGCAGGAGCTGGGACCGAACAACAGGAGCTCACCCCGTCGCGAGGATTCGAACCGCTAGGCTCAGTGGTTTAGACCACAGTGTCACCCACGTCCATTTATAGGATAGATGCACCCAATTTATAGGATAGATGTGCCCAATTTATAAAACAAGAAGCTAGACAAACCCATTATGGACCTAATAAAGACCTTAAGCTGTATAAGCTTTTCTTTAAAAAAGCAAGCAAACAAACAAGATGACTGTTACTTACATAATTATTAGTGGTCTAATTTTTATTATTCCACTTTCTTCCACCTCCCTTCTTGGGATTTTAAAAAATTGTGTGGTGGGATATAAACCTGCCTTTTTCCAGTAAGTGTTCTTGCAAGGTCATGAAAATTATCCCAGATGCAGAATATCTATGAGGCACCGTGCCAGAATGCTTGCATTCAGCAAAATTGCAGATGTAATGTCTGTAAATAAGGCTGACTCCAAACGTCTAAACAACACATGTGATAGATGCCTTATAAATACTTAAGCAAAATTGAAATAACACTGGTTAGAATCTAGATCATTTCCTATAATATGTGGATTTGAGAAGTGTTTCCCCAATGCTCAGTGTAACTCTTGCCTGAATTCGTAAAATCACCTACAAGGAAGACCATTCGGACTAGAAATCAGGGTTGGGGGTGGGGAGTCTGGCTGATATTTTTGTATGAGGAGAGTTGCCTTGCTGAGTTTAGCCCTGAAAAGCAGCATACAAATATACTTATTTATAGAAATATTTATATGCCACTATATCATAAAAACATCATATTTTGCAATAATATTCCTATACCTTGCAGCTTTTGAAATATCACAGCCTGGGAAGTATGTAAGCGGCCTTGGTTGCAATTATGGGAGATGCTAATTCTCAGGATCAGAAGAGAATTAACAATTTCCTCCCTGCTGTTGTCTTGAAGAAAAATGCTCCTTTGAAGCTGCCATTTGCCTTGGGAGGAAATCCCCCATTCATGTCTCCCATGGTGGTCCAGACACTTTGCACCTCACAAAATAGGCTGGTGGATCTCAGAGATCTAGTAGAACAACAATCTAAAGTAGATCCTGCAAACTGGAAGTCAGCCCATCTGGTCTCTGTACTCCTCTCTGCTTGCTTCCCAGTTTGATGAAGCTGACTCAGAGGAGAGCTCTTGTAGCCTCTCTGCTTGAGCAGGTCTCCCTGGACACAGCACCTCAATCACCCATCCACTCAAACCAGGACCTTGGCAGGCTGAGCAGAGAGCTTGTTTGAGCAGCAAACATCATCATCATCATCATCATTTTTAATTTGTATACCGCCTTTCTATCTTACAATACTCAAGGTGGTTTACAAGCTGAAGAAACAAAAAATGTACAGTGGTGCCTCGCAAGACGAAAAGAATCCGTTCCGCGAGTCTCTTCGTCTAGCGGTTTTTTCTTCTTGCGAAGCAAGCCCATTGATGGCTTAGCGGATTAGCGCTATTAGCGGTTTAGCGGCTTATCGGCTTAGCGGATAAGCGGATAAGCGGCTTAGCGGCTTAGAAAAAGGGGGGGGGGAACCCGCAGGAACTCGCAATACATTTTCGTCTTGCGAAGCAAGCCCATAGGAAATTCGTTTTGCGAAGCACCTCCAAAACGGAAAACTCTTTCGTCTAGCGAGTTTTCCGTCTTGCGAGGCATTCGTCTTGCGGGGCACCACTGTACATCTTATAACAATCTAATGCAATACAAAAATGTGATAATAAAACATAACTTTAAAATAGGCAACCTCCATCAAAAAAGTAGCGTTCAACAATCATTAGAATAGTATAAAATAATAATCAACCTATAAAAGTTAAACAGAAATCCACTCAACAGTTACAATAATATCTAAACTATAATCAATAAAACAACGGCAAGCCACAGTACATAAAGCAATACAATACACATTGAGAAGCAGAGGTAGAGCAAGGCAGGTGGAAGGAGGTCTCTCCCCTCAAGTTCTTCCTTCAGGCACAGCTTCCTTATGAGGACTCCTAGGGCCAGAGGGTGGGGCAAGGCAGGTGGAAGGAGGCCTTGCCTGATGGAGTCTCTCCCCTCACCCTGCATTCAGAGCAAGCTCCTACAGACCCTCTGCTGGAATGAGATGCTTTCTTGATGAAGCAGAGATGCAACTACGGTGGCTGTTCCCAAATACAGAGCCAGCAAGTAGTGGTGAGAGGGAAGAGGGAGAGAAAAGGGTGGAAGCTCTTTGCCATGTTCCTTGCTACTCTCCATTTTTTTCTGCTGCTCCACATCAAATTTCTAACCATGATGCTAAAATAACCACCATACTAACCTTGCTTTGAACGAACGTGGCTCGAAGTTGCAAAAAACAGAAGAGCAGAAACTCCAGAGTCCAAATACAGTCAGATGGTTGATTTCACAAATGCCTTCAGGGTTCCTGAACACATATGGGAGAAGGGATTGCTAAACACACACAACTCTTGACCACTGTCACCGCCATCAAAAGGCTCCTGGGATTCATCAAAGTAGGCTGCAGATGGTCTGGAGGGGGAAATGGATTTTTCAACATTACGCCTGAAGAGTGTGTTTTCAAAGCTTTGGAAACTAAAGAAATGCTCCGACATTCTGTCCTTTGTTTCCCCCGTTGGGCCTGTACGATGGGGCATCTCCGAACAGCAGGTGATCATCAAACCATATGTGCCACAATGCTTAGGTAAAACGAAGGACAGTGTCAGACTGCAAGCAAGGAAATAAATTAAACTGACAATACCATCTGGAAAAGTCTTCACAGAAACATTGCCTTCTGCTTATTCCCTTTTCTTGACCTTTTTCATTTCACAGTCTAATCTTTTGTCGATCCCTTTAGAATAGGGCTGAGGAACCTGTAGCCCTGCAGATGTTTCTGGACCCTATCAGCCCCAGCCAGCAGTGTTCATTGTTGTTGTTGTTGATATTATTATTATTTTATTATTTTTTATTAGTTAAACTTATTACCTTGTTACTTATAAGGTTTTCTAAATGACTTACTTTTAAAAACATATACATATACATTATACCATTGGCAAGGGAGAGAGGGAAAACCATATAAAACATTAATATTTCATAAAATATATAACAAATGGCAAACAAGGCCTTTGAATAAATAATAAGAAGCTTGGGCGGCACACCAACAATAAAACAGGTTCACTTGAAAAGTTTTGGTGAAAATGTTTACCTGGTCTTCTTTCTATGGTGATCACTCGTAGCTGAGTAAGATTCTCTTCCATGAACACAGATTTAACAGTGAGTCCATAAGTGACTGTGGAGGCCAATTCTGGATCCACGCATCCTTCCACAGTGGGGACATTGGTTTCCAGCCAGCGTGGTGTAGTGGTTAAGAGAGTGGTAGGAGAGTGTAGTGGTAGGAGAGCCAGCATGATGTAGTGGTTAAGAGCGGTGGACTCCTAATCTGGTGAACCGGGTTCGCTTCCCCGTTCCTCCACATGCAGCTGCTGAGTGACCTTGGGCCAGTCACACTTCTCTGAAGTCTCTCAGCCTCACTCACCTCACAGAGTGTTTGTTGTGGGGGAGGAAGGGAAAGGAGAATGTTAGCCACTTTGAGACTCCTTCGGGTAGTGATAAAGCGGGATATCAAATACAAATACAAACTCTTCCAGGCGGGAGTTGATCACGGTGAGAGTTTGCCAAGTGTTCTTTCCTCTTAGCACGTTTCTCCCTTTCGTCTCTGGTACCTGGTACCAAAACTATGTCAGCCACGGTACCATATGGATTTCACTGAGGAGGGTATAGCACAATGGTTATATCAGAAGTGGAGAACCTTGAGCTGTGGCGGGGGGGGGGGGGTTGCAAATGTGATCCTCCATCTCACTCTCACTCTCTCTGGCCTTGTTAGTCCCCCTCCCAGAGCTACAGTTGCCAGTGTGATGTAACAATCAATCCCTCTTCACAGAGGCTTCTGGAAACTGTAGCTATGGGCAAGGAACAGAGGTCATCTAACAGCTCTCAGCACCCTTCACCTACTAAAGCTCCCAGAATCCTTTGGGGGAAGTCATCACTGCTTAAAGAGGCATTCTAGTGCTTTAAAGTGATGTCATAGTGTGAAAGTGGCATTTGCCAAGGTTCTTCTTTTTACTCCGGATCACACGGCTTTTGGAGAGAAGGAGATGAAGCTTATCAAAGGTGGATCTTGTACAGTGGTGCCCCGCAAGACGAACGCCTAGCAAGACAGAAAACCCGCTAGACGAAAGGGTTTTCCGTTTTGGAGGCGCTTCGCAAAACGAATTTCCCTATGGGCTTGCTTCGCAAGACAAAAACGTCCTGCGGGTTTCCCCCCCTTTCCCCCCCTTTTCCTAAGCTGCTAAGCCGCTTATCAGCTGTTCCGCTGATAAGCCGCTTAACAGCTGATCGCTAAAAGCCGCTAAACCGCTAATAGCGCTAATCCGCTAAGCTGTCAATGGGCTTGCTTCGCAAGACGAAAAAACCGCTAGACAAAGAGCCTCACGGAACGGATTAATTTCGCCTTGCGAGGCACCACTGTATCAAGACTTGTTACAGTGACAGCTTTCTGGCAGCAGCAGAACAGACCCTCCAAATGCCCCTATTTTCCAGGGACAGTCCCGGCTTTACAGAAGCCATCCCAGTTTCTGATTTGATCCCACAATGTGCTGCTTTTCCTTAGGACGTCCCTATTTTCATCAGAGAATTGTTGGAGAGTATGCTGGAGGGTATGGGGTTATGGGACCCCTCTGAGCGAATGAGATAAGTAACTATACAAACTTTAGAAGAACACCTGAAAGCAGCCCTGTATTGGGAAGTTTTTTATGTTTAATGTTTTATTATGTTTTATAATGCCACCCAGAGTGGCTGGAGCAACCCAGTGAGATGGGCAGAGTATTATTATTATTATTATTATTATTATTATTATTATTATTATTGGCATCCCTGTTTTCATCGGAGAAATGTTGGAAGGTATGGAAGCACTAGCAAAGGGGTGGCTCCACCACACCTGGGACATGTTTGCTTAGGGGGCACAGGGGACAGTTCTGTCCTTTTAACACCTTGCCACAACTTCCTGTCCCAAAGCAGTCCCCCGCCAAGCTGTCTCACTATGTCTAATGTTAGAGGTGGCCTGCAACAGAGAAAATGAAGGCGTACAAACAGAAAAAGAACACAAAAGCTATTTCAGTTGCTTAAGCTTAGTTAGAGTCGGGCATGCCTTTCGTCAGAGAATGCAAACAGCTGCCCAAACAATTAAATGGGCGAAGGGATCCAATATGACACAAGAGGAGTCCTTAGTGTTCACAGCGCTCAAACAGCACCTATTTGGATAAACGGTGGCACTGCTGCCAGCTTCCAGTGGCGCCTGCACTGTGCAAATTGATATGCCACCTTAAATGCTCCAACATTGATTGAGCACTTCTCTGCTTTTATTTTCACTGCCGCCTCCTCTCGGGAGACTATTGCCCCTGGCCTGACCCCTTTTGCTTCGCACGTCAAGCAAAGGAAAATCACCTCTTGCTACCCTTCTGGGGACAGATATTGATCTGAGTCCCACTGATACAATTCCACTGAAGTTGGCAGAATTACTTTAGGCTTGCGCTCTAGGGAGCTGGGAACAAAAGCTGCCCCGTGATTTCCTGAACCAAACGCCAAGAAAGACCACTCTTGACACATTAGCTGTATGGCACATGCAGGGCCAGAAATGAGGGGAATGTATGATTAGTTACTATTGACACTCATATTACAGAACATTGATGGATTTTGCCCTCTCAATATATTTTCTTAATGGCCCCATCTATGCCAAATATCCCAACGATTCTTCAACATATTAAGAACATAAATATCAACATTTAATTTTCATAAAAGCTTTTTAAAGGCATCATATTGAGTGAGACTCCTCGTAACTTAACTACCACCCTCCCCATAAAGAAAAAGCTTTATTGCACCTCCTGTTTAGAATCTGCTTCTACATTTCACAAACAAAAATTAGCAAAGTGAGTTTATGCACTTGGCGCTACGGGAGGGGGAGAAATCTGATTCCGTTTGCACTTAAAGGCAAACTCACCTATTCTGCACAGTGCGGATCACATACACAATGCACAACACACAAACGGAAACACAATCATCCTTTGAAATTCACGCTTCTCCGGGTTTCGCATTGCAGTTCTCTAGCTAAATCACATGCACAAAATGCAAACACTACAGCAATGTGCGCATTAAAATGCATATATTTGTGAAAATAACTTACAAAAATGCTTTCCATCAGGGAAAAAAATGCTTTGCAAAATTGTGGATATTAGGCAGAAATGTGTACATTAAAGAAATTCACACTAAAATGCTGGTGAATTTACATGACTTTTTTTTTTAAAAAAAATCCCATGTGTATGGAAATGTGGGGAACATTTGTGCATTCTGTCTCCTCAGGAAATGCTAATAACCTAAGTTCTTTGAGGAGAGGGCTCTGACATGGCCAAACTAGACCTGACATTAAATGCATGAATGCAACTAAAGTACGTGTTTTTAAGAGGGTGAGCAACTTCGGAGAGCAATAGGTTTGGAGGGGGAGTTTAGCCCTTTCCCTCCTCTACTTATGAACCCTCTCCCCAAGCTGCTGCTTGCCTTGGGAGAGAATTTCATACGACCGCTGCAGCCCCGCTTCCTTTTGGCTCTCTCCAACCACTGAAAATTCAAGCTGAAAAACTGTGGCTCTGCATTTGCTCTCTAGATCTGCTATCGCCCTATCAAGTTTGACCCCCAGGCTGCTGCTAAAGGTGCAAGGGGGGGGGGACAGTAAAGTGAGGTTACCAGATTTTTTTCAAAGAATCCACTTTAAAAAAAGAAGAGGGGAAAAATTATTTTTAAAAAAGCTATTTAAAAAAAAGAAAAGAAGTACCGGTAATATCTTCTCTTCTGTGGTCTCCTCTGTCGCGTGGCCTTCCTCTGGGCCCCAGGCTGCTCTCCTAGAACACTAGTTGCCATGGAGTAGGCTCGGGTCAGGCCTGGGCTCAGCCACATGTCCTTGCCCTCTCCTACCTGTCTTCCTCAGTGGCGGCGGCAGCAGCAGTGCAGCAAGGTCGGGGCTTCCCTCTTTTTTCTCCTTCCTCTTTCTCTCTCTTCCTTCTCCTTCTCCTCGCGTCAGGCCCAGGGTTTTCCTGGCCCCGGAGCACCACTGGGCAGTCGGCCGGGTGGCCAGGCACTCTCGATTCCAGCTCGATTTGGGTCGCAGGGTGTGTGTGTCAGCGGTTTCCCCAGTTGATGTGCCGGGCATCCCCGGTTCCCCCTCAGTAGTGGCGGCAGTCTCAGCAGCCTGGAGCCAGCCTGGTAGCGCAGTTGGCTCTGGCTGGTTTCAGGAGCTGCTCGGCTGTCATGGCATCCGCCATTTTGCCTCGCCGGAAGTCTCCATATGATGTGTATTGTGCCGTTGAATCAATCACTCAACATTCATTCCCTACTAATAAATCTACAACACTTAAAATATAAATCCGGGGACATTAAATGAAATCCGGGGACGTTCCAGGGATGGATTTTGTCTGGGGACAGATTTGTAAATACAGGGACTGTCCCCGCAAAATGGGGACGTCTGGCAACTATACAGTAAAGGAGTTTGCAAATCTCAAGTAAGATATGCTACTTAGCTCAGTGGTAGAGCAGTGGAGTTTTGTATGCATAAGGACCCAGGTTCAATACCTGACACCTTCAGGTAGGGCAGGAAGCTATCCCTGTCTGAAACCCTGGAGACCTCCTGCCAGTTAGATGAATCTGTGTTCTGATTCAGAACAGGGCTGCTTCCTATTCCTAGTTATTTGCTCTAATTTTAAAAAAGAGAACTTGCTCGGGGGACAGTTAAAACCACATGAGATGGCTGGAAGACAACAGAAACACACACAAAAAACCACTTGAGTTGCCTCCACTGTTCTTGCGAGCCCCAAACCCAAAGAAGCCAAGCAGCTACAGCTGGTTGAGGTCATTCCCAGGAAAGGAGAAGTAGCCAAAAGCTATAAAAGACTGTTTGGCGGAAGCAAGTGTGGTTTTTAGTGGGGTGGATGCATCTGGTCTGCAGTAATGGTGGTTTCTGTAGGCTCATATGCTAAGCCCCACAAAATATGTGTAGCTGCCTTTTCATTTCAGATGTTTTTGCACCCAGTTAATGATGCCTTGATAGGACTCAGGAGGCAAAACACCTTTAAGCTTTGCTGCAAAGACTCATTTGCAATGATCAAACTAAAAAGGAGGTTGGTGAGGGAGGGTGTCTGAAAGAAGCACCCTCCCTTGACCTGAGGAGCAGGCAGCTGAGGTTGCTGGTTGTCATCCAGGCAACGTTAGCCAATGTTGACATCGTTGGGGCTGACTTATTTATCGGTTGCATTTGCCGCCCACTCATTCCCCAAAAAGCTCAGAGCGGTTCTTGTGAGGTTATCCCATTCTATCTTCACAACGACCATGAGAGGCTGAGAGAGTGAAGTAGTGTTCAAATGTTCATCTAAAGGTGCATTCAAGGAGGACGGGGGCTGTGGCTGCTGGCCCTACCCTACCTTGTACACAAATTCAGCAAAAGCCATGTACAAGCTATGTACACACAAGCCTAGGGACGCGGATGGCACTGTGGTCTAAACCACTGAGCCTCTTGGGTTTGCTGATCAGAAGGTTGACGGTTCGAATCCCCACGACAGGGTGAGCTCCCGTTTCTCTGTCCTAGCTCCTTGCCAACCTAGCAGTTCGAAAGCATGCCAGTGCAAGTAGATAAACAGGTGGCGCTGCAGAGGGAAGGTAAAGTGTTTCCATGCACTCTGGTTTCCATCACGCCACAAGCGGTTTAGTCATGCTTTCAACATGACCCAGAAAGCTGTCTGAAGACAAACGCTGGCTCCCTTGGCCTGAAAAGCGAGATGAGTGCCGCACACCATAGTCACCATTGATTGGACTTAACTGCCCAGGGGTCCTTTTACATAAGTCTCTATGCCAACCTAAATCAATGGTTTGACCTTGAAATGCATATGTAGCAGATTTATCTAAATAAATACAAATACTTGATCTGGTTCTACTGGAATTACTTTCAGTGAGGAACATGAGTTTCAATGAGGAACACTTCTGAGTCAGGCGACTGTGAGTGGTACAGACCTTTAGATCTAGAACTGGAACTAGGTCAGGATGAAAAGCATACTTATTTCTTCTTTGAATTATCAGATGTTGGCAAACATGACCTGGGCCTGCAACAGAGTAGGGACCAACTATGATGAAATTAGATGGGCTTCTCCCACTATGTCTGCTCATCCAACTCCCTTAAATTGCTATATTTTAAAAGTAGGCTTTTCAGCTGTGGCCTGGAGCTTACCAATCCCCCAATATGCATAAGGAAAACAATGAGGTGAAATGCCAAAAGTTTGAGCACAAGCTGAAGAGGCAAACCCCTTGTTTGTTTCACATTTAAACAGGAAAAGCAGCTTCCTTCTTCAGCTGTGCAAGAAGCTGTGATGGAAATCTCGTGCACTCTGCCTGGTTCTTTGTTTTTTGCGCATCTCGCTTCATTAGATTGCAGTCACAAAGGGCAAAACGTACCAGCTTTCATTTGGAAGCCTTTCAAATAGTCTCTTAGACGAAGGCTCTGAATGTGGTGGTTTGCAAAGAATGAGCAAACAGAGGGACAGTGGCCTTCAATACAACGAAGTATAAGAATGCCCGTAAATAGCTGCTGTTACCTCATCAAACTAACAGAGGAACATTAGCTGTGGTCTCAGCTGACATGTATTTTTAGAACATGAGTAGACAATTTAGCATGCGAATGAAGGGATGTGTGCTCAGTACAAAAGCAGGTTTCAGGGCAGTTGGTCTTTGTGTGTGGCTCTTGGATTCAGGGAAAAGTATTCAAGATGATGCTGGTAATGTAGGCCAGGTGGCCAGGGTGCCTTATGTGTGTTAGAATGCACTTTGGGTGGTAGCTTGACCTAGAAAGACAGGCAGAGAGTTAATCAATTTATAGGCCACTCTATAAGTGCAAGGCTTATGGGATGGCATGCCATTTAAAAGATCAACAAATACCGTCAAAGCTCCGAATAAAGCAGAGCTGCAGCAAAAGCCATAAAGTAAAATAAAAATCCAGGGTTGTAATCAAGACAATATTAAACCCAGTTATAAAACACTCTGAAAGGCCAGGGCGACTCATATATTTTAAAAAGTGTTTGCCTTGTTCTAAAATGATATCAAAGTTGGTCCCAGGCAAGCTTCCCTTCAAATATGAGATGTCATGTCCTTAAAAATGTGGTCACTGCTCACCAAACAACAGACAATGAGAGAAGCAAGGGTTTGGCCAGGCACATGCAGAAAAGGGCATCTTTGCCAGACTGCGAGACACTTAAGGCCTTACAGAAGCACTTGGAAATATGCCTAGAAACACAACAGCCAGTGCAACTGTATAAGCGGGAGTTGGTAGCCCCCAATCCATGGACCACATTAGGCCCAGAATGGATGCTAATTTGGCCAATGAGGCTATATCCCAAAAACAATTCTCACCTGCCTGACCCCTGATGCCATATATGACCTCAGTTGGGACGTTTTACCATGCCAAACAAAGTGCCACCTTCTGAATTAGGGCTTCCACTTTCTTGTGTTCAAAAAGTCTGGTACCTCTTTACAGTGCGTTTTTCGTGGGAGTGCAGGGGTACGCATACCCCTAAACATTTTGTGAATCTTTGTACTTTTGTCCATTTACTGTATTTATATTTCCTGATGTGAACTATAAAATGGTGATTTTCTTGAGTCAAAATGAGAGTACCCCTAAACATTATTATTTTTTAGAAAAAAAGCACTGTCTCTTTACAAAAGTAAAAAAATCGCTGTTTACATTTTGGTTACAGCCATGCCTACTCACCCAGGCTTTTGTATGGGGTTGATCTGATGTGGTCGGCTGTAAAGTGGTTAGTTGTGCATCTGATGTACCGTGATATTGTCTTTTTCCATTCAATGTTTTAATTGCTTTATTTCTGGAATGGTTGTCATGCTAGTCTTCCACAGAAAAAACCCCCAACGAAGAGTCTTGTGGCACCTTAAAGAGTAACACATTTATTGTGACATATTACCTTGTCCCATGATAAATGTGTTAGTCCTGAAGGTGCCACAAGACTCTTTGTTCTTTTTGTAATGACTTTACATTTTAATAGTACAGTGGTACCTCAGGTTACATACGCTTCAGGTTACATATGCTTCAGGTTACAGACTCCGCTAACCCAGAAATATTACCTCAGGTTAAGAACTTTGCTTCAGGATGAGAACAGAAATCGTGCAGCGGCAGTGCAGCGGCAGCAGGTGGCCCCATTAGCTAAAGTTTCAGGTTAAGAACAGTTTCAGGTTGAGAACAGACCTCCAGAACGAATTAAGTTCTTAACCTGAGGTAACATGTATTTGTGTTTTATGTTGTAAAACACCCTGGGAACCTGGATCTGAAGAAAAGTGAGCTAGAAATTGAAATAAATAAGTAAATAATAGATGCCTCTGAGTATGTGGAAGGTTAATTTTATTGAAATACATTTTGAAGGCTCTAAGGAGGAAATGTTTATGGGCATGTGATAGTTACTTTAACTGCTGACAGAAAGCATTTTTTTATTTTTATTTTTATGAATATGAGGATAGAGTGCCAAAGAGAGCAACCCCTCCCGACACAAAGGTTACCTTCTATTCTCTTTCCAAAGCTCATATTGTAGAAAGTTAGGAAATAACAAACACAATGAATGCACACATGTTCTCTGGCTTTGCATCCTCCTGTTCCAGCAGGTTCCAAGAGGGTTAAATTCTTGTTGGGTCTCTAAAATTCTAAGTAGGCAGCAAGCCTAGGTTTTTTTTTTTTGCATCCGGTTTCCACTACTCAAAAAAATGAGCAGTACAGAAGAACCCTGACAGTGTTTTCCTTGTTCTCTTGGTAAACTCTGCAGATTTTATTTTATTTTAAAGCCAGATATCTTCCCAGCCATTTGCAAGGTAGCCAGTTTGTGAAACATTGCGGCTTTTCATTGACGTGTGTTTGCCATCTTGAAAGCCCTCTCACCTAAAATACGGAACCCTTTTGGCCTTCTCGCAGCACGTGCAGTAAGCATTTTGAATGGAGAGATCTTCATCAACTTTATGCCGATGTCTTAGATTTAATCCTCTTGGCTAAATCACTCACGTTTTTAAGAGAGAGGGTTTTCGGTTGACCTCCACCTTACATTACACACTTTAAAATTGTTCCCTCAGTAGAAAAGCCACCATCCTTCTGAGGTGATTTCCCCTGCTCGATGTATCCTAAATTGTAGGACTCTTCATCTAAGCCAAAAATAATCTCTAGTCTGGGGAAGCAAGGAGGAGTTGTGGATGTGATTTGGGGCAGGGTAGTGGGGTTGTCCCCTTCATGGATCACTGCCTTGCCGTGGCGAAGGGGCTTGAAGAACTCAGAGAAGCTATGAACTATGCCGAGCAGGGCACCCAAGATGAACAGGTCATAGTGGAGAGTTTTGACCAAACGTGATCCACCTGGAGGAGGAACCGGCAAGCCACTCCAGTATCCCTGCCAAGAAAACTCCATGGACAAAGACAACAGGCATATAAAAGTTATGACGCTGGAAGATGAGCCCCTCAGGTCGGAAGGCGTCCAACATGCTACTGGGGAAGAGCGGAGGGCAAGTACAAGTAGATCCAGAGCTGATGAAGAGGCTGGGCCAAAGCCGAAAGGACGCTCAGTTGCGGATATGCCTGGAAGCGAAAGGAAAGTCCAATGCTGTAAAGAAAAATATTGCATAGGAACCTGGAATGTAAGAACAATGAACATGGGTAAGTTGGAGGTGGTCAAAAATGAGATGGCAAGAATAAATATTGACATCCTGGGCATCAGTGAACTAAAATGGACGGGAATGGGTGAATTCAGTTCGGATGACCATCATATCTACTACTGTGGGCAAGAAACCCGTAAAAGAAATGGAGTGGCCCTCATAGTCAACAAAAGAGTGGCAAAAGCTGTACTGGGATGCAATCTCAAAAATGATAGAATGATCTCGATACGAATCCAAGGCAGACCTTTTAACATCACAGTAATCCAAGTTTATGCACCAACTACTGGTGCTGAAGAAACTGAAATTGACCAATTCTATGAAGACTTACAACACCTTATAGAAGTGACACCAAAGAAGGATGTTCTTCTCATTATAGGGGATTGGAATGCTAAAGTAGGGAGTCAAGAGATAAAAGGAACAACTGGCAAGTTTGGCCTTGGAGATCAAAACGAAGCAGGGCAAAGGCTAATAGAGTTCTGTCAAGAGAACAAGCTGGTCATCACAAACACGCTTTTCCAACAACACAAGAGACGACTCTACACATGGACATCACCAGATGGGCAGCATCGAAATCAGATTGATTATATTCTCTGCAGCCAAAGATGGAGAAGCTCTATACAGGCAGCAAAAACAAGACCTGGAGCTGACTGTGGCTCAGATCATCAGCTTCTTATAGCAAAATTCAAGCTTAAACTGAAGAAAGTAGGAAAAACCACTGGGCCGGTAAGATACAATCTAAGTCAAATCCCTTATGAATACACAGTGGAAGTGAGGAACAGGTTTAAGGATTTAGATTTGGTGGACAGAGTGCCTGAAGAACTATGGATGGAGGCTCGTAACATTATACAGGAGGCAGCAACGAAAACCATCCCAATGAAAAGGAAATGCAAGAAAGCAAAGTGGCTGTCCAATGAGGCCTTACAAATAGCGGGGGAGAGAAGGCAAGCAAAATGCAAGGGAGATCGTGAAACATACAGGAAATTGAATGCAGATTTCCAAAGAATAGCAAGGAGAGACAAGAAGACCTTCTTAAACAAGCAATGCAAAGAAATAGAGGAAAGCAATAGAATGGGAAGAACCAGAGATCTGTTCAAGAAAATTGGAGATATGAAAGGAACATTTCGTACAAAGATTTCCATAATAAAGGACAAAAGTGGAAAGGACCTAACAGAAGCAGAAGACATCAAGAAGAGGTGGCAAGAATACACAGAGGAATTATACCAGAAAGAAACGGATGTCTCATATACCCCAGGTAGTGTGGTTGCTGACCTTGAGCCAGACATCCTGGAAAGTGAAGTCAAATAGGCCTTAGAAAGCACTGCAAATAACAAGGCCAGTGGAAGTGATGGTATTCCAGCTGAACTATTTAAAATTTTAAAAGATGATGCTGTTAAGGTGCTACACTCAATATGCCAGCAAGTTTGGAAAACTCAGCAGTGGCCAGAAGATTGGAGAAGATCAGTCTACATCCCAATCCCAAAGAAGGGCAGTGCCAAAGAATGCTCCAACTATCGCACAATTGCACTAATTTCTCACGCTAGCAAGGTTATGCTTAAAATTCTACAAGGAAGGCTCAAGCAGTATGTGGACCGAGAACTCCCAGAAGTGCAAGCTGGATTTAGAAGAGGCAGAGGAACCAGAGACCAAATTGCAAACATGCGCTGGATTATGGAGAAAGCTAGAGAGTTCCAGAAAGACATTTACTTCTGCTTCATTGACTATGCAAAAGCCTTTGACTGTGTCGACCATGGCAAACTATGGCAAGTTCTTAAAGAAATGGGAGTGCCTGATCACCTCATCTGTCTCCTGAGAAATCTCTATGTGGGACAAGAAGCTACAGTTAGAACTGGATATGGAACAACTGACTGGTTCAAAATTGGGAAAGGAGTACGACAAGGCTGCATTTTGTCTCCCTGCTTATTTAACTTATATGCAGAATTCATCATGCGAAAGGCTGGGCTGGATGAATCCCTAGCCGGAATTAAGATTGCCGGAAGAAATATCAACAACCTCAGATATGCAGATGACACAACCTTGATGGCAGAAAGTGAGGAGGAATTAAAGAACCTTTTATTGAGGGTGAAAGAGGAGAGTGCAAAATATGGTCTGAAGCTCAACATCAAAAAAACGAAGATCATGGCTACTGGTCCCATCACCTCCTGGCAAATAGAAGGGGAAGAAATGGAGGCAGTGAGAGATTTTACTTTCTTGGGCTCCATGATCACTGCAGATGGTGACAGCAGCCACGAAATTAAAAGACGCCTGCTTCTTGGGAGAAGGGCAATGACAGGCCTAGACAGCATCTTGAGAAGTAGAGACATCACCTTGCCAACAAAGGTCCGTATAGTTAAAGCTATGGTTTTCCCAGTAGTGATGTATGGAAGTAAGAGCTGGACCATAAAGAAGGCTGATCGCCGAAGAATTGATGCTTTTGAATTATGGTGCTGGAGGAGACTCTTGAGAGTCCCATGGACTGCAAGAAGATCAAACCTCTCCATTCTGAAGGAAATCAGCCCTGAGTGCTCACTGGAAGGACAGATTGTGAAGCTGAGGCTCTAGTACTTTGGCCACCTCATGAGAAGAGAAGACTCCCTGGAGAAGACCCTGATGTTGGGAAAGATGGAGGGCACAAGGAGAAGGGGGCGACAGAGGACGAGATGGTTGGATAGTGTTTTCGAGGTTACCAGCATGAGTCTGACCAAGCTGCGGGGGGCAGTGGAGGACAGGAGTGCCTGGCGTTCTCTGGTCCATGGGGTCACGAAGAGTCGGACACGACTAAACGACTAAACAACAACAACCGTGGGGTTGTGTTCTTGCACCCTGCTCCAAACAGGAGAAACTCAACCCACCAGGAGCCTTCTTGGTAATTTATGTATTCTGGGGCATTGGGTGGCTTCTAGGCTGGTCCAGGCCGCAAGAAGCATGATGGGCTTAAAGGTCTGTATATCTTACAGAGGTCTGAGGCACAACTGTCTCTATTAAGAAAGAACAAACTAGGGCTGGATCTACACTGATATGTAAGAACGTTACAAAAAGAACGTAATATAGCTCTCAATGCAATTTCCCATTGACGATGGATCGCTGCTGTACAGCGCTCCCTGGTGTCACATTTTGATAACGCATTTTTAACATTATAACTGACCAGTGTAGATTTGCCCCCAGTAAACCAGGAGAGAGAATGAATGGTAATGGAGAGATGAGGAAGAATATTGACAGGTCATCCAAATATCATTGCCACTTTTTAACCTAGCAAGTTATGGACAATCAACCCAGTCATTTCTGCTAGCAGGGCAAAAAACAAACGGGCCATCAAGGGACCTATTGTCACTACAGCGAAAGGATGTGTATCTATCTAGTCACATGGTTTTAACTAGTAAATACAGGGTTGAAAAGCAGGTTATGCTTGCAACTCATGATCTTTTGTTAAAAAAACCCACACCATTATATATCTATTATTACGTCTCTCTCTCTCTCTCTCTCTCTCTCTCTCTCTCTCTCTCTCTCTCTCACACACACACACACACACACACATACACACACCTTTTATTTTGAATCCGCAAGGGTACTGAAACCTTAAGAGTACCTCAAGAGTACTGGTTCTGAAGTGAAAAGAGAAAGGTCTGCCATCCTTGGCCATAGACCTGCATGTGGGCTGCTTTTACTTTAAGAATGCTTAGGACAAATGTCTGAAGGAGACTGCTTTCAGCACTTCTTGCTTAATATAATCTAACTACTTAATGTAATCATGCACAGGAAAAAAAACGTATAATGGAAATAACAATATTGGCTATGCAGACACATCAGGAACTCACTGGACTTCAGCTGTCTCTGTTGCCTACGTTAGGTTGTCAGTGGACGGACCACTCTTATCTCAGAGTTGTAAAAGCACAAACAGGAGTTTGCTCTCCAGGCCTCCTTTGTACATTTCCTTCCTGTAATTCTTGCATTAGAAAGGCTCTTAAGCTTTCACACTTTCTCTGATCTTCCCCCCCCCCCCCCAGCTTCCTTTTCTTTACACAGAATTCCTGGCTCAGGGTGAGCTGCCTGTTCTTTCCTGAGAGATTAATTTCCTCAGAGAGATGCGTTTAGAAGAAAGAAAAATGGGTTCAAAACAGCAGGACTCGAGAACTCTGCTAAATCAGGTTTTTATGTAGCTCGATAAAAACAATTTTCAGTAGGGCTCAAGGTTTGTCGTTGAATCTGAGCCCAGCTGTCACAAGGGCTCAGCAATCAATATTTTGTTCTGCTAGTCTATTTAGAAGCTTCTAAGGGCAGAAATCAAGTCTTGTGGGTCTAATCACTGTACAGGCCTCAAACAGAAGGCAAAGCCACTTGTGAGCACATAAACATTGTTAGTTCCACTGTGGATTGGGGCTGATGCCCCCCATCCGCCCCACATTGTACCCAAATGTTAGCAACTATTATAGCATTCATATTATTTATTAACTACTACTGGAAATGCATATAAACTGCTTTAATATTTTAAACTAACCTAAAACAGTATGCAAAGGAATAAAAAGCACGCCACACTTAATAAAACAATATAAAAACAGCATGAAATGCAGTTCTACTGCTTCACAGTGGCCAGTCATATAAATGACCAGCATCAATACTCTGACAATGCTCAAGTGAACAAAAAACAGTTTTAGTTTAATCCAAAAACATGCCTTATTTCCAAAGTGAAAGTGTTCTGCTTGGCAGGTGCCACCACACAAAAGGCCCTACTACTCCATGTAGCTGCAAGATGGATCTCAGGTAGAGATCTGACCACCCAACATCTTTTCATAGATTATCTCTTTATGTGTATTAGGGGGTTGCCATGCCCACAAGATATATCTGTATCTAGAGCATTTAGAAGCAGTCCTATCTGCTTCGGATTTACCCTGTGCCGTCCCAGGGATGGGTCCAAACCTGATCCGTTAAATCAGAAGGTCTGTTTTGCCCCTATTAGATTCCTGGGGAATCTAAGAATGAATATTATTCTTCCCTTTTAACATGGAAAAACCAAGACAAGAGACTTTCCAGAAGGTTGAACACCCTCTGATCTGCCTTGGTAACAATGTGAACCAACTCAGCAATGTGAAAGAAACCCCCAAAATAACTCTGATTCGCCTCATTATTCAGGACACACAAAGTGCAGAGATGAACACCCCTAATATCTATTGTGCCTACATCATCTGCCTGAGCTATCTTTGTCACACTCAAACAGGACCAAGAACACGGTGTGGGCTATGCAGAGCAACAGAAAGAGGGGTGAGGATATGCCGTTCAATGGGTGCATCTATCATATGGGGCAGAGGGGCAGTTCTCACATAGATCTTGGGATGTGGAGGAAATAAGTGGAATCTGGGGAAATGTTGGGGTGGAGCAGCAGTAGAGCAAGCCTTTCAGGCAGCTGGGGCGGGGCGATCCACCCATAGGGGTGGGGCATGTGGTGCACATAGGGGCTGGGCGCTAGGCGCTCATAGGGACAAGACTGTGCCCCTAGGGATGAGACGGGGCGAGCGGCATCAATGGGAACGGGGTGCGCTGTGGGGCCTCAACCTCCCTACAACTGGGGGGGAGGTGGGCGGACAGCGCAGAGCCTGTGAGCGCTGAGACGCGTGGCTTGTGCATGCTGCGGGCCCCGCGGTGACGAGTGCTGCTTGCCATTTTGTCACCCCCCGTCAGGGTGGCACACGGGGTGAACCGCCCCTCCCCCCCCTTCGTATGCCCCTGGGATGGAGAACTTGACTCATGCCCCACCCACTGCTATCAATGGGTCCCTGTTATATCCAATCAAACACTTTCCTGACTCTTCATAATGATGGACATTTCATTAGCTAGTCATATGGACCACAGTGTAAAGCAGTGCATACATTGTGCCTCAGACCTGCAGAAGAAATGCAACTATCTCCTCAGGCCATGTCCCTCCCCAGACCACACTCCAGACTGACCCTGCTGCACAATATCCTCCAGTGCTTTTGCCGGGCCCTGAGGAACTGAGCCGGAATCTGCCATCATCATCTGAGATCCTTCTTCAGGTGCTTACTTCATGAGAGATCCAGATGGTAGCAACACAGGAACAGGCCTTTCCTGCAGTGGCTCCCCATTTGTGGAATGCTTTCCCCAGGGAGACTCACCTGGCCCCTTCATTACATATCTTTTGCCACCAGGCAAAAAAATTTCTCTTCTCTTGGGCTGATTAACATTCTATGAACTTTTAAATGTGTCTGTGGGAAGGGTGTACGTGTTTTGCTTTTGCTTTTATGTTTTCATTTTGTATTTTTACAGTGCAAACTGCCCTGTGAAAGGCAGTAAATAATAATAATAATAATAATAATAATAATAATAATAATAATGTGTCATTGAAGTGTGATAATACCTCTTGCTAGTCTGAATGTATGATGGAATGAGGTGGGAGGGTCCATAGAAACGTATGGCTTTTGTGTGGCTGGAACGTAGCCTAGGGTTGCCATACGTCCATCCAAAACAGTGACTGGGCGGAAATTGTGTAAATGCCCAGGAATATCTGGACATATGGCAACCCATGTCGGAAGTTTCCCAAAAACCAAATTTCCCAAAAACCAGCTCAAAAACTTACATATTTTAGATCTAGCCTAATATTGTACAAAAGTATGAGCCATATACATTGGTATATCCACAGTCAGGCTTCAGGGAATCTGTACTTTCTGCCTCTGAGCTTTCTGTTCTCCTACTTTCAATGCCCGCCAAGTCCTGGGAAGGGGAGGGTCTGGAATGCTTTCTAAAGACATTGGGTCTGTCAGCTGTCTCTCCCCTTCTTCTTCTTCCTGCTCCTTTCCCAATATTTCCCAGCTTCTCCTCTCTACAGCCTCTGAACTGTGACCTTCTACAAACCACTGTAAATCTATACCGTCTCCCTCTTCTCTGTGAAGTGCGGGGGGGGGGGGCGGCAGTCTCCACCATTCCTCCTCAGTCCAGTCCCTGACATCCACTTTCCCTCGGGCCCTGCCCACCACTAGAATTTGTGCTCTTGGAAGGTTGTCTACATTCTGTTGTGGACGATCTTCACCCCCAACAGAATGCAGACAACCTTCCAAGAGCACAAATTCCAGTCGTGAGCAGGGTCTGAGGGAAAGTGGGTGAGGGTTCTTATCAATGAAGTTGATCCTGACCTATCAATTTAGTGAAACGGGGTAGAGACCCATTCTAAGTTTCCACAGAGAAGCTGTAGCCCTAACTAGAAAGAAATTCCCACCCGACTCTGTTAATTTAGTCCTGGTGGCTGTTTAGTGTGTCAAAGTCAGTGTCAGGCTGCTCTTAGGCATGAGTACGCAGAGTTCAATCCCACTGATTTCAATGGGATTTTCTCGTTCTAAATAAACGTGCCTAGCATCAATTGGGAAGTTTTTCTCCTTGCCGTCGGCACAGTACGTCACCACTTTGACTAAATTAATCAAGGCAGAAAATTGCATGAATGATCATTATTACACTTGCTGAAAAGAAATGTGTCAAAAATATGTATTATACAACTTTTTTGGAAAAATTAGTCTCTCTAATTTTTGATAACTGTTTTGACAGAACCCATAGGTAGCTTTCATTTAACCATGTTGCTTTTTTAAACGGAGCAAACTGAGATCCTTATGTGGGAAGTGCATCTTTTATTCAAACCAACCTTGTTTAGCACTACACCTGTCAGCTTCCCTTTACAATATTCTGATTGTGCCGATTTTCCTTTCCAGCCCTGAAAGTGGGCGGCTGTGACACCCTCTATGCTCCAATCAGAACCTCGTGCAGTCATATCACCACTAAGTAATGACACCCTCAAGCTGACAGGCTTCCAAAATCCCCCCCCCCCTTTCTTTAAGGTCTCACAACTGGTGCAAATCCTCGTAATTGATTTGGATTATGGGGCTGGTAATACAGCACTGACTAGCAATTAATGCTAACATTTTAGTCTCATTTCGTGCTGTCAAATACTTTTGACACTTGTTTTATGTGCTGGATTGTCAAGTATGGAGCCACTTGTCTCATTATATGCTGATTGGCCTCCTCCCCTTCAGATTGCTGTTGCAAACGACGTTCCTATTTCTTTTAACACTTTATTGAGGGGTAGGGGATGCAAATGACAGGCAGGGATAGGCAACAGAGTGCCCAGCGGATGCTGCTGGACTATATCTCCCATCGTCCACACCCACTGGCAGTGCTAGCTGGGGCTGATGGGAGTCCAACAACATTCAGAGCACAACAGGTTCCTCATCCCTGCTCCAAAGGGTTCTCGCAAGTCATGTAGTGTTTGTGCAATAGCAGGATTCCCTAATACAGAACTGGCGCATTCTAGTGGTGAGGAATGTTAGACAGGACATGGCCAGTCATTAGCTCATGAGTAGCCTTAAGTATGGGTGGCACTGTGATCTAAACCACTGAGCCTCTTGGGCTTGCTGATCAGAAGGTTGACGGTTCGAATCCCCGCGACTGGATGAGCTCCCATCGCTTGGTGCCAGCTCCTGCCAACCTAGCAGTTCGAAAGCACACCAAAAGGTGCAAGTAGATAAACAGGTACCACTCCGGCAGGAAGGTAAATGGTGTTTCCGTGTGCTGCTCTGGTTTCAGTGTTCCGTTGTGCCAGAAGCGGCTTAGTCATGCTGGCCACATGACCGGAAAAACTGTCTGCAGACAAACGCTGGTTCCCTTGGCCTGTAAAGTTAGATGAGCACCGCAACCCCAGAGTCGTCTGCGACTGAACTTAACTGTCAAGGGTCCTTTACCTTTACCTTGAGCCTTAAGTAAGCCAATCTATCCCAGCCTCAACGCCTCGTTTGCAGTATGAGAATTTTATTTATTTATTTATTTATTTATTGTTATTATTATATTTTTATTTTGCTAAATATACATAATTCCTAGATGATTTACATGAGATGTTAAAACCAATACCGTTACTCATTTCCCTTCCAGCAGGAACAAGCCAGCAGGAAATCACACCGAGCAACTTGGAGTCAACTCTTTATTAGCAAAAACAGGATCTGCACAGGAGTGTCAGGCCTAATGAGCACAGCAACTCATCTCCGGTAGGTCTGGCCCCCTTGCTGAGATTGAAGGTCCCTGCCTCCCCACAGCTGCCTAAGTCCCCTCCTCTCCAGAGTTTTCTCCAAGCAGTCTGAGACTGTACCTGCATAAAGCTAACTTCTCCTCCACCCTCTTCATGCCTCCCTTGGTTCTGGGAGAACGGGGGGAGGGGAGCTTTTCACAGTAGGAGGGGGAGACACTTGTAACTCTTCACCAGCCGGACTCATTGGCCTCCCTCCTCTCCTGCCTCTGATTCTGGACTTCCCTCTGCCACAGACTCTCCCAGCTCACTAAGCCCTGTTACCTCTTCAGCTTCTGACACATCCTCCTCCCAGTCCTCTTCCTCTTCTCCCTCAGACCACTCATCATTGTCCCACCACCAATCCCCAGGCTCTGAGCCTTCATCCCTTCAGGGTTCCCCAGCTGGTTCCTCCTACTATTCTTCTGTATCCAGCCAGTCTGTGACACCTTACAGAGTACCTTATAAAACTGTTCAAAACCAATTTTGCTGGAAGCCGCATTGAAGAGGGGGTTGAAGGAGAATCAACTTTCTCCCCCATGCACACTGCCAGTGGCACCCTGATTTCATCGTGTTTTTTATTTATTAAATTTAATGTTTGCCTTTTTCTTTGCCAAAGGCAACTCAAAGCACCTTACAACCAAATAAACAAACAAAAACCCACATAGATACATTACATTCCCCCCAGTACATTAAAGTAATACATTTAAAATACATTTAAACCCTATAATGAAGAAAATCATGAATCTCTTGGTACCTTTTATATGATTTGGCATTCCTTTTGACATATACAGAGGTGCCGTCATTTTAAAGACAATGATCTGATAACCTTGATCATCTTTACTTGGATTTTGTTATTTTATCATTTTTGGGGGGAGGGGGATATGGGAGGGACGTGCACTCCAGACCTTTATTTTTTTATTTTTATAGTATTTTCATTAAGTTTTCAACAAAAGTAACAAATGCAATAACATTCATAAACAAAGAAAAATATACATAAAACCATATCACTTCCATAAAGTGGGATTCTCTGAATCCCATGACTTCCCTCCCCCACTCGCATTCCTGATTCCCTAAATTTCTTATCAACTGCATATCATTTCTACTCCATTTTTTTTCTAACCGCAGATTTCCTATACTATTTCTGAAATTACAAGTGTTCTTAAAATCCTACCAATGTACAGTGGTATCTCTGGATACGAATGGGATCTGTTCCGAAGCCCCATTCACATCCTGAAGCGAATGCAACCTGGGTCTACACATGTGCAAGTTGCGATTCGCCGCTTCCGCACATGCGTGTGACGTCATTTTGAGCGCCTGCGCATGCGCGAGCGGCGAAACCTGGAAGTAACGCGTTCCATGACTTCCAGGTCACCGCGGAGCGTAACTTGAAAACGCTCAACCTGAAGCATCTTTAACCCAAGGTATGACTGCATTTACATTGGGATTTTGCTATTTTGACTCACGTGCAACTTGTGTGCTTGTTATATAGTTTTCTTATTATATTTTCAATTTTTTCCTGTTGCTCTAATTGTTCTCTCTGTTTTATATACTTTATAAAATAAACTAATAATAATACAAACTTTTTTTAAGAGAGAAGCATTTTAAATTCCCCGCCCACTCCAAGAGGCCACAGATGGTTAGAGGCCAGAGGCCTGGTAAAAGAGGAATGTTTTTGCCTGGCACCTAAAGATATATACGAATAAGATAGGGCAGCTATCAAGGCAAAAACACAGAATGGAGCAGGAGATAAATGAAAGAGGAAGAGGGGAAAAGTTGGCAAGGGAGAAGACTGGCACTGCAGCAATCTGGAGTGTAATTGCAGCATCAGAGGGCCATGTTTGGGAGTGGACATTTTCAGTTTGTTCCATGTTGCAAGCGATTTTCAGGTTCATTCCCAGCCAGTGGTGTAGCGTGGGGGGTGCAGGGGGGGCCGGCCGCACCGGGCGCAACATCTGGGGGTTAGGGTTAGGGATAGGGTTAGGGGGCGCAAATCCAGGGTTAGGGGGCGCAAATTACTTGCCTTGCCCCGGGTGCTGACAACCCACGCTACGCCACTGTTCCCAGCTGAACCTTTCCAGTAACCTTTGCTGCTTCAGTCCAGACTATGCAAGCAACTTGAGCTATATGATAAACTAAATCACATTTAAATTTGGCCATACTCTACTGTCTTCAGGCTAAACTTCCTAATATGAGCTCTTTCCACTAAATGTGTTGGAAAGTCTTCCTGGCTGTTTCTATTGGAATCAATTTGCTTTCTCTTCCAACATGACGAAATACATTTGGGGCTGCTGTAATGCAAACCAAAAAGATATTTCAACCTATAATTTGCTGGATTTTAGCATTGGATGGAAAAGACATCTTCAAATAAAATGTCACCGTTTTGAACACCTCCCACTTTGTCCTTTGCCTGTGTGGTATCATTGACAAGATATCTATATCATAGCTTTGTTGATGGCTTACTCACATATACTGAGCAACATGAATGGATAAAATGTGCACAAATTATCTAAGGAGGTGTGGCAGAGAGAAGGATTAATTGTTATGTAATTGGGAAGTCTCCCTGATTTCCTTTCTTAGTACAAAAGCATCACTGTGTTAGAAAATTCACAGTTGAGTTAAATGGTGTTAGAGAAGATGTAGTAAAAGCTTCATTTCTTGCTATTAAATCACATTTTATTTAAACAGCAAACACACCACAAAACATCACTAACATGACATGCGATGTGAATGCTTTGAATTTGCCCTGCTCCCATTCTATGTATGTAACATGCAAATCGGGCCTCTTATCAACTAGCCTGCTATATATAGTGAAGATATATTGCAGCTTATTACAATAACTCTGTATCTTCCTTAAAAGCCAGGCTTCCCCCCCCCCCCGACAATCTGAAGCCAGCATTTATTACTTTTATATTCCTTTAATGATTCAAACTTCCCTCCACCCCAATCCCCTTATTTGGTACATGGCATTTTATGAATTTAACAGTTTTTATTAATTTAAGAGGCTTCCATTGAGCAATAAAATGGCTCAGCGTGACAACGAAAGTGTCATAAATGAATTGATTTGTCACCTATCAGTGGTGATTTCATTATTGCGGCTATTTCCTTTCAATTATCTGCGGATGGAAAGATGCTGGAATAACATCCCCATTATCAATTGAAAGGGATAGGGAAATGTGAACAGTTTCCACACACATACATTTCCCCCCCTTCTGATTATTGATGCCTTCCATTAATTTTTATTCCTAGAGGCGGAATCTTCCTGGAGATAAACAAGATATTTTATTCAAATGGGTTTGTGTGAGAGCTGGTCTCGAAGGCAAAAGGGAGATAAGCAGCAGAAGATTTCCAGCACAGTGGCTGCATCCACATAATAATGCTGCTTGTGGAAAAAAAAGGGGGGGGTTGTTTTGCTTTTCCAAGTGGATGGCTGATGCTCAGCAGGTACTGGTCTGCCATTAAAAAAAAGGAATAGGGATGTTGTTCATATTAGAATGCAATCTGCTACACTGGTCTACAGCTAGTGGGCTGTGACTTGATCTACAGTGGATCATACTAGCAGCTTTGTGGCCGTGTTTTGCAGAGTGGAAAAAGAGGGAAAGAGGGAGATGGATGCAGAGAGAGAGGTGAGGAAGGAGGGGGTGGGAGGTGTGTGTGCGTGTGTGTGTGAGGGATAGAGAGAGAGAGAGAGGAAATCGTCTTCTTGTGGCCATCAAATGAGATTATTCTCTCATCTTTAATAGCTAAAGAAGCTTCCCCAGAGAGCATTAATGACTTAGAAGATATTTCTTTAATATACGTTGATGGCTGGTGGGTACTAACAAGACACACACTACCTGTTTGGCAAAGTAGCCAGATCAGAAGCTCATATGGCTGGTCACCACCTCTCACCTTAACTTAACTCACAGGCTGTTGGGAAGATAAATGGAAGGGAGCTCTTTTTGGGATACATAATAAATAAGCTCTAAACTCTGTTTGAAGGGACAACACCATTATTGCCATACGCTGCTTCTATATTTCACTGGCAGAACAGAAGGTTGAGGGGGGGAAACAGCTTGAAGCATGGAAGACATTTATAAAGCTGGCATAAATTCAAGGTGAATGGCAATTTCAGCTTCTGCCTTGAACATGTCATTACCTCACTGACCTCTAATTGCTAATAAAGGTTTATTATATACCTAGTATTAAAAATAGCCTGACTGGAGTGTGTGCAAAGAGTCTTCCCTCATGTTAATTCTTTGACAAGTCATGAATGTCTTCATTAGGCAGCTTCTGAATGGGAGAAGGATTTTTTTTAAAAAAAAACACGGCTGGGACAATCCAATTGCTCTGGAATCTGTCTTCCACAGAGTGCTGAAATAGAGAGAAAAAATATTTGCCAGAAGACATCCATCCACCCATCAGTACTTTCACAAGTCAACCCACTGAATCCAGACCATAACGAGCTGCAATCAAAGAGCAGAACCTTTGCAAAAAGGCAGGTGCTTCCCAGTGCCCCCAGCAAGTAAGCTAATAGGACACTCTAGAAGGGCAAAAACTGCCATGCCCGTGAGATATCCTCAGATCCATCATTGCATCTGTCATGAAAGTCATCGGCATTCTCTGCTCCCATGTCTGAGGCTGAGGGTCACTTCTAGAATTTTTGCCTCCAGTAAAAGACATTGATTTACAGGCATACCTGCATTGATCAAGAAAGTAACACACAGCACAAACCTATATAACAGAGGTGGCAAATCTTTGGCTCTCCAGATGTTGTTGCATTCCAATTTCCATCAGTCCCAGTCAGTATGGCCAGAGATTAACCACACTTGCTAGCCATGGTTAAGGAGAAGTAAGTACCATTTTGTTCAATAGGACTTACGCACAGGAACACATCTCCTGCCAACCTAGCAGTCTGAAAGCACGTCAAAGTGCAAGTAGATAAATAGGTACCGGCGGGAAGGTAAACAGCGTTTCCGTGCACTGCTCTGGTTCATCAGAAGCAGCTTAGTCATGCTGGTCACATGACCTGGAAGCTGTACGCCGGCTCCCTTGGCCAATAAAGCAAGATGAGCGCCACAACCCCAGAGTCAGTCATGACTGGACCTAATGGTCAGGGGTCCCTTTACCTTTACAGGAACACATGCATAATAGAACTGCAGCCTTAAGCACCTGACAGAAGAACACAAATTTTCAACATAACAATATCTGTTAAGTTTAGCTTTTAGAGAAATTCATTTGATTATTTCTAAGGAGAATGTATAGTCTTTGTTTATTAAATGGGGGAAATCTCCCCAGCAACTCAAGAAAGCACTGGCTAGCTTTTTTGTTATTGCTTCCCTAAACTAACAAAATATCCTGCGTCAAGTAACAGGATGCATTCAGCGTAAATGATTGTTGATCTTAAGAGAAATATGGATCACTAGCAAGAGCCTCTGGGTATTTTTCGTTTGCGTTCCAGGATGAGCCTTCAGCAAAAGGAAGTTAGTAATATCAACAAATTATATACTGTTGGTTGGTGTTCCACCACTGTGGACACCCGTCAGTACAAGAACCCCAGCTGGATGGAAACACTGCTGGAATTCAAGGGTGCATTGCTGTTAGTGTGCAGCAGCCCCAGTGCATATCTCCTGTCTCCAGTAAGGAGTAACAAGGACATTAAGCCAGGAGAAGGAAGGGCACCCAGGGAAGAGATGGACGCCAGAGTTGCAATTGGTGGAACAAGTCTCATCCAGAACTGTCACCCGAGGCTGGGTGAGCTGCATCCCAAATGCCACTGGGATTTTAAATTTATGTATTCATTTATTTATATTTATTTTCATAAAAATTTATACCCCACTTGATTGTAAAAAGCCTCAACACTGTTTACAAAAAGAAAAAGCCAGTCTTCCGGGGAGGATCGCGATGCTATATAAAGGTCTCAACTGTTCGCAGATTTAGTCAAAGGAGCTGTTTCCCAGCAATAACTGCTAGAAGAATTACCCAAGATATTGAGCGCTACCATAGCACTCACTGCTCCCAGCCAGTGGTCTGAAGGCATATGAAGCTCAGAGGGGCTGACCCTGGATGCTGCCTGGATGGGAGATCAAAGAAACATGTGTAAACTACTTTTGATCTTCTTGGAATAGTTCTTGGTTTACAAATGTAGTAGGTACAACAAATACGTTGCAGGAAAAGTACTAGTCTTTCTGGGTGCCCAGAATCTGTAGCAACGCCATGGGTTCCTATAGAACCAGGCCTTAAGGCAGGATGGACATTATAATTTAATAGATTTTGTAATCTATTTGTAATGTAAAAGATTTTACAAACTTTGACCATTCTGGTCATTGTGCACATATCCCGACTTAATTTTGCACATATAAATTCTGGGTCCTTTCAGACCAATCAATCTCTTTCGGTCAGTAGATTTGGCATATTCCATTATTTTGATTAGATGAAGCCAACCACTGGTGGCAAAGATTCTGTATTGAAAAAAAGCATAGATGCGTTCTTGTCTACCACTGGGAATCCACCTCACCAGATCAAAGTATTGTTAAAAGTACGTAAAGGGGAAGGCCATGTTTGCAGAGCTTGCTGAAACCATGCTGAAAACCTGGGAAAAAATCAATGTGTTTTTCAGAGCTCACACCAAGAGAGGGAAGAAAAGTGTTCTTTGAGAGCTGTAAAGTCACTATTAAACCACCACTGTCACTCTTACAATGTTCCATCTGTCTTCGCCCTCAGCAGGACGCCAGTACAAGGGCTAAGTGTGGAAGGTTTTCTGAGGTAACCAGCAATCAATAATAACCAAGCAATAAAAGTACTATGAAGTCATGGGGCAGCTAATGCCACTCCATGAGCCTTGTTTGCCATCTCATGGTAAATTTACCATGAGCACACTCCACTTTTAGGTGACATCTACTGTCCTGTGAATGACTGGCGCTACAGACCCCTCCATCAGCTGCAGAAGAGGAGAGAGTCTGCATCATTAATCAAGCATATTTATGTAGCAGCAGGACATCGCCTTCCTGTGAAAGTTTCTGTTCCATGGCCATTAAACCCTTAAATGCAGCAATACTCCTACAGTAATCTGAGAAGGACACACAGCAATTGACTACAAAGTTGTCATTGAAATTATTGCCACCTACATTTTTAAAAACTTAACTGTATTTATCCATCAATATTTAATTTGGGGGGCTTTGCCACATCCTTTCAAAAGCTGCAAAATGAGCATTGCTTTCACTTTAGCCCCACTTCATTTTGCCATGATTTCCTATAACCTTTCACAAGAACTGTTTACACTTGCCCACGCTTTTTCTCCTGTACTTTTAGGGTTGCCATACGTTTGGGATTTCTCGGACATATTGGGAATACAGCTGTCTCTAGCAGTGCCTGAGAGGAAATCTGCTAAATGTCTGGTAAATTTCGGACATATGTTAGCCCATGTTAGCAATGCCCTTTTTGCCGATTTTCCATAAAAAATAGCTCAACTTTGTCCCGCCCCCCCCAAAAAAATCTCAACAACTTTTCTGTCCAGATTTTCACTGTTGAAATATGGCCACCCCATGTACATTTGCTTCATTTGTTTCCATTTAATAACTTAGGACTTGCCTCCAAAATGGCAAGTCAGATCCTACTAAAATAAATGAGAGCAACACAAGAATATTGCTGAGCTCCCATTCCCCTCCATCAAATTTGTACAAAACCCAGACTTCTCTGCCAGATTTGAGGAATCTTATCAACCACACAACCATTTTGGGCCTACTCTAGACCATACAAAGACTAGGGGTGGTGCGTTGTGTCAGTGCATCTTGCTATTAATCAGTAGGTTGGTGGTTCAAGCCCCCGCAGGAATGGCTGTGGGGATTCCTGCATTGCAAGGGGTTGGAAGTGATGATGCTCTGGATCCCTTCCAATTTACAATTCTGTGATTGGGCCCTTAAAAGACTCTGGACTCTGTGGAGAAATGCTGCATATATGTCTGATTATGGCTGTGCATGGAACAAATAAATATTCTTGGAACTCTGGGACTGTCACAGTTTAAGGCCTTGTGCTGTTGGGAGAATGCAAGCCTGCTTAGTAGTAGTTCTCAGTGACATGTTCTGACAGGAGAGAGAGATTGTTTTCAGAATTTATTAGGCAGGGCTGGATCAGGTAACTGCATTCTGATTGGTAAGGGTGCCTGGAACTTCAAGACAGTTCAGAATTAACTGCCAGTGAGAGAGATGGTTTGGATTTTGTCAGCTGAGGAGATTATTATTATTATTTATTTCATTTCTATACCGCTTCACATTTTTAAGAAAAATCTCAAAGCAGTTTACAGCAGATTAAAATGTCAATCCAGAATCAAACATTTCTGAAGAAAGTCAGATATAAAGTATACAGTCAAAGCAGCATAATTAACAGAAAACTAAAATATTATCTTAAAGATTTCAAAGTAAAACATTACAAAGGAGGTCAAGTACAGAATACATATTTAACACAAAGTTAACATTTCAAAAAAAACCAAGCCCAACATTGCTAAGTGAAGTCAAATATAAAATGCACATTTAAAACAGCATAATTAATAAGAGAATAAAATATTGTCATAAGCATGACATGGCTGTTTGGCAGGCACAAAAAAAGATACTATTATGATGGTACAAACAGAATTAAGTCCTGTTGATTTCATTGAGGCTTACTTCCTTGTAAGTGATTATAGGATCACAGCCAAGCTTGAGGTTTTGTTTTGTTTGAGCACTTGCTGGGATTTACTCAAGGGTAGACCTTGCCGTGTTGTTGGCGAATGCAGAAACCATTATACCAAACCATGAAATAATGCAAGACTAATTTTCAACAGTCTCCAGAGTGGAGAAGCTTCCGACTTTCTAAAAACATATTTATAATGCTTTCCCCTGAGCAAAATAAGGGACATCAGTTGGACTTGTTTGTTTTCAAAGCTGTTCAGAAACCTAGGCATCCTGACCTTCGTGAAGACTCAGTAAACTGATGTACTCCTTTGTTTTTTAGCATTGTTTTGATCCAGTTGTGCATATTACGCACCCTTATTCTTTGTTTTTTGTTTTTTTGTGACACACATTTCTGACACAACTTGTGAATGGGCATAATGGGGGGCGGGAATGGTTATCATAATTTGGTGTACAATGCAAGTATTGTCACTTCAGACGGACAGCAGCTTAATGATAAAAGATACAACCGTGTCCACGTTTTGAACAAATATGTACGCCCTAATGATTTGACTCTGCCACAGTTCCTGCACTGCACCAACCCCCCTCCCTACTCCCCTTTTCAGTTAACAACAGTGACTACCATGTTGGGAAAACAAGTGAGATGGAGGGAATAAGGGGGTTTATTAGGAATAGCTGAGGGGAAAACTCAGGCCTATAGATGAATACCCAGAATGTTATTAATACATGACGGGTGAATATCAGAAGGGAGCCGGTAGTTGAGTTAATCTGAGAGGCTGCACTGTGTAAAAGTCTTGCCAGAGGAAGGTTACACAAGTGGAAATCCTAAATTGACTGAACTGTCCAAAGTACAACAAGAAAAACGAAAACTTTGGGCTTCGGAAGAAGATTGTCCCTGGTATCTTGACTGGATTGTGCTGTATTTTGTTGGGGTGCAGGATTAGGGAATTTGTCCCAAGGTAAAAACCGCTTAGAGGCTGGTGCCAGCAACAGTGTATCTTGAGTTTTCAAAATCTGTCAACAAGCACCTTGAAGACCCTTGTGATATTCCCTTATGTGTATAATATTCCTTTTTTTAAAAAAAGAAAAAGGCCCCACCAATTTCATCCTGTCTGTAGCACTGGTGTCCATCTCACACCTAAACCTAATGTACCAACGTTCTTAGTGAATTGGTGGCTGCAGAAATTGAAACAGTAATACACAAATTTGTGTTTATATGAGTGAGGCTGCGGAAACCAGCGTATTCATGACAGACTCCCCTTAAAATGGGCAGTGGCTAGAGAATGAAGTAAGCAAGGTGGCAATGGCAAGGAGAAACAGGTTAGACAGCAACCTTTCCAAAGTGTGCCTATGTGGAACGTGATCCTTCCTCCTGGAGAAAATGGAGGACCAGCTGGGATGCAGGAGAGTGGCACAGCTGTGGCACAATGGCATCATCATCATCGTCATCATCACATGCCATGACCCAGAGCCCAAACATCTTCTTCAAACTTCACTGTGAATGGAACCTGCCAAACACTTGTCATCATAAAATAGTTTCCAGAGGTAGCTTCATTCATGGCAGATGGAGGATCTTGTTCATGGCTTCGCTATGCTACTACCCTCTCGAAACTGGACAATGTGAATCAGCCTTCACTTGAGGTGGCAGCAGGAGTTGGCAGTGGGAATTGAAGGTAAGTTGTATCTTGTAAAAAAAGATTGTGTGTTTTTAAGCATTGCTCAAAGCTTTAAAAAATGCTATTGTTTTTAACACAATGATTTTAAACAAGCTTAATCTTTAAATGAGCTTATTTTGATTTTAGTATTTCCTCTTTACTCAAGTAATTTCTGAACATTTGAGCTATCGTCACTGCAAAAAGATTAACGCACAGATAAACATGACTCATTTTCCAATAAACTAATGTTAAGGGGGAAGTTTGCCTTTCTGAAATCAGAAGTTCTTTGGATTCCAGCAGAAGCAAAAACGTTGTTGTTGCTTTTAAAAAGTGATGTACAAATTGCCTGAAATGAAGCACTGACAGACACAAGTGTTTGCTGTAGTGGGAAGAAAGGGGAGGAATGTTATACTCAGTGTGCGTGTGTAATGAGCATGTCTTTCCAATGATCCTTTTGCTGCTGTAAATCTTCCACAGAGCGGTTTAAAATTCTTTGTGAATGTAAATGCATGGGTGGTCAGGGTCAGGAAAGTATCTTCCCTCCTCCTTTCCCTAGACAATTGAATACTTTTAAGAAGCCCTGCCCTCCTAGTTACATTTCAAGATCTGCTCTTTTTACATCCCTCTCAATCCAGGAGGGGGAAAAATAAATCTTTTTCTGAAATGAACAAAAGCTTCAGCTAAAGAACAGTACTACTCCATAATTGTAAAGAGGGAAAGAAGGTTTTCTTTTGAGGCCTGAGAAAAAGTATGTAGGGAATACATATAACTACCTATAACTATAGGGAAATTGTACTTATGGCTGTGAAGCCTCTGTCACCAACTGGTTCAGCTGATGTGGTGCTTTGGAATGTCCAAAGCTGACCACAAAAAATATTCAATATTCAAAAATATTTGGCCTTCTGTGGGAAGGCCAAATTGTCTGTTTGGCGGCAATTAAATCATTCCATAGGCTTATAGATAGGGGTATGTGTGGAGCAGGCTAAAAACTGGAAGGAGCTCCCTGAGGGCAGTGAACCTCAAATAGTCCAGAAAGGGCAGGGGGTGGCTGAAGAAGAGAAAGATATTTTAGTAACAGCAAAAGAACCTGTTGGATCAGGCCAATGGCCCATTTGGTTCAGCATCCTGCTGGGGGAAATTTCAATGCTAAAACCTACAAATTCTTTTCAAATATCCCACTGACCAAGTTAGGAGTGTTTCTGACAAAACCTAGCTCTTGCTTTCTCCTGGCAAGGATTATTGGACACAGACCCACATCTTGATGACGGTGGGGCACACCGCCCAGCACTCAAAGACCTTCCTTCTTTGTCAGTAATTCTGAGATCACAGTGTTTCCCCCTGTCTCATGCTTCACCCTGTAAATTAGTTTCTCCTGATTGCTGGGGGGCAAGAGTGTGTACAAGAGAGACAGAAAGAGAAGAAAGTTTTTGGAAAATCTTTTCAGATCAGGAATGCAGACAGTTGGAAAGGTTGCAAAGTGCTAGATAATGTTTACAGAAAAGGAAAATGCACACATACTACCCACAGTCACTTCCCAGCAAAAAGATAAACTCAAAACTGAAATTCTAGAGAACTTCTAAAGTAGAATGAGGAGGAAATGGAAGCCTTTTTCTCAGAAGAACAAAACTTTTGAGAAACTGGAGGTCAGGTTTTGACAAAGCATTAAGTTGCATTCCTCCAAGGAACTTTTCTGTGGTGACTTAGGGTGCTGCTGTTGTGAGTGAAAGAGAAGGATCCTGCAGAAGGTGGCTATGATGGACATTTCCAAAGTCCACTTGCTCTCTGCTTCCCCACAAGAGGGCAGAGCCAAGCCTGAGAATTCTGAGGCTCTATGATTCCATACAGATAACTTGACAACACTTCCTCAAAGATCCTGGAGCAACCAATATCTTTCTTGGAAGAATGCTTGGGTGATTTTTTGTTTGTTTGTTTTGGAGTGGGGGAGATATGAGGAGAACTGATGCAAAACCAAAGAAAGAAAGACCTTAATGAGGGTAAAAGACAAGTATTATAGAAAGGCTACCCCCAATATCAATCTGGTCTGGGCAGAAATTTTGGTGGTGTTGCAAATATGCCAGATTAACCGTAGCAGATTGTGATGTGAAGCTATTAAATTGAACACATTATTCCATTGCTACTGCCCTGCAAAGGTTTTAGCACATTCTTGGGTAAAGGGGTAGTCTTCCCCCACCCACTGCCGTTAGCTATGAGTCACAAAGCAAAAGCTCCATTCATAAAGAGGGGGAAACACCTCACGTGGCACGCAAGCTGTCATTTAGGCAAGGTGGAGAGAAGAGCAGGCTTCAGAGCAAAGACAGAGGCAAGGGAACACCCAAAGTGTACAAGAAACACAGGAACCACTTAACACATGCCCAGTCAAGTTAACATATTTATACCAATTTATGAACTTAAGACGTGTCATCCTGAATCAGCCATTAATCTCTCTGGTCTCATTGCTAAACATGAGTGGAGAAACGTATTATCAGAAATACAGGGCAATTTCCCAAAATGACACTCCCATGTCAAGTTCCTCTCCCCCTCTGAACTTAGCTTACTTTGGGCCCTGACATCAGGACACTGAGCAATTCCCTAGCCATCACTCCAAATCACCTGTTGCCACATGGGACGGCAAGGAAATACTCTATATCATGATATCAGTTAGATCCTGGCTGGGGCAGGTGGGGGCAACCATTACTTTTGGACCAAGGGCTACATTCAGTCTTGACCATCCCTCTTTGAGCTACATGCCACCAGTGGGTGTTACCAAAAATGCACATGGCCACCCCACATTAGCATGTGCTCATTCTTCCTCTGATCCATGCAAATTAAAGGTAAAGGTAAAGGTACCCCTGCCCGTACGGGCCAGTCTTGACAGACTCTGGGGTTGTGCGCCCATCTCACTCAAGAGGCCAGGGGCCAGCGCTGTCCGGAGACACTTCCGGGTCACGTGGCCAGCGTGACAAAGCTGCATCTGGCGAGCCAGAGCCGCACACGGAAACGCCGTTTACCTTCCCGCTGGTAAGCGGTCCCTATTTATCTACTTGCACCCGGAGGTGCTTTCGAACTGCTAGGTTGGCAGGCGCTGGGACCGAGCAGCGGGAGCGCACCCCGCCGCAGGGATTCGAACCGCCGACCTTTCGATCGGCAAGTCCTAGGCGCTGAGGCTTTAACCCACAGCGCTACCTGCGTCCCCCATGCAAATTAGGAGTAGGTTATAGTTGCCTCCCAGCTCATCAGATGATTGCTCCGATGATCAGGGAGGGGATAATTTGCATCTCTATTAGAGTCCTGGCTTGGGTTGAGAGGTTTCTCTAAGCGCCTCAGGGCTGTGTCTAATTTTTTTTAAAGTACATTTTCCTGCTGCAGACCAAATACTAGGATCTTTGGGGTTCAGGGGGAAAATTGTACTGGAGGCGTGGGTTATATCAGTCCCCTCAGCCAGGGTTAGCCACTTCTCAGTGAGACCCTAACAGTAGGAGCTGAAGCATACTGCTACCCAGAAGTCTATGCCAATGTCCTTTGTGTGTTTGGGATGTGTGTGTGTATTACATTTTAATCAGCCCCACTGGAATGTCATTTCATAGGCTTAGCCCTTGCCTGCTTTAGTTGCTTAGCATGGATCAGTGCCCATCTGGGACATCATATCCATGATTTGCATTGTTTCAAGCCATGTCTCTGCCCAATAAGGAACAAATCCCAGGAACTCTGCTTTGGCGTGCTGTTACAACACTAAGACATTATACTAAGGGACACATTTTGCTCTTTTCACAAGCAACACTGTTGGCATCCATACAGGAGGACAATTTACTTATTTATTTCACATCTTTTTAGGCACCTAGGCAGCAAGATATTGAACTGGCTTACAAAAAAGAGAGATTATATTACATAAAGCAAAATATAAAAACCTAATAAATACAAATTTCAGAGATAGTCACACTACTGGTTGTAGACAAATCAACAACAATACTAGACTAGCCAAAGTGGAGGGGGGGGGGGACAAAAGTGCAGCTATTGTGTGAATTTTTAGGGGAGGAATTCCCTTTGGGAGAATGACAGACAAACAAACCTAACTCCAAACCTCCTCCCAAGGGGATAATGCAGTTGCCATGGCATAATTTGATGCAGAAACATGAGGAAAACAAAATGTGTGTTAGACATGGAAGCACAGAAAGGAATGTGGATGACACAAGAGAGATGCTCCATAAGGAATGCAAACCCAAAACAATTTGTAGAAAAGCCAGCTCCCCAAGGAGTCATATTCACTTCATGACCAAGAAACAAAACTGACAGTAGAGGTATATAAGCCTGGGCTAGACTGGTTTCCAAGAAGTTCTATGGAACAAAGAAGGTGAGCTGAATTCTGGGAAATGGGGGGTGAAACTCTGCTCCTCAGACAGGTTATTATGGCCACCACGTGAACTTATTTTCTCTAGTCTAAGTGAATGGATGTAAGAGAGTACTTGAAAGTCATATCTGCCTTTCACCCCTGAGAAGTGGCCCAGACTCTGCCAACCGTGTCTCTATATGCATTGCAACAGTCCCCACAACATATAGACCCTCCACACACATGTGCATCTCCCATCACAATTATGGGCATTTGAGTAGCTGTGCAGAAAAATGGGGCTGTTCAGCCTTAGTTTTGTAAAATGGGAATAACCACAACATATGAGGAATAACAACCTGAAGATGATTATTGGAGAGGATTGCCATAACGATTATGAAATATTCACTACACCTTTGTAGGTCTACACATGACATGATTGTTGCCTCCATAGCTACTCCTGTGCCGCTCCTGGTAACAAATATTGATTGAATATATTTATGTCCTAACCTTTCTTCCATGAAACTCAAGGTACTCTGCATAGGGTTACCACGGTAATCTTTAGTCCAGGCACTGATGACCATCCTTAGGGCTCGTCCACACTTCACTTTTCCCACACCTAGGAAGCCCTTGGACTTGTTCATGCCTTCAAACTGTTCCCTGGAAACTGCATTGTTCTACCCGTGTAGTTAGAGCTGATTGCCAGGTCATGAAGCACACTGGTGATTTGCCATCGACTCAGCCTGGTATCATCAGCACAATATGTCATCAATCACCATGCAACCCACTGTGACCACATGGGCAGAGGAATATATGTTACCATGAGCCTCGTGGGAGCAGCCAAAGGAGGAGCATCAACCATGTAACATGTAAAGGCAGTCTTAAGAGACAGAATGGACTATAAATCAGAGCTAATAAATTTTATCTCTTGTAATTTGCTAGAGGCTTCCCTCTCCAGTTCATAAGTTTACAGTGTCTAAATTTAATAAAATTAAAAATTTGGACATCTCTTGGTCTTTAATCATGCATATTCTATTATAACTTCTACCCCTCTGAGGCCTCACTTGGATGTTTTCCCACTGCATCCATCCTCTTTCTCCCTCCCTTCTTTTCTTTCCCAGGTTGCTGAATCACTGGACTTTTTCATGATTACATTAAAATCATATGTCAAACCTCTTGATTGAAAAAGTCATCTGGGTTATAAAACTATGGTATGGTGCCAAAAATAAGGGAAATGTATAACTTCCTCTGTTGCCTTTCACCAAGGATGTGTATGAAAAGCATTTTTCTTAGGACTCACTCATATTTGGAAGTGTGTGTGTGTGTGTGTGTGTGTAAAGAGAAAGAGAAGGAATGAGATTGAGAAAGAGGTGTTTTCGTTTTCACCCAGGTGTATTTCAGGAATAAAATGGATGTGAGACCTGCAAAGCAACCAGATTACCTTCTTTGTAGGCTTCAGTGTAGCTTGGTAGCTGAAGATGCTAGTTTTAATTGGCCTTTGACAGTCAGTGGCTACAGTGCCAATTGCTTGGGTAGGGGCTGCAGATGGAGGCTAATGGAAAGAGTTGTCCAGTTCTAATCAGACTGAAGAAGAGAGAAGAAACCAGAGTCTGACTGCTTCCCAGGGAGACTAATTGTGTTGCAAGACTAGTTTTACCTGAATGGGTGCATCCCTGGTCATCTCAGATATGTATAAACAAACAGATATAGTAAAAATGTCTCAAGTTTCCAGTAATCTCTCCTCACAGGGAAAGCAGATCCCAGGATTTCACACCAGTCAAATGAGAACATGAAATAATACTGTAATGAAAATGCTGTTGTCTATTGTCAGGTGCAGAGATATGTTTAGGCAGTTGTCTGGCTAATAGCTAAATATGCTTTATTAATGGACACTGATGGCTAGAAGTAAGTTGCTTAAATGTGCATTAATAGCTATGGGGGCTAATGGCTACTAGCTAGAGAAAACTGTAACTCGCTGGGCACTGGAAGGCAGTCACCAAAGGAGACAGAAGCCAAAATTATTTCAGCTGACGGCAGGATTCCTAGTGCATGCTGTTTGCTTTTGGAGGGCTGATGCTGTTTTAAAGACTAGCATTGTCAAGCTAGGTGTCTGCCTGCTCCTTCAGTTCAACTTGCATGTTTGTAAATAAACATATTACAATAACACCCACTGGCACAGCTCTTTAGTACTGTGTAGCAAAAGGATCCGCACAAAGCAGCTACAATAGGTTGGTTATTATGTTTTATATGGTAGCAAATTCCTGAATGGCAGGGAAATGTGACCTCCCAGAGTTCAAAAAGAATTTGGCACACAAAAGTCCATTCTGGAGCTTCTTAATGAACTCCCAAGTTTATTGGAGGTTTCCTTGAGAAGTGAAGTGCGGCTCTTGTATATGCCTGGCACACACTCAGAAGGCTTTCCCCCATTCCAAATTATAGCAGACCGTACAAAAATGCAGACACTGCTGCATATTGTGCTGCTAGCTAAATTAAAACAGGATTCATATCCGATATACTGCATCAATACTAGACGTTTTCCCTCCATTTTCTTTCCATTTCCTGCCACAATATAGTTTTCCTTCCTTCCTTCCATCCATTTCCTCCCTCCTTCCCAGGAAGAGCATCAGGACCAGTGACTGACAAGGGAACCAAGGGCCACAGAGAGGTCTGCCCTTCCAGGAATAACATTATGGCAAGGGGGAGATGAGGTTGGTCTCACTTACATTATGATTATGATTTGGATTTCTTGCCTGCCCTTTACCATAAGATGATAGGGGATTTTACAATATAAGAAATCACTTCTGTCTTGACTTCCATCAAAGGTCACAGCAGAGAAGATAGCAGCCTTCCAAACTAAGTTGAAGCTTAGCTTGGTGGTAAAACTACTGAACACATTCTTGAAAATCTTGGTTTGGAATCTTTGCTTCCATTGTATCACCTTCACTCCTTCCTTGGCTCCTTATTTGCAATACCAGATTAATCAGAGTAATCCTTCTTTGGACAACACTTGGATCTGCTGGAGAAATGGTGTCATAAAGACTTTGCTGCTGTTTCATTTATTTAAAGTTTTGCTTCTAGGATGTAGTGCAAGGAGAGAAGGTTAGAATGGCAGATGTACCGTATTTCTTTGAGGCTGAAAATACAGTTTACTTTTATGCAAAGTGTTGGCATTAAAAGAATGGGATTTCTGAGCCCTTCTTCCAGTTGCATCACCTGACTGTGTCAGCTGATGACCCAGTTTTTCTTCTCATAATCAACACAACAGCTTTTTGTCTTGTAGTTTGCCAGTGTGAGTTCTCTCCTCATACAATACATACTAGTAAGAGACTGAAAAGCAATCATTCTGCCAGCTAATATTGTTTTTAATCCATCCCTGCTTGTTCCATATAATTTATTCTTATACATAATAATCCCTGCCTCTAAACATAAGGTTTGTCCTGTTTGCCTCAAACATTTGGTAAATAAATACCGTATTTTTCGCCCTATAGGACGCACTTTTTCCCCTCCAAAAATGAAGGGGAAATGTGGGTGCGTCCTATGGGGTGAATACAGGCTTTTGCTGGAGCCTGGAGAGCGAGAGGCTCTCGCTCTCCAGACTTCAGGAAGCTCTGCGCAACCCTCCGGAGCCCGGCGCCAAGCCGCGCCAGCCTCTGGAGGGTCGCGCAGAGCTGCCTGCCCTCCCGGGGTCCGCGCATCTCTGCGCGACCCTCCGGAGCCCGGCGCCAAGCCGCACCGGCCTCCGGAGGGTCGCGCAGAGTTGCCTGCCCTCCCGGGGTCCGCGCAGCTCTGCGCGACCCTCCGGAGCCCGGCGCCAAGCTGCGCCAGGCTCCGGAGGGTTGCGCAGAGCTGCCTGCATTAGGAAGCCTCAGCGCGCCCGGGCTTCGCACAGCTGTGCACAAGCCTGGGGAGTGCGGCTCCCTAGGCTTGCGGATAGCAGGCTGTTCTGGGGTCGGGGGAAGCTTGGGCTTTCTTGGACCCATAAGATGGGACTCTGATAATACTGAATTTCTGTTTTTATAGTAGTGTTTTACTGGTTTTTATGTTGCATCTCTGATTTTCTGAAACCATGCTATTGTTTTTATATGGTATTTTTTGTATACTGCTTATTTATTTATTTTTTAATAAATGTTTATTAAGATTTTTTAAATACAAATTCAAAAATAATCACCAAAATAGCATATATCATAACATATTTTCAAAACCTCTTTGGACTCCCTCACATCTCCCGCTCCCACTTACATCATCTTAAGTTTTAACCAGCAAATTATCGTCTTATTTAAGTTCTTAACTCCCATTCTTTTAAACATGATCTAATCGTTCTCCCAATGGTTTATATTTTCCTCGATCTACTTATCATCCTAATTCCATCTAATTTAGTGGTGGTCAATTATTTATGATCTAGCATCCTTCTTAACATTCAACCAAATTACAATACTTGTTTAAATAAGTCTTAAATTTCTTCCAGTCTTCTTCAACCTTCTCTTCTCCCAGGTCTCGGATTCTGCCAGTCATCTCGGCTAGTTCCATATAGTCTATCAGCTGCATCTGCCACTCTTCCAGTGTGGGTAGATCTTGGGTTTTCCAGTGCATTAGCGATAAGTATCCTTGCTGCTGTTGTTGCATACGGTATTTTTGTATACTGCTTAAAGGTAAAGGTAAAGGTACCCCTGCCCGTACGGGCCAGTCTTGACAGACTCTGGGGTTGTGCGCCCATCTCACTTAAGAGGCCAGGGGCCAGCGCTGTCCGGAGACACTTCCGGGTCACGTGGCCAGCGTGACATCGCTGCTCTGGCGAGCCAGAGCCGCACACGGAAACGCCGTTTACCTTCCCGCTGGTAAGCGGTCCCTATTTATCTACTTGCACCCGGAGGTGCTTTCGAACTGCTAGGTTGGCAGGCGCTGGGACCGAGCAGCGGGAGCGCACCCCGCCGCAGGGATTCGAACCGCCGACCTTTCGATCGGCAAGCCCTAGGCGCTGAGGCTTTAACCCACAGCGCCACCTGCGTCCCTGTATACTGCTTAGAGATTGTTAAATATTTAAGTGGTTTAGAAATCAGAGACAGTCTTCCTCTGAACACCACTTACTGGGGATAATAAGCAAGAGAAAGCTATTGCCCTCATATTCTGTTTATGAACTTCCCATAGGCATGTGGTTGAACATTGTGAGAGAACAGAACACTAGACTAGAGGAGCTTTTGGGCTGGTCCATCAGGACTTTATTTTATGTTCTTATATTTGCTAAGGAAAAATTCTGGGGTGAGAGACTACTCAACAGCCCAGCTCGTCAGGGTCCAAGTCCCCCGCAGGTCCATGTGGTCAGTAAAAAAAGGAAGTTCCAGCCAAGCAATTTGGAGCAAAACAGCGGTCAGTAGACCATTATCTTTATTGTTGCACAACAGGTTCCCACAGGAGTAAGAACCCCAAGCATGGGGTGACATTGGCTTTTAAAACTTCCCACAATCACCGAGAATACAGTTAGTGCAGCATCATTGATACATCATCTTTGCATCACTGACATGTCACAAAAGGGGAGGGGTAGACAGGGGTTACACTAGTTCAGCCTTGGCAAACATGTCCAGACAAGTCTCTTAACACCTCTCAAGTACCTATCACCAAAGAACAATAGAACTCTTTACATATCCTTGTCCTGTGGCAAGTCCGGGGATGATCTCTTGGGATTTTATGGTCAGCGATTAGCTCGGAGATTGCCACCCTTGGGCACTCCCTGGGTGGAGTATTGTGGATGGATTATGGTGGGAGAGAAAGGTAAAGAAGTCCTTTTCTCTACGGCTAAAATGGTGTTGGAATGAAGAGAATCGGTCAAACCACTGATTTTATATGAATTTATACAGCACGGTATCTTCCCTGAGCTGTCAAGTTGAAAGGATACATTCAGGCATAATTTTTGTAACATTGTAATATCTTTAAAGATGTGCCCCCTGTCATTTCTGTAGCATATTTAAGAGCAAACCTTTCTACTTTGCTGAAATTGCCTTCACTAGCCCCTAAGATCTAACCCCCTGTGCAGAAGAGCTATCAGCAAATGGAGGTCAGAAATGGGCATCATCTCCACACACACATTCACTCATGGATCCATGCATTCTTTCCAAAATGTCACCTCAACAAAACAATAGTTACCAAGCTTATGGATACTGGAGTAAAATGTAATGTCTGGAAGACTCTGGAAGACAAAGAACAATATGGATGTGCTCTAAGGATACTTCTAGCACACTAGGGAGGCACAAAAACACATACACACAGCTTGTCCTGATCCAAGTCACTGATGAAGTCACAGAGTGTTCTTGGAGCTCCACGCAGGATAGTGGTCTGTTATATACAGCTTGTATCTGTCGTCTGCCTTTATTAATCATTTCCTTCATTTTTTCATATCTGGCAGCAGTTAGTACCTAAACATATCAATAAAAGATTTGGTATGACAATTAAAAGCCTTTTTGTGTAAATGTAAATTAATTCAGTAGTGAATTAAAGATATTTTAATACATCCTAACTATAACCTACTTCTTCAAGTGCAGCAATGGAATTACAGCAGTACAGTGGAGTTAGCAGAATGTTGGCTGTCAACATTCTGACTTTTTAAAGGGAGAATAACCCTATATAACACGTAGCATAGGGAATAATGTGAAATGTTTGAAACAGTGCTGAAAAACATAAGATCCCATTATCTCCCCCTTTTTAACATCTGTTTAACACAGTCAAAAGTTTGAACGCAGTCTCAGCCTACCATCTCAGCTTCCATCTGCCCATCAGAATTGATGTTTTAAAAGTTTCAAATGTTGCAACCTTCCCTCATAGGAAAGTTGCTCTGGCACCTTGATCATTTTGGTTGTCTTTTTCCAGTATACTTCTTGAGGTGTGGTGACCCAAACTGTACACTGTAGTAGAGTTGTCTCAGTCTGGGAGGTTGTCTATGTGCTTTTAAAAAATAGTTTGTTTCTCTAAGCATTATTTGCAATGTTTATGTGTGTTGCACAGGAAGAAGCACTGCTAAGTCCTCTCCATTTGTAAAAGGATTGATTGGCTTGGCTGTGGAAAATCCATCTGCAAAGATGTATTAACATGTGCCTGGTAAACAGTGGAAAAACACTGGCTAGGATCAGAGCGCTCCAGGCAAGCACCCAGAGTCTCTCAAAGCTGACAGGGTTCTCCATCCCTCCAGTTGAAGGCTTCATCTTGCATAAGCTTTCACAACAAAATATTACTTATGCTAAAATCCTTAATGTGAGATGCCCTTTTAAAGAGGTTGCTTCATTTAATAACATTCATTGTATTAGCTCCCCCTAAAGTAATCACTGACTTTGATGAGAACATGCTCGGTGTTCCTTTATTTGATCTGGGAATAAAATTAGCACGTCTTTGCTTTGGTATCCGCTCCTTTTGCTCAAATAAATAAACATGAAGCTGTCACTGACAGAGAAAATCCAAAGCTGCTCTCTCTCTCTCTCTCTCTCTCTCTCTTTCTCTCTCTCTCTCTCTCTCTCTCTCTCTCTCCCTCCTGTTACACACCTTTGATTTTATGTAAAGAGGATTCTCCTACAACACAGCACTCTCTTTAAAGTACATTAAGCACATTGTGTTTGCTTTCTTCTGCTGCTTGTTTCCCATGCAAGGGGAAGGGGAGGGGCAGACACTGAGTCTCCTGTCCCAACAGAAGAGTCCTCTTATCAAGTATCCTTTCCTTTCGGTACAATTGGCTATATTGTTTACTGTGGTTAATAATCAGAGGTATTAATAGCCAAGACCCACCCAAAGCCAACAGGGTTCTAGCAGTAAATCTTGTCAGAGGCCTAAACTTGCACAGACTCACAGGCATGCTTGACTTGGCTCCTTTTTCTTAAAGTACTCTTAAATCATGCTCGTGATATGTAACACATGTGCATAATACTGCTACATTTCAATTACAACTATGTTTGGAATGCAGCACACAGTTCTGGCTGGCCCATCTCAGGATGGATATAACAGAGCTGGGAAAAATACGGAAAGGGCAACCAAAATGATGAACTGGATTGAAGCACTTACCTAAAAGTAAACTAACACAAATCAGATATTTTACAGTTTATTGTTTTATTTATATCCAAGCATGTCAAAGTGCAAGTAGATAACTAGGTACCGCTCCGGTGGGAAGGTAAACGGCGTTTCCATGCACTGCTCTGGTTTTGCCAGAAGCGGCTTAGTCATGCTGGCCACATGACCTGGAAGCTGTACGCCGGCTCCCTCGGCCAATAAAGCGAAATGAGCGCCACAACCCCAGAGTCGGCCACGACTGGACCTAATGGTCAGAGGTCCCTTTACCTTTACCTACCTTTCCTCCCAGGATCTCAAGGCAGCACATATAGTTTTCACTCACCCAAGTGTGCCCTCACAGCAGCCCAGTGTGGAAGATTAGACTGAGAGAAAGTCACTGGTCCGAAGTCACTCACACTTGGCTGAGAAGAGATTTCAGCCTAGGTTTCTTTGAGCTAACTACTATACCACACTGATCTTCCAACCAATGAAAGATAAATAAATGTGTACAGATGTAGCTGCAACAAAGAAATAGTTATGTTTTTTTTCTGCTGTGGCATGAGCTCTGCTTGAACTAGACTCTTCAGTATTGCAACTCCCATCCACTGAATATCCCCATAAGCACTAAAAGCTTGTGTAGAAGGAGCCATGGTTCTAAGTAGGTGCCATGCCTCCACCTGATATCCCCTAAATTGTGGAGTACAGTCTGTTAAAAGGGTCCCTTGGACTCCTGTTTATTGCCCTTCCTTTCCTGATCTGCTCAGGGCACAGTAGCAAATATACCTAAAACCCTGCAGCCAATAACTGTCTGGCTACTAAGATTCAAGTCAATATGTTAAATACATTGCTAAGGATTGGCTTTTGTTTATGCTTTTTTAACATTTTAACTGCTCTTTTGATAGTTATGTAGAGCTTTTTTTCCCCCTAGTGTTTTTATGAACCTGGGAATACCAGTTAAGGTAAAAAGGTGGCATTCTATTTTCAAACTACATAAATGTACTCCCTGCATCTTCAGAAGGCATTGCCTTGTGGGGTTACCAAGTCACAGTGCTGTATTGATGGTGGAAGTTCCATCTAACAAAATTTCTCTTTCTGGTTTAGGCTTTTAACCACGTTAAATCAGACTTGTTCTCTTTGCTGATCATCCTTTCTGACTTTAATCTTTGTGAAGTCATTCCAAAATTCCTTCTTGGTGCAGTCCAAGAGTGAGAAACCTCTTGTCTAAGGACTGAATGTGATTCTCCAGGCCTTTCTATTAGGCCCTCCTCAAGCCACAGCCTCTCTCTTCACTGTCCCTACTTTTCACCCTCTTTGAGTATCCTTTTACTTGTCTGGAATGGATCCTGTCACTCTGATAATGCCTCTTTCTTGCCTGGATGAAGGATCAAGAAACGTGCGTGAGTGCATGTAGAAACTAGCCCATTGTACAAGGGCTAAATATGCATTCGTTGTTCTGCCCACTTTTGCCTCCGGTCCCACCCACCACTGGCCTGTGGTCCTTGAAAGGTCACCTCTGCACTTTTTGTTAAAACCATCTATCTTTCCTTCAGATCACTCTTTCTCAGTTAATTTCCATCACCCCATATCTCATTTCTTCTGGGTCTCTTGGCTCTGTGTCCCCATCTTTAGCCTGCCCCTGTTTAAGGTTTCAATTCCAGTCTAACCAACAAATTTCCTTTCCGTCACAGGACTGAAAGCTATTGAATCCCCTGAGTAACTGAATACTTCACATCACCACCGCAGCCCAGTCAATCAATGGAAAGAGCTGCCACAAACACAATATGGATAAGACTATGCAAAATATTCATATGCAGACATTTTCACCAAAAATTCTCAAAGTTATCAGTGGGGCTAGCTGCCTCCTTTAACATACTAGGCTAAAACTAGGCTAAAAATGGAAGACTTCTAATTCCATGCTTCAACCAACTCCCAGTAGCAAAATTTGGCACTGAGCCTCTTAGGAATAGTTCTGCTCTTTTAAGATATTGCTGCTGAAATTCAAATTTTTCAATGATGAAGCAGACTGCTGCCATTCTTTGTTTCATGTGTTAATCTGTTTTATAGATGTATGCAAAGAGTATTATTTTAATAACTGTCAACATATATGCCATAAAATATGTGATACTCCTGTCTAGATGGGGTCTGGGGCAGGTGTCCCTGTAACCCTACGTAAGCTATTCTAGGGCTATCTCCTTTTCCTCCTAAAATAGCAGAAAGGAAGAAGACTGAAACCTGTTATCTTCTCTCACAGGGATCAGACTGAAACCAGGAAAAGCTGTTGCATTAGGAATTACATTAAGTAACATGGTTTCACTAGCATGATTTAGCACTAATATTTTTGCTAGTGAGTACATGTTTCCTCTTGTCTCTTAAGATCCTACATAGACTCCCTCTGGCTGCACTGGGATTTGGCAGGAACTCTGCATCAGGAAGAAGGGGTGATTCTGGGATTGGAAAAGGCCTCTGGGGCCAATATATCTCCTGACAGCGTACTTATGTAATAAATTGTTAGTTAGTATAAGCATATGCAATCATAACTCTAGCATGGGAAATTGTGGTTGTTCATTCTTTATCCTAAGCCTCTTTGTAAGGAAAGCTCCAGGGATAGTGAGTACACATTTCACATCATTCTTTTCTACTGAAGTTGGGTGGAGAGGAGGGCAGAGATCTACTTCCACCTTCAACCCAGGATAAAATTGATTATTTCTAAACCATTCCCTAGTCCTTCCTTCATTTCATTTATTTAGATCAGTAGCCACACCTACACCCCCTGGAATGCAGGAAGCAGTGGCAGACCCTGGAGCCTCAAATTTCAGTGGCGCCCTGTGCAACACTAAAATTCTGCACCCCCATCTCACTCCCCCCATTCTACATCATAATTGCGGCATCCCCAAGGCTCTATGCCCAGTGCAACTGAACCAGTCTTGCTCCCCTAAATCTGCCTCTGCAGGAAGCCTCAGGTTGGGTAGTACTTCATTTTTACATGGGTATGGGGAACCTGTGCCCCTCTGGATGTTGTTAGACTACAACTCCCATAATCTCTGGCCACTGACCACATTAGATGGGGCTGATGGAAACTGGAATCCAATAACATCCGGAGGGCCACAGCTTCCCTGTCAGTGTCTGTGAATATAAACCTTAAAAACAGAACTTAAAATACTCTACCCCAGTCACAAATTGCCAGCTTAAAGGATTTGGAGCACTTATGAAAAATACTTAAGCCTAGACTTTTGTAGATCTCTCAAGGAAAGCAATTCTACAGTTTTGGAGCAGCCAGCGATAATGCTTCTCTTTGGTCACTTCCAAACAAATCACAATTTGAACAATCATCCCAATTTATTTTCAAACAAAATTAACTGGAGTTTATATGATGTTGACATGAAATGGTTGTTATCCGGCATTTTCCACTGTAGTTTTCCATTACTTTTCTTATTGCAAAATGCCCTCTCTTTTTTGATGTGCATTTGAGTGCACAAGTGCAATGTAGCTGTTGCTATTAGCTAGCCCTGGCTGGCACATTACGTGATCCAGAAGAGCAGCATATGATCAGGCAGTACACCAGGTGCTGGGATGAAATCAGGCCAAATCTTTTATGGAACGCAGTAGGTGGGATAAGGGTTGCCATAGCAGTAGGGTCAGGATCCGTTCCTCATTCCACTCACCCCAAGCTGGTGGAATGGGATCCGCTGAGGATTGTCCCCACCAAATGCATTCCATTGGAGTCAGCCAGTGCTGAACCCTATCGTGGTACAAGGCAAGCTTTCAGGGTCTCAACCAGGGTGAGGATTCCAGCCAGTCAGAGCCCAGCCCAAGCTTCTGGGATGCCATGGCCAATCCTCCTCTCAGACCACTTATGGGGGTCCACCTTTACTATGTTGATCCTCCCCAATGCCATTTCTGCCTTTATACAAAGACAATGTTATTCTGCCTAACAAAAGAAAGCAATAAGTTTTGCTGAGGGAAAGGCAAATAAACCCCAACCAAGTGCCAACTCTGTCAAGGCCTTGATCTGAAGGCAGGTGGGCGAGAAGCTCACAGGACAAAATGACATGAACACCCAAGGGAGACCAACACGGCTACCTACCTGTAACTAGACCCAAGGGAGAAGACTTCTTCCCCCTCTCCCCCCTGTGGCAGTCCACAGGAGAACTTTCTCTCATAGGTTCCTGCAGAATCCAAGGTGTGGGCAAATCTTCCCCATTTCCAGCTCAGTTGAGCCACACACCATGAGGCAAAGACATGCCACTCAGATTTGGCCCAGAACAAAGCTTATCCTAATGTGCCCACTTCCTTTGTGTGGGTTATGAAGCTGCTGTCTTATTGCACAAGAGTATATACCAGCATCTACCTGAATGTGTGAAAGATCTGCATAAACATGCGACTAGTGGGGGGGAGACCTATGTTCATAGAATATTCTCGTAACACAGTGAATGTATGGAATGCTCTTGTTTCACTTTAGGGGCTGCAGTGGAATATAGGAAACTCCTTTATACGGAATGAGACCATTGGTCCATCTTACTCAGGGCTGTCTGCACTGACTAGCAGCGGATCTCTGGAGTTTTCCTACCTGGAATGCCAGGGAATGAACCTGGAACTTCCTGCAGGCAACGGAGATGCTTTTCAGCTGAGATATGGCCCCTCCCCTAATGGGACAAAGGGCAGGAAAGCAGTCTGTTAGGTATGCTGTGTCCAGACCATTCTGGTTTTTATAGGTCAAAAGTGCTTGGCCTAAGGCTACCTGTTAAGGTTACAGTTACAGATAGGTAGCCGTGTTGGTCTGCCATAGTCAAAACAAAATAAAAAAAATTCCTTCCAGTAGCACCTTAAAGACCAACTAAGTTAGTTCTTGGTATGAGCTTTCGTGTGCATGCACACTTCTTCAGATACACACACAGTGTATCTGAAGAAGTGTGCATGCACACGAAAGCTCATACCAAGAACTAACTTAGTTGGTCCTTAAGGTGCTACTGGAAGGAATTTTTTTATTTTGTTAAGGTTACCTGAGTGAGGAAAGAGATGAATCAGGAGTTGCTAGAATGCACCCAAACCTCTTAGTTAGACTAAACTGAACTAGGTTTGGCTATATCTATAATGTCACAAAGCCCCAGCTAGTTTTAATTCCTTATTTGCTTACTTTAGTAGCTGTTCAAAGATCTCCTCTTCCCCGGTTGGTGTCAAGGTTGCCAGCATTTATCATGACAAATTATGAACAGTCTAGCTGTTCACCATGTCAAGGGGCAAAATCAAGGGGCTTATTATGATGAGAGTATAACCATGAATTACATTGTTTTAGTTTTAATTGTTAAATAAGGAGTTGGAAAACAGGTCACTAATACCTAGTGATCATTGTGGCCTATTATCCTGAAGAGCAATTTTCATCTTCAAAGCAATTGCATTAAAATAATTTCTGCAAATTATCCTTATTTTTCAAGCATGCTTGCTGTTCAAGCATCTTTGCTGCCCCTACAATTTTTGTATTTCTACCTCATATACATTAAAAAAACAAAACAGAAATGGCAGAATGAATTGAAATTTGTGCCTGCATAAATAAATACAGGCAGACTGCATCATAATCATGTGTTTTCTATTTATTATCTTGAGAAATATGATCATGACTTGTTGCAAAAGGAAAAATATTGGAAAGAAAAATATGAATTTATTTACTAATCTGTTTCTTTAAAAAGGTGCCCTTCATTCCCAGCCCACAAGATTCTCAAAGCAGCTTACAAAAGATAACAATACAATGAAGTTTATCACAGTAATAAAAAAAAACCAGAATCCAAGATCAACCAGTTAGTGCTGGGTGGACTGTCTAAAATATAACGGCCAAAAGGTTATGGGTGGCAACCCAGCTGGCAAACAAAATATTCAGGAAATGTTCCTCCCTGTAGCTTTGTGCATTCAGGAACTGGTCTTCTGAAAATCTGGCAATCTTCCCTGGCACATCTGTGAACACTCAATGATCATAACAAGCACCATCATATTATGGGCATAGAAAACATCAAAGGCTATTGAATATCAGAGTCCCAGCTCCCTCTCCTGGCAGAGCACTGCAGTGGTAGTTGAGCTGAGGGTCTTTGAATGCTGAGAATACCCCCAACACAGCCCATCAGGAGAACTGGGATTGATCAGAAAGCAAATATGTGTTTGGCTCTGCCTTTCCTCAGCAACCAAGTCTCTCCGTTAGGGCCCTACCAATAATAAAGCCAACATAGCTCTACTGGCAGATTAATACTGGATTAGCAAAAGCAGACTCTAGTCTAATGCTGGACATCTGTGACCTAGCTTTAGCTGAATAACTGGATATGTATTTGAGGTGTAATATAACTTTTTTTCTGTGCACAACTTGTAATTCTTAAGATTGGCAGATATTTTAGTTCCTAATCATTTGATTCTTAGATGGGTGTGAGTGTGTCTGTGTGTGCACAGCACTATCTGGTCCTGAGTCCTCATGGTCTCCCTTTACTGCCTAGTTTTACAAGCAGGAGGAACTGTTTCCCAAGGTGCAGAATGCTTTAAGTGCTTAATATTTCACAGATGAAAAAAGGTACACACTAGTAGTGTACTTGTAGCATCCCTTGCTCACATCAGAGATTACTGCCTGGGCCTTGTAGCTGAAATCTGTTTTTCACCTGCCTCTTTCTGCGGCAATATAAAGCAGAGGGAATTTGTTCCTTGGGTTGAAAAGAAAGCTTTTTAAAAAGAGCAGCTTGTAATATGTAGTCAACAAACTGAACCATGCTCATGTCAGTGTGTGAAATGGTAGCTAGCATGTGTGTGCTCTAGACAAAATACATTTCATCATGTATATTTTACACAGAGAAGTTCAGTGGAGTTAAAGCTGTAAAAGGAGACCTTATTTCAGTGACATTGCACCCCAGCAAGCATAAAGAAAATGTTTCGTAATATGATTTTAAACGTCATGCAAATGAGATGTCGTACAAAAGATGCAGATACGTTTACCCCATATTGATCACTGCAAATATAATAGTTGATCAAAAAGGGGGGAAAGAGAAAGCAGAAAAACCCTTGAAGATTCAGCAGGCCTGGTGGTGGGGGATGCTACAACAGTTAAACAATTCTGGACAAGGAGAGAGAGCACCATTGCATTACTGGAAAGATGAAAGCTATTTATTCCATATCCAAATAAAATAAAATGAAATATTGTAACATTATTTATTTAAACCCGAGCACCATGGTGGTGAAGCAAGGACCACATTCCCTCATAGGCAACTTTCCAGGGGCCACATACCTGTTTTAGGAGAGGCCAAAGGCAAAAATGAGCACAGCAATGAATGTGATGTACCTCAGTACAGATAACATTACAGCACTGCAGAAATGGGAGGTTTCTACAAATTCACATCTCTATCCTCCTTCCAAGCAAGCAAGAGTTCAATGACACATTCCTACCACCACGCAAAAGCACTCAAGGAGCTGATGCAGAAAGTGCTGTGGCCTGGTTGGGGGGGGGGGTGATCTGGGGAGAGCCCTGAGGGCAAAGTCAAGAGGCCTGGAAGGCCTGAGATTCCCCACCCCTGCACTAGCACCTTGATTTTAACAGAGGCACAACACTTGCAAATTCCCAATTGGGTGGATTGGAATCTGCATTGCAGTCCTGTGCACATCATAGATCCCCTTTTGATCCAATGGCTGGGGCTGCATCCATTATTACACAACTGCTACCAATCCACTGTTTAGACATTTTGAATGGGTAGCAGGGCTGCAGCAGGAAGTGTTTTTGATCAGGACATAGGAGATGGGTCATAGATGAAGCAGATGATGAAATGTTTCTCCCTTTTTTACACATGCATTCTTGTCATAAAATAAGATGTAAGATGCATCCATCACTCACTCAGATTCACATCTAGAAATCTGGGAGAAGTATCTAAAGCCCCAAGAATGGCAGCTCTAGCATTCCATTCTAACAAAATGTTGAAAAGGATGTCCTTTCTCAAGCAGACTGTGATTTACCTGGGACAGGTAGCAATAAATAGGGACTGTCCCTACTTAAACAGGGATCCCTGGAGCTTGTGCAACTCCAAAGTGCTGCCTCTTCAGAATCTCTCTTTCTACTATTTGTGGCATGGGAGACAGGCTACATGTGGTGAGCATTGCCATATGTTCAGGCATCTGCTGTTGATCCTGCATTTTGGAGAACATCCACATACCTGCCAACGTTTTGAACACTGAAAAGATAGTTGCCTTTTCTCTCCTGGGTAACACTCACTATCCACTGATGAACAAAGCAGCGCCCAGGCCTGAGAGCAAAGCCACAGGTAGTAGCTACTTTTTAGGGTTCCCAATCAGTGAAATAATGTTTAGTTGCTTAGTGATCTTTCCTTAAACCAATTTATTGAATGTATATTTTGGCAGAACTTCAATGTGTATGGGGATTTTTAGATTAAGGTATTGAGATAGTTGCTTTGTTTATTTCAATATCAGTTACCACTCACTGGCAGGGTAGGAAAGGTCACCTTTTTCTCAAGTATTCAAATTATTTTGAATACAATATGAATTACATGAATTAGACATGATTTGATTCTCACTCCCTTAAAAAAACAACTTATGGTAGTTCCAGAGGCACAACTGTGGCATGTAAACTAAATAATTTGTTTAGGGCTCCGGAATTTAGTGCCACCCATATAGCACCCTGAAAGCTACCTCTAAGTAGGATCTATTCAGAACTGTACATATACAGCACTGAAATTCTGCAAGAGCAAAGAAAAGCTACAGAACATGACATTGTCTACATAGTTCAGTTTCCTTAGAAACTTAGCTCCATTTAAAAGGAAGTTTCTAGTGCTTTTATGACTACAGTGCACGTGGGCAATGCATAGTAAAATCTTCAGAAGCCAGAAGGTAGAGAGAGAAGGATTTCCAGGGGTCAAGGCTGAGGCATTAGTATTTTGTATAGTGGTTACTTGCCTCTCTGCCTGACTAGCAGGAAAATAAACTGCACAAAGTACAAGAAATTGTGAACATTTGGTTTGAATTTTCATAATTTACAGAAGTCGCAGAATTAAATTTTTCCTTTTGCAGAATGTGGCTCGCTATGGTGCATAATTGTAAGTTTATTTTATTTATCATGCTCATTCCTAGAGCTGGCGCTGCAACACATCAAAAGGAAATTCCAGTATGAAAAATAAGTGCATCCCTGGTTTCTCATAAGCTTAGAATAATGGTTTAATTTTCAGTTTCATTCTCTCTTCCCACAACCTCAATTTTTTTGTGTCCTTGAGGTTTCTTACAGACACTTTAAAAAAAGAAGAAGCTTTTATGGTAGTGATTATGTTCTTGCAGTAACATCATCTTAATGTATTTTGTCCTAAAGTATGCCTTGGAATTGAAAATTAAACTTTGCTCCAATGTTATCTCCTGGCAAAAGTCCACTGTCATCATTTAAGTTGCCTCAACAAGCCATTTGGACCATTTGCTCTGTTCTTTTCTTTTCTTTTTTAAAAGTTCCTTTTTAAACAGGTTTCTGCCTCCCTTTTTTCCATTCCTTCTTCAAAATGTGGACACCGTGTAGAATTCTGAGTAGGCTTTACACTTCTTCTCAGTGCTTTGTTTTTGAATCAGTATTTAATTGTCTATGTTGACACCCTGCCCTTTCCATTTACAAGGAGCACTAGGAAAAATCAAATGATAGAACCTGGTAGCATTCTCTTCTCTAAGCTAGTGACATCACCACCATTGGAGCAGTTCTCTAAGTAAAGCTTTTATTCACTTCTAATCTCCTAAACCTGTCAAGCTACGAGGGATGTAGCCAGGCTATTAGGAAACAGTTTGTGGTGTCAGAAACCAGAAAACATGATTCAGTGAGGATGAAAACACTGAAGTGCTTGTTCCTAAAGAACCCTGTCACTCCCTCACCACAAACCTGATTTGGGGTTCGGGTTCTTTCGTCTCTGAAGCAGTCGCAGAGACAACCAGCTGAGACAACCACTAATCCTACATTATTCATGTAAAACGGCCTTTTTAATGAAACAGGTCATGTCTGCCCTGTATCTTTGCGGCAGGTCTGGTGCTAGTTTAAGGCATCTCAGATCTGACCTCTGTACAGTATGATGCACATCTTGCCTGTCGTACTTCTAACACAGGCACAAAGCTAAGGGGGGAAAGCAAGAATGACATGCAGACTTGACATCCAATACCAGATTGAAAGTTGCCCTGGTTGTGACACAGCCGTGATTCTACCCTTGCATCTCTGGCAAAAGGCATTTAGCACCTGCCAATGGTCACATTTCAATATAATCTCAGTTCATTTGATACTGGGAATGCCAATCAGTATGTTTTGGGACTGAGCTCCCTTGGCTACAAAAGCCCTAATCAGGTACTATGAGAACCGGTATTAAATTATTATTGTAGGGGCTTGGGGCTGCCCTTTCTGGCTCCATATCTGCCCTTCACAAGTAGGGCTAATGGCATGTGGGAGGCCAGGTGTCACCATGTGCTGCAATCTATGTGAATTTTTTTGTCTGGATAAATGGCCCCATACAGTCTCCCTCTGCTTCCAAAGTGTATGTGATTGTGAGTAGCAGTTCCACAAGTTGACATTATGATGGATAACCCTTGTCCATTCTTTCTTAATCAAAGTGTGAGGTTTGCTGTTCTAGTTTTGTTTTGCAGTTCGCCTTGTTAGAAGGATATACCAGGGCAGCTTTGTATCAAATCATCTTCTTGTGGGGAGAAAATATGAATTGTGACTTTTGTAGTTAACCTTATTTACAAATATACAGGTGTAGCAGGTGGGAAGCAAGTACACCTATAGGCAGTTTTAATCCCAAAGCAACATCAGTCCAGTGCCACAATATCCCAGGCAGGCTGCTTTTGCGAGCCACAAAGCTTTGAGCAACATTTTTCAAGCAAGTTGCAATCTCATGCTGGGTTTTCTCTTGTTTACATTCAAAATGCAAAAACTGTTTCTTTCAGCCCCCAGCCAAACAGCAGGTAAGACGTGACACATGTTATTAGAGCTCAGGGTAGTAGCCACTGGTTGTCAATGACTATTCATCATGACTATCAAGTGCCAAGCTACATTAGAAAGAGCCATTCTGCACAGAATCTAGGTACATGTTTACAACTGTGTGTCTCAACTTTTGATGTCATTGTTGATTTGGCCTCAAAACCATAGAAAAATAGTAATAATGGCTTCCTTTAAAAATGCTGCTATGCAAATTACTCGGGGGGTTGCGGGGGAGAGTTCTAGGAGGAAAATAGATACTAAACTACATCTTTCATATCTTTACATTATTATTGCAAGGTGATTGGGCTGTCCATACTACATTGTCTGAACTACCGTATTTTTCGCCCTATAGGACACACCGGCCCATAGGACACACGTAGATTTGGGGGGGGGGAATAAAGGGGAAAAAATTCATTCCCCCCCCCAGGCACGGGGCTGGGGCGGGGGAAGCCCGAGCTTCCCCTGACCCCAGCCCCCAGAACAGGCAGCTCTCTGCAAGCCGTGGGAGCCCAGCGCGAAGTCCCGCAGGGCTCCCACAGCTTGCGGAGAGCTGCGCGAAGCCCGCTCTGGGAGCATGCGGGGCTGGGGGCGGGGGAAGCCCGCCACCTGCCTCCAAACCAGGTCGGGAGACAGCGGGATGGCGCGCTGCGCCTCCCCGCTGCCCCCCCGAGCTTGCGGGGCTGGCGGCGGGGAGAAGCACGCTTTTCCCTGCCGCCAGCCTCCAAACCACGTCAGGGGTGAGACAGCGGGATGGCGCGCTGCGTCTCCCAGCTGTCCCCCGAGCTTGCGGGGCTGGCGGTGGGGCTCTCTTGAAGCCTGGAGAGCAAGAGGGGTTGGTGCGCACCACCCCCTCTCACTCTCTAGGCTTCAGCGAAAGCCTGCATTCACCCCATAGGACGCACACACATTTCCCCTTCCTTTTTGGAGGGGAAAAAGTGCGTCCTATAGGGCAAAGAATACGGTAATAACATATAAATTGTACAGTGGTACCTTGGTTTACAACCGTTTTGGATTACAACCGTTTTGGATTACAACCATGTCAAACCCTGAAGTGTGTGTCCCTTTTTTTTGGATTACAACCCTTTTTTTATTACAACAATTTTTTTTTTTGGGGAGGCCCCATTGGCGAAAGCACGCCTTGGGTTACAACCTGTTTTGGTTTACAACCAGACCTCTGGAACAAATTATGGTTGTAAACCAAGGTATTACTGTACCTATTCCCATGGGGCAGAGTACTTCCTATTCCCATGGTGCAGAGAGAAGAGCTTTCCTGGCTTGCATATCAGTGGATAATGTCCTGTTTATCTGGCTGGTTACTAACCAAATAGCTGTGCTTAATTGAAAGCAGGAACTGATGATGCAACTGCATTGAGACAGGACCTCTTGGCATCTAACTCACCAGACACAGGATACCTATAACTAGAGAGTAAAGGGAGCAGGAGACTGGATACCAACATGATGTACACACACTATGAGTTACGAGAACCAACAACACCCCTTGTATATCAGGAATGACAAACCTCTGTATTATTGGGAACCAACATCTGACCAAGTCTTGGAGGTGTATTATTCTCACAGATGATCAGGATGTAGACACCTTTGGCAATTAGTGAGTGATAGCTAGTGGTTGTTCATTCCTCCACTCATTTCCCACACACTTTGTTCCTGTACCACTGGTGAGTAATTTTATGCAGGAGGACTAGAAACTGCTGTCAGATCCTCAATGCTAGACATACCTCTTTTTAAAACAAAGTTGTCAGATCTCTAACTCTATTCTGCACAATAGCATTTTGCCCTCAGCATTGTTCAGATTTCAGAGGCCTTGTTTTCGTTGGCAGGAGGACATATTGCTGGATTTATGGATTTTGACCAGCACCAGAACACTAATGCAGAGCAGCACCTTGGTTATTCAATTCTGAGCCATGTGTTATCTAGGAAGAAGTCTCAACAGTAACAGCACCAGCATCAATTGCATTTATAATTAGTAGGAAACATTTGTAATCATATTGCATATCGAGGCCCCGTGACCACCCTCTTCCCCAAGATGTAAATAACTAGACATCACACAAGATACTTGGTTTAGGATCAAATAATGACACAACTTTATTGGTTACAAATATGAGGTTTGGTCATAGGCACTGTGGTAAGCAACTGCACATGCCATGCCCACCCGTCTGCTGGGAGTGTTTCGAAGGGTGAACCCGGGGGGGGGGGACACCCTATGACCTACATCAAATCAGGGTCTCCCCCAAGCAGTTCCCATTGGAGGAGTGGTATGGCCCTAGCCCCCATCTGGGCATTGGACAGAAGCTACTCCTCCTGAATCCTTTTAATAAGATCCCCATACCTGTGGTGGGGCAGGCAGAGGCTACAACCTCCCCTCCAACCAAGACTATGCTTACCCAATGCCTATCCGCCAATCGAGGCATTAATGCTCGCTGCCAAACCACTCACATATTTTGACCAGCATATGTTTCAGAGCGCGCGTCTGATTGCAATTGGTCGGTTGGTTCCATGCCCAGGGGAACACCCCCTTACTCCTGCTGCCATTGACCCATTTGGCGGCAGGAATACAATCTGGCCTGCGATAGGCTGGTTGCCAGGGAGGCCCGGGGCCTACCTGCAAAGCTACCCGCCCGAAGAAAGGGGCAAACAGACTAAACCACAACGACTGTATCACAAAACTAGCTATTTGTGTTTTGTTTTTAAAATAAAATGTACATACAGGCAGTGACTGTTTTAGGCAAGTTTGATATGTGTGCAGCTGCACATGCATGCATCTGGCAAAACCTGGAAGTGACCCAAAAAGGTCACAAAGGGGGGGGGGACAGGGCAGAGGTGGAACAAGGTGTCTGCAGACTTTTTCAGTGGTGTTTCAAATATATGCAGATTCACTTAAACACGTGGTGCCTTGGAACATAACCACCGCATAAATTGGGAGTTGCCTGTATGTAATGTAGGGATAAAGTAAGCTATATGTTTGCTGTAAACTGTGTTGTATCATGTTCATTAATTGAGGAAGTAATGGTTTCTCTAGTCTTTGCTTTGCTAACAGGGAAAGAAAACACTATTGGCTTGAAGTTGGCTACTTAAATGAGTTTAAACCATGGACAGTGGCTGCAAGCTACTGAACACACCTACCAGGCAATATGGGGAACTGAAAACATAGTGAGTAGCACACTTGTGTGGAGCTAAAGCAGAGGTGAGAAAACTGTGCCCAGCTACAACTACCATAATCCCTGAAAATGTAGTGGGCCGTTGGTCTAACTAAGGACTGATTCACTGAGGATTTTTTAGGTGTACACTTAAAGCTATTTAGTGTGAAGGAGAAAGTTAAATGCACTCATCAAAGAGTTAGGACTAACTACCACACCCTGTCAAACACACACACTGTTGAAAACCAAGGTTTGCTGCTGTGTAATGTGTAGAACAACCTTTAATTATACAGTGGTACCTCAGTTTAAGAACAGTCTGGTTTAAGAATGATTTGGCTTATGAACTCTGCAAAACCAGAAATAGTGTCCCGGTTTGAGAACCTTACCTCAGTCTAAGAACAGAATTCGAACGGTGGAAGGGCACTGGCAGTGGGAGGCCTCATTAGGGAAAGCACACCTCGGTTTAAGAACGGTTTCAGTTTAAGAACGGACTTCCGGAACAGATTAAGTTTGTAAACCAAGGTACCACTGTATAGCACTTAATTATACTCTAGGACAGCCTTTGGCAATATTGGGAGGGCACCAATCAGTTTTAGGAAGAGGGAGTAATTGTCCTTCCACTTTTGACCTGGCATGGTTAGGGCATGAGGAACCTAGAAAAATCAACAGAAACAGAAAAGAGGTTATTATTGTACAAGTGTTGCTGTTCCTTCCAGGCAACAATAAATAGGTATATTATGAACGGAGGGAAATGCCATTTAGTATGAGATGAAATGCCTGGAGTTCCATAAATGAGGTCTCATCTCTGCTGCAGCCTTGGACAACTCATTATTTGAGAAGGATGTGCTGTCCTTCCACAAATCTTTAGCACTATGCTCAAACAGTGGTTCCTCAGGAAGGCACTTTATCACCTTGACCATTGTAATGTTGCCTACAGACAAAGAGCTAGCTTCTGCAGAAATAGCTTTGTTACTTCATAACAAAGGGGAAACAAAAATTCAATGTGTTATGAACCATCTTATCCTCTGCTCCAATCCCAGCCAAAGAAAGATTGTGTTTTCAAAGGCAGAAAATGAACACTATAATATGTTGAAATGGTGGATCTACTTGGTGTTGTAAGACTTGTCAAGACAGCAACAAGATGGATAAGCTGGTAATTAGTTACATAAGTCTAAGGAAAACAACCTATGGCCTAGGAAAGAGCTGGGGAATGTGGCCCTCCAAATGTTATTGGATTCCAACTGCAATTTCCTGGACACAGGAAGCTTAGACTAGCTTAATTAGCTCTTAAAATTTGCCAATTCTGGGGGATTAGGTACAGTTTAATACAGAGGGCTAGCTTAATACACACTGGCTCAATATATACTCGTCTGGCACCCAGTATTAACTCCTAGCCTTTATTAAACAACTACTAGGCCCAGGAATTTAGGGTGTCTAGCACCCACCAATTCATAACATGATGTTTAGATGAATGTCTCCCTCCTATGTACAAAGCCTGATCCAAGAAAGACAAAAGCTTCTCAGTTTCTTTCTCTTCAAATCATACACAGTTTTCATTCAGTTTGCTCAGCAAATGTCATCAGGTCTTTTTTCTTTGGCATCTCTCTATGCTATTTAAGTGACTTGTTAGGAGTTCTGCTCTAAGAGCATGAGAAGAATCATGCAGGATCAGACCAAAGACCCATCTAGTCCAGCATCCTATTCTTACAGCGACCCCCAAAGTGGCTATGGGAACCCTAAAAGCAGGACCTGGGTGTAATAGAATTCACTCACCATTTGGATGATCTAAGAAACGTTTCTTCCCTTGAGTCACATCTTGGGCCAAAATACCTTCCCTCTGACTGCGTTAAGCATCCTGATTCACTGATTATGTAGTAAGCATTTTCAGCTATTTGGTATATTCCCAAGGAAACATAAACCCTTGCACTTCCATGGCAGGAACCTGGCTGGGATTGGAACAATTCTGCATTTACAAATCTTCTATAAGCAATAGATTTTTAAAAGCACATTTCTAGCAATCATGGCTGCAAAGAGATGAGCAATGCCTGCTGAAATGAAATTGTAAAACCCTGAAAGATGGCTTGCAGTCCCCCTGCATAGTTGATATGCTTGTTCTTGGGAGCATCCTTAAAACTTAAATGCTTTCTTATCCACTTGTTCAAAGATGAAGAAGTCTGCAGACTTTTTGCTCCCATTCAGTACTAAGTAATTGTGGAAATTCACTAGGTGAGCTGCAGTAATTTGCACACTGGGAAATAGTAGGGGAAATGCAAAACATGCTTACTTACAAATTAGGTGTGATCCCAGCCCACAGATACCCAATTGCATTGTTCTTAACAATATATTTTAAAAATAATAACACAAAAGGAAGGAAAGACTTAACAGACTGATGGAAACCAAGCCATACCCACACAACCCTAATTGCCGGTAATAATCTACATTATAGCAAAGGATGGGTAAGGGTGAGACCAAAGTGCAGCAATCAATACAATTTTCTACATGTCAGGAGCAGAGGACACTATGCAACTAGAATGAAGCACATTTAAGGCTGCAAACCCATAGGCAGCACTTAAACTCAGTGAGGGGCTCACATCTGCCTGAACATACATAGGTTTGTGCTGCAAGTCTCCTTGGTTTCAGTTAAAAATAGGTAAGCACATCTTTAACACACTGAAATCAAAAGTGTTTTCTTTGCCTGGATTATAGTCAAGGTAAACACAGAGACTCCAAAAATGATAGCTCTCCTGTATATCTGGACTAATATTGTAAGATTTTAAATATAATTGTTTGAAGCACAGGATATAAACAAAGTTCCGGTTGTTGCCATTTTGGTCTGGCTTTGCAAATGAGAATAAGTAATGGGCTCATTTTTCAATTAACAGTGAACTGGAGTGTTGCATTTATTAATGAAATATGTGGCCATAAATAGTTATAAATCTAAAATGATTGCATTTCAAGTCCCACAGTATCAATTCTGGCAGAGCATTTATTGAGATAAGTAAATGTTTTGAAGGAGAGCTCCAAGGGTGGTGGTTGTTGTTGTTTTGCCCCAGTGAAGGAGTTCTGTTATATCAAACAACCCCCCCCCCAAAAAAAAAAAAACCTCACACAAACCCCAAACTGAGAAAGTAAGCTTCTTGGGGATTTAATTTTTGCTTATGTTACCTCATAAAGTGTTGTGTACACTGATCATATTATAAAAATAATAAAAAATAATAATTTGCATCAAATCAGAGAATACTTTTCCTAAATTGAGGAATGCCATAACTCTACATCAGCTATGGGTTTCAACTGATTTGAAGTGGGAGAAGTGTTGAAATCAGTAAATGCTTGTGAGTAAATGAGAGGATTGCAGAAATTTTCTTCCTGCAGCAAATCTTTGAGAAGTGTTTGTCTAAAGACTTTTTCCTCATATGAGATTGAAGTTAGGAACCTACCTGTATGTACAATCATTTCCTAAATGCATCAGCATTTAGGGTTCGATGCTATTAAAATTAACAGCATTCCAGCACATGTACATTTGGTTTCCTGGGATAAATTCCTAAAGCCGCCAAAGGGAGTGGGAATTCTGCCATAAGAGCAGGATTGCCCTCCCAGTGTTTGCAGGGATTATTTAGTTGCCTTGGAAACTAGAACTGCCAACAATTAGGTATTGGTTCTAAAAACTGGCACCCAAATTAAAAATGTTTAGGAGCTGATAAGAATTCCTTCTCATGTTTGTACATGTAAAGTGAAAGTAGGACAGTGGCAAATAGACAGGATTGGATCAAACCACATCAATCTCTCTTGAAGTCAGTGGGGCCATTCTAAATTCAGAGCAGATATCTAGTAGCTATGGGGCTCTAGGGTCTTCCCATCTGGCCCTAAGGAACTTTGTATTAGCAACTTTCTTCTGCAAGAGCTAAAGTATAGGCCAAGTGCTATTTAACCCACTCTGATCCCATGTGGCTAGACCCCACCTCAACTGCTGATTCTCATTTGTCACTGTCTTGGCTCATAAGCAGCTGAGATGCATAACAAGTGGAGACCAGGGAGCAGCTTAACCTGTTTTGTTTTTTGTGTTTTAAGTTCATGGTTAGTCGCTGAATGAGGCTCTGGCTTCCTCCCTTTAATTTGCTCCTTTTTAGGATCTGAACATGCAGCCATCCATAGTGGGCAATTGCAAGCCCTGGATCAGGAAGCATTGTACTTATTTATTTAACAAAATGTCCATATTGGTTGGTTGTAATAAAGCATCCAATTGATCTAAAAAAAAAAAAAAAAGCAACCACACACAACATTATCAATAAAAGACAATCAAGACAGATATTTTAAAATATTCAAAAGATAACTAAAATCAACGTAACCTGAAAAGAGATTAAAACACTTGCCAGCATTCTACATTAAAACACAAGTCAACATTATGCTGTGTGTGACATATTGCAAATGAACTGGTCAGTGCTGCAGCCACCATAAGGGACTGAGCTTCGGCCACGTACTAGTTAGTCAATGAAGAATGGTTAAAGGGGCATTTGGTTAAAGCCTATCAGCAGCCTGATGAAGTTGCAGCAGGTATGGGACATGGCAGCTGTCCTGCGGCGCAATGGCAGAGGTAGCTTGGCCTTCACCCGCTTGCCCTGAGCAGTGATGCCAGCCAGCTGCCATACACACCAAAAGGGCTGCTGCACAAAACAGAGCAAAAACATCTCTGAGGTGCATGCCTGGGCAGTATGCATGGAGGTCTTGGGCTGCCCAAGGGACAAGGCAGCAGCTACAGATTGTTCCTCAGGGTTTACTTCTGAAGTCTTCCTCATGAATGGGTATAACTGCAAGGCAGCAGACGTTTAGGATCAGTTTTCCATCTCCTAGGTGGACTTCCTTCCCAGCTTGATGAGCCCCATCTGCCCCTCATTTCCCTCAATAGCACATGCAGAAACCGCCTTCTTGACTGATGGACCCACTATTGGTCTTAACTGCTCAATTTGCCAGAGTATGTCTTCAAATGCAGGGGAAGTCCCTAAGTCACCAAGGGTTTAAGACCCATCAGCTACACTCAGGGCTTTGTTTCAGCCGGAATTTGCAGGAATTCAAGATATTTTGAGCAGAGGGTTTTTCATCATGGTACTATACTATATCACTATAAAATATTAATAATTATAAATAACATCAGTGAAATATTTTTTCTTCTTTAAAAAGAAACCCCTTACATAAACAATATTTCATCTAGGCAAAACATGAAATGAACACAAATCATAACAAAACTGGATAAGTAAAGTGTCAATAAATAAGAGCAAAAACTGATGAGATCAGAATTATCATGGAAACAAATACAGTGGTACCTTGGTTTTTGAACATAATCCGTTCTGGAAGACCATTCAAGTGCTGAAACATTCAAAAACCAAAAACTCAATAACCGACATCTAGGTCTCAGGATCTTGCACTCAGAGGAAGCCGCGTGGCATGTTTGACTTCCGAGGCGTGTTTGAAAACAGAAGCATTTACTTCCAGGTTTACGGCGTTCGAAAACTGAAATGTTCGTCAAAAGAGATGTTAGAAATCCGAGGTACCACTGTACCAAAAATACAACTGTAAAACTGTAAAACTTGACACAGCAATTTTTTATAAACTAAAATTATGTAAAATGCTTATTTTTACATTAATAAGATTGTCTATGTAACTATCACAACCTTACCCAAACTCAGAAATTTCAAAGATCACAAAATCCAGATCACAAAGGAAGTGCTTAAATGTGGAAGATATAAAGATGCCTTTTTATTTTTTAAAAAAAATCAAGTCTTCTGCTCTGCCTCCCCATAATCACCTGTCCAAATAGTAACTGTTTGCTCAGTTCATTTTTTGTTTTTCAAAATCTAAGAGCCTTTCATTTTCCAAATAATGAATTCAAGCTGGCTTACAAAACAATACATTATACAATATTTTCAAATATTTATCTATTTAATCCATTTATAGACCACAATATTGAAATAATAATAATAATAATAATAATAATCTGTAAGTTGTATACAAATGTAAAAATACAAAACAAACCCATAACAATCACAAAGCTAGAATACAAATAAAATGAAAATACATACTGTCCATAAAAATCCAAAATCCAAATACTAAAAATTAGCATATAACAAACAACACTCCTAAAAACAGCAGTCAGGAGAGACCAATATTAACATACCAGGCTGGAGAACAAACTGGATGTGTTTGAGTTGCAGCTATTCTGAGGTAAGTGCAGTCAGCTCCACTGGGATATTGAACACTCTATTAGGCATTCATAAACTGTATTTTTTTTTAATAAAAAAAGGAAATTATTACAGCCAGTTTACTATCACAGCAGGATAGGCTGTTGCAGAGTAAACAATTACAACATACAGACATTTAAAAAAAAGGCTTTCAGTAATGTGTGTAGCAGGTGGGAGTGGGGGCTCAGATCTGCGGTGTGGGACTAGACTTGTGTGAATTACTCAATAGTTGCCCCGCTTTCCTTTGTGAGATGTTGGCAGGTTTGCTTTGCATACAGTAGTCAGAGGAGAACCGACAGCAATGTCTGACTAAGTGTGGTGCTGAAGGGCTCAGAGGGAGATCATTAGTATAGCAGAATACGGATGATACAAGTACCTAAGCGTATCCCTGTTTTCATCTGTAAAATGTTGAGGTGTGTATGTATGTACACACACATACACATACACACTGTGCTGTGAAATAAAAAGGGCTGGCCTAATTTCTTTTCCATGTGCATATTCAAGATGAGAAAGGAAAAAGAGAAAGAAATCACATGCTTTCCGATGAGGACTGGCGAGATGAGCATTCCCCATTAAGAGGGAAGTGATATGGATTTGATGTGTTCTGTTTCCTAGTACTGTGAGCTGAGCGCTCTGGAGCTGATTAGGTGAACGCTGCTTGGAAGAAGAAGAAAGCACCAGGGCTGGGTTTTCGCCTCCCTCCCTCTCTCCCCCTTTAACTCTGGCTCTTTTTATCCGTCTTTCCTTTCCTCCTCTGTTGCCGGAGGGTACAGTTGGCTTTCTGAATGCACTACTTCCTTTTCCCTGGGCCTGCTTTGATTGCATCTCCTATTACTAAAAGGAGAGGGGCAACGAGAGGGGGGCAGGTGGTGGGGCCTGCTTCTTTTTCATTTTATTTTTAAGTTGGTGGTCTTTTTGGGGAAAGGAAAATCATTAATAAAAGAAAACCAGCCGAGAGGCTGTGCAGCTCCTGTGCAAAACCGTTTCCTGGCAGCTGACTGTGTCTGTTTTCTCTCACCTCTAAAGGGAATCAATACAGCTTTAACTGATTTCCCTGATGCCGACTATTCTTGTGTGGCATGACTGTCACTGCAGTCATTCTATTACCCCATCATTCCTACATCCTCTCCCTCCCTCCTGGCCTCTCCTGGCTGTTTCCTCTGACACTGTTACAAACATGCTCAGATTCCCTTACTTTCACATTCCCATTCATATGCTGTTTCTCCTTTTCCCGCGCTTCTCCTTTCCCTCGCTCCACAGTCACAAACACAAGTTTTCATAAAAACTGGCCCGCTGGATCAGGCCAAAGGTCAATATTCTGCTCCCAGCAGGGCCCACTGGAAAACTCACAAGCAGGGCCAGAAGGCAATATTTCTGGTCCCTGCTATCTGCTATTCAAAGGTACACCATCTCCCGACTCGAGGGGAAGGGGTTATATTATAAGCGGCCTCCAAGGAGTTCAGAATGACATACATGTTCTTGCATGGCTAAGTGGCAATGGTGGCCAAAGGTGGCTTTTTACCAATGCCAGTCTAACTTTGGTCATTCATGTTTCAGAAACATCCAGATTGGACTCCATAGAGCTGTAAGGTATTCAGAAATGTCAGTTGGTTCAAAACTCACTGTCAAAATATGAACAGGAGCAGACTAGTTGGTACCAGTGGTATAGCATGGGTTGCCAGTGCCCAGGGCCGCAAAGAGGGAGAAAAATGTACAGAGCATGCATGTGCATTTGACTGCCTAATGCCACAGAGATAAGAAGAGTTATTCCATTGTCTGGAGAGGTCACTTCCTGGTTCGCATGGAGAAACTGTTTTCAGCGGAGCCCAGCAATGGAAGCGTTCAGCTGTATTGAGGCAGCACCGGGTGTTGAAATTTTGCGCCCCTAACAATTTTGTGTTGAGGGCAACCACCCCTCTGGGGGGCCCCCACGCTACGCCACTGGTTGTAGCATATATTACCCCAACTTGTATCTTCTTTCTTGGCAGACAGCTTGTTTCGAAGCACTCGTCCCTATCTGTAACACCCTAAGTAGCCTGAGGCCAACTTATCTTGCCTATATAGCCATACCTGTATAATTAGGTCTACATCAGAGGTCTCGTTCTCTGTCGCTCCCATCATCTGATATTTAGCAAGTAAGGATGCAAAAGGGGCCTTTATAGAAGGATTGGAAGAGGCCCTAAAGGTCATATAGTCCAAACCCTTGCCAGTGCAGGCATTCCATTACTTTAGCATTTCTGATTGGTAGTTTTCTATCCTTTTGGCTGCTGCATACCAGAGGTGGAATGGCTTTCCTGAGTCCACTGGGCTCCGTCACAATTGGCTTCCTGATAAGTAGTCAAAACATGGCAGTTTAGGAAGGCCTTTGTGGACATGGTATTGATCATTTGCTGTATTGAACAGAGAACAGGTTTTTTGCTGTTTCAGTTTTCTATCTGTGTTGGTAATTTTCAGTTCAGGTTCATTTTGTTTTATTATTTAGTGATTGTTTTGTGATGATTACTATCAGCTGTACTGAATAGTCTTTGAAATTAAAAAGGCGTAGAGACATTTTAAAAAGAGGGAGGGGGAGGGTGCTGGCTCAGCCTTAAGGTTACCAGATTTATTTTTTTCAATGAATCCTGGGACACTTTTCAACTTCCTACTAAATAGATGGATTTTGTGTACGCAACAACGGCAGCAAGGATACTCATTGCTAAGAATTGGAAAACTCAAGACCTACCCACACTGGAAGAGTGGCAGATGCAGCTGATGGACTATATGCAACTGGCCGAGATGACTGGCAGAATCCGAGACCTGGGAGAAGAGAGGGTTGAGGAGGACTGGAGGAAATTCAAGATTTATTTACAAAAATATTGTAATTTGGTTGAATCTTAAGAAGGATGCTAGATCATAAATAATTGCCCACCACTGAATTAGATCTGATTTTGATGATAAGTGAGATTAAGGAAAATATAAATTTTTTGGAGAATTGTTAGATTTTATTTAAATGAGCGGAGATAAGATTGTAAACAAGTGGGTAATTTACTTGGAAAAATTTTTTTGTAACGACGTAAGTGGGAGCGGGAGATGCGAGGGAGTCCAAAGAAGCGACAACGAAATTATGTTATGATATAAGAAATGTTGTTTAATATTTACACATGTGTATTCAAAAAACCTTAATAAATATGCATTAAAAAATAAAAATAAATAGATGGATTTTGTCAGGGGACCAATTTGTAAATCCGGCGGCTGTCCCCGGCAAATGGGGACATCTGGTAACCTTAGCCTAGGTAATCCTCATCCCCTTACACTTGGTCTACTTGGAGAAGCTTCCCATGCAATTCAGAACCCTGGTTTTCTTCTTCAGAAGTTGTCCCTCCAACTTGTTGGAGGTGGGTGTGGGTGGGGTAAAGCTAATGTGCTTGTTCCCACTCTCCCTCATTATATTTTGGAAGGATCACCTGATTGCCACATCTTGAGAAACGCTAATAATATGGTGAGTTTGAATATTTTGATTTAGCTGTCATTCCCGCACCTGCATGTAGGAGTACAAAGATGTGCAAAATGAAAGGACAGTTGGACTTCCAGATAAGTCTATGAAATTCCAAAACAAAGTGTTTTTGAATTCTAGATTTTATGGGTCTTACGGACCCATCAAAGCAATAGCATCACACAGTAAGCACTGAGCGTGCAGTACTTATCCTAACTAGGCCAAATTTTTACTAAAGGGAATAAAATTGCCTAGGGAGTACTCTTGATGGGTTATTGCTTGCTTGATTCTTTATGCATTTGTTAGATGTGTAAAATGGTTGGGGTAGGAAAAAATGCTTAGAAAAACAAAGATATGTCTAAAGTAATAATTAAGATCAAAATCTGAAACAGACATAAACCTGATTCATATATTCACTTGCTTTCTCTTCACTTGACTAGTGTCTCAGTTCAAAATCTTTATTGTGGTTCTGCCAAGGGGAGCAGCCTATTACGCAGTGACTCCAGGCAGGGGCATCTCTGTGAGGGCACCCTGCTATGGATCCTCCCTTTGGAGATGTATCAATCACCTTCATTATTGAGTTTGTATCAACAACTTAAGACTCATCTGTTTACAAGGCCTTTGGGTGATATTGATGGGCCACCTGTATTGCATTTTTCTTTCTTATCTAATGTTCAGTGGTTAAGGGTTTATATGTACTATTTTTATTGCCATTGCTGTATTGTGAACTGCCTTGTGATCCGAAATGAATGAAAGGTGGTCTGCATATTATTCAAATAAATACAATTAAAATTAAAAAAAATCCTGGAAGCCAAATGCATGAACTTCATTGAAAAGCATTGTATCTAAGGTGATATGAAAGTCATGCATATGTGAATCAGTCCTGTCCGGCCATGCACACTCTCCTGGCATGTGCACTGAAACATTACTACAGTCATACCTTGGGTTGAATACGCTTCGAGTTGAGCGCGTTCTAGTTGCGCTCCGCGGCAACCCGGAAGTAACGGAGCACATTACTTCTGGGTTTCGTCGCTTGCGCAGAAGCAGTGAAAAACGACGCGCGTGTGTGCAGACGTGCTGTCTCTAGTTATGTTTGCTTCTAGATGCGAACTGGGCTCCGGAACGGATCCCGTTCATATCTAGAGGTACCACTGTAAATCTTTCTTTCCCCTACCTCTATGTATTATACTGTCTTTCTGGCCCATCTTCCCCACAAGTAGTTCAGGGCAGTTTATTCCCCTGTTAATTTAATCCTTACAACAACCCTTGAAGGTAGATTAGGCTGAGAGATAGCAAGTGAGGATTTTATAGGAATCACAACTGAGAGGGAACTATTCCATTATTCTATTTGTCCATTTACTGGAAACCTCATTCGGTCCATAAAAACTACACTCATTTTCATCATTCCCATTCTTCATTTGCTTTTAACGGGAGACCGGGCTGCTCCTCTGCTGCCTTTAAGTGCTGTGTTTTCCATCCAACTGGTATTATATTTTTAGGCATTTTGCTGACTTGCAAAAGGATCAGACCTGTCAAATTTCAGACAGAGAGGTAAAGGAGTCCACATTTTATATGCAGTCAAAAAAGCACACAGACATTAATTAGAATAACTAGTATCTGAATTGGTAAGCTACAAACTATAAGTAACTAACAACTAATCGCAAGGGAACATATATGAGCTTAAGGCTCAACAGTTTACAGTGCCAATCCCCTCTTTCCCCATTCCATCTCTCCCTCCTTCCTGTAACCTTCAACTGACCTATCCCAGCTTCTAGAGGAAAGCAAAGGAGAAAAGAATGTGTTCCAAAAGGATAATGAATGTATAGAAGATATTCTAAATTCATTCATGACTCTGGCATTTCTTTCTTAATTAATAACAAATGGACCCCATTTGTTTCACTTTTTCATTTCTTAAGAAACAAATGCACATCCCTTGCCCGATTTGAACTCAGGCCAGAGTTGGCATCAGCACCAGGCATTCTTGGGCAGCAGCTGTCACACCAGAACCCAGGTAGAGCCAACCCTTAATGCTTGCCCTGAGCCCTACCATTACCAGGTCCTGGCAGCCACCACCTTTGTTTCCAGCTTCCAGGACATTGTGAAGCCAGTCCCCACCCCCGTGTCCCCCTTATATTCCAGACAACAACTATGGGTTGCGTTCAGTGCAACACTAAGCAAAATCTTCTGTCGGTGCAAGAATCTCTCCTTGTGCAATGAAACTTTCTTCCCCTCTCCTCCCCCCATGCACCCCCTAATTTGATTCTAGGTGTTCTCCAAACCTTCTGGAGCAAATTTAGGGGCAGATGGGTCATGCACAATAGGAAGAGGGGGGACCCCATCACATTAGTGCTAATCCTTGCACTAGTGGAACTATTTAGTTGAATACTGTCACGAAAATGACTACCTGGAGTTTCTGTGTCCATCAAAGTAAATCCCCATCACTGGGCCTCCCTCAAACCCACTGTAGTAAAACAACCACCAGACAACATCTTGCTTTGGGTCCCCTCAACCCTGAAGCTGGCCCAGGCCCAGTCTGATGCTCTAACCACCACATCACATTGTCTGTCATTGTGAACGGCAAGCACTAGGAGAGTCATCCTTTCGCTAAAATTTTAACTGAAAGCATTTGGTTGCTAGGATGATAACAAGAGCAACAACAATTCAGCCTCATTCTAAAAGCTGCCAATTTCTGGCTTGCCTCTATTCCTGCCACTCTTTTCCACACACATTTGTTTGCCTGCAGGCAAGACTTTTCTCTAATCCTGTGACATCATTCGAGAGATGATGCTCTCCTCTTAAAGGAAGTCAAATTCACCTTCAGATGTATCTTCCTCAGCTTACTTGCTGTGCCTGTATGTTCAATTTTTTATTGCGATCCCAAAAATATTTAGGTGGAAAGAAGAGATCCATTGATTTTAATTAAGCCCGTTACTGAGTAACATTGCAAGCCTTAGCATATTTACTTGGAAATTAGTCCCAGTGAAATCAACAGTATTTACCTTAGTAAATACTTAGAGTAAACATTGGTAAGAGTATAAGGATGGAATTGGACTTAGGATCTCAGCCTGTCTTGAGCTACAGTTCTTTCATGGGCAAAGCCATCTGAATTGTCATTTCAATTCCATTATCAGCTGCTCATCTTCTGCAAACCAGTTCACTGAATTCAGAATTGACAATGGATAGCTCATTGACAACAGGATAGACAGGCATTTGCAGAATGTGTGTAACCATGCGGGAAGTGGGAGCCAGCAATCTGCAATCGTTGTCTACTGTTGGAGGCAGAAATGTTTCCGAATACCAGTTGCTGGAAACCACAGGGCTCTTGTGCTCAAATCCTGCTTCCTGGTTTCCCAGAGGCAACTGGTTGGCCACGGTAAGAACAGGATTCTGTTGGCAGCATCTGAACTCGCATATATTTTGTGAGGGAGAACCCTGTAGGAAAATTCCCCTTTGCTCTTACGCAGCTCCCATTCATTTCAAGGAGACTTAAGCACAACTGATTTGTGCTGGGTTGGGTGCCTAGTATGTTACCTACATCCCTCATTGGCAAATGGTGGTTGAAGCATGGCAATTGCTGATATCTTTGAGTTTTGGTTACAAGCTTCCAAGTGCTTGGGCCATAAATGAAAGCCACCTCATGCTAATGGCCACAGTGCCCACCCTTATCAACTGAAATATTAATAAAAAATAATTTATGTCATGTGACTGCTTTTTAACTAGCTGCTTTCAAGACTTTAGATCAGGATTATAAAAGACACACATTTATAAATTATTGGCCTGGAGCACATAGGCACCATATACTATGGGGAGCACTTTTCTAGCACTTTAAATTAATTTATTGTTATTCATTCCAGCTGTCTGTGATGTAAACCTTTAGCTATAAATTTGTACCATCATCCAACATGCCATTAAACTAAAGTGGTGCCCGTGCTACAGCATATAATAAAACATATGAATAAGATTTCTGTGGGGACAGAAATCTCCCCACCCCACCCACCCTCTGCTTATACTCTCCTCTTGGTTAATGACACAAGAGAAGTGAGAAATAATGTAAGTCATTCTACAGCTGTGCATCCACTAAAATATGGCAGGGGAAGGGTAATGAGAGACGCACATACTGTACCACAGTATGGTTGGATTTTGACCCTCTGGCAAATTGCTCCAATTCAAATCCTAAATCTGAAGCTTCGGCAGAATTCTTCATGAAATTGATGACAAGGGTGGTGCTCACACTAACCCATTTGTAGCACACAAAAATGTCATTTTTCCTCCATCCAGAATTGTTTGTTCTTGTCCTCAACATTCAATTTAGATTGATTCTAGATCCTTCTGTCCACAGTGTTTACTCCATACCTGTTTGGACTCTCTCTACTTGATCAGGTTATCTGCGCCTTTTCTTCCTTGTACATTCACCCAGGATGAATGAATGGTGGTTGTGATCAGAGAAAGCTCATAATTAGTAGCCTAGATAGAAGTAAAGTGGAGTAGAGCTTGCACATTGCTAATGGAAACAAAAAAATAATTGCTCTGCCTCCCAGCCAGGCAGAGTAGCAAGGCTTGAAGCAAAGAAATCACACACACACACACACTAACCCAGAGAGGTGAGGTAGAAAAGAAATAAGGAAAGGATGCATAGAATCTTATCAGAGGAACAGCCTGGATGGCAGCAAAGTATCAAAGCTGGAGATACATCCTCAATGATTTCATACTCAAGGTCACCACTGGAAAAGAGGGGGAAATGTATATGATTTGTTTTTGTGATGATAATTAAAGGACTATTAGTGGGTTCCTATTGCAACCAGTCATCACCTTGCCAACAAAGGTCCGTATAGTTAAAGCTATGGTTTTCCCAGTAGTGATGTATGGCAGTGAGAGCTGGACCATAAAGAAGGCTGATTGCCAAAGAATTGATGCTTTTGAATTATGGTGCTGGAGGAGACTCTTGAGAGTCCCATGGACTGCAAGAAGATCAAACCTATCCATTCTTAAGGAAATCAGCCCTGAGTGCTCACTGGAAGGACAGATCCTGAAGCTGAGACTCCAATATTTTGGCCACCTCATGAGAAGAGAAGACTCCTTGGAAAAGACCCTGATGTTGGGAAAGATGGAGGGCACAGAGAGAAGGGGATGACAGAGGAGGAGATGGTTGGATAGTGTTCTCAAAGCTACCAGCATGAGTTTGACCAAACTGCGGGAGGCAGTGGAAGACAGGAGTGCCTGGCGTGCCCTGGTCCATGGGGCCACGAAGAGTCAGACACAACTAAACGACTAAACAACAACAACATTGCAACCAGTAGTAATTGACCTTCAGGTTGCTATGAAAGCCTAGATTTTAGAAGCTGGTAGCCTAGGGCGAAGAAATAGAGTCTTGCTGACCATCCAGCTAGACCATTGTCAGGCTCCAGCTGGCTTCCAGCCAGTTCCCTATATCAGCTCCCTAGATGAGATGAAAACCTGCAGTATGAGAAGTCTTCAAATCAACACTCCTATGGCCTTCTGCTTTGTACAGTATGTCTCACTCTTATTGACTTTTCTATTGCTGCCTAAATGATTGTTAAAGCCAACTTGGCTTCCTGAGTCAAATGCTTTGTTGCTCTTTAGCTGACTTGAACACGTAACAATGAGTTTGTGCTGAGAAGGGTACTAGCATTTAAAAACAAAAATGCCCACTTATATAAAAAGATCTTGGCATCAAGGGATAAGAATGGTGAACAGGCATACGCTAGTGTTGGCAGCATTCTTAAACTTCCACAACACCTTGAGGCCTGTTTCTTGCAATGCGCTCTTTCAGATTAGGTGCCAGGAAATGTTAATTACTGCAGTGCAATTTCTTGTTTTCTGTGGAGCAATAACGATTAATTTATGCCGTTTGGGAAAACACTTTCAACTTATACATTTTTTATTAAAGATCAATAAAAGTAAGTCGATATGGTGCAAAGCGTACAGTACCAAAACAGAAAGCTCTTGTTTTATATACTTGCGATGTAATAAAAATTCGGTGTTGATATAGTCAATGCCTCTCTGCTCTAATGATAGGCCGTCATGCTTCTCTTTATAATCAAGAAAGCAATTAAAAAATGCTGGCCCTTGCACTTACTAAAATAATTAGCAGTTCTTTTATTGAGTGCTAACACAATGGGGTAAGACTGATTGGGTCTTACCACATGAACTGAGTAGTCAATAGGAGGTGTTCTTTTTTGAACTGTTTATTTATAGCTTGTTTATTTAAAATTATATTTATAGTAAAATAGATGTTTATAAGCTGTATGTGAGCTAGGTACCAGGCTGAATTGCACCCTAATTTCACCTGATGACATGTACTGAGCTTCAAAGATGGAGTAGTTGAGGTATGCAAGTTGTAATACCTCTCCAAATTCAGGCTGTGCTAAAGCAGCAGCATGCTAGCATGACAAGAATGAGAGCTGGAGCTCCATGCGACATTAGTAGCCCTAAATGGATGTTACCATGTATTAAACAAATCACAAAGGAGAGGATGTGGTAGCCTAACGGTTAGTCTCCACCTCTGCAGGAGAGGTAGTAGGCTGTTCGGGTAGAGCTGATGTTGTTGTTGTTGTTGTTGTTGTTGTTGTTGTTGTTGTTGTTGTTGGCAAGTTTTTAGCAGATGCCTGTATGTCTCCTGCCTAGCAGGTTTGTGTTCTGCATCCTCCTTGCAACCAGGCCCAGCTTTACAAAATATGTTCTGCTAAATGTAAACAACCCACAGTGTAAGTGTTACATTGTGTAGATGGTGGTTTCCACCTTAATGGATCTCCACCCTCAGCTCAGAGCCAAATTGCATGCCTGGAAAAGATATCTGAGAAAAGAGCAAGAATTGGGTGAATGGTGGCTGATGTCATAAAGGTACTGCTTCGTCTCCAACTATGACTACATTTCCGTATTCATTCCAGCCATTTGGTGAAATGGCATCCCATTGGTTTTGGCATAATGCTTCTTGGATTGGCACCTTAATATTTCAGCCAAACCAATAAAGAGGATACTTCAAGAGAGCTTCCTTTTCAGGAAATGGAGTTAGCTTCAAGCTGATAATGTCAAAAAATAATATTCAGAAAATAACAGATTCTAGCAAGCGTGTCGGCTCCTCTAGTCAGCTTTAAGTGGAAGCTGATGATCAACTGAGTGGAGAACAGGAAAACAGCCAGTGCAGAGGTCAGCATTACTTCCTAGATCCAGCTGTTTTGGTTTAGCTTTTTAAAATTAAGTTTGGCTCAAATTAATGATGACAGTTTAAAGGGGACTCATTCACCTATTTAGCTGACTTTCCATCTGAAACCAAGTCCCTTCTGTCTCCTTGTATTTTGTCAGAGGATTTGCGGTTGGGATCCCAGAAAGTCCACTGATTATCCCAGATTATATATTTTTTCCCGTCTTTTTGTTCTGTGGTTATTTCCCTCTGCCCTTTCTTCCCATTTCCAGGAGAGTGCTGTGGTTGCTGCTACTGCGATAAGAAACAAAGTGCTGTCTAATTGATTTTTAGGAGTGGCTGCAGTTTGAGGATCATTGAAACCAGCAGGCCAGGCACGTTTGCTCTCAGATCCTGGGTCAAACCCTAGCTTATAGCTCTTGCAAATTGGCACAGCTCCTGAGAGTCAGTGGTGCTATAGAGGTTTTACATCTGTTGAAGGTCTGGACAAAGCTTGATGAGCTGCTTGAAGGCAGCGTCCTGGAACTAGGTAGACCAAGAATAACCCTGTGCATAAGACCATCTGTGTTTACTGAATGCATGAAGGGTGGAGGTTAATGGAACAGTGGCGTAGTGTGGGGGGTGCAGGGGGGGCTGGCCGCACCGGGCGCAACATCTGGGGGTTAGGGAAATCCACGGGTTAGGGGGCGCAAATCCATGGGTTAGGGGGCGCAAATTACTTGCCTTGCCCCGGGTGCTGATAACCCACGCTACGCCACTGTAATGGAAGGAGGTTCTGACCCTGACTTACTTATGCTTGGTAAACTGTCAGAGCAGGTCTTGTGTGCATTGTCTTGTCTATATGATCTGGAACATGTTTGGAATATATTAGCCCATAGTGCAGGTGGCACTATGGGACCCAGGTGGTGCTGTGGTCTAACCACAGAGCCTAGGGCTTGCCGATCAGAAGGTCAGTGGTTCAAATCCCCATGATGGGGTGAGCTCCTGTTGCTCAGTCCCTGCTCCTGCCAACCTAGCAGTTCAAAAGCAGGTCAAAGTGCAAGTAGATAAATAGGTACCGCTCTGGCGGGAAGGTAAACGGCATTTCCGTGCACTACTCTGGTTCAACAGAAGCAGCTTAGTCATGCTGGCCACACGACCTGGAAGCTGTACACCAGCTCCCTTGGCCAGTAAAGCGAGATGAGCACCGCAACTCCAGAGTCATCTGCGACTGGACCTAACAGTCAGGGGTCCCTTTACCTTTACCTTTAACCCTATATAAAATCGACACTGCTTATCAGTTTGCTTCCAAAAACAAGTTAAGGTGCTGGTTCTTAAATTTAAAGCCCTAAATGGACTGCCGCCAGGGTGCTAGAAGGAATCTCTTGACCCATAAAGTGCCCCTGCAATCCATAAATCATTGTAGAAAGCCCTGCTTGACCACCTAAATTTAGGCTGGCAGCTCTGAGTAGTCATCTCTGTAGCAGCACTCATTCTGTGCAACTTCCTCACAAGGGAAGCTCACCAGGCTAATAATCTATTTTATCTGGGTTATGACTGCTGGTGACAGAAAGCAAGGAGGGTCCCTGTGGTAATTCCCGCTCTCCCCCCCCCCATCACTCACAGGGACCAAATCACACACAAATCACTTCACAAGCCCTCAATAATCCTTACAACGGCCCTGTAAAATAGACTAGTTTTATTATCTCTAAGGCTGAGATGGCGTTTCGTCTGAGGCTTCCCAGTGAATTAGGGATGAAGCAAGATTTGAACCAGGAGTTCACAGAGCATTCTTATTTTCATAGCAGCTCATTTTCTCTACTGTACTAGATACCTTTGAAAACACACAATAGAAGTCACAGATAGATGGCATTCGAAAGCAGGACACATAGCCACAAATCTAAAACAGTAACGCTGACAAGCATCAACATCCTCAAAATCAATTTGTCCTGCATGTAAAATGAGTGGTGGAGATCTCGCTGGTGGAATTTATTCTTCCCTTGCTCCAACAAGCTACAGATTTCATTGTTGCACAGAATCAAACTATAAATAAATAAAGCAAAATGCATTCCCTTCTGGAAATGGTTTAATTCATATGAAGATAATCGAATGGGACGTAAGCACTGAAGCCTTGTCGGCTCTCAGGGCTCCTTTCCTATGAGCCATGTGTGGTGTATCAGCCTTTTAAACAGTAAGACAGCAGGCAGCACAACAGATGGATCCAGTATCCATCCAAATAACTATGTTAACGAAACAGACAATGGACAAGCATTTATGCTCTTTCTGTGCACTGGCAATTTCTAAATATAGGCAAAAGGAAGCTCCACTTGTGGGGCCTCATATAGGCTATTAAAAGGAATATTTGCTGGTTCCTGCAGGGTCTAAACAGCCTTCATCTCTTCTTTTCTGTGGCAAATGCACACCCTAAACTAAAAAAAGGCTTCCCCTTTCAACTAATAATTGAATGAAATCTAACAGGCCACATTGTCTCTTGCAATAATGGTGTTACACACTCCCTCCTTCCCCAAGCAGTGAGAAGTTTCAGAAGCAGTGCTACACAGAATTTAGTTTCCTTGTGAGGAGAGAGCACTGGAGACGTGTGCTGTTTTTACGATAACTGTTTATTTATAAAGAGACATGCTGAGCATAAAGAAGCAGAGAGGCACCCAGACAAGCAGTGCTGGTCCGTAAATCAGCATAAGCTCTCCATGGCAAAGTACATCTCCTTGGGGCCTGCAAGGCTGGAGGTGTTGACTTGGAGAGTGGCTGCCAAGCCCAGACGTCTCCCCCCCCCCCCAGTTTAAATACTTTATTGAAATTTGTAGTTAATATACACAATATACCAAGATGAAAACAATCATGTACTAATAATCTTATATATGTTTACAAAAAAATAAATTTAAATTAAATTTATGCAATCTCTTGTTTCCTATCTTTTTGCTAACATAGAATAGACTTCTTATCATTTCCCGATGCATATAACCTTTCTGGTGATGAATGTACTTATCATTATTACCTTACTCTTTCTGTAATTTCTAATACTTTCTTACAACAATTCGTACCTTTTTTCTTGTTTCTTAACAGTTCGTTTAGACAAGGGTCATTCAAATGCTGCCACAGATATTGTACCGCTGTTATTCTGTAGATATCTCTTATACATATCCCAATTTTGAATTACCTCTAAGCCTGTTAGTCAATTGCGCCATTTCCGCATATTCCAGTAATTTGCACTGCCAATCTGATAAGGTTGGAACTTTCCCCCCTTTCCAATTCATTGCGATCAGTATTCGGGCTGCAGCCGTTGCATATAGACAATTTTCTCTTAGATTTTTGGAATGTCTTTACCTGAAATTCCAAGCAGAAAGGCTTCTGGCTTTTTTAAGAAGGTTAACTTAAAGATCTTTTTCAGCTCATCATAAATGAGATTCCAAAACTCTCTAATCTTTCTGCATGTCCACCACATGTGATACGTATCTCCTTCACCTTCCCTGCACAGCCAACAGTTGTTTGCTATGTTTTTATATATATTTGAAAGTTTTGATACCAACTATATTGCATCTTTAACATGTTTTCTTTAATGGTAGCATGCTGCAAAGTTCATGTTTATTTTCCAGAGTGTTTCCCACTCACTCATCAAGATGGTATGTCCAATGTCCTGAGCCCATCTAATCATAACTACCTTCACCTCCTCCTCACTACCATGGCGGCTTGCAAGTCAAGAGAATGCTTGGCTTGGTTTCTGCTGAGCTAGAATGTCCTCATCCCTGATGGCCAAATGATGGTATTGAAGAAGCTGGTTCAGAAGTGATCCAAGTACTATAACAGAAGGAGCATGTAGAGTCCCAACAGTTTTTGAAAGGCTGCTGGTTCTGTTCTGTTCAGGGGCAATTTCCTCCAGGTCTATCAGAGCCATTCAAGATCCCTTCTTAACAGGCTTGACACAGGGGCATAAGAAACTGTCATACTTTGAGTCAGACCATCATTCCATCTAGCTCAATATTGTTTACTCTAGGTGGCAGCTGCTGTCCGGAATTTCAGACAAGCATTTTTCCTCACCATACCTGGAGACACCAGGAACTGAACCTGGGACTTTCTAAATATAAGGCAGATGCTAAGTCACTGAGCTATGGCACTTCCCCCTGGCCCTTTGTCATCTCCCTGGTGTCTTCTCTCTAGCTCGTGAAACTAGCCAGTACAGAATTAAAAAGCAGGTCATTCTGCATAAATCAGTACTCTTAAGATAAGTCACTAACTTTATATCTGTACTTGACTGATGACTGATGATCTGCTGATCTTTTCTCATTGACCAAGCATGGCCAATGGTCAGCGATGCTGAGAGTTGGTAGTCCACCAGTATCTGGAGGGCAGCAAGTTCCCCAATCATGCCCTAACATTTCCTTAAGATGCTTCTCTGTTTTACACATCTCTTTCTCACACACACACACACACACACAAACAAACAAACAAACAGCCAAACAGCTTTTCCTCCCACTCACCTGAAGTCAAGAAGAGGGATAGTAAAGAAAGGAAGTGGGAAAGAAAGAAGGAAATGAAATGACCCAAGTACTTTAGGATAGATCCAGGCTAAGTTAGTTGAAATTAGTTCTCACAGAAATGACTAAGTTCTGTTGATTTCAATGGGACTAACATTCAACTAACTTAGCTACATCGTAATTTAAAATACATCATAATTTAAAATATTCTTCATTGCAGGGGGCTGAATGAGAGCACCCTCCGGGTCCCTTCCACCTCTACAATTATATAATTCATGGTTCCCTCTTTCTTCCCCCTTGCGTTTTAAAGCAGTGATTCCCAAACTATGTGCTAGGACATGCTAGTGTACCAAGAGAGGGGAACTAGGCTGCCTTGAAAAATGAAGGCCACAATGTTATACACACCTACCTAGGAGTAAGTCCCATGGAACTCAGTGGGATTTATTTCTGTGCGGATACGTATAGGATTGCATCGAAAGCCACTATGCTGGGTGCACAACTACTCTTAACTGCTGATGCAAGGAAGCCCAATACCATATTGATTACTCTTTCTCTGCCAGCATATGAGCATTGACATCATCCTGAGAAATACAGTAAGGACACACAGGATTCCTTGATGCAGCCAATACTTCAGCTGACAGGCACAGAAGTGTCCCTGAAGCATCACCATTGCTCAGAAAGCAAATTAATATCCCTGAGCTGCGGCAGGACAAAAGGACAGTGAAACACCAGCAGGCAGTGCTATCTGGACAGTTGCAAGAAGGATGTATCCTGCCTATAGTTTTGAGAGCTAATCAAGACAATATGTGTGTACTTTATTTTATTTTTTAAGTATGGGGTAGTGTAGTGTGTGCTTCCAATTTTTATCCAGAAAAAAAATGCCCCAGATACCAAAATATTTCAAAGATTCCACCGCAGTTCAGTGGAATTCCCCCCGCTTCACCAGCAGAATAAACCTTGTGTCAAGTCACAGTGGAAATTTATGGGAAGGAAAGGGAGGCATGAAAGCAAAGGAAGTTTGAAGGGAGCCATCCCAGTTCTTGTGTAACAATCTGACAGTTCTTTAAAAAAAAAAAAAGCAGAGGGCTGTGGCTCAGTTAAAAATTAAACTAAAATTATATTCCAAGTTCAAACTAGGACAAATGTAATCTTCTTTAGAAGCAATAATAAAATAAGCTGGAGTAAATTTTAAAAAGAAATCTAATGGAAAGAACATCAGCATGCATATGTGTAGATACACAAGCTCTACTGAACTCTTGTCCGGTCATAGATTTATAGATGCCTTTCTTCACAGAACTGTTGGCAGAAGAATGGTCCCTTCCCAAGTTACTAAATGGAGCATATGCTCAGCTTTAACAGTGCGAGTCAAAATGCTATTTATTTCATTGTTATACCACTGGTCCCCCTGCCTGTCCACCCCATAACACCCCCCCCCCCAGGATGAATAAAAACACGGTATGGGGCCTACTACTGATTCCTGAACTGCCTCCTACTCTGCCCCATGTTTATGCCCTGAGAGTGAAGAGACAGGGTTGAGAATCAACCAGGCAAAAGTGACCAGTATCACCAGGGGATCTTTCATTACACTCCAGTCACATGAGTTTCATCACCTACATAGAAGAACTGAACAATTAGTTACTTCCAGCAGCCCAGGTAAGTAGAATTAAGAGGTGTGAATGGAAAAGATTATCCTCTTCTGTTGATGGATCAGGCTAGTGAGGGAAACTCCACCCTGGAATGATTTGTATGTGACAAGAGGGGAAGTCATTAAGTTAAAGTAGAAGATTTTAAAGGAAAAGGTACTATTATTCCCAAGGCTCTTCACACTTAAAAACCAGGATATGGAACCAGAAACTACCAGTAATTCTCATACAGGAGCACCAGAGCAACTCCCTCCACAGGCAGTTAATTCTTGCTCTTGCATATTAAAAGAACACTTTAGGGCAGCCTTTGCCAACCTGCTGTTCTCCAGTTAGCCAGCATGTGTTTACTGGGCCTGATGGGAGTTATAGTCCAAAACATCTGGAGGGCACCAGATTTGGGAATGCTGGCTTAGGTGCAGGAAGAGTGAAGTACAGCTCCAATTTTAATTTTTTTTTGGGGGGGGAGGGAGTGTGTTGCAGCTATCTGAAATTTTGCCCTGTTGGAAGGCAGACCTGTGGAAGGCCTGTGAGATTTGTATGGAGGAAGATGATCTCTTAAACAGACAGGTCCTAAATGGCATAGAACTGAATAAAAGTGGCTATTGTGCTTAAAAGCATTAAAAAAACAGTTTAAACTACATCCGTGTCATGTGCTGTGAATGTCTGTTGAGTGAAGGGAGCCCTGGAGTTTCTACAGGCTGCTTTATGTACCACCATGATTCCAACAGGATTCTGGCTTCTGTTCTCTCACCTCATCTTTTGTCAGATCCCTGCTTTTGGGAAACTGGCCATCAGACATTTGCCAAAAAGGAGAAAATGCCATTAGTGCACGATACTGAATCTGAAATGAGTATTCCAAAATAATGAAAACTTACTTAAAATGTGAATGGCAAAATTTGGAAGGTGGCCAGGCTTTGCATGTGACATTTTGCCTGACAGCCTGAAATTCAAAAGCTTTCCACTGGAACCTCTTGAAGGCTTTGATTTTGGCAAGCGTCAACTTTGAAATCTCGTAAACTGTCAGCTGCCAAAACACAATTGCATGTCATTTATCAAGTGTTGTCAGTTAGTAACACAGTGATTCTGTCCTCAGCGTACACCTGTAGTGAGTGGAGGTGAGATACAGCAACCTAACAATACCTCTGGGGCTCCACCAGCTGAAGGGGGAAACGGGACAGAATTCAGGATGTGGTGGAGGCAGAGTGGTAGTTAGGCTTTGCATGCATACCCATTTGCTCCTCATCCAGTGCACTCCCATTGCTGGTTTCGGAAGTGGCATACACTGTGCCATTAGCCACAATCAATATTTGTCCTGTTGTTTCTTGTGAAATACTGCATATTGATGCATTCCCCCCGCCCCAACAGTGCTTTGATCCAAATTGAGTAAAAGAGCCACCTAGCTGTGTTTTGTGGGACGCGGGTGGCGCTGTGGGTAAAACCTCAGCGCCTAGGACTTGCCGATTGCATGGTCGGCGGTTCAAATCCCCGCGGCAGGGTGCGCTCCTGTCGTTCGGTCCCAGCGCCTGCCAAAAGAGCAGTTCGAAAGCACCTCCGGGTGCAAGTAGATAAATAGGGACCGCTTACCAGCGGGAAGGTAAACGGCGTTCCGTGTGCTGCGCTGGCTCGCCAGATGCAGCTTGTCATGCTGGCCACGTGACCCGGAAGTGTCTGCGGACAGCGCTGGCTCCCGGCCTATAGAGTGAGATGAGCGCACAACCCTAGAGTCTGTCAAGACTGGCCCATACAGGCAGGGGTACCTTTACCTTTACCTTTAGCTGTGTTTTAAGCCAGTAATTCAGTGTACACAGCCTTAGTAAGAATCCTTTCCTTGCTCAGGGGTTAGACACTCCTGAACAATTGCACCTACAAAAAAGGTGGCATGGCTTTAAACACTCTGATGAGGTCAATGTTACATGTAGCCCCAGTGTAATTCCAGATGTAAGCTTCTCCAACAAATAGGAGTGCCAACACAAAGTACCTCTAGGCATGTTGATACTACAGACATAAGCTAGTACAATGGTCATTCTTCATACGTAATGCTGAGGTTAGTGGCAAATTTGTGTGACAGGGAGCTAGAGATTACTAACAGAATTCCCATTTCCTTGCCAAACTACAAGGCCCAGGATTCTTTGCAGGAAGATCTGCCAGCTAATAAAATATATGTTTGCGGATGAGGCCGCAGGATAAGTATTTCCTGCAACAAAGATTTATCTGGTAAGGCACATAACATCACTGTACCATACTTGCAGATCCTGCTAGAAAATCTGGACCAGTCTTAATCAGACACTTTACAAAGTAATCTACATAGAAGTGCCCCAGCACCATTCTAAGCATATTTCCTTGGCAGCAAATCCTGTTGGTTGAAACGGGATATTTAAAAGGAAATAAGTTTAGGAGTGCCTATTTATCTAGTAGCTTTGAAAAATGCAGCCTTCCAAATTCTATTGACATGCCTGTGAGTAATATAGCAGGGGAAACACAATGCAACCTACATTATCATCTAGTGGATGTTATCCAGACTCTGCAAGTTGTGACTTCAGCAAGATTTGCTGAAGAATACTCTGTTTGTGTGGACTTGGTGGATGCAGAAATACTGGCAATTGGGAATGCAGGAAGTAAAATACCGAATGTGACAATGGGAGAGAATCTTCCAGGCTACCCTGATCTGTTTCTGTTTTCATTACGCTAAAAGACAGCCAATTTCAGCAAACAATATAGTAGATTTATTCATCTGCAGAAGAGCTAGCCGCGTAGGGGCCTTGAAGGGGTGGAGAAAAGGAAAGCAGAAATGGGAAAAGGCTGATTAAACAAAGCAGTGGGGGAGAACACTCTGGAAGGTTCCTGCACGCAAGTCTGCTGCACTAATGCTTTATGTCACTGCAGAACATTAAACGAGCACTTAAAAAGGTAATTAGCACCTTTTCATTGGACCAGAAATCAAAGGTGTAATTTACCAAAAGTCAGTGAACAATGTAAGAGATCTAATTGAATCATAGTGTACAGCTTAGCCAGGGTGAAAAGTCAGAAGAACATCTTTGGTGTGCTCTGTGGTGGTTACATTAAAGCCACTGTCCTCCTAAGCCCACTGCTACTACCAGCTTGCTCTAATCCCAACCAGAAATGCCATGAATGTATTCATGAAGATAGCTGGCCCAGCCATGATTCTGGAGTATTATTCTATCATTGATTCTGTAATTGGGGGTTTTCTACAGTCTGCAGCTGAACCCCTAATTTCATGGGCAAAATTTAGTTACCTAATGGTGCTTAGCACATCACGGAGGCTTAACAGACGTTAAACAGCAGCCGTAGCACCTATGCATTTTGCCTTCCTGAACTGCCCGTAACTGTCTCCTTACTTCCCCCTTCTATCAAGGAAAATAGCTGTTATTCCAGGTGGAATAAACCAAGTGGAGGCTGCGGAGGGATCCTCACTTTAGGGATGGGGCAGGAAATGCAGTCAGAAATTGGACCGCACACTCCACTTTAAAAACTGTAATGATTTTTAAAAATAATAATAATAATATAATAATAATAATTTATTATTTGTACCCCGCCCATCTGGCTGGGTTTCCCCAGTCACTCTGGGCGGCTTCCAACAAAGATTAAAAATCCTTCCACTTTTGCTGCCGCTCCTCATTATTGCTAGTCTTCCTCCTCCTCTCTCCATGTACCCCACAGACAGGCAAAGGTGCAATCATAGCCCCAAGAGCAAAGGAAGGAACAAAGATGGGAGGAGGGGTGTTATGTAGTGAAGTTTCACCCTGGGCCAGCAGGGGGATACTGTAGATAGTTTTCACTCAGGTCCACGTCAGTTATTTTAGGCGGGAAACTCTGGGTTGTTGTTGCTACAATGTTGACAGCCGGCTGCCTATAAAAGCAGGCCGGCTGAGCTGTTTGCTGTTCAGTTCTGTCCAGCTTGCAAGTAAAGAGCTGCTCTGGAGAAATCGCTGTGTCGTCTGCTATGTTCGCCCACAACTTAACAAGGGGAATGCAACATGGCCTTCACTATTAGCTTGCCACCTTACTCCAATGACATCCCTCACGCCTCCTCTTTTCTACCTGCAAGCCAGCTCTGTAAACACCAGCTGATCCAGCAGCAAAGAGAGCGGGACAGCTCTGATAGTAGCAATGTGGCAAAGAGCCCTAGTGCAATCTCTCCCCACCCCGCTTTTTTAAAAAAGCACAAATATGTGATTGCTGTGCTAAGCCTCCATTCATTTCCACTGAAACGTCATCTACTGGACAAATGTGGGAGTGGCAACAATACCAAAAAGTCATCATATTGCTGTGACACCCTAGCACTGTAGCGCAACAAAAGTGAGATTTTTTTTAAAATGGAACATTTGGCTGTGGTTGAGGGGGAACTACAGACCCCACAGAGATGCCGTGTGACCATCGAGAAAGATATGAGGGCACAAATCTAAAAGCGGAAGCATGTATGACCATGTCAATATCCTCAAGAGCATAAATTGCCCCAAATGCACATTAAAAGTCTTGTCTAAAAGGACACCAAGTTGCCCCATCCTATCGTCCTTTCCAGCCATTTGAATTAAGACTGTAAGTTCCTTGGAGCTAGCATTTGTTGAAGTTACTCTACATAATGTACTATATATCATTACTACAGCTATTACATTTACTAATAACATAATAATAATAAAAATAATAATAGCATCAATAATAATAGATGACTGGCTATGTATGGCCTGTTAGCCATGGGGGGTCTCCAACTCAGGGTCCATGAGGTGACTTGAGCTAGTTGCTAGAATTTAATGTGCAGCAAACAGAAAGCACTGTTCTCTCATTCAGACTAGGGCTGCATAAATATCATACATTTAAAGCATACAGTTTTCCCCCAAAGAATCATGGGAACTATAATTTTTAAGGGTACTAGGATTTGTAGCTCTTTCTGGGTGAACTACGCTGTAATGGTTCTAGGATTTGCTCGTGCGTAAGTCGTCGCCACACCTGGCTGAACCCTATTCTGTCCGGACAGCCACTCACCCGTGGCTGTCTCAGTCGCTGGTAGGATCCGTCAGTGGGCGTTTCTTGAACTTCTTCCAGCAAAGAAGCTCTTTGACGCCTAGTCTTCACCTACTCTCCCTGCACGGAAGCCTTCTGCGCAGGGAGGGTGTGGGCAGCGGAGGACCCGTGCTCTCCCCGCTGGTCTCCGGCGAGGAGTCATGGAGCCACCTCGCCGATTCCTCCATCTGCCCCCCTTCTCCATTGGTGCTACGCTGATTTCCCTCCCCAAAAGATGGGCTGCTTCTCTCCCTCCTGGGACGCTCTCCGTAATCCCTCTGGAGCCCTCCCTCTCCCTCTGGCTCCGATGGCAGTTCCCTGACATACAGTTCCCAGGATTCTTTGGGGTAAATCATGTGCTTTAAATGTATGGTGTGTGTGCAGCCAAAGGCAGAACATTAGGCTCCTAGTGTTTATATTATAGTCCAATCCAGAGGGTTCATACTTCCTGCCAATCACTTTGAGGAGGGGCACTATTGTGCACCCCTAGACTTTTCTGTATTCAAAGTGGGTTCTTAGTACAGACTTTTCATAGTAACTCACAGCCTTAGACACTTCAAACCCTAGAGTCCCTGACAGTAACCTTATCAGAAAATACTGGTAGACCTAATCCACTTGAAGGACTTTGACAAAATTGCAGATTCCCTCTTGTGTAGCAGATCGCTTTAGATAAAAGTTGGATTCCACCCAAAGGCAAGCATTTATTCCCTTATTATTTCATAACTGTGGTAGATTTTACAAGTACCAAATGATAATGGCTGTTCAGTTGATCTTTACAGATGATATTGAAGTAATGGCTGATGGTGAAGAAGATTCAGTTTGGATGATTAATGTCTGTGGCCTCAAACTAAATAAAGACCAAGGCCATGTAAGTGAATCATATGAAGGGAGAAAAAGGATGAAAATTCTGAAAGCAAGGAAAGAAGTTTCCTCTATTTAAACTGTTAAAGGACCTCTTCTCCATATTTCCTTTGTTCCATTTCACCTCTGGTCAATTTTATTTTTTATTTTTTTTGGCGGGTCTCTGAAATAACATGAAAACCTGTTTACAAGGGGCAGAATAGCCCAATATAAAGACAGGGGAAAAAATGCAAACTAAAATTGTGTGTGTGTGTGTGTGTGTGAGAGAGAGAGAGAGAGAGAGAGAGAGAGAGAACAATCACATTAGCATAGAATCATAGAATTGTAGGGCCTGGAAAGGACTAGAGGATCATCTAGAATCATAGAATCATAGAGTTGGGAGGGACCCCAAGGGTCATCTAGTCCAACCCCCTGCAATGCAGAAATCTCAGCTAAAGCATCCATGACAGATGGCCACCCCACTTCTCACTTTTTTCCAGGATGACTAGGAACCATTAATGCATTCGGTCAGTTAACCAGCTACGAATCTACCTAATGCTTACCTCTTTCTTTCTTTCTTTCTCTTTCTTTCTTTCTTTCTTTCTTTCTTATATTTTTTTTATTAGTTTTTCAACATATCATTTTCAACAATAATTAAACATACTTTCATATCTTATACCATTTTTTTGACTTCCATCAATCACATCTGAAAATTTTCCAATCTATTCACTTAATATACATTTCTTACTTCCACTATTACATTTAAATCTCATAACTAATATCTCTATTCTTTCTCTACTTTGCAATACTTCATACATTTCTCCTTACAAAACTTCTTGTAGTCTCTACCAGTGTAATTTGTTGATTGCAGTTGCTCTTCAAATAGTTCGTATATTTCTTCCAATCTTCTGTGAATCTCTGGTCCCGCAGGTTTCAAATCCTTCCTGTCATTTTATCTAATTCTGCATAGTCCATTAATTTTGTCTGCCATTCTTCTTTCGCCGAACGCTTACCTCTTTCAACACACATTTTACCAGCTTCCTCGCGAGAATATCATGGGGGACTTTGTTGAAAGCCTTACAGAAATCAAGATACAGTATGTCCACAGCATTTCCCTGATCCACCAACTTTGCAATTCTATCAAAAAAAGAAATCAGATTGGTCTGGCATGACTTATTTTTGAGAAACCCATGCTGGGTCTTAGTAATCACGGCATCCTTTTCTACATGCTCACAGACTGACTGTTTAATTATCTGTTCTAGGACCTTCCTTGGACACAACCTCCTGCAATGCAGGAATCTTTCAGCCAATGTGGGGCTTGAACCCACAACCCTGAGATTACGAGTCTCATGCTCTGCCAACTGAGCCATAATTACAGCATGCTAAAAATTGCAAAGTCTATCTAGCCTGCTGCAAAAAGTCCCCCCCCCCCCATCTGCAGTTGTCAGCCTGGACTTGTAAAAAGCCTCCTGATATCATTTCCCAGGCTCTGGGAAGGGGCGGGGCCAGATTCCACTTCCTGTTAGCTCAAAGCCTCGCCTTTTCCCTTTCCAGCATTTGGAAAGAGGCGCCAGCAGCCAGCCTGCCAGCTCACTCTTCAACGCAATCCTATATGCCTGTCAGCTTGTAAGTCTGTCTACAGCATTCAGTGAGTTTTATTCTCAGATAAGTGTGCACAGAATTGCAGCCACCGTTAGTTGAGCAGCCCGCAGCATGGAGGAGCAACCAGGGGAACAGGGAAAACAACAGTCCCACTTTCAGAACACCCTTCCTCTGGGGGAAACAAAACCCTATCATCTCTCTCTCTCTAGCCTATTTAGCATGTATAAATATTTATTTATTAAACCATACATATGGAGTGGAGCTGACTGGATGTGAAGCGTGGGTGACAGAAATGGAAGAAGGGAAATCGGGCTCAAAATGTGCTGTTAAAGGTGAATGGGTTCCTTGATGAATTTTACACAAACTACACAGATTTATTAGCACAACCCTCAACTGACTTACAGTGTGATTCTGCACATGTCTTCTCATTGGGTGATTACCATAGGACTTACTCCCTGGTGTATAGGAATGTGTCCAACTTAATACTCTTGCAAGGTACCGTACCAGACGCCTGCTCAGATGTGGACATTTATGTATTTGTTACTTATTGACTTTCACAGACTCAAAGAACTGTAGAATTAGAAGGAACCATAAGGATCATCTAGTCCAACCCCCTGTGATGCAGGAATATTTTACCCAAAGTAGGGCTTGAAGCATCGACTCTGAGATGAATAGGAGTCTGAGCTATCCCTCCTTCCTCCCAAAGAAGCCCAAAGTGTGGCAAATACCAAAAAGTTAATACAATTTTAAAAAGCTCAGATGTTGCCGATATAAAGTAGCCATCAAAAGCCTGGGGATTGTTTCTTTTGAAAAAAGTCTTTTCCAGGCCCCTACATTTGATGAAACTAGGCACTTAGGAAAGTGTCCCAGAGTTGGGATGCCAATGACAGAGGAGGTCCTTTATTGCCACATGGCTAACCTCAGGTGCTGGGTGCAAAACAGATTTTAGGTTGCACCAAGGATTATTGGGAGTGGAATACAATGGCTGTTCTTTGAAAATATTGTTACATGCTACCCCAGTCTCCAAGTGGTGTGAGGATCCAAAGGAACCAAGGCGCTTACCCAGGGTTTGTGTTTCCTTTGGAAATAAGGCACAGAGGAGACTGTGGTGTCTTTATGATATATGGTTTATATCAAATATCATATGTATATCCATAGATATATATATATATATATATCCAACCTGAGCCTATGATGGAGGGACTCACAGCATTACACTCCAGGAGGTTCTTGCTTTTCCCATGGCCTCAGTCTTGGGGAAATCAGCCATGGCCCTCTGTCTCCTTGCTCAGCTTGCTGCATTTAACAGACTACCATTTTTCCTCTCTAGCTTACAGCATCCTCAATTGCAATCCTAAAAACAACTGCCCTCCTTCCAACCCTAAAACTCCTTCAAAGGCTTTTGTCTTTGTAACTAATTCTGAGTTGAAAGAGGGACTCCTTCCATTTGCCCTTGGGCATAGAGCCACACATCCTTGCGGGCCATTACCAGGCTGGCTCCTGGCTTAAATTTTAACATGCTAAATCTAGTGTCTGGAACCCAGAAATGAGAAGCAGGGTCCAGGAATTAGAAGGGGAGTCCAGGCACCCCACAAACTCATAACAGTATTAAAAAACAGGAGCAGTTTGGATTCGCCTCTTGTACTGATCGGAACACATGGGTTTGAAGGACACAACCTTTGAACAGACATGCTGTATACATGAACTTCCACAGTTTATGTCATTAGAAGAAAACAGTGCAGTCTGCCCTCCCCCAGGCATAACCTCCATCATAATACATTTTAATTTCTTGAGCACCAGTTTGAGACTTTGCCTCTGATTTTACCGTTCCAGCGTTACTTGCTGTTGTTTTGTTTTCTGATGTTTAGTATTAGCAGGATTTTTTCTAGTTAGAAATTGTGGTCATTAAAACAAATGTAAGCAGCTTAGGGAATTTGTAATTGCTCAGGCAGGGTATACCATTTCTTAAAGAAACAGATAATAAGCCATCACTAGCAGCTTTTCTAATAATATATCACACATCTTACTCTACAAGCTTGGGGTCTTCTTAAGGAAGGAATGTTATATATCTTACTGATGGAATGTGGATTTTGAATGTGAAAAGACTCAGAGACCACAGGCACCTAGAAGACCCACTGCAATCACAGTACTGAATCTGTTGCACAACTGAGTCTGATTTAGTGCTACATAACTCACCTCTTCAGTTACCTGTGCCTCTCATGCAGAAAAGTGGTCCATGCCATAGAAATGGTCCGTTCATTTCTTAAGCAGTCATCACCTGTTCATCATAAATCATTCTACTTATCTTTCTCCCAATTTGTCACAGAACCTGTCAACAACCAGCATAGCATGAATGCTGCAACTTCCTTCCGAGGGCTCTTCACAATTATTTATCTTGATGACGTAAGTGCCTGGTACTGCCTGCACCAGATGTTAGAACTCGGAAGACATGGAGAACCTTTTTTCCAGAAGCAGGATTTGAACAAAAGATTTAGCAAGAAGAAACAGATTCACCATCAACACTAGGACCCAAGCATTGGATAGCTTATCTTTCTCTCTGGGCAGATCCTTAGTTGCAAACCCCTTCACCATGATGGAAATATGGAGGCTGAACTGTGATGAAAGTTGTTTATATTATCTTATTTCCCCACATGCACAAGCTGTCTAGGGTCACTACCAGACAGAATTTTGCAGAAAATATTTGAGCACTATCCTGGGAATTTAGAGTTGCACAATTATAGTGGATGAAAGTGGTCTGTCTCCCTTGGGCAACAAATCTACTTTTTACTTACTTTTTAAATAAACTTTTTATGATTGGGAAAGTGCTGGCAAAATGCTCTGAAAAATGTGGAATGAATGAATGTTTAATGGGGAGACATATAAATGCCATGCAGGCAAATCAGAATTAATGCAGGATGAATGCTCATCGCCATATAACATCTCCACAAACAAATCTGAATGAATTCTCAGTGAAGATGAGACATAGTTTACCCTCCGTATAAGCTCTGTGCAAGCAAATCAGGATGAATGCTCAATAAACAGGTCATCTGAAGGAGCCTCAGATCTTGGAAGAACTTGTAAGATTTGCTGGAGCCACTCAGAAGTGATATAACAACGCAAGAAACAATATTCAGAACAGCTAGCTGCTGGTTGTCTGGAAGAGAGAGAGAGAGAGAGAGAGAGGAAGAACAACTTTCAAGGGCCCCTTAGAATTTTTAGCTGGAGAGGCAGGAAGAAGGGCACATCCCTAGATGTCCCTATACTAACCTTCTGGAATAGTTCAGAAAAGTATTTTAAAAGACTAAATTGTTCCTGTGTCCCAAGTTTAACAGTCCCCTTGGGCAAAAGCTGTTGGAAAATTCAGAAATGCATCAGATTGTTTCATGATGCAGCTCTAACTTATCTTGGTGGTGGTTATGCAAGAGAAGGTTCCTTGCTTTCATGTGCTTGCTAAATTGTTTCATGAGCACTCAAAGGGCACATGCATTGAGCAGAATAGTAAACCATGAGAAAAGAAAATATTTGCTACAAAGGCTACAAAAAAACATTTCTAAGGGTGTGAAATGATCTGACTGGTCATCACTTGTAGGATTCTGATACTGTTGCTCATTCCACTTCCATACAATGACTCCAGGGCCAGTTGGACAAATTTGTAAAGTGCAGGGAATAGGACATAGCCTTCCACAGGAGTCAACTACAGTGGTACCTCTGGTTGCGAACGGGATCCGTTCTGGGGCCCCATTCGCAACATGAGCAGAACGCAACCTGCATCTGTGCGGGTCGCGACTCGCTGCTTCTGCGCATGCGTGTGATGTCATTTTGAGCGTCTGCGCATGCGCAAGTGATGAAACCCGGAAGTAACCCTTTCCGGTACTTCCGGGTCGCCGCGGGACGCAACCTGAAAAGATATAACCTGAAGCAAATGTAACAAGAGGTATGACTGTACTAGGGGCGATGGGGGCTTTGGCCCCCACAATAAAATATTTGAGTGAGCCGGGCCCCCACAAAGTTGATGGGCATTCCCATTCTAATAGTGTTTGTGCACTGCATCATGTGATTGATTATGTGGGGCGAGGCTGACCTGGGCACCCACAATATTTTATTCAAGTTGGTACCCCTGTACGCTTCCATTTCAGCCCTACCCCAGCAGCTGAATCATTTATTTAGTCCATAAAGAAAATCAGAAACAGCATGGAAAGTGTGGGAAAGGGAGCAGAAATCAAGAATGGAGGCTTGTGTGGTTTAGGGAGGTTCAGTCGAGAATCGGGCCCTCAACTCCCCAAATCTTTCAAACAGACACCTCCTCTTCTAATTCTTCAACTGAAACCCATTGCATAAACTTTCAAAAGCAAGAAAGGCCCTGTTGGATCATGTAGCATCCTGCTCACATAGTGGCCAACCAGAATCCTGCAAGCAGGAAGGAGCATAATGGCTCTCCTGCAAAATAGAAAATGCAGGAATCTTAGAAAATGATTTCAGAGCTTGTCTGCTTCTGGGTTCATCCTGGTTCCATGGCACAAGTAAACTCCAGATCTTCTGAATACATACATATTGCAGAAAGACTGGTTAATCCCTTAAAGCTAATCATTTCCTTCTTTTGTTCATGGAAAACATTTGAAGACATTTTGTCCCTAATTCTCTGTTGAGGACTTATGTTCCTGATTTTAGAGGCGCACCGCATGAGAGAGGTATCGGGAATAGTGCAAGCCAGAGCAGTGTCATCACCCTGTGTGAAATGCGAAGCCGGTTTTAAATTGGGCAGGAAAGGGAGAGGAAGCCAAGCAGCAGTGGAAGCAGACAGAGGCCAAGTCAGACCTGAAGCCCCAGCCTGCTCTGCAGAGCTTGGTTTTCATTCCCTATCAGGAAAAGTCGAAAGAAAACAGCTGACTATGGAGTAAAATCAGAATTGGCCGGGCTGCTTTGGTAGATCCTTAGCAGGAAGGATCCTTCCACCATGCCTATTGCAGCTTACCTCCTCTGCACTTCAATTTAAGGTTACTAGAATTGCCAGCCAGCCGGTCAAGGGGGATAAACTTTCACCAGAAAGAGAGGGCAAGATCTCAGCTGAGGCTAGTCATACAGCTTTCCTTAGCAGCAGCAAGAGTTTCCAAGAGAGTCTTCCAGAGAAGGCAGATGAAAAGAGGCCATTGTGTGTGGCTTTTTCTATGAAGAGCAGAAACTCACCAGAGATTTGGGGCTCAGTGAATTTGAAATTTTCTTAAACTGTGAAACACGAGTTCTTTAATTTTTCAGGAATGCTTCAAGGGGGCAACAAATCAGCTCTACAGAATTCTCAGTTAACCATAAATCATTTTCTTAGCGTGCAATGAAGGCCAGTGTCTGCTCCTTACCCTGAGCTGCAACCAAAGTAACACATGTTGCATACAAAAGGATTGTAATAAAACTCAGGTGATTCCAAACCACGCCACAATGCAAAAAGCATTGATGTGGCCTTACTTCAGGGTTCTTGCACATTTTGCAGGCCATTGTACAGAGTTAACTTGCAACTTAAATATAGACATCCTGCTTTTCAGAATTGTGAGAGCAGAAGAACTCCTACCTTGGCCGTAGTCTGTTAGATTTTCAGAGATTGCACTGCAGGACAAAATCACTATACTATCAGGCAAACAAACTATATAGAGAGATAGTATCATTCTTGGTGTCCATTGTGTGGGAGACAGCAGAGGACACAACAAATAAAACATCAACTGTGAAACACCACGACAGGCTCAAGCTAAGTGGGATGCTTTCACCACAATAACTATATCCATTAGCCTGCATTTTTCATCTATATACCAGCAATCAGAAATGCTAGCAGCCAGGTCATTGTACAGAAAGAATTGGAAATTGGAAAACTGGAAAGGTGGCCTCACAGGAAAGCAGGGAAGAACACAGATTAGAATAGGATGAATTCTGAAAAAGGAGCCTGCCCAAATCAAAGCAGTGGTTTGTTCAATTGGACATTGAAAGCTTTAGTCCTAGGGATACTGGACTGGGAATGTTGTTGTTGTTTAGTAAAGGTAAAAGGTAAAGGTACCCCTGCCCGTATGTGCCAGTCTTGACAGACTCTGGGGTTGTGCGCCCATCTCACTTAAGAGGCCAGGGGCCAGCGCTGTCCGGAGACACTTCCGGGTCACGTGGCCAGCGTGACATCGCTGCTCTGGCCAGAGCCAGAGCCAGAGCCGCACACGGAAACGCCGTTTACCTTCCCGCTGGTAAGCGGTCCCTATTTATCTACTTGCACCCGGAGGTGCTTTCGAACTGCTAGGTTGGCAGGCGCTGGGACCGAGCAGCGGGAGCGCACCCCGCCGCAGGGATTCGAACCGCCGACCTTTCGATCGGCAAGTCCTAGGCGCTGAGGCTTTAACCCACAGCGCCACCTGCGTCCCTTGTTGTTTAGTAGACCCCTTTAAATGCAGTGAGATTTACTGCCATGTAAATATGCATCAGACTGCACTGTAAAAAGAATGAAATGTAGAAAACTTGAAACAGGTTGTCTGTGTTTTGCAACACAGTAAATTTGTTATTTCATACTTTATTTCAAATGTGGAAAGGACATCTTTTCACCCAGAGGTGGTTACTATCTGCATGCATTGAAAAGCTGTGATGGAGAGAGCCTGGGGCTTCCTTTAGAGCATCATCATATGTATCAAGTAGCAATGTCAAGTTGTTAGAATTCCAGCAACGAATACTATATGACCCAATATTCTTGGTGTGAATATTGTTATTGAGTCTTTACTTCCCTGAATAGCAAGAAGACCAAGCGTACCATAGGTTTTAGTTTCCTTTGGATGAGAGAGCACTGGAGACTTGTGTTGTCTTTAGAATATCTATATACAGTGGTACCTTGGTTTAAGAACAGCTTAGTTTATGAACAACTTGGATTAAGAATGCTGCAAACCTGGAAGTAGGTGTTTTGGTTTGTGAACTTTGCCTTGGAATAAGAACAAGTTTGGCTACCTGTTGAGTGTAAATTGAGTCCCCCGCTGCTATGGGAAAGCACGCCTTGGTTTAAGAACACTTTGGTTTAAGAACAGACTTCTGGAACGGATTGAGTTTGTAAACCAAGATACCACTGTATATCTGTGTGTGTACCTGTGTGCAGCTGTTCATTTATTTACTAGCATCAACTGCTGGTTTTTAAGCAGAAATTGGATGGCCATCTGTTCCGTATGATCTAGCTGAGTTCCTGCATTGCAGGGGTTGGACTAGATGACCCTCGGGGTCCCTTCCATAGGAATGCAAATTTATTATAATGTCAGATAAATAGAATATCTTGTAGGAGCCCACCCACAAAAACCTATGCTTCTTTGGGAGGAGGGGTGGGATGGGGTATAAATTTATTAAATAAAGAATTAAAAGATGGCAGGAGTCTTTAGTATGTGCCAGAAAAAAAGGCTGCATACACATCATGCCTTTAAAGCACATCCCCCAAAGAATCTTGGAAACAGTAGTTTTTTTACGGGTGCTGGGAAATGTAGCTCTGTGAGGGATAAACAACAGTTCCCATGATTATTTTAGGATGTGTTTGTTTTCAATGTGCTTTAAATGTACGATATGTATGCAGCCAAGGTTGGTATCTAAGGGGAAAATAACCTGAGGTTGTAGCTTTGCCTTCTTTGGAATTGCTATTTGGGAAGGTATTCTCTTGATTTTGATTTTGGTTGATTTCTGAGTCACACTATTTGTTGATTTGTGCTCAGAGTTTGAGCTTATATATTTTACCACAATCCATAAGCAACCCAGAGGGTTATGTCCACACTTCATGCCACAGAAGTCTCTCTGCGCCATATGGATGTCTATAATTCCTGTCTATAGAAGTTTTTACTCAGAAAAAAACTTAACAAAGCTAAAATGCAAAACATAGCCAGCTGTAACATCCGGCAGAGTGAGATAATTCACCTCAAGCAGCAGATTTTAGGAGACCATTAAAAGGCAGAACATTTATTGTTACATAACAAATAAATATAACAAATATAACAATAAAATTATTTGTTAAATTTGTTAAATTTCTGGGTTGGGGAATCCATAGCTCTCCAGATATTGGGCTCCAACTCCCATCCACCCCAGCCAGCAGGGCCTGTGGTCAGAGATGATGAGAGTTGTAGTCCAACAACATCTGGAGAGCTACAGGTTCCCCATCACTGAAACAGAAAGACAAGGCAAACAAGAAATAAGATGGGTTTAAATTTTTAAAGAATAGAAGGGACTTTCAAAGATCCTCAAGCTTGAAGCAAGTGTTCGCTTCAGATGGTCACTTCACAACTTTAACTTTTTGATCTGTGACTCGTTTCACTTCTTGAATCATCTCCAAATATGCCTTTAGTCCTTTTCCTCAGAACTGTGACATCCAGTGCTATTTTTCTAGAAGAATAAATGCTGGCACTCACTGTGAACACCTCCCTCATTCTCTTTGAATGGTAATGGTGCCCACCTGATAGGTGCCAGAACTGAGTTCCAGCAAGTTCCAGCTGTAAAAAATCTTGTTACATCCCATTACCTATGAAAGTACAGAAGAGTTTTGCTTAGATTTTAGCCTTCTACATTCGGTGAGGGCCTCAATTCACCTCATGCAGTTGTGCTTTTTGCTTCTTCGAAAACCTCCATATGTATATGTATTATTTATACCAGTGTGCTAAAATAGGCAAACTAAATGCTCTGTGAGTGCCTTACACTCCTTGTCAAAAACTCTGGGGAATATCTGTGAATCCCTCCTTTCTGACCATTAGCTAAATGTTACCAAACTGTTGGCATTGTGTAATATTTGAAGACCAACATAGTTCCACTGACATTACAGAAGGGGTGAAGTGTTGTGAAGGTCATTAGAGAGAAAGTGTCCTCTCATTAAATCTGCTATTATGTCATCCTACAGCAAGAAAAGGCGGCTGTGCAACCAGGCTACCTTCAAATGCTGAGGCTGGAATTCAAAATAAGTTGTCACCAGGGAACCTCAAACACACACTGTCCTCTAGATTGCTTTGGCACATGACTGACAAGCGCACCTTGTTGTTGAGCTGGTCTTATGTATACAGTAAGTCCCCAACTTACGTGGTGGTTATGTCCCGGGGATTGCACTGAAAGCAAAAATCGTGTACAGTGGTACTTCGGGTTACATACGCTTCAGGTTACATACGCTTCAGGTTACAGACTCCACTAACCCAGAAATAGTGCTTCAGGTTAAGAACTTTGCTTCAGGATGAGAACAGAAATCGTGCTCCGGCAGCGTGACAGCAGCGGGAGGCCCCATTAGCTAAAGTGGTGCTTCAGGTTAAGAACAGTTTCAGGTTAAGAACAGACCTCCAGGACGAATTAAGTACTTAACCTGAGGTACCACTGTATACTCAAAACACACTAGGTTCAATGGTTGGTGGAATAGCCAAAGCAATTTCTCCAAAACCTCACCACTTTTCACTCCACCTTTTTTGGTGAGGGGCACATATGTAAAGCTGAATGCACACAAGTTAAATGCACATACTGAATATTTTCTGAACTTAACTGGGCATCGGTTGTTTGAACTTGTCTCAACTCACTACATTCCTGAAACTGCAGGTCCCCGGTACAACCTATAAAAGGTAAAGGTACCCCTGCCCGTACGGGCCAGTCTTGACAGACTCTGGGGTTGTGCGCCCATCTCACTCAAGAGGCCAGGGGCCAGCGCTGTCCGGAGACACTTCCGGGTCACGTGGCCAGCGTGACATCGCTGCTCTGGCGAGCCAGAGCCGCACACGGAAACGCCGTTTACCTTCCCGCTGGTAAGCGGTCCCTATTTATCTACTTGCACCCGGAGGTGCTTTCGAACTGCTAGGTTGGCAGGCGCTGGGACCGAGCAGCGGGAGCGCACCCCGCTGCAGGGATTCGAACCGCCGACCTTTCGATTGGCAAGTCCTAGGCACTGAGGCTTTAACCCACAGCGCCACCTGCGTCCCTGCGGTACAACCTATAGCTGACTAGAAATATTAACAAAGTACAGTTCTTAGGATTCTTTGGGGAAATGGGTGAGGTGTACGCAGCCAAAATGTTTATCTGAAAAGAATATGAGATCTATACAAGATGATTGGATGGGAGCTTATGACTGTGTCAGTCCTAGCTCCGCCATAATTGGGAGCCAGGACCATCTTTAGCCACCAAGAATAGATCTTTGTTCGCTAAGTAAGCAAATCTGAATTAGAGTAGGGATGGGGGTTACTTAGCCCACTTTCGTCTGATTTCATCGTGTGGCTGGTCTCCCTGCAGTCCCCCGCCCCTCCTTTTGTAGAGCAAGATAGTGGTGGTTATCAAGCTGAAACTCTGCCCAGCGTCCCCCCAAGTCCAAGACCCCACTGAATGTTCCTGACATTGTGAAAAAAAATGTGAAAGGGTAATGAACTCAAAGTATTGGCTGCCATTCAACTTACCTTTACATTATCCTTTTTGGGAAAACACAGTAACCACCTGATTCATCTATCGGTTCTAAAATCAAAAGTGTTATTTACAAGGTGTGAACCTTAGTAGATAAAATTAATGGATAAGATTAGTACAGTTAATTGGTAGATTAAGCAACCAAAGTTTTAGTTGATTAATTGGTTGAAGTAGTTTTAATCATCAAGGGCAATTTTTAATCAGTGTGGTTATGATTTAAAGACTATTATTTTTGGCAGCCATTTTCTTCACGTGCTATTGTAATAGAAAATAAATGGGGAAGTAATAAAATGTAGCTTCTGTTTTGTTAAATTATAAGTTACCTTGCATTTCTTCAATAGCTCAAACCAGAATTAATATTAAAATATGGTAATGTGCACATTTGTTTACACTTAATTGATTGGTTAGACAGATAATTAATCAGATAAAAAACTTTTAAATGACTGACAGCCATAATGCTGTATGGTCAAAACAATTCAAGTCTGCTTAATATTTCCTCTTTCAAAATGAGTGTTTCCCACTAACAACCAATCCCCCAAAAATGTACTTGGGTGAAACTGCAGGGAAGATTTTCTTATTGACTTAAGAGGGAGTATCCAAATAACGAAAGAATCCTGCAGTGCTGCCTATTTCTACACACATGAACTCTCACAGATCTTGGTACACAAATACTCACAGGAATTAACGGTGGATTAGAAAACCAGTGTGCTTAGTCAGAACATGGCTTGTTAATTCCTTGGTTCTGTCGCAACAGATCTTAGGTTCCCAGTATAGTCAGAAATGATTTGCCCCTCCATCGCCATAAATAAAAGCAGAAGATTCTTTGGGTGTAACAAAGGGAGAGTCAGTGGTTGAATGAGACTTTGAAGCCCTCTCTTAACAGCCATGCCTTCTTCATTACTAGTGTTATAAGAACTTAAGGTGTCATATACAGTGGTACCTCGGGTTAAGTACTTAATTCGTTCTGGAGGTCCGTTCTTAACCTGAAACTGTTCTTAACCTGAAGCACCACTTTAGCTAATGGGGCCTCCTGCTGCTGCTGCCGCGCCGCCGGAGCACGGTTTCTGTTCTCATCCTGAAGCAAAGTTCTTAACCCGAGGTACTATTTCTGGGTTAGCGGAGTCTGTAACCTGAAGCGTATGTAACCTGAAGCATATGTGACCCAAGGTACCACTGTACATGTCTACGCAGAGGCAAACTCAATTCAATTTAATGGGGCATATGTCCCAAATAGATTTGTATAAGATTGTGGCTTTTGTCACTGTTTCTGATTAATGAAAATAGGTTGGTTTGTTTGCTTTTTAAAGTATAAGAAGTTTCTTATCTCTTTTAATATCTGTCTAGGTATTTGGGCAACTGCATCTTACTTTGCAGATGCTCATGGTACCTCTGTCCTCCTCAATATCTGGTCACCTGATTTTCAAGCAACACATTTAGCATCACATACAGTTCAGCCCACAGTTATACATCTTTTGTTTTCCTTATCGAAACCTGGGGTGTTCTTTTGTAAATGTTTAATTTTCCAACGATAAAAAGCAAAATCCATTTACCGTATTTTTCGCTCTATAAGACACACCAGACCACAAGACGCATCTAGTTTTTGTGGTTTTTTTGTTTTTTTTATTAAAATTTTTATTACATTTTCAGTTTACAGAAAAGAAAAAGAAGGACAAACCAGAAAAAAGAAAGAAAGAAAAACAATCCAACTTTCAAAATACATTTTTAGGTTACTAACTGGACTTCCCCACATCTCCCTCACCCTGCGTTCTTTACAATAAACATATCAGCAAATTATTACCTTGTTTCGTATCTTATTTATATCTTTCAGAGTGTTTTACTTCTAAATTTAAAGTACCTTTTGTCAAATATTTATACCTTAAGATAATACATAAAATAACTTTAAATTTCAACTTTTTCTTACTTATAACTTAACTTTCTATTTTCCTAATCTAATTGCAGGAGCTAAAATTTCCAAGTCATGCAGATTCTTAACATTCATACAACTTATAATGTTTTTGTAAATAGTCCTTAAATTTCTTCCAGTCCTCTTCCATTGTCTCTTCTCCCAGATCTCGGATTCTGCCAGTCATTTCAGCCAGTTCCATATAGTCCATCAACTGCGTCTGCCACTCTTCCAGCGTGGGAAGGTCTTGTATCTTCCAATATTTTGCAATGAGTATTCTTGCTGCTGTAGTTGCATACATAAAAAAAGTTCTATCCTTCTTTAACACCTTTTGGTCCACAATGCCCAGGAGGAAGGCCTCTGGTTTCTTAGGGAAGGTGTACCTAAACACCTTTTTTAACTCATTATAGATCATTTCCCAGAAGGCCTTCACTTTTGGACAAGTCCACCAAAGATGAAAGAATGTCCCTTCAGCCTCCTTACATTTCCAACATTTATTATCAGACCGATGATATATTTTTGCAAGTTTGACTGGGGTCATGTACCACCTATATATCATTTTCATAATATTTTCCTTCAGGGCATTACATGCCGTGAATTTCATTCCAGTGGTCCATAACCTTTCCCAGTCTTCTAACATAATGTTGTACCCAATATCCTGAGCCCATTTTATCATGGCTGATATGACTATCTCATCCTGGGTGTTCCATTTAAGCAGCAAGTTATACATTCTCGAAAGCGCCTTGGTCTTAGGTTCTAACAGTTCTGTCTCTAATTTCGATTTTTCCACCTGGAATCCTATTTTTTTGTCTGACTTAAAAACCTCTTGAATTTGAGCATAATGAAACCAGTCTTGCACCCTATTCTTTAATTTTTCAAAGCTCTGCAGCCTCCAATTATCTCCAATTTTTTCTATTATTTCCCAGTATTTCGGCCATCCGGCCTCCATTTTGGGTTTTTTTCGAACCTTGGCCTCCGCTGGTGATAACCACCTCGGGGTCAAGACGCATCTAGTTTTTGGAGGTGGAAAACAAGAAAAAAAATATTCTGAATCTCAGAAGCCAGAACAGCAAGAGGGATTGCTACGCAGTGAAAGCAGCAATCCCTCTTGCTGTTCTGGCTTCTGGGATAGCCGCGCAGCCTGCATTCGCTCCATAAGACGCACACACATTTCCCCATACTATTTAGGAGGGGGAAAGTGAGTCTTATAGAGCAAAAAAATGGTATTTTCTGCATTCATTTCTCTTTCACAGAATTGGCTTTTCCCCTTTCTTGAAACAAAAGCTGAGAGAAAAATCTAGAATTAAAAAGGGAAAGGGACTTCAGTGCTATCTATCATATATCTTCTCGTTTCCTAGAAGGGAAAAGCAATAGCTAATTGTTACAAATACTTCCAAATATTTTAGGGTATGTCTCTGAGTCATAGTGCAAATATTCATGGTACATGATTTTTTCCAAGGAAATGCCAGGATAATGTGTGAATTTCTTACTAATTGCCTACATAGCTGGGGTAGGTGTGGCCTCATTTAAATACAGGAGCAGAAAGAGAGAGAGAGAGAGAGAGAGAGAGAGAGAGAGAGAGAGAGAGAGAGAATATATTCTTACTCCCTGCATGAATGAATTTAATTTTGCTTAAAGATGTTAGATGATAAACAGTGAGGAAGGTGAAAGAGTGGTCACATTAGGGCTGGTTCCATTGTTTTCCCTAATTGCATCTTTAAGAGGGAGCAAATTTATCTGGAAAGAGCTGTGAAATCCAGTGTCTCCATGTTTGAACCACAGCTCTCCATGTGCCTCAGAGGGAACACAGGGTTGGTGTGAAAAGCACGTCTCCCAGATCATGTTCTCCCATCTTCTCACCATAACATGTAGTTATGGAAATGTGTGAAGTGGTATCTTCATGGACTGTATTTCCCAACAGCTGCTGTGGGGCTGGCAGTCTCATGAAACAGTCCATGTAATATTACATGGAGAGGAGGGGAAACCCAGTACTTGGTGGCCATTTTCAGCTGCAATCAGTGGCGTAGCGTGGGTTATCAGCACCCGGGGCAAGGCAAGTAATTTGCGCCCCCTAACCCATGGATTTGCGCCCCCTAACCCGTGGATTTGCGCCCCCTAACCCGTGGATTTGCGCCCCCTAACCCGTGGATTTCCCTAACCCCCAGATGTTGCGCCCGGTGCGGCCAGCCCCCCCTGCACCCCCCACGCTACGCCACTGGCTGCAATGCCGTTTTGTTGTCACCTCTAAGACCTGTTCCAAGTGGGCCCATAATCAGGAACTTCCTGGCACTGGTGGAGGAAGAGGAGTGCAGAGGGAGCGCACCGCCCCCGGCAGCACGATCCCGGTGGGGTGCCATCATGGCTCCCTCCCCCCTGTGCTGAGCGCCATGCCCCCAGGACGTGTGGCAGCCCCGACCCCGCCTGCCAGAGCATGAAACTCCACCACTGCTTCCTGGTACCTACGGGACCGCCTCCCCTGGTATGCCCCGTGGAGGACCTTAAGGTCCACAAATGACAACATTTTGGAGGTCCCAGGTTGCAAGGTGGTTAGATTGGTCTCAACTAGGGCCAGGGTCTTTTCAGTACTGGCCCCAACTTGGTGGAATGCTCTGTCACAAGAGACTAGGGTCCTGCGGGACTCAGTCTGACCCTTATGTTTCCCCGCCCGCCCCCCTTATGGTCTTGATTTATAGGCTACTTTTAAAATGATGCTGCATTTTAAATTGCATTTTAACCTGTATTTTAAATTGTCCCCCACCCCCAATATGTTTTTACTGTGATTTTATTGGTGTTAGCTGCCCTGAGCCCGGCTCTGGCTGGGGAGGGCAGGGTATAATTAAAATTTATTACTATTACTATTATTATTATTATTATTATTACCTCTCCTTGGTAAATTACTATTCCTCTTCTCCCTCTCTCTCTCTCTCTCTCTCTCTCTCTCTCTCTCTCTCTCTCTGCAATTAAGAGCTTCTAGTGTTGCCTTTCTTCTAATTTCAGCCCCTTCCCTGTGGAATCTAGAATAATTCACCAAGTTGAGTGCTGAGTATACATTTATTGCTTGTTCACATACATGGAACTGCACCTTCTTGAACACAGCTAGCTCACCATTCAGAACCCAGTCTGCTATTTCACATGCTGCAGCATTGAAGGCACATTTTGAACTGTAGAAAAAAATTGGACAGCGTCTCAGATTTCAGCCATATTTCTGTTCTTTGGGTTAAACACCCTCTGTCTTTCTAAATATTTTACTGGGGTTATAATTTTTAACAATGCATACTTAAAATATATATCTTCTCATGCATATATTCTCAGCTTCCCAAATAATATGGACTTCTTTATAACAACTTAACCTCTAACTAGAATATTCTCAAACTGCAGTCTGCAAACCACAGGGCGTTTGCAAGCTTTGCTCAGGTGGTCTAGAGACACATTGTGGAACTGAAAAGGATATTTTTACCTAGTCATATGTTCATTAAAACGCGAGCTATGTATGTGACTTGATTTGTACAGTGGTACCTCGGGTTACATACGCTTCAGGTTACATACGCTTCAGGTTACAGACTCCGCTAACCTAGAAATAGTACCTTGGGTTAAGAACTTTGCTTCAGGATGAGAACAGAAATTGTGCTCCGACAGCGCAGCAGCAGCAGGAGGCCCCATTAGCTAAAGTGGAGCTTCAGGTTAAGAACAGTTTCAGGTTGAAAACAGACCTCTGGAACGAATTAAGTACTTAACCCGAGGTACCACTGTAGAACAAAACATATTAATTAAGTGGTCCACCAGGATCCCTAGCAATTTTCAAGTGGTGGGGTGGGGAGCTTAAGAACCACTGATTGCGCTAACTTAAAACTCAGATTTGGGTGGGGAAAGGTGAGTTTGTACTACAGGTGAGAGAGGGTGAAATCAAATATAGGGCAAGAAATTCAGGTTAAGGAAGAATAAGGAAGTGGGTTGCTGGGAACATCACTATTTATGCTGCTGCTTGATCTTATAATTGCTGTGTTTGCTTTTAAATCAGTGCAGAACAGAGTTTTGCAAGATAAATAAATACAACCGTGAGCCTTCAGCAATATTTGATAGTATGTGCAGGGGGGTGGGGTGAAATTAGGTTGGAACAAGCACAAAAGAATGTCACTGTTTTCATCTGTGCAATCACAGGTGGAAAGTTGCTCTGTAATGGCTGGCTATAAATCTACCCCAGATGACTCACTGAGAGCAAGGTTACTTCAGTCCATTGCTTTTTTTGGTTGCAGCGCAGCAAGAAATCCAGGCCCATGGGAAGGTAGGACAAGGGTATCTTCTAAAATTGGGCATGGGAGGTGCTTTGGCTGGTCTGTGGTGGCCAGACCACCTCTTCTCTGTTGCTCCTTCCTCAGATTTAGGCCTGGTACTAACACTCTGCACCATTTCCAGCCAAAGTGTATTCACTTTAGGTGTGGTCAGTCATAACATGGAGGTATCAGCTTGCCCCAAGCTGCTCAGTGCCTCATATAAATTTGTGGGGGGATGTGGCAGAAAATGAACAGCGTCTGATCATACTACATGGTCTTGAGTCCTGCTCAAGAATTGGTAGACTTCCTTGGAGGAGTTTTTTGGGTGGTATGGTACAATCGTTGGGGTGTGGAATAATCCATCCATGTAGGAAAATGACAGAAATCAAGCAGTGTAAGTTATGTGCATTTTGCAAAGGGGGGATGTATTGTTATAGCAGTAGATGTTTCACTTAACAATTTCCGTGCGGGGGGGGGGGCATGGTAATAAAACGTCTGCTATATTTAGACTGGATATTTCAGTACAGTTTAAGAATCATGACTTGGGGTTCTGGTTTTGGTGATGATGATAATTTTAAAATGTATCATTGAAATCATTATTTTTCTGCATTCTAGATGCTTCTAAAGAAAGGCAGCATCAGTAGCTACAGAAAATGAACATGACATCATTAGAGACAGGGTTTAAAATTCTATCCTTTGTGCTACCAATTAAAATGTTGCAATGCCCTCTATGTAATAATAATAATAATAAATTTTATTTTTTCCCCGCCCTCCCCGGCCAGTAGTACCTATATGATCACGCCTTAGCTTTTCTATAACAAGAGCTATTTTGTGTTTCTTAATTTGTGGTTTTGTAGAAGTCATTTGAGAAATTGCTGCTTCAAGAGGCCAGCTCCAGAGGTCAGCTTCCATACCAGCAGTGATCACACATCTATAAGTGAAACAGGAGATATCTCCTGGATCTGAAAGGTGGGATGGTAATCAGTGGCTGGAGTGTAGAACTTGGGAAGAAACATACATATCTCAACAGCCATAGACTTTCCTACTGACCTTAGGCAAATCAATCTCTCTTGATCTCTGTTTTTGTAAAATGGGAATAAAGGTGACTAACCTGATACAAAAAACAACAGAGTCTTGTGGCACCCTAAAGGCTCACGAATTCATTATGGCATAAGCTAAGCTTTTGTAGACCATAGTAATCAAATGTGTGATGTGTAATCCAGAGTTATAGGTATATGTACACTTGGTTTGAAATTCAGAATCATATGGACAGTGATAATTATATAATTAAAAGTGATAATTCACAGAACAATTCTTGATGATGCTGCCATCCTGGCATTGGCAAGGCAATTCACACATGTAATGTGCTTGAAATCCTGTGTCTCGGATAGTGTTTAAAGTGATAGGGTTTAAACTCTTGCTGTAGTATAATTCATGTTGCTGATAATTAACCTGATAGTATTACTGCAAGGATAATAAGTACCGGTAGATGCACAATATCTCTTAGCTATGGAGTAGATAGCAGTTTTTAATTGTGTTTACTTGGAGAATTTATAGTCTGGTTTTCAACACTTTTTTCAACAAAACAAAGTATCAATAAAATTAACACAGTAACAATAAAACACTACAACGATAAAAACAGAGCACAAGCTTTAAAACAACATGTTATAAAAAACATTCTTGAAGAGATTGATGTCGGCAACTCGTTTAAAAGGTCCATGTCACAGAGCCTGCTGTGTGCTTCCAGCCTGCAAGGGGTTAAAGTGTCAACCTCAGCTCCAAAATTTGGGTAGTACTGCCACCACTCCACATATAAGCCTCTGGACATCCAGACTCAATATCTGCCATCATGAGCAAGTTAAGATCTGGCCGACTCCTGGTGCAGCTGAGCACATGGCCCCATATCCCTGGTTGGCCAGAGATACTATGATGTAACTCCTTCATCCTAGCTCAGCCGAGACAGCCAGCTGAACCAAGGTAGGCAGATCTTGCTGGCATAAGCCCTAGAAAATGAGTGCTCTAAGGGGCGGGGGGTGGGACTGGGCAGGGGGTGCTTAGGCTGGATCCTAAGCCCATTCATCTTGGTCATGTGACCTGGCAGCCAAGTAATAATAAATAATAATTATAATAAACCTTTATTGTCACTACACCACCTGTGTGCAGTGAAATTAAATGAGCCCCCCGCCCTCCATACACTCAGTCTTGTTCACGCTCGGAAGTCAATTACAACATTTTTTTCCATTCAGCAGCCCAACAGCCCACGGATAAAAACTGTTCTTTAACCTGTTGGTGCGGCTGACTATACTTCTGTATCTCCTGCCTGAAGGTAGGAGATTAAAGAAGTGCCAGCCAGGGTGTGAGTCGTCCCTAAGACATTTCCTCGCTTTCCTGAGGCAGTGGTCTCCTGCAATGTCATCTAGTGAACTCCGAGCACAGCCCATGATGTCATGTGCTGTATTTGCCACCCTCTGTAGGGACTTCCTGTCTGTGGCTGTGAAACCAGCATATCACACTGTTATACAGTATGAAAGGACACTTTCTATTGTGGCCCAGTAGAAGGAGATTATGAATTTTTGTTTGACATTGTTCTTTTGCAAGACCCTGAGGAAATGGAGTCTCTGTTGGGCCTTCCTAACCACCTGGGTTGTATTGATTTTCCAAGTGAGGTCTTCACTGAAGTAAACTCCCAGGAATTTAAAGGAAGAGACTATCTCTCTCCACACACACACACACACCCCTAATATACAATGGGGCTAGTTACTCTCAAGTCTGAGTTGAACAGCAAACATGGTGATATGAGGGCTTATCCACACTTACCTTTTGCCTCACTCTTTCCAGGCATGGGTCCACACTTTAAAGTTCTGGGCCCAAGTGCCCCCTTTTTCTTTTGCTTCAGAGCTTCCCCTGCAAAAACTTGCTCTTTAAAGCTGAATTGGAGCAAAGGTCAATTCAGGTTTTCTGCGGATTGCTGTTTGCTCCAAGTCAGCTTTAAAGAGTGGGCTTTCACAGGGAAAGCTCCAAAGCGCTTGGACACAGAATTTTAAAGCACAGACCATGCCTGGAGACATGGGCTGTGTACTCGCCATATATTTAGTGCACATGACTCCTCCTCCCCCGCCCTGGGAATTGTAGTTTAGCCCTGACAGTCCCAAGCACCCTTAAACTACAGTTCCCTATATTCTTTGCAGGAACTCATGTGGCCACCCCTAACTTGCTGGCTTCCCACTGGAACTATTTGAGGTTTGTAGCTGTTATTTCCACTTGCAGATGGGAAAGAGAATTGAAGGAGACTTGAACCAATGAGCTCCAGATTGAGCAAGGATTTGCACCAAACCTAGGTATACTTATACCAACCCCAGTACTTGTCTGGCAGGACCAGACAAAGTAAGTGTAGATCCTTCAGACTTCACATTCTAAGCTGAAGATCATGTACACCTAGCCTTTTCAGTGGCTGATTTCAAAGAATCCACAGTAATGAAGTTCCATCTCATAATATCAAAGAGCTTTTCTTTTCTTCAGCACCTTTCTTTCTTTCTTGCAAACAAAAAGCAAGCATATTATAGCTTGCTTAGGTTGGTTGTTCCTCCTCTGGGAGTAGAGGACAAAGGTCAAATTGGATTAGATAGCATGAAGTGTGCACCTTGGTTTTGTGAACTACATGGAAGAAAACACACAAAATAACAGCCAGCAATAAAATCATTACAGACTTCAAGAGGCACAAAAGGCAGAAACTAAATGTATATGCAATACATAAACATACCATGGCCACATCCAGGAAAGGTTTGTGCATGGTTAAACCCATTGATTTCAATTGACTCCTTAACCATGCTTAGCTCCATGGGGTGAGGCCTGATGTGATATTTAAAGAAAACACTCTGCAGATTCTTCACCCATGGTGTGAGCCTGGTTTCCTTCTGGCTCTACAGTTTTCATTACAAGCTTCGGGTGAAGACAGATACAAATTTCTAAATGGGATGGAAATGGCTTGAACACACTTTCTTTGCCCAGGAAAAAAATTCCTCAGAATGCAGTGTACAAACAACTCCTGACACACTCGGAATATATAGCTGTCTTCACACTTCCATTTTAACGAGTTGAATGCTATGTTGGCTATTATCCTTCCTCACCCAATGTTTTAGACAGGTTTGCCTGCTCCATTGTATTGCTACTACTAATAATATAAGTTGCACGTACATTTACCAATGAGAACATTTTCAAACCACCCCAAATGCTCTACAAATGTTACATCCATCTCCACTATGTTGTTGGAATATGACCCTTGCCTCTTATTTCAGAAGAGGATTAAAATATTTTTTTTTTATTTTTTTTTTTTTAAAAATATCTACAGTATTCATTTAACAGCCTCATCCATGTTTGTTGGATATGTTGTTCCACATATACCATGTGACAGCTTTAATAAAGAAAGCTTCCTCAAAAGAATTTTAGAGAAGGCGGAGTGGAGAAGTGGTGCAAAAACTCAGGAAGTCATCAATTACCCTCAAGGGAGCTGCCTGGTTTTCTTTCTTTCTTTTTCTTGCTGTTGCAAGAAGCAATAGCATCAAAAATAGCAAGAAATAAAATGGATTCCTATGTTACAATGCAGCTCCCAAAATAATGTTTGGTTTGGTTTGTTACCTTGTTTCGGCGTAACTAAAAAAAAATTCAGTGAAAGAGTTATTATGATTTGATTTCACTTATTTATGTGTTATGGCAGTTCTTAAGGAAGAAAACAAAATGTAAAATTTCTCCTTGGTCTTTCTGCTCCAATTCTCTTTCTGCAAAGGTTGAGGGGAAGCACCAGGGAAATACAACCATCTCTGCACAATATTTTGCAAATTGATCAGTGCAAGCTTCTGGGGCAGGCTCCCTCAAACTCGGCCCTCTGGATGTTTTTGGCCTACAACTCCCATGATCCCTAGCTAGCAGGATCAGTGGGCAGGGATAATGGGAATTGTAGTCTCAAAACATCTGGAGGGCTGAGGTTGAGGAAGCCTGTTCTGGAGGTTCCACCAACTCCCTCTGCAGGCCAGAGCATAATAAGACTTTTACTGGCTAGAAAAGCTATACAGTGGACCCTCCGGATACAAATTAAATTTGTTCCAGGGGTCTGTACTTAACCTGAAAAGTCCGTAACTGGAGGCGTCGCTTCTGTGCACATGCGCGGCATGATAGAGCGTTCTGCGCAGTGGCGTAGCGTGGGTTGTCAGCACCTGGGGCAAGGCAAGTAATTTGCGCCCCCTAACCCAGTAGGGGCAGAGAGCTGCGAGTGCGCCCCCCCCCGATGTTGCGCCCGGTGCGGCTGGCCCCCCCTGCACCCCCCACGCTATGCCACTGGTATACACTTCTGGGTTTGCCACGTTCACAACCCAAAAGTTACCGGTACGTATCCAGAATGGTATGTAACTCAAGGGTCCACTGTACATGCTAGCTGGTACTTGGCCTCTTCTATACTTGCCCTTGCCCTGCCACTTTCCCCTGGGGAAACCCAATCGTAACCACTGATTCGGAGCAAACATCAATTGGGTTTTCTCTGGACTGACGTTTGCTTCTGATTTATTGCTAAAGAGTGGGTTTTCCTAGGGAAAGTGGTGGGGCACAGGGCTCAAGCCCAAGTCTGGATGAGCCCAACTGAGTGGTAAAAGGTTGGTAGTGAAATACTTTTTTGTCACTTGCACTCTAGTCACTATCCTTAGAAAACTAGAGAACTGACTGAACTCTGTGGCTGTGTTGGCACATCCCACTAAACCAAGCTATGGCTAAGTGCAAACACGGAAACATACTGGTTCCTAAGGTGGAGATGACAGCCACTTTGCACCCCCCCCCCTGGGCTTTTTAGGTCGGTGTAGTGTGGCTACTAAGCTAAGGCTTGACTTAGCATGTTGTCGTAGCCAGGATTATGGCCACGGTCTCTCCTCCTTAATCTGTTTTTCCTATGGTTACAGGTTGTGGTTGAGAGACAACCACAATCCCAGGTCCGGACAACCTTGGATTAGCTGCTTTCTCATGCTGAACTAAAAAGCCTGTAGAGGAGCAAAGTGGGTGTGAGCTGCTATCCAGGACTACCATGATGGGAAACTTGGCCTAGTATTTGGAAGAGGACATCTAGGAGTTACTGAGTGGTATCCATCTAAATTTTTCTCAGAGGAGATCCATTGAAATTAATGAACATGACGAAGTTAGGTCCATTAATTTCAACAGGTCTACTCTGAGTAAAACTTCATTGTAACTACCACCAAGGCTAATTCCCTATTCCCGAATTTGACCTTGGCATCAACAGAACCAGCAGACATGTCAGAAGGAAAATGCCCCAAAGATGTCATCTGAATCTATAAGCTTTGAGGGGTAGGCCATCCAAATAGGTCTTCTACCCTTGCAGCACTCAGATTGTGGTGAAAGGTGGAACCTAATCATATGTTTATCATCCCAGTAAAAACTACTAGGCTCATATGTGGTACATATGTGGTTATCTGAAGGGTCTTGCCCACGGTCTTAAAAAAAGCATGTTACAGAGAAAAGCCCAGTGCCCACATCACTTAACTCCCAGTTTTAGGCTTAACCGCAAACCACACTTCCAATGAATTCTGGCCATAAAGCATTTACTTACATAACTCATTTGAAGAACAGATACGCTCAGCGTAAAATGACTTTGACATTTTCCGCATTAAAATATTATTTTTTTACCTCCAAATAGAATATTGTAGCATCTGTAAACAACAGGTGTGCAAACTCGCTCGTTCCTTTCTCTTATATAGGGCCAATGCAGAAGAAATTTCACGCAATACATTAATTTAAGGTATGCCTAAGATGTGCACATTCAGACATAGGTGTACACTGAAATATAATGCGCAGATGAGACAAATGAACTTGTATGTGTGCTCTGCCCCATCCCCATCTTTTGCACTTTTCTTCCATACAATATAGGGGTGCTGTCTGGGTGCTAAAAGAACAGTGGCCCCAGCGTAAGGAGAAGCACCAACTTCCAGGAAATTTCCCTTATAGCGCCTGATCTCAATGACACTGTTGTTTACATAGCATTTTTAGTGTTCAAAGCACTTCGCATACATTATCTCAGCCATCTTCACAACAACCTTGTAAAGTAGGTCAGCATTACTGTCCCAATATCTAAGATATACAGTGGTACCTCAGGTTAAGTACTTAATTCATTCCGGAGGTCCGTACTTAACCTGAAACTGTTCTTAACCTGAAGCACGATTTTAGCTAATGGGGCCTCCTGCTGCTGCCGCACCGCCGGAGCCCGATTTCTGTTCTTATCCTGAGGCAAATTTCTTAACCTGAAGCACTATTTCTGGGTTAGGGGAGTCTGTAACCTGAAGAGTATGTAACCTGAAGCATATGTAACCCGAGGTACCACTGTACCATCAGCAGCTAGTGCGTGGCAAGGTTTGCACCACAGACCTCTCTTAGCCCCGGCACTGCACCAACTCTAGACTCAGCTATGGCTGTGTAGCAGAGCCTCAGCAATGTCATTTAGTAAGCAATAATTATGATTTTTAAAGCGGCAGTGAAAAAAATAAATTATTGTCAGTAGCTGGGATGAAATAGGCCAGAATGAAATCAAACCACATGGAGCCTGATAAGATTCAGAAGTGGCAGACATGTGAATTAGCCTTAGTGGAAAACTGTAGTCAACTTTCTAGAGTAACAGAACTGGGTAGTCTGTATGTACTACAGAGCGAAATGTTTCATTAGTACAGCGCTATCTCTTTAAAACCGTTTTAACATCTTAAATGTCCACCCATCCCTCATCCCATTTTTTTGGTTTATTTTTTTTGCCAGCGTTCCATGACAATCCCCTCCGCTCCAGTGACAAATCCATACATATTCCAGAAATCTACCATGGAAAGCCCTTAAGTAATTATTGTGCATTTACATAATTAGTGCAAATACATGCAATTATCATGTGTGCCTACACAATTACCAGCTACAATAGAGTCCTAATAATCCTTTAGTAAACTTTATGGCAGGGAGGGGAATGAACATGTCCTTTCATAAATAATATTTAAAGCACTCACCCCGTTGGCAATTTGCTAACATAGATTGGCCTCGCAGATAATAAGAAAAATCAACCCTCATCATGAGTTGGGTATCAAATACATTGGTACAATGGTCCTTTGTGCCTGGCTTCACCCACAGCTGATTTGCTGGGATGAATTTATGCCCAATAACCATGAATTAAGCAAAACTGGTTAAGCAAAACATAGCGATAAGAAGCAAACTGGGATCAGAAAAAAATGAAATGCTGTGCTGCCAATATGAAAACGAAGATTTATAATACAAATATAAACATAAAACCCCCAAACATAGATTATTTTTTAAAAAACAAAATGTGTCTTGATCAAAAGGTCTTTTTCAGTGGTCACGAACATGGGGTTTTTGGCATATACATATGTAATGCAAAAATATTCCCAACAATAAAGCAACATTATTTAAAATAGCTGGATTTTTGTTGTTGTTGGCAGACAGTGGAGAAATCAGAAGTAGCAACCCATGATAATCATAATAATTTAGAATAATATGAATTGGTTAGGGGGGGAATCAAAGTGCTTATCTTTTATTTAAAAACCTCACCCAATTAGAATAATTGTAATCAACTTTATCAAGCCAAATGGTTGCCCCATATATATATGTTAGTATATCAAAAATTACTCTGAATTGAAGGTGTGGGATTGCAAGGAACTCCAAAAGAATCTCTCCAAAGTGGGAAAATGGGTAGCAAAATGGCAAATGAAATTCAGGGTGAGCAAGTGCAAAGTGATGGGCATTGAGACAAAAACGATTCCTAACTTCATAGGTTATGAACTGACCAGGACAAAGATCTTGGGGTCATGATCGATGAAAATGTCAACGCAGTGTGCAGAAGCTAGGACAAAAACTAATTTCCTTTTAGGGAGCAGCAAGAAAGGGTTTGAAAAGAAAACTGCCAATAACATAATCCCATTATACAAATCAATGGTGAGGCCACACTTTGAATACTGTGTTCAGGTCTGGTTGCCTCACCTGAGAAAGGATATTGTGCGGCTGAAACAGGTCCAGAAAAGCTTAACCAACATGGTTGAGGAGATGGTAAAGGTAAAGGTAAAGGTACCCCTGCCCGTACGGGCCAGTCTTGACAGACTCTGGGGTTGTGCGCCCATCTCACTTAAGAGGCCAGGGGCCAGCGCTGTCCGGAGACACTTCCGGGTCACGTGGCCAGCGTGACATCGCTGCTCTGGCGAGCCAGAGCCGCACACGGAAACGCCGTTTACCTTCCCGCTGGTAAGCGGTCCCTATTTATCTACTTGCACCCGGAGGTGCTTTCGAACTGCTAGGTTGGCAGGCGCTGGGACCGAGCAGCGGGAGCGCACCCCGCCGCAGGGATTCGAACCGCCGACCTTTCGATCGGCAAGTCCTAGGCGCTGAGGCTTTAACCCACAGCGCCACCTGCGTCCCTTGAGGAGATGGAGCAACTGCCTTATAAGGAAATACTGCAATATTTGGAGGGTTTTAGATAGAAAGAAGGCAAGTAAGGAGGAACATGGAGGAAGGCAAGACCTCAGTCTGGGGCGCATCCATATTCCATTTATTCCACCGCTCTCCCCATGCAAATCTATGTTAAAGGATTAATAAATGGGTCCCCAAATACATGTTTGGGTTAAAAGTGGGTGCTGGTTCTGAAAATGTTAGAGACTCCTGTTCTAAGTAATACACCACACTGTTTCACGTTACTCCTGGCAGGGACCTTGTGCTTTTATTATTATTATTTTTTATATATATATATATAAATTTTTATTAGGTTTTCACATTTTATACACACACACACAACAAAAACAAAAACAAAAACAAAACATATATAATTTCATACTCTTACTTTCTTTACCCTCTTTCCTTGACTTCCCCCCACCCCCTCTTCATACATCCCAATTCCAATAATTAATTCAGCAAGTTCTTATCTCTCATCTTTAACATATTATTATTATTTTTAAAGCTTAACTCTTTTTACTTGTCCACATTTAACTTATCCAATTCTCTTATAAACATTAAATCTTTTTTCTAAGGTCGACCTAATTTCCCTCCCACGAATTTCTCCCTTTATATTTTAATTAATTATATGTCATAATGGCCAAATACAAAAATCATAAAATTTTGAAATTCTGTTCTCCCCTCCCTCCCTACCCCGGTTTCCATCCCTTATGTCCACAGAAACAGTTCCTAGCCCGGATTCCTCACATCCGAGGCCTTCAAGTCTCTGTCAGTCTCTCTCCGCCGATTTTGTTGGTAACCCTTTTTGTTGGTCCTCAGGTCTCGAAGGAGTTCAGTCGCAATCACACCAAGTTTTCTTCCATCCAAAATACTTAAAAGCAGTTGCTGCAAAAGGTCAGCTGATCTCCCATACTCAAAGAGGAAGTCCCAATCATATTTCTTTATTCTTTTAAATTCCAGAATTCCAGGTACTCCAGGGACTTCCTCCTTCATCTTTCTCATCTTTCGCAGATTTGTAATCCGAAGATCTTCTTCTTTATTTCCTGACAATATAGGCTTCTGATTGGTATTTTCCTTTTCCACTCCTTCTTTCCTCTCCACCTGTTCCAAAAATGTCTCTTTTGGTTCAGCTGCAGATTTCTTATTAGTCAAATCCTTTATGCATTCAGCAGAGTTGTTTGTTTTAGAATTCAAGGTCATAAGTTCTTTGTTCATAGCCGTACTCTGCTCTTGTAGGATTCCCACGAGAAAAAACATTTTTTCTATCTCTGCCAGTAATTTTCCCTCTGCAGCCATTGTAATGTCTCTAGTTCCCCCTAGGGGGATTCCAATTACTTGATAGTCCTTTTCCAACAGTCCGTTACTTATTGTTTATAGCTGCGTTGTTTCCAACCACCTCAGTTCAAATGCAACACTTTTAATTCAGAGAGTTTTTAAGTAACAAAGTTCTTAACTTTAACCGCCCGTTTGACAGCTCCTTTGACAGCTGTCAAACTCCTTATTCTTTTTCCTCCGGCTTACGCACAGGACACTCCCGGGTTGGGGGGGGGTTACACAAAAGCTTCCAAAATTCCTCACTTTCTCTCCAGCACAAAGACTTCTTCTGTCAAATTCATTGAAGTATCTTTTATCTGAAAGCAAAAACAATACTCTCCACCTTAGTTCTCCAATCCTTGCTTTAGATCGTTTGTAGGTAGGGGGGGTGCGGGCTTCCCTTTAGCACATCCCCCGATTGTACCAAATTCAAAGGTATAAATTTTAAAGTCCAGATTCCAATCTACTCACGGGTTGTTTATTTTCCAGTCCGAATTTCGGGAAAAAAGTCAGCGCTCTCCGGCCATGGCTCGTGGCTACGCTCCACTGAAGTAGCGGTCTACTCACAGCACCACGCCACTCCCCGTACCCTCTCCGTAGCCTTTAAAAAGGCTCTTCGTGGGTCGGGGAAGGCGCTTAAAGGTGCCCGCCGAGTCACCAAGTCCGCAGGCTTCCGCACCTGCGGTTTCTAAGGGTCCCCGCGTCGCCGGCGCGGTAAGACCCGTCCTCAGCAGAGCCGATTCCCTCCGGAGCTCGGAGGGAATCCGCCATTAATCCGATCGCGCTAACCCGGAAGTCCGGGACCTTGTGCTTTTAAAAGCCGCATGATCGGCAGAAATTAAACAGATATGTCTTTCCTCCATAAGAGAGATGCAGGGATAAGAAGTGCTTCACCTGTGGAGCTTCTGACTGCTCTATATCTATTAAAATACACAGGGGTATTCTCAGGAAAAAAATGGCAACCTTAGTTTATTCATATTTTAGACCGTTATTTAATCTAAAAAGTAATTGAATCATGATGCTTATTGTGGCATGCATTTGAAAACATAGCCACAGACACCTTCATTGTGAACTAAATCTGTAGTTCAATAAAAAGAAACATGTCAAATTGTTCTAATATTTTCCTTGGCTTTCTTGCTGCTGCTGAATCATGATGTGTGTATGTGTGTGTGTGGTTATCTGGAATGAGATGTTCTTTACCACAAGGCCTCTTTAGCTGTAATTCACTTCCACTGTCTGTCCTCTTAATAATCACATGGGCTGGGCCTGCTTGGTTTGGTGTCACATGTAGGGTTGGATTGCATAATTTGGGAGAGATTAAAAGGAAAATTCTGACTCTTGAGGTCACTAAAGCTCACCTGACACTTTGGTGTGTGCACAAGAACAGGCTTGTTAACAAAGCGTATTTTCAGATTAGGTTAATCAGGCTCTGAAAGTTCTCCTGTAAATGTAACAGATACTTGCCTGTTCTTTTTGTCCTGAACTGTTGCTTAATGTTGTTACATACATGCCCTCCCACATTTAACAGATGGGAATAGGGATGTGCCTGTGTTCTTACACCAAGGATCACAGGCTGAGCTCCCTTCCTCCCACTGTTACACGTTGCTGAAGCTTTTCTGCCTGCTGTTCATGTTCATTTACTGCAATGTTTACTGACAGGATCAGCACTTATGGGGGGGGGGGTTGGAGGAAAGGAAGCGGTGCCCCAGCATTTTGTATCTGCATGTATACCTTTATAGCCATACACATGCAGGAGAGGAAGAGGAAGAAGACTGAAATCTGAAATGATGATGATAATAATAATAATAAATTTTTATTTATATCCCGCCCTCCTCAGCCGAAGCCAGGCTCAGGGCGGCTAACAACAATAAAATAATACAACATTCTAAAATCATTTCATTATAAAATTAATTCAAATCAAATTGATGGCAACCATTGGGCTAGAGTTCTGTGAAGATTGCCAAAGGAGGGAGTCAGGCTGTGCCTTGGCCAAAGGCCTGGTGGAACAGTTCTGTCTTGCAGGCCCTACGGAAAGATGTCAAGTCCTGCAGGGCCCTAGTCTCTTGTGGCAGAGCGTTCCACCAGATCGGAGCCACAGCCGAAAAAGCCCTGGTTCTGGTTGAGGCCAGCCTAACCTCTCTGTGGCCTGGGACCTCCAAGATGTTTTTGTTTGAAGATCGTAAGTTCCTCCGTGGGACATACCAGGAGAGGTGGTCCCGTAGGTACGAGTGTCCTAGGCCATATAGGGTTTTAAAGGTTAAAACCAGTACCTTAAACCTGATACTGTACTCCACCGGGAGCCGGTGCAGCTGGTATAGCACTGGGTGAATGTGATCTCGCAGTGAGGACCCTGTAAGGAGTCGTGCTGCGGCATTCTGTACCCGCTGGAGTTTCTGGGTCAGTCTCAAGGGCAGCCCCACGTAGAGCGAGTTACAATAATCCAGTCTGGAGGTGACCACCGCGTGGATCACAGTGGCTAGGTCAGGGCGAGAGAGGTAAGGAGCCAACTGCTTAGCTTGGCGGAGATGAAAAAATGCTGCCTTTGTTATAGCTGCAGTCTGCGCCTCCATGGAAAGGGAGGTGTTGAAGATTACACCCAAATGATGATGAGCTGAAGCTTTAAAAAGGCACCCCAAAAATCTTTTCAAAAGACAAAATAAAAACAATGATTTTCCAGGGTCAGATACCAGATATTAGGGCAGGGCTCACCCAGTCAGATGGGTGTGTGTGTGTGTGTAATCATAACTGGCAGTCATGGGTGCAGCAGTGCCCTTGATCTTCACCTGCCCCCTGTGAATTTTAAGTTATCATTATATCATTATTATAAAATCCTCATAAAAATTCATCAGCATTATAGTGCCAATATCTCCTAAAATACACATTTTTGTATGCAATTAATTTTGCCCATTATACATACCGTATTTTTTGCACCATAACACTCACTTTTTTCCTCCTAGAAAGCAAGGGGAAATGTCTGTGCGTGTTATGGAGGAAATGCCTATGGGTGGCATGCCTATGGATTTTCCTCCTCTAAAAACTATGTGCGTGTTATGGTCGGGTGCGTGTTATAGAGCGAAAAATACGGTAATTTTTGCAAAGCAATTTCCCATAATGTAATGCAGGTTATTGTCATTAATATGTACATTGTTGTGCACTCTTTACCCTTGTATATGCATTTTTATGCACATTACTTGACCAAAGAACTACAGAATTTAGAGATGTGCACATTTCAAAGGATGGCTGTGTTTCAGTGCACATATTATTTTGGAAAGCATGAACTACACCTTTAAATGTGAACTGAATCAACTTTCTCCCCCATCCCTACCCAAGTATACTTGTAATGCAGTCAAGCATGCATGGAAAATTAGCATCTATGGACATGAGTGCCAAGAAATTAGTATCCTCCTCAAGTCTTGGTGAGGGTGTCCTCAGGAATGGTTGACATGTGATCCTGAGCATGGCTACTCTTCCATAAGTTCCACTACTAAATGCAGTGAGACTCCCTTCCTAGCAAATGTTTGTCGGCTTGCGGCAATAGCCATTGCGCCAAAGCTAGAATATTGTGCAGTTGACTTTACTCACTGTAACTACAAGCCCAGAATTCATTATAATGAGAGTGTGCACAGCCAAACAAATAACTTAAGACTGCAGCTGGTTAGAGGGGGTGGCTGGCGGGGGGGAGAGGTTAAAGGGAAGCTCTGGTTTAACGCACCGTTCTCTAGGGAGAAGGATTCCAATCTGTCTTCTGTTATATGAGAGAAATGAGTTTAGCAGAATCAGCCGGGTCCCCTTGTGGCTAGACCCACCGCAGAGTGCAGCTTGATTTGGCACCGTTGTCTGTCTCTGCTTACTCAAGAGGGCCTCAGTCGTACCACACCGACAGAACACTACTCAACCACTAGTAGTGCGGTGCATTTGAAGCCTGCACACTGGCTAAAGGCTGGCTGCAGACACTGCTATCGGTTACAATCTTTCAGACAGGATTGGTTTGCGGAGATGACCTCTGATCCTTGTAAAAGCCAGTTGATCTGGCCTAGCAAGGATTCTCCTTGCAAGGGAAAACCTTTGATTTGCCTTTGCAACTACATTGACTCCTAAATTGCCCCTTTCCCTAAAAGTGTTGTTTCAGGAAAGCTGTTCTGATGTGTCTGTCCCTGGTTACAGGTTTTATTATCCTTTGTGGCTATCATCTGCTGCTCCAATATAAACAAGGCTGGATCTAGGTTTGAGGGGAAGGGAAGGGGGTAGTCAGGGGTAAGGGGTCTTCTAGGGAGCTGACTTCTCCATCACTGAGCCCTGGCGGGTTAACTTGCCACCATTGGACAGCAGGAGGCGTCAACAGTGCTTGCAGCAGCACCACGTGGCTGCTTTGAGCCACCATTTTAATTTCCCACAATGCACCAAAGCAACACTGTATCACATGCATTATGGAATATTAAAATGGTGGGTAGAATCAAGACAGGCAATAAAATAAACAATAAAATGTTTGCTTTGCCTTGAGAACATAAGAGCCATGCTGTATCAGATAAGAGAAACTGGTAGTCAGAAAGAGACTGCCACTGACCATGGAAGCAGAGCCGAGCCATCATGCCTAGTAGTTATTGATAGCCTTACCATCAATGAATTTGTCAAATCCTCTTTTAAAGCTTTCCAAATTGGTGGTCATCACGACATATGAAATCCCATTGTACTGAGAGAGGAAATGCCTCCTTTTTTCTGTCCTGCATTTTCCAACATTCAGCTTCATTGCCCTTATCATCATCTTTAAATTCTAGGCACAGTCCAGCTGAGGGCAACTCACTTCTGAGTAGATATGCTTAAGTTTGTGTTGTGTCTCCCATTGAAGACTGTGGAATGAGATTTAATTAACATGGGATTCCTAACTTACAGAATGTACTGCCACAAGATATGAGGATAACCAATAACTTACATAGGTTTTTTGTTTTTGTTTTTCAAAGGATTGGGTATGGAGTCAATAGCTGCTAGCCAGCACAGCTAAATGGAACCTCCAGGCACAAAGACCACCAGCTTCATGATCTGCTTATGAACACCAAGACACACCTTGCTGGCTACTGTCAGATACAGAGTGAAGGACTGGATGATTCCTTGGTGTGATTCAGCATGGCAATTCTTACACTTTCATTGGGACTTGAGCCTGAGTAAGTGTACAAATGATTGCAGCCATTCATGATTAACTTTTCCTAGACTATGTACTGGGGATAGGGGAGTAATTCGATGCAGTGCGTATTTAAAAGCAAACTACCTAATTTGTACTTTCCAAAAGAATATGAGGAGAACAACAACAGCAACCCCATATCCATCCATCAAAATCTGCACTTCTCCAAATTTTGCAGAGCTGTTTTCCAGCCACGTAGAGTATAGAAAAATGTGATTACTGAGGCAACGTGTTCATAACAATGCATATATTAACAAACTAACATTCCAGAATGTTACACATATTTGCGCAAAGCAATTTCTCATAATGCTTACTAGGCAAAATTGCATATAAAATGTGTAAATTAGAAGATACTTACGGTATACTAAAATGCAGTTGAATTTTCATAAGGATTTCAAAAAGAAAAAATCATAAATGATGTGGAAATGTGGCAAACTGAACCTAGGCCTGGAAAAATGAGAAACAGAAAGATACCAAAATGGACAGAGTCACCCATCCCTATTAAATACCAAGTGAAAGTGTGCCATCTAGTCTTATAAACACATCTAAGAAATGACCATTTACTTACCAATTTTAACAGGGAGAAATGTAAAGTATTGCACTTGGGCAAAAAAAATGAGAGGAACAAATACAAGATGGGTGACACCTGGCTTGAGAGCAGTACATGTGAAAAGGATCTAGGAGTCTTGGTTGACCACAAACTTGACATGAGCCAACAGTGTGACGCGGCAGCTAAAAAAGCCAATGCAATTCTGGGCTGCATCAATAGGAGTATAGCATCTAGATCAAGGGAAGTAATAGTGCCACTGTATTCTGCTCTGGTCAGACCTCACCTGGAGTACTGTGTCCAGTTCTGGGCACCACAGTTCAAGAAGGACACTGACAAACTGGAACGTGTCCAGAGGAGGGCAACCAAAATGGTCAAAGGCCTGGAAACAATGCCTTATGAGGAACGGCTAAGGGAGCTGGGCATGTTTAGCCTGGAGAAGAGGAGGTTAAGGGGTGATATGATAGCCATGTTCAAATATATAAAAGGATGTCACATAGAGGAGGGAGAAAGGTTGTTTTCTGCTGCTCCAGAGAAGCGGACATGGAGCAATGGTTCCAAACCACAAGAAAGAAGATTCCACCTAAACATTAGGAAGAACTTCCTGACAGTAAGAGCTGTTCGACAGTGGAATTTGCTGCCAAGGAGTGTGGTAGAGTCTCCTTCTTTGGAGGTCTTTAAGCAGAGGCTTGACAACCATATGTCAGGAGTGCTCTGATTGTGTTTCCTGCTTGGCAGGGGGTTGGACTCGATGACCCTTGTGGTCTCTTCCAACTCTATGATTCTATGATTCTACCAGACCTGCAAGTTCCCCAGTTGAAGTCTTTGCAGAATTGTTGAGCCATTCCCTTAAAGTTGTGACTCGTTAGCAAGTTGATTGTTCAATAAGAAAAGAAAATTAATTGCAAATTAATATGCTATTAAGGTGAGATGCTAATGGCATATCATCTGTGTTATTATAATGAAATGACTGCATGGGTACAATGTCATCATCACTTACTTAAGAAGGCTGGGTTTATTCATCCCACGCTTTAATAATGGGCACCAAAGGCAGTGATTTATAGCTCACGTTGACTAAACAGTATCCATCTTTTTAATCTCTGGACTGCTGGGTAAAATTATTGGGGTTTATATTCATCTCAAAGGAAGGGCAATGAAGTGTAAAAATAAAAGGGAAGGAGCCACTATACTTCAGTAAGATCTGGCTGCTGTGATAGTGTTATCCCAGCACTCCCGGGGCCTCTTGAAAACATTGATGGAGAACCTGAATCAGATATGGTCTATCCATAAATTACTGGCATGCTGTCACTAGGTTACAAACTTTGCAGAACCATCCAGCATAGGAGTAGGATTGCAAACTTTAACCAGTAGTAAGGTGGTTGAATTCAAAAGAGGACAGGGCTCCTGCACTTTTAATAATTGCAGCAAAGAAGGAATTTCAGCTGACTTCCCATCTTCTTGACAACTGTGGAAGGTGCAGGAGCCCTGCCCTCCTTCGCGCCTGGCCACCCATATACCGTATTTTTCGCTCTATAGGACACACTTTTTCCCTTCTAAAAAGTAAGGGAAAGTATGTGTGCGTCTTATGGAGCGAATGCAGGCAGCTCGGCTAAGCCCAAAGCCAGAACAGGGAGACGGAGCACTGCGCAGAGCTCCATCTCGCTGTTCTAGCTTGGGGATGGCTGTGCAAAGCCTCCGCAGGGCAGCGGGGTGAAGGCACCCTGCTGCCCTGCGGAGGCTTCACAGGCTGTCCCCAAAGCTAGAACAGCAAGAGGCTATCCCAGAAGCCAGATCCCTCTTGCTGTTCTGGCTTCTGGGGTTCAGAATTATTTTTTCTTCTTGTTTCCTCCCCCCCAAACTAGTTGCGTCTTATCGTCCGGTGTGTCCTATAGAGCGAAAAATACGGTACTTGTATATTCATGCTTGAATCCAGGGAGGAAAAAACCTTTAGATTAAGTAAGCATAGGATTTATTTCTGAGCTCTTGGCAGTGAGCAAAGTTTTGCTTCCCTCCTTTCCTATCATCCTCTTTCTTCTACACAACTGTTAAAGGTACAAGAACCCTCTCGTCTTGAACCTGGGCATCCTTACTAGCAGATGAAGTGAAATCTTGTATAGTGTGGAACTACCCCATGGTCCTCCCCTTCCAGTTCACAGCTATGAAGCAGGCATGGAGCATTTGGCTCTTCATTCAAAGGTTGAGGTGGAACCTTGCACACTTCACCTACAAGCCTCTGCAAGCTCATGCTCTCTCATACTTCTGAACATGGTGTACACCTTCTCTGCCTGAGAGTAGATTTCTCCTGTGTGAGAATGAACCTAGGAGTACAGTGGTACCTTGGTAGTCAAACGGCTTGGCTCCTGAACAAATTGGCTCCCGAATGCCACAAACCCAGAAGTGAGCGTTCCGTTTTGAGAACGTTTTTTGGAAGCCAAATGTCCGACACGGCTTCTAGTTGAGTGCAGAAAGAACCAAGATACCACTGTATCTGTAAGGGAGGCACAGCAAAGCCTGTCACATAATGAGTACTTTGGTGGGTATTGCTCCACTTAGTAGTGAGGAGATGGCCCTGCCAGTACACTGCCCCCGCAGTACAGGTCTTGACTGATTTATGTAGGACAGCATCATACACTCCATTCAGTGTGTGAGCCCAGCAAGATTGTACCTCTAAAGTTCTGATCAATTAATGGCTTGACTAACACCAGCTCTAGTGTAATTGTGCTGGCTGCCCATGTTTCCGAACCTATTTACAAATGTTGGTTTTAACCTGGGCTCAGGACCCCAGCATCTAATGGAACACCTTTTGCAGACTGAATATATCTGGACCCTGGATTCATCATCTGAAGCCCTTCTCTTGTTGCCCCTTCTGCGAGAGGTTTAATGGAAGGATAGGTGCCACCACTAAAGGCCCAATTCCTCCCTTGTGTGGAACAGCCTTCCTGATAAGATGGTATATGCAGAAGGCCCACACCTGAAGTGCAGTGATCAATTTGGGTATATAAGAGATGAGATGATATTTCAGATATCCTGGTCCAAAAATGTATAAAGCTTTATCCGCAAAAACAGCACCTGGCAGCCAGTGCAATTCTTTCAGTATGAACTAATGGAGCTGAGATTAATAGTCATTTTGGAGGCTGTTGTGATTCTGGTGTGTTTTTTCAATAGGGAACAAAATACTTTGAAAATTCCTTTTAACAATGAGTAGCAGCATTAATTAGCCTAATTGTACATTGTTTCACACTTCCTCAAATATCTCAATAGGGCATTTATGTTGAAGTTTTCTTAATATGCAGATTTATTTAAATTAAATCAGTTAATTTATTAAATGGATAAGAAGACAGGTGACAAATCACCTAAAATTAGAGATTGACACCTCCAACTAACTAGATTTCTGTAACAGTGTTATAAAGAACTATACTAGGGAGGAAAATGATCAAAACTTGTTCATTTAACTAGTGCTTAAAATTTTTTTAATGTACCAATAGGCCATTTCACTAAAATGACTGGCCTGATTTATTCAAATCAATCCTTATTATTATCATCATTAATGGTATATAGCATGCACAGTTAGATAGGGACCAACATAGAACATACCGTGCCCAGAATCCTATTAAGAATTGTAGGTAATTCACGCTGGATGGATCTAGTAATCAGTCAGTCAATCCAATCACCACCATCCCTGATCTTCTCTTTGAGGAACCCCTGATTAACTTCTGAGACACCCAAGGGCTCCCAGGAGCACAGTTTGAAAACCACTGTGCTAGGTCATATGAGTAAGGTGAGGAAAAATAATCAAGATAGTCATTCCAGATTAACCCAGAATAAGAGTTACATCTATCTGTGCCATAATAGACCTGTGTACCTCAGCAGCAAGGCACATAGTCTGCCACGCTAATCAACAAGAGTGCTTCATGCTGGAGGTGAAACATGATGGGTAGGGGAAAATAGGCACTTAACCGTATCAGTTTTGTTCTTAGATTGGAACTTGTTGCTAAGCACTATGCTCATTAAATAATCACCTAGTAAACTTGCGGCACTGCGCGCAAATGCTTTGAAAATGGTAATATGGCACACAATGCCATTTGCATTTACCATTAAAAACTGATTATATCTGAGGAAAAGAATAGGTCTTCCATAGATGGTAAAAGGGTTACCAACTGTGCATTGCTTATATTAGACACTGGTTTTCTGCATGCTGCTTACATTGAGCAAAAGTTTCCTCGAACGTGTTTGGAAGGCAGCGATGGTGGCTGCTTCTCCTCCTCATTGCAGTCCATTGGCTTTGATCAGCCACCACCTTTCTGGGCGAGCAACCAAAGAGCAAGGAGGAGAAGCAGGAGGCACCTCCTCTCCACAGGTGGCAGCACCTATGAAGGGGACTCCGGAAGGTGTTTTGCTAAGAGTGCCTTAAAAGAAGGAGCCAGTAGAGGGCAAAAGGAGGAAACTGAGGCAGGAAGAGAATTGATGCTAATGAATGAATGAATGAATGAATGAATGAAGAATTCTCATAGCACTTGAGACCAGGATGGGGCTTTATTATTTACTTATTAAATTTCCATCCCACCTTTTGCAGGTAACCCAGGCAGACAAACAATGCAGCAAAATGATACAAGTAAAAATAAAATAAGTAAAAATCTTTTTTTAAAAAAAAAAACAAAACAAAGCAAAACATTAAGAACAATTTAAAACGGCCACATAGTGAAAATTATCAGCGCAACTGGTTTGGCCACACTGGGTGCTGACGTCACAACAGTGATGCAGAATGAAGTGCAAGAGGCAGGGGGCACCAAAAAGTCGCTCAGGGCGCCGCTGAAATTTGAAAGTCCAAAGTCTACCCCTGAGTCTATGTTATGTGTGGAGGGAAAGGAAAGTCCGGGTGGGCTGCTTCAGAGACAGGGTGGCTCTGAGGACAATGGGTGGTGGAAGCATGGCGCTCAGGAAAGGTGGCGCCAAGTTGAAAGCAGGACTCGGTCAAAAAATGCAACACAAGGTCTAGGGGCCAGGAGAGGTTTTGCATTGCTGGCAGGAAGTGAGTAGGCAAGGGATGTTTGGAAGGCCCAGTGGCGTAGCGTGGGTTGTCAGCACCCGGGGCAAGGCAAGTAATTTGCACCCCCTAACCCGTGGATTTGCGCCCCCTAACCGTAACCCCCAGATGTTGCGCCCGGTGCGGCCGGCCCCCCCTGCACCCCCCATGCTACGCCACTGGGAAGGCCTGTTCAGAAGAGTTGCAGACCAGGGAGCCACCATTACATAGCTCTAGAGCAGCCTTTCTCAACCTGTTTTTTTAGACTACAACTCCCATCAGCCCCAGCCAGTGTGTCCCATGGCCAGGGGGGATAGGAGCTGTAGTGCAAAAGAGCTGGAGGTTATTCACATTGGGGGAGGCTGCTCTAGAGTTCGGACCGTAACAGGGAGATTTCATTTATTTTAGATCCCACCTTTTCACTTGATCATCAAAACAGCTCGTAGTTAATAATAATAATAATAATAAATAATAGATTCTGCACATTGTGGCATCTGTTATCTTTGTACACTGCCAGCTGTAAAGGGGTGATGAGGTCCAAACTTTATTTAATTTTATTTATTTGACAAAAGATATTTAGATTCCTATTGCAGGGGGGTTGGACTAGATGACCCTCTGGGTCCCTTCCAACTCTACAACTTTGTGACTCTACAATTGCAATAAAACCTCAAAGCAGTTTATCAAAATGAGCAGCGGGGGCAGATGCCACATATTAATTTGAAGTACCCAGCTAATTATTTGGTTTCAGGCTACTTTTTAATTAAACAATTAATTACTCAATTAGTTGGCAAAGGCAAGAGTTCCGTGGCACCTTAAAGAGTAGCAAATGTTATTACTGCCTAAATTCTTGTGGACTAGTGGACTCCAGTCCCTGAAAGCTTTATGTCAGAATAACATTTGCTAAGTCTTTTAAGGTCTCACGAGACTCTAGGTTGCTTTTGTTGGGAGAGACTGACAGGGCTGGCCCTCTGGAAATCAATTACTTAAGAATTACTTTTAGGCTCACCAAGTTCTTTGGAAAGAGTTTACTCTCTAAAGCTCAGCCATCACGTCTGGGGAAAGTTGCAGGACTGAGAACTTTTAAATATCTATTTAATGGTGAAAACAACCAATCTGTAATTATGTCTTAATACAGCATCTTAACTAGGCATATGAAAAAGCAGCTGTCTACACCCCCCCCACACACACACAACCCAGACGAAAACAATATCCCACTGTATTTTCCTTTGGGGGTGGGGGACATGTCCCCACTTAACACACAACTTCGCCTGCATTATTAGTGGCAAGCGAGGTGGCGATTCAAAAGATTAAAAGCAAGAACAGCAGCCAGGCTGAACTGGCTGGCTGAATAAAGGGGAAGGAGGTGGGAAGAGCTTGCAAAAAAAAAAGCTCCTTTTTGGAGAGCCGAGGGGCATAAAGGGCCAGTGTCCCTTTAAGGATCTGCATCTCCGAGAGCAGAGCCCTGTTTGTGTGACCGAGGAGGAGCTGCTGTGTGTGCGTGTGCGAGTGTGTGCGTGTGTGGCGAAGAGGGAAAGCTGTTGGCACAGGCATTGTTCCCTGACGTCACTCAGCCAGCTCTGCTGCTGCGGCTGCGGCTGCTCTCAAACTTGTCTTTGTTATTCAGAGCTCTCCATCTGACACGGCGGTTGCCTGCAAAATGCGGAGCCCGGGACAGCGCTACAAGCTCCGGATCGGAGCCGTGGCAGGCTGCAGTTAGCATCGGGGAACTTTCCCTTGCTTTAAGGATGGAACAGGGCAAGGGAAAGACACTTAGCCTTCCTCGTGGGTGGAAAGGAGACACGCGCACACCCTTAACGCGTTACTGTCGAACGGGGCAAGCGTGTCCACCCCAGACAACCCTCCAGAAAGCGATCCTGTTCATTGTTTGCCTGAAAGTAATGGGGGTTTGCCTTTAAGTAAATTTCTAGGATTGCAGCCCAGCTCCTTACGTGCTTACTTGGAGGCAAGAACCCCTGGCACCATTGGGACTGCCATAGGAGCCAAGTCCTAGGGGCAGAGGCCTCTTCGCCCCCCCCCAATGAAATCTTTGAGCTCCCCCCTCCCCATTAATGGACATTGCAATCCAAATAGTGTGTGTGTACATCATCGTATGATCAATTATGCGGGGCAGGGCTTCCTCCCCCCCCCCCCCAGTATTTTATTCAAGATGGCACTCCTGAGTGCACGCAAGTCAATGCCTATTTAGTGATGAGTAAGCCCCACTGAATAGGGACGTGGGTGGCGCTGTGGGTTAAACCACAGAGCCTAGGACGTGCCAATCAGAAGGTCGGTGGTTCGAATCCCCACAACGGGGTGAGCTTCCATTGTTGGGTCCCTGCTCCTGCCAACCAAGCAGTCTGAAAGCACGTCAAAGTGTAAGTAGATAAATAGGTACCACTCTGGTGGGAAGGTAAACGGCGTTTCTGTGCGCTGCTCTGGTTCGCCAGAAGCGGCTTAGTCATACAGGCCACATGACCCGGAAGCTGTACGCCGGCTCCCTCGGCCAGTAAAGCGAGATGAGCGCTGCAACCTCAGAGTCGGCCATGACTGGAACTAATGGTCAGGGGTCCCTTTACCTTTTAAGCCCCACTGAGGTCCGCAAAACTTGCTGTGAAGTAAACAGACACAGGATAGGATCCTAGGAATCTGTCTTCCTCTGTGTCAGGCCACTGCTCCATCTAGATTTTTTTTCAGTGGGTCTTTAGGGTTTCAGATGGGGTCTCTTCCTGGAGATGCTGAGGACTGAACCTGGGACTGCCTTCTGCATGCATAGCAGATGTTCTTCCCCGGAGCCAAGGCCCTTGTGTATCACTCACACATGATGGGAGCTGTTGAGTTGCTGGCAGTATTTATTCTTTATTTGTGTTGACCAGGTGACCTGCGTAGTCTTAACTCAGCCACTGGTCCTGCAAGAGCTCACAGCTTAACACACAGAGACACACAGCCCTCTTTTCTGGTGAATGGCTTTTCAGACACCCCTTCACAAAAGCAAAGGGGAGGCAGAAATACTGGCGTTGGTCTTGGGAATTCGGGATTAGGGTTAATTAGGAACGTAGCAATCTGCACCGTAGGGCCGTTGGGGTGAATTAATAGTAGGGAGGCGAAGAGAAAATAAAGAACCAGTTTTCCTGAAATGTTGTTATTTAAATTTGTATACCGCCCTTCCTCCATAGATCTCAATATTTGAATTTAAGTAGATTTCTAGCCTGATCATAAGTATTAATCTACTCAATGGGGCTCAACTTCTAGCTAACAATAGTAAGGATCTCGGTGTTACTCAGGACTTAGATTCAAGCCCTTCAGAGCACAATATGCAGCCTGCTGTTTGCCCGGAGGTTCCACCGAGTGACGTGAATTTTACTGCCAAGTAAAGATAACGCTACGCCTTTTCACTTGGAAATCTCTTTTTTAACTCAGTGGGACCTCCTTCCGAATAAACACCGGATCGGGCTGCACATCAGATTGTTGCGTGGGTAGGTAACTCTTACAAAAATAAAATCAACAGGCGCTCTCCTTCGGTTCGGGTGGCAACCAACTCTTTAAATGGGCATTATTTTGGAGGGGTGCATAGGACTTAGGTTGGGGGGGGGGAAGGGGGTTGCCAAGGAAGAGGAGTCAGATTGTATCGGTTAAAGGCGTCTTTAATTGAGGGGAAAGGGATGCGGTGTCAGAGAGCACGAGGAAATCCGGCCGTCGGCAACCTGGCGCCCTCCAAATGTTGGGGGACGACAACTTCCGTCGGCGACAGGGGGCGGAGGGGGCGTTAGGTTTGCAGGGCAGCTCTAAAGGACCCCCTGCAAAGAGGACTGAAAAAACGCCTCGAGATTTCTTTGATCCATCTTTGGAAATTAAAGCGCAGCGCTGCCAAGATGTACCCTAAATGCAGAAGTCCCGGCGGATCATATAAAACTCCGCAGCTCTGGGCCTCCTTCCAAGTGTGAACGCTGCGAATCTGAACCTCGGAGTAAGCCCACCCACCGTGAGACCCACGTCTGGGATCCGGTCGCCACGTACCCGGGAGTAAGGCTCCTTGCGTTCAATAGGACTTGGCCCTGAGCTCTGTTACTTTCGAGTAAAGGACGCATCGGGCCCCGGGTCTGCCCCGGGATAGCTGGGTGTATAATTCCACCCCCCCCACTTGCTTCAAAATCAATTCCTCCCTCCTTCCCCCAAGAGAAACGGGGCGGAGCCTGGGCGCTCTTTAAATCGCTTCTCTTCAATTGCATAATCTAACAAGCCCCGTTGGACTCGACGGGCGTGGAATATATATTCGACGTCTTAATAGCTCGTCGTAAAACACTGCTAGGCCTGCAAATATTTTGTCAGGGAGAGAAGGGATGGTAAGGAGGGTCGGGGCTCTTAGAAGACAAGTACGATTTGGCGTGGTCATCTAAATCTATCTATTGGAGACCCGGCTGGAATCCCCCCATTTGGAGCTCATTAACTCCTCGCTTCTTCCGCTGATCCGAATCCGCCAGCTTTTCAGGGCAGCCTGATGGTGGTATTGTGCGCCTAAGCTTGTATGCAAGCCCTGTGTGTGAAACGCGTAAGGGGCGGGGGGGGGGGCAGAGAGCAATCCCCACTTTAAAAAAAAACCCGGCGCTGACTTTCGAGGAAAACGTGCGGTGGGATCGGGCTGCTGCTGCTGCTGCAAAAAAGGGGACTCGCGCCAAAAATACTTTTAAAAAATCGGGGGTGGAGGGCGAGAGGAAGAGAAGAGCCGGTGTGCCTGCTCCCCCGCCCCCTAACGGGGCATTGGATCGGGTTGCGAATTTAAAGGCAGAGAGGACGAGGGAGCCCCAGCGAGAGCTCTGTGTAGTCGGGAGATTTTCACAAAAAAAGGCGCACACCCACAAACCTCTCTTTCAATTAACATCGAGACCCAGCAGCCTCCTTGCTACCGGGGCTCTGCTATTAAAACACACACACGCAGCTCCTCCCCCCGGGATCTGGTTTCCACTCCCCTCTTCTCCCCGCTCCCGGTTCTTCTCAGAGGAAGATCCGGGTGTTGTGCAGATTTAGGGACATCCTCGCCTCCTCCTTCCGCCTCTCTGTGCTGGGCGTCTTGCAAATCCCGCTTAAAGGATCGGACTTTTCCTAAAGAGGAAAAAAATACATTTAAAGTCAACGCGTTTCCTGCCATTGGCTACCCCCCCCTTCCGATTTTATTGGCGCTTACTCAGAAGTAAATCACGGCTGGGTTCAAGTGGGTTAAATTCTTGGATAAGAAGGGGACGACGGGTTGCTCGTCTTACCTGGGAGGAAGCCCTATTACACCTAAATGAGATTTACCTCCTAGTAAGTAGGTTCAGGCTGCACACACCGTGCGGGGCTCGTGGATTAAGCTGCTGGTTTTCTAGTAATTAACCCCCCCCCAAAAAAAACTCCCCCCTATAATGTATCTATAAAGCACACACACACACCACCCCGCGCGCAAGGACTGTGTCAAAATACAAAATGTTTAGAGCGCACTGGTTTCCATTCACACGCAGAGAGTAAAACAATGGTCTTAAATGGCCGTGTAGACTGGGAAGCGTTGCCAGTTTAAAAGTGCACTGGATTATGGACGTCTTTCTATTGGGGGGGGGTGGAAATTGCAAAAGGGTGTGTGTGTGTGTGTGTGTGTGTGTGTGTGTGTGTGTCCCTCCACCTCCCCCCCCCCTTCATTAATTTTTATAAACAGTCGGGCAATGGTGTGCGCGCCGCGCTCCGTTTCTCTCGACAGGAAGTTCTTCCCTTTGATGAGGGTGGCGGGGAGGGGAGGGGGAAATCTCGAAAGACAATTGTTTGCGTTGTTCAACTTGGCTCTTAAAGATTTTAACTTTAGGTGGTCAGAAGGTGCGGTGGGAAGCAGGGTGGCGGGGAGGGGGGAAAGAGGAGACAGGCACATGCAGGGAGAAAAAGCTTCCTTCCAGGAGAGACAGCTCCCTTTCAGATAGGAATCTGGGACAGATTTTGCCAACAGCCAGAAGCAGGGCCCTTTGGTAATAAAATAGCCAATGTAATTTGACACTTCAACTTGCTCTGCTCTCTGCTAGTTGATTCACTTATTCTCCCACTAACACTGAGCTCCTTTTCACTGTCTGTGAGAGGTTTTTTTAGATTTAGATTATATATATATACACATATATTAAAGGCAAGAAATAAGAGATTTTTTAAAAGTGAAATTTAAAAAGCCACCTGAACCAGACCTGCAGCAGATCCACTGGAAAGAGGGAATATTTTGCTTTGCCTGCTTTCTTCCGTATGATTTTTTTCCTCCTTCTTGCAAGCCTTGCTCGTTCCCCCCAGTCTGTAGGTAAGTTTCGTCTTTCAGTTCATTTACATCTCCTTGTGCTTTTTTTGGGAGGGGAGTGTGTGTGGGGGGGGTACTCCGGCCAAGGTTTGTAGAAACAATGGAAGTAAATGCGAGATAAGGAAATACACCGAGATCCATAGATATGTTTTATGTTTGGTGTGAAGATTGGAAGCGGCGGCGGCGGCGGCGCGGGTCCGGGGGGGGGGGGCAGAGAAGAAGAAATCCAGGAAAACAGTGTGGAGACTTCTTAAAGGGGCAGCTTGTGTTTCTACGTTTGGCAATGTGGGGGGTTCGCGAGACAGAGGCAAAACCCGGGAGATCCTGGGGAAAAGGCGGATGGACTTGAATCTTAGTTCGCTGTATTAATATCTTGCTTTACGATTGCGAAGGGAGCATGGGGGGGGGGGGAGGCGTGAAGAAGCCAGACGTTTACCGGGGGTCGCTTTTATTAAAAAAAGAATCGAAAAGCGGTGCGCATATTAGAGCGTGGGTGGGTCGGAATGAGTGCAAAAGAAAGGAGACCTACACAATTATATACATCTAGATCGGGAAAAGGTGTTTTTTATGTGCGCGCGTCTCAAGTTTGAAGAGCCCAAACAACGTTCCTCATTTCGGCCCCCTTGACTGGCAGGGGTTGGAGCCGCGATCTTGCGCCCTAAAAACAAAGGAAGGTTTCAAATCATCCGGAGAGCTTCTGGTTCGGGGTTTTGTTTTGTTGTCCTTTCTCCCTGCCCTCCCTCCTTGCCTCCCTCCTTCCCTCCTGGCCGGCTTTTTATTTTATTTTTTTACTTTTGCTAACTGGTTTTGAGAAAAGGCGATTCCTTTAAGATCCTCCCCGGCGAGAGCCTAAGCGATCGATCCGGAGGAGGGTTTGCAGGGGAAGATGTAAGAAAGGTGGGTGGGTGGGAGGGGGAGGAGGAGAGGGCGCCGAGCTTCTTTTCCGGGCAGTGGGAAGCCGGAGCGAGTGCAAATTCCTTGTGTCTGGATTCTGAAAGCCAGTTGGGACTTGGGGCCTCTCTCGCCGGGCAGGAGGGGCGCGCGGGGAGGGTCTCCCCCCACTTCTCCCTCTCTCTGCCTCCCCCGTCTCTCCCTCCCTCCCTCCCTCCCTCCCTCTCGCGTTCATCTGTCCAGGAAGCCAGTGGAGGAAGGTGGCGGGCGGGAGGGGGGGGGAGAGAAGCGTCTAGCCCCTGCTTTCTTGGTACTGTGAACCGAGGGTGGGCGCGAGGAGAGGGAAGGAGGGAATCGTTTTCAGGGGAGAGCAGTTTGGGCTATAGCTGACTGCAAGGAAGAAAAAAACCCCGAAAAGCAACATGGCAGTTAAAAGGCACTTGAGGAATGTAAACATTAAAAATAGGAGCCATCTGAGTTGAGCCTTGGATTCCTGGCCACGAACTTTTTGGGCAGGTCTCCTAGGCCGGCTTCCAAAGGAAGATAATGGGAGAGGACCTAAAAGTTCCTTGGTCGGGTTTCTTCGCCTGCCCTGAAAACTTTTTTGGATATAGGTGTGTGTTGGGCGCACGTGTGAAGGTTCTAATCTGGTCGCTAACTTTGGTTGTAGGAGGGAGACCTTCTGAAATGCCTGTTGCCTTCTTCTGTCTTAATAATTATGAGCATCATTAAATAACTGAGGAATGGTGAGGAGGAGGAGGAGGAAGAGAACAACCGCACACAATATTTTCTTTTCTTTGCCTGATTGTGGTTCTACAGCCTGTGCAGCTGGGAAATGTGTAAGCCTGCAGTCACAGAGGGAATTGAGACGGTAGCCAGTTTTTAAAGTCTCAGCCCCCTGTCATCACCACAGTCTGCTTTTCTGCACTGTATATACATGCTGGTCTTTAGTTACTGATCTGAAAGGGCTTAATGATTCTCCAGGGCCAAAGTAATAGTGTGTATCTGTGCATTGACTTCAACAGGCCTAAGAGACGCTGGGTGTTCTGACTGCTCCCCCCACCCAGACTGACATGAGAGTGGAGGATTTAACTTGGCAGCTTGAACAAATGCCCTCTCAAAGGTTTCCAGGAGACAGTAAGAGAGCAGGAATAGGAGTAGAGGGGTGGGGGAAGAGATGAATGCCTGGGTATAGTCTTGGGGTGCTACCTAGCTGTGCTTTCTTTCAAATATGAAATGGCTATTTAGGCACTGTGAATACAAGTGTGTGCCTCAGTGAGGCAATGGGCTTATCAAATTTGAAAGGGCAAAAAGCCTGTTCAAAGCTCTGGCGCCCCAAGATCTAGATAAGTGGGGCTTCCAGCTGCCAGTTTTTTTCTTTTAAGCATGTTTAGAAACTCATAGCTCACCTTTAAACTGCAATATGGGACTTGGCCTTTGGAATTGGAAAGGTTAATGATGGAGTCACCTCCACCAAGTTGTAATGATTACTTTTTAGATATTTGGGGGGCAGGGGGTGGAGTTTACAAGGGAGGATTATTGGGATAATGGAAGCCCAGCCTGGTGCTAGCCTTAAAAGGGTTAGAGTTGGACCAAGGTTCAAGTGGAAGCTCAGCCGTGGACTTGCTGGATTAGGTTGCTGTCTCTTGGCTTCTGCTGCTTTTCCCTCAAAGCGTTACCTTTTCTCCAAGAGTACTTGTGAGGATGTATATCATAAAAGGAAATGTGGCCTGCCTTGGGAATAAAGCAACAAACAAACCATCAACAATGAGGACTAGCGGCTTGACGTATGGGTGGTTTAAGTTATATTACTTCCCCAGTTAGTGTATCCAGGCTTCTAAATAGCCACTTGCCTAAATGCCTCTGGTGAGTAAGAAATGCCTCCAAGTGATCAGACAGAGAAGCTTTTTAAAGATTGGCTCTCATTCTTCTTTGGCCACAAACGTCTAAGGCAGGAATGTTTTTAGACAGGCTGGTAACTTCAGTGAATGTTTGCAAGGCTGCTGTGAAGTATTTGTTCCTGCATCTTTAAAAAATTTAAAGTTCTACAGGAGAAACTTCTTATTTATATTATTTAAAAAATGTGGCTGTGACCATCCAGGAAAGTTTTGAGAAATATCTCCTCCTCGCTACTTTCCTTTTAAGCTATAAGTGATTGACACAGGTCTGTGTGTTTGGCTTATAAAGAAAAGTGTAGACCTATTTGCAAATCTGTTGTAGATGCCACCCCCCCCCCCCAATCTACATATGCACATATCACTGAGGGAAAGGTTTTGTTGAAGGGTCTAGCTAAACCACATGCTTCTAAGCATTATTGTCTCTCCCTTTAGGAGAGAATTGAGATTCATCTTGCAAAGTTGGTTTCTGCCTCCAACTGTCCCTGCTTTTGATCAAGGCAAATTTACTACAACATCAATCTTCCTTTGGCAGGGCCTGATTCAGGTTTATGAATGCCAGAAGACTAGGGCTGACCTTTTTCTGTTCAGATCGAGGATGTTGAAACACCAGCCATCAAACAAAAGACACATTGAAAGCAAGGTCTTGCAATGGAGCACGTGTGACTTTCAGACTGGTTGCAAGCATTTGGTTGATCCTTTTTCAGAGTATGGAGGCTATTGGGGGAGGGGGTCAGGATACTTTTTAAAAAGCTGTGTAAGGTTTGAATCTTCTTGAGGGGAGGGATCTTAAACAAGAATGGGCTATCATGAGTGTAATAATTACTAGATTGGGCCCAAAACTTTTAAAAACAATTTGCAGCCACCACAAGCTGTTTTCATTTGCTTTACTGGCTCATTTGGTGATTTCAAACCTAGAAATTAGCTTGGGTTCTTTCAAATCTTCTTTGTTCAGGTTTTCTTCCCTGTCCCCCCACTAGCAAAAAAAAATAAAAACAAAAAAGGCAGAAAGCAACACCAGAAAAGCAACATTCTGTGGAAAACAGGGTTTAGTTGCCAGATCTGGATATCTGTCATAAACAAAGACAGTCTTTTAAATGATTTCAACTTGAAGGGAAGATTTTGCTTTCGTTGTAAAAGGGCAATTGACTTTAATGTCTTACTTGATGAGGAAACTTAGGAGAGAATCCCATTGATTTGCAGTGCTTGTGGTCCCTAACACTTGACATTTGTAAAAAAGCAAAAAAAAAAAACTTTAATAATATTACTGAGCTTGGTATTAACTGAGTATCGCTTAGTGTGTCCAATATGCATCCGTGAAAGAAATTTTTCTCCAAAAGGAGTTTGTTGCTGCATAAGCAACAAAAGTGTGTTAAGTTTGTTGCTGTGCAAGATTTAAGCCTGTGCACACTTTTAAGATCACGCTGGGCAAACCAAAATGAATAATGCTGTGTATCTTGCTGAAAGGCAAGACACAAGTGTCATCTGTGGATCATCTCCCCCCCCCCCCACCCAAGACGGGTTACTATGGAATTCTAAGTAGTAAAATTCTGCTACATATGTTTCTACTCAGAATTTTTTTCCGGTGTGTTACATTTGCTCTTGGTGTAATGCTTCTTCCACTGCCAGAGTTCTCAAAGATTTTTGTGATACTCCTTGCACCTCCCCTTCTTCAAGTGTTTGAGAGGGGAGGAGGGGGATTGCATCAGTGGAAGCCCTGTGGAGCGAGACTGTAAGGTCTTGTGCAGTTTTACTATGTGTTTCAAATAATAGGATAGCTACATTGATGCAAACCTGGGACCATATATACTTTTCACTCTCTCGGTACAATAATGGGATGAGGCACTACTGGTCTTACCACACCTGCTTTATTTGTACTGAACAGTGGCGTAGCGTGGGTTGTCAGCACCCGGGGCAAGGCAAGTAATTTGCGCCCCCTAACCCGTGGATTTGCGCCCCCTAACCCGTGGATTTGCGCCCCCTAACCCGTGGATTTGCGCCCCCTAACCCTAACCCCCAGATGTTGCGCCCTGTGCGGCCGGCCCCCCCCCTGCACCCCCCACGCTACGCCACTGGTACTGAATGATTCTCCACTGTCAAATTTTGTAATCCTGTGGGGTTTTGAGCTCTGACATTTGATGACCAGAAAGATGGAGGTATCATAGGTCTCAAAAATGGGTTCTTTGGATTTTATTATTCCTAAGCTTGGGTCTCTGTTGTCAGGAGGTTTTGAAAAGTCTCTTTAGATGTAGTGGTAGCTGCTACGCCCAAGCTGTTTTTCAATGGACCCGCCACCCCACATACATTTTTGGCATCTTAAATGGTTCATTAAGATAAATAAGTTTGCAACAGTTTAGTTAATTAGAATCTGCAAGCAGAAGCAGAACAACAACCATTATAAAACATGTTGCCATCTCTGCTAAAAGCCCACCAGTGGAAGATTGCATTGCATTTGTTTTGAGTGGCACCCTAGGAACTCTTGGGAGTCGGAGGTGCAAGACGTAACTTTACCCACATAAAGAAATGTATGCACTTTGATGTACATATACAATTAATGAATTGAGTGAGTGCAATGACTAAAAAAGTACTTGAGCTAATTTGATTGGCTTTGTTTTCAGTTTAGGTGAAAATATATGGGTCAGAGGACAGCAGAAAATGACTTCTTGGTATTAATGTATTGACCAAGTGAATGTGCTTATATATTCTGCACTCTGTGAATATGAATCTATGGTTTCCCTGGGACTGTCAAAGATAATTTCATTGGGGAAAATCTGTAGAGGTGAGTTTTGCTTTAGATTATTAAAATGGGATTTGGTCACAGCTCTGGCTAAGAAGGGAGGGAAATGCCCTCTCTCCCCATCTCCCCATATTGGGTGATCAGATGCAAAGGACAGTGGGGCTATTGTCCCTTTTAAGAGTTATGTCACACCTTACATTTAAAACACTATTATACCACTTTTAACTTTCATGGAGAATCCTAGGAACTGTAGTTTGTTAAAGCTGCTGGGAATTGTAGCTTTGTGAGGGTAGCACCCTAAACAAACTACAGTGCCCAGTATTCTTTGTGACTGCTAAAAGTGGTATAACAGTGCTTTAAATGTATGGTGTGGATGTGACTTTAGTGTCAGCCCAAGGAGACCTGGGCTCAGATTCCTTTCTCAGCCATGCAGCTCACCTTGTGCCAGTTGCTATTGCTCAGCTTGACATACCTTGCAGGATCATTTGTGGGTCACATCATATATGCTGCCAGGAGCATGGAGAAATAGTTGATGAAAAAGAAGTTGGGGTGGGAAGGTGTGCCTTGCAATGCCCAGGTGTGGGCAGAGAGATGCACCTGATTAAATGCTCTTCTACTTAGTTGTTAATGGTACAGAAGCTCTCGTCTCCTTTGCATCTAGTCACATCTGTGGAGTTGCTTGTTATTTAGTCATTTAGTCGTGTCTGACTCTTCGTGACCCCATGGACCAGAGCACGCCAGGCCCTCCTGTCTTCCACTGCCTCCTGCAGTTTGGTCAAACTCATGCTGGTAGCTTCGAGAACACTGTCCAACCATCTCGTCCTCTGTCGTCCCCTTCTCCTTGTGCCCTCCATCTTTCCCAACATCAGGGTCTTTTCCAGGGAGTCTTCTCTTCTCATGAGGTGGCCAAAGTATTGGAGCCTCAGCTTCAGGATCTGTCCTTCCAGTGAGCACTCAGGGCTGATTTCCTTCAGAATGGATTGGTTTGATCTTTCAGTCCACAGGTCTCTCAAGTGTCTACTCCAGCACCATCTATAGTGGGACAAAAATGCAGCCAGCACTGGTTATCCAAAGCTTGTTGGGGTTTGGGATTTTATGTTCTTAACAACTGCATGGTGTTCACATAATGGGTTCATCCTCTGGCAGCAACGATTTCCTGTCTACTCACACTGACTCCCAGTGGCATCAGCTTGTGGTGAGGCAATTGTGTGCACACAACCGCCATTGAATACAGCCTGGATCAGCTTTTTGGCATGGCATTGTGAACCTACAGCTAGACTTCCAGTGACATGCCAAAAAAGGGAAATCAAGCCATGGCCGTTCTTGTATGTGAAAGGGCATGGCATTGGGATTGACATGGCTAGAAGTTAGCATGAGCATCCTACAGCTTCCTTTAGCTGTTCTAATTACATGAAGGGGTCCTCAGGTGAGTAGCCAAGAATGCAGAGAGAAATCTTTGAAGTTTGCTGTAGTACTGTACTCCTTTGAATGAGAGAGTTCCTCCTGTTTGGGTTTCAGGAAGCTCACCAGACCACTGTTCAGTCTGCAGATTTGTTTACTACTGTCATCAAGTGAAAGAGAAAAAATCAGTGGGGGAAATGGTTTCAGATCAGAGTTAGGTTGTATTTTAAAAATGTTTCCTAACTGTGAATACAACTTTAGGCAATGCTTTCCTCAAGGAACACTGGTTGTAGGAGGGGTGGGTTCTGAAATTTGGTCTCGTACACCCCTCCAAAAAAAACCCCAACAAGCAAATAAGTGTTTTATAGCACGGAAGAAATAAAACACGGAACACTAATCAGCTCTTAATTTTCTCACAATCCATTTTTTTTACATGTGCATTCTTAAGAGGGTATGCAGATTAAACCAGTAACTGGCTAAACATGAAGATGAATATAAAATCAACAAATACAGGTGCCCAAATAGCAAAAACATAGCCTAATAAAAGCATTCATGAACTAAAGATCTAAGTGAACAAAAATATTTTTCCAAGCTGTCTAAAACTGTACAGTGAGTGAAAGCCTGGTGGGTTTCCCTGGGGAGGAAATTCCACAGCTGCAGTGCCACTACTAGAATGATCCTGTTCCAAACAGCAGAATTTGTCCTTTCCCCAACAGGAGAAATTCGGTGCACAGCCTCTTCTGATGTTCTTAAACCCTAGGACAGGGATAGCCACTGTGCTATCTTCCAGATGTCTAGAGCTGCATCTCCCATTATCCTACAGCTGATGGGAATTGCTTTCCAGCATCAGGAGGGCATCTTATTGGCTACCTTGTGCAAGAATTATATGTGTAGAATGTCTTCTCTGTGAAGGTGCTGGCATGCGTCTTGACACTCATGGTTAATACAGTGGTACCTCGGGTTAAGAACTTTGCTTCAGGATGAGAACAGAAATTGCACAGAGGCAGCACGGTGGCAGCAGGAGTCCCCATTAGCTAAAGTGGTGCTTCAGGTTAAGAACGGACCTCTGGAACGAATTAAGTACTTAACTCGAGTGATACCTCTTTAGCTAATGGGGCCTCCTGCTGTTGCCGTGCCACCGGAGCACAATTTCTATTCTCATCCTGAAGCAAAGTTCTTAACCTGAGGTAATATTTCTGGGTTAGCGGCGTCTGTAACCTGAAGCGTATATAACCTGAAGCGTATGTAACCTGAGGTACCACTGTATATGAATGAGGTCCACATAGAATTGTAAGGGATCTCAGGGGTCATCTAGTTCAACGCCCTGCAGTGCAGCAATCTCAACACGGGGTCCCCCATCCAATTTGAACCATATGTGCTATTGGTTTTGTTGCTGCACCACTAGGAAGGCTTGGTCCATTTGAAAACCTCCTGTATATCTGCCTTGGTTTGCAGTTCATAAAATGGGAATAACCTAAATTTGCATAGATATTGTAGGAATATGCAAATTAAAGATTGGAGGTCATGCCTGCACATCTTGTGTCCCACTAAGCTGCATGCTTCCCCACAGAACACCTTAATGAATCTGATTTTGCTATTTCATAGAACGGGGGGGAAACTGGGTGGGTGACTGGGGGTAGGTTTTCATGATCAGGCCAAGCAAGACTATGGTGTTGTGGTCAGCTTGGTGGCCTGCAGGCCTGCAAATAGGTGTGTAGTTGTGCTGACAATGGCCTTGCTCCGTTACACAAGTAGCAGAATGCAGGGCAGGACAAACTATGCCACTTTAGATTGGAAGTGGATGCCGTAAATGAAATAATAATTGCAACGTTGCTATTCAATACTCCAGTATCTTCTTCCAAGGAGGAAACTAGCACAGCACACACACACACACACACACACACACACACGAACAATAGAGAGTTCTCACTTTCTTTCTCCATGGTTTCCTTGAAGAGGATCAGCAATACCCTCAGGAGCTGTAATCCATGGACACAGTGCTGGCCTGCTTGGGCTTTTTTTGTAGTAAGAATCAGAATGATTTTGTTACTTTTAAATGTTTGCTACCTCTGCTGACTTTAAGAATGAAAGATTTTAAAGTGCCGGAGGGCGGGGCGGGACTAGCATAGCAGAGGGATAGCTGTGTTAGAGTACTCCTTGCTGTCTTGGGAGATTTGGGCTTGTTAATTTTGCTTTCAGGGAATTCTTCTGGACAGGCAATAATAGTAATAATATAAAAAAAATGCTGCAATAAAAAAGAGAAAAAACACTGCAGTCTGAAGTGGCACAGTCTACTCTATCACCTTAGGTTTATAGTTCCTCACTTCCACTGCATGCATAGATCAGGCTAAAGTCTGCCCACGGGAAGGAGAAGTTTATACTGGGACCAGAAAGGGTGGTGACAGTATATGGGGCAAAGGTTCTTGGGCTTTAGAAGACCTGTATGGTTTTCTGCAGATATGCAGTCTTTGTGAGGAGGGCTTGTGGTTGATGCTTGATCATGGCTGACAATCCTGACAGTTTGTCTGCATAAGGAATTTGATTTTCCTCCAGCTAAACATTTATGTCGGGGGTTGGTGGAAAGCTGATTTATAAAACAGATGTCCTCATACGAGGACATCTTTTCTGCAGTCCTTTATAGCCTGGCTTGCTGAAATCACACACCACCCATTCTGTGATTTGCTCCCTGCTTGGCACTGGAATCTTATCTCCCTTTCAGAGGCAGCATTCAGTTCCTCCCCACTTGATATCTGTTACAAGGTCAGAGACATTAGTGTTTGCTCCAAGCCTGCTTTGCTGGAGTAGGAAAACATTCAGGTAGTACTCGCTCTTGCCAGCCTAGCCACCTTGTGGGAATCGCAACCAAACTTTCAGACACTGTATTCGTTTTGAAATGGGAAGGGTATACGTTTTGTCTTTCCATTGTCCATGACACTCATTGCTCCCTGAAAGGCTAACATAAAGTAGGGACTGAGAGGTGATCCTACACTGATTCCCGCCCCCCCCCCCCGATCCTAAAACGGACTCTACCATAACTATTTCTTAGCAAATCATAGTTTGGAAACAAGCTGGCTGCAAAACAACATCATGTAATTGCACGTTAATGAAGTATCCCATTAATATTGTTAAAAGTAGCAAAATACTGGTTAAGCACAAACACAGGGACTCAGTTCTGTTGTTGTAGGAAATCATGGTTTCCTGCTGTTCAAACAACCACAACAGCAACAACAACTTTATCCGATGCCTTTTTCCTTGATGGGACTCAAGACAGTTTACAGATTAAAAGAAGAACCTCTAAAAACATAGAAAAATTGCAAGTCTTTAGGACCTTCCCCAAACCCTCACGTGTTATAGATCTGAACTATTGGAAGTTCCAAAACCATGGGATCACCACAGAGAAGGCCCCATCTCTGGTGGCCATCCACTCCACAGACCTATGGTATAGAGGCACCAAGAGGGCGTCCTGATATTCATATTCTGTCTTGTTTTCACTAACACACTGTGGTTAGTTTAAAATCAGAAGTTTAAAATCAGACTGTATAGAAAGCCACTAATGCACTGGTCTTCAGTTGGTGGGTCGCAACAGGAGCACTAAAGGTAAAGGTACCCCTGCCCGTACGGGCCAGTCGTGACCCACTCTGGAGTTGCACGCCCATCTCGCTTAAGAGGCCGGGGGCCAGCGCTGTCCGGAGACACTTCCGGGTCACGTGGCCAGCGTGACGAAGCTGCCTGCACCAGCGCAGCACACGGAAACGCCGTTTACCTTCCTGCTATAAAGCAGTACCTATTTATCTACTTGCACTTAAGGATGCTTTCGAACTGCTAGCTGTTTTTACCCCTGTCATCTGCTGCATGGGAAATAGGTCTGACAACATGATTTTGGTTGGGTGTGTGGTAGTTCTGCCAAACATAATGAATTGTGAATGTTTGTTTGTTTCTTTTAAGCTCAGAAAGATGGATGTTGGCAGACATTTTTATCTTGTGATAATTTTAGGAAACGTTTAGCATGTGTGTAAAGATGGAATAAGCGCAATCAAATTAAAGGAGCTTGTCTTACCTTGAAGATGCACTATAATTTATGTATGACAAAGATAATGTTACCATGTTGTTAATGACTTATGTAAGACGAGTGCAGTTTGCTTTTGGTCAGAAACAGACACTTGATTTCAGAAACGTTTAAAGATGAAGAGTTGCTTGCTGGTTGTGAAAGTTATGACAGTTGGTTTCTGCTGATAAGAATAAGTGTACAAAGATTTGTATGGCTTCTTATTTTGATAAAAGTATTTGACTGTCAAAGCTGCTGCTGCGTTTTTTGTTTGCGAGGATTTTTAATATAATACCTCTTGCCCAGAAAGTAACAAAATCAAGGTTGCATGTTTCATTATTCTTCCTTACACGTAACACTTACCGTACTTTTTGTGTGTGTGTCTTCATCTAATGGTTCTAAATCTATGGGGAAGGCCCCCCCTTTGAAGATGCAGGTACCTTAAATTGGGAGGTGGTGGAGGAAATTCCAGAGCAGGATAGGATCTTGGGACAGGTGGACACTTTTCTCTCTCTACCAGTTACAGCCTGAGTAGGTTAAATGCCCCAAGACTTGTGGTATTGACTATATCACAACTGCCCCGTCATTCCAATCTTATATTATGAGATGCACATGAACCTGGGAGTTTTTTTTCTTAAACAGCAGGTTTAGGGGAAGGAATTGCTGTTCATTTTGTTCTCTACATAACTAGCTACCTCTTCTTCCACTTTTCCAGTCACATTCAGGTTTTCTACTGCTACATTTTGTCCACCTTTATTGCTAAAATGAGGACTCCACAACTTTTGGTTGGCCTTAGTAGCCAATCTAAAATTGGTAGTTAACAAGACCCTGCTTCTCCACTGTCCCTGCTCTTCCTTTTTTCTGAGAGCCCCATCAGCACAGCAGCCAAGGAATCCCCTTGCTCCAAAGCAGGAGAGGGTGTCAGTCCTTCAAGAAATTTCAGACTGTTTTAGGAATCACAACGGCTCAGTTGAGAAAACATGTCAAGCTAGGGTTAGGGGAGCTTCATAGCTTAGTATGATGATTCGATTTCATTCAGTGGATGAACCAGAATAGTAAACTAGGGTTTGTGCTAACTATGGTTTGTTATGCTGTCTGAATTGACAAACCATAGTTACAGCCACTACTCTGCTTTTAGAGCTATCTGAACCTAGAAGCTGGATTGTTGAGTAGGGAAAAATAAATTATGGTTAGTAAACACCATGGTTTGGTATAACATCTAAAATTAAGCCCTAAATATATTAATCTGGAAAGCTGTTTAAATCTGGCATTCATCCTTCTGATTGCTTTACTGGATCAGACCAAAGGTCCACCATAATGTTTTCAGCACTCGCCAGTCAGATGTTTTGAGGGAGCCCAAAATGAGGCTTTACTCCAAGGTACGCAAGTTATAGGTTTGTGGTCTAAAAGGGTCAAGACCTTCCATAAAGACAACAGCCGCCTTCTGTTAGTTCTGCAGCAGCAACTATTCAAATATACACTTGTCTCTGAACACAGAAGTTGCATTTAATTATCTTGGCTAATGAGCATTGTCAGGCCTATCTTCCACGAATTTGTCTAATACTTTTTGAAAGCCATCTAAGCTAGTGGCCATTGCTGCATCCTGTGGTAGTGAACTCTGTAAGTTACTGTATTTTTCGCTCTTTAAGACACACCAGACCACAAGACACACCTAGTTTTTGGAGGAGGAAAACAAGAAAAAAAGTATTCTGACTCTCAGAAGCCAGAACTGCAAGAGGGATCACTGCGCAGTGAAAGCAGCAATCCCTCTTGCTGTTCTGGCTTCTGGGATAGCTGCGCAGCCTGCATTTGCTCCATAAGACGCACACACATTTCCCCTTACTTTTTAGGAGGGAAAAAGTTAGTCTTATGGAGCAAAAAATGCAGTAATTGTGCATTGTGCCAAGAAGCATTTTCTTCTGTCTTTCCTGACCCCTGTACTGTCAGTCAGTTACACTGGATGACTCCAGTCCATGTTCTAGTGCTGTGAGAGTGAAAAGCCTTTTTGCAGCCACTGTTCATACCTTTCTAAACTCTTATCATGTCCTGCTTAGTCACCTTGCAGGATTAGGGGCAGGGAGTGGACTGAATCTCTAAACTGTAAGTAAATCATCATCATCACCATCATATTTTTTTTAAATTTTATTTTAATAAATTTTATTCAGTACAAGCTAAAACACGTACATATTCACAACAAAAGAAAATACAAAAGAGAAAAAAAATACATCTATCCAAGGAAAAGGAATTAGAGAATATTTTGTCTCTTTTCATGTTTACAGTTATCACCATCATTTTATTTGTTTGCTGCTTTTCCACAATTAAAACAATGCTCAAGGCAGCTGACAATATGAAAAAAATATATAGTTAAAAACATAGCAAGGTAGTCTTAAAAATAAATAAAATTGCTGTGGTTTTTTAGGCTATAACACTATACCCACTTACCTCATTGAATTCATTATGATGCTTGTTACCTAATAATTCCTGACACTGAATTTGCCCTTTTCACTGTGGCAGGCCATGCAGGCCTTGGTTTTTATTTCCTGTGAGCTTTACAATATCTAATATTTTTATACATTCATTGTCCATGGAATTTGGGGTCGTTTGTATGAAGCTACATCTTTTCATCTACTCAACACACGTGACAGGTGGATTAAGGCTGCAATTCTGCACTTACTTAGCAGGGTGCAAGCTCCATTGATACCAGGGGGTCTTAATTCTGAGAAGCAATGTCTTGAATTCCATTGTGAGGTTGATTTGTTCCTGTCTACCCTTAAGTTTCATAACTGAGTAGAGATTTGTACCTGGTTTCTCATATCTGAACCCAACGCAAAATCTCCCCGGGGTAATGAAAGCTGGTATAAGCCCCACCAGCAACTTTCTGTATCCTAGGTTGTATCCTTTTGCACTTTATTTCATGCTATTTCCAGGATCCCTATGAAATATATTACTTTGGACACAACAAACATACTTGGGCTCCTTTTGAGAAAGGTCAAAGGTGTTTTTTTAAAGAGACGAATGATTTTTGTTGTGTTGTTACAATATCTACACTTTAGTATTTGAGTTCCTTCGGAAAAGCTTTGGGGGTGAATGCCATCTGGCTTTGGTGACTTATTTGTTTTTATTTTGTCATTAGTGTCATTAGTTATTATATCCATTGTAACCTCTTTGAGATTTTTTTTTGATGTAGATGCTTGAATCTATTAAACATTTTAGCCATGAACACTGATGCAGATAGTTTTTCCCATGGGGAATGTTAATTAATACAGGAGGCACACTTTATCTTAATACCTGAAAAAATGTTTGAATTTAGTGTGTGTAACGGTATGGATTTTGCACACTTTCAGAAGAACCTGCCCCATGGAGTTTCTGCATGAAAAGAGAGTCAGTGTGGTGTAGTGGTTAAGAGCAGTGGACTTGTAATCTGGTGAACCGGGTTCGATTCCCTGCTCCTCCACATGCAGCTGCTGGGTAACCTTGGGCCAGTCACACTTCTTTGAAGCCTCTCAGCCTCACTCACCTCACAGAGTGTTTGTTGTGGGGGAGGAAGGGAAAGGAGATTGTTAGCCGCTTTGAGACTCCTTAGGGTAGTGATAAAGTGGGATATCAAATCCAAACTACTACTACTCTTCTTCTTCTTCTTCTTCTTCTTCTTCTTCCTGGGTCACTGTTCAAGATGTGTGGCCCATGTGGGAGGAGGCATGTCCAGAGGAGTGACTTATGCAGAGAATCTATGGTCATCTCATATGAGGCACTGGGAGTAATTGAATTATCTTATTATACTTGATGCAGAAATGTGGCAGGACTACGTGTTCCCAGCAAAAGAACCTGATTGGGAGGGGACTAGGCAACTGGTACCTTCCAAGTCCAAGAAGCTCTGAAAGTCATGACACAGGCTAAAAACAATTTGACTTATTTCGGCCCCCCCCCCAGTGAACAGACTATTTGGTAGAGCCTTGAAGGGCCTCCAAGACCCAAATCAAGGGCTGGGCATGAGTGGCAAGAAGCATTGTCAATGTCTCTTTAGCCTACCTCAGCTATTCTCTCTCCTGTATGAGCCAAGCCTCGGGCAATGCCAGATAATGAGTACTTGAGAGGTGGAATGACTCTGCTGCAGCTCACACTCCGTGGTGTGGGAGAGCAGGGACTGAGTGTCACCACTTAATTTCACAGTGTGGTTTATGATGTCATGTCCCTGAGCAGGATTTGCCAATCTTTCTTGGAGAGAAACCCACCAAAGAAGCTGAGCAGATCAGCTGACGCTTAGCAGAACGGAAATGGTCTAAATTAATCCCCATGGAAGCAGTTCTTACAATCTTTCTTATGATGTACCCACAAACACGGTGGGGAGAATGGGTGAAAAATCCTTTATCTCACTGGTTCACAAGATTTCTGAAGAAAAATTCTTAAAAGTGCTATGTCGGGTAAGGATAGCCTCTAGTTTGCAGATGTTCCCCTGTGTCTTTGTGACTAGTTGTTCTTCCCAGCAATCCTGTTGCTCTTCCTTATTGCTCAAACTTTACATTGCTCAAAACTTCCCTTTTTGTTGTATAAGAAGGGATGTGGCTATGGGAATTGCCATGAAGAGCGCCTGCATTTCAGAATTTGATGTTGTGTCACTGCTTGCTGCAGGGTGGGTGGTCCAAAGAGAAGTTTGCCTGTGTTTGGCATGCAGTGAAGTGTAAATGTAGCCAATATCGTTGTCCCTTTATCTCTCATGCTCAATTGACTGAATGCACAATTGAAAATATATCTCCTATTTTTAAAAACCAGTTGCCAGCCAGGGCTCTTAAGATCAAGCAATGCTCCCAACTTCCTCCCCCTAATTCGTTCTGCAGTCCAACCTGCTGTTCTGCCTCATTGCTCCACCAAGTTCTTACTGAGGGGTAAATTTAGTCTAAGCTGTACCACTGTAAATGGAGCCTCATACACATGGAAACCCATGTGGAACCATAAACACAGAGGATTAATTTCTCAGGAGAAAGGGTTGCAACCTAAGTCTTCTCACCATCACACTAGTTTTATATGTGAAGGATAAGAGTATTCAGCTACATGAGACCCCCCTACAGTCCCAAATGGGAAAAGTTAAAAACAGGTTAACTACCTTAAGTGAGAACTAGGCTGCCTTCTCTGCTTCCTTCCAGAGCAAGCTGAACAATCCCTTCCTTCTTGACCTGTTAACTCCTTTCTCTCATTTTTAAGTCTCTGCCTTTCTCTTCACCCACCGAAGGAGTAATGGTTTCTAGCTGATCTTGGCTGATGTCACATTGGCTTATAGGCCATTTGTGACCTACACTGGCACCCTAGCAACAATGACATCACAAAAGAAGGGTTAATGCTTGGGTTAACACTTGAAACCACATGTGAAGCTGTGGGGGGTGAAAGTTGGGTAGGCAAGTAGAGCTCTGAGCCTGTACACAGCATTGCATTGCAGCCAATAGCATATGGGTTGCAATGTGTTCTTGACTGCCAATTTTCCAGGTTGCAAATATGCCCATGGTCCCCCAAAAAAGGTTGGCAACCCAATCCCTGGTGTAGAAATTTCTCTCTATTTTTTTATATCTTAAGGTAGTTTTAGAGTCGAATTTATTGATATTTAGCTTGGGCTGAAGTTATAGATTAATTAGCTTTAGATTATCATAATCAGCTTTAATCTCTGAAAATACATTTTGAACAGGTGGGGCATTGCATTAAAGGTATACTTGTTTTTTGAGGTTGACTTTGTTACTGACATGTACTGTTGTACTGAAGATAGCTAACGTACTGAACAAAATGCGAGATATAAGCCAATACACTTAGAGTTAAAAGCTTAATTGGTTAAAATGCAGGCACTCAATAGAAATTACTTAATTGGCTGGTAGCCCTAGGTCCTCGAGAACTCTGTGCAAAGTACTTCCTAGTCGTCCCCCTTTTTAGTGGGCCTTGTGTGTTTACTTGACAGCAGTGCACCAGGCAGCCAATTCGAGCTGCCATTTAAATGTCCCACAAAACCCCAGAGTTAATGCCACATTGAGGAAAGTAAATGGGGGCTAGCTGTGGTTGCCTAGCACTGCCCATTGTGTCCCCCCCCCCCCCGAAAAGAAAAAATTAAAGGGAAACCAGGGCAGGAATTAGCAGTGGACTCTGCCAATGTACCAAGGTGCTGGCAGCTGTCCAGGGATACCAGTTGCTAACACTGTTGCAATAATTTATGACAGGGGTCATAAGTTATAAGGTCTTGGTCATGCGATGGGTCTATGCAAGGTTTGACAAAGGAGCTCTTTTCAGATAATGCCTGAGTGATAGGTCCCTTAATGTTCCTCCATTTGTTGCGGCCTCTTAAAATATAATCTCTCTATTCTGGTGCACATTGATTGCTGCTTGCTTCTTTCTGAAGGCTTCTGTGACTTTTAAGTTAAGCTCCAAGGAGAGGGATAACCCAATGCACATTGTACAGATTCCATTGCAATGTAGCCTCTGATATTGGCTTTGATCTGTCTGTCCCACCTGTCTGAAACTTCCCTCGCAGCCTTGTGAGTGGATGCTGGTTGTAAGTTCAAGCAGCTAGTTAAAATAATCTCCTTGCTTCCAGCTTTACGAAGGTAGGGACGTGTGGCTTACCCTTGTTGAAAAGCTCCTAGAAAAAGACAGGCCAGGATATCTTGACTACTGACACTCTCAGTGCTTCCTTCCTGAGAGCTTGTGTGGGGAAATGGTGCTTTTGGCCCAAACAACTATCTGCAGGCTATCTTCAGCCTCCTCAGTGCTGAGATGCTCTTAAGCCTTTGCACCACTGCACAGCTCCAGTGGCATCTCTTCACAGCTCAGGGAAGGCTGAGGATCCTGCCTAGCTGGTTCAGAAACGACGTGTAAATTTATCATTTATGAGCCAACATAGCAGCACCTCTGCTTTCCTTGGGCTAGAATGGGGGAGAGATTTCAGAGAAAAATAGAGAGAGACGTTATAGAGCTGTGCAGTAATGGGGGCCCCCTTAGGAAAGGAGTTGAAAATAAAACTTTGTCGTGCCATTATACTAATTGATGGTGCAAGTGCACTTCAAATATCGTGTGCTGTTCTGGTTGCCTTGCATTGTTGTAGAGTCAGAAAAGATTCAGAAAAAGGCAACCAAAATGACAAGGAGTTGGAGCAACTTCCCTGTGTGGAAAGGTTGCAACATTTGAGGCTTTTCGGTTTAGAGAAAAGGTGAATAAGGAGGGACCTGACAGAGGTGTATCAAATTATATACAGTGTGGAAAAACTGGTTAGGGAGAGGTTTCACTCTCTCATAATACCAGAACTTGGGGACATTAATGAAGCTGAATGTCGGAAGATTCAGGAAAGAGAAAAGAAGGTGCTTGTTCACTCAACACATAGGGAAACGACGGAGTTCACTCCCAGGTGATGCAATGATGGCCACCAATTTGGATGGTTTTAAAACAGGATTAGACAAATTCATGGCGGATAAGGCAACTAATCTAGACTGCTTTAAAAGGGAATGGGGTAGACACATTTGTGAAAAGTGGGCTTGTCGACTACTTTTAGTCATTTTCCGGTTGTGGTAAAGTTCCTAACAGGCCCCAAAGCCACCTTAGAACCATAAAATGGTAGACTCCCCAAGGACCATCTAGTTCAAGCACTTGCAACGCAGGATCTTTTGCCCAGCGTGGGGATCGAACTCACGAACCTAGGAGTCTCCTCTTGTTCAAGACAGGAAGGTTGTGGGTGGGGCTTATGCTTCTACACACTCACTTCTGTTCCTACTCATTTTTTGGCCTCGTGTACTGATACAGACTGGGACGCGGGTGGCGCTGTGGTCTAAACCACTGAGCCTAGGGCTTGCCGATTGGGAGGTCGGCGGTTCAAATCCCCGCAACGGGGTAAGTTCCCGTTGCTCGGTCCCAGCTCCTGCCAACCTAGCAGTTCGAAAGCATGTCAAAATGCAAGTAGATAAATAGGTACCGCTCCAGAGGGAAGGTAAATGGTGTTTCCGTGTGCTGCTCTGGTTTCACCAGAAGTGGCTTAGTCATGCTGGCCACATGACCTGGGAAAACTGTCTGCGGACAAACGTTGGCTCCCTCAGCCAGTAAAGTGAGATGAGCATTGCAACCCCAGAGTTGTTCGTGATTGGACCTTTACCTTTAAAAGGGGTCCTTTACCTTTTTTTTAACTGATACAGAACAGCTGAGGAAGTTGACTTCATAAACCATAGTTTAAAATTGGCATGCTTTGAAACAGTCCATAGTTGGTCTTAAACCAGGAGATCGGTTCCTCTGATATGCCAAGACAGGATTAGTGGGATGTGAAACTAAACTCTGGCAAAGTCCTCTTCAGCACTGTGGGAGCAGAGTGTATGTAAGTCCAAGGCTCTGTTCTGGCCCACAACACTAAACCATAGCTTAGTAATGCATTGCCAATGCATGTTCTGTGAAAAAACAGGCCTATTCTGTACCCTACACTGAGCCTGGTTTTAAAATTACTCAACAGTTCATGAAACAGAAAGGGGCAACAGAGGTTGCATTCCCTGCTGTGATGAGAAATAATGCGAGAATAAAAATTGGAATTGATTTTTTTAAAGAGTGCTTTGACTGTATACCTGGCTGCTGGTATACTTGCTTAACCACCAGGACACTTGGCTATTCTGTTGTTTTCTGATTTCCCATTTCTCATGTATATCCTGGCTCATTAAAAAAATAAAAATCAGATATGCCAACTGAGCTCAGTTAAGTGGCACAAATGAGCTGCTGATGTGGGGGGGGGGGGGGAGGAAATATGCACATTTATTGTTCACTGTTTTTTTTTTACTTTGAGGTGAGTGATATACTGAATTAATTAATGATGATTGAACATGCATGTTGCTAGATTTATCGACCATCTTTTCACACAATCCAATGCTCATAGGATCACGGTGGCAAGACCTGCCATATGCACACCTGCATAATACAGTGGTACCTCGGGTTACATACGCTTCAGGTTACAGACTCCACTAACCCAGAAATAATGCTTCAGGTTAAGAACTTTGCTTCAGGATGAGAACAGAAATCGTGCTTCGGTGGCACGGCGGCAGCAGGAGGCCCCATTAGCTAAAGTGGTGCTTCAGGTTAAGAACAGTTTCAGGTTAAGAACGGACCCCCCGGAACAAATTAAATACTTAACCCGAGGTACCACTGTATCTACAGGGACAGGATTGCATGACCCTATTCAGATGTAATGCTAAACTATGGCATGTGCTAGAGGAGGAGACTGGAAGCACCTGCAGGTCCTTGCCCATTTGTTACTGTGTCTTAACTGGGAGCTGTGACTGGTTTATGGTGGCTTATTAAAATAAGAACAAACCAGTATTAGAAACCACAGGTTGATCTTGGCTGGTTTGAGTGAACAGTAGCTTAAACTAAATACATTTTGTACTTGTTGGATATAGCAACAAACCCGGTTTAGTTTAAACCTTGGAATTATCCTTTGAGTCTTCTCTTCCTCCTAGTGTGTGCTGCAGGCAGAGGGGAAACGCTGAGTATATAGCAGGCCCATTTCTGTAATGCTAAAATATGGTTTGGCACTGTATCTGAAGCAGCCCGTTCTGTGAAAGCACAGTTCCTGACCACATACATGTGTAGCATTAGTATACACAGTACTGTACCACATTTCAGACAGGCCTGTGAACTTGCTGGGTCTAAGATGCACTGCCATGATCTTGCTTTGCTGTCAAATGTGCCACTGTCAAATGTGCTATCCTTCAGAATGAGGGAGGATAGTTTCTTATAGAAAGATGGTTTTTATTGCTTGGGTAACCTTAATTCTTATGTATATGACACCAGAACTAAATTAAATAATGAATAAAGGTAAGAACAACAACAACAGATAGCTTATATTGCCTAAGAAGCAGAACAGCAAAGCATGGGTATGGTTCAAAAAGTCAGCGATAAGCTGCTGAAGGCCATTTCAGTCAGTGGCGTAGCATGGGTTGTCAGCACCCGGGGCAAGGCAAGTAATTTGCGCCCCTTAACCCGTGGATTTTAGCACTTGAGTGCGAGCGCCCCCCCCCAGATGTTGCGGCCGGTGCGGCCGGCCCCCCTGCACCCCCCACGCTATGCCACTGATTTCAGTTGTGACATCATTTTTATGGAAAGCAGTTCCTGCAAAAAATGGGCTTGAAGTCCACACATAGGCCTATGTGATAAATAAAAATAAAATTTCTGAGTTATGTCTCTCCAGCCATTTTGTGACCACTTCCCTTCTCAAAATACAAAGTGAACTCAGAATTAGCCTTGGTAACTTTGGCTGCGGCGACAGCTGCTTTCCATTTTGTCTTTTGACTGCTCTGCAGTTCCTCGTCTAGATGACGATATCATCACTCCACTTGCAACCTAATAAGTGTGTTAATTGTCTAATGAAGATTGATCTTTACTGTGATGTGACACATTCTAAATGAATTCCCCATGATGCTCTAATGAAATCTCCATGTTTAGTGCTTGTTTTGAGACTAAAAGGTTGTCTTGTGTGAAGTTCGCTGCAAGACGGTTGGGCTAGAATGAATGGGTGCCCTTCATTTCGAGGCTTCAGCCCTGTCTTGCTTCAGCTTGAGAGATTGTGAGCTTCTTGGGGCAAGGACCTGTCTCTTTGTTTATGCGACTGGCTAAAGCAGCCTTATTTGCCCTCACCCCAGAAGCCAAAATACTCAGAACTCGCTTGCTCCCACCTCAAGGGTCTCCTCTGTCATGTTCCAGTGTTTGGAAACCGTATCATTCGCTAAGTTAACCCTGAAACCCCTCAGTATGAAACTAAGGGCTATTTCACAAATGTACATTATATTCCGGAGATGGCCATCCTGAATTAATGAGTTACCACAAGCAGAATTTTCACGTGGCCTCAAATACAGGGATTTTACTTGGCTTCAGTTTGTGCATTTGGCTGTGGAGCAAGTGGGGTGAACCTGCCTTCAGAAGCCCATTTTGCTTAGCAGTGCATTCATGAATGTGGCGCATTTCAGTTTTATTTAGTTGCAGAGACGTGAGGGCTTGGTGGCAGATGGTGGTGTTGCTGGGGAACACCCACACCAGCCTGGATTTTTCTGTCCCCTCACCTCTCTGGTTCACCCTTAGTGATGTAACAATTTGTAATATTTTAAATTTAACATGGAATATTAGATTAAATGCCTTTAAAAAAATGAATAGAGTGCACGGGATTCATAATGAATGTGGCTAGTAGCCTGGTCTTGCCACGCACACACTCAGGAAGTATAGCAAAATTGTGTCACTTTAAACTGTAAATGCAATAGGCTGCAAAGTAGGGAATAAAGTTAGATTTTGTTCTACTCATGGGTTAAATTGTATTTCTATCTGAGTCTAGTTTGAAATACGATTTTTTCCCCTGCCGTCAGATTGGCAATATTGAAGTCCTCCTACGCCCATATTAGTTTAATGTAATGATTGGCAGGTGTTTGCGATTCTCTTTTTGTTGTTTTTAAGTAACTAGAATAGGGAGCACAAGAAACGCAGCAAGCACATTCTAGCGCTGTGTTAATTTACATTATTTAAAACAACTTTTGGTAAACATTTGAGCAGATGGCCATGTAATCCCATGCTTGTTTACTTGAGAGTAAGATGCCCTGAACACAGCAAGACTGATTTCTGAGTGAACATGCTTAGGATTTCTTAGGATTTCATGCTTAGGACTGTGGCAAAATGTTTATCACAAGATGTTATTTTTTAAATGAAGATGCTTATCAGGCAACTAACGGGAGGTATGCACATGATGGTATAGCAAAGATTAGTAATTAAGAGGAAATGAAGACACACTGACTGTGTTAGCATGTAAAGCTAAACCATGGTTTAGTGTTTCATGTGCAAAGGAGCCACTGTGAGTCTTGGGCTCACATGTTCCCCCTTCCCTTCTCTTCACACAGCTGGAAGGATAACTTCAGCAGAGTTAAACTTCACTTTCCATGAAACTTGGCTTGTTGGTGCATACAAACCAGAAATTCTGGTTTAAAAGGCACTCTGTTCTGCTTCACAGCAAGCCATCGTCAAACTATGGTTTATGAAGTGGGCTTGTTTAAGTAACCAGAGTTTGTTCGAAACCAAATAACAAACTGGGTTTCCAGGGAAATGAAACTAAACTTTGCCGAAGCTCTCCTCACATGTTCCCCATTCCCCTCTCTTCCTTCTGCATGACCAGTTTTGTAGTGACTCCTTTCAGCTCATGTGCACAATGCTAAGCAATGGTTAAACTTTATGCATGGACTAGGCCACTGATTACAGCACTTAGTATATCTTGAATAAGCTTGTGAGGCCATTAAAGTAATACAGTATAAGGTGTTTGTCTCCAGGGAGCGAGGATTGATGTCCCACAGAAGAAGCAAGGAGGCTTGGGCTAAGCACCGGAAAATCCAGATGTATGGCAGCCCTAGGCCTGACTCCATGCTGAGGGGCTCCATGGGCTCTCCTCCTCCTCCTCCCCAGGTGTGCCATAATATCTCTTTGCATGCATTCCTTGTGGCACGGTTGCTGCTTGCCCACCCACAACACCAAAGCCGGAGAATCATAGGCTCAAATCCTTATTGGCTGCTGTGATTTCCTTGGGTGGCCTGTTCCCTGGGTGGGCTTGTTTGAGTTGCATTTTGATGCCACTGTTAGGCTTGAGGAAATGGCAGTTCTTAGCAACCTGCTTTTCTGTAGCTGTTTTAGGGATGTGGAAATAGTTGCAAATGCACTGTGCTTTTTTATAGCTAGAGAGAATCTCAGTGAAATGATGGTTACAGGTGAAGCACCCTCTAAACATGCTATTGAAATTTTATTATAAATATTAATAGACTTCAAATGGGTAGAGCACTTCCTTTTCGATCTACGTGACACAGGAAATGTTCTTGCTCTTTTTGCACATTGAAGTGTGTATAGTGTTGTTTGATGGAGATATTTAGCTGTATTTATATAGCATTTCCCCAGTAATCATTAAAACATCCCTGTAAGGGAGACCACCATTGTTTCCTTTCTGACGGATCCCTTGGTGGAGTGGTTGTTGTGGCTTGCCTAAGGCCGCCTAACAAGTTTAGAATTGGGCGCTTCCAGGCTGAGGCTGCACAGTCTTGGCTGCTGCGCTTGCGTTTAATGTCTGCCCAAATTTGTGGCTGCACTCTGCAAGTCCTTCACACCACTTAATGCAGCCTGCCGATTTGGTTTGATTAAAACGGTGTCTCTGGGTGTGTGCTCTAAATACCTTTTTGATTTTTCACCTACAAAACCAACTGTGGAATTGCCGATAAGAGTGACAGCTGCAGGCAATAAATGAGAATAGTAATAGAAGGTTCAGTGCTGGATAGAACATCATAAATCATGAGGAGAGAGCGGTGTGTGTGCTGACAAATCGCGGAGCAGCTGCAAACAGCACTTTCCAGGTAAGAATTATTGCTCTAGCTTCTGATCTGTTCAGAAACCACCTTTCCCTGAGCATGTAGGTGACTTTCCCCATCGCACAGCCAGGCACGGCTAGGCAATTAAGAGAAGTGCAGTCGCTTTGGGGCTCGATGTGGTGTGCCTACAGGATTATGGACTTTCATTTTTACTCGTGGTGCATTTAATGGTGGCATTTCCTTTCTATTAGGTGCATTGACTAAATCGAGACTCTTTTTCATTTGAAAACTTATTTCAGATGATTGTCTAGGAAGCTGGTAGAAAACAGTTCTCAGCAGTTGGGGCAATTATGGATTGTTTTCAGATGTCTTTAAAACAGCTTCTCTCTCTCTCTCTCTCTCTCTCTCTCTCTCTCTCTGTGTGTGTGTGTGTGTGTGTGTGTTTTGTTCTGCTGTCTGGGCCCAAACCACCAGGAACATCTAAGCAAGCTCCGTTGTAGGGGTGGGAAACCTGCGGCCCTTGAGATGCTGCTGGACTTCAGCTTGCATCAGCCCCAGCCAGCATAGCCAATGAGCAAAGAATGATGGGCGAAGAAGCCTAACAGCATCTCGAAGGCCACAGGTCCACCTGTCCCTGCATTTCAATTATTTGGTCAGGGTGCAGTTGTGGCTGGGAAAGAGCAAATAATATTGGTGCCCTCCCCTTATTGCTTCTGAAACAGAAACGTCAAGAGTAAAGAAGAAATGTCAGTGCTTAAATGCTAAGCAGGGAATGAACATGGCCTTGACATTGCCTAGGTACATGCCTGGGGCAGCCCTGCTGCTGCAGATGGAGAGGGCTCTGCATTCCTGGCTCCATCTTAGTCATGGGCTGTGTGTAGTCTGCGCTATAAATTTAAAATTCTAATTCCAGGCAATATAAACTTAACCTGAACTCTGTGCCCTGTATAAATTATACAAATCAAGCACATTTTGTATAATGTCTCTTAACTTTGCATAATGCATTCCTCCATTTCTGCTGTTTTGCATCCAGGTTAGTTCTGATTTTGCCAGTCGTGGGGGGAACATCAAGGGCCCTGAAAGCCCTCTCCCAACCACTGGGGGGGGGGGATAGCCATTATTCAGGCTTCTGAGATTTCAGCAGGCGCTACTCACACAAATTTTCAAAAGACGCATGACTTAACTACCACAAAGTCCAGAAACTTGCTCTTTTTCTGAAAAGAAATGACAGCTAAGATTCCCAGGAAGCTGAAATCTATGTTTAGTGTTGCGCTGTCTGCCAGCTTCTGCACTACTCCAGAAATGCAACCTGCTCATAGCCCTGATCTTTGTGAAAAGAAGTAACACAGAGCTAATTTTTGAGGGAGGGGCTGCTAGAGGGTCAGACTTAGGGGAAGTGATACAAGTAGATAAGGATGGGTATCTGGTTCACCCTAGTTGCTCTGAAAGGTGAGTAAAGGGCCATTGTATAAGGAAGCAGACTTAATCACTTCCTTCTGTCCGTTTTTCAGTCAGACAGCATGGGAGCTGAAGATCAAGGCATCAAAATCAGGACATGACAAAGTTGATTAGGGAATTGTTTCCCCCACTATGCCCAGCCTCCTTTTCTGTCCCTTGACTTACCACATTGGGGCTCATGTGATGCACTGGAGCTTAGGCAGTGGGGAGCGAGCAAGCAAGAAAGAGAGCCACCTATGGAGTGGAGTGGTGAACACAGTGCAGTGTTTTGTTCCCAGTGTTTGAAATTTGCCAGGCGCATTCTGTACCTGGCTATTGGCCACTTGCAACCAAGTGAAGATGCCTGGGTGCCAGGATGGTGCCCGACATCTCCACCATTTGAAGGTGCATTCCTGAGGATCATTGGATCTGGACTGTTTTCACACACTCGTATCACATCCTGTAGGAATAGGCCAGTCTATAGGTGAACTGTCCCTGGGTAAAGTGAACTTTCTTCTTTAAGTTCTCATAGTTCTTAACCTAGCTCAGTGTTGACATCTGAACTAGCCAGATGTTTGACTGAGAATTAACCACAGCCAGTCCATCATTTGAAAAACAAGGCTTTAGAGCTGTCTTGCCCCAAAATGGCAACTAGACATTCCGTTTTGGTGATTGTAATCTTGGTTTAAGGAGCCATTTGGTGCCTAGCTTATATATCCTGTTTCTAACACTTTGTTCCCCAGCTTTTATACTACTCCACTGTGTGTGTGTGTGTGTGTGTGTGTGAGAGAGAGAGAGAGAGAGAGAGAGAGAGAGAGAGAGAGAGAGATGGATGTGATTGACGTTCTTATAAGTATGGTCAGAAAGCTTGCTGCATCTATTGCTGAATTTTTGTTGCACATCTTAATTATTCTTTTGTGATACATTTTGAGAAATTGAGAGCACCTTTTGGGGATGAGTGTGGGATGCAATTTTTCAGATGCACAACTTTATTGCTTACGTTTAAACGTTGTTCACTTTTGGAAGTACATGTCTGGTCATCCCGTCCCCCCCCCCCCCCAGTTAAAGACTCTGGTCCCCCCTCCGCAACAGGGATTGTTAAGTGGCTTCAGACATATTCTTAAAAGACAAAGAATGCTTTATAGATAAGCACCTAACTTTCAGATGCACCTGCCTTGGCTGAAGAAATAGAAATAACTTGCTCTTGGCAAATATTTCATTTAAGATGTTTCAGAAATTCTTGAATTGAAAACGTGGATTGAATGAAGTCAAATCTCACTGTTGTTTAAAATGAGGGTGTTATTTTTGTTCTCACAATGTGTGATTAAAACCTTTTTATATATCAAAGTTTGGGTTTTTTTGGTTTTTTAACCAGGGGAGTTGCTACTAACATCTGCTGTAATGTAATTGCTGCAACAACACTTGGTTTGTGGAGTAAGCAAATACTGAAAATCTGTAGGTGCTGGGAATTTTGAAATATTATACAGCAGAGGTCCATTTCATAGATTCCACAGAGGCAAACCTGGATTTCTCCCTATGTATACTTCCATACATCAAGGAGCTGCAGCCCACCATGACTTCTGGAGAAGTGTATCTGTATAATATGTTGTTGTTGTTTAGTCGTTTAGTCGTGTCCGACTCTTCGTGACCCCATGGACCAGAGAACGCCAGGCACTCCTGTCCTCCACTGCCCCCCGCAGCTTGGTCAGACTCATGCTGGTAACCTCGAAAACACTGTCCAACCATCTCGTCCTCTGTCGCCCCCTTCTCCTTGTGCCCTCCATCTTTCCCAACATCAGGGTCTTCTCCAGGGAGTCTTCTCTTCTCATGAGGTGGCCAAAGTACTGGAGCCTCAGCTTCACAATCTGTCCTTCCAGTGAGCACTCAGGGCTGATTTCCTTCAGAATGGAGAGGTTTGATCTTCTTGCAGTCCATGGGACTCTCAAGAGTCTCCTCCAGCACCATAATTCAAAAGCATCAATTCTTCGGCGATCAGCCTTCTTTATGGTCCAGCTCTCACTTCCATACATCACTACTGGGAAAACCATAGCTTTAACTATACGGACCTTTGTTGGCAAGGTGATGTCTCTACTTCTCAAGATGCTGTCTAGGCCTGTCATTGCCCTTCTCCCAAGAAGCAGGCGTCTTTTAATTTCGTGGCTGCTGTCACCATCTGCAGTGATCATGGAGCCCAAGAAAGTAAAATCTCTCACTGCCTCCATTTCTTCCCCTTCTATTTGCCAGGAGGTGATGGGACCAGTAGCCATGATCTTCGTTTTTTTGATGTTGAGCTTCAGACCATATTTTGCACTCTCCTCTTTCACCCTCAATAAAAGGTTCTTTAATTCCTCCTCACTTTCTGCCATCAAGGTTGTGTCATCTGCATATCTGAGGTTGTTGATATTTCTTCCAGCAATCTTAATTCCGGCTAGGGATTCATCCAGCCCAGCCTTTCGCATGATGAATTCTGCATATAAGTTAAATAAGCAGGGAGACAAAATGCAGCCTTGTCGTACTCCTTTCCCAATTTTGAACCAGTCAGTTGTTCCATATCCAGTTCTAACTGTAGCTTCTTGTCCCACATAGAGATTTCTCAGGAGACAGATGAGGTGATCAGGCACTCCCATTTCTTTAAGAACTTGCCATAGTTTGCCATGGTCGACACAGTCAAAGGCTTTTGCATAGTCAATGAAGCAGAAGTAAATGTCTTTCTGGAACTCTCTAGCTTTCTCCATAATCCAGCGCATGTTTGCAATTTGGTCTCTGGTTCCTCTGCCTCTTCTAAATCCAGCTTGCACTTCTGGGAGTTCTCGGTCCACATACTGCTTGAGCCTTCCTTGTAGAATTTTAAGCATAACCTTGCTAGCGTGAGAAATTAGTGCAATTGTGCGATAGTTGGAGCATTCTTTGGCACTGCCCTTCTTTGGGATTGGGATGTAGACTGATCTTCTCCAATCTTCTGGCCACTGCTGAGTTTTCCAAACTTGCTGGCATATTGAGTGTAGCACCTTAACAGCATCATCTTTTAAAATTTTAAATAGTTCAGCTGGAATACCATCACTTCCACTGGCCTTGTTATTTGCAGTGCTTTCTAAGGCCCATTTGACTTCACTCTCCAGGATGTCTGGCTCAAGGTCAGCAACCACACTACCTGGGGTATATGAGACATCCGTTTCTTTCTGGTATAATTCCTCTGTGTATTCTTGCCACCTCTTCTTGATGTCTTCTGCTTCTGTTAGGTCCTTTCCACTTTTGTCCTTTATTATGGAAATCTTTGTACGAAATGTTCCTTTCATATCTCCAATTTTCTTGAACAGATCTCTGGTTCTTCCCATTCTATTGCTTTCCTCTATTTCTTTGCATTGCTTGTTCAAGAAGGTCTTCTTGTCTCTCCTTGCTATTCTTTGGAAATCTGCATTCAATTTCCTGTATGTTTCACGTTCTCCCTTGCATTTTGCTTGCCTTCTCTCCCCCGCTATTTGTAAGGCCTCATTGGACAGCCACTTTGCTTTCTTGCATTTCCTTTTCATTGGGATGGTTTTCGTTGCTGCCTCCTGTATAATGTTACGAGCCTCCATCCATAGTTCTTCAGGCACTCTGTCCACCAAATCTAAATCCTTAAACCTGTTCCTCACTTCCACTGTGTATTCATAAGGGATTTGACTTAGATTGTATCTTACCGGCCCAGTGGTTTTTCCTACTTTCTTCAGTTTAAGCTTGAATTTTGCTATAAGAAGCTGATGATCTGAGCCACAGTCAGCTCCAGGTCTTGTTTTTGCTGACTGTATAGAGCTTCTCCATCTTTGGCTGCAGAGAATATAATCAATCTGATTTCGATGCTGCCCATCTGGTGATGTCCATGTGTAGAGTCGTCTCTTGTGTTGTTGGAAAAGCGTGTTTGTGATGACCAGCTTGTTCTCTTGACAGAACTCTATTAGCCTTTGCCCTGCTTCGTTTTGATCTCCAAGGCCAAACTTGCCAGTTGTTCCTTTTATCTCTTGATTCCCTACTTTAGCATTCCAATCCCCTATAATGAGAAGAACATCCTTCTTTGGTGTCACTTCTATAAGGTGTTGTAAGTCTTCATAGAATTGGTCAATTTCAGTTTCTTCAGCACCAGTAGTTGGTGCATAAACTTGGATTACTGTGATGTTAAAAGGTCTGCCTTGGATTCGTATCGAGATCATTCTATCATTTTTGAGATTGCATCCCAGTACAGCTTTTGCCACTCTGTATAATATAGATGCGTGCAAACACGTAGTATTACGTTGGTGTCCATTTTTTAAAATGGTCACGAACAAGGTGATGGCGACAGCAAAGGAGCAATGAACCATGTTCTCCAGCTTAGTGTTTATGTCCAAAATGGGGGTGGTGGTTTCTTTTTCCTCAAATAAGCATAATCAGGAAGCTTTGATGCAGGAGATTCAGAGCTAGAGCATCCCCAAGAGATTGATGGCTGCCTAATCTCTGCCTGAAGGTCTGCAAGCAGTGCTGGCTGCCTGGAGGTACTCACTATGGTTTCGAATGTCTGCAGTAGTGGTCCTGTTAGGGGGTCTGTTGACACATCCCTGATCATCACTCAACAGCTTCCATGTGTGAATGAGTCATCACAGCTCAAATACCACAGAATTTCCATATTGTCTCATGGAGCTGCTTCACACAGTCATTGTGGATGTATACGCACATTTGAATCAAAGGGTGGAGTGTTTGACATGAACAGGATTACCCATGGTGGTGGTGGTTTTTCTGTGGTCGAATGAGGTTTAGTAGACAGTGCATTAGATCAGGTACCCCTGGATTCAAATTCTACCATTCCCTTCCAGCGAGTCATCTCAGGGGGGCAAATCACCATTTCCGAAGCCTCAGTTTTCCATTCATAGGCACAGGCATACTAATAACATCGCACTCAAAACGTAAGGCACATTAGTGTGTCAGATACAGTACTGATGATAAAATACCTCGAGTTGAAGCTTTTCTCAATTAGCAAACATGTATTTTTGTTCAAACTGCTTGGTCATTGTTAGTTATTGTGATTTTTTAAAAGCGCTTTTGGATATTGAGTAATGTAATTGCTTGAATAGGTCTGTCTCCTAACCTGTAACGTAAATGGGTCAAAGCTACTGATTATTCAGGGGCTCTTATCCTTTATTTTTTCTGCAGCCTCAGTCCTCCCACACTCTTCACTGGACTATAAATCTGGGAGAGGTGGAAGGAAATTAAGGGGTGCTTAGGAGAAGGCAGCTGGTTATCACATAATGCATATTTTAAATATTAAGTTTATTGCCACAAGAGATGTTGATGACCTCCTAGCTGAGATTGCTTTAAACAAGGATTAGGCAAATTTGTGGAGGATAGATTGAACCACAGCTATTAGTAATGACTGCTTACTGCAGACTCCATATTTGGAGGTGCTATACTTTTATCAGATGCTGAGCACAAGCAAGAAGGAATGGCTTTCTCTTGTCTTATTCTCCTTGTGAGCTTTCCAGGGTCATCCGTTTAGCTGAAAACTGCTGAACTATTTATGCATTTATTTATTACATTTATAGCCTGACCTTCCTCTGAGATTCTCAGGGTGACCTTATGGTGAAGAGTAAGTAATAAATTGAAATATTGTTCTTGTTATTATTGGTAGTAAATAATAATACATGGTTCTCGCCCACCCTGCCAAAATCTATCCTCACAACAACCCTTTGAGGGTGAAAGAGAATGACCTAAGATCATGGCTGAGTGGGATTTGAATTTGGAACCTCTTCGATCCCAGCCAAATGCTCTTCAAAACTACACAACCCTAGACTAGATATACACTTGGTCTGATCCATAGTTCTAAGCATGCATGGATTTGGAGCTCCTGACTTGAGAGAGAGAGAGAGAGAGAGAGAGAGAGAGAGAGAGAGTGGTGTGCGTGTGTATATGCTTTCTCATTCATTTCTTACCCTCCACATTTGTTTTCCAGTGTTGGGGGCATGTATGTGGAAAGAGAGCCTGTTGAACAGTGATAACTGGCCTCTTGCTCTTTTCTAGCAATAGTGGGTTCAGTGGCAGAGCTTCATGCTCCGGCACCGGGGGTGCAGAGAGCAGGTGGGGGTGGGGGTGGGGGTGGCGTGTGTCCCGGGGGCGTGGCACCCAGCGCGGGCAGGGGGACAGCCGCGATGGCACCCCACCGGGATCATGCTGCCGGGGGCGGTGCGATCCCCCCGCACTCCTCTTCCTCCGCCAGTGAGTGGGTTCAATGTACCTTAACAGTGTAGCAACCCAAAACAGAAATGAGAGGGTAGGAGAGGTTCTTGGGATGGTAGAGATTGTGTAGGGAGCAAGAGGGAGAAAATCTGTTTGTTCTGCGCTGGGTAAAAGTGGAGGGATTAATCTGGAGAAATGGTCTTCTCGCCAAAGTGCAGCATCTTCGCTCTCGTCAGTTCCCCCAGAAGGACTAGGGCTCCAGAGGAAGGAGTTCAGAGCGATGCAGAGAGGTTGGTTGTGCACACAGTGCATGTGACAGAAATTCAATGCAGGCAAAGAAGAGCAGCTGGTTCTTAGCCAGTGTGCCTTTAAATGCTTTTTGCCGCACAGCTGGAAGCTGAATTGAGTTTGCTTCAATGGAAGAAAACTCACCCTTGGCACTTGTGTAAACACAGTTTGAGAGACAGCGACCTCAACAAAGGAGCTGCAAATGTATCTTGCAAGGCAGGAACATGGAGCGCAGGAGGCCTGATATACACAAGTTGGGTTGCCAGGTTTTCTTTTTACAGATGTTGGCCATCACCCTGGAGTAGAAGCAGGGTAAAAAAATGGGCACTTGACTCTTGTATCAGTTCTCGGCTTGGGTCTTTTAGATGAAGATCATGCATCATGACAAAAGAACCTCAGTCACTTGCTAGACTTTTCAAAATGTGTGCTGCTTCACAGTTGCCAGGTTTGCATATATTTAAACCATAGCTAAGCATAGCTATAGTTTGAAGGGAAGCATGCAGCTTGCTGGTTCATGGGGCTTAAATTGCAATTGCCTCACACCTCCTGCTGGGAAACATGCCATATTCTAGCTTGGTGTTATGTCTGAACTTGCAGCATTCATGGTCTATGTCTCTCTAAACAAACCACGATCTGTAATCAAGGTTTGTTCTTGGCTTACTGTTCATGGCTTCTTTAGGGGAAACAATCCATAAACCCAGATTTGGATGCCAAACCATGGCTAAGCTCCTGGTAGTGGATGAGTGGTAGAGGACCAAAACAGTCACCATTTTAGCCCAAAGCACTTGCATGCTGCTCGTTCACTTTTAATCTATTTTTAAGCTTAGCTGTGGTTTAAAGTGATTTGTGCACCACTGTACCATGTTTGGCTACAGTGAAGTTGCCCTCTGCTTAATCATTAAATAAACATATACCTATGCCTGGGAGCCCCAACTGGGCTGCCTCACACATGCCCATTGCATGTTCCGAATATGTACAGACTTTTCACACTTTCCATGCTTTGCATGGTAGTCGCAGCAAATGTAACTGTCATGGAAAGGGGCCCTGAGCTTATGGGGCCTGGAGGATAAAATATTGTCAATTCTGAGCCTTCTTTCTCGCACCTTAAAACACCTCATTTAAAAAATGTTTAGTTGCTAGCTTTGGGTACATAATAAAAGGAAGGGAAAGCAGGGTCCATTCTCTCCAGGGCACCTCCCTCCCCCCTGCCAAACAACAACAACAACAACTGTCCTGGAGAGTAGGCAGCTGGCATGCATATCTGGTTTGCAAAATGGTGGGCACTTCAAGAGTTCTGGGTGTTTTGTTGTCATCCCCACTGATTTAAGTGGGGGGAACTTAAATCTGCAATTAGCGCTTGAGTTGATTGATTGCTGTATTAATTACAGCTTGCAGCCCAAGTAATAATTAGTGATCTTATTGGTGCTCTGCTTTTCTGCTCCATTTATACAATAGCCACTGTGTAAATGGCTATTAGTCAAGGTAGCTGAAGAGCATTTGCATGTTTGGAGACAGCATACCAGAAGCCGGGGAGAAAAGATGTGGAAGGAAGGTTGCCGTCATGTCCTCCTTGAAATCATGGCAGAGGCACGTGACTGGTCTCTGCCAGGAAAAGGATGCAGGGACCAGCTGCTCTGATCCAGGAGGGCTGCTCTTGTATACAAGGTATGCAGTGTTACCAGATCAGTAAACAAAAATCACTGCAGCAGGTTAATTGTAAGTACGCCGTAGTATGCATTTTTATCTAAATGGGCTGTGCAGAGATTGCTAAATTCCAGATTTTTGTTTTCTACAGGCATACGGCTGTGTGTTTTGCCCACAGAAATAGCTTTTATGGGCTGGCAGATTTCTCCTCTCTCCCTCTCCTTCTCCCCCCACCTCTGGCCCCACTTCCCTTGCCCCATGTTGATCCAGCTTGTGGGGAGTGCGGGTAGACATGGTTACATTGGTTCTGTAGCGCCCTTCCTATTGGTGTATGTTTCCAGCCATAAAAAGGGTGAGCGGTAATTTTATTTATGTTGGTCTCATTTCAAGCTGTCACTGTAAATCTATTTTACTTGTCACTTTGTAAATCATTATACAGGATTAAGCCTTTTACCAGCTTTTAAGAATTCTGCAATCATTTTTAGCACCTCCCCATCCCACCCCCAAGCCTGGTTCAAGTACCTGGTTCTCCTATTACTGCTCCTTTACAACTCTGACAATATTGTACGTGCTTAAGAGGAAATAGTTTGTCTTCAGAATGCGGCTGACATTCAGGAGCAGAGACTGCAACAAAGGAGGCTTTACAAGTTAAATAATATTTTGAATGTTAGAGTTGTAGTGTTTTTCCTATTGTTAAGGGAGATTTGGCTCACGTCCCAGGACTGCAGTTAACTTTGCCAACAAACCTTATTTATCACCACTCAGAAGTTCAAGTTTTGAAAGTGCAGCTTGCTCACTCTCTCTTCTGCTCTCCGTACCAAACAGCAGTGAAAGTGAATGCCTACATTCAGGTGTAGAAAACCAGCACAAAGTTGTTACAAAGTAGGTGTCTGAACCAGGGCTTTTTTTTTTCAGCCGGAACTTGCTGGAACTCAGTTCTGGCGCCTCTCAGGTGGGCGCCATTGCCATTCTAAGACAACAAGGGAGGTGTTCATGGAGAGTTCCAACACCATTTTTCTGGAAAAATATCACTGGTCTGAATCCATATGCATGCACAGCACTCATGTGTATTCATGTACACACTACCAAGAGGTTTGGGATCTTTTGCTAGAGTATGATGTGCATCCATTATGTGTATGTTTGGCCTTAACAAGAAGTTCTGACACAAAGGTAATAGAGAAATAGGTTTATTATATGAAATGAAAGTGATGGAATATATAAATGCTGCCTAAGACAGCCAAATTACAATTTAAATAGGCAGCAAATCCTATAACATGCAGCTTGATCTAAAGAGTGAAAGAATTCCTAACTATTCTCAAAATCCTATAGGATGTGAGCATGACAATTTTTCCACAGAACTCACACTAATAGCCAATCCAGAAATGGAGGTGAGGGAAGGGAATACCTGTCTTTAAGGTGGAGTGGATATTGGTTTTTTGAGGGCACTGGGTAAAATTCTTGTTGGAGCTTTGAGAATTAAAAAAACATTTAGAATCTATGGTTTTTAATCCTAAAGTCATCCAATGCAGTAGGAATAATAATAATAATAATAATAATAATAATAATTTATTATTTATACCCTGCCCATCTGGCTGAGTTTCCCCAGCCACTCTGGGTGGCTTCCAATCGAGTGTTAAAAACAATACAGCATTAAATATTAAAAACTTCCCTAAACAGGGCTGCCTTCAGATGTCTTTTAAAGAGAAGATAGCTGCTTATTTCCTTCACATCTGGTGGGAGGATGTTCCACAGGGTGGGCGCCACTACTGAGAAGGCCCTCTGTCTGGTTCCCTGTAACCTCACTTCTTGCAATGAGGGAACTGTCAGAAGGCCCTCGGCACTGGATCTCAGTGTCTGGGCTGAACGATGGGGGTGGAGACGCTCCTTCAGGTATACAGGACCGAGGCCGTTTAGGGCTTTAAAGGTCAGCACCAACACTTTGAAGGATAGTTTTACTGTTCTGTTGAATTTATTTCAAAGTTTACTATCTATTTCCCACTTTGTCCATTTGCTCATTAACAATTGAAGAACGTGATACTAGTGAAGGCGACTAAATTGGCCATCCTTTTCTGCCTTCTGTCTCAAAGTTATCCCACCATTATCTTGATGGCGTCCATTCAGATGTTGAGTAGATTTAAGTTAGCTTATCCTTATATAAGTTGCAAGGAACTCAAGATATCTCCTGAATTCCTTTTAGGACATGTGTTTGAGATCATGGCGTCCATTCAGATGTTGAGTATATTTAAGTTAGCTTATCCTTATATAAGTTGCAAGGAACTCAAGATATCTCCTGAATTCCTTTTAGGACATGTGTTTGAGATCAGACTGGTACCAGGGTTAAGAAAGTTCATAATGGTCTCCTGCCATGTTACGTTATCAGTTAGTGAAAACTATTCAAGATACTGCTGAGAGGGTGATTAAATTTGGAGAAAGGTAGCAGTGCTGGCTTTCCACTGACACCTTTCTGATATTGAAATTTACAGGGAATAATTGCCTGGTTCAGATGTGGTCGTCTCCCTTTCATAACACACAATTTTCTGGCCCAGGAACCAGCTATGTGTCCACTTGCCCCATTCCTCTGGCACCTCCCCTCAAAGGCCCAGATTCAGCAAAGTTATCATGGTTTCTTAAACTGTGATGTCTGAACCAGAAAATTGTGGTTTATGGCCCCCTCCAAACCAGGGTCCAATCCTGGTTTCATAGTTTGGTTTGGAAGGGCTCTTTAAATTAATTTGTAAGTACAGACATCCCAGGAGACTTGACAATGATACCATGGTTTCTTAAGCAAAACTCAGGTGCCTAAGAGCACTAGGAAAGGGCAAGGAGCTGCAGAGGAGCTGCAGAGGTCGATGGCACACTACAGTTTCTCTGCTCAATATTATTGTGTGTCTGAATCAAGCCAGTTAGACATGTTTTGGCAAACTATACCATCAATTTGTTAAGAGACACCAAACTTTCAAGGAGCAAGTTTTGTTTTATTAGTATTGCATCAGTTATGTACTGATAATTAATATAAGCAAAAAGATAAACCCCTGCCCCAAGGAGCTACAATCTGAATGTTTGACAATGGAGATCATGAAGGGTGGAAATACAATGGTACCTTGGGTTAAGAACTTAATTCGTTCTGGAGATCCATTCTTAACCTGAAACTGTTCTTAACCTGAAGCACCACTTTAGCTTAACCTGAAGCACCACCACTTAACCTGAAGCCGCCGTGCCACCACCGTGCGATTTCTGTTCTCATCCTGAAGCAAAGTTCTTAACCTGAGGTACTATTTCTGGGTTAGCGGAGTCTGTAACCTGAAGCGTCTGTAACCCCGGGGTACCACTGTACAGGCTTGCATGCCATGAAGGTGAGCAGATGCTGCTTTTAATTTAGGTGCATTTGACTGCTGCTGCTGCTGCTATTTATTAAGTTTATATATCACCCTATACCTGTAGATCTCAGGGTGGTTTACATAATAAAAACAGCCCAATCAAGCCCCCTAGGTTTTATTGGTATGAAGCCAAATGCTGGCAGCATTTATGAGTTTTCAGATATCTGATGGGGGGGGGGGAAAGAGGTGGGAAATGTGAACTGTGTACCTAGGATGGAGTTTTAGGCAGCAAGGGAGAATGGATGGCACCAATTAAAAGAGTGTGAGACTTTTGGGTAGCTGAGGAGGGCTGAGTTGGAAGTGTGGAGGTCATACACAGGAGAATACTGGAAAATAAAGGAGAAAAGATAGCGAGATGAAAGGCCTCAGGGAAGAGGCCTCAGCTGGTATAAAGGCAGCTTCCTGTGGTCTGAGATTTAGGCCCGGATCCAAGCAACTTGGTGCACTAGCGGAAGCCAGTACAAGGGCTGTCTGCTAGCTCAGTGGGGCTTCCTCCATCCTTCCCCTGTGTGCCCCACACTTTCCCCAATGCACCATGATGGCAAGTTCATGTTCAGCAATAACCTTCCAGCATGTGGCAACTTCTTTTCTTGCCCCCCTTTTTTAAAAATGTAGACCTGCTTTCCAAGTTTGCTATAATGTGTATATAGCATTGCATGACTTAAATGGAAAATAGGAGTGTCACATGGATTTAAATTAATCTACTGATGGGAAGTAGTGCTGAGCACATTTCTTACGTCCTTGTAGAATTCATGTCTTCAGATAATTAGCTGCTTTTCTTAAGAAGCCGTTTGTTTGACATAAGCTGTCATTAATAAGATGTCTTCTGTCTGACATGGTGTCTTCCACATGTGGTTGTCATGACAGCATTCTGCACTTGCAAACTTTGAGGATGTGGGTCTTGGGCTCTTACTGGCTTATGATACGTCCCCTAGGCCTTATTTCCTGTCCATTCCCTGGAGTCTAATTGTTATTGCCATTTTAAGTAATAACGGATTATCAGACCAGATTAAGGCTGTGCAAACTTTCTTGAATGTGTAGTAAATTGTACAGTTGTTTTGAGGGTTGAAGCAGAAAGAAAGGGGTTGGGGGAATCTCTCATCCTGGTCACTCACTCTGGATCAGGGTTAACTTTTTCAAACTCTTAATCTTTATCAAAGAGCTGAATTGGATAAAAGGTTGAAGAATTATTGTCATCAAGGATTGACACGATAGGGATTTAGGGACAATATTCTCTCTTTCACTCACAATACTTGAATTTGAGGTTGTTCAATGAAATCGATTGACAGGAAACTTCGAACAGTCAGCCAAAAGAAAATACTTCTTCACACAAAGCACAATTCACGTATAGAATTCACTGCCACCAGTGTTAGAAACTCAGATATGTAATCTAATTGCCAAATGGCACCTTAAACATAGGTTGTGGTCGCTACGGTGCAATGTCTAGGTGCTGTTTTTTTGTTTGTCTTTTTGCAGTGGAATCTATTGTTGTTGTTATTTTCATTGTTATTATTTCTCTGCTGCTTTATATTTTAAAGAACAAATCTCAGAGCAGTTTACAACACATTAAAACATCAAATAAAACAATCCAAAATAAAATTCAAGCTTCAAGGAATTTTTTTCAGATCCTTCTCTAAGTGACATTTTGCTTTCCCCAGTTGCCAGCCTGGAATCCAGAGACCTCCGTGTGATCGCAATTGGATCCACACCAGTTGCAAAATGCTCCTAGCTCCTGGTTGCTTTCTAACACTGGCTGCTGCAAGTTGTTGTGACAACCATTGGCTGAACTTTAAAATGGGGACTGGACAAATAAATAGTTATAATGATTAACCAATAGAGCAGAGGCATTATTTCCCAGAATGCTAGTTGTGGGGTCACAAAAACATAGCTGTTGTTTTCATGGTGGACTTGCAGGTTTCCATCTAGCTGGTCATAATTGGAAATGGGATGCTGAATTAGAGACAAAACATTCTGATCCCACAAGACAGTTTTTATTTTTCTAAGGTTGTGGAGTAAGAGAGCTGAAAAAATGCCAACATATTTCACATCTGGCAACCAATAATTTGGTTTCAGCTAGTACATGGGTAGACGAATCCAAAAAGCCTGGGACGCAAATTTCCACGGCCCTCTAGTAGCTATGGTGGCTCATTTACCAGAAGTAATTATTTAGTGTTAACTTTGGAAGTGTATACTCAATTCTGACCAAACTAAGCCTTCTGATGTATATTTTGCTCTAGGCAGTAGATTTCAGGCAGTAGATTTTAACATAGAAGAGGAATGACACCAAGTTATTTTAATTTGGGTATAATTGTAAACTGTTTATTATTGTTGTTGTTAATATTGGTTTCTATTGATTTATTGGTTTGTGTAGGATATTTTGTTTTTTAATGTTTGATGTTTTGTTGTGTTTATATACGTTGTAAGCCACCCATTGTGGCTGGGGAAACCCAGCCAAATGGGTGGGATATAAATTAAATCATCATCATCCATCATTATTAACAACAACATTTTGGTGTGGTTAATATGATTAAACACACCTTTGTAATAAACTAGAGATGTGGTCTGCAGCATTGTCCCTCCCTGCTGGGTTCATTTGCTTGATCTTTACAAGTGACCTGTCCTGTCGCTGGGGCACTCCCATGGCACACTGTCCTCTTCCCCATTTCTGTGGGCTCCAGGGGGCTCACTGTTTGGAGGGACCCAGAATTAAATACACAGATTGGATGAGATAACCTTCAGGTGCCTTTCACTGCTATGTTTCTAGATGGTTGTTTCAAATTCCTTTGTCTATAGTACTCGGTGTGCTAAACATATAACAGAAGGCACCATACAGCTGCTTCTTGAACTAGGTAAAGATCCAATAAATCAAACATAGGGGGAAGAGAGAAACTCATCAGATGCTTAGCAGGATCTCATGAATATTAAGTACATTTGCAGTTAGGCTGCCTCATTCTATTTTTTTCCCCGTTTAAGAAAAATCCAAAACAATAATGTGACTGGCTAACACCACTCCAGCTGTACAGGAGAGATAAAATATTTGACTTAGGGTGATTTTTATCAATTTGCTCCAGCTAGTGTTTGATCGACAGGAGAAGACCTTCCATCAGAAGGATTTGTAGTGCCTAAGAATTGGTACCTCTAGATTGGACAGTGGGCAGCTGTTAGATGTTGCAAATGTCCAAGATGGACTGGGACAATTGACTGGTTTGTCACGTATTTATTGCAAATTTCATATTGAAATTGTCTCATCGTGATTTGGGATGTGAGATTACATTGTCCTGAACTGAATATTTATCCTAAATGACCCTGCCATACTCCTAATAATGTTTATTTGTTAAGAGTAGCGAATATTGTTCAAAAATATGCACAGCTGCTGGAGGAGGGTGGCGAGTGTAGATTCCAGAATGGAAATGCATGTTATGTTTTCAGTGCATACTTTCATTGGTCCTGTAATTCCAAGTGATTTTAAGTCATGGGTCCAAGAGGAATTTTTTTTTTTTTGTTCCGCCACTTTCACTGGGAAAATCCACTTTTTTTCTGCTGAACTGTAACAAACATCATTCAAGTTTTCTATGGATTGTAGTTTGATCAAGTGGCAGGACCATAAAAAAACCCTCTTGGACCCATGACTTTGAAACCATGAGACAAATGAAAGTGTGGATGTACCCTTAGTAATAATAATTCATCTGATCTTTTTACTTGCTGCTAACTGTAGTATGAATTGCCGGCATCACATTGCACATTTCCACGCTTCTTTTCCTTTGACCACACTCAAAGCAAGTGGTGGTTCAGTAAATAGAAGTGTTGGACTGCGGAGTCCAGTGTTCCCATCAATATGATGTGAGGATGTTTCTCTCCATACTATTTTGAGGATAAAATTGAATAATTGCTTGTGCAGCCTTGATCTCAAGGCCAAATACGACAGAAATTTCTCTGAGTATCCCTAGAGTGAGCATTGGGTTCCTGCACAGTTTTTAAGGACTATGTAGGATTTTACAGAGGACGGTGTAGTATTTTATATGGATTGTGTATAGCACTCTAAAGTGTTCAAAGCATATCACATACATTATCTCAGTCTGTACAACAACCATGTAAGGGAGACTAGAACTATCATCCTTTACTGCAGATGTGGGAGTGCTCCGTTTGAGTGGCAAAAGTGAGATTAGAAACTACTGTATCCAACTTGCTGCTAACACTCGTAGTCTCTAGACTCGCATCAGTTCAAATCACACACAGGCCTAATTGTTGTCTAGGCAATACCACTTTTAAAAAAGATCTCAAGAGGTACCAAATGAAACTCAATTTAAAACGGGGACTTGATACTCCTGAGTTATACTCTGGTGATTTGTAGAAGAGAAAGCTTAATTGTGGAAGGGCAAATCTTTCAGGATCCCGCCATACCTCTGAAGCATTATTATTAAAGACAACTACTGCCTTATTGTCCCTCTTCCTTCCATTCCCATATACATGCTACAGAGCGAGTTCTTATTTCAAGCCACACAGAGCAACCTCTTACCATTTGTAATTTATACTGGCTTGCTTTTACAAGAAACAAGATCTGTACTTCCTGCTTGACCGATAACGATGCAGTTTACAACCAAGAAGTTAAGAGCACATCCGTTAAATCGAACAAACAAGAGATGAAATAGATCCCTTCATCCCACATTACCTTCTAGAGGCCGTGATTAGCACTTCTGTGACTGGGGGAGAAAAATCTGTAGGGAAATGTTGTATTTGCATATGATTCAGCTTCTAAAACCACTTGCCACATTTTTCTTTAAAAATAATACCCCTTGCACTAATTCTATTAACTTGGTTTTACTGAAACTGCTGTTCAGATCTACAGCAATAATAAAAACTAAATTGTCTGACCTAGTTGAATCATATAATTTGCATCAATCTGTACTCTAAAACAGTTTTTGAGAATTGCATAGTCAACTGACTCTGAATAGTGTACATCTGATGGCTTTAACCTTTGAACCACAGCTAAGAGGTGGACCACAAGTTCACACACTTCTCATAAAATTCTCCCTCTCACCTTTAATTGTGTTTAAAATATATGTTGGCAGTGACCTTGTGGTTAACACTAACCAAGTCCTTTCTTATCCAGGATTTGTTAGCCAACTGGCACTAAAATGGCTTCGGTTTGAATCCCTAGCTAGGCACCTATTGCTCCCTCCCTCCCTCCCTCCCTCTCTGTATGCCACTAATTCTATTACTCCTCTAGCAGGTTATATGAGCCAATAAAAAACTTGTAGGGCAGGCTATTAAAATTAGTTGTGGGCTACTAATATCAGTGGACTATGGTTTTGTTGTAGGAGATTGGATGACCTCTGTGGGGCCTCTGAATGTTTGAGGGGTCTTGACCCAAAATATTTGGCCACCTCTGTTTTCAAGTACTCTGTGAAACTCTGTTTCACAGCTACAGGTTCCATTTTGGACCTCCAGACTGGAAGAGTAACTATCAGCATGCTCTGTTTTATTGCACTGCAGTATGTAAGTAAATCAGTGGTGGGCCAATAACTCATCGCCAACCCAGGGGTGCCTGGATGGGCCTTCATGCTGAGAAGTGAGGGAGTGAAATAATACAGTGTAACCAAATTTGAGCCCTGATGTATTGCATGTTGGCTATTTAACTGTTTTGGTTATTGCTAAAAATTGTGGTAGGAAGCCGCCAGAAAATGAAATGTGAGGAACTGTGTATAATAATAAAATCAATTGGACTGTTTCCCCAGTAATTCTAGAGACTGATGCATCATTAATGTTGGTAATACAGTGGCTGTCAGACCACAAACTTCTCAATAAATGTGCAGCTGGCAGGCTTTGATGGAAATTGGAGGCAAGCAGAGAATGAGATTTAGGGCTTTGATATATGGGGTGTCAGGCATGTGATGAAGGTTTTATAAATTTCTGTCGCTTCTGTGTCTTGTGCTCACTACACTTGTGGCCTTCCTTGCCGTTTTCTCTGGGTGGCTGCAGTGCTAACTGAGCTTTTTAAATGCTTAGCACTGGGAATATGATTTTAAAAAGAAGAGCTGCTGTTTGTGTTTCCAATGGGCTGCTCAAATGTTTCCCCACAGGAGAGTTTTTTCATTTCAAAATTAGCAGTGGTTGTTGTGTATCCGTGTTTAGGAAAGGCAGCTCTCATAAACTGAGTTGGAGGTAGCGTTATCTATCACCTGCACTGTTCAAAGCCTTTAGCAGGGATGTGAATGTACCACAGGTGTGCCCAAAAATGAGGGAGAAAAGAACACCATATGGGCAGAGGAATCGGTTTCTTGAAACTGTTTTCCTTTTCTTTCAAAGCAAGCTTTTGGTCCTTATGACTTCAGGTAGGTGTTTAAGAAGAAGAAGAGGAGTTTGGATTTGATATCCCGCTTTATAACTACCTGAAGGCGTCTCAAAGCGGCCAACAATCTCCTTTCCCTTCCTCCCCCACAACAAACACTCTGTGAGGTGAGTGGGGCTGAGAGACTTCAGAGAAGTGTGACTGGCCCAAGGTCACCCAGCAGCTGCATGTGGAGGAGCGGAGACGCGAACCTGGTCATCACCAGATTAGGAGACTACCGCTTTTAACTACTACACCACACTGTGCAGGTGATCTCAGAAGCCAAACAGGTGGCTGAACAAAACTTCTAGCAATTGGGAGCAGAGCTTCAGGGAGTAGAGCACAGCTCCCTGCCTCTTCCAGTAACTAGGAAATTAAATAAAACAATAACATGGTAAGATAGCATGCATACAGTCTTGAACTGCAGAATTTGTCTGAATTACCTTGGCACAGAATTTGTTTAAGCTTTTGTGTACAGTGTAAACACTGCTGTGCTTTGAACTCCTTGTGATAAAAGTATAGCAAAGGGTAGTTTTTCTCAGTAAGTTGCAGTGACGTCGGTGAACCACTTACTTTTCCGTGGATTCCCCCCCCCCCTTTTCCATAAGTAGTGACAATGAATGGATGCCAATTGCAAATACAGTATTGGGCAAGCTTGGCAGTTCCAAAGTTTTTGGCTAGGTTTGCTATATACAAGCCCGCAGGAGAGCACAGTCGGTAGAGCATGAGACTGTTAATCTCAGGGTCTTGGGTTTGTTATAAGAAAATACTGCTCCTTTTCTCTTTATGGGGTACCCAAGAGCCCGTATAGAGTTACTATGTAGGTTCCCTATTGGTAGGAGAAAATAACAGAGGCCAAGCAGAGAATATTGAGAAGCAAAGCAGCTAGTATTCCTGATCTTTATTAAATTGTTGCAACAGGGTGCTCACCCCCCCCCACGCAGGAGGGAGGAGGAACCCAGAACAATGGTGTGCAAGCCCTTATACAGTGGTACCTCGGGTTTACACACGCTTCAGGTTACATACGCTTCAGGTTACAGACTCCGCTAACCCAGAAATAGTACCTTGGGTTAAGAACTTTGCTTCAGGATGAGAAAAGAAATCGTGCTCCGGCAGCGCGGCAGCAGCAGGAGGCCCCATTAGCTAAAGTGGTGCTTCAGGTTAAGAACAGTTTCAGGTTAAAAATGGACCTCCGGAACGAATTAAGTACTTAACCCGAGGTACCACTGTATAGACTTTTGAAATTGCCCCCCTGTAGGTCAAGACCACCCCTTAATACATCATACATATATCACAGAAGGGGCGGTCTACAGCAGAATCATGTCTGGCAGGAAACCTGGTTTCCTGGCTGTTAATGGGTTTACCTGGACAGCCTGGCCATTCTTTTGTGATGATAAATACTTAATTCCTACAGGCTCACCCTATTCATACACTAATGTACCCTTAAGGCAGGATGGTGATGACTGTTCTCCTGTACTATTTCAGACACATAGTTTATATACTTATGTATATGTTTGCCTGGTACATTTATGAACATTTATTTTATATCTTAGACCTTACAATTCTCATAACAGGTTCAAGCCCCACATTGGGCCAAAAGAATCCTACGTTGCTGGGAGTTGGAACAGGGGTAGCCCATTCCCAAGAGACTGCAATCTACTCTCAGAGTTCAAAACTGGCAGTGATCTACCCCCTTGTGGGGGTGCGGGGCAAAAATACTGAGCTTTTTTTAGGGGAGCCAAAGCTCTTGAGCAGGGGTAGGCAACCTAAGGCCCGCGGGCCAGATGCGGCCCAATCGCCTTCTCAATTCGGCCCATGGACAGTCCGGGAATCAGCGTGTTTATACAAGAGTGGAATGTGTCCTTTTATTTAAAATGCATCTCTGGGCTATTTGTGGGGCATAGGAATTCATCCATTCCCCCCCCCCCAAAAAAATATAGTCTGGCCCCCCCACAAGGTCTGAGGGATGGTGGACCGGCCCACGGCTGAGAAATGTTGCTGACCCTTGTTCTTGAGCTTTGGGGGAAGCCTGTGATCTACCAGGGATCTACCACATATGATCTACCTGTTTGATCTACCACATTGGCTAGCCCCACACTCCAGAAAAATTTCCAGTGCAATGTGGAGTTTTTCTGATGCAAATTACTGTAATCTGCATGATAAGTTTTGCAATTATTTCCCTCAGAAAACTGACATCACTGATTATTTGCAGTATAGTTTAATAGCAAGCATGTGTGTAGATACAAGATCTAACAGTGTACAGAGGAGAATATTCTGCTTTGTAGAGCTGCCTCAGTAAAAAAGACAAGTATGTCTCATAATTGCTTACCTTTCACTAGATGGTGCAAACTTGTTTTCTAAAACCATTTAATTGGTTGCTTTTTTTACATTGTTTTGCTTAACTTCTTTTCAGCTTTATCATCATCATCATCATCTACAAGTTTAGTTTTGTTGGTTTCTATTTTTAGTAAAATATTTTCTTCTTCCAAATTGACTATTCCCAGTGGCGTAGCGTGGGGGGTGCAGGGGGGGCCAGCCGCACCGGGCGCAACATCTGGGGGTTAGGGTTAGGGTTAGGGGGCGCAAATCCACGGGTTAGGGGGCGCAAATTACTTGCCTTGCCCTGGGTGCTGACAACCCACGCTACGCCACTGACTATTCCTTTTCATAATTTGATTTCAGCATCTGTGGAAAGACAGAGAGGTATTTCATTTATAAAATTTACTATTTTCCACCAAGAAGTCAGCTTATGGTATGGCACCTTTCTGTGGAGTTGGCTGGGATGAAGGGTGAACTCAAAGAGGAGATCAAAACAAATACCAGAGTAAACTGGCAAATTTTGGGTGCCTGTCAGATTCTACAATTGCAGCAGAAGAGTGTGCATCAGGATGCAATTGCACAGCGCTGATAGCCATGTTAGTGATACAGTGGAGGGTCCCATCCAAGTGTGTACCACCTAACCCAATTTAGAGATGACTGTGTCACAGAAGAACACAAGTACCACCGGTTGAAATCAGCCAGGGAATATATGTTTCCTGTGGCCAAGTTTAGCACTTGCTTGTTAGTTATTGTAAAGATCAAATGACAGCCTTTTTTGCAAGGTTAGGTCAGGAGGGCATAAATGGATGGAAAGTGGGACAACTATCTGGAGGTTTAAGGAAAAATAAATAGAGCCGGTTTGCTAAGAGCAAATACTGATAAGGCAGGTTGTGTTGGAACACAGCTCATTTACCGGCTGGATGGAATACATAGCCAGGTAGCTATGGTCTGTGGGATTGCCCTGGTCTAGTCTTTTTGTTGAGCTGTTGTTCTGTCGCTCTATAATTTAATAACAAATAAGGCATTTGAAAAGTAACCTCTACTTTAAAAAATTGTAATTAAACCATTATAAAAGAGCACTAAAAGTAATAATATGTCAGAGTAGTAAAGAACAGAGACAAGTAAGCTGATTCCAAAAGTAACTGTTTTCTAGGGGTCTCCAATCCCTTTCCTGAAGCTTTACAGTATACAGTGCCGGAAAATATGGGTGCCCCTTCTTGCAGCAGAAAATGCAATGGACTTGGTGGTAGCATTGTCTTCTGCCAACTGCATGACTTCTTACACCTTTGTTTTCTGCTTCCACCTGAAGCCTCTACTCCTGTTTCTAGACAAGATTTGCTTGTATTGGGCACTTCCAGTCTGGATTGAAATGGGTTGAGAATTTTCTACTTTGCGAAGCAGTGCTTTGACGTTTTTAAAAACCTAATCAGCTTGTAAAAGTTTGAGATGAAGGTGCTTGACGGTTTGGAGGACAGCCTTCTGAAGGTTTCACAGAATATTTGCCCAAGCTGCCAAGCAAACCCAGTTGAGTGATTGGTATGATCAGTTGCCACTAAAAAGTGATGGCTACAAAACTAGAAATAAGTTCCTAAGCTGAACTCTTTTCTTTTCTTTTTTCTTTTTTTTAGGGAGGAAAGTTTTTCAGTGTCTGTGAGCAGTATAACTTATGACATCAGTAGAGAGCTGTGAATATATGTGTGCTCTCTTTCTTTGCACATGGTAGAGTGTCAAACTGGCTGAACTTTCCATACCCTTCAATATGGTTGGCATCCCGGCTGCTTAGTCACACGCTCATTTTGAAAAACTAGGTTGTTGCCTCCTCAATTTTTCAATAAGAAACAGAGTTACTGAGGTCCCATGGATGCAAAGGGCAACAGCCACAATAAGAGGGAGCAGAAGTTGCTTCAAATTTGTTGCTTCAGAGCTACTAGCTGAACTCTGTAGTCTTCTACTGGAAAACTCTCTCTCTCTCTCTCTCTCTCTCTCTCTCTCTCTCTCTCTAGCTCTGCAATCATTATATATCAGAAGGTGATGCAACTTTGAGTATGTCTTAACTTCCCTCCCATTTACAGATCAACAGTGCTGTGTAAATACTGCCCTTCAAGGCAAATAAGTAAACAACACTACTCTTTCCCTTCCGGTTTACTTTCTCCAAGTGGGAACCAGTTCAAAACCGCTTGAACTGTGGTGTGCCTGAAGAATAGTGGTACTTCGTTACAGAGATGCGCTTGCATTTCTACCAATACTCATGCTTGTTCTTGAAATAGTGGTGAAAAGAATTTGGGCTAAGTATGTGTGGCTTCACAAGACCCTCTCCCCTACTGTGGTTTCCAGTGACTTGTATCCAGAAGCGTTGCTACCTCTTAACTGTGGAGGCAGAGCATGGCCATCATGGCTAGTAGCCATTGATAGCAGTCTGCTCTGTGAGTTGTCTAATTCTCTTTTGAATCTGTAGTTCAACTATGTGTTGTGTGAAGAAGTACTGTATTTTTCGCTCCATAAGATGCACTTTCCCTCCTAAAAAGTAAGGGGAAATGTGTGTGCGTCTTATGGAGCGAATGCGGGCTGCACAGCTATCCCAGAAGCCAGAACAGCAAGAGGGATCGCTGCTTTCGCTGCACAGGGATCCCTCTTGTTGTTCTGGCTTGTGAGATTCAGAATAGTTTTTTTCTTGTTTTCCTCCTCCAAAAACTAGGTGCGTCTTATGGTCTGGTGCATCTTATAGAGCGAAAAATACTTTCTTTTACCCATCCTGAATCTTCCTTCCAACTCTCAGATTCATTGGATGTCCATGAGTTCTAGTGTTATGAGAGACGGAGAAAAGCTTTTCTTTGTCCACTATTCCCATGCCATGCATAATTTTATAAACTTCTTCTTCTTCTTCTTCTTCTTCTTCTTCTTCTTCTTCTTCTTCTTCTTCTTCTTATTATTATTACCCCGCCCATCTGGCTGGGATTCCCCAGCCACTCTGGGCGGCTTCCAACTGAATAATAAAAAAAATACAGCATTAGACATTAAAAACTTCCCTAAAGAGGGCTGCCTTCAGTTGTCTTTTAAAAGTAAAATAGTTGTTTATTGCCTTGACATCTGCTGGGAGGGTGTTCCACAGGGCAGGCGCCACTACTGAGAACGCCCTCTGTCTGGTTCCCTGTAGCCTCACTTTTCGCAATGAGGGAACCACCAGAAGGCCCTTGGCGATGGACCTCAGTGTCCGGGCTGAACGATGGGGGTGGAGACGCTCCTTCAGGTATACAGGACCGAGGTCGTTTAGGGCTTTAAAGGTCAGCACCAACACTTTGAATTGTGCTCGGAAATGTACTGGGAGCCAATGCAGATCTCTCAGAACCAGTGTTATGTGGTCCCGGCGGCCACTCCCAGTCACCAGTCTAGCTGCCGCATTCTGGATTAATTGCAGTTTCTGGGTCACCTTCAAAGGTAGCCCCACGTAGAGCGCACTGCAGTAGTCCAAGCAGGAGATAACTAGAGCATGCACCACTCTGGTGAGACAGTCCGCGGGCAGGTAGGGTCTTAGCATGAGTACCAGGTGGAGCTGGTAGACAGCTGCCCTGGACACAGATTTGACCTGTGCCTCCATGGACAGCTGTGAGTCCAAAATGACTCCCAGGCTGCGCACCTGCTCCTTCAGGGGCACAGTTACCCCATTCAGGACCAGGGAATCCCCCACACCCACCCGCCCCCTGTCCCCCTAAAACAGTACTTCTGTCTTGTCAGGATTCAACCTCAATCTGTTAGCTACCATCCATCCTCCAACCGCCTCCAGGCACTCACACAGGATATGTCACCTCTTACAATTTCTCTAGAAAGTCCCAAATGTTGCAACTTTTCTTCACAGTGGAGTCGCTCCATCTCCTTTATCATTTTGGTTGCCCTTTTTGATTTTTTCCCCTAACTCCTATAATATCTTCTTTGAAGTGAGGCAATCAGAGCTGTACATAGTATTCCACATGTGGTCACACCATAGATTTGTATAATGACATTATGATACTGGCAGTTTTATTTTCAATTCCTTTCCTAATGGTCTCAAGCATGGAATTTGCCTTCTTCCCAGCTGCCACACACTGGGTCAACATCTACATTGAGCTATATAAGCTGAAGTCTGGATATTAGCTAAGAATTTAAATACATCTGTGCCATCAGTTATAACACACAGTTAACTATCTCTGGACGATTTCTTGCTTTGATTGTTGAAGGTTAAAATCATGCATATTTTTCATTCACGTTTCAAATGTTATGCTCAAGCGTATTCAAAAATGGAAATCCATAGTTGATCTGCATTGTAAAAAATAACTGGTAAATATGTAACAAGAAGGCAGAAGGGGAGAGTGCCACCATTATCCAATAAATTTAGCAGTGCAATAAATACCGTAAATAAGATTGCCCTGCTGAAAACTTTAGATTCGGTAGAAAAGAGAACAGGCTAATTCTGTTCCCTAATTAGTCTTAAGCAAATTAATTTTGGCTCCTTCTGCAGTCCTAAAATAAATCATTCACCTCTCATCTGTTCTCGTTTTCCTTTGGAACTGTAGAATCAGCAACTGTGTGTACGTGGAAGAAAATTATAAAGCAAATAAAAAAATGCCACACAAAGTGCTTGGCTTATGGCTTTCGCTGGCTCTCTCTCCCCCCCCCCCCCAAGTGGCTCTGCTAGTATTGTCACAAGTCTTAGCTTTTATATAACCATTTTTCTGGGTGTTTGGATGACCTACCCTGGAAAGTAGGTGGATATTTATTCTTATCCCCATATTACAGGTGGGCAGCTGAGAGATGTGTCAAGGGGGGCTGGATGCTAGAGAAGATCCCGATGACAACAACAAATGGTCATTGGTGAACTCCTGTTGTGTTACGATGCTACCATGCCCTTTACTCCCAAGAGATTGTAGCTTTGTAGGATTCCCACATTTGGTTAGCTTCAAAGGTAGAACTGCGTCAGATGCCTTCTAGCTATTTTGCAGCAGTTGCCGCATCCATCCTAGACTACAGTGGTACATCTGGTTACGTACTTAATTCGTTCCAGAGGTCCGTTCTTAACCTGAAACTGTTCTTAACCCGAAGCACCACGTTAGCTAATGGGGCCTCCTGCTGCTGCCGCGCCGCCGGAGCACGATTTCTGTTCTCATCCTGAAGCAAAGTTCTTAACCTGAGGTACTATTTCTGGGTTAGCGGAGTCTGTAACCTGAAGCATATGTAACCTGAAGCGTATGTAACCCGAGGTACCACTGTATTGGTATCCTTAATGGTGCAGGAAGGTCTATCAGGCTGTTCAGGTGACCCTGTAAAATTGGTGTACTAATTATTTGGATCTACTGGATATGAGTTGGCTGTAGTTGAACTACCAAATATGCACTTAAATTCTCATCCTGTACAAAGTTGAAAAGGTCTCTGAATGTCCTTCTAATGTATTTACTGGGGAAATGTGTTTGAGCTGGAATTAAATGGATTCCCTATCTGTCACTGACTGTCTCTACTATAGACAGAAAGATCTGATGAGGAATATCTGTCGGTGTCAGGAAGAATAGGTGATAACTTTTATTAAATTATGTAGTCTCGGCTAATCTGTTCATACAGCTATGTCTGTTAGAAGCGACAAACTAATATGTCATCAAACTTGACAGCCCCCTTAGTTGACTGTACAAACGTGAAGCAAACTGTCATTTAAATACTTTGGAAGTGATGAGTTTGAGATAAAAGAAATGTATTCCTCAAGCTGCAGTTCAGAAAGTGTGTGTGTTTGCAAGTGAGAGAAAGAGAATGCTAAAGTGGATTTGAGTTACAAAGTTGGGTGAGTGGGGCATAAATGCACAACTTTTCTATATTTTTTGTGTTTTCTGCTAAAGGACGGTTGTGGAGCTGAATTTTGCCCCTAACAAATGTTGGCATTCATGAGGATTCCTTAAAGCCAAGAGTATATATATATATTTAAAAATACCATTTTATGCTGCGTTTATGGTGTGTTTTAAAGCATATCAGAAACAAAACATGACGAGGGAGTTCCCCCCTGCCTGACCCAAAAAATAAAAAGAGGACTGTGATGGTGGTCAGAGGGGGAAGAGAGGCATATAAAGGGGGTAGCAAGAGATGAAGATGAACACAAAGAAACATTTATTTGTAAATTTCAGGGATTTAATGGAAGATGGGGAGAGAGGTGACATTTGAAGCATGAAGTTTCAAGCACAAGTGGGGAGGGAGAGCAAGGGAGAATGGGAAGGAAGCTTCTAAGTGAACAGGAGATATCCAGGAGGCTCAGAGTAGTAGAGATGAGTGGAATGAGGTGAGCCATTGGTGCTTCCATTGTGTTGAAATAAAAGAAGCAGCTTTTTTGGGCAAGAACTCTGGGGGAACGGAGTTCCCTTACCTTTAAAAAAATTAATTTTTATTTTTTTGTCTGAGGGTGTTCAAACTGATATACGCCCAATGCCCGAGGCACAAATACACCTCTGTCTGTAAACAATGAAGTTGTGGCCATTTCTAATCCAAATCAATGCTTGAGTTTATTAGTCACATCTTACATTTCGACACCGTCAAGGGTGGGTGGGTGGCACTGTGACTGGTCCTGCAATAAACAAACAAGCAAACTTTGTTGTGAGTTTCCCCAGTGGCGTAGCGTGGGTTGTCAGCACCCGGGGCAAGGCAAGTAATTTGCACCCCCCTAACCCGTGGATTTGCGCCCCCTAACCCTAACCCCCATATGTTGCGCCCAGTGCGGTTGGCCCCCCCTGCACCCCCCACGCTACGCCACTGAGTTTCCCCCACCTTTTTTCCAGAAAAAAAGCACTGAATACAAGTATTTGACACATGCTTGGATAATGGGTGGTCATAGACATTTTTATTTTCAGGTGATCAGAATAGGAAAATTGTGGATTCTAACTTGAGTTTCTAGGTAACGAACTGTGTTCTAGGAGTAAGATAAAATATTTTCATATTTTTGCTCCCAGTCTGTAGTAGAATATAGCAGGGCTGATTTTTGCCAAGGGCACATTGCAGAGCAGATTTGCATTACAAGTCTGGTGGTTGAGTTTTTAAAATCTGATTTGTTTCTAAAAGAATGAGTCTCCTGCAGTAGGAAACCTCAAACCTCCCCACTCCTATTTCCTCAAGCTTCATGGATATTCCATATATTTTGAGAGATGAGTCATAGGGTGAAGGAGCCTGGAAAGCAATGAGTACTGATTGCCTCTTTAGCCCCAGCCAATAATTGCTTGATCCAACTGCCACCCATTTAGAGTGACTTTAATTCTCACCAAAATGAGGAGCTAATAGCACTGCCTTAAGCCAAGGCAGATGCTGGGCAAGTTTCCTCAAGTATTCGGCCAATGCTTCGCTCTCTTCTTCTTTTGGCCCGTAATAGCCATGTTGTTATGTTTCTGGCTCCTGTCTTCATTGTGTCTGCCAGCTGTGCCAAACCATGCCGTAGGTTTGTATAACTGGTCGATTACATTGTGGCTGAAGAAATATATTTCCACTGTTCGGTTCCAGCTCCCAAACATAACACCTTTTGGCTTCCAGGGAGAAAGTTGACTATTGTACTTCTACTTGCTGAGTTGAATAACCATCGCTATCGGGGGAAACCCAATTATTTTAAACCTTTCTGTGATCAGATTTGTTGCCGTATACATTTCAATCTGAATTTGGGTCAAACCAGGCACTGCCATCAGCTAGCCTTCACTCGCCTACCTCCTTAGTTACAACCCATCCATCCAAAGGGCGACACAGCTTCCTCCTTCTTGGTGTTGCCTTTATAGAATTCAGCAGCGAGGAGGATGGGAGCAAAACCAGAATTAGTTGGCTCTGCATAACAGTGACTCTGGCTCTGCTACTTTTGGCATTCACGCCCTCTGCCCTACCACCAATGTTAGAAAATTGGATATATAAGCTAATTGCCAAATGGCTCCTTAAACCTAGGTTATGGCTGCCACAAAAGAATGTCCAGGTGCCTTTTTGCAGTTGAATTTATCATTATCATCATTATCAATCATTTCATTTCTATACTGTTTTATACAGGAAAAAAAATCTCAAAACGGTTTACAGTACATTAAAACATCCAATAAAACAATCCAGAATAAAACAAATTCAAGCTTCAAGGAATTTTTTTCCAGATCTTTCTCTAAGTGACATTTTGCTTCCGTCATATTTATTTGCCTACTTAATCTATGCCCCATAGCAGAAGTACTCTAGGAAGCCAGTGTGGTGTAGTGGTTGCAGCGGTTCTCAACCTGTGGGTCCCCAGATGTTGTTGGACTACAACTCCCATCATCCCTGAGCTCTGGCCTTGCTAGCTAGGGGTGATGGGAGTTGTAGTCCAACAACATCTGGGGACCCACAGGTTGAGAAAGGCTGGAGAGTGTCGGACTAGGATCTGGGAGATCAGGGTTGAAATCCCCACTCAGTCACAAAGCTCACTGGGTGACCTTGGGCTGGTCACAGCCTCGTAGCCTACCTCACAGGTTAACTGAGGAGGGGGGTGAACCATGTACTCCTTGGAGAAAAAGGTGGGTTTATAAAAGCAATAAATAAGTTTTTCTGCTTACCTGCTTAAGAAAGCTGGAGGGGCCAGCCAGATGGAGATGTCGCCAACCTGGTATCCAGAGATTTCCACAGTGGTGTAGTGTGGGGGGTGCAGGGGGGGCCGGCCGCACCGCGCGCAACATCTGGGGGTTAGGGTTAGGGGGCGCAAATCCATGGGTTAGGGGGCGCAAATTGCTCGCCTTGCCCCGGGTGCTGACAACCCACGCTACGCCACTGGATTTCCATGATCTAAATTTCTGACATTACGTATATAGGTTCCATAGGGAATGGTTCTCTATATACACTCTATCCCTGTGTTTGAAAGAGCTACATCTCTTCCTTTGGAAGTTAGCAGCGACAAGCTTTTCAAGTTAAAACGAGTTGCAGTGAGGTCCGTGCTCCTTTGCCAAAATGGAAACAGCAGTTATTTAAAGGATAAAATGAGTTTACCTTGTCCAGAACTCCTTGGAGGAAGAGCACAGCAAAAATATAATAAATAATAAAACTACAACATTATGAAACCTCAAAATGCAGGACTTGAGATAAGAGTGGGATTGTGTGTGCCTTCCCTCTCTTAATTACCAGAAGTCCTGGAAATTTAAGGGAGCCTTACTTTTCCGATCAGTGGAAAATCTGCAGAGCAAAAGGTTTAAAATGTTCACAAATTCATCAGAATCTTCCTTAGTTTGCATATATTTTGCAATTCCTTCGTCTGTTATTTTTCTGGGGAAAGAAAGTTTGAAAGTTTCTTTCAAAATTCAGAATGAAAAGGGTATTTCCTGTGTTTGTTCTCTATGTGCTTATGTGTATGTTCACCTCTTCCCCCTACTCCAAAGTCTGATTTTGGAATTAGGGGGAGTGACACTTGGCTTAAATACTCACTGTTTGTTTTATTTAATTATCTTGTTCTTCCTTGTGTGTTAAATTGGAATACAGCCAAACAGCTAATGTTGTATTAAGTTATTGCTCTATTATTTTGTTCAAGGAACAGCAAGCCTGTCTTCCGTGGAGAAATGGGGCCACTTATTTTTCATCCATGGCCTGTCTGTAGAAGTTGTCATGAGTTAATGTGACATTTTTCTTCTTCTGTCCCCCCCCCTCCCCCGATGCTTTTTCTCTTATTAAAAATTACAGCAAAGAGCTGATCCAGATTAGGAAGGAACGGCACATCCGTGAAGTATCTAACATAATAAAATTAATGTTAACATATAAGATCAGGACCATTAAGATCCTAAGGTAATTAGAGATTGAATTAGCCTTGAATTGCATCTGATTTCATCTGTTTGAGATGGAAGACAAAGGAATAGTATAATAACTGAGCAGACCAGGCTTTTTAAGGTCAAGTTTTTCCTGTAGGGGAAAAGGAGGTGGGGGGAGAAGGAAGATGAGAATAAGATTTTGCTTTGTTTCTTTCTTTTATGGAGCTTGCTGTTCAGTCTCATGAAAGATTAATCAGACTGGCTACAAGGATAGAGAATCTCTGTTGCGGTGCCATCACAAAATGGTGGGTTGGGACCTGGGAATGTTTGGGTGTTTAAGAAATTCAGTTTCTGTTAATTCCAAAGCAAAGCAGCCTTTCACACACCTCCTGAAACTAGCATGCAGATTGGAACAAAATTATCCATCAGCTTTTGCATATCTCCAGATTTTGTGATACAATTCCCACCTAAAAATTAAAAATCCACATTTTTAAGAATAAAATACATTTTTGGAAATTTGTGTATTTAGATTATATAGTTATATAAATACTATTGTGTGTTGTAATATGTGTGTCAATACATATTAAAATAGGGATTTTCATATAGCTTTTTTAAAATAAAAAAACTCGGATTACTGTTGAAACAGGATCGAAGTAATTTATGAGTGAAGACATACAAAAGTGATTCAGACTGGAAATAGATTTATCCATAATAGCAACTGGCCATAATCACACCAGAAAAGTGTTTTGTTTTTTAAGTGCCAGTGAAGCAGCAAAAGGGAAAAGTTGGTTTGGAAAGTTGGTGGAGAAGAATTGTCCCCCACGTATATAATAACTGCTTAGAAGATTACAGGAAGAACATTCAGTTGAATCAGATGAACTGGGATACATTTTCCATATACAACACGTGTACATACACAAAGTCCTGATCTTTGAAGTGCGGTGTGTATACCAGAATGCATTTGACATAATTTAGGGCATCAATGGGTGGGACGCAGGCAGCGCTGTGGTCTAAACCACAGAGCCTAGTGCTTGCCAATCAGAAGGTTGGCAGTTCGAATCCCCGCTCCTGCCAAACTAGCAGTTCGAAAGCACATCAAAGTGCAAGTTGATAAATAGGTACCGCTCCGGCGGGAAGGTAAACGGCATTTCCATGTGTTGCTCTGGTTCGCCAGAAGCGGCTTAGTCCTGCTGGCCACATGACCCGGAAGCTGTTTGCGGACAAATGCCAGCTCCCTTGGCCTATAGAGAGAGATGAGCGTCACAACCCCAGAGTTGTCTGCGACTGGACCTAATGGTCAGGGGTCCCTTTACCTTTAGGGCATCAGTACACTTTACTGAAGAACTTGGTGGAGTAAGATGAAGCCCAGTGAGGCTGTCCACCTCATTTCTGTTCTTTCTGTTTTATAACATCTTTGCCACTAGAGAATTTAGTCCAGTACTAAAAAGGTAAAGGTACCCCTGCCCGTACGGGCCAGTCTTGACAGACTCTGGGGTTGTGCGCCCATCTCACTTAAGAGGCCAGGGGCCAGGGGGTTTTAGGGCATAAGGTGTGGACATAAGGCAGATCCAAGTTCTCCTAGTAGATCTCTGGGTGACTAGCAGATTATTTAAGGTTTCTGACTTCTCACTGTTTGAGAAGAGCAACAACTAGAAGTCTGCCTGTTTCTCTGGCAGCTGAAATGAAGAAAAAACTCAGGTGTTTTTTGTGTGTGGAAAGGCTGAGAGCTCAATTTTGATAATGAGAACCAATTCCTGGTCTGAGCATGTGCTCAGAGACACCTCTATTCTTTTATTCTAAAGTGTCTCTCTGCCCCACTGAACCCACTTTGCAAACACTTAATCTTGGTGGCTTATGGGGGTTGTTTTTGAAGCTGTAAACTGCTAATCACCCCTTGTTCCCTGGTAAGCTGGATAAATTTTAAAAACAAAAACATGCCTCAAGAAGGTTTTGAGTGATAGGTGGGCACATTGGCCTTGCTAGTTCAGAAACTGATCGTTCTAGTTCAGGTGGTTAATATCCAGCCTTGCACTTAGAAACCAGGTGCAAGATTTTACAGAAGTTGATTTTTTCAACATTGCGTTATTAAAAAAAATATTTCAAAATAAGTTCTTCAGTTGTTCTGCTCCTTCCTGCAGGGCCAATTTGAGAGAGTAACATTGACCATCTGGCAGTGTTACTTGGGGTGGCACAGGGCAAGAATTTGTTCCAGTGCTATTTAACATCTCTATGGAGCCATTGGTAGCAGTCATTGGGAGATATGGAACTCAGCTCTATCACATCTGAATGCAGAGTGGATGTGCCTGTATCTGGATGCAGTGGTGGGCTGGATGAGGACCAATAAACTGAGACTAAATCCTGACAAGAAACTGGCCATTTGCCTGTTGTGTATGGGGTCACATTCCCTCTGAAGGAGCAGATTCCTAGCCTAGCAGTATTCATTGATTTACGGTATCTTTGTCACTAGAGGCTATAGTGCCATCAGTTGCTAAGAGTGCCTTCTACCTGCATCGTTTGGTACACTAGCTGCAGCCATTTTTGGACAGGGATAATGTGGCCACAGTGGTCCATTCATTGGAAAACTAAATATTTGATTGTGGCAATTTTTTTTTTTTTTGTGTGTGTGTGGGGCTCCCTTAGGATTGGTCTGGAAGCTGCGGTTAGTCCAACAATCTACAGTCATACCTCGGGTTGAATGTGTTTCGGGTTGAGCGCGTTCAGGCTGCGCTCCACGGCAACCCGGAAGTAACAGAGCGCGTTACTTCCGGGCTTCGCCGCATGTGCAGATGCTCAAAATGACATCACGTGCATGCACAGAAGCGGCAAAACGTGACCCACTCATGTGCAGACGCGCCGTCGCGTCTTACGTTGCATTCAGGATGCGAACAGGGCTCCGGAACGGATCCCGTTCGCATCCCAAGGTACCACTGTACTCTTTTAGATGTGTGTTCAGGGAAATTTGTGAACAATTTGGTGTGCTTCCCATTTGTTAGTTGAAATGTTGACAGTGCAATGTTGACAAACAATAGTGTCGGTATTGTAGGGTATTTGTTAACTCTCACATTCTTGCTTATTTGTTTTATAATAATTTGCTAGTTTTAAAATTTCAGCATAATGTTCTATGCCACAAATGCCTTAAATTTACCCAGGAACAGATCTCAGCAGAGTTCTTCCAAGTTTCACTACTTTTTTCTGGTCTGTAGCAGTTTAATTGTGGAGGGAAAGGCAGATAAACCTTGACTTTAGTGCTCTGATAGATCCATGCAGAAATTCCCTATGTTCCGTTAAGGGCTGTCAAGGAAGCCCAGTTAGGGAAGTTCATAATACTTCATTGGTTATTAGAGACAATCTATCGAATTCTCTTTACAGGACTTCTGTTTCCTTAATTTATTCCCGACTCACTATATTGTTCTGCAAAGTCTTTCACAGAGCTTCATGAGCTGGATCTTTCCTGCCCTGGTGTTCCCCCAGGTCTCCCCCAGCAGGAATGGATGCAAACTGCCTGCTGAGCAATAGGTTTGCAGATAAAATAATGCCAAGGGTACTGTTTGTGAGAACTTGAAGGGGTTCCTGCCTGTCCCCACACGCTGACTGAATCCAGATGATCGACTTGCTCACCTTGCTGTGGCTTGTCACAATAACTGCACAGTGGTCTTCACATTTGGCAAGGCTGCTGAAAGGCCTGAACGTTTGATTGGCTCCAAGGCTGTCACGCTTTTTGACAAGCTGCATTTTTGAAGCTCACAAGAAATTTGATTGACCCTGGAGACTGTTCCTTTAACTCCCAAATTACATTCCACAAAAGGACTGCTAGCTTACTACAAGAAAGCAGGAAAATTCCATGAGTCTGAGGCTTTCGACTGTCTCTGCATGACCCCCTATTCTGGTTGTATTACCTCCTGGTTAGCCTCTACACTGCATGGCATTGGATTATTCAATCACTCCAAATACAGATACAGTGGTACCTCGGGTTAAGTACTTAATTCGTTCTGGAGGTCCGTTCTTAACCTGAAACTGTTCTTAAACTGAAGCACCACTTTAGCTAATGGGGCCTCCTGCTGCTGCTGCGCCGCCAGAGCACAATTTCTGTTCTCATCCTGGGTTAGCGGAGTCTGTAACCTGAAGCGTATGTAACCTGAAGCGTATGTAACCTGAGGTATCACTGTAATGGCTTGTCCACAGAGGGAGCTGCCGGTTGTTGTTGTGCACTAATCACTGCCCTGATCTTTCCACTTTCTAGTTAGATTGATGCAGCTGGTTTAGAAAACTGTGTAGAAATTTGCAATGGGCAGACACTTCTGTGAGCAGATTACTTTTGCCCTAAAGGTTTGCAAGTGTATGTGTGAAGGATATCTCCAGTTTGGGTGGTGGCAATTCACTTGTGGAACTCTACTATAGAGGCATACTGGGTGCCTAGTCTTTTATCCTTTTTGCATGTGTAGTCTAATATATTTTTAGAGTTAATTACAACTGATTTATTTTAGTTTGAGTTTTCTTTAGTTATTGGGTTGCAGGTCATTTTATGGTTTTATCTTAATTGTAAGCCATCTGGGAATTCTGTTTGTACTGCATATTGGGAAATAAATTTAAAAAGTGTGCCATAAGTATCAGACTTTTGGAAACACTACTTTAGTTGATCTGCTTTCCCATGAAACATGCAGGGGTTTTTTAAGTGGGAAAGGAACTAGGTAAAAAGAAATGAAGCCCAGTGAATGAAATAAATGTTTTGTGTATTTTGCCGGAACCCCCACCCTTTTCCTATTCATTAGGTATATTTGCTTTGCTGATTTGATTACTCTTTATAATATTTTTAAAATTATTTTTTAAATACATGATCGTATGTGCACACTCATAGAGAACCGTATAGAATTCTACAACTTAGTTTGTGTTGTTATTGTATATCTACAATTTTATATTACTGGTTTCTATTTTATTTTTTTCAAAATAAAAAAAATACTGGTTGCTGTCTTACATTCCTTATCTATCTGTCAGTGCCTTGTTTTTTACCTTCCTCTTCCCTATTCACAATATTTCCATCTTGCCTCTTTTAATTTTTCACTCTGTCTTTCTCTGATGGCTTTACTTTATTCCTTCTGCCCTATGTGCTCTCATCTAGGCTATCTTACATCACCGTTAGTTTCCCCCAATTCTGTCTCCTTCAGTCCTATGGCTATTCTTTCTTTCACAAAGTCTGCAGCAGTTGTGAATGGGTTGGTGCATGTTTCGAGATTTATTGAGCTGTCAAAACAACTGTTGGCCTCCCTGTGGTCTAATTTTTCTCAAGTAATGCATCTCCCCCCATAGATCCTCCATGTTCCCCATCTATTCTGAAACACTGCCAACTTCATTTGTTCCTCTGCACATGTTCAGAAATATGGAACTGCACAACCCACACTTTCAGACAACAACGCTATCTCTTTCTCCCCTTTAAAAAAAAAAATGCACTATCTTGAACTGGTAGTCATTAAATAACAGTTTTGTCTCTTGTGGCATTGACTTAGTGGAATGCGAGCGAGGCAGACATTCCACTCAGGCATTCTTTGTCTCCCCACAATGCATCTTGAGGCCCTGCTTGGTGTCACACCCTTTCCTCTCAGGCTAGGTGTCCTCTGCTCGCGCCTGCATGCTGCCTTTAATTGCCATCATTTGTCCCCAGCATCTTACAGCTGGGCATGCACACAGCTAAACTATTCCTCTCTCATTTAGGTTCTTTTAAATATGAACCTTCTCTCCCCCTGCCCAGCACCTGCCTCCTCCCGAAACACGCTTTATTGTCATTATTTATTATTTCTTTATCTATTGCTCTTCTATCCCGCCTTTCCTCCAAGCTCAAGTTGGCATACATAGTTCTCTTCCCCGTTTTCTCCTCACACCAGCCCTGTGAGGTAGGCTCAGCTGAGAGTGAGTGGCCCAAGGTCACCCAAGGTGGGCTTCATGGTTGAGTGGGGATTGAATCCTGGTCTCCCAAGACTTAGTGCCACACTCTAACTACAACGCCACACTGGTTATTTTGGCACTAGGTGCGTCTATGCAGGGCACCCTGCTTAACTAATAAGGGAGTGATGGAGTCCAGCTACAAGAACTGCCACTGCATCTTTTTCCTCCACTGCAGGGAGTTGGACTGGATGACCCTCAGGGTTCCCTCCCAACATTACAATTCTGTGATTCTATGATCCTCTATTCAGAAAAGAAATCAAGAACAGAGCTTCCTTTTAGTAGGTGTTATCTATTTGTAGTGGTGGGGGGAAAGCTTGTGTCCTTGTTATGACTTGCTACGACTGCAAGCTTCATTAAATTTGTCCCATGATAATGTGGAATACCGCTTTGTAAGGGGAAAATTGAAAATTGCAGTTAAGATAGCCGGATTCCCCAGAGGACAAGGCTCCTGTGCTTTCAGCGGCTGGGCTGGAAGGAGATTCTCCACAGCTGGATCCTTTCGTTCTTGTCTCTTCTTGAATCTGGCAGTCTGAGCTGCAGTCATTCTAGGACAGAGTCATGTAGTGGCTAGAGAGCAGGATCTGGATGAGAACTGGAACAGCATAGTGCCATGTGTAGGTTGTAAAGCAGGAAGCGGCTCAATCAAATCTTACCCCAAGCACAAACTCAATAGGTGGCCTTAGACAAGCCACTGACTCTGAGCCTCTACCTGTCCTCCCTTCAGCCTGCAACATAGGGATAAATTGGCATGTTTTGAAGGGCTATTGTTAAGATGACAGTGATAATGTAAGTGAAACTCATATTACTATTATATGTTGAGCTGAGATTTCAGATCTTTGTGCAATGATGAATCGCAGTTGGTGGCCTCAGACAAGTCACACTCTCATCTCATCTTTGTTTTCCTGCCAGGGATGTTGGGAAGATACAAATGGAGTAACACCACTTGTGCTATGTTTGACCTCCTTGAAGGAAGAAGGGCAGGGTACAAATTCAGCAAAATGCAAAAAAGGAAACATATTCAGAATAGTATAAGAAATGGAACAGGATTTAGACATTTGAGAGTGACAGAGACCAGAAGTAGACTCATCCTATATACTAGTTGAGTGCAAATTTTGACTTGCTGATTGTCATTTGTCTATTGTGAATTACCTCTTTAAAACTATTTGGCACTGGAGACCTCTTCACACATTACATTGCTTAGCAATTTACATTAAAGCAATGTACATGAGAAAAGCATATTTTTGTAACCTCATAATGTACAGGTATACTTGTTAGGGAGCTACGATTGGAGCTGTAATCTGTGTTGAATTTATATTCAGTGGCAAGCTCAGATCTGTCTCTGTGTCTCCATACAGTGTGAATTAAATGTTTATTAACCATGATAGCACAGTGGAACTTCCAGTTGCAGGGGCAGTTTACCTCTTAATTCAATGCACTGGGGAATAAAGAGGGGTGATCTATGGGTGCCATGCCCAGCTTCTGCTCTTCTAAAGACATCTGCTTGGCTCCTCTTGGAGGCAGAATGTTGGGCTTGATGGATGGACCTTGGCTTGATATCGCAAGGTAATTTTTCTGATCTTGGAATCAGGTTTGTATTGCAAGTACCTAAATGACATAATGTTGAAAAATGGGCCCGGCAGCCAAATGTTATGGTAACGTGTTCATGTTGCGTTTGTTTCTTTATATTTTCACACTTCCTGACTAGTAGTCTGTAGCAGAAATACTCTTTATGAAATAGCATGGTGAGGTGCATTGAAAGGTTCAAAGTGCAGTTGGCTGAGAAACAATAGCCAACAGTGTCTGTCAAGGCCCAGTCTTCCTGGCACCACTGTTGTGGCAATCTGGATACAAGGCAGGTGTGTGTTCAGAAGGATGATTGGTGAGGTTTTAGAACACGATTCATCATACATCCCGAGAAAGAGGAAACATTATATTTTACAACATACAGCAGATTACATAATAAAGTATCCCACAACCACAAAACCCCGATGAAAATGCAGAAGCCATGAGAGATGTGGATTTACAGATGCACAATGTTGTAGTGACCCTCAGATCTAGCTTTTATTTTGAGAGGGCTGGGTTTCAATGCCTACCGGGCTGTGAAGTTTATATGGAGGCCTTGGGCAAGTGGTTGTTATCTGTTAGCCTACCTCACAGGGTTGTTGAGAGGCTAACCTCTGCTCTGAACCCCTCAGCAGGAGGGTGGAATGCAGGTAGAAGTAAGAAATATAGATTTGAGGGGAGCAATTGAAATTGTTTCTACAGAATGTTTCTAGTTAGGGGGATACAGCTATATGCTAAGAGAGTGCATGGGCTCCAAGATTTGCATTTTATCCATACTTGTGGTTTCTGTTTCGTTTTGTTTAATCCAATCTGTTTCTGATGCATTCTGTGTTTCCCCTTGCTTCCGTCTGCGCTTCTGATTCTGAGCCACTGTATAAAATGTAGCGTTGTGCTCCCCATTCTCTATATTGGGGAACCTAAAAGTGGCTGTAATTTCTCCCATTTTGCTAAAGTGGATGACATCCACAGATTCAGGAGTCCCTCTGGAGTGGGTTAAGTCTGCCAAACAAATAGGTCCAGTTTTTTGTTGTGGAGGGAGTAGAAAATGATCTCATTTTCCTCCATCACCCTTGTTAGGACAATATCTTTATAAGGCCAACTAAAAAAACCAAACACAACCCCTACAAAATCTGTTTTAGTGGGAGTTTGTATTTTATTCTTCCTTACTTTAAAATAATTACAAGGTGTCCGAGTGGTGTGTATTGTGAGTTGTGCATTAAAAAACAACTTTGCAGCCTTACACTGCCCTTTTGATGCTTGTTTGTGTCCTCTAATAGTGACATTTTTCCAATAAAAATAGAAACTTCTTCCTCCTCCTCCCCCTCCTCCATTATTATTATTATTATTATTATTATTATTATTACCCCGTCCATCTGACTGGGTTGCTCCAACCAACATATATAAAAGCATTGGAAGTATTTATATATGCTTCCAACATATATAAAAACACAAGAAAACATTAAACATTTTAAAAAGTCCCTATACAAGGTTGTCTTCAGATGTCTTCTAAAGGTTGCATAGATACTTATCTCCTTGGCTCCATACCCTCCAACATTTTTCTGACGAAAATAGGGATGTCCTAAGAAAAAGCGGGACAGAAACTGGAATGGCTTCTGTAAATCTGGGACTGCACCTGGAAAACAGGGACACTTGGAGGGTCTGCAAAAGACCTTATAGGCCTCTTTATAGGCCTTCCAATGTGAGGTTGTCTAGAATGCTGCCTGTAGAGTTCTGAAGAGCCCTGGGTTTGGTTTTGTCCTACTAGTGGGCCTCCTGAGAATATCTGGTTGGCCTGCTTAGCTTTCCAAATGTGCTCGCAGTGTTATTGCTGCACCACAAACTACTACTCCCCCCCCCTTTCTCTTGCAGCTTCTTCGTACTGCTCACATTTTCTCATTACCTGTAAACATAAACAAGAAAGCTCTACTGAGATTGGCATTGCTACCTCGGCAAGTGTGGAAGCGAAAGTCTATTACCAGTTAATGTTTGGAGTAATTATTACTGCAAAAGTTACTGTATTTTTCGCCCTATAGGACGCACTTTTCCCCCTCCAAAAATGAAGGGGAAATCTGGGTGCGTCCTATGGGGCAAATACAGGCTTTCGCTGAAGCTTGGAGAGTGAGAGGGGTCGGTGCGCACCAACCCCTCTCACTCTCCAGGCTTCAGGAAGACATCCGCAGCTTAGGCAGCCCTGCGGGAGTTCCCGCAGGGCTGTCTAGGCTGCGGATAGCAGCTTGCTTCCCGGAGTGAGGGGTGCCCTGAAGCAGAGCGCCCCCCGCGCCGGGCAGACATCCGCAGCGTGGGGAGCCCTGCAGGAGTTCCCCGCAGGGCTCCCCTCGCTGCGGATAGCAGCCTGCTGCCCGGCGGGCAGGGCGCGCTGAAGCAGAGCGCCCCGCGCGCCAGGCAGACATTGGCCAGCCCCACAAGCTTGGGGGACAGCAGGGAGGCGCAGCGCCGCCATCCCGCTGTTCCTCGACCTGGTTCGCTTTCCCCGACCTGGTTTTGGAGGGGAAATAAAGGAAAAAATTATTCCTTTATTCCCCCCCCCCAAAAAAAAAAAAAAAACTAGGTGCGTTCTATGGGACGGAGCATCCTATGGGACAAAAAATACGGTAAGTTTTAACTAGTGTAACTCAGAAAGTGTATGGAGTCTTGGATGCATTGTCTTAGTGAATTGTCCTAAGGAGATGGGGAGAGAAAGGTGGAAGGAAAGAGCTTGACAATTTACTGTGATCAAAATTAAGTCTCATTCAGTTAAGCGTGTGAATTTGTTATTTGTTCTGCCACTTTTGGTAGCCAAAAGTCTGTTTCCAAATATGGAAAACTTGTGTTTGCAAATACATGTGTCATACAGGTAAACTCATCAGACAGCCCAGGTTGGCCGCAGCTCCACACAGAGTGTGCACGTCTTGACAGACCCAAGTCTGCTGTCACATAATGTATAAAATGACTTTCAGTGTGGTTGAGTATTCAACTCTTGTTAGCCCTGCATTGAAAGGTTCATGTGTATGTGCTCTTGGCTGGGTTAATTGCGTCAAACAAAAATTTCCATTCCACCTCTTGTATCTTGAGCCCACAAGTGTCCCCCCCCCCTTTCCCTTCCTGCCAAAAATAAATTCATGCCTCCTGGGTTTGTGCTCTGTGTACTGCGCTATGCAATATCTACCCAGTGAGATGCTCCAGTGGAAACTGCATTAATGATTGATAAAACCTGAGAGCTGGTTTAATTCTCTCCCCCTCCCCTGTTTAATGGCTATCAATAATTTAATGCACTTACTGTGAGTTTTTTAAGAAATGGTACCCACACTTAAAAAAACACACACAAAAACCTGACCTGGATTTAAACAGGCTCAGAGATTTAATGATTAAAATGCTCTTTGGGAGGGACTTGATGGACCAACCACTGTCCCTCTTTGTGAACACTAAATCTAAAACATTTAATAGAAATATTTTAACCAAAAATAATACACCCCCCTAGTTCCACGATCTTGCAAAATAATGTTCTGAATTGCAAAACAAAAACAAAAACAGTTATAGAGGTAAACAAAGGTCTGTGCTAGCCATAACTTCTAGCTTTATAATGGAAAGTGTTGTCATAAGCCCTAACAACAGGAATACCCAACAAAATACCATTCCATGGGTGACATTTGTTTTTTGGTCTATCCTGCTCTGCCATGTATTCTCTTAGAGGCCTAATGTTTTGAAATCACTTTGTTTCGTTTCGTTCTTTGGTAGTTTGAACCATAATGCCTGCTGTGTTTTTTCCTTTCCCCCTTTCCTTCAAAGGAAATGCTCTTGGACCCCATTCATATGTAGCATTCCTTTACTGTTATAGATACCACTCCCCCAATAATTATTATAATCAGTGCTTTTTTCTGGGGGTACGCAGGGGTATGCATACCCCTAAACATTTTGTGAATCTAAGTTTGGCCCCATTGAGGGGCAGTATTTCAATACAGTGGATGCTCGGGTTGCTAACATGATCCATACGGGAGGCACATTCGCAACCTGCAGTGTTCGCAACCCACAGTGCTGCCTCTGCGCACATTTGGGTTGCGCTTTTGCGCATGCACGTGATGTCATTTTGCGCTTCTGCGCATGCACGAGCTCTGAAACTCAGAAGAAACCCGTTTCGGTACTTCCGGGCTCAGTGCCGTGCGCAACCCGAAAATGCACAACCCGAGGTATGACTGTATGAGTAAGAAAATGAGAGTACCCCTCAATGTTTTTAAAGAGAAAAAGCACTGATTATAAATATATTATTTATTAAATGCATATACCGCCCTTCACCTGAGGATTGCAGGGCTGCTTACAGTATAAATGACTGCCTCCATGCTGGGCCAGGTACATGTAAAGACTGCTCTAAGTGCTTTGACTTCCTGACATCTTTACAAACCATGCAAGCAATGCCTGGCCTTTTTGAGAGGCCCATAGCTGGCATGGTTTGCTAACATGCCAGGAAGCCAAATCACATGGCCTTTCCCATATCTGGTTTGGCCTGGGAGCAACTGCAGACATTATAGCAACCACACTGGACAGGATACGTATACTGTAAAGGGGTGTTGGAAAATAGGCAGGTGTCCAGTTCCAAACCCCCACTGAAAACACTCAAAAGTAATAGTTGAAAATGATCGTAAGTATTTGCAAGTAACATAGGAGTAAATTCTCCCAAGTCCAGAGTGGGGGTGCAGGTAGAGAAGCAGAGGAGGGAAATTAGAACTAATCATTCTAATGAAGAAATTTGGGCTACCATTTACCAAATAGTACATAAGAATTGTGCAGCTCAGTGTTCCCTACATTGACTGACACCAGCTCTCCAGCTTTTCAGGCAAAGGTCATTGCAGTCCAACCTGGAGTTTCTGTGAGAAACCTGTGACCTTTTGCTTGCAAGGAAAACGCTCTGCTATTGAGCCACAACCTCCTTCACTGTGTGAATATTACCACACAGTAAGAAGAAGAAGAAGAAGAAGAGTTTGGATTTGATATCCCATCTTTCACTCCCTTTGAGGAGTCTCAAAGTGGCTAACATTCTCCTTTCCCTTCCTCCCCCACAACAAACACTCTGTGAGGTGAGTGGGGCTGGGAGACTTCAAAGAAGTGTGACTGGCCCAAGGTCACCCAGCAGCTGCATGTGGAGGAGCGGAGACGCGAACCCGGTTCCCCAGATTACGAGACTACCGCTCTTAACCACTACACCACACTGGCTCTCAGTAAGGTGGTTGTCTGTATGAACCTGCCAAGTAATGGGGGAAATATTATCACACTTATCACTTGATCAGAAATCTGGACAAAGGGGCCAGGGGCAACATTTCCCACAGCAGTTGTGGGAAACACTTGACTGGCTAAAGAAGTGGGTATGTAAATGCCATGGTAAGTTAGCATCTGATTTCCTCAGTACTATGTTCATGCAGAAGTCCAACTCGTCTCCTAAAACCTTACTAAGTGAAGGCTTTGGGCTAGTGAAACCTTCTTCAGTCATCTATCCCTACATGAGATATATTCCATCTGCATTAATTCAGAGTCATTTCCCTCAAAAATGTTGCTACCTCCGCGTTTGACTCTGAATTTAACCATAGGCGGAAATTAGCGGCAGCTCCAATCTTATCAGCTTGGCCTGCCCTGGACTCCCAAGTGGACGTCCAGTTTTAGCGAGAGGCAGATGGTATTTATTTACAAGCATGCCCGCAACACAGCTTGACCGAAAACCTCCATTAATGTGCTCCTTAATTGGCATTTGATAATTTCCGAACCTCATCTTGCTCTTCTCAAAATTCTTCGGACGTTTTTGCCCAGGCAGGAAATTGCCATTCTTCCCTCCCCACTCCCAAAATGCTGTTGTAGATGAAATTCAGTGGCAGCTCTTGCCTTGAGGATGGTGAGCAGGGAGATGAAAGCAGGTGGAAGAATTACTGCATGGTGCAGCAGGATCTCTCTCTCTCTCTCTCTCTCTTTCTCTCTCTCTCTCTCTCTCCTTAGGTTAGTTGAGAAGGCAGCATCGCACTGTGAAGTTTCCCCCCACCAAGAATATACCTGCAATCATGTCAAGCAGCTCATGATAGTAAGAGGAAATTAATTTCACTGGCAGCCAATGACTACCTGATTGCAAAGCTGGTTTATGCTTGGAGTGCTCCGTGGTCAGACTTTTGTCCACTGGCTCTGTGAGAAACAGCTGGCAGTCATTATGGGCTGATGGTGGCAGGAAATACAGCTGTGTGGGAAACATAACTGCTGCTTCTGAAAAGGATGCATATGGGAAGGAACTGTGGTTTTCACCAGATCGCGATAATAAAGCAAACTTTCTCCGTTGTCTGCTTTATTAAAAAATATGGACTTTGGTCAAAGTTGCCTCAGCTAGAAAACATGGTTTGCTTTAAACCTCTTAAGTATGTGTGTCTGACTTTTGAAGTAATTGTAAATCCCCTCACCTTTTCGTGATGGGCAGAGTTTAAAGAAGACCTGCCGTAATTGCAACATAAGGAATTGAGATCCACAGAAATGTCAGATATTCTGACACTCGTGAAAGGAGTCGACAGCAGAGCAGTGAAAAAGACACCACCGCAAAATACGTTTCTCTGTTATAGATGGAAGCTCCTTTTTTTTCTGCCAGGGTTATTGTTCTGTAAGTTGCAGACATTGTTTGTAATACCATCAAAATAAAAGATGTTATAGATGGAGGTGGAGCCTGGCGAGGAATGTTCCGCCCAAGTTCTTCTGACAGTAAAAGCTCAGCATTGAATCAGAGGCAAGAGTTTTACCTGAAAAGTGGCAGCTTTAGTGGGGCAACTTTATGATGCGGTGATAAAAGACATCTCCCCAGGGTGCTACCTGAGGCACAAAACAGGCAAATATAATACATATTGACAGTTATTTAAAATAGTGTTAAATAATGCAATGCTTGTTTTTTCTTATGGAGCTAGTAGAGACTCAGGGAAAAGTGTCACTGCCTTGTATGTATTGCTCTGGTGTCTTTGTTACAACCTTTTTTTAAACTTTTACTAATAGTAGGCTTCATTTAGGTTCACAATAAAACTTCGTGAAATATCTGGATTTTCTCCCCCCACCCTTGTGCATTTACAAGCTGTAGCTGCAGTATTTTCCTCTCCCCGTGCCTGTAATGTTTCGGCGTATATGATTATTACTGGATTAGTAAGGCTACGCTGTATAGCAAATATTTTCTTTTGACTTTATTTGTGCTTGCTTCTGATGTATGTAGCATTTATAACTGCATTCTGGCTGACAAAGACACATCTTCAGGATACACGTTTGTTACAAACTAAGACACTGTTACCTGTGTGTCAACCCCCCCCCCCGCCCCGCCCTGCCCAAAAAGATCATTTCTAGGTGGAATATTAAAATTGGCTCCTGAATACAGAATAAATGAGTTCTTTCTGCTGGTAAATATTATATAGTACATGCTATGAAAGAAGTATTTTACCAGTTTGATTGATTGTACATTCATTTTGGTTTGTTTCCCAGGTTATCCCACAATTCGCAGTGCATTTTCCTGCCACTTTATTGCAAAAGGTCTGATCTTTGGGGGAAGTGGGTTTTTTGCACAAGACCTCCTAATCAGCTATAATGGTGCAGTTGTGAATTTGTCAGGATGTGAGTGAAAATGGCCATTTTCGGAAGCTCCTTTTGTGACCCCCCCCCCAAACTTGAGTACTGTACTAAAGGTACTGCGACCTTTCAGTTCAAACAGCGCTCGGGCTGATGTAATTGTCATCACTTTTCCTCAGAATTGCAATGTTTTGGCTGAGTAAGATTGACATATGTATCATACTGCCTATAGCAGAATTGATATGTGTGCCACTCTGAAGGGTCGTGTTTTTGTTTTTGACACATAACAGCACTCAGTGTGTCCTGCTATTCTCAATAAATTTTGTCACACAGCTGTTTTCTACATCTCCTTGCTCTTGCTGAACGTTCATTTTGTTCAGCTTTTTTCTTTTCTTCTCCTTAATAACTGATTTCTTTTAGAATTCTTCCTCAGATCTACTGTTTGCTAATCTGTACACTCACATACACGCCTTGGACGGCCTCTCCTCTTTCTGCTTTTGGCATTTTCCCGCCTTTTTGTAATTCTGTTTTCTGGATACAAGCCGCTTTAATTCCTGCAGTTATCTTCAATGTTTATACAATTGCACAATGTTACTGTAAGCTTATTTATCATTATTGCCTGTATGGCAACATAGGATCAATTTTGTCTTCTGTTTTATATGCAGCCTGGCATTCCTAGATTAATTTTATTTTTTATATACACCTTTTATGTCACTGCTGTGGACTGTTATTAATGTCTGATGTCTTAAAGCAGAATTGAATGGGCCATTTTTTAATTTATTTTTCCTTATTGCTGTCTCTACATTCCCAGCTTGTTTTTGATTTGAGAACAAATTTGCATATGCTTCGTTGTACTATATAAATTTCTCCCACATCTCCTTAATAGTATATTTATACAATGCTCTCTTCTGCTTCCCTTCACTCTATTGTATGAATCTCCTACATTGTTTTTCCCTCCCCCCCTCACTCTTTTGATATATTTCCAAAACACAGTCTATCTTTTTTTAAAAGCGCCCCCCCCATCTTCTGTCAGTCTTTCTTGGATTATTATTAGTGCCGGGTAACTAAACCGAAATCTAAAACATTTCTTCTAGCCATGTTTCTGCAGTATTTCTATGTGAACACCATTTTGTACTCTTAAGAATACACAGTCTCTTTACTCCATTTATCAGATACACACACCATTTCTCTCTTTTCCCCCTCCCCATGGGAAGTCTGTCCATTTGAGGGGCACCTGTTTTACTCAGTTGAACATACTAAAATAATATTATCAAAAATGTAGATGAAAAGGTAGAAATCAGATTCTCAGAGGCTTAGTGAGGGCAGCTGGCCAGGCAGAGTGACACTGTTGCTGTTTTTAACTGACCCAGAACCCATAGCCTAATATACTGTATAGGATGTTGCATTGGATATTGCTGGTGAGGAAGAATTTTTTTTTTATAAAAGTGACCACTCTTCAGTGCAATTGGATTTAGCAGCAGTCCCCTCGAAGGGCCATGACTGACCTGAATTCATCATAGTGCTTGTCTCTTGCAGTGAGCGAGGGGTGGCAGGGACGTGTAACATTGGTTGCCTGCCTTGGCGTAATTCATAACAGCACCGAGCCTGTCAGTGCATCTGGTGTGAAGGTGAGGATACTTTGAATGGTGTCCTCAGTGGTTGTGGAGTTTGTTATTGCAAGAGGTTATGCTTCAGCTTTTCTTCTGAGCTGTGTGTTTATTTGGGGAGGGTTTTTAGTGCTACAGTGTAGGTGTAAGGGTTGATTTTAGTGGAATACACATATTTGGTATATATTTAGTGACACATAAAAGCTGAAATGTTTTGTGAGCTGTTGTGAGCCTACAGGGGTGATGGTGGGCTATAAATCTGAATAAGGGAATCTTAAGTGCTGCCAAACCCACATTCAAAAAGCACCTGATTTAATTTTGGTTCTCTGGGTCCAAGCTCTGACCAGAAATTACCCTGCTCAGCATGAGCTCTAATGAAATCCTGGCTCATGCTGGTTTGGCTGCAGGCTCATTTTTGCTAATGGTATGGCTTAGGAAAATGATTGGACTAAACCCATTAGAAAAATTTACAGTTGCGGATCTTTGGAGGAGGATTGTGAACACAGCTGTCTTCTCTTCAATTATCGCTTAAATTTGATTAGATTGAACCTTTGGGTTCTCTTGTCATGCTTAACACGCTGTTCTCTAATTTTTGTTTGCTTGCTTGTGGTACGCTGGGTGTCCGTGCATATAGGTGTGTGGCTTAACAAACTGAACTTCCATAGTCTTGCAAGTTGGTGGAAAATGGGTTGGTTTGTAGGGTACATCAAGCAGAACCTTCAACAAAATTATGCAGTGCTGTTCAGGACTCCTGCCAGTCCGTTCCATTATTCTCTGCTTCTCCCCGGCCCTCTATTTTCCATCTCCTCCAACAGTCAGTCAGCATTTCATGCTCACTAAGCATGCTCAGTTCTCATTGGACTGTTTCCAATTGAGGGAGGGGTTTCTCCCCTAAAGGTTTTGGGTGTGGGTGGTGCTGTTTTGGCTTCATAAAGACTGCATCAGAGAACAGAGTTCGCACTATGGCACAATGTAAAATGTCTCAGCATAGTGTAATTCAGTGTGCATAGCCCCAAACACTGAATTCCATCACCCTCTCCCAGTTTGTCATTCCCACCCAACCAAGCCAATAAGCATTATATTGCTATTGCACATGCCTGGACTTCACTTCGCAAGAGACACCACAGCACAGCTCTCAACGTTTCCCTTTTTTAAAGGGAAATTCCCTTATTCCGAATAGGATTCCTTGCAAGAAAAGGGAAAAGTTGACAGCTATGCACCACAGTCTCATGTATAGGTGGGTGATGGCATTTTGGCTGTAAAGTAACTGACACTTGGAGAATTGAGGTCACTTTATGTATATATGATGGTGTGTGGCCAGCCCTTTAATTCACATCACATTTGATTTTACCATTTATAGTTTATGTTGCTTGGATCTAAATTGTGGGTGTTGTTTAACAGAATCATCTTTATTCTGACCCAGGTTTTCAACACTAAATAGAAAAGGGTGACTACTTTGTCAAGGCATATCTGCATGACAAACTTAACCTAGTTTAATACTCCCTTGTCATGGCTGGATCACTTCCTATTGAGATTTAGGCTTTCAGAGGCTTTTTTTTCTCCATAGAGGTGGGGGACCTAGAGGCTGATAGTTCTGATTGGTTTGCAGATATAGTGGTACCTCAGTTTACGAACTTAATCCGTTCCTGAAGTCCATTCTTAAACCAGATCCATTCTTAAACCGAGCCGCGCTTTCCCTAATGAGGCCTCACGCCGCCAGTGCCCTTCCACCATTCAGTTTCCGTTTGTAGACTGAGGTAAAGTTTGCAAACCAGAACACTATTTCCAGTTTTGTGGAGTTCGTAAACTGAATAGTTCATAAACAGGACTGTTTGTAAACTGAGGTACCACTGTATCTCTCTGGGATTTTCTAGCCCAGTGCTTCTCAAAGAGCCTAGGACTTGCCGATCAGAAGGTCAGCGGTTCAAATCACCGCAACGGGGTGAGCTCCTGTTGCTTGGTCCCTGCTCCTGCTAGCAGTTTGAAAGCACGTCAAAGTGCAAGTAGATAAATAGTTACCGCTCCAGTGGGAAACAGTGTTTCCATGCGCTGCTCTGGTTCGCCAGAAGGGCTTAGTCATGCTGGCCACATGATCTGGAAGCTGTAAGCCGGCTCCCTCGGCCAATAAAGCAAGATGAGCGCCGCAACGCCAGAGTCGGCCACGACTGGACCTAATGGTCAGGGGTCCCTTTACCTTTACCTTTACCACCCTATACCCTGAGGTCTCAGGGCGGTTCACAGAAAAAATCGACATAAAATCCCCAATATATAGAATCAAAATAACAACAACAACCCCCCCCCCCAAAAGAGCCACATTTTAAAATGGCATAGAATGTCAGTCAGATCAACCAAAGGCCTGGTTAAAAAGGAATGTTTTTGCCTGGTGCCTAAAGGTGTATAATGAAGGCACCAGGCGAACTTCCCTGGGGAGAGCATTCCACAGACTGGGAGCCACTGCTCAAAGACAGCCCTACATATAACACATTGCAATAATCTAACCTTCTTCTATGTTATCTGTTGTGATGGACTACCAGCTATTTTCCCCAATGTACCAGGGGTCTGTCTGACTCCAAGTGCAAAAGCTGAGGCCACTGAAGAGAATCTTGGGCTGGGGTTGGGGTGTTGCTGTGGGTGAGGGTTGTTTCTGTTATTGATATTAAGTTTGTGTTTCTTTGTTTTAGATCTTATTATGATTGATGTGGAAATTGTTTTATTTGGTTGGGTACTTTGAGGCATTTTATTTCTTGTTTATGACTACTTTTGTTAGGTTTGAATTATGCAGTTTTTTCGTGTCATAAGCCACCTCTAGCATGGTTTTAACTCTGGAAGAACAATTGCTTTGTGCTGACTCCATTGCATCCTCCTTGTGCCATACAGCAGAGTTATCTCTGATGGTGCCAAGCCTTTTACATGCTGGCCCAAAGGCACCTGTGGAACTGACAGCGGCCCACTGTGTTTTTTGTGTGTGAAGCATTTCAGGTTGCTTAAATATGCCCCAACGGTGATTCTGTTGATGAACCTTGAAAGGTATCCAGAACACCGTTTGATCCAGTTTTGTTGGATGAGTTACATTCGGTGCAGCTGGAGGTTGTGGACGAGGTGCTTGGATGAGTATGGGTGACCACTTGTATTCTTGATCCTCATAAAATTGAGTAGGGGATGGAGGCAGCTGTTTAAACCAAGGAGATGATGATTGCCTGTATATGGGAGGGGTCATTGCCCTGAATGGTTGTGCAGATTAGTTCCAGGGACAAAGACCAAATGTATGGGCAGCAGTGACTGTGGCAGAAGGAGGCCCCATTATGAGGGAGGCCCACTGAGGGATTCCCAAATGCCTGTAGTGGACACTGGTTCTAAGGATTACTGGAACCATATTTGTGAAGTGATGAGAATATTTGTGATGTGCTGTAAGGATGCTTAGTAGATTGTATCTTTCCTCTCTTTTTGTTCTCTGATAGATGGGAGACTAACACTGCAATCCTAGCCCTATTTACCTGGGAGTAAGCCCCACCAAATTCCATGGGACACATTTCTAAGTAGACAAGGTTAGGATTGTGCTGTAAAACCTACAAATGTTGAGGCACTTTAGATTTAACTAGCACAGCAATTATAAACTGGCTCTGCCACCTAGGTATCTCTGTAGTTTTTCTGTCTAAGGTCATGGGAGACTTCATCATAATATCGCCTAAAGCATCTTAGTGTTATAACAGTTTAATTGAGAGGGATGTATCACTGATTACACTGTCTGTCTCGGCTCTTTTACTTGCGTTTTTATTATGTCAACACTGGTCAGGTTGGGAAAGTTGAGTTGCCATTTGGTTCATTGTTTGGGGTGCTGCGTTTGGACTGGTCAGATATTGGTGAGACTCTCCCTGGGTGGCCTTAGGGAAGAAGCCACCATTACTCAGCGTCAGTTCCCCATCTGTAAAATCAGAATATTAATCACTTACCTCTTAAGGTTTTGGCAGGGATGACTAAGAGAATGGTCATAAAGCACTTTGCATATATGTGTAATCCCTCAACTCGGGAAGTAAGTCCTCAGCTCACATAGGGATTACATTCTGGGGGTTGTGCCTAAAGCCAGAATTGCATATAGTCAAAACACAATGGGTGCAATGGCAGGTGTGATTGCCAAAGTCTTTTTCCTCCTGGACCCCTACCCCCTTTCCACCCTATCTATCTATCTATCTATCTATCTATCTATCTATCTATTGCGTAAAGTTAAATGTTAACAAGTTAAATGCACGTGTTGAGGGTTCTCTCTCTCTCTCTCTCTCTCTCTCTCTCTCTCTCTCTGTGTGTGTGTGTGTGTGTGTGTGTTTGTGAAATATATATAAACACCTTGGTCTGCCTAACTGAGGTAAGACATTTGTTAAGGTACTTCTACAACAATTAGCTAACTGAAATTAGGTCTTGAAGATACATACAACTTTAAATAGTTCAATCTAAAATGCGTTCAAATGTGTGTTATTGATACAGTAATAAGATAGGATCTTTGCAGTATTGAGTCCCAGCCTATGTTGTGTTAGCATTGTTTCCATTTTTAGTGGTTATCATATGCTCCATCAAAAGACCTGAAAAGGGATAACTAACTACTTTGTTTTTTCCCTTATGTTTCTATTAGGAAAAACCTTGTGCATTGTGGATTCAGGCATCGCTTCCAGCTCCCTTCCACCTTTTCTCCCTGTTTGTTAAGAGCTCCTGTAAGCTAATTGATGGTGACCTCTTCAGAGAGTTAAAAGGTAATTATTTTCCCGTTTAGGTGTTCTGCCTGTTAAGTTTCTTCCTGTTAAGTTTTCTCATGGGGCAGGGAAGAGGTCTAGATTAGTTTGTCTGTGCAGAAATTTTTATTCATACGTCACTTCTGAGCTTACATTAATTGCTGCCCCTCCCTTTACAATATTTAATGTTTTTTATGTATTAGGAGGCAGTGCTCTTGATACATTTTGTACACACATTCCAGTTTGTATTCCTTGCATGGACAGCATTCCTTTCAAGGGCTAGGATAGACATAATGCTGGGAGATCATTCAGAATCATGTGGTTCCTGCTCTCCTCTTCTCCTCTCCAGCAAAATATTTTCTCTGCTGGTTCTAACTAGATGTCCTTAACTAGCTTCCAATCCTAGCTAAGGGGAACCCTGGTGAACATTTTTCATGGTTAGCTGAGATGCTGATGTAAATCTTAAGTGGACAAGAGGCACTTACCTCTTCCCAAAGCCTGCTCCCAATATCTTAAGCAGGGTGGTGAGTAGTGGTAGTTATTACTTCAGTTTGCATGCTACTTTTCCACACAAATCTTCCAAAAGTGACTCACAACACATCAGCAGCCATACAACAACAAAACGAATACAATATTATAGTGAATAGTCTTATACCAACTCACTTCAAAACATATAACATCCAAATATACAGTTCATTCTTATTGATTAGAAACAGAATCATATAACAAAATAACACTGCCTTCCAAAATATTTGGTCCAGAATAAACTCATCAAACTTTTTCTCATAAAACTATATCCCCCTTCACATATATTTGAAGGTCAAGGAAGGCCCACTAAATATCTTTACATTTATTCAGAATTTCTCTTTTTATACAAGTCATTTTCTCATTGGTGGCAAATTCCTTAAAAAAATATTTGCTTCAGGATTTGTAAAGAAAAAGTTGTGTTTTTCTTTAGACATGTGACAGGGCAACTTACTTTCCTTTTAATACCTTGCAAGGTCAGCAAATCAAACTTCGAATTATGAGCAATTTGCTTAGTAGTGGGATCTTCTGCTGATACTTACATCTTCATAGATGTAACCACAATTTATAGAACCACAATTTATAGAAGTTAAAATGCAAAAAAGCAATCAGCAAAATAAAACATTACAAACAAAATTCAATTACAAAAAGACAAGCAGAATAATTAGCAGCAAAGCAAATATTATCTGAAACGAAAGAACAACTTTACAAGTATAAGTTAAACACAAAAATACGAAAAAGAAATCCAGGTATAAAGTATCATTAGCAACTAGACAAAATAACTGAGCAGAAACTACAACCTACTCCTGTCCCAGAGTAACATATCTCAAACACATCCTTAGCATTCTCTTACATACAATGCACACTCTCAACAGTCACAGACTGTTTCCTCTACTAGCCACTGACATGAATTGCGAATGCATGTAAAGTGAGCTAATAATTATTTTTGTTGGCTATTTAACTTTGGTGCACTTAATTTCCGTAGCTAACCCACCCATTTATCATTGCCGTCCTTCTCCACTTTGCCCCTCTGAAGCCTTTGCAGGCTCTTAACTGCAGATGTGCTTCTGTCTTCAAGTGTATGGCATTCCCATTTTGTAGGCAAGATGTGTATTTTATGCCTGATTATACTGGGCAGGTGTTTTTTGTGAGGGATGTTCTCAAGGGTACCAGAGGGGAATCCTGGATTTGACACTTGGTTTTCCACAAGGGTCCTTCTGAAAATCCTGTCCATAATCCTTTCCAAGCATTAAGAAGCATTCCTTTTAACCGTTTGCAATATTGGGAAGGAAAGAGCAACACTTCTGGTAATAAGGGAAGTAATTTGTAATTGTGCACTTTTGGTAGGATATATATATATATAGTACCATATAGAATAAATATTATTACCACCCCAACACACTTTGGGTGTCAAGTTGCATAGAAGCAGGTGAATATGGAAAAGTCTTTCCTGCTTGGTTCACAGTGAAGAAGATGGGAAGTGAGGAAAAATATTATTCAGCCTCTTATAGCTGGTCATTTGTGTACTAGAACAGAGCACCAGACTTTATAGGACTAGCCCTTCTTTGAGAAGCATTTGGGAACCAGCTGGCCAATTGAAGGCTTCTTCCAGAGCCAACTGGATTTCCCTGAAGCTCATGCCATGTAATTACCTGTCTGTTGCTTTGTCTCTTACTTCCTTATGCAAGAATGTGTGCCAAATTTGCAGGGGACTTAATCTGCAGAGAGAGAGAGAGAGAGAGAGAGAAAGAGAGAGAGAGAGAGGGAGGGAGAAGGGAAATATGTCCCTCCCTTTCTCACACTCTTAAAACAAAAACAAAAAAAGCACCCACCACCCAATTGATCCCCAAAGTCTTGACTAAAAATACAAGGTTCTTTCTGCTTTAGTCAGGTAGTCCATGAACCACAGAGACTGGAAGGAGCTGAAAAGGTTTGGGAGGAAAGGGAGGAAAAATGCTGATCTGAAGGAGCAAATTTGTAAGACAAATTCATTCAGACTGGAGCTGTGTCTGGAATTGGTAACTAGATGAGTGAGTGTGCATGTCTGGGCTGATCTGCGTACCTGGGTGGCAGCTCTTGCAAAAATCTAGCATCACCAGGAAAGTTCATTTCTAGTTCTTGGGTCCTTTGAAGCTGCCGCAAAAATCATGCAGGTGAGACTATCCACACTTTTGAGCTTCTGGTGCCTGGTTTACTAGTTTTTCTAACCAGGGTCCCTCCAGTTCTCTGGCATTCTGACAATACTGCTTATTTGAAATCCTATATACAACTAGCAAGTTCATTGTTCAAGTGAGGATTCTTATGTAGCCAAAGTGGCTAGGGATGCAGAGAGGAATTAGCAGTTCACAAAACAATATACAACCTGAGATCTTTCAAAATTTGCGCTTTTCCAAATTTTGCAGTGCAGTTCTCCAATCAAAAAGTGTGTGCTAGAAATCATGTATTAGGGGAAAGTGCACATAAGAATTCATGTATTGTACATACAGAGTTCAATAGATTATGGGAAAGTGTGTATAGAGGGAGAAATATAGCCTAAAAGGCTGGTGCATTTTCAGGTCAGCTTTTTAAACAAAACAATTGCAGACTGATTGATTGAGCAGGGATATAAGTAAGGTGGGGGACGCGGGTGGCGCTGTGGGTAAAACCTCAGTGCCTAGGACTTGCCGATCGCATGGTCGGCGGTTCAAATCCCCGTGGCGGGGTGAGCTCCCGTCGTTCGGTCCCAGCTCCTGCCCACCTAGCAGTTCGAAAGCACCCCCAAGTGCAAGTAGATAAATAGGTACTGCTTTATAGCAGGAAGGTAACGGTGTTTCCGTGCGCTGCGCTGGTGCTGGCTCGCCAGAGCAGCTTCATCACACTGGCCACGTGACCCGGAAGTGTCTTTGGACAGCGCTGGCTCCCAGCCTCTTAAGCAAGATGAGCACGCAACCCCAGAGTCGGACACGACTGGCCCATATGGGCAGGGGTACCTTTACCTTTATAAGTAAGGTGGTCCGTGAGATACCCTGGATCCAAGTTGTTAAGGGCCTTCTAAATAAATGCAAGAACCATGAGCCTGGCCTGGTAGCATAGGGGCAGCCTGTGCAAGCTTTTGGGCACTAGTGTTGTGTGCTGGCAATAGACCAGGCATAGGCAAACTCCAGCCCTCCAGATGTTTGGGACTACAACTCCCATCATCCCTGACCACTAGTCCTGTTAGCTAGGGATGGTGGGAATTGTAGTCCCAAAACATCTGGAGGGCCGGAGTTTGCCTGTGCCTGCAATAGACTCTTCATATCTAGCCACAACGTTTTGCATCAGCTCCCCCCCCCCCCCAGCACATTGCAAAAAACCTTGAGGCTACCAATGCAGGAATCACCATGGCCAGGCTATCCCTGTTCAAGAGTGGCCATAATTGGCATGCCAAAACAGCACTTCTAGTCACCAAGTCTACCTGAGCCTCCAGCGACAAAGATGGCTCAAGGGGGATGCCTAAACTGCCCATCTAGAATATGGACTGTCCAGTCTCCCAGACACAGGATCCACCAATCCACAGTGCCTCCATTTCCCCAGGGTTCAAGCTCAGTTTTCCGGCCCTCATCCAGTTCACCACTGTTTGCGGACTATGGTCCACATCATGGACAGCCTCTCCTGACCCAGATGTTATGGAGAAGCAGAGCTGTATGTCAGCATTGTATTGTATTGTGGCGGTGGCGTGTGTGTTTGGGTGTGGAGAATCTGAAGGAGCAGGCAGCAGAAACCTCTTGAGACATTTGGCTGAGCTGCTGCGCTTCCATAGCGCACATGTGAGCAAGCAGCAGCCCTATGGCCACATCTTCCCTCAGCGTAATCTGAAAAATGGTGGCTGTGGGTGAGAGAGGTGGCAGAGATGAAGAGAGAAGTGGCAGAGCGTGAAAAGGGCTGATCCTGCCCAGTGCTTGTATGTAGCACTCTACCAACTGACAGATTACCCCCTGAAAAAATATGGCCCTTGATGAAGACAAGGGTGCCAGTCCCTGTCACAGGATGATCTGGGAAACAGATGGCATATGCAGGGGACTTAAATGTATCCGTACACTATTAGGAGGGACATTTACCATTTTTACCATCATAAGTACTTTGTTCAGAATTTTAAAAAAATCACTATCTTTCACTTTTTAAAAACACAAATGAAGTATTTTCTTCTTCTTAACCTTCGTTTATATCTCTGCAATCTCCAAACTGAAAGGTGATACTGCTTCTAGCTAACATATTTTAGGTGTGTGACACTCTGGTATGTTAAGCAGTGTCTCTAATAACTTATCTTTTGGTGTGGTAAGCCTGCTTTGTTTGTGTTTTTCTGTGCTGTTACATAAATCAAGTGCAGCGTTCCAAAAGCTTAGAGCAGTCTTTCAGCAGGATATTTACTTAGTGTTTGGATTTTATTTTAAACCAAACCTTTGAGATAAGTTTGAAGTTGAAATTCCTAATTGGGCAAGCACAAACCATTTCTGAGGGCACTTGCAGCAGTGTAGGGCTGTCTTCTCAGTGATCATTTGCCGATAAGAACAAATATTTATGCTTGAGTTGGGTGTGCGGTTTAAGGTCACCATTATGTATAGACAGCTAGCATTTGCATAGTGTTTTCTCTACGAAGTGAAACTTGTAAAAACTTGTAAAATTCAGAATTCAAGCCTGATAGAAATTCCACAAGCATCACCATAAGATTAGCTTTGCTGCATATGGGAAGTACCATATAAGCTTTGCTAAGATCCTTGGCAAATTTCAGTCCCTTGCCGTGACCTAGTTATTTCGTTGCTTTCCATTGCTAAGAATGTGCTATGTATTTTTCCTTTGCTGCTCATCTTTAAAATAAGGGATGTATGGCACCACTCCCACAAGCTAAATACTTCACTAGTCTTCTTGATTTTCTTTTTTTGCTTCCCTTTTAAATTCCTAAAAGGTTTCATCTAAGCAGGAGTCTCCAAATTTGACTCAAAAACACTTTAGCTAAAGCTGGTGGCATTTTCTATTGAGAGTGATCCACAGATCACTAGACTGCCATTGTCTTGTACCTACTAACACAGGGGTCCCCAAACTAAGGTCCGCGGGTCAGATAAGGCCCGAGGGACTCATTTATTCGGCCCACGGCAACTGCCGCTGCCCCCTCTTACTGGTGCTGCGCCTCGCGGCTGTCCACTTCCAGGTCGGAGGAGCACCGGAAATAGCTTGTGCACATGCACAAGCGTTATTTGCACATGCACAAGTGTTATTTCAGGTGCACATCTGGGTCGGAGGAGGCCCTTGCACATGCGCACAAGCTATTTCTGGTGCTCCTCCGACCTGGAAGTGCACCGGAAATAGCTTGTGCACACGCGTATGGATACACGCTCCACTGCTCTCCAGCCCACTGTGCAATCGGCGCTGGAGACACCAGTCCAAGGCGCAGTAGGTTTGCTGACCCCTGTACTAACAGGTATAAGCGTAACTGTGGTTAACAAGAAGATGAGCTCTGAGCTGGGAAGTCCCTGGCCAGAACCTTATTTGGATGCAAATGTACCAGGTGGCCTTGGATAAAAGCAGCTGTTGACCCAGTTCACACACAATGCTAAGGTAAATCATGCCTTAGCAAGAACTAGCAAATGTGTAGGCTCCCAAAATGAAGGTTGTGACTACTGCACCCTTTCCCCCTCCTGCTGCAGCTATGTTATCCAAGGCTAAGCTATGGTTAGTCTTAGAATTATGCTCTAACCCAATCTTGTGTTTTGTCTCATTCCAGACATACATATCACAAGCAGGAAACCAAAGTTTATTCTTTGTTCACAGCTCTTGGTTCGTTCTGGAGAGACAAACTATTAGTTGCTAATCTATCCCATGGCTTCCCTCCAGGCACAGAAGGGTCTGTTTTCCTGAGGTTGCACTGAGCCTCAGCCAGGCATTTCACTGCTTTCTGAATATCTCTGGGGCTCAGTACAACAGGGGGTGAGCCCATTCCCCTTTCAGCTGGAGAGTAAAGTAGGGAGAGACTTGCCCTTGTGATTGTACTGGGTCCTGGCCATGTTGAAATGCCTCCAAAGCTCAGTGTGATGTGATCTGCCCACCTTGAATACTGGAGGCAGCGTGAGTGGTGAACACAGGCCTTGGTCAGCTCCCAAAGCCAGCCATAATTTGCAGCACTTTGCCTACAAGTCTATTGATTACTAAGATAATATTTGTAGCTTTTGCAATTGCAATGTATCATATGATTTTTTGTTAATGAATTAGAAGTGTAGATCTGTATACGTGTCCTGTGGTGTGTGTGATATATAGATCACAGCACTACAGGCAGTGTCTACCCTGAATCCATGACTAGGGAAAACAAAACTGTGGAGATTAAATAGGCAAGTTTCTTTTCCTTTATCACCCATAGAGGTCTGTCTTGATTATTCTTTCTTTCCAGTACAAGATAAATATGCAGTTCTGATGGAATCTGCATGGTGAAAAACATCACTCCAACTGTGGTCTATATATGAGCTGGAGAAGTTTGTGTACTTAAGTTGCCTGCTTTGTTCTTTATAGGAGAGGGATCACAGGAAGGAAATAATGTGTATGTCCATCATCTGTCCCCAGTTACTCTCATCAATTTGTGACACAACAACTCCTATAGCATGGGAATGGAGAAAGAGAGAAATAATTTCTTAATCCTGCTGCTGACACGATATGTCATTTTGTAACGAGATGCCAGCAGTGCTGAATTCAAAGGCAGCAACTGAGTTTTGTTCACCATTTAAGTCGCCTGGCTTGAGCCCCATAGTTTCCTAAATTCTACTGTGTGGTTTTTCATTTGTGATACAGAGTTTATAGCCATTTCCTTGTATAAAAGCACTGCCATGAAAGAAGAGGTCATAGTTTCTTGGTGAGTAACCTCCAATTTTCCGCACATCAAAAAAATAAAAGAATGTAGGAGGCCTGTTTTAGGATTCCAACCCCCCCCCCCACTTTATTATTTACTTTCAGAGAGCATGAGGGCAGTTCATATGGGATTTTCAGTGGTCTCCTATCCAGGCACCAGGTCAGCCATGCTACAGCAGTGGGTACTCCTGCAATATGCAGAGTAAAAAAATAAAAAAGTTTTTTTTAAAACACATCTGCTTTAGGCATGACATTGTCATAAAGCCAGCACTGGTTAAAGTGTTCGATCAATCAGAAGTTCAGTGAGTTGCTTTGGGTAAGCTCCTGTCTCTTGACCTGTTGTATTTCACAGGGTTGCTAGCATAACATGGGATAAGACCTGTTTCAGGCAGGGGTATCGCTAACCTGTTGCCCTCCAGATGTTGGACTAAAACTCCCATCATCTTTGAACTCTGGTCATGCTGGCTGGGACTGATGGAGTCCAACATCTAGATCAGGCTTCCTCAAACTCGGTCCTCCAGATGGTTTGAGACTACAATTCCCATCACCCCTGACCACTGGTCCTGCTAGCTAGGGATCATGGGAGTTGTAGCCCAAAAACATCTGGAGGGCCGAGTTTGAGGAAGCCTGATCTAGATGACCATAGATTGGCTACCTCTGGTCTAAGAAACAAAACTGAATCGGGAAGTTCACATATTCCTCTGCCATGGAAGACAGCCGCCTCCCGTCTCCACTTCCTGTCTGAAATATGACAGTAACAAACTTTACCTACCTTACAGCGTTATTGGAAGGATTACAACGCAATACTGTATGTGAAGTTTCTTGAACATTCAAAAGCATTTACCCGTATACCTTAAACATTATCTCTTCACTAGAAATATACCACCTTTCATGTAAGTATCTTTGTGTGTACATCACATTAAAAACTTCAAAGATGTACAGTGAAACAACAAATGGGGAAACAATGATCAGAAAAAATGTCTGCGTGAAACATTTTTATAACCTGCGGTATGTTGGGATAAACTGCTAGGAAAGATGGGTGGGATACAAATGCAACAGATAGAGAGAGCTTCTGATGTTTTTTTTCTGGATTCATAGATGTGCTGGTGCAGAGCCAATGCGAGTTTCCTTTTAACTGCAGCTATGAGGTTGGGAATGAGCGGCAGGAGTATGAGCTCCTTCTCTTTCTTCCCCTTCCCTCACAAACGCAGGTAAAGGACACATCAGTATTTATATTTGCCAAGGCTAAGACCAGATTGGGCTTCCATTTAAGTAGGATTCAAAGGCATGGTTTAATACTAGTTTTGAATCCTAGTTCAATGGGACTCCTGGTTATCCCAGGAGCTAATGTTGATACCAATGTATCCTGTAACCACAGTTAAGAAGGGGCCACTGCTAACACTTGTTGTGGCCTTAAAATTGTCTAACTTGCTGTTTGGCAGAAGCTGGCCTAGGCTGTCTCTAGAGGAACAGGATAAGGTTGCATCTGCTTGGGAATATTCCCATGGTACTGCACTATATAAAGTCTTCTGAGACAAGCATGATACTGCACTATAAAGACTTTAAAGTGCAGTACCATGCGTGTCTCATCAGAATGTCCCATTGTAGAGCATATTACCTTAGAAAGTGTTTGTTAAGTCTGCAGCCATGCCAAAGCAACACTGTTGTCCTTACACTGATGCAACACTGGCGTAACTTAGTCATCATCCTACACATGCTCACCGCAAAAGCCGAGAGAAAACTGCTGCTACAAAAAGCACAGACTCAAACAACAAAGGCCACACCCTGTGGCAACGCTGCTGGAACAGCAGCAGGCTGAAACAACTGCTGCCTCCATGGCAACATTCCTGGTGCCCCCCAGTCATGGGCTGGCATGACAATGTTGGCCCTGTATGAGGCAGCTAATGTAGGAGCCAATATACTCACAGGGATAGGATTTATCCCAGTCCCATTTCACACGTAACACATAGCCCACTAGGCACAGCAAAATCGCAGTGCTCTGCATAACAGAAACTGCCATGGCACAGGCAGCATGAACTCAGCGACTGAAAGCAAAGCGCAACACCTGCATGACCTCTTTTGACACACAGATCTGAGGCCAAGCTGTTTTTCTCCAAGCGAAGGTACATGTAAGGGTATGGCAAGTCGAAGCAGTGGTTGGGACAGGGTGCCTGGCATTCAGCCACAGTTTGCTTACATACCAGTGAGAGTGCATCCCCACCCTTGGTCTCCGTTGTGGGAAACACATATCCCAGCTGTTTGATTGTTTCACTCATGCCAGCGATAGCTCACCTGTGTGCAATACCCATTCAGCATGTTTGCCACACTTTTTGCACATTGTAGTGTCGGGGAAAAGAGATATAGGAGACTTTTGAAGCCACAATACCTTGAAGCATAGAATTCCTCCTTCCTTTCTTTGTCTATGAGGGGTCCCAGCAACCAAGTTCTCCCTTGTGTCATGTTGGGAAGGTGCAATGCTGACCACTGCTGGGGTAGCCTAGAAAAAAACAGTCATCTGCTGTCTATATAGATATACCATATTTTTTGCCCCATAGGACGCACTTTTTCCTCTCCACAAATGAATGGGAAATGTGTGTGCGTCCTATGGGGCGAATGCAGGCTTTCTCTGAAGCCTAGAGAGCAAGAGGGGTCAGTGCGCACCGACCCCTCTCACTCTCCAGGCTTCAGGAAGCTATCCGCAAGCCTTGGGAGCCCGCGGGAGTTCCCGCCGGGCTCCCAAGGTTTGCAGACAGCAGCCTGCAGCCCGAAACCCGGGGAGCGCAGGGGAGCGCACCCCGGGCTTCAGGCAGCTCTCCGCAAGCCTTAGGAGCCCGGCGAGAGTTCCTGCTGGGCTTCCCAGGCTTGCAGATAGCAGCCTGCATCCCGAAGCCTGGGGCACGCTGAGCAGTGCACCCTGGGCTTCGGGCAGATACCTGCAAGCCTGGGGAGCCCCGTGGGAACTTCCTGCGGGGCTCCCAAGGCTTGCGGATAGCAGCCTGTTCTGGGGGCTGGGGTCGGGGAAAGCTCGGGCTTTCCCCGCCCCAGCCCTGCGCCTGGGGGGGAAATAATTTTTTTTCTTTATCCCCCCCCCCAAAAAAAAACCACACTAGGGGCACCCTATGGGCTGGTGCGCCCTATAGGACGAAAAATACGGTATATATCACACACCCATACGTACACTGTTTAGATAGGAGTTCAAGTCAAATCACCTCTTGGCTTTAATAGAGTGTATATTACAAGTACCCTTAACCTGTAACTGGCAAAATACTTAAGGAAAACATAAGCATTGTCAGTATGCTAAACAGAAATCAATTACTTTGAGTTTTGTTTTTCAAATATACAGCACATATCTATTTATTATGGGCACTTTAGAATTGATGGTGATAATTGGTGCAACTGTACCCAGGATTTGTGGAGGAGACTGGATGTTTGCTAGAAGGTTAGGAAATTACATTCTTGGAGAGAATTTGAAAGATAGATTTTCATTCATGCTTAGGATCAGATTCTGATGAGTCACTATATTCAGCAATGAACAGATATTCCATAGCTTAAAATGATATGAACATTAATTCCTCCATGAATTTGACTGCCATGGAAATATTTGAATTCCTTACTTTTCGGCTAGTAGGCTGGACCATATGCCTCTCATATAAAGTAGGAAGAAGCAAGCAGTCATTAAGCTTTGCTGCTATGGATTTGTCACACAACTGTCTGTGGTAGTAAAATATGCAGACTCTCTTCAATTGAAGTTATCTGTTGTATCTCTCTCAATTTTTTACACTGTTTTCTTTGTAAAATATTGGAGGGTGTGCTTAAATTGATGTAACATTGAAGTGTGGAGACTCTGCCTAAATGAACTTGCCACCCTTATGTTCTTCTTGACACCTGCATTATCACTCCATAGATCATTGCCTGAGTACCCCTTGCCCTGCACACCATCACCATTATATTTTGTTTTAAGTTTCCCCAGCCTGCTACACTGATCAAAAAGCTGAGGATGTTTCTTTAGCGCTCACAAAAAACATAATTGCCCTATATTATATGTATCAACAGTTTAAAGTTCTAGATTTTTTAATTTTCCCCTTTTCAGAGAAGGAATTAAGGTGCTTACAGATGTTCTAGAAAGGCACCCAGACTTAACACCCATGACATGTAAACAGTAAACATGTTCTACCATGTGAGGTAGCACATGCTCACTTACACCTTGGGAGTCATCATTTACTGACACTTTATGCTAGTTTTTGCCAACCCAATCTTCCCCTGCAGGTTGGAGGAAGAATAGCATAGCCAGAAAAGTAGTCTGTAGACTCCCCCTTAACAACTAGTTCCCTTCCCTCCACCAGCAAGGTCACTTTGAAGAAGTCAAGCATAGCACTCCCCCTCCCAACATTTCCCAAAATAGACTGCCTGCAAGTCCCATTGTCACAGCCATCACTCCCATACCACTCCTTTGTAACTGGTCTGGCAAATGGGGCTTAAGAGTGCTGGGACTCAAGGGGCTTGATTGGGCCCTGGCGCCCCCAGTTGCTGATCCCTAATGTAAGCAAAATGGGGGCCTCTGTTTTTATGGACAGCACATATAATGGATATTCTCTTTTTATAGAAATATGTCTCCTTTTCACTTCTGTTGCTTTTCCTATTTTGAAAACAAATCCCAGGCTTCGGAGTTCAGACATGCAAATCATTCAGCTCTGCACACATTGGGTCCTTTTCTTCTCTCTGCCTCCCCCCGCCTCTCCCACATTGTGCTTGTGATCTGTGTTAATGCATTGATGGCACAGACTCTTGACTGCAAAGGGCTTGTACATTTTTAGGTCAGCTGTGGATTATGGCATCTTCCCCCTCATCACCCTAATAGCATTTGCATGCCGTCGTCGCTTGGTTTGAGAAGAAAGAGGGGGAAGCTGGATGGAGGAAGCTTGAACACCACATTGGTAATAAAAAGGGATGATTGGAAGCGTGCTCCATGGCTCACCAGTGTGTGCTCCATGGCTCACCAGCGTCACATTAGTAGCATCCCTAAATCAAGAGCTCATTCATTTTAACCAGAGGTTAATTAATCAAACAAGAGTGCATAAAATTATAAGCAGCTTTTAATGAAGTGAAGCAGCATTATTAGCAGTAAGCAAAATGCAGGCTACATTCGTCTGAGGCACTTGCGGCTTGGAGTGGACCAGCAGTTTGCCATCGGCACTGCAAAGAAGTGATGGTGTCTTTTGGAAGCAACATGTGTCTTGCTCAGGGAGGTGTGCCATTTGTGTGGAAAGGAGAGAGGAAGCTTTTGGCAGGCTTTGTTTTCAGAATGCACACCTTTCCAGATAGCCCTGCGTATATGCAGATATTCTTTCTCTTGTGTGTGAATGGTTCTTAAAGACAACGTATCCATGTTTTATGTGCCTCTGTGTGTAGGGCATGATCCCCCTTGTCCATCTGGAGGAGAATGGAGGATGGCTCTTTATCAATCACTCCCTAAGCTTCTCAAATAATTAGCCAGCTGTGGGGGCCAAGCTGGGAGGTAATATATCTCTTTAGCTTCAACCGCATGCTAGGTGGTGGACTGGGTTCAACATGCGTAGGCCCAAATGGTGTAGCCATGCAAACTTACCCTCTGCCTTGGGCAGTGCTGAGCATTGTGATTTGCTTCTCCCACCTCCAGGTAGGCTGGAGTGAAGCGGGAGTGATTTTAAGTGGTGTGCATCATCATTCTGCTCATTCCCAGTAAGCCATGTTTTATTTTTTATTTACTGTGACATGCAAACCAGCCCATAGTAATCAAAATAGACCAGCTCTCGAGCTCTAGAAATATAATGACTTTTGTTTTGCATTATCCACACTCTGCCTTACAAGGACCGATGGCTGCGTACTGGAAAGGCGCCATGGATTCTTTGTTTTTCCTTGTCTGGCTGCAATTTCTTTTCTACACTGCTAGGTAATGCTGTGGAAGTTGGCCTACATTACCCAGAATGCATTCCAGATTTATCTCTGCATCTGGAGATGTACGGTAAATGACAGTTTTGTTATTTTTGTGTGTGTCACTCACACCCTGGCATAAGGCAAAATTCTCTTGAAACTACTGTATAGTAGTGGAGAGGAAAATATGCCCTGCATTTTAGCTGCATTGTGTTTCCCTGAAATGTTTCCTACCATTTATTAAAACCTTTTGGGCCCTTGGTGCAGCGTTAACCTAATCCTGCTGGCAAGGGCAGTTTGTAATGCTATTAGGCTACCCCAACTCCACAAGCAAACCTACTGCTCTTTGTATGATGAAACACTCAAAAGCGGCCAGGCTGCTTCACACGTTACAATTTTTAAAAAATGGGTTTAGTGGCTACACATTACAAAACTAAATTGTATTTTTCTAAAACTTAAGCATTTGAAACAGACCCTTTCTTTGTGGCCTCCCTCTGGTTCTGACATCTCTGTCAGAGTGCCCAACTTCACCACCTGGGCTCATCAAGCTCTCACACACTCTTCCAGTGCTTCCTGTGGATTGGGCCATTTCTTCCATGACATCTCCATGACAGTGTTCAAAATTAGCCAGGCACTGGCTTTCGGCCATTTGTGACCAAGTGAAGATCCCTGGGTGCCAGGATGGCACCTGACTTCTCCACCCTCTGGGGATCATTGAAACTGAGCTGTTTTCACACACTGATGCCCCATCCTGTAGAATTCTATCAGTTATCTCTGGAACCAAATTGTCTTTTCAGTGCAGCCTAAGCAGGAGCAGTCACCATTAAGAAAAAGAGGTCTGAATAGGCCAGTATATATGTGGACTTTCCCTGGATCAAGGAACATTTCTTCTTTAAGTTCTCAATGTTCTTAACCTAGCTCATGGTTGTCATCTGAACTAGCCAGATGTTTAACTAAGAATCAGTCAGTCCATCATTTGAAAAATAAGACTTTAGAGCCGTCTTGCCCCCAAATTAGACATTCCGTTTTGGCAACTGTCACCTTTGTTTAAGGAACAATTTGGTGCCTAGCATATATATCTGAGTTTCTAAAGCTACTCCACAGGACTCATAACAGGAAGCCAGCACAACTTATAACCCAGCAAGCTGAAATCACAAGGATGGTGCCTGGTGAGCAGTCCTTTGCAGCCATCAAAAGCAGGAGATTTTGAGAGCTGCTGGTGGGCCACATTCTATGGTGATGGGCTGCATTTGGCTTCAGGGGGAGCAAGTCTTGGTGGCCTGATTATTGTATGTGAACACAGTAATGTCTAAAGCTTCTCCTTTTTTTATTTCTTGGACTGTGGGCAGTGTGGTATTGCGTTGTATACTCAGGCAGCATTTGACAGTGGAGAAGTCCACTGTGAAGCATTGAGTGAGTCCTTATTCCAGAAGGTCATTAACTCCCCCAAGCCTTTAAAATGAACCAGTCCCCTTCATGTGATCCCTCCAAACATCAGTTGCAGCATTAAACTGGGCAGAATGCAGAGTCTCTGAGGGCTGTGGTAATTCTCTCAGCATTCTCTGATATTAATGGTTTGCTATGGAAATAATTGGGCGGCCTTGGGGTGGGGAGTACACCATACAGTCCAGCCAATTGGAGCTTGTACCCTCTTATGAGAGGCAAATTATATTCTTTGTGGAACTCTGAAATAATTACCGAGTTATTACTGAATTGTCATGCTTTAATGCCAGTCTGGAATAGAGACATTTAAAATTTACTTATGACTTGATTTAAAACAAGGCTTTTAAATGCATGACTCTTAACTATTAATTTGCTCATAACAATCCCTTGGTATGCAAGGTCCTTTAAAGCCCTGTAGGGATAAAGTTAATGCACGTCTGTGAACTGTAGAAATATATCCAATCATGATTTGGCAGTAAGGTGCAAGTTGTGGCAATGAGTGGGGTCCCCTTTTTCTTACCCCCACCTCCAAATGCCAAGTTGCCTGTAGCTATTTAAAGTATTAAATTCCCAGGAGCAAAGAAAGCCCAAGTCCTCAAGCAGCTCAGGGTTTTAGGAGCTACTGCTGTCATAAAGATACTGATGCCTATCTTTCATTCTACCGGTGCTCCCCTGTTTACAAAAGCTACGTTCGCATTCACACATGCATCCCTTGGTTTTTCGCCACTTGATTACTGTACATTTGATGTCCAGTAGTAGAATGTGTGAACTGATCCCATAGAAAAAGATTCCTGACCTCTTCATACATGCAGGTGTTCACTTAATGATGAAAATCCATGTGTGAATGAACTGTGTCTGAAAGCCTTCAATGAATGGAAGGGCATGCTGCTAACCCTCAGTACAGTTCCTAATACACTTCATTTACACTTTCAAAAGTCAGCTTCCTCACGCCTATTTCCCTCATGTCTTTAAGATCTTACACTTAAGAGACAAGGACTGTCTGTATATTACCTGAAAGCAGTGTACATGTTTCTGAATGACAGCAGCCACAGGACACAAGAAAACATTTGGAAAAACAAGGGCTTCTGCCAGTTCTTCACAGGCCTAAACCACTGTGGCAGACAGTGGGGCATTTTATAGTTGGCATGGTATCTGCATGACATGTGAAACTGCCTAATACAGTGGTACCTCGGGTTACAGACACTTCAGGTTACAGACTCCGCTAAACCAGAAATAGTACCTCAGGTTAAGAACTTTGTTTCAGGATGAGAACAGAAATCATGCAGCGGCAGGCCCCATTAGCTAAAGTGGTGCTTCAGGTTAAGAACAGTTTCAGGTTAAGAATGGACCTCCAGAATGAATTAAGTTCTTAACCCGAGGTACCACTGTAATAAGTTTCACTCTTAGCAGCTCAGTATGACTGACAGCTGCTCTCCAGGATCCCAATAGCTCAGGTTCTGTTGAACTGGAATTGCTGAAGACTGAAGCAGTTGTAGGACCTTCTGAATGTAGAGCATGTGTTCAATCCCTAAGCTGTGAGCATTGCATGTTGGCTGCAATGAATACTCATTAGTGTCTTCCATAATGAAGTTGGCACCAGCTAGCCACAAAGACCCTCACAGTGATGGAGTGCTTACAGATTCCAAGAAATGGGTACCTCAGTTGCCTACACAAGAGTTTGGAAATCTCTTCTCTTGGAGTGGAACAATGGCTAAATGTTTATCTATGTGCCATGATTTAAATTTAGTAGGAATGGATAAGACTGATGTGGAGGCCATATTTAAGAACTCCTTGAATTATTAGAACATCAGGAAGCAACCACCTGAGAGTGCCTCAGAAGTGAGATGGTGGTTCAGGATACGGTCTTCACAGTTGTGGTTCCCCAACTTTGAGATACTTTCCTACCACTGAATCTAATCTTTGGCACTAGAAGATCTTAGCTTAACCCATTATGCATCTGATAACATAGTGTCCTACCTGAAAAGCTCATGTTGGCACATCTTTCATCTGTGGGTGGACTCTGGACTTCTTCAGTCACAGATTTGTCTCTGAGATTCTGTTGGGAGGTTGGGAACAGTTGGGAACAGCCTCAGACTCAGCCTCAGACTTGCCTCTCCCACCTTCCTCTGCTTACTGCATGAGTAGAATGTATCATATGAAGCAGGGATCTCACTCACTAAATAGTTTTTGAGCACTTCTCGTAATTTCCTGCTTATCAAAGGTTAGAATTTCACAATCTCGCTCTTGGTAGAATCCTTGGATCAAAATAGTACCTGGATGGGTTCTTGGTTATTTTCAGAAATATCTCTTTTTAGAGAGGCAGGAAATGAATGTATAGTTAAGAAAGCTTTGCATATGTGTTTCAGATACATTTTTCAGGGTGAAGTCTCATTATCTAACAGTGCTTTGAAAGAGTTTAATGCAAACCTTTGCCATTGTGTGAGATAATAATAACCCAGGAATAATGGCTCTTGCCATATGCTTTGTTTTGCTTGCCAGTGGTGATGGCTGTCACCGTTCTTCTCTCGACCAAGTCTGGATGCTGCAATGGGAGGAGGGGGCATGCACGCACGCACACTCATGCCAAAAAATAATCTGGAATATGGTAGAACATTTTTGAAAGCTAGCAGATCAATGTCCTGATAAAGAGCGTGATAATAGGCATTAAACACAATTGCAGAAATACTACGAGTTGAGGCCAATGGGTAATCCATAATATTGATTAAATGCTTGGTTTCAGTACAAGTTTAGAAAAGCCAACACATCATTTTTATTTAGCTTTTAAATTGGTCCAAGCTTTCCTTGTCTTTTAATGTCTTCTATTTTTAAAGGGTTGGTTTTAAAACACATCACAAAAAAATGTTTTTTGTACAATATTAAAGACAGCGTTGACAGGGATAAGAAAGCTATGTTTATCCATGCAGGGTGAGGGCCAAACTAGTCTAGCTTAAGGCCAGAAGGAGGCTACCTAGGGATTCTAGTGGTCATGCTTATCTCATGACTAATACTCCCTTTTGTCCTTACTGTTCACTGAAACGTAAGCTCTGTAGCCTTCCCTCTCCTTTCTTGCTTTCTGATGCTGCAGCTCTTTCCAAAACCTTTTTATTTCCTCAGATATCTTCATAACTTATTTTAACATATAGTTTTCAAAGTAGCTAACTATATATACATTTATTTGCATCATTTATTCTGTGTGCAGATGTTGCATTTGTATATATGTTTAAGAGAGCATTCATGCTCCTAAGCATGAACTGTGTGCAATGCAGTAGCATATTGATCCCAGAAAGGAGAAGATCAAAAATGGATAAGGTGATGTCCTCATATTAACGTAATACAATAAATATGTTGTGTTTCTGCTGAGGCAACATATAACAGTTTAAAAATATAAAACCCACACAAACCTACAATCAAAACTTTTAGTGTTACGCCATTACAATGGCTTGTTATAAGGACCAGTACATTCATTATGGCATAAGCTTCCATAGACCGGAGCCAGCTTCATCAAAAATGTTTTTTTAAAAAAATAATACACAAACAATTGAACTTTTATAACCCTTGCATTTCATGGTCTTTGGATCCCACTATTTTACAAACATCCAAGCAGGGAATAAATCTACCACAAGAAATCTGTAAATCTTTGAAGTGCAACAAGACCTGGTAGTTCTTGCTGCAGCAGACTAATGTGGCTATCCTTAGAAGAGTTAAAGGGCCAGCCATTGAAGAGCCAATCCATTTTGTTAGGAATGTGCGTGTTTTTATGCTACATAGCATTTTTTCATTCTTTTTGAGACAGAACTCTGTGCTAACTTGAAAGTTTACATACTCCTATCACAACTTAAAATTGGTCCAGTAACCAATTTCACATCACTTGAAGGTATGCTCCGGTTTGTAGCATTTGTAAAATGTGGGTTTTTTCCCCCTTTCTTTCCCACTCTTGGTTGAAGCCTGGCAGGAGATTGTTTGAGGTAAATTGTGTTGGTAATCTGTCCCTCAGGCACATAACCCTGCTAATGAATTACTAGAAAAATCCTTTGTTTACTCACTGTCACCATTCCTGGCTGTTTAAAGATTTGCTAGAGTAATGCAAGGTTTGTAAAGCTTTGACACAGCCTTTAAGAGCTTAAATGTTTCTTTTGTGTGTGGACTTCCTTGCATACATAGGCTGGGTTTCACTCACCCTGCCCCCTTCACCTGTTTGATGTATTGGATTTGAAATTTTCCAGTATGGAGGAAAGGACAGTTGACTTTGTTCAAGCCATAGACAAAATAGGGTAAGCCCCCTTAAGAAGCACATAAAGGACGCGGGTGGTGCTGTGGGTTAAACCACAGAGCCTAGGACTTGCTGATCAGAAGGTCGGTGGTTCGAATCCCCGCGACGGGGTGAGCTCCTGTTGCTTGGTCCCAGCTTCTGCCAACCTAGCAGTTCAAAAGCATGTCAAAGTGCAAGTAGATAAATAGGTACTACTCCGGCGGGAAGATAAATGGCATTTCCGTGCGCTGCTCTGGTTCACCAGAAGCAGCTTAGTCATGCTGGCCACATGACCTGGAAGCTGTAAGCCAGCTCCCTCGGCCAATAAAATGAGATGAGCACCACAACCCCAGAGTCGGTCACGACTGGACCTAATGGTCAGGGGTCCCTTTACCTTTACCTAAGGGCAGGAAAACTGTATTCTCCATAAAGGTAATTTTGCCTGAAATGGTGCTTGATCTCCAAAGGGCACCAGTGTATGGATCTGGACTATGTCTGGAAGGGGGACTGCCTGGGGATCCAGTACATGTGGCCTTGAGTATCATATTGGAAGAAAGGCAGGATATAAACATCCTAAATAAATGCAAAGCACAACCTTGGATTTTGATATGAATTCCAAGGCATCACATGGCCAAGCCTCCTCTGAAACTATACAGGCTTTCCTATGAAAGGGACCTGGTTATATTTATCTAGCTGGAACCTCATATGCTTTCTTGGGTGGTCACTTACAGGAGGGATAGATAATTTTGTCCTGCATGCCCATAGACCTTTCTGGTTCAGACATATTAATGTCCTACTTGAAAAACACCTCCAGCAACCCTAGAGTCAGTTCCAAATGGAACATAGAAAGCTTCCTTCTACCAAGACAGACAATCGAGTTGATTCAGTATCTGTCTAGTTCAGTGTTATTTCCTGAACTTACCTGGAGGTGCACTGCAGAAAAGACTCGCTCCCGTGTTGCCATCCTCTGAACCTCTCATGGAGGAGGCACACGAAAAACGGCCTCAAATGATGGTCCAAGTCGGTTCATATGTGTAGAGGCAGTCCTTGAGGTATTGTGATCCTATCTCCTCTGTTACCGTAGTTAGGCCAGACCTCTCAGACACAGGCGTATCTGTTATAATAGGCAACCCCTACTCAGTCACAATCTTCTGTTCTAGTGGGGTGAGGATTGGACATAAGGCACCCACTTGATTGTGCAGTGTGTGTGTGTGTAATATTGATTGTACCAAAGACAACTGGCTCTACCACAGGAGGTTGCGTGTGAATGGGTCCATTGAAGTCCTCAGAATCCATCCTTAGATTTTTATGAAACCTAAACCCAGAGCTTAATTTATGCCAGTGCTCAGCTCCGGAATCTGTTGACAGCCCTGAGATTTGAAGGATGATCACCTGGAAAGCCGCAGGAAGAAAGTGTGATTTGCAGCAAAGGGGCAAGGAAGGGTGTGTAAAACCCTTCCTGTGCTTGGTTCCTGCAGCTGCCTCTCCCAGCCTCTGAACACAAGCAGACGCTGTTTCAGTAACCAGCACCCACAGGTTTCAGATATAGGGGGCTGCTGTGTGCAATGTCTTGGTAAAACCCGGCACCTACTTAAAAAACTAAATAAAATGGAAATAGAAATTTCAGCCTGCTTGAAAAGTGCTATCTTTTCTGTTGCTTGTTTCTCATTGACTATCTTGGATGTAAAAAGGATAATCCATTATGAAATATTTCCAGCCAGCGGAGGCGGAGGAGGCGGTGGCGACTTGCAAGGAAGAGTCTGCAGGCACAGCTTGTGTACATATTTGTTGAAAGCTGGTTGGCAAATGGAGTCGCTTTTCAAACGTGTTCTTTCACCTATCAACAGAGCACAATTCTTGAGTACTTAATGTTCTGCAGATTGCATAAGCGCTGCTCTGGAAATATTTGGACAGGCTGAGAGCTCTTGTTTTCCTACTACTTTGTTTTGCTGCTGCCGTAGGCTGAATCCCGTGAAATAGAGGCCGGACTACTGGTGTTGCGAAATAAATTCCATCGTAAGGTTTATTTATAACACTTGGAAGGATAACCCCCCCCCCCTTTAGTCTGGTGTGTATCAGACATGTTGTCATCAAGAAGAGCTGCAGCCTCCTGGTCATAACTAGGCTGTTAAAAGTCTTCACCCAGTAAAATATCCTGCACTTTGCAATGGTTTGGCAACTATCAAACGTGCTGAAGCTCAAGAACAAAGCTGTTCCAGAAAACTCTGTGCCGGTGCCAAGGCTCCAGGGCTTCCTGCGCTACATTTGAATGTTTTATTTAGTTAGTTATTTAAAATATTTATAGGCCACCTTTCCGGGTCAAACCCTCTCAAGGTTGTTTCCAGCATGCAAGCCGCCATAAAAATTAAGAATACAATGCAATGCAATGCCAGCAAACCAACACTAACAATATAATATAATCTTAGCATAATAATACAGAAAGCAAAGCAAATGATCATATAGCACCAAACCAAAGAGTGGCACAATCAAACTTATGCAAACGCAGGTTTAAACAAATGGATCCTGAAAGCCTGATGGGGCCAGTTAGACTTCCTTTGGAAAGGAGTTCCCCAGGCATGGGGCCATCACAGAGAAGGCAGCCCTATCTGTTGTACTCATCAATCTAATTGATTTCACAGGTAGGCACCAGAGGAGGGCCTCCAGGATATTCTCAAAGTGCAGGCATGTTAATATGGATGAAATCAGTACTTTCAGATAACCTGGCTCCAAACCGCTAAGGGCTGGAAGGCAAATCCCATCACTTTGAATTGAGCTTGGACGTGCAACAGCAACTAGTGCAGTAAAGGTGTTACATGTTCCAACTGAGGGCAACCAGAACTATTCAGAGTATTTGAAATGCAGCTGCAGTGTGTGTGTGTGAATATGAATAATTTAGGCATAAATTATATTGATCATTCTAAATCTCTCTTCTAATAAACCCATCATTGAATTTAATGCACACATGTTGATGCTTTCTTGGCCTATTAATTCAATCTCAATACCTCTTTTCTGGGTTGATCACTGCCATTTCTAATGCCATGTGTGAAATCAGGATTGTTTGCCTCAGTACGCATCACTTTGCACTTCTTTCAGGGAATCTCATATGCCATTTTATAGCCCTTTTGCACAGGATTCAGAGATCATTTCGGAGCTCTTCACAGCTGGTTTGGGACAGTTCAGTCCCTCCTGAATAATTGGGTATCATCGACAAATTTGGCCACCTCACTGTTTACCATATGACTCCATATCATTTGTGAACAAATTAAATAGCACCACTTCCGATATAGATTCTTTGGGGCAAGGGAATACCACCACTATTCTCTCTGTTGTGAGAATAGTTTGTTCTTCTACCCACTGCTTCAGTATTCGAAACTCCCATTGTTCTAGGTGCGTTTTGCGACAGGGAATTTCATTAGCGCAAGCTGTTTCTGAGCTCTCAGTGCAGTACTGAACTTAAGATTTCGGATTAAAACTGCAGAGCGGAAGGAAAAGAGGACCTTTTTTATGCCTCCCCACTTCCAGTTACTCTCTGAAGACTGGAGAAGAGACCCCCTTAAGAATATTAGGGGCTGGGCAGGGGAAGGACTAGAGTGACCATGTGAAAAATGAACATAATATTTTAGCTGCAGTTCATTCATTTTCAGCTTTGTATTCTTGTTATTAAAAAAGTGTGCCTGGACATTCCATTGTTGCGACCATAACCCAGGTTTATTCCCCCTTTTAAGATCAACATTATTTTGCTTTCCAAGAGTCTGGAACAAAGAACAAAAACCTCACATCTGACTTCTTAATGAAGTCTTGAATATATGCCATCTAGATCCAGTGACTTAGTGGCTTTTAATTAGCCTCAGAATTTTGTTGTGCTCACTCCATGATCAACCTACTGGTAGTTCTTCAGATGTTCCCTCTGAAAAGAGTTCAAGGATGGGTATCTGTCCAACATTTTTCACAATTAAGACCATTACAGCCTTCACGTTGCTCCTAGAGACTCTGAGAAGCACCAGCCAATTCTTCAGTTATTCTACCCTTGAAAATGTTTTCCACTACTTTTAAAACTTCTCTCTCTCCATTAAGTGCACGTTCCTCCTTAATATAAAAAGAGTTAATATAAAAAGTTTCACAACAACTCTAACAGGCTATATTGACAATTGCTGTCAGAAACCTTCCCAAAGGACTCCACATGCGTATGTTTTCTATTTGAAAGAGCAATGCAGAGAAGTCAGTGGTGCAAAGGATCTTTGAAATGAGAGCCTCAGCTCATCCTGTTGCAATCAGTGCAAGGCAACACAGTCCCATCACGTTGCTCTGAGTATCTTCTTCAATTATATGTGGGAACTAAGCCAGATTTCATAGCTGGAAAAGTCTTTGGGGCTCTTCTATAATCTTTTTGCTTATTTGCAGGATGGGGTAGGAGGTTAGCAAAGGAATGTATAGTGAGTATAGCTTCCTAATTGGCTCTTGTTATATGGTTTTCTGTGGAGGATATATCTGATTCTGACCTTGTTGTTAGGGTACTCACAGCAACGATGGCAAAGATAATCTAAAACGGACTTGATTGTTAAGCTGTGTACAGTTGAATGGGGTGGTGAAACATAAGCTTTAATGGGCTACAGTCCACTGTGGCAAAATACAGAGGCAAGGAGAAACATCAGAAACCTCACTCTTCACTACACTGTCCTTCAGTTCTTCTCCACAGAAATTGGCAGTTGTACTTTTTTCTCTTTAGTGCATTAAAAAAGTGGATTCTTCCTTCTTTTTCTAACAAGTTGGAAACCTGTTTTCTTTGCTTCAAGGAAAATCAGTTTTGTTGGCATAGCTTAGAAGTGTATTACGTATCGCACTTTTTGTGGCAAATCATGAGAGCTTTCCCTCATCTTTCCCCCCCTTCATTTTCCTCTACTGGCACATGCTGCTCAATTGTGGTGTTATATTTAAACAAATCAATTTTGTTGCAGAGTTTTCCCCTGTCATGATGATCACTTTTACAGCACAAATCCCATTGATTTTTCCCGCCCCACAGCCCTGAAGGAAAAGGGAAGGGGGGGGGGTGGAGAGAAGAGAAACCAGTTGATGAATTGCATCAAGATCTCTGGAGAGACTAATTTTGTGGCTTCTTGGAAGAATCAGGCTCCTGGCTGCTTTCCATTCTTCTGTTCCTCTTGCTGGAACAAGCCTGCGCTCCTGATGGAAGTAAAATGGTACCCACACGGGAACGTGAGCTATCGTAGAGACTGATAGAGAGAAAGCCTAAGCACGAGAGAGGCGAGGGCTGCAGGGTTGAAAGAATATTCCAGCTGAGGTCAGCAATGGCTTGTCAGGCAGGCCATGAACTTGGTCAGACCCCAACCTTTTTACCAAAGAGAACCCAATTCTCAGTAGTAATGGCAGTCAGTATGAAGCCCTCCCCTGACCGCCCTGACAGTATGCCCTTAATGTTTACATTCTGTGACTTGAAGGCAGAATAATTGGTGTGCTACATGCTGACTTTGATTTTTCCTTCACGGTTTTCAACTGTTCTTTCCCAACACCACCTTTTTCTTTTTCTTCTTCTGATCGCAGAAACAGCTAAGTGGAAGGGGATGCCTCAGTCGGGTGTGTGTGTATGTGGTCAGTTTACCTGCTAATATAATTGCTTGACTATTTTTTCACAAATCCTCCCCCCTCTTAAAAAAGCAATCTCTATTACCAAGACTTCATTTTTAACTTGCTGTCTATGCTAAGCAAATAAATTTACCCGCTTTTAGTTTTTATCCCCTAAAATAGGGGTGGGCAAACTTTTTTTTATTTATTTAGAGGACATCTGAAAGCAGCCTTCTTTAGGGAAGTTTTTAATGTTTGATCTTTTATTGTGTTTTTTATATTCCGTTGGGAGCCACCCAGAGTGGCTGGGGGTATAAATAATAAATTTTTATTTTATTTTATTTTAATTTTCATACCGAGGGCCATATTCCCTCCTAGGGGTGCCAGTGGGGTGTGTGTCAGAGGAGTGGATGAAACTAACAAATGTATTTTTGACCTTTTGTGGGGAAGGTTAGTGTTCCACACACACTGTCCTCCATCCAGACAAGCAACAGTTCAAGGGTGCATTCCTGCCAAGACAGGGTGCAAAGTAGGCTTGGTTAAGTGTGAGGCCTGGGGAAAGGAAGTATTGACTGAGGAGGTGCTGTAGCCTAGAAGAGTCCCAACAAGAGGGGTCGGTTGCATTTGGCCCCTGGGCTTGAGTGCCCCCCCACTAAAAGGTAAAATAGCCACAGAATGTAGACTTAACCATGCAACTTGAAGCTTGCCTTATCAAGCATAAGTCCATCTGATTCAATAGGACTTACATTTTCGTAAGCATGTCTAGGACTGTAGCTTTAAAATACTGAACCCTAACAATCCAACTCACACAACTTCACAGGCTTCTCTACAGCATAGGTAGGCAAACTAAGGCCCGGGGGCCGGATCTGGCCCAATCGACTTCTAAATCCAACACACGGACGGTCCGGGAATCAGTGTGTTTTTACATGAGTAGAATGTGTCCATTTATTTAAAATGCATCTCTGGGTTATTTGTGGGGCATTGGAATTCATTCATACCCCCCCCAAATATATATAATCTGTCCCCCCCCCACAAGGTCTGAGGGACAGTGGACTGGCCCCCTGCTGAAAAATTTTGCTGACCCCTGCTTTACAGGATAGTCAGATGGTCATACAGTGGTACTGTTCAGATGGTCTCCCTCCTCTTCCACTGGCCCCCTTGGTCCTGGATTTTGTCCAGGAAGTACATACATCAGGAATGGCCCTCAGACTTTTGACTCCTTCCATTTTTAGTTGCCCTCACTGTGAGAATTAATAACCAGGAGACCTTATTTCCTTAAGTAAGATGCTCTCTTACCCTGGGAGATTGGTTGTTGTTGTTGTTGTTGTTGTTATGGTTGTTGTTGTTGTTGTTAGCGTGAGCTGAGAGTTCAGTTGTTCCAAGACTTCTCATTTAAATATGGGAAATACTGACTCCATTGTTTGGCTGAGAAAAGAGAGTGAGACTAAGGACTGCTGCTGCTGTTCTCCCCATACAGTCCTGAGGGAGCATCTTATCTGCAAGAGAGATTTCCAAAACTGCTACTTGGTTAATGTACTCAAAACTAAAAACAAGGTGAAGGGTTAGTTCCCAGTGCGGAGAAGGTAACACTTTCATTTGCATGCTGCTCTATTTTGATTTCCAACAGCTCATTTAAAACATTTTAAATTGACCCAAAATAGTTTTAGTTGCAACATTCTCCCACTCTTTTGTTTTTATTCTTGTTCCAAACGATTTTTATGCCCATCGTGGACCAGTTAAGTTTGCTTTGGAGGTAAATATCATTGTAGTAAACATCCTGCCTTTGCAACTCTCCCTTTTCCTCTCTCCTTGTCTAAACAACTCAGAATTTAGTGCAGCAGCTGTGGGGGCTGCATTATAGAGCCTGACAGGAGTGCTATGCTGCTGTTGGCTGTTGTTTGCTGCATGCCATCAATCATCCTCACCACATGGTCCTTAGCTTCCAGCTGTGTGTATGTGTGTTAAATGCATGGTGGACAATAATAATCTGCAATAACCATTTTTTACACTATGATGGAGCATTGTGCTGCTGATACCTGGATTATAGCACCATTGCAAAGTATCAAAACTAGAAGGCCAGTCTCTCATTCACAAAAAGGCATGGTCTCTAATATCCTGGCTCTGGAAACTGACAGCACAGCTCCATACTTGCAATGTGCTGTGTGTATTGGAGCAGAGAGCAAAGCATAAAACTCACCTTGCAGAGTTAAGTCACTGATGAGAGGGTGCTTTTTGACACAAGTGTGGGTTTTGATTAGCCAAGAAAAACGCCTAAAAGACCGAATATAAGCATTGTCTTTTTAAAAAAAAAATGCTAAAGTTTTGAGGGTTTTAAAGTGTTTTTTGTTTGTGTGTCCCCAGCAATATCTGTTTAATGTTTCTTGGTATTTGGCACCAATTGCACTGCAATAGTTACATAATGGTGTTCACAAGAACCAACAAAGGACTATCGACTCATGAGAGCTAATCCAGTATAACCGACAGAGTGTTGGAGTCTATGGAGACTTAAATTCACATTGTTTCTTGGCCAATAACATTATCTTACTGACAAACCATGATTTAGGGAGACTTGCCTGCTTTTGTTTTACATTCTCTCAACCCTCAGCTTCCTAAATTCAACACCATCTCCATAATGCAGCATCCTCTGGAAATGGAGGAAATAGTTTGCCAAATCATTGTTAACCTTTCTTCACCATGCTTTGGTGTGATGTCCAAATAGAGCAAGCATAGGCAAACTCTGCCCTCCAGATGTTTTGGGACTACAACTCCCATCAGGACCAGTGGTCAGGGATGATGGGAATTGTAGTCTCAAAACATCTCGAGGGCTGAGTTTGCCTATGCCTGAAATAGAGCCTTGGATTATAATCTGGGAAAGATTTAGTTAGGCTTTTCTTCTAGAAAAAAGGTGCCAGTATTGCATATCCTTGAATTCCCTCAGAAAAAAACCACTGGATTTAGGTGCTGGTTGTGATTTATAACCCTCCAGATACTTTTAGGCTCTGGCCTTACCATGCCATAAAAATTACATATCCTTCTTGATAATACACTCTATGTGCTGAATACAAATGATCCAAATGTGAGTTCTTGGTGGCTTGTCTCACATCTAGAATTTTGTTTAGGATGGAATTCTTTCTGAGCCAAGCATCTTCTGGAGGCTTTTAATCTCTGGGAAAATATGCACGGAGTTATTTCGAAGTATATGTTTATATTTGTTGTCACTCAGTCTTTAGCACTATCATTAATTAACAGTTTTTGTTTTCCTGAAACCAATTGGATACATCAGGATATAAACTGAGACATAAGTGAGGCTGGGATATAGAAGGGGACTGCATTGTTACAAGATAATTCTACCGACTTGGCATTGATCTCAGAGTTTGGAAGGGCTGGCAAAAGAAGCAGGATTGCTGCTAGTCATTATTGCTGTATTCTACATCCACTGTTGGAGGCAGCATGTGTCTGAATACCAGTTGCTGGGAATGACAAGTGGGGAGAGATCCTGCTTACAGAAGATGCCCACAGCATCTGGTTGCCCACTGTGAGAACAGGATGCTAGACTGAGTGGGGTTTTGGCTTATCTTCTTATGTTCTTATGCAATAACCACCTATCCTAGTTGCACCCGTTGCACTTATCTATCTATCTATCTATCATCTATCTATCTATCTATCTATCTATCTATCTATCTATCTATCATCTATCTATCTATCATCTATCTATCTATCATTTATCTATCTAATCAATCAATCATCTCATCTTCTATCTACCTCTCTCTCTCTCTCTCTCTCTCTCTCTCTCTCTCTCTCTCTCTTTCTCTCTCTCTTTCTCTAAAAGTTAGAGCAGAAGTATATAGTAAAAGCGGATGTTAAAAGGATGTAGAGGAAGTAACAGTTGTCAGCAACCTTTTTCAGCTGTGGGCCGGTCCACCATCTCTCAGATCATGTGGTGGGCCGGATTATATTTTGAAAAAAATAATAATGAATGAATTCCTATGCCCCACAAATGACCCAGAGATGAATTTTAAATAAAAGCACACATTCTACTCATGTAAAAACACCAGGCAGGCCCCACAAATAACCCAGAGATGCATTTTAAACAAGAGGACACATTCTACTCATGTAAAAACACGCTGATTCCCAGACCATCCGCAGGCTGGATTGAGAAGGCGATTGGGCCGCATCCAGGCCCCGGGCCTGAGGTTGCATACCCCAGGTATATAACATATTGCTTCCCTCCCCCCCTCTGCACCCAACCCTAAAACATAATATTTAGCCACCAGATCAGTGTTCAAGATACATTCCCCACCCCACACCCCGAGGAAAACTATAATGCTGGCAAAGCATGCTTGATGGAGGATTATTGGCCATGCTCAAGAACCTCAGTGTCATTAGCTTGTAAAGAGGCAGTGAACTGCTTCTTGCTGAGGCTAGTGAGCAGAATAAAAGGCAGCCTCACATGGTGGCCTTTTCTCTCCATCTGCTCCATATCGTGCTCCATACAAATTAGATTTGGCAGTGAACCCAGCTATCAATGGGAGTGTTAGATACCGGACCTGTGATTATGCTTCCCAGGCCTGCCCTGGCGCAAAAGAGTGATACCAGCAACCAGGCAATCAAAGGCTGAATGTGCTCAGTGGGTAGAAGGCAAGGGGAGAGGAGGGCTGGTATTTCAGCAGTGCTTAAAGGTGGTTTCTGAACGTAAAAACAATTGATTTGTAAATGGCAATTAGGAAAGCATTATTTTGTACATGGCTTTGGTGCATTGACTCCAAACAAACAATTTGCTAGGAAGCTTTACTGGTTTTCAATCTTATTTAAAATCCTGTCCTCCACCCCCACCCTCCACACCATATATGAACAAACCTACTATTTCTTGGACTGTCCCAAGCTATATTAGTAGGGGGTAATGTATACTTTATAAAGTACAAGTTGTATCTCTCTTTCAAACAAAGAAACACACACACACATTTAAGTTCAGATTAATTTCAAATTCTTATAAATCCTAAGGGCGCCACCACCACTACCCACCACACACCCCAAAATTAGACATGCCAAAAACTTTCTGCCCTGCTGTGACAACATACCAGGAATCAAGAGAGGTGAGGCAAGCAGAGGTGGAGAAGTGGCTTCAAGAGTGATGAGACCACTGGACGAGGAGAGAAGGATATAACATTAATGCACCCCCCCCAAGATATTCTTAAGTAATTTTAAACAAATTTATAATTTACAAAAGTAGAGATTGCCCTTTACTTGGCCTCATATGCATTAATTTGTTTTAGTGAAATAAACTTAATTGCTTCGTTTACAATTGACAGGAAATCATTCCAAGTGGCGGGATTTATACCTACTCTTTTAGAACACTTTTAGATAAACATAGTAATTATTTGCTTTACTGCTTGTAAAGTCCTTTGTATCCATTGGTAAGCAGGCCTTGGCTTCTTTTATTCTTGCCCTCCTGTTACCCAGGAGGAATGAAGAAATAATACTATTCTCCTTTTTAATTTGCCTCACTGAACCCATTAAAATCTGTGATCTAAATTGCCTCTTTCGTGGCATTAATTTTTTTTCCTGAAAAAAAGATGTAAACATGCATAATATGTAGCATATTCTACATTGAGGACCTGTTTTTTTTTAAAAAAAAAATGAATAGAAAGATTGCAGCTAATTTGCATGTTCTAGCTACCATTTTAATTTGGGTAAATATCGTTTGGCTCTGGCTGGGAGTGCTGCACTCAATGCATCAGGGTGTGTGCGTGTTCCAAAAATGGTGCTCTCAGACATGGGGAAAAGATGTCCAGCACATGCTCTCAAAAGAATTTCAGGAAGACTTGGGAAAAGAAAAACCCTGAGAGTTTCAAATCATAATGCACCAGATTGTCTTTTTCTTTGTGGATCTCTACAACTATGAGGACCTAAAGCATTCTTTTACAAATGACAACTTGGGTGTCTTTGGTTTGGTTTTGTGTTTTGACTTTTTGTGCCTCCCTGCAACCCCTGGCTTTCATCACTTCCTTCACAGAATAACAGAATTGTATAGTTGGAAGGGCCTCCAAGGGTCACCTGGTTCAAGACCCCCCCCCCCGCATTGTAGGAATCTCAACTAAAGCATGTATGACAGATGGCCATCCACCTCAGGCTCACCTCCCTACTATTCCTTTTTCATATTCTTTTATATTTTAAAGAATACTTCCTGAACAGAAACATCAAGGTGTTAGTTTGGAGGGGGACCACTGGTGGTCTAACAGCAGCTACAGTTATGGCACAATAGAACCACTTGACTTACTGGTAGTCACAGAGTTGCTGCTAAAAAAACTTGATTTCTGCATCACACCCCATAATGGGTAGTTAGAGAAACATGTGACACCATGACAGGTGACTTACTCATTCTCCAGCTTCTCTCCAGCTTCACATTATTGGGTGTTGAGAGAAAGGGAGAGCATATGGTTTGATGACATCACTTTTTTTTTTCTTTCCACGTGTTTTGGAGAGGGACAGGGGAACTGGATGCAAGACTGCTCATTTTGGCTGCAAACCTGTGCTTAACATTATGCCCAGTTTAACTCTAAAATCTCATTAGAACGAAACCAGTAAAGTCCACTTCACACTTCCAGTGTTAGCGAAATTCCACTGATGTTTGCAGCTGTAAACTTTAAGAGCATGAAGGGAAGGGAATCCCATGTTTCTTGGAACCCCAATTGGTAGTGATTTTATGACACACATGTCTCTTCCATGCTTATGTTCCACTATACTGGATGAAATGAAGCCACTTCATTACGCTTGCACCAGATCTTAGTGCTGCTTCCCAAAGTGACCCCCTGCAAACCATGGTTTTTAAATTGGGAGCATGCCTTCCCTCTTTCTCCAGATTTTCCTCACTGTTCTTCTAGCTAACCATAGGTTCCTGTAACATGCAGCTACACAAACCAGATTACCTCAAAACTGTGGTTTACAAACACATTTCAAACCATGGTTTCAGTTCCTGGTTTTACAAGTCAACCTTGGTTTGTGCACCACTAATGGCATGAAGAATGGATCAAATCACCCTACTGAGGGTAGGAGAGAGGAAATAAGAGATCAGCAGCCATGCAACTTCATCAGGGCATGGTGAAGTCAGAAACCGGAGGGGTTTGTGGGGAAAGAGAACTTCTGGGCTCTTTTTTATTGTTTGCCACTGGGTGTGGGGTAAGTGGCATCTTATAGAGTGACAGCTATAAAATTAGATAATCGGTTAATCGCTGGCAAATTAGCCTCATGTCTTTTGCAGAGAACAAATACGGTATTTATGTAAAAGTTGTTAATAGTTTCTTCCTTTTTTAATTGGCAGAAATAAATGCAAAATGCATGATAATTAGGCAGCTGATGAATTCAGTTGTACAATTATGCCTAAAGCTATGCCCCAGCACTTAATGCTGCATGCTCTGAGCAATCAAAGGGAACCTATTTATATGGTTTATTTATAAAACAAAGTTACAGATGAAGTAACAGTGGCAGATAGACTTCAAGCACAGCAACTTGAAGTCAGCATTCTAAAATGTTTATATAGTATGCAGGATATACCTACCTACTGGGTTGGCAACCTGATATGTCCCCACCCCATTTTTAAAGTTGGGATTCATAGCTGTAAACATATCTAGATAATATTGAAAAAATAGCCTTAGTTGGTAGGTGTGCAGCCCCAGTGCATGTCTGTGCGGCATGTAGGAAAACACAGAAAGTGAGTACCTCTGAGGATGGTTATAATTCTGATTTTGTTGACCTCAAATTGCAAAAGAGAAGTGGGATACCAATTTTAATTCAGGAAAAGTGACTTTCAACTGTCAGTTGTTTGAGGAAAGGCCCCCCCTCTCTGTGTGTGTATAAAACAATAAAATATGGGGAAATAGGTTGGCAGAAGTGGGGGGGGGGCACTGACAGCTATCAGATTGTGGTCTGTCTGAGGCTGTTGTCTGAATGATGGATATTTCCCCATTGAGACATCTTCTCAGGTTTTGAAGAGGTATAATCTAAAACCAAATCAACAGACCCAGCTTTTGCCATAAGCAACTCCTTGCCTTGCTATTTTGTACTTCCAACCTTGGGCTTTTCATCAAGAAGCCTGCTATTTTCTTTCTGACAACCACACATTACAAACATAAAAATTTACTAGTCCTAACAGAGTAGAAATTGGCACTTGCTCATTTTGAGAAGGCTGCAGTATAAAAATCCTTTCTGGGGTGTGTGGGAAGTGGATCTTCCCAACACTGTTAGAGAGGGGCTTCGTTCCCAGTAACTGCATGATCTAACACGAATATGACAGTTGGTTACTCTGGTGCCAAGAGGGCTGTGCAAGCCACTGAAGGGTGAACTTCACCCATAATCCTGGCTTCCTTCTAACTTTGCAGTTAGCCTAAGAGTCACATGTAACAGTGTATTGAACAGTTCAGCTGGCTGTTTTACCCTTTCTCTTCCCATATTTACCAGTACAGTGGTACCTCGGGCTACATACGCTTCAGGTTACAGACGCCGCTAACCCAGAAATAGTACCTCGGGTTAAGAACTTTGCTTCAGGATGAGAACAGAAATCGCACAGCGGTGGCGCAGCAGCAGCGGGAGGCCCCATTAGCTAAAGTGGTGCTTCAGGTTAAGAACAGTTTCAGGTTAAGTACGGACCTCCAGAACGAATTAAGTACATAACCAGAGGTACCACGGTACTGTCCCACTCAACTCAACAGGATGCACTGGGCAAACATGCATAGGATTAGGCTGAAGTCCTATGCATACTCATTTGAGAGTTGAGTCCCATTGGAATCAGTGGGAGAACATGGCTAGGATGTGACTGCTAATCTCCAGCCATACTGACTACGCTAATCCTGTTTTCTTCTTGTTCAGAACTTGCAGTGCCTCCTGACCTAAAGATGACTGTTTCTTAGAGAAGGGCAAGTCCCTGCCATGCCAATACAATGTTGGCTTGAAAATAAACTCAGCTACTTAAAAACAATGAAGCAGAATATGGCTTGGCTTATTTCCGAGACAATCAGATCCACCATCCTAGCTGTGCAGCCTACAAAAATGGAACACCACCCCATTCTATTTCTTTAAAAGACTGCCTTACTGAACCAGTGACTCAGAGGGGAAAGACACCATTCCCTCCCTCCCTTCTCCTTACGGGTCGTGGGAGGGCGGTCCTGTGTCCTAGCACAGGGAGGAAACTAAAAAACCCCTTCCTCTCACTCCCCTGGTGCTGGAATGCTACCCCAGCTCTTGTGGTATGTGGAATATTTAAAGGAAGGGGAGGGGAAAGGTTATTTATTGGTGGGGGGGGTTATTGAGTGAGTGGATCAGATTTTAATCTGAGCCAGATAAGAATTTGGATGTGTGTGATGCTTGGCTGCAGAGTTGCCAGAAGGAGGAGTGCAAGGCATCACCCAACCGTTTTAGAGACTCAACTCCGGCTTTAACCTTTTCATAATGATACAAATTGAGTTACAATCCATGTGCAAACTCCCCCTCCCCCACTTTTTTTCATACTGCAAATGGAAATGCAACTTTGGGAGGGAAGGATAGCATTGGACTGTAAGAGCAATGGGAGAAAACCCAACCTATTCCATTTGACCTTGTGGTGGCAACACTTCACATAAATTAGGTAGCGCCTGCTGAAGAAATTGGGCAGGGTGTCTGCAGAATGCCATTAGGCTTGCTAGAAGAGAAGAGAGGAAGCTTAAAAACTTGCCCCTTCCCTGCCTTCAAGTCCAATTGGGCCAGTGTTGGACAAGAAAGCAATATCCAAGTGTCTGTTAAGGACATAGACTCTCTGTTAAGGATTTTTGGTTGCTATATAGTACTGTACACCAGTTCAAAACCCACATTTTAGTTACCTCTTCCCGGGAGTAGCAATATCAGAAAGAAAGTAAGATTCTGGCCAACTGCGAATAAGAGGGAAGAAGAAACAAGCTCCATTTTTTTCCTGGAGACATGGGGACTGCCATGCTTTGGAGTGAGCAAGCAAGTGGTTGGTTGTTCTGACGGAAAATTTTAAAATAAATAACTTTTTTTTTTAAAGTAACCCTTATGAAACAATAAGTCTTTTTCCCACCCAACCGTTCTCCTCCACTGCTGGTGTTTATTCTCCATCTCAGTAACTTGCAGAAGAGCTGAAAGTGTTATTTGTTCTAATTGCTTGGAATTTTGGCAGGCTAGATGAGACGCCACTCATGTGTGCCTGCCTGGGCATTTATAAGTTGCAGCTGTGCTCTCCTGGTCTAATCACACTGTTGGAAAGTCAATCTAGTCCTGCAAAAATCTAGTCGCCTTTGTTGCAGGCTATCTCCCTTCCATGCTTTCTGAAAGAAAATAGAAAAGAAAAAGAACTTTAGAAGAGAAGTGATTGGTTTTTTAATATACAAGGAAGTTTTGTTGAGGCTTCACTTGAAGGGAGCCATTTCCATCAAATGCAAGCTTTTGTGTCCCATGCAATGGAATAATGTGCTGGATTATTATTGTTATTGTTATTATTTGAAGAGAAACTAAGTAGCTTGGAAAAATTAGGAAAGCAAAAAAGGAAACCAAATTCAAGAAAACAATTTAAATCATGTGATCGAGTCAGAGATCTACCTTGCTACAGTTAACTGGTTTCAACCTTATAAATGAAGTGTTGATTTTTCAAACACTGTAACTACCACTACTACCAGGAGCCAAATACTTTTATCAGTTATTGCTTATTAATATATGAAATTGAGTTCCCAGTCCCTTGGCCTTCTCCCCGTCTCTTAGTTCCATGCTAAAAGCATGCATGCCTTCCTAAGCCTGGGTCCAGTGTGGTGTAGTGGTTAAGAGCGGTAGACTCCTAATCTGGTGAACCAGGTTCGCGTCTCCGCTCCTCCACATGCAGCTGCTGGGTGACCTTGGGCTAGTCACACTTCTCGGAAGTCTCTCAGCCCCACTCACCTCACAGAGTGTTTGTTGTGGGGGAGGAAGGGAAAGGAGAATGTTAGCCGCTTTGAGACTCCTTCGGGTAGTGATAAAGCGGGATATCAAATCCAAACTCCTCCTCTTCCTCTTCCTCCTCCTCCTCCTCCTCTTCTTCTTCTTCATTGACTTCTCTAATACTACTTCCACTTTCACTTCAGCTCTGAAAACAATCTTTAACTTGAGATGGCACACCTAAGAACTACCGCAGATTGCCTTTTGGTATAACTAAGTGTTGTTGATTTTTGATTTTTTTTTACATGTAAATCTGAAAATGTAATGTGTATATGAAAGTAGTCTGTTTATGAAAAGGTGTGCATCATGCATCGGATAAAGTATTTCATAATGAGCCTATGAAAGCTCATTATTAGTACCTAAGATGCCTCAACACTCATTTTTGCTGCAGCAGTCCCTGCCAACTATTTGGATGTTCATTCATCTGAGAGCCAGGAATTGGCTATAGCTCCCCTTCAAGTGCACACTCATTGGCAAATCTCTTTGCTGCTGCATAGTGATGTGGTTTACACAATAAAATCCTGGCTTAATAAGCCAGGGCAAACTTCATATCCATACAGCCCCTTCATGCAAGTAGGGCAACAAAACAAGAAGTCACAGTTAACCATAGTTTTCAGTTACCTGTAAACTGGGAACTGTGGTTAATGGCTTCTTTGTTTTCCTGCTTGCACAAAAATAGCAGTGAAGCAGGAATGAAAGAGCTGCATGTGAATATATAGATTTGTTGATAGCCTCACTAATTAAACTAGTATTTGGCCCTCTGAACATGGTCAGTGTGCTGAATGGCTGTAAGAGCAGCAAAGGAATAGAAAGCTCTGGTGTGTTGCAACACATCTGTCCAGTAGAAGCTTTACTCCATCACCCAGCTCTTCCCATGCGTATAACAAAAGGTAGAAAATACATACCTTCAGGGGCACAAGCAGCCTGATCTGAAGTTAATTCAATTTGAAATTAAAGGGATTTTCTTAGAAAGTTTGTACTGTAAAGCCAAAATGCTGCCAAAATCTATCCATAACTGTGTGAAGGTGTTAGCATGCAAAAGCCTCCTGCATTGCTCTGTAATATAAATAACAACATGATAATTGACTAAAAAGGCACCTTCTCGTAATTCCTTGGCCCTAAGTATTGGCAACAGATCAGCAGCCCCTGAACATTTCTGACTGTTTGATGGAAAGGCAGCTATGCTGAGAGTTGGCAAGAGAATATTTTAGCATTTAAAGGCCAGAAAAGTACAGAAGTGGCAGAATTGTATTAGGAGCGACATTCATACCTCCTAGATTCTTCTGTATTTAATTCTTTCAAAATGCAGATGCCTACAAATTCTTGAGCCTTAGCATTTTCATTGTGCAGATGCACACGCCAAACTAAGATATAGTCAACCAATTTATGAATTTTAGTTGAGTAATCATGACTTTTTGAACTGATTGATTAAATTTAAATGAGCCTCTAACCCAAATCTTTGATGCGGCTGTCTTTTTGAGACACTGAAGGAAGTGTTAACATAGTTGCAAGTGAATAAAATCTGCCACTTACCCTTTCCTCTAAAGAAGGGTTAGATTTAGCATTTCTTTTTTCATTCTATATTATAGTTACAGTATATCCCCAGCAGCAACGTAGTGTAAAATCAGCAACAAATTGTGCCATACTGATATAGCCACCTACCTGTCCCTGCCATTTAACCAATTAACCTACTGGTTTGCAGTTCTGAGAATTTCATCACCTTGAATGGGAGGAACTTGGGTATTCTCAACTAGCTTCTAATAGTTTTGTTTCCTCCAGAATGTTTTTCTTAAAGCAAATCTAGACATATGCCCAAAGATGAGAAATTCCATTTGTGCGTTGTCAGTTTGATTTAGGCCTTCTGTCAGATGCTGGAGATTTTTTATTTAACTCAAATACTAGATCAGTTAAATAAGAAGGTAGCCCAGTAGTTCTGCATTGGTGAGCTGCTTTACTGCTCATGTGATGCTTAGAAACCATCAGATGCTCAACTGCTATATCATAAGAGTTGATGGAGGTGCAAAAGCCATGTGCTTCTGCTAGTGCAATGACTTTTGACCACACAAAGAAATCTTGTCTTCCCGCACACCCCTTAAATCTATTATGGGGGTTCCTCCAACTCACTGGAACAGGTTTAGGTTGGACAGTATCTGCCAAATCCTTCTGAGAAACATTCTATATTTCTGCCACTGAGCAGAGAAGAACTTTCAGCCAGTGTGTTATAGGGCTCTGTTTCAATGTTTCTGGGAGGTTCAAAGCTCTACTTGGCTGCACAGTTCACTGAATGAATCACTGCCTCTTGGATTTGGGCAAATCACTGTCTCTGCCTAAGCTACCTCCCAAGTTTCTTGGGAGGCTAAAACGCTCTTCTCATCTCCTTGAGTGGGAGAGCATGGTACAAATGTGATAATTTATCAGAAAATTTATCAGAAAATTTATTCTACTTTTCTCCTTGCAGAACAAGCCTGGGGAGTTTGCCATCAAGTTGCACATCTTACCACTGGTATTGAGTGAGAGATTAATCAGACCCGCAGTTTTTGTTCCTAAATGCTGAACCACCTAAAGGTAAAATTTCCACTATGAAAAGCTGACAATTCAGAATTTGGAGGTGTCTGTATTATGTTGTCCCTTGTGGATTATGAGAGTTTATTTTCATTATGACAGGTAGGGTCTATTTTACAGAAATATGGTTGCAGCAACTGTTGATGTTTGATTAACTTTTTGACCTTCCGAATTTTGTTTGAAAGTATCTGCTGTATAAGAATTAGGCAGATTCATGGAGAGTATCTGCAGCTTTTAGGTAGTGCTAGGACTTTGGTGCTCTTAAGACAAGGCACCCTCAGTGGGTTTCCTTAACTGGTAAGAAGCAGGGAACATGAGTTGAATCCTCTCTTTTGCTTCCAACCCACTTGGTTGCACCATGCAAAGTAAAAATAGGACAGAGGGTCCTTTACTGGTCTTGGAATCTCAGGGACAGCCTGATCTCACTGTCATCTGGAGCCAGCTATGGTTATTAACTATGACAGCTGAATGCAACTTGCATGTTTGGAAGTGATGCATGCTTGAGTGTTGGATGTTTGGAATAAAAATCACCATGAGAACTAGAGCCCTGGTGCTTGTTCACCTTCTGTACTTTCCCCCCTTGCTTCATGTATGAAGGAATTTTTTTACAAGTCAGGGTCCCAAACCTGCTTTGAGACCCTGCTTTGATATCAAACCAGTTTGCTGTGTTGAGGCAAAATGGCAAACAGTGGTTTGTCACAAACTGGAAGTGAACCTTGGTCTAGCCATGAAAGGCAATTCTGTCTCTCTATCCCGTGTCTGTCTTCAACATGGCTAGTGTAGTTGAACATCTGTCTGCTTCCTAATGAAGACAAAGGATAGATTTGTAGCCCTAGTGTGAAAGAGGGGATAGAAAAAGGGAGTCAATAGAATGAAGTTCATTGGTGAAGAATCTTAAAAGGGCTAATTTAGCTAGGAACAGAACACTCCTTTTCAATATCAACTTCTGTGGAAGCTGACTTCTTGTTGTCATCACTCCTTTGTTTGGAGCTGTACAATAACTTTCAGGAATGAGCCACTGAAGGGTAAGGAAATGCTGGCTCCTGTGGTTTAGTATTAAGTCATCTTCATGCTTGGGTGGAGAGGACTGGATAGCAGCACACAGATGGTTGTTAGAGGCAGTAGGGAGATAAATAGATGGCCTAGGTTACCTTGAAGCAAAAGAGGATGGCTGCTAAGCAATTGCCCACATACTCTCTCTAGCTTCTTGTCTCCTGGAGTAATCATTAGGCCAGATGTCTCTAGGGAGAAGGTGCTGGTCCCCCCCCCCCACTGAAATGTGAGGGGGTACACTGGTGGAGGGGGTGAGCCACAAAATCATTCCCTTGCCGAAAATCCTGAGTCTTCATCTTGTGAAATCCACCGAGTTTTTAAAATTCCCTTCTTCCCTGCCCCCACTCACAATTTAAATTAGTTATGTGCAATATTTTGTTTCTTTTATATAGGTTGTCACTGCATTTCCAAGTGTGTTCACCTGATGCATGCGCTTGTGGTAGTGATGCTTTGCTCTTGTAGTTACTGATTTGTAGCACAACGATTGATGTACTAGTACTTAAACATAGTCCCCCATATTTCAGCAAAGCCATGTTGCGGTGAAATTTCTAATCCCAAGAGTAGCTTGTATAGCACATTTTGTGTACTTTTTTATATTAATTATGAAGATAGGTGTCCTTAAAGCACCCACAAATGAGTTTAAAACATGGATCTGTTGGAATTAAGAATCAGCTAATGTGACAGGTCCATCTGTTGCAATAGGAGCTTTGTACCAGCTTTGTGCTGATACAGAATCCACAAGACATAAAAGTTGATTTTTTTAGAATTTCTAACAATTTGTAAGATGATCAAAAATTATGCTACAGCATAGTGTATTCTGTGTGGCTGAAATGGTGCTCATTGGTTAAAAGGTTGGTAACTCTTACATAACCCAATATTTGCCACAATCTTCTGTGCATTTATTAGGGCAGTCATCCAGTTAAACAATTTTAGTTATCTGATTAAAATCAGATTAAAATTTACAGATATTTGCATATTATTATTTTTTTAGAAACTGAAGATATGAGCCTGCAGTTTAAACAAAAAAGCAACCACAAATGGTTAGGTGGAAAGGCCCCTAGCATTTTCCGTTTAATTTCCTGTTACAGTAGAAGTAAAATAGTCATAGAATAATGCCCTTAACTCTCAGTCCCACAGATTATAAATGACCCCCAATGATTAATCAACTGAAGCTTTGGTTGACTGAACTACCAATTAATGCTTGAAACTTTTTTTGCTGATTCATACAACAATTAATCGAAGTAGCACCAGAATCTTATTTAACCGAATAAAAAGGTTCAGAACAATTAAGGGTCCTTAACTGTCTATTTCATCTTGGGATATATCTTGGGATTATATGGTCAGCACCCTCTTGGATATACTCGCACGTTATCAACAGTTGCCATCCCTTTAATGTTTTCATTTTGACAACCTTTCCCCCCACAAAGATGCAGTTTTTTAAAGGCCACCTCACAAATGGTCACAGGTGATTATCCTTCTAGCAGTACAATCTGGACATGTATATATTTTTTTCTAGATAAGAATTTCCCAAACATAATATTGCTGGGTAGTTTGTCTTTCTCTCTCAGCCTCAGCAAAGAGGAGAAATTCCTCACAGCCCATAACAGATTGCGTGCTTGCTTATTAATATGTTGATATTTAGCAAAGCAAATATTTCATGTTATTTGTTTAGGTTGCCTGGATTTTTAGCTGTTCATTTGTTGTGAGCAATTACACTCTCAGGACTCTTGAGCTCACATAATTTCCATGCAGAATCTGTGCTTTAAGGAAGATAAAGATCACATTTTTTTTGCAGGAGGAAGGAACTGTGCTTAGCCACTCGGAGTAAATGTGCACATTTCTAAATAGAATAAAAAATATACCGTATTTTAAGAACAGTACAAAGAATCTTGAGTTCTGTAAGGAGCTGCCATGAAGAAGGGGGCTAGGGCTTTTACCAGGATGCATGAGAGAGCAAAAGCAATAACATCAACTTGTGGAACAGCAAGCTGGACATGTCAGGAGATGCTTTGACAAGTTGAGTAATTGGATGGGATGCACTACATCCCTTTCAAATGTTTTATTTGAAAGACTCCAGGGAGAGAGATGCAGGGCCACTTTGGGAAGGATATGAATAGTGAAGGGCAAAGAGGCTTGATTCCAACTCCCAAAGGGGCTTGCCACATCTGTACTGCTTGTACATCCTGTTTTCAACTTTGTATCGGCAACAGGTAGTCTAGGCAGTATCTCAGGGAGCCAGATATGGCTCAAAGATTGCCAGTTGCTGACCTCTAGTCTAACAGGATTTCCAGGGATCAGTACACATTATGTGGATCGGGTCCCATGCACACAAACTCCTGCTGTTTAAAAAAGGTACCCCACCTATCTGACTGGGTAGCCCCAGCCACTCTGGGTGGGTTCCAGCATATACAAAAACATAATAAAACATAACTAAACATTAAAAACTTCCCTATACAAGGCTGCCTTCAGATACCTTTTAAAGGTTGTACATATTTTTATTTTGTGGTGACTGCATATTAACAAATAGCAGCCCTTTGATGACAGACTGGTAGTGGCTATGTGAGAGACATGGAAAGTCAGGGGGTGAGTGCTGCAATATCAATATTTTTTCTTGGTCGGAAGGAAACTTCATTTATTTCAAGGGAGTTACTTCCAAGTAAAACGTACAAAGCCAGCCAGTTGTGTTTTCTTCTGTAAAGGCAGGGCATTTGAGGTGTGTGTGAATGAAATAACGTAGGAATGAGGAAAGTGCTTAAACAAACATGCCCCAGTATCTTCCACCATCCACTGTTCAGCTAGCAGCAACAAGCAGTTTCTGGTGTGTTTTTTCTCCTGCTCCTCTCAACATTCCTTTCTCAGATTGCTTAGCAGCAGTGGTCAAGTGTCCTTAGCAATGGTGCTGCTTGCTGAAGCCTGAGAGTTGTCTCCACATTTTGTTTCATAACTTTCATTAGAAATGTTTGATTTACTTTTTTTTTTTTTTTTTGAAAGCAAAGAGTCTGTGTGCCCACCTGTTAGCAGCCCTAGTTGGCCTTGTTATTAGTGAATGTAGCAGCTACTTGTACGGCTCCTTTACTAGGGCAGCTATTGTCCTTTTTATTATTTATTAAATGTTTATCCCACCGTTCATCCCAAAGAAGCCCGGGAGAGAACAGCCCACTTGCGAATTAGCATATAAATGTGTTAGCTGACTTGAGCCACACTTTTAAAAAGGAATCAGTAATCTCTGCTGTATGTGAACCTCAAATCGTTCTGTGTTCTTGCATGACCTTTCTGCTTATAAAAGAGAGCTGCCATATGTGTCAGGAGGATCTTGGCTTTGTATCATTTCTCTCTGCCTTAGCATTTAAACTGACTGGAGACAGAGGCTGCTGCCTGACCCAGAGTGTTGCCGCATGTGAGCAGAGCTCTCTTGGGTATAAATACATCATGTTATAAAAGGAAGATGACTGAGAGCAACATGCTCTCTGGCGTGTTGATCTTCTTCCTGGAACTGCTAGCAATGATTCCCTTCTCCTGAGATCATCTCTCTAGAGTGATTCTAAGGACAACATCAGTTCCGAGCCCCCGTTGTGGAAAACCACACTAGAGGAGGTGCAAACGAACCCTATGGGATTCCCTGCTCTCAGGGTGGTGTCCAGGCCTGTTGATTGTACTTCTTATCTGTTTCTTTCTTGGTTTGTAATGCTATGCCTCGTTCCTCAAAAGAAGCCATTCTGTTTGTGTGATCTGTAAAACAGTCAACAGAGAAAAACTTACTTTTTCACATAACTGGAGCACCCTCTGTAAGTGTAGTGTAGTGGTTAAGAGCAGTAGTCTTGTAATCTGGGGAACCGGGTTTGCGTCTCCGCTCCTCCACATGCAGCTGCTGGGTGACCTTGGGCCAGTCACACTTCTTTGAAGTCTCCCAGCCCCACTCACCTCACAGAGTGTTTGTTGTGGGGGAGGAAGGGAAAGGAGAATGTTAGCCGCTTTGAGACTCCTTAAAGGGAGTGAAAGGCGGGATATCAAATCCAAACTCTTCTTCTTCTTCTTATACTTGGGTTGAGGATTTATTCTTAAACCAAATGTGGTGTAGATATGTGCATGCAATGTGATATAGATATGGAATTATAATTCACACAGATTGCAGTTTACCTGTGCCTTGAGGCTGGAGGTTGTCCTTCCCATCTTCCTTGCCTCCCGTTACAATTACACTGATTATCTGAGAACAGCCCTTTCTATCAGCTGCAAAACAATTGCTTCACACTCCACATGGCAAGTAATTTCCTACTTCTGCAGCATCAAATCCTTTCTCCCTCCTGGCCTTGAGCAGAAGCATCAAGGTGACAATAAGATGGGGAAGTCTGTTCCACCAGCAGCAGGACAGTCTCTCACACAATGGACGTGGAGGAAGCTGTGTAGATGTGAGGCTGGCTCTCAATATTTTGCTTTTACAGCCCCCAAAAGGGCCACTTCACATTTTTGACAGTATGCAGGTTCCATCATTGGTGTTCTAGTGTTTCCTGTATAAACCACATTAAGTGAAAAGCAGTGAGGGGTGGGTGTGTTAGCGTGAGTTCATGTTCCTTCTGAGTGTTTAAGGATGTGTGTCTTCCCTTCAGGATTTGCATATTTAACTTGGGGAAACCCCAGTGTAGTCCCAATGCTATGAACAGTTTAAAGTTGAAACTGTTATGCATTTTGCATTTTAAAAACAACAACACAGCACTCTCTGCACTAGTTTCCCTGAAGCATTATTAAACTCTGGGTATTTATTTTTAAGTAGTGCAAACCTTTAATGCTTGAACTTTTGTTAGCATCTCCAGTTAAGGGATCTTGGGTGGCAGAGCTGGGAAGGTCCTCTGCCTAAGATGTTGGAGAGCCACTGCCAGTTAAAATAGACCCACTGGCTGGGGCTGATGGAGGTTTCTTAAGTCCACAATATCTACTGTAACAGTTTGGGGAAGGCTAGGAGTGCCAGTTTACGTCCTTCCTTTACGCCAGTGGTTTTCAACCAGTGTACTATAGCACCCTGGGGGGCCTTGAATGATGGTCAGGGGTGCCACAGGCAACACTGGCCTCTCCCTCTTTCCTTCCTTCCCTCCTCTGATGCCCTCTTGCATCTCTGCCTCCCAAAGACTTGTTGCAGCAGCCCTCCAGAGCAGGAGAAAACAAGCTTTCTCCATCTTCCATGTGACAGCCCTTTAGATATTTCAAGATGGCTAAGATATCTCCTCTTTTCCACCCTAAACATTCCCAGCTCCTTCAACCATTCCTCATAAGGCTTGGTTTCCAGACCCTTGATCATCTTGGTTGCCCTCCTCTGCACACGTTCTAGCTTGTCAACATCCTTCTTAAATATGTTTGTCATTGCTAGAATCCTCTAATGATACAATTTCTAACGATTCATTTCCTGATATTTAGGTATCCTAATGTTAACATCAACTCCTGACAGCCATTGTAAACTGTGGCTATTAAACCCTATGTTTCACATTAAGCCAGCTCTATTGTTTGAATATAGATTAATAATGAAATGCCTTTTTATTGCTTTCTCAGTGAATACTTTTTTGTACAAAGTTAATTTGCACTGTTATGTCAATTCTGTCTAAATTCAATCAAGGTTTTTCTTTTAATTATGCTTTCTCCACATTAATTCCTGTTTGATTTCTCATTTCCTATTAGGTATTTAAGCCTTTGCTGGGTGATTTTTTTTTACCCTGCTCATCTGATTGGCTTCACCTGAAATTGGAGGCACTCCTATTAGGAATGAATTAATTTGATTTTCATTCAAGCAAGGTTTGCTTTAATAATGATGAATTGCACAAAATGTAATTTGGAATCATTATTCCTATGACAATAATGAGCAAGAAATAAATAAAAATAATGGAAGAAACACATTTGATACGGAACTTCGCACTGTATCTTTAGTTTTGTTGATGTTAGTCTTTTAGTCTGATGTTAGTTAGTTTTGTTGATGCCAGTCTTTAATCAGGAGGATGCATGCAGGTGATAAAATGGTAGCCTTGGCCACTATCTTATGGGCAAACCTGGATTTAGCGGGAAGTTACCAACTGAGGATACTGGATGTGGGGCTCCAGGCACTGAAGTGTCTGTCACAGGCTACCTGCTCAAGTTCTGTTTAATAGATGAGCAAAAATATACAAACACTTCATCTTTACTCGCTAAGCTGGCAGCACTGGTCTACAAGGCCAGCATTGTGTTAAGATTCCTACTACTGCTACTTCATCATCACCATCACCATTATTATTGTTAGGAAAATTTACGGCATCAGTGCCCATTCAACAAATGGTGAGTGGGTGTAAGAGATTGTCCTGTGTGCAAATTTATTATATGCTAGGTATCAGCCACACATGTCAATGGTACATCAAAATTGTGAAATGGTCTACCAATGCAATGCAAAATACAGTATTAGAAAGGATGATCAAATTGACAACTCCATGCCTGGGACATAATTTTCTGTAGGATTAGCCCTACTCATGGCCGACTAAATCTGGGAGGCCTGACAATATTCTGTAGCTCAAAACTTTTAGAAGCAATGCTGGACTCCACTGAGACTTGGTACAACCCAACAGAGATCTATGAAGTTTTATTAAGAAGTAAGGGAAAGAGAAGGAGGGCGCCAAAAGCTGAACTGGAGAGGTCCAGAACAGAGTAGGTGGCAAAGACTGAACAATCTGGGAATGTGAGCTGCACCCAGTTATAGGGGGGAAAACCGATCTGTAAACCTCAACAAGAATTTGAAAAGGAGCTTTTGTAAAAGTTCAAGGAAGACATGTATAATTGCATAAGAAAAGGAACGGATGACTACAGGACCATCATTTTAAGAGTGGATAGTTGACACTGGGTGGCAGGCAGATGTGAATATCTGCAGGATCAGGAGTCATAATTGCTGGGGAGCTGGATGAGCTGATGGCTTGAGATTCAAGGAGGTATTTTCAGAAAGGAGCTGCCCAAACCCAAGTCACTCTTTGCCAGGATTCCGTCTGAAAAGAACAGGATGCAAGAAAGTATCAGACAAGAGGTCAATGCAAGACGGTAATAAACCGGATCAGCAAGATCTAAACCAGAACTGTTGCCCAGGCCCAATGTGGAATTATTTATTGCTAGCCCTGGTCAGGTGAATCGATAAGCTGTCTGGGGGTGAAACCATGATGCAATCTGAAGAGGGTAGTTCTGTTCTTTGATAGTCCTGTAGCTGTGAATTTCTTGCTAAAGGAGGAACCAGCACACAGGGCAGGAGGTTCCAGGCTGAAGTTGTGGCTAATGCAACAATGGATCATGTATCAGCAAGAAGTGCTCTGGAGACCTGGGAAAATGATTGGCCTATAGAAAATCTTCTATCATTTTTGTCAGAGAGCTGAAGTCTGGCACACACACACACACACACAAAATCTGATACCCTAACTTAGGGTTACCAGATGCCCCCAGTTCCCAGGGACAGTCCCCGGATTTGCAAATCTGTCCCTGGACAAATTCCGTCCCTGGAATGACCCCAGATTTGCAAATCTGTCCCCGGGAAATGTGGCAGCGGCAGCCTCAGCAGCCCGGAGCCAGCCTGTTAGTGCAGTTGGCTCTGACTGGCTTCAGGAGCTGCTCGCTGCCATGGCACGCTCCATTTTTCCTACACCACGGCAGTAAGCAGCGAGCAGCTCCTGAAGCCAGCCAGAGCCAACCGCACTACCAGGCTGGCCCCTCCTGGGCAATGGCCACCCACCTGTGATTTCTGAGCCTCCCGTGATCTGTCAAAACAAAGGGGGGGAAGGGGGAAGGAGATTGGGGAAGGCTCGGGAATCATGGGCGTGTGGCGTACCATTGCCCAGTTTTTAAAAAAAACTCTGCGCATTTATGTTTCACAGGGTGCAAAAGAAGGGCTTTGCACCTTTATACAATATGCATGTGTGCTTGGGCCCAGGGGCTTTTGCCTCACCATTCCCACTACTGACTCCCTGTTGCTACTCAGCTTTAAAAACAAAAACAAAAAAACAAGTGTCCCTGGATTCATTAAAAAATCTGGTAACCATATCCTAACTGCCATCTATTGGACAAAGACCTCATTTCCACATCCGTATAAATGATTATTTGTTTGTGATTGTTACATGGCTAAATTCTAAAATAGTGTAATAATAAAGCAAAAGGACAAACTGTGCTGTAGTGAAAGTACGTAATAGCTGTAATGAAGGATCAAGGGCGCTGAGATCTTGTGATGGTGTGCTGAATGGTTTGCAAAAAAGACAGCCACGAGGACTAGTCATGTGCTCTTGTTTGCAATGGCTAGGTTTGATCATAGTCCAATACCAAATGTCACTACAGTGAAATGGTACATGAATGTCCTTGGTCATAAGTGAGCTGCCATTTAATTTACTGCAAAAATACTTGAAATGGGGAGATACAGGGAAATGGCCAACACAGTTCCTTGCATTGCATGGTTTCTTTAAAATATATATATATATATTTATTACCTTTTCCAACAATTTAAACACTACAAAAAATAAAAACCATACAATACAATACAATACAAAAAAACCACTACATTACACTAACAAAACACTAACATTAAACTAACAAAACAAAACAAACACAATTTAAAACACATCAAATAATTTCAATATCTTATCTTTCATTCACTTATTTCTACGACCTCCTCACACCTCCCTTTTTGTATTCCACTTCTATTAATTTTTTCAGCAATTCCTTTCCATCTTCCTCTATTTTTAATCCTATAATTATCTTAACACATTCTAACCTTATTTTTCCTTTAATACTCTATTAATCTATTTATCCTTAATTCCTTATAACATTTCTACTAAAGCCATATAACTTCATTCCAACATTTTCCTAGCATTCATTAATTTTACAGTATTTCTGTAAATAGTCTTTAAACTTTTTCCAGTCTTCTTCCACCGACTCTTCTCCCTGGTCTCGGATTCTGCCAGTCATTTCCGCCAATTCCATGTAGTCCATCAACTTCATCTGCCATTATTCCCGGGTGGGTAAATCTTGTGTCTTCCAATATTTTGCGATGAGTATTCTTGCTGCTGTTGTTGCATACATAAAAAATGTTCTATCCTTCTTTGGCACCAATTGGCCGACCATGCCCAGGAGAAAGGCCTCTGGTTTCTTCAGGAAGGTATATTTGAATACCTTTTTCATTTCGTTATAAATCATCTCCCAGAATGTCTTAATCCTTGGGCATGTCCACCAAAGGTGAAAGATTGTACCTTCAATCTCATTACATTTCCAACATTTATTATCGGGCAAATGGTAAATTTTTGCAAGCTTGACTGGTGTCATGTACCACCTGTAAATCATTTTCATTAAGTTTTCTCTTAGGGCATTACATGCCGTAAATTTCATACCTGTGGTCCATAACTGTTCCCAATCAGCCATCATTATGTTATGTCCAACATCTTGTGCCCCATTGCATGGTTTCTTTCATGCTGGCTGAGAACATGTAACTGGTTGATAAACCCCCCCGTTATCTAGCCTATCTATTATCAGGCAAAACCTGTTGTCTAAACTTGTAATTATTTTAGAGTTCACACAAATTAGGTAATCCACAACTCAGCTGAATTCTTCTTTTTAAGACTTAATTGAAGCCTTTAAAAACAGTGGGATTCTTCCAGCCTTTCTTTTATGCTTACATGTGGACTGGTGTCTTTTAATCTCCATCGTCGATCATCTGTACAGAAGCAGGGGGCGTACTCATAGTTCGATATTAATTAATACAGAATAAAAAGGGTGTGATCTTGTGCATACACCCTAAAATAAATGGTGTGTTATTTGGATCGTTAGCTTTGTCAGCTGGATTTTCCCTTAAGCTGTTGGAGAACAAAAGTCCTTCTGGCAGATATTTTTAGACGCTGAGAACTTGCGCTTGATGTTACAGTAAGCAAGAGGAATTCTGGACTGTTGCTTCAGGTTTGTTTTTTTCTCTAGGCAGCTCAGGCTGGAGAACATATCCAGTGACCTGAGAGGGACCTGTCCTTTTCTTTTTTCCTACCATGCCACTGCTCTGTAAAGACCTTTATGCACATGCATAGAATAAATGCACATCTGTGATTAATACAACATCACCAGCATAGGCGGTGTTTTTCAAAGTCACATAAGCAAAGGACAAGTTGTAGCTTCAAAGAGCTTGCAGTCTAAATATGAGGGGTGGGGTTGGGAAGATGGATTTAACTCTTAACCAGGAAGAAGAGGAGAGGAGAAGGATTCACGCCAGGTTTCATGTTCAGCTAAGACCTGAAGGGGGCTTCAAATTCTAATTTCTAGTAACTCTGAGTTACTACTGCCTGTTGCTGAAAATTGGTGCCAGCATAATCATTAACCAGGATTAGGGTTGCCATACGTCTCAATTTTCCCAGACGTTTCAGCAAGGGTCGAATCCCAGCTATGTCTGGACGTATGGCAGCCCTAACCACAATTAGGGCCGAAAGAGGGAGCTCATGTGTGAGCTAGGGTCTTGGGAGAAGGGCTGTGTGAGTGTGCAGCCTGCTTTTCAATCTCTTAACCAGGGCTTTTTCCCCGGGCTAGAACTTTCCAGAACTCAGTTCTGGCTCTTCTCAGGTGGGCGCCATTGCCATTGTAAGAAAACAAGAGAGATGTTCACGGCGAGTTCCAGAAGCTATTTTTCTAGAAAAATAGCACTGTTCTTAACCATGGTTAACAGGTTTGGCTGCAGTATGTCTGTACCAGCACTGGCCAATAAACATAATTAACCAGGAAAGGAAATATGGGATAAAATGAACCATTATTCGAGTTCTGCAACCAAAAGCCTTTTTTAAGCCATTAAGGTTTTGTTTTTAAAAAATACCATTCCATTTTAGTCACATGAACTGTGAAAGTAAACATGTGGTGGAGAATTGGGGAAAATACAACGGCATTTATTATAGTGCAAACAAGAAGAAAGGCGCAGTAGCCAACACTTCACAGTAGCCTTGCAAATAAATCTCTACAACATTTATGAACCTGCAAAAAATGTATTATCCTGCCTACTGGAGCATCTGTATGTTTGTAATCTGTGGCCTAAAAGGAAAAAAGGAACCAATTATTGTAAAGCTTCCTTGACTGGTTACCTAAAGGCCATTCATTGTTGCCACAGGCAATCAAGTACAAGTGGCGATTTACAAGCTGGCTTCATAGGCAAACTTTTAAAAAGACACCCTCAAAAAAAAGCCCTCTTGCTCTTGCACCTACTGCCACGTTTTTAAGGTTCTTTGGCTGCAACAGAAAATTTCTCATCCTAAGGAGAGAACAAACCCTGTCACATTCTTGGGGCAGTTAGTCCTTTATGCCTCAAGAAAAAGAGAGCTTGGTGAAGTTCTGAAACAGAACCAATATTTTCTTTGCTGAATCTTTTCCAAGCAAGTGAAGTTACTTCCCCCTTCTTTTTCTGCCACTCCCCTCCCTTAAGAGGGAAGCTGTGGGTTTTTGTTTTTTTTTTAAAGGGGGGGGGGTCAAGCAGAAGGAATGTCATTAGCACACATGGACACCATGAACGATGCTATTTAGAAACCTGCACGTGTCACAGTGTGCATTTGGCCGTTTGTCACATTGCTATTTTTGTCTCTTTGGTACAAGTGGTAGTATCTGGTTATTGGGATCGGGAGGGGCAGTGGTGGATGAGTTTTCTTCAAAGATGAATGTGGGATGCGCCATGGGAGGGCAATACGTTTGAGCAAGATAGATAGATAGATAGATAGATAGATAGATAGATAGATAGATAGATAGATCTGCGCAGCATTAGAAATATTAGAAACAACAACAACTTATTTGTACCCCGCTCATCTGACAGGGTTGCCCCCTCCTCTCTGGGTGGCTTCCAGCATATATAAAAACATATAAAAACCTTAAACCTTAAAAAGCTTCCCTGTACAGGGCTGCCTTCAGAGGTTTCCTAAATGTTATATAATTACTCATCTCCTTAACATCTGATGGGAGGGCATTGCACAGGGTGGGTGCCACTACCAAGGAGGCCCTCTGCCTCAATCTATTCTGTGCCTAAAGCTGGGGAGTAGATGGGGTCTTTCACTGGTACATTGCCAGACTAAATGCAAAATCAGACTGATCTTTGGTGGCATCTTACCCTGCTATGTTTGGGTCTACGAAGCCTTTGAAAAATTTCAGAGGCCTACTCTTGCATGCAGACTCTCCGCTGTGTGCCTGTGGAAGAGGAAACAGCACCAAACACTTACAGAATGTCTTCTGCCATAGCTCTCTGGTGGCAGCCCTATATGCATGTGAGACTCTGAGTATTGTATATGGAGTGTGATTAGTGCACGATGCTCTTGTTCTCTGAGTAAGCATTTTAAAATACTGTAGAGCTGCACACTGATACCTTGGTTGTTGAATGGTTTGGCTCCTGAAGAAATTGGCTCCCGAATGCCACAATCCAGGAAGTGAGCATTCCGGTTTTTGAACATTTTTTGGAAGCCAAACATCCAACACAGAAGCTCCTGCAGCCAATCGGAAGCCGCGCTTTGGTTTTCGAATGGTTCCGGGAGTCGAACGGGCTCCCAGAACGGGTTAAGTTTGACAACCAAGGTACCACTGTAGATGTCTATTCTTGCAGCTGGTCCTGAGACAGGATACAACTTATTCACAAATAGAGAAACAAGCTAGGAATAATACCAGGAACTGGGGGCTATTTCTAATTTCACTCTCCCCACATTCCTCCCTCTGGGGGGGTTTAGATGAAATGTCATTTATGCATATGAAGTAACTAACCTGTAGCCCTCCAAGTGTTATTGGACTGCCATCCCTGTCAGCCTTAGCCAGTATGGTCAGGGAGTTGTCAGTGCTTTGTGTATGTGTTTGATGAAATATGGTTGGTACTCCATAGTGGTGAGTCCCATCACAACAAAACCCACTAGGAGTTACAGATTGGGGATGAAATTCAACATTGCAGTATCCCAGTCCTTCCATTTACACAAGCATTGCAGCTTGCCAGATGAAATACCGTCCCCTCCCCAGTGCTGCTCTGAGGCTTCTCCTGCCCCCCCTCCAAGAGGTGGGAAAGCTCCATTGCATGGGTGGAAGCCTTTGTGCAGGGCTTCAGATGATGGGGCTTGTTAGGTGAGTCCCACCCTAGGTGATTAAATGTGTAGTGAGACTGGAGCTTTGGAACTCCCTCCCTAGAGAAGCTTAGAATGGCTCCCTCCTTGCTGTCCCTTTGCTGGCAGGTGAAGGAGAAAAACAGGTCTTAGGGAATTGCCTGCTTTTAATGAAAGGGCTGGTGCCGTGCTATTTTTATTGCAGTTCTTGTTTTTATCTGTAAGCCTCCTTGAGTCGCATCAGGGAAAAAGGGAGGGTATAAATAAATATAGGAGCAGGAAGTGGTGGAGGAGAAGCCCCCACTTCAAATCTCACCTTGGCTATAGGTGAACCTGGGCAAGTCACTGTCTCTCCGCTTACTCTGAAATAATAATGCTGGCCCACTTTACAAAGCTGTTTGTAGGAATTACCGTTTTCTTGGGTTTGAAATGCTCTGAACATTCAAAGAGTGCTGAATAAATGGCCAGTTAATTTGACATCTGATGTCCTAAATCTGATTGAACATTTGGCAGTTAGAAGAATAACTTTTCATAAAACTCCTCTGAGCAAATATACTGTATTTTACAAAAGTTAAACCAAACGGGTTAGGTTCTCACACCCACTTGTCCTTGGAAAAAACCTGTAACTGGGATCCTGTCTTTTTGTTGTTGAGTCTATTCATAGGATTGTTTTTGGAAAGGGCTTGGCATTTCCAGGTCTTGGAGACTGACCTGAACTTCAAATGGTTTTACTTACCTTGTCTCAGAGTGATACATGAAAAGGAAAGGGACAGTTTGCTTTGCCTGGCTTGTAAGTTTCTGCTATTAGCTCCACACCCATGTTTGCCCCATGGCATATGAGATGCCACTAGACATTATCTCTGTCCCACCCCCAGCATGACTCACCCTGATGTACTCTGGGTTCCTTCCCCTGATTGTGAGATCTGAGGCTCTGGAGAACGGGCAAATCTACCAGCTAATCCATTGCAAGTAAACTTTTTCCCACTTACATATGCTCACACAATTGTGGTATAATATGTTGATTCAGTTGGCCACAAGTAGAAGAAAAATCTAGTCATTTTTTCAGTGATTAGATTGGAAAACATAATCAGTTGGGCTTACCTTTGCTTATTTTTCTTTTTTCTTTTGCGGCTACTTTATTTTCCACAAAGGCTAGAATGAAAGCCAACCTAGTCATGAAGTGGTCTATGGTCCTGCTTCAAGAGTGAAAATATAAAGCATCAGTCTAAAGGTGGCAATTGGACCTTTTTGCCTCTTGCAGCAAAAAGGCTAAGACCAGGTCTGTAGGAGTGGTGGATGGAGGAAATAATTTGCAAATGTATGTACAGAGGAGGGGTCACAATTAGAATACCTGGGTCTCATTTTGCTGTGTCCAGAGCCATGAGAGCTGAAACCCTGTTTTGACTTTCAGATTCATGGAAAAGATAAATGGGCTTCACACTGCCACAAACATTCGATTTTGTCTCTGATGCTCACTGCCTCTCATGCTTATAACACAATGGGTTGTGCAATATGAACCTTTGGTTTGTTGCATTTTTTTTCACATCGTCCTCGAGCAGTTCTTTGGAAAGGCATTTCATACATTTCATAAATAAGGTGATAGACATGAAACCTAAATAAAAGTCAATCTATGTAGTACCAAAATTTGCTGTTTTTCTTATATTGTATGCATACTGCACAACTAATATCTGTTTTCTTTTTTAAAAAAAATAGTAATATTATAGTACCTATGATGAGGAGAAAGGTGAATCCATTCCTGATTTTATTTTATTCTGGTTTTTGTTTAGTATTTCAAAAGCCAGATGTGTTTACACTTCTGTCAGCCATAACCTAGCCATTTGGAATTATTTTTTACGGCTACTGGCTATTTATATTTTCTGCCTGTATATCTCTTTTAAATGCAGTTCTGCAGGACAATGGCTGGAAAACTAAATGTTTTGTTTCCTTTGGGTACTAGCAGTTGACACTGGTGGGATTTGTCAGCCACTTTCTGGGCTCCTCTCATATTACATAATACAAAATATAAATTTAACATGTGTAAAGGAAGTTTTGGCTAAATTCTTCTGTCTTCTGTTTCAGCCTGTGACTTTATTATTACTATAGAACCACCTAGGTGCCCTAGCTTAGTGTCAAGATTTCTTATTTATTGTAGCAATGCCTGAACCCAACATGAGACTCCTATAACTTAACTTTGAAGGTCCCCCCCCCACACAAGTTGTTCATTTTCACCTCATAGAAGACAACAATTAATCATTTCCAAATGTGTCCCTTTAGCTTTTATAGACTTCATGTCCCTCCCCAAAGTTCTTTATAGTGGTGACCTTCACCACTATAAAGACTGACCATGGAAGGTGTGTTGAATCTGTTCCCTTTGGAAGCCATACAGCAATATCTGCCCACCATTTTTTCTCAGCTCTGGATTGCATTTCTCTTTGGATCACATGCATATATGATTATTCATCTCAAGCGGTATATCAAAAGCCAGAGATTAATCATAAATTGTGCCTCATAGCCCTCTCCTTGTCAAGAGATTTCGTAGGAATGTCATTACTGATGTCTACTTGGTTGACATAAAATACATGCTGTTATTGAGAACTGAACTTAGAACATGGTGCTGGGTTAAAATTGGAGACTTCTCTCTCTTCCAGTCCTCTCACACATAGAAACAAACCACGTTGCAACCAACTGAATGCAAGCAACCAAGTTCTGGACCCTCTAATCTCTCACAATGCCTAAATAAATAAATAAATAAATAAATGACTCACCCATGTGATGCTAGCACCAACCCTATGCAATAGAATGAAAGAGCAGTACCTCGGGTTACATACGCTTCAGGTTACAGACGCTTCAGGTTACAGACTCCGCTAACCCAGAAATAGTACCTCGGGTTAAGAACTTTGCTTCAGGATGAGAACAGAAATCATGCTCTGGCGGTGCGGTGGCAGCAGGAGGCCCCATTAGCTAAAGTGGTGCTTCAGGTTAAGAACAGTTTCAAGTTAAGAACGGACCTCCGGAACGAATTAAGTACTTAACCCGAGGTACCACTGTACTCCTCATCTCTCTCCCTCTCCCCTCTCCAGATGTCTATCACAATAGTGTCCCATACCAAATGCAAACGAACTGTGAAAAAGACTTTACATATAGTGTCTCCTTTTTCGATTCGTGCTTTTCCTTGTTTGTTTGTTTTATAACACAAGAAAATCTCTTTTAAAAACCAAATTTAAAAAAAATGTTCAAAAATTAAACATTTTTCAAAATCCAATACATCAGAACAATGATCAGGCATTCTCCTTGCAACTGTCAAACAACTCAGTTTATGCTGTCTTCCAAGGCCCCATCCTCTCCTTTGCCCAGTAAGGGTTCAAGGATGAGACTGTGTTATCTGGGCAGTGTTATTCTGGATCCCTGTTTCTGTTAGTTGTAGTCCGGAAAGCAGTCCGATGTGTTGCTATGACTTCCCTTAAAATAAAGTAATCTCGCTCTATAGGCTGGGGGAGCCGGTGTTTGTCCACAGACAGCTTCCGGGTCATGTGGCCAGCATGACTAAGCCGCTTCTGGTGAACCAGAGCAGCACACGGAAACACTGTTTACCTTCCCGCTGGAGCGGTACCTATTTATCTACTTGCACTTGATGTGCTTTTGAACTGCTAGGTTGGCAGGAGCTGGGACCGAACAACGGGAGCTCACCCCGTTGTGGGGATTCGAACTGCCGACCTGCATCCCTTAGGTTGATGCGATCACCCATACTTGGGTGGGTGGAGGGAGGAATCCATGCTGCACATAGGATGCATCTGACATGCACATTTTAATCTTTAATAGTACATTTCAGCCCCTTTCATGGCAGATCGCTTCGGAGTCAGTGGTAAAGGAGAAGAAGCCTGGAAATCACAAATAATTGACTAGGAATGCTCCACTTCACAAAAATCATCATCACCTCCTATTATTAGTGTCTCAAGACAATTTACAAACGTACCATAAAACAGTTAAAATAGTTTTAAAAACAGCACAAACAATTAAAGAAAATTGCTCTTATTAAATCATGAATCTAGATTGTTTACCAAACATGGTGACTGACATTCAGAAGTTAGCAGTTTTCATGAAATTTACAGAATCATTTGAAGGATCTAAAGAAAAAGAAAGTCAGTTTGACAGCTTAAAAAAAAAGATATATATGGAGGCTCATATCTTGCATTAAACATAATCTGGTGCTTACTCCCCTTTTCATGTTTCAGCTCACACAATTTGCTGCAAGTTTCTTGGGGATTATGTAAACAGTTATTAGTACCATGTGGTTTTAACTAGCAGGGGGAAATCCTGGAGTGAACCTGCTTTCCAACTGACCTTTATTTTTCTTTTCTAATACTCAGATTAAGCAAGGGAGTCTTATAACAAGTGTATCTCTTTAATGTAACACTATTTGCAAATCAAAAGAGTGACCTGCGCCAATACTGTCTTTAGAAGAGGATGCCTGTAGGTTAATACAAAACTATGATGAATTCAACAGCTGGTTCAGAGGCTTCCAAAGTAAAATCCATCCAAATGAAAGAGAATCAATATATGCATAGGAACTAAACGCTGTGTTACAAAGTAAGCTTTTATTTTGCGGTTGGAATTCAATCTAGCTCCTGCTTGCATGCCCCATTACTGCTGAAGGTATTTTGAACCTGGCCCTCTCAAAGATGCTTGTTAAATGACTGATTCCCATAATGACAGGCTTCCCTGACCCATTTCAGCACCGTTATCTTAATCATGAACCTGTAATTTCTCATGTTAGGCCGCAAAGGTGGCGTTGCAAAGGTTTGTATAACATGATACTTTATAACTGAGAGTTGGCCACCCCTTTGAGGGTCATGTGTTGCATGTTTGTGTACCCATTCCCACAGCATACATATCTGTATAGATATATAAAGGTAAAGGTACCCCTGACCCCTGATCGTGGACGACTCTGGGGTTGCGGCGCTCATCTCGCTTTACTGGCCAAGGGAGCTGGCGTTTGTCTGCAGACAGCTTCTGGGTCATGTGGCCAGCATGACTAAGCCGCTTCTGGTGAAACCAGAGCAGCTCACTGAAACGCCATTTACCTTCCCGCCGGAGCGGTACCTATTTATCTACTTGCACTTTGACGTGCTTTCGAACTGCTAGGTTGGCAGGAGCAGGGACCGAGCAATGGGAGCTCACCCCGTCACGGGGATTCAAACCGCCAACCTTCTGATCGGCAAGCCCTAGGCTCTGTGGTTTTAGACCACAGCGGCACCCGCGTCCCTTGTATAGATATATAGATACACACAGATTCAGATTTCACACACATAGCAGAGGATGAGAGGGTGGATCCTTTTTGCTCACTTTTCTTCCCCCTCTGTCTTATCTTGCCCACCCTCAGTGTAATCAGTGCTTTTGGAATGTTGCTAAAGAAAAAAAATAGTGGTGGCCTTATTGACAGTCCTCTCATGACTGTGTCCCTCAGAGGCACTCTCCTGCATAGTAATTTGGAAGTCTGGGTAAACAGGGTGGGAAGGAAAGGGATCTGGATGCAGGGAGCAGGGAGTTCCCGTTCACTGCTTAGGGCGGTGAATCAGCCTTTGCAGTTATTGGGGAACTGGGTTCAGCTTTTAAGCTGAGTTGCCACAACCCTCTCCTATGGATTTGAACAAGATTGCTATTAAAAAAAAAAAGCAAAAGCTGCCAACTTGCCACCGAAATGTCAAAAACTACATGGGCTACCCCAAACCTCTTGGTGGGCCATACATGGCCCGCAAGCGACCAGTTAGCACCCCTGTTTTATAGAATAATATAATGAAAAAACAAGTCCATTCAGTTGGTTCCAGGCTTAGTCATGCATAGATTAGACCCACTGAAAGGGGCCCTGTGGGACTTAGGTTAGGCATCGCTAAATAATGCCCCATTGATTTCAGTGAGTCTAAGTACAATTAAGTCTGGGTCCAACTTTATATGAACTCGCAAGCTGAATATAGAAGAGAAGTGATACTGCTCAATTGCAGAGGATATGGTTTCCTTGCTAAGGTCCATCTCCCAATTTCTTTGGCATCTCCACATTAAAGGGATCTCAGGTAATAGGGGGGAAATGCTACAGTACTTGAGACCTTGAAATACCTGCCTGTGTGTGTGTGTGTGTGAGAGAGAGAGAGAGAGAGAGAGAGAGAGAAAAGATAACTAAGTAATAGATGGAGAGGACCATATTGAGATGAATGCGAGTAAATGTAATCACACTGCCTTTTGTTCACATAATCTTCTTCCACCAAAAGACTTTTTTTATACTGCATAAAAATACGTTAATAGCATTTAATATTAATTGGTGCTGAGAGCGGTGCAATTAATCAGTTAATTCTGTCAAAAAGCCGAGATTCCTAATCATATTTAATCAGATTCCCCTATGCCAGGTGTGCCATTAGTGCTAAATATAATAACAATATTAACAATATTAACAATAATAACAATGATTTGATTGGGAGGTATTGCCTTATCTATTAAAGGTTTTCAGGGCTTGAGATTTCATAAGTTCTGAAGGTAAAAACAATACAGCATGTGTCCAGGTAACTGGAATTCCCCAGAACATTATTCTACTTACATAAATTTTTATTTTATTTTTATACAGTGCTGAGCGAATTTACCAACTTATAACCAACAGCAGTTGCTTTTTTTTTTTTTGCTTTCAATAATAATAATAATAATAATAATAATAATAATAATACAATTCCAGGTGTTAGAACTTAGAAATGTGTATGTACAGAAATCTTTGAAAGATTATTACAGGAGAAATTAAATAATTGGAATGGGGGCATGCCTAACAGACTCAAACGGAAAACAAATGCTGTGAGATAGTCACAGTTCCCTTATCCGTGTTTAGTAGATGCTTTGGGAGCAAAGTTGGAATGCTTGAAAACATTAATGGGTATATTAATGGGGATTGACTGGTTTTTCAGTTAAAGGTCTATTAACAAGAATTTAATCAAGATAGAGCAAAATGTTTTCTTGTGAAGTTAATTGTTGGTAAATGGTATTAATAATAGTTATCTTAGTACTTTGCTTGAAGGAAAATGGGACTTAAAACTGGACATAACAGTGTATTTTCACAGTTGCCAGGAAACGCCACTGATTGGACAAAAGAGGCATGCCAATGGTCAACCTTCTCTTTCTTCCAGGTTCCCCTCCACTCGCTGAATGTATCTTGAAGCCTTGTGATCTGCTCTTGTCTAGCCTAATACATATATTAGCTTGGGCAATGGATTATTTGTGCCGCATACCAGCTCTGCCGGTTATGCTGAGCAGCCAACATATTGCTAATCTCCATTCCTCCCTGCTATTGCTATTGCCAATGCTTAATGCTGTCCTTGCCTGGCCATTTTGTTGGATAACTGCAGGGCCCTCTCACGTCTCAAGAACAAGGCAGCCCAACTTTTCATACCGAGTGGGCTGCAGGGGTACTTCTCCATGCAACCCATGGGCCACACACTGCCTTGTTGTGTGTGCATGCTGGTGCAGAGAGTGCAAGTCCAAAATTTGATGGCCCTACCCTGGCTTAGTGAGGTGCTGGGCTTTGGGGGAAAAGTGCAAGGCCCTGGCAGGGTCCTAGAGCCCTTCCACTTCCTTCCCAAAGCTGAGAAAGAGCTAACTAGGCTTTGGGAAGGAGGAGAGTGGACTCTAAGACTCTGTCAGAGCCCTCATGCCTTCTTTCTCAAAGCCCTGTGTCTCAAACTGGCTAAGCCAGAGTGAGGGCTGAGGAGGGTGGCCATCAAAATGGCATAGAGGGCCACATGCAGCCCTTTGACTGTGTGTTGGCCACCCTGTTTTAGAACAAAGAGCCATTGGGGTATGTATTCTACACTTGAGAGTGTAGAATAAGGTTACCAGATTTTTTTCAATGAATCCAGGGATACTTTTCAACTTCCTACTAAATACAGTGGAACCTCTATTTGTGACCATAATTCCATTCCAGAGGTCCATTCGGAGGTCAAAATGGGTCGCTGGGAGAGGCACCATTGTGTACAGGCATGGGCGGTGATTGCCCACTTCTGTGCTTGCGCAAACAGCAATCGCCCCTCCTGTGCTTGCGTGAACAGCAGCAAACCCTCCAGTTACTTCTGGGTTTGCCGTGGTTGTAACTTGGAACGACCATAATAAGAGGAGGTGGTAAGTAGAGGTTCGACTGTAGATGGATTTTGTCAGGGGACTGATTGTAAATCTGGGGACTGTCCCCGGAAAATGGGGACGTCTGGTAACCTTAGTGTAGAAAACTTGCAGACTGTATTTCTGGTGGAGAATCTGGTTTCCTGAGCTGTCACTCTTCATGTTTTTAAAACCAGACTTCTTGTCCTCCTGATTATGTTGTTGTAAACATAATAGTAGTAGTAGCAGAAGAAGAATTATATTGTGCAACTGTACAGTAAGCTTATAACATCATGAAATTAAAATAGTTATATAAATGATGTAAATTCTGGTCAAGTAAATCAAATTTCAAATTGGATAAAAATGGTTAAACTTGTCCTTATACAAAGAATATCCATTAAAATAATTTAAACAAAAATAATAATAATCCCAGGAGAAGGTGTCGAAAGTTAAAATCAATTAATGTGGCAATCCACATTGTGGATCTTTTAGAAGCTAGCCCTTATGGCTGCAAAACTTTGCATCAAAGGATGTGTGGACAATGCTTGCATGCATTTCAGAAGCATTTTAGAGGATTAAATAAGGCTTCCAGTGTTTGGGGCGGACATGCTTGCTCCTCCCCATAACTAGCAAAATCAAAATATATTTTGTATTGTAGAATAAATTATGCAAAACAAAAGAAACTCTGCAGATTTGCATCAGTTAAACGGGTCACAGATCTAGCCTTTCGTCATGTGATTTGGCCAGCCTAGATGCAGAATTGTATGGGTGGTGGTTTTTTTTTGCTATTATTTTTTTTTTAAGTGAGGAGTACACACAGCTCTGTTGACTGGCTGCCATGGGAACTGTTTGGCCTGAAGCATCAATGGCTAGAGAAGGTTAGAGAAAGAGGTAGAGCTCAGAAGCAGTGGAGGAAGTTGCTTCCTAGAAGAGTGGGGGAGAGGGATAAAGCCGAGTGCCACCCCCTCCTCCCCCTTGCAGGGTGCCCTGAAGCTCAGCACCATCTGTGCTTAGCGTAATGCATTTTCTTGTTTGGTTTGGTTTGGTTTGGTTTGTTTCTTTTCTTCTGATTGTTAGAGTTTACTGCGGCATTGTACACAGCAGAATGTATTGCTGGGGTCACTTGCAAAGGATGCTGGGCAGTACATGATTTTGAGCTGGGCACTGTCCTATTTTAACAGGAGTTTTTCAGCTTGTGGCTAAACGGTTGTGCAACACTTAGGAAATGTGCTTTCATCGTTTAAGTTTTCAGTACCAGGATTAGCATTGTGTTTCCAAATCCTCCCCAGATTGACCTGGAAACATTTCCTGTAGTTACGTAAGAATAACCTATTAGGGAATGAGAAAGAGAACATTTATCTCCACTTAATAAAGAATATGCCCACAATCTCATCCATCTGAAAGATGTGATTTGTGACCTTTATCTATCTTGCTAGGATTAAACTGTTTAGCCTGCCATTTGCTTCGTGCATTTAATTTGTTTTATAATATTAAATAATAATATTTCTCTAGCTGTGCAAATAAGGGGGGGGGGAGAGATCTTCATAAAAATCTTAAATCTGATTCTCATTTTTTAAATGTTTGCTTGACATGGTAGCATAACAAGGGGATCAGTTTTACAGACACTTTTATGTTCCTATCAAGAGTCAGTATCCCAGGGGGGTAAGGGTAGATTTTTCCTTAACAAACCCTTGTGGGAATTTCTATCAGCAATGATATGCTGGAATTGTAGCAAACCTGAATAGCTGCTTCCTGCTTGGGCTAGTGGCTCTCAGATATTTTTCACAGGGTTTGTGGATTATCTTATTAAAAACAACAGCTCTCTGACGTGTTCCTCATCAGTACTGAAAGAACACTGGGCACCTAGCTGCTTAAGAGCATGAGAGAGAACCAGGCTGCACCAAAGGCCTATTAGCTGAGATAGCTCGGTCGGTTGAGCATGAGATTCTTAATCTCAGGGTCGTGGGTTTGATCCTCACATTGGGCAAAAGTATTCCTGCATTGCAGGGGTTGGACTAGATGACCCTCTTGGTCTCTTCCAACTCTGCAATTCTACAGTTCTAGTCCAGCATCCAGCAATAACAGCCAGGTGCTTTCAGGAAGCTCAAAAGCAGGGCAGGAAGGAAATGTCCTTCCCTTGTTAATAGCCCCCCAAACGGGTATTCTGTTTGGACTGGAAAATTTCATTTAGCAGCCATTAAGAGGACTATTATCCATCAGAGTCAGTGATGGGAAATCAGGAAATTGATTTTCAAGTTCCATTTCAGTTGGGGTTCAGGCATGGTTTTGGCACAGAAACTGCTTTCGTCACCCTGTATCATAACCTCTATTGGGAGAGAGACAGGGAAAATGTGGCCCTGTCGATTCTCTTTGACCTCTCAGCGGCTTTCGATACCATTGACCATGATATACTTCTGGAGCAGCTTTGCAGAAGTTCCAGTCATACTTGGATGGTCGTCTCCAGAGTGCGATGCTTGGGGAGTGGTCTTCAGCTGTGTGGAACCTTCAATGTGGGATTCTTCAGGGTTTGGACTGGCAGTCAGAGAACTTTGAATCTAGGCCATTACAAACTGCTTACAGAACTTTTGTTATTAGGAAACCATAAAGGAAGGGAGGGAGGGAGGGAGGGAGGGAGGGAGGGAGGAAGGAAGGAAGGAAGGAAGGGTTGGATCCAGTCTAATTTATTTGAACTTAGTTTCCATTGAAATCAATAAGAATTAACTTAAATCATGAATAATATGTCCCACTGACTCAGTGGGGCCCATGTTCAACTCACCCCCAGCTTTCTTCATCTTAGAAGCCTCACATAAAATGAAGGGGGGAAAAGCCCTTTTGTTGTTACTGTGGTTAAACTGAGAATCAGAATTCTTTCTGATCTACTGCAAATTATTCTGAGCTCTATCAGTAGATTTCAATCTACTTTCCATCCCTGTGGTAATGTAATTATTAAGAGACTGAGCCAGTTCACATGTAACAGTAAACCCAAACCATGGTTTAGCTGAGGGTTGTGGGTTAGGGAGGGAATGAGGCAATATTGCAGCTGCTTCACTCCTTCCCCCAGTCTTGCTGCTGCTGTGCTACCATAGTTTTGGATTACCATTTCCTCTGAACCCGGGCTCATGATTTGTCTATCCTAGACAAACCACAAGTGGTAAACCAAAAGCAAACCTTGGTTACAGCTTGTCAGGAGCAAGACAAACCACAAATCCTTGATCAAATGCTAAGCTAAGCCAAAGGATGGTGTAGCACTTGACAGGGTGACAGCAGTGGGACTACAGGAGGAGTGAAAAGTGATTATCTTACTGATTTGCAGTAAGTCATGGTTTGGCTTTGCATTACACGCAAACCGGGACACACAGATTTGAGAACCACTAAGTGTCTGTCTCACATCTTTCCAATGTAGTGAACTAGCTATGTAGCCTTAGGTAAAATGCTATCTATGCCTCAGTTCTTCATCTGCAATTTGTGAATGACAATACAATTTTACTGGGCTGTTGTAACATTTACCAAGATTATATATCAAAACATCTTTAATGTTATAAACAAGCATGGGGAATCTGTGTTGGACTCCCATCATCTTTTACCAGTGGCCATGCTGGCTGTTTCTGATTAAAATTTGAGTCTTAACAGCCTCTGGAAGGCTGTAGGTTCGCCATCGCTGACCTGAATGCAGCAAAATAATGCCTGTTAGTAGTACCACTATTAGTACTACTGCAAAATAAGCCACACTGAAGGAGTCTTTTTAAAAGCGGCGGTGGGGGGAACCCTCATCACTTACTATGAACATTTTGTGCCAGCAGTTTCACTTTCTGTGGAAAGAAAGCAGCCCTTAATGTTTAAGGTGGAAACCTACATTTTACCAAAACTAACCCAGGATATTTGCTCCTAGGACTAAACAGCCTGTTGAAAATGCCTAACACAGTCAGTCACCAGAGGAATTATCTGCATGCGTACTTCACTTTGTGGCAGATGAACAGAATCACTGGGTGGAAACCAAGTGTGGGGGGTTGGAATCCTTGGAAGTCTGCATGTCAAAAGGCAGTTGGGAACTTAAAAGTTCATCCCTATGCAGTGCAATGAAAAAATGTAGAGGATGAAGAAGTGGAAAAAATGGTGAACACAGGTTCAAATCTTTCATTTCACCAAAGTAGATTTAGTTATTAAAGGCATTTTTATTTGAAATTGACCTCTTTGTAGCCTCATGTGACAAGTGTTTATGAAGGTGGAGCTTCATTTTTTAGCATAGCCACCCATTGCAAATTGGGAAAAATTTCTCAGCAAGTATAATTACAATGAAGCACAACCTGAAAGTTTGGCTGGTGGTGTTTACTCATCCCAATAGAAGGTAGACAAAAGGGAAGGAGTTGAGTGGTTTTTTTAAAAAATCACCACCACCAAGAGGATTAGAACTGGTGGCTGCAGTTGCATGCATGCATAGGTGCTATACCGAAGCAGCTGTTTTTCAGGTAGAGTTACATGAGACCAGTCTAGGACCCTGAATGCAATGCACATGCATGTATGATATCATTGCTACACTGTACATTTGTTGACATTTTGTGAAATGTCAAGAACTTGCCTTTAAACTGCTTTTCAGTCTCTTGCAAAGCTTTGTCCCACCCTGTGGCAGTGCTATCCTTGGCCTCCAGGACCCGTAGATCTCCCAGGGCCCGAATTCTCAGTCCTGCAAAAGACAAAACTGGATCCTCCAAGCTAGCTGTTGCATACCCTCCAACATTTCTCCGATGGAAAGAGGGATGTCTGGTTCCATAATGGTAATTTTACTATTTGTACCCCACACTTCTTTGTGGGTTGCCCCAGCCAGACTAGGCAGCTTCCAACATATATAAAAACACAATTAAACTTTAAAAAAACTTCCCTATACAGGATTGCCTTCAGACGGCTCGATACCCTCCAACATTTCTCCGATGAAAATAGGGACATCCTCAAGGAAAAGTAGGACATTCGGGATCAAATCAGAAACTGGCATGGCTTCTCTAAATCAAGGAAATAGGGACACTTAGGGTCTGGCTGTTGCAGGTGATTACTCACCTCATTCATTGGCCCAAACTTCCTTTGCCTGTGCCTGTTTGATGTCGTCTGCAAAATGAATATATGTATTTATACTACTAGGGGAATCCTGGTTTATTCCTACCAGAGCACAGATAATGCTTCTCCTCCCACTCTCTGTCGCTGAAGGATGAGGCTCTCTTGATGGGGCTCGGCTGCATGCTTTTGATGGCTTTATTTTTATATAAGGACTGTGTTAGTATTTTCAAAGGTCAGGTAGCTTTTGTCCAAATGTACTTTCCCGGTTTTAAGAATGATGCCTCTTTAATATGATTCAACCATCTCCAGAAGCAGCAGCCTGTCATAAAGTTACTCTATTGATCTGTCAATATCACCGTCTTGTCTGCCAAATGAAAGATGGTTTAAACTCATAACCCAGGCCAGCAGCTTTCTTATTGTAAGTCGGACAAAAAATGGCATTGATCTTCCCAGCTGAAGTGTTCTTTTCACAGCTTGCCAGCACAAACACACTGTTGTCCCTTAGTCAGGGCTAATTAGCTAATAATTTAAGGCAACGGAGACAGCAGTCTTAGTTTAATTCAATGTTGGGGGGAAATAGGCAGTAAGGCTTAAAACATGGAGCAACTTTTCTGCTCAGCTATGATAAAAAAAACATGTGTCCCAACTTTTTTGCTTGCTGTTTTTGATCTTTCCTCAGCACTTAAAGAATAATGTTCTTGTTGAGGCAACTAAGTGGAGCTCTTTGTTCAGGCTTTATAGACAAAACAAAAGACAGAGGCTTGCTATCTGTAATACATAGTATTTAGCTATCAAGTTAAGAAGAGCTTCATGATTATTTGTTTAATGAAATCAAATCATTGGATTGATATGGCATGCAAAAGAGAAACTAAAACTAGGGACTGAATGCTGTATTATGTGTCACACTGGGGCTGCCCCACCTTTTGGCACATTTGGAAATCTAGGAAACTGTTGCGGACACCACAGATGGCCATTTCACAGAATGAAAGCTGGCAACACTCCCCACGCAAATCGGCAAAACATGCATACCCCTTCTTCAACAAAAAAGCAGGTGTCCCAGCCCTTCAAAAGGGCTTGTTAAGGGTTTTATTGTTAAAAAAAGAAAGAAGTTCTGAGGAACAGGGCATTGGTGGGTGTCTGTGGGTGCCATGGTGCCCAGTTTAGAGACCACAGTGTGAAATAAATGGCCAGGTGGTGCCCTAGTTGACAACAAAATCTTCCATCAGCCACACTCAGTGGGCAGGTTCTGAAGTTCATTTGTGGACTACTTCCAGGGTTTGGTGTTGCCCTTCATCAAGATGCTGTCTGCAGGTCCCTACTTCTCAAAGTACTGACCTCATCACTATTCTTGCAGCTGGCCATTTGCTTACCTCTCCCTTTGGGGCCCAGTCCTCACCATCTTCCAGGGGGAGAGGGCAAGGGATGCGGAGCTTGCAGATTTTCCTCTTGCTGTTCACTCCCTTTCCTGGAGAAGAGAAGTGAACAGGCAGCATGAGGTGTATGAGCAGTGACAGGGAGTTCTAAGGCCCTCTTAATAGAGCCCTCTCAACAGCATGAAAGGGTGATTAGTTACTATGAAATACATGCAAGTCAGATCTTAGTCCTCATAGTCGATATGGCAAAATGTGGATATGTAGAATAAGTGCATATGAGCTGAATGTCTCATTCTCTTAAACGTCCAGCACACATCATTGTCTTGCATTGTAGAATTTGCTGCTACGTTTTACAGGAATAGTAAAGGACCTGCTTATGTAGACTTCTGAATGCAACTGGAGTTGTTGCGTGCAAAGCAGAGCTCCTACATCCACACCCACATACTAGTGTGAATTGGCAGAATATTTTTTCTTCTAGCTTAATGACTCCAGAATAAAATAGAGTTGATTTGACTATGCATCCTATTTTATAAAAGCCCTATAGAAAAATTGTGATCAATATCTCACCGAAGAGCTTTCTCAAAGGCCCTTTTTTGTTTTTTAGAGGGAAGTTTCATCCATGAAAGTTAATGTGTTCTGAGTTATCTTCTACTTTTTATGCCCAAAGATCAGAGGGTATCACATTCACAATGAGACCTTTGAATGCAACTTATTTGCAACTCCCGATGAAAAGGGCAGCATATATAAACTATAAGCCTATTTTTGTCCTCATCTTGTAGTTCATTCTGACCTATAGTAGAGAGAGACTCTACTAATCCTGAGCTATCACACCTACCTGGCTGCAAACACCTTGGGTTGCCTCTAGCAAATGCTCAAGCTGAGACTTTGGCAGACCTCCAGTAGGAGTTTCCAGAACAGGGAGCTTTTTTGTCTAATTAGGGAAGAAATAATATACAGGCAAGTGTTTTTCCCTGCAAAAACTCCCATTCCCCACCAAGTTAATAGTCTGATGATGCAAACAGCTGTGCAGTTTTATCACTTGACATGTGCCTATCGGATGAAAATATTGTGATGACGTCCTCTTGCTTAGCTGTGACAGCAGAAAGATTTTGGAATAAATTCACCCTTACTAAGGTCTCTAGAATGTACCATTTGAATATAGGGACTTGTTTCCTGTGATGTTCACATAACAATCTTTTAATGTTTGGATAAGCATCTTCTTTAGTTTGTATACATTTTCTTTTATTTTAAGCACACACAGGCTGTTGTGGCATTTTGGCTCTCTTATAAATAGGAAGGGTTTGTTTTTTTTTTATCCTTTAAGTCTCTCTTCTGAAAATTCCCAATAGCAAATGTATCTAATTTTCAAGACTGCACTCCATCTGTCAGGGTGAGGGAAGGGGAGGGGGAAGTACATTAGTAGTCTACACATGAACAACTTATTAGTTCATTTGGTCTATATGGAGTACGGTGATTCAAGACTGATTTAAAATATTCATCCTCAATTACTGGTGCAGCACAGTTCAAAGTGCTGCAAATCTGCACATTTGACTGAGAATTTGAAGGAAAATCACTGCAAATGTCTCTCTGTGTAATTAATGAAACTATCATTCTTATATAAATACTTGATGTGTGACTGTTTTGTTGTTGCTTTTCTCTTCCCATAAAACATAGGACATACATCCCTTCTGGTTTCCTGTGCATTTCATGAATATAGGGCAGTCTCTCTCTTGGGCATGCAAAATTACTTCTATGAAAAAATAGGGCTTGCTTACAGGACTCCAATGTTGAGACAGAATTGTCCATGGAGTAAGTTTGAGGAAGCACATTGCAGCCACTTTGCTGAAACCAAGCAGGTCTAGTCACTAGTAAGATGGGAGACTACCTGGAACTCCCAGACACATGGATCTTTTTGATTAAAAAGGCAATATATAAATGTACTAAAAATAAAGACAATCAATTAAAATAATTTAAAATAGGGGTGGGGAACCTGTGACCCTCCAGATCTTGCTGGACTTCAATTCCCATAATCCTTGACAAATGGACATCTAGAGGGCCACAGGTTTCCATCCCTGATTTTTTTTTTTTTTAAGGATGAATAACTCCCCACAGAGTTGTCATCTTAACATCTGATTATGTAGGCTGACCTAGTGTTTGAACGTGGTTCTCCAGGGCTTTCAGGCTCAAAGACCTTACTCTGCCTTGCTTCTCTGCCCGGTGTGCATGCAACATGCTGTGACGTCATGTCATGACAGTGAGCTGGGGGTGTGCACTGTGACGGCAACTGCGCTGGGGCCTGCGCCTCTGCCATGGGGCCTCTATTCTTGAAAATCTGAGTTGTTATTTATTTTATTTTTAAAAAACTAGACTATGGGCTGTATCCAGTGCTTGTAGCTCCACCAGTGCAAGGCACCGTATTTTTCACTCTATAAGACGCACCAGACCACAAGACGCACCTAGTTTTTGGAGGAGGAAAACAAGAAAAAAAAATAATTCTGAATCTCAGAAGCCAGAGCAGCAAGAGGGATTGCTGCGCAGTGAAAGCAGCAATCCCTCTTGCTGTTCTGGCTTCTGGGATAGCTGTGCAGCCTGCATTCGCTCCATAAGACGCACAAACATTTCCCCTTACTTTTTAGGAGGGAAAAAGTGAGTCTTATAGAGCAAAAAATACGGTACTTCTTCCATGCACGCAATGGAAAGTCATTTCCTGTCCCCTGAAGTCCCCTGGGTCACCCTCAAAATCAGCTCACCAGGGTTGGGGCAGGTGGATTCAGTGCTGGGGGAGGAGGGAAAATGGAAGTCCCATTGTGCCAGCGCAACCCCACTAGTGCAGCACTGCATACAACCTTAGGACTGCAAGGAAATGCTTGGAAGTAAATGGACATCTCAGAAGGCAGAGACATTGCTGAATAAGATTTCCAAAGGTCATAAGTTGAGGCTCTGCTATTTCGCAGAGCCCTTTGACCCCCACCCTATGCCTACCAAGAACAGAATAAATTATGTAAAACGAGAGAAATCAAGTACTTATGTTAAATGTACATAACTTATGCAGGCTATGGAATCCAGCTTCTTCTTTTTTTAGCCTTATTTTGAGGTATTAGTGCAGATTTTTGATCTAATGCAGCCCTAGCCATATTTGCTGGGGTGGACAGAAACACCTTAGGAAGTGCCCAAGCATCTGGATGCCATGGCAGAAGCCTGCTAAATCACTCTGTTGTAGAGCTCAAAGGATTTCTTTGCCATCTTTATGTTTAGCTAAGCTGGCTAAAAAACGGCCTCGGTGGAAAATAAGCCGTCCCCCCACAAATGGTCACGTGAATTGGCCTTAATTATCTTTACTTTTTTCTGCACTGTTTCTCCGGTTTAGAGGGGCCTGCTGTGACTCTTTGAGAAGGCTTGCTCTGGAGCATGCTTGTAATACCCGGCTTGCCATCTGTTCAGGTTCCTTGTTGAAAACGGCAATGTAACTCTACGTTTGTGTATAGAGAGAATGATAGCAGGGTGAAGCTAGAGCCACAGGTTTTCACAACTGCTTTTTACTGTCAGGCTCAGCATCTTGCTTTCGTGTGGCAAATTGTCATTGACATGAGTTTTTCGGTAGGTGAGACAGCCACAGTGAAAGAGGCACTCTGTTCTCTCACCGAAAATCTCTGTTTTGTTTTCAGAGTCCCCATAATTTCTTTAAAAAAACTGCAGCAAGGTGGGATGTCTTTAAATAATTTATTTTAGAAATAAGAGTTCTGAACATTCAATAATCAATTTTGTAGAGTTTGCTAAACATTTACAAATTAATGTCCCCCCAAAACCAGTTAGAAGCATAAAATGCTAATATTGTATTTTAGTACTAACAAAAACAAAACAAAAACCTCCAGTTAACCAGGGGACTATGGAATCTTAGAGTGGGTAAATTGTAGGGTTTGCAGGCCATTTAAGCTCAGATCCTGAGAGTACAAGTAACATCAGAGCCGGGTAGCTTTCTTAATGATGCTCAGGGCAGGATCATTGTTGCCTCTGCAATATTTTTTCAGTTGCTTTCATTCATTTCATTGGTATTTACACCTTCCTCTTCAGCGGAAAGTGGGGAAAAGGCCAGAAGAATGTAGCTGGAAGAGGAAGCTTGCTTCCATTGCTTCTGGCTTCTTGCTCTTGATATATAACTGCTTCTCCTGAAAATCCCGAGAAGAGGGCTAAAATCTTGAAACCTCAGTTAAAACCCCGGAGGCATAGCTGGTGAATGAGCTTTGTCTTCACACCCTTTCTGCAGTAGAATCTATCAGGAATTGACAACCTGTAATATAAAGCAGATCTTTTTGAGATATAGGGTGGAGAGAAATACTGGTCAGTTAGCAGAGGCCACCCCGTTAGTAACTTAGATGGACTATAAGGTAGAATGCTAGTATAGGAGTGCACCTATTTTGGTGAATTTCATGATTTTCCAAGGCACCTTGGCATTTTGTGGGCTAATGAAACCCTACTCTTTCCGTTCTTTCTTGGTCTGCTTTACCTCTAGCTATACTGCAGTATTTGAGGCCCAAGCCATTATTTTCATGACCGAGGACGGAAATTGGCATACAACAACCCTATAGTATTTTCTGTGCTTTCTAGCTGTCTCATTGGATTGTCAGTTCTTCATAAATTCTATTTCTTCAAGCTGACAGCATTTCATTAGGAAGGGAAGCCCCAGGATTGTATCCTAAAGCTTTCCCTTCCTGTCTTGGAATGTATATGCAGGGCTACCAGTCAAGGGACAAGTTGCGTAACTTCTCCTTTGATAAATCACTTGAAGAGAGTTCTGAATATCATCTGTTATAATTGAACAAATTGCATGTTGGGGTCCTGGGGATGGAATGTCTGCATCTAGCCACTCACCCCCTGGTTATGAAGCTCAATTCCTATTTCTCACATGTATTCTTGTAGCCATGATGTTGGGGCAATCAGTTTTGTGTTGAGTAGTGGGTTTCTTTTGGACACTCGGCCCTCATCAAGTGCTTCATCACTTGAGTTAGTGACAAAGCTTAGGAATTGATGTGTAGAATTAATCATTTCCAGGGAGTCTGGACTGTTTGGAAGTTGCCAGACCTCCTGCTCATCACTGCAAAGTTGTTTATTTAGCAGGCTGACACAGGAGAATTAGAATACTCATATGATATTTGTGAATGCATTACATACATGTGCCTTATGGAAATTGTGTTATTGGTCTTTGTGTTTACGAGGACCTGCTTTTTCAGGTACCAGCTGTCTTGGATGTTTTTGCTATATACAAAGGACTCCATGACAGCCATCTGGGTGTGTGAGTTTGTGTGATTTCAGCTTGGGGATGGCATTCATATACCTGAAGGGTGCATATTGTTACCACACATTTTGGTATACCTATTTGGCACAGCAGTCCAAGCAGAGAGGTATGTGCACTTAAAACAATAACAGGAGAAAGAAATAATAAGTAATATATGTTTTATAACAGTGACATGGAACCTTTCAGAGAATTAACAAATTGCATATTCCTAATGTCCAGTCAAGTATATACTTCTCTCTTCCTTCCACTCATTATCTTTCCCCTATGTTGGCAAACTTCCTGTTAGTTGCATTGAGGTCTTAGTATTTAAAGGTTTTTGGCATTACTGATTCTGGATTCTACTTTTTTTGTTGGGTTGAAATTGGGATAGATTTAGCAAGTGTGTGTGTGTGTGTGTGTGTTTTGGGGGGGAGACGGTGCTTGGCTTGTCTGCAGGTAAAACTCTCCCAGACTGGAATCCTTCAATCAAACAAGTTTGTCTTTTGGATATTTTTGTCCTCCTTCACACTTTAAAATAACAATTGCCTATAATTGCTATGTGCAAAGTTAAAAGCACCCTCTGTGTTTTGAAGGGTAATAATTTTGGTGTCAAAGTTACGCTTATTGCATTTCACCAGAGAGAAAGAGAGAAACTGAATGGTTAAAAACAAGCAAGTCTAATCTTGCCCCAGCATTTATGCACCTATGAGTGATACTTTCATTTGAAAATTAAAACTGAGGCTCGCACTTAGGTGGGTGGTTAAGTGCTGTTATGTAGCAATAATCTGTTTAAGAAGACACTGAAACACTCTTGCCCTTCCCCTTGTTAGACTTTCATATCAACCTTGTTCATGCAGATTTGGGCTTTCTTTCTTGGTCATCCACCCATCACTGATTCTCAAAGCAACAAAAGTTGCCAGACTAGCAGATGAGTCACCTGCACTAGCAGTTTTTTTGCTTTTAAGTGTTAATTCTGAAGGACTCCTCCTGCCTACAGTTTCTTATTTCATCTAAGGCGACTTCTGCTCTCAACAAACAAGCCTTTGGGGCATTCAGTCAGCCCTGCCTAAGAGAAGCCTGATGTGACACAAGCAGAATGTTCATGCCCACCAAGTATTTGTGCCAACTAAGCTGAACTGGGCAACTGTGGCTACATTTACATGAATTGAAGGGAAAAGAGCTTCTGTAGGTATTCTAGTTAGGAATCTGTGTCATGGCCAGGCCTAAATATGGTTTGGGGTCCCCAAGTCCAACAGAAAACTCTGTTTTGTTGACGATACAAAAGCACAGGATCCTGCTAGAATATATGTAGTAGGCTTGGTCAATCCAAAGGCTTGACACTGCCTGCTAATTGCAAGGGTTATTGCTGCACAAAACTATTTCCTTCCATGTTTGAAGTAGACTCAAAGGATCTGTGTATCCACAGGCTAGGCTAGATTCTTGATTCAAAATGAGGGACTAGGTTCCTTAGTCTTGTGGTCTTTCCCGTTACCAGAAGACAATCCAGTTCAGTGGTCATATAGGAGCATCACAGAATAGCATCTTGCACAGTTTTGCTGAAAAGGACAAGTTCACAGGATTTGCACTGTTTTATAACCCCACATTACTCATTCCTGTTTCAACCCATAAGGAATGGGCAAGATGGTGGCATGGCCATGGAGCATTTTGCATTGCTTTGGCTGGTACCCTCCTTGGCTTCCACTGGGTCCTTGTGCCTGCTGTCTATACACTAGGAATAGCCCTGCTGGATCAGACCAAAGGTCTATGGAGTTCCACATCCTGTTTCCCACAATGGCCAACCAGATGCCTATTGGAAGTTCACAAATAGGACGTGAGGGCAATGAACTTCTTTTGTTGCTGTCCATCAATAAATGATATTCACTGGCATGCTACCTTTCAATTGGGAGATAGCATATAGCTATCATAATTAGCAGCCATGGATAAATCCATCCTCCCTGGATCCACTTTTACAGCCATCCAAGTTAGTGGCCATCACCACATCTTTTGGCAGTGAATTTCAGAATTCATTGTGCACTGTAAAAACTCTTCCCTTTGTCTGTCCTTCATCTTATGACAATCACTTTCAATGGATGAATCCCAAACTTATGAGGAAAGAAAAACTCTATCCTCCCCTCTCTTTTTACTTTCATCACACTGCTAAAGCACTGTTAGTGTAGGGAGGGTTTATTTCAATTTTAAATGTGAAATTTTCTCAGGCAAGAGAGAGAGTTGGTGAGATCCTCTAATATGTATGTCAAATCCCCTTTCCCTATATTAGAAAACAGAACAGCACCTCTGATCCCTGAATTTTAAAAGGCTAGTGTCTGATCATCAGTATTTTAACTAGTACTGTAAGACAGGACTTTCTAAAATTGAGTAGGAAAATAGAAAGGAAACTTGCTCAAACATTCTTGGGGAACACAGTACAGATTTAGATGTAGCACCATGCTAATCTGTGGACCATCCAAGAATTTGAGTCAAGGGGCTTCATAGTTAGCCCACACCTAGGAGTTGTAGGAAATTTGATTAAATGCAGCTGCTGATTAAATGTTTGGGCATTCTTTTGAGTCACAAACCGGCTAGAGTGTCAACACTTCAGTAAAATTAATTTCCTGAACCTTCTCTGCTGCCTGGAGGAGAGGGAGGTACACAGGCTATGTGACTCCAAAGGATTCTTTGATAACTCCCTCTTTCATAACAAACCAATCTCACTTCTTTCCCTCTCTGGGTTGCTGGGACTGGACTTCAGGGACCTGTACTACTTCTTTTTTTGATGCAGAAAGCACCTCATTGCTGCTAAGCTTGGAAACCAAATGAGTGCCAGGTACTTAATGCCATAGTCTTTGTGGGACCCAGAAAGGCAGGGCAATGGGTAGCAATTAAGTGAGCATATTTAAGTGGCAGGCAGCTAAGGGACAGCTAAATATCTTTCTTCTGTGATCTGTCTGCTGCTCAGTCTGAAGAGGAGTTGCACTGCTTAGGGAGAAATGGGGGCATAGTTGGTTCCTCCCAATCACCGAACTCCCAGGCTAGGGGCATTCTCTCCCAAAGGTTTCTTCCTGTCTTTATTCCCTTGTAAATATTCCCTTGTGTTAACCTTGTAGCACTTTCCGTAAAGCTCTAATGCCTTACTCCCAGCGCTGCTTATTTGAGCTGTACACTGCCTGACAAGGGAGTAATACTATTAATACACTGTTATGCTCCACAAATAAATGACAGCATCTCCTTCACCCAATTTCAATGTTTATTGTTGTTCAATATCAGCCTCCTTATAGTGCAAAAAGTACAAATTTTGAGTAGAATTTAAGAAAAATCTTACATTATTTGTATTCAGAATTTGTTGCATTTTAATCCATGCCAGCGTGAGGGGGATTTAGGTGTGATTTGCTAGGCATTTTTGTCTTTTAATTAGAGCAGAAACATTTTGGGGAGAAAGGGAATATAAATGCACTCAAAACAGAGACATACACAAAATCTGAATTTCAAATACCCCAAACCATGAAGTGAAATATTGCATATTTATTTTTCCTGGTATGGCATTCTTGGTGGCAGCTCCCCAGCTCTGTAATTTCTCTTGGGGGGGGGGGTCATTCAAACCCAGATTTGGTTCCTTTTAGGACTGATCTACAGCACGTTCAATCACAGAATCCATCGTTTATTATGACCTGCAAGAAGAGGACTTTTTTTTAAAGAAAGCATATATGCCCATATGATTAGGCAATCCGTTCAGATGGGTGGGATACAAATAATAAATCATCACCATCATCTACCTTTTCCCCTCTAGGTTTATAAGATGAAGGGGAAAGTGGGGCTCTTGTATCTTAACGATAAGAAGGGAGAATTGCTTACCACATCAAGGTGAGCAAAGGTGCACCTGCTGAAATTTCTTATTCTGCTTTAGCATTAAAACTACAGAAGACTTGTCTGCATTTGCAGCTAGTCACCCTCTCCCTGTGAAATCCTTTTAAAAAACAAAAACAAAAACATGATGTACAGGCCAATGTTGCACTGCATACAAATCCCCTTCTGTGTGCCATACTACCAATATGACCAGTGGCCTAAGATGTTTGTTTTAATGCAGCCATCTATCGCAAAAATGAGAAACCTGTGCTGCCCACCCTAAATGGTGGTGGACTAAAACTCCAGTCCTCACTGACCTTTGGTCATGCAGGATGTGGCTAATTAGAGTAGTTAGTTAGTTAGTTAGTTAGATAGTTAGTTAGTAGCCCAGGGCAACTCAACACAACATACAGCCAAGCAACCAGACAGACACAAAACCCTGCATAGATATATCAAACCAAAAAAAGAAATACACTAAAAACATTCCATCTGATTTTAAAAGGCCATCGTTAATCAGCCAAAGGCCTGGTTCAAGAGAAACGTTTTTGCCTGGCACCTAAAGATATGTAATGAAGGTGCCAGGCGAGACTCTTTGGGGAGAGCATTCCACAAGCAGGAAGCCATTGTAGAAAACGCCCATTCTCATGTTGCCACCCTCCAGACCTCTTGTGGAGAAGGCACATGAAGAAGGGCCTCAGATGATAACCACACGATCTGGGTCTGTTGGAATTGGATTTCAACCCCACCTGTAGTTCCATAGGTTCCCCGGATATGTATAATGATTGCTGTTAAATCTTCATGTATTTTTCAGTTCATTCATGTAGACAGCCATTTGTCTGATCACCTGTATTGAATAAAAAATTATTGCAGATTTTTGAATATTGAAAGAAACCTGTTTCTTTTTTCTGTCAAAAACATAAATGTGCCACCAGTGATTAGCGTAGGAACATTATACCCAGTGGAGGATGCTAGGGGAGAAATATGTTTTTGTATTTTCCAGTATGTTTATATATAATCATATACCTATGTAAACTAAAATACAAAAAAATATTTTTTTAAAGTCTTCTGCCATGAGCCAGTGCATTATAAATAAATATTATTCAGCCTATGACAGGAGGAAAATGTTCATGTTAGCATTGCATCTAATAGCACCTTGCCAAGAGGGCATTAAAAACCTGTTCCACCAGCTTAGTATGAACTTTCTCCTCTGTCAGACAAGGACACGAAAGCTTTCTGTAGTGGTAGAAATGTGTGGGTGATAGGTGTGCTAAGAGGCAGGAGTGCACAAAAGGTTTAGTACTAGATTGATTCACTGTTCTGCTGCTCTGTACCTTCTGAAACTTAATAACTTGGCTACCCAGTTTAGCTAACACCAACTGCCTATTCAGAAAAACGTGTTTTCCGCATGCTGCTTACCCTGAATATTGATATGCAGATCTGAAGATGACTATTTCAGCATATTCCGCCAAGCTAGATCTTCTAAATGAAACACTTTATAGGGTGAGCTAAATAACCAGAAGAAAATAATGTAGACTTTTGTCCACTGGGAATCATTTCCCTTTCAGCTCTGAGCCTCTTTTCAGAATTTGTTTTGGGAAGGAGAAGGTTAAAAGTTTCAGAAGTTGCATTTGAGAGTCATGGGGACCATCAGGAGGCAAGGTGGATGGGGCACCAAAGTGTCTGCTCTGGGATGAGGGGAATGGTTACCCACTGTAGGCTTATAGGATCAAAGCCCTGTAAAGGGTCCCCAGGCCATGTGCTACACCCAGAGACATACCAGGCTCCTCACAGTCCTTAGGCCCCTTTCTAATTCCCTCACCATCAATCACTGTGGGACAGCATCTAAGAGGAGTGGTTGGCTGGCAGCCCCCTCCCCTTTAACGGTCACTTAAAGTTTTATATGCTAGTGCATAGTGCAGACCACTTTCCCTGGCCTTTCTTCGTAGCACACAAGCTGCCCCCTTCCTCCCCTTTGTCTCGTCTGTCGTTAGGATGAAGATGATGACGAAGACTTAGAAGTAGGGGTACAGGGAAAGAATTGTTTTAAACCACGATTGCCGGGTTACAATCCTGGTCTGTACCTTTAAAAAAAAAAACCCAAAAACTGATGAAGGATGAGACAAAGCATGTGTGGCTTCTCCTGCAGAGTTCTTCCCCTGGTCTTTTTGTCCTCCTCTCTCCCTCCTCCCTCGTCCCCAATACCAAATCTGCCTTTCGCTGCAGGCCTGCCACAAAGCCAGTAAGGCAAATGCGGGAAGGGGGGTGTCTCTGGGCAGGGAATGAAAGGAACAGGGAGAGGGACAGAGACAGGAGGAATTGTAAAGGGTCTGAGCAAATTTCTGGGTAGCAAACTGGCAACCCTGCTTGGAGCAATGATTTGTACATCTAGAAATATATCCTTGTAAGCCTCTAGGTATTCAGGGCAGATTTTTTGGAAGGCCTCTGAAGCTCCACTCTTCTGGAACACCACCTGTTCTCTTGGTGCCAAGTCTAACATGTGCTAACAGGCCCTTATTAACTGCTTGCCTGATTGCCTCTCTCTGGGTAAGCACCCGAGAACCAGATCCTGCAATATCCTAGCAGGGCCTCTCTGAGGACATGCAGGTTGCTGAAAGAATTAGCTACATCTTTTCCAGCCTTTATATGAGGCTGTCTTAGGAGAGAGTTGATATTTACTCTTGCAATACAAAGATGATGCTCCTTCAATCTGTGTCCCGGATTCTTCACACTTTTGCTCTTGGGTAGGCTGTCCCTCAAATGAATGTCTCTCATTTTAAGGGGGCTTAGCTTGTGGGTGTTTTTTTTCTGAGTAGTTGGAATTGCAGAAAACACCCACAACTTTCTGAACTTATTTGTTGGCAGTTACCCTGTGTCAAGCACAACATTGTGTCCCTGCAAAGTGTCTTGTGGGGCTGGATTAAGGGTGTTCAGCACCCACCAATCCTGCCCTGTGCTATAGAAGCCTGTCTGGAGACACAGTGTGCAGGGAAAGTGTCACTGTTCCAAATGTGGCTGCGTGTTGCCATCCTTTGGCCCACTTTGCCTGGGCACCTGCTGAAGATGGTTGACCAGTTTTCTTAGTCATAGGAAGTTGGAAACCGCACAGTGGAGTGTTCCAGGTGCATTTCCTGTCCTCACTACTCAGGAAGAATCGCACCTTTAAACTGTATTGGAAGTGAGGGGCAGATGATAGGGCTCCCTGTTGCTGCCACCTGAGGTGAGATGAAATAACTTCTGGGGAGCATCCTGGCCGTGCTTCTCTTGGGCCCTTTCACGAGGTAAAGGAGTGGCATTTATTTATTTAATGCATTTATATCTCACCCTTAAAAATATCCATCCAAGGGCAGGATCAAGGATCAATGCACATAATAAAACACACCAAGAAAGCAATAAAATCAAGATATAGTGCTGCTACTGGAGAAAGAGGAAAGTGTGCCAGAGAGGTTGAGGCTGGGAGTATCTGTCCCCACCCCTTGCACCTTTATAATTTCTCTGAACAAAATCTAAATGTTTTCCAACTGTTGGCTTCATATCTTTTCACAGCTGCAAAACTTCCTGCTTTCCAGGACCTGGTGCTGCTTCTCTTGTGTTAATATCTTTCCATGGCCCCTTTTGGGCTTGAAACATTTCCACTGTTGTCTTCTACTTGCTAGTCCATTTTCTCCACATCTGCTTTCCTGGAAACCTGTGGTTTGTTTTGTGCTTAAAATATCCCTTCCAATCTAACCTTTGAAATATATACTTCCTCTTTTTTTAAGTTGACTTTGTATTCATTGGGCTTGTCTGAGCTCTCTTCACTGTTCCCAGTTGATTCTGATCTCCTCTCAACAAAATTACTCCCAATACATTGCCTGACTGTGGTGTTCCTGGTAGCTGTCATCTTCACTGTGTTAGGGCTGTCTAATTACTCTCCTGCAGAATCTGTAGCTCAGAAATCTGTACTTCCCTAATGACAGAAACTGCAACAATTCACTTTGTTTTGCTGGACACTCAGGCCAGTAAAGTAAACATACTTCAAAACCTTTCCTTGTCTTATGTTAACAGTGAGCCTGGTTCTGTGATCAACACACCCTCTGCTTTATTGCAACACAGAGATCTTCCCTGTAATAAATACTCAGCATCGCCTACAAATAAGGAACACAATTTATAATTTTGCTTTGCCTCCACTGGCTGTTTCTGTGCTCCCTCTGCTGGATCAGGAAGCACACGCTGCCCCCAGAAAACCCCAAAGATTGCAGTAGTGCTGAAGCTGTATAAAGCATAGGGGCTGTTACATATTCATACTGACATACAAACAATATTATTGCACATTAAGATGTGCAGTTTACCTGAAAGGGGTGGCAAGCAAAACAGTTTGCTTACAGAAAGTAAATATCTCAGGCTGTTTATGTAGACAGCTTCAAATAAACCTTCAGATTTAGGGTTGTTTCAGTTAATCAGCAGTAATGGTAGGTAAGGAAGAGAATACAGAGATACAGCATGTCAGCATTGCTCTTGAGTGAAAATAATTGCTTCCAAATAAAAAAAATGCACTGATAAGGTATTAGTTGTAAATGACAGGGCCATTTCAAACAATATTAGCAAATTTCAAGCAAATATATATATATATATAACTAAATTATATTATTTAGTTATATATAACCAAATTGAAAAACAAAATGTTTGTAGCTGGCATCTAAATCAGTATAGTGAGTATCCATGTAATATTAAGAGGCAGGGAGTTTCAAAGAATCTCACTGCTGAACTGAAAGATTGCCTCCTAGCATATAATGCAGAATGACTATTATATGGCCTTGGTAGAAGTGCAAGTCCTACAGATCGAAGCCATCCAGTAGGTGATCCTTTAATTAGGCTGTTTTTGAGATAGGGGAGTGTTACCTAGAAGACCGGACAAGGATAGTGCTTTTTGGCATTAATCTAGTCAAGATCGATGGTCGTTTGAAAATTCATAAATATTTCTGTGGCATTCTCCCACTGTGGCTCTTCAGACCTATGGAGGACAGCCTGCCAGGAGACCATGCTTGGCTGCTAAAACAGCACATAGAAGGCACATTGCCTATAAGCAACCCATTGACAAAATAGCTTTCCCCAGAAAACTCTGTGATTTGCCAGGGTAATTTGTAAACTTTGTCTTTGTCTTGATGGGAAAATGTAAGGAGGGCACCAGGTTGGGAAAGGAGACTCTAAAAGAAAGAGCAGCATATTGACTGTGGCAGGGCTAGCCAACCTGGTACCACCCCCCTGCCCATGGCTGGCATCATCCCTAACCACTAGCTATGCTGGCTGGAGCTGATGGAGAAGAGCTACATTGGCCGCCCCTGCAGTATGGGCAAATGGTAGAGTTGCTCAAAGCCCTGCTACATAGACTGTACATGCAGTGCTACCGTGGAATGGCCACAGAAATGGAGTGGCACAACTAGCAGGCCCAAAAAAAGGAAGTGGAAATTCCACGTGCTACAAATGGCATTTGCTGTGAGCTCAAATAATTGTTAATTTGTAGCACCTGGAGTTCCTTCATTCCTTCACTTTTTCTTTTTCTTTTTTAACCTGCCTCTGTGGAACTAAACACCCACGCTCCCCTATTGCCTGTAAGAACTTTTGCCTTGAATGAGATTAGGAGCCTATGGAGAAATTCCTTTTCAGGCAGCCCCACACATGTGATCTGCCCACTGCAAAACAAGAGTATATACTCATGCTTATGTAGGGATTCACATACTGTGCCTGTTCTCGCTACATGGGGTTTGGCACAAGAGCATGAGGCTTTCTCCCCCACCCCCACCCCCACCCCCAAATGTTCCACAAGTACAACCTGTATGCAGGGAAGATTTATGAAACACCCTTATGGGGCAGCTTTGTAGAGGACATCCTGGCTTCAAGGGAGTGACCATAGCTCTCCCCAACATGACATGGGTACCAATAAACTGCTACTTGGGAGCACAGGATGAAGGAAAATTGGGAGAGCCATTGTGGGTAGCAGGCAAGTCATCCCAGTGCCATTGAGGGAAAGTGGATGTGTCAGGGACAAACAACAGCAGCCTATTGAGCTTTTGGTACTTGATATTGTATATTCTGTCCTGCAATCAAATTGTGAGCATGCAGATGCTTGGTACCTTTGGTAATAATGTGCCTTTTTATTGTAGGAAATTGGATCTTGTTATGTGAAGCTTCAAAGGGCCTAGTCATTAGCTGCCGCTGGATAGGAAGTGCTCGTGGAACACTCTGGTAAGATATTTCTCTTTTGACCAGTTGTATGCATACAAGTTATTTGTTCATTCTTGCTCCACTATAAGAAATTAGGGTAAGGATAAGTATATCTTGCACGCTGCACAGCTGGCCCTGCCATGCAGCAGAGCGAAGCAACATAGTCCTGGAGGCACCATAGATAAAAGGCAGAAATTGGTGTCTGAATGATGCAGCAAGACCTTTTGTTTTTTTGTTTTTTAATTTTTTATTTATAAAATTTTCAAATATAACAATAAAAGAAAAACATTCCATTTGAATTATGCATCCAATTCTAATCTTTCCACTTTCAGACTTCCTTCAGTCTATCTGGAAATTTTCATGTTTTCACAGTTATTCACATTTCTGGCATCTGTATTGTGTTTTTTTTTTAAACCAAATTAATCTTAGCAATTATTATAAAACAATATTTCTTTCCATTATTGTCACAGAGCTTCTTGAAAACCTACAAACGTTAATTGACCTTCACATATATTTTTAATATACTCTGTAAATTTATTCCAGTCCTCGGTAAATCTCTGGTCTCGCCGGTTCCGAATTCTCCCCGTCAGTTTGTCTAATTCTGCGTATTCCATCAACTTCATTCTCCATTCTTCTTTCGTTGGGATTTCTTCCTGTTTCCATTTTTGTGCCACCAAAATTCTTGCCGCTGTTACTGCATATAAAAACAACTTCTCATCCTTCTTTTTTATGTCATTTCTTTTTTTTCTGTAAATATTTATTAAGCATTTTTTAAAACAATCAAAGACATAGGTAATAACATAGTATTTTCAAATATCCATGTTTCATGCACCTCCTTGGACTTCCTCACAGCTCTTGCTCCTGCATTCTAGACTTATAAATTTTGCTAGCAAATTATTAAATTAGTTCCATTCATATAATAAAATTTCCCCAAATTAATTCTCAAGTTTCGGAATTTAAAATCACACTTATAAAATACTTAATTATAAAATACTGTTTAACCAAAATTTATCTTTTCTTCCAATTACGCTTAAATTTATGTTTTTTTATGTTTGATTTGTTGAAGCCATGTTGTTACTAATCTTACATCTTTCTTAACATTCATACAATTTACAATATTTTTGTAAATAGTCCTTAAATTTGTTCCAATCCTCCTCCACCAGTTCTTCTCCCAGGTTTCGGATTCTGCCTGTCATTTCCGCCAATTCCATATAGTCCATCAGTTGCATCTGCCATTCTTCCAGTGTGGGCAAGTCTTGAGTTTTCCAGCATTTAGCGATGAGTATCCTTGCTGCTGTTGTAGCATACATAAAAAAAGTTCGATCCTTCTTTTGCACACTCTGGCCGACAATGCCTAAAAGAAAGGCCTCTGGTTTCTTAGGGAAGGTATACTTAAATACCTTTTTCAGCTCATTATATATCATTTCCCAGAAAGCCTTCACTCTAGGGCAAGTCCACCAGAGGTGAAAGAATGTTCCTTCAGCTTCTTTACACTTCCAACATTTATTATCAGACACATGGTATATCTTTGCAAGCTTGACTGGAGTCATGTACCACCTGTGTATCATTTTCATAATGTTTTCTTTCAAGGCATTACATGCCGTGAATTTCAAACCTGTGGTCCATAACTTTTCCCAGTCAGCAAACATGATGTTATGCCCTATGTCCTGTGCCCATTTTATCATAGCTGATTTGACCGTTTCATCCTGTGTATTCCATTTTAACAGCAAGTTATACATTCTTGAAAGTGTCTTAGAGCTGGATTCTAACAGTTCTGTTTCTAACTTTGATTTTTCCACCTGGAATCCTATCTTTTTGTCCAACTTGAAAACTTCTTTAATCTGAGCATAATGTAACCAATCTCGCACTTTATCTTTTATTTTCTCCAAACTCTGCAACCTCCAATTATCTCCATCTATTTCTATTATTTCCCAATATTTCGGCCATTTGGCCTCCATATTGAGTCTTTTCGGGGCCTTAGCCTCCATTGGTGATAACCACCTTGGGGTCTTGTTTTCCAATAAATCTTCATATTTCAACCAGACATTAAAAACTGCTTTTCTGACAACATGATTCTTGAAGTTCTTATGTATTTTAACCTTGTCGTACCACAGATATGCATGCCAACCAAAAGCATTGTTGAATCCTTCCAAATCCAAAACATCAGTGTTTTCAAGAAGTAGCCAACCCTTCAACCAGCAGAAAGCTGCTGATTCATAGTACAATTTTAAGTCTGGCAGGGCAAAGCCCCCTCTTTCTTTAGCATCAGTTAGTATTTTAAACTTAATTCTGGGCTTTTTGCCCTGCCAGACAAATTTAGAGATATCTCTTTGCCACTTCCGGAAACTTTCCATTTTATCCACAATCTGCAAAGTTTGAAACAAAAACAACATTTTTGGCAATACATTCATCTTAATAGCAGCAATACGTCCTGACAAGGAAAGTTTCAATCTTGACCAAACATCTAGATCCCTTTTGATTTCAGACCAACATTTTTCATAGTTATCCTTAAACAAGTTTCTGTTCTTCGCTGTTATATTTACCCCTAGATATCTTACTTTTTTGACCACATTTAATTCTGTCTCTTTCTGAAACCTTTCTGATTCTGAAAAAGTCAAGTTTTTTTCTAAAACCTTGGTTTTTTGCTTATTAAGTTTAAATCCCGCCACTCGACCAAACTCATGAATCAATTGCAAAACCCTTTTAGTACTAGGCTCTGGCTCCTGTAAGGTCAATACTAGGTCATCTGCAAATGCTTTCAGTTTATACTGTTTCTCTCCAACCTGAATACCCTCTACCAACCGGTCTCCTCTAATCATGTTTAAGAGCACTTCCAGGACTGATATAAATAACAAAGGGGATATAGGGCAACCTTGTCGTGTACCTTTTTCAATTCTAAACTCTTCTGTCACCACATTGTTCACTATCAGTTTAGCCTTTTGCTCTGAATAAATTGCCTCTATCCCATTCTGGAACCCCCGCCCCACTCCCATTCCTTCCAAATTCTTCTTCATAAACTTCCAGGAGATATTATCAAAGGCCTTCTCCGCATCTATAAATATCAAAACTGCTTTCGTGTTGATATTTGTTTGCAAGAGTTCCAAAATGTCAATAATGTTCCTTGTATTAGCAAACAAATGTCTACCTGGGAGAAAGCCTGCCTGGTCCTTATGAATTACTTCATTCAAAACTTTTTTAAATCTACTTGCTAAAATGTCTGCAAATATTTTGTAATCCACATTTAGGAGGGAGATGGGGCGGTAATTCTTAAGTTGTGTCTTTTCAGTTTCTAATTTAGGTATCAAAGTGATGAAAGCTTCTTTCCACGACTCCGGTGCTTTCTTCCCCTCCATGATTTCATTTACAAACCTCCATTAGTGGGTGTATCAAATAATCTTTCAATGTCCTATAATATTTGGAGGTAAGCCCATCTGGCCCTGGAGATTTGCCCAGTTGCATATTCTGAATGGCCTCTTCGATCTCTAATTGTGTTATTTTATGATTCAGGATTGTTCTGTTCCGCAGAGACAACCTTGGTAAACCATTCTCCTTCAAAAATTGTTCTATCTCTGATTCATTTTGCAGCCCTTGTGTATATAATTGCTTGAAATATCTATGGAAGCACTTTCTGATGTCCACTGGGTTCTGTATGTTTCTTCCCTCAAATTCTAAGTTTGTTACTGTATTCAGTTTTTGTCTCTTTTTCAGCTGCCATGCTAGCAGCTTTCCACATTTATTTGCCGATTCAAAAGATCTTTGTTTCATTAACTTGACTTTCCATTCCACTTCTTGATTTATTAATTTTGAATATTGTGCTTGGTAGTATTTGATTTCTCTTAGAATCTCCTTTGATTTCGGTTTCGATCTTAATTTCTTCTCGCCTTCTTTAATTTTCTCCAAGATCTTATCCTTTTTATCATTCTGTACTTTTTTCTTAATGGTATTCTGCTGTATCAGAAACCCCCTCATAACCGCCTTGCTTGCGTCCCATACAATTCTTTTTTCCACCGTAGTGTTCAAATTTATTTCAAAATAGTCCTTCAAAGCTTTTTGGGCCTTTTTACTAATCTCCTGATCTCTAAGCAGATTGTCATTCATCCTCCATCTAAAGGAGCCGGTTGGCATTAATTTCATATCCATCTTTACAGCGTTGTGGTCGGAGCAGGTCTTTGCTCCACTTTTTTTATCTTGGGTGCCAGGCCTCTAGTTGTCCAAATTTGGTCGATTCTTGTCCAAGTCAGTTGGGCTTCAGAAAAGAATGTTCCTTCTCTTCCTAGAGGGTTCTTTGTTCTCCAGATGTCAATCAAGTCCATATTGTCAGTCTTTTTTATGTCATTTCTTAGTATTCCTAACAGAAAAGTTTCTGGTTTTTTAACAAAGGTATATTTCAACATTTTTTTCAATTCATTATAAATCATTTCCCAGAAACCTTTCATTTTTTTACATTCCCACCACATATGATAGAATGTTCCTTCTTTCTCCTGACATTTCCAACATTTATTACTCACTTTATACATCTTTCCAAGTTTTACTGGTGTAACATACCATCTATATAACATTTTCATAACATTTTCTTTTATTGTAGTACATGCAGTAAATTTCATTCCTTCTTTCCACAATCTTATCCAATCATCAAATTGAATATTATAACCAAAGTCTTTGGCCCAGTGAATCATTGCAACTTTAACCTCTTCATCCTTAGTATGCCACTCAAGCAATAATTCATACATTTTTGATAAAATTTTAACATCATTATTCACAATTTCTTTTTGAAATCTAGATTTTTCATCTTGAAAACCTCTTTCCAGCATCTCTTTTTTAAACATCGCATTCACTTGGAAGTAGTGTAACCAGTCAAACACATGTTCTTTAACTTCATCGTATGGCTTCAATTTCCATTTATTTCCTTCTTTTATAATTAAATTCTCATATGTAATCCAACTCCCCATCATATTGATCTTCTTAACACTCATTACCTCCAATGGCGACAGCCAGAATGGAGTTTTAAACTCTAATAAATTTTTGTACCTATTCCATACTTCAATCAGCGGACCTCGGAAAATGTGATTTTCAAAACCTTTATGCACTCTTTTTTCCCCATACCATAAATATGCGTGCCAACCAAATCTATTATCATATCCTTCTAAATCCAAAAGTTCTGAATTTTCCAACTTTATCTATTCTTTCACCCAGCAAAGACATGCAGCCTCGAAATATAACTTTAGGTCTGGCAGGGCAAAGCCTCCTCTATCTTTTGCATCCGTTAAAATCTTAAATTTTATTCTAGGCTTTTTGCCCTGCCAGACATATCTTGATAATGCTCTTTGCCATTCTTTAAATATCGTAACACCTTTAATTATTCGTATTGATTGAAATAAAAACAACATTTTTGGTAGCACATTCATTTTTACTGTTGCAATTCTTCCCCAAAATGACAACTTCATTCTTCCCCACACTTCCAGGTCCTTCCTAATCTTGTTGCAGACTGGTACATAATTATTTTGAAAAAGATCAATACACTTGGGAGTTAATATAATCCCAAGATATTTAACTTTCTTAACCACTTCCATATCTGTTTGTTGCTGAATTCTTTCTATTATCTCTTGGTCCATATTTTTAACCATTATTTTCGTTTTACTCTTATTTAATTTGAATCCGGCAACTTGTCCGAATTGCTCTATCTCTTCTAACACTTCCTTAACACTTTTAATAGGGTCTTCTATTGTTATAACCAAATCATCAGCGAAGGCTTTTACCTTATATTCCTTACAACCAACTGTCACACCTTTTATCAAATCATTACTTCTTAACGCTCTCAACAAGACTTCCAGGACCGATATGAATAACTATGGTGATAAAGGACACCCTTGTCTTGTACCCTTGGTTATAGCAATATCATCTGTCAGTACATTATTAACAATTAATTTTGCTCTTTGTTCAGAATATATTGCCTTTACACCATTCACAAATGAATAACCCATCTCCATAAATTCTAGATTCTTTAACATAAATTCCCAAGAAATATTATCAAATGCCTTTTCCGCATCAACAAATATCAACATCACTTGCTTATCTTTCTTATTAGTCCGATATTCTATTCTATTTATTATGTTTCTTATATTGTCTTTCATCTGCCTCCCTGGCAGGAATCCTGTTTGGTCCTTATGGATCAATTCCTTTAATGTCTTTTTCATTCTATTTGCCAAGATGTTAGCAAATATTTTATAGTCATTGTTCAATAGCGAAATTGGCCTATAGTTTTTAACTTGAGTTAAATCTGAGTCCTGCTTGGGAATTAATGTTATATGTGCTTCTTTCCATGTCTCTGGTATTTGTCCTTCTTTCAGAATGTTGTTCATAACTTCTACCAACGGTACAAGTAAGATGTCTTTCATTTCTTTATAATATCTTGCACCAAATCCATCCGGTCCCGGAGTCTTCCCACTTTTTAATTCTTTTATAGCCGTTTTAACTTCTTCTATTCCAATTGGTTCATTCAATTTATTTTTATTTGTCACTGGAATTTTTTGCACCCCTTTCTTCTTTAAATAGTCTTCTATCATCTTTATCTTAGATTTCTCTTTTCTTTTATATAGATCTCTATAAAAGTCCACAAATCCTTTCCTTATTCCTTTCAGGTTCTCAATGTCTTGGTCTTCTACTTTAATCTTTTTAATTATATTTTGTTCTTTCCTTTTTCTAAGTTGCCACACCAGCCATTTTCCGGATTTAGTTGCAAATTCAAAATTCTTTTGTTTCATTCTTTTTATATTCCACTCTACTTCTTTATTGATTATCATAGCAAATTGTGTCTGAAGTAATTTTATACTTTGCTTAACTTTTTCATCCTTAGGTTTGTTAATCAATTTTTTTCATTCTCCATTATTTGTCTTAAGATTTCTTTTTCTCCTCTTTCTCTCAATCTGTTTTTTATTGCATTTTGCTGAATAAAGAAACCTCTCATGACCGCTTTACTAGCATCCCAAACCATATTAATTTTTGTTTCCTTATTTATATTGTTCACAAAATAGTTAAACATTTCTGTGCTCTTTCCACAATCTTCTGGTCATCGAAGAGTTTCTCATTTATTTTCCACCTGAACGATTTTTCTTCATACCCTTTCAGAATACCTTGGATGGCGTTGTGGTCGGATAAAACCTTGGGTTGGATCTCAATTTTTGTAAATCTTGAAATTAATTCATTAGATATCCAAATTTGATCAATTCTTGACATTGATTGATTTACTTCAGAATGAAAGGTAAATTGTTTCTCTAGTGGGTGTCTCAATCTCCAGATGTCTTGTTGCTGTTTAGTCGTTTAGTCGTGTCCGACTCTTCGTGACCCCATGGACCAGAGAATGCCAGGCACTCCTGTCCTCCACTGTCTATCAAGTTACAATTCTCAACCATATCAAAAAAAGTTTTTGGTAGTTTCCCTTCTTTTGTTTTACCCTTATTTCTTAGTCTGTCCATTTCCATGGACCCCACTCCATTGAAATCACCCATTATTATAACTTTTTGATCCATATATTCAAATAATTTCTCTTCTAAGTCCTTAAAAAATTCTGCTTTGCTTCCATTTGGTGCATATATTCCAACTATTATCAATTTTTCACCCTGCCAATTGATTTGAACTGCAATAATTCGACCCTCTTCATCCTTAAACAATTGTTGTGCTTCTAATTTATTTTTAACATATAAAACCACCCCTCTTTTCTTACTTTTGTCTGATGAAATAAACTCGTTTCCTAATTTTTTGTTAACCAAAATTTTCCTGTGTACTTTTTTCACATGAGTCTCTTGTAAACAGATTATGTCCAAATTCTTTTGCTTTAGATATTGTTGCACTTTATTCCTTTTTTTATATCGTTCATTCCATTAACATTCCAAGTCCATAATTTCATTGCCATAATGTCAATCAATTAAATATTCTTTTTATTAACTTTTTATTTCTCCTCTTCCTCTTGCTCTTCTTCTGTTTCTTCTTTTTCTTCTTCCTTTTTTCCTCTCCTTTCTTTTCTTTTATCTTTCCTGCTTCTTTGCTCTTCTTCCTCCTGGTCCGTGGCTTCTCCTTCACCACCTTCTGCTCCTGCAGCTTCTAATTCTGTTCCTTCTCTGGTCAGCCCCTTATATCTTCTAAGAAATTTGTTGACTTCATCCGGTTTTGTCAGTCTGTGCCTCTTTCCTTTATAGGTAAATGCGACGCCTTCTGGAAACTCCCATCTAAATTCTATATCATTCTTTCTCAAAACTTGTACCATCTCTTTGTATTGATCTCATTTTTTCAGAAGTCTTAATGGCACATCTTTAAAAATGATTATGAAACTCCCATCTATAATTAAACGTTTTTCTCTATTTTTTTGCAAAATTAAATTTCGAAATTCTCTATCCTTGAAGACAATTAAACAGTCTCCTGGGAATTTCTTCACTCTGGTTCTCTTTGTTTTAATCCTAAAGGCATTTTGAATCGTTTTTTCCACATCCTCTAATTTCATATCTAGCCATTGAGCAATCTCTGTTGTCAGCTTTTCTTTGATTTTCTCGCCTTGAACCTCTGGCACAGACCTGAACCTCAAATTCTTTTTTCTTTGTGAATAGAAATGTCTCATCTCGTGTGCATAAGAGGGGGAACGGGATGAGGGAGTGCACATGCCTGAGGCTCGGTATACCTCTTCAGCATAGTTGCATATTAGCCAGGCCTATGCTGGGCCTTGAGTGCTGTCAAACATTCCTGAGGTTCTGCACAGCCCTATTTTCTCTCCTTAGGCTCCTTTTCTATAAGAATGTCTGCTTGTTTTGTGCCGATGTGAGTGGCTGATCTAGTCTAATATGACAGTAATCCTAGCAAGCAGATGTGCCTTGGTCCTGCCTGCCATCTGCTCAGGTTCTTTAGCATCACATGAGGCTGGCTGGGGGGGCACAACCCTTTGGATCTGCATGTAACCTATGTAAAATTAAAGCACAAAACTATTAGTACAGCCAGTAAAAAAGGAGTACCTGGAAACATGAGAAGCATCCAGGTCAGATTCTTTGTCCCAATTATCCTAATATTACTTACTCTGACTGGCAACAGATCTATAAGGTCTGGGACAGTGGACTATTGCATCACTTGCTACCTGATCCTTTAAATTGGAAACGCCAAGAATTGAATCTGACACCTTTAGCATGCAAATATGTGCTCTGTCAAGGGACGCAGGTGGCGCTGTGGGTTAAAGCCTCAGCGCCTAGGACTTGCCGATCGAAAGGTCGGCGGTTCGAATCCCTGCGGCGGGGTGCGCTCCCGCTGCTCGGTCCCAGCACCTGCCAACCTAGCAGTTCGAAAGCACCTCCAGGTGCAAGTAGATAAATAGGGACCGCTTACCAGCGGGAAGGTAAACGGCGTTTCCGTGTGCGGCTCTGGCTCGCCAGAGCAGCGATGTCACGCTGGCCACGTGACCCGGAAGTGTCTCCGGACAGCGCTGGCCCCTGGCCTCTTAAGTGAGATGGGCGCACAACCCCAGAGTCTGTCAAGACTGGCCCGTACAGGTAGGGGTACCTTTACCTTTTATGTGCTCTGTCAGTGAGTTTGTGGCTTCTCTCTCATTGGATGCAAATTGTTTGGTCAGTTTCAGAGCTTTTTGAGAGACAGCCAATAGTGGTTGCTGTGGATAAGGAAAGAGATTGCAATCTGTGGCTGGTTCTTGCTTGTCCAGACAATTTGTACTCTTGTTTGTTTATGTGCTGGCCTGATTTTTTGTTTTTGTTTTTACCTGCTGCTCTCTAGGCAGGGATTGAACTTTAAGAAATAAGAGATTTAGTTTGTTTGTTTTTACTTTATTCAAAACTGTTGATTTCTAAGGTGAAAGATTGCAGCCGGCTCAGAATGTAATAGGTGCAATTACTGCAAAGGAAAGTTGCATAGCCTCTGCTGCCCTTATTAACCAAACTGACTTCTCTCCCACTCAAGATTGTTTTCTACCTCCACATCCATCTGCAATCATTAGACATTCCTTCTGGCAGTACCAGTCACTTACACAGATGGAATAAACCATACATTTACTGGCAGAGCTGTTCCATCTCCCCCACCCCAGGCAAGGCTTTATGGAGCCTGGAGCTTGCATAACAGTTGACCCCAGCTCAGGATCCAGTAGATCGCAGTCTAGCTCAGTTCTTCCCCACCTGTTTCAGGGCCTTCTGCAGGCTGACACCAGTGGGAACCCCACTTGCCTCCAATTCACACTATCAATAGCAGCTGTTGCAGCTATTGGTGAGCCAGGTTGCCCTCCTAGGAGCATTGGCTTCATTCCTGGCCTTGGAGATAATGGAATCATATATCAGTAGAATTGGGAGGGACCCCTGCAATACAGGAATCTCAGCTAAAGCATCCATGGCAAATGGCCATCCAACCTCTGCTTAAAAACCTCCAAGGAAGGGGAGGCCACCACCTTTCTTGGACAGTGTTCGAAACTCCCATTGTTCTAGATGCATTTTGTGACATGGAATTTCATTAGCGCGAGCAGTTTCTGAACTCTGGGCGCAGTACTGCACCTAAGATTTCAGATTAAAACTACACAGTGGAAGGAAAGGAGGACCTTTTTCTGCCTCCCCACTTCCAGCTACTCTCTGAAGACTGGAGAAGAGACCCTCTTAAGAAAATTGGGGGTGGGGGTGGGCAGGGGAAGGACTAGAGCATGTGAAAAATGAACAGAATATTTTAGCTGCAGTTCATTTTCAGCTTTGTATTCTTGTTATAAAAAAGCACACCCAGACATTCCATTGTTGCGCCCATAACCTAGGTTTAAGGTGCCATTTAGCTCCTAGCTTTCATATCTAAGTTTCTAACACTGCTTTAGGGAGCCCATTCCACTAACACATCTTACCATCAGAAAGTTCTTACTGGAGTTTAGTCGGAATCTCCTTTCTTGTAGCTTGAAGCCATTGGTTCGAGTCTTACCACGCAGAGCAGGGGAAAACAAGACTTGCTCAATCTTGCATGAAACAACCTGTTAGATATTTGAAGATGGCTATCATATCTCTTCTTAGGCTCCTCTTTTCCAGGCTAAACATACCCAGCTTCTTCATCCGTTCCTCATAAGGTTTCCAGACCCTTGATCAACTTGGGAGTCTCTCGTGGAGAGCAGCTGTGGTGTCACAGGCCACATTTGCAATCCGAGTGGGCCTGTTAACATTCTCTGATCTTATGACTGACAGCCCTGCTCTAGATGCTCAACTACATCATCATACATTACCAGATGCTAGAATGATATACTTGGGCCTGCTTCTTCTTAGGTTATTTCCTTCAGTGCCCTAAGTACCGTATTTTTCGCTCTATAACACGCATCTGACCATAACACGCACGTAGTTTTTAGAGAAGGAAAACAAGAAAAAAAATATTCTGAACGAAACAGTGGGTGCATGATTTTTATGTGATCTGATGGTGAGTTTGGGGTAGCCCAATGCAAAAATCCTGAGGATCCATGTGGATCCGTGCTTTGTAACCACGTTTTAAGTGGGGAGGGAAGGAAAAGCACTCAAGGGACAAGGAGCACGCGTGGAGAAGGAGCTTTTCCACGAGCTGAGCGGGGAGGAGGGAGGGAAAGAGCACTGTTGCTTTAAAGGTATACTTAAGGTACTTGCCCTGTGCCTGGGTTTTTTTCCATTTAACAGTTTGCAGCCTTTTCCTTCCGCTCCTTGTTTTGAGGCAGAATAGATTTGAACAAGTGAGGAGGACTTGGATTGCAGGGGATTCACCATTAGCTGTGTAAAAGCGCTCCTCCTTGTAGCCTGAGTGATAAGCAGCCACCAGCAGCAATAGAATGGAGCACAAAAAAGTGGTAGGGGCACTAGAACCGAGACAATGCTCGAATCTATCCTGCCTGAAAACAAGCTGCTCCCTCTCAGCGGATCAGCTGAGACGTGGGGATTTGCGAAGTTTTCCCCTCTCCCTCATCCCCAGCCTTTTTTTTTTAACTTCCTGGTTTTCACTGCGTGGCTCAGAGCTCAAGGTTGGTTTTATTTTGCTGCTGGTTGCTTAAATTTTATCTTTCCTGCCGTCCCTCTGCAGCCTCATTGCTCTGTTTAGAGAGCGCACGGACCTTTGCTAGCGTCTGTCCCTCCTCCCGTGTAAGCGGCTGCTGCCCGCTTTGCTGCCATGGCTCTCCTTCCCTCCCTCCTCCCCGGCTCCAGGTCGCTTTAAAGCAAGCAAAGCGAGAGCCTCCTAGAGTGTGTAAGCGGTTCCCGCTTTGCTTGACTGACGGCAGCCATGGCTCCGATCCGTGCATTCGCTCCTTAACACGCACAGGCATTTTCCCTTACTTTCTAGGAGCAAAAAAGTGCGTGTTTTGGAGCGAAAACTACGGTAGTTAGCTGACACATCTTTATGCCCAGGAAAAGATAGAACAAGCTTTTTTGTGTAGATATAGTTCAAATATTATATAGGGGGAATACAGTGGCCGCCATCTCTCCTGGTACCCACATGTTTGTGTGTTCAAGCTAAGTCATGGATTTGAAGCAATTTATTTAATTCCTCCTTATATTTATATCCCACCTTCCCTCTAAGGTGCTCAAGGTGGCATTCAAGGCTCTCCCCCTCCTCATTTTATCCCTGCACCTGCCAGTAAGGTATTTATATTTATTTCAGAGACTGAAAACAAAGTGGCATTGGGCAGTGTTTCTTTCTGTGTTGATGAAATGTGTTTTTAAGCAGTCTCATGCTGGAGACAGGCATTTCCCTTCCCCTCCCTCCGAAAGTTCAAGGCGGTTTAGAAGAAGGACCAGAGCTTGTGGTGTGTGCACACATACCCCTCTTTCGCCTCTTGTTTAGCTAGATTTTGTGTTGCTTCGAAAACCTGCAAAAAACATTTAACCAAAGGTAAGAGAAGGGCATCAGAAATATGGGGAGCTGAGCGTGCAAACCAAACCTCCTGTGTGTTCGATCCTTCAACGGTTCATTTTTGGCGAGTGTCACCATAAGCAACATCCGCTAATCTGATTTGATAGCTGTCATCTTGAGAGCTGCAGTAATGCAAACAAAAGATGATAACTCAAACGAGGTTAGAGTGAAGAGCTGTTCCCCAAGTCTTGCTGTTGCCATGTGGAATCCCCAAGTCAAATTAGAGTGTGGCATTCGTTCCTTTAGCTCCTGGGAGTCTACAGTTAAGATTCAGACAAACTCTCTCTCATTTCCACTTGGAAACACAGTTCTTTGGAGACTCTCTCTAAACACCAACTGAGGTCTGATTCACGTAACTGAGAGGCTTATTTTCAAAACGTGTTGTCCTTTTTTTCTGGCATGGCAAACTAGTTCTGTGCATAAGGTTCACTACACTGCTGGATGCCAATATACCCAAAATTGGTTGCATCAGGAAGCAGTTGTGCTGCTTTTCAACTTTGCTGAGTGTAGTCATTATAGGCTGATATTCTTAGACAGGATGAGGCTGGAACTTTTCCACCCTTGAGAAAGAGAATTTATGAGCTGGGTGAAGTAGCTAAGTGTGGGGCTTGAACTCTGGCCTACTTAGGGGTTTCAAAATGGAGATATTTTTTGGCCCTCCGCCTACTACTTTAGAAATGCTTTTCCTTTGATGGTAACTCTTACTGTTCTGAGAAAATATATTTGGTTATTTTGTTTGGCTTTATGTAGTTGCGCCACAAATTCCCAAGAGAAAGAGAAGACGTAATTCACAATAACAGACCAACACAGAATATACAATTGACTAAATGTTGGGTGTAAATTTTTGTCTGGAAGAACTAACATGTTGATACACTGCAAAACACACTTCATTGGCAGCCTGACCTGCACATACTTATTCGCAAATAAATTGCACTCTATCAAGTAGAGCTTTTCCCATGTAAGTGTCCATAGGATTGCAGCCTTGTGGTAAAATAATTGCAAGATGGGCCTGTAGTTTCTCATGTCAAAGAGTGGTACTTTAGCTGAGCTTTCTTCCTGAAAAGGTAGTTTACACATGCAGGAAAGTTGGTGTGTTTGTTTGCTTTGTTTTTAAATGTGAGGCTTCATTCAAATTATATGATCTCCCCCAAAGAACTGTACCACATGCTGTTTCCTTGTTCTGCTGCCAATCTCTGCTGAGAGAGGGTTCTTCGGCAAGAATTGCTTTCTTGCCTGAGTTGTTTAAGTCCAGCTTGTTTTTTACACACTTCACTGGGCCTTGATATTGCAAATGATACAGCTTTTTGTATGGCAGTCCCAACACATGGATAAATTTCTTTTCCTTGCCTCTCATACGAGCTCCAGTGCACACTCACAATGCAGGCTGGATCTTAGTTCAGGCTCCTTTTCTCTGTGTTGATTTAGATCTGTTTCTTTGCCTTCCTTTAATCTAGTTCTGTGGTGTTAAATTTCCTCTCTGGTGATTACAGAAGTATGAAAGGCTGGGGGGAAGTGAGAGAATCTCCTGCCAGTGTGGTGGGTTATATAAATACGAATATGAAGTTGGGAAGGGGAGGGGAGCTGGCAGGTGTAGAAATTTAGAGTGGTGTGCAGAATGAACGGTGCACTTCGTTCATTACTTCAGTTTTTTAAAAAAAGTATTGGAAATGCTTGCTACATGAATGGCCTGACTGATCTTAAGGCTTGGCTGCACCTTCAGTTGGTAAGACCCGCCGACAGTTGCACCAATACAACACTGATATATTGCCTCTCACATTGCAGACGCATCTCACACCACATAATCCCGAATGGGAAAGAAATATTTGCCTAGGAAGCACTGATTGACGTGTAGAGGAAGGAGAGCAGGTTCCATATTGAGAGTTGTGGGTACTAATATAATTTTGCAGCAAATGAAATTAGTCTTTAGTGGAGAAAGGCTGTAGCTCAGTGGGAAAGCATCTGTTTCTCATTAACAAGGCCCCAGGTTCAATTGCTGGCATCTGCAGGGAAGAAATTGGAGACCCTGCCTAGAATCCTGGAGAGTGGCTGCCAGTCCGTGTAGACAGGACTGAGGTGGATTAGATTCATGCTTTGCAGGGGTTTGGACTAGATGAGCCTTCCAAGTATACAATTCTATGATTCTATGGGGTTGACGAAGAGTGGCTAGTATAAGACTGCTTCCTGTATTTTGCAACTGGTTAAAAATGGCATAATTTACATGCAATTCACAAATATTTACATAAAGCCACTTTTCATAATTTATTTTGTGTTTTTGTTGTTGATGGTGTGTGTGCTTTTGGTTGCTATTTTGTACCTGGCAAGGAGCAAGGATCTCTGTAGGATATTAAAAGCCAGCTCCCAGCCACTGTAAATCTTCCTCAGCCACCTCTCCGATTTCTAAGATTTAACCAAGAGTTGTCCACACACTTCCAAGCATTTCTTTGTATCCGTAGGGTCTATCCGTTTATTTATATTTTGGCATTTGTGTGCTGCACTGTAACACAAATTCCTCTCTTGAGCATTCAATGAAAACAATGCAAAATGAAACATAAAAGCATAAATTCAATGCTAGATTAATACAACAAAAACAGATTTAGAAACAGAAAGGTCCAGGCTCTATCAATTGTTTAGGAGGCCTGGGTAAACAGGTCTTGACTAGGTGCTGAAAAGACCCTCTCCCTGGTGGTTGCCTGCCTTACTTCATTAAGTAGGGGCACATAGAGCAGAAATGTACCCTTTTTAAATCAGCAATGGGATGGTGGGGAGGTTTCTTACACACACACACACACACACACACACACACACACACCTGAGTGATCTGATGCCTCAGCAGCATTGGGCTTCGCACAGCTGGGGCGTAGATCCCAGCTGAGGGATCCGGTGCTGCTGAGACATCATGGTCACTCAGATGGGGGAGCACTTTCATGGAACCGCCACCCCACTGCTGGCTTGGGCAAGCCAGTGCCGGATTGGGGGTTCCTTTAAATGCTGAAGGGAGTGGCAACCGGGTGCCCCTCGGCCAAGCAATTTGAAGATGCGGAGGAAGGAACAAGCTATATCGGCACCTCTCCAAGGCAGCTTGCTTCTCCCTCTACACTGTATGAGGGCAGACTGCGATGTCAGTTTCACTTAGAGGTATATTGCTGGTGAAACTGCCACACTTCCGAGTCCCTTTGCTAGCAGCACCCCCTGGTTGAAGTTGCGCTGTTATAAGAGGGTCTTAGCAGTGTGGTGGTTTCATCAGTGATATACCGCTGAGTGAAACCAACATGGCGGTCTGCTCCTCATACCGGTCCTGGGCGATATATTGATGTATCGCCCAGGCCTAGGCAGGATGTAAATGCACTAAATAAAAAGGCGGTTATTGTTCAGTCAAACTGAATGCAATGTTTTGGCAAGAGGGAAGAGAGGAATCCCTTGTCCTCCAGATAATTATTTATGGTTTGGCAAGGAGAATATGCTTTGCCTTCTTGGGAATGTAGGCTGCCTAGCTAATCTTCCCATTCATGGACTCTTCCCAGTCACTCCTCCTGTCCAGGCTACATGCCTTACCAGCTCTGCTTTTCACCTTCCTTGAGTGTTTTTGTCAGTCTGGAATGTGTCCTTGAACTTTTGTTAATGCCTCTTGGTTGCTAGGATGGTGAGGGATACACATGGAAACTAGCCCCCTGTACAGAGGCAAAATTCACATTTGTTGCCTTGACTGCTTTTGCCTTTGGCCCTGTTCACTGCTGGCATGGAGAAGGGAGTATGACCCTCTGGCTGAAAAAGATTCCCAGCCCTTGTCCCAAGGGGAGAGGAAACCATCTTCCAGGTGAAAGGCTGCAAGATCTTCATGAAATAGCAAGACCTGTCAAGAGCTTTTCTGCATGGTCACTTCTCTGAAGTTCAAGAAGGTTGTCATCAAAAGTATGTTCAAAGTATTTTCCTCTCAACACATTTTAGAAATATATATTTATATATATATTAGTTCAGAACAGTGTTGGAACATTTGGGAACTGGAAAGCTTTTGTGTAACTAATTTCATATCGGCATATTAGTCTGGAATGTCAGAGCAGTTGATACTGGAATTTGTAAAGCATCCTGAAGCATTCCTAGCAGTAGCTAACGAAGCCCACCTAATATGTCTACAGCTGGGCAAATATCCTCCCAAATAGCACTGTCAGCCTTCTCTCTCTCTCTCTCTCTCTCTCTCTCTCTCTCTCTCTTCCAGCCTTATTAAACCAGCTTGATGATCACATCTGTGATCAGGACAGAACAGAGTAATCAACTGTGCTCAGGAATTAAATATAAAACTGCAGCACCCTGAAAAAAATATTTTAGCAGCAGCAACATAATCCTATTCGCTGCACATTATCTGCAGCCAGTATCTGCTGCTAGAAGAGCTCTCTATGTTATTTAAATGACTTCATCACATTTGGATCATTAGGAGGCATTTTATAGGATTGAGGTTATTTGGCAGAAAGTCAGGGGTGAATTTTATAATGTGCCTTTACTTCTTCCTCTCCAAATACACAGATTCGAGGTTTTACAATAACAATTACACCTTGGGTTGCAGCACTATTTCCTCTGCTTCAGACCATCGTGTATATCATCTGTGGCCAAATTCACTGTTAACATGTATCTAAATAAACACTCAGGAGAAAAAGGAAACAAAAATATTGTGTGGTGTAGGAGAAATTGCTGGATTTGAATTTTTTTTATGATCCATACCTTAAGGACAGTTGCCCTGTGATTCTGTAATTTTGTTTGTAGGGGTGGGAAAAATTGTGTCAGAGATGATGAGTGCAGATTTGCAAAAATGTATGCAGGATGCAGAATTTTATGGTGAATTGTTTGCCTATGTATGTTTCTTCACAGAGTACATGCAGGCTGCATTCAGACAATACTTTATTCCATTTCCTCGACATTTCCTTATTATTTCCACCTTTTATGTGACCTTTCTTGTCTTGTAAAAGCCGCTTATAGGTAGGTGGTGTTTAAGCTGTTCTGGGTGTGGTGGCATTTCCCCTGGAAAGATCAGATGTGCACTTTTTTAGTCCTTTCAGATCCAGTTTTCCTGCGGTGGCCCAAGTGGTCTCTCTAACATGGAGCACCTTTCACCAACTAAGGCTGATATGCTAACTGTGAATCCCCCTTGGCAAGCTCTCCATATTCTGGTAGCACCTCCCCTAGGCTATTGCAGCACATCATACCCAGAGCTTCCTTGGACAGCTGTTCAGAAATTGAAGCATGTGCAAAAGACAGCATCTGGTTACCAGCTTGGACTGGGTGAAGTAGGAAGTGTATATTAACAGTTCTGAAGTAGCTACACAGCTCCCAGGCCATCTCAGAACACAATCCATACTGTTGCTTCTAACCCTTTAAAGTCCTAAACTGCTTGGGAAGTGAGAACCAAAAAGATTGCCGGCTCTTTCAGGAATCTGTCCTAATATTCAGCCGAAGTAATCTTCTACAAGTGTCTTTTCCATCGCCATCAGACGAGGATGCTGTGACTGAGCCTACTCAGTCATGTATTCCATCTTTGAAATTTCCTCCCAAGGGACGTTCATCAGGTACCATCCCTGTACTCTTTTTAATGTCGGGGGAAAGTTGCTAGGCTTTAATTTGACTTTTTTTTAATGTGGGAATTTGATTGCTGCTGTTACCAGTTTTAGTGTACTGTCTATATTGTTCATTCAATCTGTGGATAAGCTATTCCCAGCACTTCAGCTGAAGAAAGGCTAATATATTTCTTAAATAAAATGGAAAGAAATATTTAATAGGCATTGCTACTCTGTCTAGGGATTTAATTGGAAGCTACTTAGTTAAAGCTATGGATGTGGAGTTTGCACGTGGCCAATGCTGCCTGGATGAAATTTGTTGACTACACTGTCAGTTCAGTTTATCTTCACTCTCGGATCAGTGGACAGCACATTTGCTTGGCTGGTATCAGAGGGAGTTCTTCTGTCTTATGTGTAAGGTGCCGAGGGAAGGTGGGGAAAGTGTTTCACAAAATGAACTCCCTAAATAAGTTATGATCATGGGTTTATATAATTTATGTTTGTTTCCCCCCAGGACAAAATATAAGAGAGATGTTTAGGTAAGAGAGCATAGAGCTGATGCTATCATCAGCTGCATTTGTATCTGCCGCCAAACATGAAGCTATGACAGAGAAATACTGTTGAATGTATGGGATTGTCAGTGGCGACCAGTCAGGCAGGCACTCCCTGAAATTTAATTTCAGGGGGCAGAATGTTAATACCTGGCCATGCTGCCGTTGTATCCCCATATTTCTTTCCCATCATGCATTCCCGTTTGAGGGTACACTCCTGGGCTGACTACATGGCCAACTGCATGAGTCCTATATTTGGGGGTATCTGCACACGGGCATTTTTCAAAACAACCCATTTTATTTAGCATGTTAATTAGTGCTTTGCACCACAAATTTATGCTTTGACAAAGTGCTTCTCATCTTCCCAAAAGCAAACAAACATGTACGCTCCATAAAATAATATGCTATTGGACTTTTAAGAAAATTGCCAGGAGAACCTGAACCATGAGATTGCTGTTCTAGAACATTATTAAGATCAAAACAAAAAAAATTCCTTCCAGTAGCACCTTAAAGACCAACTAAGTTAGTTCTTGGTATGAGCTTTGGTGTGCATGCACACTTCTTCAGATACACTGAAACAGAAGTTTCCAGACCCTTCTATATAGTGAGAAGGTGGGGAGGGGTATTACTCAGAAGGGTGGTGGGAATGGGTGATTGGCAGATAGCTGTGATGAGCCTGTTGACGACTCTTAACGACTGCAATAGGTCTTACAGGAAAAAGCAAGGGGTGAGAAGGTGAAAAATGGCTTTGTCATGTATAATGAGATAAGAATCCAAGGTCTTTGTTCAGACCAGGACTCTCCATGGTTTTAAGTTTGGTGATAAGTTGCAATTCAGCAGCTTCTCTTTCCAGTCTATTTCTGAAATTCCTTTGTAGTAAAACAGCTACTTTGAGATCTTGTATAGAATGTCCTGGGAGATTGAAGTGTTCTCCTACTGGTTTCTCTGTCTTGTGATTCCTGATGTCTGATTTATGTCTGTTTATTCTTTGGCGTAAGGTCTGGCCTGTTTGTCCAATATAGAGAGCTGAAGGACACTGTTGGCATTTGATGGCATACACAATGTTAGACGATGAGCAATTAAATAGTCCTGAGATGGTATGTGTGATGTTGTTGGGGCCAGTAATGGTGTTGTCCGGGTGTATGTGGCAGCAAAGTTGGCATCTGGGTTTATTGCAGTCTCTGGTGCCAGTGTCCGTGTTAGGTCTGGTTGTAGTATTATTGTGGGTTAGGAGTTGTTTAAGATTGGGTGGCTGTCTGTAGGCAATGAAAGGTCTTCCTCCCAGAGCTTGAGAAAGAGAACTGTCATTGTCCAGGAGAGGTTGTAGATCTCTGATGATGCGTTGTACTGTTTTAACTTGGGAGCTGTATGTGATGACTAGAGGTGTTCTGTTATTTTCTTTTTTGGGTCTGTCTTGCAGCAAGTTCTCTCTGGGTATCAGTCTGGCTCTGTTGATCTGTTGTCTAACTTCATCTTCTGGGTATTTTAGTTCTAAAAAGGTTTGCTGTAGATCTCTTAGGTGAGAGTCTCTGTCTGTAGAATTGGAACAGATGCGGCTGTAACGTAGTGCCTGGCTATATACAATGGACTGTTTGGTATGTTTGGGATGGTAGCTAGAGGCATGTAGATATGTTTGTCGGTCAGTTGGTTTACGGTATAAGGTGGTGTCTATGCGCCCATCCTGTATTTTTATAGTAGTGTCCAAAAAATGTATTTCTTGCATAGATTGATTCATTGTTAGGTTGATTGTGGGGTGAAAATCATTGAATTTCTGGTGGAAGGTGTCCAGGGTCTGTTGACCATGTGTTCAGATGATAAAAATATCGTCAATGTATCGCAGGTACAAGAGAGGTTTGAGGGGGTAGGAGTTTAGTAAATGTTGTTCTAAATCTGCCATGAAGATGTTGGCATACTGTGGGGCCATGCGGGTGCCCATAGCTGTGCCGCTGATCTGAAGGAACAGGTCATCACCGAATTTGAAGTTGTTGTGGGTAAGAACAAATTGGCAGAGTTTGGTGGCAAAGTCCGCTGTGGTTTTATCTGAAATGTAACTATTATCTGTAACTATTATTAAGATCAGAATGAATTGCTGCAGAACTCTATACTAAGCAAACAAATTGTTGCATCCACACTGCTAGGTAGCTGAGATTTTGCACAGAGATGCTGCAGGAAGAGCGTGGTTCAGTGGGACTAACTTATGATGTGGCATGTTTGGAGTAGATCTAAGAGTTTGGGTTTTATTTCTTACATTGCTGAGCTACAAAAATATGTTATCTGCTGTTTAAAAATGAGTAATTGCCATTCTGTACCAAGACAACCCAATTTTTGTACTAAAAGAAGGCCAATTCTTTGATATATATAAAATGCAGTTATCTGCTTAATTTGCATCATTTATTCTACTTCTGTTAGTTATGACAGAGGGCCAAGATGCTATGCAGATTATGTCCATCTTCTCGTGTGATCAATAAGTCCTACTGAGTACCAAGGTAAAAGGTAAAGGTAAATGACCACTGGACGGTTAAGTCCAGTCAAAGGCGGCTATGGGGTATGGTCCTCATCTCATTGCCACCGCACTACCAAAGGGCTAAAACTTGCTTCTTTTCTTTTAAGGCTAGGATTCTTAGGGTGCTGTAACCAATACTGAAGGTTGCTTCAACATCTTTCTTCCTGCCTCCCCAACTCTCTGTAATTGTGCAGATTTGTAGAATTTACACAGGTGTGTAAATTCTAATTATGTTATTATCATGCTGTCTTACTATGCTTTTTATTAATGTGCTTTGTAAAATGTGTTCTTAATGTTTTACACTGCCCTGGGATCTTTTGATAAAGGATGGTTTATAAAGGGTGGATTTTCCCAGTTCACATAAGAATCTAGCAGTGTAATACATCCTATGGCAAAGTTATCCTTTATCTTCAACATTTGTGGAAGCAGAGGTGACACAGCTGGTGTCAGTAGAAGTAGTTTTATTGCCACTGCAAACTGAAAGGTTTTTTCAGATGCTCCCAGAAGTGTGAAACAGGTACTGTTGCATGAAAGGACTTTCTATTTTTTAGTGTTTACACACTATTACTGGCTTTATAATGACAGTTATATATTTGTGCCTCCCCTTCCCCCAATTTAATTTGGATTTATCTACTTGCACAGGTGTGCTTTCGAACTGCTAGGTTGGGAGCAGCTGGGACGGAGCAATGGGAGCTCACCAGCATTGCGCAGATTTGAAGCGCCAGCCTTTCAGTCAGCAAGCCCAAGAGGCTCCTGCCAACCCAGGAGTTTGAAAGCACACCAGTGCAAGTAGATAAATAGGTACCACTGTGATGGGAAGGTAAACAATGTTTCCATGAGCTCTGGCACTTGTCACAGTGCCACGTTGCTCCAGAAGCAGTTTAGTCATGCTGGCTACATGACCCAGAAAGCGGTCTGTGGATAGATGCTGGCTCCCTTGGCCTGAAAAGCAACATGAGCACCACACCCCATAGTTGCCTTCACTGGACTTAACTGTCCAGGGGTCCTTTACCTTTACTTTTTTTATATACTAGAATTAGTGCTAAACCTCCAGAACAGTGGTTATCTTTGGGTAGGTAGATTCAGATGCCTATTTTTCTTTCTGCCTGGTGATTTTTCTGTAATTACTGTGCGGTGGGATCTGTGAGGAACTGGGTCACATAATGGATATCTGTTACATCTGCAGCTAACTGAATGCTAAGTCAACACTTTGAGTGTGCCATGTAACCCATATCCACTGTGTAGAGATTGCAACCTTCCCTTCAAACAAGCAAGCAAGCAAGCAAGCAAGCAAGCAAGCAAGCAAGCAAGCAAAAAACACAACTCTTGCAAAAACCGTCTTCCAGTGAGGATATTGACTAATGGACTTTCCTCAAAGAGCCTTGAAGGGTTAAGCACACTATGCAATTAATTTTTGTCCACACTATTGTAGTGGTAACAGGAGTGCCAATTTATGGTTCATTAAATACAAAGGCTAATCAGTAACCAGTCTGGTTTTAATTCCACTGGCTTCATGAGCACATGAAGGTCACCACAGGACTCAATGAAGCTTTTAAACCAAATTAATGTTACTGTGCTGAGCTGTTTGATATTTGCAGAAAGCATGCCAGTGTGTTGGAATGTGCTTTGACCCAAAAATGTACTTGTTATATAACCCACTTAATATGTGTTTTTATTTCCAGCGGTCATCTGGTACTAAGTTACCCTGTTCTAGCGTTGCAGTATAACTGACAAGTGAAATTCTATTGTAGTTCCAGCATAAGAAGCATCTGTATATGTTTCAGTGAATGGAGCACTTAATCACACAAACCGATACTTTAGGGAAGGGGTCGCCAATCTTTTTTGGACCAGTGAGCACATTTCGAATTCTGAGGTAGTCACAGAATAACTGCAATGGGGGTTATTATGACAGAGAACAAAATGGCTGCTTTAGCAAATGTGGCATAGCACAAAATGAGAACCTTATGCTTTTTGTGAGAGGTTAGCTATGCCTCCTGGTCCTGAGTGTGGAAATCCCACAACACTGATTTTAGACACCCACACCATATATATATGGAATATATAGGAATATTCTTCAGTACAAGGAAAAATATACAGGGTGGCTGTACTACACTCAGGGCTTGGCCACACTTCCTCTTGTCCCACTGCCGCCCCCCCCCCCAAACAAATTGCTCTTTAGCACTCAGGCAACCAGATTTTCTGCAGAATGGAAGTTGGGATGAAAAATTGAAATTGCAGAATGCACAAAACTATACATTTCCTACAAAAGAGACACAAAACTTTTGGTTCCTATGCCAATATTAGAAAATAAAGAAACGGCTTGGACCCATGCCTAGAAATGGCAGGAAAAGCAGGGAACCATTCATAGTCATGCTTTCTAGGCACAGGAAAAGCGGGAATGTGGACAAGCTCTGGCTCCCATTTCACAGAAGCCACTTCAAAGGTACCTGCACGTTTTGTGCCATAATTTTCATTCTAGGAGGGCTAGAGGCTTGGTATTTTTTAAAAAAAATAAACGAAAGCTCGGAGTCTGGGGCACCTGCGCAGAAACTCAAGTGAACACCATCATACATAATGGGTTGGTGACCCCTGATTTAGGGCATGGCTGCTTCCATACAAATTCTCCTACTTCTGAGGCACCAGGAATGGCTTTCCTCCATGTACTGCCTCGTTTTGGAGGTTAGACTGATATTGACAAGAAGTAGCATTTTCTGTGATGGCCTCACAGCAGTGTAACTGTCTCACAGCTAGATCATGGAACGGCCCCCTCCATCACCTATTGAGGGGTTCATATGTATAGCTCAGGACACACTTAAAACCCAGCACACTCCAGAGGCTATGGTAACAGTAGTGCTGGTTGATCCTTGGCTATCTCTTTTGCCTGACAAACCCTAGAAGTTTATTTTGCTCTGGCTGTAATTAAGATCCTATCTTCCTGCTGTGACCTGGAGGAGGTGTCAGCAATTCCTTTGGAGGTTTGTCATACTCGGCATTTATTTTCAGAATTATGTCTATTCAACTTAAATCAGGTTTGCTTCATATAAGGACATTTAGGTCTACTTCTGCTCTCTGGCTAGGGTCAAATAACCTCTGTTTTTTATATTTGCAATGAGCCACTTGTCCCAGCATGCTTTGCTATAACCTGATAGACTTTTGTACTAAATACATGCTAGCTTAACATGCAGTCTGAAAAGCATATCCCCTGTTCCAGCTCAATACCATTGCAAACTGCAGTGGAACTTCTGTCATGTTTTCTCTTGGATTAACACCCACCCTGCAGGGGATCTGGCCAACTTGAGAGCGTGCACATTTTGTTGTTGTTGATTGTGTGTGCATGTGTTTTAACACTCACTGTTTGGAATACCCAGCACTGAACCTGAATAGTATGTGAGAATATGAAGTCCTTCAGCACCCCAGAGGCTAACAATTTTATTATGGCATATACTAGTTTTTAAGGTGCTACAGGACTCTTCGTTATTTTTGCTATGCCTCTGAATAATGAAAATTGCAATTTTCAGTTATTGACTTTTTAAGATATATGTGTTAAGTTTTTGTCTCTGGGGATGCTTGGGAGTGCTTGTTTATGGGCAGTGGTATCAACTACTACTAGGAAGACAACATAGGGGGTTGGCAGACTTTAAGAATAGAAGTTTCACACTTCAAAGGACTTTGGAGCAAGGATTGTGGATAACTGGAGGTCTTTGTAATGGAACAAAAATAATACAAAGGCACAAATGAATAAATACATGAACACTGTTTACTATTAGAAAATTGCAGTTTCTCTTTGTTTTTGGTGAATGCAGTTGTATATTTTATTTATGTATTGCTTTTTATTTATGTAAAATCAATTTTTAAAATATTAACTTTCAGAAACATAGGGGTTGCCTGTATGTTTCTCTGCCCACATGCAATAGGAGACATGCCTTCGGTTTGCCCACACTCCTCATTTATTTGAACATTGACTCTTCTGATCCCGAATATTAAAATCCATTTTCTCCAGTGTAGATCAGGCAGTCTTCTTCCTGTGTATGTAGGATGTGAAGGGGTAGATTGCGCCTTCCAACCAGACACGCGTGCCTCACAGAGATCTGCATGTGAATGTGGTGTGCACTGTATATGTGAAATCTAACGTAAGTAGGCCTAAAAAGCTTGACTGCTTTCCCTTGTACAGTCCAGGAAACAGCCACCCATTTTTCATACATTTGCCTTATTCAAATGTCCCAGCTGCTCAGACATTATTTGCATGGAAGGGGATGCGCACTTGGTGGCGCAGGCATGAAGGAACCATCTTGTTCTCCCAACTCATAAGCAGAAGATCAAGAAGAAAGTGTGTGTGTGTGTGTGTGTGTGTGTGTGTGTGTGTGTGTGTAGAAGGCATCAATAACCACCAGTATTTAATGTAGGATTTTCACATTAACAGAGGGCAATACACCACAAGAAGCAACATATTATTTTACTTACGTGATTACATTGCATAAATAAGAGAGTACATTTTGATCCAGGCCCTAGTGGTCTCAGTGTCTTGCAGTCACATAAATATGCAGACTTCCCAGTTTCGGTATTACCTTCCGTGTTCAATGAGATGGCGAGTTGAGAATTATGCTCCAACCCCTCAAAAAAATAAAATAAAATACTGCACAATCAAGTGTTTCCATCTAATACATTACCAAGTCATGGGTTTTGTTGTACCTGTCCTTAAAAAAGAAAGAAAAAAGCATTGTAATAGTGAGTCCCTGGCAGCCTTAACAACAAATAACGGTGTTTTTTGGCCGGGGGTGAGTGGAATAACCGCTTTTGAAGGCACAACAGTATTTTAACTGTAGCTCATAAAAATTGTGTGGTGTAATCCTATCGAACAAGATAGAAGAAATCTGAAAAAGCTCTGCTCAATAAACTGATACATTCTTCAGGAAATTGATGGTAGTTCAAAAGCTGTTTCTTCAGATAGCAATCATTGGGCTTAAGCTTGCTCAAAATGAGTGCTCAGTTGGAGCATGGCGAGGGGCCCCCAGATCTGCTTTAGAATGCTCCCTGTTTAGTAGACAGGGTTCATGGCTTTATCTGAAAGGGGATTTTGACACCTGACACTGCTGCACAGAGGGAGGGGGCAGAGGCAGGAGAAGAACAGCGAGCGAGGAATATAAATCCATTTTGTTTGAACTGAGTGTGGTTTCTTGTGCCTTAAGTATCATTTGGGTTTTATTTGTACGTATAAAGGTTTATTCAAAGAGGATTTCACTTTTATTAAGTGGCCAGCCGGGCTGCCTTAAAACGTGAAGGTGCAATTAAAAGATAAGAAGTCAAAGGAAAGGTGTAGGCTAGAAGCTCCTCTTTTGGGGGCAGGCATTTTTTCCCTAGTTCATTCAAAACCTCTGTGGCTTGGGCATAATCCCAGTGCCATTTTGTATGTTAAGGATCAGCAACTTCATGTCCTGGAGCTGAATCTGACCCACTGGGTGTAACCAGCTCTTCCCACCCCCACCTCAGTTGCTAGCGCAGTGGTGGTAGAGAGGTACAAAGGGAGCAGTGGTTGTGGGAATAGCACTTACTACCTTCTGCTATCCTTTCTTGAAACTGCCCCTTCTGTAAAACCTGTTACTGGTCAGAGTTGTATATGCACTGAGCCTACAAACAAAGAAATGATCCCTGTGTAAAAGGACAGAGGTGGAAGTTGCCTCAGTGATCCTGATCACAACTGCTTTCCATGAGTTGTTTCTACAGTTTTGGAACAACTGAGAAAGGTTTCATAGAACTTGAGGAAGAGTGAAGACCAACTCAGGTGTTCTGCTGTAAGTACCGTATTTTTTGCTCTGTAGAACGCACCAGACCATAGGACGCACTTTGTTTTAGAGGGGGAGAAAAAGAAAAAGAAAAGTTCTCCCCCTCTCTGCTCAGTGCCCCTTCAGCGAAGTGGCAGGAGAAATGGAGCCCCTTCCATTTCTCCTCCCGCTTGGCTGAAGGGGCGCTGTGCAGCTCTCCCTCTCTGCTGAAGCCAGGAGAGTCTTGCTCTCCTGGCTTCAGCGAAAGGAACCTGAAGCCTGCGGAGCACAGCGGGAATTCACACTGCGCTCCGAAGGCTTCAGACGGCTATCCCTGAAGCCTGGAGAGCGAGAGGGGTCGGTGCGCACCGACCCCTCTTGCTCTCCAGGCTTCAGCGAAAGCAATGCGTAGCCTCCAGAGCATGCAGAGAGCGCTCCCTCTGCGCTTCAGAGGCTTCGCGTTGCTATCGCTGAAGCCAAGGAGCCTGCATTCGCTCCATAGGACGCACACACATTTCCCCTTAATTTTTGGAGGGGAAAAAGTGTGTTCTATAGAGCGAAAAATACGGTAAGATGGTTTGTTTCCATCTTTAAAAAGACCCCCACGTGTTCTCATCTCACCTTTCCCCATGGTGGGCTCTGTTCTTACCAACCCTCTACCTCTCTCAATTACGGGAAACTAGATTGTAATAGGAAAGGCAGACTTTTTTCAGCAGTGATCCATCTGTCACTGTAGCATAGAAAGAATGGACATGCAAATTAGTGTATTTTTGTTACTAGCATTATTTTTGTATTAAAGATTTTCAATTGATTCAATATCTGCCTTTAGCCAACTGATTCAATGCGGTTAAACAAAAACCACATGTTTCCTTAACATGCTGAAGGAAGTGCAAGGTAAACTAGTAAAAAAGAAAGAAAGAAAAAGGTTCCTCTCATTATTAGAGAGGATATCTTTCCTTTTTGCATGCCCTGTTTCACTGAACTCATCAGAAACAAAATAGCCTCAAATAAACTAATGTGCTTTTAATTCACATTGATTAATACTCCCTCTGTTTACTCAGCTAACCCTTTTAATTGATTAATCTAGTAGATCAACTGATTAAAGCCCTAATAATTATTTATCCAGAGCTTTTCCTGAGTATTCAAAGCACTTCACATACATTATTATGACAACCTGTAAGATAGGCCTCGCTTCTTAGCAATGTTTGAGAGACTAGTGGATTCCCTAACGACGTCTAGTGAGTTCATGTCTGAGATGAGATTTGAGCCAAGAATTTCGTAACTCCTGGCCAGTTTCTTAACCACTACAGTGCAACAGCTCAGAGAATCTAGAACACACAACATTTGCTCCTATGGATGACTTTTATTTCACTACCTTTTGTTCTGCCAATATGCTAGCTCAGGGGTCAGCAAACTTTTTCAGCAGGGGGCTGCTCCACTGTCCCTCAGACCTGGTTGAGGGCCGGACTATATTTTGTGGGGGGGGGGGGAATGAATGAATTCCTATGCCCCACAAATAACCCAGAGATGCATTCTAAATAAAAGGACACATTCTACTTTCAAAAATACACTGATTCCTGGACCATCCGCAGGCCGGATTTAGAAGGCGATTGGGCCGGCTCCGGCTCCTGGGCCACAGTTTGCCTACCCATGTGCTAGCTCAAGCAAGAATGTTCTTTGAAATGAATAAAACTAAATTCACACTTGTACATTTCTGAATGTGTTTTATGTGAAATGATGTTGTTAGATAATATTAATAAAAAAAGATTGATCTGTGAAGAAACACGGCTGGTTGATTCTGAGTTTCTTTCTGGGAACATTAGGTTTTGTGCAAGCATTTAACCAAAATGCTTTTCTTGCTTTTCTCATAAAATTTATTGTTGGTGAGAGATGATAGTTCTAGCGCTGATGCCACAGAAATAGATTTTTTTCTCTTGAAAAGGCAGATACTGGCTTGCTACTATTCTTCATTAACAAGTTATTGTGTTAGAGTTCACGAGCAATGCACCGTGTGTTTGTCCACCAGTCATGCCTCATGAGTATCAAATTGGTATATTGAGTGGATCCTGGAAGTGAATAACTTGAAGAGTTATATTGGGCAGTGAATTGATTGCATGAGCCTCCTTTTGCATTCATACAGAAAATACATTATTTGAAATTGAGATCCATTCATTGAGATCAATTGACAATCAGAAAATTAGTAAATGGGTCACGAAAGTTAACAATCAATCACTTTATACAAAAAAGAGTGGTTATATTAAAAGGCAATATTGGTTAAAATATTGACTGACCATAGTCACTCTTGGGAGTGAAAATATATGGTTTCTAAACTGTTGCAGAAAATTGTAAGGCTGCCCCTTCTCAGACAGCAAAATTAATATATTCCTGGGTCCTAGTGGGTGCTTCTACCTAAATGTCTCAGTTGACAATAATCTATAGTTTCTGGTCTATTTTGCTGTGAAAGCTTCTCTCTTTAAAGGAAACAGGAATCAATTCACCATATCCTGCTTCTGCATATTGAACCTATTGGATTTGCATACAAAATGTATAACCTTTGGATTTAGACTGGTTCACCTTACAAGGCTGCAGTTACATCCTACACTTATACAGTATACCTCCAACCAGATATGCAGTGCACTGGGAGATGCGGACAGCTGCAAATTCTTCTGTCCTGTCCCAAACACAAATACTTCCAGTCCCACCCAATCACCCTCCACTTTGTGCCAGGCTCCTTCTGTCTCTGGAGAGAGCTGTCTCTCGTTTGGGAAACTCTGCACTCAGGATAATGAAATCCTTATTTCACCCATATGAAAATAATGCTTTGATGAATAACCAAGCCTCCTTTTTTAAAAAAAAAAAAAAAAAACAGCAAAGAAAGATAGTGTTTCTAAGCGGCTGGGGGCACGGAGAGTGAAAAGTGCAAAGCCAGAATAAGAAAAATAAGTTATAAGCACGCTAGGCTTGTCAGTTTAGATCATGTCATTCCTGTTAGTGCCTAGTAAATACAACACCAGATCAAGAGCCAGAGGATAATCTTTCACTCAAAATCGTTCTCTTGCAATAATCCAGTATTGGGTCCATAGTGGAGAAAACTATTGTCAGTGTCTTGCTTTCTTTGCTGACACGAGCATCTTTTCAGTGTATTAAAAATTTCTCTATTAATTGTAATAATACCTAATCCTCTTCTTTTGTAACTAACAAAAGAGTTCTTAAAACAAAGGAAAACCCCAAAGTGAATATATTGGAGTGGTAGGGTAGCTAATTTAATTTAAAGGGAGGGGAATGTGACTGCCCATTGGAGGGACTATGATGGCACCTAGGCTGGTGATACCAGGAAATGCTTTGAGCTGAAGCTCCAATCAAACTGCTTCACATTTCTTTCCTGTCCTACTAACATACGGTATTTTTCACTCTATAGGACGCACCAGACCATAGGACGCACCGGACCATAGGAGGGGGAGAACAGGGAAAATTTTTTTTTTCTTGTTCTCCCCCTCTAAAACAAGGTGCGTTCTGTGCGTTCAAGGTGCATTCACCTGAAGCCTCCGGAGCCCAGCGGGAGTTCCCACTGGGCTCCAGAGGCTTTGGGTTCCTTTCAATCTTCTCTTTGGGGCTGGCAGGGGGAAGCGCTGCTTTCCCCCACCGCCAGCCCCAAAGACCACGTCGGGGAGCAGCGCAAAGGCGGTGCGCCGCCTTCCCACTGCCCCCCAATCTTGTGGGGCTGGCAGTGGGAGGAAGCGTTGCAGCCTTCCCCCCACCTTCGTACAGCCTTTGTAGCCTTCACAGAGGCTTTGTAGCCTTCTGCAGAGGCTTTCCACAGCCATCCGCAAGCTAGAACAGCTTCTTCTGGCTTTGGGCTTAGCTGTGCAGCCTGCATTCACTCTATAGGACGCACACACATTTCCCCTTAATTTTTGGAGGGGAAAAGGTGCGTCCTATAGAGCAAAAAATACGGTATTTTCCGTAGGGCAATAATAAAAAAAGAAGAAGAAGAGGCCATTATACAATTATTATAGGCAGGCAGTACAGGGTTTCAATGCTTTTACTAAGCAGACATGTCTTGTCTTTTGCAAAAAATGGGGAGGCCAAATGAAACTAACAGATGAGGTCAGGACATGTGCATGTTCTTGGAGAACTTTAAACCATTGCTTGGGACAATGTGGACTGAAGCTTTTTAATTCAGTGTTCCTTTTCATACTTCCTGCATGTTGGTTGTAATTATTATTATTTATCTCTTTTAAAAAGTGGAGATAAAATAAAATGGATGGAGATGAATATTTTTTTTTTTTTTTTGTAAATCTGTTTTGAAAACTGAAGTTGCTATATACTAGCAAATATATTGTGAACCTTTTTAGTCTAGATAAGCTTTTTGTCCCATGTCTAGAGCTGTATATGGCATAAAGTAGCGACAGGCCATCAGTCTTTACAAATCAAAATCCAGACTAGTGTAGGATCCCTGGTGCCCAAGCCAAAGAAGGGTCCCCAATACACCTGGCTGTGTCTGCATGTAAGACTGTTTACTTTGCATAAAATATTGCAGTATACGATTATAGACATACCTTTACATATATCAAAACCTAAAGAAAGAATCTGCCAAATACAAATTCAGCTAATTCTTTTTATGTGGTTCCTATCCTCAAGACATCATTCTCCCAAAGCAAGCAAAGTCATTAGAGCAGGATTAGCAAAATGGCTTTTATGAGGCCATTCTGTCCTGTTCTTCATTGGGGGAGGAGAATAATACAACCAGAAGAGCTGAGAATACCAGACACATCCTGACTCCTGCTGAGGATCGGAGATGCATTTGCTGAATGTCTGTGTTACTGAATACCACCCATTGTGATTATACGGGAAGTGTGTGGGTGGCAATTTTAAATGGTAAATAAAACCAGGCAGAGAAGAAGAATGGCGTTACCTATGGAGTTATAGAGAAAAGCTATGGTTAGTAAAATATAAGTAAAAATATTCAGGAAATATATGCAACTACAATAATGGTTCTCAAGCTTCAATGTGCCCTTAGCAATTTCAATACATATTATCTGAATCCTAGCCTTGCACAAACGCAGGTGTGCCAGGTTTTCCTCAGATAACTCTGGCCTATAAGCAGACTTTCTTCTCCTTTTCTGCCATTGCACCTTTGATGCGAAGCCTTACTTTTTTATAGATGCATTCCTGTCTCTCATTCCTCCCTCTTCTTTGCATTCTGTCTGTGATAAGGAGGGGGCACCACATTAATGTCCACAAAATTAAGATGTCAAGCAAGTTCTTCACCAGTTTCTGTAGGGGAAACTGGAGGAGGACCACTCTCCCATAAATCTGTTAAGCTCAGAGTGGCCATTTGAGAGCCTCACTGCAGATCAGTGACAATGAAGTACTAAATCAACAAAGTTTGGTGGGAGGGTGTATGTGGGCTTCCATTGGTAGGGCTGTCTCTTACAGAACTGACTCAGGAATAATATGTTTAATTCACTGAGTGAGTAGTTGTTTCCTATTAGTGATCCTTGAGTTTCTATTCTCTGGGCCCATTTTTTATTTTTTTTAATGGGGAAACTGTGTGGCTCAAACTGATAGCAACTGAGGAGAACGGAAATATACTTTGTCACAAAATCACACTTGGTTGAGGATCCCTAGGGAACTTTTTCACTGTCAGTGGTACCTCAGGTTAAGTACTTACCATAATTCATTCTGGAGGTCTGTTCTTAACCTGAAACTGTTCTTAACCTGAAGCACCACTTTAGCTAATGGGGCCTCCTGCTGCCGCCGTGTCTCCAGAGCACGATTTCTGTTTTCATCCTGAAGCAAAGTTCTTAACCTGAGGTACTATTTCTGGGTTAGCGGAGTCTGTAACCTGAAGCGTATGTAACCTGAGGTACCACTGTACTCTGTTGGAACTATTGATTATCTGACTTTCCTCGTTCCTGCTGCTTTTGAAGACCATATGGAAACTGAGAGTGCTATGTGCATGCCAGTTGTATGTAGCTGTTCCAGTGGTTGAGAGGAGAATAATGTTCCCTGAGATTTGCAGAGCCCTCTTTGTCTAAATGGCATAGCTGAGTGATGATCCATTACAGTGTTGGCCATCAGAAGTTTCTCAGACTCCAGATTTGAGCATGTCTGGCCGTTTCTGAGAAAGGGATGTTCTCTTCAAATCCATGTAATTATCCGTTAGGAAATAAAATGCCTCTTAATTGAATTAAATGAAACTGTATCTATGGACCACGTGCAATGGACTCATCCCTGGCATTTGTTAGTTAAGGAATATTTCAGAGACTAATTTCACTGGAAGTTGGTTTTGTGTATTCAAGAGGCTAACTTTCATGAGAATGTTTCTCTCTTGCCACCTTCCTCTGCCTTTGAAATCTGGGTAATGTCTGGAAAAATCTGGATGTATGGCAGCCATAAATAACACATACCCTCCAACATTTCTCCAATGAAAATAGGGACAACCTATTGCATAATAAAGGGACACGGGTGGTGCTGTGGCTTAAACCACAGAGCCTAGGACCTGCCAATCAGAAGGTCGGCAGTTTGAATCCCCGCGACGGGGTGAGCTCCTGTTGCTCAGTCCCAACTCCTACCAACCTAGCAGTTTGAAAGCACGTCAAAGTGCAAGTAGATAAATAGGTACTGCTCCGGCGGGAAGGTAAACGGCATTTCCATGCACTGCTCTGGTTCACCAGAAGCAGCTTAGTCATGCTGACCACATGACCTGGAAGCTGTACGCTGGCTCCCTCGGCCACTAAAGCGAGATGAGCGCCGCAACCCCAGAGTCGGCCACGACTGGACCTAATGGTCAGGGGGTCCTTTTACCTTTACCTTTCTTGCATAATAATATTAATAAAAAAATTAATATCTACCCCACACATCTGACTGGGTTGCCCCAGCCACTCTGGACAGCTTCAAACACATATAAAAGCATACAAAACAATAATCATTAAAAAAAAAACTTCCTCATACAGGGCTGCCTTTAGATGGTTTGGGGGTCGGTCCATTCTCCCCAACATTTCTCCGGTGAACATAGGGACCTCCTAAGGAAAAGTGGGACATTCCAGGATCAAATGAGAAACTGGGATGGCTTCTGTAAATCCAGGACTGTCCCTGGAAAATAGGGACACTTGGAGGGTCTGACAACATACTCATGCTCTGAGATGTTCCTATTTTCATTGGGATATGTGGGCCACAGTTATACGAAGGCTGGAAGGTAAGCAAATGTTGGCCTTCATAAAGGGTTTCAGGAATGAAGAAAGGGTTCTGAGTAGCAGAATAATGTTTGTGCTGGAGTTTTCTTTTTCAGAAGATGAGAGATCAGGTAGCCTTGCAATTACAAAACATTGCTAGTCCAAAGCTTCCCTTCTCCTACTAGCTCATCCACCCATGCATATACCAGTGTTAGTAATTTGTTAACTAAATGAGGAAAGAGCCAGCTCCTTTAAATCTTCACTGCTTGACTACCTCAAGGAGGGTAATTCCCCCCCTACTCCAGGCAGGAGCTTGAAATAAGTAACAATAAGGATGGGGAAGAGAGACACAGCATTCTCCATAGCTCAGCCTTCTGGTCCTGACACTTGCGTGGACAACTGAAAAAGCTACAGCTTGACTTGGATAAAAGATCCAGTGCAACAGAGGCACCATCCAGCCATCAAGCTGTGCATGGTTTGCTCTCTACTGCACGGACCCAGCCCTGATTTGGAGTCCATTTATTGCTTTTTACAGAATCTGATCCTTTAAAATTTCCCCAAGCCACCTCTTAGGAGTTGATTTTTATCAGTTTCATTTTATACAGACCTTTTAAAAATGCTGAGACGATAATGCATCCTGGTACAAAAACCCGACTTCTCACTAAATCAATGAATAGCAATTCTGATTGCTTTCAGGGCATTGGCATTGTTACAAGGTTAACTGAAGGCTAAGGGGACAGATCAGATATTGGCTTTGGTAAACTCCAGTAAGGAAAGTGGAGAGGCAGACACTCTGCATGGTAAATGACTGCTGGTAGTTTGCTGACAATGAATGAATTCTGACCTTTGCTGCAGTAAAGTGCAAATATATTATCTAGCTTAATATGTAGGAGGACCCCTATTGCTCAGTAGGAGAGAACTACCACATTAACTGTAATTGGTACTTTGTTAAGAGGGCTGGATTAACTATTACACTCAGTACTCCTTAGAGTAAGGTTCTGGATAAATCAAGGCTCCCTATGCTCCAGAGAGCCTGTTGAACACATCTCTCATCCCTTATGCCAGTGGCCAATGGAAACAATGGCCATATTCTCAGTTGTGAGGAAATTTTAAATACTGATATCTAGTATAGCATGTAAGGCAGATCAGTTGCCTTCCCCCTCAGTTGGGGCAAATTTTGAATGTGGAATTAAGTGGAACAAGGGGAGGGAGTTTGTGTTTGTGTGTGTATGGCTAACTGTGAGCTGCCAAAGTTCTTGGTTCAAACTGCACTTCTACTTTAAAGGTAACTTTACGTAAGCTACTTTCACAACCTCAGCCCCATATCTGTAATAAAAGACAGTACTAATATTGACATACATTTATAAGGTTGTTGTAAGGCTTACTGAGATAATGAATGTGGGAGGCTTTAAAATACACTATATAAATAGCTGCTATTAGTGTTCTTGTTTTTTAAAAAATTAAAGGAGTCTGTTGCTATGATATGGTTCAGCCATGTTTCAGATAGCCCCAAGAATACTTTTCATGGTAGGATTTCTTGTACATTATAATTCTTTGCCTGTTTAATTCTTCTGTAAAATATCACATAAACTTTTGGTTTCTAAACATTTTTGATTGGTTGAAAGTAATAGACATAAGTAATAGATATATCTCAAAAAAGCCACACTCTTTAAAAATTTTGTATGCTGTGTAAGACTTAGAATAAAACACCGGGGAGATATTCCTCTTTCTCTCTCTCAAATTATAGTTGCATAGTACCGAGAACATTATAGTTGTTTAGCCCAAAGGCTGCAAAATGATGTCTGATATTGTGAACTTTGTCCCTTTCTCAGTTTATAAACAGGCCTCATGAAAAAATTAATATTCCAAGCCCAAGCAATCCAAATTGTGCACAAGAAATCTTGAATTAGTTGACTTGTTGGAATTATGCAAATTTCGCAAATGGCATAATTTTTTTTCTGCATATTTTAATCTGCGTGATTTATTTTGTGTAATTCTGCTTTTTGGCAGTTGGGAGGAGGGGAAGGCACTTTGCAGGGCATTGAAGCCTTTTTTCCAACCACTGGGAATTTTATTAAGCCACCCCACTTGTTTCTGAAATTTCAGAAAGCCTTGCCCATGTATTTTAAAGCTTATATTCACAGCCATAAAAGTTAGGAACTTGTTTCCTTTTCCTTTTATAGTGATATGAGCTGGGAGTGCTTGGCACTGTGTGAGAATTTGAAGAAACCCACAAATGTTGGGATTGTAAAATGAACAGTACAATTTGTGAGTTTGGACCCATCATGCCCAAAATCAGACGAAGTCACACTAAAGCCTTCTTGATTCAAAATGGAGCCTGGCATCCAGACATCAGTGAAGATGGCAGCCCCACCACATGAACCATTGAGCCCAGTTTCACTGGCAAACCTATGCCAAAAAATGGCAAAGTCCTGCCAAAGTCATGTTTTGGTCTGCCATATTGAATCAAAATGGCACCCAGCATCCAAAAGTCAGTGAAGCCTGCTGTCCCCACCTTGGGAACCCTAATGCTGATTTTGGTGATGATATCTCAAGAGGTGGCCAAACTTGTGCCAGAAAATGCGTACTAAAGTTGTGTTTTCATCCATCATCTTCATTCAAAATGGTGCCTGGTATCCACATGGTGATGAAGTCCACTGCCTCCACCTTAGGAACTGTTGTGCTGTGTTTTGTGATGATATCTCAAGAGGTGGCTGGACTTTGCCAAAAAAGGGGGCAAAGTCATGCCAAAATCATGTTGTGTCTGCCATCTTGATTCAAAATAGTGGCTGAGTCTAAACGTTGACAGTGATCACCACCCTGGGTTTGGGAACCCTAATGGCAAATTTATCACTGATCACTTGAGAGGTGGTTGAACCTATGGTGAACAGATGGACGATCAGATCACTTTCCAAAATAAGTAGTAGAAGATAAAAGATTCTCAAATCTGCTTTCCCTCAGAATCTGTGTGCTTACATATACAGCTTTGACAGTAAGTACTTCAGCAATGATCCATTCTAGCCCAATAAAGTCTGTAATTTTCCTATCATCTTGAATTCAGCTCTCCAAAGTCTTTGTTAAATATCAAACCTGAGGTGTTTTGTGCTTATGAAGCATTATATTATGTACCAGCTGGTCTGCGTCCTCTTCAAAGGTGATTGTGTAACCACACACTTCAAGTTTGTTGAGGATCAAGTCCTCCTGCCAAACTGCATGAAATGATGCAGGACTGAACTATGTATGATGAGGCAGGTATGTTAGCGATGCCTTTAGAAACCAAGAGTTAAAAGCCATTTTATGTCATATATCTTAGCTACACTGGAACTTCAGCTTAGCATGAGATGAAATGATTGTCTGTTTTATGGTGTCATGATGGAAGATGTGTGTGATTCTCAGGAGTCTCTGTAGATGTGAGAATACTCAACTTGGATGTGACCTCCTCCTTTGTGAGCCTTAACTGGCTTCTGGTAAGCTCATTTACTTTACCAGGCCTTAGCAATCAGAATTAATTTTCTCAAGTCTTGTGAATAATTTCATCTCTGAAATCCAAATTTAAATCACATTTCTTTCTTTTCCGAAGCATTTAAGCTAGTGAGTTGCAATATAGAAGAGTGGTGAGAGAATGTCTATTTAAATCTCTGCCCTTTTTTGCATATCACAAGTGTCCAGGATCTCGGAGTGGAGATTGTGGCTACTTTGCTTCTCCACGGGTTCTGCTACTATGCTGCACTGTGTTAAACCATGTTTTTCCAGGATCTCGGAGTGGAGATTGTGGCTACTTTGCTTCTCCACGGGTTCTGCTACTATGCTGCACTGTGTTAAACCATGTTTTTACTTGGCATGTTTTCTAAACCTAGGCTCATGGTTTAGCCTTTGAGGTCCCTTCCAACTCTATGATTCTAGAATATTATTTTGGGTTGGGGCTCTGGTTTAACAGAATACAAATTTTCCATGGAAGTGTGTGGGGTGGTTAAAATGCCTTTTGTTGCAATACCTTACTCATTTAACAAACTGAGAACAATCCCTAGCTTGGGGTGTGGTGTGAATCTTAGCTGTCAATGAGAGAGGGAGTAAGAGTGAGAGAAAATGTACCCCAAATCAGAGATCTAATCCATATCAACATTAATTCTTTTCTCCATTTAATTTCCTGTATAGATTCAGTGGGATTGCATTGAAACAACCCAGTTATGTAGTGCTGTGTTTACAATGCATTTTACCGCCAGTCCTCCCTCCCATACTTTCTAGCTACTGTAATGTATTTATGTGCCAAGGTAGCATGCAAATGCACCTCAAGATACAGTCAAAACAAGGTGACAGCAGCAGATCCGGCTGGATTTCATTGCTTGGAATTTGACTCTGGTTTTACTTCCAGTAGGCTTTTCAGTGTGTGTATGTGTTTCCTTAACCCCATGGTGCTAGAAAAAATAATTAGAAGTGATGTCGGGAAAAGCAATAATAAAGGAAGCCTTTCTCAAATTCAGTTTTGTCAGTTAATAGTGAGTGTCTGGAACAATACAGCAGATGATTAAAGGGGCTCATTCTGGTCTGAGGATGTAATCAAAGGGGCTTTTGGATATCAACACCAGCATTACAGCTAAGGGAGAATAGTAGTGTTCTTGTGGATAAAGGATGAGAAGGAGGCAATGCTGGCCAAGTGATCTGCAAGTATTTGCATTCCCTGTTGGTGGTTCTTAAACTGTGGTCTGGGGACCTCCAGTGGACCTCGGTGCATATTCAAATGGTTCCTGAGACCATAATAAAAGAGAATACTGAATAGAATTTTTTTGATTGCTTCATCAGCTCTAATAATCTTAAGTTATTTACAGAAGATCAGCATGAAAGAGAAAAGTCCTTGCAATTACATATAATGCTGGAGATAAAGGAGACAGACAGGGCTGTCCTTCAAGAAAGCTGGATATCTTACTGATAAGCACCATAAATGTCTTAATGGCATGGAGCAGGAGCCAACACAGCGATACTTTTCCTTTTCTTTCATGTTGGTTCTTCTATGCTTTTGGTTGCTGCATAGTAGAGTAGCATTGTGGAGAGAGAAATCCTTCTTTGTGACTTTGTCAAGTCCCCATCATCATATTTTGTTTCGTCTGGACATTTTGGTGAATATTTCAGAGGAACAGCAAATAATTTAAATTGTGTTGAAGTAGCACTGGGTCTTGTTAGAAGGCTTATAAGTAGCCACTTGCCTACTTATCTGTGGTGACTTAGAATTTGCCATGGGTGACCAGGCAGGAAGTCGGCCAGGCTATCAGAGTGCCACAGATGACTAATATAAGTATGTGTGCACAGGAGCTGGGGGGTAATAATTTGGGCGTGGGGGTAGCAACATTCATGAATTTATTTGCCAGCTTGTCTTCAAGGCATTCTTTAGCTCTTTTGTTTTAGAAAGTCTGCATTTCCTCTTTGAAAGAAAGTATAACTCTAATTAACATATTTTCTCACCCTTCGAACGCTATTGGCAAATTGAGACTCATGCTGGATGACCCATAAGGTGAATGATGAAATGTAGCATGAATATTTTCTTCCTCATATTGAAATTTGAAATTTTCTCACCACTAGAAGCTATCCTCTTCCTCCTGGTTTGTGCTTAATGAAAAACCTCCCCCACCCCGTTCTTTCTTTTTTGCACTGTATAGAATTTTAAACAAGCCTGGCAAATAAATACTGTAGAGAAGCATAAGCCTCTATTCTTGTAGAAACTCTCTCAAATAGTTACATTAGAATCTGCCCTCTGTTTGGTGGAGGCCCTAGCCTAGAGCGTACTGATTAATCCAGCCCTCGTTGTGACCCGTTCTGAACATGACACAAGGCAACCTAGAAATGTAGCTTCTTCGGTATTTAACTTGAAAAACGTTGAAAGTGTCTCTTGATACTGAAGTGAAAATAATGCATTATATGTGGAGATCACAGAAGCAACACTTCATTACGATTCCCATCAGCAGAAGAATATTCTATCAAGGCAAAGATATTTACATTTATAATACACTAGGGATACAAGTATCTGTGTTCTCCTTCAAAGAGGGGAGGGAAATACCGTGTCATTCTTAATTAAGGCTTATAATGGACCTAAATCTTAATGAGGGTTGTGGTTTTTTTTTGTATGTGCGCATTAACTCACAATATTGCTAACGTGTGTGGTTAATTTATATACAGCCATCAACAATAATTCTGGCAGAAACTGGATGCAAAATGCTCTTTAGCAGATGCCGCACCCTCAAACTTTTCCTCTTCCCAATGAGTCCTTGTCTAGAAGATAAACAGAAGAGAGGTCTATCAGCAGCTGTTAGTCATGATAGCTAAATGGAACTGTATGCATTGCTAGAGGTAATAGTCTCCTGAGTGCTAGATGCTGGGGGCAACTAACCTGGGAAGGCTCCTTGCCTGCTTTGTGGGCTTAATGGAGGTATTGCACTGGCCACTTTTGGAAAGGGAATGATCTGATCTGTCAAGGCTCTTCTAATGTTCTTAAGTCTGTTTCACACATGCCTATTCATCAGTTTATCTCATCATTCGTCTTGCAGCTGAACTTGTAGATAGCCTTTCATGCAAAGTATTGGTTAGCCAAACAAATAAATTGCATAATAACTTCTTTGGCTCACCAGTTGAGGGATATTTTAATTCCCCCCCCCAATGTGTTTCACCAGAAAAAAACACACCCCACTAAAACCCAAATCTTATTTGTTTAGTATATATGCCACTCTTCCCCATACATAGAGTCCCCAAGCAGCCACAGTTCCAACAATGACCAAGCCCAGACCAGCTTTGCTTCAGCCAAGCCAGCTACATCCTTAACTTCACAAAACGGAACAATAAATAAATGTGGTGAAACATTTTAAAAGGTTTTTAAATAATAACAAAACCCATTATATAGTAATCAATTGTGTGTTTCTCATTGGAACTCAGTTTTTTATACTATTGATAACATTCACTGGAATCAAAATTTTGTTAGCCTTGTGGATTATACACACACACACACACACACACACACACATGCATACACACATACACTCCTTATGTTTACATGTTCGGCATTATTTTTATTCATTGAAACCTACTTTATAAAAACCACACCATATATCTTCCAGTATTACTTTATATGCTGTTCTTAGTGGTAAATTTCAGGTTATACTGGGAGACTGAAATTGTGCAACAGTTAGAGAAATAACACATCCTTTCATTGAATTAATCTATTGTAATGTAAGTAAATTATCCAGGAACCATTCATGCACAGTATTCTGATAATACAGGTGTTTAAATGGTAATAGCAGCTGAAATCACAATGTGAGTTGAAACAATAAAGTCATTAGGGTGTTGCAATATGAAATTAAACCATCTCTGATGCTGTGCACTACTATAAACATTGTACCCCACCTGCACACACACTGCACAAATGAAAGCAATGTCACACCCATTTAAGAAGAGTTTACATTAGATATTTAGACTGGGTTGGGTGTTTAGCGGTCATAAGGGTGGCACAAGTAGAATAGTGTGCAAAATATGGAAGGTTTTGTTGAAAAACGTTGTGGTTCAGAAAATCTCAGGTTCTGGCATATAACCAAGGTTACTGTGATTAATACCTTTAACTTTTAGTATTCTCTCAGATAAACTTGGACTTTTGTTTGTTTGTTTGTTTGAAATAAAATACAAAAATAAAAAATCTTATCAAATAACAGCATCTTAATACTCCAGTCCATACATACTATTACAAAAAACACATTTTGTTAGAGAAAAAATATGAATATGAATATGAATATATATTGCTCCAAAATAAAATAAGTATTGACCAACTGGACCAACTGGAGATATATTTGGTTCCATCAAAGGAGAGCTGAGTTTGTATACAATGTGTCAATTTTGTCATTGTAGTGATGTCCCAGATTCTTTTAAAAAAATGATGAGTGAAACAATCTTCTCTCCCCACAGTATGATATAGACTTCCTTGCTGCATTTACCAGGCTAGTTACAATTTCAACATCATCTTTCTCCATTCAGTTTATCAATATAACAATGGGTCCTCCAGTAAATTATATCCTGTAATTTGATCAATATACCTCAATATTGCTTCCCACAACTTCTAACTGAATCTAATTTTCAAAATAATAAATTGACACCAAATTCACCACACCTCCAACAGATGTATGTTTCTAAATTTCAACTTATGTTTGCTCAAGTAACATTAGTAATGTATTTATATACATAACTAAGGATATATATCGTTTGTATATTCTCTTAAGGTACAGTTAAGAGAATATAAGATACAGACACTGCTTTCTCCTCCTTTGCCTGGTCTCCTAAGAACTTTTCTGTTCTTGTTCCTATTTTGTGCTATGGCATTCAGAGGAGACAGTATATACTTAAGTCAGGCATGGCCAAAACAGCCTCCAGCTGTTTTGGGACTACAATTTCCATCATCCCTGACCACTGGTCCTGTTAACTAGGGATGATGGGAGTTGTAGTCCCAAAACAGCTGGAGGGCCAAGTTTGGCGGTGCCTGACTTAACTTGACTAGTAACCATTTAGTTTCCTTATTCCCAGTGAATGGGTCTATCATCACGGTTTGTGTCAACAACATCCATAGTTGGTTGTGTGCAGAAGTACCTCCTTTTGTCTGTCCTGTATCCTCTTCCCTTGACTTTCATTAAATGACCCTGGGATCTAATATTGTGCATGGGATGTGAATAGGACTCCCCCCCCCAAATAAACCCCTGCCCCTCAAAAAAAAAAAAAAAAGCATTTCTCATAAGTGAGTTCCTGCAGTCTCCTGATCATTTCAATTGACTCCTTCTGCAACTTTCCCAAAAGCAACTGTCATTTTTGAGATGTGGCAACAAGGACTGTATACAATATTCCAGATGTTGTTGCATCAGATATTGCAGGTATGAATTGTATTCTTGATCCCATCCCTAATGATCCCTAACATGGAATTTTCCTTTTTCACTGCTGCTGCACGCTGGATCGACATTTTAAAATTATTATTTATTCTTATTATTTATTAAATTTGTATACCATCCTCAGGGTGTTTCACAACTTAAAATTACAACATAAAAATTACAGAATACATAATAAAAATAAGAACAACAACAAACCAATAATATCGCTCCCTTAACTCCATTACTGATTTCAGGCACCGGAATTTCCATGATTTCGTTAGAATGAGATGAAAAAGCAAGCATATGGATGACATTGAATACCAAATCTCTCATGGTGTGTCAAACCTGACTTGCATAATATCAAGTTTTGCAAGCATTTTGTTGTGAAGAAGCCTTTTGGTGATCACAGTGAGATGCACAAGTTTTATGCTTGAGTAGTAAGTCTCATGGGATTCCCAGCCATTTACATATATTCAGAGTCAAACTATGCTGCAGAAAATGTGTCAACTTTCAAATTTACTGTAATTTTCGGCTCTACTACAATCCTATAGCGTGAGTCAGTGTTAAAATTGCTGAAATTTTAGTGTGGGGACAATTCTCCACATGTGTTCCAAGGTAAAGAAACGATTTGTGTTCTGCTATTTCTAGCAAACGTACTCTAAGGTACTCTAAGGTAACAGTCAGCTATAGTGAAGTTAAGGGCCTCCTCACACTGTAAGTCATGTAAGGTTTCACAAGTGTACGCCTAAAAAAATGTGAAAGGTGAAGGTGAAAATAAGGTAATTGAAATCATACAGGTATTCTCATTAGAGAGCCAGGATTGGCTGTGGTTTCCTATTGAGCTTGGTGGCAAACCTAGGATTTCTGCTGTGTTACATGCCTTACAAATTCACTCCAAACAGATTTTTGTGATCCCCTCCCCAACTGTTTGCAATAATATTCCATATTGGAAAAAGGTGGCCATATGAAAAGCTTCTTAGCTTCTATACCATCAATAAAATACAGCCTACTTCTGCAGTTGTCCTGTGGCTTAAAAAGGTTGGTAACTTGAAGCTGATCATTTGTACAAAAAATATGGCTTGATTGCTCTTTGAATGGGAGAAATTGTGCTTTACACATTTTTTTTCTGTTCAGTACCATTTTATTTGGAACACTCAATGGCCTGAATACATTTTCCAAGGGAAATAAAAATCAGCCCTTCTTACATTAATGAGTGTGTCTATGAAATGTAATAACTGTAGCTGCACTTAATTGAATTGTGAACTATAAAGAGAAAGCACGATTGTTCCTTTTTTCTAAAAACTGTATATCAATGGCAACTGAATGTGTGAACTTGACTGCGCTAGAAAATATTGTGTGGGAAGGGAGGCGACAGATGGCCTATTCAAACGTGTGTCACCATTGGAAATTGTGTTCATCATAAGAATGTAACAGGAGCCTTTTCCTCAAAGGGGAATTGTTCTAGCACCATCAGTTCCAGTATCAGAGGGCAGTATGCCTCTGGATACCAGTTGCTGGGAGCATAAGCTGTTGTGCTTATGCGCTACTTGTGGGTTTCCCATAGGCATCTGGTTGGCTGCTTTGAGATCAGGATGCTGGACTAAATGTGCAAACATGCCACATGTGAACCAGCCCCTACTTTCAGCGGGTAACAGTTGGCTGCCTCTTGTTTTGCAAAAACAGCGCAAAAAAGTGATACCTCTTTCAAGTTGTTCTTTCCCAATGCTCCTATATTCAGCACTGTCACTTGAGGCTCAGGTGGCCTCTGTGGCTAGGAGCGCCCCTTTTCAATTACAGTTGGTTCACTGTCTATAGCCTTTTTGGACAGCGATAACTTGGCCACTGTATCCCATGCTTTGGTAGCCTCTAGATTGAATTATTGCATTATGCTGTACATGGGGCTGCTCTTGAAGATGACTTGGAAACCACAATTGATCCAAAATGCAGCAGTGTTCCATTTAGTTCACAAACAACCCCTGTTTTGAAACAGCTGCATGGGTTGGCAGTTTGTTTCTGGGCCCAATTCAAGTGTTTAAAGCCCTTAGCAACTCAGGGCCCAAATATCTGAAAGACTGCATCCTTCCCTAGAGACCCTCTCAAGTGTTAATATCAGCTGAGGTGGCTTTTCTTGATAGTTCCAGCACCCTCAGAAGCTCAGGGATGGTGTTGGCCCAGGATTGATAAAATCATAGAGAGGACATTCTTTGTGGTGGCCCCTAAATTGTGGAACTCTCTTCCCACAGAGGTGTATCAGGTAACTTTATTATACATCTTTTACCCTGGCCTTTAACACCTGAGATGTATATATTCAGGACCCAGTGTATTTTTTGTAATTTGTCTTTGGATTAAGGTGAAGTGCAGATAAATAGTAGTAGTAATTACCGGTAATAATAATATGTTTGCAAGAGTGGGCTGGAGGACATTTTGTTAACTTGATGACTTGTCCCACTGGAGGGTATAGGCAGGGCCCTCTGAAGAATATTGCCTCCTCTAGTCCTAGCCTCTGACCATTTCCTTCAGATACTAGATATCCTCAAAACTAAATCAAATCAATAAATCCTATGTGATGTTGACTTTGAGCCAGTTAAGATGTTATGCGCTGGTTGCATTTCTTCTGTGGTCAGCTTTTTGGGGATAGGATGTGGCATATGACACTATCATCTCCATCTGAGCCACTGACTCTGCTGTAGGTAGTACCTTATGTTTTGTTGTGAGGTTCTACCTTTCAAACATTACTAGACCAATGTAGAATCAAGCCATAGGGAAGGCGCAACCTAACCACTATGGTAATGTATGAAAGGGAACTTTGAGAACTCTTAACTGCAGGTGATACTCACTTGCATCCAGATATGGACACTTTCTTGGAACTTTTGTATGTGCACAGGTATCCTCGAGATGTTTGGATTTGGGTTTTTATTGTTACATTAATTAAAGACTTGGTCCAGCTGTTCTAATAGTTTAATGAAGTTTCTATCTCAAACATGATTTGCATCTGTATGAAACTCAGATCTATGTGTCAACAAAGGCATGTATAGAAAGAATGTCAATGAATGCTCCATTGGTTTTTATAAAGATTTATTTTAATCAGACGGTGTTGGCTATCCAAAGTCCTTGGGGTGGCATTGTGAAAGAAATGTAAATAGATAAATAGAAGTAGTTTCTAAAAGTTGGAGATAAAACTGAACTATTTATGTAATTTATATTTCATACCACCTGAAAGGCTCTGAGTAGCTATAAAATGTTAGGAAACTAGACAAGAGTGACCTTAAAGTGGAATTGACAAGAGTGAACCTCTTTAGGAAACAATTTTTGTAAATGATTTTACACAAATTTCAGTGATGCAGAATTGGTTTTGGGTTTCTTGGTATTTTCTGCCATCACCATAGTATTCTGCTTAGCAACTATATGGATCTCATCTGGGGTTTAACTAGTTCAAAGAAAGACAAATGAATGCTAGAATGAGGGGAAAGTGTTTCCTGCCCATTTTAAATCAATAATTATTCACATACATTTGTTCTGAACCACTCTCATTTATTTTAGTTTAAATGCCACTCCTGCTTAAGAATTGAGAAAAGAGGCACATTAAAAGGAATATCTGAAGTGTCTGTTATCAAGTCCACAAAGGCAAAAAAGTATTAACAGTAGAAAAAGTATTAACGGGCTATTTGCTGTTTTTACATAAAATACGGCGTGAATATATTTCCCTTCTGTTTTCTTTGGCAAAGTCTTTAAAACATAGGAAATGCAATCTCACATTTGATTAATCTGACCACTACCATAATTATGGTTAAATGTGGGTGTAACATTCTCTCTCTTAGGAGCACACCATGATGTAACTGGTACTACAGAAAACCTGATTATATTACCCTGCATTCTGTGGAGCTGTTAAGCAGAAGTCTTCTCTCTCTTTTTGCTCCAAAACTCATCTAAATGGAAAACACATTGTCTTCATTATACTCCAGTGTTGAATGAACAGGGTTGCCATAGCAACAGCCATCTGAGGCCTTGCTGATTTCAGGCCAGTGAATGGGGTAGACAAACAAAAAAAAAAGTACCTTGAAAACCAAATGGGAACAATTGCTATTCATTCAAGCCAGGTTTAAGATCAGCAAATGTCTTTTAGCAAGAGAGAGGCAGATAAGGAGGTATCAGACATGACCGCGGAATAATAACAGAAAATTATCATAATCTCGAAAGTTTTCATCCTGGTTGTGTAGCATTAGGAATCCTTTTTTTTATAAGTGTAACATTTTTAAAGTGCTGAAATGGACAACAAGGTTTCGTCTACACAAGCTTGGAAAGCAGTTGTGAGGATGTGCAATTACATTGGAACTTCCTTCTAACCTCAGCAATCATAAAACATTGTGAACATTTTAAATTTAAGAAGGCATGATTACTAGCTGGCCTGGCACTTATTAATGCCAACTGGAGAATCGTTCTATAGTAGCACTTTCCCTTCCCTCCTCCCAAAAGAATGTGTTATGAAGGAAGAGGGGATAAGCCAGGGGCACTGAAGTGCCCTACTTTTCTAACTGTAGCTATTTTCTCCTCTGTTCCATTTGATTGTGATTAATTCTGGAGAATATTTCCTAATCCCCCCTCCCAAATTTGACTGGTAGAAATACCAGCTTTTTAGCTGTAGTAAACAGTATGTGGTAAAGTTTAGAAATCTGAAAATCCTAATAAATTAGCACTTCGATTTATATACTAGATTGTAGTGTATTTTTTTTTTATGTACCCACTTTTTGTGATGCTAAGGACATATCAAATTAATTGTTTCCAGCAGTTGGAATTTTGGGGTAGTCTTTAAAATAATATTCTAGTCACCAGACCCATTTTTCTATCTGCCCCCCATGAAATATGACAACCTGATTTTCAGCGACAAGCATGTCAGTTGCTGACATCATTAGCCCAGTTCAGATACAATACTGTGAAATGGCACCAGGCTTTGCATTGTAAAGGAATGGAGGGAGGTGAGCTCTCCTCCCATACATCATGTAAATAAACTAATTCACACATATATCCAGTTAGTATACCAGCAATCATTTTCTGAGAAGAAGAATTGTGGAAGTCAAGGGCCTGTGCAGTTTGGTATTTGTGTGGTGTCCACATCATACTGATTTTATCTGGAGGGGTGTGGTACACCTGTTTCACTAACATGAGAAGAGTGTCCCCAACCAAGTTATGTTCTGAGCTAAGCCACTCTCTTCCATTCTAGAATTAGTCATTCTGGCCCAGAATTAGTAACAAGGAGCATTTATCTACCTTCATCCCTGATAGATGGCCATCCAACCTCTGTTTAAAAACTTCCAAAGGAGAAGAGTCCATCACTTTCTGAAGTAGTCCATTCCACTGTCAAGCAGCTCTTACTGTCAGAAAGTTCTTCCTAATGGTTGGTTGGAATCTCCCTTTTTAAAAAAAATTGGATCCATTGGTTTGGTTCCTACCCTCTGGAGCAGCAGAAAACAAGCCCGCTCCATCTTCCATGTGACAGCCCTTCAGATACTTGAATATGGCTATCATATCACCTTTCAATCTTCTCTTCTCCAGGTGAAACATACTCAAGTCCCCCAACCATTTATGTACAAGAGCTAATTAACAGACTATACTTTGGCCACAAGTCCTAGGACCAGCTGTTGGAGTTGGTAAGTGATGTGTTCTGGTAAGAAAGAACCACTGTCTGTGTACAAATTAACTGGGCACACAGTAGACCCCACAGAGACCTTTTTACCAGTTCATTTGCTGTAGTCACAGCACATCTGTCATTAAGATTGCACAGAAAGTGGGGAAGGAATTAAAAGAAAATTATGAAATTGGACAAGTCTGTTTGGGATGACCCCCTCTCCATACCTACCTATAATCTGTCAGAATTCCCCGATGACATAATTGTTAGCTGAATGCATGAAAACAAAATTTGGCAAGCTGTGTATATCTGTGGTAGAAAGCAGGAGGACTTCTTAGACTCATTTCCCATTGTTTGATTTGATGGCACAGGGGTGTTTCTGTGGTCATACCCTTAACGGACAAACCTGTGCAACTAGGTCAGAGAAAGATGGACATCAAGAGGTTGCAGAGTATCTTGACCATTAAGACAGCTTCTTCACCCTCCTATGTACATATACTTCCATGATTTGGATACTACAAATAGAAAGCTTCTCAGTTTGTGAATCATGCTTTATGTAGTGATCAAAATGTAAATGCTTATTTTTCTAGTCTTGGCATAACAGAATTCAGTAATTGCTCCTTACTGTTGCGTGTATGCACTAATAGTTCTAACTTGCCCAGCAATTGGTCAAAGAGATCCGGAGGGTTCAGAAGCAGGCCAGCATATCAGTCATTAGTAGCTGGAGAGAGACAGAGAGAAACATTATGCTTGAGGCCTGTGTCATCTCTTATCTAATGTGCCCGCTCTTGACAAGAGGTTATCTAGAGAACTAAACCAGACCCCTGCATCCCACTCTGGAACATATCTGAGCAATTCTTTTGACTTTAGGTAGTTATTGTGTGGTGGTTGTTGTTTTTTTTTTTAAAAAAAAAGAGGGGATGGGGTGAGGGCAAGGCTCTCCACTTGGTACTGCCTAGCCTAGGTAAATCAGTCAGTGTGATAATATAAACCACTTACTGTGACAGTTGGGGAGTTGGAGACAAGGTGCCTTTGTGAGGAGATCAAACTCCTCCATAATGATAGGCAAATTGTTATCTTGGGAGGCTTGTCTCAAAGATGGAATCTGTCAGGTTTTAATTAGTTTGCCTACCATATTTCATACAGATACAGCCTGCATGTATCTGAGAGCAAGTGGGTGGGGGGTGGGGTAATAATTAGTGGACAGCCACCAAGTCCGTTTTTGCTCTCTGGCATAAACAGCGATCTAATGTTTAAACAAATTCCAATTAATAGCAATATTGAGAGAAATGCTGCAGTCGTGGCTACAAACTGGTGTAGACATACATCTCTTAAGTAGACAACCAAGTGAGTATATAGGATGTGATACTTCATTAGGAGCAAAAGTGAGGAGAAAAACAGTCAATTAGGGGGCAGCTACATCACTTGGTTCTTAGAATGTTTTTATATTCTTTAAAAGGGTAGTGTATTTTCTAGAGCATTTAGGCATGGATGTAGTAGAAGCTGAAAGAAAATGGGAGAGAGAAGGATGTCTGTCAAGGTGGCATGTCCCTTAGAGGCTCTCAGGTTACAGGTATGGCAAAGACCTTTGTCTATGAGATCTTGGAAAGCTGTTGCCAGTTAAAATAGACATTATTGGGCTCTGTTGTCCCAATAGTCTGTCTCAGTAGAAGGCAACTCCCTATATTCACAATAGCATTATATATACACTATATCCTTATGACATTATGTATTATGCATTTTTGTCAGAAAACTGTTCATTCAGGGCCAAAAAGTCAGTATTTTCCCATAAATGAGCACTGCTCACCATATTACACTTCAGAAAGAGAGAATTAACAAAATTTAAAAATGACTAATTCCCATTTTCATTCTGTGTGGTTTCTGCTGCCTCCATACTTTCCCATGCTAGTTGTGATCCATGTAAAGGCTTCCGGAGACATCATTCTTCTAATAGCATACTTAATATATCACAAAAGTGATGCCCAGGCAAAACCTTCATCTGTATTTGGGGGCAAGCCAGAGGCCTTTAAAGTTGCTGTTGAGGATGAGAAAATTCTAACCAAATTTGCTATCCGTATAGTTTTGATGGCTTTTTACTCTGATTCACATAATGTTATGATCTAACAGTGGATGGGCCTACAACAATTTCCCTGTCATTTTTAATCCACAGTGAGCTTTGAAATGTGGAAACTAAATGGGATATTAAAACCCGTTGTCTAAAAACCATTTCCCATTATATGCAGTGACCTGTCCTAACTTCCTTTATCGGCTCGCCCTCTTTCATCTAATAGAGGTGCATTAATCCATCTCCTTGCCTTGCAAAGACAGCATGATCAATGGCACATCACCGCATGTCAGCTGTACAACATGACAGTAGCCACAAATGTGTGAGGCTAGATGAAACCCCAGGGATTCTTATGGTCACAGCCCCTGCGGAAAGGTACTTTCAGAGCAAATTGCTTAATACCTATGTTAGAAGGGCTTTACCGGATCAGATCATGAGCCCATCTAGCTCAGTATCCTGTTTCTGGCAGTATCTAGCCAAATGTCTATGAGAAGGCCACGAGCAGAGCATGAAGGCCACAGCCCTCATATCCTTATCACCTGCTATATTGTTTTTGAGCATAGAAATTCAGCTGTTATAACTAGTAGATGTTTATAGAGTTGCCCCCCATGAGTTTGCATAAACCCTTTAAAATGCTGTCTGAGGTAGTGACCTTTTTTGTATAACCAGAATTAGAATAATAAAATTGTAGATTTGGAAAAACCCATGAGAGCCATCTAGTCCAACACCCCGCACTGCAGGAATCCTTTTTCCCAACATGGGGCTCCACACCAGGACCCTGGGATTTAGAATCTCATAGTATATTTTATATAATTTTTTAAATTATTTTTTCAAAAATATGTTGACAAAAATACAATCCAATATTTTCCAACAAATATGTACATTTTGCCACCCCCCACTTATCTTTTTAATTTGTAATATGGCATTTCCTTCAGTACTTCAATTACTCCCTTTTTTCCTTTAGCATTAATTTTAACTGTTTGGTTTAAGTTAATCCTGCTAAATGAATTTATATGTGTACAATAACATTTCAAATAATTCACATTTTTTTCCAAGTCTTTGATAAAGTCCCGCCCCCTTTGGTTCCTTACTGCTCCCATAAATTTTGCTATTTCGGCATAACCCATTAATTTAGTCTGTCACTCCTCATTGGTTGGTACTGAGTCTTCTTTCCAAAGAATCCCATGCTCTACCAACATGGCCTTCTGATGACAGCACAGCACATCTAGGCTGAAACTTTCAAGTTTGTTAAAAACCAATATCTACAGCTTGACCATAAGACTAGAATTCTGAAAAAGGTCTCTAAGTATGCAATATGTAAAATTATGGAGTAACCTCTCTGTTTTGTGAGTGCAGTGCTCATCATTGGATTCAAGAATCATTGGACACATTTATGAAGACTACTCGGGGCTTTTTGATGCCTCAGTTGTCCTCAGATGCCCAGGGAGGTCAGGGGTTTATGTTTACCAACTTTAAGATCTTGCCTTTCCACTTTAATAGTGATAGAACAGTAGTTTGAATGTGTGGAGGTACCCTTTGCTAGATTTCCCTTATGAATATTTTGTGTGGGATTTTGTTCATGTTCATTGTTTGTGTTCTATTTGGGGCCAGGAAATAATTTTATCCCCAAACCGAATTGGTGGTGATAACTGAGGGTAGAGGAGAGGGGTTTACCTACCTGTTGCTTAGTGTGATGCTTAGTTTACAGTATACATTTGGTGGTAATGCCAATCCTGTACTGTACCATTTTAAGTGTTGCTTTGTTTTCACATATCCCCCATGTAGTGGGGGAGGGACTTGGAAATGCTAGTTTTGTACATTTTAGAAATTGGCTTTCCTGAAATGTATGAACTGCCCCAGACCTGCCTTGCTTATGCAAGTCATTTCAAGCAGTTTGATAAAAACAAACAAACTTTCAGCAAAGCATCTGCTGTCTCTAGTTGTGATACAATGTGGCATGCCGGATTGAATAGCATGAATTGTGAGGTTGATTTTGGGTGCATAACCATGTCCCTTTGGGTGTGCTTTGGGTCTATGTGGCCTTTGTGTCATGTACAATTCTGTGATTCTATGGAATGGCTGTTAGGAATCAACCTCTTGTGTTCAGTGAACTCTGCTAAGTTTGGTTAATGGTATTGCTTTTCTAGGGGGTGGATAATTAAGTAAAAGAAACAATGGCTTTGATTGCTCAGTGGTTAGTAATTAGCGCAAAGCTAACAGCCAATATATCTTGGGCTGCCTTGGTATGAATTGTAGGCTACTTAAGAGCAGCCATCATACAAGGACAACGTAAACATGGCAGCCAATAACCTGATGGCGAATTAAGAAGCACAAATGTTAGAGTATTGAAGGTGAGGCAGGGTGGTGGCTTGTCTGTTCCTAGGAATTCATTGCATTGCTGCATTTCCCAAGCAAGCTGATAAGGAATATTTGTGTTAAAGATCTGCAGTTCTGTTTGTTGCTGATTTACAACATGGAAAGTAATCATTACTAATAGGAGAATGCTGTGGAAAGAGCAGAATGTATTAGTGGGTACACCTTAATGGAGCGTTGGAGCGTTTCCTGATTATTTCCTAAGGAATTTTTTGTAATAGAAGGGGTGTGTGTGAGGGGGGTGTTGATGATTATTGGAGAAGGAAGCAAAGATTAAGCACTGGAATCCCTTATTTCTTTGTATTGCTGAAAAGGTAGGTCTGTGGCTTGCCATGAGCGGAGTAACAAGAAAAGTGATATTAGCAATTTTATAGTACAGTGGTACCTCGGGTTACATATGCTTCAGGTTACATACGCTTCAGGTTACAGACTCCGCTAACCCAGAAATAGTACCTCAGGTTAAGAACTTTGCTTCAGGATGAGAACAGAAATCGTGCTCCGGCGGCAGCAGGAGGCCCCATTAGCTAAAGTGGTGCTTCAGGTTAAGAACAGTTTCAGGTTAAGAATGGACCTCCGGAACAAATTAAGTACTTAACCTGAGGTACCACTGTAATAGTGATTTATAAAGCAGTTTTTGGAATGTTCAGGGAGTGTCACATACATTATAAACTGAGTAATTCTTACAACAATCTTGTAAATTAGGTCAGCAAAATATTATGTTGCTATGTTAAATATTAATAAAAGGGTGTTGGATTTTTCTTTTGAACCTTCTTTAGGTTTTATTCATCAGTTTGTTGAATGGATGCCTATATAATTATGATTAATCAACACAAGCTTTAATAGATAGCGTATTAGATCATGAAGCTAATAGTTTCTGCTACCACTAGTTTCTGCTATTGATATGTAACTTTTGTATCCAGATTCATTTGGACTAGCTTACCTCAATGCCAGTCTTAACCCACTTGACATGTCACCAGAATGTGCTTTGTGCACTGACACAGCCAGGCATGACCATGCCTCGTCCTGTGCATTTGTATTGTTTTAGATTCTGCATGGCAGCTGGTTAACCAAAACTGATCATGTGGCCATGAGCAGATATTCTACAATCCCACATCCTGGCTTTGATCTAATGAGGGACTGCTTGCTTCAGGAGCAGCAGCTGGCACCTGGAAATGATGTCATGGCCTGCTGGGTGGCCACGAGCCAATCCAGAAGCAGCTAAATAGGCTGAAAGGTGGGAGTCAAGGAGAAGGAATAAAGTGGTTGGTAAACACCCCTAAAAGGGAAATATGAGTTGGCTGTGAGTGGACAGCTGGGCTCTCCTGCATAGTGAGGAAAGAGCTGAGGCAGTACATCTGGGTGATGCCATATAAGGGCTGCAGAACAGGAAGGAAGGAATGTTACCAGAAAAATCCGAGGGCTCCCTTGGACAAAAACAAAGACACCAACCATGATAACTTGGAGCAAAACAGCAGCCTGTAGGCTTGGCCTTTATTGAACTGTTGCAACAGGGTGTTCCCCTCACTTGCAGGAGAGAGGAAAGACACAGAAAAATGGTGTGCAAGACCTTATAAAAACTTTTGAAATTCCCATCCTGTAGGTCAAGCTCAACCCCAGAAACATCATGCATACATTACAGAAAGGAGGGGTTGAGGGAGGAGTTGTGGTGGTAACCTGAGTGTCCTGTCACCTGGCTGGTTCCCTTCTCCTCCTCCCCATGAGTCATTTTCTGAAGACAAAAGGTAGTCACAGTTTCCTGCCCCCTGAGGGAAGATCTGATCATTGTCCTTTGTTCCAGTCCATGCTGAATCCACTCCCATATGCAAGTTCTTTGTGATCTTGATTGTCTTCTGTCTAGGACCATCAGGGTTGGCATAGCAACTGGGCAGGGCTCCTGTGGATGTGCTGGGATGGTGAAGGGATTATGGCTGCCCTGTATCAAACCTTCCCCATTTTGTAGTCCTTCCTTCATGGAGTAAAATAAAAGTGGAACAGTGCAAATCCAATGTATGGTTGATTTTCTATGAATTTATAACAGAAGCGTAGCGTATGTAGTGTGCGAGTGTGAGTGTGTGTGAAGTTTGTACAAACTGAATGATGGGGGGGGGGGTTTCCTGCTACAGGAATAGCAACCGTTTGTGTAATTGGACCATGCCAGTAAGTTTACAGTTCTGCATGATACTTACGTGGTCATTTACTCGGGGAGGGGGAGCAGTGATGTCAGGCGACCAGAACACAGGCCAGCAAGGCAATTTTAGGTAGTCTCTATAAAATCTGATGTCACAGTTTCACTTGCACAATTTCACAAATGGTGAGAGACTGTGAGATTCCACATTTGAACCATTCAGTAAGGTTTCGGCGCTCTCAGTGCTGAGGCCTAGGTATGATTCCAGGCCAGGGAACACTTCTTTGAGCTGCACAGGTAGCTCAGTTGGTTACAGCGAGATGCAAATAATGCCAAGGTCATTAGTCTGATTTCCATATGGGCCAACTGCATATTCCTGCAATGCAGGGGGTTGGACTAGATGACCCTCGGTGCCCCTTCCAACTCTGATTCTGTGATTTCTTTTGCAGCATTTTTGTGTATAATATTCTCTATGTGCTTGTCTGCAGGTGATTGATAGGTGTGAGGCTCTTACTGCTTGGTTGCATCAGCTTTACTATAGAGCCTGGCCACATTAGACGGAGTTGGCTTGTGTGGGAAAATACGCTGCGGGGAGAATAGAGGGGCCCCTGAGAATAGAAAAGCAAGCTTTTTTCAGTCTGGACAATTCAACTAGGTTGTCTGGATAAGCATCCTTGAATTATGTTTCAAATTCAGTCTCAAAATAGATTAAACCATGGTGAAGAAGAGAGTATGTATGTGCTGAAAGTGTGCTATTAAAAACCCAAGCAGGAAAAAACAAAAATGAGTACTACTTTTATTAGAATGAACTTGTGATTACACAAAAGCATGCTGGGACAGAGGAGGGATGGAGGCTCTCCCTTTGTAAATGAAGAAATAGTATTTTCAGAATCTTTGGCACTAATAGGAACTCACATGGCCCTCAGAAGAACGAAAGGATAACAACTCTTCTTGGTTTCTAATCCAAGGGGCCAAATGGCTTACTTATTTTTGACCTATTGGACAGTTTCAGGGTTGCAGCTATAGAATGTATGTGGTAAATTGTATGTTTACAGGTATTTAATCTGTAGTATCAGTGCCCTTCTTATAATTTGTTGGGGGGGGGAAATATGTTGGGCAATTTCAGTTTAATGTTTTATGTGTAAACAGAAAAAATGTGTGGCTGAGTGTAAATGAGGTACTGTCAAATATTTGCATTTTTCTCAGCTGTTACAATCTCATCTTACAAAACCTGACACAAATCACTTCCTGCACTAATTTGCTTATTTTCTTCTGCTTAGAGCAGAGAAATGGTTTCCCTTCATTTTCTGTTGACGCTTCAAATCAATGTGCCATTTATCTATTTATATACACTTTTCGGGTGGCCCTCAGTTTATAAAAAACAACCTATTGAAACAATGATTATCAATGACAATTATAGAATTTTTAAAAAGGGAAGCAAGGGAAAGAGACCCTTTTTGAAAACCTGTTTCTGCTCCTTCCCTCTCCTCAGGAAAAAATGGTTCCTCAGATGCCCCTGTGGTGGCAGTTGTTGATTTTAATGGGTCTATCCTGAGTAAAACTTAGTTGAATACCACCCCATGTTAGCAAGAGTGGGAAAATCTTCTACCTGAGCTCATTGAGAGACACTGCTTTTAGTCTGCCACCCTCTTCCCCATCTACTGTGTTATTGGAAAACATGGTTAAGGGAAAGATAAGGTTGCCAGGCAAAATCGTCAAAAGAAGGAATGGTTAGACTTACTCTGACTATACCTACGTGTGTGTGTACTTGGACATTTCTGTGGTGGCCCCACAATTATGGAGTGCCCCTATCAAAGAAGGTTGTTCCTCTTAAAACATGAATTTTATCATCATGCTTGGGAAAATGTTTTTTAAAAATTGTATTACAGATGTGCATTACGTTGTAAGCTGTCTGGCTTTGTCACAAGAAAGGTGGAATATAAACTCAGGGCAGTTAGAAATCAGCCATGTTCACTTCTGCTCCCAAATTGCAATATTACAAATTCTAATACCTGGCAGCCCCAATGAAAGCTTGAAAAACAGCCATTGTGACAGTTCTTGGGTAAGCCTCACATGGAGGTGGCAGTCCATACAACTGAGCTGTGAGCCTGCAGGCAGTACCCACATACGTTGCTGGGGTTTAATTTTATTTTTTACACCTTACTTCCACCTTTAATTTTGTGTCATTCTCTCTCACTGTTACAAGATACTGGGTTCCGATGCCCTGTCTGCTCTCCATTATCAATAACAAATGGGCCTATATTTTTTTCCTTTCTTTTTTGCATGTTGAGAGGTTAGAGGTAAACTCGAAAAACCCATCCATCTAAGCAGGGCAATTTCTTGAAATGAGGATCTTTTGCTTTTAGTACATATGAAAGCCATCCATTTTAATTCGGCAGGGCAGAGGTGAGAAACACTGGCATAAGACAGGAGTCAAAGCTTTATTGCACCAGCGAATGACCAGCATGCAAGGACTGAAAGCCACGATACACTTGGTTGGAGATACAGCATTGCTCTGTCCCTGTGAAAAATGTGTGTGTGTGTGTGTGTGTGTGTGTGTGTGTGTGAGAGAGAGAGAGAGAGAGAGAGAGAGAGAGAGAGATATTTTCATTCCTTCTTCCTAGCATAGGTCACATCATAGGCCTGCCTGCTCCGCACAGCCAACCTCGCCACCTTTTTGCTTTTGTAATCAGACTGCAGATGTGCTTGATGATTGAACAATTTCTGCGCACCGCCGCTCCTGCTCCCAGCGGAGTCCAGCAGGCTCGCTTATGCAAGCTGTCATCTCTTCTTTTTTTCAAAGCTTATGGGGTTGTGCCACCGTTGTGGCGGAGGCTGGGGGGGGGGGAGTTCGTATCTAATAGACATGTATGGGGGAGGAAAAGAATTAGAAAGCACAGGGCTGCAGAAAGGCTTTTCACAGCCCAGCATGACCGCCCTCACTCACAGCTCAAGCCACCATAAATTAAATAAATCCATTCCCACCCCTCGCTGAGACTGCGTGCGGGCACACACACACACACACACACACACACACACCCCGCTCGCTTGCTCTCAGAGACCAAAGATGATAAAAAGTCTTCTGGGGATTATTGCCCATTTGTAGAGTGACAATGGAAAGCCGCATCTCACAAATATCTATTCTCCGGCTCCTGGCATGACAAGTCCTTCCTTTGCCTTGCATCTGGTCCCTTTTTAATAGCCCCAAGCCAGCCACGGTAGCTATTTAGTTGCTTGTGGTAAATAAAGCTTTATTAAAACCGACTTCCTCTCCCCCTCAAGTGTTTAATGATTAAAATGACCTTTCACCTGACATTTTCATGCTGCTTATTTTGTTTCTGAAGTACCATTTCTACTAAGGGAATAAACCAGTTGTTGTGGGTGGATGTTTAAATCTCTGGCAGCCCCACAACTTTTGAAGTGAAATGGTATTCCAAGTGCATCCTGGGGGCAGGGGGAATCTTAACTTAAAAGAAGTGTTTTTTGATGTATTAACTATTCATGTCATCCAATCACCTTCTTGACACACTAGGACATGCACAGTGCACACACAGGTGTGGTGATGTTCAGTTTTGGAACAACTTGTGTGTGTGCCTGTTTTATGTTTTACTTATGATCTTCCCATATACCCTGAGATCATAGCACATGGTTTTTGTAAAGCAAGACAATTGAAACAAAGCGGTAATACATACTGGTAAATTTAAAGGTAAAAATGAAGCCCAGTTTATTTTTAACCAGTTCATGTTTGCCCAGATTTAAAGAGATTTGTTTTGTCTTTAATTTGATGCTTAGGTAAACCTCTCATAGGCATTAAGAGTTTCTGAACTAGGGAGCAGACATTGTGTGGAAGTACTCCCAGAGTTTACGGAAGAGAGATGACACATTTTATCCTTACCCATTCCTCAGACCAGGTGGGGTACAAAATGGCTTTACAAAACTCACTTGGCTCCAGGTGGTTTATCTGAATGCGGAGAGAGTTAAAGCCTAGCAGTTCTTAAGGGTTGTGGTAACTTTTGTCTGAGCCAGGGGTCAGCAAACTTTTTCATCAGGTAGCCGGTCCACTGTCCCTCAGACCTTGGGGGGGGCAGACTATATTTTGAAAATAATAATAATGAACAAATTCCTATGCCCCACAAATAACCCAGAGATGCATTTTAAATAAAAGGACACATTCTACTCATGTAAAAACATGCTGACTCCCGGACTGTCCGTGGGCTGGATTGAGAAGGCGATTGGGCCTTAGTTTGCCTACCCATGCATGATCCTTTCCCATGACTTTTTATATCCTAAACCACACACTACAAGAACTTAGCCTCCCACCCCTTAACATCCAGCAGCTCTTCCCATTTTTTCACCTGAGTCCAAGCAGGGTGGTCGTGTCCTCCAGTTCATTTTCTCTGAACTGCAGCTGTGGAAATCTGCCTCCATTACTTGGCTTTTCTCTGACAACTCACCTAGGAACCTCTTCTTAGTAGGCACTTGGTACAGTTGAAGCCCCTCCTGGTATTGGTTGGCCTGTGAAAGTCCAAAACACATTACCCTTTTGATCAAAGTACCTAAGAGGTACAGGCAGGTGTCCAATTATGACAAATATTTTTATTGTGTACAAGTGGCTAAACATATTTTTGACATTTTTTACCTAACAGCTTTTAAAAACCTTTTCCGTTAAGAAAAATCAAGTCAAACTGTAAATTTAACATGCAAAGCATGAATAATTTTTAATGCCCTCTGTGTTTTATGCTTGCATGGAAATAAGTTGCTTCCCTAGGTCCACATTTTACTCAATTGCATACTCTTTGTCTTCCATTGTTATTGCTTGTGCCTATGGAAAGCAGTTTTAATATTGCAGCAGATTTAACCCCCAGTTTCTAGGGCAGACAGGTATATTGATAGTGTTTGAATGCAATATTAAAAGATACTGTGATATCAATCATGGCTAAAATCAGTGACATTAAATAGTCGTAACCTGTCATCTTTCCCTGTCTTTTGCTTTTGGTCCAGATTTTAATATTTGCTGTTACCCCTGAATTATTCCACCTCCCTCCTTGTTGATATTTGTGCTGCATTGGCCCAGCAAATGTATATTAAACTGTACAAGTTGTCAGGATCTGCGTGGTATTTAGTCTTGACATTAGAACAGCATTTGATCAAACGGCACTTCCCGCCACATCTCCAAAGGCAGGCTTTTTTGAGCATAGCTGTCATGGAGTATGACTGCTACTCCTTAGCTCTCTATTTGCTAGCGCCAGAGGTGTGAAAGATGGCAGGGAATGGGGAGATAGTTAATCAATAACCACAAGGTCAGACAGACAGTGTCAGTTTTAGTGCTCCCTGTTAGGAAGCAGAGGCAGAGGATTTGTAGGGACTTGTAAAGGCTTAAAAGAAACACAAGGCAGTGCTATGTGAAAGGAGAATGGAAACTCGCTCGTCTTCAGTAGAGAAGGGAGACCTCTGCCGGCTTACTTGGGAAAGAAACTCTTTCCTGCCCAGGGGACATGGTAAGCAAAGGCGTAAACCCCTAAAGCCCTCTAAATGTCAACAAGCTTTTCATGCACTTTTTAATATGTCTCTCTTAACAAATGCTACATACCTGTATTATATTATTGGTATATACCTGTGTTATACTTACACACACACACACACACACACACACACACACACTTATTTGTATGTAATATGTTTTTTGGGGGGGTTGTGTGTGTCTTTCACTATGAAACCAAAATAATGCATGTATTTTCTTGCTAAATAAAGCTTTTGGAAGCCGATCAAAACAAATCATCTGTGATGTGTGAATCAGTGGGGATGATTCATGGTTTCTCAGAGTAGAATTTTATAAGCCCCTGATAGGTATTCATTTATACAATATTAAATTAACTTGGGAGCAAAATAGAATGCGCATAGGAAGAAACATATGACTTCCTTTCAAAATTTCCTTTCTTAATTAAGATTTTCATACTTGATATTTGTGCATTAAGCTCATGAGTAAGCATTTAATTTTTGACCTTAGGTGCACAAGCTGTTGGCAAGGTTGAAGTTTCAACAAAAAGAACAAGTTTCAAAATTGAAACGTAATATTTATTTACTGTTAAAAGCAATCTGCTCCAAGAAAGTACACTGTGGATTGTCGTGAGCTCTATATTGTGCTGATGAAGAGAAATGTTTAAGGAGGAATTCAACATAGCACTAGGCAGATCACCAGTGCCAGCTTTCTACCTTTCTGCCTTTTCCTCCCCTCGCATGCTGTTCCAAGGGTTATCCTGACCCCTTGAGCCAAATTGGAGGACACGGTAGGGGGCAGCCCTGTTGTATTAGCAGATGTTCTTGTGCAGGCTTCCACTGGTGGGGCTTGTTATTTAATGCCACCCCCTTAATGTTTTAATTAAAGACCTATTTGCCCAAACCCACCACTTAAATTCACATTTTTTCAAATCTGCACATTTAAAAAGCAAAGACAGGTTTAATATAGTGAAAATCCTTCTGTATCTTATGTACACATAAGATGCGAGTCCTGCAGGCCTTGGGGGAATGGCACTTCAAATGTATTAGTTGTTCTTAACCCCCTCATATACATGTCTGTAGTTAACTCCACCCCCTAACTTGAACCAGCTCTTATCTGATTATATAACTGATCAATTAGTTAAGGTAGTCCCCTCCCATCCTGTTTGTAGCCTAGCTCAGTGCTTAATCAAAGCTACTCAATAGATAGCAATCATCTGCCTTTGCGAACACCTCTCAGCATATAAAGAAATAGAGCAAATTATTCATTTTTGTCTGACGGATGAAACTTCACCATCTGTCTGTAGGCATAGATTTTTGTGCTGTTTATTGTTTCCTTTTGCTCACTACCAGGTAGCAAGAAGAGGGAGCAGATATTGCAAAGCTACATGCACTGGGGGTGGGGTGGGTGGGGAGAACAGCTCTCAGTTCTTTACCTTGTGACCCTTCCTGGGGCTACTTCAGATATAATGCTTGCCACTGATTTGTACACTTTTCTCACATACACCCTCTGGGTCTGATCATGATATTGCATTGCATTTGTACAGATATTAACAATATTTAAGATATAGCCCCTAATCCATCATTAAATCAGGGAGAACCTTTCCATTCTCCTCTCCTTTCTGCACATCTGCCTTTAAAAAATGAGTTTTCATTGTAGCCTTTACCAGCAAAGAACTAGGCTACATGTTAACATTTATCATCTAGAGGATGTTGTTGGGTATAATGTACATGGTATGGTACTTTGGTAGGGAATACACGGTAATAATTCTGCAGACTGCCATGGCACTTAGAACAAATTCTAGACCTGCATACAAAGGTGTCTGACTCAGCTTTTCAGAGCTCGCATTTCCACCTCATCCTGCCTACTTAACAGCATCTTTGCAGCTGCCACAGAACCACTGAAGAGTATTTTGTTGCAGAGTATTCTGGAAAGAAAGATGCAGACCTTGGCAAGTTGCTTAATTTCCCCCTTAACTCCTTCCTATCAGTCATTCACACATTAAGAAAATGGGATGGATGGGTCTTATTCCTACACACTTCAAATGCAGACATTTGGAAAGAATTGCACTGGGATGAGACATGCCCCCATCACCATCTCAGAAAGAAGTAATCCTCCATCACAAGTTTGAGAAAAATTTCCCTGGAGCCTTGTCCAAATAAGAGTCTAAGTATTCCCCTCTCCTAGTGCTAGAAGACCAGCTTGTTTATGCTTGTGCTAGGACAATTTACATAATGCACTTTTTAAATGCCTTAAAGTCTGGAGTGGGGAACCTGCGGCCCTCCCAGATGTTGCTAGACTCCAACTCCCATCAGCCCCGGCCAGCCTGGCAATGAATTATGGGAGCTGGAGTCCAGCAGCTTCTAGAGAGCCGCAGGCTCCCCAGCTCTGCTTTATTTTGCATTCATTATTATATTGTTTATTTAAATTGTTACCTGTCCCAAGTCCTTGGGGTTGGGTGGAAGAGAACCAACTTTAGTAATACAGTGGTACCTCTGGTTACAGACACTTCAGGTTACATATGCTTCAGGTTACAGACTCCACTAACCCAGAAATAGTACCTCGGGTTAAGAACTTTGCTTCAGGATGAGAACAGAAATCGTGCTCCAGCGGCGCAGCAGCAGCAGGATGCCCCATTAGCTAAAGTGGTGCTTCAGGTTAAGAATAGTTTCAGGTTAAGAACGGACCTCCAGAACAAATTAAGTTCTTAACCTGAGGTACCACTGTAATTATTTGTTATACCCATTGAGGTTTAGCTATTTATTTACACTGCTGTTGCAGTGGCTGCTCTTACTAACCATGGAATTGGGTTTCAAGTGTTGCCCTCTCCAAATTGCTTCCCACTATACCAGCAATATCAAACCACTCTGTAATTTTTGTTCCCAGTCTTTCTATTTGCCTATTACTACTAAGTGCAACCCATTTTCCTCACGTATGCTAGATCTCCCTGCTGCTTTGTGGGCCCCCTAATCTGCCAGCAGGAGTTGCTTGATAATATTGGCTGACAGCATGGAAGGGGGGTATATCTCACTGCTGGAGAAAACAAGGCTTTCACCAAGTGATTTCTATGTTTTGACCAGAGCTTTTAAATAATTTTAAGCTAATCACTGAATAATGTAGCAAGATGGTTAAACCAAATAGTCACAGAAAGAAGAGTTGGGTGGAAGTGGAGAGAGACAGAGACATTTCTCACAAAATCAGGGTTGAAGCCATTTTGCTCCCTAATGTCCCATTGCCTGATCAAGACCTCCTCTTTGACTCTCACTCCTGCAGTAGACTAGGAGGGAAAGAAAAGCTTTTTAAGGTGCGACAATCTGTATAGATAATGTTAGTTGGGCTGAGATCTGACAGTGACAGAATAGACCAGGGGTCAGCAACCTTTTTCAGCTGTGGGCCAGTCCACCACCCCTCAGACCATGTGGTGGGCCGGACTATATTTTTTTTTGGGGGGGGGGATGAACAAATTCCTATGCCCCACAAATAACCCAGAGATGCATTTTAAATAAAAGGGCACATTCTACTCATGTAAAAACACGCTGATTCCCAGATCGTCCGTAGGCCAGATTGAGAAGGCGATTGGGCCGCATCCGGCCCACGGGCCTTAGGTTGCCTACCCCTGGAATAGACTCACTGAGATTTGATTCCAACTGCATTTTGGATGGAGGGATTGGTTGGAAGTATGAGAGAATCACTGCTACAGTGTTTGGCAGAGCTTGAGGGACCTTTGATGCTGCTCCCCTTTCAGTTACACAATTTAAAAATTCCTACATGAACCAATTGATGCCATGTGCAAATGTGATATATATTTTAGGGGACGTTGTTGTTGTTTTTAACAGCATGGGCTCTATTTTTATTTATATATCTCCTATCCCCTATGAACAAATTGTAGTATTTAAAATGGATCATTGCTGAAATAGTGTTGTGTCTGGGTTAATTTATCGTGTAAGTAAATACTTCTGCTTTGCACTCAGATATTAAATTTTTGAGGTGTTTTGAGGGTTCTGCAAATGAACAGGAGCACGTGTAGGCCATAGACTAATAGAATTGAGTTGGAAGGGATCCTGAGGGTTATTCAGTTCACCCCCTTCAATGCAGGAATCTCAACTAAAGCATGAAAGATGGCCATCCAGCCTCTGCTTAAAAACCTCCAGTGACGGAGAGTCCACAACCTCCTGAAGAAGTCTGCTTCACTGTCGAAAAGTTCTTACTGTCAAAGTTCTTCCTAGTATTTAGTGGGAATCTCCTTTCTTGTAACTTTAAGCCATTGGTTTGTGTCCTACCTTCAGCAGTAGGAGAAAACTGCTCCATCTTTCATGTGATAGCTCTTTAAATATTTGAAGATGCAGAATAAAGAGAAAATCCATTGGCTCAATCTACTTCTAATAGCAAACAGTCCTTCAATATTCTTTAAGCCAAGTTGTGCTTTACAATGAATGCCTGAAATTTGGGGGACTTCATCGACAGTTTTTGAGAATGTCTGAAAGTATACACTGGTAACATTGGCAATCAAAACGTACACAAATAGGAGAAATTGCTATTTTTAGCACTGCTGAAATTCATCCGGGATTGTCCATATTCACCACATTTGGGACTATTTATCTATAGGTCTGTTGCGAGAGACTGTGTTTACCTGTAGGCCGCAACAAGTATTCCACCCAGGTATATTTGTGCTAGCTCTAATATGTCATTTGGTTCCTAGCCATTTAACACATCTCTTTCCTAGTGTGTTATGCTGAAACTTTGCTTCGGCAACCTTTGGTATAGGAACCTTGCATTTTGTGGAGGGTGGAGAAGGGTCATAGCTAAGTGGTGGAGCATCTGTTTTGCATACAGAAAACCTCTCAAGTTCAAGCTGAGAGAAACCCCTGGGAGCTGCTGCCAGTCAGTGTAGTGGCAATACTGATGGGCCAATGGCAGATTCCTCTGTGTGTCTGTGGGGGGGGGGTAGTTTGCACACAGCGTCAACGTAAATTTACAACTGAAGTTTGTTGTATGTTGTGATGTTCGTATCCATCCCAGGTGCCTGCAGAAAGCATTTTGTGGTGACATTTATGTCAGACTCCCTAATTCCCTCTCCCCTCCCTGCTGCTAAACCAACAGCTGGATTTGAAGCAGGAAGAGGAGGAGGAGGGAAAGAGGAGTCGTCTTTGGGACAGAGTTGATGGCACTGACATGATGGGAATATTGGTGGAAGGGATCTAGTATAGAATGTCTCTAGGTTTGTAGCTAGCCATCCCTGAATTATGTGACTTTGGGATGTCATTGTTACTTATTGGAATGAAAAGGCGTTGCTTTCAAGAGGGCATCCATCCTCCCTTTAAATAGAAAAAACTACCACAAAGGGTAAACATCTGCTGTGTAGTATCCAGCATCTTGTTCGTTTTAGTGTTGGCAGGACTGTATTTTACTTTTTGTCGTCTTAATGATCTTTCTTGTTCTTTTTATATCTTGCAGCTTGAGGGATTTTAATGGCTTTCAGGTAGAATCCAAGTGGAGACAATCAAAATGAATTCTATGGACAGGCACATACAGCAGACCAACGATCGGCTGCAGTGCATAAAACAGGTAAGCCAAAGACATGTCATTATACATACCCGACGGTTGAAAGCACCCATAACATTGCATGTCAGCCTGTGCTCTTCATGGCGTTTGTGTTGTAACAGACCTTATTTAACTACTGCACTGCTTCTTGATCTTGAAACTCCATTAAAGCTGAACACAACCTCATCCCTTGTGAACATTTTCTAATCATTTAAGTTATTTCTCAAGTGGGGGATGGAAATGTTAATATATATTGTCTTGCCATTTGCTGACACAGACACCGGGCCTCTTTATATTTTATTACAGGCTTTTTTATATATAAATAGTATTCATTTCACATTCTGCTATTCCTCCAAGGGCCTTGGGGCATGGTGGGTGTCTCCACCACTCACAACAGCTCTGTAAACTAAGAAATGGTGACTGGTGTGAGGTCACTTTAAGTGAGCTGAGTGGTGATTTGAACTCTGGCTTCAGTGGTGTCAGATGCTGTATCTGTCTACCACACCATGCCAGTGTTGGACTATTGTAAGCATAAAAAATGTTTCCAAATGAGCAATGGACATGCACCAGTGCATATGTGTACTGCAACTAGTCATGGTGCCCCAACAAATGTGCACCACATGTTCCTGAGTGTGATCAAAACCAAAAGGGGTTATGAGCAGCTGTGAAAGGATACCTTCAGACTGGGGAATGGGAATCAAAATGGTAAATATGGTTCAATTTAAATGTGTTTAAAGTGAGGCGCACTGGAACAAAAATTTCTAATATCGTATATGTACTGGTGAGGTGTAAATTGGTGGCATAACTAACCAGGAAAGAGATCTTAAGATTGGAGGTGGATAGCTCACTGAAAATAACTGAGTTCCATGTGGATTGTTAGAAAAGGGAAAGGAAATATAATGGAAAACTAACTTATCAGAATGCCTTTATCTATGTTGCAGCCACATTTGAAATATCTTACAGTTTTGATTTACCCATTTCAAAAAGACAATATTGATCTGGAAAAGGGGGGATTCAGTGACCAAATTGTTAGGATGCACTCCCTAAGGGAAAATGTTTAGAGGGAGTTTAATTTAGAAAGAAGGTGCCTGGAGGCATGATAGAGGTTCATAAATCTATGCTTGGTGTAGAAAAATGGAACACACAGAGGTTTTTCTCCGTGTGTCCTAATCCTAGGATATGGGGTCATTCTGTGAAATTGAGCCTTGCGTTCTCATGTTCCTCTCTTTCGTCTTGAAAGTTTGGATTCACTGTCCTGTATGTGCAAATCTACGTCATTGTCCTCTGTGCGCAAGTATACTTCTCCCCTTTACTTAAACATGTTTAAAAGTATTTTCCTAAAAAGATGTGTGAAATTTTGCCATGAAATATGCTTAGTTCTAGGGGTAGAAGCTAAGAAGAGAGGCAAATTTTGCTTTTGCTTCCAGTTGCTACACATTTTGTAGACTTGTTGGCAGCAGTTACTGCTCCAAGGAGGCAGACAGCCCTCCATGCCCCCCTCACCCCCACCCTGCAAGAACGGTATAAATGATGTTCTGTGTTCTGCTTGAAGTGAGTCAGGTTACAGCAGAGGGTCAAGGCAGGTTTCTTTCTTTTTAGCTCAGACTAGGTTCTGGCACACAGACAGCACATTTGCTGTAATGTTTTTAGACTCCCTTTAGAACTGTGTAACTTCTCTCCCTTTCAATTCAAGAAAGAACCCCAATTACTCAGACAGAATGTAAGGGTAGGTTCAGAACAGAAAACACAACAATTAGAAATATGACATTATTTGCCCCTATAAAAATCTTATAGAAAACCTGAGGCAGTTACCTTGCATTGTCTGCCTGTAGGGACACATGGGACTGCCCTATGAAAACAAGGTTGTCCTGTACTCAATCTGTGGCATTTTTGCTCTTGCTGTATGTACTAGGCACCTTGCTACCTGAGAGAAAGTACTACTTGAGTTTCTTTTTTATGCTAAGCTTTCTAGGGTGTTTTGAGGCTGCTTCTCCCCATATTTCTAGACATTGTAGGGTGTTTTGAGGTTCCAAGAATGGTATGTAAACCAAAAAACCTCTGGCTTAAATTTCATGTCAGCCATACTAGGCAACTGTATGCTCTCGCAGCCTCCACCCCTTCATCTCTGATTCAAGAATAGTAATTCTGATGATAATAAAAATTTACAGGAAGGTATAAGGATTACTGAGTGCAGCATGTTCAACACTTAGGAAAAGTGTGTGTGTGTACGTGCATGTGTGTGTATCACGTTGACATTTGAAATAGGATGATATGTTGTTATTAAAATTATACACACACTTTATAACAACAACATATTACCCTATTTCAAATGTCAGTGTGATGCATGATTACAGTTGGCTGCCTCCCTGCTGAATATTGAAGCTGCATGACATGGTCATGCAGCTTCAGCTGAAAGAAATAACTAGAAGTTCTCGGTTACCAGGAGTCTTTTTCTGAGTGAGAGCCTAGACTCTTGTTTCATGTTATATTAGGAGGTGTTAGGCAACATCTCAGCAATCCATACTGTGTCACTCAGTTGATCCATCTTAGTGAATGTGTTCACACGTAACCTTAAACCGTAGTTTAGAGTTACATGTGCAAGCAGAAAGGAGCCCAGGCAAAGTGCTGGGCTCATGTCCTCCTGCCCCACCTCCTTCCACAAATCCGGGAGAAGGAATAAACTATGATTCACTTTTGCTTTCAGTGAATCATGGCTTGTTGTTACAAGAAAATTAGGAATTGTGATTTAACATAAATTCTGCTTAAGTACAAAACAAGCTACATAAAAACCAGGGGTTATAATCATGGGCCTGTTGTACTACAGAGAGGGAGTTATGCACTCGCTGTTGGGAGCACATTTGGAGGTGGCACAACAATACAGTTCTATGACTAATGTTGGAAACAGCCAGGAGGCTGTACTCTGAAAGTTTGGTTCACACAGATCTGGGAGGTTGCTTTGCCTGAAGGATTGATACATCAAGTTCGATGGGCAAGGCCTCAGGGGAAAGAAGATATATTTCTGGAGAGTTGGTTTCCATTTTTCACATATATAAATGGGCAGTAAGGAGAGGCTCAGAGGTCTTTTTGGAGGCATATATTATACCAACTTAGAAAGAAAGGAGCTTGATTTCTGACTTAAGATCTTTGTAACTGACAATGCAAAAAGACAAAACAAAGCAGAATTTGTTTTAAACCAGGATCCCTGGTTTGCATGTCACCACAAACCAAGAATCTTTGAAAATGAAACTGATCTTTGTTCATATGGGAAAGGGCGAGTGGGAGCACTCAAAACTAAAGATTCGTTCAGTTTCACTTACATTATGAAACTCTGCTAGTTCTAGCAAGTAGTTTGACCTTTCACTCTTTTAAATTTACCAAGCATATATCAAGTCTTGAACAATATACAACATGTGCAGTTTCACACTCCCATCCCATCCTGTACTTGGCTGCAGTCTACAGGATTGTCTTAAAATATCACAAATCACAGTATTCATCAAGAAAAAAAATAGGGACTCAGTCCATTCAAACAGACACATTTATGTCCTGTTGATTTCAGTGGGAAATTTAGATCAAGGGGATTTTAAAATGTGCTTCACTTTGACCAGACCATATGCATAATTTATCTCTTTTGTTGCAAAGTTACATTTAAAAATGTGTTTGGGAAAATGTGAAATATTTAGAAACAATGAAAGCAACAAGGATCTAGATTTCATTATGTCCTGCTTTCATGAATTTGTAGTCTGTATATCAATATTTTTCCATGACTGTTGAGCATTTCCATTTCTGTCCCCGCCCCCTACATCCGACTGTAAAAATGTTTGAGTTAGACTGTTGTTACATGTTCACTATGTAAAACTACGAGTAATATAAAACATGAATTGTACATAATTAAATTAAGGGCTGTTGCTGCAGCCCTCTGGCATATGTGTTGCCACAGATGCTGCCTATGTTATGGAACATGGCACTTATCCCTGCCCTTAATGACAGACTGTTTCACGTGTATTGTTTCAGTCTGAAGTGTACAGTCAGCTTTAGACGCAGTCAAATCTGATTCCGTTTCACTGGTGCTTTTAGGCATGGAGTGGTGTCACTAATCTCAGTGTCAATATCCACCCACGCTTTAAAGCAAAGGCATCAATGCTGAGGCAGTCAGATGTCTTATACGTTGTTTCGGTTGCTTCTAAAATATCCTAGCGTCTGTCTAGCTTTGTGCGACCTCTTTAACAAATTCTTTGTCTCCTTTCCCCGTCTGGCTGACTGTTGGAATGTGCTTCTCCAACAGTAAGAGTATGTTCAGGGGAAAGCTGTGCTGATAACAGCCAGCCATTCTTGGCTTCTCAGGCAAATCGCAGGCATCCGACTGACATTCCAACCATGGTTGAATCTCCCATCCTGGTAGGCTGCCCTCTTTGGCTCCGGCAGTTGATGAGCAGTGTGAAGATAATGACTTCAAGTCAGGAAGAAAACTTCTTTAGTATTCACATTTGCTAGATAGAGTTGGGTGGTCTTCTGAACAATATGTTGAGTCTCAGCCTATGCACCCACCCATATATGAGCTGTTTATTTAAGGTGATATTTCTGCCTTCTGGATTAAGTGTATAGATTACTTTTTTAAAAACCATATATCAGGTAATAAAAAACCATCTTGCTCAGAGGCAAGAGAGAAGACAGACCAGGGAGTTAGAACAAACAATGACTGAGGATTTAGCTGCCCTTGGAAATGACAGTTTAGTGCCATATTTTATGTTTTGTCTTGTTTCTGGCTAATTTGAATCTGCTTCTAAGCTCAGTACTATGAGGTTTAGCATCAGTAAGCTATGACTTCTGAGGCAGGCTGATGGCCATTGGCTCACCCTATGTCCTGAACCCCTGTCCTACCTGGCAGCAAGTCAGTGTGCCACGTCCAAAGTTCAGTCCACACAAGTGAAGTCCAAAGGTCAGGAAACGAGGTTCAGGGTCAATCCAAGTAGTCAAAGCCAAGGTCCAGCAGTCAGGATACAGTCCAGAGTCAAACCGGAGCACAGTTCCATAGTGATCCAGGAGCATCAAGGCCAAAAGCCCTCAACATGGGCAGTTGAGTAGGCACAGCATCTCAGCTCTGCTGCCCTTTTATACTTTGCACACTGATTGCAGCACCTGGGCTTGATGAGGCATGTGACCCTCACCTGTTCTAAGCCTACTCCAACTGAGGAATCACACACCTGCTCCCAGAGCTAGTGAGCCCTACCTGGCCAGCTAGTGAGCTTGGCTGTGGGCCCTTGCCTGCCTCGGCTCCTGGAGTATCCCTCCTGCTGTTCCCTGTGCCTCAGAGCCCACTGTGTTTGTGGAGACAGGAGCCCCTCTGGCTCTGATGATGAGTCCTGCTGCTCTGGTTCCTGTGCACCCCGTGAGTACTTCCCGCACCAACCTCTCCTTCTCCATTCTCAGCTTGCCCCGGTTTGTCCCAGTCCCGGCTATACCTCTTGCCAGGCTCCTCTTCTGCCTCCCAGTTGTCTTGCCGGTTCATGACACCCTAGTATTCTGTGACCTGGAAGCCTGAAAATTTCTTTATTAAGAAGCTTCTTTCTTAACTCTAGGCCTTTGCAATTCATAATCATCTAAGCCAGGCAAGGCCAAACTTGGCCCTTTAGCTGTCTTGGGACTACAACTCCCATCACCCCTAACTTAACAGGACCAGTGGTCAGGGATGATGGGAATTGTAGTCCCAAAACAGCTGGAGGGCCAAGTTTAGCCATGCCTGATCTAAGCCAAACTCAGCTCTCCATTGCATATGGCAGCTCATATCTCTCTCCCCGCCGTACCCGCTTTTCCTTTTTCCTGCCTGTCTTGAATTGCAAAAATGTGACCGGGCAAAGGGTTCGCAAGCACTTGGATGCCCAGAATACATTGCTAGTCTAAAGTCATGCAAACCTGTCCTGAACAGTCCTCAAAAAAAAGTATTTAATATGCTTCGATGCCCTCTGACATGTTCAAAGTTTGCTAGTTTAAAGTGAGCAGCTTCACCCAAGGGAGACAAGAAAGAAGCCTTTTAGTGATTAAGAATGGTTCATAAGCCTGTTTGTTGGTGTATCTCATTTATTATATCTCTGCAACTTTTAAGTTGTTAAGTTACTTCCTTTTCTTTTTAGTTATCAGAATGTGCAAAAAGCATTTTTAGCATTGCATTCTAGAGAAAAAAGAATCTATTATTAAAAGTCAGAAGAGTTTTTATTAACTGTGGTACAGAATTCAAGCTGTTTCTATCAGGCCCTTTTCAAGTTGGTGGGTGGAACACCCATGTTGTTTTTGAACAATGCATGGTGGTCTTTATAGGAAAAACTTAGTCTGTGTGACATAATAGAGCATTTCCTCTTGAGCAGGTTGGAGCTTAGCTGCCAGAAACCTTGCCTCATGCTTGCCGCTCTGGGATATTGGTTTCTAACTGACAGAGAAGCTGATATGGCATGGCCCCCTCCCCCCACTGAAATACACAGAAACCCAAAGAATTAACTAGCGCTATTTCGCAGGGGCAGGCAGGGGGTTGGGTACTTCCTGTTTGGATAAACTACTTACAGAAAAAACCATAAAGGAGAGGTTCTGCTGCTAGTCAACAATATTTTTCCCTCCTCTCTGACTTGATGGTTGATTACATTGCTGGCTGTGGCCTTTTGCTCCTTTTCCTGGAAATTTGAGTTTGGTTTCCCCTCTGAACGGACCATCTCTGTTTTTATTTGCAAGCTGTCAGTAAGAAAAGGTATGGCTCCCAAGAAGAGAGATGGTAGGGCTTATCAGCATCATGAACCACATGGAACTTTGAAAGTTCCTTCGAGTCCAAAGTTGTTCCCCCAACTGCGAGAGCAGGTGGAAAATGCACCCAGGACCAGGCCTCTGTTGGCAACTGACTATCTATCCATGGGCTCCCCAGCGCAAGCAGGCAACGAGGAGCAGGAGAGTCTGCACGCAATCTACGTTTTGGAGGAGAGCCTTGGGCAGGTAGGCTTTGCTGCGTGGTTTTTTTTTTCTTTAAAAAATCTAGACTGAAGAGGAGAGGAGGATGTGGAGCTATGTTAGAAAGAGTCTGTATTCAGTAATTATCCAGGTTTCCTATGAGGAAGAATGGAATTGGTGGGTAGCTTCACCGGTGATGTGGAGATATTGTTAGAGATTTAAAAGATTTACCTGGGTGTGTTAATTCAGGTTTGGAGGAGAGGTAGAGTAAAGTGGCAAAGACACCAGTGGTACTGGTTGGAGAGAAGATTCACTACAAGAACTGTCCTTTTCCAGCTGGTCTTTGGTGTTTAATTTCATCTATTCCTTTATTTGATTTTGTATGTGCATTGGCACTGACAATAAAACATTTTGGTTGTTTTATGGCTCTGCCTTTTAACTTAGCATTTGTCAGGAAAGCTTTCAAAGACACACATGATAGGAAGCTAGATGAGAATTTTGCTGTCTTAGTCAAGAACAGAACAATCACATGAAACTTCAGCCCAGTGCCATCTAGTGACTAAGCCAAATAATGACTCTATCCATACTTCATCTTGTCTTGGTTGCTGTTACATTTTTTGATGTTTTATCTCCGGTTAAGTTGTATTGAATGCATAATGCAGCAAGGTGGTGTACAGTTAAGTCAATAGAACTAAATAAATTTCAAATGCCTCCTGTTGTACTCTGTGTTTGCTGGAATACTGTTTATGCTTAACAATAACAAAATATATTCATTTGAAAAATAGTCACAGGCAATTTGAAGTGCTTTCTGCAGGAGGGGTAAAAATGCCTTGTGTTCTAAGTGGTACCCTTTATCTAACAAGCACAGAGGGTTGACCCCAGAGGCAAGGAGGGAATCGAGTATATGTCATCCATAGCTACCCTAATTGAATTCTTATTACATTCTAGATCTTCCTTTCAATTTCTGCACTTGTTGAATTCTCTAGGTTTCTTTTTCTTTTTTAATGCAAATAAATTATCTTGAAGTAGCTGCACACAGAACAGGAGCGGATAGCCTTTATCCAGCCCATCAAGAACCCACCAAATTTTGACAGTGGTGGCAAAAAGAAATATAAAGTAGCCGTAGTGCTGGGTTAGCCCTGATGCAATGCAAACCATCCCTCCCTAGTTCTCTGATTGATCATTTGATGAACTCAGAGGGGTAATGATCCCCCCTCCTCAATGACTCTGTGTAGATCAACTGAGGAGGGGGCTGTGTACACACTAAAGTGTAGGGTGGTCACATTCACAGCACGCAAGATGTCCTGGTTTGATAACTCCCCTGGTTCCCCTCAAAAAAGAGTTCATGGTTCAAGCCAAAGTGACCATAAATGAGCCCGTTTTCCACTGCCCCAAAGAAGGACCATTCAGACCAATTTTTCTCAGCTTTGTGTGTGCTTAGATTGAATCACATTGAAACCTAACATGTTAACAATCTGTTTGTGTGGGAGAGACCTTATTTAGTTGTGTCTTTGTTCAGATTATATCATACCCTATCCCAGGGACCCAGCTCTGCTAAAACTGTAGTCCAATGTAGAAGGACACACAAATCTAGACCAGTGGTCTGTAAGTATTGTTCTCAAATTGCTGGGGAGGGCGAAATGAGAGAGAAGTGGGATTTGAACCAAGGATTATTGTGAGCCACAGCTGCTGTTCTTAGCCATGATGCAGCATTGTCTTTTTTTAACACGTGGAGTTGGGGGGGGGGTTCTATTATCAGCTTCTTTTCTGAACCATAAAGAATCCACTTGCCTAAAGAAGATATTTGTCAACCATGGGCAGTTCAGGTTGGTATGTGGTACTGAAGAAAAACGTTGATGAGTAGTGACAAGTGACTCTCAGCCTCATTCATATATTTCCAAATATCTGTTGTTAGAATCATGGTGGCAGTTTGTCATATAATTCTTCCTTGCTTCACTGTAATAATGTCGTAATGCAGTAGTGACCATTTTGTCTGCTCAGGATTGGTTTCCCCTCCTCCTGTAATAGAATTTAATTTAATTGTAATCACTCTCTAATTTTTGCTATTCTTACTGTGTCCTCAGACTTGTACATATTCTGTGACTGATCAAACCTCCTTGCAATGCATCTTTTTTCTGTAAGGAGCTGTGCATTCTGCTGCTGAAGAGGAACTGTCACAGGTCTCCAGAATCTAAATTTGCTTCAACTTCATAACTAGACTATTGCAGCGGAGCTGCTTGACTTCTTAAACACTTTTGGGATCTCACATAGTACCTAATTAATTTGCTTTTGCTCAGCTCAGTATCATCTGTGGGAGAGGCTTTCAGACTTTTAACTTCACTGAATATCCCCCCCTTTGGTTGCATTTGCACATCATGGTAAGCCAAACGGACTTGGCACAAATGTGCTGGCTCCTGAGGCGGAAATTGCATCCACTTAGCTCCTCCCAGGACTTTTTAGCATAGCACTGCATCCAGCATAAGGTTTGGCCTAGCATGTTGTCTCTCCTCTTTAGCCATGATCTGTATCCAAGGTTTGTGCTACAGATTGAGGTTAAGGAGGAGAAACTTTAACCACGTGTTCTGGGTTCAGATGGCATGCTAAGCCAAAACATCTTGGCTTAGCTGCTGTCCCACAGTGAGAGAAAAAGCCTGCAAAGGAGCAAAGTGAGTGTGAGCTTCTCACTGTGTCACTGCACATTTACACTCTGGTGGTAAGCTGTGTGAACCTGGCCAGCAGTCTTCTCTGCCAACCCCGACCTCACACATTGCAGATGCTCCTGTGTAGAGCCAACTTCTAGGTGCACTGTTCATTATGGTATCTGCTGGGCTTCACAGTTGCACTGCATAAACTGAGAGTGCAGCCTAGAACAAATCTACAACTGCACATCCCAGGATAGTGTCAATATTTCCATGTTTAATGGAAGGCTCCAGTCATGCAGAGCTTCTACCATCTCCTGAGCAAAAGCAGAAAGACTGAGCCCAAGGTATCCATTTATTCAATGCCTGGGCAGCCTGATTTGAGTATATAGGCTGCAGCCCTTATGGGCTATTTTTCTTAGGCGTAAGCCCCATTAAATTGAGTGTGCTTCCCTTTTATAGGATTGAGCTAAATGTATCAAATACTGGGTATCATGCCCTTTTCAAAACCCATACCCATTCTTCTGCCAACCTCCATTTGATCACAGATAAACTTCTATTTATCAGGGGGTTGGACTCGATGGCCCTTGTGGTCTCTTCCAACTCTATGATTCTATGATTCTATTTGATCACGCATACTCTCACACTTATAGAGGAAATATTCAGGGTCTGCATGGGTTTAACTTGAAATAAACTAGCAAGATACAATGTTTTCAGAAGGCTTGCTTCAGATATTGCATTGTAGGCCATGCTTGATCTTTTGCTTGCAACAAGCTTCGTAGAGGATTGTGTCATTAATGTGTGTAATATGTTTTGTGGTGGTATCTCAATAGTTAAGGCAGATAGATTGCATTACAGGGTGTCTTACATCTTTCCTACCTTCCTTTAAAAGGGGTCTAGGGGTCAAACTGTTGTTCAAACATAATACAAAGAATTGTGCCCTGAACATCCATATCAAAAATGCTTTCCAGTATCTCAGCCTGCTGTCCCATTTTAGTTCCGTAGTAGCCAGGGAAATTAATGTCAGGGAGTGAGGAAGGGAAAGACTTTGTGAATGAACTGTTTCCTGTGCATACAATGGAAGGGGGTTGAGATCACAGTACTCTGATTGCTAATGCAGCTTCTTAATGTCTGGGGCTTTGGACTAATAAAAAGCTACATTAAGAATTAAAGTGAGTGATTTGCAAGCCCTTTATGGATTTCTTTTGGTCCAGAGAAAACCATTATATTCACATCTAACATTTTATTTGACTCTCTCTCAGACCCACACTTTGTCTCTCTCTCACACACACCAAATTCATGATCAGATGCTCACTATCAATGGTGGCTTGAATGGCAGCTGCTTTGACATTATTTTCAGCCAAATCCTAGATGAGCATTATTTGGAAGTAAACACCATTGCTTACTCTCAAGGAAGTTTGCATGGGATTGCAGCTCAGAGGGACAATTCATATCCATATTATGATGACACTTATCAACCCCCACACCCAAGAAAATCCTTTGGAAAGATGCTACGTTGTGATGTAAAGCAATAGAGAATGGGAATCATCAGACACTCAGAAGAGTTTTGTTAGTGTTGCTGCCAGACAGTGGCAAAAATACAGTTTAAAAGAAAGAAAAGAAACTACTTCCCTCCATTTGGGGGGGGGGTGACTTTTAGACACCGAGACTTGATGTCAGGATTTTTTGAAAGGTTGACGCTGATTGGTAGCAATTACTTTTTTCTTTCTGAGTGGTTTGTATGGGTGAATTTGAGGTGTTATTCAAGTAGTTTTGGGAAGAGCTTGGCACCCACTGCTTTCCTAATGGTTGACTGTGTATGTAATTTTATTACTCGACCGGTTCCTTCATACATTACAATTATTACTCATTTCATTTTATTTTATTTATACCCCATCCATTTGGCTGGGTTGCCCCAACCACTCGGGGCGGCTTCCAACACATATAAAACATAACAAAACATCAATTGTGTAGTTCTTTATCTCCTTGACATCTGATGGGAGGGCATTCCATGGCAATGTTGGGGCTGCTTCCCTGTGGCATCTTCTTATGAACACCACAGTAATATTGCAAGCATGTGTGTGGCTCCGGCCTCACAGGTCCTTTCTACCAGATCATCAGCCCACGTGATTGGCCCCACCCATGTGTTTTGGGATTCCTAAGTAGTACCGTGGCAGCAGAGGAAAAAACCCTCAGAAAGCAGCTTCCATGCCACTGCAGCAATGTATGAAGGGGCCCCAGGCGACCCTTGATTGACGTAAATGCAAACGTACTCATTCAGCACCCACATCATTAGTTGTGTTGCTGTTTAGCAGTTCAATTAAAGCAAGAAGCAGAGCAGATGTAACTGGGCAAAACAAACAGGCAGCTTGAGTCAGCCTTCATAATTTGGCACGGCATCCCATAAATAAATGCAGTAACTTGTTTAGCATAGTTAAGTAGTTTGCTACTCAAACAGGCCATATTTGCATGACATTCCTTTTGAGGAGCAGTTAAGATGTGGCAAATTAGCTCCATGTCTTCAGAGTCTGACATGTTTCAAAGAAAAGAAAAATACCCTGCCCCCAAATATGCATTATCCTATATTAAGATTCTGCACTTATTTCCTTCAGCAGCAAATCAAGCTAAGCAGAGAGCTTGCAGTGTGATTATTTTGTTCCATATTGTTGCTGTCATTCTTTTGTGCCTTGATAAGATAGCTTGAGCCCTGAGTGCTCTTCATTTGAACTATTACTGCTCTTGTGCAGAATCTAAAACATATTGGCATGTGATACCATCTGTTTTGTCTTCTCTGCTTAAAGAAGTGTCTCTTGTCACACATCTCAAACTTCATTCTGCACTATAGGTAGGTTCTCTACCTACCTCTGTGATGCCCTTCAGATTTCAATCTGCAAAAGTTCTATTTTTATTGGCTTCTTAAAACTCAGTGCATACATACATTTGAATTCAGTGTTTTAGGGCCTTGGTCTGTTGAAAGTGTTGTGCCATTGTGTTCATTCTTCTCTTCCCCCTCCCTTCCCAGTCTGGATGTTAGCCTGGTTGGTTACAGCATGGTGCTGATAACACCAAGGTTGCAGGTTCAATTCCCACATTGGGCAGCTACATTTTCCTGGGGTTGGACTAGATGATCCTCCAGGTCCCTTCCAGCTCTACAATTCTATGATTCTAAGACATTTCAACACACTCCTGCAGCGTGCCCCCACTCTCTGTGCCCCGTTTGCCATCAGATCTGCTCTGCCTTGGAATGTAAGCTCATATGAGGCCGCTGTAATTTCCTTGCTTTCTTTGGCTCTAGTCTCTCAGCAGCTCCTGTTGGGCTCCTGCTTCAAGCTTCTTGTCTGTGCCTTGCTGAGTCATTTATTTTCCTTTGTCTTGTTGCTCAGCCCCATGTCTCCCTGAATACTGTCTGGTCTGTTTGCCTGCTCCCTGGCTCTTTGCCTTTCTCCTGATCCAGCCAAGTCGTCTGCATCCTGGCTTCCTACCCCCAGCCCCAACTATGCACAACAGCTAAAGACGCTGTCTGTTGAAGCTTGCGCTGCCAAGAAGTCCACCTTGGGGTAGGGATATTAATGAAGGTTTTCCAACTACAGTGCAGTAAGAGAGAAGTCGCCCCCTTGACTGATTATTTTTTTTAAGTACTATACAAATAAATGGCATTGGGGTGGTTAAAGGAGCTATAGCGCTGCTAGTCTTGTGGGGTGTCACAGGCAAAAGCCTCAGTTTCAGCGAAGTACGGTTTGCAGAAAAAAATGAATCAGAAAGTTTTCCAGAAAGTATTCTGCTACCCTAAATTGATGGAGATTTGATTTAGCATGTTTATTCGATTTACATTTAGTAAGCGCAACTAAAAACACCTGAAAGGATTTCCCAGAAGGATTTGAACAGAAATACTTGATTAGGAAAAAAAGAATCAATAAAGTATAGTTAGTGTGGTTTAAATGTTCAGTTTTCCACTTGGAAAATCATGTAAAGCGTTTTAAGGCATGACAACTGTTACGTTTAGATTTATGAAAAAAAGACATTAAGAAACTGAGAGTTGTTAACATACTATTTTAGCAAGCCTCAAGAGCTGTGCACATAAATTTGTGTGCTTCCTTGGGGTAGTCACCTGAAAAAAAGTTAATTAGAACTTTGGCTAACATTGACCTTGTTTGCACATAATGATAAACCACAGTTAATGGCACAAGGATCACTTGTGCTTTGTTCCTATGCTGCTGCAAACAGGAATACCAAGCCATTAAGCCTTGGCTTGTTGTTATGTTCAGACCCAGGATCGTGGTTTATGTCTCCTGAACAAACCATGCTCACTACTCAACATGAAGCCATGATTTGTTGTTGACTTTATGATGATAATGATTTGTTAGGGAGAAACTATGATCACAGTTCAGATATAACAACAAAACATGGCTTATGGCTGCTCCCAGTTGCACCTGGGAAGGAGCAAAGTAAGAGTAATCAGGCATAATCCCAGTAAATCATTTAGCCATGGCTTGTTAAATATGAACAGGCCCATTGTAGTCATTCCACTTGTTCAAATTTGCGTTCATTCACAATTCACATGGAAAAATATGGGGGGGGGGGTGAATTCCATGGACAATTTCCCAGCTTCCCCCAGGATTGCTGCAGAATTACTCCTATCGCATCTAGCACTTTCACATATATTGAACTGTGCACAAAGAAATGCAAAGTGCAATTTCAGCAATTCAGTATAGGGGTTTGAATGCCCAGAACCATAATACTCACTCCTAACACAAAACTCCTAAACAGTAGAAGCTCTTGCTAGGGTAATGTTGTCTGGGAAATGCTCAGCAGACTACCAAGCACCAGGTATTCTGTACACACAGAACCCCACATAGTTCAGACAAGCCTTAATACCAAATAGGCTTCACATGCTTAGCATAGAAATTGCAGCTAAGTTGAAATTGAGAAGAGTCTACATTATGGATTTACTGTGGGAAAGCACTGAGTTTAAGCTGATTCAATCAAAAGATCCCTTTTCAACATCTATACTGAAATATTTGGGTACTGGCACCTGCAGGCTTTGTTTATATTCATGGGGCAAGTTGCATTGCCTTGAAGAGAGGCAAATTCTCCTGCCAAAATGTAACACCAATAACCATAACAATCGGGGCAGACTTGGGTCTTTCAAATTTCAGCAATGCCCTGTGCGAGGCCAACATTCAGTGCCCGCCTCCTGCCTTCACTATGTCATAGTTGTGGTGCCCTGCGCACCCCCTAGGCTCAGCACCCAGTGCTGCAGAACCAGTCATGCTGCCCTAAACCCACCTCTGTAGTAATAGTATTTATGTAAGGCATTGCAGATGTTCAAAGCATTTAACTTACATTACCTTGGTAATCATTATGACATATCAGTTAACAGTATTATGTTTTATTTAGATGGTGGGCTGAGGGAACAGTAACTTAGGGCACGAAGTGAAATTTAACCAAGGGGCTTCCTGATTTGACAGCTCTGATTTGACAATTATGCCACTCCAGTTAGCTGAGTTATATCTCCTTATATATGCCTACTGTCCACACTCTTTGTTCCTTCTAAAAAGTCAGGTTCTGTCAAAATGATGAGGGAAGAGTAAGGATACAGTATGCAAACTGCACCCCAGGATGCAAAAGAATAGTTCTTTATTTTAGTTTTACTGAATAATATTTTTCCTGGTGCAGAATTTGAACAAAAAGGAGAGGTGGATGTTTCTCTTACTACTACTAACTATAGCAGTGTTTCCTTTCTCAGGAGAACAACTCAGTAGATGGTAGGGGTAAGAATGTGTCTTTTATATAGCTAGCCTACTGCTTTTCTATTCTATAAATGTATTTTAGTGCTACACTAGTTTAACTGCATTGGCTTTACCCCCCAAAATTGTTCTGAATCATTGTTAAGTGAGCATACTGACAACGGACTGTTAAGAAGCCCACAGAACTGCCGCTCCCACCTTTCCAATTGAAGTTACCGTATTTTTCGCCCTATAGGATGCACTTTTTCCCCTCCAAAAATGAAGGGGAAATGTGTGTGTGTCCTAGGGGGCGAATGCAGGCTTTCGCTGAAGCCTGGAGAGCGAGGGGGGTTGGTGCGCACCGACCCCTCTCGCTCTCCAGGCTTCAGGAAGCTATCCGCTAGCCGTGGGAGACGCAGCTCTCCAGAAGCTTGGGGCGCGCTGAGCTCAGCATGCCCCAAGCTTTGGGCTTTGCGCAGCGTTCCGCTAGCCGTGGGAGAGCCGCGCAAAGTTGCCCGGCTCTCCCACGACTAGTGGAGAGCTTGCCTGCACCCAGAAGCTTGGGGCACGCTGAGCTCAGCACGCCCCAAGCTTCGGGCTTTGCGCAGCGCTCCGCTAGCCGTGGGGCGCTTCCCCCACCCCAGCCCTGCACTTGGGGGGGGGATAAAAATATTTTTTTCTTTATTTCCCCCCCCCCAAAAAAAAACTAGGTGCGTCCTATGGGCCGGTGCGTCCTATGGGGCGAAAAATACGGTTCTATGTTGGTAGGCCCTTACGTATTGTATGATATATATGCAGTATAGTCCTCTGTTGTGGTACATATTATATTATGTTTGCATTTACTGTATAAGCACCAAAGGAATATATAGAACTTTAGTTACTGAAGTGAATACCAAGTCCTTGTAGAAATTACTTAAGATAGGGAAAGAGATGGAATATATAAACATCCACCACAGTGGTCTCTTCTCAAGGGGTTTGAAAGCAAATTATGTAGACATTTAAGGGCAAAATCCTTTCCATCTTCTAAATTTCTTAATAATTTTCATGGTTAGAGTACTTTGATGTAAAAGGGCAGAAACTGAACTCCGTAGAACATGGCTGTGATTTGGTCAGTCCCACAGAGAATGAGATAGTGAAGAATGCATTAACTCAGCAGGTGTCCATCAGGCACAAATTCACTTCTTCCTCCGAGGCATAATAGGAGATAAATTCTTTTTTCTGCTAGGGTGGAGAAGCAGTGTGATCTTTCTTCTGTAATCTTCAATATGTTCACTTATGTCGTCGTCACTGAAATACTTAGATGCAGTAGTTTCCCTCCATTTATTGTTTTTTCCACTTTATTACTATTGTACCTCGCCCTTCCTTTGAGTAGCTCAGGAGGGCTCGCACCTGGCATGGGTAGGTTAGTTAGCCTGGGACACTGAGGCAGACCCAGTAAAGCCAGATCTCACTGGCTAAGAAATGGTTTAAAAAAAGTGCTCAGTACTGTGAAAGACCACAATGGATATATGGCATATGAGAGAGAGAGTCCAATTTGTATGCCGCAGCTTTGTACTGTTAGCATATTTTGCATATCAATGTTGTAACCAAGAAGGAAGAGGAAAGAGAGCAGATGGACGTGAACTCATTCTATTACTTTATATATAGACAAAGGAGTAATTGGTAAGCATAGCCTATGTCTCTGATTTTAGACATAGTGTGAAAGGATTGTCAGGATTCTAGTGAGAATATGCAGACAAATATTGTGAATTTCAGAACTTTGAGGCTATGTGTCTATTAGCAACACTGTTGGGTCCAGTTGCCAAAGCAAAGATGGTGGCATTCAGCCAGGTCAAATAACTACAGTTGGGCGTTATGTGCCAGGATTGGTTACGGATTTTGGTACATATCCGTGAGAGAGAAAATTAGATACTGTGTATATAACCTGTGCCAGCTGTACCTATAAAATACCTAACCTAAAACATATTTAGTTGGAGAGCATCTATTTACCTAATTATATTTAATTTCCCTTCTCTCCCAGCACTTACAGAATCCTGCCAACTTCCACAATGCAGCTACAGAACTCCTGGATTGGTGTGGCGATCCGAGAGCGTTCCAGAGGCCCTTTGAACAGAGTCTGATGGGCTGTTTGACGGTATGTCAACTCTGGTGCAGCAGAATATTTTTCCACTGGCATTTTAAATTGCTGCCTGCATCCCTAATGATGGCTGGTTTGGGGAGGAGGAGGTGGAGGCTGTGCAGCTAAATGCACTGATTCATTGATTCATTACCCTCTTATTCCTCTTCCTTTCCCTCTCCATCCCTTTTCTAACAGAGCACCTGGGTTTTCTCATCCTATAAGTTGTGGGGTAAGAGATCATTAAAGGTTAGAAGATCTTGGATTTGAGAGGTGGATTTGTTCCTCCTCAGGGCTTTAGAACTAAACTCGGGGATTTTGACTAGCTTTGCAAATCAGTCAAGGAAAGCTACCAGTCCATGAAAAAGTTTACAAGCCCATTGCTTATATGTGTGTGTGTGTGTGTGTGTGTGTGTGTGTGTGTGTGTGTATATATATATATATATATATATATCCGTGTTATTCATATGGCCTAAACGAAATAAAAGGAAATTGCTTTTGTGAAGTTTCTGGTCTTCATTGTTTGGGCTTCTGACTTGGCTCAGAGAACTTGTTGAGTGGCTACCGTATTTTTCGTCCCATAGGACGCTCCGTCCCATAGGACGCACCTAGTTTTTTGGGGGGGAAATAAAGGAAATTTTTTTCCCTTTATTTCCCCCCCAAAAGCAGGTTGGGGAAACCAAACCAGGTCGAGGAACGGCGCTGCGCCTCCCTGAGCTTGTGGGGCTGGCCGATGTCTGCCTCAGGCGGCAGGCTGCTATCCGCAGCGTGGGGAGCCCTGCGGGGAAGCCCTGCAGGGCTCCCCACGCTGCGGATGTCTGTCCGGCGTTCGGGGCACTCTGCTTCAGGGCGCCCCACCCGCCGGGCGGCAGGCTGCTATCCGCAGCGTGGGGAGCCCTGCGGAGAACTCCCACAGGGCTGCCCAGGCTGCCGATGTGCTTCTGAAGCGCCAGGCGCTCCGCTTTCAGGGCGCCTGACGCTCCGGGAAGCAGGCTGCTATCCGCAGCCTAGACATCCCTGCCGGACCTCCTGCAGGGCTGCCCAGGCTGCGGATGTCTTCCTGAAGCCTGGAGAGCGAGAGGGGTCGGTGCGCACCGACCCCTCTCGCTCTCCAAGCTTCAGCGAAAGCCTGCATTCGCCCCATAGGACGCACCTAGATTTCCCCTTCATTTTTGGAGGGGGAAAAGTGCGTCTTATGGGGCGAAAAATACGGTATTTACAATCCTGTCTTAGACCATGCATACATTAGCCTTAGCTCTGCCTTCCACCTATGTCTCCCCTCTCCCCTTTCCTACCCAATCCAGCTGTGTTTGAGACGGTGCCATTATATTAAATACTACATACTGCATAGTAGTGTACACACAAACATATTCAACAAGTGAGCTGCTGCGGTAAGGTGACTGAGAATGTGTGGTGTGAACCAGGAAGTCTCCGGTTCAAAGCTACTATAGCCACAGACTCACTGAGTGGCCACAGGAAAGCCACTATTCTCTCACACCCAACTGTAATATCTCCACACAGAAATGGTGGGTACATTACACATCTTTACTGCTGAAGCTACATTTGTTCTGGCCTTGTAAGCTGCTGTTGCCAAATCACTGCAGTTCAGTGTTTGATGTGTTGTTTATCCATGGTTTTTCAGATCCGTTTAAAAAATAAATAATATAATATAATATAATATAATATAATATAATATAATATAATATAATATAATATAATATAATATACAGTGGTGCCTTGCAAGACGAAAAGAATCCGTTCCGCGATTCTCTTCGTCTAGCGGTTTTTTCGTCTTGCGAAGCAAGCCCATTGACGGCTTAGCGGATTAGCGCTATTAGCGGCTTAGCGGCTTTTAGCGGTTTATCAGCTTAGCGGATAAGCGGCTTAGCGGCTTAGAAAAAGGGGGGGAAGGGGGAAAAAGTCAGAAAAACTCGCAAGACATTTCGTCTTGCGAAGCAAGCCCATAGGGAAATTCGTTTTGCGAAGCACCTCCAAAACGGAAAACCCTTTCGTCTAGCGGGTTTTTCATCTTGCGAGGCATTCGTCTTGCAGGGCACCACTGTAAATCACTATTTAAGCACTAGCCTGTCTAGTGGGAAGAGGCAGAGTAGTGCTAGTAAGGCCTACTGAGCCTTTAATTGAACATTTTCTTCTTGTAACTTCCACTTCTGTTATTTCTTCCTGTTCATTGTAACTTCGGGATTCCCCCTTAATTGCCCCTTAATTCATCAACTTCCGTTCCTTCCAGGAGGTATAGGATGGACTGTTGGCTTTAGTTCCTGATATTCTTGCATTATTATATGTGTGTGTGTGTGTGTGTGTGTGTGTGTGTTACACAGTTTTGTGCATGTTTTAATTATATTGTAAATCATTTTGGGATGCTTTGTGAGAAGTGATTCGTAAACGAAATAATATTGTTGGTGTTATTGTTGTTAATGCTAGTTTGGTTTCAAAGAAAAATAAATAGAAATAGAAACTAGTAAGGCACTCCCCCACCAACAAAAGCTGACTAACTAAAGAACAATTCATCACTAATTCCCCAGCTGCTCTGAGAACAAAGCAGAAACAAAAAGGGCATAATGTGCAAAGAAAAAAGTTTTAGTGTAGAAGCAACCTGGATTCTCAAGCCTCACCTCCATTTACAGTATCCCTGCCTCTTGAGTGTTACTAATACCATTTATAGGCATAAAAGCGTTTCTTGGAAACACATTCTTTTTGTAACAAAATATGGAAACAAAAAAACAAAACAAAAAAACTTAACAATGTGTCTTATAGCTAAAGATACATCCTTACCAGTTCTTTTTGTTTTGTTTTTTTAATGAATGGCCACATTTGCCTCTGAATATTGGGGCAAGGATATGTTAGAAAACTCTGACTCTAAGGAACCATATCTAGGACTTCTCTTTAGAAACCTTATTCAAAATGGAATGTATGTAACATAATTCCCTTATCTACTTAAATCTTTGTTATGTGTTCAATGCTCTAGTCTAGAGTGTTTTTTATTCATTGGGTTATTTAATGATTATACCTCAAGTTATAGGGGGACGCGGGTGGCGCTGTGGGTAAAACCTCAGCGCCTAGGGCTTGCCGATCGCATGGTCAGCGGTTCGAATCCCCGTGGCGGGGTGAGCTCCCGTCTTTCGGTCCCAGCTCCTGCCCACCTAGCAGTTCGAAAGCACCCCTAAGTGCAAGTAGATAAATAGGTACCGCTTTATAGCGGGAAGGTAAACGGGGTTTCTGTGTGCTGCGCTGGTGCTGGCTCACCAGAGCAGCTTCGTCACGCTGGCCACGTGACCCGGAAGTGTCTCTGGACAGCGCTGGCCCCCGGCCTCTTAAGTGAGATGGGCGCAAAACCCTAGAGTCGGACACGACTAGCCCATACGGGCAGGGGTACCTTTACCTTTACCTTTACCTTTACCTTTACCTTTACCTTTACCTTTACCTCAAGTTATTATTAGGTAAAAGTTTCTGATTTATTTCTTATTCAACATTTAAATTTTTATTTGTTGCCAAAAGTAAAACGGAAATTACCATCCAGCCTGCAAACTTTATTTGCAAATATTTCTGTTGCCACCTTTCATTTATTCTGGTTTAGTACTGGTATTTTTAGTTTCCTTTTTACGTGTGTTTTTGTTCTTTTTACATGTGTTTAATTTGATTGCATGTTGCTTTGAGATATTGTAGAAACGTGAGAAGACAATAAATATTCAGATAATTTCAAGCACACTCAAGTGCCTTAAAACAGAACAATATGAGTTAGCAGCTGGTTGCCATTTTTTCAGTAACTGAAAAGCTTGCAAAATTAAATGAGGAAAAATTCGTTCTGACACCAGCAGGGGGGGTATGCATTTGTCTCTTTCTACCAGTTATGAGATTCACTGAGAGTTGTGTAATTAGTGGTTATTAAACTCTTGATTAGCAGGAGAGTTAGGTTAAGAGACATTTTCCTAGCAATATGATGATGTGATGAGGGAACCAGAGAAAGCTGCAGCCAAGTGATCAGTTTTCTATTTGAAAATATAAAGGGAACCCTTGCAGGCTGCAGTGTGGAAAAGCACTTTTTTCCCCTGCAGAAATGAGGAAAAAATGGTGGGCTGATTTGCTTTGTGTAGTTTCCTGTTGTCAGCTTGCATCAGACCCACTTCTTCCATCTTCATTTGCAAGCTATTCTTTCATTATGATGGGATCAGCACTAGGGAGAAATTGAATTCTGAACTTTCTGGGAATGGAGTTGGAATTTCAGCTTGCAGAGTCTGCTCATCCTTCCCCCTCCTTTTTTCAGCCCTGAAAACCTCTCTTCAGCTTCCCTTATCATGCTACTCCCATTGCCCTTTTCTTTTTCACGTTCTGCTTGTCCATACTAGATTCTCAACTTGGATCTCTCAACTTATAATCATTTCACCCTCTTGTGAAAAATACCGTATTTTTCACTCTATAAGACGCACCAGACCGTAAGACACACCTAGTTTTTGGAGGAGGAAAACAAGAAAAAAGTATTCTGAATCTCAGAAGCCAGAACAACAAGAGGGATCGCTGCGCAGCAAAAGCAGCGATCCCTCTTGCTGTTCTGGCTTCTGGGATAGTTGTGCAGCCTGCATTCGCTCCATAAGACGCACACACATTTCCCCCTACTTTTTAGGAGGGAATAAGTGAGTCTTATAGAGCAAAAAATACAGTAAATATATATATGTTGAGTTTTTAATCTTAGTTCTGTGTTTCTCAAACTTGGGTCTCCAGCTGTTGTTGGACTACAACTCTCATCATCCCTGACCACTGGTTGTGCTAGCTAGGAATGATGGGAGTTATAGTCGAGCTAGAGATCCAAGTCCGAGAAACACTGCCTTAGTTGGCAACTCATGTTTAACAGGTTCCGTATTTGGATCAAGCAAGGACCAACCACTGACTCACCCTGATCCAAGCTAAGGGCAAAGGGCCCATTAACCCTCTCTGCAGCTGCTCTCATTTGCCTGATGCCTTGGATCATCCAGCACCGGAGCCAGCAGGTGGGATGGATAATAAAGAGACAACTTTGCCAGAACATCTGTTGCTGTCCACACTGGTGGAGAAGATTAAAAAACCCCTTGCCCTTTACCTTGGCTTGGAAGGAAGCGGCTAAGATGCATATGGAACAGGGTTTGGAGTTCAGGGACCGTGCTCGGAGCCAGACTTGGCTCCTGAGCTGCCAGTTGTCTCTCCCAGCCTTAATTTGTAAGGCCGCCTCTCTTCTAAGTATAGAATAATGAGAGCAGACTATTTTATAAGTGCACTTTAAGGGTTCTGATCTCATAAAGCAGCAAATGGAGCATTCGTTCGGCAACTGCTGCCAACTTTCCCACTAGTTTAATTGAGTTAGAATGCAGCGCCGTGGTTGCAAAGCTGGTGCATTTAATTAACTTTAGAAGATAGAAGGGCTGTAGCTCACTGGCAGAGTACATACCTTGCATAGAGTTCAAACCTCTTTCCAGGTTAGGCTGGAAAGGCACCTGTCTGTCTCCCTGGAGAGCCACTGCCAGTTAGCATAGACAACACTTAGAGAGGTGGACCAAGGGAAGGAGGCAGCTGCTGCTCTGCCATATCTTGTCTTCCATGCACTTGTCTTGTGACATCAGTGGTTCTAGGTCACATGGGAAGAATCCATGATGCAGCTAGGCCTGTAGCCGGGGCGGGTAGAGGCTAGAGGGGGCTATCATTTTATTTTCTGTGCCCCCCCCAATATTTTTTAACCAATAATTCAGTCACCTGGAACCCATGTGTTTAAATGTATTTTTGTCCTGGTTGTTGTTGTTTTTCTCAGCAAGTTTGTGAGTGTGAGAGCCATTTTTATTTCATCCCCCCCCCAAAAAAAAATTTATTTGTTTTCACAATAATATAAACAAACACACAAAACAAACATAAATCATAGCCTTATTAAAATTTACAGTTATTAACTTTGTTAAGTGACTTCCTCACTTCCCCTTGGTTGAATTTCATTGCATGTCCTTTTAATTTTTATTTCATTTTTTGATCACAAGGCCATTGACAGTAGCTACAGGTTTCCTTTGAGCAGAATGCCTCAACAGCACATCTTTTCTCCTTTTGCCAAGGTGGATTGTGAGAAAAAGGGACCTCTTGAGAACCTGTCTGTTTCCCAGTCGGCAGTGGGAGAGAAATACATGTTAGGGGAGCTGGGAGAGGAGAGAGAATTCTGGAGGCTTCTGTCGAACTACATGGGAAATCATTTGTGGCCAAGGAGGCTAGCAATCCTATACTCTCTGGGTTGTATTAAACTACTCAGAGTAAACCCATTGAAATTAAGTTTGCTAGGTCTACTTTGAGTAGGGCTGTCACTGAATATCACTTATGCCAGTATATACGTGTGTTGATAATGTGACGTGTGGAGGGGATGAGAGAATTATGTTGAAACTTGAGGGCTGCTTGGAGAGAGGGGGAGATTTATTAAACCCTTTTCTCTTGTGAATCTCCCAAACTTCAACGTATTAAGAGGTAGACTGCCCTGAACCTGGAGATTCCATGTAGCACTCCAGTGACAGATATCTTTACTTCTCCAGGTTCAGAGGCAGTCTAACTCTGAATATTCTGAATGAAGGAGGCAAACAACAGAAAAGCACTATTGACTTCAGACCTTGCTTGTGGGCTTCAGTATTCACTGGGTGCTATAGGGAGAAGCAGGATGCTGGGTAAGATTAATCTTTGACTGATCCATCTTGCCCCAGCATCCTGCTTCTCACTATGATCCAGCACAGCTGTTCCTTACATTCAAGGGACTCCCATCTCTTGCGGGGATGCAGTTAGTGCCAGCACCATCCGTTAAGAGTTTGGGTGTAATCTTCGACACCTCCCTTTCCATGGAGGTGCACATTGCAGCTATAACAAAGGTGGCATTTTTTCATCTCGTTCAAGCTAAGCAGTTGGCTCCTTACCTCTCTCACCCTGACCTAGCCACTGTGATCCACGCGACGGTCACCTCCAGACTGGATTACTGTAACTCACTCTACGTGGGGCTGCCCTTGAGACTGACCCAGAAACTCCAGCAGGTGCAGAATGCTGCAGCGAGACTCCTTACGGGGTCCTTGCTGCGAGATCACATTCACCTGGTGCTATACCAGCTGCACTGGCTCCCAGTGAAGTACAGGATCAGGTTTAAGGTGCTGGTTTTAAACTTTAAAGCCCTATAAGGCCTAGGACCCTCGTACCTATGGGACCACCTCTCCTGGTATGTCCCATGGAGGACCTTACGGTCTTCAAACAAAAACATCTTGGAGGTCCCAGGCCACAGGGAGGTGAAGCTGGCCTCAACTAGAGCCAGGGCTTTTTCGGCTGTGGCCCTGATCCGGTGGAATGCTCTGTCACAAAAGACCAGAGCCCTGCGGGACTTGACATCTTTAGGCAGGGCCTGCAAGACAGAGCTGTTCCACCAGGCCTTTGGCCAAGGCAGAGTCTGACCCCCTCCTTTGGTAATCCTCACAGAACTCTAGCCCAATGGTTGCCATTAATTTGATTTTGACCTGATTTTAAAATGAATTGATTTTAGAATGCTGTGTTACTTTTGTTGTTGTTAGCCGCTCTGAGCCCGGCTTCGGCTGGGGAGGGCGGGATATAAATAATAATAAATTATTATTATTATTGCTTGCCCCCTTTGAAAGAAATGGTTTTTCTCTTTGGTTTATTAGAATCCAGGCTATTTTTATTTTTGCTAGCCTGTGAACACAACACAGTGCTTCAAGAATTTTAGCAAACTCTGCTGTTCTGAAGCATGAATATTTTTTTTATTCTGCATGCTATAAAACTGACCGAAAAATGAAACATTTTACCCCACTCCTCAGCCTAAAAAAGTTTCCAGAGTCACTTAAAATGATGAGTACTAAGAGCAGACAGTCATAAAGTGGGTCTCCCTTTGAGTGGGAAATTTGTTGTTGTTTAGTCGTTTAGTCGTGTACGACTCTTTGTGACCCCATGGACCAGAGCACGCCAGGCACTTCTGTCTTCCACTGCCTCCCGCAGCTTAGTCAATCTCATGCTGGTAGCTTCGAGAACACTGTCCAACCATCTCGTCCTCTGTCGTCCCCTTCTCCTTGTGCCCTCCATCTTTCCCAACATCAGGGTCTTTTCCAGGGAGTCTTCTCTTCTCATGAGGTGGCCAAAGTATTGGAGCCTCAGCTTCACGATCTGAAAATTTAAAATCATATAAATACACATACTTACTAGGGATGTAGGAGAGGGGAGTAAGCACTGCTTCTAGCGTTGTTGGTTGGAGAAGGTGAGAAAGCATGTACAGAGAAGGGAACGGATGATGGCTGGAATGTATTATGTACATTGTGACATCATAATGCTTTGTGTGGAGAGGAGTTGGGTTGATCGTCATGACAACCTAACCACAGTTACCCATGCCCTTAAAACATCTCAGATTGACTACTATAATGGGCTGCCCTTGGGGCTGCCCTTGAAGACTATTTGAAAGCTGCATTCGATTCAGAAAGCAGCTTCTATTTTTCCACTTCCAAGTGATCATTTTAAACCTATTACACCACTGCATAAAGAACTTCACTGGCTACAAATCTGCTTCTGAGTGCAATTTATAGTGCTAGTGTCTACCTTTAAAGCCTTTTTATACTCTGGCATCATCACCACCATCATCATTATAGTTGTACCCCACCTTATTGCCTGAAGGAAGTTTTGCTTCACTTTCAACTTGCCTGCGTATTGAAGTTGTCCTCGGTGGTTCTCCACCGTGTACCTCGGCCTCCAGAGAAGTTTGCCTGTTCTGCCTTTTGGTGCTGGGCAAAGCCCACCCCACCCCACCCGCCCCCCGCCGGGCTTTTTAATGTTGTTTTAGCATAGTTCATTTATATTTTTGTATTTTATCCTTTTTTTGTAAAATATCCCAGAAGCACATCTAAAGATTGATATATAAATCTTTTAAGCAAACTGATGGTGATACTACAATGTTTTCTGCACCCCTAAAAGAAGCCCAAGCTTGTAAAACAGCAAGCTAGAATAGGGGCAGGGGAAAGACCCTTGTTTGTGCTTTAGTGAGAATGTTTAAGGATTCTCTTGATTTGCCTTATGAGGCAAATGCTGATGCCTTATGAGGAACGGCTAAGGGAGCTGGGCATGTTTAGCCTGGAGAAGAGGAGGTTAAGGGGTGATATGATAGCCATGTTCAAATATATAAAAGGATGTCACATAGAGGAGGGAGAAAGGTTGTTTTCTGCTGCTCCAGAGAAGCGGACACGGAGCAATGGTTCCAAACTACAAGAAAGAAGATTCCACCTAAACATTAGGAAGAACTTCCTGACAGTAAGAGCTGTTCGACAGTGGAATTTTCTGCCAAGGAGTGTGGTGGAGTCTCCTTCTTTGGAGGTCTTTAAGCAGAGGCTTGACAACCATATGTCAGGAGTGCTCTGATGGTGTTTCCTGCTTGGCAGGAGGTTGGACTCGATGGCCCTTGTGGTCTCTTCCAACTCTATGATTCTATGATTCTATGATTTAGAAAACTCAGGCATGAATGTTTTTCTGCTCACCTCCTGGTGTTCAACTCTGCTTTATTTTTAATGAAGCAGCCGAGGAATTGCTAATTCCTCTAGAATGTCAGAGGGGACGCAGGTGGCGCTGTGGGTTAAAGCCTCAGCGCCTAGGACTTGCCGATCGAAAGGTCGGCGGTTCGAATCCCTGCGGTGGGGTGCGCTCCCGCTGCTCGGTCCCAGCGCCTGCCAACCTAGCAGTTCGAAAGCACCTCCGGGTGCAAGTAGATAAATAGGGACCGCTTACCAGCGGGAAGGTAAACGGCGTTTCCGTGTGCGGCTCTGGCTCGCCAGAGCAGCGATGTCACGCTGGCCACGTGACCCGGAAGTGTCTCCGGACAGCGCTGGCCCCTGGCCTCTTAAGTGAGATGGGCGCACAACCCCAGAGTCTGTCAAGACTGGCCCGTACGGGCAGGGGTACCTTTACCTTTACCTTTACCTAGAATGTCAGAGCTGCGGAAAGGAGTTGGGGGAAGAGTGGAGAGACTTAAACTTCCCCCCTTTCCCCCTTTGTCTTTGAAAAATCTTCCTAGAAACGTTTCTGTGAATGTAACTAGGAAGGCTGAATTCAGCATTACAGTGGTACCTTGGTTTACGAACTTAATCCGTTCTGGAAGTCCGTTCTTAAACCAAAGCATTCTTAAACCAAGACGTGCTTTCCCATAGCAGCGGGGGACTCAATTTACAAATGGAACACACTCAGCAGGAAGCGAAACATGTTCTTATTGCAAGGCAAAGTTCACAAATCAAAACACTTACTTCCGGGTTTGCAGCGTTCTTAATCCAAGTTGTTCATAAACTAAGCTGTTTTTTAAACCAAGGTACCACTGTACTGCCTCAACACTGAAGAAGAGAGAGTAATTTGAAGGCTAGCACACAAAAGCATAGGAGCCAACACCTAGGGGCCAAGGGGGTCTTAGCCCCTCCCCAATGAAATATTTGAGGGGGCTACCCCCCCACCCAGTTAATGGGCATTGCGATTCAGATGGCATGCATGTACCATATCATGTGATTGATTATGCTGGGCAGACTTACCTCCCCCCCCCCCTGTATTTTATTCAAGTTGGCACCCCTGCACAGAACTGAAAATACGTTGGTCCTGATTTCTCAAAAGAGACCACCACAGAAATGTTATCAGAGTGATTTCCTTGTTATAAATAAAGTTTAATCTCTTGATTAAATAGGAAAGATTAAGTTGTTAAACCTTTTGCATTGTGTTACCTGAATTTATAGCAGGCTTATACATAGCCACTTGCTATTAAGAATTGACTTCTGGTAACCAGGCAAAATAGCAAGCTTTGCAAATATTGGTTCTGTTAGACCCCAAGTGACCTAAGAATTATATATAAGCGGACTGGACAGTAGGACTTGTGAGCTAGTAACTTTTGTTGAGTAATTTGCAGCGCTGATTTATAGACAAGCTTAAATATGTCACTAATGCTATGCAACTCACACTGAAATTCAACCAACACTCTTTCTCCTCTAGTTTGCTTGCCATGTAAGTTAAGAATGATGGTATAAAGAATGCAGCACTTGAAAAAGTGATGTTTTCTCAACTGTTTTTGTCCAGGAAAACAGAGGTTAGGTTGAAACTAAGAAGAAAACACTGCTTCCACTAAGATAATATGAACATGGAAACCAAATCAGATGTTATTAACCAAGAGTTTTGTGGCACCTTATATATTGATAAACCAAATCTGACACAGAAAGTATCCATGTTATAGCGGTAGATGCAGTCTAACTGGGGGGGGGGGAGTATTAATTCAAAAGTGGAATTATTTCTACACATCAGCTTCCCCTGCAGATGTTTAGCTTTTAGTTTTCAAATTGCAACAGCAATGAACTAGCCATCCATCAATCTCAGTGTTATTCATGTTGTGAATCTTTATTGTTAATTAGGAAAAGTGGGTACTGGAGGGCAGTTCAGATTAATAAGAGTCATGCAATTGTGCTGACTAGTTAACGTAGAATAGGAAAATTTCATTACCATTTATAGGTTATCACATATCTTTGTTTCCCATTCTCTTCTCTATCGTTGTTTTATGGCAAGCTAGTGTTGGACACAGATAATTGCACACTAATGAGTGCCCTCTTTAATTCATCAAAGGTCTTTCATATTGAAGCAGAGGTGACAAAAACAATTTATTTCTTGAATTGTAAGCTCTTTTGAATAGGGTGTAGCTGGAAATAAAGGTTGGTATAAAAGAAAAGAAAAATAATGCCACTAAATGTCTTGCTGTTCGTCTTTAACTTCTGTTTTAAAGGAATGTTGGGGCAACTCAGAAATAATACACATATGATATAGTGTGTATGAACTGAGGCTACTTTTGGATTCTGGAGGTTCTGCTGATCTGATCACAGCTGTGAGTTGGAGGACATGGCCAAAGGTCACATAAAAGCTGTAGTCTTCATTGTAAAGCCATTATTTTGATAAGTGGTTAAAATAAATCAAATGTGTTTCCCTTATTTTCATTGTGCTGTATTGGCATGTTTTGTTCTAAATACAATAACTGAGTTTCTGAAGAGCACATTTGATCATTTTTATAGGGTCCAATGCCATGTGAATAATAGTCCCTGCTTGTACAGGGTGAGTCCTTCAAAAGAGACCCCGTGGAACATGTGTACTCTGTATCTATGGGGCTGCTTTTAAAGTTCTCACCCTGTACAAGCATATCTTTGTGCAGCATCAGAGGCCCATTCTTCTCCCTGGATAGAAAGTAGCATGTGACCTGACATACTGCCAAGCTTACCTGTACCTAAGATCTTCCTGAATCTGCTGTGTCTTCCCCTCAGCTTCCTTCTCATCCTGATAATGATGAGACAAATGTGTGTGTATAAGCAGGGCAATTCTGGTAGTTAAGGTGCAGTCTGGTAGTCAAGATCTCAAGCCAAGTCTCAAATACAGTGAAACATGAAACAGCTGTCTCCATTAAAATTCCCTTTAAGAACTTGCTTACATTTAAATCTTGGTAGTTTATTTTTATGTTTAAAGAGTCTTTCTCTCATGGCAAAAAGTCAAAATGATGACTCTCAGATTCAGTGTATGCTCTGCTGGTAAAGCTGTGGGAGATGGTGTGTTCCAGTGGATAGATGTGTTATCGGCTTGGAGCCAAGTTTAAGTCCGTGTTCATTTCTGGGCAATCTGGATGACGCTGTGCCAGCTCCCACACAATCCACTTCAATCCTGCAGAATGTAAATAGGAATTGTAGTGGCCTGTTTTACAGGGTTGTTGCAATGTGGCTAAATGAGAAAGAAATTAATGCACATCTTGCTTCACAAAAGCTCTATGAAAACCACAGTGACTTTTAAAAAAGACAGAGCAACAAACCTCCTTGGTACTGTTCTTTATATTGCGGGTGATGCTACAAACACGTTGGCTAGCTTGCTACAACTGTGCAGTAACTCTCAGTGAATGATTCCCTTTCTTCCTTCTTCCCAGGTTGTTAGCAGAGTGGCAGCACAGCAGGGCTTTGACCTGGACCTTGGATACAGGCTGCTGGCCGTTTGTGCAGCCAACAGAGACAAGTTCACGCCAAAATCAGCTGGTAAGAAAGTTCCATTTTTCTTTCTAGCAGTTGCCTGTTGACAGAGAGAATCTTGACACACTTTGCTCTGCTGTAGGAAATGGATAGGCTTCTGCCATATAGTTTAGCATTACTAGTATGAAGTACTGAAACAGGATCCCTGACATCCATTCCCTTTCTGTATTCCTCAGGCTATATCATTTATTTGCCACATCAGCTGCAGAGAAGTGCTGCCTGGGTGTGCATGTGTGTACTGGACAGATAGACATTTTTTGCAGTTCTTTGACATTTCCAGAGGAGGGATGTTGCAAATATGATGTCCTGCTCCAAATAAGTATCCACTGCAAGTTTAAAAACATTATCATCCAATCCATAAAAAAGCTGCTACAAGTGGGTACATGATATGATTATCAGTTAAGCCAACCACTGAGATGATTTGCAAGAATGCTACTTTGTATTGCACAACAATACAAATGGAATGGGGAGCCTGATGCACTGTTAAACCTATTGCAGTTAACATGCATGTGTTGTGAACGTTGCATATCATTTTTTGCAGATGAGTGTCTTAAACATGATGTTTATGTGTGGGAAAGTGGCAATATCTATGGCAGTTAAGGAACAGGTTTCATTGTGACTGGAGAGACAAATAAAAATGGAAAAACTTCAGCAATGTGTGTGGCTGTTGCAGTGATGAGGAATGTCAGTTAAGCTTTCAGGTGTACGTGTGGTTATCTCTGGACTTTGTGTTGTTTCTTAATATGTTTTGGTTCTAAGAACTTCGATATATTAAGGGTTGTGCACATGATTCTTACAGCAACTTTATACATAATAATTTCCCTTCCAACTCTCCCATTCCACTCTGTTCTTCTATACCTGTGATTCCTATCTAGCAGGGGCTTGGGCTAATGACCCTTGAGGTCCCTTCCAACTCGACACTTCTAAAATAAGGAGTCTCTGATACAAATGTTGATGTCTTAGTAAAATTGGGTGAAAGAATAAAAGGAGAATTCCCTGGATGCCTAGATTCAGGTTTGAGGCAAGTTCTATTTGGTGAGAGAACCCCAGCAGAAATTTACAATCCCCAAACAGGCAGGAAAGCAAAGCATGGAAATATAGGCTGTTGGACCTTTAAAATACCCCCTTCTAAGTTACTTCCAAAGTCTCCCGCTTCCCTTAGCATAGAAAGAGACTGTGCATTTGGAGAGTTAAAAATGGCTTGCTTACAAACACGTCACGTGATCCTGCATTGCAGGGAGGTTGGACTAGATGGTCCTTGGATCCCTTCCAACTGTAAAGTTCTAATGATTCTAATTTCTGGACAGAACTACATGTTTTGATGGCAAACATGTTTTCCAAATGCATGTTTGCTGGTTAATAGTAATGAAATAGTTTGGGCATAGTGCTAAATTATAGTTCAACATTATAAGAACGGGCCTTGGGTTCATGCACTCACCCCTTCCAACATGATCACGGGGAGCAGAGTAGACTTCTGATTGAAACTTAGCATTCTTTCTGGACCCAGAAAAATGGCAGCTAGTATTAGCTGTTATTTAGAACAGCCTTTGACAACCTGGTGTCCTCCAGGTGTTTTGGGATGTTTCAGCTGGCTGGAGCTGATGCGTGATGTCGACCAAAACATTTGCAGGATGCCAGGTGTTTCCTAAAGTTTATGAATAAATAAAGGTAAAACCCAGATAAACTGTGGATACACAGCTATGGTTTAGAGAAGCAAGGAAACTTCAGATTGTGGTTAATCACCCTGGCTTGTTTCCCTGGCTTGATGTGATCATCAAATGAAAGGTGCCCTAGAAAAGAAGGAGGAGAAGGAGAAGAAGTCTAAAAGGGGTGGTAGTGAAGATTTTATAAACTTCCCAGCATAATCACCTATATGAGATTATTACTAAGATCACACAAATGACTATTTACAAGCTTGGGTTATTGGAGAAAGAGATGTCTGCCTTAATCCTTCTCCATTAGTCACTAAGCCAGCCTTTCTCAACTTTGGGTCTAGGCCTGTGTAAAGAGGGCGGGCAGCCAGGTCCACTTTTCCTGGGCCTCAAAGGGCTCAGATAGCCCGGGGTGCCTGCCAGGGGCCTGCTGGACTTACGCTGTCATGCCAAGAACAAGACCCCTACCCTGAGGCTCAGACAAGCTCTGCACAGGCCTGCTTGGGTCCCTAAATGTTGTTGGACTGCAACAATGTTTCCGAGCACAATTCAGAGTGTTGGTGCTGACCTTTAAAGCCCTAAATGGCCTTGGTCCAGTATACCTGAAAGAGCGTCTCCACCCCCATCCTTCTGCCTGGACACTGAGGTCCAGCGCTGAGGGCCTTCTGACGGTTCCCTCACTGTGAGAAGCCAAGTTACAGGGAACCAGGCACAAGGCCTTCTCGGTAGTGGCACCTGCCCTGTGGAACGCCCTCCCACCAGATGTCAGAGAACAACAACTACCAGACTTTTAGAAGACATCTGAAGGCAGCCCTGTTTAGGGAAGCTTTTAATGTTTGATGGACTACTATATTTTAATATGTTGTTGGAAGCTGCCCAGAGTGGCTGGTGAAACCCAGCCAGATGGGTGGGGTATAAATTATTATTATTATTATTATTATTATTATTATTATTATTATTAATCCTGTGGCAGTGATCAGGGATGATGGGAGTTGTAGTACATCTGAGGACTCAAGGTTGAGAAAGGCTGCCCAAACTCTCTGGACAGAATCTTCACAGATGATTGGATTTCCTTTAAATCTGGCTGTTAACAAATTTCCTAGTGAGCTATTCTATGGAGTGATGGTATCAAGTTTTTGCACCGTGGATCATACAGGAAAGTTACAAGAACTGCATTTTAAAAAATAGCTGTGACCCATTTGTGGAGCCCAACCATCAGTTAAAAGACTAATGTTTTAGTATTTAAGACCCTGCCCCGTCGTGTCTTTTTTCCACTATTTCTCAGACCAATAAGGGAAAATAAACTAGGGTGTATGGCTTTTCTCTGCCTTTTTTCTGGTGCTTATGAAATGGTTGTGAGTTCAGTTAGCATCTTGGTCGCCAGAAAGAAATATAGATACATTAGCTAGATTTATGGCTCTGTGGTTGTAAAGAGAGATACTTTCACGTGGATACAGTCAAGGCTAAATAGAGAAAAATCAGGATAAATTTTGACAGCAAACTTCCAGCTGCACTTCCCAATACCCGCCTTTCTAAGAAGACAAGACCTCAGACATTTTTACTTTGTCACTGATACAGCAGCAGCAATGTGCTTGTTTTTGTGAGCTGAAATCTTGTTATTTGAACCAGTCACTTTTAAGAGTTGGCATTTTGTGCTACTTCTATGCTGCCAGTTCGGAAAACATTTCCTCCACAGGGAGCTTGTTGTGTGAACTGTTACAAATAGCTCTGTATTTAGCATGATGGGCCTTCAGAGAACATCATTGCACAAGGGAGATCAACTTCCTTATCTTCTTAATAGATCATATCCAGCTTTTCTAAAAGAGTAATGTTTTAAAAGTAACTGGCATGAGGAAAATGTCACAGTCATGACAAAAATTAATTGGCCATTGGCAACAAATGGCTTCCAAGTGTTTGTACAATAATGGAGCTGGATTTGAATTAATCTCCATGTTTATTGGAGTGAAATTAATTCAACAGAATTGGTGGGGAAGTGTGCCCGTTCATTCAATTTCCATTTTGCAACTTTCTATAAGTTAATGACTTGGTAGTTGCTTAACTTGCCGTTTTTAATTTTAGTCATGTCAGGCTTTAACCGTAGAATGTGTTCTTAAGAAATCATTTGCAATCCTTGAACAATTTGCGTTCATGATCCTTGCAACTCTGTAAGGCAGGTTATTATTATGATGCCTGTATTGCAGACGATGGGATGGGTACAGCCACTCAGCAAGTTCAGGATAGAGGTAAGATTTGAACTGGCAAATTCTCTGCTCAAGGTCTCAGCCACTACACTACACCTGAAGTGATTCTCCTGAACTACTTTGGATCTTTTCTGACATTTAAGGGATCCTAGGAAGTCAGCTACTCTTACGATTAAAGTTACTTGCTATTAATCAAAATCTGCCCTTTTCATCTGGGACAAATATCTTTGTGTTTGGGGGCATTCCCAGATGCCCGTCCAAAGTAACCCATCCAGGTACTGTATTTTGACCAGTGCTCTCTTATCTTCTGCCCAATATAGTTATCAATATCGCAGTGTTTGCTTTTCATTTGCAAGTCTTTACAGACTTCGGTTCCTGTATGATCAACTCCTATGAGTGCCATGTTGAAAAGTGTTTTATCTCAGATTTCAAAGAGAAAACACATGTTAGTGTAGTTACGGTCTTTTTTTAGAAGAGGACATTCTGCCACATTTTAACTTAATGGTCTTCACATTTTAGAGCTCTTTGCTCTTCTTATTTTGGTAAAGAAATAATTCCTTTTGGGGTCATCTGTGCTGCTAACCAGGATTTTGAGTGCAGGATGAAGTGATGATTTTAAGTCTTATTTGTTTAGCCTAGCTAATCCCCAGTTATCCCTGTGGTTAATTTGAATTGTTTTTAAGAACGCTAAGGGCAGGAGTCAAGTGGTGTGAACAAGCATTCGAAAATTAGAGTGCAATCCTGAAAGAAGAATATAATAAAGTTGTGCCTGTGTTATGCCCTATGATCTGCTACTTGTCAATGTAGCCTTGGCATTTCCTCCTTTATTAACAAGAATAGTGCTTAGTGTTTTGGAGTATTCAAAGCACATCGTCGGGCCTTTCCATTGGGTCCTCTGGAGTTGGCCACCCCTCTCCGAAGCTGGGCAGTGTGCCAGGCTGGGCGCAGTGGGCTCCCTCAGGGGCACACTCAGCAGGAGCTCGTGCTGATGCCAGGCACAAACGATCCCGTGGCATGCAAAAAAATGTGGGTGCCCTGCCCCTTCATGGGGAATGTTGTGGGGGCTGGAGCACCCACAGCCCACACACTCAGCACCTATGAAGCACATCATATAGTGCATTTAAGGTGGAATTGTTTTATGATCACCCTCCATATTGCGGATGGGGGAACAAAGTGAGACTGAAAGACTATTATGTGCCAAAGGCCACTTAATGCATTTGTTGATTTCCCATTTCAACATCGGCCTCTTAGTCCCTGCAAGTTCTGTGCTCGACTTGCTCCTCTCTCTTGGCAGGAGGTCAGATGCAACATTTCCCACCTTGAAGGTAAATGAAACACAGCTTCTTCTAAATACACATGACATTTGGTCCTGAAACAATTGTTAGCGAGTGGCATTGACTTGTTACCGCACAGCAGGTAGGTCATGAGCTTGTTTGCTTCCACACTGCAGACCTCTACACTGTTTGACTCTACGCTGCCTCCCTCTTTCATTGAGCCACATTGAGACTGCATAATGGAAGAAGTAGGGACAGTATTGTCTTTCTGGGTCCTGGCATGACTCCATTCCCCACCACACTATAGCTCATTGGTGCCTTCTCACAATGCTACAAATTCCTCCAGGTCAGACATGTATCTTTGTCTAGGCAATATCCATTATTGCTGCTTGATTACTGCCTGTCAGCCTGCTAGACCCTCTGTATATCCAAGTATACCAACTTCCTTTGAAAGCTGGAAGGATGTCAGTTTCCTTATCAGTCTTCCTGCCCTCCCTCTTAACAGTTTCCTTGCATCAGACCTTGGCCTCCAATTGACTATGCCTTTGAATTGGCCCTTCCTTCAGGAAATTCCCATTCTTCATGTAGCTACCAGATCAAGGATTCTAGTACTTACACTTTAGCTCTCTGCATGTTCAGGTGCCAAAGCCCAGTGCTGAGAGTACATATTCAGAGATAATGACAATAAAAGCAAAAGTCACATGCATATCCTTTGTATTGTATTATATTTCCTGTGTAAGGTTGTAATATGAAGTTCATGCATTCTCCCCAAAGTAGGTTTCCTTTGTTACTCTTTCCATCCAGAGATGCTTATTCAGATTGCTAGAGGAGAGTCATGGTACCCTCCAAATGTTATTGGACTACAGCTCTCATCAGGTGGACCACAGTATAGCTAGTGATCAGGAATGTAGTCTAAAACATCTGGAGTACACAGTATTGGCCACCCTTTTGCTAGAGGCTGAAGCAAGAGGAGCATTGTCTGCCTCCTCTATATTTAAACAACAGAAGGTGATACATTGCTTTCAAAGGATCTGTCTCAGCAAAAAATAGATATATTCCTTTGGGCACTTATTTGGGATGGGGTGGGGGCTAAAAGAAGGAAATAAACCTGCTATACTTAAATGTTTTACGGAATATTTGAATGGTGTGCTGTGATCCGTTTGTTCATTCCTCCTGGTGCTGCTTTGCTCTTGGCAGAAGAGCAAGCAGGGGCCAGGCAAGGGGACTGAGTGCAGGATGAGATCACACACGAAAGCTTTGTCAGTGAGAGACACTGTTTGATATCTCTGCAGGCAGATGAAAGGGAGAGGGGAGGTGGGAGGAGCAGCTCCAGGGCAGGAATGTGCAGGAGAAAGTACCTTTGCAGATACTGAAGCAAATTAATCTTAGACCACCTGGATAGGAGGCTCAATGTGAGATGTTTGATAGCAGAAATAGCAGTTCTGTTCTTTCCTTCAGCTCACTTCAGATGTCAGCCAAATTTCAACCTTGATAGAGTCAGTGACTTTATTAATTTTTTAATATAGTGAGAGGGGAGTGCCGCTGAATCATCATTGTGATTGTCAGCTTTGTTAAAAAAAATACTATTTAGTAGTTTTGAATGTATATGATTAGGTAGTGTTACAAAGGATGTGTCTTGTGGTACAGTCACAAGAGTCATATCATGCCTGTATCACTTTAGGTAGAACATATTGCATCTTTGACTGGTTCACCGTGCTGCAACCATGTCAGGAAAAAAGAATTTTAGCTGCCTCTTCAGTATGCTAACTTTCCATCTGCAGTGTTTTTGGTTTTGTTCAAATGTATGAAGCTCTACCTGCAGTCTTCAGTGGGACAATCCAGGAAGGGGCAGTGTTCAATTTGGCCATTGTTCTGTAATTTGTCAAGATTGCTCCTTGCCCTTCAGAGTTTTGAATAGGTTTTCTGTAATATTTAGTGGAAGTAAACTTTTTAAAAAACTAACACAACTTGGTTGCTCTGTTTGTTCAGTCTGTTTGTTTCCTAAGTTATTTAGAGTGTGTCTGGGGACATGGCTTAAAAAAAGATGAATCTTATGTTTGTGGTGGACTAAGTCTCTGTGGGTTTTCTGTTTTGGTTTTGTGTGTTAATTTTCTAAGAAGTCTCAATTTAATATGCTGAGAATGACATGCTGGCAGTAAAAAGGGAGGGCATATACACCCTGAAGGCGGGATTGAGACAGAGGATGAGATGAAAGAAACAACAGTTTCCTAACAGAAATGCCAAATGTGACACAGATTGATTTAAAACTAAGGTTCTCTGGCTTTGTCTGATTCAAGATCTGAATTCCATAGTATGAGCTTGCCTCTTTGTTGAAATTTTCCATGTTTGAAATCCTGGGTCAGTGCTGTGTGTGGAATCACTTCAAGCTAAAAGAGTCAATTTCAGTTTTGTCATTGGCTTTAAACAGGATAAATGTCTTTTGGAAGAATGATTGTGGTCAGAAGCATAGAGTCCTAATGTATGATAAGCCAATAAGTATCGAGTTCCTTTCCTCCTTTTTCCTTTTAACCTACAACGTGTCTCCTTGGCTAGGTCACTTAACCTGCTTGCCCCTCTTACTTTCTGCTTATAGGAAATTACCTCATGCAAGCAATCATTTGTTTTTACACAACCAGGTGTGAGGTATTATGGAGACTAATCACCACTGGGGCAGGGAGAAGGGGATTTCTTTCACTTCTGTAAATTGGTAATATTTCCCTGGTCAGCCACTAATTATGCCTAGAGAGATTTGATGGCTCTAATTATTGTGAGGGTATTCATATCAGCAGAGTTATAACATCTATGAGCAGTGTTCAAAATTTGCCAGGCTTTTTGTGACCCACATGGTGATCACAGGATGCTAGGTTGGCGACTGACATTTCCATCTGGTTTGCCCCTCTACTTTTCTCAAGCAGGTAAGCAGAAGAACTTATTTATTGCATTGAGATCCCACCTTTTTCTCCAAGGAGTAGTCGATTGTCCATACCCCTCCTCAGTTAATCCCTGCAATGACTCTGTGAGGCTAAGAAGCTAGTGAGGGTTGAGGCAGGCAGAAGGCTAGAGGAGGAGATGTGAAATGAGGAAGGGTCCGAGAAGGAAGACTGAGTGAGGGCACTTTATTGGAGAGAGAACATGGACAGGTCAAGGAGGTGGATTGAAATGATCAGCTGCTAAATCTTTGCCTGCAAGAATTTGGTGGAAGGGAGATTCAGTGTAACTCCCTCTGTCCCGTTATAATGAGCTGCATCTTCCATATTCTCTCTTGCATGATGGGAAAATGAGTGCTAATTCTCCTTAGAAAGCCTAGGAAGGAGAAATAGGATGAAGAGAATGGTGGTCTGCGGAAGGAACTTTGACTTCAACAAAAAAATTACGAGGAATAGATTGAGCCTAGATTGATTGAATAGGTCATGGAGTTAATGCACATGCATCCAAAAGTTAAAATAGCAATACTAGCATGGAAAAAACTGGTAACTATTTTAATAAAACTTTGAAGGCACTTCTCAACACCACTGACAAATATACCCACTATATCTCTTAAATGGGACAAAGAAATACAAAATACCAGTCCAATGTTTTTGCACACACAAAAATCACTTGGTCTCTTTATTATTCTTCCTTTCCTTTCATCACAGCTACCAGCAATTTCACATAAGGGAAGACATGTTTCTTGGGGAATTTTTTCCAAAGTCGGAAAGAACATATTTTCAAGTCATCTTCATGAATTTCCATCAGTTAATCTAAGACCCTTTGTAAAAGAACCAATTGATCTAACACAAGCCACACCAGTCCTTGTGCAATGAAAATGTATAAGAACCCATTTTGATTCATTTCAGACTTCATTTTGGAGAGGCTTCAGCATACCAGGTTCTTCCCTGGGGATGTTATTCTGAATATTGAATATCTGAGTAAAAAGTGGGACAGTTGGTTTCCTGTCTGATGAGCTCTCCTAAATCAAATTTGTCTTCTTCGCTTCAAACATCATGGCTTTCCCATCATGGAGGGGGAACCCTAACAAATCATATTATTTGATGTGCTTACTGCAGAAGCAATTTCATTAAGACAAAAAAATATAGCAGCTTCTAGGATCCCAGTGTGAAAAAATGATTTGCTGCTGGTCTAAAATGAGATCTGTAGATGCAAATTGTTAGGAATTTGTAATGGTAGTTGTCTCCCGCTGGGAAATATTGAACCAGCCTCATGGCCTTGAAATACAAGACCGCAATGTGAAAAGGATATTTTAAAAAGACAGCTGGGTGTTCTCTGTAATACTGCAATCCAAAATGTAACTTTCTCCAAACAGTAAGTACAGTACTCATGAAAACTCGACTGCTTCCAAAGTGCTATGTATCATCCTGTCAAATCCAGTTTTTTGCTGAGTTGGGAGTTATATAGGGCCTTGCCCTATTGCTGAAAACCATCTACTATCTGGGGCAGCACTTCTCAACCTATGGGTCCCCAGATGTTGTTGGACTACAACTCCCATCATCCCTGAGCTCTGGCCTTGCTAGCTAGGGGTGATGGGAGTTGTAGTCCAACAACATCTGGGGACCCACAGGTTGAGAAAGGCTGATCTAGGGTCTCCTGTGTGACTGTGAAGTAGCAGAGGCTCCTTCACTGACCTGATAACTTTATCATCATTATTTACATTTTTATTATTACATTTATATACCACCTATTAATAGAGTCGAAGAGTTGGAAGGGATTGTGAGGGTCATCTAGTCCAGCCCCCTGCAACGCAGGAATCTCAACACACAGCCCCCCATCCAATGTGAAACCCTGCTTTGCTTGCAAATGTGCTAGCAGTTTTATTGCTGCACATATTGCGTGTAATTGTTTTTATATTTTTAAAAAAACCCACTTCTTGTTCTTTTTAAACAATGTGGATAAATGTTTCTAAAAGCCAGCCAAAATGCAGAAGGATAAAATAATTTTTAAACCAGAAGATTTAAAAATGCTACCCAAAAGATCATATTATGGGCACCATTTTGGGGAGGGCATTCCATACAACAGATGTCACCACCAAAAAGTCCCTCTTCCTTGTCACCACACACTCTTGGTCAGGGAAACCTAGAGAAGGAGCTCTGATAGATTATGGCAGTGCTTTTCTTTGTGGGGGGAGACACAGGGGTACACATACCCTTAAATATGTTGTGAATCTAAGTTTGGCCTCACTGAGGGGCAGCATTTCAATATGAGTAGGAAAATGAGAGCACCACTAAAAAAAATTTAGGGGGGGGGAGCACTGGATTATGGAAGAACTTCCAGTTTTTCTTTTTAAACGGATGGTTGTCTTTCACTTATTATCCTAACCTGTTATGATAGATCCCTAACTTTTCTGACATACCTCCCATTTCCAGTGTGTACTCACTCGAGGACTAGAGCAACATGGTTTTGGAATCTTTTCAAATTATCAAGTCCTGAATGAGGGCTTTTTGGGGTGGTGGTGGGTCTGGAAATGTGCTATTTTATTTAGCTAGGGCTCAACCATCAGAAAGAATATGTAAGTTAGTGTTGCGGATAGGCCAGAATGGGCATAACCAAAGTGATGTTTTTAGACTCAAAATGCTGAGCTTACACTGACTAGTTATAATCCTTTCATGGCAAGAAAGGAAAAGATGACTACAGATTTTAAAGGCAGATCCCGGGGGGGGGGGGTGTTGGAGCTAGGGATTTTGAAAAACAGGAATGTTTGTTCATACATATTTAATAATGAATATGTACTGGCTCATCCGAGCAAAAAATAATAATTGCAATAATCAGAATAGGGAGCACTTGCAGCTCATGTACATGAAATGTATTTAGCATTTGTAAATGCTGTGTAAAGAAAAGGATATTTGTGTGTGTAAAATTTTCATCACACATGTTTCCACGGTGGTTTAAATGGTTTCAGTGCTCTTTTTCTGGCAGTCTGGGCACAATTTTAGATAGATACCTCTTTATAGGAAAGTATGTAAGCTATGAGGCCCCCTGTGAAGTTAGCTGGTACCTTGAAAGCTACATTGTGCAGCCATAAACCTTACAAAAACTAGAGAGAATGGGGAAATGTAGGAGAGAATTGATTTAAAGAGGCCTGGCCATCTTAAACAAGCATTTATATTAATTTGGCTTTTTGTGATTCATATTTTAATACCACATAAATAAATAAGTAACACACTCCCCAGCTTTATCTCATTAACGAACTGGTAGTTAGTTTTTTCCCCCCTACCCAATTGGAAGATGCAAAGGACACTATGATCTTCTCCTTACACAAGTAGTCTACTCATGGGACCTTCTGTAAAGCCTCCTAAATTAGCTAGGGCTGATTGTTAAGCTTTTAAGCATTGTTCTCTGCTTAAATAACATTGTAAATTTGCCCTGATGTACTAGCCAAGGGATTAACCAGAGAGGGAACTCTGCAAAATATCAGATTTCTTCCACTTTGTAAAATTCATGCCAGAGGGATTGATGGGCTGCTAGTGAAGTTAATAAAGTTATCAACAGCAATTAATTCAAAAGGGGAAAGCAGGTAAGAGAGCTAAATAAATCATCACTTTTATGTTAAAATAATGTGTTTAACATTCTGATCATTTACACACATCTTCTAATCTTTACCTGACAGCCTGCAAGTTAAATATTTAAGACTCCTTAAGGAAGTAGAAATGAAATAGGAAATGTGGGTCATTGTGTGTGTGTGTGTGTGTGTGTGTGTGTGTGTGTGTGTATGTGTAGGGGGCGGCATATATGAAAATTGAATGATTACTTCCTTTCTGCAAGCTGTGCCTCTTTCAGGTCTTCTGTGGGTACATGACTTGAAGGCCCCCAAAATCCTTGAGTTTCTATTAATGTATACTTATTAGAACTCATATTCACATTTTCATTGTCTATCTGAGCCCTGTTTGAAAGTCTGTGTTATGCTTGATAACTTTGGTTGCTCAGGATAACTCTCCATTATTAAATCCAGTTGAAAATGGATGCTGCCCTCATATTCAATTGTAGTTCAATCATATTTGAAATCACCATGATGATTATTAGTATTATTTTAGCTTTAAAAAATGGGGGGGGGGGGGGCGAAGCGGATGACTCAGCATTAATATTCTGGTTTTTATTTTCCTTTTTCTCCTAAACACACAGCGTAGGATGTGACATAATTGGAAGTGCTTTAATTCTTCTGTTTCATGTGGTCTTCAAACAACTTCCTTGTATGTTGGTGGCAGATGTTCAAAATTGCTTCCTACCAGTTAAACATCTGGTGAAAAATGACCAAGTGTTGGGTTGCGTATGTTTAAAGGACCAATTATATGTGCATGCCTTTTTTCTTTAGGGACTCTCTCAAGAAAAAATGGAAGCAGCTAAAATGGAAGCTTTGCCATGTGACTAAATGCACAAGTGGCTCCAATTTATTGGGCTCTGTGTGGGGAGAATATATGGAGTGACTATTTAAAAATATTCTTTCTTGCTCGTTTTCAGTGTCTGGGTTGGTTCACTTGGGGAGAGGCAGTCCTTGAGGTATTGCGGTTCTGAGCTGTATGAGGCTTTATAGGTCAAAACCAACACTTTGAATTGGACCTGGAAGCTAATTGGCAGCCATTGTTGTTGGGCCAGGATTGGTGTAATACAGGGGTCAGCAAACTTACTGCGCCTCAGGCCGGTGTCTCCAGCACCGATTGGGCGGGGGAGTGCATGCCCATACGCGTGCGCACACGCTATTTTCTGCGCACTTCCAGGTTGGAGGTGCACTGGAAATAGCTTGTGCGCATGTGCACAGGCCTCCTCTGACCCGGATGTGCACCAGAAATAATGCTTGCTCATGCGCACAAGCTGTTTCCTGTGCTCCTCCAACCCAGAAGTGGGCAGCCGTGCAGCGCAGTGCCGGTAAGAACAGGGGTCGCTGGGGGCCAGATAAATGAGTCCCTTGGGTCTAATCCAGCCCACGGACCTTGGTTTGGGGACCCCTGATGTAATATGCTCAAACTGTCTTGCCAGAGTGAACAACCTGGCCACCAAATTCTGCACCAGCTGAAGTTCCCAAACTGCCTTCAGAGGCAGTCCTACTTATAACACACTGCAGTACTCTAACCTAGAGGTTACCAGAGCATAGACAACAGAGGTTAGGCTATCTCTGTCCAGAGGGGTGCAGCTGGGCCCCCAGATGAAACTGATGGAAAGCACTCTGCACCCCTGAGGCCTCCTGAGCCTCAAGCGACAGCAAAGTATCCAGAAATACCCCCAGTTTACGCACCACCTCCTTCAGAGGGAGTGTAACCCCATTAAGAGCAGGCCACCTCCCATCCATCAAGCCTAGGAAACCAGCCACTAACAGCGCCTCAGTGTTATCTGGGTAGAGCTTCAGTTTTTTGGATCTCATTCAGTCCATTACTGAGGCAAGACAACAATCCAGCACATCCACTGCCACACCTGTAGATTTAAAGGAGAAGTAGAGCTGTGTGTCATCAGCAGATTGCTGACAGCGTACTCCAAAACTCCAGATGACTGCACTTAGTGGTTTCATATAGATCAAGGGTCAGCAAACTTTTTCAGCAGGGGGCCGGTCCACTGTCCCTCAGACCTTGTGGGGGGCCGGACTATATTTTGAAGGGGGGAAATGAACAAATTCCTATGCCCCACAAATAACCCAGAGATGCATTTTAAATAAAAGGACACATTCTACTCATGTAAAAACATACTGATTCCTGGACCATCCGTGGGCCGGATTGAGAAGGCGATTGGGCCAGAACCGGCCCCCTGGGCCTTAGTTTGACTACCCATGATATAGATGTTAAACAGCAAAGGGGATAAAATTGAGCCCTGAGGAACTCCATATTGAAGGTTTCACAGTGCTGACTACCACTCTCCAAGTATCACCCTCTGGAAACAACCCTCCAAGTAGCACTGGGATCATTGAAAAGCGTTGCCACCCACCCGCAACTCAGACAGCTGCTCTAGAAGGATATAACGGTCAATGATATCAAAAGGCCATGGAGAGGTAGAGGAGAAATAACAGGGGCACATTTCCCCTGTCTCTCTCCGTACAGAGGTCATTGTACTCGGCGACCAAAGCAGTTTCTGTATCAAAACTGGGCCTAAATCCCAACTGAAATGAATCTAGAAAATCAGTTTCTTCCAAGAGAGCCTAGATCTGGTCCACAAACGCCTGTTCAAGAACTGCTTAATTTTAGGTACATTTAACATGAAACATTTTAACATTTAGAGCCAGCACTTGGAATTGTGTTTGGAAATGGATCAGCAACCACTGCAGCTGTTTTAAAACTGAGAAGATATGTTTAATGTAGCCATTTCTAGTTAGCAACCTAGCAGCCCTATTTTGAGCTAACTGCAGTTTCTGAACATCCCCACATGCAATGCATTGCATTAGTCCAAAAGCAACGTTACCAGAGCATGTGTAACTGTGGCCAGGATATTTCTGACTGGGAGGGATTTGCAACTTGTGCACTAGCCCAAGGTTGTGGAAGTTACTTCATGCCACTTGGGTTTCCAAATATAAGGCCAAAACAGATTTTATAGAGGGAATTCTATTCGAACAAGCCAAATACCACCACTGCAGTTTAAAGTGAAAACAAAGCAGTAAAACAAACAATAAAGCAAAACGATAACAAAATTAATAAAAGGTAGGGGCGGCAGCAGCAATTAACAAAGGTGAAGAGACATTCAAGCCCGTAATCATGGCTTATCATGGAAATCATAGTTTTCACAAAATGCTGAATATGTGAGCATTTGTACACATTCCATTGGAACTTATCCCTCCCTCTGCAATTGATCCACATGGGGAAAGGCCATCAAAGTGCCTGAAGAAAGCATCTTATGTGAGAGGATGGCATTCATCTTATGTGAGAGGATGGCATTCATCTTATGTGAGAGGATGGCACTGTTCTGATGCATTTGTAATTCATTCACTGTTCCCTTTCCAAGTATTTGGTCTCCAAATCTGTGGTTTGTATTGTCTCATTCCCACCCAGCATTACTGTGCTCATATTTTTGGAAAGAATGGATAGCAGGAATTTTTTTTTTTTTTCAAAGCAAAAGCTGGAAGATAGTAACCTGACTATTTACTTCAGTTGCACCCTGGAGCAAGAACTTTTGGCTTGCTTGCCCCAGCTGGACAAGATAATATTGGCAGGAGTCTTTTTTTAGTGGCTGCTGACCATCAGAGTTTGCTCCTGTGCCATCTCTCCTACGTGATTGGAAAAAACACAATCCTTTTTAAAAAAATCGTCTGACAGTTCCTATATCAAACAGCAATGTATATTGCCATCACTTGGCGATTAACGTGTATTCATGTTGGGCATTAATGATTTAATGCACGAGCGCCAGTGCTTCAAAATGCAGGCTGCTTGATACTTATTTCTCTGTATAGCCACTATGTTTTTGGTAGATTAGCTCTTAAGAAGCTTCCTCGTTTTCCCTCTCTTAAACCCATAAGATAACAACATCAAGACTTGTCAAGGAATAGATGATTTGTCTGGAATCTATGCCATGAAGTGGTTTGATATGGCTATGCAACGATATGTGTCAAAAGCAATAGTTTTAGCAGACCACAGGCACAAACCAGGAAGGTCTCCTGCACAAGCCCCATCCTTGAAATTAACAGTCCTCCTGCTCATTTCAGTTTGCTTCACACAGCAAAACTTGTCATATTGTGGATGCTGTATCAACCAAAAGGGAACAATAGTAATCATTTCTAGCATCAATATAATGCTTTAATTAGAGCATTTGATGACTTTTCACATACCTCCATTCCATATTCTTTTTTTTTTTTTACTGTAGCCCAGTGAGGCAGGTCAGTATTATTAACATACTGCAGATGTAAGACGTGTGTGTGTGTGTGTGAGAGAGAGAGAGAGGGGGGGGGGAGGGAGAGAGGAAATATTGGTGTACCTCCGGTGACCTAATGAGTTTCTGTTCAACATGTAATCTGCACTGTTTAGATATCTTGACTCACAGTTCAACCCTTAGCCACTATACGTTACTTAAAAAAAAAACAATTGAACAAGATGTGGTAATGGCTGCCAATTTAGACAGCGCTGAAAGGTGGTTAGAGAAATCTATGGAAGATAGGGCTATAAATGGCTACTATAATAATAATAATAATAAATTTTATTTATATCCCGCCCACCCCAGCCGAAGCCGGGCTCAGGGCAGCTAACAACACTAAAACAGTATGACATTATAAAAGATTATAAAAATGAATTAAAATCAAAATTGATGGCAACCATAAACTAAAGTTTTGTAAAGATTGCCAGAGGAGGGGGTCAGGCTGCGCCCTGACCAAATGCCAGGTGGAACAGCTCTGTCTTGCAGGCCCTGCGGAAAGATGTCAAGTCCTGCAGGGCCCTTGTCTCTTGTGACAGAGCGTTCCACCAGGTTGGAGCCGCAGCCGAAAAAGCCCTGGCTCTAGTTGAGGCCAGCCTAACCTCTCTGAGGCCTGGGACCCTCAAGGTGTTTTTATTTGAAGATCGTAAGTTCCTCTGTGGGGCATACCAGGAGAGGCGGTCCCGTAGGTATGAGGGCCCTAGGCCGTATAGGGCTTTGAAGGTTAAAACCAGCACCTTAAACCTGATCCTGTACTCCACCGGGAGCCAGTGCAGTTGGTATAGCACCGGATGAATGTGATCTCTAAGTGAAGACCCCGTAAGGAGTCTCGCTGCGGCATTCTGCACCCGCTGGAGTTTCTGGGTCAGTCTCAAGGGCAGCCCCACGTAGAGCGAGTTACAATAATCCAGTCTGGAGGTGACCGTCGCGTGGATCACAATGGCTAGGTCAGGGCGAGAGAGGTAAGGAGCCAACTGCTTAGCTTGGCGGAGATGAAAAAATGCCGCCTTTGTTATAGCTGCAATCTGCGCCTCCATGGAGAGGGAGGTATCGAAGATTACACCCAAACTCTTAACGGACGGTGCTGGCACTAATAGCACCCCCGCAAGAGATGGGAGTTGCCCCCTCAGTCCCATGTCGTCCCGTCCCAGCCAGAGGACCTCTGTCTTCGAAGGATTTAACTTCAACCGGCTCCCACGTAACCATCCAGCCACAGCCTCCAAGCATCTGATCAGTGTGTCTGGGGCCGAGTCCGGGTGGCCGTCCATCAACAAATAGAGTTGGGTGTCATCAGCATACTGATGGCAGCCCAGCCCAAAACTCCGGACGAGCTGGGCGAGGGGGCGCATAAAGATGTTAAAAAGCATCGGGGAGAGTATTGCACCCTGAGGCACACCACACACCAAGGAGTGGCGGGATGACAATTCCCCCCCAAGCGCCACCCTCTGTCCCCGACCAGAGAGAAACAAGCGCAGCCATTGAAGGACTGTGCCCTGGATCCCCACGTCGGCAAGGCGGTGGTCCAGGAGTTCGTGATCGACCATGTCGAAGGCTGCTGACAGGTCTAGAAGAATCAGCAGCCCCGACCCGCCTCGATCCAGCTGCCTGCGGAGATCATCTGTTAGGGCGACCAGAGCCGTCTCGGTCCCATGACCAGCGCGGAAGCCGGACTGGAATGGATCCAGAGCTGATGTTTCATCCAGAAACCTACCAAGCTGTTCAGCAACCGCTCTCTCAATCACCTTACCCAGGAATGGAAGATTCGAAACCGGGCGGTAATTGGATAGATCTAAGGGATCTAATGATGTTTTCTTTAAGAGCGGGCGCACCACTGCCTCCTTCAGTTCCCCTGGGAATGTCCCGGTGCCAAGGGACAGATTGACGATATCCCCCAGGGGGGCCCGCACCTCGTCTGGACACGCTCTAATCAGCCAGGATGGGCACGGGTCGAGAGGACAGGTGGTGGGCTTTCCAGCTCGGAGGAGTCTGTCTACATCAGCTGGGGATATCCAGTCAAAGTGGTCCAATACTGAACCCGAGGACAGTCGAGGGGCCTCCAGTTCCTTTATTGTATCCAAATTGGCAGGGAGGTCATGGCGGAGCAACAAGACCTTCTCCGCATGATAGCTATAGGTTATCTTCAATATCCAAGGCAGTAAATGCCAATTGATGAGGAACCAATTGCAGAGGGCCATTACCCTAATGTTCTGCTAGTGGATTTCTATCTGGTTGGCCACTTTGAGAAACAGGGTGCTAGCCTGGATAGGCCTATGGTCTGATCCAGGGGGCTCTTTTTTAGGAGCAGAATTTCCAAGCTTTTGTTTGGGGGGGAAGTTTGTTTAGCATCTGCTGATATTGAAAACTTTGAAAACCCCCTTGACCCTTGTACTGTACAGAATTTTTGTAATATCTAATACGTCTATATAATGTATTTCAGTATTTACATTCAAATGCAGATGTAGTAAAGCTATTAATAGTGTATCCTATCATTTCTTTCACAAGTACGAGGGAGTACTAAGTGTGAACAGCTGTAACCAATGCAATATGAGGCTCATTAGCAAATGCATGGGGGAATTATGTAAAACACTTTTTGCCTGGTTGGAGCCATACCTAAACAGCCTGAAAGACCCTGCTGTACGCTTGCTTCCCATGCCTTTGAAGGAAGTGGACTGGCTGAATGACATGGTTGATTTCTACACCGGTATGATTGCTCATTGATTGGTGCATGGTCTTATTTCATTTATATAGTACTGTACAGTGTTTCCAAAAGTGGGCGATACCACCCAGTGGGGGCGCTGGAATGATCCAGGGGAGAAGTAGCCTTGGGTGCAATTGGGGGGGGGGTGCATTGAATAAAAACAAGGGGGTGGGAGAAGAAGAAAACCCATTCATATATGTTTCATTTGTTGTGTAATGACGCTTACTGCCATGTCGGTAACCTTCCCTAGATCCGGCAGTTGTGCTGAAGGCAACAGGTTTTCCTGACCTTGGGTGAACCTATTTCAGCTTCACTCAAGCTCAGGAAGTGGATCACAGCTTGCCCACCTATTTGACCAATGGCAATGCTTCTTCGCTTAAAGAAGGTCGATTTCCAAGGGGGCGCTGAGTAATGTTTTTTTCCTGAAATGGGGGAGGTAGGCCAAATAAGTTTGGGAACCTCTGATGTAGAACGTGTAAGAGCAAGAATCTTTCCCAGTGCCTGGAAGGGACTCTTCCTTTTCCTTATTTGCTTGAAGACTTCAGGGCTGGGGGTTTTGCGTGGCACTGGATATCTTGATGCCAGAGTGCTGAGGGCATTAACCTTTTGACCAGCTGGTGGTGAGTGGGTTTGTGGCCATCTCTTTGTGATATAGACCAGAACAACTGGAGGTGGGGGAAGAGTCCTAAGGAGATGTTTCCAAAAGGAGATAAATAAAAGAAAACCCATTTCTTCATTTACCATCAACAAAGATGAGCATGAGCAGGTCTGCTAGTTCTTTGGGACTAGGCTGAATTAGCATTTGAAATGGAAGCATCTTCATGGAACCAGAAAAGAATAAAATCAATAAAAACATTACATTTTTTAAAAAAAACCCTGTTGGTTTCTGTTTAAAATATTGTAGATTCTGTGTCTTTGTTTTTGTAACTTGCTTGTTGCAACTTGCCTAATAGAAAGCAAAGAGTTAAAGCCCTGAAGTCTTATAAATGGAGGTAAATGCTGACGCAAGGTCTTCAGTACTTTTCTGACAGAACACCCATCTTTAATTTGCTTGTCCCTTTACCCATATAACATTGTACATCTGCCCTTGAAAATAGCTCTTGCAAGCACGAGTGTAGCCAGGGAAGTCAATTTCGCAGAGGTTCCTGTCTGTGTCCTAGCACTGCAGGCAGACAGCCTGGAGCTAGGAGTTATTATCGGCTAAACAGGTATATGAATAATTACTAAAGAGAGAAGCCTGGGTTAATTGCAGTTTTTAATCTTGTTCTCATAAGTTCTTAGATAATTTTTTTTCAGGGGGGAGCATTCAAAAAAGCTTCAGTAAGTGTTTTCTTTTCCCCAGTGATTTATTATTTATTTTTCCTATCATCATTTTACACAATACCTTCACTGTACATGAAACTCCTATCAATTTTGTTTATTTTTGTAGGACATGTATATCCCACCCTTCCGTTAAGTAAGCTCAGATAGACCTCAGGTTATATCATTTCTCTCGTCATAGAGGAGAATTTAAACCCCAGTCATGGGGTTCCAAGATGTTTTAGCATTGTGCACAGTTTGACACACAGGCACTTAGCTAAAGTCACCTAATGGCTGAGTGGGGATTTGAATGACATTGGACCAATATGCCCCCCCTGGGGGGGAGGGGAAACCCTTGGGGAAATTTTGCTTCACTTCTAAGCTTCTTAGATCTCTCACATCATTTCCACATGTGTGTAATCCCTACTAGAATTGCTTCAAAGTTGGCATTTGGTCGACATAGCTTGTCTTCATAGAGTCTTCACAGAATTGTAGAGTTGGAAGGGATCACAGGGATCATTTAGTCCACCCCCCGTGCTGGAATTTTTTGCCCAGCATGGGGTTCGAACCCACAACCCTGAGATTCCAAGATTTAATGACTGAGATATCCCAGAAATCAGAGTGGCTGCTTAGAGGATATGAAGTAGTCAGACTTCAGTGCAGGCATATCTTTTCTACACATGCCATATTGTAGTCGACTTCAGGAAAAAGTGTGCATTAACCACATTAGCTTAATGTGCCAGGTATCTTATGACACCTTCCATAGGAGTTTTTGCCATTACAATCCTACACTTCAAAACAAACATACTTAGACATGAAAAAGCCAAGACATTTTTATATGTGGCCTTTAAATTATGATTATAGGGGTATTTTATTTTCCTAGAACAGTCTATATTTAAGAGAGCAGTGGGGAAACATAAATATCACTTATTTCCTGGAACTGTTTCTTGGAGCTCTACTCACTGCTGAACAAACTTAGTTTCTCATTGCTACCACACGGAGTTAATATACCTGCTTTTATCTCATTCTCATGCTACTTCTGGAGTGAATGTGTGTCTCATCTCTCAAAACCATACTCATTTGGTTCGGCTGCTTCGTATGTGGTTGCTTTTTCCTTTCTCTTTTTAGAATACAGATATAAGGGCCAAGTGCTGTCATCATGAAGTACTGTGCAAGAATTTGCACAGCACCTGCATACAGCTTGTGACCCACCAAGCCAACACAGCCTGCCAGCCATGCATAGTTCAATAAACCTTTTTATTGAACTCAAGCCTACATGTGTACATTTTGGATATGACTGCTTTAAAATAATATGAAATATTTGTTCAGGGTATGTGTGTGTGTGTGTACTTGTGTATGTTATCCAAAGGCAAAAACTAGGCAAAATCTACCATTACAAAATAGAAGCCATGTTTTGTAGGTTCTGGAGCTAAGCATCACTCTTGGCCTGGTTCTTCTCTATGGCAATATTCTGCCCCAATACAGACATTTACTCCTCCCTGGTATAAAAAGACTTCAGTGGGAGCTTTTAAATAGTTATCCCTGTGAGACAACATTTCCCATGATGTAATTTGACACACAGTCGTCATTGGAGCTTAAACATAGTAATCTTTGAAAATGATTGGGAATTTGCCCTGGAGGGGGGAAAGACCTGTTATGATTAATTTCTACCAATGATAAACCACTCCTTGTCCAAAATGCAATGTGCTATGAAGTATGATTTAATCCATTTAACTACAGTGCCTGGTGCCTGTGACAACTGTGACTCAAATGTCATCACAGAAAGTGATATTTCAAGTGGCATGGTGGGATTAGAAACCTGCTGAAGATTTGTCAAAGGAAAAGTAAGTACATAATTTCTAGATAAGTGATTTGTCTACTGTGAACTGCTTCTACTAAAAGAGAGAGAGACAGAAGGAGAGTTGGGGAGGGAGGGACTGGGAAGCAGTTTTTAAAATGAAGCGTCCCTGAACTTTTGCACTTGACCATGGATATAACTGCATAGGAAGTTGGGGGGCGGGGGAGAGATTTTAAAATCTAAAGTGGAAATTGTATGTATTGGGTATAAATTTATTAAAAACATACTTTGCTGGTGGAAATGAATGGGATGCAAGAGCAGGGGCTTGAGTAGAAGTCCTGGTGGATCATGCGTTTAATTTTTCTCCTTAGAAGTCTCAGCTCAGTTTGACTTTTGACATAGGATAGTGTCCAATCTTGGAAGGTTATGTGTGTTTTTGAAAAGAGACTGGGAAGTGTGAGGCAGGGATAAGTATTTGGCTCTGTGGTTTCTGCAGCTGAATTAATGGATTCTCAAACTGTATGCTAAGTCAAAGTAGTGTGCTATATGAAGGGGTTAAGCTACACCTTGAAAAACTCTAGCCGCCATGCATCCAGTGGTCTCTGCCTTTCAGAGCACAGGAGTCTCATTTCAATATTGACTGAGAAACTGGTAGAGGTGATATTGCAAGGGAGAGAGTTAGGATGTACTGAATCGTACGAGGCATTTTATGCTGTAATTGAAAGGTGCAGGGGACTCCCAAAAACGTCCTCATTGCCCATGGTATGAAAAATATGGGGAAATGCTTCTTTATTCCATCAACCCATTTAGTTGCATAGCTCCGTGGATGAGGCCCAGGCCTTAAGTGAATTGCAGTCTTGTGTCTTCTGGATTGCATAGATAAATCTTGATTGTACAATGCCACCTGAATAAATGTTGATATGGGAGAGAAGCGCTATGAGGCAGTTGGAGTCATTTCAAAGGCTTAGCAAAAGTACCATTTAAAAATGAGTAAAGTAAGATAAACCACAGAGCCTAGGGAGCTCCCGTTGTTCGGTCTCAGCTCCTGCCAACCTAGCAGTTCGGAAGCACGCAGTGCAAGCAGATAAATAGGTACCGCTCCAGCGGGAAGGTAAACGGTGTTTCTGTGCACTGCTCTGGTTTGCCAGAAGCGGCTTAGTCATGCTGGCCACATGACCCAGCAGCTGTACGCTGGCTCCCTCAGCCAGTAAAGCGAGATGAGTGCCGCAACCCCAGAGTCGTCCGTGACTGGACCTAATGGTCAGGGGTCCCTTTACCCTTTACCTTTAAGATAACACTCCTGAGTCATCCACTGGCTAAGCTAACCAAGGCTTACTCAAGACACTCTGTGCTTAGAGGCTGTGCTTAGTTCCAGATACAGAACCCAACCAGATTGACAGTTGCATCTCTTAACATTGGGGACACTGATGGGATAGTGTCTTCTACTGCAGCTGAGGACAGCATCTGCTGCTTCAGGCAGCCCTATCACCAGCACCAGCTCTGCTTCCGAAAGAGCAGCTATGTGTGGATAAAGCTGCCACTTGTGGATGCAGACCCAGCAGCATTATGATGGTTACCCGACTCCACTGACCAGTTGCGTGAGTCCTTTGAGGCAGATGGGATTATGGGATGCTCTTCCACATCTGGGACTGTTACTTGTTGCACCCGGCTGTAGTTGCCCATGGGTAAAGCAGGATTAGGGTCATAGGGTTAGGCGATTCTTCCTAATGATGCTGTTGCTTTTGCACTTCCCTCATGTGCTTACTATCCAAACCCAGCACCTAGATGGGGAAAGATTTCTAATGTATGTTGGACCCAAACCTGTCACAATGACTGTAACCATTTAGGAGCATCCCTGTAAACACCTGTGTGATTAGTGCTGAGTCATGACTCCAAACTCTAGATGAGCCATTTATCAACTGCAGAAAGATCTAACAATCAGTAGGGTTCTGTATATAAGCCCCTGAAACATATGCTTATCCACAGACCTGGCTAAGGCTCAACTCCTAATTTTAGACTTCAGTCTTGGAGGGCCACCCCACACACCCATTTTCTCACTTCCTCCCGCATGCACTCATGAGCAACTCTGCTGTCTACATAATTATAGTTTTTAAAAGAGCATGAGTTCTGTTTTAATAAAAAAGAGTGACATTCCAAATATCCTGCTATAATGTCATACTGTGGGTTTTATTTTATTTTTTAAATTGAGAACAACAATTTCTGTGATGTACAGCAGATGCTTGCAAAGGAACGCTTGTCCTTTCTATTGTAACAATTTCCAGATGAGTAGGTGCGTTAGCTGGAGAAACATGGAATAAAACTAAAGGGTCTTGTGGCACTTTAAAGACTAACACATTTTATTATGCTATGATCTTTCATGGACTAGAGCCCACTTCACCAAAATGAAGTGGGTTACAGTTCACAATAACTCACACCATAATAAAATTGGTTAGTCTTTAAGGTGCCACAAGATTCTTGCTTTGCTTTTTTAGTCTGAGAGAAAAAAGGCAAAACGCATTCTTGGCAATTTTCTGTTCTTCTAATTGAAATCGGCAAGATAGCCCAGGCAAGCGCATCTGTGGCAAGGCTTGATAGATTTTTTGAAGGTTGCGCTTGGATAGGAAGTGGGGTTTTTTACCACAGGATGCTGTGTCAAGGAAAGACTGGTTCTTGGTTGGCCACAACTTAAACTGTCACTTTTCCCTCCAAGAAGGGGAAAGCTCTCATTGGCTTCCTGTTTATGTACTTTGCAATCATTCACTCCATACAGAAAACTTCTTTTAACTTGAAAATCTCTTGAAATGAAAGCCAAGTAGTTGTTCTTTAAAAGGTCGGGGATTCAATTCCCATTTTGAAATTTAAACCTTGTATAAGGAATTCATTAAAACTATTATTGAAAGTCTTGTTAAAAGGTATGGTATGTGGAACTGTAAATAATTTGTACAGTTGGAGCAATGTTAACATATCCAAAATTCGTTCTCTCAAAAAAAAATTCAGTATATTCCTATCTTGATCCTGAAAGCAGTTGCTATAAGAGGAATATAGTACGCTTGCTAAGTGCTCAAAGTGTTTCTTATAAGTGATCTCAGTAACCTTTGCTACAGCCTTGCATGGTAGGCCAACTTTATCATCATATTAGTAATCTGGGTGTTGAGGGTTAGTCTGGATGTGGCTGCTGTTCAGAGTGTAAATTATGGCTGGGATATTTTTTTTCCTGTTGAGAGTCACATTATCTTGGAAGTAATATGTCAAGGGAAGACGTTCCAGAACAACCAGCAGTGGGGCAGAAGTGGCCTGCCTTTCAGCTGGAGTGTTGCCCCTCCCCAATACCTTTGTGCTAAACCTTGAAACTCCTGGAAATTTGGCACAGTTTTAATTTGAACCTGGGGACTTTCCAGTGCTGGATTGACAAATACAGTGGTACCTCGGATTAAGAACTTAATTTGTTCCGGAGGTCCGTTCTTAACCTGAAACTGTTCTTAACCGGAAGCACCACATTAGCTAATGGGGCCTCCTGCTTCCGCCGCGCCGCCACAGCACGATTTCTGTTCTCATCCTGAAGCACAGTTCTTAACCCAAGGTACTATTTCTGAGTTAGTGGAGTCTGTAACCTGAAGCGTCTGTAACCTGAAGCGTATGTAACCCGAGTTACCACTGTAGGCAGAGAGGCCTATGGGCCCCGTACCTTTTTACAATCAAGCTTTCTTAGTTTTATGAGGGTCCCCCCCCCCAAGATTTCGGCTGCCTAGGGGGCTCCACAGGGTATATATATCTGGCACTGGGATTTCCTAGCCCATAAATTATTCTCTTAAGTACTATCCCTTTGTGGGGCAGTGAAATTGGTTTGGACCTCCTTTACCTCCATTATGATTCTTCACCTTCCTCACTAGTTTAGAACATCAGAACCCTGATTCTTTATTCTCCCTTTGCTATGCTCCTGAGTATCTGGGTAAGGCATCTACAAGCTCAGGATCATGTGCCATTGTAAGAAACATCAGATTCTGATCTTAGGTATCCCTTCCTAGATATCAGATTTGTTTATACTGTACTATAGTAGTAATTGCACTGACATGCCTTGTATAGGGTCCTGATCTACTGCTTGGAGGATTAAACAACACATCACAGCTCCACATATCCCAGATTTAGTAAATTAAATAAATAAATTTAGAACTGTTCCCAAGCAATCTATATTTCATTCTGGGGCGGGGGGGGGGGGGAGAGAGAGATCTGAGTTCTGTGACCTGTATAAAATATACTGAGTAAATCTGGATAGTTCTGATAGTCATGGGAAGGGACAAGGAGCTGTGGTTCAACCACTTGAAATTCTACACAGTCACGTCTCCTGAGATTGCTTCAAAGTTTGTTTACATATTATCAAGCATATTTTTGAGCCATAAGAGCTAGAAAATTGCTTTTTAAAAAGCTGAGATTCCAGAATCTAAATTCTGTGCCCTATTCTGGAGTTGGAAGGGACCCCATTGGTCATCTAGCGCTACCCCCTACAAATGCAGGAATCCTGCCCACAGCCATCCCTGGTTAGCAGACAGACCTATTGACCCATTGCATCCTTTGGGGTTCTTTGCCCTGTGATCTTACAGAATTATAGCATACATACAGCTCTCCTTGAAGTATCCTAAATGTTCTGCTGCCCTTTGACTGCTTCCCATTTTATAATCTGCTGGCACAAGAATGGTCCCACAAGTCACTTCTGGATCTGGGGAATGGGTTGAGGCAAATAATGTGGAACGGATGACAACTAGGTCAAAGAAAGCCATAATTACTGTAAATTTGGCTGAGCAGTAAAAGTGTCTTTTCCCATTCTAATTGTGTGTGTTGCTCCTTTCCTGAGTTAAGCTTTCAGATGTGTGTGAACGAGGGCCAAATAATTAGACTGCAGTTGCTTCTCACATGTAGTTTGTGCTGAGCTTTGAGCACATAAAGGTTTGCATAAATACTGGATGTTCCCCAGGGAGTAACCTGCTGGATGTGAGGAAGACAGCCAAATGAAAGCTCGGCTCCAAATCCATCCACCTCAACCTTCTTTTCAGGTGTACTAGCTGACGAAATGGCAACAACCCTCTTTGTTTTGTTCTTTCAAACAGTGATTCATGCCAGAATTACGCCAATATGAATTTCGTATTCTGGTACAGGTGGCGTGTGTCCACTTCCTCCCCTTCCTTTTTGTGGGCTGATTGCCTTCACGCAGGAAGCCACCAACGTCGCTGCTGTCTCCTAAAAAGCAGAACCTTCCTCCTCTGGACATTTAATTAGCTTGACTAGTTTGATGGATTTAGTCAACAGTATTTCTAAATGGGGATGCAGGGAGACCCTGTACACCAGCTCTTTCCCAAACAGAAGCCCTTTTTTTGACCAGGCGCCCTTAATGGCTTGCTAGACACACTCAAACAAGTGTTGCTTCTGATTAATTGATCGAGGGGGGTAATTTTAGCCTTTTGGCGGCGTTCCAGAGAGCAACCCTTTGTCCTAATATTCCTAGCACCACCCCTCCTTGCAAGTTTGAAATGTGAGATGCCTGGATTCCCCCCCACCCCACCCCACTCCCTCTCCCGTTCTCTTTCTCTCTCCCTTCTGGCAAAGTGGCTGTGTCTGCTTGTGTGTATCTCTGTGTGAGTGTGTGAGTGTGCGTGCGTGCGCACGTAGGTGATAGATGGGTATAATGGGAGAGCAAAGGGATGGACCACTAGAGACAGCAAAAGGAAACCATCAATACCAGTAACATGCAGTTGAGGTGAGAATTTTCCTAGTGTTTGATTCCCCCCCTCCTCTCCTTTATTTCTCTCCCCCTCCTCATCTCTTTCCAGTCCTTTCAAGCGGCGTTGGGGAGGGGGAGAGAGAGAAGGGTGTTTTTCTTTTTTTGTTAATGGAGCCTCCTTTCATATTTGCAAGCGCTGCACACAGACACCCGCCCGCCCACCCTCTCCCAGCAATGTCATGCGGACGCCACTGCGTGCCCCCTCGCTTGTTTCAGGTCTGTCCGCGTAAATGTGTGAAGTTCTAAAGCTGAACCTGATTCTCCCTTTATTGTCTCTGGAGGGTTGTCGCTGGCAGCACAAATAGCCTGTTGGCAAGTACGGCATGAGCCCATTAGCAAGGCTCCATCTGTGATTGGTTTTGCCTGGAAACCGGGAGACAAGCGATGAATAATTGATGTGTGTTGTGCAGGAGCTGGACAGGCAAAGAAAAAGAGCGAGAGCGCAGGATGCCCTCAGAGAGGGGGGAGAGAGAGAGCAGACTCGAAAAATAGCTACTGGCTGCCTTGCGCTGCTGAGATTAAGGTAGCCCTGGCTTTCTTTGTTCTGCAACTACATGCTTTCTTTCTGCCTAGAAGTGTTTTCAGATAGATGTGGCCTTCCCCCCAACTCCACCCTCCTTGCAACAGAAGAGAGGGAGAAATACCACCCCCCTCGAGGTTGGGGAGTGGAGGACGCCAGTTTCGACTGAAATAGAACTTGTGGGTAAGTTGGCATCTGCGGGGGATGTGCATGTGTGTTGTGTGTGAGTGTGGGCTCACTCCAGCTTCTCTGACAAGGTGTGTGTGTGCAAGAGAGAGAGAGCATGTCTCTGGGTGCGTGCTTGCGCGTGCGTGAGGCAGAGAGAGAGAGAGAGAGTGAGAGAGAGAGCATTGTGGGTAGAAGTGTGTTGTCAGATGGCAAAGGCAGCACAAGGGATGAAAGACAGGACTCCACTTGCAAACTAGGGCATGTTTTTATACAGCTTCTGTTCAGATTGAATTCCAGTTTTTCGTGAAACGGTCTATCTGGGTTTTAGGGTGTGAGTGCGGTTGGGATATGTGTGTGTGGTTTGCGGTTGTTGCCCCCCCCCCCATTAGTGTGTTTTTTTGTCTGAGGATGATTTTATTTAAGGGGAGAAATCCTGCCCTGTGCAGCCAGGTATTTGACAAGATGTTGATACTTTAATTTATTTAGCTAGTAACCATGGTGAACAGAGTGCATGCAAGGCTACAGTGGCCTTTCTCTTCAACCTCAGCATGTCTGCGCTGCCCAAAATTACTAGATTACTAAATCCCAAGCAGCTGGGATATTAGGCAGCACCGTTGTGCTTCAACTCTTTCAAGATCATTGCCATCATTTTGAAAATTAATTGCTTTGTATCAGGCTTTTGGCAAACATGCCTCCGTGAACAATCTTTCAAGGATGCTTCTTAGTTTCAGCTGGGAAGGTATCTAAAAGTTGAGTGTAGTTTGTATTGTTGACATTTAATGAATATATTTAAAGGCTATTAAGCAAGCCTAAAATCTGCAGTCACTGGAAGAACCGAGATACTAGAATTCCACATGCTTGTTCCTAGGGACGTGTTTTGTTTTAGTTTTGAGTATTGAATGAATTGGGGGGGGGGGGGAGTGTGATTGCTCACAACTGGCTAGAGAAATCAGTCCTTAATAGGACCCGAAATCTAGCACTGCAGAGTTTCAGTTTTAGCTTAGCAAGCAGCAAAATAAGGGCTGCAGCATGTTAAGGAAAGCTGTGCCAATGTTTTGGTTTGTGCACCTGAGTGACGTCACCGTTTAACTGAGATGGAGTTTCAGCACTGGCAGCCTCCATCAATTTGCTGAGTGAAGTAGGTGTGCTTTGCAATAAACAGCTTGATTGGCGGGTTTCTGTGGCAGGATAGAGCATTGTTTTTTCATATTGCTTGGGGCCTGATTCTTAGAAGGGGTGGGATTCATGCCAGCGTTCTCGTGCAGGTCATGCAATTAGCAGCAACTGATGCGTAGCTTAACTAAGGCCAGTTGGGGCCTGATCCAAAAACTCTTGCCTTTTAATGGCCGTTAGCAAAGTCTTGTCATCCCAGAGTGGCTTTAACTGGACTTTCGATGTAATAAATTAATGGGAGCTATCATAGTCTTAACAGGTGTCAGGCTGAAGAATCATATAAATGTCAGGTTGAGGATACAGGGGCCAAGTAGACCTCCTTGGCTTCAGGCTCTGATATCAGTCTCACTACTACATTCAGGGTCATGAAGTATCAACACACACACATACACATGCCAGCAATATAATACAATTCGGGAAGGTTTTGTTTTATTTTGATTGCTACCATTTTAGCCTTCCTCTGTAGCATGAACTGGGTTTATTGTCTAGAAGCACCTGCGTTCCTTAAATTTTGTAAGCACTTCCTTCAGGAGGCATCCTTGTTCATCCCACAGATGAGGCAGAGCAAGTTGTAAAAGGGATTTTTGTTTAGCGTAGGTGTGGAAGGCTTTGCTGCAAGGGGAAAGGGTTGGACTGGACATCCTTTAGGTCTGTGGGAGCCCTGTGAGGCAAAGCTTTGAAACTTTGTGTACATCACAGCAAAAGGTCTACTGATATGATGGATGGGGCATGGGTATGTGAAGGCAGGAAGCTTTCAGGTGCAGTGCATCTGTATGAACTCTGCTTACAAAAGTACATCAAACCTCTCTCTCACACATACAGTCATACCTCGGGTTGAAGTAGCTTCAGGATGAATATTTTCGGGTTGTGCTCCATGGTGACCCAGAAGTAATGGAGTGCGTTACTTCTGGGTTTCACTGCTCGCGCATGCACAGACGCTCAAAATGATGTCACGTGCATACGCGGAAGCGGTGAAATGTGACACGCGTTTTACATTCGCTTCAGGATGCGAACGGGGCTCCGGAACGGATCCCGTTCACATCCAGAGGTACCACTGTATACCATAGAGGCTGAGCCACCCAGCCTTCAAAGGGGAGGGCCAAATTTGCCCTTGCCAGAAAAGTGCTTCCCAAAAGTACATTAATTTACTTTTCCCCATAGGAATGAATCTTAGGCAATTGCTCATTTAGTAGGATGCAAAGATCACCTGCTCTTGTCCTGGTGATCCCAGCTATTGAGAACCATTGTTAATCCTCATGCATAGCCTCACCCTGGGAACTTCCTGAAAGTGTGAGCTAGCCATCCACATGTTTTTTGCTCTATTGCATTTTTTTAAAAAATGATGACTATATTTACATATATTCATTTTCCCATTCAGATCTGATCATTATTTCAGTTTATCATATTATAGTTCATCTTAGGCTCCTCAGAGCTGTTTTACTTTATACATTTCTGAAATAAAATGTATGACAGCTCACAGAATTGTTCAGACATTGATTGCCAGGGAGAAATCTTAACCTTGGTAAGAGTCCTGGGTGCATGCATGCCCCTTACTAAACATGAGGAGAGAGTAATATCTGATCCAGGCTGTAGTACATTCAGTATATCATTTTCTTGATGGTACGACCAAAAAATTCCCTCACTCTTTACTGGGATGAACTGGGGAAGGAATGAAGCTGTGATCAAATAAATGTGGTACAGTCTGGATTAGATTTTATGCTATTTCTGCAGTGGGGAGGCAGCAGGAGCCATCATAGGATTTACTCCCCCCCCCCCCCCGTAAGAAACCAATGAAAGACTCACCTTAATTCACTTTCACATGGTGCAGCTTTCCCCCCCCCCCAAATGTTCCCACATAGCAAGGTCAGTAATAATCATGTCCTAGAAAACAATGGCATTTGACAGGGGTGTGCTTCATGTATCAAAATGACAGATATTTCAGCTTCTCTTAAGCACTTTTTATTAGAATTGTAGTGTTGGAAGGAATCCTGAGGATCATCTAGTCCAACTCCCTGCAGTGCAGGAATATTCAGATGTCACATATGGGGACCAAACCTGTAATCTTGACTGTGTCAGCACCATGCTCAAACAGTTCTGAAGCTAGGAGCATGCCTGAGAAAGGAAAAGTTTTTCCAGGTAGCCGACAAGCAGCAGATTTGGGCATCTGCAAAAATCTGTTATCTCTTCTTCAAACTAAGACCTAGACCAGCAGTGGTTGCTTGGATGCCTTCCTGCTCCCTCATGCTCTGCTTTTATATTTGAAGTAAAATAGATATTACAAGAACACCATGAGTCTTGACTACTCTCTCATCACGGGGGAGATATCCATGCCTCTTCCCAAGCCTCTCTGCTTCTTAGCCTCCCTCCGCTGCTGCTTCAATGCCTCTCAGCGACAGACTCTCCCTGCTCCCTGAGCCCTGCTACCTTTTCACCTCATCCTCCTAGTCTTCTCCCCCTTCTGACTACTCACCATAGTCCCACCACCACTCCCTGGACTCTGAGCCTTCTTCCCTTGGGGGTTCACCAGCTGGTTCCTCCCACCATTCCTCTGCATCCAACCAGTCCCTGACACCTACAGGCAGCCCTTACATGTTGCAGCCAGGGACATGAATTGCAATTCACATTACTGCATTAGAATGAATCGCTGTAGGTCAAGCCAAGAATACCATCACCATTTTTATTTTTTTACTGAAAAGTTATCTTATCTCTACACACACACACACACACACACACACGGTTAAATGTTGAACCTTCATAAAACTATCTCTCTTTTGCTTCCTTTTACCTCAAAGGCTAATGCTATTTCACACATTCCACAATAGCAAACTCATTTTCCCCCTTACTGTATTGTCACTTTGACAGAGAGATACTGTCAGTCACAGTTACCTGTGATTGTGACTTGTTACCTTGATTGTGACTTCCTGCGGGAATATTTCCCATACTGGGACAGCTGTCCAACATAATGCTGTTGTTCCAAATTCTATAGGAGCATATCCTTGGAAACATTTTCACCCCACTGGAATTTTAAAATTTGATTCCCCCCCCCAAAAAAAAAAAAAAAAATTATAGCAGCAAGCATTTTACCTTTGCACTTCTCCTGCACTTTAGCAGTTCTTTAGAGTACCACAGAGAGCAATTTAAGGATTTTCCCAGCTCTTCCAACAGGAGACCTGCAAAAGAGCTTATAAACACAAAAGGTATCCATCCGCCAGTTTTCAGAGTCCTTCAGAGGCTACTGAGAATGTAACACTTGTGTCTTAAGATACTTACATGTGTCTTTATTCATGCAAATATGCATATTTTACAGAACTCTGTGAAAACCACCTAGCATCTTCCATGGGAAAAGTGGTGCATTGCACTATCCTCCTATATAAAGTTTACACACAATTTTTAGATCTTATAAAATAAACAATGGAAATTCCTGACGGTCAGTGCCCCTCCCAGGAAAGTCAGGGACAGCCACACATTTCAACTATCACAGTTTTTTTTTTGGTGTACACCTAAATGTGTAATGCCTAAGAAGGTGGAGCATGAATGCAGCAAATGTATGTCTGCAGACTTTTACGTACCTCCAGAGAGCTCAGATGGCCCATGGCTCCCTATCAGGTGTGCACTCAGTGGTAAACACGGATATGTTGCAATGTGCCCCTTGGAAAAATGTGAATCCCGTGGAGAGAGGGGCAGATTCAATGATAGTTCTGACAATAAACCATCCAGTAAGGAGAAGTGTGTGGATTTTGAGCCCCATCTGCTTTACAGACCACCTTCCTCCTAAAGGTGTGTAGGAGAAAAGGGATTGTTTCATCTGCACCACCCTGTAGCCATGGTCTACAGGGCCTTTAGCTGAAGTTCTCCCTCTTCCTTAGCAAACTCCATGGATAGTTTTTATATCCAGCACCTTCCCCCCTTCCTCCTCCATCCATTGCTAGGAGATCCCTGTGTCCTCCTTTCCTTAGTCGACGCAGCGCAGCTGGTTTCCAGTTGCTGCATAGTAAGTTACCGTAGAGGATTATTTCTACACAATTGTGTAGAAAATCCCAGTTAAGGAAGACAATTTTGGTGACTAAAGCAATGATGTAGGCAAAACACTGTTGGGGATAAGATGTTGTGTGGCTAGGAGAATGGCCGCTAGAGATTTCATTTGTCCAATATCTCTTGCTGCAGTAGAAAAATTGATTTCTTAGAGAAACAGATTAGAAATTAATCCATTTATTTGGATTCCAGGGACCACCTAAATAATGCTTGGTGGCTGTGAAATCCCTGTTATCCATGTGGTCCAAAGTGGGGGTGTCTGCCTGGAGGATGATCACTGACACCTGGCCTCATGATCCTTGGACTGTGTTTCTCTTCCTCACCTCTAAACATAATAGTTCCATAGGTCACCCTGGAAAGGGCTTGAACAAGCCAATAGAGACCTGCCAAGACCGATAAATGTCTGAAGAAAGCTGGCCCGGTATCAAAAGTGTTGGAATTAGCTGAACAAGCCCCTGAGCCAGGAAATTCACATAACCTTAAGAGTTGGTTGGGCTCTCATGAAACGAAAGCGGTGTGCAATGATAAGAGGCACACAAACGTGCCATAAAATAACACAGTGATTACTGTTAAGTTGCGGCGAGGAGAGCACATCATTCATCATCCATATGAAAGCAGCCAGCTGGTCTGGCACACACCTAGGCTCTTTTGAGGACTAAATCCACTACTCTGTCTTTTCATAGTCTTAATTAAGGATGCAAGTTTGCCTTTTTGAATCAGGCTAAAGCCCATCTAACCCAACATTCTCTTTCCAACAGCAGCCAGACAGATGCTGCTGGAATCTTGTAAGCAGGGCCTGGTGGCCGTGTTCTTCCCCAACAGCTGGTGCTCAAGCTGAATCAAACTTTATAGTGTCAGCTCAGGGCAAGAAGCTGCTTTGTTCTAATGAGGTCTCCCTATGCATGATTATAGGAAGGTGTCTTGCACTTTTACTCTCCTACTGCCAATGTTGGTTTAGTTCTTCAACTGCATGCGAGGATCTCCACCTGTGGAACAGATGGTTGGTGCTTAAAGCAGAAGGTTTTTTTTAAAAAAAAAAACTTTGAGAAGCACTAATTAAAGTTAATAGGCCTCTTTCATATAGTTCACATCATAATATTGTGGTACTTTTGGTTTAGAAATTGGCTCCATGAGATCATAGGGCAATATGGAGCATTAGTGAAAATCCCACATGTATAATATCATTTGGCATAGCTTGCTGCTGAAGCTCAAAGTAAATGTGATTAGAGGCCAGTTATCTCGTCACTTTCCTTCCACTGCCTTAGCTTACACCTGTTAAATAGGTTGACAGAGAGGTGCCACTTTCCAGACTAAAGGCAAGTTTGCACTCTTTGGACATATGTGAGGACATCATGTGCATATATCTGCTACAGAAAGATGCATGTACAGTGTGACACTTTTTTGTGAGGCAGACACACGTATTTTGGCTCTGATCATGGATTCCACCCTGCCCTCCCCAGGTACTGAGCTTTCACTTTAAAAAGAGAGAGCCAACTTTTAGCATTCGTAAAACCTGAGATATGTTACAGAAGGTACAGTGGCTGTTCTTATTTTTGTGTGTGAGAAATTAGTCTTCTCTACTCTTTCCGTGTCTTACTTTGCCTCCTTCCAAAAAAATATGGCAGATGCCCATATTTCTGCAAACCTCTTTAACAGAGATGACTTGAGAAAAATCCTAGATGGCACCTCTCCTGGTGGTAAAATTATAATGAATAATTGACCATTTGCTGTACTTCTGAGATTTTTCCTGCTGCCAGAAATGTCTTTCAAAGGGTCATTACCTGGATTTGCCACTGAGAGTACACTCAAATGGAAACTGTAACCCAGAATAGTAAAGTGTCACATTTAGATTTTACATATTTTAGGTTTACACACAAAATATGTGTAAACCTATGCAGCATGGCAAATTATGTTTGACTCTGAGGAGAATATAAAAAGCAGTTTGTGATATGGAACAAGTCTTAACACCAGGAATGGTGCTAATGTCCTAAGTGACGTCAGGTGCTTCCTAATTCATCAGTTGAAATTTGGGTTCTTCTCTTTTAAGTTGTGTTTCAGTAATACTGTTGTGCTTTCTGTTATCTGGCAGCTTAAGAAATTTCAATCTGTCTTCATAGCAGGGCATATCACCAAGACTTCCAGGAAGAGACTGCAGTGATTTACTTATTCATGCAAACTCCACTGGTTTATGGAGTCTTGATATTGCTTGATCTGTCAGCAGAATTTGATTCTATTGATCATGGAACACTATTTGACTGCCTGGAGCACCCTGTCAGTCTCCAAGGCCCTGTTAATGGAGTTCACTTCTGATATTTTCCTGCTACCTCATTTTGCTGCTGTCAATAGTTCTATCTCTGATCCTTTCACTATACAAGATGATATGCTAGGATTGAGGGGTGGGCGGGCAGGAGAGATAACTTGAAGCCCTAGAGGAAATATCCAAACCACAATCTGAGGTTTATGACAAACTCCATATGTATCCCAACCCACACATCTGTAGGAAGACGGCAATTTGCTCTTATCAGTAGATATTTGCTCTTAAGTGTTGGACAGCCTTTCAATTCTGAAGTCTAATAAAACAGGAATGCTTGAGACTCTTCATTCCTTATTGCCAGGAGCAAGGAAAAGAAGGCAGAGAAGGGCTGCCCTCTCCTGTATTTCAGACCACGTTTCATTACTCTTTAAGAGCATATATATTTCTGGTCAACTAACACATTCTGAACTCTGAGGCCCAGTCCAGATGTTTGGGTCTGCAACAATATCATTTGCATAGTGGAAGCTGAGACAAAGTATGAGAACATTGCATTCCTTGAACCATGCACACAACCTCTTGTGCAATCCAGTCAATTGCATGCATACATATATATGTGATTTACCACATCTTTGTGATCATTTCACCGCTTTTGGGTAAGAATAGGATCACACCTATCAAGCAAATCATGCAAATATATTTGCCCAGCTTGCTGCTATGGGCTCAGACATCTGGTCTTGAATAACGTAGATGTGTATTATAGGCATGCCTGCCAAAGGCACAAATCCCTTTGCTTGAAAAGGAGGAGTGATTGTTCTGATCAGCATTGAGAATATTGCTGTAGTAATTTTGAAGGATAAAAATTATCTTAAATACACTGCAGTTTAGTCTTGAATACATACAAGAAGGAACCTTTGAAATCTCCCCTGAAATTTGAAATGGTGCCTCTACTTCTGACTTTTCCTTTACACAACTTCTTTCTGCATTTCACCCCCCCCCCCAAAAAAAAATCCTCTTTCAGGAATAAACAAACCCAAAGGTTATCTTTGGAGAAATGTCCAAACTATGCCGTCAAGCGTCTGACCATGTATGGAAATTTGCTGTTTCTATTTTAATCTGTTCTTCAGATGATGCTCAGTTGTGTTCAGACTGAACTCTTGAAAAATTAATAGTCTGCTGATTGGCCTGGTAACATAGGGTACAATGCAGCCAGTGTTAAGCACTGTCTCCTGTAGGAATCAGTGGGACTGAAGGAGTTTTACCTTTGCCTGGATCGCAATTGAGGGCATTCACAGGCCATCTAATCACTTCCATTGTCAACACTTTGACACATTTTTCATACAGGAAGGTGAAGAATAGGACTCACTATGTGTCACCTGCAGCGCAATAAAGCATGGGTAAATTGCTCCATGCCACACAATTGTTTGGGTTATCAGGAGAAGCAAGTAGCTTTGACTGAAATGTGTGTATTTAAGTAGAGGGCTTCTTCGCACATTGCATTTTATATATTGTAAGGATGAACAGCCTATAGGGACAAATTGGCTGCATCACTGAGACAACTGGGTCCAGACATATGTATTATAAATACATTCACTCAGCTGTCTGGATCCTTTGTGACTCTCTGTTGAGTGTATTTCAGTGGCCTTGCCCCACTGCCCTATTCAAAGAAACCCATATATTCTAGTAACAGATGTTAAAAGCTTTCAGTGACTTGAAATGAAGATAAAAGGTTACACCATCTTAAAATCTTGATAAAAATGTCTACAGGCTATTGTGTTGCGGGTTTAAATTATGTGAAAATAAGGAATTGCTTTGGTGAATAAAGATTGGGTAGTGAAAGAAAGTTTACTTTCTGTATATTATGCTGCTTTATCATATAAAATTACTAAAGATTAGGGATGCCATTTCAGATTGTGTCGGAGAGGTTAAAGGTAAAGGGTAAAGGGACCCCTGACCATTAGGTCCAGTCGCAGACGACTCTGGGGTTGCGGCGCTCATCTCACTTTGTTGGCCAAGGGAGCCGGCGTACAGCTTCCGGGTCATGTGGCCAGCATGACTAAGCCGCTTCTGGCAAACCAAAGCAGCGCACAGAAACACTGTTTACCTTCCTGCCAGAGTGGTATCTATTTATCTACTTGCACTTTGACATGCTTTCGAACTGCTAGGTTGGCAGGAGCAGGGACTGAGTGACGGGAGCTCACCTTGTCATGGGGATTCAAACCACCGACCTTCTGATCGGCAAGCCCTAGGCTCTGTGGTTTAACCCACAGCACCAACCGCGTCCCTGTCAGAGAGGTTACTTGCCTACAATAGATTAGTTGGCCAGAGCATGGTGCTGATAAACCCAAGGTTGCATGTTTGATCCCCATATGGGGCAGCTGCATAGTCCTGCATTGCAGGGGGTTGGACTAGATGATCCTCAGGGTCCCTCCCAACTTTAAAAATTCAGTGATTCAGGGTTCTTCAGCAAGGTTTAAAGGCCCAGTTTTGACTGTATTCCAGGCTAAATTGTCTTCTCTCCTCTGTCCCCTCCACTCAGTATGTGCTAAAGCCTTTGCCATGTACATTTTCTTCATAGAAAATGCATAAGCCACCAATGCACTTCCCTGGATCATACCCAGTCATGTAAAGCATGTAGCAAATAAGCACTGTCAGGGCTTATTGCCCTTCTTACCTTTGCTCTGCATTTCTAGGCACAGGTCTGGGCTGTCCAGGTCTGTTTCCAAGCAGGGGTGGTTTTTGCGTTTTTTTGTCCCGGTGATTTCCCTTGGAAAACCTGTTTTTTACCTCTGAATCGGAGCAAACGGCAATCAGGTTTTCTGCAGATTGCCATTTTCTCTGATTCAGCAGTAAAACACAGATTTTCCTGGGGAAAGCGGGGCGGGGGGGGAATACTCAGAAAGCGCAGAGCCCCAGGTAAGTGTGGATGACCCCTCAATAACACCTCTGCATTGCAGTCAATATCTGTAGCAACTACTGCAGGAAATAATAATAATAATAATAATCAGATAATTAATAATATATTAAATTTAAAAATTGCAATCTTTTTATTCCCACGTGTTTAGTGGCAAGATAGCGCAGTATCAGTCATGGCTTGCAACTTTTAATTTCCTGGGGCAGCACAGTGTTTCTGATTATTGGCAGCTGTCCATTGGCGCTCTTTGCCACTCTCCTTGCTATCTGCAGACTTATTGCCTACAAATGGTTTGGTGATCACATTGTCCATTCAAAGCTATATCTGTTGTTAGACATGGTTGTTATGCGCTCCAGATGAGGCAGTAGATTAGATCAGTGTTTAAGGGCGAATGACATCTAGTTTGTGATGCAAAAGACAGAAAATACTGGAAGGGAACAAATGAGTTATTTGCTTGCACAGTAAGTATAGTACGGTAGTGGATTCAGCTGAGCTGCGGAGTTTACATGAGCCACTGCTACTGCTTAGCAGTGGAGGCTAATAGCAGGCTGGGCACCAGGATGTGATCTAAGTGCATTTTATTAACAGACTGCCTTGAAATGAACTTTTAATACAACAGAATTAGCTGCTTCCCATTCTGACTGGCAGAAGAAACACATGACACATGCCAAAAAGAACCAAGGAAACAAACAAAACAAGAGTGGCAGCTTTGTATCGCTTGACTCCCTGCAACTTTATCGGTGAAAACATCGTCAGTCCTGCTTCCAGCTACAGGCTTGCAGATGTCAAAAACCTGAGCACCTTTTGGAAAGGATGCGAGAATTTTTGATCAATTCAGTGGATGATTAATAAAACAAGAGAGAACTAGTTGGAAGGGGGAGTAGTCACAGCAAGGCACTCTGCCCTCTTTATCCCAATGAAAGTGCATTAGGGGAAATGGGCAGGAGTAATTGTTCTTTTTCATGAAGACCAATTTAAAAGTCTATATCTGATCCCAGGCAAGGATTCTTGCAGCGGAGTCAGCCTATCAGTTCCAAGTACAGCAGCTCAGCAGGCTGGCTGTTCATCCAAGAGTGGTATTTTAGGAACCTCCTGAAATGCATTGCTTGGGCAACTCGTTCTTCAATTGCTGCTTTGCACAGGCCTCCTATAGATACTAATAGCCACTTTCAGACTCCAACAGAAGGTGTCTATTATGGGCTCTGTGAACTTGCTCACTGAACATCAGGACCAGCAGGGGGAAGGAGGTTGCATGGATTTGTGAGGCTAGTGCAGAAGAGAATTGACAGAAAAGGGGACAACTTGTAGGGAGCCCCCTTGAAAGAGAGTCCCAGGAAATACAATCCACCTGGATTCATTCCACAAAAAAGGTTACTGTCCTTCTTCCTATTTATCCCAGCCTCATTTGTTTGTGGGGGTTTCCTGTGTATTTATAGGTTTCCCAATAACTTTGTTTTCATATCCTCCTCTCTTCTTCCCCCATATTCTCTTCCTCTTCCTCCTTGCCCACATGCCTGCTACTTTGATTCCCAAGGCCTACTTTGGCAAAAAGCAACTATTATGAGCTTGCTGCTGCCGCCTTGTCATGTCAAACCCCAAACTTAATCCCATGCTCAAGAGCTCCAGCGGATGTTTCTCCTTGTTTTGTCCACTCCAAATCTACTTTCCCTCCTTGGATTCTCTCAAATCCTCCTGTATTCTTCAAGCCTTCCCATTGCGCCCACTGGCCTTTTGTAAGGGCTAGGATAAAAAGATCTATGCAGTCATGTGAGCAGGGGATTTTGGTGCGTATGGTCACAATGCCCTAGGTTTTGACCTACAATTTTGATATATTTCTCTGGGTCTCCAGGGGAAGGTGTAAATATATAGGGACAGCACCAGGAGGGTAGCCTTTTTTCTTAGCCCCATCCCCACATCCAACAAGCTCCCCCCACCCCCAGACAAGCCTGGTGAGATCCTTTGTCCCCATCTGTTTCCTCTGAAAGCCACCCCTATCTCAGAATGCAGTCATTCTTTTGCTTCAAGCTCTGTTCCTGAATCTCAAGGTCTGAATCTTGGGGGGTCGTGCCAAGCCTATGAGTGACAGTAGACCTCCTGCTTTATTAGAGGACCTCAGAGTAGAGTAGTAAAGTTTCTAGTAATTTAATTAATAACTAAGGGAAGGTAACAATTATGATTATATTGTAATGGGCTTGTGGACATAAAGGTCTGCATGAGTAGGGTCATCTGCTTGTTCTGTCTACCATCTCCTCTTCCTCCAGCTTGAGATGAGAGTACGCTGCAGAAGAAGTGTGATTCCACCCACCCGTCCACTTGCACAGAGGACCTGATAAGACTGCATGGTTTCCTTTCTTGCATCCCCTTTCACTGCAAAATGAAAAGGATCTGGATCACTGCCCTCTCCTTTCACTGCATTTCAAGGAGGAGGAGGAGGAGAGACGGTGGTGTTTTTTTCCTTTGCACATCAGCAGTGCAGCATCCTCTCTCAGATGCCCACAGAATGTGAAAGAATATTCTCCACCCCCTCTACTCCTTTGTAACAAAAAGTGGATTTTGCAGCTCTTTCTTTACTCCACCTCTAGAAAGTGGGGGGCAAAGCATAATGATGATGGGCAGGCATAAAAACAGGTGAACTTGCGACCAAATCGCAGACATTTCAGAGCACAGAATATGACTTTCATTGCTAATGTATCTGATCTTTTGATTTTGCTTTTATTTTTATTTTTTAAGTTTGTTTAAAATGTTTTAACCTGCAGTTCACCATTGTACAATTTGTTTTAAAAAAAACTGTCCCCAAGTGCTCTTATCGCATTCATTTGGAAAATGGCACTTTAAATGAGAAACCGCTCCCCCTTGCTAAATGACGTGTAATTTAATATGTGAGGCAGAGCTAACAAAGTGATTTATTTGCAGTCTGTTCATCAAGCTTTTGACACAATCTACAGCATGCCCATTCTTTTGGTTTGGGCTGACTGACAAATTAACAAACTTGCATGTGCACTGCCACCATTAAGCATATTCATTTGGTGTGTCTTTTAAACTAATTTGTTTTGAGTGAGGTAAATTAATATTACATTGCCATTCATCAGTAAGAGGGGGGGGCATATAAAATTTCCCTGCCATATTTCAGTTTTGGAGGGAAATAATTGTTGTATCAATATGGTTTTCAGGTCACCCTTCATTTACTTTCAACTGTGTTGTGCTGAACTATATAGAGCCAATCTGATAAAGCGTAGCCTTCCCCAACCTGCAGGGAATTTTTGGATTACAGCTCCCATATGCCCTAGTCAAAATGCCCAATGGTCAGGAACAGGAACAGCATGCTGGGTGAATCCCAAGGTATGTAGAAGTACTAAAACTTTTTGGGGTGAGGGGAGCTGGCAAAAAAACCAAAAAACACCAAATATGGCTCAATGAGCAATGAACATGCTCTGCAGCCTTTTAATGTCGGTTGTGGTTGGTTGGTTGGTTGGTTGGAAGGGGTAATATAATGCAAACTGTTACCTGAATGGGGTAACTGTGCCCCTGAAGGGCCAGGTGCACAGCCTGGGAGTCATTCTGGACTCACAGCTGTCCATGGAGGCGCAGGTCAATTCTGTATCCAGGGCAGCTGTCTACCAGCTCCATCTGGTACACAGGCTGAGATTCTACCTGTCCGCGGACTGTCTCGCCAGAGTGGTGCATGCTTTAGTTATCTCCTGCTTGGATTACTGCAATGCGCTCTATGTGGGGCTACCTTTGAAGGTGACCCGGAAACTACAACTAATCCAGAATGCAGCAGCTCGACCTGTGACTGGGAGCGGCCCCCGAGACCATATAACACCGGTCCTGAAGCACCTACATTGGCTCCCAGTATGTTTCCGAGCACAATTCAAAGTGTTGGTTTTGACCTTTAAAGCCCTAAACGGCCTTGGTCCAGTATACCCGAAAGAGCGTCTCCACCCCCATCGTTCTCCCCGGACACTGAGGTCCAGCACCGAGGACCTTCTGGCTGTTTCCTCACTGCGAGAAGCAAAGCTACAGGGAACCAGGTAGAGGGCCTGCTCAGTGGCGGCGCCCGCCCTGTGGAACGCCCTCCCACCAGATGTCAAAGAGATAAACAACTACCTGACATTTAGAAGACATCTGAAGGCAGTCCTGTTTAGGGAAGTTTTTAATGTGTAACATTTTAATGTATTTTTAATCTTTATTGGAAGCTGCCAAGAAATGCTGGGGAAACCCAGCCAGATGGGCAGGGTACAAATAAATTATTATTATTATTATTATTATTGGAAGATTGTAGGGCTGGCTGACTGGAACCCTAAACAGGAGCATTCTAGACTACTGGGGAAAGCTCTGCCAGACAGTACAGTGAGGATGCAATGAAGGCAGCAAAGCATGCCTTGTTTGTTGCCTTCACTGCCATGGAGTAGGCCAAAAGTGTCCAGAGTCAATGCTTGAGATTGCTTCTTTGCCGTTGAGTCTAATTTTATATTATACACTAACACCAGTGGCTCTGGAGCATCAGGTATCACAGGTCTGTGTAAGTGTTTGGCTTTAGTACAATTCAAAGTTACCGTACTTTTTAATCTTCTTTTTCTGAAACAAGATTTTGCAATTGTTTTGATTTAGACCACGGAACACTTTGTAATTATAGTGCACACATCCTATTCCTCTTGGTATGCTTTATTATTGACTCAGTAAATCATATAACTGTATCCTATATTTCTTTATTGGCAATTGTGACAACTAATCATTTTTTTCCTTTCTTTTAAAAAAGCTAATTTTTCTATGGTGCCTGTAAAATATTTTGGAGAGCCACTGAGAACTACATTTAACTGGAACCATTTCAACGTAGTACATTCCAGCTACATTTAAGATTGTGCCAAAACTATTATCTTACCAGATTTTTTTCCCCGTCCTCCAAACCCATCTACTGCCTGCCCCCTGCTATTTGTATTACAAGACTGGGAACTTCTAGTGTAGATGTAAAAGGTGCCTAGGGTTCTAGCATTGTGCCAATATATGCTGTAAATCCAGATGGAAATGCCAGTGAAATCAAGAGTGCAGGACGATAAATCAGAATGTTGCTTTCTCCTGTCTTGAATAGCCTTGTGTTTGCTGGTTTAATGCTTGCTCTTGGCATCGCGCAGCTTGAAATGTTTTACAGGCTTGCATCTATTTAACCTTTAATGCTTTTTGTCAACATGTATCATGGCCTCCCGACCTGCAGTTAGTACAGCATGCCCTTGCAGGCTGCCAGTTGCAGCAATGGAATTAGAATTTTAAAATAATCAGACCTGTCAATGGAACGTATAATCTCTATATAAGTTCATTTAGTGATTTCATACCCATGTGTGAATATATTACCTGCCTTGTTACAGATACCTCTTACAAAAATCTTACAAAAAGCTTGCAGGAATATCTATGGAAGAGTTGTGCCTCCTCTCATTTTGGATTTGCAGATCCAGCTGCTTCTACATCTGCATTCATGAGAAAACATTTTATAAGAAGGCATTTCATGCATCCACATTATACACATATTATACACATATAAACCTGCAACTACATATACAGTATTTTGTAATTCTGCGTAAATACAGGGATGTAAAACTGGTGCTAGTCACACAAGTCAGTATCCTGGATATCACACTATGTTGTGTTTTTTTCTTCAAGAAGTTAAAGGTTTATAGACCTTTATACTGTCAGGATAGGCTTTAAAGTGTTGAGACAATTCTTTTTGAAATTCCAGCAGTCAGAAGGCGGGGATTTAGTGTGTGGCATAGCTGACTGCTGCCCTTCATTCATTCATTTATCATTTATTTGATACGACAAACTTGTGTAGGTTGTAGAATTTTTCTTTTTGTGATGCGGAATTTGAATAACCCTGGTGCAGTTTTGTTTAATTAGTTTAACTAGTGTATTTATGAATCGCTTTCTACACAATTGATTCAAGGCAAAGTAAAATCAGAACAACTTTTAAAAGCCCCAAAACTGATACATTTAAAACAAAAGTAAAACAATACAAAATAGATGCTTGTGTCAAAGACCCATTTAGCCAGCTAGGAAAGCCTGTCAGAACAAAAATGTCTTGAACAAGAACGTTACTCCACAAAACCACAGGCAACCACACTAAATTTTTTGCCCCAAATTAATCTGAGATTAAATAAGGGATAAGGTGGTCTCTCAAGTAACTTGACTCTAAGCTGTAGAGGGCCTTATATGTCACTAACATGCTGAATCTGGCTCGGAAGCAGATTAGGAACCAATGCAAATTCCTCAAGGTGTTACATGTTACCTGTTGGTGGTAGTTTGCCCCCCCCAAGCAACCTAGCTGCCACATTTGAGACCAGTCCCATCCAATTAAAGCACATTGCAGTAATAATAATAATAATAAATTTTATTTATATCCCGCCCTCCCCAGCCAAAGCTGGGCTCAGGGCGGCTAACAACAATCAAAACAATCCAACGATTCTAAAAACATTCCATTATAAAAATTAATTAAAATCAAATTTATGGCAACCAATAAGCAAAATTCTGTGCAGATTGCCAGAGGAGGGGGGGGGGTCAGGCTGCGCCCTGACCAAAGGCCTGGTGGAACAGCTCTGTTTTGCAGGCCCTGCGGAAAGATGTCAAGTCCCGCAGGGCCCTGGTCTCTTGTGACAGAGCGTTCCACCAGATTGGAGCCGCAGCCGAAAAGGCCCTGGCTCTAGTTGAGGCCAGCCTAACCTCTCTGTGGCCTGGGTTCTTCAAGATGTCTTTATTTGCAGACCGTACGTTCCTCTGTGGGACATACCAGGAGAGGCGGTCCCGTAGGTACGAGGGTCCTAGGCCATATAGGGCTTTAAAGGTTAAAACCAGCACCTTAAACCTGATCCTGTACTCCACCGGGAGCCAGTGCAGCTGGTATAGTACCGGATGAATGTGATCTCGCAGCGAAGACCCCATAAGGAGTCTCGCCACGGCATTCTGCACCTGCTGGAGTTTCTGGGTCAGTCTCAAGGGTAGCCCCACGTAGAGCGAGTTACAATAATCCAGTCTGGAGGTGACCGTCGCGTGGATCACAGTGGCTAGGTCAGGGCGAGAGAGATAGCCCCACACTGAGCACTTGCTTCTTCAGGGAGAGTGTGACCCCTTCCAGGGCAGACAATTTACCAGCTTCCCAGACCTAGAAACCACCTACCCACAGAGCCTCCATCTTGCCAGGATTCAGACTCAGTTTATTAGCAGTTTACCACAGCATCTAGACACCAGTCCAGGTTCTTCTCAGCCAATCCTGATTCAGATGTTGCTCAAAAAACCCAATTCCAAACAGCTTCATGTGGATGTCAGATAACATTGGAGACAATGTAGTGCTCTGCAGCATCCCATAGCTCAAGAGTCAGGGGTCTGAAAAGCATTCATCCAATGCTGCCTTCTGGAGATAAGACTTGAACCACTGCAGAACAATACCTCTGATACCAGGAGGATACAATGATCAAAAACCAATGCGAAAAATCTAGTAAGAGATACACTCTCTGCTGTCCCCTCCCAATAGAGGTCAGCCATCAGGGTGACCAAAGCAGAGTCAGTCCCAGACCCAACTTTGTAATGAGTCTAGATAATCAGTTTTCTCCATGAATCTCTGCAGCTGCATTGCCACAAACCTCTCAAGTAGCTTGTCCCTAAAGGGAGGATTTGCAACAGGGTGGTATTTGTTAAATACCATCAGGTGGGGTTTTCCCAAAGGTGGGTGGGAGAGAGAGAGAGATGAGAATGAATATGAATGACTGTATATATGTGAGTTCCCTGGTAACAGTATTTGCTGTTAGTCTAACTTATCTGGGAAAAGGGAATTAATTGCCCTGGTCTCCAGGAGACTTACAAAATTTGGAAGTTTAAAAGCTTCCAGACGTACTTACTACAAGGGTACACTGTCTGTTCTGTTCTGTACAAACTTCTGGATTTGCGCTGCTGAGATAAGCATCATTTGTAATGCAAAGGAAGTGGAAAAAATAAGTGAATACAGAGATATGGGCAAAGATTTCAGATTAATTCCTCCTGTCTTCACCATCTACTTGTACCAGGGAAATCACTCTAAAAGTAATTCCAAGATTGTATCATACCCTGGTAAAAATGCATTGTTAACAAACAAACAAACAAAGAGAATCCAGATAAATGTTGGAAGAGAAGTGTGCTTAATCTCTCAGTCGACAGAGTAGATCCAGAGTAGATCCAAAGCCTCTCCAACTCTGTTAATTATGTTCTGACATCAGGCCATATTTTCGGCACCAGATTCCACAGCATCCCTTGATGGTCTCTGCACAGTTGAGGAAGCATTGCCTTCAGGAAGATACAAAATCTGCAAATATATAGAGACACACAGCCAGGAATGCAAGAAGTTTTGCATGCAAAAGGTGACGCCCCTGCCTGTGGAGCTGCCGTCTTGATACAACTGTCTAAGGATAGGTCTAAGCTTCATTTGTGCAGCCACTTTCTGCAACGGCAAACACAGCTCATCCCCACAAGCCCTCGCTTATAGACCCTATTCAGTGCCTTGCTGTGAACAGCTACCTGTCTCATGTCATTATTTCTGCTGTTATCTGGCAGTATCTCTTTAGTTATATCATAAGCCATGGTTAGTGCGCCAGTAAGCTTTGAATAGCCTGAAACGCTGCAAGGAGATAAGAATCTACAGATCCTCTTTATGTAATCATTTCATGACACTAGAGTTCCATGACCTTTGGAAAACATTAGAGGGCATCACGCTCCTTGCTCTTTGCAGCTTATCTTTAAGATGCCTCCCAAGCAGAGCCACACGCACACTTGAGCAGCTGCAGATTGGATAGGTTTGATCACTTGATTTTAAAACCCACCAAAATGCCTCTGAGCCAAACTCCGCTTTAAAAGGTTTTGCTGGGGACTACTGGGAGAAAGAAAAAGGTTCCTCTGGCAGTGTTGTTGAAGGGTACAGAAGACCTATGGCTGTGTTGTAGATCGTGATGGTGGTGTTACTATTTCTTATAGCCCCTATCCAATGTACTTGACAATTTGCAGTGTAGCAAGGCAGGAACGTGCCCCAAGGAGCTTACAAGCAGGATATAAATACAAGAGCCACCATTCTCTCTTATGCTATCCATTCTTGGAACTTTTGCTTCCTTTCTATTGCAGAATCAGGGAGCCTTGAAAGGTATTATACATAATGGTATCATTGCACCTGTCTGTATTTAGTTGCCCCATGTATTTTTATTTCAAAACAGGCTTTACCTGGTACCCTTTATTGTGAATTAAATATTGCACCTTTTCCTGTGATTTCCCACCCAGAATTAAGCATGTTTTGTATTGCATCTTTAAAGGGTAAGCAATCCTTATATGAAGTTGCATCCGAAGTGATGCTATTTAGAATTCTACCACCTTATTCTGCATGAGATGTAGACTGGCTTGAATACATTAGATCAAACTTGAGAGGTGAAGATTTTTTTTTCTTTTCATTTGATCAATTCAGGTTCTGTATTAATGAGTGAGTTTTTAGGGATGAGAAAACCTCCAGGAGAGATTAAAATAAAATAAATAAAATAAACTTATTTTAGGGGCCCCCCAAAAAAACCTCTAGAGCAGGCCTTCGTGAGCCCACTATTCCAATGCAGCCCACCAGCTATGGGTGGCAGCTTATTAAGGGTTTGTTGCTTAGCTAGAACTGCAAAATGGGGGAGGTTGTGAAGCAACTGGCAGGTTATAAAATGTTGCTTGAGGACAGCGTTTGGCAGCCTGCAGATTGTGGAGGCCTACACTAGAAGGAAAATCAGTTATGTGAAAACTGACAAATATAAAGGGGGTCGTTTCTTAAAGCATCAACCTACATTATGATTTTGCTATGAATTAATAAAGTCAGTATTCAGTTCTTCTTTTCCTCCAGCTGGTTGTTTAACTATGTTTCAAAAAGCATTTGGAATATCTCTTTAGAGACGAACAAGTCTCTAAAGTCTCTTTGTCCCTCTATTTGGCTTCTGTAATCATGGGTTTCTCCCCCCTCCCCCTCTTCTAATGGTGAGTAAATATCTGGTTTTAATCTAATGAGAAATCCATCAAGTAGAACTCTTTCTCTGTTTTCAAAGTCCAGTTAAGCTTGATCACTCACTACTTCTAGAGTTTTATAATCTCTTCCGGAATTTCATGTTTTGCCTGATTTAATACTTCGTTAATCCCAGCCACGGTTTCCTACAGATGATACATTAAGCAAAGTGAAGCTATAAAATGTTAATCCTGCTGAATAAGGGTAGCTGTTGAATGTTTTGGCTTCATTGCATAGAGCCCAATTTAAGAATAGATAGCTTTTATCTGGATGAGAATTCCGTCACATTCTCTTGTAATAAATAGTAATCATTTTCATAGTAAATTGTAATAAACAAACAAAGAAACAAACCAACCCAGGCTTTTGATTCCCTCCACCTGTGTTCTGAAGTGTCACAGTCTCATGAGGATTGTGCTGTATGTTTTCTGAACATTTGAATCTGCTAGGAAATGGACTATCTCATGGACCCAACTGTAGCCTCCAAATGGTCTTCAAAGACAGCCCTGTGCCTACAGTATTACAATAGTTGGGGCTTTTTTCTTTTTTTAAATACAAGATTTTCTTAAAGAGGGAGTTTGTGAAATGTCTCCCTGCAACCTTATTGTCCATATGACTCAATGTCCTAAAACTGTCAACATCAGGGACTTTGGGAAGCCAAACCTCAGTAGTGGCAAGTGTCCTTATTACATATCCTGCTAATCTTTGTCTGTAATCAGAATCAGATTATCAATATCTATTTGTTTGTTTAAACAATTGCATTCCTCCCTTCACTGACAAAACGTATCACCTTATGTTAGTAACATTCATAGCAGCACAGAGTAAGAAATAAAATAATGACAAAAATATACACATTAACACCTGAAACCAGTACACATAGACGTTCATCAGTCAGCAAAATCCTTGATTGGGAAAAAAGAGAAAATGTTAGTGGCTCATTGGGTGCAGCAGCCCACAGTAGGTCTCATGATATGGTCCAGTTTTGAATCAAAACTTAATCACAGAGGAGGATGAGTTTCCTCTCCCTCCCAAATGTGTCAGGTGTTTCATTGGGCTTCTCCAATTGCCCTCAGAGAGCTAATTTTCTGTGAACTGGGGCTTGTAGGAGCACCCCAAAACGTGTCCGCCAAAACTGAGTGTTTCAGCTTCCAGGTGCACTGTTAATAGCACTAATCAGGAGCTGCCTGTGGTACTGTTGGCAGCCAAAGCTCAACAATCACTTTCAATTGTTGCAGAAGGCATCACAATGCTTGCAACTTTTGACTGCTCTTTGTTGTCATTGGTGAAGATTGCCTCTCCCAGCAAAGACAGAAGGTGGTGGAGAGAGACAGTAAGGTAGGAAAGACAACTGGGAGGTGAGAATGCAAGGAGGTACCATCCCATCCGGTTCTGCTCTCCCACCACTCTAAAGAGAGATCTAGGCACCTACTCCACCTGTTGTCTCTTACTTAGAAGCACGATTTACACGGGTACCATTGTAAATCATTCCAAGGCAGCTAAGGCTGCTGTCCTAGCCACACTTACCTGTGAGTAAGCCCATTTAAGTAAGCCCACAAGCAAATTTGTGTCAACTAACGTTTTAAAAGTATGTTTGTAGGGGGAGGAAAATCATGATCATTATTGTAACTATGCTGTAATTGGAATTCATTGTTGGTGCTTGTAAGAAACCATTCCAAGACAATTAATTCATTTCTGTTTGTGTATATGTGAGTGAGTGAGTGAGTGAGTGTGCTTGTTTGCATACCTGAATGTATGAATGTGTATGTGTGCCACTTTTGGCACACACGTCTGTCTGTCTGTATGTGTATGCTCCCTTCGCTTTGTGTATGTGTGTGTGCATATGTACCGTAAATGGATGTGTGCAACTCCATGCACACATGTGAGTGTATGCATAGATGTTTGCTGGCATGTGGTTGTCAGGGGCGGCAATGAACCCTCAGTGTGACCCTTGAGCCAAAAAAAGAAAAGAAAAAGAAAAAGCTTTAATCTAAAATTAATGCAGGCAAGATAATTCTATACTTTGATTTTGTTTAACAGTCTGTGGAGCTTAAATGGGGTGTTCTTTTGTACATCATACGAAGCAGAGACAGGTTGACCATGCTCTCCATAAGGCAAGATAAAATTGCAGCACTGAATTTTGCATTTCCTCCTTGCCCAGTTAATTTTCCTAAGCTTATACCTTAACATTATACCTACTGTTGTTAGTATGTTTATTCTTTACCAATGAACTATATACTTGTTTGTTAAACAAGAATGCCTTAGGAAACAAAGATATTATAAGCAGTAGTCATAAACACATTGAGTTACCATACAATTACAGCCTGGAAGCTTCAGCCAAAGATATAATCATGTAGACAAGAAAAGTACAGCAATAAATCTCAGAACAATTGTTAGGATTTACTGCGGAATTACATGCCAAATTCATCCAAGATGTGTCAAAATCTTAGCAGAGTTAGGGCAGGTGACTTGAAAACCTGCACTTAAAAGGGTGTTTTCGCACTTCACCTCACTTAGGAAATCAAACAGATTTTTCATAGTCATCGGTTGCCAAAGACCTAGAGTGCTTACCTTGCATTGTTTGATCACTAACATGGCAGCTGGCTATGGAACCGCTTGCTCCTGTGACTACCATGTTTGATTATCTCCTAAACATTTGGTTTAGTACCTTACTTACAACCTAGGAAGAATCTATTCCATTTAGTTGCAGACAATTTTTGCTTGTATTCCTACCAAAGGGACTTACTCACGGAGCACTGGGTTTCTTTCCACAATGTATCTTCAATAACGATGCAATATTTATAAATGCTCAGTAGGTCATCCTTGACCTGGGCATCATCATTCTAGAGGGATTCTGGATCAATAGACTTTTTATTTTTGGGCTTTGTTTGTTTTAGGATAACTGAATTTGGCCCTAAAAACTGCATATCTGTGTAACCTCCTGATGTAATTGGGTATTTTCCCTGTACTGAGATTGTGTCAGTGATTGTTGTGCTCTCAGGGGTGGCACCCATACGTAACTACCGTAACTACCAGCAACTGAAAAGGCAGTAAGTAGCTTCTCTAGTATTGTTGAAAGCAGCAGTTTCAGAGTATTATGGGCAAATGCTGATGAAGCAGATTCCTCTTGCTATATCAAATGTACTGTTCTAATAGCCAATGGCCTCTACCGTAGTGAAGTCTTCATTTATATATATATCATATGTGGATATTCCAAAAAAAGGAAAAAAAAGAACACGAAACTTCAAAGGACCTAAATGAAATGATTTACAGGCCACTCTGGTGTAATGGTTGGCATTTATTTTATTTATATGTTTATTTTGCTGTGCGTGTCAAAATTCAGTTCATGGTTTCTCATAGTTTTCCAGGACACTTTTCAAGTCTTTCTCAATTGCTAGAGGTTTTTTGTTAATCACTGGGAGCCCAGGCTATACATGCACTGTGCATGTTGCATCCAAATTTAGTTTCCTCGTGCATTTGTGTTTCCTTCATGGCTTTCCAGTTTTTAAAAAAGTTTGTAACTATTTCATTATTTAATAATTGTGAATTTTTTTATTTTTCATATCTCTTTCCCCAAAAAAATATTAATTTCATGTTTTGAAAAGAGAAAATAAGAACAACGGAATGGGAGTTTGGGGGCTCTGTAGACTCCTACATTTGCAAAAGATGCAACACACTCACACGTGCTTGAAAGTCCCATAAAAATTAGCAGTTTGCTCATTCCTGAAATATTAACATTTTGTTTGCTCAAGTATTAGGTTTCTCTGTTTAGTTCTGCTACATTATTTAATTTCCACAGCAATGGCCAGTTCATTCTATTGTGTGACTACTTGAACATGAAAGGCCAATTTACCTTTTTATAAAATGATTTTATGCCTCATTATAGTCTCATTCTTCCAGTCATTGAATTAAATAGACTCATTCTTTTCATTCTTTCCCCTTTGAAGGACTCTAATTATCTCACATACACACACCTTCCTTTCTTTGAAAAACAGATAAACTAAATATCTACCTACCTACCTACTTCCCCTTGTAATACTGGTCAGTTATGTTTTCACTTGACAATTCATTGTGGCATTTATGGTTGTAGTAGATAATCTGGAACAAAAATGATACTTAAATGCCATTAAAATGGTTCTTTGTGCAGTCCTCGATAATACTTTTTAATGCATGCGTGTTTTTTAAAGTGTTGGGTTCTAGCCTAGGGGTTTGGTAAAAACAACAACCACATTAGTCCAAAACCAAAAGGTTTCTTCTGCCATCCAGTCATTTTGTTAACCACTACCATCCATATCTATATCAATGGTTGCTGCTGGCAGGGAAATTCTTTGCCAGATGGTCCAACATATACAGCAAGTTTTGCTTTATGATATATGGTGGGAGATGGAAACCCATTGAACAGGATACGGTGTTGGGAATCTCAAGTAAGATAGTCAGGCAGTGTAAGTTGCTCCCAGTACCAGTCACCAGACAGAAGCAAAGACCAGTTCAGATAGTCTACTGCTGCAGAAGATAAGGCTCATTAAAGCAGTTCTGGACAGAGATATATATATACAGCTTGTGGGGTTTACAGATACAGATGCATACAATACAAAGTAACTGACTAACACAGAGACGGACAAACAGCAGACCAACAGACAGTGCTGAGCTGGCATGCATTAACCACAGATATAGTCAGGGCACTGAGCTGTTACCAAAGCAATGGCTTGGCTCACCTTGCACCTGGGGTGATTTACGTACATGAAGGAAATTAACTCCTTCTCATGTCCAGTTACTCCAACAGAATACGGATCCTAAAGTAATACCTACACCAGCTTACAAACGAATCAAATAAATAGACAGAGAGTCTGTGGTGGGGTGGAAGATAGCAATGGCGGAAATTAAGTGACGGAGAGGGGCAATCAGGCATTCAGTCAAGTAATGGATAAATCTTCTACATTGTTACTTAGAACAGAGTAAATGAATGACAAGGGAAAATGCATATAGAAGCTATGGGAAGTGGACAGCCAATCTGAAAAGGGGTTTAATTAGCACATGGTGCAAGCATCAGAATGAGATAGAAATACCAGGATTTGAACATGATGTTAGGATGCTGAGGTATTAGGATGCTAAAACGTTAAGATTACTTAGGAGTAAGCCCCATTGAATTAGGTGGGACTTACTTCTGAGTAAACTGGTATAGGCTCGCACAGTCTGTGTTTAAACCTTGTTTAAAATTGTATATAAACTGGAAATTTTCTAAGCACCCTTCGTGTCCCAAAATTGTAATTGAAAGATAAGTTAAAATATAAATAAATAAATAAATGAAAAGAAATAAATGAAAAGAACAGAGCTTTCCAAACTGTATGTCGGCTGCAGTGTGTAGGTGTGTTATGCGAACGCTCCCCATGCTCCTTTCAGGGCTGGAAAGGGGTTGGTTTCACCTCTGGTTTGGTAGTAAAACTGAACTACTGTGTCGTGGAAATGATGCATGTCGAAAAAGTGTGTTACCAACATGAAAGGTTTGGAAAGCTCTGACTTAGAAGGAAATTTGTGTCCTGGACCAGCTTGGGGAAAAGAGACGGTTCAAACCCCTTTATAAGTCTCCAGAACACGCTAGCAGACTATTCTTTCACCTATCTATAGCTTATAGAATATGAATACCTTTGGCTGGGTTTTCATGATTGATACTTGGGTGGTATTGGGGTGGATTTTTGTATGTGTCTTGCCTATTTTATTTGAGAGAAAGAAGAGAAGGTGGGAGAATAATGTAAAGTATGTAGTTACCCATCTTTAAGATGTGGTAGGCTTATGAAGCAGATGGATAAATGAAAATTCAGGTTCCAGAATGATCACTTTGTGATTTTGCCTGTCTTGAAGATTACTGGTCATTTTCTTTTCTATTTAATTTTCTAACTGTTCTACAACTTCTGATCTGCAATAATAATTCCCCTCTCATCCTTAAATGAAATAAAGGATGCTCATGGGAGGCATCTAATATGTTCTGTTGAATCACTCAAGGAAGTCTAGAAGTATAACTTATTAAATGTGTATATTTTTGACGGCATGTGCCAGCATCATTCTTAATGTCCTATCGTGTTGTGTGTTTAAGGTACATGTATGTGCGTGTGTTTAAGGTTAGGACTATATAACTTGCTAATGTTTGTGGGTGAATAAGTATTTATTATAGGGACCAGTATATCTTGTTTGACTCTGTTCCCCAGTAGAGTATAAATTTATTTTGGATGTTCAGGATTTAAAGGTCTGGTTTTGAAGTCTTGAGGTTAGGTTTTACTCCCCCTAGAGGCAGGAACCAGTTAGGCAGAGAGAGGTCATTGTTGTTCCCCTTGAATTCCCTCAAATGCTTAAAGGCACTGGCCACCATTCATTGTTAATTCATTGTGTGCTGTGTGAACAGGTACTTCCTTTTGTCTGTCCTAAATCTCCCACCAATCACTTTCTGGTCTTAATGAGGAAAGGAGGGTAATATCTCTCTATCTACTTTGTCTGCACACTACGCCATGTATGACTTTATAAACCTTGTATCAGGACATGCCACCTTGAAATAAACCCAGTTAACCCATTTCACTGCTTGCTTTTGTCAGGGTGGGGTAGGAGTGCATACATACTCAAGATTTATACCAGATTGGGGCTTCTCCCTAGAAAGTCCTTCGTGAACAAGTTGGAATAGAGTGTATCCCACCTGCTATTCTTTTATATTGTGTTACATGTCTTACGAAGCTCCAGTTTTTCTGTATATTTTGCTTGCGGCCAAATTCTCATTTCTAGGTAAGGAGATAATCATTTTCACATTTAAATGTTCATTTTCTCATATTTAACATTTTAAAAGAAAACACTTCCAAAAAAGCATGTGCAGTGTTTCAATGTTTGCCTAGATCAAATTAACGATATTCTGTTTTAGAAAGCACAGTCATTGAAATCATTAGTCTCGTCTTCTTGCTCTGACAAAGAGATCCAAGAGCTGCAGCACTATCGTTCTTCTGAAATATCTGAGCTGTTTCTCTAATGGTTATATTGCTTTACTATGTCTCTCATATTCTAATCAATAGCATCCTGTCAGACTGAATGTTGTAGCAGTGCTTGTAATGAGCTCCTCCTACCATGCTTAGCTAAGCCTATTTAAAAAGGTAAAGGTAAAGGTACCCCTGCCCGTACGGGCCAGTCTTGACAGACTCTGGGGTTGTGCGCCCATCTCACTTAAGAGGCCAGGGGCCAGCGCTGTCCGGAGACACTTCCGGGTCACGTGGCCAGCGTGACATCGCTGCTCTGGCCAGAGCCAGAGCCAGAGCCAGAGCCGCACACGGAAACGCCGTTTACCTTCCCGCTGGTAAGCGGTCCCTATTTATCTTTTTTTTTTTTTTTTATAATAATTTTTATTAATTTTCCACACATATAATAAAGAACAATGTAAGACAATATAACTTCATGCTCATCGGTTCATACCCTTCCTTCTTTGACTTCCCCATACCTCCCCATCCCTGCATCCTTGTTTAATAATTCTTTAGCAACCCTTAAGTCCATTGTCTTAGTTCCCTTTCGTAAAAGTTTCTTAAGTTTTTTTTTTGTTTACTGCTGCAATTCTTTACTTCTTACCCCCTGACATCTTAACATTCCTCAATTTTGCAATTATTTTTAAGATATATTTTGAAATTCTTCCAGTCCTCTTCCACTGTCTCTTTCCCCTGGTCCCGGATTCTGCCCGTCATCTCGGCCAGTCCCATAAAGTCAATCACCTTTGTTTGCCATTCTTCCAGAGTAGGTAGTTCTTGCGTCTTCCAATACTTTGCCAGTAAAATTCTTGCTGCTGTAGTGGCATACATAAAGAAAGTCCTATCCTTCCTTAACACCACTTGGCCCACCATGCCCAAGAGGAAAGCCTCTGGTTTCTTAGGAAAAGTCCACTTAAGGACCTTCTTAATTTCATTATAGATCATTTCCCAGAAAGCTTTAACCTTTGGGCAGGTCCACCAAAGGTGGTAGAAAGTACCTTCAGTCTCATTACATTTCCAACACTTATTATTAGGCAAATGATAAATTTTTGCAAGCTTGACTGGGGTCATGTACCACCGGTAGATCATTTTCATAATATTTTCTTTTAAGGCATTACATGCAGTAAATTTAATACCGGTGGTCCATAACTGTTCCCAGTCAGCAAACATAATATCATGACCGATATCTTGTGCCCATTTAATCATAGCTGATTTCACCGTTTCATCCTGTGTATTCCATTTTAACAGCAAGTTATACATTTTTGATAAGTTCTTAGTATTGGATTCCAACAATTCTGTTTCTAATTTTGACTTCTCTTTCTGAAATCCTATTTTCCTGTCCTGTTTAAACGTCTCATTTATCTGATGGTAATGCAACCAATCTCGAACCTTAGGCTTTAATTTCTCATAACTCTGAAGTTTCACCCTTTCACCATCGTATTCTAAAATCTCATGATATTTTGGCCATTTAGAATCCATATTAAGCTTTTTTACTTCCCTAGCTTCCATTGGTGACACCCACCTAGGGGTTTTACTTTCCAACAAATCTTTGTATCTAGTCCAAACGTTATACAATGCTTTCCTTACAATATGGTTTTTAAAGCTTTTATACACCTTTGCCTTGTCGTACCATAAGTATGCATGCCAACCAAAACTATTGTCATACCCTTCCAGATCCAAAATGTCAGTGTTCTCAAGAAGTAGCCAGTGTTTCAACCAGCAGAAAGTTGCTGATTCATAATAAAGTCTTAAGTCCGGCAGGGCAAACCCCCCTCTATCCTTTGCGTCAGTTAAAATCTTAAATTTAATTCTGGGCTTTTTGCCCTGCCAGACAAATTTTGATATATCTTTCTGCCACTTCTTGAAACACTCCATCCTGTCCACTATCTGCAGCGTCTGGAATAAAAACAACATTCTAGGCAATACATTCATCTTAATAGTAGCAATTCGGCCTAACAAGGAAAGTTTCAACCTTGACCATATTTCCAAATCCTTCTTAACTTCTGACCAGCATTTTTCATAATTGTCCTTAAATAAGTTCACATTCTTGGATGTTAAATTTACCCCCAGGTATTTTACCCTTTTTGTTATTTCCAAGCCTGTTTCAATCTGAAAGCTCTCTCTTTCTTCCGTTGTTAAATTTTTTTCCAACACTTTCGTTTTTTGTCTATTCAATTTAAAACCTGCTACTCGACCAAATATATCAATTAATTCTAATACTCTTTTAGTACTAGTGTCTGGCTGTTGCAAAGTCAATACTAGATCATCTGCGAATGCTCTTAATTTATAATGTCTAACTCCGACCTGAACTCCTTTAACCAACTGGTCCTTTCTAATCATGTTTAACAATACCTCCAGGACTGATATAAAAAGCAAAGGGGATATTGGGCAACCCTGTCGTGTACCTTTTTCTATAGGTATTTCTTCTGTTACCACATTATTTACAATTAATTTGGCCTTTTGTTGAGAATATATTGCACCTATACCGTTTTCAAAACCTTGGCCTACCCCCATCCCTTGGAGATTCTTTTTCATAAAAGTCCAACAAATGTTGTCAAAGGCTTTCTCTGCATCCACAAAGATCAAAACTGCTTTCCTGTTAATGTCAACGTCCAACAGCTCCAAAATATCTATAATGTTTCTCACATTGTCTGACATATGTCTGCCTGGGAGAAAGCCTGTTTGGTCCTTATGAATCTCTTCTGCTAAAACTCTTTTCAATCTTTTTGCCAAAATGTCTGCAAAAATTTTGTAATCCACATTGAGTAAAGATATAGGGCGGTAGTTTTTAACCTGGTTCTTCTCAGTCTCTGTTTTCGGTATAAGTGAGATGAAGGCCTCTTTCCACGATTCAGGTGCCTTTTTCCCCTTCAAAATTTCATTGCAAACTTCCTTCAATGGTTGTGTCAGCCATTCTTTCAACATTTTGTAGTATTTGGCCGTTAGGCCATCTGGTCCTGGTGATTTTCCCAATTTCATATTTTGAATGGCACCCTCTATTTCTTGTTCTGTTATTTCTTCATTTAAGATCCTTTTACTTTGTTCTGAGATTTTTGGTAAACCATATTTTCTGATGAATTCTTCTATTTCTTGCTCGTTGATTGGCCCTTGTGCATACAATTTCTTAAAGAAGCTTTGAAAACAATTGTTGATCTCATTGGGTTTATGGATAATTTTTCCTTCCATTTCTAAACTTGTTACAGTGTTCATTTTCTGCCTTTTTTTCAATTGCCATGACAGAAGTTTCCCACATTTATCCGCTGATTCAAAAGTTCTTTGTCTCATTTGCCTTATCTTCCATTCTATTTGTTGGTTCATAAGCTCCATATACTGCATCTGATAGAACTTTATTTCTCTCAAAATCTCATGGGATTTTGGTTTAGACCTCAACTTCTTCTCTCCTTCTTTTATTTTTTCTAAAATTTTTTCTTTCTTCTCATTTTGTTGCTTCCTCTTAATAGAATTTTGTTGAATCAGGAAACCTCGCATCACGGCTTTGCTTGCGTCCCAAATTATTCTTTTTTCCACATCTGTTTTCCTGTTGATCTCAAAGTAATCTTTTAATGTTTTAAGGGCCTTCTTGTGAATCTCTTCATCCTTAAATAGGGTGTCATTCATTCTCCATCTAAAGGATCCAGTTGTTGTTAGTTTCATCTCCATCTTCACCGCATTATGGTCGGAGCACGTTTTTGGGCATATTTCTACTTTTTTTGTTCTTGGCGCCAGACTGCTGGAAATCCAGATTTGGTCTATTCTTGTCCATGTCATTTTTGCTTCAGAGAAGAAAGTTCCCTCTCTCTCTAGAGGGTTCTTTATTCTCCAAATGTCAATCAAGTCCATTGTTTCAGTCATTTCAAAAAAGATCTTTGGTAGTCTCCCTTCTTTTGAAATCACTTGTCTCTGTGCTTTATCCATGTTTGTTGAGACAACTCCATTCATGTCTCCCATCATTAGGATTTTATAATCTAAAAAGTCAACTAATGTCTCATGCAACTTCCTAAAGAATTCGGCCTTCCCTTCATTTGGGGCATAAACTCCCACAATTAATATCTTTTCTCCTTGAATTTGTATTTCAATTGCCAGGTATCTTCCTTGTTCATCTTTAAATATCAATTTTGGAGCCAACTTTTCCTTTGCATAGATCACCACACCTCTTTTCTTTACTTTATCTGATGAGATAAATTCTTGACCAAGTCTCTTATTTATCAGTAATTTCCTATGTATCCTGGCAATATGGGTTTCTTGCAAACATATTATGTCTAATTGTTCTTTCTTCAAAATGTGAAAAACCTGTCTTCTTTTCCGAGGAAGGTTCAAACCGTTACAGTTCCAACTAAGGAGTTGCAGAGACATTTTGTATTTAGGTAGCTGTTCCTCCAACTGCTCCAAGCTTCTGCTCTTCCTCCAATGGTGGTAGTGAAAGTCCAAATGACAAATTTGCTATATCAGGTGGTTCCCTCTCCTCCACGGTTCCTTTCTGCAGATCCTCCAGGTACTTCTCCAGAAATTGTTCTTTGTCCTGAATTGTTTTTATTTTAATCTTCCTTCCTTTGAAGTTAAAGGACAATCCTTGTGGAAACTCCCATCTGAATGGTATAGTATTTTTCTTCAGCAGGTCTACTAAGCTTTTGTAATATGTTCTCACCTCTAGAATGTATTTAGGAATGTCCTTAAAAATCTGTATCTGACAATTTTGGATCACCAATGCCTTTTGATAATGCAAATTCAATATTCTATCTCTTTCTTCTTTTGATCTCAGTGTAATTAGACAGTCCCTTGGTTTTTTATCCTGCCTTCTACCCAGTCGAAAGGCTGATATTATCTCAAGTTCCTCATCTTCCTCCCATTCCTCCTGCCAAAAAGTTATGATGTTCTCTGTAAGAAATTTCACAAGGTTGTCCCCTTCCCCTTCAGGCACCAATCTAAATTTTAAGTTCTTCTCTTTACGTTGAAGTTCCAGTAAGGAGAGGGCTGCATCATGCTCATTCACTTTTTTAATAATAGGCCCAAACTTTTCCCTTGTCTCTTCAGCCGTTGTTTTTGCACTTTCTGCAATCTTTCGTGTTTCTGAATTTTCCTGAATTAATCTATTTATAGAATCTGTGTTCGATTTAACACTAGCTGTATTCACATCCAACCTTGTTGTCAACTCTGTTAATTTTTTAGAATTCTCTGTCGATAGCTTTGTCAATGCTTCCAGGGATTGATTTATTTTAAGTAGTGCCTGAGTCATAGGATCCATAGAAGCTGGTGTTTTTTTCCTGCACAGCTGCAGTTCCTGATATAGAGCCCCTTTTCTTGTGAGATTGTTTTGCTTTCTGCCTTGTTACTATCTCTTCTGTAGGGGCACTCATATCCTCAAGGTCGTTTTCACAGAGTTGATTCCCAAGTGGAAAATCCCACTGTTACTTTTCCAAGTGCAACAGTTTCACATAGAACCCTCTAGAGGGAGCATTCAATTGTATCCAAATGGCAAAGATAGAAGAAAACAAAGAGGCAAGGAAGTATAACAGTAGCCAGAAGTTTCCAATATCCAAATTGTAATGTCTCTATTTTCTATGTGGCCAAAATGCAACAAGGTACGTCTAAGGTCCGGTAACTTTGTTAGAAACAAGTCCCCACTTCTCAAAGTTTGACAGTTCACGTCCCGGTGTCTTGTTTGGGCAGCCCGACCCCGGGGGATTTGGCAATGGAAGGTCTTAATTTTCCATTAATTTTCCAGCAGGTTAACAACGTTCCAATCCCTTCCCCCCTTCTCCTGCCAATCTGGGGGGAGGTTTTAAGTCCGATGTCAGTTTGACAGCTTAAAAAAATTAGAAAGATTCCCTTTAAGTGCAGCTTGATTTTCGTTGCTTTATCTCTTCTGCAGTTCCGGGGAGGCAGACTTCCTTAATTTTTGCCTTTCCCGTTTTCAGCCAAATTTTTTTTTTTTTTTTTAATGTCCCGTTACTTTTTCAATCTTACTCACGGGTGTTGTAGTCAAATTCCAATTGCAGGAAGGAATCGGCGCTCTCCGCTCATGGCGACGCGGCTTCACTCCGCTAGCTGGGTGACGACTCTCAGCACCGCGCTTACCCCGATGCCGCTCAGAAGCCTTTAAAAAGGCTCCCTCACAGTACCGGGGGGCGCAAAAGGTGCCCACCGAATCTCCTTTGTTCACAGGCTCCGCGCCTGTGATTTTAGGGGTCCCCCGCTTGCCGTAGCGGGTGAGACCCGAACTAACGGAGCAGTCCTGCCTCGGAGCTCGAGGCTCGGACCGCCATTAAGCGCTGGCGCCGACCGGAAGTCAGCGGTCCCTATTTATCTACTTGCACCCGGAGGTGCTTTCGAACTGCTAGGTTGGCAGGCGCTGGGACCGAGCAGCGGGAGCGCACCCCGCCGCAGGGATTCGAACCGCCGACCTTTCGATCGGCAAGCCCTAGGCGCTGAGGCTTTAACCCACAGTGCCACCTGCGTCCCAAGCCTATTTAAATGTTAGCAAATAAGAATATTTCCTCAGCAAGTGCCTTAAGCTATTGTGCTCTTGTAGGCCATGTTCTCAAATTAAAATTCTTATTCCAGGGGGAGCAAATTTTTTGTTCGACAAATTAAGCTGTAGAGATTTTTAAAAATATATTTGTAAAGCAGTGAGGGGGGGGGGAGATTGGATTGCAAAAGAAAAGCAGCAGCCTGGGGAAAAGAATCCTATGGTTACCACCAATCATCTACAGTGGTACCTCGGGTTAAATACTTAATTCGTTCCGGAGGTCCGTTCTTAACCTGAAACTGTTCTTAACCTGAAGCACCACTTTAGCTAATGGGGCCTCCTGCTGCCGCCCTGCTGCTGGAGCACGATTTCTGTTCTCATCCTGAAGCAAAGTTCTTAACCCGAGGTACTATTTCTGGGTTAGCAGAGTCTGTAACCTGAAGCATATGTAACCCGAGGTACCACTGTAGTTCCCTCTTCTGTAGTTGCTCTGTCTCTGGTCAGGTGTTGTATAAAGGGTCAGGTGTCACTTGTGTGCATTTTGTTAAAATCTCTTTATTAGCAGAACCATGTGGGTGGAAGCTTCTACACAGACTCTCCCCGTTGTGGGAGCAACCAAGGATCCCAGGTTATATGTTAATGAAGCCTTGGGTTCAAACTAGATTCGTGCTGTCAAATATAGGATTTCCTTTTCTCGTCTGCTATTTTTCTCCTGCAACCTCCCCCATAGCTGTTCCCTCCCATTTGCCCAGTAAACACATTTGGAACCCCAGGACAGTAAACACATTTGGAACCCCAGGAAATTGGGGGGGGCAGTGGATGAGAGGGGTGGGTTGCAGAGGAAAATGACCACCCTCTTACCTGTCTGATCCCATTTTGCCTGCTTGACAGTAGACATGGGACTAGCAATCCAGCTTTGCCACCAGACTTGTAACTCCATCCTAGGATTCTCTTTCTGGGTCTCTAGATATTCCTTTATTCCTGGAATTTTCCCCTCATGTGAGATTTGGTGTGGGCTTTGGGCTTTCTCTCTCTCTCTCTCTCTCTCTCTCTCTCTCACCCTCAGGAGGGCACAAGGAGAGCAGGCATTTATTTGGACATGGAATCTCCTGCTGTGCTTTCTTCTTTTCCTAGACCCTCTGTTGGTTAGGTGACCTGTCTTATCTTAGTTCCTCTGCTGACTAGGTGATCTACTAAGGCATTCCTTGTTTGGAATGCCCACAACAGGTTCAGCTTCCAGGTAATGCCAGGTTCAAGTCCCTTGATGAATTCTTTAACCTATCAGGACAGTCATTTACATTATTTATGCCCCAGTTTCACCCCATATTTTATTGTTTCAACTATTGATACCTAATTTGTATGGGACTAGCCCTCCAAACGTAAACAAACCATCCTATGTTTCTTGCCTAATGGCATGGCTTGTCTTCTACATGTCTACTCCCTGTTCATACTGGTAATACTTTGCAGGTTTTATCTGCCACACTATTTCTTTCCGTGATATTTTGGTAGAAATACATACGTGTGCATATGGTCTCTTTCTTACATTTGCTATCTCCTTTGTTGGGTATAATAATTATCTAAGATCCTGTACTTGGCTGAGTTGTGTCTTTCATTATCTGCTCTGCCTCCTAATTAGGGATGCTTTGAAACTTCGGCAAGCATCCTGCATTTGCTGCCAACAGCCTGTCTGGTTCTAATTATTCAGCTTGGCTAATATGGACACTGTATATGCCATGTTAACTGCTATTGAGTGCCAGATTGTTAATGCCAGTTACCATGCAACACTGCCTACAAGAATGGCACTGTTTACCACCAGGCCTTTTTTTAAAAAAAAGGATGATTGGTGTACATGTGGGTTATATGTTTGGGGGGCGGCTCAGTAATAGATTACCGTATTTTTCGCTCTATAAGATGCACCAGACCACAAGACTCACCTAGTTTTTAGAGGAGGAAAACAAGAAAAAAAATATTCTGAATCCCAGAAGCCAGAACAGCAAGAGGGATCGCTGCGCAGTGAAAGCAGCAATCCCTCTTGCTGTTCTGGCTTCTGGGATAGCTGCACAGCCTGCATTCACTCCATAAGATGCACACACATTTCCCCTTACTTTTTAGAAGGGAAAAAGTGAGTCTTATAGAGCAAAAAATACGGTACATGCTTTGCATGAAAAAGGTTCCATGTTCAATTCCTGGCATCTTTCAGGTGCGGCAGGAAAAGACCCATGTCTGGAGAATTGGAGAGCTGGTAACAGTCCTAGTTGACAATACTGCGCTGGTTGGATTAATACCTTATTGCCCTCTCTCCCATGATTCCAGGAACCTCACTGACCAGCCTCACAATCTAAATATAAGTGAAACTGGGTGTTGGAATATAAATGTATAAAAGCACAAATCAATTACTGATTATGTATGTTCCAACTTCTTCTGATTCACATCTCAAATTCATAGGTTACCAAAGGCCCATAGTACCATTGGCTGTGAAGAAGCTCCTTCAGATTTTGTGTGCCTATGTTTAAAAAAACCAAAATAAACTGGGTTGCTTTGTGCAGTTCGGAGGGAAGGGGCTTTGACTCTGTTGATGTCACTGATGGTTTGAAACAGGCCAGGGATATTTTAAAAAGTACATCTGGGTCAAGCACTGTGGCAGCAATTAATGGTAAAAATTATGTTTCTCCTCCATATTTTCCTTCTTAATAATGGGATCTGAGTCTCTTATCCACACATCCCTGAATTAGAAGGCACCAGCACCTTCCATTGAAATATTGGCCTTGTTAAGTAATTTCAAAGCTCTTGATGTCTGTATTTGCTGACCCGGCACCTACCTCAGAATCTAAAGGAGGAGGAAGATGTTGAGTCCTGCAGTTTAAAGCATGTGGAATCCTTTCTGCATTCTTCAATGCTGCCTTCCTATCTCACCTCTTTCTCTGAATCTGTATCTTTCAGAGGTACACACTTTCCCCCCAATGATTGAGATGCCATGTCAATTAGAGAGGGGGGGGGGGCGTTAACAGAGCTGCCCAAGAAATCAATTGTCTTCTTTTCTGTTCTGGCTGTGTATGAAGCAGCACATGATGAGATTTTACACAATACCCAGTAAATGCTGCAGTCAGCAGCTTCAAAAGCAGCCTTTCTCAGCCTGGTGCACTCCATCAGGTATAGCTTCCAGAAGCCCCAGCCAGCACTGCTGTCAAATCTGCTGATGGGGGTTGTAGTCTGAACATTTAGAGCAGGGGTCAGCAAACTTTTTCAGCAGGGGGCTGGTCCACTGTCCCTCAGACCTTGTGGGGGGCCAGATTTTATTTTTTGGGGGAAATATGAATGAATTCCTATGCCCCACAAATAACCCAGAGATGCATTTTAAATAAAAGGACACATTCTACTCATGTAAAAACACGCTGATTCCCAGACCGTCCGCGGGCCGAATTTAGAAGGTGATTGGGCTGGATCTGGGCCTTAGTTTGCCTGCCCATGATTTAGAGAGCACTGGGTTGGGTAAGGGTGCTCTAAGAAAAGATGTTAGGAATAAGAATGGTGAACCCCCCCCCCCCAATTTGGGCATCAGTTGTAAAAAGGAAGGGAAAAGTAGACAGTGCAGGAGTGGGTGGAGCCCCCTCCCCAGCCATCAGATTTATCATTTGAGTGGGTAATTGTCTTCCTCCTCTGAAGATATGTATGAATCAGTTCCTGTGTGTGTGCCCATTATGTATGTGCATGTGACAAGTTTGTGTGTGAAAGAGTGTGTATTGGTCTGATATACACACTGCTCAAATACATCCCTCTGAGCGCATGTTACCCTCAGGCCAGAAAACTGTTAATTGTGCCTGCCATATGGCATCAAGGGAAATTCCCCATCAAATATGGGCTACTTTCTGCCTCAACTCAAACTCCCATTTCAGAGAAGGAGTGGGAGCATGTTGAGGCCATCCCATCCAGGTGGTGTCAAATAGGATCTGTGTACTGAAATGGGAATTGGAGACTATGGGAGTAAGCTGCCTGATTCTGTCCTTGTTGGTCCATGAATTGACAGGGAGAGCAAACATTTTATGTTTTTGAGAGAGTCTGAGGCAAAGGTTTGCTCAGGTCAGAGAGGCTGAGGCCTGGATGCTTCAGAAAATGAATTTGGCAATAGAACACTTGTCCCCTTCCCCGTTTGAACTCTTATGCTTCTGAATTAATAGGAATTAATGCACCCCCATTGTATTTTCACATTTCAAAGAAGAAGTGTATTAATAATTGTTGCCATATACAATTGTTGTGTTTATGGAATACTTCTCTGGAAAATTCATATCAAAGGCCATTATTAGACTTTCCCTTCTCCCTTTCCCTTCTGCCATTGTAATATATATAAGTAATCTTCTGAAGACAGAGCAAATTTTGAAATCCATGTGTGTGCCGTTAAGCTCTTAAATCCATATTGGTGCTTACAGAAAATTGGCTTGTGGTTTAAAGGTGCTGAGCACCTGCCATTTCATTCACTTCAAGCACTGCAGGAGTCCTGGCTGTTCAGTATCTTTTGAAACTACATCCAACAATGATTTACTTAAGGGTCTAGATATAGATTAGAGTCTAACATTAGACTCTAAATTCTGTCTGGGACAGCCAGCAAGCGGCTATGTGGCTGAGAACCCAGGCTGAGCATCAGTAGTGTTAGTAGATGGGAGGGGTGGGGTGGGGTGGGGCAGTGGGCTAGGGTCCAGAGGTGTCTGCCAGGTTTCCTGACCTCTTGGCAGTAGGGTATGGCAGGGGTAACACAGTGCTCACCCATTGTTGTTGGACGACAGCTCCCATGCTACACGACAGCTGAGCACAGTGGCTGAGGCTGATGGGAGTTGGAGTCAGACAGTATCTGAAGGGCACCACTTTGGCTTCTCTGGACAATGGCAATCCAGTTTATATAATATAAACTCATAACTGGCATTCTGTAGGGCTGCCATACATCCAGGTATAACCCCATAACTCTGTGATCCTCAGAGGAAGGGGTAGATAATAAAGATGAAAGTTAAATAAATAATGTTTTGTTGCATAGCTATTTGAAATTCGTGCCTGGCGGACAGTGTCTTTTGAATTTTTCCAGTATCGCACTTAAAACGTTGCAACTATTTTGTGGCCAAGACAGCGCTCTTTTGCCCAAGCTGCTCTGTTTTCTCTCTTTGTAAACAGGATTTAAGTTTTCGCAGTGATGCAGCAACTGTGTGAACCGTTTCTGCAACTGCTCAGCAATCTTCCATGGAATGAAGTACACTGTGCAGTATGCCGAATTGCACATCTGTAAAAGGTGCCATTAAAGGGGGTGTGTGGAAGCATTTATTGGTTTGTTTTGCCTATAACAGTGCATCCATTAGCATTGGATGGCTCTACTTGCTGTGAATGAAAAGCAATCAATGCAGAGATGCATTTATCACAACCAAACCTTGCATCTTCTTTAAAGATTTCCTGGAGCAGCCAAGAAGGAAATAGTGCTGCGCTGCTGCCTATTGAACTCTTGCTGCAGCTTAACCGCAGCAAGAAGCTGTAATCCTATTGTGCTTTCCCCGCTGTCTCCTGGGAAGCAAAAGGCATTGAAATGACTGAGCTGCTGTCCTGCCCCTTCCTCACCTGCCTTTCTAGCTGTAAATATAGTGTACGCCTATAAATAACAGTTTGTCGCACCTTGAAGCACGTTTCTTAACAAGAGGCGGTAATTTACTGAGGTGATAAACTGTAACTAATACTAGGGTATCATAATGGGTAAATAGATTAGCACCATGAGCCTCTGTATTTCACTTTCCAGGGAGTCCGTTCGTTCATTTAGTCTCTCATAGATGCTTACCACAGCGTTTTGCAGCGCAGCAGCTATGCCTGATGGTTCCAGAATCAATAGTCACATGTGTTGTGTTAGCTTGACGCACATTAGCAAATTTAGCAGTAACTTCTGGTCACTGAGCCTCTTTGCCATTCATCCTGGGTCCTGCCTCCCCCCCCCAAAAGGGGGGGAATTTATTGGCCCTATCTATTATTAAATCTCCTGATTTGAAGGCATTAACTGCCCCCATTGTTTTGTTTCATAAAATAAGCATGAAGACAGATGTAAGCTCTTCATTTTGAAGTATTCATTTTGAAAGGAAGGAATGGTCACTGGGGAACCACACCCTTGTTTAAAGATCTCTAAAAAAGAAGGTTTCAAGCTTTAGTTAGTAGATCAATCATGTCAAGCTTGATTAATTGCTCAGGAAAAATTTAACAAGAAGGGCAGGTTTTCATTGGTGGGATTGTAGTTTAAGAAGGCCCTTGTTTCTATTTTTCCGAACTATTTTGCTTACTGTAATTGGAAATTACAGTGGTTATAGTTGTGTATTAAATTGTCAATTGTCTTACACTTCTTTTAATATCAAAAGGGCACATATGTTGAGGTTTGGGGTAATATGCAAATTTATTTACATTTTTAAACTATTTTAATTTGGTTAAAAGATAGGTGAATAATAAGATAAACATTATTTGATTAGTTAATAGCCCTAATATAAACAGAGTATTGGAACTATAATACTATAAAGGGTGGGGGGGGGATGAACTGGAAGATGAACTAGAAATCATTCAAAGTTTTGTCCCAAAATGAATTTAATTCATCTTTAGTTCACCCCAGAATGATGGGTGGTAATCAACTAAATTGGGCTCACTAATTTCAATATATCTGCACTGAGTAAAACTTAGCTGACTACTGTACTATCCTGTGGGAAATATTTTCAGGTGCAGTTTAGAATTTTTGTTCATTCCGAGCACGGAGCTCTTGTGGTTCAATACTACTTCGGTCTTGAGGTGGGGAATTGTAGATTTGAATTATAATTCTTGCCATCTATCAGAGAGGAGGGTTCTGGCCTAGTCTCCTCTGTGGGCTTCTTGTTTTCTGTATGCAGGAGCATTATGCAATATGTGGCACAATCCATTAAAACCTGTACTGTCCGATCCTTCCACTTTTCTAGACAGGGTGATGAACCTCTAGATTCTTTCTTGCTTGACTGAAGATTGTACCTGTTTAGGCACAAAATAGATTAGGGTATTTAATCTCTCCACCGATTGCTCCCCTTTTCATCTGTTTGACAAGCAGGTCTCAACTGTCAATATTTAATGTTGCATAGAGTAGATGTTTGTACACAAATAAGCTCTGTTTTCTTTCTTAATTCCCCCAAAATGAAACACTTATCCAGAACCATCAGTTAGCATGCCAAGTTTGACCATGTCTTGAGTTTTTATCCAGTGAAAAATTGGCCACCTCTTGTGCCCATCAGCCTTGCGGATTATTTATTGTAGGACTGTTTTAAAACTGTCAGCCTTTCCCTGTCCTGTGACGTACAGGGGAAGCCTTGGTGGCTGAAGGATTGGGGTGGCCAGTGGGGTGGGGTGGAGATCAGGCTGTCTTTGAGTGCTTCAGCCAAAAGGACAACTTTCTTCATTTAAGGGAAGGAAGTCAAGAGGGAGATGGTTCTTAATGTTCAGTTCTGCAATGCTGAAAGCAATGCAGCGTAGCAATGGGCTGAAATCCAGGCATTAAACTGCAGCAGAAAGTAGAGCTGAGAGGGTCCATCTGTAAAATCTGTGCTCCTGTTTTATAAAGGGGGGGAGGGGGGAACGCAGCTGCTTGGCTGATCTGTGTGAGAAGGAGAAACTGACTGTTGGCACCATCTGCGGCTGTCCTTTGTGCTTGCTGCTTTATCTGTTCATTATAGTGTGATACTGAGTTTCTCGTGCTTTGAGTTTCAATGAGATGAGATGTGCCTAAATACAGTTGGGGCCTAAAAAGCGGCAGCTAAAGCATGCTAAAGATGAATAGAGTAATCTGCAAATTAATTTTCTGTTTGTTTCATCTTACTGGAATGGGCAGAGCATGGTCATGTTCTCCAAAATCCAGCTGCACCAGATGGGTTTGTGGGTGGCCTGTGTGTATTCAATTTTCCTGGGCCACATGCAGCCTGGTACAGTGGAGGTAGGCTTCTGTAGCAGAGAGTGGTCTGGAAACTCTTACGTTTCCTCCCTGTCATTCTTCTGCGGCAGTGGGAGAAGATAGGATATGCTTTTGTTTCCGGTCTATGCTCATTTAATGTTCAGTCACAAAGACTTTGGAGGAGGTGGAAAAGAGCAATAACGACACCATTTCACATTTCAGTAGGGGAAAAGATTATTTGCAGGGTTTTCAGTCCCACTGTTAGATACGTTCAGGACTTTTTAAGAGCATTGTTGCAGTTACTGTTTTATGTCCCCTCATTATTGCTGTGTAATCAACACACACACACACACACACACACACACACACACACACACACACATTTTAAAAGAGACTTGTGGCTTTGGACCATTTTGTTGTTGATAAACGAAATTGTAATTATAACCAGGGAGCAGGCAAGAAATAAAGGTGCTTTGGAGGAATAATCACGTGGGTTGAATTCTGGGGGCCAAGGTTCCCTTCTGTCTCTAACTAGTACACCTGCCAAAAACCGAGAAACACTAGCCAATGAGAGCACAGGATACTGTTGCCTTGGTTGTTGCCCTCTGTGGAGAGGCTGGCCTCCTTCAGTCTTTGCTGGGGATTAGTGTAACTGAGAAACTCAGTTTTTGGAGTTGTTGCATTTAAATGCACTTCTGATTTGTTCGTTTTAGCTGTTTTCAGTGTGCTTTTAATGCCTCGGCATAACTATGGGCTCATAGTTAACATGGAGAGGCAATTTATGAGTATTAAAAATAAAATAACACCAGTTAAGTTGAGAGGCATGTGCTTCATGTTGCATTGAAGGACAGCAGAGTGGGAGATCATGCAGAGCTCCTGTTGATTTCTGTGATGCTTGTGCAGGAGAACTTCCCAAAGTACTTGTACTCCAGGATTGAGACTTTGCTAACACATGGAGGCCATTTCCCCCCACCATGGGTGTCATAATATTTCTGCCTTCATACAAATGTCCAGAAATCCCAGAAGTAAAAGATGACAATGAGTAATTTCAATATCTCTCTTCCTTGAAATTCTTCCTTTAACAAAACCCAAACAGCCACCTACCACAAACACAGATGTATGACGCATCTACCTAAAGGAGGGCCATGCTGTGATGTTTCACAGCTGCAACATATATGAATCAGATATTTACTTTCATGGATATTGATCTCACCTTGATTACGCTGGGTGAGGGGAAACATTCTTTCAGCTAAACAGGTGGTATTCTGCTGTTGCCACTCCTCCTGCTTCTCCCCTTGTCTGTCTCCCACTGCAAAGCAGGTTTACTGGCACTCCTTTGCAGATTCATGTCACAGAATCATTAGACTGCTTCCTCCTTTTATCTTTATTTGTCGAGAGCATTATATGCTCACATTTGAGGAACAACTCACCCCTTGCATCAAAGCTACACTTAAGATGGATGGTTTCCATTCGACACCACCGTAATTGCGTTCAGCTTGTGTGGAGGTGCTCTGCATTTGCTTTTATGCCAACACTGGCTGCATTTACAGTTTTTCCAGAACACTTTGTTCATTTCTCCCCCTGCTTTCCCCCTCAGAACTCAAGTGGCCACAGTGTAATGTTAGATAGTGATTGTTATCTCCAGGCAACATAAAAGAGAGGGGAAAGAGGGAGGGCGAGTACCCTTTGTTGCTGGCACATTAGTAATAATGTGCCAGGGATAAAGGGTGAGCACAATTTGATCAAATGCTTGTTGACAGATTCTTTGGCTAATAGAGAGAAGGAGCTCACAGTAGTTCTCTCTGCTTAGAATGCATTAGTCCAGAGCATAGTGTGCATGATGTCTTTAAGGGATTAATCACTAAAAGTGCAGAGGGGATAGAGAAATTCTAAAAGAAAGAAAAAACAGTGAGCTTCCTCACTGAGCAACCCCTTCAGATGTTATATCTACCCATTTTTAAACTAGGGACCAGCAACTATTGAGATCAAAGTTTCTTAACTTCTTAATCAGTGGGCATGGTGGCATTTTCTCATATCCAAATCTGTTTGTCTGGGTTTGTGACATCATCATGCTGACTACATGATCTCTGGGGGGTCTGGGACCATGTAGCTGGCAAGAAAATGGAAAATGGGGGTGGGGGAGGAGTATCTGAGGAGTTGCCAAAGCCTTCCTTTCATGCTGAAAAGTCATTTCTCAGGGTGCTAAACACTAAAATAAGGCCTTGCATTTTAAAAATTGCTTTAAATATTAACTGGAGACTATTCTGATTTCAAATAAAGTGGTAAGGCTAGAAAGGACAGAAATGAAGGAAGAAGAGGCTTATGGTACACAATTTTGGTGGACCAAGACGGTTTTAATCACCAAGGCAAATGAAATTACAGCAGAATACTTCAGGATAAAGTTTAATAAAACAGTTTATATCAGAGATGAACCTGTGGCACTCCAGATGATCTTAAATTCCAGCTCCCATCAGCCCCTGCTACTATAGCCAATGGCAGTGGCGTAGCGTGGGGGGTGCAGGGGGGGCCGGCTGCACCGGGCGCAACATCTGGGGGGGCGCGCTCGCACTCGTAGCTCTCTGCCCCTACTAAAATCCATGGGTTAGGGGGCGCAAATTACTTGCCTTGCCCCGGGTGCTGAGAACCCACACTACGCCACTGGCCAATGGTCAGGGTGATGAGTTGCTTTTTGTTTTTATTGTAAGCATTATATTGGTGAATATCTAAACAATATTTTTATCCATCTGTGTGTGTGATGCAGAATTCATTCTTCCAATCGCTTTTGTGATTTTGTTTCCAGCGCTGCTCTCGTCGTGGTGTGAGGAGCTGGGACGACTCTTGCTGCTGCGTCACCAGAAAAGTCGGCAAAACGACCCTCCTGGGAAGCTCCCCATGCAGCCGCCCATGAGCTCCATGAAACCCTCCCTTTCACACAGGTGAGTCCCATGCAGGCCTTTGCCCTGCAAGAGCACACACAGCATTAGTTACTGTGATCGGTGGTGTAACTGGAATGCCTGCTGCTAAGTAGGGGAAATAGCTGCATTTTATATGCAGGGAAGAGCGATAGAAATCCAAGCATCTTCAAAAGCTTGGCTATAATTCTGCTACGTTTGCACCAGGCACTGATGTGAAGTGCATGAGTATGTGTTCTGATCAAACTTGAACCTCAGCCTCTTTGGATTCCACATAGCTGAATTCCTCTTATTTAGTAAATTATTTCTTATATTTCTGATCTGTGTGGAATGGCCATGTTCAGATGTATTGGTGGCCAGGAATTATACTTGGGGAGATGAGCCAACGCACAAGCCTCTCCTCTCTTCCTGGAGTGGGGAAACAAACCCAGGAGCAGCTGGTTTAGTGTTAACATGTGAACCAGAGCTTATGGTTTATTTCTTTCCAACAAACCATGAGTACTGGTTCATACGTAACGCTAAACCAGCTGTCCCAGGTTATGTTTCCCTGCTCTAGGAAGTGAAGAGCCAAGTGGAGATTTCTTCAACTGCATTCATCGGCCAATTTCCCTAACCATGGATTTTGGCCAGCGTTGCATGCAAATGAGACCAGTCAGTATAGGGGGTTATGGAAAGGAGTGAGTGGCTCCAAATGCTTGCACTTTGGCACTTAAGATGCAAATCCAAGCTGGAGAAGAATTGGCAGTTTTGCCCTGCATGGTTCTCCTCCTCCCACCCCAGACAAAGTTATGCAAGCTAATGGAGTGGCTTCATTCCATTTGTTTGTGTGGGGAGTTTGGAAACGTTGCATGGCTGAAATATGAGGATGTGGGAGGCAGAGGGGCCTCCCTCCACATGCTGAGGACCAGGAGGAAAGGAGCCCCTCTTTCAGCCTCAGGTTTTGTTCCTGTAGGATTCCCCCATCCTTGTCAGTTTAAGCTAATGGAAGAAAACTTCTCCACTAGCTTGTATAGGGATGGGGTGGGCAGAGCAAATAATTTCCCTAAGCTCTTGGATTGGGTTTGAAAAATAACCTGAGATATTCCCCTCCTAAATAAAAAGATCTCAGGTTTTCTTTCTGTTAATTCAAGGCATTTGGAGAACTTGCTTATTTCAACATGGTGCCCTCTTTCCCCTTTCTCTGCTCCATCCTTTGAGCAAACAAGCAGGTCGAGAGAGCATTTGGAAAAGTAAGCTCTACCTGAAACTTTCTGAATCATTTTTGGGTGATGTACCCCAAAAAGGTCAGCAAGGAAGTGGGTCTGCAGCACCCTCCACTCTCATTTGGCCCTGCTCAGAGTCCTTGGCCACTCAGTTCACTCACACCTCTCTCTGCCTTTCTCTCTTGTATCACTTGCTCTAGCCCCTTATTTCCTGCTCTAGCCCCACCATCTACTTTGGATCCTGCATTCCGCAGGACTAAGACTCTCCTGTTTACTTGCTGATCCACAATCCCTCCATACACTTAACCCTATCAGCAGCACAAGGTGGCAAGGTTACACCACAAGGCAGGAAGGGTCCCCACTTTAACACAGCACACATTGTCATGAGAGTCACTTAACCAAACCCATCAAATTTCCCTCTCTCTGTGGTCTTTTGTTACAAGCTTCTCACTGAGGATATTCTGTGATCTGCCCTCATTATAATTGTACTCAAAAGATCAGAGTGTTGTCCTTTTTCCCCCGCTGCCTAGTCAAAGTTACCTGGATTCCCTCCCCTCTCTTTTGTCCCTTTCCTTCCCATGCACACTTGAGTGATGAGTGAAAAAAACCAGCAAGGACATAAGCTCCCAGGGGCATATTTATTGCATGTTTTCTTAAATATTCCAAAGTTACAGGAAAGTTACAGGAAAGAGAAAGTTGCACAGAATGGAAGCTTGGCGATCCTTTTCTCCCTGTATGTGTGGTGGTAGCTCTAGGACAAAGAAAGCTTGACGAACTGGCTAGAAGTAGGCGGCCAGGCAGTTGCATGAATATAAAATATATGAAATATGCCACAAATGTTGATGGGTGCCTGGCAGAAGAATTGAGTGCCATGATCGCAAGGAAGTGTTCTAGCTGACAGTTATATTAAAGAGTTCACAGTACCTCTTTCTAAGGATATTATAAATAGATCTTTCAATTCTGAAAAAAATATGTACCATATTTTTCGCTCTATAAGACGCACCAGACCACAAGACGCACCTACTTTTTGGAGGAGGAAAACAAGAAAAAAAATATTCTGAATCTCAGAAGCCAGAACAGCAAGAGGGATCACTGCGCAGTGAAAGCAGCAATCCCTCTTGCTGTTCTGGCTTCTGGGATAGCTGTGCAGCCTGCATTCGCTCCATAAGATGCACACACATTTCCCCTTACTTTTTAGGAGGGAAAAAGTGAGTCTTATAGAGCAAAAAATACGGTACTTTTTAGTGCCCTGAAACCATCAATATGTTACAGCGACTTTCCAATTTTTGGTGACATTCACACATTCAGATTGATTGTCAGAGGCAAATTCTGTGAATATTTGAAAGCTCAAGGATACATCTTCAAATGTTGACAGTCACCTGTCAGCATGCAGTGGTGAATGTCTGAAAAGTAATGACATTTCTGCATTTGGACATTCATACACATCATCTGAGATTATCAGCATTCACGTGAGAATGTCAACATTCAGCACATTTTGCACTTGTACCATTTCCCCCCAGAAACTTCGTTGTGTAATGAGCATGTGATTTCTAAGGTCTAAGGTAACAGCATTCAGTTATACAGCTACTGATGTTTATATTAAATATACCAATTATTATTGCTATAATTCCCAGATTAATTGAAACAGAAAATAGTCTGTTCAGAGAAAACAGTATCTGAAGTATTTTATGGTCCCCAGCTGAAGTGTAGATTTAAATTCTGGAGGCAGAGTTGCTTAGAAGACAAAGCTTTTCTGTAAATCTAGTAAGTTATCTTAAGAGAGAACTGGGAGTATTGTTGTTTTTTAGGATTTGCAGTCTTAAACTCAGAATAAATGTTCAAGTAGCTTGTGGGTTATGTGTACTGAGTGAGCTGTAGAAGGGGTACAGAACTGAAAACAAATTGTGGCCTGGCTATGCATTGATTTCATTGGATTGTGTGTAAACTACATTGAGATCACTTGCAATTAAGGGCAATATAGATTTTTAAAAAAATAAAATAAAATTGCTGAATTGTGCCCAGTATATTCCTTTTGATCCTAAAAAATAATGAAAAGATGAAAAAGGAAGGTCTAGCATGTATATTTTGCATTTATGTTGTTCATTTGAAATGTTCAAAACAATTCCCATGCATTATCTAAATTAGCCCCACATCAGCCGGGTCAGTTTGCAGAGGAGCATGAGAAGGCTTGTCTAAAGCAAGAGAGTATGTGGCAGAGACAATATTTTAACCAGGGTGAATGTTATATCCAGCTCCAACTGCTTCAGCTACTACACGGTTTCTCTGCAGACCTTTGTGCATTTAGCATGAAGGTCTGAAGGGGATTTCTAAGTGCATTCCGTTGAACCAGTCCACGATCAGGAACCCTGATAAGACAGGGAAGAGAAGACTTGTAAGTTCGGAGACTTTGGGGGCAGGGTTTGTGAGCCCCACCCGTAGTTCAACCCTTTGCATAGTCAGGTGAAGACCTAGACATGCTTAATGTGAACTCAATTGGCAGCAGGTAATTAGAGCATAATTTTCTGCCGAAATCAAGCTTTTAAAAACAATTGTAAATTAAAGAAGGCAGGCGCACACCAAACCCTGTGCTGGTTTCAACAAGAGCATCTACTTATAGTCATTCAGAGCCATTCCTTACCCTGTTGTGCTTTGTACACTTAGTAAGGTGCTTGTTGCAGCTTGTATAGCACATGTTAATGCTTTGCAGTGTCAGTAACAATGTCTGCAAACACACAGCTGCTCATTGCAGCATTTTCTGTTATCGCAAGTCTTTTTGGCTCCTTTTTTATCTCCTATCATCCCCAAATTTGCCTTCAATATTAATTAAATGGCAATTTCCTTACAACCAGTGATCGTATTTGGATGCTTTCTTAGAGAAATCAGAATTGATTAAAATAAAGGGATGAAGTTTTTTTTTATTAAAAAATAAATACAAGTGATTTGATTCCAGAGGTTTGATAAAATTAAATGGAAGATGAAATTAACTACTAATTCAATTAGGGGCTTTATTATTTATTAGCATTATTAGGCATCCATGAAGTTCATCTGAAATATCATATAGGTGTTCTTTTCAAGCTTGAGGACAAGGAAGGGATTTTGGCCATTTCACTCCCTTTTGCTTTAATATTTTTGTACCAGTCATAGAAGAACCCCTTTGATTATGTGGTTTGTTGAATCATATCTAGAACATAATAACCTTTTAAAAAAATACAGAAAGAACCATGACCTGGAAGTGGAACTGTATCCACAGCTGACATCAGTGCTTACAATTCATAAGCTAAATTTAGACTTACTGCATTCCTGTAATATGTAAACCATAGTTTATTTTGGTAAAATCATTTGATAAGCACCTGCTTCGCTCTTCCCTTTTCCTCAACTGATAGTGAAACTGAGAGGCTGCATAGATCTTGATTCACAACACATTTGAGCCTACAGAAATCAAGTGCTTGATTGCCAAGTTACCTACTACTTTTTGAAGGCTTCTAGAAAAGGGTGGGCACAATTTGGCTAAAATTGAAAGGAAGCCAGGGGGTGGGACTTGGTGGTTTTCATTAAGGTCCCACTACATCCTCTCCCCCCCCTCAAAAAATAATAATCAAGCATTCTCTAGTGTCTAGATTAATCAAGCACGGAGAACATTAACTGAGAAGATTAATTTTGTTGGGTGAATAAATGTTAAGAATATACTTATTTGGCGAAGGGGTAGGCTGCTAGGCTGCTTTGGTGCTGTTGTTCATCTGTATTTTTTTAAAAAAAAGGGTGAGAAAGAAAATATTAAAATATGGATTCTAATAATGAGTTGTAACATTGTTAAATGGTTTCCTCTTATGGCCAAATTCAGTTTTGAGGACAGTAAGTGATTTGCAGTCAAGAAAAATGGTTACGTGAATCTATTCGTGGTTTTCCTTCACATGAAGTGATGCTCAGGCCCTTTTCAGACAGGAACACGACAAGCGTAATAATGTGTTGTGCATGCCCTATGTCTCCGCCTCATATAACACATGAAGACCCATGTTTGCTTGAATGAGGAATCTACCTGCGTCTAAGATGCAGATCAGATTAGGAAGCAGGTGCAGGTGGGACTGTCCCATTTCCTGAGGACTCTTAACTCAGGAATTCAAGGGATGTAGTTGGGAGCTAAGGTGCAGAGCAGGACTGGCCCAAGATGTTTAGCCACTGTAGGCAAGATGTCCCCCTCCCCACTATGCCAGCCCCCTCCCTGCTTCTAGCCCCACCACCGCAACTGCACCCTTGCCTTAAGCTGTGTGTGCGCTGCCACCACAACACAGCAACAAGGACACAGCAGTGAGGGCAGCAGCACTGTGGCGGCAGCATGGTTGAAGGTCCGTGGGGCTGACAGCGGCAAGGAGGATGTTGGATCTGCCTGCCAAGGCAAATGGTTTCACCTTGCCAGAATCTGGTAGGGATAGCACCAGAGCCGTGCCTGGCTGTACACTGTAACTCAGGTTTGAATCTGGTGTGTGGGTGTGGGGTGCCTATAGCAAAAGAGCAGGTCATGACAATAAAAATACATGATAAAATACCCCACAAAGTTAATTAAAAATCTTTAAACCAGCAGATATAATGCAGTTCATTCATCTGATAAACCAGGTGGATGCATTTGGCTATGGACACACTCACCATTCCTGAAGGCCTGTAGGAAGAAGTATGTTTTCTGCTGATGCATAAAACTAATCATCCAAATTTTAAGGGATGAATATTCCACAATTGGCTTGCCACCACCAGGAAGGCCCTGTACGAGGTCCCCAGATTCCACATATAGCAAGAAGGCCTTTCCTGGCAGATCTTAAATAATGGACTGGGCAATGCAGAGATAATTGCGTCTTCAGATAATGGATTCCCAGCACTCAGGACTTCATATGTCAACACTATAACTTTAAATTCAGCTTGGTAGCATATAGGAAGCCAGCACATACCTTTTATAATTGATGTGATGTAGCTGTGAGTGGCCAAATCAGTCTGGCAGTCGCAATTTGCTCTGGCTGTGATCTCCAGGCCATTTTCAAGGGCAGCATCACGTTGAGTGGATGTGGATCTGGGAGATCAGATTCTTACTCTGCCAGGAAATTTCCTGAGTGACCCTGGACTAGTCACACACTTTGAGCCCATACCACCTCACAGGCTTGTTGTTAAGGATAAAAATTGATAGCCCCCAAATATGTCACACTGAACTCATTGAAGGGACAGCACATGAAGCTGGTGAATATGTAAATAAATACAAATAGAAATAGAAATGTGATAATAGATTAATGTTGGAAAGAACTGATTCCAATAAAAAGTTAGTTACTGCAAAGGATTAAGCTATTAAAATTAATCTAAAATAGATTAATCAGCATGGCATGTAGGGGGGGGGGCAAAAATGCTAAATAATAGTGTCTTGTCTCTTCTTTTGAAAAGCTATTTTTGCTGTTCTTTGGGCATGCATACTAGCATACTAGCTGGATTTACAGACGCAAGTCCATCAAACCCTTCATTCATGCTGCCTGCTATACCTTCTCTGATTCACTCTCCCTGTAGATCATCCTTCAGTTCCCTGGTTTCTGTGCAGAGCTTTTTTCTTCTTCCTCTCTCTCTGGTTTTGGAGGCAAAAAGAAAAACAAAACAAAACCCAGAAGTGGAATCTGTTTCAGTAGCTCCTTTCCTGATTGTTGTAGCAATTGCTGACCTCCAGGCACTATGAATAAACAGCAAAGCTGGGAACAAAAGGATTCTTCTGGCTGCCATTATCTCACATTAACATAGCAGAGGCACTGCGGTGTGAACAATGCCATTCCCATTCACCGATAATCAGTGAGTTCCTGGGCGTTTGGATTACCAAGGCAACAGGCAATGGTAGAATACTGGGTGGGTGTCTTGGTTTGGTTTTTAAAATTATTGTTATCCTCATTATTGAAGGATCAACTGGATATAGAATCCTAAGGTATTTTGATAAGTACAAGTAAAATTAATGCCTTGCTACTTAATGGTGTAAATGGAGAAATTTCCTTTGAATGCTGGCACATGCGTTGAATAAATCATGGATGAAACAGGGCTGGCTGTTGCTGTGAAATGCAATAAAGATGAAATTGGGTATGTCAAGCTGCAAATGATTGTGAGACATTTTTAGTGTCTTTGGAACACAGGTAACAGGTGGGATGTTAATAGCAGGTGGGATTTGTCGTAGGGGGGCTGTAGCAATGTGTGTATGTGTATAGTCTACCTGAATGCCGGAATTGAGTGCAACGTTAGAATTTTTTTTTTTTTTGGAAGGGGGGGGAGGTTATTCTACCCCATAATTTGAAAGTATGGTAATAAATAAATCCAATATCTGGGGTGCATTTTCTGTAACAACTCTCTTCCTTTCCAACATAGTTTTATCATTTTCCTAGCATGCTGTGTATGTTTTTCTGTGTAGAGTTTACATGGGCACCAAGTGTTTATGGGGTTGGCCTCAGCTATACACTCTTGGCTGGGCTCTAAAGAGTTCTTTGGGGCACACTCAAGAACTTGGGCATGGCCACTGGCAGATGACTTCTTCAGCTTTAAACAGCAGACACCTGTGCCATATCACAAACTGCTTTTGAAAGCCCCTTTCAAAAGTGGAGACTGCTGTTTGAGAAACAGAAGACCTTTGGTGCGTAGAACTAATTGTGCCGTTCTTTGGATCCCAACTGCTTTGCTTCCAAATCCAGAATCATCCAAACTGAGCTTCTAAATAAAACTTCAATCTCTTTCCCTAATCTGAATTTAAGAGGGTCGGGTTCTGCCATCTGCTTGCATGATTTATAGCATCTTATTCTCCAAATGGATATACCAACAACTTCATTAGGTCTAGGTCTTTATTAGGGTCAGCTAAAGTATCACAAGGGGACACAGGTGGCGCTGTGCGTTAAAGCCTCAGCGCCTAGGACTTGCCGATCGAAAGGTCGGCGGTTCGAATCCCTGCGGCGGGGTGCGCTTCCGCTGCTCGGTCCCAGCGCCTGCCAACCTAGCAATTCGAAAGCACCTCCGGGTGCAAGTAGATAAATAGGGACCGCTTACCAGCGGGAAGGTAAACGGCGTTTCCGTGTGTGGCTCTGGCTTGCCAGAGCAGCGATGTCACGCTGGCCACGTGACCCGGAAGTGTCTCCGGACAGCGCTGGCCCCTGGCCTCTTAAGTGAGATGGGCGCACAACCCCAGAGTCTGTCAAGACTGGTCCGTACGGGCAGGGGTACCTTTACCTTTTACCTTTTTAAAGTATCACAAAATGGTGAGAAACCTTTTGAGTTCTCCATAAAATCAGGCTGGATGTTAAGCAAAGAGGGAAGACAGATGAGGTTGGGGAGAAATAAGCTGCAGTGGTCACAGTGTTTAGACAATGTTTAGTAACCTGATTTCCAATGGAATGGTATACTCTTGCTTCAGTGCTCATACTTTTGCTTCATCATTAAAAACATTCTCTAATAGAAAGAGTTGGCAGACTTAGGCCACATCCACAACCCAGTTCATTTTGTTTTTATGACTTTCCCCCAACTGTTAAGTTCCACATTATCATTGAACTTTCACACAATGTAAAAGCCACTTTTGGAACTCTAGTGGAATATAGTGGAATTTTAGTACTTATTTCTGTGTTATTTGCTTCCAGAAAAAAACACTGCGCAGATAATATGGAAAGGAGTGCTATATTGCATAATAGTTCTAGAAGTAAAATCTCAAATATAGTGCAGAACTTAACAGTTAGGGAAACATCATGGTGGATTAAATTGTCATGGGAATGCAGCCTTAGTTTCTACTAGGTGCTCTGCAGGTTACACCTAAGGATCATAATGTTTGCATTGGTTACAGTGAGTTTGTTCTTGGCTACAGCTTGTGGGACGCAGGTGGTGCTGTGGGTAAAACCTCAGAGCCTAGGACTTGCCGATCGTATGGTCGGCGGTTCGAATCCCCGTGGCGGGGTGAGCTCCCATCTTTCGGTCCCAGCTCCTGCCCACCTAGCAGTTCGAAAGCACCCCTAAGTGCAAGTAGATAAATAGGTACCACTTTATAGTGGGAAGGTAAACGGCGTTTCTGTGTGCTGCCCTGGTGCTGGCTCGCCAGAGCAGCTTCGTCACGCTGGCCATGTGAACCGGAAGTGTCTGCGGACAGCGCTGGCTCCTGGCCTCTTAAGTAAGATGAGCGCACAACCCTAGAGTCGGACACGACTGGCCCGTACGGGCAGGGGTACCTTTACCTTTACCTTTTTACAGCTTGTGATTAGTGAGGAGAGCTTAAGCACAAGCCCAGGTTTGAATGAGACCTCAACTCAGCATAGTGTAGGAGTAAAAAACACCAGGGGAGGAGTAATGTGGATGTATACTGGAAGCAACCACATAGTTTGTCTGTCCGATGTGCAGTGCGGAATTTGCTAACATGGCATACCTTAGCACATAAGTCAAACATATAAGTATTTCATCAAATACTGTGCTTAGGCTTTGTAGGTTTAAATACACCAAATCTGAGGCCAAGGGGGTGTAAAATTTTGAGCATTTTATGCAGTGGATAAAATATTGAACATGGTGAACCAAGAATCAAATACTTGCTCAACCATGAAGTATTATCTTACTACATTTTTATCCTACTTCCCCGTCCAAGGAGCTCAGAGTGAGGTACATGATTACATATTTATTTTCACAGGTAGAGGTAGAGGCAGAGGTATCATCTAGTGAGATTTATGGTTGAGTGATGATCTCCCTGGCCTAACTCTGTTATTGTACCCATGACACCACACCAGCTGTTCATCAGAATAATGTTTGGCTTTTGACAACTCATTCTCTTACATCCTAGTCTCACCTCAGAAGGTTGCTGGGAGGATAACAGAGATAAGGGTTGTAAACAGCTTTAGGAAAAGAACGCTATAGAAATAATTAATTCAGATTGGGACACAGAAGTCTCTATTAGATAAAGATTAAACAAAGTACATGTAAGAGACATGTGAATGAGTTTTACAGAAACAGTTTTATTTGCATATCTCTCACCTGCACATAGTTAAAAAAAAAGAAATTCCTCTTTTCATTTCATTGATAGATATCCTAAATTGTCCTTATTCTTATTGCCTTATACCACAACGTATGCCCTCATGCCTGTTTCTTCCACTCCACTCACACTAACTCAAGGATGAGCAGAAACCTTGAAATAGCAAGCTTTTGAAGTTAGAGATTTCATTCAAGGCAGGCAAAAATGTAGGCAGCTATGTTGATTCAGTGGGGGGGGGCATCCAAAAAGAAACACAGTATAACATATTTCTTTAAAAAATATATATCCGTAAGAACAAGAAGGAGAGAGAAGAAAAAGGTGCATGTTTTAAAAGGGCCTTTTGAGGGTTTCCACTGCAATATGTGACTGCAGTAGTATGGTGCAGCAAGCACAGGTTCTTTCTCCCAGGATACCTTGGAGCAACTTGAAATCTGCTGCACTTGTCACAAATACTCACTGCATTTATCTGCAAAGAATTGCCAGGTGTGCCTCCAGCATCCCCTTTACCAACAGCATCTTACTAGCTCATTACTTTGAAACTTTCGGTTGGTCCTTCCAGAGTTGTTAAGTTTTTGCTTTTCTTTGAAGCCATATATTAATGCAGTCAGAAGATCTTGCCATGAGGCAAGGTGAAGCCACCATTTTGAGGGGCAGACTTGGAGCAACAGAAGGTATAATCTACCAGAGTAGTTATCCTCAGCATTTTCCATTTGTTTTGTTAAGGCTTGCACAAGATGCTCTGCGTGGGCACCAAAATGTCCTGGACTGACCCTGCAAATGCCCAGATAACCCACTGCAGGCTAGAACCAGTCCCATTGCCTCTCAGAAAGGCCAATACCTCAGGACCATTGGTTCAAATGAACGAAGCCATGTGCTGCAGTGCAGCAGAAGACAACTTCCTTACCTCAGTCAGTCACTGCCTAAAGGAAAATTCTTCACTGCCCCCCTCCAAGTGTAAGAGTCTGACTCTAGGAATAGTCAAAAGGAATTCACCAGGGGAATTCTCATGGAATTGTCATCCTGGAACTCTCCGCTTCAGAAAGCAGGCAGGGCCCCAAAGGCACAACAGGGGCACATCCACACATATATTTTACCCCACACTCTCTAGGCACAGACCCATGCGCCAGGGCAAAACAAAAATAAAAAGTGCCCAGACACAGACCTGCAAAGCCCAGACCTGTGGCTAGAAATGCAGAACAAAGCCAAGTGTGGATGAGCCCTTAGTCACAGTTTTCATCATGCACTATCTATCTTAAGATGCTGGCAGGTTTGGTTAAGATAGACCTGTTTCTCTTTAGTGGAAGGTTAATGTCCAGTGACTTTTCCAGCGTTTTGGGTCAAGTCCATGTTTCAGGCATGTATAAGTAAGAGCAAGTCAAGTGCAATTCGAATCTCACAATCATGAGAAATCTGTTGACCTGGTTACCATACATCACAGTTAAAGAGGCTTGGTTTCCTAGTTGCTGTCAGTATACAGATAATTCCATCTTTTCTTTCCTGAAGTCAGCTTACTCTTCCTCTGAAACTTTTGAGCACAGTTGGAATTTCTTAAAATGAATGTATGATGTACTAGTAGCAGGAACAGTTAAATGGTGCAGAAAAATTTAAATTAGCTTGCTTCTGGTATGTTGTAGTTCACCACAGTTCATTTTTGAGGTGTATATGAAGAGCTTTTCAGAAGTCAGTATATGTTGCTTTATTATAAACGGGCAAGATGACCCGTAAATGATGGGAATGTTTGAAGGCCGCAGCATTTAAAATCTGAAGTTTTCAAATATGTAAATAGTGACATGAACACAAGGGAGAGGGTGGTTTATTGAGTGCTGCTGTCAGTGTGCCCTTAAATCTATATTGAGAAGCTTTTCTTCATTGCTATTCCTAGTAGGATTGGGCTCTTCCAACTGAAGGGTAATATAATAAATAAATAAAAATCTTCCAAACATAGTCTGTTACCTTACTTTTTCTCTCAGGTTGTGAGGTTTGTGTGCTGACTTTTTTATTTTATATATATATATATATATATATATATATATATATATATATATATATGTTCTGCTTACAAACAAAACATTTAAATAGCTACCTTTCTACCGGTAGGGCAGGGGCATGGGCGCAGCCGGGATTTTTGTTAGGGGGGCGGGCATAACCTCAGATTTGTATCAATTTTTACTTACTGGGGGACAGCTACCCTGCCCCCCTTGGCTATGCCCATGGGCTATGCCCATGGGGGGCACAGGAAGGAAACAAGGTTGAAAGGGGGCCACAGTTAGAAAAAGGATGGGAAACACTTTTTTAAAGTATGCACATGGGGCATTGCCCAGGCCTGTTTTTGTTAGGGAGGTCCATTGAATGAAGCATGCTGCCAAAAAAATCTCATGTGGCTCTGCATGGCAGGGATGGATTTGGTTGTGATAAAGAAGTTGTCTTGGGCAGCTTGCCAACATTTCCTGATTTTCTCATTGAAGAACTCTAGAGGTCCCCAGAACACAGTTTGAAAAACACAGCAATAAAGAACCAAGCTTTTGAAGCTTTCAGTGGTTTTTAAAAGATGGAATCTTGACAAGTACAATTTTTTCTCAGTCCTGCAGTGGTAGTATGACATGTCAAGCTGCATGCGCCAAAGTTTCCTCTTCTGCACAACTGGTACAGAGACAAGAGAAATGTCTTCTGTAGCATCTTGTCATCTAAGCCCCCCTTCTGGCATTATCCTGGCAGCAAGGAAGCTGCTGCTTTTCGTGCTGCCCTAATAATGCCTGGAGCCCAAGGCAACCTGGGAGGAGTCAGGGATTCAGCTAGTTCCTACAGCACTGTTGCCTTCCTGGGAGCTGATTAGGATTCCCAGCATAAAAGGCGCAGTGCAAAGAGCCAATTCCAGAAGGGACTCTACATTTACCCCTTTGCATCAGGATGTACTACAGAGCACCCCAAGGTCCTCACCTGGGCTCAGTGAATTTGAGTAGAGTGAGGAAGGGACGTTTCTAGTAATTTATAAATTTTATTTAGACACACAAGGGATGAGGGCAGTATTTAACCTCACAACAACCTTGTGAGAGGAGTTAGGCGAAGGAAAGGTGAGTCACCCACAGCTCATCATAGATTTGAACCCAAGTCTCTTGGGTCAAAGTTCAACACACTAAGCAATACACCACACTGGCTCTCCTCAAAGTTAATTGGATTACAGTTAGTTTTATCTTATATTGGCAGGTTTCTTATAGTTCAATTCTTTAGAATGAAATTTTTTTAAAATGTCAAGTTCCTGTTGAACACTCTAGTCTAGTGTATCTGGTCTGGTCACAGTACACTGGTTTCAGTCAGTGGCATATGACGCATAAGGGAGAGATGTGGCTGGGGTCTTCTTCGGCTATACCTGGTATCCCCATGGATCTGGCATGGGGATCAGGTCCATTCTAGTGCTCATTTTGTCCTCCACCTTTCCCCTGGCCTCCTTTCCTAGTTCTGTCTCTCTCCCCTAACCTCCCGTCCTGCTTTCCCCCTATCAAGCTCTCACTTTGGAGACAGCAGCTGTAGCTCACTGAGGCAGCCCATGCCTTGCACATGGTTCAGTCCCTGGTATTTCCAATTACAGATATTGGGTATCAAGGCTGTGGGAAACCCATTACTGAAACCCTGGGAAGCTGCTGGCAATGAGTAGTCAACACTGGGCAAGATGAGCCAGTGGTCAGACTCAGTATTAGGCATTTTTTCATGCTTATATGCTCAACTGGTCTGTCATACACATACACTCTAGTCCTCTGTGCTGTTTCTCACTTTGCTTCTGAGAAAGCCTCCAGTCTTCTTGGCACACCAGGCAGAGTGAGAACCATGGCATAATCACTTCACTGGGCCTTTCAGAATGCTCTGCACTCCAGCACATGCCTGCCTGAGCCAGCCTCTGGCACCAGCCCTCACAGTTACGGATTAACTCTACTCTCCAATTGTTTTACTACCTGCATTACTTGTTTCCCCATCAGAGCTGCTAAGTGGTTAATGTCCAGTCTTGTGACTCTGAGATTAATACTGTTTTTCACAGATGTCTTTGGGAATGTCAGATTCCTCGCGCATCAATTCACATAGTCTGCGGTTTAAAACCGCAACCCCAATATTTCTTTCAAAGTGTTTCCCATGTGTCTTGGGGCAGAACTACATATTCTGGAAGCCGCCCAGAGTGGCTGGGGAAACCCAGCCAGATGGGCAGGGTATAAATAAAAAAAAGTATTATTATGAGCAAGATGATAGGCATCCCCATGTCAAGTCCTCTCCCTTTATACCTGTAATATGTAGAAATGATGGCCTTGTGTCATGGCTGCAGCATTCCATGTCTTTCTTCACTCCCAGTCCATGTTATTGGCTGGTGCTACTGGTAGCGCCGGATTTAGGGTTGTGTGGGATGTTCCCCTGCACAGGGTGTGCAAAATGGCAACAACAATTTATACGAGTACCTACTGAGAAGATCAATTTAAAAAGCAACTGCACCAAAAGTAATTACTGAGAAAATAATAAATATTGGGGGGGGGGGAGGCGCCAAATTTTGCCCTTGGTCAGGGCACCATATTACCAAAGTCTGCCCCTGCTGCTGTCAAATGCAGGGAGGTGCACATGATGATGCCATGACATGGGATAAGGAATATTATATGTTGCAGGAAAAAAACTCAATGTGAATATGGTATTTTCAGAACAGCACCCCCACACCCCCTGTATTGTGTAGATACTCATCAGACTGTAGCTTATTCTCTCTGTGTTAGTGAGTATATAACAAAATATTAGCAATTTATCAAGCCTTGTGATTTTCTAATGTGCTCCTTTTCCTCTTTGGTGGTAAAGTAATAGAGGCTGATGAGATAATACTGCAATTTTCCTGTTTGAAAGCAAAAATAAGTTGGATGAAGTGAGGAAAGCCAAGAGTGAGTGAGTGAGTGTGTGCTTGCCTGCCCATTGTCTGGAGTAGCTATAAGCATAACTTAGCCCCAGGTCATAGATGACATCATTGTGAGGACCACATGCAAAACAGGGTAATCAATGTGCTTTGTTAGGGCTTTCAATTTTTATTCTGGACCTACACTTTCCCTTCTGATTCATAGGTGCATATGTGACGGCTGCCATCTTGACAGACCCCAGAGATTGAAACGGGGACCTCCAGAGCTGAAAGCGTGAGTCTCTACAGCTTGCGCTAAAGAGCCAGGCTCTGAAATAGGCTGTAAAAGACTCCCTTGTTCTCTGTGGATCAGCCACAGAAAGGGATAGTTCATATACTTAGATAGATTTACCCATAGCTATTCATCCCCAGGTTCTTTCCCTGCATTTAGTGCTTCAGGAACAGTTCTCTGCAGTGCTCTGTCCTTTGATAGCTCCCTTTGTACCACCAAATCCATGCTTCATGTTTCAATCCTAAGGAAACTCACCCAAAGTTGCCTTTACTCCTTCACTGGCATTAGCAGTGGGGCATGTGGGTAAACAGCACCAGAGCAAAAAGCTGCTCTCGGATCAAAGGTGTTTTCATAGACAAGATGTGCCAGTGTGAATAGGGAACAGTTACAGTGACTGTACACAAAGTCAGACAGAAATGTCCTAAGGACATTTCAGATAGGGTGGGGTAGTTGTTTAATAATGGAGACTTGTGTCTTGCCCTCTCACTAAGCCCCAGGGGGAGAAACAACATTTTTTACTTCACTTATCTTCACATAATAGTTCTGTGATGAGATGGGTCACCATTATTTATGCTATACACATAGAGAACTAAACCTGGGAAAGGCTATTCACTGAGTCTAGGGTTGCCTAGGGATTTGAACCCAGGTCTCCTGATTCCACCTTCCAGCCCATGACCACTGGAGTTTTCTTAGCTAATTTTGGGAGGTGTAAGGAGCTGTGCTTACCTGCAGTGCATCTTGTTAGCATGAGACTCCAGCAAACCGCCTAGCAGGTAATTGCAGGAGTGGGGTATTAAAGAACAGAACCACAGTAAATGTGGGCATTGTGAAGAGGGACTGCAGAATACGTGAAAGCATTACCCTACAGTGAAGCATATAGACACTAGAGTGTTCTATAAAAGAATCAAGGAAACACCGGTTGCAGTGACACTTAAGAGACTCAGACTGATAGAACACATTATGCTGCCAAATTAAATTTCCAAAGCCTAGGTGCCTCTTCTCAAAAAGCAGAGTTGGGAGACAAACGTTGTGTGTGGAAGTGGGGCTTCCATGCCCCCAAACACCCTCTTCCATTGCCCTTGCACCCCGCTCCATTGTTTCTCCCCTTGCCAATGTTCTAGACCAGTGGTTCCCAATTGGTGGTCCGCAGACTGCAGGGGGTCCGTGGCACCATTCACATGACGAAAGCTACTACAGATGTATCAAAATTTGCAAAAGTAGGGGTTCCATGGCTTGGCTTCTGAAAAATGGGGGGGCACAGAACTTAGCTAATTGGAAACCACTGTTCTAGACACATGACCGAAACATGATGCTGACACTCCAGCTGAGAAAAAAATAGCAGGGAGAATTGCAGTGGGGAAGTAGCTGGCAAGGAAAGGATTCCCTCTTCCAAGACACCCCTTCAGTAGAGAAGCAGCTAGGAGGCTGAAAAGTGAATTGGCTGTACCGTATGGTCCCAGACAATGAGGAAAACTATTGTCCCAGCTGACTGCAAGCAAATACTATGTTCTTGATCTTGCAATTTCTTTAATTGCTTGATTTTAGTGCTTTACTGTGCTATTGATGGAAGGATTTTGCTACAATGTTTTCATAAAATCACACTGTGGTACAAAAACTAGTATCCTGATTCTTGGCACATTTACTTGATAGCTTTTACTAGGTAGCAAGTTTCAGTATTCACAGTGCAACCTATTTCCATGTTGTGTGCAGTATTCCCTAGGTAAAAATTAGTCTGAGAACAAGGGTCTAAATAAAAGTGTTGACGGACTAACAGATTATTTTCAGTCCTTGGTGTCTCCTGTTACAGCTTCATCATAGCAACACCTATTATAAGTCTCAGGTTGCATTAAAGTGGTTGTCTTCAACCTTTCTGTTCATCTCAAGCCCCAATCTGTAACATGGAGTCCACATTTATGTTTTCTCTTTCTTTCCTTTTTCTTAAAAAAAAGAGAGAGAGAGGATTGTGATGATGCCATTGGTACAATCCACTTCAGGTTACACAAGTTGAAAGCCAGTGTATTAATGCTTATTTAGGTTAGAAAATTATCCACAATAGCATTGTCCTCCAAAGGAAAGTTAATGTTAAAACTTCCCCCATTGTTACTCTTGAGAAGTCAGTCTGTTTTTAAGTTTTGGAGGAAGCTAAACACCCTTTAAATTGTGTTTCTGTTCCCATTGCGTCCCCTCCAGTCATGCACAATATCCATTTCAAAGGGATGCCCTCAAAATAAACATTTGCATTCTTAATTATGTATCATGGTTAAGAAGATGTTTCAGATCCAGTTTGTTTATTCCATTTGTATTGTTACTTTTATTTTTGTCCATTGCTCATTTTCAACAGGTAGGACCTGCTAGGTCAATTTTGATTGTGAGCTGTTGGCATGTTTGGATCCCCATGCCGTGTACAAAGAAAACCTAACTGCTGGTTTTTAATTATTACACGTACACTCTCATTTCCAAGCTTTATGTAACACACATTTTGAGTAGGAGTTCTTCCATTATCTGTAATAAACAGCCTCAAGTGTTCCAGCACTGGAAATCATAGCAACCAAAGTTAGCAGAATCGTACTTCAACAAAAAGATAGCTTGACTTTGCCCAGTACCATAACCCCTGTATTTATTCATCGCATTCATACCTGTCTTCAAAGATTATATAATTTATACATATTGGAAAGCTTGAAATTTTATATTTTACATTCCTGTGTTAATGGCTTGCACCTATTTAAGTTTAAAAATATGATATGCATGTATGCCAATTAACGCAGAGCAGACGCACATCAAAGACCAAGCTGTAAGTTGCAGGTTATGAGAATACAGTAAATAAATAATAATACATTTACAAGTGGATATAGTGCCTGCGGGCATGGTCTGTTCACATCTGCAAGTGCAGCAGTTGTGCATGGAGGGTCCCAAGATAGCATCCTACAGCCCTGATTCCCTTTCCCATTTATGTGTGAACAGGCAGCATGATGAGATGTTAGGAGAATATTGGGCTTCTTATGTCCACCATTCAACTCTCTTTTGTGCCTGATACAAGAGGAGGGAGGTGAGAGACATGTGCAGGCCTCCTGTTCTCCTTATTATCCCATCAGATTGACTGTGCACATGCCTGTAGATTTGGTGCTCCAGAAAGCTCTGTTGAGCTGCATTGGAATCAACCATACATCTAGGTCCTGCTTGTGATGCAAATGGATTGTGACATTTGTAGAGTTTTCTACCATATTTGATCACCTACATAGCAAGGTCATGGGGATTTTTTTAGAGTATGTTCTTTATGTCTATATCAACCTAAGCTCACAGAAAAAAGATGGTAGATCTATTTAGTTGTATGCATGAGTTTATTTTATTGTGGGGGTGGGCAGATAATCCTGGCTACCATGTGTCACAAAATACGTAATTTTATTACATCGGGGTTTTATAGTAATAAAAGCTTTTATGCAGCGCTTTTTGAATGTCCAAAGTGCTTTGAATATATTTTATCTCAGCATATGTACAACAACCCCTGTAAGGCAGGTCAGTGTTGTTATCCCCAGATTGATGATTTGGGATGATGGACCAAAAGAGAGAAGACCCTTGCTTTTTAAATTCATTGCAGATTTCCTGTTTCACAGCTGATTCTTAGTCTGTGTACCACAGTAGCTCTCATAGAACACTTAATAGGGGTTTTTGGGTGTGCAGCTTATGCAACGTGTGAGAGGATGCCCTCTGAATTCTAATTTTAGCTCATGTAGCAATTGCCGTTCCTTTAAAGGATTGCTGTGAGCCAGTGCAGGAAGAAAGAGCTGGAGTCTAGACCTGATTGAGCTGGGACAAGGGAGCTAAAGCCACCGTGGCTCAAGAGCTTAAAAATAAATGACATTGGCAAAGCAAATGTATCCAAGCATCCACTTTGCTTCATGTGTTGCTTCAGTTGCTAAAAATCCACTTTCGCAAATTTATTGCCATTTGCCACTTCTGCAGGTAGCATAGTTTCAAAAGTGAAACTCTTCATGCTTCAACTAATTTCATTGCCATTCACCTCCATAATCATTGTCATATGCATTTGTGCTTCACTGTCAAACGTATTTCTTCCCTTCGCTGATGCAAAAGCAATTGCTCTCCTTGCAACCAAACAGAAGCTATTAACTTTGTAAATGTTATCACTGTCAGGCAGTTCACCAAGCTAGTGTATTGGCTGGGGAATGAAAATTAAAAGATTGCTCTTCCCACCCAGCCCAAGCACTCCTTTAAATTATAAAGTATGACTTTATATACTAGGTGTATCTCTTCTCCCCCCTCCCCATTTTCTTTTTTTGCAGTGATGGGACGTTCCCGTATGATTCTGTACCTTGGCAGCAAAACACCAACCAACCACCAGGCTCCCTTTCAGTGGTCACTACAGTATGGGGTGTGACTAACACCTCCCAGAGCCAGGTAAGCTTCATTTTGTGGCTTCTCTCCTCGGTAGCCATTCTTTGGATCAGATACGGCAGAACTGCTGGAGGCTGGAAAAAATAATTCCTGGGACCCTAGGAGGCGGGGGGGGGGGGTTGTTTGGCTTGCACTAAACCTACCAAGTTCACGTGTCCCAAACAAAACATAGCTATCCTATGAAATTTGTGCTTCTCCAAATCTTGTGACACACTGCTCCAATTCGTTGTAGGACGGGCACACAGAGATGTGCATCTTTAACATAATGAAAATGCATTATATGGGGAAATTGCTTGTAAAGTTGCATACATTAGAAAAAGGAAAACTGCAAAGTGACTGGCACTGTGTGAAACTGAAATTGACAGATCCATCCATCTCTACTGGGCCTAAATTTGGCTTTCAAACAAGGCCTGCCTGCCCGTAAGGGAAGCTGAGGCAGCTTCCAGCAGTATCCCACCAAAATCTTGTGAGATCTCATGTACTCTGTGAGATCATGACCATCGTCGCCGCTTTGTGTGACCTCAGTAGGGGCGGCAGCGGCAGAGCAGGGTGGCCCCTTCCCGTTTCACCTCAGGCAGCAAAACGAGGCATACCCATGCTCTCAAAGGCAGCTAGTCCTGTAGCCTTAGGATCTTTCAGTGCAGGTGTGGGCAGAGGGTAGACTACTGTCCACCAGGGGATTTCAAGTGGATAACCTAGTAATTGCTGGTTGATGGGATTTAAAAATAAACTAAAGCTGCACTGAAAGCACGTCAGAGTGCAAGTAGATAAATAGGTACTGCTCCGGCGGGAAGGTAAACAGCGTTTCCGTGTGCTGCTCTGGTTCGCCAGATTGATCTTATTCTGCAACACATTCCTTACGTTCTGAAGCAACAGCGATCACTTAATGCCAATTCATTATATATTTAACCTTTGAGAGATCCTGAATTTGCATTCTTGCTTTGCAAATGTAAAACACATTAGTGGATCTCATGGAGATTCTAGAAGAGAAAATAAGCAATCACCAAGACTGAATTTAGCCATCCCTCTTCTGGGGACTCTTACGTGGCTCCAGATAGCCCATGCTCTAAGATCACTGGATAGGTAGGGAGCTGAGATAATAAGGGTGAGCAATAAGGGAAGGTGCCTTAGACAGAGTCAGGCCATTGGTCCATCTAGCCACAGCGGTGTTTCAAGATATCAGGCTCCCCACCCCCACCCCTGGTCCCTCCAAAGATCCTTTTTCTGGATCTGCCAGAGATTGAAGTTGCAACTGTCTGCACAAAAGCATACAGCCTGACACAGCATTACACCTCCTGTAACGGAATGAGTGCTGCTATCAGAGCTGTCAAAACTGTTCAGATGCCACTTCCATTTTTTCTTCTTCTTTCAAACAGGTGCTGGGAAATCCTATGGCAAATGCTAACAATCCTATGAACCCAGGAGGAAATCCCATGGCTTCTGGGATGACTACCAGCAATCCTGGCATGAATTCACCTCAGTTTGCTGGGCAGCAACAGCAGTTCTCGGCCAAGGCAGGCTCCAATCAGCCGTACATACAACCGGGCATGTATGGGCGGCCCAACTACCCAGGGAGTGGAGGCTTTGGGGGAAGGTAAGGCTGGTTTGTGTAGAATAGAACCTGGCACTTCTCAGGCATGTACGTAGGCAATGAATGGATGTATTTTAAGCAGGAGCAGCTTAAATGACAAGGTCCTTTGCCATACAACACATGGACCACATACACATGTCTAAGAGGCATATCACGCTCCCTCCGCTCGATAAGACATGCAAATAAAAACTCACCTGCTAGATCCAACCCAGCACTCTTTTCACAGCAATTGTCAGTCGGATGCCTTTGGGAAGGGCACAAACAGGACATGGTGGTAATGAGCTTTTCTTGTTGCTTCCCCTAACATCCAGAATTGGGTGATACAGTGCCTTTGTAGATGGAGGATCCATTTAATTCTCACAGTTAATAGGCACCAATGGATTGTTTCTCTGTGAACTTGCCTGATCCATTCTTAAAGTCAGGGATAGGGAACCCAGGGCCCTCCAGACACTATGAGACTCTGATCCCCATCAGCCCCAGCTGACATGGACAGTTGTCAGGGATGATGGGAGTTGTAGTCCAGGAATATGGAGGGCCACAGGTTCCCCAGCCCTGTTTAAAGCCCACATTTAGTAGTGAATGCCATATTCATATAGATGTATACAGAGGAACCTCTTGGCAGTTAGCCTGATACTTCATGCCTATGTTGAGATTGGGAGTCACATGTTTCTCTTGCCTACTCCTCACTGTGGGGAGGACCAACCACATTAATCTGAATATTGGTTCTTCCTGGCCTTATGAAATAACAATCAAATTCTGTTTCACAAGGACATGGAGACTGCATATGGAAATAAAGTCTGGTGATTTCTGGTTTGGTTGCTCACTTATCATCCCAAGGTGAGGAAAAGAACAGGCAAACCTGAGGGCCACTTCCAGTCTCTTAATCTGATCAGACCCCAAGAGACCCATACTATCATAAATCTGACATGCTAGAGAGATTATAGTCCTTCTATAATATGGCTATAAAATGGTTGTCTTACTGAAAGTTATGTAGTTATGGGGTCTTTGAACCTATATTATATATAATTATAAGATGGTTAGCTTACTGAAATTTCACTTTTCTTATTGTTCATCACCTTTGCAATAAGGGAACAAAAATCACAGTCTCAGCTTTAGGGCATTCTTGGAAAAAACAGTGATAGAAGAGGGTGACATAAATATAGGAGCTGGAGCCTTAACAGTATAATGTACTGTTAATGGATAATCATACCGTCAATTTTTTTTTTCTGCTTACGCAAAAAGTCTGAAGGGGTTACAGTTAACTATGCCTAGTAAAGCTACATAGTTGCTTTAAAAAGAAAAGGCTGTCTAGACTCAGAGGGAAATTAATCACAGTAGCAGGAAATGATTTGCAAATGACTTAGGTCAATCAATTAACTCTAATAAACACCTAAAATAAAGTTTTAATTAACTCTGAAATTGTGACACAAACCACAGTTTAGCCATGATTAACATTTTGCTAAGCTAGGAGGAGAAGGATATTGATGGATACAAGTACTGCTGCTTTGCATGAGAGAATGATCTTTGAATGTGACTGAATCCGAGGCCCAACAATACTGTGCTTGTGTTCGAATTGTCACCACAGAAAATTCATCTGACAAAACATTGGTCTGAGATGGTTATATTTATCTGCATCGTTCAGAAACAATTCAGGCACACCTCGTTGATTTATGTTTATGCAGACTGATATTGTTATCAATCCATGTTGGCACACCTAGACCTACCAAGTACCCCAACGTGCTGTCATTGCCCCCACTGAGGAGGGGAAGCCCGCCCTTCCTCCAGGTTGCCTGAAGATGTGGCGGTGGAGTGCCTGGTGAATTTTTCTGGAGCCACCACATGTCTGAGAAAATATGCAGATGGATAAAAGCAATTCCCTGCAAAAGTTCTCAGCGGACGGGGGTTACAGAATTCATGAAAGGGAACGAAAATAATCAGAAAGCTGGGACTGGGGTGGGTTTGGGAATTAAGCATGAATGTAAATAGTACATTTGCAGTGGATACTCTTGGGAGAGGAGAAGAGTGGAATTTGCAAAAGATTGCCACCTGGAATGAGGTGTGAGAATTAAAGTAGCAGAAGAAATCAGCAGAGAAGTATAAAGTAACTCAATTCTGTGGGGGGCAACGTTCTATTTGAAAGCATCCAGAGTTATGCTGCAGTTGCAGAATTCCCTAAACTCTGTACAGGGATTATCAAATATTGGTATATATCTGTAGCATCTCACTTTCATTCTGCACATCTCCCCCCCCCCCCCCGGTATTGTTTCTGTTATAGTCCCAAATGCAAGCTCGAATACTGATGCCTTTTAATTGCATTTCCCTCCTTTAGCTACCCAGGAGGCCCTAATAATCCTGCAGGAATGGGGATCCCACCCCACACAAGGCCGCCTGCTGATTTCACTCAACCAGCCGCTGCTGCCGCCGCCGCTGCAGTTGCAGCAGCGGCAGCTACAGCCACAGCTACTGCCACAGCAACGGTTGCAGCCCTTCAGGAAACACAGAACAAGGAAATGAATCAGTATGGACCGGTAAGAGAACCAGCCTACTCCCATCATGCATAGGGACATTTCCCCTTTATTATGCTTTAGGTATAATTGGTAACTTCAAGTTACAAAAACTTGGCCCGTTTTCTGGAATGTACTGCATATGCAAGAAGCAGGTGATTGCTGGATGGAAATGCTCCTTCTTAAATACATTAATCACCCTTTCTGGAAAAAAGGTTGACAAGTTAAATATACTGTCAGTCACAATTGGAACTATAAAGTCAAATAGAGGAAAAACCATAATTAATAAATGTGTAACAGATTAAAACCAAAGAAAGCAGTAAAGAAACACCATAACTTTTAAAACCCAAGAGAAACAACCAGACTTCTGGTAATGAGATGGCTTATAGGGATTCCTGGGATGTTGGTTTTAGAGTTATAAATAAGGCTACCACAAAGAGTCTGAAGATTTTGCATCACAAAAGGAAGGAGTCTGAAGCAAAGCCCTCTCTAGATATCTCAAATAATTAAAGGGGCAGAAATGTTCCTGAATATTTATGTTGGTTATTATAGATGGCCTATCTTTGCTGCTAACACACCTAGTTGCTCAGCCACTCTTTGAACCCAATGTTTTTTGCAGCTTCTTAGCTCACCACCAGGAACTTACTTACTTGTAAACCTATGAAGCTCCCCTTTCTAGTGAAAAGAAAGCATCGCCACCTGTATCTTAAGTGTTAGACTCATTTAGGGTCCTGGAAGAGAGGCCTGAGAAATAAAAAGTTCATACCTAGATTAGAGCATGGTGCTGAAAATGCCAAGGTTGCAGGTTTGATCCCTGTATGGGACACCTGCATATTCCAGCATTGCAGGGGGCTGAACTAAATGATCCTCTGGGGCCCTTCCAACTCTATAATTCTATGATTCTATGATTAAGCAAGAGAGAGAAAGTCTCTTATTTACATTTGATGGCTGGCCTGAAGTTTTGCACCAGAGCTGTTTTCTTTACCTTGGAGATTTATTTCATCCTGTAAGCCAGTCTTAGACCTTTGCTCCTGAGCCCTTTGTTCTAAAATACAACCACCTGACCTATAAGAGAAGCAGTAGCATTTCTTCCCTTTCATCTCTAAACACATACATGAATAGAAGGGTTCAATGTCTTTTCTTGGAGACCATTCAAGCGTTGTGCACCGACAAAGAAGTCTTTGGAAGTTAGTGGTTTACTACATTAGATGAAGCAATTCAGTTTAAGAGTTTTGATTATGCACCTCAAAATTGAGATTGTATAGCCTTTAAAGTATTCAGCTGGTGAGTTGCTCTGTGACATCAGAGCAGCAAAGCCAATGATATCCAGAGAGCTGTGAAAACCTGCCAATGCAGAAGGACTATTAGGCAAAACATAAAAGAGGTTGTTCTGAAGGAGATGGAAAGAGACATGAGGGAGGACTATCAGATTTGGGCAACACAATTGTTGGAGTAAGAGTGTGGGTCCTCTTATGGGATGGCAATGGGTTAAACCACAGGATGCAGAGTATAGGAGTAAATGGAGGAAAGTAAGAGGGGGTGATTCTCCAAGAACGGGGGAAGCTCAGTGATAGAGAACATGCTTTGCATGCAGAATGTCTCAGGTTCTGCTCCCAAAACTTACCTCATGACTTTTTATCCCTTTTGAAAAAACCTAACTATAGTAGGTAGTGGTGCGTTCCTTTACTTTTTGTTCTGTGGTACTTCAAAATAAACTCATAGTAAGTGTACAACATATACTTATTATGAGTTTATTTTGAAGTACCACAGAACAAAAAGTAGAAGTATACAACATATATTGCAGGCCACAACATGGAGTTCCCATGGCTCTGAGAAACTTACTAACTTTTGCATACTTTTTAGTCACTTTTAGAATTCCAGTTATACCTGCCGCAAGCAGAAATAGAGGCAGAGGGACGCTCCAGCCCTCCCCATTTGCTGATTTTAAAATGCGACATATCCCCGACTCCCTTCAACTTGGCTCCCCCTCCCATTTTAAATGCATGTCGCATTTTATTCTTTTTTCTTCTTCTGTTGAAGGTTTGTTCCTCTTTCCAGATGGGTCCAACTCAGGCTTACAACAGCCAGTTCATGAACCAGCCTGGCCCCCGTGGCCCGGCTTCCATGCCAGGCAGCATGAACCCTGCCAGTATGGGAGCGGGCATGACGCCTTCCAGTATGAGTGGGCCACCTATGGGCATGAACCAGCCTAGGCCGCCTGGAATGAATCCCTTCAACCACGGGCAAAGGATGCCACAGCAAGCCTACCCTGGCCCGCGTCCCCAGTCTTTGCCTATGCAGGCCATGAAGAGACCGTATCCAGGAGAGGTGAGTAGCAGCAGAGGCTTCTTCTGCTCTTATGCATGCTGTACAGATGATGTGTTTGTGAAGGAGTGTGGCCAACCTCCGTCATTCAGCTTGGACATTGAGGTCCAGCGCCGAGGGCCTTCTGGTGGTCCCCTCTTTGCGAGAAATGAGGCTACAGGGAACCAGGCAGAGGGCCTTCTCGGTAGTGCCACCCACCCTGTGGAACGCCCTCCTGTCAGAGGTCAAGGAGATGAGTAACTACATAACCTTTAGAAGACATCTGAAGGCAGCCCTATATAGGGAGGTCTTTTAACATGTAATGCTTTATTATGTTTATATATATATATGTTGGAAGCCACCCAGTCAGATGGGCAGCGTACAGATAGTAGTAGTAGTAGTAGTATTTCATTATATGGATGATAGATAATTTGCAAAAAAACTCACACATGGTTTATGCACCAGTCACTGAAATTTAATACATGGCTGGGTGTGTGTTGATGGTAATTTCGTTTACTCTGTGAGGCATACAACTCCACAGCGATATATATGGTTATATATTTTAGGTCTCCAGACTGTGCACTGCTATTAAGATTTATATGTGCTTTATACTGCCTTTCCTGAAAATCAGTGTTTTTGTGGTGCTGTAAAATATATAATTGATGGTGAGTAAATTATGCCTCATCATTTATAATAGGAACAGTCCACATCAGAGTTAAGCACTTTTAAGTCCCATTGAATTCAGTGAGAGAAATTTGAGAAAGTTTTTCATTATTGTGGGCATAAATTTTACTTTAAAGTGCTCCGCTTTGACTGGATTTTATCCCATTTTTATAAATCAATGTTTCTTTTAAGCCCTACACTTAAAACCATCAGAAACATCACTTTCTTGGCCTGAGCACTCCGATTGGGCTGATGGGACTTGCTAGTATTCAGCAGAGCCTGGCAATTAAACAATTTAGGTTTTTAATTACCACACTAACATTTGAAAGTGTCAGCCAAGGTATAATGAAGTCAAACCATTTGCTTGTGATCATTTTTGTTTGAAGTCGATTCCACTACATAGGGAGATCAGTTGCATTCAGCTGGAGGTGCACTTTCTAATTTGCCTTCCCTTTTTTACAAAATAGCCAAACTATGGAAACCAGCAGTATGGACCAAATAGCCAGTTTCCATCCCAGCCTGGTCAGTACCCAACTCCCAACCCTCCCAGACCCCTGACATCTCCCAACTACCCTGGACAAAGGATGCCAAACCAGCAGAACACAGGGCAATATCCTCCTCCAACGGTCAACATGGGACAGTATTACAAGGTGAGAGTGATCCTTCATTGATCGCCGTCTCTTAGGAATTAATCGGAGTTCACAAGCTCCATTCTGAAATCTGTAAATAAGTATAGTTGACTATTTGGAGCTATATTCAACTAGATTTTACTTAAAACTAGACCCATTGAAATTAATGAACACGACTGAGGGCCATTAATTTAAATGGACCTACTCTGACTAAATCTTAGTTGAATAGCACCCAAACAATCAGACTGCAACTAGAACAGGCTTCATACAGCCCTCAATGTCTTTCTGGCAGCCCTTGATGCCTTTCTTGTAAGAAGGTGCTGGGTTTTAGGAAGGAGATGTGAGGCTCTGACAGGGTCCTAGAGTCCTCCCGTCTCCTTCCCAAAGCCCAGTGAGTGCTTTCCCAGCTTTGGGAATAAGGTAGAAGGCTCTAGGACCCTGCAAGAGCCTGTTGCTTCCTTCCCAATGTCTGGTGCCTTGCCTTCCTGGCTTTGGGAAATCAGCGCAAGGGCTGGAGGGGAGGGTCATATGGGCCTTGTGCCCTCCCCCCCCCATGCGTGTGGCCTGCGGTTTCCCTGTCCACGTACTCTTGTGGCCTACTTGGTATGAAAAGCTGGGCCACCCTGAAATGTAGTAAGTTCCAGTTGACTTAAGTTCGTATCTCTTTTTCTCAAGTTTCATAAAACAACTGTTGCTTATCTGTATATTTGCCAGCATTGTTTGTATATCTGTGAGTTTAAGAAATGGGGTGATACTATACAGTGGTGCCCCGCAAGACGAATGCCTCGCAAGACGAAAAACCCGCTAGACGAAAGGGTTTTCCGTTTTGGAGGCGCTTCGCAAAACGAATTTCCTATGGGCTTGCTTCGCAAGACGAAAATGTCTTGCGAGTTTTTCCGACTTTCCCCCCCTTTCCCTAAGCCGCTAAGCCGCTTCTCTGCTTATCCGCTAAGCCACTAAAAGCCGCTAATAGCACTAATCCGTCAATGGGCTTGCTTCGCAAGACGAAAAAACTGCTAGATGAAGAGAATCGCGGAACGGATTCTTTTCGTCTTGCGAGGCACCACTGTACAATTATGTCAAGTTTCCATGTCCTAGAACACTTCTAAAATAGTAAGGACAGTAGCCCTGGTGTAAAATGCACCAGCCCAGTGATGTTGAACCATTTCTCCACTTCTCTCTGCCATGTACTACAGTGTGGATGGATTTGATGACATGGTTCTGTATATGGGATGATGGAGCAGCAAAGCTGTCTAGGAGTCATGATGAATCAAAGATAATTCCTGGGCAATGCAGTGCTGTTCTTCCAAGTTCCTTCTGGTGCTTCATTGACCATTATGAGCAGATGGTTTGCTATCAAAGGGCCTCCATCTCCACTGGTTGTCTCTGCCCCACCAGGAATTACTATCAACATTCCTCATGAACATAGGAGCACCCCATTCAAATGTCCCTATTTTCATGCAGAATGTTGGAGGGTAAAGCAGAGTTGACCATCCTTCCTCTCTCTGGATGCTGCTGGACTCCCAAAACAATTTCCCCAAATATAATGCATTCATTGCACTCATGATATATGCACTTTTCTACACGTTACTTGCCTGGAGAACTGCATTTCAAAATTCAGAGGCATGCAAATTTTGAAGGATGCTGCTGTTCCAGGCCTGACATTGTTTCTGAAAGGGTGAATTGGGAAATGTCACTTTTAAATGGGAACTGAACTGAATTTCTCCCCCTCTCTAGTCAGGGATGGTGCAAATTGTTGTCTTGCAACATCTGCAAGGCCTCAGGTTAGCACCCCCTGGCCGAAAGCATTCTCCTTTGTGAGGTGTAAAACATACAAAAGAGTACCAGGATGACTCCTGAGAGGCATTGCTTCCGTCCAACTAACGGTGGCTTAGGGGAGACCAGTTTTCCTTCCACCACTTGTCTGGTGTCAGCATACACCAGTGCTGTCCAAACTTTTTTCAAAGAGGGCCAGATGTGATGAAGTGAAGGGCCAACCAAAGTTGTTGAACTTTGTTTAGGGTTTAAGTTGTTGAGCTTTTTACAATGCTGAGCCAATGAGTCATTTAGCCAGTTTCTGCATAATAAGTAACAATAACTAATCTGAGAGACCACTGACCATGGAACCACAAGTTATAAGGAGCAAGGAGTCGCTAAAACATTCACTCCATACTGAGTTATTTCCTTCCAGCTTTGTTTTGTGTAGTACATGTGTTTCCACACCCACATCACTGGACGATGGTGGCAGGAGTGAGGAAACAGCATAATAAGGTCAAAGTGTGCAGTAATTTGTAACTAAACTTTGAGAGGCAGCGGCTGCAGTTTCTCATTGGGTAATGAAGGTAATCACCAAGGGGTATGGCTCCACCGTGTGGTCAAAGGCAGGAAAGATTAATTGAGGGCTGGCTCTCCTGGAATCCACCAGCTTGTTTTCCTGCCCACTTGGAAGCAATTCTTTGTCTGCTGGCTCCCCACTCTCCTCAGGAAATTTTCCCCAGTTGGTATGCTTCTTTGGACCGTATTAGCTTTGTTGCGTTGGATTCTATGATGGGTTTGATGGATGTACTTTCTGAGACAATGAGTTTACCTTTGCCTCTGTTCGACTGTGGGGGTGTGCCATTTTAACAGCTGCCACCTTCTATGTTCTCATTTGTGTGTTATTCCCTTGAGTGCTGCCATCCTTTCCTCAGAGTCCTCCTTGCGAGTTTCTTCGTGAGCACCTTCCCTCTTTGAACAGAGGAATCTCCTTCCATTTTAAAAATGCCGACTTTTTTCTGTTTCCATTTCTTTGTTGCAAGACTTTGCCTCAGCTTATCAGGACTTTGTGGTTATAATTCCACTCACCAGACTTCTGTTTCTATTTCCCCTCAGTCTGTTCCTGTTTTTCACCGTTTTGGAGGCCCGCCTCTTAACTGTTTTGCGGTTGTTACTTATAGAAAATGTAATTGTGTGATTACGGTGACATTTCAAGCAATAGCTTTCTCAGCTTGACAAGAGCTGCCAGGAAGTCCTAATGTTCTCAAATTATAGATCTCCCTGTGTTAGGCTTGCATAGCTTAATCCACCAAGCAAAGTGCGCTCATCAGCTTTGTATTGTGGCCAGCCAGAAGCTGTTGCTTCTTCCTATTTTAAATGTAGGCACTATAGTATCCCAGACAGGCAGCAAAATAGGGTGTTGATTAAGTCCCTGGTTGGCTGCCACATATGGCTGGTGGGCTTCATTTGACATGGTGGATCAAGAGTTGTGCAGACCTTCCCTGTGTCATTGCGTGTTGTGTTAATACTTCTATGTTCGCATCGCCTGGTGTTTTAGTTCACATTCCACTGCTGTGGGGCACTTGCAATAATTTTCTTTTCTTCTCTTTTCAATTGCAATTACCATTTTGCAGCCATCAAGGCCTGTTCCTGTGGCGAATTACCCTCACTCACCTGTTCCAGGAAACCCCACACCACCTATGACTCCAGGGAGCAATATTCCTCCATACCTGTCCCCTAATCAAGATGTCAAACCGCCATTCCCACCTGACATTAAACCAAATATCAGTGCTTTACCACCACCTCCAAGTAAGTAGCAAATGAAGCTTCCTCAAAGTTTTCCCCGTAACCCTGTTTTCTCCTTTCCACAAACTGCATGTCACAGAAACTTTGCTCGGTAAATACCAGTCTGCTTGCTGCCTTCTAGACAGAAATGTTGATTGCCCATTGATACATGGGGTGACCGGCAGCCTTACGAAATGTTTACTAAATAGAAGAAAACATAAATGCTTCAGTTTTTGGCATACCTGTCTGGAAGCAAGTCTAATCAAAATCAGTAGAACCTATTTCTGGATAAAAGTAGATAGAATCAGGCTGAAATTGTCATAATGGAGGAAGAGATCTGCAGTGTACAGCCTTATTTAAAGTCTCCTTGGGTGATACTGGGCCAGGTTCTCAG